>NC_090937.1:34026646-36526646 GCF_040938575.1 Ambystoma mexicanum
CTATGATAACCCAAACTAACCCAGCTGTGAGTTAGTAGTGGTCCTGGAATTCCTACTGACAGTTTTGCTAGGAGGAGGTGTTGGCAAGAGTAGGCTAGCCACATTAGGAATAGCAGGTCTACTTTGTTTAAACAGTCTTCCTCGTTCCCTTCATCACCTGACATTATGGTCACCCAGGCTCCATGGATCCGAGAAGTCGCACTGATACACCCAAGGCTAATTCATACTGTAAAGGCAGTACACTGCAAGCGAGGCATCCACTGGATAAGTACAGGTCATTCTGTCACTCTACACTCCAAATTAGGATTACCATGGTGGCACAGGCATGAGTTAGTGAATGTATCTGTAGCAGCATATGGCAAAAATGTATTACTCGTGTGGCACACATACTATCTGATAATTTCGTAACCAAACCATGCAACTAGACTTGAAGTATCAGGGTCAGCCTCAGCATGCATGTGCAGACATCTTATGCATTGCATCAATTGCTTCCAATGCTGGTTTCCCGCACCAGCCGAGAGGTCCTAGGCCAGCCCTATCTGCTACAGCAGACTGGCCACATTAGTGGAGATACTGCAAGCACCAAAAAGTCTTCCAGCCACCCTTCTTCTATCCTTCCCTGACCAAAGGACCTGTCTACACTGACCAAGGCAGGGAGTGACTGAAACAAAGAAATTGAACAAAACGCTGCAGCTTGAATGCAGGCCACACGTGACCGGCATATCGGAGAGGAAACCAGGACTCCTGGCAACCACTGTAAACCTTCCCCTGTACGGGGGTCACATTTTAATATGATGTCCTCTTTCTGCTGTGACTTATTGCCTTCAATAACGGCCTTTACTATATTATATTGCAATACAGATAATGTATTATGGGATTCTTCGATCGACAAGGAAAATATATCTACTACAAAGGACAGACATTTCTCCATTAACTATTGCTACTATGTGACATGCTGTCTGGAAATATTCTACTGTTATCTAGACTTAAAACATTCTAAGAACATGTTCTCAAGGAGACCTTTCTCGATAATGTACTATGATACACATTATTATTGCAGATTGATAGTCACTTCTGAACTCATTCTACTCAATACACCTTTTAAGAAGTTGCATTCAGAATAATTGGAAAAGCCCCATGACCCATACCAGTACTCATGCTAGCAATCACTGATTCACTGACAAAGTTAAGTATGCAATACTCTGCACCCAACACATACTAACTGCTAAAAATAATTATAGTACCAGTCATCTCCACAAAATAAATGTTTATATTGCACACTGCAATGTGCACTTTAATGTGCTGTTTAACTGTAATCTAACATAGAAATGATCATGTAAACGCAGAACCCACAAATGCAATCAGTTGCTTTGGCATACCCGCATCCCAACTCACTTTGCTCACTCCACCTTTTTTGGACAGCATCCCTAAAATAGTTGGCTGAGTCTCACAAGAAAATTCAGTTCTCACTCCAACAATCACTAACTCAGTGTTCTAGTAAAATACATCTATATTTCTCACTAAACACATAACATCAGGGATAATGCTACAGTAGTTACCATCTCTGGCAATCATTTTCCTAAAACGTTATTTACAGTTTATTTTGCAATATCCCTATCATCTATCTACTCATCCTTGGCAAAGTGATAGAGAAGACCGTGGCCATCCAGTTGCACAAAGGGATCACTCGGCCCAATGTTCTCCAGCACTACCAATATGATTTTCGACCATGATACAGTAAAGAGACTGCCACCATCCAAGTTATCAATGATGCTCTATGTAGCCTGGACAAAGGAGTCATCTCCTTGTTCGATTCACCTCTATGCAACCTTTGATACCATTGACCATGAAGCCATCCTCAATATCCTCGACATGCAGGTGGGCTCTGATGGAACAGCCTTGAAGTGGTTCACATGCTACCTATCGAACAGAAACCAACTCATCTAGATGGGCCCCAACAGATCCCAGTGCTGCCAGTATAGTGCCACACAGCTCACTCCTGTCACATTCCATCTTTATCCTCTATAAGGAACCTATGGAAGAACTCCTTGCCAAGACTAACTTGGGCATACACCAATAAGCAGATTACACATATCTTTATCTAATGATCAATTACACCAATTACATTCATTTACTCTACGCTCTCTGTCCCTCATTCAAGCAAGAATGCCAAGCACTTTCTAGAACCCCAACCTGACAAAGACCAATCTTTGAAAATCCCACAGAACACACCCAAGTACAGAATTAGCTGACTAAAATAAAGCTGGATGGATTCATGTTTCACCTCTGACCAAATGCAAATTCCCATTGACTTTCAGATCTCATCCAAATATACATTGCCAAGAACACCAACGCAGCATGCTACCAGTTTGCACTCTGTCACCACGCCTAGCCTTTCTTCACTGGCCCGAGATTCAGAACAGTTGTCTAAGCCTTGGTTATCTCCTACAAGGACAGTGCGAACACCCTACTTGCAGGAGTTCCAGATGCCACATTGGTCCCTCTGAAAGCCATCCAGCATGCTGCACACAGGACTTAGAACATGTGACCACATCACCCCCATCCTCAAGGAGTTACACGGGCTACCCCTTCAAGCATTCACCTGCAAACCAGTCACAAACCAGTCACAACCAAACACCGCTCTACCTGGCTTAGAAACTCAGCATCATTGTTGGCCTATGGCACCACCAAAAGCACAATTTTGCCAGGCTTGAGCAAAGAAGTGCAAGAGGAAAACAAACAGTAAACAGGCTGCTTCTTGCAATATACTGTCTCTGGAAAATGTTACCTTCTCAGATACGAGTAGCCCCACTACTCTACATTTCAAGGAGGATCTAAAGACAATATATATATTTTTAGAAGAAATTTTCTCCTTGCTCTAAGTGTCACCGTTTTGGAGAATGTTAAGCATGTGAGTGGATTAAGCACATGTTGATTCTGCCAGTGCCGCTCAAGCAAATGATTAATCCATCCTTTCCCTTTGCTTTTATGCACTATTGTAAAACCCAGTAAGGAAATCATATTTTAAAAAAGAAAAGTGCCACACATGTCGAAGAACGGCATGCTCCTCCAATCTGGTGGCATGCACAACATCGATCAGGTCTTACTTGCGGCCATAAAAACTAGGAACAGGAACATTCTAAAGAAATCAGAATCAGAGGGCCAATGACTACTATGACAAGCCTAATAGCATAATAAGGATTCAGCCAAATAGATGGGGATTACGAATTGACATTTTCGTCTTTCTAAAGTACAATTATGTTTTGAAACCACAACATAACTAAACTTGTTCACCACAACCCTCCTGATGAACCATCCGAAAGGGATGGAGAAACACTGTAGAGGGGATTTTCAGTTTACATTGTAAAAAATATTGAGTTTACATTGCCGAAAAAAATGGTATTTTGAATTGACTCAACATTGTAATAAAAAAGGATTTGTCAAAACTTCTCTGTATGAAAATAATACAGGGAGCATACAGGTCAAATTAAAGTGAATAAGTTATAATTGAAATACAAGTATTTGGAGCGCACCAACATCTCTGTTGTTACCTCTAATTTATCTTAAAGCACTGGTCTGTCGCAGTGATTCAGAGATTGGTGCTGCAAACAATGTCATGCAAATACATATAACCACATCAGGAAACTCGCCAAAGTTGTTCTGACCGGATCTAATCTATATTTCTATTATTCTAACTCCTTGGTGCGATGAAATGAGGGTGCAGTTTTGTGTGTGATTACATGATAATTGCTGTTGGGTTGCCTCCTATTTAATCACCCATGTATTCATAGGCTTTTATGGATGAATTTCATTATATGAATTGTTTTCCCCTATTCCATCTTGCGGACTATCAAAGAGTTTGACTAAAATCATAGTTAACTGTTCAGGCAAAGCAGATTGGCGTGTTAGAAAGGCGAGTATAGAAGGTGGGGGCACTGGCATTGGCACTGTGCAGGAGTACCCTAAAAAAGGGAGAGGACAAAGGTAAATGTGACTAGATGGTAGAGTGAATTGGAGAGAAGAATCAGCTTTCTGGAAGCTGTCCGCCGGCATATTTTTCAGATTCCCACGAGTTATAGTCAATTAAAGTGATGGTTACAGTTTGGTGGCATTGGGGCACAAATATCACCCTTGCTAAGTTATTCGGCCTGCCACACAGATTTATTGATTACGCGTGGAAGGACAGACCTGGACTTGCATAGCTTCTCCCATACACGCATAGCAGTTGTTAGGGTAATACATTACTTTGAGATCCTGCTAAATATATTGAATTGTAGCTATCAACTGCGAGGATAGTACACATAGAGATTCGAATGATATCTGATAGACGAGAAGAGCAAAATTCGAAATGTCTATGATATCACTCACAACACCGAGGTGAAGGACAAGTTTAAGGTATGTATAAACGCACCCCTTCTGTTGCCATTTGCCCCAGGCACGGGTCTCAATCCCCGGACTCTAGAATACACCTATGGCTATGACAAATCCGGTCTACTGGTCACAGAACTTGCTTCAACACCTCTGCCATTAGAATACAGCGCCAATTTATGTTTATGACAAATTTTTCTCCTGCACTAGCGCTCTGTTATGACCACCGACAGCTCCTGCCCATGTACCTGACCTCTTGGGTTGCTTACTGGAGCCTAGCCAGCCCTCCTAAATCCTAATCTTTGTCAAATGCACACACGCATCCTAAAGTTACTCTTTCCATATCTGTACTGCGGTCCCCGAGGGCGTTCCAACCACAAAGCGCATTGAGACCAGACAAATGGGAAAATGGTGCTATATAAACAACTACAATGCAATTCAAACCAGGTAAATGAAAGCTACCTATATGTAATGTTATGTTATGTATCCCCTTCGTCCTCCTCACTTTTCCACCCTATGGTCTTAGGAGATAGGTGGGAGAAGAGGAAATTCTGTATCTCTCTGCTGTGGCATAGAATCTATTGATTTTACATGTCATTATTTTCTACTCTGACATCGCAGTAGGAGGCTATGGCATTTTGTAAAGTAAATAATTGCTAATGGCTTCAATATATACATAAAACATATGTTATGATAATAGTCTCCACATACCCTTGGGTACTAGCAGACATCTATGCAGATACCCTAACTAGGGCAGTGAACGCCCTAGTTCTCTGGCCCCACGGAAAGCTAAGTAGGTTGCCCATATCAAAGCTTGGATCACCCCTAACCTCGTAGCCCTTCTTACTAAAAAATGACAAGCACAAGCCGCTTGGAAAAAGGCACCAGCTAATATTGGCAGAATTGTTCTGAATAATATTGCTAGAGAACACAAGACAGCCATCATCGCAGCCAAAGTGGCGGCCTATAATACTGGAATCACAAATGCAAGATCTAACTTGCAGGAAGTTTTCCATATTCTCAGAGAATTAGAAACGCCAGCTGCCCCCCCATCTACCATCTTAAAAGACGAGTTGTGGTGTGCTAGTATTCAAATTGCCTTGAGGACTAAACTGCAGCCCTTACAGGAGAAAATATTGCCAAAACAAGATCTCAATAAAGCAAAGGTGTCTGTACCGAAACTGAGGGTCGATTCCCCTTCCCCCAGCCCCCCCACCCCTTCCTTTCAATTCAGAGAAATTACGGAAGAAGAGACTTGTGAATATTATTAGAAAACTCAAACCTTCCAGATGCAAATGGGACATTTGCCCAGCATCTATCAGCAAGGACTGTGTGGACGTCTCAGCCCCATTCATCACTAGTTTTATTAATGCAACCTTCTCTTTGAACCAGGTTACTACTAGTCTAAAAGAATCTTGGGTCCTCCCCTTTCTGTAAAAACCTAGCTTAGACCCCTAAACTCCCAACAACCACCATCCGATTACCACTGTTCCATTTCTACTAAAAATGTTGTATAGGGCAGCATATAACCAAATTCAACCTTTCCTTGAATCCAACCACATCCTGGGAAAGCGCCAATTTGGCTCTCGACCAGGACATGGAACTGAGTCAGTTCTTTTAGACTTAAAAAATCAGCTTTACAGTTATAGAGACAAAGGAAAGACAGCTCTCCTCCTTCTCCTTGACTTATCAGCTGCCTTTGACCTGGTAGACCATAAACCCTTGTGCCACCACATCACTGTTGCCGCCAACTTCTCCCAAGAAGCCATGTCCGGGGTTGCCTCCTTCTTTGAAGGGAGATCCATGACAGTCTTCTCTGATTCGGCTATTGCCCCCCGCTGTACGATACTTTACGGCGTCCCGCAAGGGACTTGTGTCTCCCCCACCCTTTGTAATATTTTGACCAAACCCCTCTTTGACCTCCTGTATGATCTCGGTATAGCCTACACCAATTATGCCGATGACACCTAAATACTCCTTCCACTTTCAGGCTCCTAGTAAAATGACACTATGACCATTAACAAAATCTACTCAACCATATCAAAACTGGAGGGCTGAGAACCATCTTTGTTTAAACAATACGACAGACATCCTAATGGTGGGTTTGCCAGCTATGCTAAAGAAACTCTTCCCCCAATTCTTGATTGATGGCATTGAAATCCCGGTCTCAGTGTCCGTGACAACCCTGAGAGTCCACTTAGATGCCACCCTCTCCCTCAGAAAACAAGTCAATGCAATCGTCTCCTCAACAGCATACACGGCCAAACTTCTTAATGCAGCCAGACAATTCCTTACACCGACTAGTTGCCACACCATTGAACGTTCAATAACTGGAGCAAGACTTGATTATTGTAATGCCCTCTTTGCAGGCACATCTAAGAAGAATATCTGTAAAATGCAGCTAATCCAAAACAATGCGCTTTGCTCGGCAATCAACAGCTCCAAAAGAGACCATATTTATGCAGCAAGAAAGGAAGTGCACTGGCTACCAATCCAGGAAAGGACTCACTTCAAAGTCCCTACTATCACTCACAAAGGCCTCCTAAATGTAGCACCTGAGTATCTGGCCCAAATAATTGTCAAAACCAACCATATTAGGCCTGCAAGATCCTTCCATACTCACTGCATCGCACTGCCAAAGTTCAAACGTATCAGAGTAGGAGGTGGCAGTTTCCCGGTAGCAGTGGCATCTCACTGGAATGCCCTCCCGCCCACACTAAGAGCAGAACATTCTCACTGGGCATTCAGGAAAAACCTTATAACGTGGCTTTTTGCCTAATTTTTGCGTTGGCTGACGTCAGACATGGGGAGTGAAGAGACTGATACTTTCTCCACATTTAGCTGCTTTTTATATTGTTGTTTTTTATTTCCTCCAAATATATGTACTGTGTAACTGGATCGCAACAGCGCCTTTATGCCCTTGGGCCTACGCGCTGCTTCACAAATGTAAATAAATAAATAAATAATACCTCTGAAATTATAGGTCAACATAATGTGACCTGCTGGGGACCCTTAGATCACTGATGGTCAAACAGTTACCAGCAGATGAACAAATATTAGATGAAGTGACAGCACTGAAATGATCTCTTGTGTTAATGTGAATATTAATGTTAAAGGATATTTGTACTGTGCACTATCACCACCGGAGTGGTCCCTGGCGCTGGACATATTTTTTTTTATAGAAGTTTTATGACAAATCAAATTAAAACAGGCATTGTTTCACTGTGCAGGGGGCAACACAGGCAGTGCAGCAGTCTATACAGTCAGTACATTTCTGTTTGAAAAGTGCACATGTTGTCCTGCGTCGCTTCTAGACAGGTTTGGGAATGTTAGCCAATGTCTCATTTAGATATAATTGTGAATATTAACTCGCGTCACATTTAGACAGGATTGGGAATGTTAGCCAGCCCCATATTTAGATATAATTGTGAATATTAGCTTGCATCACACATACACAGGATTGTGAATATTAGCCAGTGCCATATCTAGATATAATTGTGAATATTAGCTTGCGTCACATCTAGACAGGATTGGGAATGTTAGCCAGCCCCACATTTAGATATAATTGTGAATATTAGCTTGCATCACATCTAGACAGGATTGTGAATATTAGCCAGTGCCACATCTAGATTTAATTGTGAATATTAGCTTGCGTCACACCTAGACAGGATTGTGAATATTAGCCAGTGCCACATCTAGATATAATTGTGAATATTAGCTTGCGTCACATCTAGACAGGATTGGGAATGTTAGCCAGCCCCACATTTAGATATAATTGTGAATATTAGCTTGAATCACACCTACACAGGATTGTGAATATTAGCCAGTGCCATATCTAGATATAATTGTGAATATTAGCTTGCGTCACATCTAGACAGGATTGGGAATGTTAGCCAGCCCCACATTTAGATATAATTGTGAATATTAGCTTGCATCACACCTACACAGGATTGTGAATATTAGCCAGTGCCACATCTAGATATAATTGTGAATATTAGCTTGCGTCACATCTAGACAGGATTGGGAATGTTAGCCAGCCCCACATTTAGATATAATTGTGAATATTAGCTTGCATCACATCTAGACAGGATTGTGAATATTAGCCAGTGCCACATCTAGATTTAATTGTGAATATTAGCTTGCATCACATCTAGACAGGATTGGGAATGTTAGCCAGCCCCGCATTTAGATATAATTGTGAATATTAGCTTGCATCACACCTAGACATGATTGTGAATATTAGCCAGTGCCACATCTAGATATAATTGTGAATATTAGCTTGCATCACATCTAGACAGGATTGGGAATGTTAGCCAGCCCCACATTTAGATACAATTGTGAATATTAGCTTGCATCACATCTAGACAGGATTATGAATATTAGCCAGTGCCACATCTAGATAGAAATGTGGAGATATTCACGCACCACATCTAGAAAGCATTTGGAACTTAGCATGTATCACATGTAGATAGCGAGGCCACTAATCAACCCACTAACAATCTCGCCCTTCTGCATACACCTCTGCAAACACAGCCACACCCCTAAAGCACAGCAAACAACACAAACTTCACAACACCACAACAAGAAAACATATAACACATAACTTTGCACAACAGAACACGACGGCTACCAACCGAAAAGCACACCTAAGCTCAGCAAACAGTGCTACACGAACTGAAGCTGCCATCAGCACATCACTGCTGTCTTGCAGTTTTACTGCTCGGTCCTACTAACTCACCCCACCCCCTTTCCTTTTCAGATCTGCCAGAGCGCCAGGGGACTACTTCAAAGGGGATAGTGCGTGGTAGAAATAAACTTTAACATTAACAATAGTCAATGGACCCAAATGTGCGAAAGGGAACAGAGGCAAGGAGAACTCACAGAGCATAATGATGCATGCTTGTTAGTACAGTATAGTTATAGAGCAGTGTAGTTAATAGTGCAGGTGTCAACATAAGTAAAAGTGCAAAAGGGAGCAAAGGTGAGGAAAACACACACACCATGACACTGCTGTTAGAACAATATAGTTAAAGTAGACGGAACGGTCAATTTTGTTTAATTGGAACTTTATTGAAAGGAGGCACAGGAAACTCTTGGAGGATGGGTGGGATAAAATAAGCCAGGGGACTGAGAACCTAGCAAGGAATATACTGGTGGAGGGCCGGGTAATACTGGGGATAGGCCACTGTTACCTCGGGAGAGAGGCTCTTTGAGTCATGTGATGGACTGACTGAAAAGCGTTTCCTTTAGTGCCCTTTTGAATCTGTAAGTTTTTGTTTGGCTTCTGAAAATTTTAGGTAAGTTGGTCCAGAGTTTAGGGCAATGGCTGCAAACATTTTTCCTCCTTGCTTGAGCTATTGGAGTTTGGGCACTTTCAGGAAGTTCTCACCGGCTGATCTGAGAAACACATTTGGGGTGAAAGGCGTCAAGAGGACTCTTGGATATTTTGGGCCTTTGTCATACAGGCTTCTATGGGTCAGGCAAAAGAATTTGGAAACAAACTCTGAGCTTAGGGAGAAAGCAATGAGGTGTCTGGAGTGGTAGATGCTAACCTGTGGGGCCTGGCTTCCTGCATGATCCTGTGTAAGCTTTAGTTGGTGAGTTTGGCATTTAGTCAAGCCTAAGTAGATGGAGTTGCAATTATCGAGAGTAATTAAGGCTAGATCCTTAATCTGTTTGTCCTTTAATTATTCTCAAGGTAAGGAATGATCTTACAGACAGTTTAAAACACATTTTCAGGCTGATTTCATCGATATGGGTCAAGAAAGACAGGTCCCTTTCAAAATGATGTCCAGTTCATTTAAATAATCAACAATCTTTGGAGGGGTCCATAGAGTATGAGAACTGGGGCACCAAACCAGCGGGTCTCTGTTTTCAAGGAGCTCAAGCAAAGATTGTTCAGAATTAGCCATACGTGGACCGATTTCAGGTACTCATAGTGGGTGGCATTGTGACATTTTCAAAAACCCACAGATAGGTAACATGTGGCAGTAGAATTCTCGGTAATGATATGATAATGATAACCGACACTTTTACTGCCACCTTTACTGAACCAGAAAATGTTGTAGGATTTGACAGACAGACTTGGGTAATGATGGTTGCAGACTTTGCATGCCCCCCCTCTTTCCAACTCCTCATAAATAAATCCATGCTGGCAGTGAACCAATGAAGTCCTATGGAATCAGGTTGAAGGTGTCATTTGTGAAGAGCAGGTTGATTTCGTAGGTATCCATTGTAAAATCCACCAGAAATCGGTAATTGCAGAAGAGAACACATAGTGGAAAAGTGAGGAGTGAAGGCAATTTCACCTGTGTTTTGCTCTTTATTTTTCTGCTATGTACAGAAAAAGATTAACATTTCACTGAGGGAACCTTTTTGCACAAAAGTGCAAATGGAACAGGGCTCTTAATAAAAATTCTTTAGAACAGAATATTTTTAATCAAGGGAGAGCTCAGCACCAAAATGTTTGAATACCACTGTTATAGTGCAAGGCGCTTTAGAAATAAACCAACATATGGGCGACACCCAGGCTTAGTATATGGAGGCTTTAGGCTGAAACCTCTGCGGCAATGCGATTGGTGTATATCTTTTGATTTTTCTCTAATAAAGCTTGCGATGGTACAGTTGTGACTTTCGATGGGGTGGGCTGGGGGAGCGCTCGATTCCTTACGCATTTTTAAGTCTTGTGATGTCAAACTGGTGGCAGAATTGATGCTGAAAATATGCCTTTTATTTTCTTTGTATCGGCGCTCAGTAGCCCGCGGCCTGGTTTCTATATGCAAGATTGTGATCTGCTGTTTGGGTCTGTCGCCATTTATACTGCAGGGTCCTGTGAAATTCTTTTTTGGGAGTTACAGATTATTCTCAAATTTTGAATTTGCCATTTTTTGATGTGCTTTGCATCTCTTATACATTACGAAGACTATGGTGTCCAGTGTCCTGGTTAATTCAGTATTCATTCTGGCCAAGAGGCCATTGGATCATGTGAGCTGGCAAGATCAATTGCACCCGGGTTTTAATGGGAATTGGCTTCTGTTATTGTTTTATTTAAGCAATAAGCTCGAGCTGGGGGGCATTACCTGAAGCAGTAATCCCCTCAGCCCCCATTGAAGGGCTTATTGCTATTAGTACCTCGGCCCGTTGGACAGAGGTAATAATAGATATTTTAAGAAATTGTGAAACGCTGTCATACCAGTGTGGCAAACCCCATTGTTGCCCTTATCAACTCATGCCATTCACTGAGCACTACAGTCTCTGGTCAACCGCTTGCAACTAATGTCTTAACCCGCAAAGCTTATTCAGGCACACATGTGCCTGGGTCTCCTAAAATCAAATATGACCTAAAAGCAGTCAAAATATCTCACATATTTGTAAAAGTATTGTCTCACAAGTGATTCCAGATTTTCTAACAGATTGATCACAGAATCTGCGCAGTTCGAGAGCCCTTCCACTTTCAGGTTGCGGCCATCCTTCGAACATCCTCGCCTCTGCACAGTCTTGCATTCCAGAAGAATTGGAGATATAGGAAGTAGGACACCTCCTTTTCAGCACCTTGGAAGTGCTTGATTGCACTTCACGTACACCTGTTTCTCTTTTGAAGGACAGCTCTCGGACCAAGGGGACACAAGCTTCCTAAAAAGTGAGGATCACTTCCACTCTGCCCAGAACCCCTAGGATTTACTTTATAGCTGCAAGAAAGCTCCTTTGCCCCATGTAACAATCATGGCGGTCCTTGCTGGACTCTGCTATCTCGACTTATAATGCTCTTACTTGCAGGACAGACTATCCATTGACTTAACGAATGTCGGGACTACTCCAATCAAAGGTAGCCTTACTGCAGCAGCCACATCTACCTCGGGCAGGGCCAAGGGTGGGCACAGGCCCCGAGTCTCAACAGGCCACCAAGCTCAAATTTCATCACACTTGAGCTCTACACTTGATGTCCAAGTCTTAATCCTAGGCTTTTATGTGAATTGGTATTTAATGTTTACAACTGTAGTGGGTTGATATGCTGTCTAACCCCCTGGACATCTTAGTTGTTCTGTGTAGTCAACAGCTGGTAAAGGAACTGTTTACCAAACTGGATGAATGTTTTGATGCCTCAGCAGTGATTTTAAGGAATGTGTGTGGGTTAGAAAGATGTCCTTACATGTTTATCCTACTGAAGAGGAGACTTGGGATACACCCACTATAGACAGTCGATTCAGTTTTGTGAATAAGCAGGACAAGCGTCCATTCAACTAGTGGAGGACTATTCTCACATTAGGCTTGGGTGTGAAGCAGTGAGTAAACAGTATATTGAAGAAGACAACCCTGCCCAGCCTACACATACATTTTCCTACAGCAACTGATATAACTCCTTCCCTGGGAAATCTTGGCTCCCCTCACACTTTAGGAATGGCTACCGTTCTGTCCATCTACGTCCAAAGTCCTCATAAATCATAGCACATTGTTTAACAAGGGATGGGTTGCACTAAGGCCACACCCCTTGCCAACCCAAAGACGATGATGAAAGGGAAGCAACTTGATTTTGCCAAACATTTCATAGCCTCACAGTCTAACCGGCATTCTCATTATTTGAGTGGGACATCCACCACCATTAATACTGGTCTCTGTAGTTTCTGGTTTAGTTAATGCCCACCAGTGCATCTGTAAAGACATTGGGGGTGATTACAAGTTTGGAGGTAGCCATGGCGCTATGGGCCTCATTACGAGTTTGGAGGTAGCCATGCCGTTTTTATTTAATGACGGGCCTGTTGTTAGCATCCTGGTCTGCTAGCAGGTCCCGCTCTGCATTTCCGGTCTGGCCAGGCGTGAAGAGCGGGACCCACTGCAGACCTCGTAATGTGGTGGCCTGGAATGGATGGCACAATTCATTCCGTGGCCCCCTTCCTCGTAATGAGGCCCTATATCTCCCTAGAAGAAGATCTATTTACCTTCTAAATGTTTTTGTCGTGATCAGACTTGTGTCTCACCTGCACCTGTCACAAACCTTGTCTCATCTGGAGTCCTGCTACAACCTGTCCTTGCCATACACTAGAATATCATCTTGATGCAGCAATGCTCCGGAGATAATGTTGAGGAGGTGGATCATCACTCTTTGGAAGAACACCAAATCAGACCCTAAACTAAACAGCATCCTATGCTAGTGCAAAAGGCTAAAGGTACTATCACTTGAGAGGTTTACCGTGTTCTCTCAAGGGTATCTGATTGTGTGTGACTGATAAATCAAGGGTAACAAATTAATCTGCCATGTTCACACAATTCAGCACTTCAGAGATTATTGAAATGTGAACCTTGTAAACTATGATTTTCTTGTTCAGATCACATATCATGCTCTTACTATATTTATTTTGTGTCATCACAAAGAGACGTCAACACTCTGCTGGTTCAATAGATTCTATTGTGTCTTCTCTTAACACCCATTATAATTTTTGAGCAACTTTGTCTCTCGTTACCAAAGTGATTTTATTTGTGTATCCTTTCAATTTCCAAATAATCTCATTAAATGAATTTGGATAGTGTCTTTGTTCACTTTCTTGTTTCAGGGCAATACTTATGGCCTGCACTACACTGTCTGGGTCTAGCTTCATCCCTATCGCTGCTTGGCCTCTCGGCCCCACCAAATTAGCAACTGTGTTGTTACATACGACTTTACCAAAGGTGATCTCTCTTTGAGCCCTGTTAATGCTTGAAAATAAACTGCAATCCCTGAAATGACTTGTCAACCCCTCTGGGATACCTTATGGCAGGTTTTTTTAACTGCCAATAACACCCTTTCCATTGTTGTTGATCCCACTTCTTTAATGTTTTGATGGTGTATAGTGAGCAACTATCTACCATTATCTTTGCACAGTTCCCATCAATTTAGGAGTCTGCAGCGAGGGCATCTGAGTGTGGATGCTGTGTGCTCATTCATGCTTATAACCTGCTCACGGTCAGAGCAAGTACCACTATCATGAATTCTACTTTCTTCTTCTGCCTGCAGTGGCCTTTCACCCACCAATTTGAAAATATTCACCTCAAGGTGGGGCATGAATGTGAGTTGGCGAAATAGCTGAACTTGCTCCAATGGAAGCATTTATCTAAGTCCAGTGTGGTCCAGGCTCTCTGTTTAGCACCCTCCCGTTTCTTCTTAGTTGCTTCTGGTCTGTTGACAACCCTCACTTGTGTCTCATTACCTTGCATTGCTGTTTTTTCTTTTCTTTAACAGCCCTTGTGTGTTGAACTTTCTTTTTGATGTTGATGGTGTCTTACGCTGCACCGCTCCTACACATTTATAGGCCTTCTTGTATTGTTGGTTAAATGAACAATACTTTGGCTCCTAAGCAACCAGCCAGGACCCATTCCCTCATTGAATCAGCAGGACAATTACAACTTTTGTAGGATCAATACATTGCCCCTCCTTAGGAGTATGCCAGTCCGTGTTTCTGTATACTGGCACATTTCTGGACAGGCGTACTCCAGGTTTGCTTGTGGGGGTTGATTGACTAACCTCTAGCCAAGAGCTGTAGGTAAATCAGCCCCCCACCGGCATAAAACAGTCAGCATTTCCAGCACTGGTATTACCGGTGCCGAAAATACAGGCAATTCCCATCATGGAGTCATATAAGACTACTTTGCCTCAGTTTTATCTGCTAGTTGTATAATCCGACATTACAAGATTTAGTGCACACTTTAATAAAGGAGCTTTAATTTTAAATTGTTATAGTAATTAAAAATGGTGACTGTAGAAATACTAGAAAACAGCTATTGGTATCAAAGGGTTTTGTTTGGTGGGCAGTCTACTTAAATCTCTCCAGGGTCATTCCAAACGCTGTGCCACATATCCTCAGCTCCCCGGCCATCAGGATAATGGCTACACATAGCAAATATGAGTGTCTACCCATGTGGGGAATGGGTAAACAAAAGTAACCAATACAATTTTAAAAAGTCAACTCAAAAAGGCATTTGGAGGAGGGAAGATTCAAACCTAACTGCTGCCGCTGATTCCTTTTTTCGGAGCGAGTCTCCAAACTACTTCACAACCAATGGGCAACTTGCAAGCCTGTGGTGGTGAATATAAGCTTTGACACAGATGGGTTCATTGCCTGTTTACACCCTGGCATCTGTCTAGAGACACACTACGGAAAAAGGCAAGACAGGCTCTTAATTTCTCGCTAGAATTATCAGCAATGAGGAAAAAAGAAATACATTAACCACAGTTCATGCACTGAGACAAGGGGTCTCATTTCAGGGAACAGAGTGTATTGCATGTCCACCATTACTACACACGATGACAACAAGTACTGAAATCAAGGTGGCGGTGCAGTGGTAAGTGATCCTCAGATTATTTAGTGAATGCTTCAAAATGTCCTCTAACATCCTTCACTTCCAACTGCCCAACCATCTCCCTGACCGCATTTTCTGTCAATAGTGAACATTCCATAATATACCATAGTAGATCATATCAAAGAGAGATGATCACAAGGAGACTACGTTTGTGGTGCAGCTAGCTGAGAGTGAAACCTAGTGGTATCCACTATTATAACAAAAAGGTGCATTTTCATTCAAACTAAAAATAGACAACATGTCCTACGCTTTGTCTGCCCTTTCAATAACGATTGCGAGAGTTAAGGTGGTGATGTTATTTAATCCTGAAGCTAATCTTAAACATTTCTCATAGGATTACTGCAGATTACATGTGTGATAGACCACATCGGGATAAATGTTATTCTTTTAAACATACAAACAATTGTATAATAATTTGAACTGGTAAATGGAAATTGTTGAGGTGCAATACTGGGAACCATTCTTGAGCAATTAGGCATCAGTTCAGAAATGCAGGTTTTGGGTTAATTGTTTGATGCCAAATTGGGTGCGACTTCACGTGTGAGTGCTATAGATCATGCTTTTTATTCACATTTTAATTTTTTCTTTTTATTCCATTATAGTTTGCATAACACGTTTAGCAAAAAGACAGAGGACCCTCATATAGTTCAATCATAATGCTTCTGAGCTCCTCATGACGTGGTCCTTAAGCCTAAATATCAGGTTTATCAGCGGTAGCTCCAAAACATTCCTATAGAAGCTGACCGCAGCGATTATCATTGATGTTTTTGTCCACTTAGCATATATTTCCACCACACGTCTGCCGTTAATCTTTTGTAATCGGTTAGGAAGTGGCCAAAAAAGCAAGTTCTTTGCTCTGAGAAGTGAGTACAGATTGTAAAGAAATGCATGAGCGTTTCTTTCGTGTCTTCTTTGTTGCAAAATCTCCATGAAGAGCTCTTAGAATTAGTGGGGTCACATGCTGCAATACTTTCCCCAGTGTTATACAAATTATATCGGATTCGCATGAATGTTGCTACGATTCCCGCATCTGAGCAGCTTTTTTAAATATGTTTGTACCACACCCACCTTTCTTGTTTCTGCTGCAAGATCTTGGTGGCGTTTTACCTGGGCTACTTCCTCTTTTGAGGTTATGCAATCTTTTTTGTCTTAGTTGTTTCTTTATTGTATCTGGAGTATGGAGCAAGTCTGCAGTTTGACTTTCCAAGTCCTGAAGTAATGTTACACACTCCTTTACCCATGTAGTAATTAAAGTGTTGGTAGTGTGTAGAAGTTCCTTTTGAATCCCTTCAATCATGGGTGCAGGATGGTTATTCTTACATTTCACATGCACGCTCAATTCCTTCCACTGGACTACCATAAACAACGAGCTCAGACCTAGTTATGTTCTGATCGTCTGTATAGGTAGCGATCAAGGCAAACCCAGAACTTTTTTCCAGACACGTCCTTCCATTAAGGCCCACCATTTGGCCGATAGATTGAGGAATACTTCAGATCCATAGAATAGAGTAGGTATAACCTTAGGTCTATAGAACGCTATGATCGGTGTCAACAAATATCTGCAGTATTTCCTTTGTAGAATCGACGCTTTGCTAGCCAATGTCCTTGCCTTGAGTTTCAATGAATAGGCAGCTTGAATTTCCACCATGCTACTGGAGATCGCAATTCCCAGATATTTGAATGAAGAAACTTTTGCTATTTCTATGTTATTCAGATACCATTTGATTTTTTTCTATTTGCCTTCAATGCCCTTTTTTAGTATCAGCATTTTCGGTTTTATTGTATTCGTTTCTAGATTATTCACTTCTGAATACCTCTGGAGTCACATTTGAAAACATACCAACATTGCAAGACAGCTTGCCTATCCTCGGTATCCCTCTAATTTCAATGGCACAAATTTGGAAAATAGTTTTGAGCAATAAAGCATCAGTCCAAAGAAGTGCAAGTCATGCATTTTGATTGATAAGAAGATGAGTTGATATTTTTAAGGAATAAATGAGTATGTGTAATATCTTTTTTGCGAAAGATATGATTTCAAATAATAACTTTAAGTGTACAGAATATTTTAGCACACTTACATGTATATGCTAAGAATGACTGGGGTACACAAGAACTATAAAGAACATCCACAGAAATTGCACTATACATGGAACCACTTTTCAGAGTCTATGTATACTCAATGATTTGACTAAATGTTTTTAAGGTTGCCTGATATTTTGTGTGGACGGAATGTATCCTGCCCAGAGCTAGATTTCATCTCAAAGGTGGATTTGGCTAAGAAGAATATGATCAATTCCTTCTATCACGTGATAAAGATGGGAACACACCCAGTATTTTGAGGGGTCACAAGTTTCAATCCCACTAACTGGGTAATATGAATGCAGTAAACATTAAAAAAGAGACTAAGCATCAGAGTCAGTTATCCACAGAGTTGCTCCTAAAATATTTGAAATTTGAAAACACATTTTATTTCATTATTAAAACAGATTACATGTATGCACATTGTCATCACTCACAGCACCTACAAATGGATACAAACAATGACTACAAATAACAAACATCATTATGAAAAAGTGCATCAAAACACACACAAGCTATGGGTCCACATGAAGAGAAGGTCTCATCACCCTCTCATTGGGCATTGGCACCCCTGGTTTAGGAAAGGCAGGCTTAAACACATCAGGACACTCAAACTGGATTTGAAAAGACATATGTTTATTCTTTTAAGCAGACCAGGACACATCATTCAGCATATTGAAGAAAACTCTGCAACTAGCAGTCCCCTCGGGCTTCAGCCCCTTATATAATATTTTAAAAAGTGAGGTAATGCAATGATCAATATAAAACAGCCTGATTGGCTTTGGTACTTGAAGACAACCCCTTTCACAATCCCTGGTTTATTGCCTTAGCTGCCACTCAGCACAAGTTTAAACAGGTTCCACCTAGCTCATTCTGCACCAGTGGACTTTCCACAAACTTCTATGAAAAAATAATCCACTGACAACATCATGACTATTTACAAATCGACCATTGTATGCTCAAGCATCCATTTTAGAGTTGCCTGACTTGTCTTAACAAAAATGGTCGACCAAATTACGAAATGCCTGACCAACCTATTTTTACTCAGAACTTCGTACCTGCTCAGTTTCAAATCTATTTTGTTTGATAATTTATGATAAACATGTACTACTTGACATATTCTCTACTGTGCATGGCATTCTGACCCCACAAAATAGATTGGGCCTCATTACGACCCAGGCGGTAAGTTACCGCCTGGGCCGTGACTTTACCACCATGGCGTAAACTACGTTTACGCCATGGTGGTTGGCGGACTTACCGCCCCATTCCGACCTTGGCGGGGCGGTAAGTCCCCAATCCCCATTTACCCTTCCCCATTCCCATTTTTGCCCCATAGGGGATAATGGGAGGAGGGAAGGCGTTAATTACGCCACCGTAAATTACGGTGGCGTAATTAACTCCATGGTCCCTTAGCGCCATGGATTTTAACACCTGCTAAAAGCAGGTGTTAAGTCCGCCATGGCGCTAAGGGACCTCGTACTCAGGCGGTAAGGGTCGGCGCTGTTTACGCCGCCGTAAAACCCTTACCGCCTGAGTCGTAATGAGGCCCATTGCCTTTAAAGCGCTTTTCTGAAAGGCACTACATTTCTGATTTTTGCAGTATTAGAGTCATTGATAAACATGACAAGTACCTGCATTCGGTTTGAGGGGGGTTGGGGTCTACCTCCTATACAGTCAGTTTGAGGGGGAGGGAGGGCAACCCCCTGTACACACATGTGTGGTACTGGAAAGCATATAACACATTGCCAGATTCATTATAATAAGAGCATTTAGCCACATAACTAAAAGGAAAGCCACATGTCCAGACAGGGTAAACATTTCAAGCACATATCAATTTTGCTGGAATTTCAAAACAAAAGACATCAACATATAATAATATATAATGATGTTAAAAGATATGCCCCATTATGTGCATGTATTCCATAGTTGCCCGTACATGTTTCTGTCAGTGTTGCTACAAATGGTGGACATTCTTCAGGGGTGTTGATACATAAAATTGGATGTTAATTACAATATGGTCTCAGAATCAATACGGGTGTGGGGCAAAAATAAATATCCCCCACAAATTGACATGGCATTGTAAAGTAGAGGGTTTTCTCGTGTTTCAACACTTGAAGGGTATTCTTAAACACTCAACATAACCAGTATATCCATTGTGAATGTTGCACCCTGAATAAGTGAAAGAATAACATTTATCTGTGAAAATAACTCAGATCTCTGACTGAATTAATCTTTAAATCCACATTAAGTAAGTATCAGAATTATTGACAGAGGTCAATTCATTAAGAAATACTCACATTACTATTAGTGTAATAGTTGCTTTTTTGCTTGAGGTCTAGAGCCAAAAAGGGGAGAACAAAAGGATTTGAAAAAAATCCTTCTATTGACTTCAGGTGAGGCAGAAATGATGGATTTAAGCAAAGTAAAATTATGGAAAATGTTAGTACAAAGAGGGGGTTACCTTATGTAGTGTGAGTCATTTCTTGATATGGTTATGAATCCAAGTGTGGTTAATAGCCATTTTCTAGCAAGGTTTTTGTCCAAACATTTAGTAAGTTATACTGATGAAAATGTCCATGTGGCTGGAAAAAATATTCATATTTCCAAATAAATGGTAACCTAAATAAAAATACATGTACAAGTAATTAGAAAACTTATTGTAATGAGGGCAACCAATACATTCTGATATCCGTTTAATGCCGTATGGATTGTATTTTTGTATCAACATTTCCGCTCCCATCAATCTCTCAAGGCGCCCCTCTGGATGTCTTGTGAGCAAGTACCCTTAACACGTATCACTGAGAAACTAGCGGGCAGAGCCCTGTGTCCTTCATGTGTGCATCAATTAACCCGATGGCAAAGCTATCTCGTGATTTCCCTCCCTCTCCAACAATGTGCCCGGAGACCATGCAAATGGCAACCCAGTATCACAGCGTAACTATTGGGAGCTACTTCAATAAATGCGATCACAATCAATATGTGAAATTGCTCTATTGGAAGGAATGGAAGTGTAAGAAAAGTGCATACGCAGACTGGAGCAGTAACACATGTACAATCAAGCATGCAGCGTGGTTTTGGAAGACTGGCGTACATTAGAGATTTTTGCACTGATGTTTTCAAAGTCACACAAGACAAATTTGACACAAACTCGATTATTCTCTGCATAGCACATTTTAATATGTAAACACATGAGAGCTCAAGTTAGAAAATACTTAATTTGACGTTCGGGAGCCGTTACGTTTTGCAATCCAATGTAAATGGCTCCTAGCCATCAGGAAATGCAAGTTGCGGTCCGCCCGTCCTCTTCGCCATACAAATGAAGGAAAATGCAAGTCTTGAGCTGTCAAATCAGCACATTCCTTAATTGTGAATCCGTGAATGTTCTGTTTGCTTTTCAGCATCAGTCTATGTAGGCAATACTGCCAGGATGCTAACATTATTGACGGTTCTCTCACCTCTTTTTCTGATGCCTTATAATAAAAAACGACTTAGCCAGCCCCAAACCTAACAAGTCACGTGGGTTTCCAGTCGCAAGGGCGTTTCTAGCAACTAATGCATGTGATTGCATCATCCAAGCTTTGGAGCCAAATCATGAACATTTGTTGGCTTACACCTCAACTACACTCTTATGAAGAGCCTGTTAACCAAACCACAGTTTTAGCAATGGAAAGAATGTGCAAGAGCAACTCCTTTCCTTACGGACCTCATTACCAGTTTGGGGGTGTGCTAAAAAAGTGGAGCATTTGTTAGGCACCTATAAAACCAAAATGCTGTTTCCAGGTGCCAAATAAATCTCGTGGACCAAGTGGTGGTAACTGTAAAATCGCTAAGTGGTATCACAGAGGATTTACCACCGATATACCTCTAAACCAGGGGTGCACAACTGATTTTGACAGAGGGCCGAAAGTACCTTACATGAGGGCTATAGTGGGCCGAAAAGCAAAAGTGGGCGGGGCGGTAGGCGGGACATGTCAGGAGGCTTTTTCAACCCCCAATATGTATTAAACACATGGAAAAGAATATGTTTTTGAGGGGTAACGATTTTTATTGCATTTCAAACTTACATTTTGTACTACACATTTTCCATTGTTATCATTTATTTCGATTTAGTTATTGTATATTGTCTGTTTAATTAAATTATATATATTTTATTGACCCTTGATTGACATTCCGTTATTTTGGACTGCTATAGTTTGCTGTTTGGGTTTCCAAAGAGGAGTATGGCCTTCGTTGAGTCAGGTTTCCTCAAAAAAGTGAAGGATGTACATCTCCTAACTGTGCCTGTTTTAGCTTTATTATAGAGTTCACTCTTGGAGTGCGACACTATGTCCCATGGCTCCCACCCCCAACCAAACACTATGCCCCTTGGCCCCCTCACCCCCAACCAAACACTATGCCCCATGGCCCCCTCACTTCCAACCAAACACTATGCCCCATGGGCCCCTCACCCCCAACAAACACTATGCCCCATGGCTCACACCCCCAACCAAACACTATGCCCCATGGCCTCCTGACCCCCAACCAAGCACTATGCCCCATGGCTCCCACCCCCAACCAAACACTATGCCCCATGGCCCCCTCACCCCCAACCAAACACTATGCCCCATGGCCCCCTCAGCCCCAACCAAACACTATGCCCCAGGGCTCCCACCCACAACCAAACACTATGCCCCATGTCCCTCACCCCCAACCAAACGCTATGACCCATGGCTCACACCCCCAACCAAACCCTATGCCCCATGGCCTCCTCACCCCTAACCAAGCACTATGCCCCATGGCTCCCACCCCCAACCAAACACTATGCCCATGGCCCCCTCATCCCCAACCAAACACTATGCCCCATGGCTCCCACCCACAACCAAACACTATGCCCCATGTCCCTCACCCCCAACCAAACACTATGCCCCATGGCCCCCTCACCCCCAACCAAACACTATGCCCCATGGCTCACACCCCCATCCAAACACTATGCCCCATGGCCCCCTCACCCCCAACCAAGCACTATGCCACATGGCTCCCACCCCCAACCAAACACTATGCCCCATGGCCCCCTGACCTCCAACCAAACACTATGCCCCCTGTCCCTCACCCCCCAAGCAAACACTATGCCCCCTGTCCCTCACCCCAACCAAACACTTTGCCCCATGGCTCCCACCCCAAACCAAACACTATGCCCCCTGTCCCTCACCCCCCAAGCAAACACTATGCCCCACATCCCCCACCCCAACCAAACACTATGCCCCATGGTCCCCACCCCCCAACCAAACACTATGCCCCATGGCTCCCACCCCCAACCAAACACTATGCCCCATGGCCCCCTCACCCCCAACCAAACACTATGCCCCATGGCTCCCACCCCCAACCAAACACTATGCCCCATGGCCCCCTCACCCCCAACCAAACACTATGCCCCATGGCCCCCTCACTTCCAACCAAACACTATGCCCCATGGCCCCCTCACCCTCAACAAACACTATGCCCCATAGCTCACACCCCCAACCAAACACTATGCCCCATGGCCCCCTGACCCCCAACCAAGCACTATGCCCCATGACTCCCACCCCGAACCAAACACTATGCCCCATGGACCCCTCGCCCCCAACCAAACACTATGCCCCATGGCCCCCTCAGCCCCAACCAAACACTATGCCCCATGGCTCCCACCCACAACCAAACACTATGCCCCATGTCCCTCACCCCCAACCAAACACTATGCCCCATGGCTCACACCCCCAACCAAACCCTATGCCCCATGGCCCCCTCACCCCCAACCAAGCACTATGCCCCATAGCTCCCACCCCCAACCAAACACTATGCCCATGGCCCCCTCATCCCCAACCAAACACTATGCCCCATGGCTCCCACCCACAACCAAACACTATGCCCCATGTCCCTCACCCCCAACCAAACACTATGCCCCATGGCCCCCTCACCCCCAACCAAACACTATGCTCCATGGCCCACACCCCCAACCAAACACTATGCCCCATGGCCCCCTCACCCCCAACCAAGCACTATGTCCCATGGCTCCCACCCCCAACCAAACACTATGCCCCATGGCCCCCTGACCTCCAACCAAACACTATGCCCCCTGTCCCTCACCCCCCAAGCAAACGCTATGCCCCCTGTCCCTCACCCCCAACCAAACACTTTGCCCCATGGCTCCCACCCCAAACCAAACACTATGCCCCCTGTCCCTCACCCCCCAAGCAAACACTATGCCCCACATCCCCCACCCCCAACCAAACACTATGCCCCATGGTCCCCACCCCCCAACCAAACACTATGCCCCATGGCTCCCACCCCCAACCAAACACTATGCCCCATGGCCCCCTCACCCCCAACCAAACACTATGCCCCACGGCTCCCACCCCCAACCAAACAATATGCCCCATGGCCCCCTCACTTCCAACCAAACACTATGCCCCATGGCCCCCTCACCCCCACCAAACACTATGCCCCATGGCTCACACCCCCAACCAAACACTATGCCCCATGGCCCCCTGACCCCCAACCAAGCACTATGCCCCATGGCTCCCACCCCGAACCAAACACTATGCCCCATGGCCCCCTCACCCCCAACCAAACACTATGCCCCATGGCCCCCTCAGCCCCAACCAAACACTATGCCCCATGGCTCCCACCCACAACCAAACACTATGCCCCATGTCCCTCACCCCCAACCAAACACTATGCCCCATGGCTCACACCCCCAACCAAACCCTATGCCCCATGGCCCCCTCACCCCAACCAAGCACTATGCCCCATGGCTGCCACCCCCAACCAAACACTATGCCCATGGCCCCCTCATCCCCAACCAAACACTATGCCCCATGGCTCCCACCCACAACCAAACACTATGCCCCATGTCCCTCACCCCCAACCAAACACTATGCCCCATGGCCCCCTCACCCCCAACCAAACACTATGCCCCATGACTCACACCCCCAACCAAACACTATGCCCCATGGCCCCCTCACCCCCAACCAAGCACTATGCCCCATGGCTCCCACCTCCAACCAAACACTATGCCCCCTGTCCCTCACCCCCCAAGCAAACACTATGCCCCCTGTCCCTCACCCCCAACCAAACACTTTGCCCCATGGCTCCCACCCCAAACCAAACACTATGCCCCCTGTCCCTCACCCCCCAAGCAAACACTATGCCCCACATCCCCCACCCCCAACCAAACACTATGCCCCATGGTCCCCACCCCCCAACCAAACACTATGCCCCATGGCTCCCATCCCCAACCAAACACTATGCCCCATGGCCCCCTCACCCCCAACCAAACACTATGCCCATGGCTCCCACCCCCAACCAAACACTATCCCCCATGGGCCCCACCCCCAACCAAACACTATGCCCCCTGTCCCTCACCCCCCAAGCAAACACTATGTCCAATGGCCACCTCACCCTCAACCAAACACTATGCCCCATGGCCCCCTCACCCCAAACCAAACACTATGCCCCATGGCTCCCACCCCCAACCAAACACTATGCCCCATGGCCCCCACCCCCAACCAAACACTTTGCCCCCTGTCCCTCATCCCCAACCAAACACTATGCCCCATGGCACCCTCACCCCCAACCAAACACTATGCCCCATGGCCCCCTCACCCCCAACCAAACACTATGCCCCTTGGCTCCCACCCTCAACCAAGCACTATGTCCCCTGTCCCTAACTCCCAACCAAACACTATGCCCCATGGCCCCCTCACCCCCAACCAAACACTATGCCCCAAACACACTCAAGCATGCACCCATACAGACCTGAACCCCCCACCCCCCAATTCAGCACACACACTCTCAAACATGCACCCATACAGACCCAAACCCCCAACTCAGCACACAAACTCTGAAGCATGCACCCATACAGGCATCTCAACATACACAACACAAACATACAAAAATAAACATTCATGCTCACCCGAACCCCCATCCCCCTCCCCAACTCAGCACACACTCTCAAGCATACACCATGCACCCATACAGACCCGAACCCCCCACCCCCCAACTCAGCACACACACTCTCAAACATGCGCCCATACAGACCCGAACCCCCCACCCCCCAAATCAGCACACTCTCAAACATGCATTCATACAGACCCAAACCCCACACCCCCCAACTCAGCACACACACTCTCAAACATGCACCCATACAGACATGAACCCCCCACCCCCCAAATCAGCATACTCTCAAACATGCACCCATACAGACCCGAACCCCCCACCCCCCAACTCAGCACACACACTCTCAAACATGTACCCATAGAGACACGAATCCCCCACCCCCAAATCAGCACACACACTCTCAAACATGCACCCATACAGACCCAAACCCCCCACCCCCAACTCAGCACACACACTCTCAAACAGGCACTCATACAGACACGAACCCCCATTCCTCAAATCAGCACACTCTCAAACATGCACCCATACAGACCCGAACCCCCCACCCCCCAACTCACCACACACACACTCAAACATGCACCCATACAGACCCGAACCCCCACCCCCCAAATCAGCACACTCTCAAACATGCACCCATACAGACCCGAACCGCCCACCCCCTAACTCAGCACACACACTCAAACATGCACCAATACAGACCCGAACCCCACACCCCCCCAACTCAGTACACACACTCTCAAGCATACACCATGAACCCATACGGACCCGAACCCCCCACCCCCAAACTCAGCACACACACTCTCAAGCATGCACCCATACAGACCCAAACCCCCCAACTCAGCACACAAACTCTGAAGCATGCACCCATACATGCATCTCAACATACACAACACAAACAATCAAAAACAAACATTCATGCACATCCGACACCCCCCACCCCCCCATTTCAACATACACAACGCAAACACTCAAAAACAAACATTCATACACATCCGACACGACCCCCCCACGCCTCCATCTCAACATACACAACACAAACACTCAAAAACAAACTGCAAAGGTTGTTGGTCCCTTCTGGGCAATGAACACTTTTAAGAAAAAGATCCTGAATGCATCTGTAAACGTGTGGATTTTGGAACGAATAATGCACATTAGGCTCATTTCTGACCCATCTGTGAGGTGGTATCTGGTCAGGAAAGCCGCAGCATGAACATCTGCTGCCCTGCATACGTTTCAACCCCATGTCAGCGGTAAATAAAATGATTCTCCTCGTAATGCTGAAGAATGCTCCTAGCAGGCACTAATGTATACTTAGGAGATGAGCAACACATACTTTGCACTAGTGCATGGCCTTCAGAAAATAAGAGGGAACATTTTGAATTTGGTCACCTTCGGATTTCAAAGAATCACGCATTTAAATAAGGTGCTTTTCGCGAGATGTTTGTCAGTAGCTTGATTCTTTCTGAATCAGGCCGTAAGACTTTTTCCAGTGCACGAGAAAAAAAATGGTTGCTTGGAAACTGCATTCTTGTTTCCTTTGTTTGCTTTTGAAGACAAAATGTTCAGAATGCAGTCAATACCCGTAGCTATTGACTGCACTCTGGACATTCGGATTGGTTGGAAGAAGGTCAATCTTGAAGTCCATGGGCCTCGTTACGACCCTGGCGCTGACGGAATGAAGGGGGACGGTATGGGTCCGGCCCCCTTCATTCCGTCAGGGCTGATTACGAGGTTCCCTTTGCGGGACCCGGATCAGATGTCTGGTAAAACCAGACGTCTTTTCCGGCTCCCGCGAGGGGAAGACGGAGGTAACAACGGGACACTTGTAATGTGCCCATTGTTACCTCCCTCCCCATTCCCATTGAGCTCTATGGGGGCTTAAATGGGAATGGGGAATGGTTCCTGCAAGGAAGACTTACCGGGTCCTCCTATGTCGGAATGACCCGTTAAGTCCCCATTGCAGGAACCTGGTAATGGAGCGGTTTGGAGGCAGCCATGGTGCTAATAGCACCATGGCTGCCTCCAAACACGTAATGAGGCCCCATGTGTTAATAAAGCAATAGAACCTGAGGCGGGGGGGGATTACCAATTGAGTAATGCCCCCAGGGCAAGAGTTAAAAGACTGAGCGAAGCAAGGGCTTTAACGTAGCCCAGGTTGCCTTACCTCACCGGTAATACCCCCTCTGAGGGTTCTATAGCTATAAGTACCCCAGCACTTTCTACCGGGATACTAATAATATTTTTAATCAAGTGCGGAAATGGCATGGAGACCGTTTCTCAACTTGAGCAAAAAAAAGGAAAAAAATGTCTGCCATGGATCGGGGAGAAGGGACTAAACTAAGGTACTAATAGTTATTATTATTATTATTATTATTATTATTATTATTATTATTATTATTATTATCATCATTATTACATGTATTCCCTTCTCCCTTTCCATGGTGGCAATTAAAAAGATAGTAAAAAAAAGAAAACAAAGAAAATGGCTAACAAGGATCGGGGCGAAGGAACTATATGTAATCCCTTTTCCCTGTCCATGGCGGCAGACGAAGAAAGAGAAAGAACTTCGAGGGAAATGGCACTCCGAACCTTAGCAGGTAAGTCTGTCTTGGGTGGGTAACGACCCAGCGAGGGCCCATCAGATCAGTTCTTACAATCTTATTGTCCCATGCTGGGTACTAATGAGCCTTGCGCTATCATTTCTGAATAATGCAAACAAGCCTAATTTCACATGTACAGGCACAAAAAGGGCCAGTATCGAGAGCTGAGAGCAAATAATATTCAGTGTTGGCCACTGTTGTGGTCCATCAAGCTATTAGTATTTGTCATGTGTGTCCGGTTAACAAGTTTCAAGAACTGCACGATCTTTGAATTCTAAATGCAAAATATGTTTGGGATTGTGAACTGGTTTCTCAGTCTTGCAAGAAAGTGTAATGATGATCTCAAGATGTCTACAATAAAGGTCAAGGTTAAAGGTGGCAGAGGGGGGAAATTCTTCTTCATTGGTCATATTCAGGAGCCATGTTAGGAGCAGGGTGAACTAGGGCATAAGGTTGCACAAGTGCTAAATTTGTGTTGGTGTTTGCCAGGGCTAAACCCTGGCACTTATCTTTTAGCCCTGCCATTTATTGTCTCTGACTCACTTTAATTATGAAGTGGTGATAGTCAGGGAATCCATCAACCACAATGAGCAGATGCGAGCTGTAGTGTAACCCCAAATACGCCGACACTGTGGGAGCAGTTGTGGGTGGGGGCAGCAGTGGTGAGGAACTGCCAGCCTGCAGTGTCACAGGAGTTATAGAAAATATTTACAAGTTAAGCATTGGGTTGCATTGAGTAGACATGGAAATACTGGGAAACTGAGCCACAGCCAATCGAGACAGGGCTAATAATGCATGTCAAAAACAAGAGTTGGAACAGAATCAATAGCATCCCTCCAAGAGAGATAGCTTATGGGGAACCGGTGGCACAGAACCAACTCACAGCTCTACCCAGATGCCTTGGAGCACACAGCCAACAGCTTGCTCGGAAAGTACAGAGCTACACATTGCATTGCCATGTTGTCAAACAATGGAACAGCAGAGGGATATAATTAAGCAGTAACACCTGTTCCATGGGCTGTGTTTAACAAGAGCCCCCAGACGTTGCCACCCAGTACAGCCCATGAAATGAGTGCTTATTTCTATTAGCAACCCGAGGATAAACCGCAGGGTGCTTACACTAATGTATTTTGGTGAAACAAGGGGTTGCAGTGACCACAAAACCTCTTATTTCATACAAATACTTCCTCATCTAACATGGCCACCAAGGAAATAGAGGGCAGGGCTCTGTGCAGAGCCCCTCTTCCATTTCTATAGCATCCATAGGTGGGAGGTGAGGCGCAGCGGCACTGATTTAGGTCAGTGGGCTTGACGAGGATGGGGGAGGGGCACAGGGAGGGCAAGGAAGAGGTGGACAGCAGAAGAGAAGATGATGCCCACTGCTCGGGTTGTTCCAAACCCGGGTTTGTATTGTAAGATTCCGCCCGGGTTTGGAACAATCTGATTGTTGGACACAACCTCCAGGGGTGCTAATGGCTAGTAAAGATGTTCTGATGTTTTGAAGTCCTCTTTCCTTGTTTTCAACAGAACATTATACCGTTATTGTTTGGAATGTTCTAGTAGCAATAACACTTTTCTCCTTGGGTCATTGCCAGGTTGTAGTGTCGCTTGGCTCTCATAAATTTTGGCCCGTGGCCAATACCACCTGATAAAACCCTCAGAATGTGGCATTACGTCTTAATAGCCCACATTCCAGATAATCTGATTGACTAAGGTACACCCAAGACCCCATGCTGGGAGTGCATAACTCACAGTGAACTGCGGTGGATAGCGTAGGACACTGTTGCGGTGCTCCACCTGCTAAAAGGAATCTTATCAGAGTTTGGGGTATGGCCATGCCTCCGGTTGCCATGGGATAACCTGCCGATCTACCTAGATCATGTTCTTCCTCATTGCTCTGGCAGGACACCCCATGAAAACTGTTTCCCTATATCACCTAATTCTCAGTACAATCTTAGTAGAAAGTCCAAGGCACCATTTTGTTCATATATTCCAGGCCTGTGGGTGAGCACCAGAAAAAGCTAAGTAGTGGGGGGAGGAAGGTACCAATCACTCTTAGGGGGTGTGTGAAAGAGGGATACAATGAAATATGTGTAGGCATGTGGCATGTTAATACCTTATATGTTATACATGTTATTGTGATTCATACCATGCACTGCTGCCATTTCCATGGCCTCCAGGTTCTTTGGCGGGTCTGAAAAGGAAGGAAGTTGGGAGCAATTGGCTAGTGAGATTGAGACGGAAAAGTGCAAGAGAGATTTGATGTGCTGTTGGTAGCTTCAGTTTCAAAAAACGGATCAATTTGTGCTGGGCTGTTTTTATTTGGTCGAGGTTATGTGGTGTTTGGTGCATGAGTGTAGATGGGGTGATTTGTGTGCAAGGTTGTCTCATACTTTATTTAACTGGGGCTCAGCCAGTGATAGTGACTTACTTATTACACACATATGGCGCAAAGTCTGTGGTGGTCATTTTCATTTTAAGTCTTAGCTGCAGTTTTCAACTTTTCCACCACACAGAGGAAAATTAAAATGTAAATCACAGATGAAATCACCTTTACACCTTTCTGTTCCTGTTTGTGGAAAAAGTCTAATGCCTCCCGGATTAAACAATTGTTCGGGGCATTTACACTAGATTCCTATGAAATTCCCCTGCTTTAACCATGTGTAGGCCTGGTGGATTTCTATGGAATCCATTGCTTTGAATTTAGCATCAAAATACATGCTGGCATCAATCTAAGTGTTAGGTTGAAGTGGAGCAGGGAGGCATGGCAAACAAAGTGGGTTCCTTCATTGCTCCCACTCCCCCTCAACACATAAAGAAAGTTCCTAGGGTCGTTAGAGGTGTTGAGACTGATGTCATCTTTCTTGGCACCTATTTAACTGATCCATGGGACTTACAACATGACCCCCCTGTCACTTCACAGAGGGGTGATCCAATGAAGGCATGAGTATGCACCCTAACCTGGTCTCCACAACCTTTTCTCTGGGACCACCCATGCATTTTCTACAATCAATGTTAATGTGAAAGGTTCTTGCACTAGACACTGTGGCCACCTGCGTGGTTTCTTGGCGCTCAGGCGATTCTGTAAAGCAAGGGGGCAGAGGGTGATAAAGTTGGTAGGACCAAACTGGCGAAAAGAGCAAGAGCGCTGTGATGTGCTGTTGGCAGCTTAAGTTCGGTTTATACTGTTTGCTGAGCATAGGTGTGTTTTTCGGTTGGTAGCTGCCATGTGCGGTTGGGTGAGGCTATGTGTGGTTTGTTTTGTTGTTGTGGTGTAGTGAAGTGTGTGTGGTTTGTTGTGCTGTAGAGGTATGGTTGTGTTTAGTTCAGATTTTCAGAGGTGTATGCAGAGTTTTTTGGTGGGGTTGGTTAGTGGCAGTACCCTATCCTAGCCCCTCTGTTTTGACTGCCTGTTCAACATATCCCTTCCCCCGTCGTACATTCTGGTGTGCTATAATCACCAATCATATGTTGTGTGCAGCATTGTGGGTCCTCAATAGGGCTATTCAGTGGCAACCCCCTCCCCTCCCCCAGTGTACATACCAATTGCCACCCACATCCCTTACCCCCTGGCACACCCCAGTGTTCAGTAACCACCACCCCCACGGCCCTGTGGTCCAAAATGTCCTAGTTCGGGACAACTCGTCTCTCTTCTTTTTCATCTAAGGACCACAACCTGAACCTGTCACTATCTTTTAGAAGTTGTCCTAGCTTTAGTCTCTCGGACTGCCGTATGTATGGTGTATGCAGATAGCCTGAAGCAGACGTTCACTGGGAGAGTAACAATTACTCCGGAAATATCATTGGCCACATCCTCAGTAATAGTTCATGCATTGTAAATAAACTATTCCTGCAACCCGGGCATTTTCATAGCAAAATAATGTAGCATCCTCAATTGCTTTAGAATTAAGCCCATAACTCGTTTCAATTATGCATGAGATTGCATGTGTGTTTTGCGGCATCTTAATGAGGGGAAAACATACATCACGGAGGTAATAATGGCATGAGGAGGTGTGAAGAGTGTGAAGGTTTATTTTCCAGACAGTTATTGCCCTTCACAGTGAACTAATGGACAGTCGAGCCATTGCGAGAAGACCATTAGTAGAGAGAGAGCAGGACGAGAACAGTACACGAAGAGCGGTCATATTAGTGATTATGAATGTAGCTGACAATGCGGGTTGGCATGGATACCGACGCTTGTTTACAGAGGCGCCTGTTTCCAGGCCATTAACAGTGACTCATGCTCTCAATATGCAAGTGGCATCTGTAAGTAAACATGCCATTATATTATTAATTCAGGGGAGTCTTACAGTTTGGAAAACATTTTCGTTTGCATTGAGCACATTGCACCTGATGGCATTTACTGTAAAAACTGAAAAAAACACTTCCATAGATTGGTCACCCTTTTTAAAAAGCAAAGAGCAAGAAGTGCAAATCTTGACAAAATATGCAAGCCTACAAGATCTAGCTTTTCTGTTACAAACATGCTATATTTTGCGCTCCTTGTTTTGGGGTCTATTGTGCAGTGTTTAAAGGTCTGCAGACAAATTATTTTTTAGATTGTCTTTTGTGACAGATAAAAGGCATCACATATACAATTATATGTTGGCAATTATAAAAATAATACCAAGAAGAATAAACAATTATTAAAACCATCAGAGCAAACATCAGTAGCTAAAGTGCATATGAAAATAAAAACTCCCCTGATGGAGCTCTAATATTACCTCATATCAAGTCTCATTAAGACTCCCATATACTACGTTTTCAAATATGAAAGTTTTAAAACAGTACTTCCCTCCTGAAAATGTCGTCCGTGTACTCCACCACAGCAGTTCTTTGATCTAAGTATACACTATTGGCAAACATTGAAGGCATTCATATCACGACTGTGCTACTGGAGCACCAACTGGCACCATTGTGGACTATTTGGGACGTATTCATCACGATAATCTCTCCCCGGACAATAAGTATAATGCACCCTGTAGCAGTTCTCATTCTCCTGGCTATTCCTATGCAGCAGTCTTAGAACTGCAATCTACAGAGACCTTAGACATCAGTGCTGCTTTCACTTTCGAGGGCCGGGAGAGGGAGGAGGCTGATTACCTTCAGGTGTGGTGCTCCAGTTGCTGCTAACAAGCATGCTTCGGCAAAGGTCTGGTCAGCGTTTAAGCAGCTGTCTGCTGGAGCATAGGGCTCTTGCGTTGAGTTCGCTGACAGCCCCTTGTGCTTTGATCCTTGGATTTGTTCTGTGTCCTGTTGCTTCCAGAACCTGCTCCTCTTCCAGTGCCCTGTGCTCCCTGCCTTGCAGCCCTGCTTCTCTGCCTGCACTCCCCTGCCTTCTGCCGGCACCTCTGTGCTTCCTGCACTGCATCCTGCTTCCCTACTTGCAGCCCTGTGTTCCCACTATGCAGCCCCTTGCTCTCGACCACCAGTTATCTTGTTCCCGGCCTGCAGGTCCTCATTATGTGCCCATAGTCTGTGTTGCCTGGTTTTAGCCAGAGGCGTAGATAGGGGAGGGCCTGAATGGGCAAAGGCCACCCTAAATCTGTAAATGCCCACTTAGCAGCACTGTGTGACATTTACTGGTGTTAATGTCACTGCAATGGGCCCAAATACATTAGCCTCAGGCCCCCACTTATTAGACAATACTGGCTACACCTCTGGTTTTAGCCTTCTAGATTCTATTCCTGAGTTTCCTTGTTATCTGCCTGCCATCCTGCGCTTGTTCCATTACATAGTTATAGTTCCTTGTTAACTGTCTGCAGTTCAGTCCTTGTTATCTTAGTCCAGATATTCGGTCCTGAGTCTTCTTGTTCCTGGTCTATATTTAAGTCCGCTCTGCCTTGATTCTGGTCCTTAGTTTCTAATCTGCAGTACCAGTCTCCTGTACCCTTGTACACAGATTCTAGTCTTCTTGCTTTTCCTCTTTTTTCCTGTTCTCTGTCCGCTCACTTTGACTTCCTATTCTTTTCCGGAATATTTTCCGTTACTGTTATTGTACTTGCTTGTGCTTGTATAATTCCTTTGTTCAATGTTTTAGCTGCTGGGGTACCTCTCCATACACTAAACTGATTCATCCTAATTGGCCCTGACCAGATTTAACCCAGTGTCAATCATTACATGCCCAATCTTTGGTCAGAGATCTAGACCTAATCTTCAGGTGTTCAAGGCCACCATCATTGTGAACATTGGTTCAGAATCTCTGAGGAGATAAGGCATGGGATCCTGCGGAGAAGCCATTCCTTCATTCCTCAGGGCATGGCCATTTGCTGGCCTCATCCCTTAGAACAATACTGAGGGCACAATAATAAATAATAAACAAGCATTGGCAATACCAACAGTTTGGGTTTTTGTGTAGGTATGGGAAAGGCACTTTTGAGGTAGCAGATACAACATGATGTGAATACTTGGGAACCTAATAGCAGTGCCTGGTAAATGTCTAATATCTATTACAAAAGGCAAAACTGTTGACTTTCTCAATGCTTGTTTTTAACAGGACTTCAGTGAAGAACACACATAGTGCTTATAAATAGAGTGGCTGAAGGCAGACTTGGTAAATACATTTTAATTACACCAGTAGTAGATTTACCCCTCCAACTAAGTCATTAACTCTCAAAAGACTAGTTGGAAAACACACTGGCAGGCATTTTGGTTGCAAAGTTCAAAGGTAAGGCTTGATTACGTGAGCTCAAAGAGTTGCCATGAGGAGGTGTTTTGGGGGGACAGGGGCAGGAACTGAGTGGGAATGGCCATAGGGAAAAGCATGGCCATGGGCAGTCAATGGGTTGGAAAATAACCAAACACATGCAAGCTTCCTGTTCCTCCTCACATGCCATTTGTCCCTATCTGTACTCTAATGCAATCATTTTTATTATAGGTTTACGCAAGCGTCATTGAATAGCCAAAACTAAAAATGCTGTAGACCTTTTATCTCGCTGGAGTAACTTTGACACCAGTTGGTCTTACACATAACCTATATTTTCAAGTTGCTTGCCTGAATGATTTTCTTGCATCTGGCAAAAGCAATAGGTGGCTGTCAAGTGACATCGATAACATTTAAATATAAGTATTTTTTTCAGTTATATAATTGCCGAGCCAGGAAATGTGATTTATTTTCTCTAGTTCAGTTTCCACCTGGTTCGTATTTTTTACACCTGTTTATTTTTTAGAATTTTCAAATACTCTGTGAGAGAAAGCACAATAGAACGTCGGTTTTCAAGCATTCCCTTCAACTCCAGGATGTGCAGGTCACTTTGAATAGCTGGTTGGGGCATAGAAACATATACTTTCCAAAGACATTAGGCCTCATTACAAATGTTGCGGTAAGGCAAATACGGCGCCGGTAGTGCTACCGGCACTGTTGTTGCCATGCCGCAACATTACGAGTTTGCTCATGGGGGCCACTCTGCACGCCTGATCAGACCAGGCGTGCAGAGCGTCACCCAGGAGCAGACCAGGATGGTAGCAACGGTACCGTTATGAACGGTACCGCTGCTACCATCCTCCCCATTCCCATTGAGCCCTATGGGGGCTGAAATGGGAATGGGGACGTACCGGGTCTGGGTCCCGCGAAAGGGAATTACCAGGCCCTCCAAGGTCTGAATGGCCCGGTAAGTCCCCTTTTGTGGGACCCAGACCCGGACCTGAGTTTGGGGGTAGCCATTCCCTTATTAAGGGCATGGCTACCTCCAAACTCATAATGAGGCCCATTGCCCGTGTTACAGTTGCAATAAAATATTTGTTTAGTGGTATATTTTGCTGCACTCTTATGAACTCTATTCAAGGCACAAAGAGTACCAATGTCCACTTCTAGCACATCACCTGTAAGGCCCTGTGGGAGAATCAGAATCATCCTTTCTTTTCTCCAAAAGGCTCATTCCCAAATTCCAGTCTTACCTCATTGTCTGTCCAGGCCCCACACCTCAGCACCATTAGATATGGTGCTGCCATATTGAGCCAGAAAACCTGTCTTCACTTGGGATGCAATGTTTTCATGCTTCATTACGAGTCTCAAAATTGATAAACAGTAAAGCATCTACATTATACCCAATACGTTGGTAAACACGTTGATAAAAAAAAACAAAACAATGGTCCAAAAGGAATCCAACCGGTTTTTCTGGCATGATTTGTTGATAATGATCTTCACCCCTGGAATCCCTGTTTAATTACCACTATTGCCCTGGGGGCTATTTGATGCCTTGGCAAGTAAGATTGTCTTCCACCAACCTAGGTATTTGCCATATTTCCTGGGATTCAGTCATTATGACTCCCCCCAAAGTCCACAGTTTAGGGTTTATCCACAGATGCAAACTTGTTTAGTTGGTACCAGTGGCTTTACAGATACGGACAATGTCTGAGCTTGAGCTCCCACAATACTACTTTGTGTATTTTTCTCTCAAGGCGCGGCCCTGCCATCCCTATGGCTAAGACTCCCAGCAGGCTCTGGTCTCGGGCCTTTCCTATGCCGTTTATGCAGAGTAGTACAGGTGGCCTAGCCACGTGTTCTGTAATTGCTTTACTGGGTGGACTATTTGGCTTGACCACTTCAGGTTCTTACACGTTAGATCCTATCCTTCTCCTTTCTGTTCTGCGCCACTGACACTCTGGAATTTCGTCTGAACACCCCAAAAGTGTGGTGGGATCTGCTGCTTTATCAGCAAATGTGCCAGTGAGTGATCCGGTTGATGGGTCCATGTTCCCATTAGTGTCAGTGGTTGTGATTGGTGCTTTCCAATTGGTTCCACCTCCACCCCTGGTTTCTGCCCCTCAGCTTCACTTGATATCATGTGTTGGGCTTGATTTAATGATTGAATTTGGGCCTGACTTCATCCCCGCAATCTATCTATAAGCCGTTTTACCAAGTTGGGATCAGGCAGCTTTGTCACCCTCAGTGGTGGAAAGGCTGTGGGTATGTTTGGCCATATGGACATATGTGGGTATGTTTCCCTCTCCCTCTCTTTCCTCCACTCTCCAGGACACACACTTGTTGTCTTGATCTCCCCTGGCCTCCCCCTCTCTATCCCTCTGAACACTCCTCTCTACTGGAGTGACCACTGCCTTCTCTCCTCCCATCTCTCACTCTCTTTCCCCCAAGCCAACCCCACCCCAACACTGCCATTTACTTTCTCGGACATCCGACCTAGGAAGCATATGTCAGCTGAGGCTTTCGCTGCCACGTTCTCTCCCCCTCCTCCTCCTCTAGCTGACTCACACCCGACACAAACCTGTCCCTTCTCTACTCTTCTATCTCTGATACTTTTGATGCCCTTGCCCCTGTCATGAAGATCTGCTTGTAGTCCTAAGCCAAGTGCAATTCCTGGTATGACTCCGACCTAGCTACACTTAAACATAAGAGTAGGGCGGCTGAGAGGAAATGGAGGGCTTCTTGCTCATCCTCTGACAAACTGGCCTGTCGCCTGCTCCAAAGGCAATAATGACTCTCTTTCTGCACTAAGAAGAGATCCCACATTCAAGCCCGTCTATCGGCGGCATCTAACAACTCGGCTCAACTCTTTAAAATCTGCAAGGAGCTTGCCAACCCTGTGGCAGTCTCTACCCTCCTCTTGCCTCCCAGGTTCTCTGCAATGCCCTTGCCTCGCACTTTATCTCAAAAACCCAGGCATCCTGTCCACCCTCTCCTCCCAATGCCCCTCCTATTCCCTCTCAGTCTGTGCTTGCAGACCCCCCTTAGCTCACCATCCTTTCACAGAAGAGACATTTCCACTATATATCAGTCTTTGTCCTGCCCAAGGACAGTCCACAACCGAAATGCCTGGCAATTCTCTTCTAAACAAGAGTACCAACAGCAACCCCAGGTCTGGTTGGGCCTCATCAGTGAGGTGGAGCTGTGCCTCTCTAAGAACAGTGAGCACTAGTTCCACGTCTGGATTACCCTAGTAATTTAGGGTGAAAACCCAAAGCTACTTAATATGCAAAAATAAGGGGGGGTTCTGGGAGTTTCTCTACTATCGGCCTATATCCCGGGTTAGAGTCTCAACCAGAAACTTTAGCTCACCATCCTTTCACAGAAGACACATTTCCACTACATATCAGTCTTTGTCCTGCCCAAAGGCAGTCCAGCACCAAAATGCCAGGCCATTCTCTTCTGAACAAGAGTACCAACAGCAACCCCAGACACGTGCTTCGGCCTGGTTGGACCTTGTCAGTGAGGTGGCGCTGTGCCTCTCTATGAACAGTGAGCAAAGGTTCCATATCTGGATTACCCTAATAATTTAGGATGAAAACCCAAAGCTACTTAATATGCCAAAACAAGGAGGGGTTGTGGGAGTTTCTCTACTACAGGCCTATATCCCGGGTTAGAGTCTCAACCAGAGTCTTTAGCTCACCATCCTTTTACATAAGAGACATTTCCACTGCATATCAGTCTTTGTCCTGCCCAAGGGAAGTCCAGCACCGAAATGCCTGACAATTCTCTTCTGAACAAGAGTACCAACAGCAACCGAAGACACGTATTTCGGCCTGGTTGGGCCTCATCAGTGAGGTGGACCTGTGCCTCTTGAAGAACAGTGAGAAAGGGGTTCTACGTCTGGATTATGGTGGTATGACCCAGATTTCGGTAATAAAACAACATCAATTGTTTCTACGAAATTAAAAGTTAAAATAGTATTAAAAAAAAATCTACCCTCAGCAATGTTCCATCAGAGTCAAATTAATGTATGTGTTCGAATATCCTCCTCATCAGAGACTCTCGATGAGATTCTCACAGAATTTAGGTTAAATTACTAGTCAGAAATAATCGTAGTGATACTTTAGTTGGCATTTGTGGAACATGTGTGTTATGACTAAAATAATCAATGTCTTTTAAAGAGTTTGGGGGGTAAAAGAAACTACACAAAAGAATAATCAGATGGGACCTTTGAAGGCCGGCTTTCCTTCGTGGTCCTACTCTTAAATAATCTACTCCCCAAGTACGGCAAAATCTTGAAAAGGGAATGGAAAACAGAGGTATTAGCAACATATTTCAGTTCTTTGTCAAATTTGCCAAATTTGATGTAAGGAGATAATCTGCCACTTTTCCTTTGATTAGAATCACCATGAAACAGTCACCCATGTACAATCACTGGAGCCGCTTCGGGGGGACCTCTGGAATTGGGATGACCTGCTGATTTGGCGAGGTGGGTTTTGTAACTACTTTAGATATGGAATAAAGATGTATCATTAATATTCCGTAGTGTGTCTGATGGTATGGGTGATAACTTCTACGAAATCGCAATCCTAACACTCTTACAAGACCCTTCATGCCTTTTATATTACATTGTTATCCTACTGTGTAGTTGAATATTTTACTGAGATTTCTGTGGCTCCCTGGTGTCACAGATTAGTTCTGCCTTATATTATTCTCACCTGAAATAGTTATTATGGGACTTTCCTCAATAATATTAGAAATGTTAGATATTGTATTTCTTGTTAATATAAAATTCGTTTTCCATATGACACCTGATGTTAAAGTAACTTTAATGGCACCTTACCTGTCTTAACAATTCATTTGCATGGACGTTATCAGTTCTAATGATTTCAGCATGGCCGATTCCAAATGCAACCCATCCTTCAATACCTCTACCAAGATGGGATTGGTGGAGCATACCTCGTCCATGGTTTAAGGGGTCTTATCAGATGGTTCAGATACCCAGATGCTACTAATTTGAGTTTTCTACTAAACACATACATTCTTTTAACTTAACTGCCTTTGTAATTGTAATTGGTTATCTATAACATGCTTAATACCCAGAGGTTTCTAAGTGCGCACCCGGGGATCTAACCTGTTTTGCGCCGCGTTGTCTTGCTTCCAAGGAGAGCGCATTGCCCATGAGCTATCCTCCCAGCCCAACAAAGGTTAGTCTTATTATTTGGAAAAGACCCACTCACTAACTGGGCAACCCTGTTTTGAAATGGCGTAGGCATATGAGCAATAATTAGTTCAGACATTTTTTTTATTATTAATTTTATTGAAATTTATAGAAAACATACAAGCAACAAACTTATCAGCCTTGTAATCGTAGAACTCATTGCATATAATCCACACCCCGTAACCACCCCCAACCTTCACAGAATCTAAAAAGCAAAATAGACCAACTTATTATCACATGTCATCCAAAAACCCACCCCACATATCATCAAACAATTTCAACTTTTTGTTCCTGCGAAGGATAACCTTCTCAATTCTGGCCACTTGCCTCAAGTCCTCCACCCATTCTGAACAGGTCGGCCTCTCATCACATTTCCATTTTCTCAAAACAATTTTTTTTCACAGAATTTGCAGCCCTAAAAAACCAGCATTTCTGTGGATAAGTGAGATCTTCCACTTTATCATCCTCACCCAAGATGATAGTGTTATAATCAAAATCCTCTTGCAGTAATAGAACCTCATTAATCTTCTCATTGACACTCCTCCAAAATTTCCTCAGTCCATAACAGTCCCAGATCAAGTGTTCAAAGGAGCCGACATCATGCTTACACCTCCAACAGGTCTCTGAGTCAATCATCCCTCTCGCATAAAGTCTCTGGAGAGTCCAAAACACTCTATTAAGAATTTTGATTTGGCGGCATTGTTCTCCAAGATTAATGGATGTCAGAGTTACGTTTTTACAAAGAAACCTCCACCTCTCCACAGTCATATCAGAGCCCAGGACCTCAGACAACTTAGTTAACAACCCCTCTGCTGGAGTGTACTGTTGGCTCAGATTTCTATATACTTTGGACGCCATACCACCTAATGTCTTATATTCAGGTAGCCATAACTGCCAACCACCACCATCAACAGTTCTCTGCTTCCGCATCAAACCTCTCAATTTTCTGTATTCACCCATTTTACAGTCTCTGAGATCTTTAATTTGTGCAAGTCTTCTATAGCTGATCCATTTGCCGTCTTCCATCAGATCACTCAACCATAGTACACCACTCAGGAGCCAGTTCAACCACAATAGTGGCCTCCCATTCAGCAAAATACCTGGATTCAACCAGATAGGGATGTAATCATTATCACATACCTTGCGCTTACTTTTCTTCCATAGTTCCCTCCAACAAGTTCTCAGGAATCTTGTCGGCGTAAATGAGCGATAACCAGATCCATCCACTGTGGACAGTATGGCCCTAGGCGGCAACGGAGAAGAACTACTTGATTCCGCCAGCGTCCAAACATCCTCCGAATCTTCAATAAATGGAACCAGATGCCTGGCTCCAAAGGCCAAGTGATAATTCTCAAAGTCAGGAACCCCCAAACTGCCACAGTCTTGGGGCAGCTGCAATTTCCACAAGCTGAGGCATGGCTGTTTGTTCTCCCAGAGAAAAGACTGGATTAAACTCTCAATTTTCCTCCAATGGCCCTTCTTCACGTCCAGGGGAAGCACACTGAGCACATAGTTGATTTGCGGTGTTGATGTCATTTTGATGGCATTCACTCTCCCCCAGAGACTCAATTTAAGTGCACTCCATCTCTTCAGGTCCAGCTCCAAAGATTGAATCACATGTGTAATATTGACATCCATTATTTTCGAGACATCATTCGTTAGCCAAATCCCAAGGTATCTCATCTTATTCGGACACCACTTAAAGGGAAAGCCCTGCATCTTCAAAACAGTGCAAGTGGTTGATGCCGGCAGCGCTTCCGACTTGGTCCAATTGATCTTGTATCCAGAAACCTTGTTGAACACATCGATCAACTCTATCAGCGCAGGAATGGAGCTCTCCACATTCTGAACCACCACCAGCATGTCATCCGCATACAACCAAACTTTCTGGGGACCTGCACCAAAGCGTACGCCCTCAATTCTATCCTCTTCTCTTATCCTCACAGCCAGCAATTGCATGGCGATCACAAACAGAATTGGCGACAGTGGACAGCCTTGCCTCGTGCCTCTCCCAAGTTCAAAAATGCCCGAGTCCATGCCATTAGTCCGAACACAAGCAGTCGGCCGGGAATACAGCAGTCTTATCCATCCGATCATGGTATCTCCAAAACCAAAGCCTTTCAATGTACTTAAAAGATATGTCCATTCAATACGGTCGAAAACTTTCTCAGCATCCAAGGGCAACCTCAGCACATCATTATGGTGTTCTTTGCTTTCATATAGTGTCAGTAACAATCTTCTCACATTTTCTGAAACATGTCTGCCTTTTACAAATCCAGATTGGCTTACATCTATGATATCCATCAGCGCATTCTCAATCCTCAAAGCTAACGCCTTGGCGAATATCTTGTTGTCCGTGTTCAATAAGCTGATCGGCCTATAGCTGCTAGTTTTCACTGGTGTTCGTCCCTCCTTCAGAAGAACGGAGATTGAAGCATGTCTTGTTGAACTTGGAAGGCACCCATTCCTCAAAGAAGGGCGTAGCATCTCTAGCATCAAAGCAAACACCTCTTCTGGGAACATTTTAAAAAGTTCAGCTGGTAGCCCATCCGGACGTGGGCACTTCCCAGAATTCAGCGCATAAGCAGCCAACCTGAGATCCTCCACGTTCAAATCTCTTTCCATACACTCCAAGGATTCCAAACTCACTTTCTTCAGATGGCAGTCATCAATAAATTGACCAATTGTACGCTCAGATAAGATGATCTCTGAAGAGTACAGGGTTTTATAATACGACAGAAATGCCGCATTAATCTCCACAGGATCAAAAGTCACCGACCCATCCTGTCTTTCCAATGCATTGACAGATCTGCCACTGTCCATAACCCTCAACCGATGTGCCAGAAGTCGATCACATTTTTCACCTTTTTCATAGTAGTTGCTTTTGGTTCTAAAAAGCAACCACTCAGCCTTCGAAGAATACAAATCTTCCAATCGTCTCCTTTTCTGCTTCAATATTTTTATAGTCTCATCTGAAAAGTTTTGCATATTATTTCTCTCAAGATCCTGAATGTCCACAGTAAGCTTTTTCACTTCTGCATCTCTCATTTTTTTCTTTTTGCTGGACAAACCAATCAACAATCCTCGCATATATGATTTGAAGGCTTCCCACACAAACTCCACCCTGACTTTACCAGTCCAATTCACAGATATAAAGAATCTCACCTCTTGAATAATTTTGTCCACAATTTCATTGTCGTCCAAGAGGGAGACATTCATCCGCCAGGTGTTAGACCTAGGAACCGGGAAGGTCAATCGCAAGTCTATGGAGATTGGAGCAAGGTCCGAAACAAGTAGTGATACGATGTCACCCCTTTGGAATGATTGTGTACCGAGGCCAGAGGTCATAAGGAGGTCAATCCTCGAGTAAGCATTATACCTTGCAGAGAAGAAAGTATATTGTCTCATAGAAGGGTTTTGCAATCTCCAAACATCTGTGAGGTTCCATTCATCAATTAGTCTCTTTAATGCTGTTCTTTTCAGAGCGTTGGCATTGTCCACACCCCCCACTCTTTTATCAAGTTCAGGTTCTAAAACCACATTGAAGTCCCCTCCCAAAATCACATTAATCGCATTTACATTCTGCAACATTTGCGTTAAAGCTACAAAATATATTGCAGAAACAATACTGAGCATCCTGAATATGTGCAGTGACACACACTATCCTTCCTTCCCCATCCTTCACACACTTCACCCCAGTGATCTGGAGATTCTTCCTAAAAAGAATACACACACCCCTAGAACCCATAGTGAACGATGAACCATAAACATCACCAACCCACTCCTTTTTCCACTTATCTATATCCGCATCCAACAAATGAGTCTCCTGAAGCATCGCAACATCCACCCCCATGTCCCCTAGTTTACTCAAAATCACCTTCCTCTTGACAGCACAATGTGCACCATTCACATTCCAAGATACCACTCTGAAATTCCTCTGATAAGTGTAAGACATTGCTAGATCCCGTTTCCCAATCCTTGCAATGAATTCACAAGACACAATACTACCTAAACCTATAGTCAAGTAAAGAAATAAAATAAAAAATTAAAAAAACACACTCCTGGGTTTGAACCACCCAACCATCCAGAACATCCCTTCCAGCTACACGTCGAAAGGGACTGCCCCCCCCTCCCTTAGGTCAGCCTATAGAAAGCCCATAAAGGGTGCCACAGACCACATTTGGTCAAATTCAAATGAAGTTAAAAATACAATTTGGTCTAAACGAATTCCCACAACTCTCCAGCAAATGAAAGCACAAATAAAAGCATTGCTGAATAGATGCAACATCCCCTACTCAAAAACGCTAAATACCACACCATGTGTCAATCACATGCCTAGACAAAACCTGAATTCTCTTATTATAACCATCAACGAATCACACTAATCCACCTACCATCACAACCATCAATTTTAAACATCAAAAATCCCAACTACTGCGGGCATGCAGAGCAGTTGAGCATGAATCATCACTAGAAAGTGTGAGCAAGTGTACAGAGAGTTGCAAAATACCTGTGTCCTGAGATTAGAAGCCAGATACAGCATTAAACTTTTCCATGGCATTCACACACCATTCCATGACTTTCCCGGTGCCTTACCACTCACCTTGTCAAGCATAAAAATCAGAATCTCTGGTATTTTCTGGACACTACATTCCCCCACGTGACTTCCATGGCACAAAACTGCAACTCCCACCGTGTTAACCCAAATGTACTGTATAATTGGGCACATCACTCATTGCGCTTTGAGAATGGAATTAAACCCTCTCCCACGTAAGCATTACTGCAAAAAAAAAAGCCTAATCGAAAATTCTGTCTGTGATTTGGTAAGTAGACAGAGGTGCACAATCATATCTTAACCGTAGGCCTCATCAGTGTTCACATTAGATGACAGCATCTATTACATTCTCACAGCTGATTTCGTTACTGCACAAAAGGAAACGTACCCATGCAAAGTAAAAGGTGTAGACTACAGTGGAACCCCAGGTACCCAGTAGTGACAACTCTCACCTTCTTTATGCAGTGATGGTAATGGCATACAGTTGGCTTCGTTATTACAGTACAAGTACATGTCAAATACACCCCACTCAGCATGTCAGGGGTGTGCAACCAGGACAAGAACAACTGTTACATGTGCAGGGGATTAGCATTGGGCAGCATACTCCCAAACGTGGCATTCCTTCATCTAATTCTGGCTATGGAAACAATACAATACGATCAACGTACCCCCGCAGTCCGGGATAAAGCCGTGCAAAGAGCAGTCCCCACCCAGCAGCCACAACACATGCACCCCAGCCTCTACACCCACTGTGCCCCCCAAACACGTGAGCAAGCAAGGCGTATTGCCCGGAACACGCTCGCTGCGGTCCCAAAGGAGAACGCGCCACTGCGCCTTACCTCAAATGTGCGTCAACAGTGGCCAGTCACCCGCATCCACCAATCCAACACACTGCTGCCGGCAAGACTCCGAAGGGTGTCGCACGGCCGCCATTTCCAGACAGCACGAAACCTCCGGCACTCCGTCCAAACAAAAAACAAGCACCATCACCTATAAAAAATCTATAGAGCGCGTACTGCCGTAGAGTAAACCACCCATTATCCGAGCCCACATCAAGCCTACGCTCGAGCGAAAAACCATTACAGCATATTTGAAACGTTAATAACGCTCTGATACCTAAACAAACCAATTCCCATCTAACAATTTCAGGAAAAAATGAATCAATAAAGAAAAGTAACCTTACATCTTCACAGCTTCATACATCATGCATCACATCAATCTGCAATACTATTATCCAAGTTTAAACCCCCAGCCCTCAGCCACTTTTCAGCTTCAACTGGATCCTCTGTGGTTTTGACACCTGATCCAAAAAATATCTTCAGTGTCACCGGTTTCACCAGCAGAGTTTTAATCCCTTTTTCTTCTGCCAAAGCTTTAGCACTTTTGAACGCTTTCCTCATTTCCACTATTTCCTTAGGGAAATCTGGATAGATCGCCAATTGATCTCCATTTAGCAGAAGTTTCCCTTTTTCTCTCGCAGCCTTTAAAGTCCTTTCCTTTGCACTCACTCTGGACATCACCATGATGATCTGTCTTGGTTTTCCGGCCTGGACCAGTTTACCAGCTCTAAAGGAGTAATCCATGTCCATTTATTTTAGGATGTTGTTACCCAAAGTTGCCTCCAGTACTCCTCTGACTCTGTGATCGAGGTTTTTGTCCAAAGCAGAGTCTTCCCTCACACCAAGCAAGCGCAAGTTCAAGTTCCTTTGATCAGCCTCCAATATAAGGTTCCTCCTCTTCAAATCAGAAACTTCATATCTCAACTCCTTGTAGGCCCTATAACTCCCTGCAACCTCCGTGGCCAAGGTTGTATTTTCTGCTTCCACTTTGGTGACTCTATTCTCCAGGTGACCGACTTGAGAGGACAATTCACTGAGGGTAACCTTCATTTCCTTCACATCCTGGGCAATCTGGAGAAGCAGTGCATACATGTCACCATTCTCTGAACTCTCACCCATCTTCTCCCCTTGTTTAGCTTTTTTGGAGTTGGGGTTGTCAGGGATCTCAATCTTCTTCTTTGATATCAGCGCAGGATTCATTTTCTCAATTTCCAATATTAATTATCCATAGGCTCGGAGGGAGCAGGAGCAGTTGGTTTAAGCTGCTGCCTTGTTCACCAACATTCCAGAATAGTTCAGACATTTTGAGAGGAGGGTAACGCAGGGTTGCCTAAATCATCATGACAACCCCAGCTTTCGTTTGACTTGAAGCTCTGGGTGTTATTGATATCATCTAAACACATGTTTTCCAGCCCCGCAGGATGTACACCTGGAGGTTTTTACAACATTACATTGTGCGAGGTCCTCCTCATAATGCAATTCTTGGAGAGTTCTGGTCTTCCCCTTGGGGTAATTAATACAACATTTGTGAGTAGTGCATAACATTTGGCTACTAGGGTCTTGGCTTCCAATTCGGCAACTGTTTACTTGAAATATGGATCCAAAGAGCCTATCCCTGCCTTCCTCTTTGCAGCAACCTTTTTGGTTTTCATGTATTGGCCATCCTCTTTCCCACAGTTAATATACATCAACAATGCCATTGGCGTATACATGTGAGCAGGATATGGTATGATATCAAAGCCCCTTTCTCGCAGGTTACAAGTGAAACTGTGGATGTCCGTATGTCCTCCTCTCAGATGAGTCAGCCCACCCCCAAATATGCCGCCTTCCTTCAAAGTAATTTCCAGAGGTGGTTTAATAGGAATAACATTATTCAAATTAAAGTAATTTAGGAGACACCATTCAACTAATATGTTATCAATGTGGATTTTTTGCTTGGAAAATTGATTATTTAAACCGGTGTCTCCGAGGCTGTCAAACATCTCAAGTACCCTGATGTTCTGCTTTAAGCATGAACCATGTGTTGGCAAAGAAATGCTTGACTTATGCATTCCAAAACACTTTACATTCAGTGGATTACTTAAAACGGCCTTTGCAAATTACTTTGAAGACAGTCAGCATGCTTGTGGACACATTGTTTACAAAAATGTAATGTTTGCCAATTTCAGACTGGCTCCTACTCAGTAAGCTGTGACATCCTCAACAAACCTTCAAACTGCATTAGTCAGTACATGCCACTCTCCTTTGTCCGTTCAACCGGATGGTCTCATTCAACAAGTGGAAAGCCACCTATAGAGGAACATAAATAGGGCTGCCTGGTTGGCTCTCGCCCTTACAGTCTCTCATGAAATGTATAAACAAAGAAAATGATCAAGACCAATGTTGTCCAAAACAGGACTCAAGCACACTACAAAATTAGTGTTACGGACTTCTAGAGCACCCAGTGCTCAGACTTCCCGTGGCAATAACGTATACAGTTATTCAATTTGGATTTTGTTGAACATACTTCACACTTTTGTGACACTATACAAAAATATATAGTTATCTATAAAAAAACAATCACAATATGTTGGGTCAAAACATCCATGCATACCAGTCATTCATACACATTCATTTCATTCCATACTATATCGTTACATGCCACTATTTGCGTGAATTTTAACAAGAAGTGGCAAATAATGAGTCTTCCTTCTTGACACACCTCTCCCCTCCCTTATTTCTGCTCCTTATGCTACTTCTAGTCTTCTGTCCTACTAATTGTTTCTGCCCCCCTTCTTAATCTCCTATCCTCAATGATTTCTGTCCCCCATCCTCCTCTTTTCTACTCCTATACTCCTCCTTAACTTGCACTTTTCTTTCTATCACTGGTGATGCCCCTCCTTCTCCTTTTTGTTCTGTTCCTCCACTCCCCACCACTCTTTCACACTCTGTTTTCACCTCTCATCTCCAACTCCTGACTCTCACATCAAGGCACACTCCTTGTTATAGTCTGGTGGGCACAAGCATGGCTCTCTTAATTGTGCATTTATATCACTTTTATTCTCATGGTGGGGTACCATCTTGGATTCCCTTTTATTTGTATAGTGGTCACAGCTTCACTACAGGCATCACAGCTCCTGTATGAAAGTGGTCGGAAACTCAAGGCTGTCGGCTTATGTGCCACCTCCTGTTCTGTTTAAGTGCCACCTCCTGGTAACATCAACAGTAGGTTCATGCAAGCTAAGATCATTGGTAGCGTTTGTATAATTTCCTTTTTTAAACCATTTCAAAACTTTGTCATAGTTCTGTGGGAACTCACATAGTGCCTCATCACGACTTTGGCGGTAACCCTTAAATCCGGCGGTAGCGCTATTAGCGCCGGATTTAAGGGTCCACCAAATCAGGGCTTCTGTGGATTTCACCCCAGCTCTGAGCTAGGGGGAAATCCGCTGAAAATTCACGCTATTACCGCCGGCGGGAAATCCACTGGCGGCATTAGCGCGAAGATTCCCCATTGAGCCCAATGGGGAATGGGGCATTCCCGAATCGGCTCAGTGAGGAATGGGGACTTACATTACCGCCGAACTTGTGATCCGGCGCTATTAGCACCGGGGAGTTTGGCGGTAGGGCTAATACTGCCCGCGCTAATAGCGTTACCGCCCAAGTCGTGATGAGGCCAATAGACTGGGGGGTCCAGTGCTTGAAATCTCTCCAGTATCTTTAATGTACACTTTTCTGCTACATTTTCTCCTACATAGACAGTAAGTGCATTTGGAAAGGGACAGATAGCAGGAAATTAATAGTATCTATCTTAATGACAACAACTACATTTCCCTTGGAGGTAACAGCGAGTTCTTTCCAAATGGGAGCAGTAGTATTTCTCTTAGGAACACTAGTACGTTTTCTCTGAACAGCAACAATGACATTCGTCCCAGGGATGTTCGCATGGTATTTTGGGGCACTTCTAGATATGTCTTTTTTAGCTACAAAATCCCTTTTATGTGTATTCAGACTTTCCTTACCATATACAGGGGGACTGCTTTCTCTAAGAAGAGGTTTGCCAAGGTTGGGATGTATCCCTACTAGAATGGGGCCAATAATTGACTCTCTCACTTCCTTGTGTGACAGAGGTAGTTAGTATCTCCTCCTGAGGCTACCCATAGGTTTGGTTCACGCACATGATTGTTCAGTTCAGCATGCCCTCCCCCCCTCCGACACTGTTCCTTGGCTTGTGGGCTGTTTCCATGCTGGCAAACATCACCGCATTTCTCACCTTCCTGAGCTCGCCTATCTCTAGTGGCTATTGGTCCTTAAGATACTTGTGGGACCCTGGTGATGGACATGGAGCCTGGGAGATCCCTCTGTACCATCTACAGGACCTAGATCACAGAGGAGATGGTGGCTTTCAGTCCCAGAATTTTGTCATACACCTAACCGCTTTCACAGAGGCCCCTACCTGACTGTATCTAGCATCTAAGTACGTTATATGATTTAAGGGCCACTTCAAGGGGTCCAGACCTGCCTCAATGAGACAATCAGGCTGACCTACCTCTTGCATTCCCAGGCTTGCTTGTTGACCCAGTTTCAGATATTGGCTGTTTACCTCTATTTCCAGGCCTGGTCTATCCAGTTTAGCATACTTGCAAGGTCTGCTCCCAGTAGGACTTCTTCCCAACATCCATCAATCATTCTATTGAGAGGGACCCCATTGTGGCATTTTTTGTACAGTCAAAACGTGCTTCTGGGGAGCCCTCACTAAGGTTTAAGTTAAAGTCAACACCCATGATCAATAAAGGAAGGGAGGCAACATGTTAATCGAAAGTAACCGTTTTTCCAGCATGTAACTCATCTTCCCCTACCAGATGAGTGGTAGCCATTCATTATTTATTTGGAAATAGTCCTAGTTAACTAAAGATTGTACAGTAACACTGAGTTCAAGTGCCACATACCGATAAAGGCCATACAAATGTCTTGGTCTAACATACTTAACCGCTGCAATGCTTAGATACACATCTAAATGAGAGGGTGGTAAAACAATATCAGATGATTCTATAAAATGTAAAGTTAAAATAGAATGTATCTTTTGCCAACTTCAGCAATGTTCCCTGAGAGTAAAATTAATTAATGTGGTGGAATAATATCCTCCACATCAGAGAGTGTCGAGCATTTGATGGGTATCTTCTGCTTTTCCATGCATGCTTCTACCTAGGCTTTTGGGTAGGTCACCTGATTCCCATACATACACATGATAAGTATCACTGTTGGGCCAAGAATTTACAAGAAAACATCAGAACAGCCTGTTTCACTATTTGTCACGTGCAAAGTTAATTCACACCCGGAAAAGACAGATTAACCAATCACAATCTGCCTTTCATGGAAGCGATTGTGCATTCACTGCCTACAATGAAAAAAAATGGCTGCTACCATTAAAAATAGAAAAGTGACTAGCTCCCTTTTCGGATGATGGAGGTAATTTTGGAACCTATTTTCCATTACCATTTTTGTTGACATTTCTTTTTACTCCAACAGGAGATGTGCTCGCGCTGAGCCCTTTTCCCGTTGGAAGGGAAAAAAATGAAAGATATCTGCTCCCTGAGAAATACCAGTGTGAAAATAGCTTTTATGCTGGGGCTTTGCTCGGGCTTACAAAGCTCGGGCTGGCAAGCCATTAAACAGCATATCCGCCCCCATCAGGGACGTGAAAGCTACAATAAAGCTGCAACCTGCTCTTTGCCCATTTCTACCGAGATGTAATGATCCTTTCCCCTGGTTCTTAGCCAGCTACCACCAGCTGCTCTGCTTGTTTAATTCTCTGTGACTTCAGGGTCAAGCCACAATCCCTCTAGATCTTCTGGTGATACTGTTGGACAGAGGTAGCTCGTACCCACCTTTTCTTGAGCCTCTTTCCCTGGGCATGGTTGGACTATGTGACCCAACTTACCACAGGCATACCACTTGATTATTGGCTGGCCCATGCATGAAATACAATCACTTTGGGAAGAAGTTGGTCTGGCTTCTTTCTCAAGCCACCCTCATTTCCTTTCTTCACCAAGAGTTCATATGGATGGGCTGAGCTGAGACTGATACACTCTTTGATTTTCAGTTTCTGTCTGTACTGAATGCTCCAATTTGGTTTAATGCACTTGTCAGACTAAATGCTGGAAAAGGGGAGTAGTGAATCAGACTATTTTTCCAGGATCAAAATATTCTTGACCTCTTCCAGTGTCATGCCCTTAATAAATACATTGAAGATATACTTTCCCCATTGTTTATGCTAGAGCCATTGAAGTATTGCTTTCTTTCATCTGTCATTAGCGAATTGACACCTTTATTCAGGTTTGACCAGGGTCCTGTATATATCTTGTTGGAAGATGGGGGATGAATCTGCCCCAGTGCTCTCAATCCTACATCAAGGTCTCAGCAAAACACTCAAAATTGATGAAGAAAGTGCCCAATATTGCCCTGGAACAGTACTTCTGTAAGACTGGCAGTGGGTGCAAGTCATGGCTGGGCTGCAGCCTTCTTCAATTCAACAATAAGTATGAGCTGCCTGGACAACGCCCATGTTGGATCCATTGTAGAGACATCTTGGTGTTTGGATGGAGTGAGTGGAAGGCATGAGGGTTTTCAGGGGAACCAGCTTCTCTGTCGGTGTAGCATGTCCCACTTCCGCTGTTTGCTCAGCCAGACCATGGTCCTCCTGGTTAAAACGCTCTTACGGGTCCTCTGGACATGTTCAGATGCACTGGCTCCCATGCAGAAAGAGCAGGCAGGAACCACGTTTGATTAAAGGTGGGCCAGTGGGGTTGTTCTCACTTGACCTTCTTTTTTAGGGCCCTCCTTGAAGTGGGCTTGGATGAACCTGGATTATCGTTGCCCAGAGGCCGCAAACTCATCTTCCCCATCTCTGGTGAAAAGCCAATGGCTGTCTCTGATGAAGACTGGTGCCGGAGCTATGGAAACCTATAGCTACCTATATAGAAAGATATTTATTTACATTTATATTTACTGTACTACTTGGGTGAGAAGCATGTGATAACCTTTACTTGTTCATGGTCTGTCAACCCATTAATGACACTGTTAGCTTCAACTGAGCTCACTTGGTGGGATATCAGCAGAAAATAAACAAATAAGGCTTCTCTGCAAGATTGTAGTCATCAGTCCTCCTCTCACTCCCTTAAGCTCTGCTGTTTTGACAGGAAACACAAAGTCACCTACACTCTTTATTGTTCAAGTGCTATTAAAGTTGCTTGCTTGGCTTTCATTGAAGTTGTCTGTTGCCTTGTGTCATTGAGGTGCATGCTGGGTGTAAGACCCTTTAATATCCTTTGCAGGATTATGTTGGACCCTGTCAAGCAAGTGCCTTTGTAGATTGTCATAGAACTTGTTAATTAACAATCCTACACTAAGTTGGGAGTCTTTCCCTGAACTTGTTCTTATCAAGAACCCTCTTTTATAGTCTCTCTCTTCGGCCACCTTCTTTTACTTATCTTTTCTCTATTTCTAGCCTTCAGCTCCTTCTCCTCTTGCTTCTCACTCTTACTTTACTCATCGATGATCTGCAATGCTCTAGTCTGGACCTTCTTAAGCCCTCTCTTTCCTACTCTTGCCTTCTTCTCTAGCATCTCACTTAAATGTCAATCCCTTATTCCCATTCTCCTCATTCTCTCCTTCTTTCATTTTGGTTATCAGAGTTTTGCTCTCTTTCTCCTGATTTATGCTTCACCTTGCATCTTCTTGATAGATTTTGCAACAACACTCTACTCACTTTCTCTGATGTTCTCTCATCCTCCTTCTTGAAGCACCTCGTCCCCTCCTTTGCTTCCACACCTCCATCTAATTCTGCTTTTCATGACCCCTACTCCTTTTATATTCTCTTTCTAACCTTCACCTTCACTGCAAGCACAAACCCCTATTATTAGTTGTCTGACATCCACGTCCACCCATTTTCTGTTCCTTACCTCCCCCTTCTGTTCCTCTCTTACTCCTTCACTAACCCTTATGTCCAAGGTGTCTATACTCTTCCTTCTCTGCTCTACCTCACCCCTCTCTCTGCCTTATATCACTGGTGTTCTCCCCTCCTGCCTGTTTGTCCCATCTGTCCCTGATTACCTCCACTCCCTATTCCATCACTATTGCCCCCTCTTCTCCTGCTGGTGCTTTCCTATTCCTTTCTGCTCGAATGTTCTTGTTTTCTTTTACTATTCTAATCCTTTATCCCCATTCCTCCTCCTATGATTGGTGTGCTCTCCTGCACATTCTTTCAACTCCTCCCCTCCTCTCCAATCACCACCCACAGTCTTTCACCACTAGCATCCAACTTCTGAATCCTACACTTTCTCTCTTCTCCTCTGCGGGACTGGAGTCCATAACTGAATCCTTTCCCTGCTTTGATCCTTCTAGGTACTTAGTATGTTACTCTTAGGCATTTTTTTGCACCCTGCTCTGTTGCCTTCAGCATGGCCCCTTCAGATCTTGTTCCCCGGCACTGTAGCCTCTTGCTAGGAAGGGTAACATTGCTCAGGATTCTCACCTTCGTGGACTGGTCTATCCTGGTCAGACGGTGGACCGTGGGGTTCTAGAAGGATCCATGCAGCTTAAGGCTGGTAACGGGCAGGGGGTCCGAGGGCACCCCGCTGCATCTCCTCTGGGGGATACACCGTGGCAGTGGCAGTTGCTCTCGGCCACATAGTTCACCCCATTCCCACTATCCAACCTCCATCATGTGACTTCTCCACATGAGTGAGTTACCTTAAGAATGATGACATCCGTGTGATATGACGTCACACTTGGATTTATGAGGGAGAATCATGTCTATCAAGCGTGGTTTTTATCAGACCGTCTAGATTCAATCATCAAATTACAATTATGGATGTATTTTGCAAAAATGTTGACTAATTACATAAGTTGTGATGTAAATCTTTTTCTCAAGCCCACTGCATGTTTCATGGCAGTTTAAACTCTGCATCTAATGTTGTGTGTTCCTAGTTTTCGCTCTCTGCTTTGCAGGTCCCCACTTAACAGTTTATCGGATTCCTGTTTTTTTATCCAGGCCGCTTGTTAAACCATATCTTCTAACATAGATCTGTGTTTTAAGTTTCTGTCGAAGAGGCCTGTTTGGCAATAGCACTTTTTTCCAACTCAAACTTCACAGTGTTGGTCAATTCTATTCGATATATATATATATATATATATATATATATATATATATTGCTCTGAGATCAGTACTCAGCCATTTATCTAGGGCCCACACGTGAAAGACCATCTAATTATATGCCTGTAATAAATATTAGACATTATCATATTTCCAGTCGGAGCCGACAGAAAATCCGTTGAATAATTAACAGGCATCCTCAAATCTGTCTATTCTCGCCCCAGGGGGATTAGCTTCTGCCATCTTATCAAGACTGCCATTATTTAAAATGCCATGCATTCCTCAGCAGTAGTCTATGGGAAGTCTCCATCTTCTTGATAGATTAAGAGGATTATACGTTTCAAATGCAATGTTGATGTCTTTAGCAGTTGCAATTCTTCTCAATTGCAAATGTCTCACACAGGTGTCCTGAATGACAAATGATAGATTTCTTTTAAAAATCATTTCATGTTTTCAAAGTCAGAATGAGCACCAATGAAATGAGCAACATGGCACCTCCGGGCAAAACCAGAAAGTATTGGAGCCCTGTTTTGAAAACTTTTTGGGGGGCTGAAGTATTCCATAGCACCTCTTGTGGCAAGAAAGTTGTGCATCATTCACAGAGGAGTCGGGCTGCACACACATTCCCTACTGTAAATGTCCCATGAAACATATCTACATCAAACATAGCCTTGAAACACAGGTTACCAACATTTTACAGCTCGGTTAACCTGTCTGCCTGTGCTTCACTGCTAATTTGTTCTTAAGGCCCGGACCGCAGTTCCTGCGTTAGCAATTGGTGTTCTGTGTTGTGCAAAGGGGGGATGGCTTTGCAATTGTGTCTTTTTTCACAGGGGTCACTACTCTGAAGTTGTGCGGTCTCTGGCATTTTAACTCTTGTAATGTCTCAATTAGGACCTTCCGGACTCTCAAACAGTGTAGACCCTGGTTGCCATTTAGAGCGCATAGATGCATACTTTGCTGTGTTTCACATCATATTTGCTAGCATGAGCTTCATAAAAAGAGCATTGGTAGCACAGGCGATCAGGTACTGAACTTACTTGACTTGGACAAAGACATCAGCCTTGAGAGCTGGGTTTGAAACCCCTCACCACTGCTCTCCTTTTTTTTTTAAGAGGAAGGATAGCTCAGGGCCAGCCCGTTTGTATTGGAAGCAAGACAACGCAGGGCATCCTACGCTTTGATAACAAATAGTCTGAAATTAAAACACTATGTTCAGCTGAAATGTGCATTATTGTTTCATAAACATTGTAGGTGAGTACCTGAGTATGGCGCTAGTCCTTCCAAAAAAATAGTTGAGCTGGTTAGCAAATAAAGCATCACTGAGACATCAAAAATGAGTGTACAAAAGTGCCTTTATTGTATACGATGCCCTTCTGTTTACACGTGCTTCGACCTTGCTCAGTCTTTACCAAAATGGGGCAGTAGTTTTCTATGATATGTTTAAATAAGCCTAACATAATATTTAACAGCCATATTAACTAAGCCATATAACGTCTCATCACATAATGTAAACATGGGCCAGAGCCTGTTGCTTATCTAGAAAGGCACAACAACATGCCAATACGTTACTGTGTGTCCTGCATTACAATTTTCTTTTTCTGTGGGATACCCCGTTCTTTTTCTCTAATGGCGCGCGCGTATTATCAAGGACCATCGAGCGACGCAGCCTTCCCGTGCTGACAACGAGATGACCACAGCAGGCATCTTTGCACAACTAGCTTTCGCATCTAAGGCCATTATAAACCATGGAACTGCTGCCCACTTGTTGGGTAATAAATAATGCTACTAATGTAATGCTTTGCAGCCCACATGGGCATGAAGCTTTTGCTCACTTACGCTTCTTGACGATTACCTAGAGAGTATTTCATAAATACATAACTGGCAGGGACCCTGGTGTTTGGACAATTTCCAAATACATGCACTCCTTATATGTGTATGCATTAAGATAACACTCATACTGAGTGGAAGGACTATAAAAGTGAGCGCACCCGTGGCACTGAGTTCAAAAGCACGATGCATGCATCCAGGCAGGCGCTACCAATGAATTCACCTAATATTGCACACTATTAATCACTAATAACTTTAGGGCTAATTTTGCGCATATGGGAATGACATACGAGGCGTGTATGCAAGTTGTACAACTAACACTGAATACCAGAATATTAGCCTATGCAGTGCATTTTTCTTTTTTCTTTTGGCTAAAAAAGGAGTTATTTTTACTGATGGATATTCTTTCCCTTTTCTCTTCCTTACCATCCTCCCCTTGCCAACCCTATGTATTCCTTTCACTTGAACATGTAACGTATGCCATTGTGCATTTTTTTGAAAAATGTCATAACCTCATTTGGATTGTGACAATTATATTTATGTTACTGGTTCATATTTTGTATCATTGTTGTCCCGTCCAATTATAATTTGTATTACCTTTTGGACCGATTGGCAGCAACTGCGGATGAAAGTGCTCGTCCCCCTGGGCCTGTGAGACAGCCCATGAGTGTCCGAGGGGCAGGCGGTGAGATCCTGACCTCGGAACAAAGAGCCGTTGAGAAGCTCATGCGCAGAAGTCAGCCGGTGAGTCTGAAAGAAATGCAGAGCTGGGCTGTTAAGAGCACGATACACAGTGGCATGTGAAACACATAAGAAAGAGGGCCGCGTTTGTTAAAGTATTCGAGTGAAGTTAAAGGGAAAACTTCAACCATGTGAAAGTAACAGAGGCAGAGACAGACGTGTAGGAATTAAGAAGTGAAATAAAGTCGAACATTGAACTGGTAAGTGTAAGAGGTGCCAGAAGCCCACAGAAAAGGTGCAAGAGGGACAAAAGCAAAAGTGGAAAAAAGGGGCCAGAACCAGGCACGCCCAAGAGGAGGATCAAAAGACAATGCAAGTGTGCATAGGAAAAGGAAAGGAAGGACAAAAACTGTAAGAAATAAGAAATCAAGAGAGGGGCAAAACGGTCATTGTGGTCCTGCTGCGGAAAAGCAAAGAGCCTGGCTTTTTTTCGAAAGCCTCTGATTCTACCTCATGAGAGAATGAGGTCTAAGAGAGACTTTATGTAAGATAAAGGCATATCCTGACCAGGTAAATTGGTGTTTGGAACTAGAAGGGTCTAAGATTGAGGAAAGGTACCCTGTGAAACTAAAAAGGAACTGTGATATATGGTATTTTGTTTTGAAAGCTGGAAGAGGCCTGAGCTTGGGGACGGGATCCCTAAGAGGCCTTCAAGGAATCTGACTTTGTATTTTGTGGTGAAAACTAGAAAAGGCCTAAGCTTGGGGCAGGCAATCCTGAGAGGTCCATTGAGGAATCTTCTTTGTGACATTGACCAAATTGAACCTGGTGAGAAGACCACCTGAAATCAACTCTGGTTTTGCCATTTTTGTTGAGCCATCATTTTTCCTTTTAAAAAGACTTCCTATCACATTTTTGTTCAGCATGACAGCAAGCATAGGTTTGGACACAGGCAGACTTTTATTTTGGACTATCAGACAATGACGGCCATTAGAAACATCAGTTAAGGCAACCATCCTTTTAGAGTTAGAGCCAGCTAGGCATTCCACCAACCCCCGGATCCTTACTAAATACGGGTCTTAAAACAAATGTGTCTGTGTCTCTCTTGATACCATGCCAGCCTCACAACTGCCTACACAATCCCTTTTATGAATGTCCAAAATACGGTCAATGACTATCAACATTCACAGTGTTTGGAATGTTCTAACATTTCAAACATTTCAGATTCTTGACATACAACCCCTCTGAAATGTTGCTGGGGCTCTATGGAAGTAACCGTAAGGGCTTTGCCTCTTGGGTTATCTTGGTCATGACTTAAACATGCCCCTGCTCACCACGCAATGACCAATTTACAGTCATACCCCAGTTGTGCAGAGAACACCTGTACAGCTATCCTCTTGGCGCTGCGCCCCATAGACTACAGTTGAGTCCTATGAAATCATTCCAATTGCACACATCGCTTCTCTACCTTTTCCTTTGACTTAATGTTACCTAAGAGAGTGAGGACTGTTAGGGAGAATTCTCATTTTATGGCTAATTTCCCTCACCTAGTGAGTCCCCCAGCAACTTTGCTGGACTTCTGGAGTTTATTTTTTCACTTGGTAAGAGTGTGAGCTTTTCCCCCACTCTTACCCATGTTTCGCCATGTGTCTTTAACCTGTTTTTATGATTGTGGTCTCTGAAGTACACCACTTCAGTAGTCCCCTTCTTTTGTGTGTTACACAGCACCTTCAGCACCTGACTACAGTCGCTCAGAAAAGGGTAAAGTTGCCATTAACTTTACTTAGTCAATTTACCACAGATCCAGTACACCCCATCTTCCATGAAGTACTGGAAATGGTTACTTTGTATCCCTTTGGTATCTGTACCTCCTAGAGCATTGTTTCGCTCTTTTAACATTTAAACTTGGCTGGTGGCAGTGGTATCTACCCTAACCTTTCTACCGCGATTATACTATATAAATGCGGTATTGTTTTAGGCTATTATATTAGCCTCGAACTTAAACCCGCTTGGCTAAATACTTTTTCTTTTGGCTCAGGTCGGGTTTATTCACCATTTCTTTTTGTTAAAGTCCTTCTTGTGTTTTACTTTACGCGGCAAACCAGGTTTGCCTTCTTTGTTCACCGTCTTTTGGTGGGCTACTGCTCAGAAGCCCTCCTCCAGGCACCTGGGTGTCTAGGTGGGTTGAATGTGAGGGAGGGTTGTAGTCACCCCCTGCACAGGGTATCCTAGGAAACCCAAGTCACACTTTTCCATGATTGGCTGAGGTGGTTGTCCGGGCCGGACAACCCCCCTGCTGCGTGATTGACAGCCAGGCTGTGTGAATGGGGGATTTTCGCATTAAAAGGCAAGTCTCTTGAGCTAGAAGTCAGAGTCGCCACTGGAACTACAAGGAACCGAAGAGAAGCGGAGAAGAAGACGGCTGCTGCAACTACCCCGTCCCGGTGAAGCCCTGCTGCAGGTCCGAGCTATCTACCCTTCGACGACCAGAGAAGATCCAGTCCGAAGTCTTCTTCCCTTGAGCTTGGTGGGGATAACCAGCTCATCTTCCACAGCCAGAGGATCCTCTTCTTGGTCGAAATCGGTGCACACTGCTGTAGTGGTCCAGATAGCCATCTGAAGAGCCTCTCCTGTTTTTAAGGAGCGCACCTTTTATTCATCGTCGCTGCTGCCGGCTTCATCCCTGAGTGGTGCAGACCCCTCCAGACGTCCTCCTTCACCTCGAAGCTCCAGGAATGGTGGGTCTGCAGGAAACCAATAGGAACAACTTCCAAGGCACCAACTTCTCCATTGAATAAGGTATTGTGTTCTGCTTGAGGAATTAGGGTGAATCCCGTTTCTTCATCTCCAAGGCTTGCCCTTGTCTTCCCTCCTTCTTATAACTTTTGCTTCCTCTGTTGACAATATCTAAGTACTCCTGGCAACGTTGAATCTCGAACTATCCGACTGCGTGATCCTCGACAACAGGAACCCGGTTCCACTTGATACTGGCTCCGGCCTATTGACACTTGAATTTCTGTCTATGAGTGTTCTCTGATTCTGTCTGCCTTGACAAAGGTATTGCTTGTGATTTTTGCCCCCAACTCCCTCTGGTTCACCCGGGTGCTAAGTGTGTTTTTGCCCCGGTAACAATTCTTGCCGCGGATATGCGTTTCTTTAGTAAGACCGAACTGTCATTACTGTCAAAAAGTGATCGCAACAGTATTCCCGGTAACGTCTTTCGTTTCATAACACTGGTCTGTTGAAACACAGGGTACTTACCTTGAGTTAGAGTGTACCAAAGTGAATTGGCTGGTTGTAGTATATTGTAAGTGTGGTTTTGAATTAATAGAAGTGTTGTGTTTTTAACAAATGGTCTAAAAAAATAAATGTACTTATATTTTTTACCTGAAACCTTGAGTCAGTGTTTGCTTGAGTCACAGTAATTGTGGTCCCTTTGTGTAATCTCTGCTACTGCTCATATACTCTTGAGATAAGCCTGGCTGCTCCGCTACTGCTACCACGTTACCATAGGAGTACAGGCTTGTACCAAAGGTAAAACTTGTATTGCCACCTGTAGTCTTAATTGTGTGTAGTGGTCCCTAAGGGCACTGCACAGGATTCTGCCTAACAAGGACACAAACAAGCAGAATGTGGACAACCTCTAGGACTATGCGGACACTCTCTCCACAGGCTATGGATGGTTGTATTGCTCCTCTCACTATGAATATATCCAATATAGATTCTGCAAAGTATGTAGCAAATATGTATCAGGAGGCCATATCTAAGGCAGTGAATAGGGTTGCTCCATTAAAAACCAGGCTAGTGCCTGGCAAAAAAGTAAATACTTGGTATTCCCCAGAGTTGCAGGGGTTAAAAGTATGTAAAAAGAAAATGCTTTAATACATGGAAAGTCACTGGATTGCGAGATCAGGAGCCATATCGGAGAGCAGACAAGGTGTATAATTTGGCCATCACTGAAGCTAAGAAACCCATGTATGATACCAGGATAGCCAACGCGTACCAGGATTCACATGAATTATTCAAGATCTTAAAGGAGTTTGAGAACCCTTGCCCGAAACGAACTGATGTAACCCTCAAAGATAGAATTGTGTTCCATGATTCAAAAAGCTATGTTTAATAAACTTCATAAGATTAAGGAAAGCGTTAACATCAAGAGTACTTCATTGAAAATATTGGAGTGGTAGAAGTGACTGTGAATGGAATGGTAGAGCTTACACATATAGATACACTGAGGGAGGTTGGATTTAGGACAGAGACAGAAATGACAGACACCATTATGAAGCTTAAACCAACTAGCTGTAAGGGGGATGTCTGCCCCTCAATCACAGTTAAAGCCTGCCTCCTATCCTTGATAAGGGCCATAACAAAATTTGTAAATCTATCCTTTAAGGAGAGTTATGTTCCTGAAGATATAAAGAATGGATTGAACACATCGCTATTAAAAAAGCCAGTGCTGAACCCCCATGTCCCAGCCAATTATCGGCTGATTACTATTATGGCATTTTAGTAGAAAATACTTGGGTAGGTGGTTTATGGACAAGTTCTGGATCATCTGGTGAATAACAACAGCTTGAATAAATGCCAGTCAGGGTTCAGACCTGATCATGAGACAGAGACAGCCCTGTTAGACCTCAAGTCTAGTATTTTACAATCTATCGACAAGGGGCAAATGGTACTTCTTATGCTGCTAGATCTGTCCACCACCTTCGATCCGGTGTACCATACCTTGCTAATCTTACATTTATAGAAGGTGGCAGCTTTCTCTAGTAATGCTACCTGGGTGAAGTCCTTTTTAGAGAATCGACTTGAGAGGGTATGCAGCAGCATCACAGAGGCAGATCAAGAAAGAAAACAGTATGGGGTTCCACAAGGTGCTTGCGTCTCTCCTCCACTATATTATATTTTTACTGTACCACTTTTTTTAATTGATGAAGGATAATGGAGTGCGATTGCCAGATTATGCGGATTATATGCAATGTGTAATCCCCTTATCTGGTGTGTTTGAAGAAGATGTGAAAACCACCAATGAAGTGCATGCACTGATTCAAGCAAGGATGATAACAAAAGGCCTGGCCTGAAATGATGAGAAGATGGATCTGATGATGGTAGGCACAGGGAACAGAATACACAAGTTGGGTCCAGAGTATCAGAACTTTCTGGTTGCAGGATGAAGAACTGCCACTCAACAGAAGGCGAAGACACTGGACGTATATATGTATCGAACCTTGAATATGCAAGTGCAGGTTAATAGTTTGGTATCCCCGTCAGCATATCATATCAAACTATTGACGCAGATTCTGCCATTTATGTCTAAAAAGATTTGGGTCACAGTAGTCATGGCCATTATCAGCACACAAATTGACTAGTGTAGTAGCCTTTTGGTGGGCATCAGTAAAGGGAACCGTGCAAGGCTACAGGTGATTCAGAATAGTGCTGTGAGAGCAGTAGAAGGATTGAAAAGGAGAGAACACATCTCCCATGCTAGAAAGAATCTGCACTGGTTGCCCATTGAAGCTAGATTATCACATCGCCTGTTGCCAATAGTGCAAAAATGCCTAGCAGGGAATAGCCCGGAGTACTTGGCATAAAATCTGATAAGAAAGCCTATGCAGGGATTCGTATGATCCAATGACTCTAATCTATTGGTGGTGCCAAGGACTAAACTGACCATGGTCAGTAAAGGAGCATTTATTTTTTGCAGTTGCCCCTAAGTCATAGAATGTGATTCCTCTGCATTTCAGAGGTATTAGATCGCTGGAAATGTTGAAGCAGAAATGTAAAACATACTTGTTCAGATAGGGCGCTGCACGGCTCTTGGTTTAGGTAATTTGAGTATTTGTTTTTTGTGCCTGCTATGCACCCTTACGATGATTGTTTAGAGATCCCGTGCTGAGCAGAGCACCCTCTTGCCCATGGCCTTTTTTTGGTACACTTTATAAATAAATTAACTTGACAACAATTAACATAACAAACGTTCACCCCTAATTCTAACCTGACCATAATACAACCATTATGCTAATCTTAACTATCTCTGTTTCCCTAGCCCAATTTAAACCTATCAAATCGGAATTTCATCCTTGACCCTCTGCTAACTCCAAGCCTGGCCATAACCTTACCTTTGCCCTAACCTTTGTACTGACCTTAATCTGTACTAATCCTGTCCATAATTTTATCTTTGATCCTAAAACTTTGGCAGACCCTACCCTAAATGTAGCCCTGCTCCTAATCCTAATCTTTACTCTTACAATATGGACCCGATTTATATGAACTGGCTGTGTTTTACAACAACATTTTGACATTCAAATGTATTATTTTGTATTAGTATCCCGCATGGTGCCGCGTGTATTATAAATGTGCACGCTATTGGAGCAAATGCGGGCCTTACCGGACCAGGAAACCCTTTCCTGCAGTCCCGCGCTGCACTATGCCCAACGTTCCTTCCCCTTCGGTGCTTCTCTGAACGAATCCGTTGCAATCCACCATTGTTTTCTGCCGCATCCCACATTTCAGAGTACAACATTCTTTCACCGAAATCTGCACTCCTGAACACTGCTTAATCATTCACCATGGCACAGGAAACCCAGCATACCTACGATTCTGGACCACTCTTACTGCATTTCCTCCCCACTGCCATCCAGTTTGATCTCTTTGGCACACAGACAATAGAGGAGTGGCTTGAAGATCCTGGCACAGAAACTAAAGACAGACAAAGCACAATCATGCAGCCCACTACTTCTTCTATTTTTACTAGTGTGTCGAACCCAGCAAAGAGACATGCTACTGTGGGCAGTACTGCTTTAGAAGCAATTTAACTGAATAAGGCTGAGGCAAAAACCCAGTTTGCCACCAAATAGGCAGTCAACACTTTTAAAGGTTAGCTTCTCGAAAAAGGCTATTAACAAACATTTGAAAATGAAAGCATCCCTTCTTTAGCCAACCTTCTTTGACAATTTTATGCTGAAGTATGAACTTTGTCCAGCACTTAATATCAGCCACAAAGCCTCACTTCTTTACAGTCTGGCATTAATCAACACCTGAATAACCACCTGTTAGTCGCAATATCAATATAATGCGTAACTGGGAATTTTTAAGTGCCAAATAATGTGTTTGTGAGCATTATGACATGTTTACAACGATCTGGTAAAGACCTTGCTGTTCACAAAACTGCACTTTCTAACATGGACCATTTAAAAGTGCGTGCTTCATGTGTTTTCAACCTTTCCTCTCTGATCGATCCTCCAGGTCCATCTTGGGTCCTATCTATCATCTATTTCCCTCTCTACCTGTGGGGTTCCCCAGGGGTCTAACCTCTCATCTTGGCTTTTCAGCCAATACCTGGCAACTCTCGCCCACTGCATTGCCATTTTCTGCTCAAATTTCAAGTGCTACATTGACAACACTCAACTCATCTTCAGGCTGCCCTCGGCCACCTCATCTCTGTCTCTCATCTCTGACTGCCTAACTGCCATTCAAGATTAGTGTGCCGCCAATGAGCTTTGTATAAATGTCAACAAGACTGAGATCTTCCTCATTGGTACACCTTTACCATACTTTCCTCTCACTCTCTGGCCGGTTCCCCTTGTCCCACCTCCTCCCTTTACCTGTGAGGCGAAGAGCCCCAGGGTCATCTTTGACTCCACAATGTCCTTCTCCGCCCACATCTCTGATGTCTCTAAAAAGTCAAACTTCCTACTTCACATCACTATAGGTACTCTCTGTTCCTCCCCTTCCCCAGAAGCTCATTGTCTCCCAAGCTCTGGTTCTCTCTAGGTTGGACTATTGTAAGAGCCTCGTTCTAAATCTACCTGCCTCTACTCTCCGCCCTTTACAACTAATTCAGAACAGGACTGCAAGACGTGTCCTTAGCCTCAAGCCCTGGGATCATATCTCTCCAGCTCTGAAATCCCTTCACTGGTTCCCAGTGGATGCTAGGATTAAATTCAAAACCCTCTGCTTTGTCCACAACACCTTCTGGGGTTGTGGGGGTCCAAAATACCTTCAACTATCCCTACGTAAACACCTCCCCTCTCAAGCTCTTAGCTCCTCTACCTCCAACTCCCTCAGGGTCAGTCGTTTTGTGAAGAAATGAGCTGGGGGTAGATCTCTGTCTTCAGCTGGGGCCTCCCTTTGGAACAACCTCCCTGCCACTCTGAAACTTTGAAAGAACCATCTCCGGTTCCGGAAGCATCTCAAGACCTTTCTCTTTGCTTCTTCCTTTGCCCCCCTTTCCCCTGCTGATCTGTTTCTCTCTCGGCACCGTGCAACTGGCCACCCTCTGTCCTCTGGGCCCAGGTACCTGCTCACCCTGCCACCCTCCTGCACTGCCCATGGGCCACTCCTTGCACTGGGGTCTGTTTCTGTACCCATACAGTCCCCCACCCCCTTTCTTTTCTTTCTGCACTTATCTGATATGCCCTATGTGCTGCCTTAAACCCAGCACTTGCCACGTACTGGCTGCACTGCCACAGTTTATTGCCTTTATTATTTATTTATTTCATGTATTATTATTTTTCTGTGTCTCCTCTGCTCCGCACTTTCCACCTCTCCGCCCTTCCATGCACTTGTCCCCTTTCCCTTTCCCATGCATTGCCAATTCTCAATGTCACTGGGCCTAGTAAGATCGTTGTTTTGTTCTCCCCTGTTCCCCTCCCTTGCCATGCTCTGAAACACTTGTGCACGAGCGCAATATAAAAAAATATATCATATCATATCAACTCTCCAGATACATGCAATACAAGGTATGATTTGATATCCAGATCTTCTTTGCCCGTCGTGGCCGTGAGGGACTCAGACTATTACCTGTCAATGGTTTCACTGTGATTACTGATGAAAATAGCAAACAATATGCCAGCTTAACTTTTAATACATTACCCAAAAACCACCATCCATTTCTTGAAAGACATCGCAGCGATCTCTGTGGCTGCATGTATGCCACAACTCAGGCCCCAGACTCTTCTTCAATACATATCCAGTGTCGTCCTGTTTCTTTGTTGCACCACATCAACTCACAAAAGAAGATTTGGGCACTGAAATAAACTGGTATTGCAATAAGACTTTCGGCAAAAATACCCTAGGCAACATTATGCCCAAAATCAGTCAATGAGCACATCTGCAAGGTATATACACCGATCACTCTATTTGCGCCACCGATATACAGCTGCTATCGAATGCTGGACTTCAATCCCATCAAATCATGGTACTTACTGGACATCGCAATGCTTCCTCCATAGAAAGTTATTGGCAGCCACAAGCCAATGAAAGAATGAATTGGTTGTTCATCCTGCATCATTGCACCGTCCACAATTGTCCTCCCATTGTTCATTCTAATGTGCCTTCTGTAAACACTTTGCATTCTACCTCCAGCATTGTACCCGGTTCCTCCGCTGCCTCATCTGTCACCTTTTCAAATACTGTTTCTCATTCTAATTCCATTCCTCAATTTTCAAATTGTTCTTTCACCTTCCTTGCAAAGGTCCATTTAATTCACACTAGACCTGTTCACCATGTTTGTTTTGTTTTTTATGATGTTTCTGGATTTTTTGTTCCACAACATATTTAATATTCTACAATGTTTTGTTTTACCATGTTTTCAAAATGTTTCATTTTCATCCCCATTTGGTCAGTCCTAATTTTTTGTCTCACTAGTAAGTACTTAACCACACTAGTAAGTACTTAACAAAAATTGTTGATGTTAGTGCTCGAAACAGCTGTGTGTGATTTAGTTGGGGGGAGGGCAAATAATGGGTGGATATAATGGTAATTTGCAATCAATAGATGAAAATGCCATATTTACATGATTTTTGATCAGCATGTGTAACATTGCACAGAAGTCCTGTTACAAGCAAGCATTGGCAAAGCCAACATATATGGCTGATGTGGGGCAAGCATGAAAGGTTGGCTTTGACCTGCTAATAAAGCCTGTGTTTATAGCTAACTACTTGTTTGTGCACTATAGTTTCAAGCCAGCTCTCCTTCACTGGTGGATGGCTTCCTGTCACAGACCTTGGAGACTTTGATGTACATTTATATGCAATGTTTGTTCTGAATGCCACTTTGTAATGCTGGCATACATGTGTCCAGTGCTGGTGGACATTTTTTCAATGTATGCATATATGCATTGTACAGGAATACAATGGAATACACTCTCAGCGTTTTCCATTGTATTCTTGTACAAGGCTGCTTAAATACCCTCTCCCAACATGGCCATCAGCCTTCGCTTTCTACGATTGGAATGGCACCATTCATTCTTTTCACGGCAACTCTTGCTTCCGAATGCGCGGAAAACGTTCTAACAGAAACATTATAACAGAATATCTTAACTGGAGCATCAAAATATGACTTTTTATTAAATCAATGAACATTTCCTTCAATAACTCCAAAGGATACACCTATCATTCTAATAGGTGAAAATAATTTAACGATGACTGTTACAACTACCTGAATATAGCTTTACCGAAGATTCTATTGAACGGGCGTCAGGTAGCTAAACATTATAATCTTGCATTGGAGTTTGCTGATGGGCTCAGGAAAATAGATCGTATCTCCAAAATTACGACATTTCTACGTTGCCTCGCAAGCATTCACCTTTCGACTAGTCTGACCTACATTCAAGGTTTCATTTGTGAAAACATTTGAACGTTAGAAAAAAAAGAATACATACCAAGGGAAGGAACTTGCAAAGTAGGGTCAAGGAAGTCATTTCTGTAAATTATCAAATTTAGATTTGAAAGCTATGGCAAAGAAAAGAGTCTAAGTAAAAGGGCAGATTTCTCAGCCTTGCAGCTGATTGATTGATTGATTGATTGATTTATAGAACGCTTTACACCAAGGCGCTGATGACTTAAGCAGCTGTGGGCAGAGAAGCAACCTCTTGCTGGACCTGGGGCACCACTGGTAGCTAGTCTATGCATGTAGCCAAAGCCCAGTACGCATGCACACATTGATCTATGTCGACAGGAGGAGACCCTCACCCAGTGACGCAGGGTGGATTTCGGCAGGCTGGTTCACAGGAGCTCTTAGGGGTAGCAGACTCTAACAGCCATGGGCACCGGCAGCGACTGTCTGTCTGAAGTTGTGAGACAGCTATGTCAATGTTTCCTATGATGCATGGAATCATTGAGACAGGTGATTGCTCCTCTCTCCACGCCTCCTGTTCCTGTATGCCATCACTGCACTTGAGATCCTGGGAAGCCAAGTAAGCTATATTTTAAAAAAACATATACACTGTGTTTGCTCGTCATGGGTGTGTATGTGTGAGCATGCATGTGGTTTATGGTTATGTACATAAGCCTTGCTAGCAGGGGGGCTGAGGGGGCTATAGCCCCAGGTCTTTTGGTTGTAGCCCCGGATAGAAGTCCAGGTGCTACAACTAAAATGCTAGCTAGCCACGAGTCACGCCAGTCCCAACATTAGCTTAGCCCCTGATCTTTTCCAGACCTAGCAACACCCCTTGGTTATGTACCAAATTCTTGCTGCTGTTATTGATATGTGCTGTGCCAGGTGGCAGTGTGCAACGTTGCAGGTCATGGTGAAAAAATAGTTATCAATGCAACATGGCATGGAGAGATCTGGGATACAAAAGGACACAGAAAGGGTCAGTTTTAGCCGTAATGTGAGTTTATTTTATTTTATTAATTTGGGTTCTACCACTGCCAATCATGGGGACTATAAGTAGCAGGCTGTGAAGTGTCAGGGGCAGTTCAAGGGAACTGGGGGGGTGGAAAGTGCATTATTTGGGCAGTGTGAAAGGGATGGGGCCATTCTGAGGCAATAGTGTGTGGCATGGGAAGGTGATTGGCGTAAGGTGAGTGGGAAGGATCGAATCCAGGCCCCTGTTGGTCCATGCTGACCCATCAACTCTCCACCCATCCCTTATACATCAGTGATCCATCATTGCCTAATGGGCACCTAGAATCGGACAGAGCAGTTAAGAGGGATGCACTCTAATGGCGACTTCCTATGGTATCCACATTGTAAATGTCCTTGCTGAAGGAATGAATTATAGTTGTGAAGGAGCACTACAATTCAGCACTCTACCTACCAGCAAGTCCCATCAGAAATTGCTGTTAGATCACTGCTGTCATTACCCTATTGCGACGCTGGACAGTAGAGCTAGCGTACATTCCACATTTCAGACAAAAGTGCCTTGCAGTTTTAAAGAGATTTGAAAATATACTCAGCCGCTCAGCTTCACATGCAGTGACATCTGGAGTATAGCAATGACCATGGGCTTATAACAAAAGGTTAGGGTGGCACTATAGCGTGACAGTATACTCTGCCTTTCTACTTAGGAAATTGAAGGAGCCAGGCAGGTTTTCACAAACTTTAATTTATTCTTCGAGTATCATCTGAAGTCCCACCAGCAGCACAGGAGGCTTTTTATCTATCAGTCATCCTTCCAATCTAGATCTCTCAATGCTCAACATTCCCTTCATTACATCATAGGCACTGTGCTGGCTGGGATTAAGATACTACACACATTCCACCTATTAACACAACATGAATACAAAACAAAGTGTTTTAATGTCTCAGGCTTGCTGATCGACCTGTGCAGCCTATCGACTCCACATCTCAGACCATTGTCACTTGTAAAATCCTTGTTCTCGCCCTCTTGCTCATTCAAAGTTACCATCCTCTTTTTTGACACTTTTACAACTCTGTTCATGCTCCAAAATCTACCATCATCTGTTCTCACTGAATTATGCAAAACTTTCACTTCCTCACATGACGAAGACTACTTCATAGGACCTTGCGTTAATGGACCAGGCAGTTTAATCCTGACCTAGTCTCCTTCTTTTATCTCATTTTCTTTTACCAAATTCCTCTCATCATACCGCCATTTGTTCTTCATTTGCTTTTCTCTCATTCTATCCCTCACCTGCTGCACACTCTCCCACACCCATCTTGCTCACCCCATCCACGGACGCAATTTGTAGTTGGGTTTTCTCCCTATGCACATTTCAAATGGAGATACTCCAGTCGTGGTGTGGGGATAGAATCTGTGCGCCACCATCCTGGTCATCACAGCAACCTCCCAATCTTCCCCATTCGCCCATGCCAACCTAATGCAGTGTTTGATTACTCTATTGAAGCGTTACGCCACCCCATTAGTTTGAGGATGTTGCATACTATCTCTCATTAAATAACCACTCATTTCTTTAGATTTAAATTGAACGCCATTGTCAGTCAACAGTTCAATCGGGCACCGTTCTCTCGTAAACACATCTTCCATGAAAGTGATAACATCACTAGTCATAACATACTCTGTGATCTTCACCTCTACCCATTTGGATAATATGTCAATCAACACAATGCAATATTTGTCCACACCTTTGCCATGAATGTGTCCAACAATATCCATGCCTACTCTTTCCCATGGTATGCAGGGAACTCAAACAAGTGGCATGGGACTTTTTCTCAGCACAAGATTTTTTTTCACTTAAACAGCATGGTATTCAATATACTTGTAAATCACAGCCCGGCAACCAGAATTCAGTTCTAAACGCTTGTTTGGTTTTCATGATATCATGGTTTCCCTCATGAGCTAGTTCAATTATCCTTTTCCCCATGACAGTGGGTGGAATTATTCTATCTCCCCTTATGACATAACCTCTTTCTACATGCAGTTCCTCACTCACTTTACAAAGTACTTCTAAGTTGGTTCCACCAACTATCTCTTTCCTCACTTCTTCACCTCTCTCCAACATTTCTTTAACTTTCTTAAGAATGTGATCTCCTTCCAAACTCCTTTCCCACTCATCACTCATTATCATCTTGGGCTCAACATACAACACACATTCATCCTCTTCCATGCACTCATCTTCATCTTCTCCATCCACTCCAATGCGAGACAAACAGTCCATTGGTATTTTCTTCTTTCCTGGTACATATTCTACATCAAATCGATATTCTTGCAGTGCAATAACCCATCTCCTTATACGCGAGGATACACTATCCAGACCCTTCTTCCGTAATATCTCCCTCAAAGACTTGTGATCAGTAATGTTTGTGCCCTCCCTGACTTACACATGTAAAATGAATAAAACAGACACTCCCTGGACAGGGAATAAGGCACAACAGAGCAGGCTGCGAGAGTTCAAGGAAAAGTTTATCTAGATCTCTGAGACCGCTCTGACCACATCAAGGTTACACCACATTATATAAGCACATTGACATATCTAACATATGATGCTACGTTGGACCCGGATTGGTCAGCCAGGGTGGTGTCTTAGGTGTGGGCATCATCTCTTCCTCCGGGTTGGTTGCTTGGTTGGTGGGAGGATTGATGTCAGACATCTGTGCTCCGAATGGGTGAAGGTCAGGTCTCTCTGAAGCACGGTGGTCACTATCTATGCTAGGAAAATATATTCTAAATAATGCATGCACTAAATAATGGATGATCAAAAAGACCCTCAGTAGTTTATCATGTCACTATACAAATCACACAAGTATCTATATCATCTGTAACATTTGGGTTAGACAGATCACAGGTTTATGGGTCTTGACCACTATAATACTCTCAGTGAACTGTGGGGTTAGTCTCACAAGAATCTCAGGTATGTGGCATTCGTTAGTATTAGGCACGATATACTGCAGCAGGGGTCTAATGTTAGTTGGGGGTCTGGTGGGTGGGCTTCATAGCATGGTCAGCGGTCTGGCACATGAAAGGAATATCTTGCAGGGACACAGGGTTAGAATGGCAATAAGTTTCGACTGGCGAGGTTAAGAGGGCAAAGACACTTTTGTGGAGATGGACAAGCTATGTGCTTAGTTCATGTTGGTTCACATGCAGGACAGTGATCTCAGAGGAAAAGAGATGTGTTACATTTATTATTTGTTGCAAGCATCTCTGGCTTCAGCGTGAGAATGGAGCTGCAGAGTTTCCCAGTCAGAGTGGGAAGAAGGGTGGGGGCCATGTGCTCCGAGCTGCTGCGGGGAAAGGGAGAGAGGCATTTTGTCAGTGAGGCCTGGTCACCAAGATGGAGTCGAAAGGGGGTACAAAAATGGATGTCCTGTGTCCTGCTCAGTGGTCCCATCTACGCGAATGTAACCCAAAGTTAACATCGCATAAGGGCAAGGGGCGTACCCACCACTGAAGGCACTTGCACTACAGTATGTTTGATGAATTCAGTTCCCCATAGAAATCTTCAAAATTTCTCAGTTGCCCACTTGACGGCGAGCAGTTCTTATTCAATGGTAGAGTGATTTACTTGTGCTCCTCTTAACAAACGTGATGCAAAAGCAATGACAAACTCCTTGTTGTTTTCAATCTGCATGAACATAGCACCTAGTCCTGTGTTGCTGGCATCCATTGTAATCATTGTTTTCCAGTTTGAAGTATTTAAGAGAAGGTGTGAATTCTAGTACAGCTTTGATAGCAACAAGTTCTTGGGTATACTCCGATCTCCATATGAATTGAGAGTTATTTTTATTATGCTCATATTTACCGTCATGCTAACAAAGTTGGGGATGCATCTTGTATAATACTCTGCCATGCCTAAGAATATCACCACTTAATCTTTATTCTTCGGTTCAACGGCATTCCTTATGTTGTTGGTATGTTTTTTCTCTACATGAACTCCATCAGCCGACACAGTGTGTCCAAAATACTAAATCTTTGATTAATTTTGCATTTTTTTGAGTGTTAGGCCTCCTTTGATCAGCAGTTTCATCACCTTGTCTAGCCTCTGATTGTGTGTGTGTTGGTCTGGTCCAAATATCAAGATGTCATCTTGAAAACATATCATCCCCTCTACATACTTAAAGATATCATACATGATCCTTTCAAACACAGAGGCGGCCGAGACAAAGCCAAAGGTAATTCTCACAAATTGAAATAATGCTTCTGGTGTTACAAATGCTGTAAGTTGTTTTGCCTCATGGTGTAACTTGACTTGATGGTAGGCCACAATTCATGGTTGATAAGGTTTCCAAGATATTGGGAAGAAGGTGGCAGTCTGGTATCACACACTTATTCAGTGCACAGAGGTCTACACATAATCTCAATTTCTCATTGGGTTTTGTAACAACCACATGAGGTGAAATCCATCCATGATGACTCAATTATTTCTATAAAGCCATTTTCTTCCAACTTCCTTAATTCATTTTTTACTTCTTCTCGTAGAGCCAAAGGAATTGTCCTTACTTTTTGAACAATTGTTTCAGCATCTAGCACAAGACGTATTTTGTGAACAAATCCCTTCAGGCAACCCGGTTTATCATTAAATAGTTGAGTCTGTAACTCTTCTTTGTCAACTTGTAGAACACACTCTTCCTCATTAGAATTAAGTTTGATTTTTTATCTTTTGTGCTGTAACCAACTAAGGAAAGGCATTGACCCCTTTTCTGTGACATAAACTTTCCCTGCGGTCGTTCTTCCTTCAAAATCTAACAAGGCTTCGAACCATCCAATTAAATCTATTTTTGCGCCCCAGTAGTATCGCGGATTGATGTCAACCTTCCACAACTTCTTACTTGGGAATGTTTTTTCAAATATGATTCTAGCTAGTAGAGTGTATTTTGCCCCAGAGTCTATCATCATCTCTATCTTCTCACTGTCGATGGTTACCCAATCTCTCTGACCATCCAAGTACTCCTCTTCATCACCAATGGCTAATACTGTTTCTTCAGAACCATAGTACCAGTCATCAACTGTATTGATGTCACCAGAACAGGAGCATTTTGTAAGGTGCCCTTTCCTTTTGAATTTCTGGCATCTCGCATCGAAAGCTGGGTATGTGATACTATTAGCAAGATGACGGTAGCTCGGCATATGAAACTTTTTTTCTGGAATTTCGGATACAACTTTGTATTGAAATTACTTTTATTCATATGACTGGTCTTGGGTTTAGTTGAAAGTGTTACCTTACTTCCAGAGATGGCAGCCGTTGTCTCAGCACTATTACTATGGTTCTTTTCTTCAGGTGTACAGTATGGAATACTGAGCGCTCTGTTACCCTTATTGTATGTCACAGTTGCAGGGTGGAATGTAGAGAGGCATGAGCATAACCAGTTGCTGGGCAGAATAGGCAACGCTGAGGGCTTTGTTTCCTTTATTTCATGTCACAATTGCTGGGTGGAATGCAGAGAGGCCTCAGCATAATGATTTGCTGGGTAGAATAGGAAGGTGGGGAAGTGGGGAACAGTTTGTTGTTTTATGAGCCTTGGAGACACTCTTAGTGCTAATGGTTTTACAAGCGTACACAGACAGAGATTGGTACTGTAAGGATTTCTCTTTTGTAATTGAGCTGCCGTTTTGTAGCATTTTAAAGCGCTTGGGCCCCACAGGTGTAACATGCATTATTTATGTGAAGGAAATGCTGCACTCTGATTTTTTTCTTTTTTGATGCATTTCTCACACGTGGGTGGCTGGTGGGTGACTCGTCACCAAAATTGAAGTATACAGGACCTAGGCAGGTTTCTCAAACTTTAGTTTATGCTTCAAGCATCATCTGAAGTTCCACTAGCAGCACAGCGTCCCTCCTTTAAGTAGGCTCCCTATCTATCATTAGCACCCTGGGTGGGGGAGCCAGCCAATCAGATGACTAGGAACATGGGCTGACACCAGTGAAAGCCTGTGTTCTATGCAGCCTGATGGCTAGCTTCCCACTCCCCATCTTCCCCCCACTGACCCTGCTGTTTATTATCCCACCCCCCAATTTCAATTACCTGTTAGCTGAGGAGGCGAGTCCCGCCCCACAGATACTGCTGCTTTGATCCACGCTCTGGCCACCATGGAAATGGAAGAGGAGCTCCATACGGAGCCCCATCTTCCTATTCCATGGCAGCCATGTTGGTACAGTATTCTCTCTCCATGAACAGGACGCCGCGAGGCGTCCCTTTCACGGAAAGAAAATACTTTCTATTAAAAAATAAACATTAGCATGCTCCATGGGTGCTAGTGGCGATAGGCCCCTCAGTGGCTGGGCCCACCATGTGGGTAATGGCCTGTCACCCTCGTTTTATTCTGCCCTAAACTTGGGCAGCAGGCCGTTACCCACAGGGTGGGCCCGCTACCTTGGGGCATAGCGCCTTAGTCACCCTTCCAATCTAGATCCCTCACTACTCAACATTCCCTACATTACATCATAGGCACTGTACTGGCTGGGATCAAGATACTACAGAATCATTATAGGTTGCATAAGCAAAACATCAACATTCTACTAGTCAGTGTTAGGGAGAATTCTCAAGAATGTGCTAATTTCCCTTACCTTGAGAGACCCCCAGCAACTTTGCTGGATTTCTAGGATTTACATTTTTACCTGGAAAGAGTGTGAGCCTTTTTTCCCACTCTTTCATGTATTTTGATGTGTGTTTTACTTTTGTGCTCTTTGGATATGGATTGATTAAACAACTCCATAGACATCATCTTTTTCATGTGTGTCACACAGCACCTTTAGTGCAGTGGCACAGGGGTGTCTTTCAGAGTCCCCAAGGTTTAAATTCCTTCTCTGGGACTGACTTCTGTCTCCCAGAGCATGTGAAGTTAAATTGACTTTGCTTGTCCTTTTAAATTCATAGACCCAGCACACACTATCTTCCTACAGAGTGCTGGAGGGGTTGCTTAGCATCCCCTGTGTCTAAATACTCATCTAACAGTCAAATGTTACCCTTTCCTCTTGAAATGGCTGGTGGCAGTGGTTTTAGAACAAACCACCATGATTTTTCCCGACCACGAACACCGATAGCTAAGAATCGGGTTAGCCATGTTTTTCAATATGGCGACCATGACCCCTCTGTAAAAACAGACTCTGGTCATCTTTTTTCGCCGTTTCTTTTAGGAAAGGTCCTTCTTGTCCAGCAAGTACAGCCACCCTGCAGGGTGAGTGACAGCAAGGCTGGAATGAATGGGAGAAAAATGTTTAAAAGGCGAGTCTCCAGGACTGAAAGGCAGAGTCGACCACTGGAACGAAAGAACTGAAGACGAGCTGAAGGAAGACAACTGCTGCAACTCCTGGACCGTTGGTTTGCCCGGTGAAGCCCTGATGCAGGTCCGTATTGCCTGAAACTCCATCGACAGAGAAGCTCCTGCAAGGACGACTTCTTCCCTTGAGCTGGTGGGAACAACCAACTTGTAAGCCATCTGGAGACCGTCTCCATACTGGTTGAATTTTCTTCAGAGTGCTGTTGAAAACCGGATAGCCAGTGAGAAGTATACCAGTTTGTGGTCTTTAAGGCACTCACACCTTAATCCCGACGTCTTGCCAAGCTTGTGGCCTCTTCCCTGGGCAGTGCAGGAACCTACCGAGGTCCCTCTTGTTGTCCCCACGACTGAAGCTCAGGAACAGCGAGATCTGCAGGAACTGCCAGGAACAACTGCCTCAGCTACAGCTATTCTTCATCCTTAAGGTACTGTGCAAACACGGTGTGGAAATCTTTTTGGCCGTGGTGAAAATTTGTGAAACCTTTCCAACTTTGGGGCCTTGTTCACTCCTAAACTGACATATGACTCTTTTTCTGGCAAACTACTTCCTCGAACATTGGCAAAGACTTAACCATTTACTACCAGAACTGTGCTATACTATCCAAGACTCTGAACCATTGACTTTGGCCCAGGCCTATTGAATTGAATTGCTGGTTGTAGTGACCTGAAACTCTTTGCCCTATGCAAGTAATTGTGCTTTAAATTATTTTAACCTTGTCTTTCTACCCCTTTTGAAAGTAACTGAAGTGCCATTTTGCTCCCACTTCAGGGGAGCTTAACTTGTTCAGAAACGTATTGGTTGTGTACTGTAGTATATTAGAGTGTGATATTGAGCGGCTTTCTTTATAGTGAAATGGTTCCTAACTGACTGTGTAAATAAATGTATATTTCTTTACCAAGAAACCTTGAATAGTGTTTGTTTGAACTACTGTGGTTGCAAGTCCTTTGTGTAACATCTTGTACTGCTCACATTACTCTTGAGATAAGTCTGGCTGCTCAGCCACTGCTACCACATAACTGTGTAATACAAGATTGTACCAAAGGTGAAATTGTGCTTACACTTGTAGTCTTAATTCTGTGTAGTGTTCCCAAAGGGTATTGCATGTAATTCTGCCTAACAGTCAGTCTTATAGCCTTTTTGTTTGGGCTGTTATGTGGCTGAGCCACCTATAAACTGAAACATTTGCATTAGAGTACTGAAAGAGATGGCATACTAGGAGGGGCACACAGCTTGTAGGTGTTGTTTGGTTATTTGCCACCCATTGACTGACCATAGCCATGCTAATTCAGATGTCCATTAGCACCCAGTTCCAACCCGTACACAACCTAAACACCTCCTGATGGGAACTATGGGAGCCCGCTTTACTCAAGCCTTACCATCAAACTTTGCATTCAAAATGCCTTCCTGTGTTTTTCAAAGCAGTCTTCTGAGATTTAATGACTTGCCATAAAATGTCATTGCTTTGTAAATGCCTATCTAATAACTACACACAAGCCGAGACTGTTGGCTTCCCATCTGCTTGTTTTTAACAGGGGTTGAGGAGAAAGAACAGATGCAAAGACACACGTGAACTGCTTATAAATCAAGAGGCAGAAGTCACATTTGGTTATGGCATTTTATTACACCCAGAGCTCATTTAGAGGCACAATGAAGCCATCAACTCTCAGAAGATTGTTTAGAAATATCACGTAGGCCCTTTTAACGCACAAAGCGTGATGTTACTACACAAAAGACCTTGCTCAAATAGATCACAGTGGGGTGTCTTTTAGGCAGGGTCAGGCAGTGGGTGGGAGTGGCAACATTGATTATCATGGCCATGGGCAGTCAATGAGTGGTTAAAAGACAAAAACCATCCACAAGCTGTGTGTCCCTCCTCATATTACATCTCCCTTTTAGATGTACTTCAACACAATAGTTCCATCTTACAGGTGGTGCTAAAGTGTCACCTAATAGCCTAAATGAAATATACTACGCTATGCAAGGCGATACATACCTGATATTTCAACTCTTTGATCCAACTTGATTAATCAAACACAGATACATATGATTAAGCAAAATATCAGCAAACAAGTATTTGTATGTTAATGCTTAATGAACACAGAATAAAATGATGCTCCTAGCAAGTGTCATGCATATTATAAAATGAAGGTACATTTTCTGAAGCACATAATATATTATAATGAACATTGAATGTATAGCGATATATGAATGCAAATGATTGAAATGAATCTCAAAAGCTTAATTATTTCATACCAATTACACGTGAGAACAATATTCATAAATTCATGAAAAGAAAATGTTATTTCAATTCAGCAGGCAAGTAAGACAAATGCAAATGAATGTGTGCACTCAATTGTGACGCAGCTTTAATTTGGTGTCAGATATTGTATATTGTGTTTCCTTTTCAAAAAGGGAAAACATTCATAGCAGCCTGTAAGCACGGAATCCAGGAGTCGAGGCCCAAATTCACTCCAGCTTTATAGAATAGCCACAGAAAGTACATTTCCATGCAACAAATCTAAATAAGGATTAATTAGACAGCGGCTAACCTGACAGCCTGACATGAGTAAGCCATTGGGGACCAGAGTTTGACACCTGTTGTACAAACAAAAGACCCCATGTATTTGTACTGAGGTAAATCAGGAGATGCGCTGAGCAACTTAGATTTGCTCATTCTGCCTCATACCATAGTCACAAAGCCAGCAACTGGAGCAAACCCAGAAGGGCCTGGAGCACCTTCGAGATGCCCTTCAGCAAAGCTTTGTGCATCATGCTTGCCCATAAACATCTCAAAAATGCTGCAGGCAGCTCCAGATTTGCTGCGGTTTTGGGCTTTGTGAGTAAGTCATGAGGTAGCAGGTGAAAATCTGAGATGCTCCGGGCATGCCCTGATTTGTTCCAGTACAAATCTTTGTGAATCGAGCCCCAAATGTCTGACATAACATAAACAGCAACATTAAACAAATGTGCATTGCAAAATGAATCTCATTAGGGCAAATATGCTATTGTCTCATTGATCCAGAGAGGAATCTAGCCCCCTTAACAAACGCATGTGAGCACCAATAATATTGTGCTTCTCTCGCCACTCTTAGAGCTGACAAAAATCAAGATAAATCGAAGGAACTGAAAGCCATCACTGTGGCAGAGCTCCCCAATGGCACACTCTGACCCACTCCAGGTGGGCTGATCACAGACCATCAGCTTCAAAGGGACAAGTGAACCAGGGGGCAGAGAATTCCTCACACGCTCTTCTCGAGCATGTACGCATAGTATCTTTAAATGTTATGTTATGTTATGTTATGTTATGTCATGTTATTGAGACTTGTACCATGCACCACTGATATTTGTCATGGTTTCCAAGTGCTCAGGTGGATCTGAAAAGGAAGGGGGTTGGTAAGGCTGTTGGGGATAATGGAAAAGTGTAAGAGAGCTTTGTGCTATTGGCAGCTTTAGTTAAGTTAGTTTAGAAAAAACAGTCACTTTGTGCTGGTATGGTTTTTGGTGGATTGGTATTTGTATGTTTGCAGGTTTGTTCGGTGGGTGATGGGTGTTGTGGTGAGATGGGAGAGTGTATTTTCAGTGTCTTGTATCAGAGGTTTGTGTCAAGTTAGTTATGTAATGGGTGGTGGATATGCTGAGTGTTAGAAAATAAGAGAGTTATTAGTAAACAATGAAACATATTGGCTCCCCTCAAAATCCTCCAAGTGCAACACATTGTCTATCTTCATATTTCATCTAAGTGTGGTGTGTTTGCTATCCTTCTGGATCTAGTGTGTGCTGCACCTAAGCTAGCTTCACCATCTTCTCAGTGCAGTACATGGCTATCATGTACATTTTTCCGAGTGTAAACCAATGTCTAATCTACAAGACTCATCAGGAGCAGTAAAGGGTTATCCTTCGTAGTTTATCTAAGCGCAAACACAGGCTGAACTTTACATTTCTTGCAGATGCAATGCATAAGCTAGCCTGCACAATTAATCTAAGCACAATACACAGGTTACCTTCACATTTCTTCCAGATGCAATACATAGGCTAGCCTGCACAATTCATCTCCCCCCCCGCACTTACGCGATCTCAATGTCTCCTGGCCTTGTAGGTTTGTTGTCTCTGTCTTCCCTCTGTTTCCCCTCCCGTTCCTCGTCGCCCCTTGAAACACTTGTGTATGGGCACGTTCTAAATGCCGTATCATATCATATCTAAGCGCAACACACAGGCTGACCTTCACATTTCTTTCAGATGCAATACATAGGCTAGCCTGCACAATTTATCTAAGCTCAATACAATGGTAAAACAAAGTGCGCAGTGCAAGACAGCATAATGTTAAGAGTAGATGGTAGTAATATAGGAGCGGCAGGGTTTTACCAGAGCAGAGTAATGGCTGTACCTTGGCTGTAGCTGTAGGTTGTTCTGTCCTGCATCCATGTGCGAACGGCGGCAAACAACTAGTGAAAACTGCCCAGAAATGGAGCTGCCCTTTGCCTCTTCCCCTTAGCCGGCTGCCACTGGGCAGTTCTCAGAAGATGGATGCACCTGGTCACATGATGCATGTGGGAGCCAATAACCCCCAGTATCAGCGGGCAGTGGATGGTGGAAAGGCAGGCCTGTACCTGCAAGCACACAAAGCGGGAAGCCATAATAATGGGAAGAAACCTGGGAAATCATTTTAAAAAATGCACACTTATCCAAGGAAAGCTGCAGAGAAATGGTGCTTCACATCTGAGATAAATAAACAATAAACTTGGATCAGCGCTAGTGCATCTGCACACACGATGCATGGGGAGCCAATCAGCCCCAGTAGGAGCAGGCAGTGGGTTGGGGAAAGGCAGGCCTGTCCCTGCAAGCACACAAAGCGGGAGGCCACAATGGAAAAAAGCCTGGAAAATCATTCCAAAAAATGCACGCTTACCCAAGGCTGCAGAGAAAATGGATGAATCTTTTCTTCAACAATCCAATTGGTGGTGTAAGATCTGTGGATTATTAAATTGCATCTCGCATTCACTGTTCATTTTTCTCCTCATGATATGTTCATTTTAGAAAGGGAAAATGTTTCTCCATGTGTTCATTTGAAGCTGCAAAATTCACACACTTTTAGACATCATCATTTCTTTGTTTGCAATTGCCATACTTTCCATGTAGAATAAGGGCCTCATTAGGACCCTGGCGGCCCCGTAATGAACGGTGCCGGTACGGGACTGGAACCGTTCATTATGGGCTGCCCTATTCCCAGGTCTGCAGCTCGACCCGCTAAGGACGTCTGGTCTGACCAGACGTCCTTAGCGGGACCCGCTAGCAGTAGAGGGTGCTAACAGCAGGCCCGTTTTCAGCTGACCCGTTGTTAGCACCCTGCCCATTGCCATTGAGCCCTATAGGGGCTGAAATGGGAATGGGGAAGTACCGGGTCCGGGTCCTGGAAAGGGATTTACCGGGCCCTCCAAGGTCGGAATGGCCCGGTAAGTCCCCTTTCGCGGGATCCGGACCTGGAACCCGGTATGGAGGCATTCATACTCGTAATGAGGCCCTAAGCCTTTATTTTTTCCTGGCTTTATCAATCACATGCAAAGTCATTTTGAATAAGCCCATTTCTCTTTATTTGTACACAACATTCTTAATATGGCAGCTGCGAATGAAATGATGCTTTTATTATTTATTATTCTTCCTATCGTAATGGAAAGGTTAGTCCTTCAGTTATTTTTTAGTTCCTGGCCATTCACAAAGGCCCCGTTCGATTTTAGTCACTGAAAACAGCATTCTGATATGGCAGTTTAAGTGAAACACTGCCATTTTGTCTGTCAACTCACAGTGTACCTTTTCTATGACACTTTCGGTTCATGTGATCCTGGGACTGTCATTAAACCCCACAAATTGTAGATGATGGTGTATTCCATTCACTGTGGCGTGGGTGCACTGCTGCTTGAAAAAGCTGATCCATCATCTTGTGTTCCTTGTTTGTGTCTGCCCACACATGCACGCAGGCACCAGCTGGCTATAGTGGATCTGTGTCTGCTGTGGGACCACTGGTGAGTGCCATACGTTATGCAGTGCTTTTTGGGGAAACAGAGCCTTGTATTTTCACCAGGTCAAATGGAAGAACTACACATTGCCCAATGCCGCGAAATGTCAGGAGTCACCTTGAAATGATCTTAAAGTGCCAATGTTATCCTTATCCTACATGTGCCTGCTCCATGCCAGATGAAGTGGACAAACTGAGGGTAACTTCAGGATCCTCTCCATACCATCCGAGAATCCAATTGCCAACACACTAAATGTCCCAAGAGTTAAGCAGGGTACTTGGTCACACTGCAGACAGCTTAACTGTGTTCTTGTGGCAGCAATCCCTCCCTTCCTTTCTCTAGTATGCACACTTCTCTTCTTTCTAACACAGTAACTCCAACAAGTTGATGTAATCGGTCAAACTGGTGCCTCAGGAGTGAAGCATTGTATGGTTGGCACCAGCTTAATCCAAGCCAACAACAGCTATCCACTCTTGAGCCATTGCATCAGGATGTATACGAATTGTTCGTTTCCAAATTGCTCGAATTACAATTGACCTTTTCACAATTGACCGAATTGTGAAGGTCAATTGTAACATATATGCGGGGGGAAACCCCCCGCAACCCTCCCACCCAACCCAAACCCGCCCAAACCCTTCTATATATATATATATATATATATATATATATGCGGTCCATTGTGAAAAGGTCAATTGTGACCCTTTAAATTTGTGCAATTGTGCATTCGAACAATTGCAAACCAACAATTCGGGTAATCATGGGGGATGGCTATTAGGCAAGAATGACTTGAGGGGAAATAGCGGCGTCTGGACATGCAGCTTGGCAAAGTTGTATATATGATCGGCTTTTCTGAAAAGGCCAATAATTAAAATGTCAATTAGAGGATCAGACACTTGCCTTTGACAAAAGCAGAACAGATAGTAAAATTCTTAACGTTTTTATGGCATGGCTGACCTTTACAAAAATGAAGGATATATTTTAAAGGATCATGTAACAGCATGCATTCCTATTCATGCACCATGGGGAAGTTCCTTGTGGAGCCCCCTTGAACAGATGGAAGAATTACCAATTCAAAGCACTTGCCAATTCCCCAACGAGCATTGGTCTCCAGGCGGCATAGAGCTGGGTAAATGTCTGAGTTTAGGGTGATGATTACATTCTGCAAGGTAATATATTCCCCTAAACTATCATCACTCTCGTCTTTGCGGATCAGATTTCCAGCACCTACTGTACAGTGTCTGTACCCATAAAATTAAGTGTAACGTAAATTACTTCACTGTAGTAGAGACCTTATTGTATATTTCACATTAAATGGCTGAACTAGAAAAAAAGGTTTGACCAGGCACATTATTTTCTTTTTGGTGTAAAAAAATTTGGCCTATTGAAAAAACAATCACCTGTTTATATGGCACAAATAATTGATATCATTAATACTTGGGAGAGGAGAATTACTCAAATTGGATCTTTGTTGGGGTAGATAATACCCATAGCTAGCGTGGATACTTCCTATGCACATGTCCAAAGCTCGGGGACACTAGCAGTCTGGTGATGACGTTTGTCTGAGTGCATAACATACATGGAACGCAAGACCTTTGCATGGGTTGCATGCAAATTGAGCCTGTGAAGTCATGAGGACCTCTGTGAACCAAAAGTGGGAACCTAGTGGCAAAATTATAGCACCATGTCCAGCTATATGGACGGAATGTGGTGGACAAAATACTGCTCACATGTGTAAATTAAATGGCTGTTTCTATCAACCATATATTGCTCCCACGAAGAGTACATCTACTAAACCAAATCTGACAATCCAATGGTTAAGAGCTTCCATGGCTCTAGGTTTCTTGAAAAAGAGACTTTCAGATGTTTGCTCCAATGATGGGTCAAGTGCAAGTTTAAAATCATCCCAGATTTATTTGGGTATTCAGAGGATCATCAAAACCGAGAATCTTCTATTAAAAAATCCCTTAAAGGGTACAATCTTTCACTTCACCAGGAAGCAGAGCCCCAGAAAGAAATTGACGTAAGTGATCTATAAAGTATGGCCAATTCTTGCCGAAGCAATAAACATAAAATAAACATTGCCACAAATTGCTGTACTAATCGGTCTACATTGCTAATAAAGAGATATATGCAATCAATGTGCTAAATAGATATTTTAATGAGTGTATTGTATGATCATATCCTTTTTAGAAATAGCAAAGGTTTACAGGTGGCAAGATCCTACTGACTGTGGATTTAGTTTAGTGAATGTAAAAGCATAGTATTAAAAAACATTGATTTGTACAGATATACTCCAGATGAAGGGTTAAAGCATAATTGCATCGAGCATGAAGTGTACTTATTTTGTCGACAGCAGGAATAACAACCAAATAATCCATTACTTAGAAAAGAGTTTAGAGTTGCGCCAAACCCTAGTATAACATGAAGACTGAGCACTGACTATGAATGAAGGGCTTTGTTCTCAGGTTTGTATACAATCTCTTATAAGAATAGGTAGGAAGGAGCTAAATAGTGTTTACTGTTAAAACATTATCTTCACAGGCTGCAACACATTTTGGACTTGTACTAAGGTAACCAGTTTCTGTTATCCCCTTAAACATTCATAGTAAACAGAGGACAGCACAGGGGCAATGTGTTGCTCTTGAAAACAAGACCAAGCACCACGCAGAGCAACAGAGGCTCAAATCCCGGATCCGTGCTTGGAAACCAAACAGGTATTCAGCAATTTTAAAAATAACAATAACATTACAGAAATAAATAGTAGAATACTGTATAATTATTACTGCCACCAAACCTTTGCAGAATATGACTGTTTCCTTAAGACCCAATAATATATCCCCCTTTATTACTTGCAGACTTTTGCTTTTATCCAATATATTTGGTCTCCACAGCCATCACTAGCATTTTGTACAATACTTTTAGACACAGAAATCTACAGCCGCCCAAATCCTCCACTATTGTGTAGCATCAAGGTATATGAAGGAAGTGATTATCACTATAATTCTCGAAAAACCACAACTGATTCTAAAAATCTAGTGAGTTTCAGAGTGATTTTGAACCTCCATTTCTTAAGAAAAACAGTGGTAACGGAAGTGTCACGCCACCTTGAAAAACATGTGGATCAACAGAAGCTGTCACATGACTGTAAATCAGGATTTAGGCCAATGGCGGGAGCGTAATTGACTCTAGCAAACACAAGAGAAGACCTTCTAGTGAACCTAGATGAAGTACATCATACAGTCCCTTTTCTACTCGACCTGTCAGCAACTTGTGAAACAATTGATCACGCTGCTAACCTACTAAAAAGACTGAGAAAATTGACTGTTTTTTCTCTTTCTGTTTTTGAGTCGTTTCAAAACTTCTTTAAAAAGAAAATCAAAGTGAGATCTCCAAAAAGCATCTTCTGCAAGGTTTTCTAGGAGGTTTTACATGGCGTTTTTTCTCTATCCCCTAATGTTCAATACGTATATGGTTGCATCTCTCCCAACTAATTGAAAATGACGAAAAAGACATCCATGTGTAATAAACTAACACACAAATGCATCTGTTTCTAGAAAAGATAAGGGAATCCAAGTAACATCACAAAATGCCTACATCCTATCTACCATCGAATGAGGGGAGACTTCTCTGGCTATACGGATATGAAGCTCAGTCTTATTCTGGGAGATGCAGCTTACCACACACTCACATTTCAACACTATATTGCAATGGACAGTGTCTATACTCAAATACAGAAGGTAAAACATGTTTGAGCTATTTTGATGCATAGCTTTTCTTCAATCAAAACTTCTGCATAGAGGTCAAGGGGGCAGTTTTCAACTCTCAATGCTATGAAATTGGTGCATCTTTTACAAAAAAAGTAACTTTATTGAACTTACCAGATCTATAGTGATGGCACATTTGGAATACTGTAATGTGATGTGTTCTGGCCTCCTGACAGACAGACAGCAATGCTTAAAAAATCAAGTAGCTGGAATGGAACTCAAACTGAAAGAACATGATCACATTGGGCTGCCAGTAAGATCCTTTGTTGGATTCCTCTGGCAAGTAGAATACAATTAAACATCTGTTTTTAATGCACACATTCTTCTCAGACAAGGACCCAAATGACCTACAAAAACTGGCTCCACACTATACTCCAACCAGCAATCTCTGGATGTCCGAATCACAGACCATCAAACAGAAGAAGTCTAAAACACAAAAGCACTGTGGAAGAACCCTTGGTGTACGGGGCCTGAAACATTGGAACCGTTTGAATCCAGCTCTGAGAGATCAATACATGATAACTCCTTCAGAAAGAATCTGAGAAAGAAACCTTTCAAGTAATCATGTGACTGCTATGTGTCATGACTTTGCAGTGAAATAGTAAACCAACATGCGCGGACTCTAGCCACATTGTCATTGAAATTTTGTAAATGGCTTTTTTGCACCCGCCTCACTCCATTCTTGTTCCTAGTCATCTTCTATTAGTTCAGTCATCTAACTTCACCCTTTCATCTTGCTCTCACTTGCAATGATTGCATTACTGTTATTGTGCATCCCTTTCATTGACTGTGCTCTTAGTGGCTAGCCACTCTCCCCACATTGCCTTCAATACACCAATCAAAAGAAGGGTCTTTCAAAATAATATGCTTTCTTGACCTTAAATCAGGAACCACATCATAAAATGTGGTCTCTAATCATGTACAACAAAAATAAGCAAAGAATGAATATACCTGTGTATATTGCTACACACAGTGAGGAGGCGGTGGGCAGATTGTGCTCAGATACCCCAAATTTAAGCTAATGGTGGCTTCAGTTGATGAAATTGTGGTCTTAAAGGTTTATGTTTGTATTGAAGATTGTCTTGAATAGCATGCGTAAGTGGTAAACATATATTTTTGCACTTGTTATTTTAGTGCATAATATGAATTAAGCACAAAGAATTATAAATAGAATGCTACCAACTAAGGGGATGGACTCCACTAAGGAGTGGCATCTGATGGACTTGTTCGTGAGAGGCACTTGAAACAGCAAGGTGGAAAACAGCCTGCAGTGGAAAGATCCCCAGCTATAATGTTATGTTGTGTAGTGACCCCCTGGGCCTCAATATAAGTATTACGGAATGGGTTAACGGGTGCCGCTAATGGTGGCGGACCCGTTAAACCCATTCCGCAATATTACCGTTTACCAGGCGTCCTTACCGCCTGGTTAGCTCCCACGCCCATTCCCATTGAGCCCTATGGGGGCTCAAATGGGAATGGGGACGGTCCGGGCCTGGGTTCCCTGAGGGAGGAATTACTGGGCCCTCCAAACTCGGAATGGCCGGGTAATTCCCCATTCAGGGGACCCGGACACGGTTTTGGAGGCAGCTACCTCCAAAGTCGTAATGAGGCCCCCTGTGTCTCCTTTCCACCCCTTGCACCGAGTCATGGACCAGCATTGTATGGTGTGTAGAGGGGAGACAAGAGGGAAGAATACAAAGCAAAAGGAATGCTTGTTTTAGGGGGTATGATTGGAAAACTGTTTTTCTTTTTTTTTTTTTTTTTGTAAATTGTTTTATGGTTGTCAAATTTTACTGTTTTTGGTATGTTTCTTTGATTGTTATGAGAAATGTCAGATAGCAGCCTATTTTAGTTTTCTTGTATTTTGTAAACTTTTTTTTTAACAAAATACAATACAAATAATAAAAACAAAAGAATACAAACCAAAAGAAATACTAGGCTCCCTCTTTCACCCTCCCCCCTCCACCCCCACAAAGGAAACATGTACCATACATAGAAAATGCCATATCTCCCTCGGTGATTTTGAAGCAATTGATTATGATTCCACAGTCCTCTGTCATGGCGCCCTAGGGGGAGGATACCACGTCCAGAAAGGGAAACAGTTGCTAATGGGTTCCTATGTAAACCGTAGACAACACAAGGGTTACGAAGGATGTGTTGCCTAATATTTCTTGATATGTTTCAAAAAAACTTCAACAAAATATAAATACAGACATAACATTTCTCATAACACTTTCACAAAATTATTATACAACAGGTACACAATGAATGCACAAATGTCCTTGCATACAAAACCGTACAGGACAATTAAAGCAATTAAAAGAGACAGTGCCATAAAAATCCATATGAATCTGTAAAATATTCATCCTTTGCATGCCAAGGCCTAACATTTCCACAGAAAAACTAAAAATGTTAACATCAAATGCACAGTCATTTAAACATTCATAGAGAGGGCTTAAGCTTAACAACACGTCTATATAGTCACTTGTTTTGAGATTCCCTTCACTTTCAAACGTTTTTCCACTGGTTTCCAAACCCAGTAAAGTGCCATGTGCATTTCATTAGAATCTGAGTTAAGGCAGAACAGCCAAAATGCATCATGTTTAATTGAGCCGACCCAAGGACCAGACTCTCGGTCGTACGTGTTGTGCAGGTTCTAAGCAACCAGAAGATTTACACAGTCGACAGTCCCTAAAGTCACTCGAGATCCCCCATTGCATACCTCTAATTGTCAATAGTGGGAGCTGGTTGGTCCTGAGACTCAACATAAAATAACGAACGGCAGCACTGGGGCTGAGAAGTAAATACTTTTGATGTTTCATGTATTTGTGCGTGACCCTGAATGTTACATCATAATTATGCGATTTTGACAAATGGGAATAATTCTTTGCCCAGTCCCATATATCCGCCTTGTGAAAAAGGGAGGCCTTTACCGCCTCAAAATTGAATCAAGATTCCGGCTGTCGTGAATTAATGCCAACAATTGAGTTCAGGTTATTTGACCAGTCAGGTGTGTACGTTGTGCATATTTGGGTATGTACATATACGGCACATTCTAAATATATGTTATATATTCCATACATGTCTCATACATTGCATGCATTTAACGGGGTGGTCTCTATCACATAACATGTAAGTGGCAGAAAGGAAAACAGGCACTGTGCCTTTGGATTCCTCGTGTCAGCCTCTGCACGTGCCCATATGAGCAACGTAACACTGTTGTCAATACCGGCCATCCCAGAAAGCGGGGCAGACGCTTGCACATCCTCAGGAGCTCTATGAGAAAAAGGTCTTAGATGAAGATGGCTGAGTTTTGATGAGTCGAATGGACGCAAGTGATTTGCTGTTATAAAAGACTGGCGGGTGACAGCCACAGGAATCCAGTTCTGCATGTTGGCACTCTTGCCATAAATTCATAACTATGTCCCCAAAGTACCATTTTGTGGGAGAACAGCACAGCAGTGGTGTTTGAATATAAACGAAGCGGACGCTGTTTTGCAACACCATCTAATTTGCAAACAGCAAAGACAGCCAAGCGAGGGGCGGGAAAAGAGACGGGCAGAAGTTGTCTAATTACAAGGTTAATATACAGCAAGGCGTGTTGCTCAGGCAAAATCAATGAGCATGGATCATTTTGGTATTTGTTTACCGGCCTACCGGCAGAAGATGGCTGTGTTAATTGGCTGCCTTGACGAGGCTGCTCGCTGAGCCAAGGCAGCGTCTGCCTTTTGTGAATTTAATTTGCTGACCTGGCAAATTGGGCTTCGCTAGTGATATATGAGGATGCCTATCAGGGCTGAAGCGCCTGCAGTGCGTGCTCTGCTGCGCGTGCGCCGGCACCTGGAGTACGCAGAGCGGCGCACGCCTGATGACCGGAACGAGCCCTTGCCACTACCTGTCTATTCCATTGCGGGGTTAATTCATGGGAGGGATGTACTCCCCTCAAAGCAACTGTTGCGGCAGACCTGCCAAAACAGCCTTCCCGAAGAAGTCCTATAAAATACGCCCTTAGCCATTGCGCGTAACACTGGCAAGCACGACCATTTTGTTGCGTCCTCTGCCCACTCTTTAGATGTTTCGTCACGTGTATGGAAACTGCCACTAAAATATTCAAATTCATTCAACTACTAAGTCCCTCTTTTTAAAGCAAAACATTAAATGAGTCTCACAGGCATACAGATATCACTTTGAATGACAATATGCATAGCTGCCTGCGAATTAACATTCACCATTCCCCTGCTCGTTGTCTATTGGCAAAACTAATACGAAGGTGAATGTTAATGTGTGCTGCTCATCTGAGAAATGTCAAAACCCAGAAACAAAATCTGCAATGAAAAACGTAGGGACTTGCGGAGCACAGAGGTTAATGATGACAATTATAATGTTGGATTGTTTGGATCTGCTTTGCATAGCACCTTTCTTTTATTCACACATTTTCATGAGAAATTCCATATGGGCGTACTAGAAATTAGAGACCTCAGTGCATGACACATTGGTTAGAGGCGGCGAGAGATGTTGCATGTGGCAGTGGTGATGGGATTTGGGGACAAAGTATTACAGGCATCTGCCATCAGTGGTTGTAAATTGGGCCCTGCAACCTGGTTTAACTGCGCACTACAGGGTAGTGGCAGATGTAGTAATGGAGGAAGGGAGGTGCCCCCCGTGGTTACTTGCATCCTATATGTAACAACTCCCTTCTGCCTGCAAAGTCGTGATGTGGTATTAAACGGTGATACATGAAGTACCCTTCGTCTCCACTGGCATCAAAACCTATCGCTACACAAGGCTCCCATCTGGACACGATTGCCTATATTCTCTACAACCCCTGCTGTTGTGGTATACATCCCTGCAGCCTCACATATTACTGGTACAGTGTGTAATTAGAACCTCCCAGAAATATAGGTGGGTCTAACATCACAGCTGGCATGAGGTAATGTTATCCCACACTCTAGCTCACTTGAGACAGGGCCTTGCCCTGTCGTCTCCTCGGTCCCTACTGCTGACATGGACAGGGGCATAGCTGGCCTCTTGCGCCCGATGATGGCTGCCTCCCTTCCCTCTATTGGGTGTACTGGGAACACAGAGCCCTGCTATGTTCAAAAGATGCACACAGATGTGACGTGTACATGTATATGATGCAAACAGCAATTAGGTCACCTCCGCGATTAGCTTATATTTTCTGGCATTACCGGCTTGGAGAAGTGCCTACACTGAAACCAATGATTAACCCCTTAAGTGCCAAGGACGAGTATGCATAGACTTGCATAACAGCCTGGCAGTACATGCGGCATGGACAAGCCTAATAATAATAACAATAACCCATACACATTGTATAGCCATATGGAAACGGTTTGCAAAACTGCAACTTATCAACATACCTCAGAGAAGATATTATCAAAATACCTCAGAGAAGATATGACAAAAAATGTAAAATACAATGTAGAAGGATAAGAAATAATACGAGAACCATTAATTGTAATGTGTCGGACCACTGCATTTAAATTGGTGATAGAGACTATCCAAATCGGGATATGTTTGTTACAGATTGTTTTAAAAGTCAATATCATTTGAAACATGCACACTACAACAAGGGTTGAAATTCGGCAGCTAACATATTTGTATAAGTAATGTGCTGAATTATGGAAACTTATGTTTTACATAAAAATCAAAATGATTTAATTGCTAGATGCAATTAAACATGTTCTGCATTTGCCCTCTTGAAAAACATGTTTACAAGGCAGGCTTTCAGAAGTGGGATTTTATGAACTAAATCGTTGGTTTTAGTGGTTAGGCCTAACACCACGTATGAGGTGACCTTCATTTTTCTGCATCTGGGGAACTCGAAGCCTTTAGCAGTTTTGGAAAGCACATTTGTAAAATGGCTGTTCTCAAGTTCTTTTCTATGCTAGATATTGAGCTGTTTTGCTAACAACGGGTATTAAGCAGTTGGAGGCACTTTAAAATAGCAACGTTCCTCGACCGAACGCCGAGATCCCCCTTAATGGCAATGGCAATGTTGTGTGTTGCTGCCACCAAGAGACATATGATTTCGGCAAAGATGAAAACTAATGAGTAGCACGGTGCCGGTTTATAGTTTGCCATCACTGATAAACATCCCAATCACACTGTATAGGCCTTTGAGCTCACTTGGAGCTTTTCTATTTGCATGTTTGAGATACCCTCGTTAATGCTGTAGGGACAGGCCAGCTCAGCCTAAACGATGACAGTGTTGATCATATCCTCGTTCCAGTAAAAAGGTCTTATATTTCTAATACATGTTGGCTTTGATCATACGCCATGGCATAATTTTCCAAAAGGACCACTATTCTGTGAGAAAAGTTTCTATTTAATCCACATTAAGACCTGGCATGCTGAAATTCATTCCACATCGGATGACTTCATTCGTGTCAATTGGAACAATACTAACATTTTGCCCTGAAAATGTCAACCCTTTCATTATTGTGCCTTTGCGCGGTAATAAAATGATGATCCCAACTACACTGACTAATGTCCCCTGCTCCCTTTTGTCATCATGGCAGGGGTCGGGAGTTGCAGGGGTGTCTCCTGCTTCCATGAGATGGGAGTGAGGGACAACAAAGAAATAAAAGGACCCTGCAAAGCCAGTACATACCAACGGGTCGGGGGGGGGGGGGGTGGGGAGACTGCAGCACAATTGACAAAAAGTATCAAAAGGTAAGTGGGTAGGAGTGAGGAATTCAACCATCCACACGGGGAGCATGCACTCGCCTGGGCTTTTTTGATTTTTTAATTAAAAAAGGAATGATGGGAGACTAACCTCTGAGAAATGTGCAAGGCCATTATGTGCACATTTCATCTGCTTCCCGCACAAAGTGCATAGTCACAGATACTCCGGTAATACACAGCCTACAGGCATCATCTTCCCCTGTCATATTCAGCTGGAATGTGATAGCCCTGGGTACATCAAAAGATCTCAAGGAGGGGCAAGGGACACCTTCGCCGAGCATGGGCAGACTAATTTAAATATCAAAGGCTTCATGGATATGCATTCCAATTGTCCTCCGGCTGGTGCTAGTGCATGCTAATGAGAGATAATTGAAGCAAGCCTGAAGGAGCTTGGTTGCCGGAATAGATAACAGAAAAGGTGGGACTAACACCCGTTTGGTATGCAATGTGTCAACCTGAAGCTAGTCCCCACACCTCCATATAAAAGGCAGTGAAATGCATGTCTGGGTCAACTATTTAGTATCCTTGTACATTTTGTTCCAACCCACAAAACTCCAGTCACCTTTGCAGAGACACTTACTGCCGGAAAAAACAGTTTGGGCTGAGGCAGGCGCTTCAAATGACAAAGCCACACTCCCATGGGATATCGCACATATCTTATAACCATCCCACATTAAAATGTGATGCTGGAGTGAGCGTCATAATTCCCTGCTCTGCAGACATGAAGGCAGGAGCCCAAAGATTTCAAAGGAGGCAAAGTGTGGCTAGAGCTTGGCCAGGGGGTGTGAGCTCCTTATTGCACCCCTTTCAATAGAACCCACACCAATTCAAAGACACTTATAAAAAACTCTGATTACAGGCTGAGCCCAGGGAGACAGATGGTTGTGGGGGGATAAAGCGGCCCTCCCCCAGGTGGATAAAGACACTCACAAGTTACATTAAAAGAGTGATTTCATTTTAGGCATTTTTTGTAGCAATCAGAATAACAATCAATTTTGTTTTATGCTGTTATTCATCTAATTTCCAGGCGGTTTTCAAGAGACTAATTGTCGTTCCCTGGGACTTTGAGGACTGAAATGGCCAGTTAAGACTAGTTTCTGGCTGATCCGAACAGGTGACAAATGTGGCAGTTGATGAAAAGATGGCAGTTGATGAAAAGATGGAAGATGAAATTGGGAACATGCTGGATCATTTACAGAGTCATAACTGTTATACATTTTAATGAAAATGGCAACAATTCACCAAAGGGCCATGCTACCTCGTACAGAGTTGGTGATCGGCTTACCTAATTCCCTATGAGCAAATGAAACCACATATCTATTTCATATGGCCGGGGCTAGTATAAGTATGATGTTATGAGCCATAACTGTTTTTTGACAAAAAGTGGTCATGAGAACAAAGAATTGTAATAAATGCAAAAAGACAGATGGTGCTCTCTTCCTTTGAACCAATCATGACTGGGGGTGGAAAGACAGAGACAAACTATCAAATCCTGGCGGCAGGGATAATTACAGGGAGACTCCCCTTTGGATTGTAAAGTTAGTGATGTAATTTGTGCTATATGAGGGGGGCTGTACTAGGTCAAGGGGATCGAGACACCAAAATCCAGGAGAAGGAGGACAGAGAGAAGGCTGCTGAACCGTAACATCTTTGAGAGTGCAGTGGCCAGACCCCTTGCCCTAGCTGTCCAGAGTGTCCTGAGATCCAGCTGACGGTCCAGAATCCTAAACTAAGACTTGCTTTGTAAGTAGCATATACCCCAGCCCTAAATTGCATAAGCCCTTCATTTTTGTAGCATTGCTTCCAATATTTCTCCCATTGAAAAACCCATTGAAAACCCCAAATTGCCTGTGTAATTCAGTCACCTTTCCATAGAAGAATCTATTGTTAGCCTGTGTATGTTAGCATCTCCCTTTTAAAAACCTCTCAGTTGTTTGTGTAAATCCATAGTATATTTCTAAGTAAATCAATGAATTCCCCCATTGAAATTCACGGTACAAGATTGTGAAGTGAGAAATCAACCATCTTGTACCTGGTGTTGTATTTAATTATTCTAACCATTAAAGTGTTGCCTCATAAGAATTAGTATCCTTGTAACTGAAAACTGAATTTGTCAGTGTATTGTGTGAATTACCAAACGGATTCCCATTTGCATCTGTCCTATTAAACCCCAAACCGTGGTTGCCATTGTGAGCAATCCCTATTTGCCTGGAAGTCTACCTGTTACGTACCTCTGTCCTTGTCATTTAAAACTGATTTTCCTATCGTAAACTGAACCCCTTTGCCTTTCATATTAAACCCAGTGTAACAAATTTCCATTTACCACTATATTTTCCCTTTGCATTAGCTTTCTCCCAAAACCGATTTTCCCATTTCATTTCTATGTTCGCCTCCTAAGTGTAAGCAATCCAAATTTCCACCTGTTCTGTCCCCTAGTAGTTGTGAGTAAGAATCAAAATCCCATTCTGCAATTTTGCTCCAAAAACTGTTTTTCACTTTCTTTGCTGGTTCCCAACTGGGGGTGGTGGGCTTTACCCCAAATCCGATTTTCTCTCTCTATTCCTACTCCTTGCCGCTGCCTTCCATTGAAAAGAATCAAGTTTGATTGATGTTTGTGAGTGAGTGTTGCAGGGGGGAATGCTAAAACTGTGGCGCTGTCACTTTCAACCTGGTGGTATTTTCCTGTTTTGTCATTAAAAGAAAAGCGAGTGTAATGGTCCATTTCAACCTGATTGTATTTCCCTGTATGTCATTATAACAAAAGTGAGTGTAACAGCCCATTTCCACTTGGTTGCTCTATTTTATTTATTTAATGTATTTATTTGTATAGCGCTAAAGCCCGTGGGCATCAGAGCGCTTACGAAGAGACAGGACAACAGCAGTTTAAGATGGGACAATGTGTGGAGTGACCAGTGTTGCTTCATACTTGGTAAGAGCTACTTCCAGGATTCAATTGAAGAGTAATGTTTTCAATTTTTTTCTGAAGAGAGTGTAATTGTGTTCAAGCTTCAATGAGGTTGGAAGTTCGTACTATTTTTCAACACTTAAGGTCGGGAAGGCCTTGCCAAAGCCGTGCTGCTTTTTCGTTTTAGTGATTTGCAATTACCCGTGTTGGAGGATCTAAGCCGCTTAGGTGGCTCGTACAACTTGAATTGTTTCTTGAGGTAGACCGGGGCTTTGCCATATAGGCAGCGGAGAACCATGGTGAGAGACTTGAAGGAAAATCTCTCCTTCATAGCCAGCCAATGGAGAGCCTTCCTTTCTCCGGTGATATGTTCTCTCCAAGTTTTTCCTCTGATCGTTCTGATGGCATTATTTTGGATTTCTTGGCATCTTTGCAGACATTTTATGTTAGCTCCTAGTAGTAGGGAATTTCCATAATCCAATCTGGGCAGTATAGTGGCTCTAGCGATAACCGTGCCGTTTTTTTGATCTAGCAATGGTCTGATTTTTCTCACAAGTATTTGGTGGTACTGACAGTTTTTCTTTAGGTAGGCTGTGTGTGCTTCAGCGCCTAATGATGCTTGAAGATACACTCCTAAGGTCTTCACTTTTTCTGATGTTGGAATTTGGGTATTTTTGATGAGGAATGAAGAGTAGGATGGGCTCAAATTCTTTCTGGCCTGTGTGGAGCCGAATATCATAAACTCGGTCTTGGAGCCGTTCAAGCACATCCAGTTTTCTTTCATCCAACATTCTATGGTGTTGTATAGGGATGAGAGTTTGTCACAATCCATTTTGTAATCCCCACTGAGTTCAAACACTAGTTGGGTATCATCGGCAAAATTGGTAAAAAATATACCCATCTGAGTTAGCATGGTGCAAAGGCAGCGCATGTAGAGATTAAAAAGCAAAGGAGAAAAGCTGGCCCCTTGGGGTACCCCACAATCAACTGGTTTGGTGTTATATGTTTTGTCTCCCCAGACAATCCTGGATTGCCTGTTTTGCAAGAATGAGGCTATCCATTCAATTGCTCCTGGTGAGCAATTACCTGAGTATTCAAGGGCCTCTCGGAATTTTGCATGATCAAGTAAATCAAATGCTGCTCTAGATAGGATATTGCATTTGTGTTGCCACAATTGTGGTGGCTGCTGTTTGTTGACTATTTTCATTTTTCATTAAATAATAAATTAATAAATATCTTATTAATACACACTGGCCTGGTTCCTAGTCCATTGTGACACAGGGTGTTTGTGGAGGTTGGCTGCGAGACGGGTTAGAGGCCTACTAAAAAAAAGAATGCATGGTATATGAAAATAAAAAGCGCTTTATTGTATGCCACATTTGTTGTCGGGGAAGGAGTCCTTGGCTGGAGTGTACCGTGTAATAAAACTGTGACAAGAACTTACCCCTTTCAGATGGGAGGAGTATGCAGTTTGGGGGAGAGTGGAAGTCTGCTCCCAGCACAACCTTCAAGGGAACCCTGCGCTTTAATCATGAGTCACAATGGGCTCAGTTAACTCAAGAGAATCTTTGATCTACAACAGACAGGGAGATGGGTGTGACTTAGGTATATCTCATCACCCTTTGTATGTCCTGTTGCAGAGCACCCTCTGTCCTGACCTCATGCATAAAAGAAGATTGTTGGTGGGGACCCAGGATTGGTTCATTAAGGTAGGTTTAGCCTGCACCGATCACTTTAAAAGAGGGCTGAACCCCTCACTTAGCAGATCATCTGAATACTTTGAAAGGAGTAAGAAGAAGGACTCATTTGGATCTGAGCTGAAGGTACAGTCTACCTTACATCTTCCGCCAGTGAAGGAAGGCCAGGAGTTCCAAGAGGGAAGCAAGACCCCTCCCCTAAACATCTTCCAGGGAACAGAGGGAGATACCAGACAGAGAGGACCAGTCCATCAGCTCCAGAACTAGTACCCAGTCAGCACAGAGTGTGCCCTGCTAGGTTCTTCCAGCAAACTTCCTAGGTGGAAAGTGCCGTAGAGTATCTGAACCAAGGACAAGGACGTTGCCTGCAAAAACTATCCTGAGCTTCGGGCCATCTGCCTTGAAAGGACACAAGCCCTACAGAGAAGCTAGGAGGAGTACCACACAAGCATCATCCAGCGTACATCTTTTAAGGACATTTTGAGACAGTTGAGTCCTCGAAACACATCCTGCTGCATCACTGACTGTTGTCAAGCTGCAGTGACAAGAGCTGTCCAGCACAGAGACAATGATTCTTGGCCCAGAGCTGCCATGCCAGACAGCCTGCAGACCTCCATCCAGCCTTGCTTTCTGAACTGCATGCCGCCTGGTACCCACAGCTGTCTCCCGCCACCAACTCCGTTTCAAGGGCTTTAAAGCACCCTGGAACCACCTCAACGCTGTCGAGCACCAAGAACTTCTTCAGCACCAGGTACATTGGGGTTCTGCCCCCTGGTCCTTCTCCAAAGGCCCCTAGAGACAGTTACAACCCTTTGCCCCCTTGGCGCTCAATCCAATAACCTTGAACAGTAAGACTGATTACTCTACCAACTACCCTCCTGTCAGTATCCAGATTGCATCCCTTTCGTTTGTGAAACTGTTTGTCCTCTGTGTTACTTTGCAGGGTGGGTTGTATTTTGTAGTTTGCTAGAACTGTCTGTTGTAGTAATAATAAAGTAGATATTTTTATACAACCTTGACTTGACAGTCCCTTTTATCATTGGGTAATAATTTTATTTTCGCTGTGTTGCAACTAACCAACAATCCATGACCGTGCAGAGATAAGCCTGCCGTTCCATCCACGTTACCAAAATTGGACGAGGAGGTCTTATGATTCACTTGTTTTACAATCTGTTCTGATCCCTTCTGGTGTACTAGAGATATGTGGTTGATTGATGGTTTAGAAACCGATATTCATCCCTGGACCACTGGTGCCCCGGAAGTTGATTCGTCACATTGGTGGCAAGCAGTTGAATTGGATGGAGCCTTGCGCACAGCGTAGTCACCCAATGATAAAAGTACTGTTGCAGACAATGTTTAGTCACTGCTAGTTATTAGTAATAGTCATGGAGCTTGACATGGAGACTATAAAAGTCATGCCCAAGGATGGCCTGCACGTGTTATGTCAAGAGAAGTGTCTTCCCCACAGCAATAAGGTTAATACCTGAGTTGCTGACCAGCCTCCAAGCTTGGGTAGATGCGAGGGTGGTTGGGGAGAAGACCACAGGGGATGGGCTAAGCCCTCTGTACCCGAACAGACAAGACCTTCCGGAGGGGGAAAATGATGAGGACGACCACATGAGCAGTGTCCCTCGCCAATCATCCCACCGGGGGGCAAGTGTCGTTTCTCTACACTGGAGAGTGTCAGTGAGGACAGGGATAGTGCGGCATCCCGCAGGTTCCAGGCCTCAGCACAGTCTCTAAGCGGCCCAGTAATTGTTCCAGCTGTTAATGAGGTAGCGCCTAGAAAGCTCCTGCTCAAGGAGAGGAGACTAGCACTAGAGGAACAGAAACAACGGGACAAGATCCCCATAGAGAAATGCAAGCTGGCATTTGAGGAGCAGAAAGAGACCAACAGGTCCGCCTCTAGCGAGAACAGCAGTAGTGGCTCCAACCAGTGTGCCCGGGAAAAGCCCTGATGGCACATCCCCAAAGATTTAGTACAGGCTTATGAGGTGGGGAAGGAAACTTTCGACTGGTTTGAAGCACTCAAGCTGGCATTCCAGTTGCAGGAGGTAGAGGAGGCACTGTGGGGTAAAGCCCTGATAAGTCACTTCCTGACACCAGGGACTGATGCAATTCTTCAGTTAACTCCTGAGGAAAGGCCCGTTTATGAGTGCATGAAGGCTGCCCTCCTTAGGCAGAAACCCCTGAACAGTATCTCAAGAGCTTCAGAGAGCTCGGAAAGCAACGTGGGCAGACACTTGAAGCGCTCACACACTTGTTGAAATATCCGAGCAGGTGGGTGACTGGTAACAAAGTTGGCACATTTAAAGGGATGTACAATTTGATTGCGTGTGAGCATGTGTTGACATATTGTGAGGTTGACCTAAACCCGCATCTTTTGGACAAGACTATCACAGACCCTAGGGAGCTTGCAAAGGCTGCCGCCCGGTTTGTGAGTACTCGAATCCAGGAAAAGGCTCAGGCGAGCACACCCAAACAGGTAGAGAAAATGGCTGACAAAAAAGTAAACAAGGATGGGAAGGACAAAGGTCCAACCCAATCCTCTTCATAGTCAAGTCCCCAAAAGAACGAGGAGAAACACCCAAACTCCAGTTCATCTGTGCACACTGAAAAGAAGAGCGCAGGCACCCCTAACACAGGGACACCTGCGTTCTCACCACCCAAAAGTTGTTTCGTGTGTAAGGAGCTGGGCCATAGGAAAGGGGATGCCTCTTGCAAGGGCTTACCCAAGCAATCCATAATGAATGTTGGCCATCATTAGTGTGGGCCTCTAAGAGAAGGATTTCCCACTAGGTCTGGAAGTAGCCAAATGTTGATTGGTTACACTGAGTGGGAGCGGTACCGGATCTAGAGAAGAGACCCCAGTTCCCAAAAATACTCAACTCTATCTAGAGCACATGTACGTACATCAATAGGCACAAAACTCCGGCTGTCAGAGACACCGTGGCTAGCGTCACCTCTGTCACCCAGCACTGGGTACAGCCAGGCAAGTATATCGATGGGCCTGATTTGTGTGTAAGTGGATTTGAAGGAAATAGCAAGTGACCCTTGGCGATAGTAGAGTTCAGCTGGTGAGGTGTAATGACCCAGCGCTGTGTAGTGGTGAAAGACTCCATCCCTGTCCCATGTTTGTTGGGTAATGTTCTTCCTGATCCTGAAATAGCTGCAGCTGCTACACAATCGAGTGCCAAAGAGAATGCCAGATTGAATGCTCTGAAATCCTTAGGGCCTGGAGTGCTTCCAGAGGGCTTGTTGGAAGGACCGACGTGACTGGTAGCCCCTAGTCCAGTTCCACTAACTACTGAGTTGCCTACTCCTGTGGGAGAGGGGTTAGTAGCCACAGAGGACCCTACTTTGGTAGCAGAGGACCCTGTGATTTCAGAGTTGCCTGGCGCAGGGCAGGAACCTGAGGTGGAGGACCAGGTGGGAGCAGATCTGAAGGGTCTGCCTAAGCTGGATGAGTTTGCATCAGCTGGGGACCCAGATCAGACTGACTTCTACACAGGGCAGAACAAGTTTCCCACTGTGGCAGGTCTGCAGAAGCAGATGGAGGAACAGGCTAAGGGTGAGTCTCCTGGACTGTTCAAAGTGTACTGGGAGGATGGACTCCTGTACAGTGAGCCAAAGAATTCTGAGGGCGAGGACAGCAGAAGGTTGGTGGTTCCCCAATGTCACAGAAAGTTCCTTTTTGGATTTGGCTCACCAAATTCCTTTACCAGGTCACTTGGGAGTAACTAAGACATCGGACCGGTTATCTGTTTACTTTTACTAGCTGCAGTTTAGCATAAAAGTTAAGGAATCTGTCAGGTTGTTCCCGACTTGTCAAGCTTCTGGCAAGTCAGGTGGTGCCACAAAGGCCGCCTTAATTCCACTACCCGTGGTTGGACAGTCTTTTGAGAGAATAGGCATGGATATTGTGGGTACTTTGGATCCTCAAATCAGCTCAGGAGCAGATCCATCTTGGTGGTGGCAGACCACACCACAAGATACCCTGAGGCTATCCCTCTGAGGAGCATCAAAGACCCTGTGGTTGGAAGGGCTCTGGGCCTCATTACGGGTTTGGCGGTAGCCATACCCTTAATAAAGGCATGGCTACCCCCAAACCCGGGTCCGCGTTCCCTGAATGAGGAAACACCGGGCCATTCCGACCTTGGAGGGCCCGGTAATTCCCCATTCAGGGAAACCGGACCCGGTACATCCCCATTCCCATTAGAGTCCCCATAGGGCTCAATGGAAATGGGTAACATGCTAACAACGGGCCCGTTAATGACGGGCCCGTTGTTATCATGCAGGGCCGCGTGCGGGACCCGATAAAGATGTCTGGTAAAACCAGGTGTCCTTTGCGGGTCCCGCGAGCGGACCTCGTAATGAGGCATTAGGGGTTAACGGTGCTGGCAGCTCTACGGGCGCTGTTAAACCCCTACCGCCAGGGTCATAACGAGGCCCTCTGATTGGGATATTCTCCCGTGTTGGATTCCCCAAGGAACTCATTTCTGACAGGGGATCAAACTTCATATCAACATATATGAAGGCTATGTGGGAAGAGTGGTCACCTACTGGTTCTCTACCTCCTTCCATCCACAAACCAATGGGCTTGTTGAGCAGTTCAACAAGACCCTGAAAGGCGTGATAGGTGGCTTGGAAGAGCACCTGAGCAGAACATTGTATATTTTCCTGCCATGCCTTCTGTTTGCCTACAGGGAAGTGCCGCAGTACAGAGTAGGGTTTAACCCCTTTGAGCATCCATCTGTTTGGACACCCTGTAGGAGGTCCTCTCAGTCTAATGAAGGAGGGATGGGAAAGCAAACCCTCATCCCTGTCACACGATGTGGTGGACTATGTACTCAGCCTTCAGTCTAAAATGGCAAAGTACATGGAACAGTCAACAAAGAATCTAAAAGCCAGTCATGAGCTGATGAAGCATTGGCACGACCAGAAGGCCACAGTGACAGTCTATTCTCCAGGCCAGTGGGTGTTAATTATGGAGCCTGTAAAACCCAATGCCCTGCAGGACAAGTGGACTGGGTCTTACTGTATGCTTGAAAAGGTCCGTGAGGTGAATTGTCTAATTGAAGTGAAAGAATCTAAACAGATGTGCAGGGTCTTTCACGCCAACTAGCTAAAACCCCTTTATAGCCCGGATGACTTGTCATGGCGTTGGTGACTGACAGAGAGACTGAGGAGGAGACCGATCCCCTCCCAGACCTCCTGCACACTTAAGCCACAGATGGGTCAGTTGAAGGCGTCAACCTTGCAACGGACCTGTCAGCACAGCAACTGACAGACTGTCACCGTTTACTGAGACAGTTTGCCGGGCTGACTCCTGGTCACGCAGATTGGTGCAACCATGATGCGGACACTGGAAATAGTAAACCAGTGAAGAGTAGAATTCACTGGATGTCTGATAAGGTCAGGGACATGATCAAGGAGGAAGTTTCCAAGATGTTGGCCCTAGGAGTGATAGAGTCATCCCACATCCCCTGGGTTAGCCCAGTGATACTGGTCCCTAAAAAGACCACTAGTGGGAAGACTGAAGTTTGCTATTGTGTGGGTTACAGGAGGCTCAATTCTGCCATGAAGACAGATGTTCACCCCATTCCTCGGGCAGATGAGCTCATTGACAAGCTTGGCGCTGACAAATACATGAGTTCTTTTGAGCTCACAGGGGGGTATTGGCAGGTCGGCTTGACAGATGGAACGAGATAGAGGTCAGCATTCTCAACCCCATAAGGACATTATCAGTTCGCTGTGATGCCCTTCGGATTGAAGAATGCCCCTGCCACTTTTCCGAGCACTGGTAAACAGGTTTTGTCTGGACTGAAAAACTTTAGTGTCGCCTATTTTGACGAAATTGCTGTGTTCAGCCACACCTGGGAGGATCATGTATCCCACTTGAAACAAGTACAACTGCTTCAGACACTGCAGAATGCAGGTCTGACTATCAATGTAAAGCACCAGAGGGGGGCGTCTGTACTGCTGCTCTCTATATGACAGAGTAGAGGCACAGAGCACCCCAGCCAAGATTCTCTATGCGGTAGCTAAGGTCGAGCAATCAAGGCTTAAGCTCTCAGGAGGTGATGCGGGCTGGTTCTTAAGTATAGGGTACTCCCCAAGCACCCACAAAGGAATGTACACAGACCATGTTAGTGAAACCACAGTCTTTATATAAATAAGGTTCACTTTATGTACACGATCACAATAACACACTTTGTACTCTGGCAATACTATAATGGCAAATATATACAGATCTACGTAGTACCACTCTGACTATCGATTGCTTTAAAATGCAACCACGGCTAACAGCCCCACAATAGCATACGAATCAGATTGTAAGATGAATCAACGATAGGTGACAGAAAGAATGCAAGTTAAATCGAGCAATGGCAGAATACGGACTCCCGCTACGTAGAGACAGTTCTGGGTTAGTATCTCCCCAACTGGGCAACCTGTAAATAAAGCATATTAACAAGCCCATTACAGATATGCTTAATATAGTCTTGATTCCTTCTAAAGGTTCTACAACCCCAAAGTACCTGGTTTCGTAGAGTTCTTCGGTGAGTCATCGACTTGCCCTTCTTGAGTGCACACCCTTTAAGGCAGGAGCCACGGGTCGTCGAGAGTCGGTGAAGAAAAAGGGTGAATACTGTCATTGCGGCAGCAGCTTCAGTTCTTGCAGTGGTAGTTGAAGATCGGTCGAAAACGTCCTGCAAGCTGAGGCGTGAAGAACTTTGGCCCAGCAAGGGCGTCGGGCGGTTGGCGTCTCTGCAGTGTTCGGGTGGTCGGAAACCCACTGGCGGATTCTCCTCGGTCGTCGGTGGCCTTCACTTTCTCCGGAAGGATGAGAGCGGTCGACGAGGATGAGCAAGGGAGTCCTTGTTTCAATGTTGAAGAAGGCAGTTGCACTTATTCCTTCATGCGCCAATTTTAGTTAAATGAAAAAAAGAGACTCCACTCAATTGGAATATAGTGATTGTGAATTTGTATTATTTAGAACGAGTGCTCTTTGTGATAACACATGTTTCAACGGTCTGCGCCATCTTTCTCAAATCAGGGCCAATGGTATTGCGTGTAAATATTGAATGTAGCTTGTCAGCATAGCAAAAATGTAAATTCACAGGTTAAATCCCAGCCTCTGCAGTCAAAAATACGAGCTCCGTACAATTCTGTCCGCGTTCACCTTGTTTCAATGTTGTTCGGCAATGGAGCACTGCGGCTCCAGTCGGCGACTGCGGCCGTCGACAGGGATGGACTTCAATGTCCGGGTGCTTCACTTCGTGATTCCGCGGCGATCCCCGTCTCAGGTCAGCAGCCTTTCGAGGGTCTGACATCCAGGGAGCTTTGGCGATGATCAGCTGGTGCACGATGGTCCCTTGTAGCTCATGAAGAGGTCTCCTAGCCAGGTCCTCTCTTGGATCAGTTCTTGAAGGCACAGCAGCTTTCAGATTGCGTTGAAGGGAACAGCGGTTCACCTTCTTCTTCCGGCTCGCCTTCGAGAGTAAGCATCAAGTATAAACTTCAGCTTCTGAACGATTTCCATCAGTGAAAGGTCCCCAGATATTCTGTTGATCTCCCATTCACTCTGCTGGGTCACACTCAGGCAACCAATCATTCAGAAGAGCATTCAGTCAGTCAGGCAGCCAATCAGGCTCACAGTGCATTCAGGCCATTCTACTCCATCCAGACACTCACAACACGGAATGTGGATTCAGACAGGCACTCTGCCATTCAGCACTCCACACTGCATTCATACCAGTTTCGGGCAGGTCTGTCTCAGTCATTGTATCAAACACCAGATACTAGACAACCATAGCATGGAATGCGTATTCGTCACACACTCCATTCAACCAGGTCCCACCCCACGGGCGTACCTATAGCATACAGTCATTGGGAAGGCTCCAGCCAGTTTGGCCTGGACTTCCCCACACTACCATATATGGAACTTCCATCCAACAGCCAGTCTTGGGGAAGGGACAGAGTCAGGGCTTCCCGGGACTTCAGGAATACAAGGTAACGGGCAATACAAAGCAATAGGCCACAGGAGCCATCTTGTTTTCTATCAGGAATCAACTGATTCCAGTGGCAGGGCCTGGGTATCTCAAAATGGAGGATACTCAGCGCACCTGTCAAATTCAGCATGGAGCTGCCATCAGCCCTTACCCTGTTCTGCGGGCCAAACATAGGTGCTCAAAAACCTACACTAGGAGTTCAGGGTCGTACTCCCACCAATGGGTGCCATAAGGGTATCCCAAGGTATCCCAAGGGTCTGTACACCAGGGGTGTTGCTAGGTCTGGAAAAGAAACAGGGCTATGCTAATTTCGGGACTGTTGGGACTCGAGGCAAGCTGTCCTTTTGGTTGTAGCTCCTGAGATTCTATCTGGGACTACAACCAAAAGACCCGGGCTATAGCCTCCTTATCCCCCCCCCGCAGCAATGCCTCTGCTGTATACCAAACCAAAATGTGGAAGAGCTGCACTGCTAGGATTCCCACATGAACTTCTGTGCCGAAAACATGACAGAGCATGATAAAGCAATAAAGGACAAGGATTTGGAGGCCCTGTCCCTCCAATGCATTTCCAGCATCACAGTCAAGGCCACGAAGTACCAGGTAGCACACGGTACTGTGACTTACCTAGGCCACCTGGTCGGTGGAGGTAAGAAACAACCTCTCGAAACAAAGGTACAGGCTGTGAAGGAAAGGGACATCCCCATCATACAGACGCAGGTGAGAACCTTTCTAGGTTTCACCGGGTACTACCGCCCGTTAATCAGAGCTATGGGACCATTACTATGCCCCTGAATAATGTAACGACCAAAAATATGCCAAAGAAGGTTACTTGGACACTTGCATGTCAAACCTCCTTTCAGGATTGAAGGATGTATTGTACAGTGCCCCATTTCTGAAAGTGGCACACTATGTTCATGAATTCATTATCCAGACAGACGCCTGTGATTTTGGGATTGGAGCAACCTGTCGCCTACATTATCAGATGGTTGACAAAAAGGGAAAGTAACTGGGCTGTCATAGAAAAAGAGGCACATGCAGTCGTATAGCCTGTAAAGATGCTGAAATCCTACAGCTTTGGATCTCACTTTATGAACCAGATGGAGCACAGGCCTCTGCAATGGTTAATGGCCATGCAAGAGGAGAACCCAAGATTTTGCTTACAAAAATCTCCTACAGGGATAGGGATTAGATATGGACATCCAGCATAAGCCATGCTCCCAACATGGAAATGCAGATGGCCTCAGCCGGTACTTTCGCCTTGATGAAAGACCAGACCTTCAGTAGGGTGGTGGTTCACATGTTGAGGCTGGAGGGCATGTGAGGAAATCAACCAGCCACAAGGGAAGAGTGTGCATGCCTGGGTTTTTTTGTTTTTTTAATTATGGAAATGAATGATGAGAGACCAACCTCTGAGAAATGTGCAAGGCCATTCCGCATACATTTCAACTGCTTACCACACAAAATGCATAGTCACAGGTACTCCGGGAAGACACAGCCTACAGGCACTGTCTCCTCTGTCATATTCATCTGGAATGTGACAGCCCCGGGTATATCAACGTATGTCAATGAGGGGGAAAGCACACCTTCCTTCAGCATGGGCAGCATCATTTAAATATCAAAGGCTCAATGGATCTGCATTCCTTTTGTCCTCTGGCTGGTGGAAGTGCATACTAATGAGAGATAATTGAAGCAAGCCTGAAGGGGCTTGGTTGCTGGAATAGACAACAAGAAAGGCTGGGCTAACACCCCTTTGGTATGCAATGTGGCAACTTGAAATAGTTCCCAACCCTCTGTATGAAAGGCAGTGAAATGCATGTCTGCGTCCACTATATACTGTAGGCAAATCCCTGCAGAGCTGGCCCATTTCAGAGGGGAGATGTATGTGGTTTGGGGGAGAAGGAAGTTTGCCCCCAGCACAAACCTCAAGGGTACCCTGCATTTTAATCAAGACTCACAAAGGGCTCAGTTAACCAGAGAGACACTTTGATCTACAACAGGCAGGGTGGGACTTATCTTCTCACCCCTTGTCTGTCCTGTTTCAGAGCACTCTGGTCCTGACCTCATGCACAACAGAAGATTGTTGGTAGGGACCCAGGATTGGTTAATTAAGGTAGGTTTAGCCTGCACCAATCGCTGAGGCCCATTTGGCTTTAAAATAATGCTGAACCCTTCACTTAGCAGATCATCTGAAGACTTCGAAAGGAGTAAGAAGAAGGACTAATTCGGACCTGAGCTGAAGAAACAGTCTACCTTACATCTTACTTCAGTGAAGGAATGCCAGGAGTTCCAAGAGGGGAGCCAGAACCCTCCCCTAAACATCTCCCAGGGAACAGAGATAGATACCGTATTCAGAGGAGCTATCCACTAGCTCCAGAACCAGTACCCAGCCAGCACAAAGAGTGCCCTCTTAGGTTCTGCCAGCAAGCTCCTAGGTGGGAAGTGCCGAAGAGTACCTGAACTAAGGACAAGGCTGATGCCTGCAAACATCCTCCTGAGCTTTGGACCATCTACCTTGAAAGGACACAAGCCCTGTGAAGAAGCTAGGGGGAGTGTCACACAAGCATCATCCAGCGTCCATCTTTTAAGGACATTTTTTCAAGACAGTCAAGTCCTTAAACCACATCTGGCTGCATCACTGACTGTTGTCACACTGCAGTAACAAGAGCTGTCCTAGCCGCTTCAACCAGCATTCCAGTTCCGCCAACCAGCACAGAGACAACTATTCTTGGCCCCTAGCCACTATGGGGGACAGCCTTCAGACGTCCGTCCAGCCTTGCTTACCCAACTGCATGCCGCCTGATACCTGCAGCTGTCTTCCACCACCAACTGTGTCTCAAAGGCTGCGAAGTGCCTTGGAACTTCCTCGACGCTGTCGAGCACCAAGAACTTTTTCGGCACCAGGTACATTGTGGTTCTGTCCCTGTTGTCCCTGTTGTCCTTCCCTAGAGACAGTTACGACTCTTTGCCCCCTTGGTGCTGAAACCAATAACCTTGAACAGTAAGACTGATTACTTTACCAGCTACCCACCTGTCAGTATCCAGAGTGCATCCCTTTCCTTCATGAAACTGTCTCGCCTCTGTGTTCCTTTCCATGGTGGGTTGCATTTTGTAGTGTGCTAGAACTGTCTGTTGTAGTAATAACAAAGTAGATATTTGTATACCACCTTGACGGGACAGTCCCTTTTATCATTGGGTAGTAATTGTATTTTCGCTGTTTTGCAACTAACCAACGATCCATGACCTTGCGGAGATAAGCCTGGCATTCCATCCACGTTACCAAAATTGGACAAGGAGTTCTTATGCTATACAAATCATATCACTGCATAATGTCATGGATTGTTATCTGCCAGGTGCACCACAAATCCACAGGGTTGAACCATACACACTTCCCTCGCAATCAACAAGCCTAATGGGCCTGGGATAAGGGAACAGCTAAGGATGAGGTCATGTTCGGATCCCTGCTTTGAGCTTCACAAAAGAAACCAAGTACAATCAAATAGATCTGAATATGATAGTCAATACACACAAATATGGGGACATTGATGAACGACCTGCTAAGTGAATAAAGATGTGCCAGGACAAATGAATGTAAGGGAGGGCAGTGAATATGACCTCTGGTTGCAAAGGTCTCACGATCCTTGTTCTCCTTTCATAGACAATTCCAGAGACTCATGTACAACAGTTTAATGAATCAATGCTCAGATTCAGATTCTACCAAAGAAAGTTCCTAAAAAACTAAAAACATAAGGAGGTCCAACAAACTATCAAGCAAAAAGTGAGGATGGGAAAATCAAAAGAATTTGGTTATCCTTCATCAGGGATTACATCTGCCTTAGTGGTGTGCTATGAATAATAACTCTAAAAACATATACCTCACTTTTTCTTTATTCGTGTATGTCTCCTTACAAAAAGGTTTCTTGGACAAAAACCTATTGCACCCAAGGTGTAAATGCTCTACTTTCCAACACCCTTTGCCCAAACGTCTACAACTTTTACCTGGATAGATCTTTCCCTGATTAAGGGTAACCTTCTAAAATGCATCTTTGTCTGGTTTCCTTCATGTAGGCAGCACTACCTAGCAATCCACCAGCCCCAATGCTGCACATGCCCAAAGAGCATAGAAGGAGTGCAAAGAAGCACCAAGCTGCAACATGAAAACACACTCCCAGTACTTCCACTAATCCCACTCATGGCAGAGTAATCAACAGCAATGGAGAGCTAGTTGATGACCAGAGACCCACAGCCACCCAGAAGATGACACTGGAAACTAGCAGTAGTACTGCCTGTGAAGCATCAGAAGCCCCTATACACATTTCCGAATCCACTCCCTAGGTGGGGGCAGTGATGCATGATAAATAGGTGCCACACGGATGATGCTGATATACCTGGACACAGGGCACAATGCTCATACAGTAAAGGAACAGCTGTGCATACAAAAGAGGATCCTCCAACAGCGTGAGCAGCACAGTCAGCTCCTCATATGCTTGATTAATATCCAAGTATATTGAAGGAATCTCTTGAGAGACATACAGCAGCCCTCATGATCCTTCACGAATAGACAAAGGAGGACCACATGCAGCCCACTAAAAGCATACAGAGGCTGTAGCAAATCAATGCTGGACTTGCTTCCTCTTACTGAGGAGTCGCCTGTGCTGTGTCAGCTGTGGCATTTTGCACAGGGCATGAACAAGGATGTGGACTGCTGTATGCCACCAAGAGGTTGCAGGAGCATCTGGCATCGGTGCTGGACCATCAGGACCACTCAATCCAGCTAGCACTTCTGAAGCTGCAGTAAGTACATGTATCCGGCAAGACATCACAAAAAACAACCCTGTACCACACCTGAAGCTGCTCCATTCGCACAACACATGTATTTATGGCTGAATGCCTGGAACCACCTTCAAAGGAAAAGAAGCAACAAGAGAGGTTACAATGGGAATTGTCATGAGGTTGTGCTGTTGTGTACTACTCACAAACGTTACAATTTTAGCTTGCACAACGCAATGGGCCTCATTACGAGTCCGGCAGTAACCCGCAGGTGCGACCGGTGGGTTGCTGTCAGACTCATAACATTTTTCCGGTGCCTGACTTCTCAGTGCCACCGGGACATTACAAGTCCCGGCAGATCGGCAAGCCAGGTGCCAGAATATGTTAGTCCTTTAGGACTCCATGGGAATGGGGACACGGAAGCACCGGCACCATTGCTAATGCACCCGCCCTCAGAGTAGTAGTGTGGCGGTCCAGAAAGGGTGCCGGTTTGATGCTGTGAAGATACCCCAGGATGCTGCATGTGGGGTTGTGGGAGAAGTGGATGTCCAAAAGATGGAGAAGAATTGTGCAGACAGAGTGAAGGGGATAAAGACATGTGTATTGTCCTGAAAACCGGGCTAACTCAACAGTGTGAAAGGCGTTGTATAGGTTGAGGATGATGAAGATGGCCACATTTTTTGTATAAGGAGAAGTAGAATGGCAGAGAGAAACAAGAAGATGGCGGAAATCTTCCTCCATTGTTCATAGCCATCCTGTCAACTCTAACCCAACCCCTTCCCAGCCCAGTTCAACAGGCCTTTAGAAATGCATAACTCTTGTGTGAGTTTACTTCCTTTAAATGGGTGTCTTCCGTTGCTGCCTGGGCTCAGGACAGATAATTGTGATGCAGCTCTTTTTGGAGAAGGGTGTTACCTACCCTTACAAAGAGATCACAGAAGAGGAATGGCCATTCAGGTCCCTGTTCTGTCATTTGGCAGACTCAGCCTGTCTAGCAGGAATACACATCACCTTCTGTAGCTGAGACGCCTCACAGGAGCTGACGCATTTGTGATATCAAATTGAATTTGGTTGCAATGATCATGAGTCGTACCATGCATCATGCCTTAACTTAGGTACAGCCTATCTTTACAGTTTACCCAGCCACCAGCCTCGGCTATGCATGATATTGGTTTTTGTGCAGAGGTGCATATCTTAAATGCAGCCACTGTGCTGAAGAGACTTGGCTGTCACTCCAGCTTTCAAATTGGCATCTGCTAACTCTGACCCTGCTCTGTGCCACTCGTAGAGCAGGCATTGCAGATCAGGATACTGATGCAGCATGGCACAGATACATACCATGCGTTTTGAATGGAGCTTGTGATAGGGGAATCTGATCAGCAGATTATCCTTTTTACAGATAGAATTAGCCGCAACATTGTATTAATTAATTCAAATCAAAAAGCCAGGGCTTCTACACTCTTGCCAAATTGCAATCCAGCACAGAGCCCCCCAGCCCCAAAACAATAGAGACCCACACTTCTAAGGGTCTGGTTCATCCTAACATCAAGAAAATATTCGGATTCCAATTTTCTCTAGCAGGATGAGACACAAAGTTAGGCAGCACTGATGCCCCTATAGTTAAATAAAGGATTATCCATCAGTTAAGCAACATGCACATTTTAAATCTCTGAAGAGAGATGGTCCAGTGACCAAGATCTGGATTCTTCTCAACCATGGCCTAGTTTTTCCTGGGTCCAGACACTTGTGAAGAAAGGTAACAGGCTGAGCAGCAACCTCTGAGCTCCAATTTTTGCTGAGTGTACTCCAATTACGGTTTACATGTGCCTGTCTGGTGTTTATTTCCCTGCCCATAGTCTGGGAGTTTGAGAACTGATTTCCTGCGCAAAACAGCCTTCCATTGCTTGAAGGGCGTATGGCAGGCAGAGGCATGCTGATGTATCTGCGGTGTCTGCACTGCCCTTCTTCAGGTTTGGTATCCCCTGTCAGCCACAATGTCTTGGGGGAATCCCACCTGAGAGGAGTTACCTTCCCTTTCCCAAGACCATCCAACCACTGATCGTGGGTTTAAAAGGGTCTGGGATGCCTCGCTAGTCCTACCAATGCCTATGCAGTACTGGAAAGAGTGCACAGGTTCTATTTTAAATCTACTTGGGGATTGTAAAACTGATCTGAAAAAGGTCAGATGACCCAGCCACATCTAATTGACCAGCAAGGATGTCAGGAGCCAAGTCTGGTAGGAAACTCCTCTGGCCTGGTGAACATCCAGCTCCTGGCTGTGCCTTGCCCCTGAATTCTTGGGCTCCTTGAGGTTGAACCAGTCAGGGCTTCCTCCTTGCAACAGCTCAGGGTTTTGGAAGAGCCCATGGCTCTCTCTCTGCCCTTCTTCCACTTTTTGGAGTGGCTCAGGACCTCTGTCCTACACCTGCCTCAACAGACTTGTGAAGGTTGGACAGATTCACTGTACCTTGCAAGAGTGAGCCAGTGTGCCAGCTTAAGACAACTCACACAGTTCTGGCAGGCTATTTAGGTCTGAAACATCCCTATCCACCATCTCAGGTTCCTTTTCTATGCCAGTAGGCAACCCTGAAAGTGCTGAACCTGGTGCTAATAGGATCATCACCTCAGTGGCTGCTGAGTCCTCTCCCACAATTGTAGGAGCATCATGGGACTTCAGATTTGGTTTGGGAGACACCAGTGAGACCGGTCTCTTGCATTCCCCAACTGTGAAATCCTCCTGTTTGTGGAACTGGACAGGGCTTTCAATCTGCATCTGTTCCCTTTGTTGGAGTGATTCCATGCCATGCCATCGACAGTAATTACTTTGTGGTACTTTACATTTTACTTCAAATGTTTAATTTTTTATTTTGCGGGTCCCCCATTCCCTCCTTCCTCTTCATTACTACCCCTGCCCAAAGCCCTACCCACCCCACCCCCTTTTACCCCTTAACCTTAATTACTGTAGAGAATCCAACATGATTCTGTTGGAGCAGTTCAGGACCCCCACCCTGTACCATCTCAGTGGTCTGCCTCAACAGACTTGTTAGAGTGGAACAGCCCCGCTGTGTCTGTCAACCACCAGCCTGACCTGGGACTCCAGTGTGTGACAACTCTATCAGTCCTGGAGCACCCTTCAGGCTAGAAACTACCCTGTACACAATTTCAGGTTCCTTTTCTATGTCAGTAGGCAACCCTGGTATCACAGAACCTGCTTCTAACGCAATAGTCATCTAAGTAACTACTGGACCATATCCTGCAGGAGTAGGCACCTCAGGGGTCTTTATACTTGGACAGGGAGCTACCCGGGACACCGGTCCCTTGGGCTCTCTGGTTGAGCAAGCCTCATGGCAGTGGCACTCAAGCACTTCTTTCTGTGCTGCTCCCAGAGTTTCCACTCTGGTAACTGCCATGACTACATATGGATCAGGATGGTCATTACCTAAGAGCCACCCTTACTGGCATGGAGACCCTGACTGCAATATGGTACCGCAATAATATAATATTGCCCCATGCCTAAGCCCTACCATGCCCATGAGACCGTAACTCGGAATGTCAAACCCTCTTACCTGTGTGTTTGGTCTCGTGGTGTAATGCCCTACCTTCACAACTTGCTGGACAGCTGTGACACTAGTAGCAGTGTCAAAAATGGTGGGAGATGTTTCCCTGTTTCTAGAGACATAGTCCAGAAACATCTGAGTTTTGGTGTGAATTTGGGCCCCCTCAAAGGTCCCTGTTACATTCCCACTCTAAATTAGGGAACTTTCAAGCACTCCCCTGCCTCGTGGGGCTTCAAATGTTAAGATGCCCACGCTGACAGCAGGATTTCCCGTCCTATGTGTCAAATCTCCACACTGAAAATAACCCCTAGTTGTTGAGTGTGTGGGCTTCTCAGTGCTAGATGTGACCAAACTCTGTTTTCCAGTGGGAATTGACTTACCATGGGTATGGGACTTCCCTTTGGGTTTTTGGGGACCTTTTATTGTCCTTTTGCTTCATGAAATGACCATGATCAGTTGCCATTGATTTGGGTGCATGCAACTTAGCCTTTTTATAGACATGAGTGTTCACATCCGTGAATGCAGCCTTCTCAGGCTCCACAGGCTTGGTGGCACTCATGTCTCCTAAACACTGGTATAACTCCATCACACACTCTTCAAGGATATTTGTACATGTGTCCGCATTACATGTGCCCAGAGTTGTGTCTACTTTGTTACCTGTGGCCCACAATGAGAGTCTAACAAATGATGTGTAAATGCCTCAAACGTTTTACACCCCAACTCAGATGGTGGGACTACATCTTAGGGATGTGGCACCTTGGCTGTCCTTGGGAACCACCATGTGGGATGCTTGCTACCAGACTGGAAGCTTGCTGAGTTTCCCACTCCAATGAACTCCCTACAGCACCTAATAATTGTTAGAGATCTTTTTGTCATGATCTCTGCTTCCAAAAGGTCAGGGTTTTCCCAACTCCCTTGGAAGCAGATCCATAACCCAGGTTCCGAGTGCCAACCAGTCCCAATTGGGACCTTTTGGACCCAGTCCTGGCGCCAGTGGCACCAGGCTCATAAATATGCCCAGTCCCAGCGCTGGAAGCGCCGGGCCCATAATGCTTGGGTGGACTTACCTTCAGCAGACCATGCTGCTTACTTGCCTGCCAGTTGAGCCTCTGATCCTCTTCTGTTTGGAACTACTTTTCCTGTTGGGTGGGGCTGGAGCCACTCCCTAGATTCAGAACACTGGAACTCTTCTGGAAGGCAGGAACTCTTTTCTTACCAGGAACACTTTTCTTACTTAGGCGTGGCTGTGGAAGGAGACACCTAAGCACTACAGGAGGCTATTTAAACCACACCCGGTGGATGAATCTTGCTTTGCGTTATTCTGCAACCTCTGCAGCAGAACGCTCATCGTGTCTTCTGCATCCGGTCCTGGGCCTAAGGAAAAAGGCTTACCATCCTGAATCCAGTCTTCAGCAACACCTATAAAGACAAGAAAGAACAGGTTAGCATTCCGGCATCTGAAAGGCAAAGGCTTACCATCCTGAATCCAGTCTTCAGCAACACCTATAAAGACAAGAAAGAACAGGTTAGCATTCCGGCATCTGAAAGGCAAAGGCTTACCATCCTGAATCCAGTCTTCAGCAACACCTATAAAGACAAGAAAGAACAGGTTAGCATTCCGGCATCTGAAAGGCAAAGGCTTACCTACTCTTCGGCGCTGCATCCCGCATCTGAAAGACAAAACAAGGTGCGTTTAAAGACATTGGGGAACTTTAATACTCACGTGCCATGACTCCTTTCCACATCTAATCCAGTGGGTATTCCGGCACCCTGCAGCCGCTCCGAACTCGTACCTGCAAAATAAAAAGACAGTTAGAGCGCATAGTGAAGCAGGCAACAAGCGCTTACTTACGTGCTTCCAGGCGCTTCTATTCATCACACGGGCTCCATCTTCAACTCACTTCAGCCCGTCATCCGCCATCGCCGGAACCCTGCAAAACAAGAGACATCATTACTAAAGACTTTAAAGACATTTGAATGACTCGAAACTTACCGTTCGTGCAGTAAACGACGGATAGCAGTCCTCTGAAGTCAAGAGGCCTGCGCTACCTATCCAGTGAAGAAACTGGTTACAGCACCCTGCCCCGAGGCAGATGGAGAGCTCGGCATTCACTTACCTAAGACATCTTACTCTACACGTCAGGCATACAGTGCACAGAGGTCCAGCCCAAAGAGCCAACCGGGTGCTACACATCACCTTTGAAGATACGGTAGTCGCCCAGTCAAGACCGGCGCCTCTGCGAGAATCAGGTGAGCGTTACAGAACGCAAAGCCTATCGCAAAACTCTCGCCCAGGCGCTATGGAAACCTCGGATACTGACCCCCTAGCCCGGTTACTTGGGGAACTAAGGGCAGAAGTGCATGCAGCTCGTCAGGAAACGAATGCTCTAAGAAGGGAACTAATTATTTCCAAGGAGAGAACAGACAATCTTGCTAGACAAGTGCTACAGTCACAAGCCGGACAGACCCCGTTACCCGCATCAGGGGCAAATCTTCCTTCAACATCCTCTATGAATCCAGTGCAGATCAACCTACCTGGGAATGTACCTCTGGCTCCGCCCGAACGATTTTCTGGTGACCCAAAGAGGTTTGCAGTATTTATCAATCAGTGCCGGTTGCACTTCTTATGCCGGCCAGCAGCCTTTCCAACTGATCGAGCAAAAGTAGCTTTTGTACTTTCGTACCTTAGTGGCAATGCGGCAGACTGGTCGATCCCTCTAGTTAATCAAGATGATCCGGTTCTCCATGATTTTCAAGCCTTTCAGCTTAGTATGGAAAAACTGTTCGCAAGACATTCACAGGGGCAGGCCTTGGACAATGAGCTTCTTTCATTGCGACAGGGTAATCAAGACCTTTTGGCTTATATTGCATCTTTCAATAGGCTAATAGTGGAAACTCAATGGCCTGAGGACAAAAGGATTACGCTGTTTCATAGAGGTCTACGTGGAGAGCTCAAAGACGTTTTAGCCCAAGTAGTGAATCCCCCACAAGACTGTTCGGATTATATAGACTTGGTCGTTCAAATAGATCACAGGCTGCAGAACAGGAAGGCCGATCGTTCCAAGTTTGATGCTCGAGTATTTTCCAAACCGCCAACTCCTTCCAAAGGAGTAGACTCCGGGGAACCCATGCAAATAGGGGGTCTGAAAGGTCCTCTAACACAAAGGGAGCGGGAAAGGAGGAAACAGTTGCAATTATGCCTATATTGCGGAAACTCAGGGCACTTTCTTCGAGACTGTCCGGTGAAACCTGCCAAGAAGGCAGTAGGAGCTGCAGTTACCAAAGTTACAAACTCTGAGCAGGGAAACAACCTCGCCCGACAAGAATAGAGGTCCTCTTGCCGAGCGTGAAAACCAGTTCCGTGACCTCGCATTTTGTGATACCTATGGTCCTCATTAGCCCTGATAATCCGGATCGATTACATGCAATTGAAGCTTACGTCGACAGCGGTGCCATCGGCAATTATGTGGATCATGAAATGGTTTTGAGGATGAATCTAACTCTTTGTCCCAAGGCTGTAAAGGACGTCATTACTACGGTGGATGGTACGGAGATAGCCTCCGGGCCAGTAACGCATACCACTCAAGAGGTGACGCTAGTAAGTCAAGATGGACACCATGAGAAGATTGTGTTCGATGTGATCAAGGCCCCTCAGTTTCAGATTATTCTAGGAATACCTTGGTTAGAGAAACACAATCCTCTGATCGATTGGCGAGCAAGAACGGTCCAGTTTCCAGAATGTGTCTCTACTTGTCACCCTCCACCTGGTGTTGCACTGGCCGCAATTTCTTCAGAGACTCCCCAGTTACCTCCCGAATACCTAGAATACCAAGATGTTTTCCGGAAGGATCAGGCTAACTCTCTACCTCCTCATAGGTGTTATGACTGCCAGATAGACCTGATACCTGGATCTACTCCTCCTTGTAGTAGAATTTATGCCCTCACCGAGCCTGAGAACCTTCACCTTCGACAATACCTGGATCAATACCTGGCAAATGGGTTTATTCGTCCTTCCAAGTCCCCTGCTTCTTCAGCTTTGTTCTTCGTTCCAAAAAAGGAAGGAGACCTTAGAACTTGTATCGATTATCGCTCCCTGAACCAGATCACCGTTAAGAATAGATATCCGTTACCTTTGATCCCTGAACTCCTGGACCAAGTCAGAAAAGCATGCATATATACAAAGCTGGATCTTAGCGGAGCTTACCACTTGGTACGAGTAAAAGAGGGCGATGAATGGAAGACGGCCTTCCGCACCAAGTATGGGCTATTTGAATATCAGGTCATGCCCTTCGGACTTTGCAATGCCCCGGCCGCCTTTCAATATTTTATGAATGATGTCCTCAGAGAGCTCATAGATGTATGTGTTGTTGTTTACATTGACGACATCCTCGTTTATTCTTCATCGGAATCTGAACATCGGAAACACGTGAAAATGGTCCTCGAAAGATTGCGTCAACACAAACTTTTCGCTAAGTTGGAAAAATGTGTTTTCAACGTGACTGAAGTTGAATTCTTGGGATTCATATTATCACCTGGCGGAGTGTGTATGGATTCAAAGAAGGTCGATGCAGTTCTCAAATGGCCATCACCATCCTCCGTAAAAGGTGTGCAAAGCATGTTAGGCTTTGCTAACTTTTACCGCAGGTTTATCCCCGAATTCTCTCGAATAGTCCAGCCCATCACTGCCTTGTTAAAGAAAAACAAACGTTTTGAATGGTCTACCGAGGCGGAACAAGCTTTCCAGGATTTGAAGACTAAATTTATCTCTGCACCAATCTTAAAACACCCTCGCCCCGAACTCCCCTACATCGTGGAAACTGATGCTTCAAGCCTTGCCATGGGGGCAGTTCTATCACAAAAGGACCCGGTAACCAATCAGTTGCATCCCGTGGCATTTTGGTCCCGCAAATTCTCGCCTCCTGAAATCAATTACACGATTACTGACAAGGAACTTCTGGCTATCAAGTCTGCCTTTAAGGCTTGGCGGCATTATCTGCTGGGGGCCCGACACACCGTTACTGTGATTACGGATCACCGAAACCTGCAATATTTGAAGACCGCAAAAGCCCAATCCTCTAGACAACTCCGTTGGGCATTATTCTTTGCCGAGTTTGACTTCATAATTACCTATCGACCTGGTACAAAGAACGGTAAAGCCGATGCCCTTTCTCGGATGGGAGTGGAAGAACACTTGGTCAACCCTAAACCTGTACCAATCATTCCCGAACAAAGAATTCTGGGTGTAATCGCCACAGAATCCATAGAGGAAGTTAAGGATAAAGCCAGGCAACTTGTAACTCCAGCAGACATACAGAATTGGCATCTGCAGGGAAAGGACTTTGCAGTAAAGGACAACTTATTGTATTTCCAAGAACGATTATACCTACCCAGCACAGATTTACAGAAAAAAGTAATCTCTTGTTATCACGACTCTTTAATGGAAGGTCATCCCGGTATAGCCAAGACCTCAGAAAAGATCAAGCGCTACTTCTGGTGGCCGTCTTGGAAAAAAGATATCAGAGACTTTATAATGTCCTGTGGAGTATGCTCCAAAAACAAGAGTCAAAAGGAAAGACCAGCAGGCCTCTTACGCCCTATTGACATCCCACCTCGCCCTTGGCATACGCTTTCTATGGACTTCATCACCGATCTACCTCCATGCTCCGGATACAATACGATTCTAGTAATCGTGGACTTATTCTCCAAGATGGCGCATTTCATTCCGCTCAAAGGCTTGCCAACAGCAGCAACTCTGGCCCGAGAATTTCTCGAAAACATCGTCCGACTGCACGGTTTTCCTTCGGTTCTAATTTCGGATCGAGGTAGTCAATTTATTTCTCATTTTTGGCGAAGTTGCTGTCGGTCGGCTCAAATTGATGTGAGACTATCGACCAGTCACCACCCTCAGACCGACGGACAAACCGAGAGGACCAATCAAACTCTGGAACAGTATTTACGCTGCATGCTGCAACAAACTGAAAAAACTTGGAAAGATATCCTTTGGATAGCCGAGTATGCCCACAATAACTCTGTCCATTCGGGAACTGGGAAAACCCCGTTTTTTCTTTTGTACGGCAGTCACCCTCGAACCTCGGAGTTGGATCCCCTCCAAGATCTTGAAACACCAGCAGTAGACTACCTGCATTCTACAATCACCCAAGCCTTTAAGGAAGCTGTTTCTCACCTTCAAAGGGCTAAAGAACAATACAAGAAAGGAGCAGATCAACATCGGAAGGAAGCCCCTCACTATCAAGTAGGGGATCAAGTCTGGTTATCCACCAAATATCTATCTCTAAAAGGGCCACGCACATTCAACCCAAGATACCTTGGTCCCTATTCCATCACTACCATAGTAAACCCAGTAGCGGTCAAGTTGGACTTGCCCCCGCACATGAAGATACATCCGGTCTTCCACGTCTCTCTATTAAAACCCGTGCAACCTCAAACCCGACTAACCAAATCTCCAAAACCTATCCTAGTGGATGGAGAACTCGAGTTTGAAGTCAAAAGCATTCTGGACTCCAAGATCTCCAAATCTAAACTATTCTACCTAATTGACTGGAAAGGCTACGGCCCCCAAGAGAGATCCTGGGAACCTGCTGAATATGTCCACGCTCCTCGCCTAATCAAAAGATTTCACCGAACATTTCCTGACAAGCCAAAACCCCTGGAGAAGCCCGGTTTGGGAGGGGCCTTGAGGGGGGTACTGTCATGATCTCTGCTTCCAAAAGGTCAGGGTTTTCCCAACTCCCTTGGAAGCAGATCCATAACCCAGGTTCCGAGTGCCAACCAGTCCCAATTGGGACCTTTTGGACCCAGTCCTGGCGCCAGTGGCACCAGGCTCATAAATATGCCCAGTCCCAGCGCTGGAAGCGCCGGGCTCATAATGCTTGGGTGGACTTACCTTCAGCAGACCATGCTGCTTACTTGCCTGCCAGTTGAGCCTCTGATCCTCTTCTGTTTGGAACTACTTTTCCTGTTGGGTGGGGCTGGAGCCACTCCCTAGATTCAGAACACTGGAACTCTTCTGGAAGGCAGGAACTCTTTTCTTACCAGGTACTCTTTTCTTACTTAGGCGTGGCTGTGGAAGGAGACACCTAAGCACTACAGGAGGCTATTTAAACCACACCCGGTGGATGAATCTTGCTTTGCGTTATTCTGCAACCTCTGCAGCAGAACGCTCATCGTGTCTTCTGCATCCGGTCCTGGGCCTAAGGAAAAAGGCTTACCATCCTGAATCCAGTCTTCAGCAACACCTATAAAGACAAGAAAGAACAGGTTAGCATTCCGGCATCTGAAAGGCAAAGGCTTACCATCCTGAATCCAGTCTTCAGCAACACCTATAAAGACAAGAAAGAACAGGTTAGCATTCCGGCATCTGAAAGGCAAAGGCTTACCATCCTGAATCCAGTCTTCAGCAACACCTATAAAGACAAGAAAGAACAGGTTAGCATTCCGGCATCTGAAAGGCAAAGGCTTACCTACTCTTCGGCACTGCATCCCGCATCTGAAAGACAAAACAAGGTGCGTTTAAAGACATTGGGGAACTTTAATACTCACGTGCCATGACTCCTTTCCACATCTAATCCAGTGGGTATTCCGGCACCCTGCAGCCGCTCCGAACTCGTACCTGCAAAATAAAAAGACAGTTAGAGCGCATAGTGAAGCAGGCAACAAGCGCTTACTTACGTGCTTCCAGGCGCTTCTATTCATCACACGGGCTCCATCTTCAACTCACTTCAGCCCGTCATCCGCCATCGCCGGAACCCTGCAAAACAAGAGACATCATTACTAAAGACTTTAAAGACATTTGAATGACTCGAAACTTACCGTTCGTGCAGTAAACGACGGACATCAGTCCTCTGAAGTCAAGAGGCCTGCGCTACCTATCCAGTGAAGAAACTGGTTACAGCACCCTGCCCCGAGGCAGATGGAGAGCTCGGCATTCACTTACCTAAGACATCTTACTCTACACGTCAGGCATACAGTGCACAGAGGTCCAGCCCAAAGAGCCAACCGGGTGCTACACATCACCTTTGAAGATACGGTAGTCGCCCAGTCAAGACCGGCGCCTCTGCGAGAATCAGGTGAGTGTTACACTTTTTGGGTTATATTTTAGTATCCTGTGGTATTTTGGTATAGTGGTATTTTTGTTAGCCCTTGGTAATATATTGTGGTAAACATATTGGGGTATCTTTTTAATGCGAGACTAACTTCAGAACTCTGACTAATATTTATTTCACCAGGGTCACTAACAGTAAACAAGTACTGGACTTAGTACACTCTGAATAATTAACTCATGCCCTCTATTGGTATCTTATCTGCAATACCACTTTATGCCCTTCTGGCTTGCATCCCAGAATACATTGACCATGCAAGTGAAACACGAAATATTCATTCAAAACCTCTCAGAGTAAAACAATCTATAGTGACTAACTTTACTTTGATATTCATTTTTTATTGCACGTTCTGCATCTCTGCATGCCAGCCCAATAACTCTGAGTGCAGAATAAATACACTGAGGCTAAATCAGCTTTTCAAATTGTTATTTTCTATCAGAAACTAGAAATATGCAGGTTGCACAAAATGTGCATACAAGTTGTTATTCAAACATAAGAAAAGTCTTTCCTGCAATGGTTCTCAAAACACTCTATTTATGATAATGCCCAGAGTTCTGCCTGTCATTGGCCTTGAACTTTGCAACAAAATTGACAGAGCACAGCTTCTGTCAATTTAGAGTTTTATCGCAGCAAAATTGGAGAAACATGAACACAGTTTTACATACATGTTTAAAATGTTATTATGCCGTGCCTAAAAATGAAATGACTTATTTACTCGATGCTACCTAGTATCAATCATCCATTTAGCATGCACTTCAATTACTGCATAATTACCTAGATTCAGCTGGTGACATTCCCTGACTCAGCCTGGAAGTAACCAACAAAGTCCTTCTCCAGCTTTTCTGCTTGCTGAGCCACCCAGGGTCAACCACAGATAAGGGCGCCCGAGACTGCAACTCTTCTGATGTCTGCCAAACCAGAAGAGAGACAGACAGCCCACAAGACAGTGAGCCTGCAGCACTCTTTTCAAAAACACAGGAGGTTCAGTCTGCCCAGGAACAAACTCTCTCTTAGTCTTTCTGCTCACGAGCCAGTGAGGGAGTGAATGACCCATCCCTTTCTTCTTCAAGTCTTTTTCTAAAACCTCATGTGTCATTCAAAGCATCTTCCTTTTTGTCAGTTAACCAATCCAAGAATGCTCTGACCGTGTTCAAAGCACTTAAGAGCTGATGTAATAGCTACATTTCAGTGCCATTTTTCTGCTGTGAAATGTGTTTAAACAATGCAATGGCCCTGATTCATGGAACGTTTTCCCATTGTATTGTACCATTATAAAACACTCCCATGAATCAGGCCCAATGTCTTTAGCAGAACAGATCTCACATTCCACACTTCTGATTTGTTATGTTCCCATTCAGACACAGCACAGCTTTAAGCCTGCACATTTATGTTTATTTAATTTCCAAACTACCATGCATTTCCATCAATCTGTGCCAAGGTTATATCATGGACTGGTTTGCACTAAATGTTGGTATGGGAATCTGTTATATGTTAAATGGATAAGGTAACTTAGTATGTTAGTTTCATGTTAGTTCATTTTCTAGTGCAACTCAGGCCACAACTGTGGTATTGTGGAGCAAAGTGATCATTTTCTAGCATGTGTTGTGTCCATTCCTAACTTTGGCATCTATTAGATTCAACCGCACCTTCATACCGTTCAATCACACATATGAGTGTCACACCCTTGGCCCTAGTTAAAATTCAGACCCTTGCTAAAATGTGGTGCTACCTTGTTGAAATTCAGAATAAGGAAACTTATTTCCCTATTACATTTCCCTGCATAATGCTCTGAGATTTCTCAGCATTTTGTTCCTATAACCTCACTGACATGTGGACGACCCAAATTATAACAGGGCTTGTGCAGGCATCCTACTGCCGCCAGACCCAGTACTAGACTTATGGAGATCTACATCATAGTAAAGTTAGAAGCTACAATGCCCACTCAGCCCCCACACTGCTACAAACCAAGAGTCAACACAATCATAAACACAGTTGAGAGATATAACTCCTTCACCTTTTCTAGTAATGTGGGCTGAGGGAAGGTTATACTCTTAAGAGGTGTATGAATGTGATTCAGTAGCAACCTTGACAGAAGGTATAACAGTCCAAAATAAAGGCCATTTCCAATAAGGTTTCTATATAAAAAAGATATACTTTAATAAACACACCATTTGCAAAAATAACTACATAGAAAAACACTACACAACGCCCACCCCTGGAGAAAGAAAAGGGAATAAGCACAGATAGCGCAATGCAGCATTCTGAATAATGAATCAGGGGTGTAAGGCAAGTAAACCACAATATTCTTAAAAAAGGATATGTTTCTTGGATGAAAAAGGTGCAAAAGTGACCTAACCAACCTCTATGGCCCAAAATGGACCAAGGGGTCTGCTATTGGTCAATGGTACCTTGTTTTGGTTCTTTGGTTGGTCGATGGCATTCAGCCCGGCTTTGAGCAGTGGTGCAAGTGGATCAGGCTCAATTTGTGTAGGGTGGATTGTGTGTGCCCAAGCAGTAAGTTGACATTGAGCAGGTTCAAATATGGTAGCCCTGTGCGGCGCAAAGGTGTCTTTTGGAGGTGCAGGTCGGGGGGCTCACCAAGATCTCTTCGAGGTCGGGCCAGGGTGATGCATGACACGCAAGCAGTTTGGGTCAGTGGGTGACAGTTGTCAAAATGGTAATCTTCTTGCTCCAATATGCAGTTCAGTGAGGCGAAATTTGGGTCAATTTGTGTCATGACACCTGGTCCGAGTCAGCTAGTGACTCTGCAGTGCTTTGAAGCAGTTCTGGTTTTGATCAGTTGAATTGAGCCAAGCAGGTGATGGGCTCAGCGAGGACACAAAGTAGTGTTGAGTGGGCTCAATGTGCAAGAAATTGTTCGACGGTTTTGATGAGAACCAGAAAGTAGCACCAGCGGGATCCCTTGGTGTCGATATGGTCGAGTTCGGCTTCTGTGGCAGTCTGACCAGTTTCGAGGCAGCGGAACAGGGAGCCTTTGCAGATCTGGTCCTCCAGATGGTGTGAGACTGAATTCAGTGGTTCAAGAATAGGTTGAGTCCTCTCAGGGTCTTTTCTCCCAGCTCTTGGAGATGCTGGTGTGGAATGGCAGGTCCTGTTCCATAGCAAGTGCCATCCCCAATGTGCCATGGGGATATGTAGGGTGGAAAGCTCGCTTCTGCCTTGGAATGTACCTTCTTCACATCAGTGGTTGAGGGCTTTGTAAAGTGCAACTCTTCCAAAAGAGGAACAATAAAACTTTCTCAGGTTGAAGTGAGTCCCACCCCAGGGACCCAGGGACAAGATGGGTTCTTGTTTTCTGGCTCCCGGAGACTGGCACACAACTGCTGGGTTTCTGGCTGCAGCTAGCAGAGAATTAGGACTTGTCCCAGCAGCAGTTCACCCTCTACTGGTCCCTGAAGATGGCTAGGGGACAGAGCTTCCCTCTGCCTTGGACACTCATTCTTCGCCTCACTGGCGGAGGACTTTGGAAAGATAATCTCTCCCAACAGAGGTCCAATGAAATCTTTTTGAAAGGTTGGAGTCCAAAAGATGATTTAAAGAAGTGGTGGGTGACCCCTTCTTTTAAAGAAAAGGGTCTGCAGGTGATTGGACTAAAGCTAGGAGACCCCCGGCCAGCCCATAGAGCCGAGGTTTGCTCCGAAGTACTTTAGACGAGATAGCTTCACCTTGAGGTGGATGGGGGTGCAGATTTATTACTCCACCACAAATCACTAAGGACAACTCAATCGTTTGTCAAAGGGAGTCCGTTTAATGACAAAGTACAAAAAACAGGGTGTCATGGCAATCAGCAGTGATGCGATAGTGCGTCCCGCTTCAACTCCAATGAACTTTATACAAACAGTGACATTTATGCTCAAAACCCGTCATAATTGACGTGTTACACTTAAAAGTTAGCATGCAATTCTATTGGCTAGGAAAAGGTAACTTTAATATAGATACTATATCTGTATATATAACGGAGTGAGGGGATTGGGTAAACACTGTCAGGTGGGCATCTAAGCCCTTCCATCAAAAATGACTACTGTAAATGTCACTAAAAGTACAATGTCCCATTGGTCCTACTAACTATAGGACCCTAGATTATTTGGTCCATTGTGATTGGGTTGGCACCAACCCCATGCATACATTTCCACTTTACTTAGCAGCACACAGAACGGTCAGCCAGGTGCAGAGTGCCCCCTCAGCTACCCGGCCTCCTCCAATTAAGGTTACAATCAATCATCGCTTCAGCAACTATGTGTCAATTATTTTACTGTGGTTGGCCTCGAAACTGCATCTTCTGTCTGGAAAAGTTCTGATATCTCTGTCTGGGCGGATGCCAAGCATAGGTGTGAACCTGTGCTCCTTCCCGTACGGCTGGTCACGTGCTACCCACACTTTGAATGTGTCTAGTATTTCTCAATTTGTGCATTTAATTCTTATTCGGCTTGCCACCTGCCTACGCCTCCTTATCTCGACCTTTCAAAGACAGGATATTCTGTTCTAAGTTTCAATTATATGTAGCTACTGTTCATTCCTTCTATTGGTATGACCTTGGCTCTCCTGGCACGAGTTTCATCTGCTGAGTTTCGAGTAAGCCTTCTCTTCTCGTTTTGCTTAGAATATGAATCTTGTGTTGTTTGGCCTCTAGTAACCTGAGTTGATTCTGCTTTTCGTGCAAAGTGGAATTGCACTTATAACATTGTGCTTTGTTTTGATGTAGATTATGTATAATGGTGCTTGCCGCGCTATTCTTCTACTTAGCACAGGAAGCTGCACTGTTTTCTTAGCTTTTGTGCGGTTCCAAGCATATGTACAGGCGTTAGCTGGTTGAATATCTTCATCCTGCTTACAGCTTAAGCTTCTTTGTGTTTCAACATTGTTCTCTTCCTTTGGGTTTGCAATATCTTTAATCATGGTGTTTCGTCTTTGTGTGTCATTTTTTGGTTGTCATTTCTTCTATCTGTGAGTCTGACCAGGCTCTCGTGACATCACCATTCATCTTCCATTGAGCCCTTTTTGGTTTCTTCCGGGACAGTACTTAGGCAATCTTCCTTTCGTCTCATTTGTTGGTAGGGTTTTCTCAATGGATACCTTAGTGTCCATGGTTCTCTGGGTATTGGTACTTCAATAGGTGTTGCTCTTCTGATGGGTACTGGGCAGAGCCCTACTGCGGCTCTCTGCTGGTTTATTTGCTCATCATACGTCACATATTTTGGTGTGAACGTTCCTGGTACTTCAAAATGGGCGATTGGAGTGCAGGCTTTATTTGGGACCTCCTCTACACTAGTCTGCCTTAGTGGCCCAATATCTGTTCTTGAAAGAAGTGGACTTTGTCCTTCTAACATGGTCCCCATAGTGCTTTGATCTAAAGGAAGTGGGTGAGGTAGGAAGGAGAGAGGCAGAAAGAGAAAAGATGGTGGAAGTATTCCTTCACTCTACAAAGCACTCCTGTCTATTCTAACCCTGCCCCTTCTCTTCTTAGTAGGTCAAAGGCCTACCTACGCATACCTGGCACATTTCATATAGAATGTCTTATTTTTTTATTGCTATGCAATATGAGTCATTAAGATAATTTAATATGATGCTAAGCATTTTAAGAAACTGTACCTCTAACAAACAGGTGTGTTTACATTACTGGTCTCCTGGGCAGAAAATGAGGACTACTTGCCATTTTGGAAAATGTAGTGCTGCTTTGTTCCTCTCTGTTCTGAAGGAAAACAAAGAGACTGTTCAATAATTGGTGCGTTGATTAGTATTTATTGATCTCTGGGAGCTGTTCTCCAGAGCTCAGAATGAGTTGTTATGATCAGTCATTCAATTAATCACATTCACTCAGGCGGAGCAGCAGGGTTCCACACTGTAAGAACAAAGACTGTCCCTCTCAATTTAAGTGTAGTGCCCAGATCACTGCCTGGCCCAGTATCTGATCCCGGGATGGAAAGATACACAAACGGATGGCTGAGAGGAAAATAAAATAAATAGGAAATATCACATTCCACTTTTGCTAGCTTATTAAAATACCCAATTATATCTGAAAGCTACATGCAAAGCTTTTAAACCCAACCAGCTCTGGTAATCTTAAGGACTCATGCTGCTTAGGGGCTTGCAAAGGAAGAGCTGCATTGTGGGTATTAGACTGGAAAGTGATTAGAGGTTGGAGAGCAAGATAGCTAGTATTGTAAAGTTGATGCATGCAGATAATAAGGAATGTAGGCTTGTAGGAGTTTCTGAGGCACAGCGATTTGCAAACCTGATCTGGACATACTCGGAGATAGGTATATTTGTTATGAAGTGAAAGTTAATGTGTCAAATCAGTCAGGCCCAGGCATGCACAGGCATGCACATCATGTTCTTTGAGGTTGTGGGTAAAGGTGTTTGGCAACGTGCATTTATGGTGGTTTGGAGGGATGTACTTACAGTTATGGTAGAGGCTGGAAGGTTAGTTGATAGGACTCGCGTCGGGTGATGTGGTGCCATGGGTTGATGGCACGGGTGCTTTCAATCTGGTCCACCAATGCATATTAAATGGCACTGAGGAACACAGTAGCAGATTGGCAAGCCTTTGCCATGTTCATAGTTTGCAAAGTGCGATTCCCATAATATTTCGATCAGATTAGCATAAGACGCCAGTAGAATATATGAGGATATCCCTAATTGGGACTTGTCAGCATGGTGATGCTCTGGTTGTGGCCATGACATTTATTCTTAGCTATGTCAGTTCATGGTGCTTGCTCATCGAAATGGTATAATTGCCTCAAGTAAGACTCAGTGGTGCTGTGGTTGGGATGTCTGTCTGAGGAGTCGGAGGACAGTCAGAAGGTAAGGCCTGACCAATGTACAGCAATTTATGATGGTGATGAAACAGATGTAATACTACTGAAGCTTACACTGCTGCAAGCACTTCCACGGCCGGCGCATGACAGTCAGTGCCTTCAAGAGATCAATGAGTGGATGTCCATTAACCAACTAACTTGCCTCTAAAACAGAGTTTTTCTTGTTTGTGACTGAACATCTACTCAGAGTTCTCAAAAAACAGCCAATCCCAACCTTTTAGGTGTAGATCTGAACTTTTCTTCTGAAAGTAAAGAACTTGGGCTGTATTTGGCAGGACAACCTGGGCAGTGAACGACAGGTTGGGGCCAAGGTAAAAGCAATTTTTTACTTGCTGGGACTTCTTCGCCAGGTTCTCCCTTATATCCCAGAAGAGGATCATGCTACGGTGGTGTGTGCTCTATCTAATGCCCATCTGGACTACTGTAATAGTCTGCTGATGGGCATTCCAGCAAAACAACTCCATAGGCTTCAGAGGGCCCAGAATACGGCAGTTAGACTGGTCTGTGGGCTGAGTAAAACAGCCCATATATCTCCCTCTCGCTGAGCATTCCACTGGCTGGCCGTAGAAGAATGTATTAAGTTAAAAGTGCCATGTTTTGTATTTAAATGTCTGAATGGACTAGCTCCTGATTATCTGAGGGACAAGATCAGATCAGCTTTTACCAGCCCTCCAGGTTCCTAGATTCACAGGATCAAATACTCTTGAGCATCCCCCATCCACCTTTGTATCAAGGGGGGATAGAAGGTTTGCTGTTTTTGGCCCAAGGCTCTGGAATAGCATTCCTATCGAGATTAGGACGTTAGACTCCTTTTATCAATTTTGTAGGGCACTAAAAACATTTTTGTTTAGATGACTGCTCATAAATATGACCAGGTTATGAATCCTGTTTGAATTTTAAGGGTGGCTACATTCTGTTTGTTCAATCTTTTTGACTGCATCACTATATGGTTTGGTCCGTTTTGAGCGCTATCTAAATTCTCAAAATCAAAATCAAATCAAATCATCGGATGGGTGTCAGTGAACGAGGTTGGTGTGACTATTTGGGGGGCAGTAAGGGGGCCAATGGGACCAAGGTGAGAGGAGAGGAGAGACTGGTTGCACCAGGATAGAGAGGTGAATAAAGGGGAAGAGGGAGAAGTCAGAGTGCATGAGGGTATCCAGAGTGTGTCCAGCTGTTTGGGTTGGCCCAGAAGGGAGAATGGAGAGGGAAAGCGAGAAGCAGAGATCAGTGAAAAGAGTGGTCGAGGAGCCAGAGGAGTCCAATTGAATGTTGATGTCACCCAGGAGGAGAAGATTTAGAAGTAGAAGCAAGTAAAGAAGAGCAGAAGTCAGCCCATTCAGAGAGGAATAGGGAGACGGTGGTTGGAGGACGATAGATGTGAGCAATGGTAATGGTGGAGGTGGGAGAGGTGACCAACTTGCAGACCAGGCTTTCAAAAGAGGAATAGGTCTAGGTAAGTAAGATGGATCCAGCTGAGAATTCAAACATAAAGTTTGAATTCTCTTACACACCTACCATGTTGATTCAATATATGTTTGTCATGTACAGATCAAGTTCAACCTCTTTATTATCATGTTTGAAACCATTATTAAACCATGGTGGAAACCAAACTTCCACGCACACCTGACAGCCCTTTCCCTTCCCCACAGGGATAGAAGGTGGAGCAGAAGAGCACAAGACGAGCAATGCATGTCAAGCGAGCTAACTCTGCACGGCAGTTCAAGAGGAGGAGAAAGACAGCACAAACTGAGAGTGTGACAAGGGGAGAAGCGATCTTGCCTTTTCTGACCAAGGTCTGTGAAACCTCTGCAAAAGGAATCGTAAGACTATGAACAATAGCCAGCGTGCGTTGCAACAGATTTCAACGGTACACAAGACCCTCCCCCGCTAATAACCAAGCCGGGGAGAGATGCTTGTCTCCCTGGTACCAACCTTGACTCCAGAGAGAAGAAAATACAAGCGGTTCATCACAGCTGGTGAGTCGAGGGGAGAGCTGATTAGAAACCGAACTGTGTTGAACGAAAGTAGCAATCACGCTAATTGAATCGTGAAAGAATACAAAGCACTGTTGATACTAGAAGGAGGAAAACCAGCATCAGAGGAGTCTGGCACCATGTGGGTGCCCACTCAGGAAACTCTGGGCGATCATCCAATTGTTAAAACTAACGTTAGCAGAAGGCCTTGCAAAAGGCACACAGGGGGTCAAATTGGTCATATAGGGGAACAGTAAAACCCTCTATACAGTCAAAAGTCTTTCACCCACAGAAGATTGTGAAGCTAAGGGAACCGAATCCCGCATCATGAGAAGTGATTGACAAAGTTGGGAAGAGTGACCCCTCAGGAGGGATGCGGATAAACGGTGCGCAAAGTCCAAAGTCCAAATATACAGTGTGTTGACAGGAGTCAACCCGGCATACGGATGTTCACAGTGAACTGTTTAAAAAGACATTGAGATTCATGAATGATACAGAAGACATTCTGTTGAAAGCAGTGGTGAACCCAACGGAGGGCAACTAACATTCGAGAAGGGCATAAGCCCGGAAGAGTGGGATAGAGGGGTGAAAAGGCATCACCCAAAGCACATACAGAAAGGAACTTTTGTTTATTTTAAAACCCATCAGGGTTTCCTCGGAGGAAAGAGACTTTTTGTAGAAAAAAGACTTAACCACCGAAGTCCCTGATTGCTGAGAGCGGAACTGTTGGCTCGTGATGGGAAAGCTCGAGCGTGTGCTATGCTCCAGAATCCTACCTTGTCCCGTGCTGAAAATGTGGGGAAGGGGGACCCTGACTACCACATCCTAACCGATTATTTGTGAACACTTCTTTCTTTCTTAAGAACATTATCCCACACTTATTTTTGTAATTAGGTAAGGATTGGCAATTGTTTTTTTAAGTATAGGCCCTTTTATTTTGACAAGACACCACTCGGACTGCCTTATTATTATGTTTGATGGTCAAAGCTTGCCCCCATCTTAGATTTAGGTTTAGATTAGGCGTTTTTCCAACCTACCTATAGAGTTTAATAAACACCCTTGAACTGTGATCACTTGTGTCTTTCTTTACTGTTGGCACCATGAGTTCCTTACACATGCGAGGAAGCAGGAACAGTCCCCAGCTCATTGCTTTTCTGTTAAGGTATTTCTAACTCCACAAGTAGCAAGCTACTCACACAGAATCTACTGTTTCTTTTTTCTAGACAGAGAACTGTGTGGGTACTTCTCATTAATACTACCGAGATACAAACTGTGTTGAAATGGCTCAATAACATTATTGAGATACAAATTGCAGGCAACAACTTCCTTATCTATAGTACCTTAATATAAGGCAGATTCAAAATATTGTTTCTTTTTATTTTTTGGCCGCCAAACTGGATGGTTAGCACCACTAGTGTTAGGACCCCAGCACTTTGTTGACATTATCACACACCTCTATGTTTACAATACTTGATAATTGGAATTCCTTATTTTAGTTTTTTCATTCACATTTTATTAAATTTGGCAATAGAACAATCAATTTCTTATCAAATTGCAGTTAGGGCATAATTTCATATCTCATCATATCTCCTCCCCCAATGCATCTGCCTTCCATTAATTTGTTCTCTTTTTACCTTATTCCCAATTGCTAATAATGCATCCTTCCTTGAGTGATTATATTTGGCTATTGTTGCATTTCTTTTCAGACTTCACAGACTGTTTTGACATAAGGCATGTCACTTTTTTAGAGAGCTCTGAGGATTGTTTGTACCAGCAAGCATGACACACAAGTCGGCTCACAATACTATTGGTAAAAATGTGCATGTTGTAATGATGAATAGTTGAAACTTTGGAACATTGCGCTGATGTTGCAGAGTATTATCTGATTAAATGTGATGATTTCTATTACATTGTGCAAGACAAGAATGATACTTAACACTGAAAGTAACTTTTGAACAACAGTCAAAGCGAATTTAACATTAAATTCACTTGTAATTTCTTCATGCAAATTGACCATAGCTGAAGAAAAGCAAGGCCTACTGAAAGATCATTATTTTAATTTCAATTTTGATACATGCAATCAAACTAAAGATTGCCTTAATGTACATATATATATATATATATATATATATATATATATATATATATATATATATATATATATATATATATATATATATATAGTGTACATAGTGGCATGCATGCTGATGGTACATTTTTAAACTTCAACTACAAGTTTTGTGAGCAGCACAGAAAATAATTACGTTCGCATGTCATTTAAGAAACAGTGCTCTGTAAATTAAATATTTCTCAAAGCAAGGCCCATATATATTGAAGAAACCTTTAGAAAGTTTTGTTTAAAAGAAATAGAAACATTAAAGCTAAATTGCAGTAGAGGCATCTGCATGACACACAGTCCAATATGTCCTATTGTCTAAGAACAAAAAAGACACTCTCATAAATAGCTTCCCCAGAGGCATCATGCTCACAAATACACACATTGAGTTAACACAGTGGGAGGTTTTAAGGTTATTATCGTATTGCTTGAGTGTTGTGGTATGCTTGGAGTAAGGTTCAGACAAAGGGGTGGTATGTTTACACAATCTTGATTTAAATTTTAATGAAAAAAGTCAAATCTTCCCCTATCTCTAAAAGGGTTTACCCTACCTAACTAAAGAAGAACTTGGGTGCTCGTTGTCACAGTGTTTTCCAAACTCCAAATGTCTTTGCTCTGTCCAAACTAACCTACTCTAGCCCTACCACTAACAAAAGACATTAAAATTAATAGCTCCAGAAGAATGACTCCCTTCTCCTGATCCAATGGGATCAGCCCTAGGGCGCTTCTCTATTAGTCTCTGATAATAGTTCAAGTTCTGTACTTGAAGAGAATACTGGGAGAATAACTCCCTCCTCCTGGTCCCACAGTTCAACAACTTCTATCTTGGTCAACTTGGTCAGCCTCCAAGCTGCTATTTAATAACTTTTGGCCTTAATTTCTGATTCAACAATTCAGATGAAAGAACCAGGAGAAGGACTGCCTTCTCTCTTGGTCCAGCTGGTTAAACCATTGATTCATTTTGTATAGTTTCCTACAACAGTTTTTATCAATCTTTGTACTTCTTTTGTCATGCCTGCTGGTCGTTTACATGCACAGCATCCATCCGGATCCCGTAATGGGCACACAGCTTGGGCTTTCAGAACAGCTGCCAGGCTGTTCTATACTCGATGGACGTTGTCAGCATGGTTGTCATGGCAACGCCGTAAGGTCATTGAACATTGAATGGCTAATGCGAGGTCTCGCATACCTGGCGTCATGTGTCAGCTGATGTTATTTCACACACCGGCTCTGCTACCGAGGTCTGCGTTTCTATTTAAATGAACAGCGCGGACTAAGAGGAGCTTCTGATTATTTGTTATACGATGTTTTCCAGCTTCCTCTGAACATTCTATTTTGACTCAGAGTTCCCACAAACCAGTTTGAGCTCCACCCATGGTTTCTGGACCTATTGAGAAGGCTCCTCTCCTCGTACTCGGAACGCTGAGGACAGCGTTTCTTAACCTTCTCTCTAAACAAGGGCTCCGCCGGCATATAGCCTATTTCTTCCAAGTAAGTGTGCTCCCTGACTTTGCTGCATATACCCAGTCGTGCTACCTGTACCGAGGCTCTCAGTCCCCCGCTGTTTGCAGTGTTGCATATGGAACATTACTGGGCATTTATGTTTGTCTTCTAATTACCAGTTAACCTTGTTTCCTCTTGGGGGTTAACTGTCCACACTGCTCCTTCTAAAATACCATTCTCCAGACCATATAAGAGTACCATCTTCTGTGGTTCGAGGAACTACAACCAGGGCTCATTCCACAGAGTATAGTGCACCGAACTATGGACGCTTTGCTGTTTTCATGAGTGCACCAACCCGGCTCTAGTGCGTCCCTTGTACCGTACGGGTTAGTTCACCTACTTACATTCCTTTCTATTTCTATTGTTTCCAAGCATTATCTTCATTCTGGAAAAATATAATGGATGGCTTGCTGTCTCTTTTTGAACACTTGTGGAAGTGCACGGGCTGTAGGGAGAATAGGTAGGGGAACAATACTGAGTTCCTCTTTTCACTTATATTCCTAGGAGAATTCTGGTAGGGTTCCTCCAACTGTCCAACAAAAGGTCTGGCTCTTCATTTCATCCAGGTTAGTCCTGAAACCTATTAGACAGAATAGAAACATTTCTGAAGGCTGAGTATTGAAGACTGTTCTCTTGTTTCAGCCAGGTAATCTCCTTTACTTTGTGGATTTCTTGCCCTTTCAACGGATTGATTTCCATAACCTGCAATTGCAACGGCTAGTGAGATTCGTCATTGGGAAGGCTTTGTCGTCAACTAGTGAAGTTTGGGTTCTGAGGAAGCTAATGACAGAACCATTACTATTGTACTTATACTGTGCTCTGGGTCATTCCGTGTCTCTGGTGAGTCTTTCTTTGTTGATAATTGTTATGCTACGAGGATTGTGCCTGAATCATAAGATCGTTCCATGCTTCTCTTAGGGCTTGTTTAAAAGTCAAACACTTCTGCTGTTTCCAACTCTCTGGCTTGATTGTATCTTTTGATGATAGAGTTTTGAGGGAGAGTACTCAGAATATTTTCTTCTCTTTCAGTCCCTTGGACACAACTGAGAAGAGAACTATCAATAGTGATGTGCTCTTCACACTTGATACTTCTATTCTAACTCTAAAGAAGAGGGAAATTACTCCTGGGCTTTTTTTCTTTTCAATACTCGATGTAATTACTGAGACAAGGGAGATTACTCCTGAGGATTTCTTTCTTTTCAATACTCCTGATGCAATTATTGAGAGGAGGGAGAATACTCCCGATATTGTCTTCCTATTTGATATTTCTGGCATAATTAATGAGACGAGGGTGATTACTCCTGATGCCTTCTTTATACTCAGTGCTTTTAATACAGCGACTGAGATGAGGGAGATTACTCCTGTATTCTTCTTTGGCTTCAGCACCCTTCCCCAAATGCCTACCGGGTCTCCCATGACTTCCATTACCTTTTCCCTGTTGGAGCCACATCACCAGTTCTTCCTGGGGTGTAGGGTCGATGAGTTCCCGAGAAACATTTTCTCTGCTTCTCTTTCCGCTCCCTGCTGTTGTGCTTTGGCTCTGCGGGGTCCCCAACCAGACGATGTCAGTGCAGTTAATGGACAGCTTGGTCCACCTCCTCGAGGTCATGCCACCATTGGTCAGTTTCCAGCTCCAATCAGGTCTGCTCAGGATCAGCCTGAAAAAGACTTCTGTATTCTGCTGTCGGTGTCCTCCCAACTGGAGGTCGGCTTCTCTGACGTAGCTTCTGGCTCCCAGGTTTGAACTTCCTAGTCTTGCCAGGCTTCATGCCTGCTTCGACTCTCATTGGGTCCTTTTTCTGCTTTTATTTCCTTCAGCTGGGTCCTCCCCAGTGAACTGTCACAGTCCTTTACTTGTGTCCATTGAGTATTATTCATGCATCCTTGAAGGAACCTCTTCCCAGTACTTTCTGTACTTGCCAAAGGAGGAGTTTGGATAACTTCATCAATCTTCTTCTTCACAGTACTGCTGGAAGATGACTTGAGAGCAGACTGTATATTCATTTTAGTCTTCCTCATCTCGGTGATACTAATATTTACAGCAAGAAAAGAAAAAGTATTGCAATAGCATACAGTAGTGCTTTCAGACGGTTTCCCAGCAGACTTTATAGGTTTCATGGACTCAAGGGCAAAGGGGTTAGGGAGTTCCATCATGGAACGGGAGTCCTTGCCCCCATGAGCGGAGTCTCTCTCTGTGGGGTCCCGCTTTCCGCCACCCCTAAGGGAAATGTTGCATAGCAGGCTCCCCTCCCTAGCTTCACAGGGAAGGGCCACCCCCTGGGGTGAAGTGGTGTGATCCCATAAATCTGGTATTATAAAAAGGGCACAAAAACACCCACAAAGTACTTCCCTCAAAGGGGAAGTAACCTTTTCTCTACTGTCTCGGTTACAATAGTAGTATATATAAAGAAAAGAAAAGGACATGTAATTCTTTGAAATCACAATCTTTGTAATATGGTTGTGTTACATTTTGCAAATGTATATGTTTTTTATGTATTGTACTATGCATATGGTGTTTGTAGTGGATTTATGTACGTCTACAATGTTTTTTTATTAATTTTGTAATAAACTTAATTTCTGTGATCGTACTACTAGACACGTTGTGATAGGTTTTTAGTAGTTTTTTGAGAATAGGTGTAGTCACCGTGATTGTGATTTCAAAGAATTACGTGATCCCATGAATCACCACAGTGTATCAACATTTAGAATTGACTATGTCTGAAAGAACTGACCAGACAGAATCTATTGTGCTCGGTTGACCTAAGGTCACTAGGTGTACCAGGCCATAAAGTTTAAAGACGGCCATAAATGCAAATGTGTTTTCAAGGCAAGCCAGAAATGAACAGACCAGAGCAATCAGAAATGTTCACCTTCCTAAACAGTCCCACAAGAGCCACTCAGAGGAGCCAACACAGACATGCAAATACCAAAGTCTGAACTTCTCTGATGATAAAAACAAAACTAACACAAGGCAAGCTTGAGCACCAACCTTGCAAACCAGGACAAAATAGAGATGTGAACCATGCATGTCAGCCCCGCCCACACATGCAATACGCCTGCATAACATGTTTAAATCAAGAACACTTTGGAGATTGGAAGCAGTTGTGTCTGTCTGCCTTACTTACTCTCCTCATTAAACGTAAGACACCTTCACAACCCAAAAATCATACTACGGGAGGAAGGATAGCTCAGGACAACGTGTTTGTCTTGGAAGCAAGACAACGCAGCGCAGGACAGGCTTGAATGCCGCGCTTAGAAACCACTTGTTTGTATTAAGCGTGTTATAAAAGAACAATTATATGAACCTCAGACAAAAAGAACAGATCACCCCGATAAATAATAAAATGACAAGGCCTCAGCTTTCATCCGATTGCCAGACTGCAATGCTACCAGTTCAACCTAGTCAGACTTCAATAACAGAACCACTCAAAAATCATCACCCACTCTCCCTGCCCCAACTAATTGATTCACCCTTTTACCGACTAGCAAACTTCCACTAGAGACACAGACACCAACGCACACAGACCAAAACTATGTCGGACAGCAGCACTCCCACCAAAGTAACCCCAGTGAAGCTGCTCAGTTTTCACTGAACAGCCTCCTAAATCTTTGATTCCATCACACCTTTCCGCACATTAGGCCCTCCAAGCGCCTCAGCACTGTCATCTAACAGATCTTTAATTTTACTGACATGAAACATAAACCCAAGCGTTTCTGCCCAAACCACTAAGCATTGTACTCACAATCAGGACCCATGCTTCCTGCCTGTATTCGCCAACGTTACAGGCTGTTCAGCTGCCTCTCATTCTACCTCACTAACTGGTAACCACATACGTACATTTTTCGCCAAGCCAAGAAATAAATGGCTGGGATGTGCTCTACAAGACCACTTGACATTACATCAGATTGCATATTGCCTTACATTTATCTCTCTTTCAAATCAGCAGACAGTAAATTAAGAAAAAAGCGATTGATTGCACTCCTACATCAGACTCTAGCTTTTTTTAGTTTAGCATAATTCTGTCGTTTTGTGCCCGAGATGCACGCTGAATAATTCATGGCAAGAGACAATCCATTTCACATCTGTTGAAGCATTTTGATATTGATTGTCTAAGTCCGTTGCTATCTAGTTAGGTCACAGAGACTGACACAGTACAGTATGTACTACTATGGGTAGAAACTTCTATAAAGAAAACATACCAGAATTCTTAAATGAGTAACACTCACAGGGTAAAGGATGGCAAGACTTCAGTCCATCTATGTATGTACAGGATTTATACAGCACAAATATAGCTGGAAAGTAAAAGAGCATTGAACATAGGAGTGGCATGCATAGGGTTGCAGGTAGGGTGTAGTCACAGCAGAGGTAGTTGAAATGGTAGGGATGGGCGGTCAAGCTCTGAACAGGGAGAAGCATGTCTTTCTTGACCACCTTCAACCTGCTGTTGATCTATAGGCAACCCAATGGACCCAGTCACCCAGAACACTACATCACGCTCCTGATCACACCCTTCATAAAACCATGTGCTAAATGCATCATCTTGGGAGACGTTAACCTTGGCTACAATGATTGCACTGATCCCAAAGCTTCTGTGCTCTCAGCCACACTTCGTGAGATGAGCTTGACCCAACTTAGAACTGCCCTGACTCATTCCAAAGGGTGCATCCTTGACTGGATCCTCACGGCCAATGCGACCATCAATGTTGCTTCCATTGACCCTGTTGCCTGGTCCGACCATTTCCTCATCTACTTTAATCTTTCCCTGACTAAGCTCCACCAAACTCCAGCTGTATTTTTTAGCCCTATACAAATCCGCAACACGTGAAATGTGAAGCATGAGGATCTGCAGCCATCACTCCTTACCACACTCAGCTTCAATGCCCGATCACAAACATACTCTGCACATGACCTTGTCAACCAATTCCACTCCTGCCTACTCCAGACCCTTGATCTGCATGCGCAGATCAAAACAAAAGTTCTAAAAAAACGCTAAAACCTAATAATGCCTGGTTCTCTGATGAACTAGTCCTCCGACACAGGGAAAAAAGATCCCTAGAACACCTATGTAAAAAGAACCACATGGCACTCGCCACTATGGCCTGTACCTATAAGAAAGTGTACTTTACCTGTAAATCAAACAGCTACAATGACAGAATTACCAACGCAAGCTCCAACAGTAGAGAACTATTTGTGATCCTCAGAGAGCTCGAAACTGTTATCCCCGCTATCGCAGGAACACGCACTGACAACGATTAGTGTATGAGTCTATACTCACCAAGATCAGTTCCAATAAGGCCCGGTTCGCTAGCAAACCATCCATGCCTGATTCGGATGTCCTCCCCAGCAGGGCCTGCACCCCTTATAACCCCGTTTGCATTTAGCCAAGTCACACAAGAGCAAATAGCTGTCACGATTAGAGCGCTAAAACTCTCTAACTACAAAGAAGACTCCTGCCCAGCCCACATAGTGAACCCCTGTGCTCCTTTGCTTACCCCCATCATACCCGAGTTTGCCAATGCATAATTCTCGACTGAGTTGGTTCCCTCCAACATCAAATCGACCTGGGTGACAACTCTATAAAACAAACCTTCCCTCGAACCCTCCATCCCCACAAACTACCTCCCCATCACTACTGTACCGTTGCTACTTACAATCCTGGACCGACTAGCCTATAGGCACTGACTGGCCTATAGGCACTCTTTTTTGTACCTACATTATGACACTTGTCAAAAAATAAAACACAGGCACATTTGCAAAACAATGCTTTAAGTTCCTTGCCAATGCTCCTTACATGAGTTTTCTGGAAATCCACACATGTTTTATGTTTTCAAAAGTGTCAAAATATATGTACATACAATAGTCACATAACTTAGCCCCCACTTGACAAAACCCATTCAGACTTTACACAAACATTCAAGGTTGGGTCTATAATCTTTCTGGAAACTTTTGTCCAGAGTCATCAAACAGCAACAAAGTTATAAGCCATATAAAAATGTTGAGACATCCCTCTAATTTAGCCCCCTCTTGACAAAATCCCACTAAACTTTACAAAAACATTTATTTCTAGATCTAAAATGATTTTGCAAACCTTTGTGCAGAATTGTCAAATGGCACCACATTTATAAGCCTTTAAAATATTTTGGGACCCCCTCTAATTTCAACCTCTCTTGACAGAATCCCACAAATATTTGCAAAGCCATTTAGAATGAGATCTAGAAAACAATTCCAACGTTTCATGCAGTTTTATTAAGTGGCGCCAAAGTTATAAGCCAACTAAAAACTGCTTTTCACCTACCCTGTAATGCAGAACTAGTCATAGATGTCCCCAAACATCTGAAGTGTTCGCAAACATTACAGGATTGTACCCAAACATCCGGACTGTTCACAGACATCGGGATTGAAAAGCCACTCGTTTTTTTTTTAAGGCCATATTCCATACCATCCTCATCTCCCCTCACCTCCCCAGAGGCTGTTGTGGCAGCAAAGGCTTGGAATAAACTTCCTCTTGACCTTCGAAAGACTGTTGACCACCTCCTCTTTCGACGGACATTAAAAACACTGCTATTCTAGAATTTTCTTCTGCTGTTCTCTACTATCTTGGTTTCTCATAGCGCCATGATGCCATCGGGCGTGCGTGCGCTTTACAAATTCTACTAACATAACATAACATAACATTGTTTGATAAGTTTGGCACGTGCAATGTTGTGTTTTTTAATATGTTTTTTATGTTTTTATGTCTGCTAGACAACCGGCCGCTGTCTGTGAATCCAACATGGCAGGCGTTTCCAAAAATCTGGCGCACTTCATGCTTTCTCCAATCCAATCAGTGGGCACATCCGATGTCCGCAGACATCACATCGCCATCTAGGCCAATTGGATGCCCATCCGCGGACTGAACAGGGAAGTGAGTCCGCGGACCGAACCCAGACATCACAAATTTTTTTAATCTGCTTTCAGCCCGTTTAAAAGAAAATGGGCCTCATTAGGACCCTGGCGGAGAGGGTGTTACGCCAGCGTAGTGCATGGCGTACCTCTCCGCCATACTACGAGTTCCCGTAGCGCCATGGCGGCCTTTTCCGCCTGGTTTTACCAGGCGGAGAAAACCATGGCGCTACGGGACCTCGTTGTTAATTACGCCACCGTATTTTACGGTGGCGTAATTAACTCCTTCCCCACTCCCATTATACCCTATGGGGCAAAAATGGGAATGGGGAAGGGCAGAATGGGGATTGGGGATTTACCGCTCCGCCGAGGTCGGAATGGGGCGGTAAATCCGCCAACCCCCATGGCGCTATCGGCGGCTTTCCGCCATGCTTCGCGGTGCATTTAGCACCGCGAAGTCCGCCTGGGTCCTAATGAGGCCCAATGACTGGTCAGATTTACAAAAGCTCCTGCCGCATTTGGTGAAAATCCGTCCGTTAAGGCTGTAGGTGTGAACAAACATTTGTTTCCATTGCATCTATGGAAAACAAATTATTTTTGGGACCCCCCCTATAACTTTGCCCCCCTTGATGAAACCACACCAAACTTACCAGAGAAATAAGGAGCGGGCCATATACTTTTTTTGCAACGTTAAGGATTCGTCCATGGGGAGCGAAGTTATAAGCCACCCAAAAAGTGCTCTTCCTATGAGTTGAGCAACTTAACCATAACTACACGCTTGCTACCACAGGCCATGTAATGTATATAGAGACCAACTGTTTATACCCATAAAGTGGTGCACAAAGCCTACTGTCAGCTGGTGCTCTGTTCTAAGGTTATTGGCAAACCTTATAAATAACAACAGGTATTGTGCCTATGAAAGTTGCACTGAGATAGTCTGGAAACTCTCTCTGCAAAACGGAAAAACAACAGAGCACTCGGTCTGACACTATTGAGCAACAAAAATGACTTTATTAAAGTTTAAAATCAATGCATGGTGAAAATGTCAGCCAGCATGGTCTTGCAAATAGCAAGTGAGGTCCAAGACACTCCTTGGTACACCAATGCGTTCCACCCCTATTCAGGGACTTCCTCAGGCGAAGTATATCACTGTGTTTTCTGTAACTAAGTATGCTTATTTTGTAAACAGCAATCATCTTTGTAACAGCACCACGATGCCTTAGGGCTGATGCACGCTCTATAAATGCTAATAAATAAATATCAATCAGTCAATTGCAAACCTTCCTCTATTTCTATATTTTCTGGGAGGCACTAGATTCAAAGTCATGTGACTAACCTGAATCTGGTCAAGCTACGTGTTAAAATAACAGTGGCCATCTTTGACCTGTTTGTACTTGATCGTAAGCATGTCCATTTCTAATGCAATAACATCTGATGTTGTCTAAACTCAGACTATTCATCTTGTCGACTCCCATGCTCATTATCATATTCGTACATAATAATACAGCACAAGTAGTTCACTCAGCTCAATGGCCAAATATCAGTAATTGTATTGAAAACCACTGCAGTGTAATCTTGCGTGGACAGTGTTCATGTCCCTCACATGCATCAAGCTCATACATTAGTCTGGTGGCACTATCATTTACAGTACAATGACTTCAAATAATAATCTTTTTTATTTTCAATATAATCTTTTGACACTTATTTGAATATCAAAAGTCAGGTCTATTAAAAAAATCCTGCCCAAGTGGGCATAACGTACCTGTTCACCATCACACTTTTAGGCGATTTTAATAATTTGAAATATGATACAATATTGAGAGGTGAGATTGAACAATAATAATTGAATAGATGAGGGTTTTTGTTATAAAGTGTCTTATTGTATGTAAATAGCTATGGCAATGCTTGCTATACAGTGATGGTAGAATGTGTGTTGTACATGATGTAATATAGTTCTGTGTGGAATGTCACAGCCTGGCTGAATCCAGAGAATGTTTACATTCAATGTTAGTTCCAATTACAGTTTGTGTTCCCCAGCTTGGTGTAAGGTTGTGCTGGTGGTCTGTACCATTTGTCCTGGTTTAAGCCCTTGTTTGACCACCTAATTTGTTCCAGACTATCCTTCATTGACGATGACGAGCCACAAACAGACCCACGAAACCACAGAAAAATTGATTAGCCATCCATTTCAATTACAGCAGAGATACTTTTGCTGCTCTGCCACACATCATTAACAGCGGCCGACGTGGGAGCAAGGAAAGAATTCCCAAGCATTTCCATCCACGCAATGACAATCCGCTACGCTTTATACCTCTGAGGTGCTTGCAGCAGCTAATAATAGGCAAGCACAAGAAAGCGGTCAGCCTTTTGATTGAGGCAGGCAGACTGTTCGCCAAGCGTAACATACTTTAGATAATCTCACCCGCAAAGTAAGTTGCGTCATTCAAAGGCAACCGCTCCCAAGCTTCCAATTGCCTGTCTTCTGTCATTGTGCAACGAGGGAGCTGCACATGCGCACAAGCTGGATAGTTGGGTAGCTCATACTAGGGTAATACGCACACGCGCACCCGCTTGCCTCAGACCTACGGGAACTGTGTATGTGTGAGAAAAATGATGGGGGTTCTTCCATAAGGCGGATGGGACAATAAAGAAGTTACTAAATAAACGCGTGCAGCGTGTATCAACATCGTTAACCAAGGCAGAAATAGAAATGGATGCCTCATATATAAACCACTGTGAAAACACGGTGACAATTGCAATGTATTGAGATTTATACCTTACACCAACAACCAAATGGTAGTATATACAGTGAAGTGAGGCTAAGGCACACAGTAACCTACAGAGCTGGAACATTCCAAAAATGTGAACTTGAAGAGAGTGATATCCACACTTCAAGTCAAATAAAAAGGAAAGAAATAAATAAAAGTAGAACCACTGCTCCACTTGTACAGAAGAAACATGGTGATGACAGCTATACCGGGACCTGCACTATTTATGGCATTTCCAGGGAATCCAAAAGTGAAGAGGTCTCAGTGGAAGAAGTGGTTTCAGCATTATATCAGGGCGGCATGTGGTAACTCATATTCCATGTGCAGGAAAGTGCCTTTGCTCATGCATTTTATGGGATATGAAGGATAAAGAATATGTGAAACACTGCCAAATATACCAGAAACAGGAGATGGAGATGGGATGTTGTATTTGGACAAGGCGCTTAGAAAACTGGATATTCATTTTGATCCCAAAACAAGTACAATATTTGAAAGGTACACCTTTGGCATTAGAGTTCAGGAACACAGTGAAAGTGTTGAAGAATTTGTGACTGCTTTGAGACATTTAGCCCTTTCTTGTAAATTCAGACTCATTTGATGAACATATCAGGGACCAATTTATGATCAATTGTAGCAGCAACAAAATACTTGAAGAATTGTGGTTGAGAGACAAACCATCGTTAGAGGAAGTATTAAGCATCGCGAAAACAGTAGCACATTCCATGGCGTGTGTCGCCAAGATATCGGAAAAAGATAGCAATGAAGGAAAGCTAGCAGTTCTCAATGCTGTTGATTCAAAACAAAAAAAAAGGGAAGAGATAAACTTTCCAGTAAGGAGAAGGAAAAGATTGAATTCAAAAAGAATGTATGGAAAGGGGAAAGAAGGGATGAGAAGGAGCGTCTTTGATTCAGGTGTGCCAGTAACACACACTTTGCGGCTGCATTGACATGCCCAGGAAGGAGAGTAATACGTGCAAAGTGAAAAAGAAGAGGGCACTTTGCCAACTTTTGTAAAAATTACCAAACAAATCAAAGAAAGGTTATGGTAATAAATGTTGAAGATGGAATTAGGTATTCGGAAGAAGAAGAAAATGCCAATCTAGAAAATGTCATTGTTAATGTGAAACATGATAATGATGAGATTGAGTGTGAGCATCCTTATGCCATTGTTAAGCTTAATGGGAGCAATGTTAAAATGATGGCAGATTCAGGGTCTAAAATGTCTTTGATGTCTAGGAAGGTATTTGAAGAGCAAATTGATGGGGATGTCAGAAACCTTCTCAAACCAGACATAAATCCCGGGGATTATAACGAGGACCAGATAGAATTATTGGGACATTTCATGGCAGATTTTGAATTAAAGGGAAGATCTGTTAGAGGAAAACTTTATATTACTAAAAAGGGAATGCCTTTGTTTGGTTGTAGAGACCAAAAGAGATTAATGGTAATATTAGACCCCAATCAAGATGAACAGGTGTTACAGATAATTAACTCAGTGCATGTAGAAGACAAGTATCAGGGAGTCTTCGGAAATGGCATTGGCCAAGTGAGGGGTATACAACACCAGATTTTGCTGAAGAAGGGATGTGTGCATGTGAGAGCGAAGTTAAGACATGTTACTTTTTCTTTGAGAGAAGAAGTGAAAAAGGAGTTAGAGAATGTATTAAAGAATGGCATAATTGAAAGAGCTGGTGGTGTGGAATGGACTGTCCCATTAGTGACAGTGAAAAAGTCACCAGGGGATTGGAGATTTTGTGTGGATTTGATGGAGGTTAATTGAGCGGTCATGGTCGACAGACATCCTTTGCCTGACATGAATGCAATTTTATCGACGGTTGGACAAGGAAGATATTTTTCAAAACTTGACATGGCGTCTGTGTACCACCAGGTATAACTTGAAGAGAGATGCAGAAAATTAACGTCATTCTTTACACATGAGATGTGTTTTAATATAGGAGGAGGCTATTTGTCTTGGTATCTGCGTCTTTGGTCATTCAAATGATTATGGATAAATTATTTAGTAAAATGAGCGGTGTATTTTGTTTTCAGGAAGACATCTTAGTTTCTGGTGAGAATGTGGAGAGTCATGATGAGAGGTTAAGTGAAGATTTGAAGATTTTGGGTGAGAGAGGTATAACTCTGAGGAAAGAAAAGTGAGTATTTCGAGTAAACAAAGTAGAATATCTGGGACATGAAATTTCGGCCCAGTGCATAAAACCCAAAAGCTCAATGGTGAGTGCAATCAAAGACGTTGTGGAACCCAAGAACAAAGGGTATTACGGTCATTTCTTGGTATGCTTGAATTTTATCAAGTTTATAAAGAACTATGCAGAGAGGGTTCCTGAAATTTGAAAGTTGTTGAGGAAGGGAGAAGAATTTATGTGTAGTAATGCGTGTCAGATGGAATTTGAAAAGATTAAGGAAGAGATAGATTTGGCAGAGCCATTGAAGAAATTTGACACCACGAGGAAATGTTTTCTCGCCATTGATGCCAGTGACGTGGGCTTAGGGGCAATATTGTCGCAAGTTAATTCTGAAGGAGGAGAATCCACTCGTGTGGCTAAAAACCTTGCGGTCATCTTCGACTCTACACTCTCCTTCTCTCCTCACATATCTGACGTCTCTAAGAAGTCACACTACCAACTGCACCTCCTCAGAGGTATTCTTCCTTTCCTCTCCTTCCCCCAGAAGCTCACTGTCTCCAGAGCTCTGGTTCTTTCTAGGCTGGACTATAGCAACAGCCTATTTCTATATCTGCCTGCTTCTACTCTCCGTCCTCTGCAACTTATCCAGAACAGGACTGCGAGACTTGTCCTTGACCTCAACTCCAGGGATCGTATCTCTCCAGGACTGAAATCTCTGCAGTGGCTCCCTGTGGCTGCGAGGATTAAGTTCAAAACCCTCTGCATTGTCCACAAGGCCTTCTGGGGCCTCAATACATTCAACTCTCTCTTCCTAAATACCTTCCTTCTCGAGCTCTTCGCTCATCTGCCTCAAACTCCCTCAGGGTCACTCAGCCCAATGGCCAAATATCAGTAATTGTATTCCTGTGTGGACACTGTTCATGTCCTTCACATGCATAGAGCTAATACCTTATTCCGGTGGCACTATTATTTACTGTACAATGACTGCAAATAATAATCTTTTTTATTTTCATTATAATCTTTTGGCCCTCATTTGAATATCAAAAGTCAAGTCTATTAAAAAAATCCTGCACAAGTGGGCATAACATATCTTTTCACCATCACACTTTTAGGCAATTTTAATCATTTGAAATATGATACAATGTTGAGAGATGAGATTGAACATTAATAATTGAATAGATGATGGTTTTTGTTATGAAGTGTCTTATTGTATGTAAATAGCTATGGCAATGCTTGCTATACAGTGATGGTAGAATGTTTGTTGGGATCCATGTCTTAAAATCACCTAAAAAATGGCAGTGATTACAAAATATCACGGCAAAAATGCCGTGGATTTTTGTGCCACAGTAATGTAAAGGATGCGGGGGACACCCCGCAACTCCTAGACCCATTATACCATTTAAGGGGAGCGGAGGACACCCCTGCAATCCCCGCTCCCCTTAAATGGTATAATGGGGTACACCTTTACCGGGTCAAACCACAGCATTTCTGCCGCTTTTTTCTTTTACTGGTGACATTTTTGCCGTGATTTTATTACCTGATACCATTCGTTGTACATGATGTACTATAATTCTGTGTGGAATGTCACAGCCTGGCTGAATCCAGAGAATGTTAACATTCAATGTTAGTTCCAATTACAGTTTGTGTTGCCCAGCTTGGTGTAAATTTGTGCTGGCGGTCTGTACCATTTGTCCTGGTTTAAACACTTGTTTGACCACCTAATTTGTGCCAGACTATTCTTAAGTGTTTTTATAGGGATATTACAAACTTGCACATTGTAAAAGTACTGTGATACAGGAAATGGGATTTGTTTCCAGTGAATTAGGCTGCACAATATTAGCGATTTTTGCACAATTGACATTGCACTTTACTGTATTAGTCATGACAGCACCTTAATGCACTGGAGCACTTTTTGTACGTTACAACATGATGGTGAAAAGATATGTTATTCCGGATTGAGCACACTGTTAATTTTTTTTTGCTTTGTTGAGAGAGTTGCCAGTCTATCTCAGTGCAACTTTGATAGGCAGACCACCTGTTGTTATTTTTGTATATATATATAATATATATATATATATATATATATATATATATATATATATATATATATATATATATATATATATATATATATATATATATCACACAGCCTGCTGTAGCTATGGATATGAAGAAATATAGAAATATCTATGTGGCATGCCACCGTATGGAACACATTGACTTTGAAAAGGGAATACCAGATGCTGCTGTCTGAAAAGATCATAATAATTGGCTCTATGGCATTTGCTGTAAATAGTGCAATGGCAAGACTACAGTGCATGAGTTTGGGAGTTCTAGAGAACAGTCTGGAATTGGTTCTTTTTTAAATATTTGATTTATAACATCTCAAAATGGTTCTGAGGGAATTTGTATCACTTGTTTAATGTCTTTAAAGTCATTTAAACAGTACATTTGACATCAGCTAGTCCCGAGACTGGTGACATGTTGTGGCATGCTGTGTTCCAAGTGCTTTAACAATTGAATTGTTTAAAGTTATTTAATGTAAGGCAAGAGGCTAAGAGGAGAGATGCTTCCAGTACTATTTGAAGCAAGGAAACGACTGATTTCAAGGTGATATGAATAAATATCTGCGTGACATGACACTGTATGGAACACATTGACATTGAAAAGGGACTAGCAGATGCTGCTCTCTGAAAAGATCATAAGAATTTGCTATATGGCAGTTACTGTCTAGAGCATGAGCACAGTGGATGAGATTCTGACTACAGCACATGAGGTAGGGAGTTGTCTGGAAGTTGATTTTTGAAAAATATTTTGATTTATAACATCTCACAATGGTTCTGTGGGTATTTCCTCACTTGTTTAATGTCTTTGAAGTCATTTAAACAATACATTTTACATCAGCTAGTCCAGAGCTTGTTCACATACTGTGGCATGCTGGTGTTCCAAGTGCTTTAAACCATTCAATTGCTGAAAGTGATTTAATATAAGGCAAGAGGCTAAGAGGAGAGATGCCTGTAGTAATGTTTGAAGCAAGGAAAAAACTGATTTCAAGATGATATGAAGAAATATCTAGCTGGCATGACACTGTATATAACACATTGCCGTTGAAAAAGGACTAGCAGACGCTGCTGTATGAAAAGGTCATACTAATTGGCTCTATGGCCTTTGCCATGCAGAGCATTGGCACAATGGAACAGCTTCCCACTACAGTGCATAAGGTTGAGAGTTCTAGGGAGTGATCTGGAATTTGATTTCTTTTTTTTATAATTTGATTTATAACATCTCACAATGGTGCTGAGGGTATTTATTCACTTGTTTTATGTCTTTGAAGTCATTTAAACAGTACATTGTACATCAGCTAGTCCTGAGATCATTGACATGCTGTGGCATGTCAAAACTGGTGTTCCACACCCTGCTGCCTGGAAAGGCCATAAGAATTGGCTCTATGGAATTTATTGTAAAGAGCATTAGCGCAGTGGACAAGCTTTTAACTACAGTTGTGGGATATATTGACCCACTCAACGCCATTGCCATCCTTTACTGTGCTGCCTGTGTACAAGAAACAGTAACCTCGCTGCACTGGCTCCTGTGCACACCAGGGCCTCAAAACTGCTTTGGGCAGCAACAACAGAAAAATGGCTGCACCATTTTGCCTCACACACTTCGGGCAAAATGGAACAAGGGGACACACTGAAAAATATGCCAGTGTGTTCTGAAACATATATGAATTAAGTGAAAAGGAAAGCCTGCCATTGCTGCAAAAGCCAAAACCCCCTTCAAAATGAAACCATTTTCACCCTTTCAAAATGCTGCTTTGATGCCAATTTCATCTGTCATTCTGAAACCACTGTGAGTAAAAAGGCCCAGTTAAAACCAACTCTCAGAGAAATCAAAAGGAACTTCATTTTCACTTGCAAGGGAAATACACATTTATTTCTTTGCAAAATGTATCCAGGCGCAGCAGTCCAAAGAGACTATTTACCCTCTGAGCCAGGTCAAGGAGAATTGTATCTATACTTTAAATAAGAGTCCAGCTGCAAGAAAATGACTACAGCTGCCAAGGCAGTGGCAATCTGAGGAGCTGCAAACCGAATTAAAGAAAGAAATGGTAACAGTTTAAAACACATAGGCTGGAGTTGCAAGCTCTCAGAAACCTATAATTCTAGTTGCCAGCTATGAAACTCCTCCTACGAAGGGAGATACACCCTAAATCCAGGACACTTAGGTGCAAAGTACCAACTTGAAAAACCTTTAATGGGATTAGACAATGACAGTTTACTTGCTCATCAGACATTCGTCTTTGCTCCAGGCTGGTACAATAGCAGTCCTGGGACACTCACCTGTCAAGTGTGAAGGGCAATAAAACCTTCAATTAAGAGAGAGCCCCCCCATCCTGCTTGGAAGAAACTGCCAGTTGGTGTGAGCTGGGAAGAAAGAAATGACAGACAATGACTCCCATTTGTCTTAAGACTATTTCATAAATAACTTTAAAAAGACTTACATCTCAGCTGTCACAATTGGTAAAAAGGTGGAATTTTCACAGCGTAAAAGTGGATTTGTGGGCTGTGTTTTAAAACTTGGTAGAGCTCATTGCCACATGGGAACAGAAGTTATGAAATGTGACAGATTCCCAAGAAAGTATTAATGTGGTAAACATAAGATTTTGTACATACATCCCTGGGGACAATTCGCATTTGTGTATAAAATTGTAGAATTTTAGGCCAAATCTTTAATGTGAAAAATTACCAAAAGGTGTCAGAAAGGCGAAACAAGGTTGCATGGACTGGAGGTTTGGACTAATCTGTGCTGCACATCATATGTAACCTGTGGGTATAATTTGCCAAGAGATTACAAGTAAAGAAGTGCATGTTTTTGGCAAAATTGGATTTTAAGTAAAATAAATGTGGGAGTGTTGGGTTATTGTAAACTTCACCTCTTAAACCTGAAATCATCCCCTTAGAATTCCAACCAGCAAAGAGCAAGGCGGAGATGACTATCTTTGCCCAATCCTATTGTTAGGGGCGTGTGTAGCAAAGCCTGCCGCTCTCATATACTGTGATGATGTCACCTGGCATTATAAATAAGAGCCCCTGACAACACACAGGGACACATACTGATTCTTGATTCCTACACCGGCGTCCTGTTCCTGTCTGTTCCTGTCTTCATGTTGCATCTATCCATCCAAACTCCAGATCCTAACCACACGGCCAAGCAATTGCTGATCCTGCTTCACGTAGGCCTCAATTCTAAAATAATCCCCATAACCAAGGGAAGCACTGTGGTGTTTTGAGGAAGCATCCTGAATTTACCTGGCTTGCCGCCACTCACTGTCTGCGGCAGCCATCCTGTTATCCTGATGCCCTATAGTATCCAGTAACCAGAACTGCCAGTCCAGAAGAACTATCTTTTGGTATCCAGTCCCTGCCCAGCTGACTCTGTCCCGCTGTGTTTGTCCGGCTGCCCTGTGTTAGACCAGATCCGTGTGGTGATTCAGAGTGCTGACTGTCCAAAAGCCAAACAAAAAGTGGACTGTGAGTATCAATAGGAACCATAGAAACATAGTAAACCTTACATCACTTTGTTCCATCCCAATCTCTCAGTCATCCTATCCTTGTCCTGATAACTGTAATATTGTCACAATCATTCTTGAAACCCTGCCTTTGATTCCTTGTGCTAGCGCCATTATCTTTAATAATTTTGTCCTGTGAAATCCTAAGCCTTTAGTCCTCCCTCGGGTGATCAGACTGGGTCTGCCAGGGCGGGCGCGGAGGTACTAGGTTTGATTCCGCAGATCAACCTCGGAGCTTACTGTGTCTCAAGCTGGTAGCCTAGCCTGAATGCCCTTGTGTTGTGTAAAACTGTCCTTGTCAAAATTGATTTCTGTTCCTTTTTCGCTCCTTCATTTTCTCAAAACGCATCTTACTAGATCTTGCATAACTCACTCAATTTAACAGCTAGAGACATCATTTCACTTTCATATTGTACCTCTGGTCCATAGCTACACCCCAACCCATTTTCTATCAAAAACCGTTTGCTTAATTTCAGGTGGGAATGAACATTTTTGCAAAGATTTTCACATGTTATTTTTACTATCAATTGTTTTAAACCTTCTGTTCATTTTCAAATTGTATGCTTTTGCTCTATCTATTTCTTATGATTGCTTGTAACTTTCCAATGTTGCACCCGTAGAGAATTGTACTTATTTAAGGATTGTTGCACACATTCATTGTTTTATTCAGCCACTCCCTCCTTCCCTGCAGCTCTCTGGCCGGCCTCTCTTGGCCCTCTTCCTGCACCTACCTGCACGGCAAAAGACCTCAGGGTTATCTTCGACTCCACACTCTCCTTCTCTCCTCATATACCTGACGTCTCTAAGAAGTCACACTACCAGCTGCACCTCCTCAGAGGTATTCTTCCCTTCCTCTCCTTCCCCCCAGAAGCTCACTGTCTCACGAGCCCTGGTTCTCTCAAATCTGGACTACTGTAACAGCCTCTATCTTAATCTGCCTGCCTCCACTCTCCGCCCTCTGCAACTCATCCAGAACAGAACTGCGAGACTTGTCCTTGGCCTTAAGCCCAGGGACCGTATCTCTCCAGGACTGAAGTCTCTACACTGGCTCCCAGTGGCTGCGAGGATAAAGTTCAAAACCCTCTGCATTGTCCACAAGGCCTTCTGGGGCCTGGGGCCTAAATACCTTCAACTCTCTCTTCCTAAATATCTTCCTTCCCGAGCCCTTCGCTCATCCGTCTCCAACTCCCTCTGGGTCAGCCGCTTCTCAAAGCAATGAGCTGGGGGTAGATCTCTCTCCGCGGCAGGGGCCTCCCTCTGGAACAGCCTTCCTGCCTCCCTGAAACTTGAGGAGAACCATCTACGGTTCCGGAAGCACCTCAAAACCTTCCTCTTTGCTTCTGCTTTCTCTCTCCCTCTCCCCTGCTAATTCTTCGCTGAATCTGCACCGAATCTGCAACTGGGCCACTCTCGCCGACCTCGGTCCTGGGCCCAGCCACTCTGCACTTGCACTGTCTCGCTGGCAACCCCTGCTCTGCGGGACTGTCTCTGTATCCCTACAGCCCCCGTTCCCAGCACTTGTCTGCACTTACCTTGCACTTGCCACCAGCTGGCCCTATTCATTTTATTATATATACTTACCTTGTTCTGCACTTGCCCCTTCCCCTCCCCTTGCGCTTTGTCCCTTCCCCCTTCCCCTGCACTTGCGCGATCTGAATGACACGTGGCCTAGTAGGATCGCTGTCTGTCTTCCCCCGTTTCCCGCTCCCTGCCTCGTCGCGCCTTGAAACACTTGAAACGCTTGTGTATAGGCGCGTTACAAATGCCATATCATATCATATCATATCATTGCAAGGGTTCAAATCCATTTTTCTCTCTTGTTTGGGGAGTGAAGGTTGGACTCGAATTCTGTTTCTTATTCCCCATTCCTGATTACCTGCTGCTTCCTTATATCTATGGAGATTTGATTATTTGTGGGTTGAGGAATATTGCAATATCTTTCCAAAAATTCAAAAGTATCTCTATTCTCTGGTGTTTTATATCTGTGTTGCTAACATTCCTATTTGTTATTGTCACCACATTGGTGATTGCTGCCCCATATATAAAAAATGGTTTTCTTGAATTTCTAAATAAATAAATAAGTATTGCCTTTACCAACCAGCCTGGTTCCTGGTCCATCGTGATCCGGGGTATTTGAATAACAGGTGTGATATGAGTGGTGTATCCCTTAAATATTGAACCTATGTATGGCAAAATAAGCATTTCAGTTGTAATACTTAACACAGTGCATGAGGTTGGGAGTTCTAGTGAGCAGTCTTGAGTTTGTTCTTTGTTTTAAATTTGGTTCATAACATCTCACAATGGTTCTGATGGTATTTTTTCAACTGTTTAATGTCTTTGAAGTCATTTAAACAGTACATTTTACATCAGCAAGCCCCGAGATTGATGACATGCTGTGGCATGCTGGTGCTCCATGTGCTTTAAACCATTCAATTGCTGAAAGTTATTTAATATAAGACAAGAGGGTAAGAGGAGAAATAACGATTGGATAGGGTGCTCAATAATTTGGGGGCGTACATTTGTGAACAGTGCATGCTGTGTTGTTTTTAGAGATCGCTTGAATGCTGCTCAGATAATACATTGTGTACTAAGCATTCATTGTATCAGATGTATTGTGTTGGCCTGGCGCCTATGCAGTACTTATCGAGCGGAGTCCTCGAAAACTATAAAATATTGTTGCCTGAGATGTGTGGAAGAGGCACATCTTATCGATACAGTTTGCAAAATGTCACGTACTAGGTTTATTTGATGCATTTTCCATAACATATACAATGAAATAATTAACCTTCATAAATGTCATCACAAAAGGAGAAAAATACAAATACAATAATACTATTTTATACTTTCTTTTCCATCTTTGATTAACTAATACCATTAAAATATCACCCCTGTTCTCTTTATTTAAAATACAATCTCAACAGAATCCCAAGCAAGATTTGGTAATACAAAATCATATTTGGTAAAAAATGAATAAATGTTATTTTTTGTTTTTTTTGCACTATTGAACAAGGTCTTGCCTCATGTATTTATGCAAAATGTAGAGCAGAATTATAGGGTAACATACTATGGTTGACCATACTCCATATTAGCACCTGCAGATTGTTATTGACCTCCTCTCAGCCAATCAGAATCTTCAGAGTACAGTCAATACCTACGCGTATTGACTGCATTCTGAACATTCTTTGTTTCCGAAGCAAACAGGGAAACAATGCAATTTCCAGGCAATATTTTTTTCCACTAGATACTTCCTTTCTGAGAGGCTATTTATTTGCTGCAACAGGGGGAAATGCTTTCCTGTTTTTTTTTTTATAGAGAAATCACTTACTTTTATGCCACCTAATGCATGTTCATATTAACCGTGCTGCAGTATAACCAAGTTTGCAAATTCAATTCTTAAATTATGAAGGAAACCTTATTTAAATACAACAAAATAAAAAACAAATGTGTTTGTCTATTTACTTTTACTGAGTACTGAAGTAAGGTTTTCAATGCACTACAAACACTCTGAAACATGTATTGCTATTACCACTATGTTCTAATATCCTTATAGACCTTTGCACTGGTCATTATCACTTTGGATACTTCCCCTCCCCAACTTATGGCACTCAACTTCACCCTGGGCAATAACTTGGTGGTGTGTCATTATCCCATGATAATTACCCTTGTTCTATAAGGCTATATTAATGTTTTACATCGACACAAGACAAACCCTCAGATGATTTTGATAGAGTTGTTTCATATTTGTTTGCACTTTATGAACGAAGATATCTGGATAACTCATGACCTAATGTTAAGAAACATCAAAGAAGGATTATGTTACCGTCATTAATCTTAAGTAGTTACTTTAGATGGTGCTATTTTCCCCCAAGTCACCATTATCCTGGACCCATTCCAAGGAGGCATTTTAAATATGCCCATTTCCATATTTCTATTACATTATCCAGATATTTCACAGTGAGTTTAAAGTGGAGTATCTTTGATTATCCAATGCTGCAATATGTAGAAGTATTCTACCACTGCAAATTGACGAGCGCTGTCTGATGTATCATTACACAGATAATAGGACATGCATATCATTGTTATTCCTTTTGATGTCAGCATATGTTATGTTATCTTGCATTTGTGTAGCGTTGAAGTACTTTGCCTGTCATAGAGGCAACAGAGAACTATGATAGAACATTCAGTAGTGATAGGGAGAAGCAAACTCGGGTAGATAGTTGGGATGAGGAGGCATAGATAAGATGCACAGGAAAGCATGAGAAGGAAAAGGTAGAGGAGCTATATGCACAACTGGACGAGATTCATCGTGGGGCTCATTCTATGGGGTGCAGCGACAAGAGGAGACATAGCTGAAGAGGAGGCATTCACTGTGTAAGGGGGGTGTGTCAAGCAATTACCCACCGCATGGTGAATCTTGTTGTGCCCAAGAAAACACAGACAGCAAAGCCCTTACGCTTACATCTGTAGGGTTTCTAAAAACATTTAGGAGGGGGTGTAAAAAGCGAACTAAAAATCAAATTTTTGGGTTTCCCCATTTATATCATGGTTACCAAAACCTTAGGTTTGTGCGCAAAGTGCTTAAGGACAAAAAGCCTAACTATGGCCAGACCTTGAGCCTTCCTCAGTGTTATGGTGAGCCAAGGCATGTAGAAAATCGTGCCTAAGAAAATACAGCATGCAAGGCCCCTCTACTTAATGGTTATGTTAGTGTGCGAGGCAGGAATCCTCTTAGACTGATGCTGGGCATTTATGGGAGTTCATTTACATAATGCAACCTTTAAGTAGCCTTCTCACCCTGGGCTGTAGTTAATATGTACTGTTGATAAAGGGCATCATGCGAATGTTGGGTCAAAACAGGGGTCTATGGTCTAGTTAATAGAAGATATGATTTCCAGGTCTACCTTCTGTTTTCTTTTTTTTTACGCATTTAGGGGGTTGTTACCTGGTATCTTATGGCTGCTTCAAAGGCACTTGAAAGTTTGAAATGTCTAGCAAAATATCATAATGAACCCTCAGCATAATATAACATGACTTAGCCACTAATGTAATGGGAAACTGACATCAAATTTTTTCCTAAAAAAGGAGTGAATGAGTATGTGTGGTAGCACTCTGGTGGATTCTAGATAACGTGCATTTAGCTATGGGAAAAGAACACTTTGATCCGAGCAAAGAAATACATGTTAAACATGTTTCTACAGCTTAAAACATGACATTGTGTAGCATACCATAACACAGTGTAGCATACCATAACACAGTGTAGCATACCAAACCTACATCAGTGCAGCACTTCAGAGCAAGGCTGGATATAGATAAAACGGGCACATAGCAAAACATTTCAAACACACACATGTACGCACACACACGTGTACGCACACACACACACGTGTGCACGTGCGCGCACACAAACATACACACATACACACACACACACACTGCTCCAGACTCACCTTCTAATGCTCTTGCGTTGACTCTATGTATGTATCAACCATCTGATGCTCATCTAGTTCCACTGGCAGAACAATGCCAGGGGAAACTCTATCCTTCAGAGCAAATGACTATTAATGCCCCTCAATGCCTCCCTCTGAATGCTGATGGAAAAGGGCAGCAGGAATGGGCCTCTGTGTCTGGAATTTAAAGAAGAAACGCGGAAACAACACTCATAAGACTGTAGCCTGTACGGGTCCAGCAGGAACAAGCTGTGTCTGCTCGCTGAAACAAGAATCAGAACCACGTAATAAATATGTCATAATGGATAATGTAGAGACTCCATAAAGGAAAGGGGCATTGATTGCTTGCAGGAATCCCAGCAGCCAAACTCTGGACAAAGGACTTTTACAAGCCCAAGGGAGGACAGGAACAATAACATAAACCTTCACAGAAATATCCAGGGAAAGAAGATGGAGTCTAACCAAGTGAAAGTTCAAGACAGGGAACCGAGAACAAGTGCTTTAGCAAGACTACTGCAGGCTGAGTACAAGGTTCAGACTATAGGGCGGAAACTGTACACAGGAAACCATGTACTAGTATCAGGAAGTAGAGGCCTGAACTGCAGGCAGGTAAAACAGAAAACTAAAGAAAGAAACTGTGGGCTAGAATCAAGCAAACTGAGGACTGGAACTCTGGCCCCTAACCATGGAAACTGTGTACTGAAACTCTGGACTGGAATCAAGGTAATTGAAGATGAAGAGCAAGAAACTTCAGGCAAGAAACAAGGGAACTTTGTGCAGATGGCAGGGGCTTCCGACCGAACGCAAATGACTGTAGGCAGAGGAGCAGAGAGAGCTGAAGGCATAGGAGCAGGAGGAGTTCAAGACAAAGGGTGTAGGTCTGGATGGCAGACAGCACAGGGCTGCAGGCATGCAAAAGGGCACTGGAACAGCAACATCGTCTTCTACAGCAGGCAGCAGTAACAGGGCTTAGCAGGCTATTGCAGTTTAAAGCTAGATTGTCTGCAGACATGCTCAATGTACGAATAAAGGTAGTTGCTTACGATCTTAAACACCATGGGCTGAAGTTAGCCCATTAGCTACACCTGGAGCATCGAAGTAAAATGTAAAGTGCCTCGCCCCTCTCTAAATTCTGGAAAGTGAAAGCAAAGTAGTCCCTTTGGACTTCTGGGATTGTTGTTCACAAGCTTTTACAGTGAAAAGACAGCGTTTTCAAAGGACCAATAGGTGCATTAGGAGACACGTGGTTTCAGCAATCTAATGGGCATGTTCCATTACATTCCAAAGGCCATGGAAAGTCATACATATGCCTGAATATAGCTCAGGCTGAATAGTGAATGTATTGAGAGCCCAGCTAGTCCCAGGATGGCCCTTGCTAGCGTTCAGGTTGTACAATTGTGAGATCACTTTTTTCCTCGATTAATTCAACAGAGGTCTTTGAGGGCCAAAATGGCAAGATAGGATAAGAATGACAACCCACCATACACATTCCACCTAAATGAGTGCCCACATCAATTAATGGAAGGGCAATTTTACATGCATTTGTATTAGGTTCATCCTCTGGGCTTACCATAGCCACGCAATCTGGTAAAATCATGGATTCCAGTTGAAATATTGGTCCTGGAAACATGGTAATAGGAATGTGTTCCAAAACAGACATGTTCTGTTAGAACACTCTTATGTCACATTGGGCAGACTGCTTGCGCGGCGCAGTGCAACTCACTGCGCCCAATTCAAAATCAGTGTGGGAGTGACTAGAAGGGCGTGGCCTCGTACTTCCATGCCAGGGAAGGAAATGAATGGCCGGAAGGGAGGACATGTGATACCTCAGTAGAGGAAAGGCCGACAGAGGAGGAGCAACAGAACAAACTGATAAAAAGAAACACTAGGGATTTGCGCTTGGACTATACTAAAGTGATAATGGCAGAGAACGGGCGCAGATGCTAGGATGGAAAGAATCTCTTTATACGCAGGCGTATATGCCACATTAGCAGCGCCAACTTTATGTGAAACTGAAAAAGTGTCCATTAGCTCCGTTGTTTCTCTGAATTAAGAAACGATCTACCATGGCAAGGTCCAGAGCCTGTGAAGGAACATCTGACGGAGCTATTCCAATGTCGGTGTTTTAATTTACGTCTCATGTTGTAAACAATTTAACTTGAATTACCATGCTCCTTTTAATGTTGGTTATTTAACGCTCTCGTTTTTTCTTCCAGCGGACTGCCGCAAAATTATTTCACAGTTGAAAGCACAAGTCACATTGCGAACATCGCTTACTGCCGGTGTCATTTTAGAAATGGAATGTAAAATCGTTTTTTGTGTGCTGTTAATGATCCGATGTCATACAAAGGGCAGCGGCAGAAAGAAAGAACGAGTGTGTTTTTCTAACTTACCGCTGCATTGTTTTGCATGCTTGCCAGAACGCATAAAAGCACGATTTTTCAAACATTGCATTAAACCTGAGCGAAGGCTGGAAGGAGCAGCCTGTTGGTTGGTGCAAAGCAGTGGGTGAGCCCTGCTACCTGCATGCTCGAAACAGCCAGCAGAGAAACCAGTTCACTTACAGTGACGTATATAGTGGGCCCTCATGCTTGAGGGGGAAATGGACAAGGTGAACGCATTTCATAAGGATCTATTTAAAAATACTGAATCCTTTACTGCAAATCCTGAAAATCCCGACCTTTTCCCCGTCGTTTTTTGAACTTTTTCACACAGTTAAATTTGGGGGAGACCCCCACAGTACACCCACATCCCCATACCTAATTAATAGCCCAACCCCACTTACCAACAACCTCGACAAACTCCCCTCGCACCCCCCCCCCCCATTCCCCCTATTTTCAGGTTTGCAGTAAAGGGGTTCAATATTTTTGTCCTATCCCTTTCACAAAAAAACCTTTGCAGTTTACATAATTTTGTAGTTTCAATATCCAAATATTTCACAGTTTCATCGCACAAACAGTATATGTGCATTAACCCTTTTAGGCTAGTATGCGATGGCTTTGATTAGAGATGTATCTGAAGCAGCATTATCACCGGGCTTCTGCTTCACCTCCATGCTGCTTGCTCCCCCTTGTTTGACATCGAGCCATCAACGGATTACCTGCGGCACCATGTGGCCACGTCCAGCTGCCTAGAGGCTGCCAGATATACTTTTAGGATTGTGGGATTGTAGCGGTTTAGCAGCATTACTTTGCAAAATAACAAATTAAATGTGTAGAGTGACAAGATGTTTGCAGCCTGCTGGAAGAAACAAAGGAGCTTTCATCTATAGGGAAGCGGCTTCAGTAAGGGCCGCCTTTCACTTGGGACACATTAATTTTTTAGATCAGTTTTTTTGGGAACGCTCAATTGAAGGGGATCCATCAAGCCACGTGGACTGTGACCCGAGAGAGTGATGGACTCTAGGAGAAAAGAATTGTGACTTTTAGGGCACGTGTTCTAGAGATTTGTTGATTGACAAACTACCTTTCACCTGCGGATGAATCGCTGGTATTGCCCCTGGTCCAAAACACTGTATTGGATCTGTTATTGGATTCTGGGCATTTATTTTCCTACTCAATGAAAGGATGTGTGACATGTCTTCCATTTGAGATGATGGGTAATGGGAAACTTCCAGGCGGTCCCAGGAACAAAGCATGACTTTGAAGGATGGTGTGATCCACGGATTCAAAGAGGATAGAGAATCTATCCCCTGCAGGAAGAGTGGATTCTGAGAATTTTTTCGGGGACAAAAGCAACTTTTTCCTTGTAGGATGTTGGGGTTCTGGAGAGTCGCCCATTGACAAAGAGCCTGACAAGTGTAGGACGGATGGGTTTGTGAAATTTGCTGATGGAAAAAGGAACCCGTAGAAAGAATGTGCTCTGGCAATCAGCACAAGGGCAGACACCTGCCATTAACTTGTGAAGCTGGGCCAGTAAGTTCTTGTTCTTGTTATGTTGGAGTTAGTTCTGGTGATTAGCAAAGAAGTACTGAGCCAGCATTATATAGGGAACATTGGTTCTGGGGAGTGGACACAGCTTGTTATTTGTTGGAAGGATGGGATTTTGCGATTCACCAGAGACCAAGAAATTAGCCACCTTTGTAATATTAATTATTCAGGCCAACTTCCTTTCAACTTGCGGGAGTGAGTTGATGTTGGGTAGGCTGTATTAGTGGATGGCTTTGCTCTCTTCTGCTTCAATCTAGTATCTGACTGACACTGGCTTTCTCTCTCTCTGGTTTAGTGGCCTAGCATTCTGGTAGGCCAGCAGCTTGCAGCTCCATTTAAGATTGCATTCCTGTGTCGGTGTCAGTGTCATTTAAAGAAGACCATACTGCACCGCAGACTCACAAGACGGCCTGGGCAATCATGCATGTGCAATTATCATGCTCCCCAGAGGCAAGCCATGCACTCTACTAGGTGAAATATGTAGTAATGTTTTTGAATCAAGCATTCATTGTTTCACACTAGCATAGAAACAAGGGGGGGGGTAGCATCTAGCCCCGGCATCCAATCCAAGCTTACAAGCAATCACTTTGCACAACCAATTATATGTGTGCTAATGGCAGAGGCCGCTTTTGTTGCCAGGGGCGTGCTACACCTGTGGCAGCATTGGCATTGTAAATGAATGAAGGTCAGTGGTGGCAGGTACATATTTTTAGTGTAGGGGCATTAACTTCAACCATGAATTAGTGCAATCGAATGAGTGTAGTGAAGTAATGTAACAAGACTACCCCCGGAGAACATTTTTGAAATAACATGATGAAATTATGAATTTAACAGCACAATTTTTAAGACAAATGCGGTAAAAAGCCATACAGGTTACAATTGGTTTTCTATGGTAACACCTGAAAAATCCCCAAAATTTGAAATTAATGGGCACTCTAACAGGGAGTGAGGTCAAAAAAACGTGCTCCAAACAATAAATCATGAGTCCCTGCAAACATATATTTTGGCGTCACTCATCGTGGTCTCAGGTGGTCATGGTTGCATCCAGTCTGCGTACTGTAAATACATCTCTCTGGCCAAGTTTGTAATTAAATCACTGTCTGCAAATGAAAACCCTCTTACACTTGGTATATAAACAATTCAATCAGTCAAGATCATTTTGATAAAAGTGGTAATTACATTCATGGGACCACCAACGTCATCACTTACATGCTGTTGGGTCCCCTCCATGCAATTGTACAATTTTTACAAAACGGTGTGCCAAAAGGAAGAGTAAATCCAGGCAAAATCACCTTTTTGCTTTCATTTTTCCCAGCATTTTGTGAAAAATGTAAACACTGCTTGCTAATTACACTACATTTACAATGGATTCCTTTAGGATACACCTAGTTGTAATAACTGTGTAGCACAGGCAGATTTCATAGGAATGCTGTTTACACCATGCAGATGTAAAACAAAGGGTGTTTTGCAGGCAAAGTTGGCAAGCGAAGGAGGAAATATATGTCCCCTTCCTTTATCCCTCTTTGCCGGCAAAAGATTTTTTAAATGCCCCAGAACAGTACAACAAGTGTAAAGACTGGCGAAAGACTTTGACACTTTGGCCATGGTTCACAGAAGCGTTTTATAATGAATGGCACAATCCCATAGGAAACCACTCTGTGAATCAGGCCCTTTATCTTTACACTTATATTAATGCACCACAGCTTTTGAATTGCGCCCTAGTGAGGTAATCACCCTAATTTTGTAAATAAATCCCCTATGAGGAAGGGTAGAGGTACAAGTAGCACCTCACTGCTTTGCATTCCATGAAAGAGAATTTTGGGAGCATCAGAATGGCAACAGGTCTTTATATTTTACAAATATGTCTGTGATTGTGATTAAAGCTGAAATCCTTCCAGCTGGTAATGTACACTGGTTTCGGTGCACACAACTCTCCCCTAACAGTCCAATATCTACAAACCCTGCGAGATATACACTCTTTTAGACAGTCTTTGCTCTTGGATGTGTAATTTCCACTATAATGCGTAAGTTGCAACCATCCCTACATGCATTTGCATTCGGTCTGGTCTCATTCAAGCAGTGGGACGTTAGTGGGGGACAGAGGGAGTAGGGTGGAGGAGACCAAAGGTGATATTATATATTTTGAGGGGGTCATGGCACCCTTAACCACCATCGAAGTTGCCCCCATTTGTAGGGGGTGTGCTGCCAGTGTTTATAGCAGGAGACAAACACCGTCATATACAACTTGTCTAATAAACACCTGTTTCTTTGCATGTGGTCCCAGGAACAGGGACACAAAATCTGAAAGCACAGAAACATGGACAATGGGCAGCACTTGTTGTCTGAGAGGACGGACAAGGAAGTGATGTGTAGAGTGAAACCATTAGAGATTTGGTGAGCATATGGTCAGAATGGTGAGACAATTCCCAGAGAAGCCAGATAACCAACAATTCTTACTGTTTTTAATATGCTTCAAAACACCTTCACCGAATCCCCCACTGACACGCCCGCATAAGCACCCTTCCCAGAATCAGTTTCTGTGATTCCGGGACTTCTTCCCTCATTGTATTTTTCCCCCTTTATCCCGCTGTATTTGGGTGCTTTGCCTCCCAAACTCCATTTTCTCCAACAGATACCTGCAACCTTCCATCCCCCTTTCTGACCTCCTTCGATCACCTCTCAGTGAGGGGCTTTTCCCCCACATATCCCCGCAGGCTAATGCAATCTATAACTCACCACCAGAAATACTCTGTCTCCTGCCGCCAGACCTCTAATCTACCTGTAGACACCCTCCATGCTTGTTCTTTTCTATGTTTGGTTATCCTGGGTTCCCATAACAGTGTCCTACACTACCAGTGGCAGTGAAATGGGGCCAGATTTGCATTCAAATGCGAGGAAATTTTGCAGGTGTTCCTTTGGTGTCCCGTGATTTGGTGAGGTATTTTTTTTATAACATCATTTTCTGTTCAAATTTTCATAAAACATCTCTGTAATCAACACAATACAGGTAAAAGCAAGAATAGTTCTTCCATTCACACCCCCTTCCCCTCCTAGTCTCAGACCCCATCTTTCATTCACATTATCTCATGAATCCCAGCCCTGAGGTACAGTTGTCCTCAAGGTAGTCGTTCCATTTCATGGTTCCTCACACTTTGTCTCGTAGTCCATCTTTGAAATCTTATCTCTTATGATCCAGTCCCATTTCCCCTAAATCTTTTGAAAGTTGTCTAGACAGCCCCTATTCCTATATGTTATCTCTTCCAGTGCTCGACAATGGTTCATTCCCTCCTTCCACTTGGCCACTGTCGGGACCTCATTGACCCCCACTTAGATTTTAGACCTCTTTTGGCTATCAACAACGCACTATTAATCAGTTTCTTTTCTTCTTCTGAACCTGCAGCGCCCCCGAGAATATGGGGCTGGGTCAGTTTGGGGATTTTGTGTATTGTATTTTCCATCAAACTTGTCAGTATTGTTAGGACTCTTTCCCAGTATGATTGGATCCTCTTGCAGCCCCATCACAAGTGGAGGAAGGTTTATACTTCCCACCTGCATTTCAGACAGATATTGTCAGCAGTCCTACCCATCTTTTGTAGTCATACCCAGGAATAGCACTCTCTGTGTAGGGTCTTAAATTGCACTAGCCATAATATCATGGCCATGTTAGCTTCTATTATGGCTATTTGTGCTTCCACCCATTCTTCCTCTTCTAGCAGTCCTAGATTCGGATCCCATTTTGATTTCAGTTTAGCCAGTGTCCGGGCAGTAACGTTGTTTATCAACTGAGACACTGTCATGATTGCTTTCCCTTTCATTTCATGAAATAAAATTTGACTGTGAGTCTTTATTCCCATTTAGAGATTGTGAGGAATTCTCTGGAAGAGCGCCTGGACAATAGCATAAAGACAAGAACAAGTAGTGAGCCAATTTATGAAGGTGGGAAAAAAAGGGGACATAGATCAAGGACAAAAATTACATTAACAAAGAGTGGCAAGTGCTGCAAAATAAAGAGGATTACTGTCGAAATATAGAACATAACATTTTTCACTAGCACTGGAGGTAGTTGTGGAGTTGGGTAGGAGGTTTGAGTGAATGAGCAAATTGAATTTAAATTCACTCTGCTACAAATGATGGCAGTGCAGAGGTTGCATTTAAGTCTGTCTCTGTGATCCAAAACCATAGTACTTATGCCAAAGTATTAGCCTGGTTGCACGAGACACTGGAAATAAAGCCATAACCAGGTTTTGCTATGGTGGATGGTGGTTCATATAATTATTAAAAACCACATATGATTTGTAGCATACCGGTGTCAACTCTGGGAGCTAGGACCATCTTTATGAGGCAATCTGGATTCCAGGCACCTGCCTGTCTGAATTCCAGTGAGCAAGTTAAAGGACAGGGTGCATGCCTCTATTGACACTCTGGGAGTTTGGGTAACTTCTCCCTAGCAGGTCCAATAATTCACAAAGGATATCTTCTGAGAGCCTGCCTTCAAAGGGACAATTCCATAAGAAAGGCCAGCCTTGCAATAAGTGCCTTTGAAGTGCGGGGCTAGAGACAGGGTGCGTTTAGACAGACAGGCAGATCAGTACCAATGGAAGAAAGGATTCCTCCATCTTGTTTTCTGTGTGCTTCACTTTCCTTCCTTTTTCCTACACTTCCTGCACAGCAAAGCACTTTGAGTTTGATACAAAAAGTCACAAGTCAGTTAAGGATTGGATGCCTCAAAGCAGAATTGATTTTAACCTATCCCCTGCGGCTTATTACCTTTATAAGAAAGGGGTCTCTCCAACTTGCATTTGATTAATTTTGGAACTAATTCCTAGACTCCAAGAAGAATTCATTTGGACCTGTTTTGGGAGAGCAGAATTTTCCAAAATCCTCCACCAGTGAGTTGAAGAAGGAGTGTTCCAAGGCAGAAGCAAGTTCTGATCCATACTCATCTCTATGGCATATTGGAAGTGAAACTCTTTTGGAGCCAGACAGGCCTCTCTGCCAGCTACACTGATATCCAGGACCTCACAGGAGGTGACATTTCCTTCAGGTGTTAGATAGCGTCCCCTTGGTTGGGAGAATGAGAACAAGAATGCATCTTGTACCTTAGACCCTGGATTGGGCTCAAAGCACTAGAAGAAGAAAATCAGCTGGTCTCCTGCATGCTACTTCATCAAACTTCAGTTGATCCATTGTCACTGATCGTGTTAAAACACATTCAAACCAACAGGAACCCTGGTGCTGCCCTTGTCACCTCTTTCTTGTTGCTGCGCCTTGAACCAGTTTGTTGCTGCACCGTGCTAGCTGAGCACGTTACTTGCTTCAGCTTGAACAAAAAGCCTGACGCTTTGGAAGTCTTCAAACCGCAACATCTCAAACAATGCCACAAACCCGAGCTGCTTTGTCATTGACGCAAAGCTCAACCGTCAAACCAACCTGATGGTCTCATCAACCAGCATCCTTCAAACGCTGCATTGAAATGCAGCAAGCTTAATCTTGAACCCAACTCGACACCCACTCCCTTTATGTATTACCTCAACTCGCTGCATATGAACCTTGTTTGACCGGCTCACACAATGTTAAGAAGCCTGGTTTAATGCCTTCAAACTACTAAGAATAAATAAGGTACTGTTGGAATGCTGCAGCCCTGGCTACTTTTGAGACCCTAAAGACTGCTAAGTCACCAATATTTTTAGCCAAAAACATATCCTTTTTGACAATATTGAAGTGATTTATTGACTCACTGCTAAGAATCCAGAGTGCTTGCATTGTTACATTCTGCATTTCTCTATTTTCCTTTACAGGGGTGTGTACTTGTTAGTGTTTTCTAGTACAGTTTTTATTGCATATTGGTGTATTGATTAAAGTGTATATATTGTTTAGACACTTGATTGGACAATCCTTTATTTTGGACCGTTGTTCCATTGTTGTTTGGATTGTTATTGTCTCATATCACAGCAAACTAATTCAGCGCCCTTCAGGAAACACTCCACTTCAAGCGTAGTAAATAAGAATACACAGATACACCCACAATGCTAGACACACCTTGAATGCAATCTTTTGCAGAGGCAGACTCTCTACCACCACCCTACCGATACCAATGATATGGAGTGATAAACACCTGATATCATTCATCGTCAAACTCCCTACCTGCATAAGGCCAGGAAACACAATACTGCACGCTACTAATAAAAGAAACTGGTAGAGTCCTGACCTGGAATCCTTAACATAACTGCTGGAATCAACTAAACCAAACATCTCTGGGCTAAATAAGATGACCCCCTGATTCTGCAGTAAAGTAACTCGATGCATGGGTCACTGAGGCACTATGCCAATAAGCACCAGCAAAACATTTCAAAGCCACTGCAAAACAAAATGGCACCAAGGGGGTTCACAGAAGAATTGACGGAGTTCAGAAACACAAACTGCAAACTGGAAAAACTACAGAGAAGCCATTAAAATCAATCTGGCAAAATAAAGTACCAATGGCAACTCAGAATATACAAATCAGCAGTCCTTAAAGCAAGAAAAAACATAGTACACAAGAATCCAATCTGCAACAAACCCACAAAAAGAACTCTTCAAAAATCATTAAAGAAATCAAAAACCCTACATTAAAGGCATCGTACCATCAAATTCACTATGTGCCAACTGGACCAACTATGTAAGAACAAAAATAGAAATATTCAAACAGACCAATGAAGCAAGCTAAGCAACAATAAACACAAGTACAACTTCAGAACCAGCAACGCCTGGCATGCCACCAACCGCAGCAACACTCAACCGATTTGAACCCATAGACTAAGGCTTTTTCTTCCACCCCAATAAACGACACAAACCTTGCTGGATCACCCAGCGACCCATGCCCCCAAGCGTCAACAAAGAAATCCTCAACCACAGAACCCCAGAATCCTACTCCCAATGCTGATAAACTTGTGCCTAAACAATGAATAGTACCAAAGCCTTTCAAATCACACCACTGCTAAAAATCAAACCAGGAAGCACGTTAGACCCCACCAACTAGAGACCTATATCTAACCTACCATATCAGGCGAAGCTACTGGAGAACCATGTATACAAAATCCTACTCAACCACGTAGAAACAAATGGAATGCTCGACCACTAGCATGTTGGCTTCAGACCCATGAAAGGAACAGAATCAGCACTTCTATCCATATGGGACGACCTACAAATAAGTGCAGACAACAGCACACGGTCTGCCTTCATACTATTGGACATATCAGCTGCATTCAACACAATCAGAAATGCAACATTCATCAAAATACTGCAGGAATGTGGTGTAAAAAACTCTCAAGCTTTACAAGGGCTAAACTATTTCCTCACTAACCAAACTGAAAGAACTTACCTATCGCCATTTACCTCTAACACCAGAAATATCTCCTGTGGCTTACCACATGTCTCTAGCCTCCCCCACTCCTTTTCAACATCTACATGTCCCCCCTAATGAAAATAATTCCAAACCACGGACTGGCACCTAGAACTACACAGATGATACGCAACTCATTGTCAAGATAGCCACAGCCCAAGACCCAAAGAACAAGGCATAGTAGGTTTGCCTTCCCCTCCTCATTGTCTCTTCTTATTTTGTTGTATTTAATTAGTCAATCATTGTTGTAATTATATTGTCTGTCATCCCCTGTGTTCTCACTATTGCCCTGTGGGCGCTTTGAAACTGTATTTGCTTCTTGTATAAGTGCCTAACAAGTGAACAACAAATAATCACCCTCAGCAAGTGCCTCACCGACATATACAGCTGGATGACTACCAACAACCTCAAGGTAAATCTGAACAAAGGAGAAATAATGATCTCCCCCTCAGAGGATAACACAACAGACACACGCCTGAACTGGCCATCTGGCATGGGAACCCAACCGGAAGCATTGGCTGTGACAAGAAATCTGGGAATATTCATAGACAACAGACTCTCACTAGAACCACAAGTCAACACTATAGCAAAGAAATGAATCTACCTCCTGCAACTAGTTAGAGGGATCCTCCCCTACCTCTCCTTCCCACACAGCACCCTTGCAATCATCTCCCTAGTATTATCAAGAATTGACTACGCAAACAGCCTTTTCCTTGGAATGCCAGAACGACTCCCTAAAATACTTAGAGGCCGATTCATGGAATAATTAGCGCGGCGCAAGTGGGCAAAAACGTGCGAATCGCAGTGTAATAGCGAAAATCGCAGTGCAATTGCGAAAATCGCACGAAAAGCAGCGCACGTCGATTCATGGAAGGCCGTGCGCGAGAAAACCAGCGGATGTGCGATAAAAAAGTGCGCGGCGCACGTTGGCGCACAGGCCATCTAACAGCGTGCGCCAGGTCACAGCGAAAATCGCACAGGCCACAGCGAAATTCGCACATAGCGCGGCGCACGCAACAAAAGTAGGCGGAACACGGGCGTAACACTCGGAATGGGGAACAACTTGCCAAAACGTGGGCGTCACGGGGGAAGTACAGGGCACAAGTGCGCGGAACGCCCACACGCTCGCCTACAACACGTATTCATGGAATAGAATAGGGCAAAAAAGCGCACGCTCAAACCAGCGCACAGGCACAAACACGACCGCCACAAGAAAGCAGGCGGTAGCGTCTCTGCGGCTGTAAGAAATGTGCGCCAAAAGGTGCGCCAACAAATCGCACCTATATACTGCCATGATGAATGTCCCATACTGTGGCCCTCCAGGAAAAATGACGTGCAAAGGGGAACCCACAAACACGGACACCCGCTGACAAAAAATACGTGTGCGTGTATACCGGGGTGCGCGGGAAGTCTAACACGCGATTTCAGCAGGGTACGTGCATCACAGGGGTTCGCGTGAAGTTCCTCACGCGATCGGGCCTGGGGGAGCGGGCTATGTGTATTACAGGGGTGCGCGGGAAGATCCAGGGGTGCGCGGGAAGTTCCACATGCGAATAGCCTGGGCGCGTGTATTTCAGGGGTGCGCGGGAAGTTCCACACGCGAATAGCCTAGGCGCGTGTATTTCAGGGGTGCGGGGGAAGTTCCACACGCGAATAGGCTGGGGGCGCGTGTATTTCAGGGGTGGGCGGGAAGTTCCACACGTGAATAGCCTGGGCGCGTGTATTTCAGGGGTGCGCGGGAAGTTCCACACGCGAATAGCCTGGGCGCGTGTATTCCAGGTGTGCGCGGGAAGTTCCACACGCGAATAGCCCGGGCGCGTGAATATCAGGGGTGCGCGGGAAGTTCCACATGTGATTTGACAGTGTGGGTCCTCCCAGGTGTACCCTGTACACCCTCCACGGCCCCTGCAGGCAGCCCACACCACAGGGGACTACCCTGCATCCCTGGTCATGTCCCGCAGGCAGCCCACCCACCATGGGCATGCCCCCCAGCAAAGGCACATGTCTCCTTGAACTAATGAACACCAACTCATGTCCCCTTGCACCCCCACCCCCCAGCACTGTGGGGCACCTGCCAGCAGGCCCCCACCCATGTCCAACTCATGTCCCCCACCACCCCCACCCCCCAGCACTGTGGGGCACCTGCCAGCAGGCCCCCACCCATGTCCAACTCATGTCTCCCACCACCCCCACCCCCCAGCCACCAGGGGCACCCTCCACCAGGCCCCCACTCATGTCTCCCACCACCCCCACCCCCCAGCCACCAGGGGCACCCTCCACAAGGCCCCCACTCATGTCACCCACCACCCCCACACCCCAGCAGTGCAGGGTCACCCTCCACCAGGCCCCGACTCATGTCACCCACCACCCCCACCCCCCAGCCACCAGGGGCACCCTCCACCAGGCCCCCACTCATGTCTCCCACCACCCCCACCCCCCAGCACTGTGGGGCACCTGCCAGCAGGCCCCCACCCATGTCCAACTCATGTCCCCCACCACCCCCACCCCCCAGCCACCAGGGTCAGCCTCCACCAGGCCCCCACTCATGTCTCCCACCACCCCCACCCCCCAGCCACCAGGGGCACCCTCCACCAGGCCCCCACTCATGTGACCCACCACCCCCACCCCCCAGGGGCACCCTCCACCAGGCCCCCACTCATGTCTCCCACCACCCCCACCCCCCAGCACTGTGGGGCACCTGCCAGCAGGCCCCCACCCATGTCCAACTCATGTCCCCCACCACCCCCACCCCCCAGCACTGTGGGGCACCTGCCAGCAGGCCCCCACCCATGTCCAACTCATGTCTCCCACCACCCCCACCCCCCAGCCACCAGGGGCACCCTCCACCAGGCCCCGACTCATGTCACCCACCACCCCCACCCCCCAGCCACCAGGGGCACCCTCCACCAGGCCCCCACTCATGTCTCCCACCACCCCCACCCCCCAGCACTGTGGGGCACCTGCCAGCAGGCCCCCACCCATGTCCAACTCATGTCCCCCACCACCCCCACCCCCCAGCCACCAGGGTCAGCCTCCACCAGGCCCCCACTCATGTCTCCCACCACCCCCACCCCCCAGCCACCAGGGGCACCCTCCACCAGGCCCCCACTCATGTCACCCACCACCCCCACCCCCCAGGGGCACCCTCCACCAGGCCCCCACTCATGTCTCCCACCACCCCCACCCTCCAGCACTGTGGGGCACCTGCCAGCAGGCCCCCACCCATGTCCAACTCATGTCCCCCACCACCCCCACCCCCCAGGGGCACCCTCCACCAGGCCCCCACTCATGTCTCCCACCACCCCCACCCCCCAGCACTGTGGGGCACCTGCCAGCAGGCCCCCACCCATGTCCAACTCATGTCTCCCACCACCCCCACCCCCCAGCCACCAGGGGCACCCTCCACCAGGCCCCCACTCATGTCTCCCACCACCCCCACCCCCCAGCACTGTGGGGCACCTGCCAGCAGGCCCCCACCCATGTCCAACTCATGTCCCCCACCACCCCCACCCCCCAGCACTGTGGGGCACCTGCCAGCAGGCCCCCACCCATGTCCAACTCATGTCTCCCACCACCCCCACCCCCCAGCCACCAGGGGCACCCTCCACCAGGCCCCCACTCATGTCTACCACCACCCCCACCCCCCAGCCACCAGGGTCAGCCTCCACCAGGCCCCCACTCATGTCACCCACCACCCCCACACCCCAGCAGTGCAGGGTCACCCTCCACCAGGCCCCCACTCATGTCACCCACCACCCCCACACCCCAGCAGTGCAGGGTCACCCTCCACCAGGCCCCCACTCATGTCACCCACCACCCCCACACCCCAGCAGTGCAGGGTCACCCTCCACCAGGCCCCCACTCATGTCTACCACCACCCCCACCACCCAGCCACCAGGGGCACCCTCCACCAGGCCCCCACTCATGGCACCCACCACCCCCACACCCCAGCAGTGCAGGGTCACCCTCCACCAGGCCCCCACTCATGTCACCCACCACCCCCACACCCCAGCAGTGCAGGGTCACCCTCCACCAGGCCCCCACTCATGTCTACCACCACCCCCACACCCCAGCAGTGCAGGGTCACCCTCCACCAGGCCCCCACTCATGTCACCCACCACCCCCACACCCCAGCAGTGCAGGGTCACCCTCCACCAGGCCCCCACTCATGTCTCCCACCACCCCCACCCCCCAGCCACCAGGGGCACCCTCCACCAGGCCCCCACTCATGTCACCCACCACCCCCACACCCCAGCAGTGCAGGGTCACCCTCCACCAGGCCCCCACCCATGTCACCCACCACCCCCACACCCCAGCAGTGCAGGGTCACCCTCCACCAGGCCCCCACTCATGTCACCCACCACCCCCACCCCCCCAGCACTGTGGGGCACCTGCCAGCAGGCCCCCACCCATGTCCAATCCATGCCCCCCTGCACCTGGGTCCCAACATTCCCCAATCATGTCAGTAATGCCCATCCTCCCCTGCCAAAAGGCCCAACCAACTATCACACCCACCCACATATCAAAGGCAATTACATGTTACACCCCCAATTTAAATAATGCAATTTAACACATGTCTGTCACACACAATGGCTGCAAGTGAATGACAAAACACCCAACATGACATGCCTGAAAGCAATGAGATGATACGACACATTGAAGATTAAAAAAATAATATGTATTAAACACCAAGTAGAATGGAAATTAAATAAGAAAAAACACAAAGCAAATCAAACTAAACAAGATGAATGTCCAAGAAAATAATCTGAAAAAATAAAATAAGACAATGAAGAAGATCATCCTGGGTCCATGAGCCCTACCAAATTAAACCTAACTGACTACTAACTAAAAAGTGAACTATATACAAAAAAGTGGTGCATTGTCCAATCGCAACCAAAAAAAATTCAAAAAAACAAAGGAAACCTAACCCTAACTATACAACTATATACAAAGGCAGCGGGCTATTCGGACGGCTCACTGGTTGTTGTCATGGGCCAGGGCATCATCGAACTCCTGGTCAATGGCTTGGAGGCGGGCATGTTCCCTGGCCCCGAGGTCCCGCAGGGATAACGCAGTGTCAAGCTCAAACTCCCTGCGAAGACCCTCGAGGCACTCAGCCCGCCTCAGCGCCCTCCGCATGGAGTCCTCCGCCCTGACCATCGTGAGCCGTTCCTCCTCTGCCCGCTGCCGCTCCGCACCTATCCGCTGGCACAACCTCTCCCACACGGAAGCCACTCCCATTCCAGGGTTCTCCTGCCCTCCGGCCGATGCCTGCACCCCTGATGTTGATGGCCCCGAGCCATGATGCCTCCCACGTTGAGCCTGCTGCTGCCTCCGACGCAACTGCCTGTGCCAGCACGACGGCATCCAGGCTGATGGAAACCACCGACGCTGTCGTGCACGTGCCCTGCCCGATGATGCCGTCACATCCTCCATCTGCTGGGGTCCAGTTGCTCTGGTGTCCACCCCTGCTGGATCTCTGACTCCCGACTGTGGCAGGGATGGGATCCCCACCGAGCTGGCTGCATTGGTCGGGGCAGGTCCACAGGGGGCCCTGGTGGCATCTGGGCTGGAAGACGGCAAGGAGAACGACTGGTGGATAGCCTGCACAGAGGAGGAGAGGGCCGCCACATTGGCCAACACATGCAGGAAACCCCCGAACATGGCCGATCCCAATTGGGCCACGTCGGCACGGTGCACTTCGTGATGACGTGCGTGCTCCTCCCGGGAAGCACGCACGGCATCACGAATCACAGCCGTGCGCATCGCGACCCCAATCAGGACCTTCTCCGCACGGCCAGGGGTTCCCACGTCCGCAGGTGGAGGGGAGTCAGGTGACATGGACATCCCCTCTACCTGCGGACAGGCCTGGGACGGGGCATCCTTGCTGGTGCATGGTGGTGCACTCACAGGGTCAGGGACAGCGACATGCACAGGCCCCTCCACGGTGACCTGTGCTGCCTCCTGCCCCTGGCCCTGGACTGCACCACTTGCACCAGCAGGGATGCCCCCACCAGGCCCCATGTGTACCCCAGTGGCGGCCTCCTCCTCCTCTGTGCAAACCACCAACCTGGATGGCTCCTCACCGTCTCCCACCGTAGCAGGCCCCTGTGGGGGCTCACCCACCCCTTCCGCTGCAGCCGTGGGGGCATCCCCGCCGCCTTGCTCCACAGCGCCGTCTCCGCCCTCTTCTTCACTAGCCGCTGCGTAGAGGGAGACAAAGAACACAAGCATCAGGGCACTGTACAATGGTCCCCTAGACAGGAAGCAATAGCAGATGAGCACCACTGTCAAAGTACACTTCCATCATGTCCCTCCACAACACATGGGTCAGTCCAGGCAAAACACACACAGTAACAGGCATGGTGCATGCCATGGACATTTCCATGCATGTCCAATGGACTCTTGAAACATTCAATGATATGTAACTCACATGCATCATGGCTCATGCCCATCACATGCACACACTTCACCTCAGTCACATCCATCTGGCCCCAAACACACCAAACACAGCGGATACAAGGGTAATTTGGCTGCTTTACTGAATCTCTGCATTGTCACACACATGTGTCATGCATCCATGGCATGCACAAGTCACAGACACGCAGGTCAGGCACACAGACATGGCTACCATATATGTACCTGGCATCAGCACCCATCCCTCACCCCCACCCATGTCCAGGTACAGAGACTGGCATGCTCTCATGTTCAAAATCTGAATAGGGCTCCCCATGCGGCATTTCAACACATGCAACAACCATGTGCATCACACATCACTGGTCGCACATGCATTACCATGATGTCCCTGCACACATACATGCATACATGGCCTATGGCACACATACAGGCAAGTATCATAGAACCAGCACACCGCAACATGCCCTGTCTCACACAGTAATGCATGGACACTTACCGCTCAACTCCAGACGGGCCTCCCTCTCAAGGATCTGGGCGTGGAGCGCTGGGCGTACGCGTTCCAGGACCCTCATCTGGATGGAACTCATGCGGCCCAGCCCCCCTCCACGAGGCGCTGGGCCTTCACAAGGGTCCTGGACCTCAAGTCCTCCCAGCGCTTCTTGATCTTCAGGACGTCGCGGGTTGCCACCTCCTCCGCGTTGATGGCAACCACACAGTCGGCCCAGATCCTCTGCCGTCCTTCCTTGCTGGCGCGGGACGATCCAAAGAGGGCATCATACTGCCCCAGGACATGCTCCACCAGGACACCAACTTCGGTGACAGTGAAGCTGGTGCCCCTCTGCCCCTCTGGCCTGGGGTTGCCACTGGTGCCAGATGTGGAAGTGCCCGACATGGCAACCCCAGAGGCAGGTGTGGGTGGGCAACTGGGTCCTGGGGCTGGGCTGTGGAGCGATGTAATCCCAGCCGGGAGTCTTCAGTTCCAGCAGGGGTGGACACAGCAACTGGACCCCTGCAGATGGCTGATGTGCAGGCACCAAATGGCAGGGCACGGTGGCAGCAGGCAGGCAGGCAGGCAGGCAGCAGCAGATGGCACGTGGGAGGCTGCTCGGGGCACTGGGGGGCAGTAACTCGGCCTTCTGGGCAGGAGCGTGGGCTTCCGTGTGTTTTCGCGTGGCCAGCTTGATACGGAGTGATTTGGCACGTGAATATCCTGCACGTCAGCGTGAAATCCGAGGAAAGGCCCTTAGCGCGTAAGCGCGTCAGCACGCATACGCGATTCTATTGGACCAGAGTCCCTCAGCGCGTAAGCGCGTCTGTGACGTGACCCGCACGGGTGTTCCCCACTCAGCACGTGATGACGGGGCACACGTGGAGATACTGCACGTCAGAGTGTCATCGCGTGTAATTGGACAAAAGTGCGCGTACACGCGATTGGCCTATGTACGTGTATTTAATGGGTGCGCGGCCACTTACACACGCAAGTACGTCAGCGAACCTGTATCCCGTGGTGCGTGTGAATTTCCACACGCTATTGGACTGGGAACTGGATTCCAGGGGTGCGCGGGTCACACGCTGTATCCCGTGGTGCGTGTGAATTTCCACACGCTATTGGACTGGGAACTGGATTCCAGGGGTGCGCGGGTCACACGCTGTATCCCGTGGTGCGTGTGAATTTCCACACGCTATTGGACTGGGAACTGGATTCCAGGGGTGCGCGGGTCACACGCTCGCCTAGAACACGCGCAAAGCATAAAATTGCGGACTTTAACAATAACAAGCTCAGACGCCAGGATGAACATACCGTTCCTAGCAGCAGTGGCAGTGGGCTACCAAAGGAGGAGGAGGAGGATAGTCAGGGCCAGAATATTCACACCCAGAACCAGCCTTTTCGGGATGCCTGATGACCAGGTGTATGGGAGGTACAGGTTTCCACCACACATCATACTGGACCTGGTGACTGAGTGGGAGGATGACCTCACATCACCCACCCTGTGCTCCCAAGCACTCAGCCCCCTGGAGAAGGTCCTCAATGTACTGCACTTCTTAGCCACTGGATCATTTCAGCGGACAAGTGCCATAGTGGGTGGGGTGTCACAGGCCACCCAGTCACGCTGCCTACACCAGGTCTTGAACATCATGACTGCACGCCCATCAGTCCGCAGGCACATATACCTGCCCAGAACACCTGCAGAAAGGCATGCTGCCGCCCTGGATTTTTACGCAGTGGCACGATTCCCCAAAGTGCTAGGTGCCATCGACTGCACCCATGTGGCTCTACGTCCCCCCAGGGCATCTGAGCACAACTATAGGAACCGCAAGCACTGGCATTCCATCAACGTGCAGGTAGCATGTAATGTCAAGGGAATCATCACCTCAGTATATGCCAACTATCCCGGCTCCACCCACGACAGCTTCATTTACCGAATGTCCACCCTAAGCCGGGACCTAGAAGCTGGGCGGCATGGCGATACATGGCTGCTTGGTGAGTATGTATGCCACTGCACATGCATGCATGTTGGATACTGAGCAAGGTCACAACCTCACCAATGATACCAATCCCCACCTCCACAGGGGACAGTGCCTACCCTCTCAGCCCCCACATGATGACGCCAATTCGGAACCCCACCACGCCACCCCAGGTAAGATATAACACAGCCCACATTACAACCAGGGGCATAGTGGAGCGCACATTCGGAGTGCTAAAGTCACGCTTTCGCTCCCTTGACCGTTCTGGCGGGCAGCTGTTATACGCTCCCCCAGTAGTGTGCAGGATCATAGTGGCAGCATGTGTCCTGCACAACGTTGCAACACGCCGGGGCCTGGCCGTGGACATGGTGGTGGCCCCACATCCCCAACCACATGCACAGCCGCTGCGCATGGGAGGGGAAAGGGCACGGGGGAGGCAGCCCGTACACAGCTAGTGGCTAATTACTTCACATAGAAATCACACCCCTGTGGAGTGCACACTGCCCTGGCACATTCCATCTGACAATCAATGATGACTCAACCTGACACTGATCCTGAATGTCTGGAGAATGAACCGGGAATACCATGTCAGCCTGAGATTGTTCACCTGGAAGTGTCACAATGTGTGCATCCCTACCCACACAGACACCACCAATGCAGTTTTGTGAAGTTACACATTGAAGCAGCTAAAATTAATACCCACTTGCAAAATGCAACAAGAGGACAGTGCCATGTCAGCCAACCCAACCCCAGCACTGCCACACGACACACCGTGCCATGTCATGCTAATTGCAGGTAAACAAAGTAATCCCCACAACATGACATCACTCTCACTATGTACAGTGGCACTATTATAAACCTGCAACACCTGAAATGCTCACAGCAATGCCGGACCAACAACATACTTGAGCACGTAGTACCATTAACATGACATCACAAATGTTACATATTAGTAGTCTCACCACCTGGAAATGCCTGCACTCCCACCACTACCAACTGTGCAGTGTTGTCACCATGTAGAGTTGTAGGTGCACTGCTGCCAACATGGTCCCCATCTCCAGACTAGAGGTCCTTGTGTGGACTTGAGGAGGGACCTGCAAATTGGGAGGTAGACACAGAAGAAGAGTTACACATCAATGCAACATGCAGTGTACAACACAACAGCAATATGCACTATGAATGTATACACAGTATTGACTACAGACTGGCAACACAGCTCATGGGAGTCCAACGTCACTGTGTAATTCACTGTCACTTGGGCACACCCTTTGCAAGCCCATGGAAACGGGAAGCAGGAGGGGTGTGTGTGACTCAAACCCAAGCATCTGAACCAAATACATTACAAGCCTGCATGTGCCCAGCCACAATGCAGCGTATGCCCACAGGAACCACGGAAGCCAACAGATCGAAGCCAACAGATCGAAGCCAACAGATCGAAGCCAACAGATCGTCCCAAAAAAATTGGGAATAAAAGAAATCAAAATAAAAATAAAAATAAGAAACAATCAAAAATGGCCATTGATGGGCCCGGGGGGGTTGGGGAGGCCACCCAGGAGGTCCGAGGACAGGATGCACACCAGAACCCACCTGCGTGGATCCTGGGAAGATAAAACACCTCCATGGGCTCATGGCACACACGGCTACCCTATTGTGGGAGTATCACTGCTGTCGCTATTATCACCCTGTGCAGCTGCATCCGGAGGTGGTTGCACTATGGGAGGCAGCCCACGCAAGGCCCTAGTCTGCTCCTCCATGGCTGCAAGCATGCGGGTGTGGTAGGTCTGGTTCTGGAGGATGAGTGTGCGGAGGTCCCCATGCAACAACTCACGGGATGCCCGGACCTCCGCCCTCGTTGCCTGCATCTCAGCTGAGAGCGTACGGGTGAGACGCTCCAGCTGCTGTTCTGTCCTTTGGTGTGTTGAAGCCTCAAGCTCAACAAGAGTCGTCCTGAGGTGTAGGAGCTCCTGCCTCAGGGCTTCCCTGTGGCCCTGGGACTCAATGGAGATGGCCTCCTGCAGAGTCGCCAGTGCCGCCCGCCTGTCCCTGTTGGACCCCAACATGTCCTCTCTGTGTGACTGGCAGATGGAGTTGGTTGCCTGCTCTAGTGGCTCCATCAGCCTTTCTGGGGGGACAATGGAAGTGGCCACCCTATCCATGGCCTGAGCCATCATCTCGGATGATGCAGCCTGTTGGGTAGCCATACCGTAAATGGATTGCTCCCATGCGGTATTGCCGGGTGGCGTACGGCCACCACGTCGGCGGGCACCACACCTGTCTGGGGCAAGGCGAACTGCGCCTTGCTGTGCCGGCACTGCCTGAGGCTGCAGGACTGCATTCCCCCTCTTATCTGCTGGCCCAGGAACAGGATCAGATGTCGCGGAGTGTGACCCTGCATCCGTAACCACCGAAGGCGTAGCTGCCAACACTGACATCCCCATGGAGGGTACTGACCCTGGTGCAGGTGGGTGAGACAGAACAGAATCCCTCCCTGGAACACTCACCTGCGACGGCACGTAGGTCTCATCCGAATCAACACCTGAGTACAGCTCGGGGGAGGTGCAGCCAGAGACACCCCTTGAGAGCACGACCTGCAGCACTTGTGGGTTCTCCCCCACCACCACACCACGTCCCTCACTGGTGGTTGGTCGGCCCTGGGACACCTCCTGGGTCTGCGCCATCTCCACAACCCCAGCAGTATCAGGTGCGTCTTCCCCTGCAAAGACATGTAAACAAATAAATGGAAACAGGCATTAGCACCATGGCACACATTGAGGGCTGAGAAGCAAGAGAACCAGTACTTGATTGACACATGTCCCACATGACTAAAACCCTCCCATGCATGCACCCTCACTGCGTATGAAGTGCAGGCAAATGGCACACACTGATGACACCAAGATGGAAGATGAACACATTTTCTGCATGCTGCCTGGCAGTGGCATCACACATTGGCCTGTGATTGGCAGGTGAAACACACATGCCATCACACAGATGGCATGTACCATTGCTATTGAGTGAAGATGGAGAGGAGGGCAGCACCTATTCATTCAGTCCAGTTCCCGCATGTAATAGCTTTTCTAATTCTAACAGGTCAGATTTTTCACCTGGAGCTGCCAGTCTGAAATGGTCAAATTGCACAGGGACATGGGTGTACAAATGATATCCAGGTAACAAAGTCACTCCACTTTACCATAGCCATGTCAGACATGTGACTAGTGGACAGCGACATGCCTAGTGAAAGTGGTGGAATGCAAACAAACTGACTGAATGAACAGTGAAAAAGAAGCAAATATGTTGGGTCAAGGTGACACTTCAAGGGCAACTGGCGTGCAGTTGTGCTAGATGTCTACTGTTGGCAGAAGGGATACTGCTATGGCCAAATGCAGCTGCGCAGGAAGGATTGCATGAAGCACATGGCTGACCCATACGACTCAGGCGCACACACTCTCACCTGGCACCCGAACAGAAGCCCTCACACACACACCATGCACATGGATGACACACACATGCATGTGCACTCACCGGACAATGCCTCGTAATCAGCCAGATCTCCCACGCCTTGGATCTGTTCCTCCGTGACGTAGGTCCCAGCGACTGACTCATGTGGAGTGAGTTCCATGTCTACTACTGGAGACCCACCTCCAGTCACTAGAGTTGCGGCATGACTTGAGGCCAGCTTACTCTTTGCCCTGCGCTTTAGGTCATTCCAGCGCTTATAGCAATCATTGGCTGTGCGCCTCACGATTCCAAGGGCACTTACGATGTCCGCAACGGTCTGCCAGTGTGCCTGGCGTTGTGCAGGTGTGGTCTTGGATCCTGCAACAATGACCATCTCGTTGTCATGTCCGGACACATACTCGACAAGTGCATTCAGTTCGTCATCCGTGAAGCTGGGCTTCCTGGACGGGCCGGACTGTGTAGCCGTGTCTGGGGCATCAGCCTGTGCCGGACGAGCACTCTTCCTCTTCCGCTTGGAAGGCGGCGGTGATCCTGAGTGTCCTGCGCAGCTCTGGACACTTGGGGCAGGAGCCCTGGTGGACTCTGTATCAGGAGTGTGGGATTGCACACTCAGCATGGGAGTTGGTGCAGGCATTGGCTCTAGTGTGATGGTGTCAGGGGGAATGTCAGCAGCATGGACTAGGACCGACACTGTCCTGGCTGGGTGTGTGAGGGCTGGGGTGGATGGAGCCGCAGCTGCCCCTGCAGCCTCTCCGCCCTGCCTCCTTGGTGCAGCAGATGACCTTGCTGCCCCAGATCCACGTGGCATGATGGCATCAACGTGCACCAGCGCACGTGTCGTAGCCCTGCTGACCTGGAAGTCAGCCATGGAGTCAGCCAGGTCTGGTGCCACAATGGGCTGGTCCAACAAGGGCTGAGCATGGATGGTGTCAGCCACTTCAGCCTCAACGGGAGGGGGGGAGGGGGGATGATGGGTGCCCTTGACTGGTCCTCCACACATGGGGGGACAGGCTCACCCTGCAAGTTACAACCACGTCCCCTACCGGATCCACCACGGCCACCACTTGTGGCTCTTCCATCTTTGCCACCCTTACGGAATCCTCGCCTACCAGCCATGGCACTGATATTAATGTGCGTATGGGAGTGGCTGTAGACAATTGTCCTGGGCAATTGGGGGTCAAAGGGGTTGGGTACCAGATGGTAATTGTACCCTAGTGCTCTAGCACGGCTGATTGTAACCCCTGGGGAAAGATGACGGGTCACGCAACGCACAGGACGCCCAAAAAAGGGAGATGACGTGCACGCAACCCCTCCTAGACCACGTGTGCAGAAAGAAAAACCTGCACTATGCTGTGGCACCCAGTAACACAAGAATGAACGTATGCGTGTCACACGCAGCCTAGAATGACCTCTGAAGGGGTAGGCTACACACGGGGCAAGCACAGAAGTTGGATACGTGCGTGACTCACCGTCTGCCAGGTAAAAGAGCGTGAAAAATGAGCGCGTTTGGCTGGCTAAACCCCTGCCAAAAGAAGATGTGTACGCTGTCTGAGAAGACAGGACAACAGTAGAAGGGGACACTGTTTGAGGGAACAGGCCCAGGTAAACCAGTAAAAGAGAAAAAAGAGAAAAAGCTGTCAGAGGTAACAGGGAATACGAACTGGAAACGCCGTGAAGTAAATCGCGTGTGAAACGACAAGAAGTACAGAATTCACCCACTCGCTCTCCACGAAAAGCACGCACAAGGAAATGGTGTTCTACATGTACCTTATATACTGGCCCACACGTACAGCGTCACTTACGCGGCGTGTACGTTCACCAATCACACGCTTTGTCACTCCTGCGTGTAGATCCATTTTCACCAATCACACGCTTTGTCACTTCTGCATGTAGATCCATTTTCACCAATCACACGCTTTGTCACTTCTGCGTGTAGATCCATTTTCACCAATCACACGCTTTGACACTGGGACGTGTCACGCAACAATTTCCTGCACGTGCAGGTGACTATAGGCGCGCATATGCTGTTGACGGGTTTACGCGCTGAGGGCCTTTGCTGACGTGTGGGATTTCACTCCCTATCAGGCTGTCCACGCGTTCACACACGAGAGACCACGCTCCTGGCCAGGAGGCCAAATTACTGCCCCCCAGAGCCCTGAGCACGCTCCCACCTGCTGCTGCCTGACTGCCTGCTGGCCACGTGCCCCACAGTGCTGGTGGGTGGGGGTGTTGGGAGACATGGGTGGGGGCCTGGTGGAGGGTGCCCCTGGTGGCGGGGGAGTGGGGGTGGTGGGAGACATGGGTGGGGGCCTGGTGGAGGCTGCCCCTGGTGGCGGGGGGGTGGGGGCGGTGGGAGACATGGGTGGGGGCCTGGTGGAGGCTGCCCCTGGTGGCGGGAGGGTGGAGGGTGACCCTGCACTGCTGGGGTGTGGGGGTGGTGGGAGACATGGGTGGGGGCCTGGTGGAGGCTGCCCCCGCACTGCTGGGGGTTGGGGTGGTGGGAGGCATGGGTGGGGGCCTGGTGGAGGCTGCCCCTGGTGGCGGGGGGGTGGGGGTGGTGGGAGACATGGGTGGGGGCCTGGTGGAGGCTGCCCCTGGTGGCGGGGGGGGTGGGGGTGGTGGGAGACATGGGTGGGGGACTGGTGGAGGCTGCCCCTGGTGGCGGGAGGGTGGGGGTGGTGGGAGACATGGGTGGGGGCCTGGTGGAGGCTGCCCCTGCACTGCTGGGGGTTGGGGGTGGTGGGAGGCATGGGTGGGGGCCTGGTGGAGGCTGCCCCTGGTGGCAGGGGGGGTGGGGCTGGTGGGAGACATGGGTGGGGGCCTGGTGGAGGCTGCCCCTGGTGGCGGGAGGGTGGGGGTGGTGGGAGACATGGGTGGGGGCCGGGTGGAGGCTGCCCCTGCACTGCTGGGGTGTGGGGGTGGTGGGTGACATGAGTGGGGGCCTGGTGGAGGGTGACCCTGCACTGCTGGGGTGTGGGGGTGGTGGTAGACATGAGTGGGGGCCTGGTGGAGGGTGACCCTGCACTGCTGGGGTGTAGGGGTGGTGGGTGACATGAGTGGGGGCCTGGTGGAGGGTGACCCTGCACTGCTGGGGTGTGGGGGTGGTGGGTGACATGAGTGGGGGCCTGGTGAAGGGTGCCCCTGGTGGCTGGGGGGTGGGGGTGGTGGTAGACATGAGTGGGGGCCTGGTGGAGGGTGACCCTGCACTGCTGGGGTGTGGGGGTGGTGGGTGACATGAGTGGGGGCCTGGTGGAGGGTGACCCTGCACTGCTGGGGTGTGGGGGTGGTGGGTGACATGAGTGGGGGCCTGGTGGAGGCTGACCCTGGTGGCTGGGGGGTGGGGGTGGTGGTAGACATGAGTGGGGGCCTGGTGGAGGGTGCCCCTGGTGGCGGGAGGGTGGGGGTGGTGGGAGACATGGGTGGGGGCCTGGTGGAGGCTGCCCCTGCACTGCTGGGGGTTGGGGGTGGTGGGAGGCATGGGTGGGGGCCTGGTGGAGGCTGCCCCTGGTGGCGGGGGGGTGGGGGTGGTGGGAGACATGGGTGGGGGCCTGGTGGAGGCTGCCCCTGGTGGCGGGAGGGTGGGGGTGGTGGGAGACATGGGTGGGGGCCGGGTGGAGGCTGCCCCTGCACTGCTGGGGTGTGGGGGTGGTGGGTGACATGAGTGGGGGCCTGGTGGAGGGTGACCCTGCACTGCTGGGGTGTGGGGGTGGTGGTAGACATGAGTGGGGGCCTGGTGGAGGGTGACCCTGCACTGCTGGGGTGTGGGGGTGGTGGGTGACATGAGTGGGGGCCTGGTGGAGGCTGACCCTGGTGGCTGGGGGGTGGGGGTGTTGGTAGACATGAGTGGGGGCCTGGTGGAGGGTGCCCCTGGTGGCGGGAGGGTGGGGGTGGTGGGAGACATGGGTGGGGGCCTGGTGGAGGCTGCCCCTGCACTGCTGGGGGTTGGGGGTGGTGGGAGGCATGGGTGGGGGCCTGGTGGAGGCTGCCCCTGGTGGCGGGGGGGGTGGGGGTGGTGGGAGACATGGGTGGGGGCCTGGTGGAGGCTGCCCCTGGTGGCGGGAGGGTGGGGGTGGTGGGAGACATGGGTGGGGGCCGGGTGGAGGCTGCCCCTGCACTGCTGGGGTGTGGGGGTGGTGGGTGACATGAGTGGGGGCCTGGTGGAGGGTGACCCTGCACTGCTGGGGTGTGGGGGTGGTGGTAGACATGAGTGGGGGCCTGGTGGAGGGTGACCCTGCACTGCTGGGGTGTGGGGGTGGTGGGTGACATGAGTGGGGGCCTGGTGGAGGGTGACCCTGCACTGCTGGGGTGTGGGGGTGGTGGGTGACATGAGTGGGGGCCTGGTGGAGGGTGCCCCTGGTGGCTGGGGGGTGGGGGTGGTGGTAGACATGGGTGGGGGCCTGGTGGAGGGTGACCCTGCACTGCTGGGGTGTGGGGGTGGTGGGTGACATGAGTGGGGGCCTGGTGGAGGGTGACCCTGCACTGCTGGGGTGTGGGGGTGGTGGGTGACATGAGTGGGGGCCTGGTGGAGGCTGACCCTGGTGGCTGGGGGGTGGGGGTGGTGGTAGACATGAGTGGGGGCCTGGTGGAGGGTGCCCCTGGTGGCGGGGGGGGGGTGGGGGTGGTGGGAGACATGGGTGGGGGCCTGGTGGAGGCTGCCCCTGGTGGCGGGAGGGTGGGGGTGGTGGGAGACATGGGTGGGGGCCTGGTGGAGGCTGCCCCTGCACTGCTGGGGGTTGGGGGTGGTGGGAGGCATGGGTGGGGGCCTGGTGGAGGCTGCCCCTGGTGGCGGGAGGGTGGGGGTGGTGGGAGACATGGGTGGGGGCCTGGTGGAGGCTGCCCCTGCACTGCTGGGGGTTGGGGGTGGTGGGAGGCATGGGTGGGGGCCTGGTGGAGGCTGCCCCTGGTGGCGGGGGGGGTGGGGGTGGTGGGAGACATGGGTGGGGGCCTGGTGGAGGCTGCCCCTGGTGGCGGGAGGGTGGGGGTGGTGGGAGACATGGGTGGGGGCCTGGTGGAGGCTGCCCCTGGTGGCGGGAGGGTGGGGGTGGTGGGAGACATGGGTGGGGGCCTGGTGGAGGCTGCCCCTGCACTGCTGGGGGGTGGGGGTGGTGGGAGGCATGGGTGGGGGCCTGGTGGAGGCTGCCCCTGCACTGCTGGGGGTTGGGGGTGGTGGGAGGCATGGGTGGGGGCCTGGTGGAGGCTGCCCCTGGTGGCGGGGGGTGGGGGTGGTGGGAGACATGGGTGGGGGCCTGGTGTAGGCTGCCCCTGGTGGTGGGGGGTTGGGGGTGGTGGGAGGCATGGGTGGGGGCCTGGTGGAGGCTGCCCCTGGTGGCGGGGGGGTGGGGGTGGTGGGAGACATGGGTGGGGGCCTGGTGGAGGCTGCCCCTGGTGGCGGCGGGGGTGGGGGTGGTGGGAGGCATGGGTGGGGGCCTGGTGGAGGCTGCCCCTGGTGGCGGGAGGGTGGGGGTGGTGGGAGACATGAGTGGGGGCCTGGTGGAGGGTGCCCCTGGATGGTGGGGGCTGGGGGTGGTGGGAGACATGAGTGGGGGCCTGGTGGAGGCTGCCCCTGGTGGCGGGGGGGGTGGTGGGAGACATGGGTGGGGGCCTGGTGGAGGGTGCCCCTGGTGGCGGGGGGGTGGGGGTGGTGGGAGACATGGGTGGGGGCCTGGTGGAGGCTGCCCCTGCACTGCTGGGGGTGGGGGTGCAGGGGGACATGAGCAGGTGTGCAGGGTAGTCCCCTGTTTTGTAGGCTGCCTGCAGGGGCCGTGGAGGGTGTACAGGGAACACCTGTGAGGACCCACCCAGCCTAATCGCGTGTGACTTCCCACGCACCCCTGTAATACACGTACCCAGCCAAATCGCGTGTGATGATTCCCACGCACCCCTGTAATACACGTACCCAGCCAAATCCCGTGTGATAATTCCTGCGCACCCCTGTAATACACGTACCTGGCCAAATCGCATCCCTGTAATACACGTACCCAGCCGAATCGCATGTAAAACTTCCCGTGTACCCCTGTAATACACGTACACAGCCAAATCGCATGTGATAATTCCCGCGTACCCCTGTGATACACGTGCCCTGGCTAATCGCGTGTGAAACTTCCCGCCTACCCCTGTAATACACGTACCCTGGGCAATCTCGTGTTCAACTTCCCGCGTACCCCTGTAATACACGTACCCTGGCTAATCGCATGTAAGACTTCCCGCATACCCCTGTAATACACGTACCCTGGCCAATCGCGTGTTAAACTTCCCGCATACCCCTGTAATACACGTACCCTGGCCAATCGCGTGTTAAACTTCCCGCGTACCCCTGTAATACACGTACCCTGGCTAATCGCGTGTTAAACTTCCCGCGTACCCCTGTAATACACGTACCCTGGCTGGCTAATCGCATGTTAAACTTCCCGCATACCCCTGTAATACACGTACCCTGGCCAATCGCGTGTTAAACTTCCCGCGTACCCCTGTAATACACGTACCCTGGCTAATCGCGTGTATAACTTCACGCGTACCCCTGATATGCACGTTACCCGCTTTGCGTTCCTTGTTTGGCAGCCCTGTAAACTGGTCCAGGGTTAGCGCAGCCCTTTGCGATGATTTAGCGATTTTGATGGCTTTTCCTTGCGCGAGGGCGTTCTTGGGGGCGTTACTGGCGCTGCTGCAGGGTCGCTGCGATACTCTGCGCCACGGCTGGTTTGGGAGCCTAAAATCCATGAATACGCTGTGCGCGGAAATCGGTTTTATCGCACGTGCCTGGCGCAGTCAATCGCACGCGGACACTCTGCGCCAGCCGCTTGCGACACTTTTCTGCGAAATTCTATGAATTACCCTGTTAACGTATACAAAACACTGCAGCAAGAATACTCCTGCGACGAAACAGAAGAGACCACATCACGCAAGCTACAAGAAGCCTCCAAGTAAAAAAAAGGCATTATCTTGAAAGCCCTCCACATCAACCACAAATCACTACATGGACAATGAGTCCAATTCCACCAAGTCAAAATCAACCGCTATCAACCAGGAAGAAACCTAAGATCAAGTGACGACCTCCAAATCGAAACAAAACAATATGAAAAAACGAAATTCGGAGAACCGCATTCTCACATCTATTTGCCAGTCTATGGAATTCAATCATGAACAAAATAAGAATGACAAATAACCACCTCACCTTAAGAAAACGACTGAAAACTTGGCTATTTAACTCACAGTGATTAGCTTTAAAATGGGTGCTGCAGGCAATAACACCGGAGACCCGATATCATTTAATGACAGTACGGATTCTGGAACCAAAAATAAAACAAACACACTGTACCAATGACTAACCTTCCCAGATGCTTGCTCCTCTCCAGCATAAACACCCATATCTCCCACGATCCAACGGATTAGTCTCACTTCACACAAATACGCAACTCACACATCCACAATCAAAACTAACTGCTGCAAAGTAACATCCCAGTCACTGGACGTTGCCCTTCGGGATACAATAACCACAGTGCACACAATCCAAACACACTTAGAAAGCCTACTAGCACAGATGCCAGTTTGTTCTGGTTCTACAAGCATCAACAGAAAAGCACAACCTCTATCCTACTCCCTCTTCCACTAACCTACCCAACCCACTTTGTACAGAACCAAGTGAGTGGCTGGAGACCAAACTAATGGTAACAGTGCACGGTATAAGTCAACTTAACATAACCTGACATATTTGCAAACCTCTTAAAAGTATAGCCTGCCCTCGGCTCATATTACCACAAGAGGTCAAGGGGGTATATCTCTTAAATGTGCCTGTTTCACCTCTATCATTGTGATCACTGTTGTTTCATTGATGTTTGCTGGCAGATTAGGCGGTTTAGCCACTATTCCTTTGGGGCATTAGCCATGTCATCACACTGTGTGTCTGCATGGGGATGTGTGGATATATTCACACGAAGTGCTTTGTGTGTTTGTGTGTGTGTGTGTGTGATCAGTCTGTATGCAGAGGTATGTCTGTGGAGTTCAGAGTGAAGTTGTGTGTATGCATGTATCAAGGTTTTTGCATTACACAGTGTGTGTGCCTTAGTGATTGTGCACACAGGTGCATTTGCATGCTGGGGAGTTGTGTGCATAGATATGTGCCTCCCCACATAAGTCTGTGTGCAAGTGTGGAATTGTCTGTAACCTTATTGCTAGGCATGTGAACAACTAATTCGTTTGGGCTCACACTTCTAACCCCTCCCACATAAACACTGCTTTATATCACCACACACTTTTCCTTCCCCTCACTTTAACCACTTCCCATTGTCTGACAAAATGGCAGCAATTTCATGCAATTTCAAGCCCATGCACAGTGGTGAACGTTTTGAGGTATACGTCTTATAGGGTCATTGCATGCACAATGTCCCTTGTCAAGATCTGTGTCTGACATCACCATTACTAGATCCCATTTATTTCCACAGGAGATGCTGGATACACACTGCTGCCATTGTTCCTAACTGTGATTCATGTTCCCCTAGAGTGTAACATGAGGAGAACTATAACCAAGCATGTATTTAACCCATACCCCAATAAAATGGGAATTCCGGCTCCTAAAGGCCTAATTAAAGTTCTTGCATTGTATAGGCAGTGCAATGCTTTAGAGCCCTAAGGCTGAAAAAATAGTCAGCGTGTGCTGCATTCAGCACAATACAGCAATCAAGTGAGGGGTGCCCATGCCTGACCTGTATGCAGTAAGCAGTCAGGAGCAGGAGGATACATGTAGACATTTAGATGCAAGCAATTGGTGATTTGTTCACCTGGAAAGAGACACATCAACCACTCTCATTCACTCTGAAAATAAACCTAGTACATTGTTGTCATGTACAATTGTTAGCAATTTAATACATGTGGCACAAACATCATCACCAACAACAACCACTCCCTCCCCTATGTTAAAATAACACCCACCTGCTCTAGTAACCCAATGGTAACCAATCTTCTCCCTTAACCGCAACATCACCCACCATCTCCTTTAAGCCCCATGCACATTACTCCCATGGGGACAATGTATTTGTCCAAATATTCCCACCTAATGCCTCCAAGCCCTCTATACCAAGAGGGACACTGGCAGTTTGGACCAACAATGGGGCCCAGCGTTGTGTCCTCCTGCACCTTGCATTGGTAAGAGAGGTAATGGGCCACCTTCTATAGCCTAGCCACATCCTTCTGGATGATATGGCTCTCTTTCACTGTCCGATTAGCTAACTGTGTTTGGCCAATCTGCTGCTACTCCATTAAACATAGCCTATACATCAATGCATGGGGTTGATATCAAGGAGCAAGACCCCTGGCAGCACTTGGATGGTTCCTTCCCATCCCTTGAAGTAGTGGTCTAAAACCATAGGGGTGATATGATATGGCATTTATAATACGCCTATACACAAGTGTTTCAAGGCGCGACAAGGCAAGAGAGGGGGAACAGAGGGAAGATAGAGACAACGATCTTACTAGGCCAGGTGACATTGAGATTGCAAGGGGAGGGGGAAGGGAAAAGTGCGGGGGTAGTGCAGTATAAAGGAAACAGAAACATAAATAAGACAATAATAAATAAAAGTACTGCCAGCTGGTGGCAAGTGCAAGTGCAGACACTGGGTGTCAAGTGCTGGTAGGGGGCTGTAGGGATACAGAAACAGTCCCCGAGTGCAAGGGTTGCAAGGGGGGGCAGTGCAGGTGTGCAACTGTCAGGGAGGGGACATGAGCCCGAGATCAGAGGGTAGCCAGGTAACCAGTGCAGGGTGCTTACCAGCTGGGTTGATTGGGTGTGGGAGGTCAGGGGCCTGTTGATGCATAAGGGCCCCGGACACCAATCACAGCAACTGTGGAGTTAGCAGAGGAGAGAAGAAGGGAAGGAGGAGATAAAGAGAAAAGTCTTGAGGAGCTTCATGAATTTAAGAAAGCCCTGCTCAAGGCGCAGAGGCAGGGGGAGGCTTTTCTATAGGAGGGAGCCAGCTGACGAAAGCGATCAACCACCTACCCTCTGTTTAGCGAAACGCTTTACACACAGAGAGTTTGTGCAAGAGGCACGTAGTGGTCTAGAGGGATAGTATTTAGTGAGATAAAGTTGAAGATAGTGTGGTCTCTGGGCCCAAACAGTCTTGTGGAGGATGCAGAGGTATTTGAATTTAATCCTTGCAGCAACTGGGAGCCAGTGAAGACTTTGTAGGGCAGGAGAGATGCAGTCCCTGGGCTTGAGGCATAGGATAAATCTCGCTGCCCAATTCTGGATTAGCTGGAGGGGTTGCAGAGTGGAAGAAGGTAGATTCAAGAGGAGTGAAACAGTAAGTGTTCCACAAACGAATGCGCTGCCAGCACACTACCGTTATGTATATGTAACATTAAACCTCCTAATACTCCTTCCATAAAATAATTTTCGATTGAAACGTGAATACAATTGGCGTGTTTAATTACATTCAAAGTCCATGATCCAACACCAAATTCATATGCACAAATGGCAGAGTCGTATGCCAACATGTGTTTCGACCTCCACAGGTCTTTTTCAAGGCAAGTCTTACTGGTGACTGTCCTCTTGAAATTATGTGCAAAACTTGACTTTTAGTTCTGGTCGGTGTCCTTTAGAATGAATGAATTATTCCTTGAGTTCGTCATACTCAGTCTTTCAGGCGGAACCGTCCATCTCGTAATGAAAGACTTGGTTCCGCATGAAAGACTGATTACGTAATGCCACTTAAGGCAGGCTGTTTCACAGTATGACGAACTCAAGGAATAATTCATTCATTCTAAAGGACACCGACCAGAACTAAAAGTCCACTTTTGCACATAATTTCAAGAGGACAGTCACCAGCAAGACTTTAAAACAGAATTTTGCCTTGAAAAAGACCTGTGGAGGTCGAAACACGTGTTGGCATACGACTCTGCCATTTGGGCATATGAATTTGGTGTTGGATCGTGGACTTTGAATATAATTAAACACGGCAATTGTATTCACGTTTCAACCGAAAATTATTTTATGGAAGGAGTAATAGGAGGTTTAGTGTTACATATACATAACGGTAGTGTGCTGGCAGCGCATTCGTTTGTGGAACACTTACTGTTTTCACTTTATTGCTATGTGGGTTAGGGGTGCCCACCTGTTCCCCCAGGATGCTGCAGCTAGTTCTGGTGCTTTTTGAGGAAGGATTTTGTTCAAACACACAAGCTTAAGCGCTTCCACCATACCTGGCACACTTCAACTCTATTGTTTTTCTAGATTCAGGAGGAGGCTATTGCAATCGTCAAGCCTAGAGAGAACCAGGGATCGAGTAACATTGAGTCTCTGGGGGAAAGTGAGAAAACCAAAAATTCCTTTGAGAAGGAAGAGCAGAAAGTGGGACTTCTTGACAATGCCATAGTGTGAGGGAGGAGGGAGGAGGGAGGGAGAGAAGTCGAAGATTACTCCAAGTTTTCTGGCTTCAGAAGAAGGATCAGGGGGAGAGACCAAGGAGGAAGGCCAAAGTGAAGTGAAGAAGGAGGGAGCGGGGGACCCGATGGGAATATCTCAGTTTTTACTGGCGGTGAGGCAGAAATTGTTGGAGGTAAACCAGGACTGGATGGCAGAAAGGCAGTCAGGGATGATGGAGGGTGCAAGAGGGTTAACATGAAGTTTGAAAAAGAGCTGTGTGTTATCTGTGTAACACCGGAAGTTGGAGGAGAAGGAGGAGATGAGGCATGCAAGCTGAGCAAGGTATATGTTAAAGAGCCAAGGGGAGAGGATAGAACCCTGAGCGACACCACCGATTGAGAAGGAAGTAGGAGAGGAGAACATGCCCAGGATGACTTGGGAAGAGTGGCAATTAGGAAGGATGTCAGCCAGTCCAGTGCCCGGTCCGAGATAGCATGGGTATTGTGGAGTCTTCGTATGAGGATGGAATGGTTGACTGTGTCAAAGGCACAAGAGGGGTTGAGACGGATGATGACAGCTGGGCAGTTGAAGTCCACGGATGCGAGCAGTTCTTCACAGGTGTTCAGGAGAGCAGTTTCCATTCCTGTGGATGCTCGGAATCCATATTGATGGTTGTGGAGACCACCAACAAGTTTGGTGTGTGAGTTCAGTTGGGGCAATGCAAGCTTCTTCAGTAGCTTCCCCAGGAAGGGGGTGATGGAGCTAGGGTGGTAGTTGACAGGGGAGGTACGGTCTGATTAAGGTTTTTTTATTTTTTTAGATATCGGAGCACAGGGGAGTGCTTATGGGAGGAGGGGAAAGATCCAGTGACAAAATAGTGATTGCCGAAATCAGCAAGTATGGGGGCAAGAGAGCCAATGTTATCCTTGATGGTCCTGGATGAGCAAGGGGAAAGCTGTTTAGAACAGACCTTCATGGAGCCGACAACTCTGGTAACTTCATCAGGTGTGACAGGGGAGAAGGAGGAGAAGGAGGAGGGTTAGGGACCAAGGGAGGCAGGGGGTGTGGGATGGGTTGGGAGGCTGGGTAGACAGGGTGTTTAGGATGTCCTGAGTTTTGGTGTCGAAGTGTGTGGCCACTGTGTTGCAGAGGACCTGGGAAGGAGAAGGGGAGGAGGAGACTACAGAAGGGTTGGCTAGTTCCCTTCAGATCTTGAAAAGTTCAGCCGTGTTGTTGGATGCACCGGAAACCCATCCCTATATGTGGGCTCTTTGTTGGCACGGATGGAGCGTCTGTATTGACTTTGGAGCAGCTTGCAGGCCAGTTTGTCAGAAGATGAGCATGAGGTTTGCCACTTCCGTTCTGCCACCCTGCACTTTCATTTCAGGGTTGTATGTTCTGAGTCGTACCAGGTGTTATGCTTAGGGGCAGGTTTCAGGCGAATCTGCATGACTGGGGCAAGAATGTCCAGAGTATTGCTGATGGACAGGTGAAGGTTGCTGAGCACAGTGTCAGAGGTAGAATGTGAGGTAGGGGGTGAGGGGTGATGAAGGTAAAAGTGAAAGCAGCCAGTGACACTCCTTTCATCAGGTGGATGTAAGTGAACAAGGTTGGGGGTGCTTTTTGGGGGACAATCAGAGGTCCAAAGGGTCCTAGATGGGAGGAGATGAAAGAATGGTCTGAACATGAGAGAGGGGTGACTAGTGGGGGGAGAGAGAGGTCAGTGTATATGAGGGCATCCAGAGTGTGTCCAGCTGAATGGGTTGGCCCAGAAGGGAGAAAGGAGAGGGAAAGAGAGATGCAGATGTCAGTGAAGAGAGTGGATGCAGAGCCAGGAGAGTTCAGTTGGATGTTGAAATCACCAAGGAGGAGGAGGTTTGAGGTGGATTAATGTAAGGAAGAACAGACATCAGCCCATTCAGAGAGGAAGAGGGTGGTGGTATCTGGAGGCCAGTAAATGGCAGCAATGGTCAGGGTGAAGATGGGAGAGATGTCCAACTTGAAAACTGGCTTTCAATGGAAGAGTAGAGCTGGGTGGGTAAGATGGCAGCAGGAACCCACTCAGGGAAGATTAAGGCAATACCCCCGCCACTGCAGTGAGGTCGAGGCTTGGAGATGATCTTGAAGACATCAGAGGAAGTCAAAGGCAGTGACTGAGCTGGCATTGAACCATGTCTCAGTAAGAGTGAGAATATCGAGGTCAATGTCTTCAAGAAGTAGGCCGATGTCAGCGCCGAGTGTTTGTTGGCTGAGTGGGCGTTAAGAGTCGCCAGATGGAGAAAATATCTGCCTTTGAATGTTTAGTGAGTTGGGGTACAAGGGCGTGATGCAGCATTCAGAGGAGGGGGAGAGACAAGTAGTAGGGGGAGACACAGGCAAAGGGAGTAAGTTAATGAGAGAAGGCAAGATCCGGTAAAAGAGAAGGAGGTTGGGTTGTGGACCCTGAACAGGATAGTTAGTGCCTGTGTGATAGACATTAACGGAGCAAGATGAAGATGAGAAGCCGACCAGGAGGACTTCCCACTTAGTGCCACTGTTAATGGTAGAGCATGTGGAAGGAGAGAGAGTGGAGTTGAGATGGGGGGTCCATAGATCTGGAGAGGGGACAGAGAAGAGGATATCAGTGAAAACATCTCTGGGGGAAGCATTGACATAAGTGTCTGCGATGGGAAGTCCAGGGTTTGCACTCAAGATTTCTTTTTTGTGCTTTTTCCTGCCAGACTTCGTGCGAGAATTGGGATAGGTAATAGTGTAGCAGTTAGAGAAGATGGGTGAGATGGAGAGAGCCATAGGGGTGGCAGATGTTAGTTGAGGAATGAAAGAAGAGTGCCTGCACAGCACATATCTAGCTAAACTCACAAGGTGGCCTAGTAGAAGTAGTCACAAAGGCGCAAATGCAATCCAGAAAGGAATACAATTTCAAGAGACAAGAGGTGCACAGATGTAATACTAAACACAACCTAAATTCGATTTTGGATAGAGGAGGCACACATGCAATGCAAGGGAGATGCACAGATGTAAAGGTACACACAACCTAAATTCGATGTTGGTTAGAGGCTGAACAAATGCAATGCAAGAGACGTGCACAGATGTAAAACTACACACAACCTAAATTCGATTTTTTTTTTTAACAGGAGGCACAAATGAAATGCAAGTGAGGTGCACAAATATAAAGCTACACACAACCTAAGTTCGATTTTATTTTGTAACAGGAGGCACAAATGCAATGCAAGAGAGGTGCACAGATGTAAAACTAGTGACACCTCTGGGTTTGGGCGTATAATCAAATGCAATAAACAAAGAAAAATAAATAAAAACCTAAATTCAATTTTGGTTAGAGGAGGGACAAATGCAATGCAAGAGACGTGCACAGATGTAAAACTACACACAGCCAAAGTTCGATTTTGGTTAGAGGAGGCACAACAGCAATTCAAGAGAGGTGCACAGATGTAAAACTACACACAACCTAAATTTGATTTTATTTTGTAACAGGAGGCACAAATGCAGTGAAAGAAAGGTGCGCAGATGTAAAACTACACACAACCTAAATTCGATTTTGGTTAAAGGTGGCAATGTATGTTAGTTGTGGGAAAGAAGGCAGAGAACATATGCACAGTGAGAGGTCCAGAAAGATTGGTGAAGGCGGCAATCATACATTGGTAGCTGGCTGTCCTCCACTAAATAAGAATTGGGGTGATCATGGAAGTCCTGATCGCCTAGATGATGTTAAGCACCAGTGACTGTTTCCTCCTCCAATGCCAGCTACACTGGGAGAGACTCCCCATGCTGCAGGAAGCTGAGCTACTCATCTGGGACCGCCAGTGAGGTTGACAGTGGAGTAGATGCAGGCAATAGTGTGGAAGTTACTAGCAGCCCCTTTGCAGGTGACATCTTTAGGGCTATGTAGATGTAATGTACCTTCTTGGCACATGCCATTGCATGTTCTGCAGGGGTGGGAACAGAGGCTTTGGCAGCAGCAATTGTGCTGGTAGCGCCGACAGGAGTGGTGACAGTGGAGGAGGTGCGGCTACTAGCATTTGCATTTGTGGTGATGGAAGTGGTGAGTGCTGCAGAGTTGATTGTGTTGCAGGTGATGTGTGTTGCCCAGGTACCAGCTCTGTTGACCCATTCCTGACTAAAGTTAGTTCTGATAACATCACTATCACTGGAAGTGGTAGCACCTGATGGAAATGTAATTGGAAGAGGCCTGATGTCTATACATAAATGGTCTTGGTCCGGGCACCTTAGTCTTTCATGGCAACTGTACAATTGGGCCGGCATGTCTGACTTACAAGTCACGTAAAAGACTACAATGCTGTATGACTTTTTCAGTTTTTGTGTTAGTCATATTATTATACTTAAGATACAGGTTCATTATTTTATGCTAAGTGCACTTCAATTGTGTGGTTCATGAGACCATCTACACTAAAAGAGCCAGGCGTAACATGCTAATTATTCACAAACAGGGGTTTCAACAGAATGCGAATATGGTGGAGATATCACTTGAATACCTTCTGTTTAGTGTACTTTTTTTTCTCCCACACAGCATACATATTAGCATTGACATGCTTTTGTGGTTTTCAGTGGATTACCATGCCATGCATGTATTTACGTATGCATATTTGTCTGCCTTTAAACAGCATTTTACTAGTCATTCTGGGATTTGTTGTTCTGGGCTAGGCTGCTTTTTTGTGTGTCATAACTCCCTGTTTTTGAAAATCGCAAAATCAGCAATCTTCTGAAATTGCCTATACTGACAGTAGAGGGCTGGACCCCGCTCCACCAATGTGCAGGGGGCATGGGTGGGGTTGGTCAAATTTCACTATCACTAGTACACCCCAGACTGGTATGCCGACCTTGTGTCCTAACTTCCTATTTTTGAAAAAGTCGCAAAATAAACAATCTCCCGAAATCCCCTATACTGGTAGCAAAGGGCCAGACCCCACCCTGTGCAGGGCGAATGGTTAGGGATGGCCAGATTTCACTATTGCTAGTACACACCAGACTGGTATGTCGACCTCAGACCAAAACCTCAGCCCACCAACTCGATCTCTGGGGTAGAAAATCTCCAAATGGAGGTGGAGGCTCTTATAAGAGTGTAGAGAAGATGGGAACATCTCACCCAAGGATAACTTCCTCAGGGAGTCCTAGAATGATGGCTGATGGTATTTCGCAGGATTTACTACTGATTTCAATGCTCTCTGGAATTTTTGGGTATGCCTCGTTGTCTCCATGTACACAAGTCACTCGGACCAAGGCTGCGTGATCTAGGTCTTTTGCAGTAACTAAATCGGCCCGTATAGTGGTCTGGTAGGGCCCGTACCTGTTTCCCATTTACCCAAGCCTTTTCATATATGAACTTGGAAGGGGTTTGACATAAACAGATACTAAAGGTTTCTAACTCTTCCACGGCTTCCTCCCACTCTTCTTCCTTCAAACAGCCTACCTCCATAGGTTCTTCCTTTATGTTCTTGGGACAGTGCTTTTCTAGATGTCTGATTTATACACAGGAAAAACAGACGAGAGGGCATGGTTTGCTTCCTTTTACTTCTTCTCTTCTACTTTCCACTTTTGGCTTTGGGTCAATTTTCCTGATTTCTATTCTTTCTCTCTGTACCCCTTTCTTGCTCTTGTATGATCCCTCTGGTTTGTCTATTTCTTGGGGTTGAAGTTGATGGATGGGTTTATGATCTCTTCGATCCTCCGACCGATCGGCTAGGTGAAAATGTTTAGCCACATCCGAGTGGTTGCGCGCCATCTTAATGGCCATGGCTAGAGTAGGCAGATTTAATTGAAGGACGGCTTTTAAAAAAAAGGGGATAAGGAGTTGGTAAATTGTTCTAGGATGATCATCTCCGTCATTTCATCCAGAGTCTTACTACTAGTCCATAGGGCTATGTTATTTTTAATTCATTCGCCCATTTCTAAAGGAGGTTCTCCCGGGTTTAACCTGATGGCTCGTATTTTCTGTCCATAATTATTGCAGGTTTGCCCTACTCTTTTTAATAAGCCTTCCTTGATGGATAGTAAGGAGGCTCCTTGTGCAATGTTAAGTAATTGGTAGGAAGTTTTGAATTCCCCCTTTAGTAGAGGTCCCAGCTAACGTCTTTTAAGATTTTCTTCCCAAACCCATTCAATCAGCTAAGTGTTCGAAGTTAAGAAAAAGAAAATCTTCAGAAATCTTCACTTTCCATATAGGGTCAAAAGTACGCCATGGGGTAGGGAAGGTCTTGCATGTAACTCAATTAGTTTGTTAAATTCTCTCGGAGTCTGTTTTCAGCCTGTATGTGGTGGGCTGCTAGTTGGGCAATGATATTGTTTAGATCAGCCATTTCTTCCGAAGGTGTAACCGTTTCCCCATAGGTGTCGGAATCAGAGAAGAAACAACTCTTGAGCCCTTCAGACAAGGTCTCAAATTCTGTGGAGTCATCCGATTCTGAGTCTGCCGAAGGAGCGGACCGGGATAAACTAGTTTGTAACCCTGAGGGTCCCGCCACTGCTGAAAACTGACTACCCTGAAAAGAAAGGGTTCAGAGGAAGGGGGATTCAAGGCACTGGGTCTAATGAAAGAGAAAACCGGTCGAACTTTGAGAATTATCCAGTCCCAAGGTTGTAGGTTATAATGAGAGAGAGGAAGGGTATATAGTAAGACTTGAGTCTTGAAGAATAGATCCTGTTGGCCAGATGGAATATTTTACCGAGAGGATAACACCTCTTTCAAGTGGACACACGGTCAGATTGTAGGAGATTCACTATCCTATTTTCCCCTTCTGGTGGCACCACAATTATTAGCTCGGGTTTTCAATGTTTGTCAGTTGAATCATATCCCACCCTGACACCATATGTGAGGAACTCATGGTGACAACAAGTAAGATGGACACAAGTGATCACAGTTCAAGGGTGTTTATTGAACAATGAAGGCTGTGTGCAGGTTGCAAAGACGCCTAATCTAAACCTAAATCTAAGATGGGAGCAAGCGTCAACCATCAAATAAAAAATAAGGCAGTCCTAGTGGCGTTATGTCAAAACAAAAGGGCCTATTCTAAGAAACCTTTTGCCAAACCTCACAACTAATACGAAAAAGGGTGTGGGATAGTTCTTAAGAAAAGAAAGAAGTGTTCTTAAATAATATGTCAGGATGCAGTACCTTGGGTCTTCCTTCCCGCTATTTAGAGCACAGGGTAAGATGAAGCTTGGAGCACAGTACAGTCTCGGACTTCTCTAGCACGAGACGACAGTTCCAATGGGCGTTCTCATGACCGTCGATGGCCAAGTCTTGTTTCTTTAGAAAGTCTCTTGCCTTCGGGGCTGATGTGTTCAAATAACAAAAACAAAGGTTTCTTCAACACATGATTTTGTTTCCAAAGTGTGCTGGGTGACGGGGTCACCCTTGTGTCCCCCTCTTCTGGGTGCTGACCTTTCTTAATTGTTTATGACAGTTTCATGTAGGGTGATTCCTTCAACCCTGGGTCCCCCTCTACTGGGCACTGACCCTTCACATATTGTATTTCAAAATATATCACAGTTCCTTTATCAATCAACTTTGGGTGATAGCTTCACCAATGGAACTTCCTCGGTCAGGCTCAGACCCCTCTACTCTTTATATATTATTGGGTGATGGCTTCACTCCTGGACCTCCCTCAGTCCGGCTCGGACCCCTCTTTACTTCCAATGTTCTCTTTTACACAGTTTATTGTTTGTGGGATTCACTTCCCTTTATTTCACAGCGCTTGTCTTTCGATTGTACAGGGATTTGAACTTGCCACTTTGTGATTCTCACTCATCACAGCCTGGTTATTATCGCTTCTCCCTGTGAATCATTGGCTGTGTCAAACCGCCTGGCTTTTGGCTTCTCTGGAGTCAAGGCTGGCACCACAGGCGCAGGAGCTTCCCTCGCTCCTGCTTATCGGCATAGGCTTGGCCCATGTACCATTGACATTTGCTGTAGGACACTTGTGCTATTGTTTGTGGTTTTAGGCTCCCTTTCATGAAGGTTTCCTTGGGTCTGGGAGGAAAAGGGCAAGGTTACTTCTCTCCTCGCCACCCTCTCAATTCCTGCTACCTTTCTCCTTCTCTTGAACTGCCGCGTGGTAGCCGTCTTGTTGTGCTGTCTGCTGTACTCGCCTTGCTCATCCTGTGCTCTCTGGTGCCACCTTTTATCACTGTGGGCAAGGGAAAGGGCCATCAGGTGGGTGCGATTCTGATCAATTGCCTGACTTTGCCTGACCCTTGTATTGGGACATGTCAGGCAAACGGCTCTGGTGTTAGTCCATTGTCCTTTGTGTTGTGTGAAAGTGTTAGAGTTAGAAAAGGGGTGGGGGTAGTGGTTTGGAATGTCCTAGGTGAGTGGATGGGGAAAGGTTGTTAAAGGAAGGGGAATTCCATGTCTCACCCATCGGTGTCCCACTCCCACTCCCCAAGGACCCTTCCATCGAGGTGTTCCTTCCTCACTGGTCCACCCCCAGGAACTGGATCCAATAGCGATGACCATGTCCAAGCCACCTGGATAACATGTCGTCAAGGTTTAGACAGGGAGACACCGTCAGGTTTCTCACACCGCTCAGTTGATTTCTTCACCGGTTACACAGCTGTGTTACATGGGGATTCTGATTGCACTAATATTCCCTGCTTTATTAAAGTGGACATGGTCTCAAATATGCCTTCTGCTTCTCTAGACATAGGACACATGGCAGAATTGCTTCTGTTTTAAGCTTGATCTTCACTGCACCTGCTCCACTCAATAGGTCCACAACATATGGACTATTAGGCTATTAGGCTAAAAGATGCTTGCCACTTTCTCTAAGTCTTCCAGAAAGAATGCCATTCTCTGTGGTATTCTCTTTTCTCAATTCTCATTCAATAAATGAGACTTATGGAAAACACAAATTCATCATCTGAATATTAATCTCTAAACAAGTCTTAATCTGTCAAATCTGTCAGTCGGAATCCTTCCTTAAGGAATATCGCTGTTCTCCATGCTCTTCCCTCATCATCGGTCCCACAAACAACTACCCTTTCTCGATTTACTGCTGCTGCCTCTAGCTGTATGGAAATGACCTGCCCCTCCTCATCATCCATAGGTATTTCTGGTCTAAATAAATATTCATCAGGTATTCTCAATATGTTCCATGTCAATCCAGGAAGCCAAGTCACAAAATATTTACTCCTTACAAAAATATTTCTGGTTCTAAAGGAACCCCTCGTAATGCTTTCTGGCCTGTAAAGGCTAATATAAATGTTCTCACGTTGATGTAATTTATTCCTGGAGTCGAACACACTATCCCTTTGTCAGTAAAGGATATTGTAATGTTAAGTTTTGTTATCAAGTTGCACCTTAATATGTTAACTGGTGTATGCCAATAGTATAGTAGTGGAATTGACACATCATGTTCACCTATAGAAAGTGGGAATTAATCAGTAAAAGGAACCAAACTTGTAGAGAATCTCTGCAAATTCATGGCAATCCCAGACATTGGGTATTTTCTCTCTCGAACACAGGAACGGGTTTCTTCCATGTCCACAAGGAACGAAAATGTCTTACCTCCTATCGTTACCCTTACCCTTGGTTCCTCTTGTCGGTCTGGCGTCAAAGATAGTACTGAACACATCAAGTGGCTCTGTGGGCCTTCCTATTGTGGGTATACATTCATCCCTGTACCCATCAAAGGATTCCCTCCCACTACTGTCACACTCCGGTACCTGGCTGTGTAAAGCATGTGGAGCTCCTGTGTTTGCGTTCCATTGTGACAGTGTTGCTTGCTGCACCGGTGTGTACTGTGGTTGCTGGGCTTGTGGGTGTTGTATCTGCATGGGTGCTTTTGTTGTTGCCCTTGTGGTGACTGAATTTGCTGTGGGGACTCCTGTGCTTGCTGTATTTGTGGCATGCTTGTCTGATACTGTGTGTGATCTTGGGCATAATATTCATGTGATTCTGTATTGTACTGTAGAGAATAGCCCATCCCCCCTCTTGGAGCTTGCCAGTTCTCTTGCATGCCTCTACTTCTACATGTTCAGGCTATATGTCCTGTTTTCCCACAATTCCAGCATTGCTGTGGCTGCCCCCCATTAAAATCCTCCTTCCCCTTGAGGGTTTTGGAATCCTACTCGCCCTTTAAGTTCATTAATTCTACTTCTTAGCCAACAGTTATACCCACTCTGATCCATAGGGTTCACTTCATTACTTTGCTGCACTAACTGTGCTTTGTGTGTGATCACGCATTCACCACTCGTCAATAATGATACTTGTATAGCAAATTTTGACAATTTCTTCTGAACTAACTTCGCTTGCTTCTGCTTTCTGTTCTCAGATTTCTTCTTATTTTTCCTCTTGTAACAATCAACAATAATGTATAACAGTAAACTGTATTTCTGGCTATGGCTTCGCTTCCATCCCTACCTGTTACTTCATCTGCTGTTGCACTGACTTGGCCAGTCCCTGACATAAAATATGATAAAATAATTCCACTGTTTCATCCCACAGTTCTCTCGTCTCGAGACCCCAGCGTTCTTGAATCTCTTGAATAAAGGCAACAGGATCTTCTTCCACTCACATTTTCCTAGCCATAATCACACCCATGTCTGATGTGTCAGGATACTGAACTCTAAGTGCCCTCCATATATCTGCCCTGCAATTATTAAATGGTGCTCCATCATGTGTCGTGTTCTGTTCAGTTACACTGCATACCCTGCTCGTCTCCAAATGTCAACAGTTCTCTCCCCTAGAATGGCTGTCAGTAGGCCTTTTATGTTGCACACTGCTAACGGCATTCCCATTGTCATTCTCTCCAATTCACAGACCCATTTTCCTACACCTGCAGTCAAGCTAGGTAATTTACATTGTAGATCTTCCTTATCCATTTGTGGCCATGGGATATATTGTGGTTGTCATCTCCCTTTCTCTAATAACGAGAGCTGTGTAAACCCAGGCCCAAAATCATATCCCCCTAAACTTCGTGTCTTCCAGGTGGGGCTAGTTTCACCTGTTCATCTTCTTCCTGGCAGCAACCTTAGCCTGCTCGCGTAAGGCAGGGACATATCCCCTGCACTGCATGATCATGCTGGTGGTCGTTCAGAATATGGTGTTGGCTCCGGTGTTTTCTCTTTAGGTTCTTCTATATCTGACATTTCACACCTCTCTCTATGTTCGGGTCTATCGAAAAGCCACATGGGCCTTCTCTTCAAGTTTCCTCATTCTCCTCCCTTACTACGAATTACATCATTATACCCCACCTGGTATGACTATCATCTCTTTCCTCATCATCAAGGTCTAATCTATTTAGGGACAGCGTTCTATTCTCGTCCATCAACATATTATCTGCTCTATTTCCTGTTTCCTTCAGCGGAGATCCTGTGATGTTCCCCATAGTCTTGTAGTTGCCGTTCTCTCTCACCTGTTTATATAGATCCCCAATCCTTTTCCCTATGCCTTCTGCCTCATGCTGTTTAGCCGATGTCTGTATTTTCGGTATCCCTTGCAGCTCCCTGCAGGGTTATTGTGATCCTCTCTCTTCCTCAAATTCCTCTCGTGCTTCAATTGGTATTATACTTCTATTAACAATATGATCTATTTCATCATGTACTAGACCCCTGCACTTTCTCATTTCTTCTTCCCTTCTCCTCATCTCCCTGTTCTTTTCTTCCTCTCGCCTTCTTTGCAACCTATGTTTTTTCAATCTTTAGGCTTTTATTTCTGCATGTTTCTTCTCTTCTATTCTCTCCTTCTCTTTTTTCTGTTCTTCATACCTCCTCCATTCTTCCTTTCTTTTTCTTTCTCTTTCCTGTAAGCCCTTTCTCGTTCCTTTTCCTTCTTTTCTTTTTCTTCCCATTCTTCTCTTTCTTCAACACCATTGATGGCCTTTCCATCTAACTTAAGCAGCATCTGTCCTCCCATCCACTCGTTTTGTACTGTTGTAATTCCACTTACTTTATCTTTCTCTCTTTTTTGTTTTCTGCTTCCTCTTCTATTTCTATATGTCTGTCCTTTCTCTCATCAGGCTTTTTATGTTTGTCGTGTGTGGACATATATTTATGTTCCTTATTTCTACTTTCTTCCAAACTGTCTTCGCTATTATAAGCAGAAGGTGCGTATGTTGGATTAACCTCCCCTTCCACTGCTTTTAATTCCTTTAGAGGATAAATCCCCTTTTCGCCTTCTATCATATTATCATTCTTAGTAGGAAAAAAAGGAGCTCAAGGCATAACACCCTCCTCTTTATGCTGATTAAGTATCCATTCCTTCTCTGGTACATCTTCTATCTCACTCTGGTACATCTTCCAGAGTCCTCAAACAGCTAATCTTTTCTGTAGCCTCTTCCCCATGTATGGAGCATGCAAGTATGTCGTTGTTTGTCGCAGCACTACCTTTGATAATGAACCTTCTTGGGGCCATGTCATGAGTGTTTTATTGGTCGTGTCCTTCACCCACTCAGCGTGGTACTTCCTGATTTTAGGTGTGCATCTTGGTACTGTTCTGCACAGATGCAAAATGGGAGTGTCCCCACTGTCAATATTTACCGTTTTTTTGTTTATTTATCTATTTAATTAATCACAATTCAACAATTACCTTGGCCAGCTCCATCAATCGCCGTCAATCTCCAATAAACCAATTTCTCCAAAAACAATTTTCAAACCTACGCAACATTATCCATGTTTATCTCTTCATGTGTAGTTTTTGTCAATTTGTATTATCCTGTTATTATTTTGATAATTGTAAGAAATGTATTTATCCTATTTTTTCTCAAATAGTATCCCTCCTAAGTTTGATTGACGCCAATCTCTTACTTTCTAGGGCGTAATAATTTCTTGACTTTTATTACTATCATTCTTATAATTTTTAAGCTTTCAACTTATTTCATCACTCATAATACAAAACACGTCAACATATTTTTTACACTTATATTTTTCAAAATCTCACAAAACACGTGCACACATTTTCTTTCATCGTCTTGTCTTATCTTCCTGGTAGACGTATCTCATCTCTATTTTACTCCATTTAGGATTGTGTCGCACACCCTTCCGTGGCTGTAGCCACAGGAATCCTTTAAATAATACTTTGTTCCGCAGTGTGGTGCGGTCCCTGCTTCCTCCTTGAAGAAAGGTATGGAGCTATCTCTTTTTCCCTACCAAATCCTGTTACATTCTCCCACTATATACAAGCAACATGACCACCCCACTTTTATTTGCCACTTTTGAGGTTTCTGCTTACAACCATTATTCAGCCTGAGGCCTTCGGTATCGACTCTTCCCCAATCAATCGGTTTGCCTTCTCAATCAATAAGTTTATTAAGAAACAAATTGCCCAGAAACATCGAATACAGGGTAAAAATACATAAAACAATACAAAATTCAATTCTACATTTAAAAATCTGTGATATAAACTTACAAACATTGCATATAAAAGAAGATAAAAAAGTGCATTTGTGTATTTCGATTGGTATCCGCCAAGAGACGTCCTGATTGTTCATTACATTTTCAAAGTTTGATCAAATTGTGAGAGATGAATTTAGTTCTCCGATGCCAGGCCTTTCTCAGATAGTCCTCCGAACCCCAAGCCACTGGCATCATGGCAGCTGAAAGCAGATAACACAAAGCAGGCCTAGACTGAGACATGCCAGCAGACCTGAGAAGTGGCAAGAGTGTTTTCCGTCTTAGATCTGTATAATAGGGACAAAACAACACAAAATGTAAAAGGTCCTCCACCGGCCACTGACAACAGGGGCAGGCTGTAGGTTGTACATTGTGAGGCCAGCTTTTTGTTCGAGCCCCTAACCATAGGCAGTCTAAACGGGCTCGAGTCAGGGCCCAGCAGTCTGAGGGTTTGTCATTGTGGAGCAAGTATGGCTGAATAGCATCTGCAGTTGTTAAAACAATGTGATTTCTGTTTGCAGAAATGCCTAGGGCAGATGACTCCCTGTTAAACACAAGAATGGATTTAAACATTTGCTTGTAGGCCCTTACAGCACACAGAGTCAAGAAGGTTGGAAGGCAGATGAGGCTAACACAGTTTAACTGTCTGATACATTTCTGGATATATATGAGCCACATAATTTTCATTACGTCTGGGCTTCTCACCAAGGCTCTTATGATCTTATGTGAGAGAGTGACTTTCTGATTTGACCACAATGCCAGCCAGTGCGAAACATGGGCCAGTAACCACTCATCAGCGATGTGTGGGCACCCCAGTTCCAAATGTGTACCATAATTTGGCGAAGACTGCGGTAGCCCAAGTAGTTTCTTAAAGAAAGAGTTCTCAACATTTTCAATAGTTCGCCTTCAGTCCACGGGGCACCAGCAGCGACCGGCCAGCAATTTCTTCAAAGGGGCACCTGCCCACTGCCTCAGATCACACGTGTTTGTAGCACTGCTCTCCCCAGGAAACTCTGCAGTCTTCCGGCTAATGGTGGAAGACTCCAAGAATCCAAGGGTCTGGATCAGAACCATCCGCACTGCTACCAAATATGCGTAGCACTTTTGGGGGCATGTCAATGTGCAGAAAGGGATTACCATGATAAACAGTCTTGGACCCAAATGACTGGACAAACTCAAAGAATATGGCAAAGTACTACTTTATTATCAGTTCAATAAAGTAGGGCAAACTGGCGAACAACGAATCAAAGTCCACACACTCACAATGCAGATGAATTACATAAATGCTTTATACCCCACTATGCGTCGGCTATGACGTCATCCTACATGGCAAATATTAAGGGATTGGTTAGGAAAACATTTCTACTTATAGAGTCTGTAAGTCTTAGTAACTTTATTGCCTGCATCTTCCTTTGTAGGCAAGCCTCGATCTTCCATCTAACTACGTATAATACATATTATAGCAGTATAACAATAGTGGATTGGCTCATGCAACATTGTATACTCATTGTTGCATAGGCCCTCATGATAGGTTGGCATCCTCTCCCAACCTTGGACACTCGGCTAACTAGCAGCACGTAAGCTAAATGAAACTCAGGTGCAGAGAATGACGTCAGACTACTGCCCACTTGCCCAATTAGTCTACCATCTCTCAACAGCCAAGATTTCAGCCAAGGCCTCTCCTTTGTATTTGACCTTGCTGGATGTTCTCTTTTCTGGATCTTTAAAGGGAGTTAAGGTACATTGATATCTTCGGCCACGGCTTATGAAAAAGCTTTGTTTTCTGGTATTGCACCACGTGTGAAGTGACCACGATTTTGACCTTTTATTTAGTGCTATTTGATTCAATTATCCTGGGTGTTATTACCTTGTTCGGCCTCTGTAGACTTGGTTGTTCTGTCTCACATAAACTTATCTGCATTTTTAATTTTTAATGCTTGGCACTCGTAAATGTTCGTTCATTTACTTAATCTAAGGTAAATACGCCCTGTGTACGTTGCTTATCCTTGTTAACTCCCCTTGTACCCATCAGTAGTTTCTCACTGTGGCATCCTTGATCCCTGGCCAGCCGCTATTCTTTGTTCATGCATGAATTTGTATTTCCAGCCTCTGTCAGCTCTGCAGATCTGGTCTCTCGCCTTCAAACTCGTCACTTACTATATTTGAGTGCCGGCGTCCATCTTTCCAACATGGCCGCTTTACCCATGTTATGTTTTCTACTGCAAGAAGCTTCTATATGGTTCATCTACCTTGCATTTCTGTGTATATACATTCACTACTCATCTGGTTACTTATCTTTTCTTCTTTGTATATATGGTTTATTCTTACTTGTACGTATGTTTACTCTTGTTTCTTCAGTTACATCTTCATTCTTTAAGTATTCTTATATTGTTTCACTGCGTCATTGTATCTTCTACTTAAGACATCACTTTGCACCTGTCAGATCTTCTTTAGAACTATTCAGTGGTGCTTGCAAATTTCCTGCTATCACCTCAGTACGAGGGTACATTTGATACGGTTGTCTGATTGCATAGCGTCTCTCATACACTGTATGCAGTATTGTGATGATACCTGGTGTCATGCACAGTGTCTTCCTATTTTTCATCCAGTATGGCAGATGTGAGGGGGGCAGAGTCTATCAGTGATGTACACGTCTGCTCCTCTACAGTTGAAGTGCAGTTAAGGTGAGTAAACTTAACACAACAAAACCCTTAAAATTCAGCACATTGGGAAACTCAGGACCGGCTTAACTCGACAAGTTCCTGTTGCAAATCCCAAGAACACATATATTTTAAGAGAAGGAATTCGCAATGCCATACGAAATGGCATTATGGTGGATATGGCATTGGGGGGACATCAACGGGAAGGTGCTTAGTTTTGTTGCGTTAAATCTGCACAACTTAACCTCACCTTAACTATGGGGTTTTTCAGTGAATTTCAAAGGTTTTGTTATACAATTGTTTTTTTTTACAGGCCACTAGTCATTGCCGTCGGCCATGGCCAGTGGTCATGGCCTTTGGCCGTGTCTACTGTGCATGTTCCCTCAATTTGATTCTTTGGCTGTGCCCACTGTATATTTTAAAACACTACCGGGCAACTACCCACAACCTTCAGCCATCAACCATCGTTGTTGCTCACCAAAATCCTATTCTGTCACACACTGCTGGCTTCTTTCCATCACTACCATCTTCCTCCCACAATTTGCATTCTTTCGACACATGCATTTCTTTAAGAAGCACATTTGCTTCCACTCTGCCACTCCTATCCCACAAGTTTCTGAGACTTGAAATAAGCTTGTAAATGTCATGCAATATCAGGGCAGTTTCTACTCTTCCTGCCAATCCCTCCTTTTCTCTTTACAGGGTATCAATGCAATTTTTATTCTCCACCCGGTTTAGCTCATCATTTAAATATTGGTGAAGGTTTAAATGAGCCAAGTGAGATTGCAGCAAATTGTTGCCTTCCAGATGAGCTTGCGACTGTTCTCTTTGCCCCACCGCCCCCATCTCATTCCCTCAGTGACATCTTTAGCCCAACACAATGCGCCCTGTTTCCTCTCCTGGTTGCTTGTAGATCCCTTGCTACCGACTTGCCCACCCTACCCCGACCTGTCCCCCTCCGTCGCATCTCTGCTTCGCTCACCTTGAATTTCCTCCTATGTCTTGTAAATCACTCTGTTGCTTTCCAAAGCAAGGGCTGTGCTCAATAAACACCTAAATAAAAATGATTTGCAGTGAACCAGTGGTAGCCACATAAGCCTTGCTCCCTGTTACCAATCCACATGCGGCCCTCTACTACCCTTTGCCCCTCTACGCAATATTCAGGGCGCAAAGCTGGAAAGGATAAAAGTGCTTCCCGGCAAAGGGCTGAATGGATGGATTTGAAAGCCCGTGTCTGCCTGGAAGGTCTGCACACCTGTGTTCTGGCACAGGGCCACAACTGTCAGCACGCTGGCAATTCGGTAACCTCTAAATGCAACCTTCTCTATAAGGTACCATTAATCATGCCACTAGGAGATCACTGTGCACATCATGTGCCGTCCAATATGAACTGGCGGTCACTGAAAAGAGAAGCCTGCCTTTACTTCATTCGGTGCCAACGTTGATATAGTATTGAATTATATGCGAAGGCAAATACATTATGTTCATGAAATAATATTGGATTCCAGGCAGCAATGACCCGGGGATTTACCAGAATGTTGCTCTTATGCTGGTTAACGTCCTGGCTTTGACATGTATTATACCTTCTGTGCTTTGGGAACTCGGTCCTAGGAGTGGGAATTTGAGACGTTAGGCTGAAAAGGAGGGAGAGGCATTATTTACAGTCATGCAGCCCCTTCTGTCATTCCCCATTTTGGACTTCATGGGGTTTGGTAATCACTGCAAGTCGTAATTACCGCAGGCAAGAATGGTTTTGTGTCCTTTTTAGAGAATTGCATCTCGAAATCCTGAATTTAATGGTGCAGTAAAAGTGCCAGTAATTTTTTTTTTTTACCAAACTATTAATTAGGCCCACAGGGGGTTAAAAGGGGTTACTAAAAGGGGGTTGCACTTTGTGATAGAGTGGAGAGAACAAACAATGTATTCGCTCTCTCTCTCTCTCTCTCTCTTCGGCGTTGGCATGTAAGGTTTGAGTACATGTGTCTATAAAATATGAATCAGAACATTAGAATCAACTAACACCTGGTGATAGGCTACTGATCCCTTCACTGCTGACGGATGCGAATGAAGGCGAATAAAATCGCGTGAATTCTTGGCAGCCAAGTTCCACATTCTTAGACCAACTGTCCTGCCAATTATCAAATATCCATAAAGGGAACAGAACATGGCCATAAAACAAGGCTGGTGGTTGCTGTTCTAAAACCAAAGTGAGAATACCGTGCGAAACGACGCGACTCCATTTCGAAAGGACTCGAGCAGTGGAAAGCAGCGACCTACGCCTACCGCGTCAGATGTGCTGCAGCTGTTGCTTTCCTATTACTACCGCCTACGTTCTTTTTCCAAATGAAAATATTCGCCCACATCTTTCACAGAAACGTGATATTTAGAGACGCAGTGAAAGCAAAAACGAACACACGTCTTGTTGAGCAGGCCTCCTGGACAGCATGGAGAAACAGAATGGAGTTACTGCGTCGCAACTCATGCTGTCCCAGGCGGGATCGTTGTTCAGGGCTTGGCCTTCACTAGGGTTTGTGTTTACCTTCTGTTATGATACAACAAGGGAACATCTTAAAGTTAAATGCCTCTTTGCTGGCTTACGAGGAAGGCACATTACTAGTTCTAACCTCAAAAATGCTCATGTCAAGAAACAACTGACAACACACATCCACATAAAAAATACTTCGGAACTATCTATATGTATAATGGCCTACCAAATTCTTTCATTGACACCAAACTAGGCCCTACAGTTTCCCTAGTTTAGTATTGTATTTTATTGTATTTATTAGGTTTATATAGCGCTTTACACAAAAGTAGAGTCCTATATTCCATAGGAAATACAAACATTCTATGTCTAATAACGTTTGAGCCATGGGACGAATCAACACAGAATTCTTCAAGCAAGATACATGACCAGGGACCCGAAAGAGGACAATTTTGTGCATGTACGTGTTATGGTCTAAAAGATATAAAGTGTCAAAAAAGGGTTGTTTCTCAGTTGTTACATTGGTTTTTGTATAGGGAAAATGTCCAATGGTTGCTCAAGCGCACATCCGAAACGGCTGGATGGATTTTCACCAAATAAACTGGGCTCAAAGTGCTCACTGGAAATCCTTTGTTAGTTTGGCGTAATTCCTTCCAGTAGATTTTCTGCTATTTGATGGAGAGAGGGGTGCCCTTGTATAAAAAATGTTAGTTATATCTCCCATGATGCATTTCTGTATCGAAGGCTTTTCATTTCTGATATCCCGCCATCTTGGAAATTGGGATTCAGATCTAAGAGGGGAGGATTTGTAAAGGTTTGGGGCTTGGGGATAGTTGGATGTGTTTTGTGTGTTTTTCAAAGATTTAGATCTGAGATTTAGATTTGTTTCAAGGTGCAAAAGAAAAGAGAAAATACTTTACAAATAAAAAATAAATTTTCCTTATAAAACGGAAAAACAGAGATTGCTTCGTATATTAACCTACAAAGTGTGGGAAGATGATATTACAGGGCTGTTATTGTTTGTGGCTGATGGATTTGCTTTAAAAGCTTTAATTTGTTTAATGACATTAAAAGAAAGTCCACAATAGAAGCTTGTGTGGCGCTGATGAATGTTTTAATAGCCTTTGTTTTGATTGCACTAGCGTGTCACTTGATTTAACTGTAGAGGTCTCCATTTTGTCAGCATGTCAGGAGTAAAGATCTCTCCATTACCCCACCTCCCTCTTCCTTGTCACAGTAGTCCAATAGTTTGTTTCTTTGTTTGTTTATTTAATATAGAGAAAACCCAAACCCACAGGTAGCTGGGCGCAAACATTACAAGGATACTTGAGAACTTAGTTACAGTGACACACACAAAATAGGCAGTAGGACAGTTTAACAACATTACAGTCTGAATATACTTATACAGTTAATGCCAGGTGTTGGAAGCATAAAGAACTAGGCAGTAGGACAGATCAACAACGTTACAGTCTGAATATACTTATACAGTTAATGCCAGGTGTCGGAAGCATAAAGAGCTAAGTAACAATCAACCACAGTTTTGTAGTCCCGGTAGGATCCAGTGAAGTTCCTAGATACTAGCAGTGGTAGTCGGAGGTCCCTATGGGGGGACAGGTTAACAATCGGCATAGTCGGGAGGTGTCACTCAGGACGAGTGGTTCTAGTAAAAGAGGGTGATCACATTAGATGTCATTAGATCGTATCCATGAAAAAACCTTACGCCTGAAGCTTGGGTAAGGTTGGTCCTTTCTAAGTTCTAAGTAGAGTTTGTTCCAGGTTTGGGCAGCTATGACTCGAACTCTGGCGCCGCCAGCTGTACTCTTTTTGTATCTAGGCAAAATCAAGGTATAAGCGTTAGTCATTCTTGTGGGGCGGTTTGAGATTCTCTTGTTGATTCTGTTTGCTAGATAGGGAGGAGCTATATTTTTGAGGCATTTGGACGTGAGTGAGAGAGTTTTGATGGTGATCCTGTCTTTAATTTTTTGCCATTGGATACTCCTTCTGGCGGTAGAGACATGGGCTCTGTTAGGAATGTTTAAGGCTACTCTAAGAGCGTTATTTTGGAGTGTTTGGAGTTTGTTAAGGATATACTTGTTAAATCCCGCATATAGGGCATTACAATAGTCCAATCTGGATATGATAAGTGCATTAGCTGAGGTAATACAGCTAGCCTCTGTTAGGAATGGTCTACATGCTCGGATCAGTTTACACGTATAGGCTGTGGAGGAAGCTAGGGAGTTAATTTGTTTCTTAAAAGTGAGTGCTGAGTCCAGATAGACCCCAAAGCTTTTGACTGCAGGCATCACTTTGATGACATTGTTGTCAATGTTAAAAGAGGCATAGTTAGGGTCACGTTTTTCAATCACTATCTCTGTGCCGAGGATCAGAATCTCCGTTTTGTCGTCATTCAGACAGAGGCCATGGGATGCCATCCATGCCTGAATGAGGAGATAAATCTTATTTACCAAAGCTGAGTCTTCCAAGAAGTTACCAGAAAGGGGGATGAGGATCTGAGTGTCATCTGCATAGTTAGTGTAGTTGACACCCAGTCTATCCAACTTGTCAAACAAAGGTTTGGTAAAGATGCTGTACATAGTAGGAGACACACATGATCCCTGGGGGACACCGCAGGAGACTTGTGTGGGATCAGCAGCTGCGAGGGGGGAGAAGACTCTCATAGTCCGGTTAGCAAGGAAGGATTGAACCCTGGTTATGGCATCGCTTGAAAAATGGGCAGCGGAGCCGAGGTGATTGCATAAAACTGCATGATCTACCAGGTCAAAGGCTGCCGAAAGGCCAAGGAGGAGAAGCATAGCGGATTTTCCATTATCCTTCAACTCGTCAATTTGAGTCTTAAGACCAATCATGGATGTTTCAGTGCCCTGAAGGGGGCGGAAGCTGGATTGTCGTGAGCCCAGAAGGTTATTGGTTTCAAGGTAATCCTGGATTTGCAGGTAGGCTACCCTGTCGATAATTTTGAGTAGGAATGGGACGGTAGTGATGGGTCTGTAATTTGTCGGGATGGAAGGGTCGAGAGTTTTTTTTTTAGCAAAGGTAGGACCCAAGACTGTTTGAGGTTATTGGGCACTAGGTTAGTCTTAAAGGAGGCGTTGATTCGTTTAGAGATGAAGGGAGCTAGGTCTCTCACTGCATCTTTTATAATTTGAGGAGGGCAATTATCTTCTTTAAAATTAGAAGGCTTTAGGGAGAGTATAATTTTTTCTGTCTCTAGTATGGTTATTTGTTTGAAGCTAAAGGGGTGAGGAGTGTTATTGGACTGGTATTGCTAGCATAATAGCAGGGCCAGCAGCCTCATGGAGCCAGGTTTCAGTTATGCATAGCAGGTCTAGGTTCTCATTAGTTAGGGTGTCTGAAATCTCAGTGGCGTGGGCTACCATGGATCTAGCATTAATGAGGGACCCAGTTAGCAAAAGGGTGCTAGTTGGTATGGTGGTAGAGGGTTCCATCTTTTTAGTTAAAGTAGCTACTTGAAATAGTAACTGCTTGGTAGGTGAGGCGCCTAGGGGCAAAGGAGCGGGCTTGGGGTGTTGTGTACGTTTGTTCGTTGGGTTAGTTAGGTTGGTATAGCCCCTAAATGTGTGGTAGCATGATGGTTCATGTAGATGGGACAGTCTAGCCCTTAGTCTCATGTTTCTATCTTTAGGTGGGCAAGAGGCAATGGGTGCAAGTGCCATGATAGTAAGGAGGCTCAGTGCAAAGTGTGCTGTATGCTTTTGGGATGTTTTCATTATGGTCGTGGGCAATGAGTAACTAGGTTTGTTGGTACAAGTTAGGCTGGGACCTGGCCTTGCATGGACATGTGTAGTTTAAACAATGTGCTGGAATTTGGGTGGACTAGGCACGTGCAATTATACTATAAGCTACAAAGGCCTAGACATATGCAGATTAGGCAAAGTACTGGACACAAGGCTGACTAGACAAATACAGATATGCTATAAACTGCAGAGGCAAGGTCAAATGCAGTCACAAATTAGGATAAAAGCATTGTGCAGCTAGGTAAGAACCAGTATGGCAACAGGCTCTGTCTAGGTTTGACAATCACAGAGGAGCGGCTAAAAACACTGTGCAGGCAGGTGAGAACCAGTATGGCAACAAGGTCTGTCTAGGTTTGACAATCACAGAGGAGTGGCTAAAAACACTGTGCAGGCAAGTGAGAACCAGTATGGCAACAAAGCCTGTCTAGGTTTGACAATCACAGATTAGGCTAAAAACACTGTGCAGGCAGGTAAGAACCAATATGGCAACAGGGTCTGTCTAGGTTTGACAATCACAGAGGAGCGGCTAAAAACACTGTGCAGGCAGGTGAGAACCAGTATGGCAACAAGGTCTGTCTAGGTTTGACAATCACAGATCAGGCTAAAAAAACACTATGCAGGCAGCTAGGAACTAAGGCAACTGGTACTAGTATTGTTTCCAGTGGCCACTTAAAATTGCTCTAATAAAGCGGGAGCAACAGCAATAAATCTCAATTGAAGCATTACAGTAATATGCATGGCAGTAGTACCAGAGTGTAAGTATATGGTTAGCAAGAGAATAGTTGGCTAAGGGGCAGTAGTGAAGTAGTTCAATGGGCACACAGTAGCCAGTAGGCTAGTTCGGTGGGCACAAGATGAGCACCTAAGAAACCCAGGAGAATGGGACTGCTAACAGTTAGCAATGGTGGACAACGCTGCAGTATGCAGTCAGACAATAATAAACAACAATAGTAATCATATTTGTATCGCCGCCCCATCTTCCTCGTTCCAGTAGCGTTTTAGAACACCATTACAATACCTCCACCTTCCTCTTCCTCACCCCCTTACTCCATTACCACACCTCTCTCTTCCTCATCTAAGTACCCCAAATGTAATCTGTTGCATTTTCTTCACCTCCCTCTTCTTTGTCTCATTAACCCAGTAGTAATATGTTGCATATCCCTACCTCCTTTAGTGTCGCAGTAAAATATTTGAGTAATCATACCTCTACCACCACCTCTCTCTTCCCAGTACCCTATTAGACATACATTAGATTTCTTCCACCTCCATCTTCCTCATCTGAGTACTCATTAACCCAACCTCTCTTCATCATGCCAGTACTCCGTTACCCACACTTATATTAGCGCTACCTCTGTTGTCCTTGTGCCAGTATGCCAATAATAATCAGTCATCTTCCAGCTCCCTTACTCCATTTTCCCCATCCACCTCTTCATCATCCCAGTACCCTGTCAGTGGTCTGTTTAATTTCATCTACCTTTCTCTTCCTCGTCACAGTACCCCAATAGTAATACATAGCATGTCCCCACCTGCCTCTTCCTTGTTCCAGTACCCTATTAGTTATCGATTATATGACATCCACCTCCTTCGTCCTCACCTCAGTACCCTATTACACTACCTCTCTCTTCCTTCTTGCAGTACTCCATTACCCCACCTCCCTCTTTCTCATCCCAGTCCACCAAGTAATCCATTGCATTATCCCCACATCCTTCTTCCTCGTCCTAGTACCCCATTAGTAATCTGTTACATTATCACTACCTCCCTCTTCCTTGATCCAGTACTCAATTACCCCAGCTTCCCTCCTGCATGCCAAAGTATCCCATTACCATTACTTTTCTCTTGCTTGTAATCTGTTACATTACCACCACATCCATCTTTCTCATCCCAGTAACCCATAAGTAATCCATTATATTACCCCACCCCATCCCCCTTTATCCCAGTACTCCATTTCCCCACCTCCCTATTCCTCAGTCCAGTACCCCAAAGGTAGTTTCTGCATATCCACCACCTCCCTCTTCCTCACCCCAGTATCCCATTACTAATCCTACTTTTGCTGCCACCACCCTCTTCCTAATTCCAGTACCCTATTAGTAATCCAGTACATTAGCCCACCTCCTTTTTCTCATCAAAGTACACCATTACCCCCCTCTCTCCCTCCTCCCTGCACTCCATGACCCCCACCTCCCTATCCTCATCCCAGTTCCCAATAGTAATCCATTGCATATCCCCCACGGTTACCAGTGATAGTATCGAAAACAAAAAGATCGAATGCCTTTTGTTCAACAGTGAAAGGATCGAAAAAAAGGGTCAGCTTTTTTTATGGGTTTTTTCCCCCAACCACCCGTTTTCTTTATTAAAAACTTTTTTGTTTACCAACCCACACTAAAAATATATATAAATAAATACATAAATTTAAGAAATCAACCCTTTTTTTCAATCCTTTTGCATTCGAGCAAAAGGTAATTTGGTCCCTTTTTTCGATCGTTTGACTGGACACCTCCCCCACCTCCCTCTTCCTAGTAACCCATTTGTAATCCTACTTTTTCTGCTGCTTCCACCTTCCTCATCCCAGTATCTTGTTAAAAATCCATCACATTACCTTCACCTCCTTCTTCCTCGTCCTACTGTTCCTTTACCTCCAGCTCCCCCTTCCTGATGACTGTACCCCTTTTTCCACCTCTCATTCCTCTTCCCAGTACCTCATTGCTCCCCCCTCCGTCTTCCCCCAGTACCTCTATATGTTGCATAAATACACATCCCTCCTCCTTGTCCCAGCACCTCCTTAGGAATCCCACCTTTAGAGCCCCTTACTAGAAATCCATGACATTACCCACACCTCCCTCTTCCTCATCCTAGAACTCCATTACCCTCACCTCTCTCGTCCTCATCTCAGTACTCCATTACTGTCACCTCCCTCTTCCTTGCCCGGCCCCCAGTAGTAATCCATTGTAAATATCTCACCTCATGAATACTTGTCATAATGATGATTCCTAGTAATCAAAGCCATTACCCCACCTCCCTTTTCCTTGTCCCAGACCTCATTCCCCCACCTCTCTATTTCTTATCCCAGTACTACATTACCTCTACCTCCATCTTCCTCTTTCCAGTACCACATTTATAATCTTCCCTTTACCTCTACTTCTCTCTTCCTTGTCCCAGATACCCATTAGAAATCAATAGCAATTCTCCCAGCCCTCTTTTCCTCGGATGGAGGAGAAGAGGGGTGGGGGAAAAGATCTTCATTAACCCATCTCTCTATTTCTCATCCCAGTACATCTTTACCCGCAGCACACTCTTCCTCATTCCGGTATCCCATTAGAAATATGTTTCATTACCCACACATTCCTCTTACTCATCGCAGAATCATATTAGAAATCCATTACATCACTATCTTCCTTCTACTCATTCCATTTCTCACATTTCTCTGTTACCCCACCTCCCTCTTACTCACACCAGTACATTATTGGAAATCCATTACATCACCCCCACATCCTCTTCCTCATCCCAGTACTCCATTACCTCCAAAACTCTCTCTTCCTCCTCCAAGTACAACACCACTCCACCTTCCTCATCCCAGTTCCCCAATAGTAATCTGCTGCATTACCCCTACCTCTCTCTTCCTCAAGCCTGTAACCAGTTTGTAATCCTACCTTTACGGCAACCTCCCTCTTCCTTGTCCCAGTACCCTATTAGAAATCTATTACATTACCTCCACCTTCCTCTTCCTCATCCCAGTACTCCATCACACACATCTCTCTCTCACCTTCATCCCAGTGTACATTACAACATTACCTTCACCTCCCTCTTCCTCAACCCAATACCCCAATAGCAATCCTTTGCATTGTACCAACCTTCCCCCTTCTTGTCCTAGTACCTGATTAGTAATCCTACCTTTAATACCACCCCCTCTTTCTCATCCCAGTACATTATTAGAAATCCATGATATTACCCTCGTACCAATACTCCATTACCCCATTCTCTCCCCCAGTACTCCATCACCCAACTTTCATTTTCCTCATTGCAGTATACCAATTTGAATATGTTACATTACTGCAACCTCCCTCTTCCTTATCTCATATTCCCATTAGCAATTTGTTACATTACCCCAATTCCCTTTCTCATCCAACTAATCCATTACCCCCAACTCTCGCTTCCTCACCTGAGAATTCCATTGGTAATCCATTGCATTGCCCTCACCTCCCTCCTCCTCATCCCAGTATCCTATTATTAATCTGTTGGATTACCCCCACCTCTTTCTTCCTCATCCGGGTACTCTAATATTAAATTGTTGCATTACACCCACCTCCTTCTTACCCCGATATTAATCTGTTGCATTACCCTACAACCCCCTTCTTTGTCCCAGTACCCTATTAGTAATCCATTACATTATCACTACTGATCTCTTCCTCGTACCAGTACTACATTACCTGTCTCCCTTCTCTTTACCCCAGTACCCATTACTAAGCTGTTTCATTACCCCTCCTGCCTATTTTTCATAGCAGTACCTATAATCTGTTGCATTACCCAAGTGCCTTTTTCCTCATGGAAGTAACCCATTAGAAATCCATTGCATTACACCCCCACCATCTTACTCAGTGCCCCATTACCCCACCCTTGCCTTCTTTGTCTTACAACTACATTACACCCAACTTATTCGCCCAGTTTCCAGTACCCCATTAATAATCCAAAACATTGCCCCACCTCACTCTTCCTCATCCCAATACCCCATTAATAATCTGTTGCATTACCCTGCATGACTCTTCCTCATCCCAGTAGTCCAATACATTAGTATCTTTACCCACATCCCTCTTTTTCATCCCAGAACCACCTTAGTAATATGCTCCATTACTCACATTCCTCTTCCAAATTCTTCTACCCCATTAGTAATCAATTTAATTACGCTAACTCACTCTACCTTGCCCTAGTACCCATTAGCCGACCTCTATCTTTCTTGTCCCTCTTATCTATTACCTCCACCTCACATTTACTTGTCCTATACACCATTAGTAATCAGTTGCATTAACCCTAATCCCTGCTTGTCATCCAAGTACACCACTGGTAATTCATTGCATTATCCCAACCTCCCCTTTCCTTGTCCCAGAACCCTGTTAGCAATTCATTGCATAACCCCACCATCACGTTTCTGTGTCCCAGTACACCACCAGTAATCCATGTTTATCTAGTGTACAAAAAAAGATTAAATGCTTCATAAACCCCGTGTTGCATAGCTGAAGAACACATATTCAGGACACATTTATTTATTTATTCATGTTTATAAAGCGCATGCCACTGGCCCGGAGGCATAATAGCACTAACAGTACGTACAACATATAATCATAACATATAAAAACAGGGGCTATGCCTAGGAAAGGGCGGCCAGCCTACAGGCCAAGCCTGGCTTGGGTGCTGTAATTATTGTAGGGTTCATCCAATTTTCAGATCCTTCTTAAAAGTAGAGAAAGATCGGCACAACCTCAAATCGAGAGGCAGCCCATTCTAGCTCTTAGTGGCACATAGCCAAATGACTCCTGGTTGACAGCAAAGGATATGTCATCAAAAAAGTGTATAATTACAGTGGTGGGAGGTACATCATAACAAGACCCTTGGTGAAGGGACAGTTAAGGTGAATACATTCCATTCAACAAAGGCATTGAAATGAAGTGAAAAAACTTTAGTTGAAGTGATGTGAAAGTCCAGATTTAATGCAAAGAGGAATCTGAAATTAGCAGGGGTTGGAAGCTATGCCACCAAAACCATTAGGCTCCCATTGTGCAGTTCCTAGGCACACTGATGACATCACAACTGACATCACTGATGACAGCACATATAACATCACGTAGGACATGTCTAATGCCATCAGCGATGGTATCATATGAGAAATAAATTAGCACACCAGGTATAACCTCCTCAATGACATTACTGCTAATCACTAGCCATGGTGAAACAGTGTTTACTGTATTTGAAGTGAGGAGGAATGCCTCAAGGTGCACACAGACAAATAAGACAGAGACAAGGTGGTCAGACATCAGGTACAAGGGGATCTAGGTGGGGTCTATGTTGGTGGTGCATTAAAGAGGAACATTTTTAGCCTCTTCTTGAATTCGGTGAGAGACTGAGTCTTTTTTAAATCAAGTGGGATGGCATTCCAGGTGGCAGGGGCCAGGACATTGAAGATTGTCTTCCCGTATTTGTCCAGACGGAATCTGGACTGGGTTAGTTTGGCCTGATCTAAAGACCTGAGGTACCGCAAGGGTATATAGGGCTTCAGATGCTCTGTGAGATAGACATGGGCTTCAAGGGAAAGGCACTTGAAAGTGAGGATCAATATCTTATATGAGACACAGTGCCTTACGGGCAGCCAGTGCAGATTTCCTCTTGCCTCAGATATGGAATGCCTTCTGGAATGTCCAGGACTGCTCTCACAGCACCATTCTGTGTAACTTGGAGCACTGAGATATTGGACTGGGCGGTGCCGGCCAGAAGATTATTGCAATAGTCGAGTCGTGAGTTTACAAGGGCAGAGGCTAGAAGGGACATGTTTTCCTTGGAAAGAAAAGGGCGCATGTGACCAAGAAGTGGCCACATGATGCACGAGCCTTGGCTACGTGCTGCCTCATAGTGAGTTCAACATCAAGGGTGACTACCAGAATTTTGACACTCTTGGCCACGGAGATGGTGGTGTTGGCGATGGAGAAATTGGCATCCTCTGGGGCATGGTTCCTCAACATATGACTGGCCGCAGTAAGGAGAATCTCTGTTTTCTCTGTATTAAGGGCCATTGGCCCTCATTACGACCTCGGCGGTAGCCATGCCGCTATTGGCGGCATGGCTGCCGCCGAAATCATGTCCGGGTCCGGGTCCACAGAATGAGGAATTACCAGGCCATTCCGAGTTCGGAAGGCCCGGTAATTCCTCCCTCCAAGGACCCGGACCCAGTCCTTCCCCATTCCCATTTCAGCCCCGATAGGGCTGAATGGGAATGGGAGAGGGAGCAAACAACGGGCCATTACGAGTTGGCCCGTTGTTTGCTCCCTCTTCCCCTCACGGGACCCGGTAAGCACACCTGGTTTGACCAGGCGTTGCTTCCTGGGTCCCGCGAGGGGACCTCGTAATGAGGCGGTACGGGGTAAACGGCACCGGCACCTTTTACAGCGCCGTTTACCCCGTACCGCCAGGGTCATAATGAGGCCCATTGCGTTCGCTCCCATCGAAGAGTGGATGGTGAAGAATATAGAATTGATGGCCTGAGAGTCCTGAGAATAAATTCATGAGAGTTTAAGGATGACCTGAGATTCATCAGCATAATCCGTATACTGGACACCCAGGTCATCAAGGATCTTTAGGAGGGGAAGAATGTATATATTAAACAATGTGGGTGAGAGGGAAGAGCCCTGAGGCAAACCACGAGTAAGAGAAGTGGGAGAAGAATGGACGTCATCCAGGGTCCTGGCATTAGCAGAGCCATTGTGTCGCTTTGCTGGAGGAGCCAACCAGTGATTGCAAACTGGTCGCCAATAATGCATGGTCAACCAAGTCAAAGGCGGCAGAGATATTAAGCAGCATAAGGAGGGCCGGGTGGCCTTGATCAATGATGGCCGCAAGGGTGGACTTAAGATCGAGCATGGAGGTTTCTGTGCCATTTCGAGCTCGGAAACCGTATTGACGTGGACCCATTATGGCATTATCCTCTATGAACTTCTGGAGCTGTAGGTATGCAACCCGGTCCATGACCTTGAGCAGAAGTGGGGAGTGAGCCAGGCCTCTTAGAGGTCCACAGGAACACAACCTTCAAGGAATGACTGATTAATGAGTTTTGTAACCCAGGGGCCCAAGGTACTGAGGCAGGTAACCAGGAACCTTGAGGGACATGAATCACTCTTGCTATTATGCATAAATACTCCCCTGCTACTAAGTCACTATGCACACATTAATTTTTTTTGCATCGCGCCATGTCTGCACCACGGTCTTTAGGCCACAATGAAGCAAGATGGTGCATCACACTGTGCATGTCACCTTCAGAAAAGCACTTTCCACACATGTGTGGAATGCTCGCCTTTCTGTATCATGCTTCTGACGTGTATACTTTGGGCATAGCTAAGCGGGTAATCTGCATTCGCCTTCTCTTGAAATGCGGCTTTACCTTGCGGATGTCGTCATATTACTAGACCTCTCCCCTGCCTCGAAGCAAGAGTGGAGTATTAGGGAGTACAACCACCTTGAAGAAATGCCTCGCACTGCTCTGCTTTACTGATAACACTAACAGGCGCTGTCCAGTGCAGCTGGCATAAAAACCAACTGCACAATGAGGGTTTGATTGGTCAGCAATTAAAGTTGCAAGGTGTTACCTTGCCAGGCTAAGACCATCCCCCTTCCATTAACACACATGTAGCCCTGTGAGTATAAGAGATCAGGACCCAGGAGGGAGGGGTTCACTTGTTTGCACCAATGTCTTGTGCTGTCGCTGGTTATTTGTTTGCCTGCTGCTTCACTACTAAAATATCCATCAATTCATCGAAACTGTGAATGGTTGTTATTTTCCACTACAGAAGATATAGAATAGCATTCTAGAATAGATGCAATATAGCCTGTCTTTTTTGAAGGTTCAAAACATTTAAGCATTGTAAACAGTGGTAGGATAACTACACAAAGTTGGTCTTTTACATAGGAATCAACAATTTTAGTTGCAATAAAGAGGGAGTCTGCAACTTTTGGATCACCAGAAGTTTTACATTAAAGCTTTGTCTAACCCTACTCAGTATCGGCAATGGTCAGGGATTATGGGAGTCACAGTCCAAAACATGTGGCAAAATGCAGGTTACAAACCCATGCATTAAAACGATTGCAACGTTCGTCTGTGCAGTACATTATGTACTCTATTTATCTAACCCTGGAGCAGTTTTTCAACATGGTAGACTTTTCAGACCCCCTGCCCTAACCTTCAGCATATGACATGGGCATGGCCTATCTTTTGATTTGTAATGCAGGCAGTAAGTTGTTTGTCACATGCAGATACGTTTATTTTGGATAATGTTCCTTCTCATGTATGCTGTAATATTTGGTCAACTGGTGCAAAGTCATAATTGAACTACCTTAATGTCTTCTATGCATAGGAGACTCTTTTTAGAACACAGTGATACAGGTACTAGAGTTTCTCTTCATGGTAAATGCTCACTCAATACCGAATAACTCTTGTGTGTAAGAATACCATGGTTGTAAAAGGAAAGTATTTTTAAATGCAAACTCCAATCAAGCTTTGCACTTGAGCCTACCCGTATATGCATAAACAAGCTTTTGCATGTTGTTGTATCTGTATTCTTATGGAAGACCTGAGGAATGAGTGAGTGATGTCAGAATATGTGATGCCATGAGTGGAATGGATGCATTGGTTGGAATGTTTATGGTTGTGCTGACCCTGGTGTTCCACTCAAGGCAATTGGAAAGAGGACCCTATTTTCCTGTGGCTCTGCTTTATATTACACAGTTGGTCTCTGCTATTTAGCAGTAGATACACCGCATTTGACTGCCAGTCTACCACTTCGTTCTCCATGAGTAGATGGTTTTTTTCGTTCAATTTTGTTAGTTATGTTATTGTTGTATCATTTGGAAGTGTCATCAATTGTGTTCTCTATTATGTGTGTTGCATTTCTCAACATTCCAGCGTATTAACTTAAACATTTCTTAATTGTGGCCTTGCTAGCAATCATTATTTTTTGGTGCTATTGTATTCTTTATATTTTTTGATTAAAAGCTGTAAATATGCATGCATTGATGTAAATAAATATCAGATATCCAAAGCAATTGTTGCTATTTCATGATTGTTTTTCTTTTCGTTTGATTTATTCTTAAATATGGAATAATACAGGGTTGCAACATTGTAATCTCTAATTTTAGGTATAGGAAGTTAAGCCTTCCATAACTTTAGAAATATGTTTTCAATAATTCCCAGTGGGCACATTTTGTTGTTTGTATAATTGGAAGGAGGGAGTCTGGGTGGTGGGTACCACTGGATCCAGCTCCTTTTAACTTGGACATAAGCTGATGCTTAAATAAAGCAACACAGGAAATCTACCTTGGGGGACTGGAGAACCATTAATTATTAGACTTCTCTCTTACTTGCACCAGTGATCTGCTTTATCAGTGATGTCATTGAGGATGCCATAAGTCATGCCATTTGTGCTGTCATCATTCAGTTTATGGGAGCCTCATAGTTAAGGTGATGTAGCTTGCAACACTTCTCAGATATTATCGACAAATCTTGCTGTTCAGTTGCCTGCCAGGGTACATTTTGCTATCACTTCCTGTTGCTGTACATTTGTAGGTACTCAAGGTGGAAACTGCCTGCAATTGTTCATCCCCTAAGAATTCATCTTTTGGCTGCTTATTTTTTTTTTGTTTCTTTTCATCAGCTGTTTGTTCACCACTCAGTATTTGTGTGTGGCTATTTGCTGAGCTTGGGTGAGTTTTACTTCATTGACAACATTTTTGTAGCTATATGCATTCAACATGATGGCTACACTACATACATTTATTTATCTTATAGCACATATAACCTAGGTAGAATGGGAATAATTCTTGGGTCAGCAGGCAGCTTTGCTTGACATCTTTGGTGGCCCTAATTATGCATTCAGCTTCCCTTTGATCAAAATGAATTTGAGAATATGTAACCATTTGCAGTCTTTTAATTCCATCCATTCAAAACAATGTTCCCAAAATGTCTTCCTATTGACCCAATGGAACACAGAGAAGTTAAGCCCTGTCACACATGTCTGTGCCTTTTGGATGGTACAGTAGTTAAACATGGGAAAAGGTGAATCTTGATCCACTGTTGAAAGATCTCATGCTATACCTTGCCTGCTCCCCACCCCCACAAGAAATCTAGCATATGTTGGTCATCCATTAAATCATCAATTTGACCTTCAGATCATTTTATGAATTTTTTTTGATATGCCGATTAGACTTTGTATGCACCATTTGCCCGAAACTGGCCTGAGATCAATGGGGAACTATACTAAAATTAGAGGGTCTCAGCATTATAGCTTTCAGCCCTCCCAGATCAAAGCTCTTTCCCTGGGTTACTTTTATAAGTCACATGCATCTGCAAAAAGTGTTCCAGTTGGATAATTATATAAGATTTTTAAAAGTCTTGATATTTTCTTTCTTAATCGTGTCCAATAACATAACACTGAATGGTATATGCTTCTGTGGTCATGAATCATAAAATCATCAAACTATTTAATGAGTAGGGTACAAAGGTGGAAAGAAATAAGAAAATGATCACTTATTTACGACAAGTGTGCCACAAACAGAAAAATCAAAAATATTAAATTACAGATAAATCGAGAGATGGGTTGATACTTAGTTACAATAAAACCCCTAGTGAAGTGCAAGAATAAACAACAAAAACAGTTAATCCCTAGTTGTGCATATCAATAATTGGTTCCTGAAATTAGCAGTACAATTAGTTTTTTTTTTTCTTGACACAACATTAAAAACAGTGCAAAATAAGCCTAGGGTTGATTATGAAGGAAGAAGCTGATCCTTATGAGGCTATCTTTTTTTAGTTCTTGTAATTATTATATTTCTTCTTTTATCAGATTGCTACATGTGTTTTTATGGTGTGTGTGTAATGTATTAAAATCCCTTAAAATATTCTTTTCAAATGTCAAAACTACCTGGTCCAATGCATGGAATAAGAATGTATTACTAAGACTTTTATACTGATATCCTGTACTGTTTCTTGGTCGGCCAAGATGGACTTTAAATTATTATTATTATAATTGTTTTTTATAACGCGCTTAATACCAACAAGTGATTTGTAAGCGCGGGATCGGGATTCAAACCTGTGTTGCGCTGCATTGTTTTGTGTCCAAGGCAAATTCGTTGCCCCTGAGCTATCCTTCCTCCCCAAATGAATTTCACAAAAAGATTGCCTCAGATCCACTTCCATGTTAAGCCAGTTAGTTCCCCTGTTTCCCTGATGGAGGCTTCTAATTGCTTGCCACACTAAAACGTCAATAGCTATTGATGAGCAAATGTATATATAGACACAGACTTATATAGGATTGACATACATGCTACAAACATTGATGGGCACAGGAATATGCACTATTGTTGTTGGGCTTACTGACAAATTGGTGATCTGAAAAGAACAATAGAACTACACTCAGGGCTAATTATTGAATTGCACTTGGGATTTACTGTTTTTGTTATTTATTGTTGCACTTGAATATTGGTTTTATTGTAACCAATTATGACCGCATCTCTTGAATATTCTGTAGTTTCATATTTTATGGTGTTTGTTTGTTTCATATTTGTAATTTTGTTTTGAGTTTGTCTTATTCTTACCAACAATTTCCTTTCTTTTATGAATCCTTTTTAAAAATACTTTACTGGCTTAGTTTTAATGAAGATGTAATTTTCTTTTTCCTTTCTATCTTTGCACCCTTATCATTAAATACAATGGTGTGTTTATGATTCATGAATGTTTATCTTATGATAAGACCAGCAGACATCTCTGAGGAGCAGGTATCACATTGAGCAGTAATGGTATCAGCCCTAACATCTGCATTGCCTTGATTATTGAGAAAAGTGCCCAACCAGTTGTAGCTGTTGGAACTCCATTATGTCTTCTAATGGGGAAGGAACATGGAACACTGTCACTTCATTATCCAATATGGAACATTGTAGGACTAAGAGGGAAATTGTGTAGAGGAGATTGGGACAGTTTTATTCAGGTCTGTGACATAATTATTAAGCAGGAGACCAGGGTGCCCGCAATGGATATTTATTAATTTTATTTCAGACACTGGCTACAATTGACCTGATTAGGATTAACTCAGGTGGTCTACCAGAGTCTGTTGCTACTGGCCTGCCATTTGCGAATGCTTGCTGTCAAACAATGCCTAATGAGATCATTATGGAATTATTGAAGGCAATAAGCTAGATATAATCACCTTTAAGTTCTATAATGCTAATTTAAGAAAGAGGGATGAACCAGTTAAGGCCCTACATGATTCCATCACATGGTCAGCCTGCATTTTATCATCACAGCTGGGAACTTTAATATGAAATGGGCTGAGGCCTGTCTTACAAATGGGTTGATCCAGATAGAAATGTAGCATTGGAAACTCCTAATGAAATGTTTACACCTCTCAAACTAACCAAGCCAACAATGGCTTTAATATGTTCTTGATGAATACTGCTTAACAAATAGTGAATAGTCGAATGAGATCAGATTTCCTGGGTAAACAGACATTCATTGGTCCTAATGGCTCATCCTTAATTGACCACTTCTTCATCACAGCGAAGGACTGAAATCCTATGGATGAAGTCAAGGTTTTTAATTGGGATGCAAGTGTCTATCTCCCACTTACACTGACATATAAAGCCCATGGACAAAGGCTGGAAAAAGCGGTAGTAAATAATAGTACACGGGTGACCACCAAGAGATTTCACTGGTGGGAAATGACATGTCTTGTGGATGTGTTCTTTGCTTTGGTAAGAAGGGCTGAAAAGAAAATGATTACATGTTTTGACCACGATCTCTCACTTAATGTTCACCTGAAGCTTAAAAGGCAGTATATTTGTTCACAAAACTTACCAGTGTAATCTGGAGACTCCCGGCCGGCCCATAAAGCTGAGGTTTGCTCCGAAGTACTTTAAGACGAGATAGCTGTACCCTTGAGATGGATGGGGGTGCAGATTTGCTACTCCAACACCAATCAATAAGGACAACTCAATGGTTTGGCAAAGGGAGCCCGTTTAATGACAAGTACAAAAAATGGGGATTCATGGAAATCAGCAGTGATGCAATCGTCCTTCTCGCTTCAACTCCAATGAACTTCATAAAAATCATAGCATTTATACTGAAAAGTTAATATGCAATTCTATTGGTTAGGAAAAGGTAACTTTAATATAGGTACTATATCTGTATATGGTAACGGAGTGAGGGGATTGGGTAAACACTGTCAGGTGGGTGTCTAAGCCCTTCTTTCAAAGATGACTACTGTAGACGTCACTAAAAGTACGAGATCACATTGGTTCTATTAACTATAGGACCCTAGATTATTTGGTCCATTGTAATTGGGTTGGCACCAACCCCATGCATAAATTTCCACTTTGCTTGGCAGCACACAGAATGGTCAGCCAGGTGCAGGGTGCCCCCAAGTTACCCAGCCTTTCTCCAATTAAGGTTATAATCAATCATCGCTTCAGCAACATTGTGTCAATTATGTTACTGTGGTTGGCCTTGAAACAGCATCTTCTGTCTGGGAAAGTTCTGATATCTCTGCCTGGGCAGATGCCAAGCGTAGGTGTGAACCTGTGCTTCTCCTCGCTCGGCTGGGAACGTGCTTCCCACACCGTGAATTTGTCTAGGTTCTCTCAATTTGCGCATTTGATTCTTATTCAGCTTGCCACCTGCCTACGCCTCCTTATTTTGACCTTTCAGAGACAGGATATTCTGTTCTTAAGTTTCAATTATATGTAGCTACTGTTCGTTCCTTCGATTAGTATGACCTTGGCTCTCCTGGCATGAGTTGCATCTGCCGAGTTTCGATTCAGCCGTCTCTTCTCATTTTGCTAGAATATGAATCTCTGCTCATTCGGCCTTTAGTAACCTGGTTAATTCTACTTCATTTGCAAAGTGGAATAACACTTATAATACTGTTCTTCGTTTTGAGGTAAATTTTGTATAATGGCGCTTGCCGCACTATTCTTCTACTTAGCATTTCAAGCCGCATTGTTTTCTTAGCTTTCTTGCTGTTCCAAGAATATGTACAGGTGTTAACTGGTTAAATATCTTCATCCTGTTTACAATATAAGCTTGTTTGTATTTCAAAATCGTTCTCCCCTTTTAGGTTCACGATATCCTTATTCATGGCATTTCATCTCTGAGTGTCATTCTCGGGTTGTGTCAGAGAGCACCAAAGTATTAACTGAAAAGGATATGGTACTCAAAAGGATACAGGTGGTAGGGTCTTCCGGATCCCTGTTCACACGATTTGATAGTTGTGAAGTCAAGTTAAGACCTTCCAAATGATACAACTCTCTGACTGGTAAAACAGGCAGAGCGATGGATCACTGGAAAGGGCGTGGGTAAGGTATAGGAAATCAGCCTAGAACAGAATAAAGTATCATAAATAACTGCCCTCAACCTGAGTATGATGGAACAGAAAATGACATGAATGCACACACTGACCTTAAGTCTAAGGCAGAAGAATCCAGCAGAGTCTCTTGAGGAAATCCAAGGTAGAACAAACGACAAGGAAGGGAAGATTAGTAAGGGAGACTTATCCCGAACGGAACGAGGCTCACGCTAGATACCGGGTTGATGCACCACAGGATAGCGTCCAAAGTACTGTTCACTGTCACCTTCCAATAATCCTTGAAAAGCTTCCTTCCCACGTAGAGTAAAGTATAGAAATGAATCAATCCCCCTGTTAATATCACAGGTGCAGGAGTTGGAAATAGCGCCCTTTTTATGGTATAAACAAAGTACACAAGGTTCTGTACAACCGCGAAGAAAATAGCGTGTGCATGTGGATTTACACGCGAGCAGGATTCACGCAGTCCAGGCCAGCAGCGCTTGAAGACAAAGAATGCATGTGGATTTACACGCAAGCAGGATTCACGCAGTCCAGGCCAGCAGCGCTTGAAGACAACATATGCGTGTGGATTTACACGCGAACAGGATTCACGCAGCCCAGGACAGCCGTGTTTGAAAACAACGTGCGCGAGTGGATTTTACACGCGAACAGGATTCACGCAGCCCAGGACAGCCGCGTTTGAAGACAACGTGCGCATGTGGATTTTACACGCGAGCAGGATTCACGCAGTCCAGGCCAGCAGCGCTTGAAGACAAAGTATGCGTGTGGATTTACACGCGAACAGGATTCACGCAGCCCAGGACAGCCGCGTTTGAAGATAACGTGCGCGTGTGGATTGACACGCGAGCAGGATTCACGCAGTCCAGGCCAGCCGCGTTTGAAGATAACGTGCGCGTGTGGACTTACACGCGAGCAGGATTCACGCAATCCAGGCCAGCCACGCTTGAAGATAGCGTGCACGTGTGGATTTACACGCGAGCAGGATTCACGCAGTCCACGCCAGCCGTGCTTGAAGATAGCGTGCCCGTGTGGATTTGCACGCAAACAGGATTCACGCAGCCAAGGCCAGCCGCGTATGAAGACAACGTGCGCTTGTGGATTTACACGCAACCAAACAGCTCCAGGAATCAGCGTGTGACGGAAAACACGCTATACAAGGCCCAAAAAGTAGCTGTAGTAACCTGCAAGGATGCAGATCGGAGGTCCAGCTACACAACGCCAAATGATTTGATCAGAAGCAGCGAGTTAAGTTTCCACGCTGCTTATATACGTAATGCCGTAGTTCACGTGACGAAGCAGAATACACGTGAAGTTAGCGACGTGAAAAGTGCAAACGTCGTTTTCCCGGCAACGTATCGAACAACCGCCATTTGGAATAGAACGGTCTAGCTGTTCTACAAGCTTAGGAGGTAGGACCACGTCCAGCATGCATGACAGTGCCATCCCCCAAAGGGGCAACCTCTCCCCTTCTCATGTGAAAACGCTTCAATAAAGCAGGAGCTTGAATATTAGAAAGAGGTTCCCAGGACCTATCTTCGGGACCATAGCCCTTCCAGTCCACCAGATAAAATGGCCTACCAGAACGTAGTCTCATATCCAGTATGTCCTGTACCTCGTATTCATCTGAACCCCGCACAGAAATAGCAACAGCCCGTACAGGCAATCTAGTAGCTTCAGACCATGGCTTAATGAGTCACACGTGGAATACGGGATGCACTCGCCATCGTTGTGGCAAAGCCAGATGGACAGCAGCCGGATTAATTACTTGGGCCACTACATACGGACCAATGTATTTAGGCAATAATTTCTTTTTGCCTGGAATCCTCAAGTTCTTAGTGGATAGCCATACTTTCATACCCGCCTTGTAGACAGGTGCGGGTACTCTATGAGCATCGGCATAGAACTTGTCGCGTCTTTTAGCCTGCTCCAATTGCTGCTTCACTTTCCTCTGTAATTTCTTCAGATCACGAAAAGTACGGCCTGCGGCAGGAGTATCCAAAGACAAGCTGGAATCCAAAGGTATTGATCGGGGGTGTTGTCCATAAAGAGCATAGAACGGTGAAGTGCCTATGGCACTATGATAGGAGTTGTTATAGGCGAATTCTGCTGCCGGCAGGACCGTGAGCCAATCCGATTGGTACTGCAGACACAGACACCGCAGATATTGTTCCATAGTGCAGTTGACTCTTTCGGTCTGTCCATCAGTTTGAGGGTGATAAGCACTGGACATTCTATTATCAATCAGTAATGCAGATGTTAGTGCTCTCCAAAAGCGTGACGCAAACTGCGAGCCCCTGTCCGTAATGATTACCGACGGTAGACCAAAGAAACGAAATATATGTTGGATGAATAGGTCAGCCAGAACAGCAGCGGTTGGTAAACCAATACAGGGAATATAAAGAGCCAATTTAGTGAAATAATCCACTACAACCCATATGGTATCGTACTCCTGGTTTGGTGGGAGTTCTACCACAAAGTCCGTAGATATCATGTCCCATGGTTTGTTAGGGACAGGTAGGGACTGGAGTAAGCCCACTGGTTTACCAGGAGTGTTTTTACATTGGATGCATACAGAACAAGTTGATACATGATCTATGACATCTTTTGACATGGATGGCCACCAGCACCATCTTTTGAGCAGCTCTAGTGTTTTCTTCCGTCCAGGATGGGCTGCGATCAAGGAATCATGATTCCACTTGAGGGCTTTATTCCGCGTTGAAGACGTCGGTAGGTAGAGCACTCCTTGTGTGAATGGTAAACCGTTATGTACGTCCAGATTCATATCCTGGATAACTTGTGGATGTTTTTTCACCCACTCTTGTACTTCGGTTTTTAAGGATGGTTGAACAGAACAACTACATATTACATGATCTGCCAACAACTGCTTTTGTACTTGTGCTTCTTCCTTCGCCTCTTCACCCATACGAGACAACGCGTCCGACTTAACGTGTTCTTGGGCAGGACGATATGTGACCCGGAAATCGTATTGGGCAAAAAAGACATGCCATCTGGCCTGTCGGGCCGTAAGGCATTTCATAGATTTGAATGCTTGAAGATTTCTATGGTCAGAGTACACCAACACCTGATGTTTGGCCCCAAGAAGATGATGACGCCATTCTCGGAAGGCATCCTTGATAGCCAGCAATTCCCGCTCAGTGACGGTGTAATTTCGTTCATATGGGGTAAGTTTGCGAGAGAAGAAAGCCACTGGGTGCTCCTCCTTGGTTTCTGTGCAAACTTGTGAGAGTACCGCTCCAGTAGCGACACTGGATGCATCCGCTTCAACGATAAACTGGCGATCTGGATCTGGATGTTGAAGCACGGGTGCAGTGGTAAACGCTTCCTTCAACTTTTCGAATGATGCTTGGGCATTTTGGTTCGAACAGAAAGGAACTTTGGAACTAGTTAAAGCCGTCAAAGGAGCCACTGTTTTGGAGAAGGAATGAATAAATCTGCGATAAAAATTCGCAAAGCCTAAGAAAGACTGTAATGACTTGACATTGTGCGGAATAGGCCAATTCAATATGGCCTTCACCTTGGAACGGCTCATTCGAGCACCTAGATTGGTAATGTCATAACCCAGGAATTCCACTTCCTGTGAATGAAAGACGCATTTCTCGGCTTTCACATAAAGAAGGTTCTCCCTGAGTCGTTGTAGGACTGTAGAAACGTGTTTGACGTGTTCCGAAAAAGATGATGAATAGATCAGAATGTCATCCAGATAAATCACCACAAACTGGTCCATTATGTCCCAGAATATGTCCTTCATGAAGAATTGAAAAGTGGCGGGAGCGTTGCACAGACCAAAAGGCATCACCAAATACTCGTAAAGACCATACCGTGTCTTGAAAGCGGTCTTCCATTCGTCGCCTTCACGAATGCGAACTAAATTGTATGCTCCTCGCAAGTCCAATTTGGTGAAGTAACTGGAAGTACCTAATTGATCCAATAGAACGTTTATCAGTGGTAAAGGATATTGGTTTTTTATGGTGATGTCGTTAAGTGCCCTGTAATCAATGCAAGGCCTTAGATCCCCCTCTTTCTTCGGAACAAAGAATAGAGGAGACGCAGCAGGTGATTGTGATGGCCGTATGAAACCCATCGCTAAAGCTTTGTCAATGTATTCTTTCAACACAACGTCTTCTTTTGGGGTCAGTGAATGTAAACGACCTGTAGGGATTTTGGCACCAGGAATCAATTCAATAGGACAGTCGTACTGTCGATGGGGAGGCAATTGTTCTGCCTGGCCTTTATCAAAGACATCAGCGTACTCAGCGTATTCGCATGGTATGGTAGTGTCGCTTTGATGTATCATGCTGATAGTTGAAGCTCCCCCCATAGAGGCCAATATGTGTTGCTTGTTTGACACCTCCTGACTGGTAAAGCAATGTTCATTGCAATGAATCGAAGGATACTGGAGCAATCCCGAAACCCAGTCAACGGCGGGATTATGAAGGGTTAACCATGCAAGACCAAGTATGATTTCGTACTGGGTAGCAGCTATGCTATCGAAGACGATTTCTTCCGAATGATTATTCGATAATGTCATCTGAACAGATACCGTCTCCTGGGTTACCATACCAGAAGTCAAAACAGATCCGTCCACGGTATTAACCGTTTCAGGTTTGTTTTTGTTTACAAGGGGTATGGAACAGTTCTTGGCATATGTGATGTCTATGTAATTGTTGGTGGCTCCGGAATCAACCATGGCCTTGGAAACCAATTCTCGTTCATCACAACGTAACGTCACCTCAACAATTACGGGTGCGTGATTAGGAATGGTACTGGAGTCCGATGAAACACTCGACATAGGGACTCCTGCTATTGTCGAGTTTTGGCGTTTCCCGAACGCTTGATGGGTTTTTTAGGACATGTCGCCAATAAATGCTCGGATGAACCGCAATACATACATAAATAGTTCTTTCTTCGGTTCTCTCGTTCTGCATTGGACAACCGGCCTCTCACGGCCCCAATCTGCATGGGTTCGGGGTCGTTCGAGAGGACTGCCTGTGTCTCTGAACGCACCGAGGCTTGTATGAAGGGCTTTTTCTCTCCTTTCCGAGCATTCCTTCGGGCATCGATTTGTAGAACCAAATCGAGCAACTCTGTGAATCCCGTAGGAACCACCGGAACTGTAGATAAGGCATCTTTCAGTTCTTCTGAAAGACCCTTGTAGAAAACAGCCGTTTTCTTGCCGTCAGGCCATTGAGTTTCGGCTGTTAGTTGATTGAACCGGGCAATGTAAGGCAAAAGAGGTTGATTGCCTTGTTGTAGATTAAGTAACTCCAGATCCATGGCTTGAGTTGCATAACGCATGTCAAAGACTTTACTCATAGCAGCCAAGAGATCGTCACAGTCGTACAACAAAGGGCTATTTGTTTCCAACAAAGGGTTAGCCCAAGCAGCAGCTGTGCCCCCTAAATGGGAAAGCACGAATGCTGCTTTTGTGGTTAGGTCAGGAAAAGATGTAGGACGGCAAAGAAAATGGAGTCGGCACTGATTAACGAAGGTTCTATAGGTTTTGGGATCACCAGTGAACCGTTCCGGAGGGGCCAATGGAAACTGAGTGGGCATAACCACATTAATAGTTTCCTGTGGGGGTGTCATAGTCCCGGATCCAGATGCAGTGGCCATTGGAACCTGTGCTCCCTGAGGACTACCGTGCATGGCGTCTTGCATAACGTCCATACGGTGCCGTAACATGTCCTGTGCCGTAACCATTTCATTTCTCAAATCGCTGATCAACTGAGTCAAAACAGCTAAAGGATCCGTACCCTCCATGGCTTCTGATTCTGTCAGAGAGCACCAAAGTATTAACTGAAAAGGATACGGTACTCAAAGGGATACAGGTGGTAGGGTCTTCCGGATCCCTGTTCACACGATTTGATAGTTGTGAAGTCAAGTTAAGACCTTCCAAATGATACAACTCTCTGACTGGTAAAACAGGCAGAGCGATGGATCACTGGAAAGGGCGTGGGTAAGGTATAGGAAGTCAGCCTAGAACAGAATAAAGTATCATAAATAACTGCCCTCAACCTGAGTATGATGGAACAGAAAATGACATGAATGCACACACTGACCTTAAGTCTAAGGCAGAAGAATCCAGCAGAGTCTCTTAAGGAAATCCAAGGTAGAACAAACGACAAGGAAGGGAAGATTAGTAAGGGAGACTTATCCCGAACGGAACGAGGCTCACGCTAGATACCGGGTTGATGCACCACAGGATAGCGTCCAAAGTACTGTTCACTGTCACCTTCCAATAATCCTTGAAAAGCTTCCTTCCCACGTAGAGTAAAGTATAGAAATGAATCAATCCCCCTGTTAATATCACAGGTGCAGGAGTTGGAAATACCGCCCTTTTTATGGTATAAACAAAGTACACGCGGTTCTGTACAACCGCGAAGAAAATAGCGTGTGCGTGTGGATTTACACGCGAGCAGGATTCACGCAGTCCAGGCCAGCAGCGCTTGAAGACAAAGGGTGCGTGTGGATTTACACGCGAGCAGGATTCACGCAGTCCAGGCCAGCAGCGCTTGAAGACAACATATGCGTGTGGATTTACACGCGAACAGGATTCACGCAGCCCAGGACAGCCGTGTTTGAAGACAACGTGCGCGCGTGGATTTTAAACGCAAGCAGGATTCACGCAGTCCAGGCCAGCAGCGCTTGAAGACAAAGTATGCGTGTGGATTTACACGCGAACAGGATTCACGCAGCCCAGGACAGCCGCGTTTGAAGATAACGTGCGCATGTGGATTGACACGCGAGCAGGATTCACGCAGTCCAGGCCAGCCGCGTTTGAAGATAACGTGCGCGTGTGGACTTACACGCGAGCAGGATTCACACAGTCCAGTCCAGCAGCGCTTGAAGACAAAGTATGCGTGTGGATTTACACGCGAACAGGATTCACACAGCCCAGGACAGCCGCGTTTGAAGATAACGTGCGCATGTGGATTTACACGCGAGCAGGATTCACGCAGTCCACGCCAGCCGTGCTTGAAGATAGCGTGCCCATGTGGATTTGCACGCGAACAGGATTCACGCAGCCAAGGCCAGCCGCGTATGAAGACAACGTGCGCGTGTGGATTTACACGCAACCAAACAGCTCCAGGAATCAGCGTGTGACGGAAAACACGCTATAGAAGGCCCAAAAAGTAGCTGAAGTAACCTGCAAGGATGCAGATCGGAGGTCCAGCTACACAACGCCAAATGATTCGATCAGAAGCACCGAGTTAAGTTTCCACGCTGCTTATATACGTAATGCCGTAGTTCACGTGACGAAGCAGAATACACGTGAAGTTAGCGACGTGAAAAGTGCAAACGTCGTTTTCCCAGCAACGTATCGAACAACCGCCATTTGGAATAGAACGGTCTAGCTGTTCTACAAGCGTAGGAGGTAGGACCATGTCCAGCATGCATGACAGGTTGTCATTTCTTCTATTGGTATGTCAGTTTGGGTCCTCGTGACATCACCATTCTTCTTCCATTAAGACCTTTTTGGTTTCTTCTGGGACTGTACTTAGGCAATCTTCATTTCGTCTCATTTGCTGGTACGTTTTCCTTAATGGATACCTTACTGTTCATGGTTTTCTTGGTACCGGTACTTCAATAGGTGTTGCTTTCTTAATAGGTACTGGGCAGAGCCCTACTGTGGCTCTCTGATGATTTATCTGCTCATCATACGTCACATATTTTGGTTTCAATGTTCCTGGTACTTCAAAATGGGCGACTGGAGTGCAGGCTTTATTTGGGACCTCCTCTACACTCCCCCCTCTGGCCGATTCATCGACCACTTTCACCTCCGTCTTTGTATTCAACTTACTCGATTCTTTTGTATTTATCTTCACTCCATCGCCTGGGTTCATAACTTCTTCATCTTCGGTGTCTTTACATGATGGTTTGAAGAAGTGTCTCTTTGGAGTCCATATTTTTATTACTTCTTTCAGGCTTCCTGCTGTCCTTATATGGTCATCTTTATTCCATGTCATTAGTTGACATTGTCCATTTGGACTACTGTAAACCCATCTTCCCACATCATTTTTGTGCTTCCGGGGATAGAGAAACTTTGTTCCTTCTGGTGCGTGAATACTGGTCTTCACAAACTCTCTTATTTCTTCATCAGGCAGGTCTTTGTGCTTGCATCCTGGTTTGGCATCAATCATGATCTTCATCCCTATGGTTTTTTTCGCAGTCTTCTGGCATTGCGATATTATTATCTTGACAACACAAAATCCTAGCAATATCATCACTAGCAGGGCTCCCAAGACCTTGAATGAGTCTGCCATTGATTGTGGAATCCATGAAAACAGTGATCCAACCCAGCTATCATCATCAACTTCATCAGTTTCATTGATCATCTGGTTCTGCAGGTTTGTTAGCATACCTACGGCTTCAGTTAAGGTTCCATTCTCCTCATCGTGAGAAGGTATGAATTTGCAACATCATTCTCCAATGTTTGCACAAACTCCTCCATCCCTGGCTGTGATCATGTCAAGGACATATCTGTTCTGGAGAGTCATTTGTCAAATCGCTCTTAGCTCTTCGCTTATTACATTGAATCCTTTTATTGTTGTGTTGATGGTCTGCAGTAACTCCCATCTGGTTATCTGCCACCATTTAGTATTTACTCCGACTTGGATTCTTGGCATAAAAATCATTGTGAACACTGATGAGGTGAGGCTGAACAGCCTGTGTTCATATGGGATTGCATGAAAGGCTTCTTCCGATTTCGCAGAGAAGTAATTCTCTCTCTTCATCTGAGTTATCAGTTTCACAGATCTCTTCTTCCTCAAGTGAGCATCTGCTTTTGGCAAACTGTCAATATTCAGGTCACTTTTCGGGATCACTAATGCTGGAACGTGGACATTCACTATTGTGCATATACCTCCCCAGTCTCTTGGCAGTCTGATGTATGCCTTGGATCCACACGCCCAATAATGATCCATAATTACTGAAGTTCCATGCACCATTCCTGGAGCGTCAAAAACTTGTCCACGGTTTTTATTCTCTCCCATCTTTCTAGCGCCATTATTCCTGAAGCATATTTTTGGGATTTCTAGTGGCACTATCTGCAAGGGCCCTCCTCTGTCTTCGACCAATGTCAATAGTTTTTCAAGTTTCGGCCACAATGGCTTGCAGCCATTCTGCACAATGTCAACAGTTTCTTTGTAGAGTCCAGTGATCACCCAGGCTCTGCAAATCACCACTCCTTTTTCCCACCCATCTGGTGAAAGCACGGTTCCCCAAATCTGCATTTGGGCTCTATTCTTCCACTTTCGAGCTTCCTCTGGAGTTTTTCCTTGGACATTTAGTCTCAGGTTCACTTTCCATTTTATTCCTGCTCCTTTAACTCCAGACATCTCGTACCTGATCACATGATTCCTGGTATGAGCTATGTTTCTTGTCTTAATGTCTTGAACATAATCATCTTCATCGGGATAGGCTGTTTCAGTTGCCCATATTAATGAGGCATCACTACCCATGAACTGGCCTCTGGTCTTGCACATTGATACGTTTGACAGACAATGTGCTGTCTGGACATCAATTTCTACAGCTACAAAGATCTTAGATTTTTCCATGCTGTATGGTAGGAGTGCACAAACAAAGCATTCCCCTTCTGAATTTTGTCTTCCAACTTCTTTCATATGCTAGTACCAAATGTTGTTTCCCAAATGTGCTGTGCTGCCCAGATAGTTGTTTAGTTCATTGTCATCTCCATGCATGCTTTTCTTGATTCTTAGTGTTTTCCTGTAGTTTGTGATGACTACATCCCTAAAAATATATCTGTTTGGCTCTTTCTTGCTGGAGGTATCCCGGTCCATGGTGCAGGCGTCCTCATCTGCACCATTTGAGTCGATAAGAGTCTGCCAGCTCTTTCCCTCTCTTCATACATCCTTTTCTTTCGGCCTAGAAATGGTCGTATCCATTCTGGCATTGGTCTAATATATAGTTGTACTGTGGAACTGGTACTTGTCCCCTGTGTTGGAACATATATGTTTGTCAATACAGTCTCTGCGATTTTATTCTTCAGTTCCTCTTGTATTTTTCTTGCTTTGGCTATGAGCGGCCATAATGAGTCTACTATCAGTTGTGTTCGCGCAGAGAGCTCCACTGAGTTGGCTCCTGATTTCTTAAGGGTTTCTGATATGACTGCTTCTGTTGGCTTTCTTCCTGTCTCTCTTTGTTTTTTCACAACATCTGCTGTGGAGTTGCTTATGACAGGCATTTTCTTCTTCTCTAATGTTTTGGTTTGTGGTTCTGCAGTCCTTGACACTAGGCCTGTTTCATGTGCATTTAGTGTTTGCATGCATGTGGTTGTCAGTCATCTTTCTTCATTCATTCTTTGCCGACCCTGTCTCTGGCTTTTCTGTTTGTTTGTTACCGCAAGTATGTGTGTGTGTCATTATTAATCACATCCATTTCAAGTTCATTCATTCCTCCGTCAGATCGTCTAGGGACTGGAATGAATATGTAAGGTCTGGGTGCTTTTGTGGGTTTCATGCGTGCATCATTAGGAGGGTGCACTGTATTGGAATGCTTTGTGCACCAATAAAAAATGCAGTTCTGATCGTTAATGACAGTAAAACAATGATGAATATGATACACAAATACATTATGCCCCTATATGTCAGGCGGCAGCATTTACTTTCAGAGAAGCGTGGTTGTCTCTCCTCCTGCAGTAGGACCAGATTGCTGCTCTGGATCCCCATCTCGATCATTCTTCTAAGGCTCTGTGGTTAAGGGTCTCAGGTGTTCCACAAGTGACCCCCCTCTTGTGGGTGACGGATTGTCTCTTAGTTCAGCATACAGTTCCTTTGCTAGACTATGGAAAAAATCCAATTAAATAACACTTCAGTAAGCCCTTTTACTGTTCATGTTCAAAGTAAGCTTCCAGTCCACTCCTCGGATTAGCTTCAGTCCTGAGGACATATTATATGCTGATCAGTATGAAAAAATAAGGACAAAATAACAACAAATGCAATAAGTGAAGTCCTTTACACTGCTTCCTCGATCTGTCCCTCGGCAGAAGGCTTTTAGAATCTCCTCAGATAATTCTGCTGATGATTAGAGAGTTCTAATTGGAGCACAATTCCATGCACGAACATGCCCATCTGTGCAACATTAGCTGGATCTCTGATGAATGTGAGGACGTCAACATGGATCACTCTACCCACTAGCTCTGGAAAGTCAGTGACTTGGTGAAAGAAGATGTTGTGGGCCAATCTGCTGTCCTCTCATGACAGGGACATTCGTCCTGTCCTGCTGAGGTTCAGGATTTTATGTTTTCTCCTTGATGTAAACAATGTCTGCACTGTCCGGTCGCGTGGAGTGCGACTAGGATCATGATTTCATTTAAAAGTTGGCTTAAATGTTCTGTATTTGCTGGGTCTCGAAGAAACGTGAGTGTGTTCTGTTGTTCTTCTGACAAGAGTTGGACAATCTTCGATTATGCGAAAGAACAATGTGTTAATAAGCTCATTTATTTCCGTCTGTGTTTGGGACATTTGGTTCCTTCTCATTGTACTCTGGGAGTAGAAGAAATTGTTTGGCTATGATAGTAAGCAGTCTTCTTATTGTCTTTTCGTTTCCAGGATATTGAAGAAAGTCAGTGACTTTGGTGAGCCTCCCTACCAATGATGGGTATGATCTTAGCACTAGATCAAAATAGGTGACCACATCCTTGGCGATGTCGCTACTGCGGGACACCATAAGTGATTTTGAATAGGGTCTTGGTGTGAAATGAGTCGGGATATTGTATTTGTTTCCAATGTAAGTGTCCTCGGTCAAAATTTGGCATATTCTTTTCTCGTCAAGGCTTATGTGCGCCTCAGTCCAAAGTTCAAAGTCAACAGACTGTATTGTGGCTTATGCGTGAAATTTTCTTCTTCACCCTGCAACTAGGATGCACAGAGTGTCCATTTTCTATGTCCTTCTTCCCTTTTTTGCTTAGAGGACGTGTCCAATTTGAGCCACAATTTGCAAAAGTTCTTTGTCTTTGTTTGGCTGGTCATGCGTCCTGCTTCCTTGTCATGGATCCCATCTGCAGGTGCTGTGGTTCTTACCCGTCGCTAGTCGACTTCTCTCGTTTGGGTGCAGGCAGGGGACCTTCTCCGATGTAGGGTTTGATATCACTAAGAAAAATCCAAGCTCTCCTGCCTTGTAGTTTCACTGTGGATGGGGTGCAGTCCTCTACCATGAAGGGACCGGTAAACCTTGGCTCGTCCCACTTTTTCCTTGTATGTTTCCTCACAAGGACGGTGTCTCCAGGGAAGACGGATGGTACACAAAGTCCTTGAGCTGTGTCTGTAGTAGTATCTCCTTCTGTTTTTCCGTACCCTTTTCGCCGTTGCTGCAGCTGGTCTGAAATTACAGTAAAGCAAGATGTCATGCAGCTCAGATAGTTTTGTATTTCAGACCCTAAAATTTCTCCTGTTGATTGGGCATCACATCTAGCTCTATCTCGGGGTGTCAAGAGAGTTCTAATTCTTCTTCCTGTGGCTATCTTGTGTGGCGTAAGATGATGGTCATAACCGGGTTGGTTCCGAAGTGCATACAGTGCCAAAGGAAGGCAGTGCAACCATCCCTTCCTTAGAGTCAGTTCAACTTGGTTATCCTTTCTTATAACAAGCCGTTGAGCTTCTCACAGATCCCATTACATTGCGGATGATACGCCAATGAGAACTTGTGCTTTATACCAAGCAGCAAGCTAATCTGTTCAAATGTCTTGTTTACAAAATGACCTCCGTTATCTGATCTCATGACTTCACACACTCCCCACCGGGGGAACACCTCTATCACTAAAAATGTGGCCACACAGGTAGAGTCGCGGTGTGTACATGGACCTGCCTCAATCCATCTAGAGAATGGACACACAACAATTAAGTATCTAAACGCATTACATACTTGAATCATGTTGACGTAATCGACATGCAAGTGCTGAAAAGGCCCGTTTGGTCTTGGGATGACTCCTTTCATTACTTTTAATGTGTGCCCAGCTGTAAATTACTGGCAGATTATACAGTTCTCTATAAAGAATGTAACGTGCTCAGCTAAATTCAGTATGAAACAGTCTTCAGCGAGCGTTGCTGCTAGATTCTCTTTTGTCATATGTGTTGGATAATGTAACTGCTCCAGCGGCATCTTTAATAGGGCTACAGGCATTACTGGTTTACCAGTGCTGTCTTGTCGCCACAAGCTGACAGAGGGGTTTAAAGAACATCCTCAACATCTCCAAATATTCTTCTCTTCATGTGGCGCTTTCCCTTGGAGTTCCATTATCTGTGTTTGCCCCAATTTACTGTAACTTTCAGGTGCAGTTTGTGTAACCATCATTCACTCGTTGGCATGGATAACTTCCACTTCCATGATCGTTCCACTTTTGGATGCCATACTCTTGGCTTCCGTGTCTGCTGCTTGATTTCTGTGTGAGAAAACATCTGTACCCTTTGTGTGAGCAGTGTATTTCATGACCTCTATGCCCACTGGGAGCTGTAGTGCCTTGATCAGCCTGTCTAATAAGGCTGCGTGCTGCACTGGCATGCCATCCGCTCTGAGGCAGCCCCTCCTTCTCCAGCGCGCTAAGCCTGCATGCACTGTTGACGTCACATAGGCGAAGTCACTGTACACCGTTGCTTCCTGGTCTGCATGATTCTCAATGGCGAATATCAACGCCAATAATTGTGCAATCTGTGCTGAATAATGAGATGGTATTCACGCACTAATAAGCACTCAAAATTCTCCATTTACTGTGTGCTTCACCACAGCAACGCCTGTGTATCTTTGCCCGTCACTTTCATCGATCTTCGAAGAGCCGTCAATGAAGACAATCTCTCCTGCTGCCAAGGCATTTTCTTTCACCCTGGGGATTTCATCATAGAATTCTTCATACTTTGCACAGTCATGCATTGGTTCTCCTTCAGTGACTGGCTCTGCTATAAACATAGATGGGTTCACTATCTTACATCGGACTACTTTAATTGATGGATTTGATATGATCACTTCATAAGCAGAAGCTCTCTGAGATGTCAATGTGCCCTTTGGTTTCTCTAGAATGGCAAATAGTGAGTGCTCGACGTACAACATCATGGAGTTTCCCATCACAATGGTTGTAGCCTTCTCTTGTGGCGAACGCTGCGGTAGCTAAACTTTGTTTGCACAAGAAATGACCTCTCATTACTGGGTCCAAATTCCCACTGTAGTATGCCTAGGGCTTGTACCCCAACGTGGTTGTCTGTGTGAGTATTGCCATCATGACGCTGCCATTCGTGTGTGAAAACAGGTAAAATCCTCTGCATAATTGGGGATCTCTAAAACTGGTGCTGTGCAAATAGCTCTTTTGAGTTCAGCAAATCCTTTCTCCATGGTCTCAGACAATTCAATCTTTTCTTTTGTCACTTGGGCCTTCTTTAGGGCCTGAAGTAAAGGCTTAGTGTAAGAGCTATAGTCGAAGACCATGCCCTAACGTAGTTGCATAGGCCTAGAAAGCTCTGCATCTGTTTTATTGTGTGTGGCTTAGCCGTGTTCAGTATGGCTTCAGCCCTTTCTGGGGTCACTCTGTCATGTGAGATCAGCTGGCCTATGTACAGCGCTTCTTGTTGGCAATATTGTAACTTTTCCTTATAACCTTTCTCAGCCAGTATGGTCAATAGCTGAACAGAATCATACCTGCATTGCTCTTCTGTTGTGCTACAAATTAAGATGTCATCCACGTATTGCAGGACAACACTTTTTAGTGCAATATTGCTCAAGTGCATCTGCAGGACTCTGTTAAAAATAGATGGAGACTCACAATACCCCTGGGGTAGTCTCGTGTTTTTCAGATGCATCTGTCTGAATGTGAATGACGTCAGATCTTGTGAGTCACGGTGCAACAGGATTGAGAAAAATGCATTTTTCAAGTCAATCACTGTGAAATATTTTGCCTCAATGGGTATATTACATAGATCTTGAATTAGCCTCCAAGACCCTCCCTTTGATTTTTTGATCGGACAAATCATGGTATTGCATGACGACTCTGACATAACTAAAATGCCCTGTTCTATCATTGCAGAAATTGTCATAAAAATCCCCTTATCTGCTTCCCTGGACATGGGATATTGTCGGGCTTTTGTTAAAATTGCGTCTGGTTTCAATTTAATCTTCACTTCTCCAACCCCCTTCTAAAGGCCTACGTCATAGGGTCCTGTAGTCCATACTGAGACAGGCACTTGGGCCATGTCATCATCAATATATTCAGGACGGTTTTGTGCCAACATCATCCTCTGAGGTACTTCTCTTTGGATCATTTTTACCCAAAAGATGAGACTCACTTCCACCATTGTCTCTCCCATATTTGCTTTAAACAGGTCGCCATAGATGACATCAGTCAATCGATATCCTTCTTCAATGGCAATTAATGCGCACTATTGTCGGCCCTCGTCATCATAACGTCAATCAAGGCCATCCTCCCTCGTATTGCAGCTGTGTGTATCATTAAGAGAAATACTTTGCCCTTCTCCTCATCCATCAGTATTCTTGGTCTAAATAGGAACTCATCTGGGGTTCTCATGATTCTGTCTGCAAGGCCTGTCAGCCCTGCCTCTAGCACACGCATATCATATGCGAATATTTCTGGCTCTAATGGTATATCCCTCATAGCTGTGTGTCCTTCGTATGCTCTGATTATTTTGCATACATTTGAATAATGCATTCCTGGAGTTGAACATACTATTCCCTCCTCCGTGAATGAGATTGTCATGTTTAACTTTGTCATTAAATCTCTACCCAAAATGTTTACTGGGGTCTGACATGGATATAGTAAAGGCACATTCATTTCACATTTTATTTATGGCCTCGCTGGACAAGGAAAACCTGCCTTCACGTATGCACGAGCGTGTTGCACCCGTGTCAACTAGGAAGGATTATTCTTTGTCCCCTATAACGACATCCACCCTAGGTTCCCTGTGAGGGTCTGGTGTCACTGATGATACAATTTTGGCCCACTGTGTGCTGGTGGATTTCCCTCATTCCCATTGTTACTTCCCATTCCAGGGTTCGTGGTCTGCCCTGTGCTCATCATTTGCAATAGTTGCAGCGGTGCCTGTTGGGATTGTCCTTGCGGAAAATTCCCCATGCTCTGAGGGTGCACGCCTTGTTGTGCTCCCGACGCTTGTTGTTGCACATGTGACTTCATGCAACACCCTGCTGTAAAACTGCAGGTGGATTCACCATGTCTGCTCCTGTTCCTTAGCCGTTCTGCATCATGCCTTGATTTCTGCATGTGCAAGTTAGGTGCCCTGTCATTCCACACAACCAACATACTGGCGATGGTCAAATCATTTGCCCGTTTGATATATCTTGAGTACCATTTTACATATTTTGAAAACCTCCTGGATTATTTTGGAAACCTCCCTAATTGCTCTGCAATCCTCTTCCCCTAAATCATCTTCCCATGGGGTAAAACCCCATATTTCCCTGATTATTCTGCTGTGGATTAGTATGCTGTTGCATGCATGATTCAGCTGCGTTAGTTATCATGGCTCCCTCAAGAGCATATTTTGACAATTTCTTCTGCACCAATTTTGCTTACTCACCCTTACGTGTAGCTTCCTTTTTGCGATTATTTTCTTGCAGCAATCTGCAATAGTGTGCGATAGTCAGCTGTATTTCAGCCCAAGGCTTGGCCTCAATTCCCACCAATTTCTTGAGTTGTTTCTACACCGGCTCCGGCAACCCTTGGCACAATATATGGTAGAACACAGGTATAGATTTCGTACAAGATTCATGAGTCACAAGCACCCACCCATCTTGAAAATTCTGTATATAAATTAACAGATCCTCAGACTTCTTCATTTTTCATGTCAATATAGCTCCCATATCAAAAGTATCTGGGTATAGCACTCGTAGCGCTTTCCATACTGATGATGATCTGTCATGTGAGGTATTAATTGTGGTTACACCAGGTTAGCCTGCTCATGCCCAAACATTGTCTGCTCTCTCACCAAGTATCGCGATTAGGAGACCTCTGATATTCCCTATAGATAATGTGTTCCCTCCTGTCATTTTTTCTAACACATGTATCCACTTTTCGGCTCCCGATGTCAGCATTAGAAGCTTGTTTTTCAAATTTTCTTGATCCATATGTGGCCATGGAATATATTGTGGTCTTACTCCCCCTTTCTCGAGCAACGGAAATTTGGATGAATAGCTCTCTCTCTCTCTTCCCTCATTGTTCTCCTGTCTATCGCAGGGGTAATATTCCTGCATCGCCGTCTACCTGGCAATGTCCTAAGTCTGTCCACGTAGGGCGATGAAGACACCCCCCTCTGACCGTGAGATACTTCTTCATGTCGGTCAGACTGTGTGGCTCATTCTGATGCCCTTGGTACAGACTCACTCGTGTCTAACCATATTATTCCTTTCTCACTTGGGAGTCATCTTTTGCTCCGTTTTCCTTCCTCATTTTCCTCATGCTCCTCCCTTTCCGAGTCGGATATTGTCTGTCCCCAATGTGTGCAACTTCTTGCATCTTTATTGTTTCTACTGATTTCTAATCTATCAAGGGATAGTTCCCTATTCCCACTACTTTGGGTGACATCCACAGTGTCGTAGAGCTGAGTGCTTTCCAGGCGCTCGTCTTCCCCACCTCTCAGGGTTTTTGTTCGAGCCCCATTTCATCATATATTTTATCGATCGTTTCTCCAATGCTTCTAGTGTCAAAGTCATCTTCCATATTTGCCCTAGACGTGCCTGGTACTGAATCGTATGCAGGAAAAAATTCTTCTATGTCTTCCCAATCTACTACTGGAGTGGGTTTTATAACCTCTCTCCCTAGATATTCAAGATTGCATGTCCTCTGTCTCCACTTACTTTCTATGTCGTCATCGAATTATCTGCCCTTCCTTGCCTCTTCTCTTACTCTTTCTTCCTCCTTTTTCTTTTCATTTCTACGTTCATCTGCCCTTCGAATTTCCTTATCTCTTTGTCTCTTTATTCTTTTCTCTCGTATTCTTTGTTCTTCTTCTGACCTTTGCTGTTCCTGTCTGTCATGATCATTTGCTGCTCTTTGTTTGCGATTGAGCTGTTTTTCTTGCTCTTTGCGATATAGCTGTACTCGCCTTTGTCTGTCTTTATTTCTTATTTTTCTGTCTCTCAACTCCTTCTCTTTTCCCTTTCTCTGTACATCCTTTATCCTTTCCTTTTGTTTCACGTCATCAATGCCTTTGCCATCAAGTTTCAATAAAATATGTCTTCCCATCCATTTGTTTTTTGTCAATGCTATCTCATCAATTCTACCTTAGTTTCCCTTCCATCTCTTCCCTTCGCTCTCTCTGTCGAGAGATGCGCTTGTCCGTGCTTGTTCCCTTCTTTTGTCATCGTGTCTCCCCTTGTTCCTTGGGACTGTGGAGGTAACATCCTTATCCTTATCTTTCCCTTAATTTTCATCACTACTATGCGTAGGTGACTCATATTCCGGGTTGCTATACCCTGTGACTGCTTTAAGTTCTCTTAACGAGTATAACCCTTCGTCCTTACTTTCTTCAGCTTTCGTAATGGATGGGTTGGGTGGCGCGGTAGGCGTCTCACCCCCCTCTGTGCATATATTAAGTATCCTATCTATTGGCGGCTCCTCTCCCTTCTCTTGTTCATACATTTTCCAAAGTTCTAAAATAGCTAGGCATTTGTCTAGTTTTTTTCCCGTGTATGTGGCATGCAAATATGTCGTCCTGTGTTGCAAGACAGCTTTAGATAAGGACTCACCCTGTGGCCATGGCATAAACATCTTGTGGGGGGTTCCTTTAACCCAATCTGTACTGTATTTCTTCAGTTTGGGTGTGTGTTTCGGCAACCGTTTGCATAAGTGTGCCAATGGAGTTATGTCCTCCATGCTCAAATCTGTTCCTTTCCTCTTATGTAACACTTGTCAACACTCTTGTATGGTTTAAACAGTGGCAACAGTATGAGCGAGCACCAAACACTGCAAGCTCCAATCCCGAATTTCCCCAAAAATGTTATACCTTCTATTTTTACTCAAAAAACATCAAATCCTATGCAATATTATCTCAGCTATTCAATCACGTACAATTTAAATCAGTTTTCCCAAGGAAAATTTGTCGATGTATGACATCACAACAAAAAACATGTAAGACAGACGCTTAACAGACTAGACTAACACCAGCTGGTCACAGGTATCTCTGCCTCTAATCATTACCCCTTCATGGAGTCTAAACGTACCCCTCTCATTACGTCTTTAACTGCTGTGGTAGTCTAATCGTTCCCCCTTTAGCTGGGACTGTAGGTACACATTTCTTCTAGCCGCTTGTAATAAAAGCTTAGGAATAAGGCAAATCCTCTCTCGGGCGTCTTCCCCCGGTACCCTTCTCTTCTCGGGTGTCCTCCCTGGTAACCTTTATTTACTTAATTATTCTTTAGTCATTATCCCCATATATATATATATATATATATATATATATATATATACATTCTTCTCTACTTCTAATTATATTTTGTCTTTTCCCACCTCCCTCCGTTACCCTTTCCCTTTACTTGTTCTAAGGCATACACTTTTGCCAAAACATTCAATCTTTTTTACTCACCGTTCTCATATTTCTTCTTTGGACCCTTGGGATCACCGCCTTTGTTAATGCCTTCTTTGGCTTTTCACCCGATCAGCTGCCTGTAGGAATGGGAAGAGATAGCGTGGGGAACACAGGTCCCTTCAGGCCCTGGTCTGCATTTTTTCTTACACTACCACTGTCTACAGGGAGCTTCACAGTCTACTCAGCCGAATGGCAAAGGACTCATGATATTGCCAAAGACCTAATGTTACTTTATGTTGACGGTCAATGGGTGTCTTATTCTAATCAATTGTCGATAATCGATAGACCATTAATCTCTGCTACCAAGTGTACTCCAGAGACCCCTGGCCGGCCCATAGAGCCGAGGTTTGCTCTGAAGTACTTTAAGATGAGATGCTGCACCCTTGAGATGGATGGGGGTGCAGATATGTTACTCCAACACCAATCAATAAGGACAACTCAATGGTTTGGCAAAGAGAGTCTGTTTAATGACAAGTACCAAAAATGGTGAGTCATGGAAATCAGCAGTGATGCGATCGTTCTTCTCGCTTCAACTTGAATGAACTTCATAAAAATCATAGCATTTATACTGAAAACTCATCATAATTGACGTCTAACACTCAAAAGTTAATATGCAATTCTACTGGTTAGCAAAAGGTAACTTTAATATAGGTACTATATCTGTATACGGTAATGGAGTGAGGGGATTGGGTAAACACTGTCAGGTGGGCGTCTAAGCCCTTCCTTCAAAGATGACTACTGTAGACGTCACTAAAAGTATGACGTCCCATTGGTTCTATTAACTATAGGACCTTAGATTACTTGGTCCATTGTGATTGGGTTGGCACCAACCCCATGCATACATTTCCACTTTGCTTAGCAGCACGTAGAATGGTCAGCCAGGTGCAGGGTGCCCCCTAGTTACCTGGCCTTTCTCCAATTAAGGTTATAATCAATTATTGCTTCAGCATCTATGTGTCAGTTATGTTACTGTGGTTGGCCTCGAAACTGCATCTTCTGTCTGTGAAAGTTCCAATATCTCTGCCTGGGAGGATGCCAAGCGTAGGTGTGAACCCGTGCTTCTCCTCGCTCGGCTGGTCACGTGCTTCCCTCACCGTGAATTTGTCTAGGTTCTCTCAATTTGTGAATTTGATTCTTATTCAGCTTGCCACCTACCTATGGCTCCTTATCTTGACTTTTGAGAGACAGGATATTCTGTTCTTAAGTTTCAATTATATGTAGCTACTGTTCCTTCCTTCTATTGGTATGATCTTGGCTCTCCTGGCACGAGTTGCATCTGCCGAGTTTCGATTCAGCTGTCTCTTCTCATTTTGCTAGAACATGAATCTCTGCTCATTCGGCTTTAGTAACCTGGGTTGATTCTGCTTCATTTGCAAAGTGGAATAACACTTATAATACTGTGCTTCGTTTTGAGGTACATTATGTATAATGGTGCCTGCCGCATTATTTTCTTAGCTTTCTTGTGGTTCCAAGCATATGTACAGGTATTAACTGGTTGAATATCTTCATCCTGTTTACAGCTTAAGCTTCTTTGTATTTGAACATCGTTCTCCCCTTTTAGGTTCACGATATCCTTATTCATGGCGTTGGGTCTCTGAGTGTCATTCTCGGGTTGTGATTTCTTCTATTTGTACGCCAGTCTGGGTCCTCGTGACGTCAACATTCGTCTTCCATTAAGAACTTTTTGGTTTCTTCTGGGACTGTACTTATGCAATCTTCATTTCATCTCATTTGCTGGTAAGGGTTCCTTAATGGATACCGTACTATCCATGGTTTTCTTGGTATCGGTACCTCAATAGGTGTTGCTCCCTTAATAGGCACTGAGCAGAGCCCTACGGCGGCTCTCTGCTGATTTATCTGCTCATCATATGTCACATATTTTGGTGTGAACGTTCCTGGTACTTCAAAATGGGCGACTGGAGTGCAGGCTTTATTTGGGACCTCCTCTACACCCCAGTGAAGGGGAGACACATAAAACACCATTGCTGGTTCAATGAGGTGTGTAGAGCCACCAATAATGACTTATGGTTATTGTTGAGACACAATAAACAAAACAGCAAACTGGTAAGAATGCAAAGGAATTGCCATGCCTGAACTTGCAATAGTGCCAAAGATGAATTGGCAGAAAAAAAGGTTGTGTGTGTAAGGGGCAGGGGTTCGGGGGGTAGCGATAGCATCAAGTGCAACATATTCCCATATATTTTGGTAATTGGTTGCACAGGGGATAAGCCCTTGGCAGAATCATAAGCTAAAGACAAATTTGCCAGCTGCAGCTTGGATTGAGCACTTTTCTATAGTAAATGAGACTAATGGTGTGCATAACATCGTGAGGACTGGGAGCGATCTAACATAACTGAATTAAGAGAGGGAGGAATCTCTCCATTCAGACACTGGGAGGTCTGCAAGGCACTGAATAGCTATACATATGATAATAGCCAGGGACATGATGGAATTCCCTTTAATTTATTTCAATAAAATATGAGCCTGTGGGATTCACTACGTATTATTTTTTTTAACAAAATAAATAACTAATTAGTGTCCCATATAGTTAGAAACAAACTATAATTGTCCCACTCCATAGAAAAGGGGATATGTTATTATTATTATTATTATTATTATTATTATTATTATTATTATTATTATTATTATTATTATTTATAACGCACAGCACACCCATAAGCCTCAGTGCACACACAAAAGAGAAACAGCAATAGATCATAATATTAACACATGGTCGAGGTCCAGAAGGATCAGTAAAGAGAACATTTGACTTCTTAGCCATCAGAATTAAACAAAAGGTTTTGATGGTTTTCTTAAAATTCCAAAGACAAGGAATTGCATAAATAGCAGGAGGAAGAGAATTCCAGAAGCTGTGTGCACGTACATTAAGACTTTCCCACCAAAGTTTTTCAGTTTAAAACGGGGAAGATAAAGATTATTATTGTGGTTAGATTGTAAAGATCTATTAAAATGCGCTTCATGTAGCCGCCCGACAAATAGCCTGGGGCCTTACCTGTACATTAGTACGTGAGGGAGAGAATCTTGCATGATGTTCTGTGTTGAACCGGCGGCCTGTGTAACTATTTTCTGGCCTCACTCACATAGGAATTTTTGCCCAACCACAAACTGCTCTGCAATGTTTTTAAATTGGCTTTCGTTGTACCTGCCGTCTACTGCAGTAGTCCTTTTTTTTAATTTACCAGGGCATAGGCCACAGTTGACAGATTGGATTTACACAAATAAGGCCTAATCTGCCAAAGTAGTTTAGTGATATAAGCACAGGAATATCTTGCATGCGCTATATGTCTTTTTATGGACAGATCTGAGTCCAGATAGACTGCTAAGGTCTTAACAGATGATAAAACTGGAATGGAGTAGTCATAGTCAGCATTCATAACCTGCCCATATTTCTCATCCAGTATTTTTAGAGGTTGAGCTGAGCCGACAATGAACAACTTAGTTTTACCGTCATTGAGCGCCAGGGAATTCATGGCTATCCAGGTTTAAATCACAGCATAAGTTTGATTTACGTCGGGGGCATCACAATCATAATTCCCTGTCAACTCAAAGAGTACATGAGTGTCATCTGCATAGTTTGTATATTTCACTCAAGCACTGTCCAAAAGATCAAAAAGTGGACATGTACAGATGTCAGAGTTTAGGAGAGAGGCAGGAGCCCTGTGTCACACTACAGCAGAGTGTCATACCTTGTGCCTTATAATCACCAATCGAAACACTTGAGGATTGAGGGCCCAATCCAAGCCATATCTGTCTCAGAGCAGTTGATAATCTTAGCCAGCCTCTCAATCATCAAAGAATGGTCAACGAGATCAAAAGGTGCTGAAAGGTCGAGCAGCATAAGCATGGCCAGCTGGCCGCTATCAACAATTTCAACAAGATTAGTTTATAAATCAAGCATGGCGGCTTCAGTTCTGTGCATAGTACAAAACCCAGATTGTCAATTTCCAACCAGATGGTGATTGTCAATATGCTTCTGAAGCTGCCTGTATGCAGTCTTGTCCATAAATGTCAACAAAAAAAGGAAAGTTTGAAATAGGTCGATAATTACCCTCAGCTTCCGGATCCAAGGCCTCCTTTTTAAGCAGAGGGGTTGCCCAGACATCCTTTCAGCATGATGGAACATTAGTTGTCGAAAAGGAAGAGTTTACAATGCTGGCAATTAAAGGTGCATGACACTTAATAGAGCTCTTTATCATGCTTGCGGGACAGGAATTACTCTTACATGAGGTTGGCTTCAACCCAGACACAATTCTTGTAATTTAACTATCCGTAACTTGTTGCAAAGTCAACTCAGGTGGTAACAGGCTAGCATTACTGACAACACAATGATCCTGTGAGCAAAGGGTGGATATACCCCACAAGCCAACCTGGCGGATATAAATGTTATGTTATGTTATGTTGATTTATACCACACACTGCTACCACCGAACAGCAGTCTCCTGGCTCTCACGTGGCTCTGCAAGAGAAAAGGGCAAGGTGTGTTAGTGAAGATAGGATGATAGGATAGGTTCAGACCCACAAGAAACTGGTGTCTGTGTGCTTTGTCTTGCGTGTGGGAGCAGGTTGAAAGACCCTGCTTGTTGTAACCATAAGTGTAAGTCTCAGTGCCTCGGGTGTGTGCTAGTGTTTTATGTCAGGTGTGTGGATAATATGAGGTTAGGGTGGGGCTATGGTCATGCTCACAGGTTAGTTGTACCCCAAAGGGGTGCAGTGTTGTGGATGCATGTTAGGTGTTTGATTGAATTGTGTTGGTGTGCTTTTGTGTAGTGTCTATGGATTTAAGAATTATGTGCATGGGTATGTTCCCTCTAAGTTTTTTTCTAGACTCTCAGAGTCTATGTTTGGTGTGGATAGTCCCTTGTCATGTACAGTGGTGTTGGGTATGTTAGAGGAGCAGGAAAAGGGGGACTTGGTTAGTATATCGGTTAGTTTTGACAGTGCCTCTGAAGTGTGTTTTCAGTTGTTGCTCAATGGTACGTTCCAGCGTTCTTGGTTGCGATGTGTCGGCCAGCCCCCTCCTCGTCTCCAAGAATGGAGACTAACTTCCCCAACGGTTTCCAAGGGTAGAGGGTTGGTTGTACCTAGTCTGTTCCTAATTACTCAGCGGGGATTGGTCAGGCTTGATGTTGGCTTGATGCTGCTCTATTTTCCTGGAAAACTCTTTATGAATGTTGAGACACCAGGCATCACCCGTTTTACCAGTGGTACTACAGCTCTTCTTCCCTTCAAGTTCATTAAGAACAGAAAGGAGTTCCCTCTGACTAGATTTGGCACTAATAATTCTACTATTATAGTTATCTTGTTTACCTGACAAGATCATGTCTCTATAGCTTGCTGATGCAAGCCAATATGAATCCAGGGTTTCTGGGCTGAGGTCCTTCCACAAGGATCTTTCACACTGTCTCGTAATTTTCCTATGCATTAGTACATCATCACTAAACCATGTCTTATTTCTTACTTCACTCTTAACAACCATAACCCTCACAGGTGCAAGTGTATCAATGAGTGAATTAAGACACTAGTATCATTAGATAAAGGTTTATTTACTAACATAGGCATAGCAAGTTCAGTGAAAGTTTCCAGGTAGCCTTCCTAATATTTCTTACCCTCAATTTGGGCCTAGGATTGGTATTCACTGTATTTAGGATAGCAGGGAGGTGAAAAGCAAAGGGTATCAGATGGTGGCCAGTCCAAGGGCAAGAGGATAGAATAGGAACAGATAAGGAGAGGTTGTGTGACAATACCCAGTTAAGATTTTTGCCCCGTCTGTGAGTAGGGTGGTCAGCATACTGGGAGAGCTCCATAGCATTAAGGGCCGACAGCAGTGCAGAAGTGCAGTTAGTTGTTCTTCAAAAGCAGGGGTTCCTCCTGGTGGTCTATAAAGTGCCAGGAAACGAACTGTGGCGTGATTGTCAATGTGTTCACAATTATCCACTGTATTAGTGTTAAGGAAATGCAAATTTAGAGAGTTTCTGACAATAAAGGCAGCCCCCACCTCCTGGTTCTTATAAGATCTGCTCTAAAAATCTCATACCCAGATGGGCTGGCTAACATCATTGCGTGACTAGTAGCAGCTTGCAACCAGGTCTCAGTGAGAACAAGAGAGTGACTAGGCCTTGCAAAATGATCATATCGTTAACCTCCGTAGTGTGCTTGACTAGAGACTGAGTATACAATAGAGCAAGCCTAAGATCATTATGTTCAGTACAAAAAGAGGAGTTAGAGGCAGGCCTTGTTCCTCCCATGGTAATCAAAGTATTAGAATTAAATGATGTAATAACGTCATCAGCTCCACTGTGGGACTCATTCTGTTCTTTTTCAGACATAACATCTTGCTGTTCAGAGAGCTGAGAAATCAGCTGCTCCGTACCTCAGGACTTAATGGCCGTTGGATCATTGGTCACATTAATTACTTCTGACCTCATTGCCATGATGGAAGCATTGATCCCAAAATGAACTACACTTTCGTCCGAGGCAATAGTAGCAGCAGAAGGTGTACTAGATAATCCCTATATCGAGCCAAAACATTGGCATTACAGCAGTGCCTAGAATGGAGTCTGTCCAAAGAAGCGCCTTCAGAAAGATTGTTGCCTGCTTGCTCAATAAGTTAAAGCAGATGCAAGGTGGCTTCATAAAGTATAGGATGAAAACACATCAATTAAAGTCCAGGTCAAGGAAAAGAAAAGAGAAACAGCACACTTACCCTTAGAGGCAGTGGCGCATACAGGCAATGCATACATCATGGCCCGGCGCAGACCTGCTTGGCCCAGGTGCAGCAGAACTGACGTGCCTGTTAAGATTTTGAGTAAATGGCAAAGGCTGCTGGTACATGCAGTCGTAATGAGATAAAATAATGCATACAAAATTCTACAATGTCAAAATAACACAGATCGTGTTCCTCAGAGGTGCGGAGGTTTAACATAATAGTGTTCCAAAAAGACGAAATTGCTATGTCATAAAATACAATATCAAACAGCTAACACACACGTGCACAAATACATAAAGATCAATCATCATGACTGAGTTCTCAACATCCAACAGCACTACTGGATGGGTCCTCAAAGATACTTGGGCATGTGGTCTATTTTATATTCATGGAATAGCGTAATGAATAGAAGAAAAATGGGCGATACACAGATGGGATTCTGGGTGGGTCTTTGTGTGATTAATCAAGTTATGAACCTTTATTTTTTTACTGCTAAATATGCTAGCCTGTGAGAGCCACTAACTTATTTGGCCTTGTGGATTTATCTACAGCAAATGATCTTGTTAATCGCCAGCAGCTGTGGTCAATTTTAAATAAGATCAGCGCCCCATGGGGCCTCCTCGGTACACTTATTACTACCCATAAGCAAACAGAAGTGGCTGTCTGATATGATACAGATCGCAGGGGTACGGCACCTAAGCAGCTAAAGAAGGGGGTTTATACTGAGCCTTCTCTTATTTAAGTTTTGTACTAATGCCCCGCATTAGTTCCTAGAGAAAGTGTTGGTTGATGTGCCCACACATGGCATGCAGATGCTGCCGATGGTTGCACAAGCAAATGTTGTTGTCCTGACAGACAGAACCCCAAAAGCATTGCAATCTTTAATTGATGATTACACTGTCTTCATGACGGATTGATCCCTCGAAATTAATGTAGTTTTGCAAATTGAAAGGTCCAGTAGGGTAAAGGATACATTTTTTTCTGATGGATCATGTCAATAAAATGTGACTGAGTGTGAATGCCTGATGTTTTCATCTGACGTTTGATGTCAGAATTCCAATGCAAAGGTGACATAGTTAGGCAGTCGGGGAAATGACACAAGCGGGCAGAGGTTTAATGCGGTCAATGAAGTACCATGCATTCTTATCAGTAAATAAAATACATAAAGCCTACAGGGCCAAAGTACAGTCTTTGGCCCACTATGGAGCAGTAATTTGAGGCTACGAGAATCTTCAGGTATACTCAAGTATTGATAGTGATTTCTGCAGACAACTATTGGCTTTACCTATGTCTGTACTAATCTTCTCATGTGGAATAAGACTGGAGTATATTAATGATTTGGTGGGAATTGTCCCACCTTATTTTGGCTGTCCCTTTGGGGAAATGAGTATTCCACTTTAACCAGAATTTTGTTGCATTAACTGAAGGACAGTGTATACACATATAGGATCCTTTGGATGCTGAACATTTAAGAAATACCCACGTGCCATTAGTTGTGAGGGTTGGTTTTCCACCCAGAGGTTATACCACCAAATGCCAAGCATTTAGCTGAAAACCGGCGAGCAGAGGGTCTTCAGACAAGTACAGAGATTGTCAACTCTTGAAAAACAGGGCTCGTGCTACAGTGAGCATTTGTGACGGGATGCAGCAGTATTTGTTATGGTGTTAAAGGCTTAATCATTTTACATCATGAGAGCAGATTCAATGTACTTAAGTTGGAACCTATGTTTGGAATTTGTAAGGGCAAGGGTCTGGCTACTTGATATCGTTTCTTCTGCCTGCAGCAAATTGAATTGTTAGGACATTTTCAATTTTTGTGGCCTGTTTATAGGGTAGTTAGATGTTAGGAATTGTAACAAATACAACATGCAAGTCGGATGAGACATTATGGGCCCACATTGACAGCAACGGGTAAATAAATATGATGGGCTTTACAATGATTTCTAGCTAGTGCCATTCATACAAGCACAAGAGAAATTCAAGTGTAGAGGAGCAGCTGAATGCCTCTGCAGGAAGTCCCGCTCCCATTTTGCCTAAATGTTGTAAACCTGAAATGTGCAACTTGCTCAATGCCAGTAATGGTACCTATTCCACGAAGAGCCTTTGAGACAAGATACCCCTTGAGAAAACCCTATCTGATGTATCCCTGTAGAGATGACAATCTCTTGGAGGAGATCCCTGAAGCAATATGAAGATGAATGAAAGAGAGATTGGTGACATCACAAGAAGCAAGTGTGATGCACTAAAAAGAGTGGCTAAAGAAGAGGATATATAGTCCTTATAGAATCTGATGATGAAATGAAGAATCGAGTAAGCTTTCATGTGCGGAATGACGATTGCATGTGTGAAGACCACTCCAGAAAATGCAAGCTTTTTTAGAACTGTACAGATGCTGTAACGCAAGTAGACTAAGTAATCGTAAAGGCTCGCTATATGTAGTGAGTAGACTGCAGGCGGTGCCGCCATTATATAGAATCTGGATATTCAATGTCACAAAATGAGTACGCTCAGACTCGTGGAGAAAGGAGGCTTGATAGCTATGCATGTGTCGCAGCTAAGAAATAAGCTGAAGCTCGAAAATACACCAAGAGAGGTGGTCTGGCCTGGTGTCAAAGGATGAAGCAGCCGAAACTGGTTATCAGTCCTTGAAGAACAGTGAATGCGAGAGGCCGAGGCATCCCTGGTTAAGTTGCAAAGAGAGAACGCAATAAGTGTCAAGGTTCTTTATTCAAGACAATGAAAAGCAATAATATGGGCCGAGTCACGGTCTTCTGTCATGTAAGTCCAGGATAAATACAGAAATGGGCATGCAGACCAGAACCTTCATAAGCACATGCTCACACTCCCTTATATTCCCAGAGAAGAGAAGCTACTACAAGGCCAAGTTCAAAGACAATCTGAATGGCAGACAGCATGAGTGATTATGGATGTCAGGCTAATTAGGTGGGGAGACATTGTCAAATCCACTCACCAGCACCTGTGTTACCAGCTTACGTGCTGCTAGTGAGTCGAATGTTCAGGAAGGGTACAAGCATGCCAAACAATTGTAGACAGCCAGATAACGAAGGGCCTTATAGTTTGAGAGCCAGTGATATGTTGTGTATTTAATAACTGTTAAAGGTGACGTGACTTGCACTAGAGATGGGCATACGTTGTCCACCTGACTCTAGAGACCCAATCACAATCCAATCCCTTAAAAAAGTGTACTTAGATGTTCCCTTAAGCCAACCACAATATCACGTAGGTTTTTGTACTTTGCCACATAGTATGACATCACGTATGATGAATTTTTACTATATAAGAATGTTTTTTATGGACTTCGTTAAGGAAGCTGGTGCGACATCCGTTGATATCCGTTGAAACTCCCTGTTTTAGACAACTGAAAATAAAACAGTCTATTGAGACATTCTTTGCCAACTTCCTGAGTCGGTATTATCATTTGGTGTAAGAGTTATTCTGCATCTCCCTCCATCGGACGATGTGTTACATCAATTAACAATACATCTATAATCTCAATGACACTGAGAGATCAATAAATATTACACAATCTAAAATACAGTCCATAACATGATACCTAGATAATAGTAAACAATCATAATATCAGTCAATTTCTGATATTGCAAGGATTAGTATAAAGAAATAAAAATAATGTATGGATATGTAAGAAACAGAAATTTGATCTAGTATAAGGGAAAGAGAGGAGGAGAAAAAAGGGGAGGTATATGTATATGTACATCAAATTAATCATGTAGTGAAGCAATAGCAATAGAGTCACTGCTATTAATGTAAACAATGTTATCAATAAAAGACATGGCTTGGTTAAACATTTGTATCATTTAAATAATTAATTAAGTTTTGCCATTTCTTGTCATTACTCTATTCTATGTACATCACAGATATTATTCCATCAAGCTTTAATAGAAATGTTAGTAAAATCTTTCCAATTAGATGTAATTAAGCGGATTGCAAGGAGTAAACATGGGTCAAAAATATGAAAAGATGTTTTTATTTTTCCCTCATTAAATGCTAAACTTCCCAGCAAGATATTAGTTAGACATTAAGGAATAGACATTTTAAAAATGCGCTGAAGGAAAATCCAAACTTGGTTCCAAAAAGCATTCATCAAAGAACATTAATAAAGGCTCTATGTGTGAAGAAATAAAAATGTTGGGATATTTATGCAGAGACAGACACAGGCTAAACCTTAGTCCTAATTATAAACCACGTTTCATAATCGGAGTGTGTTCCACAGTCCTCTTCCCACTGCAGTTCAGTTGACCACTTAATATTCCCTCTTTAAAATGTTGTAGAAGTTAGAGGGTTTGACGATATCTGGGGATTCCATGATGCGTGATGTAATAGGATCAACAACGAATTCATGGGAATCATTTCTGCTCATGGCATCCAAACATGCGTTTATTAAGCTGAGCTATTGACTAAAAGGAAATCCTGGTAATGAATATTTTGTTTTACATTCTTCTGCAGTAAGGATATCCACTCCCCTAATTATTTGATTAATAAATGTAACTCTTTTATTAATCCAAGAATACAAGCTTTCCGGAAAATAGGTCTGTCATTTAGATTTTATTTTTACTGCACCATATGAAAGGAGAAAATGCCTTAGCAGGTTTATTAATTTGATGAAATAGGAAATCCTTCAAATAAGTATTATTAAGATATATTATTTTGGATAAACACATCTTGCATCTATTAAAGAGATACATTATATCCCTGATGTCAAATGGTAAGACTATAAACTTTTCAATAGCCAACCAAGTAGACACATTCATGTCTTCACTAGGGGAAAACCAATGTTTGGCTTGCTTTAGAACAAAGGCTCTATGATCATTCTTAAAGTCAGAAATCCTACACCCCCACAAGCGTATGAGTTTTTAGGTTTACTACAAACAATGATTTTCTTTTTCTTGGGACCCCAAAGGAAAACAATAAGTATCTAGTTAGTAGATTCAAAAAAGAGGATTGCAAAAGGACATGTTAGCATTTATAAATAATATAGATTCAGAGGTGTGAACATCAGTTTGATGGCCTCTAATCTTCCCTACCACAATAAGTATAAGGGGGACCATTAGGTGTCTGATTAACTTAATTTTAATTGCACATTTATTTTGTAGATTTATCATAATCATTTGTGCAAGTGAAGAGGCAATTGAAATGCCCAGATATTTAATAGAGATTGGACTCCAACTAAGACCAAAATAAGTAAAATCTTCCTTTTTACAATAAGCATTAAGTGGAAGCATTTCAGATTCATCTTTATTTAACTTATACCCCGAGAAATGAGAGAACTAGTCAATCGTATCTAATAAATGAGGTAGCGTTGTGCTCGGATTTTCAAGAAAGGTTAGTATGTTGTCAAGATATAAAGCAAGTTTAAATTTCAGAATTACCACAGCCAATTCCTACAATTTCATTATTAATTCGTATTAATTCTAATAGGGGTCCAGGGGCCAAGAAAAATAAAATAGGGGAGAGGGGACAGCCTTGTCTTGTACCTCTATGAAGGAATAATCAAAGAGAAAATCGACCATTGATAGAAATTGATGCTTTTGGATCAGAATATAGAAGTTTAACCAATTGAATATAGCCATCTCCGATACCGTGCCACTTTAAGCCTTGAAACAAAAAAATCTCACTCAACACGGTCAAATGCATTTTCAGCATCAAGTGCTACTGCCATGTAGGAGTTTGTTGGATGATTCTTTCTATTTATGCAGTGAAGAAGATTCATAAAAAGTCAAAATAATCCTTCCTTTAACAAATCCTACCTGATGGGGTTTATTTAATGTATCCATGAAGGATTATATTCTATTGGCTAAAATCTTTGCAAAGATCTTACAATCAGAACTGAATAGTGAAATTGGCCTAGAGTTCTTGGGTAATTTATTTTCTTGTTATGTTTGGGAAAGAGGATCAAAAGAGCTTTAGTAAAGGAACCCGATTACTTACTGATCTTTGAAAAGAACTTGTATAAATATTCTATTTTTGGTGAGAGGATAGAAAAACTGTAAAAATCCATCGAAATAAATCCGTCAGGCCAAGGAGCCTTGCCTTTTTTAATTTCTTTAATGGCTTTGATGATTTCATTTTCATGAATTGGGCTATTAAGGTTACTTAAATCAATGTTAACTGCATGATTATGTTTTAAACAGTCACAACATATTAAAGTGTATGTTGTCTGAGGAATATCATTTCTCATAGAAATTGGTAATGACATTCAGAGTATCTGCATCAGAGGATACTACTTTTCCTTACTCATTTTTAACAGCGGATATTCTAAATCTTTAATTCTTATTTTTGAGATATGTGGCTAGAGCTTTACCTGCTTTTTTTGATGATTGATATGTTTTGGATTGAAACTTTAGCACAACACTGCAAACTTGTTCTGTTAGTTTTCAATGAATAGAGAAGCGAATATCAAGAATCTGTCTAAGCAGAGCCTCATTCACTTTAGTATTGTATTTTTTCTCTAAAACCCACATTTGACCACAAAGAGCATCTCAATCCTTTTTTTGCCTCCTTTTTTATCGTGGCTATATATGACATAATATGCCCCCCACAAAGCCACTTTAAAAGCATCCCAATTATTGGACGGAGAGGTGTCATCAAATTTATTGATTTTAAAGAGGAAATGGTGAAAGTCAAGAAAAGATTTTTCAAAATTAATGTCTTGAATTAATGAGTTGTTAAACCTCCACCTGCTTATGCCATTGCTGATGCATCCCAATTCTGTATCAGTTATTACTGGAGAATGATCTGATACTACTGAACATTCAATAGTGGAGTCAATTATTGTATGTGCTAAGTATTTGGCAACACAAATGCAATCAATACAAGAATGCGAGTTATGTGGGAGGGAGTGCAAGGTGAAGTCTAAATCTGTAGTGTACGAAAACATCCATGAGTCAACAACACCAATTTACACTAAACATCCTGTAAATTCAGTGTGTTATTTGCTATTTTGAAATTGACAGGTGGATCTTCTATCTAGGAAATGATCAATAATGTTATTAAAGTCCCCACACAGTACCAGATTCGGGAGGTCAGATTGTAAAATAATTTTTTCATATCACACCAGAAGCTGGGGTCGGGATTAGTGGGCCCTGTGAGGAAATCATGGTGGCAACAGTAAAGACAGACACAAGTGATCACAGTTCAAGTGTGTTTATTGTACTATAAAAGCAAGGTGGAAAAAAACGCCTAACTTATACCTAAATCTAAGATGGGAGCAAATTTTGACCATCTAATGAAAAATAAGGCAGTCCTTGTGGAGGTGTCAAAATAAAAGGGCCTATACTAAGAAAACCTATTGCCAGTCCTTACTCTAGATACACAAAGAAGTGTGGGGTAATATTCTCAATAAAGAAAGAAGTGTTCACAACATAATAAGTCAGGATGTGATTGGTCTCCATGTTTTGAGCACAGGACAAGTTGGATCCCCTGAGCACAGCTCACACTCGAGCCTTCCTAGCATGAGTCGACAGTTCCATACCAGCTATCAGGTTCTCCAATGGTTAAGTCTCTTTCCAATAAAAAGTATCTTGTCTTTGAGGGACTGATGCACTCACTAAACAAACACAAAGTTCTCTTACACATATACTTTGGGGGACGGCTTCACCCCTGGGTCCCCCTCTTCTGGGCGCAGATTACTTACAAGTTGTATTCCACTAATCCATTGAACAGTTCCTTTCTCAATCAACTTTGGGTGGTGATGTTCCACCCCTTTATCTCCCTCTTCCGGGTTTGGACTCCTTTTCAAATGCTAGCCTCTTTCCACTGGGTTCACAATGGCTTTTCTTGCATTCACGAGTCTTACTGTCTTTTTCACTGTCAACACACTGTTCATGTACTAATTTTCACCATACAACATTAATTTCCCTTAGCTTTCTCAATCCTCTGTCGCTCAAAGACTTTCGGCGGTACAGAGGATTTTACAAGACCCCTGTATGACCACTTTGACCTCTCTTTGCCTCTTACAAGGTCTTCTGGTTACGGTAGTCCCTACCGTTGGATAATCGCACAGAGATTCCTGAGTGAGCACCCACGTGTTGCTGGACGCCTCTGTTGCTGCGGTTTTGCCCCTCTTTCATCAATTGTTTCTATCTTTCAATGTTCAATTTAGACATTTGCTACTTTTCGTTCAACACAGTTCGGTTATTTATCGACTCTCCCATCGACTCACCAGCTGTGATGAACCGCTTGACTTTCTTCTCCTTCGAATCAAGGTTGGTACCACCGAGACAAGCGTATTTCACTGGCACGCTAATCAGCGCAGGAGGGTCTCGTGTACCATCGACATATGCTGCAACACATGCTGGCCTTTGTTTGTGGTTTTATGTTTCCGTCTGCAGAGATTTCACAGGCCTTGATCAGAAAGGGCAAGGTCACTTCTCTCTTTGTCACCCCCTCGGTATGCGCCGTCTTTCAACTCCTTTTGAACTGCCGTGCTGAGTTAGCGCTCACATCGTGTGGTCTTCCTTGCTTGTCCTGTGCTCTTGTGCTCCACCTTTTATCCCCGTGGGGAATGGAAAGGGCTGTCAGGTGTGTGTTATTCTGGTCAATTGCCTGACTTTGCCTGACCCTTGTATTGGGACACATCAGGTAAACGACCCTGGTGTTTGTATGTTGTCTTTCGTGTTGTGCAAAAGTGTTTGTGTCCCTGAGGGGTGAGGCTGTGTTTTGAAATATCCTACATGGTAGGTTGGGGGAAAAGGTGTTAAAAGAAGGGGGATACTGCATCTCAGCTGTCGGTGTCCCACTCCCACTCCCCAAGAAACCCTTGAAACACTTGTGCATAAGTGCATAATAAATAAACAATCATTCAATCAACCAAGGACCCTCCCATCTAGGTGATCCTCCCTCACTGGGCCACCCCCAGGATCTGGATCCAATAGTGATGGCCGTGTCCTTGCCACCTGGATGACAGATCCCCGGTGACTAGCTAGAAAGACACCTTCGGTTTCTAACAGCCCATAGATATTAGTATTTGAGAGTCAATTGATAACTTAGCTATGACCCATCTGCCCTGGTACCTGTATCTTTAATTAGGATCTGATAGTTAGTGCCCTTTTTAATTAAGATTGCCACACCATTATGTTTACTATCTGCTTGAGTAGCCAATAGCTTGCCTACCCAAAGGTTTTTCAATTCCATGGATTATTGTAATGATAGATGGGTTTCTTGTAAGCATGCAATAGGTGGCACAAATCTTTTAATGTGAGCTAAAACCTTTTGTCTCTTTATTGAATTGTTAAGACCTGTAACATTCCATGACACCTTCAGGTCATAATCTAAGAAGAGATAAAGATAATAATTTCAACAAAAATATCTATGTAAAACCTGTTTCCAATCAAGATATGTTCTGTATATCCAGTAGTTAGCACCCACCAAAACAAAGGTATTGTTACTTAGGTTGTCAAAAGACAGTAGAAATGGGAGGTCAAAATAAAAAAGAGCAAGCATTGCAACAGCTGACAACAGTGTGTTGTAAAACAAAAACCTATAACATCACAATGTTCAAGACATTCCCACCCAAAACGTATGAGAATGTGAGATAGAACAAAAATAAAAAGCTTGAAAGTCAGAATCCCAATGTCAGGTGCCAAAATGGAGTGTAGATGTATCCCATAAAAGACAAAACAACAAGCAAAACAAGAAATCGTGCCCACGTCAAATAGTTATTAAGTTTGACAGTTTCAGAGGAATAGATATTTCAGAGAAATGTCTTATTGAAATGGATCATGAGATGGACACCAGAAAAGAGAAGGAGGTAGATTATGTGTGACTGGTAGCACCGTTGTCCATTGCCTCCATCTTTTGTGGTCTTATGAAGTTCTTTAAATCAGCAGGATCCTAAAATGAAGCGTTTTTGCCATTAATGGTGACTTTAAAAGTGCAGGGGTGGATCAGGTCATATCTCGCATTCAACTCCTTTGAGCGCAGGAGGGTAGGAAAGTAGCTCTTTTCTCCACTGGGCCCTCGTCTTGAACACATCATGTGAGACAAAAATCCTATGACCATTCCGCACCAGATGTTCAATTCCTTTAGCCTTCTACAAAATCAGCTGAAGTTGTGTATATTCAAGAAGCAAAAAGATTACTGTTCTTAGCACATTTTTCTTGTGTGACTCTGCTTTTTTAAACCCCACTCTGTGTTCCCTTTGTATGTTAACAACAATGGACAAATGTAGATTCAGGATGTCATGCAGGGTTTTCTGAGAAACGGAGCAACGTCATCACCTTCCACTCCCTCTGCAAAACCAAAAACGCAGAGGTTATTTCACCCAACACTCATCCATTTGTTGAAGTTAAATGTTAGTAGTTTCCATGAAGGTTTTGAGTGCTGTTATTTTTTAGAAAATAGTGTCCATACTAGATTCTAATATTGAATGAGCAGGAGGAGGGGAGTCACTTTTTGGCATTTTTAATGTAGCCGCCACTGGTGCCGATGTTTCTTTATAGTAGAGCTTTCAGCTTGGCCATTTAGTGAAGCCATATTGAGAGGCAAACCAGAGCAACTAGGGGATATTTATATTACACTGGGAGCCCCCAACAACTTTCCACTATTGTTGTGGCTCAATGCTTAAAGTCACAGCATATCACCAATAAAATGCTTAAGAGAAGAGGCGTAACCGTTATAAGATATCTCTATTAACCCAGCACCTCCTGAGAGTAACAGGGAATGATGCCAGGGTGTCAAAATAAAAGTTATCTTTTCCACAAGTATTTGCACGTATAGCTTGGCATCCTCAAAATAAGAGAATAAAATTAAAAAAGGGCAGTATTATCTTATATATTAATCTCTCATCGAGAGATAAAATGCCAAAACCACCTTTGTAGAAACATGACAGTGAAAGTTCCTGAATGCATCCTTTAAAATGAGCTAAAAGTACCTTTTTATGCCTTATTTCAATTGAAATAAATAATTTCAATGTGGCTGCAGGTGTTGTGGTCGGAACTATGCCTCCAGGAAAAAGGGCTGTGCCAAAACGTCTGACTCGACCCGACGTCACTGACGGAAAATGTGGTGTCAGTCTCTACCCAGCTCTGCTGCGTTGGGCATCCTCGCAGCTTCAGCAGAGGTCGCGAAGTGGAGCTGGAAAAATGTTCCCATACTTGTCGGAGGGTCCAGCTGTCAGGTAAGGCAGCACAAAAGTAAATAAATGAAATAGGGCCGCATCTGGGGATCATTTACGTGATCATTTGTTGCCCTACCACCCTCAGTCAACTTCTTTGGGGCTAATCTGGGTTCAAAGACAAATGGAAGGGTACTCTTTAGTAGATGGATCAAAGAGCAAAATAGCACCACACATTCATAAAAGACATCTTGTTAGCTTTCAGTCGGACCCTGTTGTTACTCAGAGTTCAATTGTCCTAGGGCGTTTACATAGTCCTGCATGCTCGTCCAGGATACAATCCCATATCGGATATATTGGGACATCATGTGTGCACATATAAGTTTCCGGAGGAAAAGAAGAAACAAGGCCATGCATGGGCACCATATAAAGGCTAAGCACAACGGTTGAGTGTAGAGAGTTCTGAGGTACACAACACTTTCTTTAGACAACCAAGAGGGTCCTTTTCCTAAGAAAAACATGAACCATTGCACTTCCAGTTAATTATTTAGTTGCCTGACAAGCAACGTGCGCCATTTTCTTTAGCTATTGTGGTCCATTTTAATAATGTAGTCAAATGCGCATCTAGTAGCTTTAAACAATATTGGTGGCCAAAAGTGCACAATTTGCAAAACATTGTCCTACAAAACTCAGTGGGCCAATAAGTATGCAGCTAGAAATCACGAACTGTGATTTGTGAATGTTGTCCCCCATTCAGTGAGCCTTAGATGTTTTCCCCCGACCAAAACTGCGTCACATTGATGGGACATCGTCAGAACAACCCAGGGAGTTCTCTTCCATGTTTCTGAGCATTGAAGGGACATGAGAAGGACTCAGGGTCAAACCTCTTGCGACAAAATGGCCCTTTTTCTGAAGACTATTCACTGAGTCTCTGCTGACTGTGAACTGGGCAGCTGCAGCCAAGTGAGGTTTGCTGCTGCTCTTGGGTGAGTGAAGTCAACTGAAAGAATTCTGAGCGAATGTTCTCAGAAAATCAGAATGCAGCTCAAGCAACGCATATGCATTCTAACAGGTTTATACCTCCATCACTGGTTATAATATCACATCCACCACATTGTTGGAACGTTGGAAAGACTTTCACTACTCTGTTCGAGGGAGGTAAACAAATGAATTAAATTGCCTTTTTGAAAAACGCTTCATGCCAGATTCTAAGAGCGGGACCAGGTTTCAAACCATTGCTGCTTGACATTGGGCCTCAATACGAGATTGGTGGTAGTCATGGTGCTATTTGCACCATGACTGCCACCAATAACGGATCCAGCACCGGTATAGTTCAATGTGGACTCACCGGTCTAGTCCGACCCCGGCGGGACTGGTAAGTCCCCATTGAACATGCCATTCCCCATTCCCATTTGAGGCACCATAGGGCTCAATGGGGAGGGCGCTAATAACGGGCTCGCAACGTGCAAACCCGTTATTAGCACCCTGGTCCCTTAGTGGGACCCGTAAGGGACGTGTGGTCTGACCACACGTTCCTTACGGTCCCCGCAAAGGGACCTCGGAATAGGGCGGTATGGGATTACCGGCACCGGTCTCCTTACCGGTGCCCGGTATCCCCTACCACGCGAGTCGTAATGACCCCCATTGTCTTGTTTCCAAGACAAAGCGCATTTCACCTGAGCTATACTCCCCGCCAAGGTAGTGAGGTATTACAAAATGCAGCTAGTGCTTTGGCAAAACGGAACTGGCCCCCACAGCTAGCACAGGGCCCCACCTCGGCCTGTGGAGGACGGTGCAGTTCTAGTCAGATAAAGATTTTTCCAAGTCAGAAGGCCTCATTTGTGTTTTGGGCCTCAAGGATCCAGTTGGGCTTTAGGGGACTATAGATCGCCAACACACCAGCGTGCAGACCATGCAGGCCACAATAATTGTCCAAATGCGTTTATGTCATAAACAAGAGGGTGCGATAATTGTTCCAATTCATTTTAGTAAGTAGTAACAGTGCAGTCTGCAGCAGCTCCCTTTATCTAATAGCCCACACAGTGCACCCCCACTTTCATGTTATGAACATATAACTGTGTACCAATTCATGAAGCAATCCCGTGTCAGAATCTGAGGGGCAAAGCGCATCCCTCTGCAGCATGCAAGACCGTTACTAGCTCAGGGGACTTGGGTGCTGCAGGATTTACTGGCCATAGGTGCCGGGGACCACCTCCCTTCAGTAGTCACTCCAGTAATTTCTAATTGTTAGGTGCTTTCCAGACACAAACGTTTGAAATGGCCAGAGCAGTCATGTGGGAGTAGGCATCGGAGCAGCCATCCATCCTCAAGGGCAAGTGCGCATTTGCGGTGATGGATCACGCACACCTCAAATTTAGTTTCCATTTCTGCTTCTGTTTTAGAGGAAAAATGTAGGAAAAAGGGTAAACAAGCTCATGCATTTCGCTCAGGGAGTTAGAGGTGCAGGCATGGCTCTGTGCATTATACTTTCCCATGCACCTGGCCTTCCAGTGGGGAAACGCAGCACGGGCGGGCATATCCCAGCATGCATCCTGTGAGAATTAGGGATACTTCTCAGATTCTCGTAGCACTTTCTTCAAGCTGGTGATTCATCAGGTGGAAAGAAACCTACTGTGCAAAGCAATAGTGCGATACCAGTTGCTTTTTAAGCATATCCCCACCCGCCGAATCTGTTGATTTTACTCAAACACTCATCTGCGGTCATTTGAAAGGGCCATTTGCCAACTGATATTAAAATGTCACTGCAATGCGAGAGCACTGCCGCAATGGAATCACATCAGGAAGTGTCACTGTGACCGCCATGTTGGATCACACAGCGTTGAAGTCAGCCTTCATTTAAATGCTTTGTGCTTTCCTGTCCTCAGGAAGGCTTGGCTTGCTCCGAGGGGTTGATTTAAGTCCGAGTGCTAGGAGCTGGCATGTGGTCAATGGCACTGCTAATTTGTCAGGCCAGAAGGGGGTGTTTGGATGTAGATTTTGTATGCATTGCTGCTGGCTCTCTGCTCAATTTAAAGTGCTTAATCTGTTTGTTTTCTTGTGCTTTGCTAAAATTAGCATAATGCTTTGCGGCTGCATATTTGATAAGTGCTTTATTAGCAGAATGGCCTATTTTCCGCAGCAATACTCCACGGATGCTTATCAACCCAGGTGTTGATGCAAAGAGAGTGCACATCAGAGAGAGTGAACAGTGCCCTGTGTGCAAATAAGGGGACTGTATCTACAAGGGCTAATTTGGCATAGGGAACGGATCAACCTAATAAGCTCTCCACCTACTAAAAGTCAACCTTTGTTATCCCTGATTAGAAATCTAATTGCGGGACTGAACTACCAAGTCAGCAGGCTTATTTTAAAACCCCATGCCCTCATTACGAGGTTGCTGGTAGGCTGCCGGTAGAACCTTGGCTTACCGTTTCTGCCGCCCGGTATCCTAGTAATACCGGGATTTACAGGCAGCGGAGGAACGGTAAGTTCCCAATTCTGTGCTGTCCCATAGGACTCCATGGCAAGGGGAACACTGAAGCACTAGCACCGCCTGAACTACTGGCAGGCCAGGCCTGCGGGTAGTTCACAGCCCGTACTGGCAGACTCAGAATGAGCCAGTCCAGAACATTTCCGTACCGGTTCACTCGTAATGAGAGCCCAGGACGTTGAGGTCCAGTATACAATTCACAGCAATGTGCTAAGCAAGCCGCCACGATGCACTCGACCTCCAGGCCAGGAACACTCCTCCTCTCCCCAGCGCGTGCATGCAGGTCACAACGTGGCATTAAACACCATAGTTCACTGCAAAACTAGACATCCTTCCTCGCTAATTATGCACCATTTACATGCTGTACTGCTGCAACCAGGTTTACTACACACCATCCCTACAACAAAACAAAGCGTGTAAAACATGCACTACCACTGTTTGGATTCATTACACTCACATATGCAATTCATTACTTCCTTACCCACAGCAGAAAAAGAGGCCCAACATTGTGCCCTTATGTACCACGATGAGCATGCACATAATCACTGTGGGGCAATCAAAGCCCACCCTGGACATACCTTTATAACTTTGTAGCTTGCAGGAGGAGGAGCATTACTTTTTAGTTTTAGATGATAGACGTTTGGGGGAGGAGACGTAGACGATGTTGGTGGTGGAGAAAGACAGTAGTTGGGGAATGTGAGTACTTTATACGAGGAGGATTTCAATATCAGGCATGGGAAGGAGGAGAGTAGCTTGGAGGAGGAGCAGTACATAATAGAGGAGAAGGAGGAGGTTAAACGTTGGAAGAGTTGCAAGGAAGAAAAAAAGGGGGAACCACAGAGAAGGTAGAGTGGAAAGTTCGGAGAGTAGGGACAACATCAGCCAAGGTTCATCTAATAGGGGTAGAGGAACAAGCATATGGTCAAGCAAAATGGAGGAGAGGAAAAAGTTGGACAGCCAGGGAGAGAGAAGGCTTAGCGCAGAGCCTGTTTGGAGTGAGGTGTGAAGGAGTTATGAGGAGCCAGGAATGAATCACTGACATAGAGGACTTATAGTTTTGGCTATACACTTGGGAAATGACTTACTGTCCCTATCCTAGGAGGTATTTCTCTACCCCAACCACAAACGAAGTGGTCTGCCCATTGTCAATATGTCCAAATTAAAACCACGTCCTTTGTACGAAATTCTATTCTGGCACTCACACTCTAAAAATTAATGCTATAGTGCAAAGAAAATTCTCTGTGGATCTCAAAGTTCACAAATGGTCCAAATCAACGAAAGGGTATAACTTCATCCATAAGTTCTGAATGGACATTGTTCTCAGTTACAGGGAATGGCTCCCTTCCCCAGGTTCCTGTTACCAATATGCACATTTTGTGTAGGCCAAGAGGATGGCTTCTCCCTTTTGGTGCACACAAAATTCTCACGGAAATAGTTCACTTACCAAGGTTCCTTTTTGCAGATAAGTTAAAAACAAATAATCATGTGTTGAAAAGTTCAATATAATAGGGTATCTCAATTCCTATGGGTTCTCCTTTCACTTTACAATTTGGATGTGGGTCCCATGCTCATATGTCACCTGGTGTACTCTCCGGTCAGGTTCTTCCTCACTCTTATTTTACTTTGCAATTTCAAGAACATGCATCTTCCTTAAAATTCTCTTATAACTTAACACACACACTTGGTTTGGCCTTGTACATTTTTCTGTCAGGACTTCTTAACAGTCTTTTACACATTTTATCTTCACCTGGCATTTTCTCCTATTAGGACTTCATACAATATTTCTCTTCACCTAGTGTACTCTCGTGCCAAGACTTTCATACCATCATTTTTATTATAATTCTCTTCCTCTGGTGTACTCTCCTGCCTGGCCTTTTGTCCCATAACATTATTCCAATTCTCGTCACCTGCTGTGCTCTCCTGCCAGGACTTTCAGACCATAACTTTCTTACAATTCTCTTTCACCAATGAAACAATACCAGACCAATGTTGGCATATCATTTCTTGAATGGTTCTCTCTTTCATGTATTGGGCTTTTACCCCTCTCTCAAGATTGTTAACGTTTACTCAGTTTACTCTCTCTGTCCCTTTAAGATGTGGGTTCAATAACCCCTTCATGGAATTAGCTTATGGGTCTTTTACCTTCTTCACAAATTTCACTTTGCTCATTCGTGCTATACAGATTTTAGATTTATTAGCTTCTTCACATACTTCACTTTGTTTATGGATAGCTACTTAAAAGCAGCGCACACTTTCAGGCAACCTGGTAATGCTCTCCACTTCCTTGGGCTTACCTGGTGCTCCAAGTGTCTCCTGTGACTCTCTGCTTCTGTTCTCTTTGGTTATGGGCTTGGCGTGCAACCTGTCATCCGCTGCACCTCTTCTGTTTCTGCTGCCTTTATTTCTCGGGCTGCGCGTCATCAGCACTCTGGTTCTTTCTCTTGCTGGGCAGATTAATTTCAATGGCATTTCTCATGGCCTCTATTCGCCCAACATTTCAGGCGGTGCTCGTGCAGGTAACCGCGCTAGTCAGCGCCTGCAGCTCTTTCTCATGACTGTCAGCTGTGCGGGTTTTACATTTCCAAAGACTGGACTGCAGCATAGGTTTCCTGGCCTTAGTGATATTAACTGTTCTTTTTTCTCCTCCTCATCTCAGTACTTGATGGATGATTCTTTGTGTTGTTGAGGAAGCTGGTGTGGTATTATTTCAGGAGTAATCATTATAACTGCTCTCTGCCTCTTCCTTGTCTCAGTAATTAAGGTATCATTCCAGGTATCATGTCAGGGAATATTAATACTGGATTCAGTACATTGATGAGGATGAGTGGTGCAGAGGCAACATCCCTAAAGGGGAATGGTGGATATGTGTCTTTCCCCGAAGATGTTATGTCTCTCCTCCGAGGGTCGCCTCTCACCAGGTGGTCCTCCCTCATTTAGCCGCCCCCATGGTCAGGATCAGGTAGCGGCTGCCATCCTCTTGCCACATAGGGAGAGGCTACCTCACGAAAAGACGTGATGATACCATCAGATTCATCGCAGAGTACAGAGGGTTGGTGAGTTGTTGAACTAGGACCTTCAGAAATGGAGATGGAGGGAGCATTAGGACAGCCACTAAGTACCCAAAGGCAAGCCACGCCGGCAGCACAGTCTGGGAGCTGCTCAATGACTTATATCATTTGTAATCACAGATGGGGAAAGGAGTCAGTCTCCCTGTATGTATTGAACTAATAAGAAATTATCCTAGGGGAACCAGAAAGACTACATCAGCCCTTATAAAGACTGTGAGCTCATTACGATTGGTGGTGCAGAAAGAAACAGTGCAAATGCAGTGGTACCTAGGTTACCGCTGCATTTATGCTGCATTACCACACAGCCGTACTAGAACATACTGCCAAAAATAGCAACATGTGCAAACTTACTGCTGGTGGAATTACCGCAGATGGTAATTCTGCTGCAATCCCCATGGAGTCCTATGGACTCCAGAAAATGAGGATTTACACTGTCGAACCACCACTTGTAAATCTGCGTGACCAAGTGGTGGTAACAGTAATTCCATTTGGCAGTATTTCAGCAGATTTACCGCAACAAAACACCAAACATGTAATGAGGCCACGTTTCTTTATGACAAGGAGCAGCATGATAAACCAGTAAAAGCCATGCTATGTCAGGCACATGTGTTTTTTTGTTGCAGGATAACACCAAAGCAGTGTTAGACGCACACATAGGCAAAGAAAAGCATTGCAATGTCAAGCACTTAGTCATGTGCATTTAATAAGCAGATGAGAACATCATGGCAGTGAAAAATCCATGTGTATTTTGTAGGCAGAGGAGAATGCCAAGGCATAGTTGGGAAGTTAGTTTATTTTAGGGCAGGGGTAAATCAACAGTAGTACGTAAACATGTTAGGGGCCAGGACAGGGCCCAAGAAATAAATGTATCTGTTGGTGATTTTTAACCTGCTACAGAAACAGCTGTATGTATTGGTGAGGCCCAGACATTACATAGATCTATGTGGCGGCCATGCTGATTAATAAGTAGTCACAGCCCTCTTCCTCTGCAAAGAACAGGTGCATCGGTCGCAAACGAATCTGGTGCATTTGAAAGAATTGTAATCCTTCATGCACCCCTGATGCACTAGCATCATGTGACAGAGGATGACGTTTGGAAGACTGGAGGTGAGTAGGAGGGGCAGCGGGAAGTTGAATCCTCGCTACGTGAGACACAACAGGGAGACGCAATGATACTAGATCAGCAATAAGAAAATAATCCATTATGTTGCATCTCCTTATTCAAGATTGGGGCACAGAAACCTCTTCTTTGATGATATCACAGATATTGATGGAGAAAGAGAGAACAAAGAGTGCAGGTATCGCACACAGGAAGATACCTTTAGACAGTCCCCATATGTGCTGATTGGTCCAAAAAGAAAATTCTGAAAAAAACACATGCTGGTGGTAGCACAACTTTGTAGCCATGCGCATCCACAGCACTGGCTCCCAAGCAGCATCCCTTTCCCCCCATCATCCCCCCATCATTCCTTTCAAACTACATTGAGCAGATCGCAAGAAGGAGAAGAGTCCATGGTTTGGCTCAGCCATAAAAATCTGAGGGTGACACACACACACACACACACACACACACACACACACACACCCCGCCCCCCCAGATACTCCCCTCACACCCACACCCCTCCCCCCTTCCTGCCTTTGTAAGGGACAGCAGGGACCGATTTGATCCCACTTCCCATTGGGTACACCTGAGACTGCCACATCCACATGCTTGGTAAACGGCACAGGTACAGTACTGCTCTCACCCATCGATTGCAGAAAATAGACTCATTTTCACTATCACCAGAAATACTTGCAGATTTACAGTGTTTAACAAACTAGAAAAACCTTCCCATTTTCTACGAAAACCCTGTTGTAATGTTGCAATTCGATTTATTTTCCTATTCTTTTGTTTTGAAATGAGGCTTAAAATGGCTCCTTAGCCTTGGTGATCCCCGCTGGGAAATACATTCTGAATTGGCTGTACATTATACAAGCCTCAATACCAACCCTCTGCAGTGCAGCCATGTTATGGAAGCAGTGGGGGGGAACTTGACCTCTCTGTGGGTACAAACGTCCACCTGACAATGGAGTTGTGGACTCATGCTGAAGGCACAGATTTCATGGTCATCACAAACACTGGTTCACCATTTCCTGAATTATTTGTCAGTGAAGCCAAAGATAGGAGCCCTAGAGCATCATTCCCCAGTAGAACCTCGTGTGTATGGAAGGGTGTGACAAGTCCCAGCATCTCGGGGAAAAAACAAAGGAGATTGTGACATGTTTGCTCACTACTCACGGTTAACAACTGGGCGTTGTGGCAGCTGACAGTCTGATGTTGTAGCTGCGCATAGGATTAGCGAAAACATGCCCATCCCTTGCTCAGGTGACCTGCACCCACTTAAGCCACTCCTAAAATTGAAACTTCAATGCCAACTTGGTGGAATTCAATCCACCCTATGATAGAGCATCTGCAATGATATTGCAACACAGAGACTGACTGCAGAAATAAAACAGCCGGAGACTCAAGGGTGCTTACCAAACACCCACACAGTACCAAAGGCACATTCCACGACTCAGTGTGAAATCTACCCTGCATCAGGAAGATGGGGACAGTATTAATTGTCCTTTGCAGATGGGAGGGTTTATTCTGGTTAGTGGCATGTGTTGTCAAATGGCCCTTTCTTGTTCTGTCCCCTCCTGCTCTGCCGTCTCCTCAGACAGAGCAAGGTGACTCCAAAACTCTATCTGAGTCCTATGTAATGTACTCAATAGACTCTCCACCTCTCCCATGATGCATCTCCTGTGCCTGACAATGTCCTGCCCCCTCATGTCATCATCAGCATGATCTTGTCTTCCCAACCCAGCAGCTACGTCATCTATATCTGGTACTGCCTACCCTCCCTATCCTCAAGGAAGTCCGGCCTATCAGAGAGGATCAGTCAGTGTCGTTGGCAACATCAACATGAACTATATTCGTCCAATGTCCAAGGCCGAGACCAGTTCTTGGACATTCACCTTTATCTGCATCTACTGACTCAGTTCACATTGGAGTTGCCTGTGACATCCCTGGCTATGTTATCAATACTTCAGTCCAACTTGTTGAGTTGCTCATGTGGCTTTCCATCTCTTCCATCTGAGGGCTGTGGTCCTCTTGGAACCCCAGGGGCATTCATTCTGGTGAACACATACCCGTGGTCTTTGATTCTCTCTTGGCAGAAGAGAAGTTTTCAAAGATTGACGTAGGGCAAGGCCTGTCACACTTCACAAACAAGGAGCACCTTGGCTAGCAGACAGCGGAATTACTGCAGCTTCCTGATCAAATGGGCAATCCTTCTATGAAGCATGCCCATGGTCATCTGCATGATGGTGGCACGGGTGGGTATGTGTGTCCTGGTAACATGTTTCCACTACAGGACGTGTCAATGTGTTAGGTGTCTGGTAAAAAAAAAGCCTGTGCAAACTGTACAATGGAATGTAATGGCATAGACATATATTGTTGAGTGTGGATCAGTAAGGCCTGAGGTACAGGACAAACTACATGCCTAACATCAACACCCCCATATGCTCTCCTTCTCCATAAACCATTCCGCCCTGGTGTAGTATTGTTGCAATCACACATAGGTCCTTGGGTAGCATTTGCTTTATATGCAACTGACACAGAAGAGGGGTGCATTCAGACGTACCCTGCTCTATGCTGTCTTTGGGTGCCACTCCGGACACAGGTTACTGGACAGGGCCATTGACAGTAATCTTGTCACATTCAGTGCCCTTGTTTGAAGACTGTGTGGCAAGACCCATAGCGTGCATGCATATTCTATAATGCTTGAAGTGTAGGGGCATCTGGTAATATTAGAACTTGAATTGCACAGCACTCCAAGGGACCAGGGTCTGTCCACTGAAGTGCCTACGAGTGTCTTCCAGGAAGTGTACCTGCTGCCGGTGGTTTTTTCTGCCCCCCTTTATAGCAATGGGCCAGTTTCAGAATGTCACAATTTCTCCACCCGACCACCTTTCAGCCCCTCTGCAAGGTGGTGTGCTGCCGATGTTGCTTCTAAAGTGCTCTCTGTGGGGGGCTGCTGTTGTCTAGGCCATCTGTGGATGTTGTGATCCATGTGGTTTGTGAAGATTCTGGCTGAATGGCCGAGGATCGAATGGACTAGGTGTCATCATTGGTATTGAGGGAAGTCTTTAGAGATGTCTTCTTCTGTTGGTGTCGTGTCAATGCCCGTCATCGGCGCCTCACATTCTCAGAATTGTTGGTAGCATGGAAGGCTGCCTTCAGTGTAGACTGTTGGTGTCCCTCCATTGCGGCATGTAATGTTGGCCTGGATGGAAAGGTCCTGCTCTTTGTGGTCTGATTTTTGTATGTTGTAGGTCATATGCAGGACATTCTAGTTGATTTCAAAGGTTTTCATTTGTTTGTGGCAAGTGTTCCCGCAGCGTGTGGAGGGCTACCATCTGTAGGTTTGCAGCTGGAGTATTTTATCGTCTAAGCGTGGGCATGTTTGCGGTGCTTGGATCATGAAACACATTGTGTATAGGCACATTATAAATATCAAACAAATACATAAAATACATTAATCATGTGCAGATCCCATTGCTGAATGACAGGCCTAGATGTCATGCATCCAGCAATGCATGGTTTTGTTGGTGTCTTAGGCACGGCCAAAGTGGTTTGTGCTCATCGACCAGTGACCTTTCAGAGTCCTGGCAGGTACCCCAACTTGGCTTGCAGGGCTGACTTCATTGTAACCACTGCAGGTGTTACTGACACGGCAGAGTTAGTCTGTGCCCCAAATAGCATGTTCTGTCTGCCATCTGTTGACAAAGGCAGGAGGTGGCATTTTTGTACTGTGAAGTTGCATGCAAGTGTTTGATGTCCCTGGCTTTGCTGGTACTGTCGTAGGTGCTGTCATGTCATTGTTATTTTGCTAATCAATAGTAACTGAGATATTTCTCTGTTTGTGCATGTTCATTTATTTCCAGTGATAAGGATTGTGTTCAAGCCATGCATGTCTCTTCAGGTTGGCAATAGTGTGAGTGTTTGCCCAGGCTTTACCCGGCTGGCAACGGCAACATGCGCTGTGTTTATAATGCTCCTTCAGTCTCACAAGCATGTGTGTTGTATGCAATGCATATTTTAGTTTTTTGTGCTTACTCTTTCTGAATGTGATCATGGCCTGCAATAGGTTGATGCTTAAAATGGTGGTGTGAGGCCCATTACGTTTGTGTTTCCTCGGTCCAGCCATCTGTTTTCTGAGACAAGCCACCATGCAGGCAGTGATGATAGAAATTGTACTGTGCTTGCATTCAGCCATTAGGAGAGGTAGCTATGATATGCTTTTTTGTGGGCTTGACCCAATGGATTGTTTTCATCTTTCCAATGAAGATTATCAAACATATGTATTGCATTGCATGTTTGGTCTTTGTAAACAAAACATGTAATAGAATTGGTGAGATCTAGGTCTTGGATGAGATTCAACGAATATGTGTTAGCAAAGATATGGGTTTTGGTAATTTCTTCACTAAATTCCATGATATGGTGTTCTATTTCTCTGTTTCAAAATATTGAAAAACATTTGTTTACTGGTTGTGTTACCTAAGGAGGCATAAACATGTCATGAAATTCTAAGAAAGTATATTGTATCTCGCATTGCCATTTCAGAAAAATGATCACGTGATTCCAAGCAGACATTACAAAACTGTATCTACCTTCATTCTTCATTATCTCCCATCTCACGTGATATATTGTTGCCATAGCGGTCTAGCAGAAAATGAGGCTCTTCTTAACAAATATAGTTGAGAACGCATACTTTGTGCTAGACATATTTTCTGGGTTCTGAGTTCCACATTGTGGGATATCCCTACTGAGTCTAGGCCTGCCTGACACATGTTGGTGCACCCTTGACACCAATATTGCTTAGCATTCCTTAGGCGTTTCAATCTAAGTATTCGGGACTATATGGAACGTAGCTCGGAAGCAAGGGCGCACGGTAGATAAAGAGGACAGAGTAATAGGGGGATACAAAGGTATGCACAAAATTAAAAGAAGAGATCATAAAGGGCACAGGTGAGAGGAGAGAGGGGATACAAAGGGTTACCTACAGTGGAGACAGGTTAGGGAGGAAAAGTCTAGGTCACGGAGGTTCAGTAGCTGAATATCTCTACAAGCTATTATTTGCTTAATGGTTCATATTATTATTTTCGTGGGATTTATGGTACAACGTCCGTTCATCGCCAGTTGTTATTTTGATGTTTTTTTATGTGTATTTTGTCGCAAAAAAACTCATCGAAATATATACAGGGGTTGGGAAAGTGTATATAAGTGGTGGGGGGGTTGGGAATAGTTAAATAACAACAGGGGATGGGGGACTTTTGGGGATTACTCCCCCCAAATTAAAATAAAATCAATTTTGATTAGTTATTCATTAAAAAATACTCGGAATGAAAACTCAGCGAAATAACAACTGTCGATGAAATGATATAGAACCGCATGTATACCATTCTCTTCTGCCATTTGCATGGTTCCCAAGTGCTCTGGCAGTACTGGAAGAGAGGGTGGTGGGCTAGGTTAGAGGGATGAGAGGGAACATGCAAAGTAGCTTTGCTGTTTTCTTGAAGCGTGCAGAACAGAAGTACTCTGTGGTCTGCATGCAGGTCAGTTTCCAGGTGGTCTGTGGTGAGAGCATTAAGGAATTGGTATCCTGAGGGGCATCGCGTCCTGCTGTAGGAATAGGATACATTGGTCGGACTGATGGTAAACTGGTTGCAGAGGTGTTCAGTTTTGTTATTAGATGTCTATAGGGAGGGGATTTAAGAAGTTGTGTGTGAAAGGCCTGGTTGGTCTGAATATAGTGTGCCCTGCTCTGCATTGCCTCACTCTTAAATTGGGAAAGAGTGGCTTCACAAATTGACTTCAGAGCACAGAGTCTGGAAGTGGAAAACAGAATATGTTTCACTCTCCATTAGAGTAGCAGACTGGTGAGCCCTGATTGACCAGGTTTCGGTGGCCGCAGGTGTGTGTCTTGCATTCAAGACTATTCAACCTGGAACCTTTCAGCACTTTACTCATAATCTTTGAGGTGGTGTCAGGAGCAGAGACAAAAAGTGGCTAATCTCTCCAGTGTCTCAATCCCGCTTTCTGTACAGGCCTTAATAACTTGCACCTCGTCTTTATTGACCTAGTCCGTATACGTTTATAATGAATAGACTCCGTTAAAGTCCAGCACTAGAATGAAAGCAAATGCCATCAAATAGTTTAGATTGTTTGTAAAGCTTTAAAATTTCGATCATCGAAGCCCTATATTTGTAGAGTGGAATTCAGCTGAGGTACTGGGACATGACCACAGTAAGAGAGAAGTGGCAACCTCTATAACAATATAGGGCTGTGGAAACATGTTTAAGGAGGCAATGAGCACTAGCATCCAAAAAGTAGACATTTCCCTTCCAAAATTCGATTTACAGAAAAGATGAGTCATGGTTGAAAGACAGTCCAGAATCAGAGTTAAAGATACACCACATAATTGGCTGAATGGAGGTTAGGAGTTCCATAATTGTTTGGCATTCCTTGCAAGATTCAACCCGTCCCTTTGCCTCGGCAACGATGTGGGCCTTTATGGCTGGATTGCAGATGTTTTCACACATTTCTATTGTTTGTGCTTGATGCCATCTCCTTGGTTACGGCAAAGAAGCCCAGAGAGAGAAATATTAGGAACAACGAAGCACATTGTCTGAGCAGTACTGGATACAGTCAAGGGGTGAGAACCCATGCTATTTTCTGAATTATCAGTAAAATTACAAAAATGACATCATCGTTACCTTTTACCACATTAAGCTATAGATAAGCTTAGCCATTTTGAGCTACAAATCCACAAGCCCAGACTGCACAGAGTCGTCAAATATTTCTCTCCTTTGAATGAATCACTCTTTGTAACTTCTGGGATTGTTATGTGTTGTGTTTCTCATCTAAATCCGTGGTTTGTTGCCATCGTTTACACACTTGAAACACTATGTGCAGCTTTATGTGTTCTAAGGGTGCAGAGGCACGAGTCTGACATGGTAGTGGCATGTTTGTTGGCAAAGACTTTTATTTGTAAAAGCAAAATAAAGGGAAAACCTATCTTGCCCTATTTCTTTGAGGGGTTGCTCTATCTCAAGAAAAATACTCTTTCAGGATGTCACGTGAAATAAAGTGTCTACACCTATTTCCATCCCTTACACTCCAAAACTAAGGAAAACTGGGTATCTTCTCGATATAGAAGGAGGCTTCTCTCACTCTGGATATGGATTTGATAGTTCAGTTCTTGATGAGAAGGCACAAGGAGTGATTCTCCAACTTAAAAGTTCTTGCTGTTAACTGTTCTCCCAAACGTATACAAAAGAGAGTTCTCAAATTTCAGAGGGGAGTCCCTTCCCCTGCTCTTTCTGACTTTCAAATGTAGCGTCAAGTCTGGTTCACTGTCCTGCTGGACTTGACTGTACATTTCCAAAACACAAAACACAGTTCCCAAATACCAGGGTTGGGGGTATCTTCCCCTGTACCTTTTCTAGTTCACAAGTGTCGCCTCAAGTCTGGTTCACTACCCTGCTAGCCTTGATTGTAGAGCTTAGAATTCCAGAAATGATCTCTTTTCCATGCACTGGGTTCTTGACCCCTTGGTTTGGCTTTATGCACCACTCTTTCTTTCTTATATGGTTCCCAGATGCCTCTGGGCTGTGTTGGGATTTCCCCGACCCCCTCCGTAATTTGTTTCTCTTCTGTGTGGGTCCTAGATGCCCTTAGATTATCTTGGGACCTCCCTGACTTGTTTTGGGCCCCAGACCCATACCTCTGTGCTTCTACAGGCTTGTGTGGGTCTTTCACCCCCATTTACTGCTTTGGCAGGCCTCACCTGACTTCATGTGCATCCTAGACCTGATGTGCTGTTTTGGCAGGACTTCCCTAACTTCATATGGGTCTCAGGCCCTGGTCTGCTGCGTCTGCGGGACCACTGTACCTATTTCACTTAATGGCCAACTGAACAGACTTGATGTACTCTCCTGCCAGGTACTGTTCCACATATAATTTGTCTTAACTTTTGTTCCAGCTTTTAAAGTTATCTTGTTATCCCTTTCTGTCTTCTGGGATATATGTATTTGTCGCTTTCCTGTCTTTGGCCCCCTCTGTGTCCCACCAGTGGGCCCAATCCTTTCCCTACCTCTGAAAACTGCTGCTGCACTCTGTGGGCTGTCTTGTGAGTGGAGTGGGGCTTTGCAGTTGCTTCTGTGCTCAGCTTCCTGTTCTTGGCTACTCCACAGCATTAGGCTCTCTCTTGCGTCCTCGATGGCATAGTTTCTTATTTCTTTGGCTTTGCCAGTTGGGTTTCCTCCTTCCCCGACGCCGGGCAAGTTCTTTCTCCTCAGACCTAGTGGAGACTGCTGTGCCTTCGCGAGAGTGTCTCATCCTGTTCTCCACTGGTGCCTGGCCACAGAACTGGCATTCCATTCCTTGTTCCTACAGGGCTGGCTTGATGAGGTACAAAGTTCCTCTTTAGTTTTAATTGCCTGGACTGCCTCTAGTAAGCTGTACCGCGCATGATGATTCCGCAGTGAGGTTTTGCCTCTCTTGTTGATTTTCTTTGTTCCAATGATTGTATGCACTCCACCTAGATAGGCTTCACTCTTCCATGTCCCAGTATAATTGATGGGAATGGAGTCCTATATTCTACAGAGGTACATAGAGGTATGGGGGACCACAGGGGACTGAGTGGGGTGAGAGGAGAGAAGGGACAGAGATGAAGAGAGTGAATACCACATTCTCCAAAGGCTATCATCACTTGCCCCATGGAAGGCTTTCCTCCCCATGAGATCCACCCTCTAAGTACCACCCCCAGGGGGACTATTGGGTAGTGGCCTCACCTCTCTGGCCTATGGGAGCAGTGACAATACCCTGGGATTTGTCACAGGGTGGATTGGTAAAGCTGTCCTCCTGCTTCATCACTCATAGAATAGTCAATGTCCATTGTGCCTTAACCACATGAATTCGCAACACTAATAAGAGCAAGCAGCAGAGGTGGAAGAGCCAGAGAATTCATGACTGGAGCTGATCCAGAGCCACCCCAGTGGGTTTGGATTGGCTATAAGAGTCGAACATAAGCCGAGTCAGCAAAGACTTCCAGTAACCCCAACACAAGTCATATACCTGGCACCCTGCCTCCCCCTACCAAGAACACATACCCATCCTGCCTCTTCACGACCCACAATGTGAAGGCAAAGGTGGCCATCATAAAATACTTCGTGTGAGCTCAGGTTCTACTGTGGGACCTGTTTCCCATGGGCTCTGGCCTCTTTCTGGCAACTGGTTTCAGACATCACCCTGTGGTGCCTACTATGGGCTCAGACTGGTCCTTGTGTGGTAGGTTGTAAGAGAGGGTCCGCTCGCTGTGATATATAGAACGTTCCTCTCTAGAGGCGAGTGAGGTGGACGAGGTAATGTTGTGGCTCCTTTGGAGGTTGAGTTATCTTATGGAGTCAGGTCCTGCTTCGCTTCTTGTACAAGCTTATGGGAATGACAAATAAGCAGTGAATGACAGATCAGAGCTTGCAAGAAGGTTGATACTAATTAGGTTTACCTCTGATAAATGATGGTCCTGCCTAATTAAATGCTCTGTGAGCTACACAGCAACATTTAAATGCATATCTCCTGGCAAGAGGCCGCCAGCGAAGTTGGACCAGAGCAGGGAAAATATTATTTCTCTTTGGACTCGTAATAAGATTCAAGCTTTGCAGTTCTGTATTTTTTGTAGTTTAATTCTGATCCTTTTCAATCAGCCTCACATAAGCTCAGCTGTAGTAGTCATTGCTCAAAGATACATAGGCATTCTTTACTACAACTTGATGGCTAAATGGAAAGAAATGAAGCAGTCTGCAGAAAAGGCACAACGGGCAAGCCTGAGCAAGTGATTTGTGAAGTTGCGAAAATACGATGCAGCTGGTCATTAAAAGTAATACCTCGAATTTGGAGTGTCGTTACAGGTGACAGTGTTGGGGGCTAATGTCGAAGGCCAGGTAAAATAGTCCCTGATGGTTTTGGCTGACCACAAATCACAACCTCTATTTTGAAGGCATTGCATTTTGGGTGTAGGTCCAGTTAAATACTTTGGTTGTACATATTGCAAAGTTATCTTCTATGCAGTTGTTTTTTTTAACAAGCCATCAACAATGATCTGTGTGTCATAAGTATAGACATCAAATGTAATGTCTATGACTGAAACTAAAGGTTACAAACAAATTACAGTTTTTAGGGAAGCCCTTTGACTCAGAAGTCCCCATTCTACGGTGTGTGTGAGAACTATCTGATTAACACAAGCACAGCAAATCAAGAATCTGTTGTGTGTTAACAAATATTAGTGGCCAACCAAGAACGATGGTCTGATTGGAGGTGCCAAATGCTGCAGAAATATCCAAGAGCACAAATGATCAAATACAACCTTGATCCACTATCTACATGATATTGTCCAGCATTGAGGTCACAACTGAAATGATACCCCTGTATGGCCTGACATTGGTCCTAAATATAGTTTGATTTAAGAAATGTATGTAGGTGGTGCAGAACCATTATTCCAAAAGCCTGACCAGAAAGAGCAAATGAGATATTGGATCAAATTTGGTTGGATCCAAAGGTTCCAAAATAGGCTCCTTAAGTAAAAGAGGAACCACTGCCCAAGCAAAATCAGCAAGTCTTCCCATGTGCAAATATGCATTTATGATCTTATATACTATGTAAAACAAATGACTAGTAAGAAAAATGTGTGGTGATCCTGTAAGGGAAAACATGCCAAAATGATTCTGAGCATTTAGGACAAATCATTTCTTAACTCTTGAGGGGGTTAGTGGCCGAAATGTTACATGTCTCTGACAGTTAATATTGTCCCAACCACGGGTTAACAGTCAGATTCTGCAACTGGATCAAGTGTCAGTTGTTCAGTATTGTAGTATATTAACCCTGTAATGTAATAATTATGCTATGTCATTACATAGAAATCTGGACATGTTAAAGTTACAACTAAGACCGGGAAGAGATATTATGTCCTAGAGTCCTCTGTTTAGTTCTTGGGAAATGCTGGTAAAGGCGGAGCTTCTATTTGTATAAAATGGTTCTCCCTTCTCTAATTATCCTCTTTTTATAGCCTCTCGAAATTAAAACAAGCAGTTGTTTATTAGCAGTGAATTTGGAGGTGTGTCAATACCAACTTTCCAGTTTTGATCAGCTAGGCTACTCCGGGCTGCGTTAAGGTTTGGTGGGCCTGGTGTTCAGTCATTTGGGGACCCAGGTGAAAGCATCTCTGTAGCAAATTCCTCGCTTAGCTGAGTTATCTATCTAGGAATGGTGCTATAACCAGCAGACCACCCACAGATATTTTGCAGAAGGCACATCGACCACTAGAGCTCTCTTACAGGGGTTGGAAAAGCCAGAGACTAGTAGCGCTAATGGTGGTGCAGCTGATAGGGTAAAGTCTATCACGTGCACCACCGCAGAGTTCTTGCGTTTGTAACGAATGGTGTCACTACCACACCATCCCTGTAGATTGCTCATTCACTAGCCCATACTAAAAGAAGCACATGCATGATAAGTGCCACTAGAGATAGCAACTCTTCACATGAGAGCACGATGAGTGCTGAAGTGAGGCAGCTTTTAGAAGTGTTGCAAACAATCCATCATGTGGCCTCACAGTACAATAACCTCATAAGAGTACTTTGTTGGCTGTACTGGACAGTGACTCAAAACCGAAGTCCAGGATGAAAAAAATGTTGTCTATTGTCTATAGAGGCGGCTAAGTATTGTTTTGGCATCTTTCTGTTTCTGTACAAGGCTGCCGTCAAATGGATATGTATTTATTTATTTATAGAATATACTCTCAGCCCAGTGGCTTTGCATATACAACACAATACATAATTACAGATTAAACACAAAACATAAAATAATCTAACCTCATAAAAACGATAAGATCAACCATCCACACTTCAAAATACAAAAACACTCATGTCGTGGATAAAAGGTAAAACATGGTTTCAAAGGGACAAAATTACAAGTGTATATTAAACAATTCAGCAGCATAATGATTTTAAAATTGCAGCACAGTACAATTAGATTTCACCATGTAAAAGATTAAATTACAGTAATTTCCGGCTTTATTCTCAACCAGAGGGATGACATATCAGACACATTGAAAGCATTTGAATAAGATTGCATATCTGATGCATATTTAACTCTCGCATTCAGTCATGAGATGGAGCAGTGATTCTATTTCAGATGAACCGCATAAACGACAAAATCTCTCTGAGTTTGCGGTATGCCTTCAACAGCACCTTTGGTGACAAGAGCCTCACGGATGTGAAACTTGAGTAACTAGAATTGTCTCGCAATTGCGTTATTTGGATAAGCAACAATGTAGGTGGGTTTAGAAAGGGGAGAAGTTCTATAATCACAGTAAGGGCCAGTGGTACTTTTTGTGTAAAGGTTCATGACATGCTGAGCATGATTGTGCGAGATCAGAGCCTGTTTCAATCTATTTCTCAATAGATACACCTCCCCATGTCTAGAGACGTTTAAGCACCTCGTCTGCCATTTAGTATAGAGGGATAACATGGCCCTACAGACCCCTGAGATTTGTAATCATGAAGCTCCATGAATGACCGTGAAAAGCTAACCATCATAGTACCGTTATCGAGCACCCGCAGTTGTTCATATGACCTACCTACTCAATAGACATGGCCTAGGGCATTCAAAGCAATTTACGGAACAGTTTTGCTTCAAAATATTTCTAGAGGTTTCCCCAAACCTCGATTCCATAATGAAGAATTGACTGCACCTTTGAAGAGTACATTAGCAAGATTGTCGAAATGGACATTCCACCTTGTGGCCCAACTAAATAGCTGATGGCACTCACAGCCTTATTACATTTAGCTTTCGTTTCTATCCAGTGCCTAGACCACTTAAGAGTACCTTGGATATATAACCAAGATATTTATGAGCAACACTTATGGCCAATTCTTTCTGGGGCAAAGTGGGCTGCCCGGGTGGAAGGTACTTTGAGGATGCCGGATCTGCTGTTCACAGCCAGCGCTCAGAAATGAATTTCCAAGTTCTGCTATTGTTTGTTTTTTTGCTTTACGTTTTAGGCACGGAGAAATAAACAATATGGCACAATGACTGTCAAATATGTCGCTAGAATGCCTTTTTTGTCAGCAAAACATTCTGAAAAAGGAGTGATTTGCAGTGGATACATGAAGGCGTTATTATTTTTATGGTATTTATTGATCGCGGACCTAGCTTTGAGAAGCTACGGAGCGCTTAGAGAGATATATCACAATGCATATATACAACGGAGCACTTTACAGGGGTATACAACAGTACGGATGCATAACGTAGAGTTATAACAGACTCACAACTGTGAGTGGGACAATGACAGTCGCTATTGTAGTGAGGAGCACCTTAAAAAGTGCATTTACAGAGTAATATCATGAAATTCATATGTGGGGAAGGAAACCCAGAATAGCGAAGAAAGTCCCTCACGGCAACACTAAACACTGTACAAAAATGGAAAGCGGCGGCCGGAAAATGGGGATGTAGAACCTCACTTGGACCACTTACTCCGATTTGGAACAACCCAGAGTTCTCACCCGAATTCTCCCCGCACGGGCTTGCAGCATGGCAAGTGGGAGGGCTGCATAAAATGTCAGACCTTTTGGAGGAAGGCTCTCCACTAACTTTTGAGAAATGTAAGGGAATATTTAGGGTCGCAGAAGCAGAAAGGTTCCACTACGCCCACCTGCAGCACTGGACGTCACACAAGACAGTGAGGGCGAAGGGGGCAAGAGGCTTGACAGCACTAGAACATACCCTCTCATCAGCGAATCCAAAGGGGAAGGTATCCGCACTGTTCCAACTCCTGTATAGAACGGACCCCTCCAAGAAGGAAAAGTATATGCTGGATTGGGAGAGGGACCATGGCCGAATTATAGATGTATAGGAATGGGGGACAATCTGGATCAGGCTACATAAAAGCGCCCAGTGCATCATGAACAAGGAAGGGGGCTATAAAATATGTTATAGATATTATACCACCCCCACCCAGCTAAACAAAGCCAACGCAGACATCTCGAATTGCTGGCGGGGCTGCGCAGAAAAGGGTTCTCTGTTTCATCTCCTGTGGTCATGCCCTATGGCGGAAAGGTACTGGGGGAAGTTATGGGCCATATTAAAGCAATGACAGGGACCCGGGGATCATCCTCTTGGGTGAAAAAGGGGGAGGGGCATTCCCGCTCTCAGGACAGATGGCACATCTATGTACGCACCTCTTGCTGGCTGCAAAAACTGCACTGGTCCGTTTATGGAAAAATGCGGAGGGCCCTGTGACTCCGTTATGGTGGTCAAAATGCTGGGAAATCATTGTGGCAGAAAAGATTATGGCAATACGTTCTGGGAGCCTGATCCCCTTCCTGAACACGTGGGCACCTTTTTTGGACTACTCTGAAAAATACCCAGGACTCACTCGGAGGCCCCGTCTAACGCGATGGCTACAAGGTTGATGGGAAAAGCCAGCAATCCAAGGAAAAGAGTGTCGGGCAACAGATCCCTGTCCCCAGGAAGGACTTACAGGGCATGGGGAGCCCCCCCTCCTTTCTCCCCACTCTTCTTCCCCTCCCGGGAAATGTGATGGTTGCGATTCTTGTTTATAAATGTTGTGTCATATTGAGCTGAAGTGGATGTCAATGTACTGGATTTTGAAATGTGTAACAAAAAGTTTTATTGAAAAAAAAGTGCATATATTGTATGAATACAAATGGGTTGTGTAAAATAATAAACTACATGCAGGTGACCTTATCATGCATTTTTTCACTTTATGACTTTAGGTTTGCACAGTAGAGCTGTATCATCCAAAGAAGATATGTGGAAGCTTCCATTTCTTTTATTTTATTGTTTAACATGCAGACTGTGCTTAAGAGCTGAGCACTGTACAGAGTGTGGGTAGCCAGCCTTTGGGAAGGCATCTTTTAACAGTAGGACACTACTGCAAGTTCAGGTCTGTGCGTCAGTATGTGTGTCCATTGGGATTAGTCCTTGGTGAGGAGTTGTTGAAAAAGCAATGTTTAGAAAAATTTGCAAAATTGGAGAACTGTGGGCGCATTCTGAGCTGATACCATCACCAAGTTCCAGTGGGTTGGTGCGTGACAAGAGGAGGTTTATTTTCCATTGACACTGTAGAAACTGGAGCTGGTAAGATCTGTGGCCAAGTGCCTAAAGTGTAGACTGGGCTGAAATCCAGCTTCATCTTTAACCAAAGTGTGTGATCCCAGACAAAATATTTATTTTCAATTTAGTTACGAAAATTGTGAATCCCTAGATAAGATTAAGTTCACAGTCATGCTAGTGCATAAAAGACTCCCTAATAAAATGCTAGACTATATTTCTGGACAAAGTAAATCAATTATAATTGTGTATCATGATATCTTTGTTGCAATGCATTCATCATACAAGTACATATTTCTTGCTTCCTATTATGTGGGTCATCCTGAAAACCTTGGTTATAGGTGTCAGGACTCAACCGTGGAAACTTTGGCATTACTGGAAACATAACACTGTTTAGAGTTTCCTGTGATGCGGTCTAGTCCTCGCCCATCATGGCCGCCATGTGTATAAAACCAAGCCCCACACACCGCCTGGCGCGTTGTATCTGTTTCTTGATACTTGGCACTCCGCGGCTAACCTCGCTTAGCAGCCTTCCTCAGCCTTCTTAGTACCTTCTCTCACTCCTTTTCGACTGGCTTCCTTCCTGGGGATTTTCCCCTCTAGTGTTTCGTTATCCTTTCTCTTTCGGCATTCTGCCACTTCTTTTTTTCTTCCTTGTTTTCTTACCTGTCGGCATCCTCGCCTTCCTAACTTTCAGTTCCGCTCTGGTTCCGCCTTCTCCCACGGCCCTCTGTGTTCCGACGTGTTCTTTACGTGGGATCGATCTATACTGGTACGTGTTTTCTTTAAATTGGTTTCCTTACCTTCTATGCTTTCTTTGCTTTAGCCATCCTCCGTGCCATCCTCTTCTGTTCTGCTTTCTGCGAGTCCATTCCCTTCTGCTTTCAGTGGCAGTGTTCGAGTGATTCCAGCCTGCTACCAGACCGGCTCCTTCTGATTCCGCAGCCGCTGAATTCCCATTCTTCGTCTCCTGCTTTAGATCTGCACCTTGGAATGATATTCTTCCAATTCGTTTCAAGACTTGACAGTCCATTCTCCTGGAAATTCTTCAACCAGTTGTGTTACACCTCTTGGAGAGTCTACCAAACCTCCAAAGACAATACCTCAGGGTTTTTTGATGCCTTCAGGCTTTTTCCCTGACCATTGGGGTTTGGCTCCCCAGAGTCCCCCAAAGACAGGTCCCAATCCCTGTCAAGGTGGCCTCCGGGGGAGCCAGACCTTATTTGCATGATAGGAAGTCCAAGGAGAAACCAACAAGAGAGACTTCCAGACTCCTGAAGAAGTTGTCATCCTCTTCCAAGGACAGTGACACGGAAGAATCAGGTGAGGAGGAGAGGGAGGACAGGGCTCGGCTTGATAATAGGTGATATTGCGGATTGTTGCAGAGGAGTTTCAGAAAATAAAATCTGATAAACATATATTTATGGAATTTAATATCTGAAGAAAGGACAATGTCCATTGTTCAATTGACAGCAAAATGATTTTACTAAAAAGACATTTACAGCAGCAGAATCTAGGCTATTGGGCTTTAGACAAAGAAAATTAGATAATTTTAACTTAATTCTTTTTTGCAATATTGTCTGCTTTTCAGTGTCTACTTAGTACTTTAATTTCAAGTTAAAAATTTTGGGCCTCATGATGAGTTTGGCGGAATTACCATTGCTGCCACTTGATCCGGCGAATTTGCCATTGAATTACAAGAGGTTGAAGGCAGCATTAGTCCCCATTCATGACTCCATTGGAATTTTGGCAGAATTACCAGTCATTTTGCCGATGTTTGCCAATTTTCAGCAGTCGAATGTCATATTTACCTCCAGCTTTTTGCTGCAGGTGAATCCTCCACTTCACCGCCTAATTTGTAGTATGGTGGTGCAGTAATGCTGCAGCAACACAGTTACCACTCTGTTGCAACTAATGTTTACCACACTGCCCCTTAAGTGCTAAGGACGAGTATGCTCATCCTTTTTGCATAGACATAATTCAAGCTCAGCAGTTAAGGGGTTAAGAAAGCTAGCATTTGTTTATATTACAATTATTTTATAATGTAGGGGAGTGGTTGCAATGTGGGGCCCATAGTAGGGTAGTGGGTTCTATTGTTTCATCTTAGACACTATGATGTCTGGAAAATGGTGTGGGGACACTCCTCCCAGAGGTCTGCATCTCTTCTTCCATGTGTGGGCACTATTGTGAACCACAGCTAAATACATACCTAGATTAAAGATTCACTCGTTTTAAAAGCATTTCTTGAACGAAACGTGACCTGTATCACTTCAAAACTCATTTCATTGCAAAACCACACAACTAATTTGATTGCATGTTTTATCACTCAAAATATAAATATAAATTTTAGAGACCAAACAATCATGGCAGTGTGACGGAATGCCATCTGCAAAGATTAAATATCCCAAGCTTTTTTATTTTTTGGAAATATTTTCATTTGGCAACTTCTGTTTATGAAAGGGGGATGCTAATAAGAACCCCTTTTCATAATAATCCTTGAGAAAAACATAGTGCACTCATGTACCTTTCCTGTGACAGTCTCCAGACATCACCTGCGCCTTCTCTGCAGTGACAGCAGAGCAGGTTGAAAGGTCAGATGTGCATTCCTGTACTCAGCTGCTGGACACACACTACCTTCTTAACCACAAACCCCTCTGATTCAAAATATAACAACTGTGTGCCCCTTGTCTGCCTGGTGCACATTAATTTCTAAAACAACCCATGCCTGGTTATGCCAAGGTGGCTACTGAGATCACACAATTATTCATACCCAAGCATGTTGATGTAAAGTTACTGTTATTTTGGTGAATTGAACCACTCATGCCAAGGCTGGGTGTGTATTGACTGTCTGTCGTGGGTGTACCCCTAATCACCATGTGGGACAATGCACAGGAACATTCTCTTTTGATCCTCCTGATGAAGGTTGGCACATTCCTCCTGGAGAACGGGAACCCTCCGCCTGAGGATACCTGCAAGCTAGTGCTTCCAAGACAGTCTTGGCTTGACACTTCACAATTGGTGCAGTGCTGCCACCCAAAGGCAACCCATGCAGAGTGAAACATATTTGCCATTTGCTGCAAAGAAAGTTTGTTTGCAATGAGTATCAAATAAAGTTTTAAACATCTCCATTCTTGCAAGTAAGGTCAAGTAACATGCAAACGACACTCGACCTTCATAAAAACTCCTCGACTATGTTAGTGGGCGAGTATATTTTTTGAGCCCAGTGAAGGAGGCCTATTTGTCAGGCTATGCCTATTTCGAGTCTATGAATGGCATCAGAGCTGGTTTAGTAATGGTGTGGGGCTAAGTAGTCACTTTAGACACTACTTATCCCTGCACTCCTGCAGATAAGTAGTCATTTCGTAAGAGGAAGAGAAAGGCATTCTTGCCGATAGTATTTTTAGGAATGTGACAGAAAGTGTGGGACATGCAGTCAGATTAGTTGGATGAAGATAGATCATGAAGCAGACCTTTAGGTTTTATCAACCCAGTTCAAATGCAAAGTACAACTATTATGCCCTCTGCAGACTTATGATGCTAAGAGCTGTAGTATTGTGCACTGCAATTTGTGACATTTTGGCAGCCTCTTTCCTCTTGAACTCGCATCACATTAAAAGAAAATATTAAAATCTGCAGCAGCGTGGTATACTAGCCTAACTGGGTATAGCCAGTCTGGATATCATTTCTTTCTGTGGCATATTTTTTACATGCTGGCAGGGCCTTATTTGGTAATACTGGCATATATTGTTGAAGCATGCATGAACTTTATGGGCACAGCCAGTATGAACATGTTTTATACATTGGCATATGTTTTGGGCAAAGACATTGTGGAAATATGTTCTAGAATGGTCATGTGCACTGCTGGTGACTTGCATCTATTGGGTTGTTTCATGTGCTACCATGCAACATTGATGTACTCAATTTTTTGTAGAAAGTGCTGTAAAATGCACCATTTTAACCTATTACTCTAAATAGGTTCTCAGGGGAATCTTCATGGACCACTCCTTGGTTGGTTCAGACTCCCTCGCTACACTCGGTTGCGCTTGCTTATTTGTGGCAAATATTTAGGCGACGACAATTACAAAATGAACTAGCCACCACTGCATTCAACCCATGCTGCCACGGGTCGAGCAGTGCGAGAGTGGTCACAGAAATGCTTGCCATGTGCTAAGTGGTGTGTGGTGGTTGACAGGGAACAACATGGCAGAGGAAGTAGTCTGGAACAGAGAGCTCCCATTATATGGTGAGAGGCAGGAAACGGGGCAGCCATTTTGAAAGTTAGTTATTCTCATGTCCAAGGAGGTTTTTGAGGGACAACTCTAATATATAATTAGGATGCATGTGAGCAATCAAAGAACATTATCACCCGGAATGAGGGGGCCAGCCAGTCAGCGCCTGCCAATGCCGACTTCAGCGCACCAGCTCCCCTCCGGCCGACGGTGGCTTGGCTTGGTTTGTTTTGCGGGCTCTTAATGGCGATTACCTCCCATGAATGTGTGCAGGAATGCTACAGATCATGGTGGAAGAAGGTGGAATCAAGGTAATGCACACCCAGAGAGAGAGAATAATCTGATGTATGTAAGCTTGGTTTGCATATGTACTACTTTTGCCACAAAATAGTGCAGTCCTCAATTAATTTTCCTTCTCCTGAGTTGACCATACTTGCATTGCTAGAAAAAGTAAGATGTCCGCCTAGGACTAATGCACCATAGACCACAAAACCTGCTTGTGGCATCACCAGGCACTTAAATATAAACCTGTATTTCAAATCCAATGTGACAAAAAGATACTGGTACGTGCTGTGTGCCCCAATTCTGAAAGGCGCGGTGTCTTCTGTTGGATGTCCAGCATGCTACCACACATTTTGTGCAGCTACAGCCTTCCTACATACATAAGTGTGGAGCCCTGACACGTACATATGCCCTGGCTCTGATTGCCGACACGGGGCCTGGGCAGGGCTCTGCTGATGCCACTAGAGCCCCGGATGTCCACTTGACTGTCGGCTGGGGGCACAATTCGTGTGAGATGCCCGAGAGTCGTGCGGTTTGACTCCTGTTTCACATTTCACTTACTAAATGCAGGTTTTACAATTTGGGGCTGATTTACAAAGCGTTTTTCAATGGGATTCAAAGCGCTGAAAAACGCTTGTTGTAAATCAGGCCCTTTTTGTCAAACTCATGGCTGACCTGAGTGTTTCTAATTTGGGGGACAGCCAGTCAAGAAATGCGCTGAAAGGATGACGACATGACTTGCACCTTGGAACGCGCGCCTGGACTGTGACAGGGGTCTGGCAGTTATGAGCTAGGGAAGTGATCAAAATGACACTTGTAAGCAGTGTCAGATTAAACCCTGTGAAGGCCCCTAGGCAGTTGAAATGTCAGCCACCGCCTCGCACATTATCTCCTAATACGTTTTTAATGTTCTGCACCACTTTATTTTGATCCGTTGTCACAGGCCCCTAACAGGAGTGGGGCCCACAGGCCGGTGCCCACTTGGCCTAATGGATAATCGGGCACTGCTTGTAATGGGCCCTGTGTACATACACTCGGGCAGAAAGCGCACATGTGAATCAGGCAGACACTTTCTTTTTAAATCGAGTTTTAAGAGTGAAAAGAGTATTGACACCAAACTGTACTGCCAGAACGGACATGTGGGCAAGAAAGAGATAGCTCTTGAATAATCCAGTGCCGGGAATATCTGGCCTATTACTACCACGTGCTCTCTGTTGACTCTCTCTTCGGCTGCTTCCCCGTGGGATAAGCTGCAGGCCAATGTCCTAGATTTCCTGTAAACTCTCCCTCAGTGTAATTTATCAGCCGCTTCCGTCCACACCAGCAATTCAAAATGGCGTATGAACGTAATGAAACAAAACGACCAGACCCTGTTGCGCTCCGAGTGTGGTCCTTGCCTTTATTGCCAGGCCTAGGTCACAGCTGGGAGATGCAGTCTGCATAAACAGCCCTGCGGCGGCAGGTCCAGCACAGTTAACCTTTCACTTCTCCGTGACAATGACTATAAATAGGCGAGCGAAAGAGCGAAAGGACAACATAGTTTTACCCTGCATAGAAACAGCCATTTTTAAAACAATGATGTATTAAAGAAATAAACGTGAGTGGGGAGAGGCCGATTCTGAAGCGGGTTGATAAGGAAGGTTATCTTAGTACACGCCAGAGGTCTCGGAAGAATGGACGCATTTTTCATCTCGGCTGCTCAATGTCAGCCAACAAAGAGTTACACACTAATAACCCCGGCAGCTGCTTTGTGTGCCGCACTGAAATAACTCCGCACGAAAGAACCCCTAACAACCTGCATTCCGGCTCCCAGAATGTCAAACATTCACCAAGCCAGCAGCTGCTCAAGGCTGCCACTGAACCGCATCTTCATTTATTAAAACATATTGATTTGCCGTTAATGTTGCAGCAAGTCCTTATGGGTGAAGGCGAGGTTAGTACAATTTTTTGAAAAAATGATGTTTGGGGTGCAGTGATAATAGGAATTAGTTAATTATTTAGCAATGGAAACAATGTGTATACTCTTAACATTGATACAGAATCATATTCAGAGACACACAACGTGACTTGTGAAGGTGACGAACGGGTGAATGAAGAGAATGGAGGAGGCACCCCGATAACCGGGGCAGGGGCCGTCCTCCTTCCGCTCTCTCGTCCCTCCCCCCACAGGGGCAGGGGAGAGGGCGGCAAGGTGAAAAGAGGAAAGGGCACCAAAAAGCCAGCAAAAGCCTGCGAAGGGTAAGAAAGGAAGAAGGAGGAGCTTGGGCTACATAAGCGGCGGGCGCCCGGCACAGGAGCACTTGCAGCTCTTCCAGCAGCCGGGCGCCCGCCAAAAATCGGAGGATTTCGTTTTCCCACCCTCCCACCCTACAGCTATGATGAAACCTGGACGTCGTTGTCGCAGGATGACCAGGCGGGTTGTGGCAACCAGGATAAGACAAAGACTCCAAATGAGCCATTGCTAAACCGGAAGGGGCTTCGCCCATTCTAGACAGTGCCTTCTGGGAGCCTAAACGGCGGGGGTGTCTGGCGGTAGCAATTGGGGCTCAACTTCCCCCCAACAAACGGCGCTCCCCCAGTCCGCAAAGACCTGCAGGGGCAGGCAGTTTCTCAGGCTCGAAGGCCTTGGGGGAGTTGTGCCTGCAATTCAACATGGAGGTAAAGGGGGAAGCAGGACGAGGAGCAGTCGCCACACCTTTTGGATCTAATTTTAATACCTGTTTGCAGTGGTTATGTACATGTAAAAATAAATCTGCGGCCTTGTTATGCCAAAACAAAAGAAATGTCTCATGAAGCACCTTACTGGAGGGGAAAGGAAAGGGGCTTGCAAATGAGAAATGTTTGATACAAATGGCATAGCTAATGGACAAATGCCCAGGTTATTGCAGTTGACCCCTTAATAATCACCAATAAAAAAATAATTAATACATATTTGGTTAAGTTTAATGTTCACTCTCCCTTTGACTTCCACTCCCCAATCTATCCCTCACCCAGGATCTAACTGGCCTTTAGTAACACAGTGCAATAGCCAAAATGCAGGACCAACATACTAGCGTCGCCCAGTTTCTTTTACTCAAAGTGAGCCCGTTTTTTGGCTACAGTGGGCCAGTGTTTACTGGTGTTACTGAACAAATAGTCTTTCACATGCACAATTTAAACCATATTTCACCAAAAGATTCCCCCTTGGGTACCATTTGACCAGTCTGTCACGAGAGGATCAAATTGCCACTTTAACATTGGTGCCCAAGCCAATTTTATAACCCAGTCCAACCCTGACCTGGGGGTGAAGGAAAGGTTTGCCCGCAAAGTGCAATGTACAGATTTCGCACTGGATTCTGCTTCCACCTGTTCCACCCAAGTAACATTGCAGTTCCGTCGCCACTGAAAGTTCAACCGGGTTTGTGCCGTTTTGCGTGGACCATAGTGTTTAATTCCCATGTTAGTTTTGTGTAGCGCAATGAGAAACTTTGCACAAGTCTTTTTTTTTATCAGTGTTTCGTGCAGAGACACGAGAATCTTTGTGCAGGTTTTTCCAAACCATGCTAGTTTTGCACATTGCCACGAGAAACTTTGCACAGTTTCTCAATTCGGCTAGGTTCACGCAGCGTCACAAGAAACTTAGCACTCACTGGTCCTTTTCGATCCATCATAGTTTCGCTCAGCAACACAACAAACTTTGCGTGGTTTTCCACGATCCGTGCTAGTTTCGAGCAGCGACATGAGAAACTTTGCGCAGGCTTATTTGTGATCCGTACTAGTTTCCTGCTGCAGCATGAGGAACTTTGCATGTTTTTTCAAACCGTGCTAGATTCACACCGCGGCATAAGAAACTTTGTGCTGCTCTTTTTGATGTATGTTAGGTTCGCCCAGCGGCATGAGTAACTGCATATCTTTTTGTTTGATTTGTGATAAGTTCCCACAGTGGCACGAGAACATTCATGCTTCTCTTTTCGATTCATGCTAGGTGCAGCAGACAAAAGAAACTTTGTGCTGCCCTTTTTTGATTCATGCTTCACAATTATATGAATGTGAAAAGTTTCACAGATTTTCCCAGCTGTGCCGACAGCAAAGATTTTTTGTTCACTACTTATTTAAAGAATTATATTTCCCACCACTTATCATGGCAACTAAAAACCATTGAACTCATGTATGCGCCTGAAGTTCACAAAAATACAGTTGTGCCGGGAATGAAAATATGCGTACGGTATATTCCGGCGTATAAGACGACTGGGCGTATAAGACGACCCCCAACTTTTCAAGTTAAAATATAGAGTTTGGGATATACCCACCCTATAAAAAATGACAGCTGGCGTATAAAACGACCCCCAACTTTTGAGAAGAATTTCCTTAGTTAAAAAGTCGTCTTATATGCCAGAATATATGGGTAATTCAATTTGCAGACTTTATGGCTAAAGTACATTTTTGTGGAAAACAAAACACTAAAAAACACATTTATGGGAGTCTATTCATGCTTCTGCATGACATAGGCAGAAGTGGAACTCTATTCATACACACAACACACCTCCTACCAGCAATGGTGCCAGGCTTTAAACAAAATGGCATTGAGTATCCTCCTACCAACCAAATTCTGTAGATCCATGGACAAACAACTGCACACAGAAGACCATCCGACTTTTAGGAAACAAGCTACTCAACTAACACGAGGAGAAGCCACACAAAGAAATCCACTCAATTGGCACGAGCATGGGTTAGCACTGGAACCTCAGTAACCATAGCCCTGTCTACAGTGATATCATCCATGGGTGTCACTCTACCGTTTAATGAACATGCCAGCATCTGAAGCACACCTCACCGACTAAGGCTATTGAAAAGCAATGTAAAATGTCCTGCCAAGATGACGAGTGAAGCGGAGCAGAGTCTTTGAGGTCCACCGACCGATGCCCATTCCCTTCCCCAACCCTTCGAAAAAGTTGCATTCAGCTCCCACAGATGAGAGGATAGATTTGCAAGGCTCTGCTGCACAGGAACAGGAAGATGAATTGCCAGTAAATGAGAGACAGGTGCCTTGTAAATCTTAGATATTTTATGGCCTGACTCCAAGTTGGATGCCACCAGCGCAGCCGCAATCCGAGGCAGCACCCGCTCATTACATTGGAAGAAGAACTCCTGAGGGCTGCAAGGAGAGTGGAGCCAAGTCCTCATTAGCTCATACAGGCCTGCACGTGGGATCCTATCCTCTCACAAATATAAAACATCACTTCTGACTACAGTTTACGGGGCAACAGAAATTAAGGGAACAGCTCAATGGACGTAAGAAGTGTCGAACAGAGGGAATTAATAAAGAAGTTAGGCAACAGAAGAAGCAAAGAGGAGGTGGTAAGGAAAGGCACATAAAGGAAAGCGAAGGGTGAAGACACAGAGGTAGTAAAGAGAAAAGCTTGAAAAGAAGGAATCTGATAAGAGGAAGAATAAGGAACATAGACCAGAAAGAGGAAGGCAGAAGGAAGACAATCAGATAGCAACCAACAGTGCCTTTAGTCGCCGAAAGAAGAACCAACAAGCCATTACTCGGCCCACTGATAAAAGCACTCTGCACGGTCGCGTACCCTGCATTGACACATGTCCCCCAAGACAGACCAAGTAATATTGCAGAGAAATGTGAGAAGGACAGAGCAATTTAACTCGCTAGATGTTGACAAAAGTGGGCATGACATAGCGGAAGTGATTACGCAAAAGATTTTTGAAATCTCCCTGATAACCCTCAAGAGTGAGATAAAATCAACACTACAGGAAGAAATGAAGACGGTGAGAGAAGACCTATCAACTTCAATTGCAGAACATGGGAACGATATTGAACCTCTAAGTGGCATCATAAATACTCTTGAGGAAGACCACATGAAACTAACTGACGTGGGGACAGCCAACGCAGCCACTGTGAAGACACTAAAACAAGCAGTGATAGATTAGAAAAAGTTAAATAAGGCTCAGAACAGCAAAATATGAAAGAGTGCATGACCAACCTTTTCTCGAAAATTGGTACTCCACTCAACGAACCAGAATCAGCAATAGATAGGGCGCTCAGAGTCGGAAAACCTTGAAACAACTGGGAGTGGCACCAAGAGATATACTTGTGAAACCCTACATCTACTCAACCAAAGAAAAACTCCTCTCCACCAGAGTCTACAACCAAATGGACCTGACCAAGCTGTAATGATGCCCCCCCAAAAATAAGACAGGCGAGAGAAGGACAATATTACCTGATGAAAAGGCTATGAGCCGGGATTTAACCCTGGGATATTAGGTGAGGACAAACTCGGCTACAGCAGATATAAGAAATAGCTATATCAACCCAACCACATAGTAGTGGAGGGGAGGGTGGCAGGAGGGAGGGAAGAAAGAGAAGGGGTAGTACGAACAAAGAAAAAAAGAAGCAAGCCATGTTATGTCTGGAGGGAGGGAGGAGACGGTGGGAAAGTGCCTTAAGACATTGATGGCAAACTTAAAGAAAGTTGATGTGTTTATTCATACATGTAAAAGAAGCAGAAGTAGTAGAAAGATGGGCAGGTGGAATCTACGAGACTGAGGGACATAACAAATGTCATAAGGATCGATTGAATAAGGAAATTGACATATACCATTGGGGACTAAACTCTCCTGGCAAAAGGCGCAGATTCTTATTCGAGCCCAAACCCCAAAGGTAGTGTGCTTGCAGGAAACACATCTAAGGCTATTAGATCAGCACAAACATAATAATAAGGACTACACATTACAATTCGATGCAGGGGTTAGAACCAGGAAAGTAAGGGTGGCGATTTCAGTACATTGGGGACTTACATTCTCTATAAAGGCGGTCATTGGAGACAAGAATGGCAGACATTGATGAGTAGTAGGTGCTAATTATGATGCCCCCCTATCCCTGGCCACAGTGTACACACCAAACCAAGGTCAGGACCAATTCCTGTTAGGCTTTGCGTGACTCCTAAAACAAAAGGCGGAATGCGAAGTCACATACTCAGGAGACTTTAACTTAGTCTTTGAACCAGAGAATGATAGGTTCAGCAGGGCAGCAGGGCAGCAGGGCGATGTCTAGAAAACTCCAAAACTGAATCTGAGAAGCCGGATTAGTTGATCCCTGGAGTACTCAGAACACAACAGGCAAGGGATACATTTTCCACTCACATGTCCACAGATCTTATTCATGTGTAGATCACATTTTCCTTTACCCAACACTTAATAATACAGTCACACAAACAGGCATCAGGGTTATTTCCATAACAGACCACTCACCACTAATGGTAGAGATGCATGCAGGAAACCGTAGGAGGGAAAGATGGATGTGGAGATTAGAAGAATACCTTTTGAGAAACTCTGACACATGGGCACTCTCATTAAAGCAAATGGAAGAATCCAGGGATAGAAATGCTACCCCTGAAGTCGCGCTACATTGGAGATGAGGCACCATGAAAGCAGTGGTAAGGGAGGAAATAAGGCTGGCCGCAGCGACTACAAAAATAACACTAATAGAAACACAGCTATGCATAGATCTAGAGAGGCAGCACCATTCCAATGGTCCAAGGAGCATATATAAAAAAGTAACTGCAGTTACGGGACAAGTCAAAACACTCATTTCAAATCAGGCCAAAGGAACAATACTGAGGGCAAGAAGAATGTTTTATGAACGTGGAAATTAGCCTAGTGCCCTATTACTGCATATAATGAAAAAATAATGGATTGTGCCCATATTCATGTTATAACAAGAGTTGATGGTAAGGAATTCCCAGAGGAGCTACAGAAAAAAGAGCAATTCAGATCCTACTATAAAGAAATATACAAGGCAACCCCGATGGACACCGCAGAGCAGGAGTGGTACCTGAAAGGTATAGAGTTGCCACAAATAACTAGGGACAAAACAGCACTTGGATAGGCTGATAGAAGTTGAAGAAATTATTGTAGCTATCTCCCAATTAAAACCTAGGAAATGCCTGGGTATAGAGAGGTTCACATCAAGATACTATAAAATGTACTCCAGTCAATTAGCCCCTTTATTGACACCATGTTCAACTATTCTCTAGACAGCGGGGAAATAGCCAAATCAATGTCCCACATAACAAGAATTACAAAGCCAGGAAGGAGTCCCAAACAGTGCTTGTTTTACAGACCCATCGCAATCATTATGTAGACATAAAAAAATACACAAGAATACTAGCTAATAACTTAGAGGCTATCCTATTGTAACTGATTGAACCTACCCAGTCAGGCTTTGTGTGCGACCGGAACTGCTTTGTAAACATCTATAGAATATTGAGAAAAGGTATTATGATGTCAGACAGCGCTGTGACCCTAGATTGCAACGAGGGTCCCAGCGCTGCAAGGATCATTCTAGGCAACAACAGTCCCAGGGGGAGAGTCGCAGTTAATGGCCCCCTAACAGCACCCTTCCCAGTGACAAAAGGCACAAAGCAAGGATGCCCGCTATCGCTGTTGCTTTCTGTACACTGCAATAGAGCCATTCAAAGCCGCAATAAGATCAAACTCATACATACCAGGCATTGCATTGGGAAAAAGAGAACCACAAAATGTGTTTATTTGCAGACAATGTGATCCTGACACTAACAAACATGCCGGACACACTGGTAGAGTTCTCTAAAGGAATTGACAGATACTCGAGGATCTCAAGGTTCAAAAATAACAACGATAAACCAGAAATGCTTAACACGACTGTGACAAACTGGTTTCTGCCCTACATGAGGGCCAAGATGTGTAGAGGACCACTCAGCTCTCAAACGTCTACAAACCAAGAGCCAACACAATCATGAAGGTAAAACAGGAATAGTCAAGAGATATTCCACCTTTGCCTTTGTAGTAATGTGGGAGGAGGGAAGGCTATACACTTAAGAGGGGTGTGAATGTGGTTCAGTAGCAACCCAAACAGCAAAGTATAACAGTCCAAAATAAATGAATGTCCAAATAAGTTTCTCTAAAAATATGTTCTTTAAATAGACAAACCATATACCATACTAATTAACTTTAAAACACTGTAAAAACTCACCCCTTTCGAAGAAACACAGAATGTGCACAGATAGAATAGATGCAGCACCCTGGGTGATGAGACAAGGGGAGAGAGGGCATTTAAAAGACCACAATGTTCAAAAGGATATTTTTTGAAGTTGCAAAAACTGTTGAAATGATCTAATCAGTCTCTAAGGCCCAAAGATGGACCAGGGGGGCATATATCAGTCAAATACCTTCTGCAAATATCTTGGGGATTCGACAGAGTCAAACCAAACTTCTTGGCATCGACTGCGGTTTCTGCTCGTGTCACACATATGGCAGTTGTGATGGTCCAGCGGCAAGCTGGCATCGAGGCAGGGTTGAACATAAGGGGAGCTGAGGTCTCAAAACATCGACTCGAGCTGTGGATCGCGGATCAACGGTGGTTGAGCTGTTACCAAGATGCACAGGCAAGTCTGTTCAATACGATGACACTGAGTTCATGGTTCGGGAATACCAGATAAACAAATGTTGTGAGTACACAAGATTCCTCAATTTTTTGTAAAGGGGGCTGTGGTTTTTGAGGAAGGATACATCAAACAAGCGAGTACATTAACCACTAGCTACCCACCTCTAACACACCCAAGGGGAAGGCTACTTATCAGAAATTATCCTCACAATGGAATGTTTATACAATTCTGTCTACCACCACGGTCAAAAAGTTATCTTAAACATATTTTAATCAATATTTACTCCAAACATAACAGAAAAAACAACATAAAACGCCATATAGAGTGTTCATCATTTACAAAAGCCATAATGGACAAGATGGAGAGAAAACAACACTTCACACTTATGGCTGTTCCATATTTGTGTATAATAGTTATGTGATTCAGTCACACTATTACTAACATCACACTAAATGATAGAGTGTAAACATTGTGATGTGAACTACAGCCATAAGTGTGAAGTGTTGTTTTCTCTCCATCTTGGCCATTACGGCTTTCGTAAATGTTGAACACTGGGGACGCAGGGGACCTGCAGCACGGTGATGTCATAGGCACAGGGTGACTGGCAGAGAGGCAATCTTCTGGTCCAGCAGCAGTGTTCACCCCAAATGGTCCCTGGAAATGGTTAGAGGATTGAACTTCCTTCTGCCTTTGGAACCTCTGCCTTTATCCCACAACTGGAGGACTTTTAAAATGACTGCTCTCTCAGCATGGCCCAACTAAAATGTTCCAGATGTTTCAAGATGAGTTCAGATGATTCAAAGAAGTGGTGGGAGACACCTTCATTTATAGCCAAATGTCCACAAGTGATTGGATTAAAGCTAGCCTGCTTTAAGCGTCCAATCCCTACTCTTGAAATGAACAGACTTTGCCATTATGATGCCACACCCAAATTGATTGGCTCCAGAGGAAATGGAGGGGACAGGAAAAAGAAAGAGAGGCAGAGAGAATCAAGAAGGCAGCACCTTCCAACGATTGTATAATCCCCTCTGTGGCTATCCTAGCTCTGCTCCCTCCTTTTCTCAATAGGAAGGAATTTAGAAGTGTAGCACACTAGTGTGAGGCATGGCTCACTGTGGATGGGTGTGCCTCTTGGCTTCATCTCACAGGTCAACGTAATGTGAGGTGGCTGTCCTAGGAGAGAAGATGTTACCTACCTCTACAAAGGAACAACGAGAAGCAATCCCCAAGGCTAGTCCTTGTCTGGAAGGACTACACATAATACTTCCACTGCTGAACTGAGCTCAGGGCTGACACGTGTGAAATCAATTTAATGTGGCAGGGATATCTCTGAAAGATGCTGGCTACCATACCCTAACTCAGGTCTGACTTATTTTTACAGTGTTATGTGCCACGAAGACAGCATCTTCAGAGTTATGTCATTTTTTGGAACAGGGGTGCATATTTTAAATACAGCCCCTGCACTGCAGATAATTGGATGTCACTGCTGCTTTCAAGAGGGCACCTGTGTCCTCTGAACCTGCTTTGTGCCACTGGTGGAGCATATGTGACGAATCAGATACTGATGCGGCAAGGCACACGTACACAGTATGCAAGCCAGAAATGGTGGTTATGCTGTATCAGGAAAAAATCCCTGTATAAATGGGCAAATATAAATCAATCAGATACCTGAGCATTCAGTCAACCCCCAAACACAAGTGGTTTTACAAGGCCAACTATACCAAACTGCTAGCGGATATTCATGGGGATTTAAATAAATGGGAGGGGCTGACTGTCTCATGAATGGGCAGGGTAGCCCTAATTAAAATGAATGTAATCCACGGCTACTTTGCATGTTTCAGACTCTTCCTATCGAGCTGGCATGAGACTATCTAATAGGCATGCAACATGTTCTAATCAAATTTCTCTGGAGATGTGCTAAATCCAGAATAAACAATAAAATACTTACACTGTCTAAATCCCAAAGGGGGTGGGATGCCCAGATATCACCAAGTACTGCTGTGCAGCCCAACTTGAGGCAATCATAGAGTGGATGAACATGATATCCGAGCGCTTGTGGGTGAATATGGAGCAAGAGTTAGCAGGGACAAGAACTTGGCCACAGCCCCATCTAAAGCTAAGCCAAATAGTTAAATAATTATCCATTAACGCAATCACAGCATATACGCTATTGTCATGGGAAAGGGTATCAATCAGATATAGGCCTTATTACGAATGTGGCGGTAAGGCAATAAAGGCGCCAGTAGTGCTGCCGGTGCCGTTGTTTCCATACCGCCACATTACAAGTTCTGCTTGCAGGTGCCGCTTTGCACGCCTGGTCAGACCAGGCGTGCAGAGCGGCACCCGCAAGCAGAACTTGTGATTGCGCCAGCACCGTTATATACGGTGCCGGTGCAACCATACTTCCCACACCCATTCTGCCCGAGGCGGCAGAATGGGGATCAGGAGCCCGCCCACACCGGCACCCACGAATGGGCAATTACCGGCCCATTCATCTCGTAATGGGCCGGTAATGGCCCATTCGCGGGTGCCAGTGCTGGTAGCGAGTTTGGCAGTAGCCATGCCCTTAATAAGGGCACGGCTACCACCAAACTCGTAATGAGGCCCATGGATTCACTACGTTCCCCTCTTGAATCACACCAATCTTTTCAAACCCGAACTTCCCACCAGATCTGAAGACACAAAGATTTAGGTCTTAGAAACGCGGGTTGGGTCTTCAAATTATGGATCTCTTTAAGGGCTCCCAAATAAAGTCCTTTGAGGAATTCAAGAAGGAGTTTGAAGTCCTGGAAAACATTTAGAAATCCAGTACAAGACAATGCACCAATGGCACTACACTCCGGTAACACTACATGCTATAGACAAAGCTAGATCAAATGTCTGTTGGAGAGAATGCAGCGGCAGATGCATATATGGTGACATCCTGTGGGGATGCCCGCCACAGCCGAGCTTCTGGTTTGAGATTAGATCCAGATTTGCTTAAATTATAGGAACCCTATTCCTGACAATCCCTGGTTTTTAGTGGTAGGGACGGTCCCTGAAGAATTAGACATGAACTTTACCAAAATGCTGTACATGCTTCTACTGGCGGCAACATGGTGCATAATCAGACAATAAGGTAAAAGGGAAGCCCCATATGCAGAAATGTGGTTTACAAAAGTTTGGAAAATCCTAGCAATAGAAAAACCCTTAATGTGTAACACACATTTTAGAAAAGTCTGAGACCACTTTTAAAGCTACGCCTCAAAAAACGATATGCTATTGTGGTGTCCAAAACAGCTCCAAGCACTAGGATTAAGTGGTTCATGTGAAAAGTATTACTAGGCGCTTGCAAGCAATGTGTGTCTAGCAAAGGAATGAGGCAGAAGATTGATGAAAGGAAGAAGTTTAATCTAGATGGTAACTGCTAATCTACCACACATATCGAGTTTAGGTAAGGGCACTTATTAACCTCAGCTATGTTTTTGAACAAAAGGCACGATGGGGGGGGGGAGATGGAAGGATTATAGAGGGAAGGGGAGTTCAGAGATTGGAAATTGACTGTTATTTCTTTTAATGGTGCAGACTAATTCATGTCTCAATAATATTTGGCTTTCAAAGCAATATTTTGTGCACTGAAACGGATACCACCACAACCTTCCATTAAACTCCCTGTTCCTCTCCCTGGAAGTCACCAATCACCTCACCCACAACTGTCACCTAATGTCTTACACCATAAACAAGTTCCCCTTACTTGTTTTGCCCCTCTTTGCCCCAAAACCCCAACTCCCGTCTAAAATGTCTTGTCATTTTACATTGCACAAATCAGTGGCTAACTCAGACCCAAATTCTGTAGCCAAACAGATCTAGGGCACTCCCCAATGGCTAAAATATTACCAGTTGATCGACACCAGGGATTTTGCTTTAGCTTTTCCTGCTATCTCAGTAACAGTCCCCTCCCTCTTTTCTTGCAGAGCCATGTTCAGTGAAGCCAACAGAATTGCAGAAGGGAGGCATGTACGAGCACCTTACATTACGGTACATTAATGTAAGGAATTTCCATCTGGCAGGATATTTAAGCCTTGGCTTTTTGATTTTGATTAATTAATACAATCATGTGGGTAATTCCATCTCAGAACTGGTGATCTGCTAACCAGGTCCCCTTTCGTAAGCTCCATTCCAAACATCATAGCAACACATGTGCCCAGCTGCATCAGTCTACTGATCTGCAGTGCCTGCTCTCCAGTTGCAGAGAACAGCTCCAGAGGTCAGAGAGGCCCCTTTGATGCTGCTGTGACAGCCAGGTCACTCCAGCACAGAGGCTGCATTTAAATTCTCCACCTCTGTTCCAAAAACCATAGTCATCAGGAATTACTATTCTCGTGGCAGTTAACTCTTTAAACATAAAGCCATACCTAAGTTTATGGTATGGTGGATAGGAATGCATATAACTATAAGAAGCCACATTAGATTTATATCATGCATGTGTCAACACTGTGAGCTCAGCACAGCTGTGGAAGGATTGTATGCATTTTGGTCAGACAGCTTGGCCCTGCCACTGGCAGGGCAAGAGGCTGAACGGCTGTGTCTCTCGTTTGATCTTTTGTGAGGTCAGATAACACCTCACTACAGGGAGACAGCCCCTCAGACGCGGTTGTTTTGGGACTCCAGCATCGATGGGCACATCCTAAACAAAAGGACTAGCCTCACACAAGGGTGTTGCTAACCAAAGGGCCTTTGATGCTATGTGTCTTAGAAGGAGCTGGGTTAGTATAGCCAGAGCACAGCACAAAGGTTCCACCATCTTGTTTCTCTCTGTACCGTTCTTATCTTCATATCCCCTCCGATTTCTTTAACACAATGCATTTTGGGCATGATGGCAGAAGGCAAAGACCACTTTTCTCAAAGACAGGGATTGGAACCCTGAAAGCAGGCTTGATTTTTTCTGGACTTTTGCCTATAATTGAGGGGGTCTCACACTTCTTCTTCGATTCACCTCTGGACGTCAATCCCTCAAAAATAATTTGTTGGCCCTACTGTGAAAGCATTTGTGAGGTAAAGGCAGATCATCCAAGGTAGAGGTAAGCTCTGCTCCATAACCATGCCATGGGCACATTGGGGGTGGTCTACTTCTGGAGCAGGCCTACTTCTCTGCCACTTACACCAATTGCCAGAACCTCACTAGAGGCAAAAGACGCCTGCCGATGTTGCCAGCCTCCCCCAAGAACAAAGACCTGCCCTGTCCCTGAGCCCCTGAATTAGGGCCCACAGCAACCTGAGAGCCAGACCAGCCAGGAGTCCAGTGTTGTTTCGCAGTCAAACTGCTTTGAAACACATTTCAAGTCTGTCAGACACGCGGATGACCCAGTGGTACTGCTTTTGGCACTCTTCATCTTAGAACAGCCCAGACAGCACCAAGAAGCTTGGCTTGACTCTGTTAAATTGCCAAGAACAGCAAGAAGGTATTATTGACTTTTTACTACCCCACGGTTCACCTTTGGGTCATAGGGACTGGTTAGGTCACTTTTAATCCCTTTTTCGTACAGGAGCATATACCTATTGCGGTTATGGATTACCTTTCACCCCACTTCATTACCCAGCGTGCTGCATCTTTCTATCTATTGCATATTATGTGTTATTTGCAAAGGGGTGGGTTTTTGTAGTCTACTCTATGCCATTATTTTTGCGTATGATGTGTTTAGTTAAAATTGCATATATTTTTATAGAACCTTGATTGAACTCTCCTTTATTTTGGACTGGTGTACTCTGCTGTTTGGATTGCTACTGTCTCACATTCACAACCCCCTGGAGAGTATGGCCTGCGCTCGGCTCATTTTGCCACAAAAGGTGCTGGAGGTATATCTCTTAACTGTTCCTGTTTCAACTTTATTATTAGGATCACTCTTGTTTTGTGAAGTATGAGGGCCAAGTAAGCAGTTCGGCCGCTACTTACCCATGTACTCCTGTGGACGGAAGACATTTCATCACAATTACATTAAGAGGTGCAAGTGTATTTTTAGAACAGAATGTTTAGTAAAAGCACTGACAATCTGCAGAAAAGGTTACCAAATGTCTTTGGGGAAAAAAAGGTCACATCTGCAGAGGGGAAGTTAGAAATCTTGCAATTATGGTAAAATGGCAAATGCATGTGTTAATGTAATGATAAAGAAGCATTGACAAAGCTAACAGTTCAGACTTTTCTATGTGCAACCCTATTTCCCTATATATATAATTATCACAATACGAATTTCATTAAGTTAAAATGTTCCTTAAATCATCCAAATAGAATAACTAATATAGATTTCCCTATTGATGGAGAAAGTATCAACGTTGTGAAGTTAAATGGGCCCAGATCACTGGGCCCAAATGGCCATGGCGATATAGTTCTTAGGATGCCTTTCACACCGTTTTTAGATCAGGTTCAGCTACAATACATAATATGATGCTTCTTGATGCGCTAACCAGATGGCCAAATGTAAAAGTAGCATATCCTTGTACGTATGGACTTTCGTGCTGTGTTCAACTCTGTGGACAGATGCAAATTATGGCAGAATTTGGAGAGACAAGGGTGTCCAGAGAAGTTGTTCTGCATGTTGAAATTATTGTATGAGGAAACTTATGTACAAGCGAGTCTTAGCAGCAGATTGGTCATCACTCCCCCTATTCCTACAAACAAAGGTGTTAAACAGGGTTGTGTGCTGGCCCCTCTGCCTTTTAATATATGTTTGTCCTCTAGGCTACAGAAGATTCAAAATTGTCCTCCAAATGTTGGTCAGGCACACACATGTCACCTGTCTGTTGTATGCAGACAATATTGTTTTGCTTGACCAATAAGTATAATTGGGATGTCGAGAACTGTAAAGGAACTTAGTGTATATGTCAAAGAAAATGGCCTAATTGTAAACATTGAAAAAACAAAAATAGTGCTATAATATCTTTCAGACAGAAAGAAGGTCTTCAATAGGATATATGGACACTTATACATACTTGGGTCTTCCATTCAGTTCAACTAATTGTTATGTTGAGATAATTGGCGCCAAATGTAGACAATCTGTACAGTTTTCCGCGCTGATAGATACATTTGAGAGGCAAACAGTGGTAAATTGATTGATTGATTTGTTATTTATTGTGCGCCTATACACAAGTGTTTCAGGTTATAGCTTGGATGGCATCATCTTATTATATATGCAAAGTTTATGTCCGGAAATGTTATATGGCATAGATGCGCTTGCCCTCAAGGTCCTTCAGTGGTTGATTGCATTGGGGGGTACATGTTGGAGAAAATTGTTGGGCCTCTCACAAATAGTTCCTATGAAAATTCTTAGATTAGAATTTGGGCTGATCATCTTGTGCAGTTTGACCCTTAAACAGCAGGGGATCCTTTATTGGAAGTCTATAAAAAATCCCAAATGTCCCCCATTAAACCTGATGGGGATGGTTATGAAACTGGTAGACAATGGGCACAGTAACTTTAAAGAACTGCATGAAAAACTGTTTGAGACTATTGGATGGCAGCGAGAAAGGGATTTGGATTATCATAAGCTAAAACCAGTGGTAGTCAAACCTTTTTATACTGATGCAACCTTGATTAAAAATATTGTTGCTGAGCCCCCACCGATTAAAAATGTTGTTGCCCCTCCCAGATTACATATCAGCTTTTAATTCTTTTGAAAGCAGTCACTGTAGTCTGTTTTCAAAGAGCCTCACACCCCCTTGGACATCCTCAGGGTGCCCCCTAAGGGGCAGCCCCACAGTTTGAAGACCAATACCTTAAACAGACTGTGGAGATGGAAATTGATATCTGGGACTGGAATAAAAATCATGAACATTTAACAACTCTAAAAATGTATCAAGATATCACTAGAGTCTCACATAAGAATACCCAATGATATTTACTTTTAAGTCTGTCCCTGGTAATTACGATATTTGAACTCCTTATGCAGATAAACCAAATCCCCATCTTAACAACTTGTGGCCCTCAGCTCAAACTACCTCGCGATAAACGATTTTAATGAATTTGCAAATTGGCGGATTTTCCTGAAACTGCTAAGCATATACTGACAGAGTGTAAAACTCTGGGAACAATTTATATGTGTAACTTGGAAAAGTTTGTTCACAATTACAAATCGTTAAAACAGTGCGTTTTGACTATATTGTCTCCAATCAGGGCTTGCACATAGCACTTTACAGGATTTGACAGCAAGCTGTAATACGTTTAAAAACCTGATCCATGATACTCTAACTCTCACTCCAATGGCACTTTGATGTATTTACTATTTGACTGCATTATGAGGAAAACCATGAAGTAATGGTGTATGAGATATCTGATTTTGAGCTGTTGCTATTTATTTCACTTTTGTTATATGATTTTAGTATGGATGTTGGTATGATGTTTTTTTCATATATTTAAAGATGTGTTGTCTTTTACATGTGACAGGTTCGTATGAACTAAGCACATTATATATAAAATAAAAAAATGAAAAACAAAAAAGAAATATTCACCACTGTTTTTCTTTTCCTTTACAAAATAAAACTGCTATAACATGATGCCTAGTATTTAGCATTTACATACAAAACGAAAAAAGGATGCATTAAGTATTTTAACACAGGACTGTGTACTTAGAGGCTGTATTTCTTAGAAATAAAGTGATTGAGGGCACACTCAGTTAAGAAGTTCTTATTACACCAGATTCCTCTTGATCTGATGTAATATGATATGTCATTTTAAACGTGCATATACACAAGTGTCTCAAGGCGTGACAAGACAAGTTAGAGAAGACAGAGAGAAGACAAGACAACCAATCTTTCTAGGCCTTGTGCCATTCAGATTGTGCAAGTGCAACAGCACAAAGTGCAGTGGGGAAGGTAGAGAGGGAAGTGCCAGGGAGAGGGAGGTATGAACTGCAATCAGGGCAACAATTGATCTGCATGAGTGCAGCCAGGGCAGTCCAGCTCTGGATAAGTGCAAGGAGGCAGGGGACTGTAGAGGTTACAGTTACAGCCCCAGGTACGTAGTAGGCCTTGGGGCAGTGCAGTGGAGTCTGATCATGGGCGAGCCTGGTACCCAGTGAGGCTCAGAGTGTAGCCAGGCAACCAGTTGACGCAAGAGACAGGTAGTTCAGCAGGACTGGGAGAGAGAGAGAAAGCAGAGGAGAAAAGGAAGGTCTTGAGCTCCTTCCGGAACTTCAGGTGGGTCGGCTCAAGTTTGAGAGGGGCTGAGTGACCTTTCCATAAGGAATCTCCTGCAGAGGAGATTGATCTACCCCCCACTCTCTGCCTGGAGAATCATCTGACCCTTAGAGAGTTGGAGGTAGCTGAGCGAAGGGCTTGGGAACAAAGGTATTTTCAAAGAGAGAGTTGGATGCAATGGGGGCCCCAGCCCCGGAAAACCTTCTGGACGATGCAGAGGGTTTTGAACTTGATCCTTGTAGCCACTGGGAGCTGGTGTAGAGATTTCAGGGCTGGAGAGATATGGTCCCTGTGCCTGAGGTCAAGGATAATCTTGCAGTCCTCTTCTGGATTAATTTAAGTGGGTGGAGAGTAGAGGAAGGCAGAAGAGGCTGTTGCCGTAGTCCAGCCTAGAGAGAACCAGGGTGTGGAGACAGTTAGCTTCTGGGGGAAAGTGAGAAAATGAATAATACATCTCAGGAGTTGCAGCTGGTAGTGGGCCTTCTTGGCAAGGTCAGTGATATGAGGAAAGGAGGAGAAAGTTGAGCCGAAGATGACATCAAGGTTTTTTGCCTCACAGGAAAGCCAGGGAAGAGGGTCCAAAGAGGGCCTCCATAGTAAGAGAGGGAAAGTGGGAGCAGGGGTCCCAATGAGAAGGATCTAAGTCTTACTAGCACTAAGGCAGAGATTGTTGGAGGTGCACCAGTCTTGAATCACAGATAGACAGCCTGGAATGAGTGAAAGGGAAGAGGAGGTTGAGGGGAGCCTGAAGGGGAGCTGAGTGTCATCTGCATAACAGTGAAAGTTAGAGGAGAAGATGGAGATCAGGTGGGCCAAAGGGCCAAGTAGTGATTGAAGAGACATGGCGATAGGATAGAGCCCTGAAGAACAACACATGTGGGGAGAGAATATTGATGGAGAGAAAGGACCCAAGTTGGACCTGGGAGGGTCGGTCCAGAAGAAAGGAGGTCAACCACCCCAGGGCCTGATCCGTGATGCCCAGGTTCTCATGGAGTCAATTGATCAGGATGGTGTGATTGACCATGTCATATCATAGGAAAGATCAAGGAGGATGAGAACAGAAGGAAGAATGGAGTCAAGCTTAGAGAGAAGATCTTCATGGGTGTTCAGGAGAACAGTTTAAGTGCCTCTGTCTGTTCTGAGGCCAGACTGATGGTCATGAAGGCAGCCAACACATTTGGTGTGGAGAGTAAACTGGGAGACGGGCAGATTTTCCAGGAGTTTGCCCAGGAAAGGAGTGATAGAGATCAGGCGATACTTTGCCAGGCAGATAGGTTTGGCTGAAGGCTTTTTAAGAAGGCGTCACACAGTAGTGCTTGAGGAGAGAGGGGAAAGATCCAGTGGCGAAAGAGTGATCGCAGAAATCGGCCAAAGTTGGAGCGAGGGTATCAATGTGGTCCTTGATAGTTCTGGAGGAGCAGGAGAACACCTGTTTGGATGACACTTTGATTAGGTGTTGTCGGAGAGAAAGAGGAGAAAGGAGGAGGAGAGGCAGCCGAAGGGGGGGCAGATAGAGGGAGAGGAGGAGAGAGAGGATAGGATGCCCTGAGTTTTAGTGTTGAAGTGAGAAGCCAGAGCTGTAGCGAGGGTTTGGGAGGGAACAGGAGAGGTGGAGACTGAAGAAGTAATTGGCCAGCTCCTTGCACATTTTAAAGAGTTCAGCATATAATTAGAGGCCACAGAGAAGCAAGCTTGGATATGGACTCTCTTCTTGGACAGGACAGAGAGTCTGTATTTCCATGGAGCAGGTGAAAGGCCAATATCTCAGAGGATGTGCCCAAAGTCTTTGACTTCCTCTCAGCCACCCTGCACTTTCTTTTCAGGGTGGCGAGGTCAGAGTCATACTAAGAGTTGCACTTGGAAGTAGGTTTCAGATTGATTCTCATGGCAGGGGCAAGGGTGTCCAGAGTGTTGGTATCACACATCGGGGTCTGAATGACCCGCGCGCCTCCTCATCACGCCAGGTGAAACTGCGCACCTCCTCATCACGCCAGGTGAAACAGACCACTTTCAAGGTACCTACCAAAGTCGTGACGCTTCACCACAGTATCCGATGTTTCTCAGCCCCTTATTCCTCTCGTGGCGGTTACCCTGGAGATTGGGCTCAACAAATCAAAGGTATCGACAACCCAGCCTTTGCCTACAACTCCCAGGAAACCTACTTTTTGCGTGTAGTTCCGACTATTCGGAACGTGAGCTCTGACGGGCTTACGGCGCTCCGCCTCCTGGGTATATTAGGCACTGCAGCGGGATGGACGCTGCTTCTGATTAAAGTTGCAACCGGCATCCGAAGTTTTGTCTTCTGTGCCTTCCCAATCATTGCCTTCCCGTGTACCAATTCATGTTTTTCCAATTACGGACTGCCTTGAGACTTCTCAATTCTTCTGACTTCCTGTGTACCGGATCTTGGCCTGCCCTACGGTTTGCTTGCTTCCTGATTTCTGTACTGTCTTCTGCCTACCTGTGTACCAGACTTTTGCCTGTCCTACGGATTGCTTACTTCCTGATTCTGTACCGCCCTTAGCCCGCCTGTGTATCAGATCTTGCTGCCGGTTTACTGAATTGCCTTCCTTCTGTCCTGATTTACCTACCACCACCTTCAACTGGTTTTCCTCATCTTCCCAGCTGACTCCAAGTACTGGGTACTGTTTCCTTCTTCATTTCCAGTGTTCTTTTGTGGATTCCGACTCATTCCGTTGTTTTGGATTTGCTCCCTCAAGTGTACGCAAGGACGCTTTGCTGATTATACACAAAGACTCATTTCTGAAAGTGCACACAGGGACGCCTTGCTGAGAAGTGTGCACCTACCCGTATCTAGTGCGCCCCTCGTGCCGCCCGGGTATAGCATCCCTACTAACCTTCCTGTTTATTGTTTTGTACCTCCGTTGTTCTAACGTGGATTGTTTAGGTTATTTCAATTCCTGTTCTGGTAAGACTTCCTTAACTTTCTTTATTAATTCCTATCTGAATCCTCAAAATAAAAGTGAATCTCTTTTCTGTACTTACAGGGGAAATTCCATTTCTGTTCCTTTTTGATTACAAGGGGAGTGGGTGACCCAGGTACTTTCTGCTTTTGAGAGGCTTTTTTTCTTGTGGTGATCTTTGCTCTTCCCAAATATTTACCAATTGTCTTTTTCTTTTAGCTGGGTCCGTGGCGGTGTGTTCTCCGCGGTCTTTTGGGTGATCGGTCTCTCAGTCTGTAATTTAGTGCAGCTGAGATTCATATCATCAAAAAGAGCTTATTCCCTCAACAGAGAAGAGGCTCAGGTGGAGGGTCCATCTCGAGCTCTTCAAGCAACATCCAGTACAATCTTCCTGGTCGCTTGCCCGAATCACTCGCCGGCCGGTGAGTAACAGTTGGAGATAGCAAGATGCAGGTTTCAGAGGGCTGTGTTAGAGTGCGAGTTAGCTGTAGGAGTAGGAGGTGCAGATAAAGTAGAGGCAAATGCATCCACTAACACACACTTCATGGGGCAAATTTCCAAGAAGGTAGGTGGCAGCGCTGGATTAGCCTGTGGGACAGAGACCTTCTGATGAGAAGAAAGCAGGAAGTGGTCAGTCCAAGAGAGAGGAGTGGTGAGAGGGTTAGAGAGGAGGATGACTGAGGAGATGAGAACATCATGGGTGCGTCCCGCAGAGTGTGTCTGTCCAGAGGGTAGAATGGAGAGAGAGAGTGTTGCAGAGGTTGCAAAAGAGCCCTGAGGAGGGATTAGAAGCATCCAGGTGGATGTTGAGGTCTCTGAGGAGAAGTTGAGAGGTGGAAGCAAGGAGAGAAGAGGAGAAGTCAGCCCACTCAGAGAGGAAGAGGGCACCTGGCCGGGTGGCCTGTAGATGGTGGCCACAGTCAGAGAGAGGCAAGGAGAGATAGTGAGCATGCAGACCAGGCATTCAAAGGAGGAGCTGGCGTTTGTAGGAATGACAGAAGCAACCAGGGACCCACTCTGGAAAGATGAGAGCTACTCCACCTTCAGGTCGGTGGATTCTGGGCTCAGAGAGGATCTTGTAGCCCTCAGGGAGGAGAGTGTCAAAACTCGTGACAGAGCTGGTCGTGAACCATGTCTCGGTGAGAGTGAGGACATCCAGGCCAAGTTCTTCGAGGAGGTGGCAGATGTCAGAGGAGTGTTTTCCAGCAGAGCAAGAATTGAGAGTAGCGACATGGAGTAGGTTGACACATTTTAAAGACTTCCAAGGTGGGGTACAGGCTTGAGGTACACCCAGAGGAAGTGGTAGAGGGGCCTGAGAGTGGGCAGAGGCGGTAGCAGAAGTTGGCATAGTAGTCAATGAGGAGGAAGGTGCCAGATGGGCAATGGAAGAATGAGGTGGCAGAGGGGCCAGAGAGGAGTAGCGGGAGAAGGAAGTTTATAAAACGAGGGAGATGCCAATCGGAATAGAGGAGATTGGCCTGAGGGCCCTGGATCAAGACAGTGCCATTCAGATAGAAATTAATGATGGTCTTGGAGGAGTGGAAAGAGGCCAGGAGGACCTCCCACTGGGTACCACCATTAATGGGCGAGAAATGTATAGGAGAGAGAGCGGAGACCATATGAGGGGTCTATAGGTCTGGTGAGGGAACGACAAAGAGGATGTCGGTGAGAGTCTGTCTGCAGGAGGCACCGATGTAGGTATCAGCGACAGAGAGGCCTGGGTTGGAGACCAGGATATCCCTCTTGAACTTCTTCCTTCTAGACCTATTGAGAGGGAGAGGGTAGGAGATAGAGTAAGAGTTAGAGAAGATGGGAGAAACAGAAAGCGTCATGGAGGGAGCGAGGGATAAAGTAGGAGGAGGAGGGAGCAAAAAAGAGAGGAGAAAACGCACTGCCCAGGGATATGGGGCGGTGAGTGGTCGCAACAGTAGGGAACACAAGAGGGGAGCAAACAGGTGACACACAACAGTACAGTGGAACCCCAGCAGGGTTGGGACCAAGAGAGTGGGAGAGAACCTAATGGGACGCAGTTCAACAGAAACCACAATGCAAAACCACCCAGAAATACGATTTTCCTAAAAGAAGGAAAAAAGGCCTTGTTACAGACAGAGCAGCAATGCAAAACCACCTATAGCAGCTATAATTAACCAGTCAAATTAACCAGTTAAATTTTAAAAAGCTGTTTTGCATTCACAAATGACTTTCTTAAATCACCTTAGTGTGACAAGAATGTTCATAACACAGCAATTCTGTGATTGGTCATGGTTCTGGCATATATATGTTCCTTCTAACTGCAACTTAATGATGCAAAGCCAATATGTTCTTTCAATACAAAAATTCTTGTTTCGTGAAGGTGTCTAGTCCCACCTCTGTGAGCCATCAGTAATCATAGTTTAAAAAGCTACAACAGTCTGCACTCACTATATTGGTTTAATGTTAACATTCCCAAATGCAGGCCTGGTGTGTTGCTAGCTTATCTTTATTTCTTTCAGGCCTCATTTTGTCTGTCTTCCTTTATGCATACAAAATCTGCATAAAATATTTGCAGGAAAGTTTACAGAGTCTCTGGTGCACTGGTACACTCACATGCTCTAGGATCTTTGAGACCTCTCAACGCTGAGTCTCCCCCCTCAATCCCTGCACCTCCTCTGGACACGGGCAGCGAGTGGGATCAGGTACACCTTTGAGAACTTGGCATCTGCTTGCCTTCTCGTTTCGTGCACTCAATGTGGTCTCGAGAGGCCTGCACTGCGCCCCCTGAGGAGCGCAGCAGGAGCCCATAGCATTGCTGAAAGAACTGAAGATCTCGCTGGGGCCTCCAAAATGTACAGATGCTCTCCTCGACCAGTAATCCAGGGCAAGAAAAACAATAATCTAGAATGACCACGGCTTTATTGATCAATCAGCTGGGAGAAAAAAAACAGCTCAGTAGAACTGCTTAAAATAACAGTGGTTGCTGGACCATATGGCTGTGCCTGTATGAGGGAATTAGAATTGGAAATGGAGTTGCTGACTGCAGGATGAGTAGCTTACAAGCAAAAGCTACAAGAACCTAGGCAAAAGTGTTCGAGAAATCCCCCCCTGTGCAGGTGCTCCATACTAAAATCTACTTAAACTCCATTATGGTTTAATAATTCTATTAACCTCATAAACTGACACAAATCATTTCGGCTGCATAACATTCAAAGCTTCTTTAGTGAGAATTTTAATAAGTGTCTTCCTGGTGTCTGCACATCAGATCCTATTATAATAAAGTCAAAATGCAAGCTGCCAAAAGTAACAAAAAGGAAACTATCCCAGAAAACTACCCGCATGGCCATACATTTCTCCCTTCTGGGCTTTGTCAGGGCAAGCAATAAATACATTCTTGCTGTCATTGAATAATGAAAATAATGTATTTTAGAAGTCCTACTGAGATTTGGTTGATTGCAGGCAAAGTTGCCAATATAAAGATAGGTCTTAAAGGAAGGGGCTGCTTCTCATGGGCAATAGTATATGATAGTTAGAGGTGGTCCATTAATCAATGATTGGCTGCTTTAAGGACAAAGAGTGAACACTTGGATCAGGAAATTGCTCACTTTTTAAGTCGCATCAGGAGGTAAGGGCATCCACCTTGTAATAGATTATGTATTCCTTCTTGGATATGCCTATTGCTTTAGCTGCACATCTAGATTTTGAAATCTATTGTAAGTATTATTTTAAAAAACAAATGTCGGTTGGAGGTGAAATATTAGATGCAGTGGTCATTCTGTGAAAGTGACATTGTAACATAGGGAGCAAAGCACCAGAAACATGAGTGATGTGTTGACATCTTGAGCAGAGTTACATTTAAATAAATACCTGTCATTTAATTACATATGATTTCCACTGAACGTCCTTAGGTTCACCCTGTCTTCGACCCTCAGCCTTCTTCTATGTTATTGCCTGTAAATCTATACCCCTGAGGGAGCACCACTTTCAAATTCACATCATAGTTGCTTAGTAGCTAAGTTTCTATTAGATCTAAGATATGAAGGAGAGAGATGAGGGAATTCATTATATGTTATGAAGTGGATCCCTTAGAAATAAAAGGGTATCCCTCTGTGTTGCTTTTTTATCTCTGTTGATGATTAGGGAGTTGTATTGGCAGATCTATGGAGCTAGTATCACAATGAATGATAACATTCATAAGCTGCTTTTAGAGTGTTATCATCTGTAGATTGTTGTGTCTATTCAATGCTGGGAGGGCTTTCTATGCGCTATTATTGGTGACATCTGATGTTGTAGGATTTTACTGCATTTGAATGGGTAATCCAGGTGTTATAACCGAGATTAATGTTGTTGGTGGAAAGGGGCAGTGATGGAACCGGGAGACCTTTTAAAGCAACCAACTGGTAGGCAGGGGCGAAAAATGTCTTAAAACAGTTACTTTGTGCTGTTACATGTCCACCCACTGTGAGGGATCCGAAATGAGAGGCAGACACAAAGCTGTAAGATTCTCAACATCAGACATCTTTATTAAAACAAAAGGGTTGGATGAAGCCCTCTCTGTCCCTATCCTAAAGCGAGTTTCGCTAGCCGGGAAAGTAGAACTAAAGAGCAGTCTGTGTCAAGTCGTCAAAATGTATAAACTGTCCTTGTGTCCAAAATATACTAATGTGACACACTAGAAATTATCAACTAAGGGCACAAGGACATATGTTTACCTTATGCTTGGCAAATCATGTCCATGATCAAAACAATTAAATAAATCCAACAGAAGACCTGCTCTCCAACCTTGACTCTAACACTCTGTGTGTTCTCATCTTGCTTAATCTCTCTTCTGCCTTTGATACTGTCAACCATGCCATCCTGCTCAACCGTCTCAGTGATAACCTAGGTATCACTGGTCAGGCTCTGGCGTGGCTGACTTCTTTCCTCTCCAATCGACCCTCCCAGGTCCAACTTGGGTCCTTCCTCTCTGACATCTTTTTCTCTAACTGTGGTGTCCCCCAAGGATCTAACCTCTCTCCCTGGCTGTTCAACCAATATCTAGCACACCTTGCCCACTGCATCGCCGCTCTCTGCCCCAACTTTCAGTGCTATGCGGATGATACCCAGCTCATTTTCAGGCTACCCTTGGCCTCCTCTTCTCCTTCCCTCATCTCTGACTGTCTGTCTGCTATCCAGGAGTGGTGTGCCGCCAATGACCTCTGCCTTAATGCCAGTAAGACTGAGATTCTACTCACCGACACACCCACTCCCTCCTTCCCTGCAGCTCTCTGGCAGGCCTCTTTTGGCTCTCTTCCTGCTCCTACCTGCCAGGCAAAAAACCTCGGGGTCATCTTTGACTCCACACTCGCCTTCTCTCCTCACATTTCTGACGTCTCAAAGAAGTCACAGTACCAGCTGCACCTCCTCAGAGGTATTCTTCCTTTCCTCTCCTTACCCCAGAAGCTCACCGTCTCCAGAGCTCTGGTTCTCTCTAAGCTGGACTACTGTAACAGTCTCTATCTAAATCTGCCTGCCTCTACTCTCCGCCCTCTGCAACTCATCCAGAACAGGACTGCGGGACTTGTCCTTAGCCTCAAGCCCAGGGACCGTATCTCTCCAGGACTGAAATCTCTGCACTGGCTCCCAGTGGCTGCGAGGATTAAGTTCAAAACCCTCTGCATTGTCCACAAGGCCTTCTGGGGCCTGGGGCCTAAAATACCTTCAACTCTCTCTTCCTAAATATCTTCCTTCTCAAGCTCTTCGCTTATCCGCCTCCAACTCCCTCAGGGTCAGCCGCTTCTCCAAGCAACGAGTTGGGGGTAGATCTCTCTCCGCGGCAGGGGCCTCCCTCTGGAACAGCCTTCCTGTCTCCCTGAAACTTGAGGAGAACCATCTCCGGTTCCGGAAGAACCTCAAAACCTTCCTCTTTGCTTCTGCTTTCTCTCCCTCTCTCCCCTGCTAAATTCCTGATTGAAACTGCACTGAATCTGCACTGGGCCACTGTCACTGATCTCTGTCCCTGGCCCAGCCACTTGCCCCCTGCACTGCCTCCCTGGCAACCCCTGCACTGCGGGACTGTCTCTGCATCCCTACAGCCCCCCTCCCAGCATTTGTCTGCACTTAATTTGCACTTGCCACCAGCTGGCCCTTTATTATTTATCTTGTTATTCTACTACCCCTGTACTGCACTTTCCCCTCTCCCTTTCCCCTTGCACTTTCACTTGCCCTCTTCAAGATGCACTTGCGCGATCTGAATGACACCTGGCCTAGTAAGATCGTTGTCTGTCTTCCCTTTGTCCCCCCTCCCTGCCTCTTCGTGCCTTGAAACACTTGTTTATAGGCGCGTTACAAATGCCATATCATATCATATCATAAGCAGATTTCTCCAAGGAAAACTCTTTGGATCCAGAGGGTGGGTCTGGATATTTTGGAAGGATGGCAAAAAATGTCTCTTTCAAGCAACATTTTCTTGAGAATTTTCCTTTAGGATGACAAAAGTGCATGGTTCAAACAATAGTTCTTAAGGATGGCAAAAGTGTCTTTGGTTTACTTCTTTACCATGTGCTTTGTAAAATAAGTACATTTTAGTTGTCACACGCCATGGAAACTGGCGTGTGTGGAATCGTTGGTGCCTAGGCGGCCATTGACTTCCCCATCACACGCTTTCCAGAGCGAGCATGGCGGTCTAGCTTTCAGCGGCACTATTGCCGTCGGAAGGCTTTTTCTCTCTGACAAACCCAGAAGCCGCCGCGTTGCAACCTACTCACATCAGACTTTCGGGTTTTCACGCTGTGGTGCTTTTCAGTACGTTCCTGCTCCGTTCCTCCCACTTTCCTCTTTTTCCTTTATGACTGGCAATCTCCTTCTGCGGCACGGTCACCTTTTTCGCTCTCCCTCTCTCCTCTGTGCCTCCTTTTGTTTAGACTTCCTTGGCTTTCTGTTTTCCCTATTTCCTTTTGTGATTCCTGCAGTCAGAGTCTGCTCCTTACCGTGGGAGCCTTTCCAGTACTGGACCCCTTCCCTCTCCTACTACCACCCGCCATTCCGAGTTGGAGACAGCTTCTGGATACAGTCTCAGCCACTGCCAAGATAGAGGGTATTTATGCCCTCAGCTTTTTCCCTAATTAGTTTGTTCCAGAAGAGGGGCCTCCAGACCGCGCACATCCAATGGTCAAGGTGGCTTCCTTCCGTGGCAGACCTTACCTGAACTCCAAAAAAAGGCACTCTGGAGGAAGAAGACAGGCAGACCTTTGGACACCGAGACCACAGGTGAGGAGGAGGGGGATTGGAGTGACCAAGAACAGGGGAAACCTTTACCAGACAGTGGCCCTCATTACGACCCTGGCGGAGGACCATGGTGCAATTTGCACCATGGTCCATGGCACAGAGCTGCCAACTCCGCCATGGGGGTTGGCGGACTTACCGCCCCATTCCGACCTTGGCGGGACGGTAAGTCCCCAATCCCCATTTACCCTTCCCCATTCCCATTTTTGCCCCATAGGGTATAATGGGAGTGGGGAAGGCGTTAATTACGCCACCGTAAATTACGGTGGCGTAATTAACAACAGGTCCCGTAGCGCCATGGATTTTTCCGCCCGGAAAAACCAGGCGAAAAAACCACCATGGCGCTACGGGAACTCGTAGTAAGGCGGAAAGGTACGCCATGCATTACGCTGGCGTAAAACCCTTTCCGCCAGGGTCGTAATGAGGGCCAGTGACAGTAGTAGCCTCTTCAGATCCCCTGGTATACTCCCCTGTCAGGTATCTTGTTATAAACTTTGAATGGAGTACTTGGTTTACTCTCCTGCCAGGAATCCCTTTAAGGCTCGTGCAGAACCCCTAGTTTATGTCTCTGCTGGTATCTTCCACCCAAATGTTCTCTGCCTGATGTTTTCCTTTCACCAGAACTTCTTCCCAGATTCAATGTCTTTTAACACAACACAGTTGTATTACTTCACTGTGTTTCTATTTGCTTGAGTTGTGACTGGTTCCAATTTACCCACATTGACACCCCATATATCGGGACTTGTTCAAGTTCTGCCGCTTTGCTTATTTCTTTGACATTTATTTTCTTAGCGTTAAACTTGCTCCAACTTTCCCCATATTGACATCCCATAAATGGAGACTTGTGCAAGCCTACTTTTGTAGTTGGTACTCTTATAATGTGCGATCCCCAGAAAAAATACAATCAATTTTCCAATATGATTTAATTGTACATATGTGTAGATATCCAACACAAGAAAAATATATTCTGAAAAAATAAAAACTGAAAGTGGGAGATCATTCAACTAGTGACAACAAGGAGTTGTATATATGGGTATGAATCCAATACACACTGAAAGTACAAAATAAGGACAGTGCAATACCTAAATGTATGAATCAAATACATGAAGAAACTGGTAACACACAAAATAAAGAAATTAAATCATATTGGAAAATTGATTGTATTTTTTCTGGGGATCGCACATTATAAGAATACCAACTACAATAATTACAAAATTGGTTTCATATTGTCTAAGCCGGAATATAGGCACTCTAAGTGAAGACCCTGGAACCCTAATTCAAAGCAGCACAAAGGATTCGCTCTAGGAGAGGAATAAAAGCTTGCAAATGCTGAAAAACTTGACTTTCAAAAGCTCTACTTTTGTAATTCATTTGTTCAGCATTCAGATATTATCTGTTTTGTTGGCTTACACTCCTGTCAGCATGCCCCAGAAACCCCTATGGCTTTGGGCAGATTTACCAATGTTTTACAGCATTCCCGACCTGTGGCACATCGTTGCAATGAAGCTTCCTTTCTGGGTCAGCCTCCTTTGCGTTGCAGACCTTCCTCCGGTGCACCCAGCAGCTTCCAGCTCACCCACCAGCTTCTCTCTGCGTCCGGGATCAAAGACTGAAGCCTTTCAGCACGACCATGTCTCCGGAAGCTCTGCTGCTGCTGCCGGTGTTCTGACAGTCCTCCAGCTGTGCCTTCAGCATCTCTACTGGTCTCCCGCCAAGCCGGTAGGCGGCTCTGGTGATTGCGAGCTGCCTTCTGGAATTGTTTGCCTTCTCAATCTCCTCCGGTACCTTCCCCTGCTCTCTCTGCAATTTGAGTGCAGACAGCATCTTTAAATGTCCTGCACACTTGTGATAATTAAAAACAACTAGTCTTCACATTTAGATTTGAGTTTTCTTCAATCTGCATGAACTCCTAACTCCTCTTCCTCGTCTCAGTACTTGAGGCTTTATGGAATTTGGATTTCACATAAATTCTTAGATTTCTTCAGTGATATTGTTCATAACTTCTACTTCAGAAAACATTAGAAAGATGAGATGTTAGGTTTGTGTTATATGTGTGTTAGGTATAAATGTTATCTTGAGTAGAGTGATAGTATGTCATCAGAATTTTAGGCATCACAGATTTTTCTTCACATGGCGGGGGTTACTGTTTCTCTTCCAATGGAGATATAACTTCCTCCTGGCACTTGTTGCCTCTCACATGATACTCCCTCATAATACCACCCCCAGGGTCAGGATCAGGAGCGGCTGCCATCCCCTGGCCATATATGAAGAGATTCCCACTGGCGAATTAGTGATGCCTCCATCAGATTCATCACACTGCCTCCTAAAAGCATAGTCATGGAGAGTTTAAGTAAAATAAGAGACTGGGATTGAGATCAGAGAATTGGCAGCATGAAGTGACTGCAAAGATTTACAAAAGAAATCAAAGTACAGGAAGGTAAGCAGGACAATGGAAACAATAAAGGTTCCAGTAGGGACCACTAAATGACAATGGGGCGCATAACGAGTTTGGTGGTAAGTGGAAAAAGTGGTGGTAACAAAACTACCACCCAAAAACCACTCCACTGAATTTAGGGTACCAGAAAATGGGCACTAATTCCACTGGTGAAATGTATCACTAGCAGAATCAGACCAGCAGAAATACTACCAAATTCTGGTGGTATTTCCATGGCAGTATTTTCAATGGTGAAATTAGTGCGGTGGGGAAACATCATTAACTGTGCAATATTACAAGTCGAAATATCGCAAAAATCCATAAAAAATGGCCAGTAAATACATACAGGTGCTGGAAATCAAGCCACAGGTGCACCCTTTTAGGTATATTTGTGGGATCACTGGTAATGTGGGGAGTACTACCCCCCATTCAACAGCACCACACAAATAGACCTTGATCTTCTAGCTAGCCCTGTCTATGGCTCATGTAGAACCAGTGAATCTCTTCCCCCTTTAGCAAGGTTAAGCCAAAATACCAGGCCGGTGTATACAAAGAATATATTTGTATTCATTATCATGGACAATTTAATATTTAAACTACTTCACATAACACGCCTCATTCTCAGTGGCACCTAAACAAAGATTCAATAAAAAACTATTCTCCTTTGAGGATAAACAATAACAAAAGAGCTGGGGTTACACGCCATGAGCATTTTTGCCTTTCACTCTGTAGTGAATATAATACAGGTCAAATGAACATTGACACACTTTTATCACACACAAAATCCATGAGTGTCAACTATGATGCAGTACTTTGGAACATTAGAAGATTATGAACACACAGTGCTCCTTACTTATAATCTCCCAACGTGCATGTCAATGCTAGCAATGTGAAAGCACAACAGGCTTGGATTACACCCTTTTTAGATGTATAGACTCCTTCTTCCTTTACCCCTATGCAATGCAGAATCTCTTCTACCTGGAGTCACATCCTCACTCTCTGTATAGAGTCTACATTTCAAATAGGGACTTCACCTGATTTCATTTAGCAAGAGGCCTTTCTGCCCTAGCACCAACAAAAAAAAACGCTGACATTCAGTGTACATTTATCACCCCTCTGCTTTAAGGGCAGGTCGGAGAAATAGTGAACAATTAGGAATTTTGTTTTTAGACAAGGACACACCTTACCTTGAGGGAGTGTTAGGGTTGAGAATGAAATTAGGAATAAGCACTCAAACAAATATATTTCTTAATTAACACTGGGAGCGGTTTTGTTCATTTTGAATTTTAACAAAATCACCCTTGTTATCTAGCTATATGGGAATTCATTGAATTATTATTTTTTAAAATACTACTGGTCTACTTTCATTCCCCCACCCATTAATTTTGGTCAAGCTATTAAATCAAACAAATCTGCACAATTGGTTCAGTTATATACATTGCGTACATAGGCTGTCTCGGCAACTGGTGCTCAGGAAAGACATCAGCATTTCTGGACCCTCTCTTGGGGAAAACACAGATCTGTTCAGATACATCAATCATGTATAGCCACCAGAATTCATCCCTCTATTTGGCTCTCCTTGCAAAGACCCAAGCATCTGTCTCTGTTTCTCTGGTTTCCTTCAGCACTCACATCAGCAATTCCATAGTTTCAGTTAGTCTTCCAGGCAAGGTTGCATTCTGCAACCCTCTTTCAGTATTCACTCAGATGATTTTCAGGCAGCTCTCCCCCATCTCCCATTGTGCAACTCCTTTTAACCTCAAAACCACACCTCCAAAATATTAGAATTGGGATGTGGTAACTTATTGGCCGTGCAATTTGATTGGACCCTTATGTTCCTCTCCACCCCCAAGGCCCAGCCTCTCTCTGGGGATAGGTTCCTGGAGTTATCAAACTTAAACTATGGGAGGGATGAATCCACCCACTTGGATTTTTATTTGACTAATATCAATTTTCTGCACTGGAAAAGTCCTACATGGCAAACATTTTTATATTTGACAAACTAGATCCCATTTCGGCACAAGGTTGCACATCCAGATGGAAATATTTTCGCAGTCTACTCGAACATTAGAACAGTTATCAGCCCAAAATGTTCTCGGCTAATGTCTAATTTAATAAGCTAACTCCTCCCAGATCTATGGCTTCAGAACGTTTTCTGAGGAGCTAGGAACACATTTTAGGTTGTAGCTTGAGTTTCCAAGGTCACATTTTGTTGAAGATTGTGGCAACAGAATATCCACGAGATAAGCTTAAACATGATAGTTACGTTATTTTTCTGTGACATACGGATCTCATGAAAATGGACACTATATGCTTTTCCCTGTAGATCTATAGCAACATAATTGCATTCATATGATATTATGTCCATCAAACAGCACACTAACTTTCATTTCGTGTTCAAGGTTTATTTTGCCTCTGTTCAGGGCATCTACCCCATTGTTGACTTTTGCTTGGTGTAAAGTCATCAGCCTTTCTTCTCCCAAGGCTAATGGGTGATCTGTTGCTTATCCTAGAGATAGCCTCCTTCTTGGTCACTGCTTGAGTGTTCTGAAAAGAAACCAAGCCCTTCTCAGAAAATAGAAACTTAAAGTCATGTCTCTAGAAACAGACACTTCTGTTTGTGAATGTTACATTTCGTTGGGCACATGAGGCCTTCTCTTTATTTTTAATATATTTTAGTCTCACCACCTATGTTCATTTTCCCATCATGATGTGTTCACATGTCTCTGGAAAGGGAAACTTTGATTCCATGTATTTATTTTAAGCTGCAAAATGCACACATTTCCATAATTGCAGTTTCTTTGTTTGTAAATGTCATGCTTTCCATGAAAAGTAAGCCTCAGTATTTAAGTTCTGACAATTTCATGCAAAGCCCACGTAGTACTCAATTTCTCCTTCTTTAGAGATAGCATTCTGATATGTGTCAAATGCGAGTGAAACACTGCCTTTTTATTTGTCAGCTCACAGTATGTTTACCAGGTTATTCACTTTTTAGGCCTTTGTCAGCTAGCAGTGTGTTTTTGAAGTTCAGCACTTTTTAGGCCAAAATGCAGCCAAATGTAGTTTCCTTTTTGGTGGGCAAAATATATCATACAACTGAATCCACTCAAAAGGGTACATTAGGTCCACACCTTCCCAAACCACACTTTCCAATACCATGGTGCCACTAGCAGTTGGAAGCTTGGAAATTCAGCACCTCCTGCTCTATATTGAGGTGCAAAGGCAGGAACAGCACCACAGACCATATGCAGCAGAGAGGCAGAGGAGGCACCATGGAAGGCGATCACCCATTCCCCGTGTCAGGCCATCACCCTCAGCACTAACAGACGGCCAGCTGATAAACTTGTACAGCCTCAACAGGGAGACCATCATTGAACTTCTCTCCCTGATCAGGAAAGACATTCACAGGAGGATCAAAAGCCAAGGTGCCTTACCACTAATGCTGAAGCCTGTGTCTGTGCTGCATTTCCTGGCTACTGGCACCTACCAGCACACTGTGGGCATTCTGCATGCAATGTCTCAGCCCACTTTTTCCGTTTTGCTAGGGCATGTGCTGGAAGCACTCTTGAGGCATGCAGCCCAGCACATATCCCTGCCCACCACCCTGGCACAGATAAATGCCACAGAGGCACGATTTTACTTGGCAACTCAACAGACCAATGTTATTGCAGCTCTGGACTGCACCCATGTGGCATTGATGGCTCCCAGGCAGCAGAAGAGGTGAACAACATCAGGAAGCAGTACCATTCAATGAATGTACAGGTGACCTGCGATGCTGACCTCACCATCACACATTGATGTGTCTGCTTTCCTGGGTACACCCACGACTGCGGAACAGCACACTACCTGCATACATGATTAGTCACAGATGGTGTTACGTGGTACATTTCTGATTCTGCACTTTCTTTTGGTTCGAGATACATCACATCTGAAGCAGGAACACTGGCCTAATGATTTGACATAAGGACTGGCCTAAACATCTAACAGCCATGAAAGCAGATGTCGCAGAGAACCACCAGAGCACAACCAGCCCAGCTAGCTGTGGAATGCCGCAGGCCTCGCAGAGACGGGCATGAACAGCCCTCCCTTCGAGAATGTACACAGTTCGGATGCTGCTGGCTCAAGTCCCAAGGTTGATAAGAGCCTGACTTGCAAAGACAATCTGAAGTTACGAAATGTACTTGATTAACTTTTCTTCGGCGAAATGAACTATTGTTATGAATACGTACGGCTAATGGGAGGAGATTAATATGTAGCTTTGCATTGTACATAAGTATGAGCCAGGGCTGGGAGGGGGCAGAGTCGATGCAGCCCTCCAGAGCCTGGTGTGTGTGTTAACATTACAGCACTTTTACAACCCCACTTCTGGCTTTGTGGGTTATTTGTGTCCGAGTGCCAAGTGCGTGGAATGCCTGAGACGGTGTGAGGGAGCTGGATTTGCACTAGTATCGGGGAGAGCAGGACGAACGATTGTAACATATGGTGCCGAAACCCGGGAGCTCTTCTGTTCATCAAGTGCACAGAGATAACAGCAATACAACGGGTAAGTGAAAACATTTTCGCGGACCCTGTTGCATGTTGCGGTAGTGGAATTTGGGGAATTTGGAGTCTTCAGGGACTCTAGGAATAATACAAAGATAGGGCAGAGCATTCTTAGGCACCTGTAATACAGTCAGAGCACCGGGGCGTGGAGAGTGGGTGTAGGGTCGATGCTGTAGAGGACACAGAGTGGGAGGTCTGTCTGAAGGTTGAGTAAAAAGAGGAATAAAAAGAGGAATAAAAGAGGAATAAAAGAGATTAAAGAATACAGATTACAGAATACAGTTTCAGTGGCAACATGGCAGATGCCGGTCCACTGACAAGGCAAGAGGCGGGTGAAGATCTGTCATATAAGTCGGGGGCAAGGGCTGTGCTGGAAAGGCTGAAGAGCATGTTGCACAATTGGGATGTGATCCCCCAGTCGGTACAAAGGAAGAAGGAGTTTGGGGCTGCCCACGAACATCAGTTACAAAGGGTGGTGAAGGGAATGGACAAGGGAGGAAGTGCTGAATCACAAGAAAAGGTACAGAGTGATCAGAGACGCTCAGATTTTGAAGTAATGCTTACACAAAAGTTCATGATCGGCACAAGATGGCAGCTGCTAGTAGAGATAAGGAGGGTGGTTGAAGGGAATGTGGAGGAAAGGTTAAGATCCGCCAAGGGGTGGGCAGACATTCTGAATGCAGCTGATGACGCATGGCTGAAAATGAAAAAAACAGTGTTGGTAAAGGAGGGGGAGGAGAGAGGACACACAGAGGGGCAGGAATGTGAGGTGCCAGCACCAGTGCCTTTGGGGGTTGGGCTGGATGACGCACAACGCTGTGGGGATGGCTCTATGTATTTCCGAGAAAGGGAAGGAAGTGGGGGAAGATACCGGAGGGAGGACATTTTGGAAGAGAGAGATGCAATGACTGATTTGGCAAACGGGGTCCTGACAAAATGGGGGAAGGCATGTCCAGACAAAGGGGCAATAAATAAACTGAATTTCAGAAGGACAGGTGACTGTGCAGTGTGCACCTTAGACAAGGAATTGAACAAGATGATAGTGAAAGGTGTAGTGTCAAGCGAATACATGCCAGAGAATGTCAAATCACAACAAGACGCTTTCAGGGCATGTGCACCAGAGAAGCACATTGACAGGCCCACATATGAAGTTGGTGGTCAGTGTCAGCGTCACTTAATAGTGTTTGGGGGGGAAAGAGCAAAGCATGGTGAAGCACAATCAGTGGTGCTGCATCTGGGAAGAAAGATGGTAACTTCATCTGAGCGAGAGTGGCCCGTGGCACCTGACAATGATCCACAGCCAGAGCTAATGGCATCCATAGAAGATAAGGAGTGTCATTTGATGGAGGGGCCACAGCTTGAAGTGGTGGAGATTATCTTACAGAAGAGCAAGAAGCAGGATCAAAGGAAATGTGAGCGCCTCCTGGGTATTTGGAAAGCAGAGGATGAACTAATGATTCAGCTTCTCAATGCAGAGAAAGGGCAAGACAATGCATTTCAGTGCCCGACAGAGAGGGCCTGGGGGCCCACAGCAAAAGATGAGTGGCAGGAGCACATGGACATTTGTGTGGCTCAATGGAAGAACAAACAGAAAGAGGTGCCCAAGAAGGAGCAGTTCAAACAGATGGATGAGAAAGACACACAGTGGCAAGACTGGCTGTCATTTGTTCTCCATGGACTGCTGAGAGAGTTTTCAGCGACCAGGTATTCACCATGGAAGATGCTACTTGGGAAAAATATGACAAGCACTGACAAGTGGCTGCTGACACTGACTGCGGGTGCACCTAGGGAATGGGAGGTACTAGAGGGTTACTATCTATTGGAAAGTAAGGGAGAGTTTGACTTGGACAGTGCAAACAAACATGACAGGCACATGTATGTGGTGTTGCTGAATGTGAGAGTGACAGGGATGCTCAGAGCTGGAAAGGGCGGGACATGTAGTTATGTTTGTTTTAGATGCACTCTAGATTATGGCTGAGGTTAATAGGTGGCAGTGTTTATGCAATACAGTACAGTGAAGGGCTTTAGATGAGTAAAGACATAAATAAGCTGTCTTAGTTTGGTAATGTTTTTTGTTATTTTTCTGCTTCTTTATTGAGTAAGAATAGTTTTATTACAATGTGCTTATGTAGAAGTAGTGCAATGGTTTTCGTTAGTGATTGATAGATAAAATAAGAAGAGATGAAAAAAAAGTGGGCACATGTTACGTGGTACATTTCTGATTCTGCACTTTCTTTTGGTTCGAGATACATCACATCTGAAGCAGGAACACTGGCCTAATGATTTGACATAAGGACTGGCCTAAACATCTAACAGCCATGAAAGCAGATGTCGCAGAGAACCACCAGAGCACAACCAGCCCAGCTAGCTGTGGAATGCCGCAGGCCTCGCAGAGACGGGCATGAACAGCCCTCCCTTCGAGAATGTACACAGTTCGGATGCTGCTGGCTCAAGTCCCAAGGTTGATAAGAGCCTGACTTGCAAAGACAATCTGAAGTTACGAAATGTACTTGATTAACTTTTCTTCGGCGAAATGAACTATTGTTATGAATACGTACGGCTAATGGGAGGAGATTAATATGTAGCTTTGCATTGTACATAAGTATGAGCCAGGGCTGGGAGGGGGCAGAGTCGATGCAGCCCTCCAGAGCCTGGTGTGTGTGTTAACATTACAGCACTTTTACAACCCCACTTCTGGCTTTGTGGGTTATTTGTGTCCGAGTGCCAAGTGCGTGGAATGCCTGAGACGGCGTGAGGGAGCTGGATTTGCACTAGTATCGGGGAGAGCAGGACGAACGATTGTAACAGATGGCAACAGACAGGGATACTGAGTGATTACAAATACCATCACACTGTTGTATTGCAAGTTGAATGTTATGTAATCGGGAGACCATTACAATGACTAATCAATGCATTCCCTGTCAAGGACCTGCGCATGCATGGACTGCCCTCTCACCCTACACATTACATCTACCAACCCACAGGAACAGGCCCTGTAGACCAAGGCAGTAGCTTGTCAGAAAGGCCTATTGCTCAAGCAGGTAACTGATTCACAAAGAGAAGACTACCGGTACCACAATACATAGGGAACACATAGCTACCCAGCCAATAACACAGTTCACCACTGCACAATGATAATGCAACACTGCCTGACAGTGATGGCATGCAAGCTGCAAACAATGTATGTAATTCCATAACAGCAGGAATGCAGAAACATCAAACATGCATGACAACAAATAAAGCCCACACAGCACATGCATGACAGCACTGCACATGGCCACCACAGGCAACACAGGCATAGAAAATCACATCAAAAGCGATGAGTATAACAATTGGTGTTTGTGAGATGTGTGCACGGGGTATCTCAAAGTGACAATTCACAAATACCTCCTAGTATAAGAGATCATGACATTTAGGGATGTACACACATGTTTTACTACAATGCACCATAACTGCATCAACAGTGTGTCCATCAACATGCCATGAAAAATGACACCCATCATCATTTCACTGTTACTGACACCTGGGACCTTTGCCTTGCAGATGATTCTAGGTACCCCCAGTATACATGGCTGATGACACCTGTGCACAATCCACATACACCACAGTAGGTGGCCTACAAAGAGGCACAAGTCAGGACCAGGCTGTGCATCAAATGGAACCTTGCCCTAATGAAGGGACATTTTGGGTGTCTCCACCTGACTGGAAGGAGCCTGATGTACAGGCCAGAGGAGATTGGGAACATTTTCATTGTCTATGATATGCTGCACAACATGTGCATCAGGCCACATGTTCCCCTACCCCATGATGATGACATGTGCCCTCAGTGGACAATGATAAACTACAAAGATGAAGTGCTGCCACTCAAGGAGTGTGAGGAAGGCATGGACAGCCATCTCATGTGGCAAGAACATACAATCAATTATTTTCAACACATTACTTTTCACCTACTTCACTCATGTGTACACAGCCATGTATTAAATAGTACAATCTCCTTCAAAAAGCATTGCCCTTGCTTGTGTTAAATTTTACATGTAATGTATTTGGAATTGTGTATAACACCCATGCCCTCCCACCTCCCACAAACCCCAACACCCATCCCCTTCCACCTTCCTCAAACGTTAACACCCGTGCCCTCCTACCTCCCTCAAACCCTAACACCCATCCACTCCCTCTTCACTTAAACCCCAACACCATGCCCTTGCCACCTCCTTTGTAGCCGTGATGTAGTACAATCATAAGTAGTATCATGTATGTACCCCATTGGGCATGGCAGACTGTTCCGGCTGTGAACAGGGCACATTCCTCAGTGAGCAGCAACGTGGGCTCCCAGGCCAATGGGCCCTCTGTGGGGGTGATAGAGGTGGGTGGTTATGACTCCTGGCCCCAGATGTGGTGGAAGGTCAGGAGCATGGTGCTGTGCATGGATTATGCAAATGCAGATATGCCCTCATTGAGCTAGATCACCAGTAATGGCAGCACTTGCTACTGACAATTGCTAGCACTGCCGGTCAATGGATTTGACAATCCTGTGGGATCAACCGTGGACAGAGTAACACATTGTCTGCAATGTTCTCAATCCACAATTGGCACTGTTCTATTGTGTCAGCCTCCTCCAGATGACATTGAGGGAATGTTGTGGAACACATTCAGGACTATGGGCAGGGCTGGGACTGAAGCAGGGAGATTTGAATGCCTATCACCTGCATCTGCTGGTCCAATGCTATCATCACTGTATCTGTGTCACACTGCTGATGGCATTGGATACGTGTCTCGGCTGAGGAGTCAGGGTGCGGATGAGTCGGTGTGCTTGTCGACTCAAGGGTGGCAGTGTTGACATGTGGGTCCTCAACTATCTCTGCGTGGCCGGGTATGAAAAGGCAGCTGCAGCTGGTGGGGATGCAGCACCTACAGCTGTGTTGGCTCTACTGCCATAAGGTGGTATGCCAGCCGTGGCATGTGTGCTGATGGTGGAGGGGGCAGTTGCCCCACTTTGGTAAGAATTTCTTCCTTGCTGCTGCTGTGCCCTGTGCCAGGTGAATTAATCCTGCTCATCTTCCTGCTATTGCACTTCCTGAGCAGTGCAGGTGTGGAGGTAGAGATGTTTGCTGGGTGGATAAGCCCTCTGATGTGGCTGTGTCACGATTTATTACACGGCACACTCCAGCCAGGGAACTCCTTCCTCTACAATGAGTGTGGCACAAAATAAAATGATTTTTATTTTTAATATACTGCAGTTCCTTTTGAGTATGCCTCCAACCTGGCTCACACCCAACCTCCAAAAACACCCTGTGTCACAATGGACTAGGAACCAGGCCGGTGTGTATTAATAAGCTATTTTATACATTTATTATTCAATGTAAATGAGGATAATCAAAATACAACATCCACCAAAATTGTGGCAACCCTAATGCAATATTTTATCTAGAGCAACCAAGTGGAAACAGGCTGTTACACTCACCTATGTTATAATGACAAACAGGAAAATACAAGTCCACCCACAGTGATAGCACATACAGTAAAGCACTCCCTCCTGCAACACACACCCCCAAACATCAATTTGGGCTTGATTCCTTGGACTGGAACGCAGTGGCAATGAGTAGGAATATAGAGGGGAAATTGATTTTGCGGTAAAGCCACCACCACACGATGGGAAGCCAGCAAAAAAAGGGAAAACCTGTTTTTGGAGCAAAATTGAAGAATGGGATTTTCATTATTTCTCACAACTGCTAGGGGACAGAATACAAGAAAATGTGTATTGCTTACACTTAGGAGATAGGCAAAGTTTAAAGAATACTAATCAGCACACCAGGGCAAAATAGAAATGAAGTAGGAAAATATTTTTTTAGGAGAAAGCAAATGCAAAGGGAAAATACGGTGGCAAATGGAAATGTGTTTATACTGTGGCTTACAATGGCAGGAAGCTAAGGGAAGAGGTTTAGCTTGCAATAGGAAAATCGGTTTTCAGTGACAAGGACAGAGGCTCATAACAGGCAGACTTCTGGGCAAAAGGGATTGCTCACAATGGTAATAACGGTTTGGTTTTAATAGAACAGCTGCAAATAGGAATTTGTTTGGTAATGCACACAATCCACAGATAAATTTGTTTTTTAGTTACAAGGAGAATAATTCTTTTGAGGCAACACTTTACTGACTATAACAATTAAATAAAAACACCAGGAACAAGATGGTTGATTTTGAATTGCAACATTCTTGAACCGTGAATTTCAATGGGGGAATTAATTGATTTATTTGAAAAATACTAAGGATTTAACCAGACAACTGAAAGGTTTTTCAAAGGAGTTATGCTAACATATATAGGCAAACAAGAGATTCTTCTATGGGGAGATGACTGGACTACATGGACAATTGGGGTTTTCAATGGGACATATTGGATGTACTACTACAAAAATGAAGGGCTTATGCAATGTATGGCTGGGGTTATATGCTACTTACAAAGCAAGCCTTGGTTTAGGATTGAGGAAGGTGAGCCTAATCTCAGGACACTCTGGACAGATAGGGCAAGGGGTCTGGGCACTCCACTCTCAAAGATGGTAAGGTTTAGCAGCCTTCTCTCTGTCCTCCTTCTCCTGTCTCCCCAGTTTTTGTGTGTGTCCCAAGTCCTAGTACAATCCCCCTTATATAGCAGAAATGACATCACTAATTTTATAATCTAGGGGGGGTACCCTGTTATTATCCCTGCTGCTCGTATTGGTCAGTTACCATCCCTCTCTACACCCTGTCAGGATTGGTTCAGGGGAGGAGAACACCATCTGTCGGTCTGCATTTATTACCATTCTTTGTTGTCAATACAACTTTTTATCAAAAACTAAGTATGTATCATAACTTCATAGTTATACTAGCCACTGACATATGAAACAGATATGCGGTTTTAGTTGATCATGGGGAATTAGATAAGCCGATCACCAAACCTGTACTATGTAGCATGGCCATGTGGCACACTTCTGTCATTTTCATAAAATGTACAATGTTTATGGATCTGCAAATAAGTATGTTCCTAATTTCATTTTCCATCTTTTCACTAACTGTCACACTTGTCACATGTTCGGATCAGCCAGAAAACTAGTCTAACCGGCCATTACAGTCCCCAAAGTCCCAGGTAAATGCAATTTACATCCCCAAAACGACCTGGAAATGGCATGAACAATGGCATAACATTAAAATAAATCCTTAGTCTGATGGCTGCACAAAATGCCTAAGAATGAAATAGTCTTATATGTGTCTGAGTGTGTCTGTCAGCAAATGGGCTGGCTGCTTCATCCCCAACAGTCATCTGTTCCCCTGGGCCAGTCTGTGAAGAGAGGGTTTTTATGTGTCTACTTGGAATGAGCAGTTTGCGCTTCGAAGTGGGTGAACAATGACTCACACCTTCTTGTCATGCTTCAAGCACATTTTGCCTTCTTTTGAAATCTCTCGGCTCCTGCCCGCATGTCTGCAGAACAGGGAATTAGGACGCCTCCCGCAGCATCTCATTTTATTACAGGATTGTTAGAGGATAGGTTTGAAATCTCGCTGGATGTGGGGCTTGTCATGGCGAAGTTCCTACCTCAGCCAGAACAGTTTTTTCCTGAAGTAGTGTCTCTTCACAGGTTACAGGAGTTTTGTGGGTGAAACCTAATGCACATTTGCTTTGGTCACCCCCCCACATCAGGTTTGGGTTCCCTGACATTTTCTGTGTGAGCAGTGATATCTTTTTCCGTTGTGGCTTTTTAAAGCCATTCTAATTTGCAAAACATGTGCAGGCCGTTTTTGATTTTAATGTTTAAAATTCTGTCTTGCAGGTCACAGGATTTTTTGATTTCTCCTTCTTGGGTATATTTACATTGCTGCTTGCCCATAGATGATAGGTAGGCCCCTCTCCACATGGCTCTTTAATTTGACATGAACCAAGAGGAAAAAGCCAGGCCATTTTTGTTTCAGTGTTTAAATTCTTGCCACTCATGCGACAGGGAAACCAAAGCAGGGCCGTTTTTGGCTGCAGTGTTTAAATTCTTCTGTTCATGTGAAAGGGAAATCAAAGCAGGTCCGTTTTTGGTTGCAGTGTTAAAATGCTGCTATTCAGGTGAAAGAGACTCCTGTTTGGGGCCTTTAAATGCACCCCACAGCTGTCCTCAAATCTTCTCCCTGAGTCGACACTGAACCTTTTGGGAGGACAATGATATGCTGTCAGCCATCAGGTATACATGCACGTGGGCTAGCAAGATACTCATGCATTGTGATGAATGCTTATCCTAGACATGTGCTTTCGCATTGCTGTACGTACTGCAGGAAGTGTTCATAATCCCAACCAGGTATAACCTCTGTGGCACACAAACCTAACAGGATGTTAGGGTTACATCTCTATGGACACGGTGCTTTGTGGTGTGTGACATGTGTGCATTGAGCAGTAGGATGCCCAGGGGACATTGCCATGGTCAGTTGATGTGCAATTAACAGTGCTCACGCAGGGTGTGAGTACGGTCTGGTGAGGCTCTCCACCTATTATGGATGGGCTCATTGCAGTCGGCTTGCATAAACCACTTTTAAATGTTTTTGCTCAACCATTGGTGTTGGTTTTCCCCAGGTGGGTTGATTGCTTGCTGGGTGAGTCAGTGGTGGACCACAGTGCAGGGGGTTCACTTTGGCACTTTGTCATTTCCTGCACACATGGGTGTAATTAATTCTTGCATGGGGCCACAAACACATTTCCAAGTATGTGCATATCTATTTGCTGAGTGTCCCACCTTCCCTTGTACATGCAAGTTGTTCCAGTGCCATTGTCCACATTGCTATTTGCTAGGGCATGCCAGTGTGATTTGTATATGTCTGTGCTTGGAGACACATGCATGGGATGGGGATTTGGGCAGTGCATTCTCATAGGATGCTGGACATTCATACTCAGCATCCTAACTGCTGGCTCCAACTTTGGACTGTCTAGCACGCTTAATGCCTTCCAAGTTGAGGATGCTGTTGGCTTTTTCAATACATGGGGCATCATTAGGACCCTGTCGGTAGCCGTGCCCTTATTAAGGGCACGGCTGCCGCGGTAATGATTTTTTACCGGGTCCAAGAAAAGGGCAATAACCGGGTTATGCCAACCTTGGCGGACCCGGTAATTGCCTTTTTCTTGGACCTGGTAAAAATCAATCCCCATTCCCATTTGAGCCCCATTTGAGCCCCATAGGGCTCAATGGGAATGGGGAGGATGATAACAACGGGCCCGTTAATGACGGGCCCGTTGTTAGCATCCTGGCCTGCTAGCGGGTCCCGCTTTTCATGTCTGGTCAGACGTACCGGCACCGTTCATTACGGGAGCGCCAGGGTCCTAATGAGGCCCATGGTGTGAGGGCAAAGGGGCTACACAGTTCCGCCTCCTCTAGCAGCTCTCTCTTGCCAGCTTTTTGACAGGAAGCTCTGGCTTTGGGCAGCCTGGCCTTGAGGTCATTCCACCTCTGACCGTAGTCCTCGCTATCATGTGGGATATTTTTGGCTCCACTTCTGTCTTCGGGTGCATACAGGAAATGAGGTATTCAGGACTGATTGCATTTTTAAAAAATGGCCACCGCGAGGCTTCATATTTCCTGCATGATGCTATTTCCGCCCAGCGGCTATTCTGCTGGTGGAATTTCCATCAAGTTGGTCGGTGGTACCGATAATTCCACAGATACATTGCAGAAAGGACATCTGTGCTTATATAAAATGTGGTCACGTAGATTACAGAGAAAAGGGGAAAATGAAATAGAATGGAATTTTGAAGCAGCAATGGGATCATAAGAGGTTTATTTTTAAAAAGATATACAACAACAAAAAATACACATTGTAAGGGGATATTGGCATCCCTGACCCGAGGTATACCCCTGTCTTGTTGGTCATCTGATGCATATCATCTACACACTTCAACTTTCAGAGGATAATACAGGGCAAACAACTTCAGAAAAAGTCACATTCTTCAAATCACAATGTGTCCAGCATCATCATGCACATGCCGATATAAATAAACATTGAAGCCCACAATCACTCGAGAGGGTCCTCGGCTGCCCTTTCTGCTAGTTATCTAGACAGTCATGCCTATTCTGTTGTTCGGCACTTCCTGGGGCTCTGGAACCTACCTGGGGCTTCAGACTCAGCTTTATGCTTCTGGGTGCCCAGATACTCACCGTTTACTGTGACTGCCTGAACCATGGGCCTCATTACGAGATGGGCGGTAGCCATGGTGCTCTTAGCACCATGGCTGCCTCCCACACCGTGTCAGAGTCTGGTCTTGTTCAATGGGGACTTACCGGTGCATTCCAACCCTGGCGGGACCGGTAAGTCCCCGCTGAACAAACCATTCCCCATTCCCATTTGAGCACCCATAGGGCTCAATGAGAATGGGGAGGGTGCTAATAACGGGCTTGCGAATGGCAAGCCCGTTATTAGCACCCTGGTCCCTTAGCGGGACCCGTAAGGGACGTGTGGTCAGACCACACGTTCCTTACGGTTCCCTCCAAGGGACCTCGGAATTGGGCGGTAAGGGATATCCCTTACCCCCCGACTCGTAATGACACCCCATGTCTTTCTGTGGCAAGAAATCACATAATTATTTTTATTTTTTTAGAATTGGTTATAACACGCTTAATATCCAAAGCGCAGACCCCGAAACCGAACCTGTGTTGCTCCGCGTCCTCTTGCTTCCAATGCCAGCGCCTTACCCCTGAGCTATCCTCCTGAGACTTGACATAAAGATGCCCCCGAAACAGTCAAAAACAGAATGTTAGCTCCATATGAAACAACTTTACAAGCATATGTATCAATGTATCAATGAACTTCTTATGCTATGGAGTGCTAATGACACTAAAAGGTCAAATTGCAATTATAAATCATCAACCACTGTGAGGAATATGCAATATTTGTGCTCACCCGTCGAAAGGTAAATGTATATCCAACCTTATAAATCTTAAAGAGGAGTCTGCACTGTGGTGGCATGGGTGGCATTATCTCGCCCTCTAGGCAGTGAACATTCAGAGGGGTGGCGCGTGAACACTGTTCCCCAATAGATGTAAGTGAGAGTGAATTGGGAAAGGCCTCTTGTCAGCCGAGGAATCGCAATGTGCATAGAGAAACAAAGCACCCCTGAGCATGCAGTGATAGACAGTCTCAAATGAGGAGAGGCACTAGAAATGAGAGACCACCTACTTGGGAGATGAAGAAGAGAGGGCGCGTGAACACCTGTGAAATAACAACAGAGAGGCAGGTATGCTAGCCAGCTAGCGGGAAGTCAAACTTGGCACAGAGATATGGGAAAGCAGCTGTGGTTGGCAGTGGCATGAAAGCAAAACACGAGTTCTTATCCTTTCTAGATCCCTCTTCCATGTGGCTTTTCACACAACATTCTCAAAAAAACTGCAGACCTTTCAGATATGCCTGCGCTCAGCTCATCGAGCTGGACAGCCAGTATAAACACCCCACGCCAATTTCCACATTACCAATTCAGTTGAAACCGACCCATTTAATCACATATTGCCATTCCGGTGGCAGTAGTGGCTTTCCATGTATATCCCAGTTAAAGCCATGCTCATGCTATTTTCTGCATTGGCTCCAGATAATTGCCATGCCGCTTTCTGCAGTGACATGCCATTGTTATCTCAGGTAAGCACATTAGTATACTGGCATGCTACTTTCGTCCTTGCCTGTATAACACAACCAGAACATTGCCTCCTCGCAGTTATTATGGCAGTTTGAAAAGTCCAATTGTGTAGTTTTCCCCTCTTAGACATATTTTCATGCTGGTTTCCCCATCTCTCCTGATAAATTACCATATCCTTTTATAAAAGATACCAATACAAATATACCTGGCCACAGTGCATTGTTTTATGCCTCTTTCACATTGCCCACTGCCTGTGCAATTTTATTATTTGTATTTGGGTTACATAGCACAAACACAGCTAGGAAGCATACCTCATAGGTCACCCTCTATGACATGTACAGCGCTGTACATGTCATTGAGGGTAACATTTGAGGTAAGGAGGGGAGGTTCAATAAGTGACATTGGATGTTCCATTGGTGGTCGAATTGATGCAATGTGGGAACGCAAGAAGCCTAGTTGGCACCTTGGTATTGACGGAAGAGTAAGGTCTTGATTTTTTTCCTGTATTGCAAGATAGTTTGTATGATCTGGATTGCCACTGGGATGATGTTCCAGTAGGCAGGGGAGTAGCATGAGCAGGCCTGTTTCCTGGTTATTTCCTTGCATGCCAGTTTTGTTTCAAGCCTAACGCTGGCCAGGCTCCGGGAGGAATGCAACATACTTGAGATGTGGAGCTTTGCAGCTATGTAAACAGGTGGGCAAGCAGGGAATTCAGGCAATATTAAAGAGTACTCAGGCTGGGATGGGAAGCCAGTGCAGCTTTCTTAGGATGGGAGAAATGTGGTTGAATGTTTGGTTTCCCATCACTGTGAAAACAAAATCAAAATATTGAGGCTGAGTACCTCAAAAGGAAATACACGGAACACGGGTTACAAAGGAACATACAAAGTACTTTATTTTATACTGAATCCAGTTACTAAGAACAGAGCAAAAATCAGATAGCTATCAGCCCTCGGTGCAACACAACGAACTCCAGCGTGGTTCAGTGTGTTCAGTGAGAGATGTTGTACATTAGAGTGCATTGGTTTTTTATACTCTTTGTGAGCACGATGTCCAGCCCCATTTCGGGTTAATATTCCGCTAATACATCAGCGATCTAGGGTTCATGCCAAGTCTTGCACATCCGCATATAACTGGTGTGCTTTTAATACATATATCAACAAGCCCATACGGCAACTGTGTATTCTGGGATTTTCCATGTAGGTCTTCTCAAACATAAATACAATGTAGTTAAACAAGTGTTCTTCGTTCAGTATTTGAATACATTGTTTTTAACATATGCTCGCGGATTAGTTTCTTTGCACGAGTAATCGTTTACACACAGGTCAATGAAGGATAAGGTCTCAGTTCACAACCTCAACAAGTGGCCTGGAGGCAAGTTACATATTAGCTACATACAGAGGTCAAGACAGCCATGTTGTATTTTGGAATAACATCGTCCACCATTTTTACTCACCGGGTGACTTTACAAAGCGAACCTAAAATGGCGGATTGACCTAAAATGGCGGCTTACATTGATTCTAAGGGGAGGACCTTGCAACACGGATTTCTTCGCAAGCGATTTATAAGCAGCTTGGCGTAGGCCAATATTCATATATTTATTGCGATAGGAGGCACAATATAATTTCTCATTTGACATCATGAGTCAGGCAGTGGCATGCTGGGTGGGCAAGGTGCATCACCAGAATGCCGGTGGGGTAAGCATTTACCCCATCCAAAATATTGCCTCATTCTACTTTCATATTGCTGCATTTGTGCCCCATGCCCCTCACACATTAGCCCAGAACTATCATTTGCCACTTTCAGATTGCAAACAGAAGATTGTCCAATGCTACATTCACATTACATCATAATATTGTTCACTCCCACTTCCACGTTGCCCCATGAAACTGTCACATTGACCCATTTAAATATTGCCCCAGAAAAATACTCCATACCACGTTCACATTTCTGCCAAAATTACTATCTACTACTTGCACACTTCACCCAAAAGTCACAATACATCTTTTGCATTGCTTCAGAATTGCCACGTGTCCCTTTTATATTGCTTCAGAATTTCCCAGAGGCATTTTGACAATGCTGGCAGAGTTGTGCTTTGACACTTTCACTTGGCCCAGAAATCCCACCTGCCTCTTTCACATCACCCTTAGAATCCCCAGAAATGGCCATTGCCACTTACACATTGCACAAAGAACATCTCCATACACTTTCACAGTGCCCCTATTAATATTGTATGCCGCGTTCACGTTACTGCAGGAGTTGCCATGTCTTTCAAATGGCCAATTTAACTACCCCATGAAAGTTGCCATTTGCATGCGAGATGCCCCCTGTCACTATCATGTTGTCATCTGAACATCCCCAGACCACTTTCCCATTACTCTGATAAAGGCCCCGCACAACTCTCATAAAACACCAGCAGAGCTTTATGCAGAGATTCCCTGTCCACAACATAAACACATCCACACGTAAAAACACACCTCTGCACATGCTTGGCAAACACACACACACACACACACACACACACACACACACTTACACAAAACTACACTCAAACACATGCAGATCAAAATCATACTCATCATTGGTTGCCATATCAGTAGCCCATCCCTCACTTTGTACAGCATCATGTATTCAGTCATGCATGTGCCTAGCAAGAGAAGGGTTGTGACGAGGTGGGTGACTCTCTAACTGGGCCAGCCACTATCTCTTCAAGATAGTACTACTGCAGTGCCATCTAATTGGGTAGTGTTGCATCAAACGTCTTCAGTAAGAAAAGAAGGTGTGTGCCAATCTGGGGCTGGGTGTTCAGAGAACAGATCACATCTGCTAGGAAGGATTTCTCTTTACTGCACCTTTCCTTCCATTTTATGGACACCCAAACGTTTTCCTTTTATTATTGATCCTGACCTGTACTTTGTACAGTTTTGTGAAGCCTTAAGCATCACTACACTGTCTTTTGCTCATCTGTTATGGGGAAACTGACTTGTCCTACCGGCTGTCAGTACTGGGAAACATTGTTTCTCTTAGTCTTGCACATTTGTTACTACTTTAGTAACTTGTTATCACTTGTGGTAACTTTTTATCATTGTACAACACATCTTACAATGCAGTACAATTGGGTGCACTTTTTGTTTTGACCTAGACTAACGTTCAAAGGATTTTTCGTTACTCTAGATGGGCTAAATGGACAAGCTGGTGGCAGCAGTGACTTTTTCCATTTGTTTCTGTTTTATATTTTAGCTTCAACACGTTTACTGCATTTGGCTACTAACTGTGGCTAGTGTCCAGACATGGCCGTGCCATATGGTTTTTTGCTTGTCCTTTGGCCATCTTTTTCTTTAGCCTTCTTCCTGGACTGTGAGGTCAGGAACGTCATTATAAGGAATTCCAGTGCCCAGGAAAGCAGAATATTTTGGTGGGCTGCTGGAGGGCTGTGTGTGTTTGTTGGCAGGATGTGGGCTGGGACTGTCTGGTCCCAATGCACAAACTGGTTTCAGTGTGTCTGAGTGGTATGCATGGATTTTCCTGACAGTGCTCCTGATTGGACCACTGCTGGGGTGTGTGTGGGCTAGTCTTGCTATTGGCTAGTTGGCTTTTTGGCTCTTACCTGGCTTTTAGGATAGGAATAGGACCTCTGCACCCATTCTTCAGAGATTCTGAAGTAACCTGAAGGAGCTAAGTCTCCTGTCCAGCTGTGAGACCCGTGAAGAGATCTGACACTCGAATGAGGGAGGCCTGGTAAGCAACTTCTGCTGCTGCCCTGGTGGAGTCCTGTCTTGCTCGTGATCTTCAACAGTCCTGCAAGGGATCTGCCAACCCTGGCGTGGAGAGAATATCCATTCCTAATGTCTGCTTGGTACCCTGCGAAGAAGAGCCTTCGGAAGCATCACAGGACCGTTCTGTGGCTGACCAGCTCTGAGTTTGGACGACCGTGCTGCCGACGTCGCCATTCCGAGTTTCGACTTGGAACTTTTGGGATCCTCAGCTTGCCCTACAATACTCACCTCAGCAAAGATTCGGCATCCAAGCATCAAGGGGATCCGAGATAGGAAGGAAAGTCTGACTGTGACAAGTGAGCTCCTTTACGTCGCTGTGCTTCAGTGACCACCATCCGAAACAGCTAACCTGACCCGAGTCCATTCCTGAGAGGGGTCCTGCATCAACTTTTGCTGCATTCTTCATCCAAGAGACACCAGCAAAAGACACCAACCAGACCAGCTAGAACCTCCAACCCCTGCAAATCGAGGACTGAGGCTAATGGTGGGAAAAGCAACCACTGACCCTCTTCTATTGTCCTGGCAAGTCTGGGAAGAATTGGAGTATGGGGGGTAAGTCACAGTTGTTCTTACCTGCCCCTATACTCCCTTGAAGCGTTCTCTTAACTTTTACAAAACTGTTACTATACTTTGGTTTCACCATACCTTGCTGGCGCAAGCATTCCGAAAGTTGGGGACACTTATATTACTTAGAAGACATTGTCGTCTAACCATTGGAACTGTTCACAGGACCCCAGAGACCCTAAATCCATCTTTCCACCTTCACAAACTTTGTTAGAACTTTCCTGAACATTTGTGCATAAGGCCTCAGACAATTTAGGGAAGGACAATTGGAGTTAGTGTTAACTCTCTGTGGACTATTGGTGCGCAATCTAATCTGTACTTTCTTTTACAGGGTTTGATTTGTATTATGCCCTCAACCAGTGACTGTATATGTGTAATCTATTATTAGTGTTGTGTGAAATTTCTACATGTTAGTAGTAATTTTTCATAGTTTTGCTTGGCCATAAATAATTAAATAACTGTATTGTAATACACACTGTCTAAGTGTAACCTGTGATTCCCATTGTGTGTACTAATTGTGGACCCTTTACAAGCTCACAACCTCTTGAGACTTACCCAAGACCCTCATCACTGCTATCTTCAACTGGGTTGACTACAGCTCCCCAGAGGTGTCCCTGCCACAATGTAGGTTGGCCTTCTATACATCTGTCCACCAGGCCAGAGTATAGAAAATCAGTCCTAACAGCATCCATCCTGTCCTATGGTCTCTTCACTGGCTACTAGTTAAATACCAGATTGATTTTAAGGTGTTTTGTTAGGCCCATCAAGCCCTAAATAGATTGGGTCCACCCCGTGCTCTGGTCTCATCTTCGTACTTATTCTCCACGGCACCTTCTTGGACCCAATTGTTAATTTCTATTTGTTGTTCCTCGTTTGTGTAATCAGAGTTTTTGAACTATGGCCTTTCAATGCTTGTTTCCCATTGCTTAAGGCTTTACCTCTTGCCCACCACATCACATTGTGGGGTTTAATGATAGCCCCAACACACGAAAAGGAAGGCCTGGTAAGGCCTTTCTGTGAAATACCTTGGTCTAATGGCAAGGCAAACTGCAAAACATGACAGGCCTAAAACCTTAACACAGTGAAAGGGCCTGGTGAGTGAAAGTAGGTGTCTTGCTGAAAATGACACAATGAACAGAGTATCCTGAAAAGATGTGTCCTGCTGAAGATCACACAAGGAACAGTGTATTAAGGAAACTATGTGTCTTTCTACAGTTGAAACACAGGGTATGCTGAAAAGTATAACCAGATAGCAAATTGAAAAGGCACATTGCTGGTTGAGAGATATACACAGCATTTTCATTGAAACTGCCTCACATCAAAATGATGTGCACCTTGAGAAATTAAATAAGTGGCCCTAACCTGCAAAAGTCAAATCTATGTTAGAATCTTTCATTTAAGGTGACTAAGGCATGTACATAGAAATGCATGTGTGAGTGGCCAAACCAAACAGCATCCCTTCAATTTCAGTTTGACACATTAATACAAATGCTGCAGGAAAGAAGAGATGACCATATTAGTAAAAACGGTATTGAGCAATGATAGAAAGACAAAAATCGCACTAGGAAAAGAATGCCACAATTGAAAAGTCTATTTTGTTTCAGATGCAATATGTGAGCCACCTCTGAGCACAAGCAAAACATGCCCTTATTTTGGGTTTCTAAGCAGATTTCTGAAATGACTGTCCCGTTTCAGGCCTGCCTGACTTATTATCTGGAAGGGAGATCTCTGGGTGGGTGAACATGCTTGAAAATGCAAAATATTAGATCAGAACCACAGTCAACTTTAGATTGCAAAGACAAAACAGGAGATGCTAACATGGCCTCCTGAGATCAGAGACCATCCGGTGACTGAGTTAGAATCTCCTCAGCCCATTAACTCTCAAAGAACAAAAGGCTTTTACCCCAACCTTAAACAAACAGTCAGCCCAAGAGATGCCAGATGCTCGGAACCATGTGTTTCCAGGAAAATGAGACCAAGAAACAAAAATGGAACTGTTACCTATCTGTATAAATATGTGTCTTGACTTTCATTGAAAATTATTTTTTATGCAATATGTTTGATATCATAATACTTACAGACTCTGGATGGATCTCATTTGAAAGCTGTTGCCGAACCTGTTGCAATGCCACTATACATATTTAACTTTTGGAAACTCTATAGAAATCTAAAATGTATTCTTAGCTTCCTGCAATATGTGCCAAAGTCAAGATTCGGGAAGATGTGAGCCTAGTGAATCATGTAACTGTATATACATTTTAGTACTGTAGATTGTTATAATTGTTGTGCAAATTGGAGGAAAAAACACCATTACTGTGTGCAATCTTGTGGTGCAAACATGAAAGTCATCTTGTTAAGTCTGCTTTGAGTGGGGGAACATAAATATCTACATATCATGGTAATTATTGGTACATTACAAAATGTTGCCATGAGGGACTTTTTGGGTATAAAGTTGACAGCTAAAAAATGTGTAAATGACAGAAGCGGTGTACCTCTCCACTCCACTTCAATAAGGGCACTCCAATGGCCTATATGGCAGACAAGGGTTGGTTCTGAGGAGGAGGAAGAGAGGATAATCCTCCATTGAGAAAGTTAGCACCAATAAACTGTCACCTCTAGTTGTAATAATTGGAGGTGTGGCTTATACATCAAAAATGCTTGCTCTATGCAGAAGGGGAATAATAAGGACAGAGAAAGATCAGACAAGGAGAAGAGTTGCCTAAAAAACATCTTTGAGGGAGCGCGGCCAAGCATCTTCCAGGACTTGCCCTTAATCCACCTCAGGGTATCCTGAGACAGCTGCCTGGCATCTTGGGCAGAGAGGCCTTAACATTGAGAGGACATAAACTTTGCCTGGGAGAGAGAAAATGGGGAAGCCAACAGCTGACGATGCCCTGATCCTCAAGGAGAACCTAATGACGGATGAAAGTTGGTGATGATGTCTGACAGAAGTGTCCAGACCCTATGCTGTCCAAAAGTAGCCTTGCTACCTTCCCTGGGTGCCCCAAAACAGAAGTCCCACATAAGTAGAATTGATCCATTTGAAACCAACTGTGTGGGTGATCTGTCTGCCTTACTATCTTCCCTTCATAGTGGGTGGGGGCCAAAAGTTGTAGACCCTTATCATATTTGACTGTATATTAATTTAACTCCCAAACAGATTGATGAACAGGAACTTAGAAGAGTTAAAAAAAATCCAACCTCTCTCCTAGCAGGAATAATGTTATAGTCACATACATTAATTGGGGTTTCCTGGCCACAAAAACGAAATTTGTAATTGTCACCATTCTCAAAATTTGTATTGGAACCAAAAAGGTATGTGCTCCATTTCCAATCCTTGTCTTTAAAACAAAGGCCAAATTCCCCACTGATACCCCTGCCCAAAACTTGTTTTTAAACAAAAGGTATAATTATCCCAAAATGAAAAACCCAATTGTCACTCCTTTAAAATTTTATTTAAATAAAAAGACATTTTTGTCACAAAATGAAAACCCCAACTGTCACCACTCCTTAAACATTGGATTTAAACAAAGGGGTGTCATTGGCTTCAAACGACATTCTTAAACTGTCCCCACTCTCTTGAACAGGCCTTTAAACAGAGGGGTGCTGCCATTCACTTATGCCTGGGTGTTTGGGTGCCTGGGGCATAAGTGCTTTTTAAAAGAGAAATTAGTGTAATTTCCATTGAATGATATGCACTCTCTCCTGAGAATAAGTGACACCGACAGCAGAACAATTTCGGTATTGCTTTTGGGTTAAAAGGAAACAGGGTGCTATTTGCAACATGTATTTGTAAAAATCTGTGTTTTCAAAACGGCCAGCATTTAGCAAGTGTGCAGAGGAACCATATGTATCAAGCATTGTACATGTAATGTATGACCCGTTTTAAAAATCAAAATGGTGCTTTGTTGTTAATCTAAATTTGATCAAGTACTATTTACCTGTTTATTGTTGAAATTGTGTTTGGTGCCACAGAGAAGGTGGTGTGTGTTACCAGTAAAGATCTATTGAACATAACGTATAGATACATTTATATTCTGCCTAAACCCCTCCCTGGTTCTTGGCTCGTTGTTAGCACAGGCGGAGGGATCTACGTGGCTCCATGTGAGTCATAGATAGGCCGTGTATTGTGGTCATGTTTAATTGGGGGTAGAGGAACAACCTATGCTGAGCGTGGTCTCCCAATATATCGTTCCAATATCCCACCATCTTTCTTTTAGACAGTGCTTAGGGACGCACCCTTTTCAATGATCCTGAGACCTTAGTCTGAGTTGTTATTGTTATTTCTGCTTCAGTGACTTGACACCGTCACGTGACCTAACACTTAGGAAATAACCATAACATAACATTTATTCACCCTTGCCATTCCCTGTGTGTGCTTTAGGCAGAGGATACGGTTAGTAAGTTCTACACCCACCAGGCTGTGACAGGCAGGACATTAAAGGAACCTGCATTGGCAATGCCAACTGTTTTGGCTTTTGTGTAGGCACAGCCTTTGTGGTTTTAACTGGCCATTCATGGTAGCAGGTGCAAAATTGTGCGAGTACCTGGGCATCTAAAAGCAGTGTCTGGCAAATGCCTAATACTTATGCACAAGCCAATACTTGTTTCAAACAGGACTTCAGGGAAGGACATGCATAGTGATTATAAATAAAGTGGTGAAAGGCAGATCTGGCTAATACCAGCAACCGGCTTAGAGCTCCAATTAATTCATTAACTCTCAGAAGAGTGCTTTAAAAAAACACTGGCAGGCTCTTCGAAGACATAGTAATGTAAACGGTAGAGATAGCACAGGGGCAATGCGTTGGTCTTGGCAACACGCCCAAGCAGAGCAGCAGAGGTTCGAATCCTGGATCTGCGCTTAGAAACCAAACTCAGCTATGGTATTAGGCACGTTATACAAAAGCAATTTAAATGAGGCTTGATTAAAGGTAGCTTAATAATTTCCCATGAGGGGGTGTTTTTTTGGGGTGGGGGTGGGGTGGGAATGGCCATAGGGATTAGCATGACCAAGGGCAGTTAATCAATGGTGGTGGGTAAATAACAAAAAAAACACCAACAAGCTGCGTGTCTCTCCTGCTATGGCATTTCTCCCCATCTATAGTCGAATTCAAAAGTTGTGGCTTATAGCTAAACATGAGGTCCTTTCCCCAGCGTGGGCAAAGTAGTAGGCATTCTGGACAGTGAATGTGACTACCATTGTCATCATCATCTAGTAGCCCTGTGCTCCCAGACATCTTGTTCTGTGCTGCACGTGCATTGTTTGCAAATGGTAAAAAGCACCCTCACCCTCAAGTTGCACACGAGCGCGTGTCAAACAGGTACGGGTTCTGAAATGCAACTCCAATTGCTGTGTGCTGGCACCTGCATGGACCTGAGAAATTGGGTGAAGGGGTGGTGCCCTTGCCACCCCAATGCCTTATGCACTCCTGCCTCTGAGGCCAGGTCTACATACTTCAAAACTGCATGAATAACACAAAATCAAATAAGAGTGGGAAATTCCCATTGGGCCTGTCATATCGATGCGCAGGCTATTAACCAGAAAAAGACATATCCCATCGGGCTATGTGGCCCTGTAACAGTGCGAGTGACTACGTCACAGTAGATGACTTCATGCGTCCTGCATATACTGCTTTCCGTGAGCGCAGCGGAATTCTGGGAAATAACGCTACACACGCTTAGATCTCAGTGTGTGGTGTCAGCTCAGCTGCATGCACCATGGCAGTGCTGCTGCTTTCAATCTCTGTACACAGTAAATCACCGAAGGACAACACGTAGTTCCATGAATAGACAGTGACAGCGCGTTCTAGGCTTTTCCAGCAGGAGCAGGTCTCAGCGCTTGAAGCCTTCTGTCCTATGTAATTACACATGTCATCCCTGCCTATTTGGGCCCCCGGTGAGTCAGCGCCTTGCTTTCAATACACGGTAATCCCCGCCCCTTTCATCTCACGTTTACTCACCGTCTCCACCTGCCATATGTTCAGAGCTCTCCCTACTCGTTCATCACTAGCACTCGCTCATGCACCACAACTCGATACCTTTTGGCTTTGAACCTCATCTCCCTCCGTTGTCTTTATTGTTGATCTTTCTTTGATGGTTCGTATGGTTGAAACAATGTGTCATTTAACACAAAACACAGAGATATTCACAGCGCCTCCAATGCACATAGATATTCACACAATGTCATACGCACTTACACATATTTACAAAGTTCCCCATTGGTGTTCTCCCTTCAGAATAATGGTGTACATGGTTGTGAAGATTCTTTCATTACATTTAGAGGTAGTCGGATGACATTTGAAAAATAAATTAAAACAATAACAAGTGTTACATTTTATTGTCAATAGATTTCAGGACAGGAGTCTCCATTAAAAAATACCAACAACATACGGAAACAAAACTCAACGAAAAAAAACATGCATTGTTTGATGTCACGAGAATGTCCATGCATCTTTAGCAGGTTTCAGGAACAATGTTGTTTGCAGTTTGTACAGAGGACATTCTTAATTAGCACCTGGGGCAGGTTAGCCACCCAATCAGGTTGCTCGGATCACGTGCTGAATTCCACGATTCAAGCCCACGTTCCGAGCAACCAGCAGGCCGCTCTTCCGCCCGCCATCTGCCCCCCACCCTGCCCTCTGAGATCTCTTGACACCCCCTTACCTGATTCCATTGTCGGTTGCGCCCCCGCCAACGTCCCCCGCATCCCTGCAGGGCACCATGGAAATTGAAGAGGGGCTCTACATGGAGCCCCGCCTTCCATCTCCATGGTGGCCATCTTTGGAAAGTATTTTGTTTAAATTAATTAACCCCCCGAGTGTGTCCTGTGCATTCAAACAAAATTGAGCACACTGGGTTTTCAGATTGAAAAACGGGTAGCTAATAGCAATAATAAAGCTCTCCTAGACTTAGGATTCTCCCAGCTAGTCAATGACCCCACCCACATCAAAGGTTGTATATTAGATTGGATAGCGGATCACAACTGTGCAGTAGATGTAAGTTCCAATACCCCATGCCCATGGACCAATCACCATCTACTGCACTTCTTCATACCCTCCAAAACAGCTGCCAACCCAAACTCACCTGCACCAGCCACTATGGCTAGATCCAAGGAACTACTTACCGCAGAAAGAATTATCCCCCTCCTCGACACTTCGGTGCTTGCCCACCCAAATTCCAACGATCCTACAGAACTAGTAGAGATCTACAATACCACTCTAAAAAAGGTACTAGACACCATAGCCCCATTGAAATTCAAAAAAGCCAAGCACATTCTACATGTGAACTCTTGGTTGACACAAGAACTCTCGACACCCGCACTGCTAAAAGAGCAGCACTAACTGCATGGCAAACAAATCCTTCTACCATCACAAGAGACACATACACCACAATCGCCAAACAATATAAATATGCCATCGCCAAGGCCAAAGCCGCCACATACAATTCCAGAATCCAGAAAGCCAACTCCCAATCAAAAGAGTTATTCGCCATTTACAAAGAACTGTCCATCCCTCCCACATCCACACAACCTACAGAAAAAACCCAAATATGGTGCAACAACATCCAACACACCATGTTAAACTAAATTATAACTCTCCAAAACAAAATCAAGACTCAATATGACAAACTTCCCAGGATCACTCCGCCCTCATCTGAGCCATCAACCCTCCAGATGGTCCAAGACCCTCCACACTCCACAAACAAGCCTACACTCTTGTCATTCAGGGAAGTAACATTACATGAGGCTACATTTCCGATCTCTGGTATCAGGGTCTTTGGTGGTTAAGTCTCTTTTCTACAAAAAGTCTCTTGCCTCCGAGGACCTGATGGGTTCAAAATAACAAAACAAAAAGTTCCTTTCCGCATGTACATTGGGTGATGACGCAACACCCCTGGATCCCCCACTTCTGGACTCAGCTCCTTCTCGAAGGTTAGACTCCCTCTGTCTGGTCCACTACGTCTTTTATTCCAAAGATTTCACCTTTTGCATTCACAAGTTTCAATGGGCCTCATTATGACATTGGCGCTAGCTGTGCCTGTCATGGTCCGATCTGGTGGACAGAAAGGCACCCACGAGCACAACTCGTAGTTTGCCAGTACAGGAAGTACGGTACCGACATGCTTACCGGCATGCTTACCGGTACTGTAATTCCCGGACCTGTAAAAGCAAGGAAATATCGAGGATGAGTACCACAAAAGGAAATACACCAAACACGGGCTTATAAAGATTCACAGATCTTTATTCTATTACTACTGCGCAGTTACAAAGAAACAAAAACAGATACAGATAGCTATCTGGCCCTCAGTACATCACAGCGAATACCAGCCCTTTCGGTGTGAGAAGTGAGAGGTACTGGAAATCTAAACAATTGTGCATTTTATACATTTTTGATAATAATGTCCAGCCCCTCTGCAAGTTAATAATCCATGGTCTAGAGTTTGTGCCAAGTTCACTTATGGGTTGTACGACAATATGCACATGGATCATCCTCGGTTTACATACAAACAGGTTACAATGGCAACAGTGTCTTCTTGGACTTAACAGTAAGCCTTAGCACATGTCCCTCACAATGCAGTTCAGCCAGTGTCCACGTTCAGTGTTTTCTTAACATTGTGTTCGATGTATGTCCGTGGATCAGACTTATTGGTGCAGACAGCCCTAGGACAACAAGTCAGACATGGGACAAGGTCTTTTCACTCAACCCAAACATTCGGCAAGCGGACAGTCTAACCATTAACTTTAGTGCAAAGTTTGGGAAGGCTCCGTTCCAAGCGGGAAACACTGTCCACCATTTTAGAACACAGAGTTACATTTGAATGGAAATCAAAATGGCGGATGAACCTAAAATGGCGGCAAAGTCGATCTAAAATCAGAACTTTGCAATGCGGTTTTCTTCACAGAGCAACTGGGTTTAGGCCAATATATACGAGAAAGGAGGCACAATATGATTTCCCATTTAACAAATCCTCCTTTTGGTCTAAGCCAAGCGCTAAACTACTTCTAGTCACTTTACGAGTAACTCCACGTCTCAATGTCCATACATCCTGAATCACTATCAGAGATATCGATCACCCTGAGGTCAGATACTGAGATTTCTTTCAACACAAATTTGATGGTCATTTTCTCAGGGGCGCATACCTTGTTTCCTAATTTAACCATCGCCTGTGCACAACATCCTCCTAACACCAAACATATACCTGCAAGACATTGTATACAACAACAGAAAAACAACAGAATACCCAAAATGATCAGCAAGACTGAAAGTAGCTTCCATCCCAAAGATCGTAAGAAGTCCCAGAACCAAGCACTAAGATCCCAGTTTCCCTTGGGAACATGCACTTCTGAACTAAGGACGTGCAGATTTTGTATTGCCTTAAAGATAGTTGGGGAGGAATCTGGCACGAAAACGCAACAAGCGGACCCCACTAATTAACATACCCCACCACGCTGAGCCAGGATGACGTCTAATGCCATCCAGTTCTGAAGTGCCACTAACCTTATCGCTTTTTGTTCTAAAGTCATGTTATAGAGTATGTCAGTGGTCCGGTTGATGGTCCTCTCCAGTACTCTCGCTAGTCTTCTGATATCCTCAGAATTCAATATTTGCCCCCAAAATGGTACGAAGGATTTTGCTACGTCACCCAGAACTTGTGCTGAAGTATCTCCATTCTCGTTCCGCCTTGGACGAGCCTTTGAGATTTCTACAGTGCTTGCTATTAATACCCCGGGCAACATAATCCCTAAATAACAGGTTCCCTGCCAATCCCTAGGTAACCATGGGAAAGCTACATTACCGCAAACAAAGCAGACAGGTTCACCTACATACAAAGGTCTGTCCTCACTGGTCAAGTTTGCAACGTTGGCACAACCCTTGAAATCACCCATTGACTGAGTACCATTCCTCTGTATGCAGAAAGAAACTGAGTTGGGGGTATGGTTAACAGTATAGGAAGGTGGCGTGGCATCCCTATTGCCTATAGGAGCCATCTTAAAAGAGATCAGAGGTTGAAAAGGACAGGACAGTCTATCGGAAGGCCTAATAGAAGCAACATTAGGTTTGCTCCTATTCGCAAAGAGTGAGCATCCCAGGGGCATTAGAACACGTTTCTCAAAGTCATTCAAATTAGTTCCATCAAAGTTCCCCGAGATGCTATCGTTCCATTGACCAAAGAATAGTGCCCTTAAAGAAGCATAGCATGCAGTAGTCAAAGGTAAAGGATGAATATACCAGCCCAGCCCCTTATCCCCGTTTTGTGGTAAATGCGAGCAGACCCAACAATTGGATTTGTTAAAAATGGTATGTGTGGCATTCATGATGAGTAATAGAGTATTGTTATGGTAACTCTGTCGGTGCTGAGAGTCTCTAGGAGATAGAGTGTGCAGATGCACGAAGGGTGTAGAAACAGTAGATACATTTTCAGTGGGTAACAAAATTTCAAGCGGATGTACTTCCTCCAAATACCAAAACCCTAAGGCAATTATTATTGTGAAACCAGTTAACATAATCAAAAGACAACAATACTGTTTCCTGAGGCCCCACGGGCTCAGGGAGAGTCCCTGACGCACTCTCGATGCTTCGTGATCGTTGGCTGCAGCACTGGTAGGGGTATCTGTGTCTTCTGTATCGTGTGGCAAAGGGAAGGGAATCCTCTTGATGTGTGACGCTTGGATCCAGTGTTTCTGCCCCGCCACTCGCATGGCGGTCTGTGTGACCAAGAGAACTTGATGTGGGCCCCGCCAACAAGGTGCGAGGCAGGATGCTCTCCCAAACGACTTGACTAAGACCCAGCTGCCTGGCCGTATACTGTGGCCTGGGCTCTCATACTTAATAGGGAGGGCTTCTCGTACCTGTTGGTAAATCAATTACAGAGTTTTAGTTAACTGGCCACAGTAATCAGAAAGAAGTACATGTTCAATGTCACGCAAAAATCGGGGTTTAGGTAGGCCCCAAATGTTAGCTGGCCTACCCATGACCACCTCAATTGGGGAGAGCCCAGTCTTAGTTTGTGGGGTGGTTCTCATTAATAACAACACGATCGGTAAGGCGTCCGGCCATTTCAGTTTTGTGCCGGCACACGTCTTAGCGAGCTTGTTCTTGATGATGCTGTTGTGTCTTTCTACCAAACCAGCTCTCTGAGCGTGTTTAGCTGAATGGAACCGTTTATCGATCTGTAATCCCGCACATATCTGCAGAATTACAGCAGCGATAAAATGTGGACCATTGTCCGACCAGATGACTCTTGGCAAACCAAACCTTGGAAAATATTCCTTCAGCATGGTCTTTGCCGTTGTCATGGCTGTGACATCTATAACAGGAAAGGCTTCAACCCATTTACTAAAAGTGCAGATAACCACTAGTACATACTTATAGTTGTTGCAACGCTCCATTTCAATGAAATCAAAATGTATCACTTCGAAGGGGAAAGAAGCTAGACCAAAACTACCCCTAGAAGTCGATATACCCTTTCCCATATTATGCTGCAAACAAATCATGCAACTCTGAATGAAACATTCAGCTACTTTGGAGATTTTATCGTTCACCCAGACATTTTGCAACATTTTGGTAACTTTCCGTGTACAGATATGAGGGGGACCATGAGCCATGGCGACCATCATTGTAATGTACGCATCTGGCAGCAACCATTTCCCTTCTACCTTGTCCACCCAACACCCGTCATCATCCAATTTTGCCAAACCCTCAGCCCATTGTTTAGATTCCTCTAACGTGGCATCAGCTTGAATACTTTTCACAGATTTGATACCCTCATCCAAAGAACAGACCTTTGTGGCTTCCCTTGAAGTATACATTTCTGAATAGAGATCAGTGGCAGTCTGTTTGGCTATCTGGTCAGCGAAAGCGTTCCCTTTTCCCACATTATCTTTGATCTTCTGATGCGCTGCGCATTTCATGATTGCTAACTGAGTGGGGAGTGCAAGCGCTGAGAGTAACCGTATTATCAAGGAGCCATACTGGATTTTAGTGCCATGTGAAGTCAAGAAACCTTGTTCTGCCCAAAGTCTGCAAAAGTTGTGAACTACCCCAAAAGCATACTGACTATCAGTATATATATTTACTCTAAGCCCTTTGGAAAGTTCACAAGCTCGAGTCAATGCTATAATCTCTGCGGCCTGCATGGTGTTATGCATGATTCTTTTGGTCTCCACAACCGTGCTCAATGTGGTAATTGCATAAGCAGCCGTGGATGTACCATCCGGAAGTTTGAAACAGGAACCATCACAAAACAGCTCCCCTTGTGGTTTATTCAAAGGAGTATCTTTTAGATCGATTCTGCCTTTTTTCTCTTGCTCTGTGGTGTAAAGGCAGTCATGTGACTCTTTGCCACTGCAAGCAGTACCTTGAGGGAAAGGTTAAAGTTCAGCCGGATTGAGAACGCAACATCTCTGAATTTTAATGTGCGGTGCAAACAAGATCAATTTGTATCTCGTTAATCATGCGGAAGTGAGGTGTTGCGTTTGTGTTCTCTTTAATAGAACATCTACAGAGTGAGGTACCATCAGGGTTAAAGCATGGCCTAGGACCATTCCCTCGCTCTGTTTTACGGACGCAGCAGCAGCAGCGACAGCTCGCAAACATCTTGGCAAAGCGCATGCAACAGGTTCAAGGGCGGAAGAAAAGTAGTCGCACGGTCTGTTCTTCCCTCCATGTTCCTGCATTAATACAGCCAAAGCACATCTATCACATTCATGCACATACAACACAAAGGCCTTTTCATAATTTGGTGTGCCCAAAACTGGTGCCGAACACAGTGCAGTCTTGAGCAGATCAAACGCTTGCTGGTGTTGCATGTTCCACAGCAGTGGCGAAGAAATGCTCTTCTTCGTCAAAGCCAACATTGGTTTAATCGTTAACGAGAAGTTGGGGATCCACTGCCTACAGTAAGAAGCCATTCCTATCAAGGCTCTGACTTCCTTTTGTGTATTTGGGACAAACATGCTAGAAATGATTTTTATCCACTCAGGCATCAACCTTCTTCCCTCCTTTTACAGGAGGTAGCCTAAATAGGCGACCTCCTGTCGACAATACTGAAAATTTTTGAGTGAAGCTTTGTGTCCATGTTGTGCTTGGTGAATAAGCAACAACACGGTGCCCTCCTTACAGGCACTCTCTCAGTCAGCAGCTAAAAGTAGATCATCTACGTACTGAAGCAGTGTACAAGTGGTGGGCAACTCAAGTGTATCAAGCTGCTCTTTCAAAGCCCTACTATAGATGCTAGGACTTTGCGTGTAACCTTGCGGCACACAGGTAAAGGTAAAGGTAAACGAACATCCTCCTAAAGTGAACGCAAACAGATATCTACTATCTTTGTGTATAGGAATACTAAAGAAAGGGTTCTTAAGATCCACAACACTAAAGTGAGTAGCAAAAGCCGGAATCATGGTTAATATTATTGTCACATCAGGCACAATGTGAAATTGTGGAGAAACAATATTACTGATGGCACTTAAATCAATGATGAAACGAAAAAGGAATTGCATTATTGCCTTTTTTGTACATGGGCAAAATCGGACTATTGCACAAACTACCTGCAATTTCCTCAATTACCCCACGATGCACAAACTCGGAGACTATGCATTTCAAAGCTTGCTCACCATCAACCGAGATCTTATACTGAGGAATACGTGGCAACTTTACTCTATGTTTCAAAATAATCTTAGCAGGTTCAATTTGTAGAACACCGACATCATTATCGTCAATTGCCCACAAACACTCCGGAACATCACTAAATTCCAGCAGCAAAGGTCTGGTCAGGAAATGAGAGACAGAACGTTTCTGTGGTGAAATCATCAAACGCACTCCATCCGAAGAACAATGAATTACCGCATTTAATTCCTTCAACAGATTCAACCCCAACAAATTCTCTCCACAGTTCGTAGTCAAAAGAAATGGACAGTGGTCTGTGAATGGACCCAATGTAATCGGTACCGACAAAGAAATTGGACAGACTACTGGTGTACCAGAAAACCCTTCAGAAACATTGGTTTGCCCTGACAGTGGAATGTTGCACTTCTGTGCTCCTGTATCTATCAAGAATAGATGTTTCCTATTTCCCACTATCATCTCAATGTAGGGACCTTTCTGATTAATGGTAATAGGCATTGGTTCCAAACCCTGCTTCGGGCAATCCTGTCACATCTCTGCGCCAATGGTCGCTTTGGCAGCGCCGCCGATTGTGCGGAGCCCTTTGCGTCCGCCTGTCCAAGATGGCCGTGGACAGCTTTCCCGTAGCGGTTCACAACGGTATAGACTTTGCACGCTCTTCTACGACGCAGGCGAGCGGTCACATGATCCCATATAGGAAAGGAAACACGGATACCTGCCGCGTCGCTACTCCTGAATGGGACGCTTCGTAAGTTTCACCACTTAATAGACGTTCACTACTACATGATTCCTTGTCACTATTCTTCCCTGCAATTCACTCTCTTTCCCTTTCTTCCTCCTTGTTACTTTTCCTCTCCAGGCTTAACAGAACCTTATTTTCCCTCTGCAACTCTCGTGCTTCCGGCACCCTCTCTGACTGGTCGCTCCCTCAACCATCCCTTTCAGAGTAAGTTAGCATTCTTTCTTTTCCCTGGTCCTCTATCCTTTCATAATAGTTCTCTTACAGAAAGCATATCTTTTCTCTTCAAGGGAAACTGATATAAGGTTTCTGGCTTTAGGGACCAGAAATCGTGATTTCCGATAACTTTGAATCTCTCGGCTGAGAGTTCAACATTCTTCCAGTAAGTGTAGATCTCTGCCTTTTCTGCACATCTCCTGAAGTTCCGTGCTAAATATTCTTACCTGTTATCTTACCTGTATTGTATACTCCCAGATGACATCATCGAGATGACCTTGGCTTACCTCAAGACACGCCCGGAGCACCTGTGAACACCATTGTCCAGGGTTTTCTTCCCCTGAGGGTTTCACTGGGAGGACTTGCTCACACCCACTCTGGTGTATTTTACCCCCAGAGAGGGTGGAGCAAGATCGATCAGGGGGATTCTTATTTCTACATTTGCTGCATACCAGGGACTTGCTGTCAGATCAGGTTAGTGCCATTTAAGCCTTGGAAGGGTTTTTTCTAAGCTCCTCGGATTCTACCGATAGTGATATGACAAATCCTAGTGAAACAGAATGTCGTCAAAAGGAAATTCTTCAGAGAGGTAAGCAGCAGAAGGATGATCAAAAATGTTTCTATTATCCACACTCGGTGCCTGATTATCCTGCGAAAAAGGTTGCGAATTTTGTGAAAACTGACTTCTACCAGGACCCCCTACCCCAGGGCGGCCTCTGGATCGCCTACCCATGGTACCAAATGCGTTATTCGACCTCTGCTGGAGGATCGTGCATTGTGCTCGCGTATGACCCTATTGTCTGCAATAAACACACTGGTTCACGTTTACAGGGCCCAATGGCGCATTTCCCTGTGGAGCATACTGATACCTAAATTGTGAAGTACCCCCTTTAGGGCCTCTAACAATTTGCTGTAATAAAACTTTTGTTTTCAGGTCTCCTTTTCTTTTTTCAATTCTTTCTTTTTCGTTATTGACATGATTCTCATAGTACTGAGCCATATGCAGTTGTAACGTTCACCTTGTATCCACAGGGACACCTCTGGACTGGTCTGGGACACTTCTGGCCTCTCTACACCTTCCACAGACTTTGTTCTGCCAGGAATCAGTTCTAGAAGATATGAGGGGGGATTTAGCGACTTCTCCTTCTCTCCCGCGGCCCACCTCCCAGTTTTCCCTTGCGGCTTCCCCTTGAGGCTTTGCTCACCTTGATTTTTGTAATGCCGCTCTCTCCGTCCTGCTATACTAGGCAGGGGCGTGTCGTTGTTGGCTTGATCCGCTGAGTTACTTAACTGGCGTTTGCCTGGAGTCCAGACTGGCTGCGACTCCAACTTTCAGGTAAGTCTTTTTAGTGTTTTTTGAGTAAAGTCTATATTGATGAATGTCCAAGTAACCTTCTTCTCTTGCAGAGGCTGATGGGGATTGCCGAGGCCGACAACTGAGTTCGAGAAGGTAAGGATGCGCTCGGTGTGGCACTGAAAGCGTCCTTGCAAGTTGACTGACCTGTGCTTTGTTTCTTTGCAGGTTACAGAGAATTCCTGGAAGCGCAATGTATTGGGAGAGAACGCCAAAGGTGATGTTCGGAATGGCAGAGGCCTTCCAGGTGAGATGGTAAGTAGCTTCTAATTCTTGCCTCTTGTGTCCCGAAGATGTAGCTAGGGACCGATGGAAGAGTCCTCAAAGGCTCCTACTAGATGGAAGAGCTGGAGCTGAGCAGGTAAGGATAGCGATGTTCTTCCAAGTTGTTCGCCCGAGCAGGCCAGGATACAGAGGAGGACCCGGTGAACGTCACGCTGCTAAAGCAGAATAACGCGAAGCGCGTGCCTCGGGTCAGGCGTGGTTTAAATACCCGGCAGGTATCCCAGGTGCCTTTGGGGCGGACCCCGCCCTGCAGCTAGCCTGCTTGTTGCAGTTCCCCGATAATCCTTGTGGGGGCACCCGTGTTCACCCATTGTCCATTGGAAACCACACTTGCCAAGTGAACCTGGTGCCAACGGTGCCAGGATTGCATCCAAGGCACCCACAACAGGCTAGTGTGGGTCTTTCTGGCCTTGGGACAGTGCTGAGGCAGGGGCCATGGTGCCCAAGACCCATAGTCTGGGTTCAAGGTTGTGACAGCACTCTCCCCCAAGGCCCCTCTCACGGTGATCCTCCTGCCCGGACCTGGCTTGTCTGAGTGCTCTTGATGGAAACGTTGAAGCAGGCGCGGAGCATGGATGTACTCACTGGGCTCCCATGTTCTGTCCTGCGGACCATAGCCTTTCCAGTCCACCAAATAGTAGAGTTTTGTCCTCACATACTTAGAATCCAGGATGTTCTTTACTTCGTACTACAGTTCTCCATGAATGATTACGGGCCCTGGTGGGGTAGTAAGCCGAGTTCCCAACTTTACCGGCTTTAGAAGTGACACGTGGAACACCGGGTGTATCTTCATGTGGTCAGGTAATGACAACCTTACAGCAGCTGAGTTAATGACGGATTCCGCTGGGTACGGTCCCAGAAACCATGGGCGAAATGTCTGCTTTCCCTTAATAGGTATGTGTTTTGAGGCTAGCCACACCAGATCCCCTACTTGGTAGTCCAGAGCCTTTAGTGCAATGTTGAGCTGCATATTTTTTCTGGTCTGCCTTGGCTAGTTGCAGATGTTCTTGAGCTCTCTTGAAGGCCTGTGTGATGGTTGTGTGGAGGGTGTGACGGCTGGCATCTCCAGAGTCGTCGGGATGTCTAGCTCGGATGTGCCCAGGTGTCTTCCGTAGAACTTAAAGAACGGTGTTTGTCCATTACTGCTGTGCAATGAGTTTTTGTAGGCGTATTCGGCGATCCATAAGAGATCTTTACAATCTCCTTCTGTTTGGTGGAGCATGCAGCGTAGGTACTGCTCGAGGGTACCTGATTCGTTCTCTCAGTTTGACCGTCTGTTTGGGGGTTGTGACTAGTGGACAGTCAGATGTCTATCTGGGCTAGAGAGCAGCATTTTCTCCAAAAGTTGGACACAAACTGAGTTCCTCGATCCGATATTAGGGCTGAAGGGAATCCGTGCAAGCGCACTACCTGCTCGAGGAAGTTCCAGGCGAGACCGGAGACATTAGGCAAACCCTTGAATGGAAAGAAGTGAGCCATTTTGGAGAATAGGTCTACTACTACCAGGATGGTGTCATAGCCATGACAAGAAGGGAGGTCCGTAATAAAGTCTAGGGACAGTGTGTGCCACAGAGCTGGCGGAATGTCCAAAGGTTTGAGGAGTCCTGCGGGTCTTTGTTTGGAGGACTTGTTCTGGGCACAGATTCCACAAGACGTGGCCAATTTGATTACATCTTTGCACCACGTTGGCCACCAGTAACTCCTCTTTACTTTAGCCAAGGTCTTTGCAATTCCCGGGTGTCCCTCTATGAGAGAGTCATGGTACTCAGATATAACTTGTTCTTGCAGTTCCTTCACCGGCACGAACAACCGGTTCCTGTAGTACGGCAGTTGGTCCTTAACACAAAAGTGCTCACCTCTGGAACCCCATTCTTGTAGTTGCTCTTGAGTTAGCACTTGCCGAACTTTGTATAAGAGCTCGTCCTGGGTCATGGTGGTGGTGATACCTAGGATTCTGTCATTAGGGATAATGGCCACGGGATTAGGAGTCACAAGTGCCATTTCCTCGGTGCCCATGAGCGAAAGGGCATCCGCTTTGCCATTCTTAACTCCAGGTTGATACGTGATTACGAAATTGTACTCTGCAAAAAAAAGACCCCAACGTAGCTGCCGAGATGACTGAGCTTTCGCATCCTTTAAATAGTGGGGATTTCGGTGATCTGTTATCCCAGTGATGGTATGTCTGGCTCCCAGTAAATAATGTTGCCAAGCCTTAAATGCGGCCTTGATGGCCAGAAGCTCCTTATCGGTGATGGCATAGTTGAGCTCCGGCGGCGTGAACTTCTGCAACCAAAAGACCACTGGATGCAGTTGGCCTGTGTGCGGGTCCTTCTGCGAAAGCACTGTGGCCATCGCTATACTGGACGCGTCTGTTTCTACAATATAGGGAAGGTCTGGACATGGATGCTGCAGGATCGGGGCTGTAGTAAACTTCGCCTTGTGTTCTTGGAAAGCCTTCTCCGCCTCCTCTGTCCAGCGAAAGGTCTTGTTGCATTTCCGTAAGAGTGAAGTAATCGGGTGCACAATTTGGGAGAACCCGGGAATGAAGCGGCGGTAGAAGTTTGCGAAACCCAGCATACTCTGGATACCCTTGATGGAACTTGGTTCTGGCCAGTTGAGGACCGCATCAACCTTATGAGCGTCCATGCGTATTCCCCTGGGTGAAAGGACAAAACCCAGAAACTCCACCTCCGTTACATGGAACGAGCATTTCTCCAGCTTGGCGTAGAGGTGGTGTTGTCGAAGCTTGGTCAGAACTGCCCGTACATGCCCTACATGTTCTTTCTCCGACGTTGAGTACACCAGGATGTCATCAATGTACACTAGGGCGCAGACGTCAATGAGTTCTCTAAGCACATAATTCATGAAGTATTCGAATGCGGCTGGGGCATTGCACAGACCGAACGGCATTACTTGATATTCGTATAGGCCATACTTGGTGCAATGCCGTTTTCCACTCATCCCCTTCTTTAATGCGCACTAGATGGTAAGCCCCTCTAAGGTCTAATTTAGTATAGATCTGGGCTTCTTTGACCTGGTCTAGTAACTCCGGGATCAGCGGCAGAGGATAACCATTTTTGATGGTAATTTGGTTCAGGGCATGGTAATCGATGCACATTCTCAAGTCCCCTTCTTTTTTCGGTACGAAGAATAACAGGGCCGCAGCCGATGACTTGGACGGGCAGATGAAACCGTTGGCCTGTTATTGCTTTAGATAGGTTTTCAGGTGTTGGTTTTCGGGTTCTGTGAGCGCATAGATACGCCCACACGGAATCCGGGCTCCAGGCAGCAGATCATCTGGCAATCGTAGGGTCTGTGAGGGGTGAGAGTATTTGCTTGGTCTTTCTGAAAAACGTCACAAAAGTCTTGATAGTGTACTGGCAGCGTAGCAACCCCTCCCCCCCAGGATGCCCAATGCACCTTCACGCACTGGAGAACTGGCGTGCTTACCCTTCCGACTTTTTGGGTAGCAAGTGTGCGTGCAACTATGGATGAAAACCAAATCACGGGCACGCCAGTTGATTCGCGGGTTGTGTGCGACTAGCCCCGGCATTTTTAGGATTAGCCGGAACTGTGGTACCTTGATCAAATCGAAGGTGATGATTTCACGATGTCCATCCTCACAGAAGAGAGTGAGTTCTGTGGTGCATTCAGACATGGGTCCCGAGGCGATCTTGGTGCCGGCAATGGCTGTGACCGTCTCGGTGGTTGATTTAGGGCAGAGTGGTAGCCCCATCTATGCTGCGACGTCCTGATCAATATAGTTCCCCACTGCTCCACTGTCGATATAAGCTTCTATTGAATGCATGACCAATGGGTTCTGGTGAGTGATTAAGATTACAGGGAGAGCAAAATGGGAGGTCTGTAGATGAATCTCCTCGCTTGACAATTGGACCCCTACAATTTCCGGGCTTGGCAGTTTTCCAACTCTTCACCGGGATCCTCCTTGTCGGTAGCCCCGACGGTCCTTCGGGCGGTTTGACAGGGCACTCTCTTAGGAAGTGGCCAGCCTTGCCACAATACAAGCACAACTGCAACTCTCTCCTTTTTTCCCGTTCGGCTTTGGTTAAAGGAGGTCTGACTCCTCCTATTTGCATGGGTTCGATGGCACCTTCTGACCCTTGAGGAGCTTGGTCTTTGGGTCGAACAAATACTGGGCGGACATCTGGCTTACCACGTTTGCTTTTTTTATCTTGCAGTCGTTGATCTAGTTGCACCACGAGGCTAATGAATTCAGCACAATCTCGAGGTGGGTCCACCACTTGAGCCAACACATCCTTCAGCTCTCCTCGCAGACCCCGATGGAACAGGGTAGTCCATTTGTCATCAGGCCAATCTGCCTCTACCACCAGTCTATTGAACGTGGCGATATATGTCAGCAAGTCCTGGTTCCCTTGTCGAAGGGACAAAAGTTTTTTATCTAACGCCTGTCCATGGTGGCGTCGGGCGAAAAGCTTTTTCAGCTCCTGTGGAAACCTTCCAAAGTCCTGCAATAGGGGATCATCCCGACTGATGAATGGCACCGGCCAATCAGCAGCACTCCCACTGAGGTAGGAAAGGACGAAGGCCACCCGCGACTGGTCGGTTTGGAATGCCCCAGGCCTGCACAGAAAATGGAGGCGACACTGGTTTATAAAAGACGCATATAGTCGGGGATCTCCCGAGAATCACTCCAGAGGGGCTAATGGTACTGTTCCAGGTAGGTTGATCTGGACCGGATTTCTCACTGAGTTGGTGTAGAAGGGGCGATCCCTGGTAACAGGGCTTGCCCGGCTTGTGATTGAAGAAGTTGCCTACTGAGGTCGTCCGTCCTTTCTTTGGTCACAATTAGCTCTCTGGTCAAGGCGTTGGTTTCCTGCCGCGACGAGTGGACCTCCGCGCGCAACTGCCCCAACAATTGGGCCAATTGATCCGTCTCTGAAGTTTCCATCCCGGGCCCCCGGGTGGATTATTAAGTACGGTTTTGCGTTCTGTAACGCTCACCTTGTATCCACAGGGACGCCTCTGGACTGGTCTGGGACACCTCTGGCCTCTCTACACCTTCCCCAGACTTTGTTCTGCCAGGAATCAGTTCTAGAAGATAGTAGGGGGATTTAGCAACTTCTCCTTCTCTACTGTGGCCCACCTCCCAGTTTTCCCTTCCGGCTTCCCCTTGAGGCTTTGCTCACCTTGATTTTTGTAATGCCGCTCTCTCTGTCCTGCTGTACTAGGCAGGGGCACGTCGTTGTTGGCTTGATTCGCCGAGTTACTTCACTGGCGTTTGCCTGGAGTCCAGACCTGCTACGACTCCACCTTTCAGGTAAGTCTTTTTAGTGTTTTTTGAATAAAGTCTATATTGATGAATGTCCAAGTAACCTTCTTCTCTTGTCTTGCAGAGGCTGATGGGGATTGCCAAGGCCGACAACTGAGTTCAATAAGGTAAGGATGCGCTAGGTGCGGCGCTGAAAGCGTCCTTGCAAGTTGACTGACCTGTGCTTTGTTTCTTTGCAGGTCGCAGAGAATTCCTGGAAGCGCAATGTATTGGGACAGAACACCAAAGGTGATGTTCGGAATGGCAGAGGCCTTCCAGGTGAGATGGTAAGTAGCTTCTAATTCTTGCCTCTTGCGTCCCGAAGATGTAGCTGGGGACCGATGGAAGAGTCCTCAAAGGCTCCTACTGGATGGAAGAGCTGGAGCTGAGCAGGTAAGAATAGCAATGTTCTTCCTTGCCCAAGCAGGCCAGGATACAGAGCAGGACCCGGTGAACGTCACGCTGCTAAAGCAGAATAACGCAAAGCGTGTGCCTCGGGTCAGGCATGGTTTAAATACCTGGCAGGTATCCCAGGTGCCTTAGGGGTGGAAATCTGAAAACACTTGTTTGAACCAGTTGAAGAATTCGGTAGCACCCTCAGACTTCCCTTGGACACAAGCAGTAAGTTTGTCCCAAATAATCCTTCTTTCAGGAATTATAGCTTTTAATTTTGTGACTATTCTATCACGCAAAGCCAGTATTGCCTGTGGTGGTCTCTTGCCAGCTGGCCTTTCTCTATCTAATCGGACTATATTCACCCATGTGTCTCCCAACCCTGGTACATCGTCTACAGTCCTAATCTGTTTCCACAAATCAACAGGTAGGAGCACAGGAAATAATAAATCAAGGTAAATACTGATAACTGCAAGACAGATTCTATCTCTTTATAGAACCCTGTCGGATTCTTCCTAATATCGGGAATGGATTGTTTAATGGTGTTCACTTCCTGTCTTGAGAACGGGACGTGAACAAACTGCGACACATAATGTGCAGGAATTTCATGAGCAGCTATACCGGCTGCGGCATTAGCTGGAATCTCAACTTTTGGTACAAATGTCGGAGAAACATCTCTCATAGGCAACTGAGAAGTAGGCAACTCCAAAAGCTTACTGAGCAACAGAGCTAAATCGAGCGCTAAAGCAAGAGAATCAGTGTCAGACGAAAAAGCTCTCTTATAGATATTCAATAATTCTGTGGGACAAAAATCTTTCTTTTTATGCATTCATCCTGCAGGTATTCTACCATTAGCTGTATCACTTTCCTCTGCATTTCTGGCATATATTGACTATACGTGTCATATACTTCTACGGGAGTTATCGACATGTCTGAAATCCACCTAATCGCATCTTTTGTGCAAATTCGTGTTTCCTCATTTATCGACTTACAACAAGGAAGGAACCGTTTCTGTACAAACATAGTGTCCAAACTATCACCATCAATATCTTCATTCTGTAACCTTTCCAACTCACTTCTATACTCAAAAACCCTTTCGACGTGCTCATGTACTTTCTCCGCAGTATCTCTTGAATATGCTAAAACATTAGATCCCTCAACCCTTGTGGGAGATCTATATCATCTAATCTGTTCCACATTATACGTAAATGAATTCCCAACCCTTCAATAAAAACGTTTTTCTCAGGAAAATTATCTAAGTTAGAGAGTGTGGCAAAAACATCAGCTTGTTCACCCTTCTCCATACAGTGTCTAGCCCATGCAGTCAATTCACGCTTTCTCTCTTGAGACACAGTGTTACGAGTTACAATCTTTGATCCCGCTCCCTTATCTACTACAAGCGGTACAGAACCACTTGGAAGAGGAAGAGTAGGCAAATCCTGTACAATCGGTAACAAAGGTGCTATCACTGGTGCAGCAGGAAAACCTACCAAACCCGTAACAGCAGGCAAAGGTGGAGGAGCAGGTGGAGGAACAACAATAAGAGGAGGAACAACAGCCGGAGGAAGAGGAACATTAAGAGGAGCAATAGGAGGAGGAGGAACAACTACGGGAGGAGGAATAACAGCAGGAAGAGGTAAAACAGCAGGAATAGGAACATACGGAGGTGGCACAGTGGCACCAGGCCTTCGTTCATTTAGAAGTTTATTAATCAGCTCCTCAGATACATGAAAGTGTTTAGAAGGATACATTTTCTGGATACCAAGTGAAAAAGCCCTATCCATACTCCCAACTGACTCAGACTGTTTATTTTGATCATATAACTTCGCTTTTTCAGCATTGGTCATATGACGGTGCGCAAGTTTTTCTCTACTTTTAAGTTGCTGCATATCTTCTTTCTTCCAATTCTGTAATACATCAAATGCTGCAGGTCTAGCCTTTTTAGTTTAATAATATAGACTGTAAATATTCAATATGAGGAATTTCAAAACTACCATTGATTGGCCACTAAAGTTCGAAAGCATGTCTAGTTTGTCTGTGCCAAATATCATTAAACACTATACTACCAATGCCGTGCTTACAGTACATAGTAGACGCTGGCTACCCCTCCATTGGCACAGGTTGTCCAAATTCCAAAGATTGTCTGTCACTGTGGAATAACGCCCTGGAGCAGGCAGACAATTTCCCAGGCATATCAGATTACTGGTGTTACCTGGTCAATAATTGTACTTGCAAGTGCAATACGCCAAAACAAATTATCAGGATACTTAAGAATCGGGTCATGACTCACCTGATCAAAGTACTAAGGAAGTCTGATCGGATTTCTAAGGACTCGAAGGACCCATGTGGTTGGTGATTTTGGCAAATCTGCCCGCCTCAATATATGGACCCTCGTCAAGATGCCGTCTCGGACCGCGGGTTCACCGTCCAGGGATCGGGTTGTGCAGTACCGTTGAGGTATCGCTTCTCATCCAAGAAAGGGGCCCCCTTTTTTCACCGTCCGATCCCGGTCCGATAGCCGCGCCAACCTTCAACGAGATGGCATCAATCTTGAAGGTCCCTATTCGGGCGCCATCTGTAAATGCAAGGAAATATCGAGGATGAGTACCAAAAAAGGAAATACACCAAACACGGGCTTATAAAGATTCACAGATCTTTATTCTATTACTACTGCACAGTTACTAAAAAACAAAAACAGATACAGATAGCTATCTAGCCCTCAGTACATCACAGTGAATACCAGCCCTTTCGGTGTGAGAAGTGAGAGGTACTGGACATCTAAACAATTGTGCATTTCATACATTTTCGATAATAATGTCCAGCCCCTCTGCAAGTTAATAATTCATGGTCTAGAGTTCGTGCCGAGTTCACTTATGGCTTGTACAACAATATGCACATGGATCATCCTCGGTTTACATACAAACAGGTTACAATGGCAACAGTGTATTCTTGGACTTAACAGTAAGCCTTAGCACATGTCCCACACAATGCAGTTCAGCCAGTGTCCACGTTCAGTGTTTGCTTAACACTGTGTTCGATGTATGTCCATGGATCAGAATTATTGGTGCAGACAGCCCTAGGACCACAAGTCAGACATGAGACAAGGTCTCTTCACTCAACCTAAACATTCGGCCAACGGACAGTCTAACCATTAACTTTAGTGCAAAGTTCGGGAAGGCTTGGTTACAAGAGGGAAACACTGTCCACCATTTTAGAACACAGAGTTACATTTGAATGGAAATCAAAATGGCAGATGAACCTAAAATGGCAGCGAAGTTGATCTAAAATTGGAACTTTGCAACGCGGTTTTCTTTGCAGAGCGACTGGGCTTAGGTCAATATATACGAGAAAGGAGGCACGATATGATTTCCCGTTTAACAGACCGGCAAACTTATATTGAGGCCCAATGCTTTTTAAACAATCCACTGTGGACCTACCTCAGTCAGGTACGCTTGTGTTAAGACAATGTTCATTGGGGTATCATGCTTCACCCAGATCTGGAGGCATCCCTCAGCCGGGTTCATGTTTGCCAGGTATACAGCTCCCTCTGCTGTATCACGATACAGGATTTATTTCCCTTAGCTTTCCAATTATTTGTGGGTCAAAGACTTTCGACAGAGGGTTTTTCTCGTCCCTTGTAGGACCACTTTGACCTTTTCCTTGCAGCTCTCCTAGGGCCTCCTGGTATTGGTAGTTTCAACAAAAAGGAGGGGGACAAGCCAGAATCTTTCGAGTGAGCACTCACGTGGTGCCGGACCAGTCTGCAGCTAGCCTTTCCCCTGCAGCTTTAACAGTTCTTTGATTCAACTTATTTTTTGCCATTTGCAACCTTTGCTCAACACAGTTCAGTTTCTTATTGGTTCTCCCTCCGACTCACTGGATGTACTGCTTGGCTTTTCCCATCAGGTCCCCCTCTTCCGGGCTCAGACCTTCTCTGTGTGTTTTCAGGGTCTCCCTCTGCCAGACACGGACCCCAGGTCCCACTCTTCCGGGCTCAGACCTTCTCGCCTCAGGATCTCCCTCTGCCAGGCATGGACCCTTCTTCAATTTCAGGTATTTTCCATATAAATATATCTTTGGACTCCAAGTTCCAGAAAGCCCTTGCTCCTACTTCATTGCTCCCCAAAACAGCATTCCCTCCTTTGGGAGCGGCGGGAGACTCACAAGAATGATTTCCTAAGGTCAGGGTCTCACTCCCTGCCCCTCAGATAACTGATCTTGCACGTTTGGCCTGGGGAGGAGCTCTGTTGTGGGTACCGCCATGCAAGCCCAGCTTCCCCTGGTTTGGTCTCCTGAAGGGAAAGGTCTCTCCCCACACTGCAGTCTCCTCTGTATCCCAAGGGCCAGTGTATGGCTGCTTCTCTACTCCTTCAGGTCTTCCAGTGTCTCTGCAGCACCCTAGTTCTTCCTCTGGCTTCTCAGCAACTTCCAGCATCCCCAGCTCGCTCACAATGCTGTTTCTGGCTGCTGCTTTTATACTCCCAGCTGGAGTTGATTGGAGTCAGGTGTGAGTAGTTGTCCCTCCCTGCCTGACTCTACTTGACCTAATTATCGGGACAACATGAAGACTGCCCATAGGAATCCATTGCCCTTTGATTCCTATGGGTAATCCTCATGACTCCCATCTGCATCTTCCTCGTCCCAGTCCTGGTGTATTTCGATAAGAGAATGGGATTATGGGAGTTTAGATGGAGATTTCCCCTGGTTGTTAGTTTACATCCCCCTTGATATTCTAACATAATAAGGGGATTATAGGATTTGTAGTGTTGTGGAGAGGTAAAATTCATATTGGGGTTTAGAGATAATCTTGAGTTCCCTTGTTGTTTTCTCCTTCTTTTCCATAAGGGAAAGTACTTATTTTGGTGGCAATATCCCATAAAAACTGCTCGGATATTGGGTAGGGGTGCATCAGAAAAAATGGGGTACTCCGTCTCGCCCGAGTGCGCTCCTCTTGCAGTCTCCAAGGACCCATGCCCAGGTGATCTTCCCTCGCTGGTCTGCCCCCAGGGTTGGGATCCAAGAGCGAGGGCCCTCCCCTGGCCACCTGAACAAAGGATCCCTGGGAATAACATGGGAGAAACACCTCAGGTGTCTCACAGGTTGTTTATCCTAATCTGAGATTTACTAATAAATAGAAAATCCCTTCTGTCACCATGATATGACTGTTCAGTTCTTTGGATATCAACAAGTTAACGATAATTGTTCCACCATCAGAAGTGGTCCTTTCCTGGATTGTAGGTTGGTCGGGCTCTAAGTCTGTACAATCACAATCCAGGTTCCCTCGCCGGTACGAATATGGTTTCAAAGTTGTTCACAGCCCTGCAGTGTTCTAAGTGCACCCTGCACGTTATTCTTGCCTTGGAGCATGAAGATTCAGCCCAATTGCTTCATGTACTGTATTATGGTAGATACTTTCTACATAATGACCTAGGCACCTGTGTACATTTGCATGCTAGGCAACTCCAGCAAGATAATGTCCATCTGAGACAGAAGGTCTGGTTCTCTAAAGAACTGCCACCATGGACTGAGAGGCTTTCCCCTATATATTTGATATGATATATGGTATGATATGATATGATATGATATGACATTTATAACGCACCTATACACAAGTGTTTCAAGGCGTGACGAGTCTAGGGAGGAGGAACAGAAGGAAGATAGACAACGATCCTACTAGGCCAAGTGTCATTCAGATCGCGCAAGAGCATGGGAAAGGGGAGGGGGATGGGACAGTGCAGTACATGGGATAATAGAATAAATAACAAAGTAAAAGTATGACCAGCTTGCGGCAAGTACAGGTGTAAGTGCAGACATCGGCTGTCAAGTGCTGGTAGTGGGACTGTAGAGATACAGAGAACAGTCCACAAGTGCGTGGGTTGCCAGAAAGGCAGTGCAAGTGTGTGAATGGCGGTAAGGGGGTCCTGGGCCCGAGATCAGAGGGTGTCCAGGCAACCAGTGCAGTTTCAGTTTCATCCAGGAAGTCAGCAAGATAGAGGAGGAGAAAAAGCAGAAGCAAAGAGAAAGCTTTTGAGGTGCGTCCGGAACCGGAGAGGATTCTCCTCAATTTTCGGGGAGGGAGGGACGCTGTTCCAGAGGGAGTCCCCAGTCGAAAAAAGAGATCTACCACCAACTCGTTGCTTGGAGAAGCGACTGACCCTGAGGGAGTTGGAGGTGGATGAGCGAAGAGCTCAAGAAGGAAGATGTTTAGGAAGAGAGAGTTGAAGGTATTGAGGCCCCTGGTCCCAAAAGGCCTTGCAGAGGATTTTGAACTTAATCCTTGCAGCCAGTGGGAGCCAGGGCAGAGATTCCAGTCCTGGAGAGATACGATCCCTCGGCTTGAGGCCAAGGACAAGTCTCGCAGTCCTGTTCTGGATGAGTTGAAGAGGGCAGAGAGTAGAGGCAGGCAGCTTTAGAAAGAGGCTGTTGCAATAGTTCAGCCTGGAGAGAACCAGAGCTCTGGAGTCAGTGAGCTTCTGGGGGAAGGAGAGGAAAGGAAGAATACCTCTGAGGAGGTGCAGCTGGTAGTGTGACTTCTTAGAGATGTCAGAGATGTGAGGGGAGAAGGAGATTGTGGAGTCGAAGGTGACCCGAGGTGTTTAGCCTCACAGGTGGGAGCTAGACGAGGGCCAAGAGAAGCCGTCCAGAGAGTGATAGGAAAGGAGGAAGTTGGTGTGTCGATGAGGAGAATCTCGGTCTTACTGGCATTAAGGCAGAGATCATTGGTGGAACGCCACTCTTGAATGGCAGACAGACAGTCAGAGTTGAGAGAGGGAGAAGAGGTGGCTGAAGGTAGCCTGAAAATGAGCTGAGTGTCATCCGCATAGCACTGGAAGTTGGGGCAGAGCGCGGCAATGCAGTGGGCAAGAAGTGCCAGGTATTGGTTGAACAGGCAGGGAGAGAGGTTAGACCCCTGGGGAACACCACAGGTAGAGATAGAGATAGAGGAGAGAAAGGACCTAAGTTGAACCTGGGAGGGTCGATCAGAGTGGAAAGAAGTCAGCCATGCCAGGACCTGACCGGTGATACCCAGTTTATTATGGAGATGGTTGAGCAGGATGGCATCGTTGACTGTGTCAAAAGCAGAGTAGAGATCAAGATGAGGACACAGGGAGGGCAGGTCTCCACAGATGTTCAGGAGAGGTAGAGACTGCGGCACGAGTGGCCAGTTCCTTGCAGATTTTAAAGAGTTCAGCTGAGTTGTTTGATGCCGCAGAGACACGGGCTTGGATGTGAGCTCTCTTCTTTTGGTTTTCTTGCTTAAACTTCCAAGCTTACTGTCTTAAGCTGCTGCTGCAAATTTGCCCATGCCCATCCTGGTCCACCTCCTCAACAAGTGACAATGTTCTCATGCCTGTGGGGACCATTTCCCTCTGCCTCACCTCTCATTTTTCTTCTCCTGTGTGACTTCCCCCTCCTCAGCATTTTGCCACATACTTCCCCTCTACTCTTTCCTGGTTCACTCATTGAAAGCTTTAGATTTGCTGCCTCCGGTCTCACACCTTTCTCTTAAGTATTTGTCTCTACTTGCTTCCTTCTAATCTCTTCTCATTTTTTCTCCACAGCTCCTTCTCAAACCTCTTTAGATCTGCTTTCAACCTTCTTGTTAACAATGTTTCAAACCTTAGTCCAACATCCTCAGTAATACTTCCTCCCAGCCTCCCCCTGGTATTGTCTACAAACTCCTTTCCAACTTCCTTGGTGTTTCTTCCACCTTCCTCCTCAGCACCGCCTGCTCCTGCCTTTTCAGTACTCCTTTCCTTCTCCTTGATGTTCTCTACACATGCCTTTCCTTCCGCACTGGCAGGCTCTTCTTGCTTGACTTCTTCATCCTCAATGTCCCCCTTCCCCTTCACAATTTCTCCTCCTGTCACCTCATTGCTCTTTTCCACCTACTCCTCCTTCTCAAATCTTTCCACCTTTCCTTCATGCTCTCGTTCCAACCACCTCTCATCAACTCCTCTCAGCCTCCCCTCTCTTTCAATCTCTCTCTCTTACTCACCAGCTTCGCTTACTGACCACCCGTTGACGTAGAGAGAACCCTTTACCCTTCTGGAGTACTGGATTCTGTTGGGAATGGTGTGCGGTCAATCTCGTGGTGCGGGGATAGCTCAGGTGCAAAGGACTTGCCTTGGAAGCAAGACAACATGAAGCAACACAGACCCGATCTGCAGATCGGTGCTTAGAAACCTCTGGGTATTAAGCACCTTATAAATAACCAATTATAATTATTATTATTTATAGTTAATTATGAGATTCAAAGGAATCAGCAATGGGCATGCAACACTCTTATTGAACATGATAAAGATTTATGATTTCCGCTCCACTCCACCCTCCACATAGTCAAACTCCAAACACGTGCCTTCTTAACTCATGTGAAATAATCATGTTTGGTGAACAGAATCATCATAATGCGCGTTGCATTGTGGTAACTCCAGTCAAATACACACCGCTCCCATGAATACTGAATATGGAACTTCTTTCCTCATCAAATTAAAACAATAAGTGTTACTTTAAAGGATTTCAAAATATGTGTTCATACGCATAAACATAGTCAACGCTAAAACGATTCAAAAGTACACAGGATTGCCTATACAATAAACCGGTTTCATATACTGCACCCCATCATAATCTCTACTGATTCATATCCTTGTATTATTTATTTCAATGTAAAAGTATACAATGTAGGATATTGTTTTTAAAAAAACAAAATAAAAACAAATCTGGTAGCAATAACTTGCTTAAACGCCATTTTGTCGCCTGCTGATTTTCAAGGCTGCATGGGTCGCTTGCCCTGACAGTAAATATGGAAACTTCTCATGTAAATTTAGTGATGAAACCCAACTGGAAATAGGACCCTTAAGCAATCAACCAAGTCTCTTCTTGTCAGAATAGTCCTTCAAGAGTTCCCAATTTATTTGATGAAGAAGCACTTCTTAAAACTTAAAATCCCAATTGCAAACCCAAGGTCCCAATCTTGTGCTTTACTGCCTTGCATGAGAGGTCGTGGGGAGTGGTGGGTGGACAGGTGGGTGCGCTCCGTCCATGTGTTCCAAGGTTTTTTCTAACGGCAGATTTTAATACTGCCTTTACATTCCATAGTGAATTAAAGGAGAAATGATGACATGCGAAACTACATTGTAATTCAGCCCTCCCAAAAGTGTTGTGTAATCATAAATGACTACATTTTTGGTAATCAAACTTTTCTGCCTGTCTGTCGCTTGGCGCTCTGGGTGCATTCTGAGTGTACATCTGTAGAAAACAGACACACGCTTATGTACGCGCTTACATCTGAGGCAAGGTGCTGACAAAATGATAAGGAAGCATGTCCCAAAGGAAATGCTCACTGCCTGCAAGTCGCAGACTCAGCTTCATCTCAAGTGAAAGAGAAACAAGGCTTAAACCTTGCTGGTGCTGAAAGAAACAAGGAACCAGTACTCAACGTTCTGTCTGAGACTGAAAGTAGTGCTTTATCTTGTCAACTGCTTCATAACTTCTGCGCTCAACACAAGTGTGAAATGTTAATGTTGTGGCTGCTGTGAGAGTGAAATGCGGGGGAAGTAACATCCTGATCCCACCACTGCAGAAAAAAGGAGCATGCATGTAAAAAGAGAGGCTAGCGGTGTCTGCAGAATTTTTTTAATTGGAGGAGCATAAACATTCCCCCCCACATTTTACATGAATATGCATAAGCGACTGAACATATTGAGGGAGCCCGAACCCAGCTCTGCGGCCTTTGAGCCTGTTCTCCAAGTGAGAATTTATTTTAAATAATGTGTTAACATGGTGCATTTTACAGCACACTTTCTGTGAACAATTGAGTAAAGTTTACAGTTTGTAGGTTAAGATGAGAAATAAAATCCATGAGAAGCCAAGTCACCAATAGTGCACAGGAGTATTTTCCAACACATTTTCATGATGCCTTTGCCCACTAAATGCTATGGTAAACACATGTTCCTGCTGACTGTGCAATACATATCCATGCTGGCTGCACCAATAGATGTCAGTATTTCCACATAATAACATACTCATACTTAGGTTGCCCATAATGCCAGCTATGATGCTAGAAATAACCATGTCCACAATGGTTCTGCCAAAATATGACATTATACCCACATAAGAGCAAACTCCTGTTGGGTTTCCCACAACTCCAGTAAAACATGCCATGCAATAGTAAGAAAAACTGTCCAGACTTGTTGGACCAAAATAGGCCAGTATGGCCACGTAAGAACACTCATCATGTTTGCGTTGCCCTTAATAGCCAGAAAGAACACAAGCCACAGTAAGAAAAGATGCCTTTTCTGAATGCTGAAATGCCCTCCTTTCCCCATGTAAGAATGCTCATGATATTGGCTTTGCCTTTAATGCCAATGTAAAATGCCATGCCAGAGTAAGAAAACAGGTCCTTGCTGGCTGCACAAATGCTCCAACATCCATGTAATAAAATTAATCGTGTTGCCTTTGCCATTAATGCCGGCGTAACATGCCATGCCATAATAGGAAAGTATGTTTATGCTGCCTACACAAATGCCCAAAACAATTAACCATTATTGCTAATGTGGAACCCAATGGCACTCCTCCCAGATTAACCTTCCAAAAAATTTGCAATGTGTTCATATCGAATTATATCAATAAACATATCTTGCCAGGTAAAATTATCATTCATATATTTTCCATCAATTCGTCAAACTGACATAAATTATGATTTTATTTTTTTAAATAATGTGGTGATTTCAAACAATATATCCAATACATTGATAGTTTGTTATATCATTCATATAACTCAACAGTATCGTTAATCAGTTTTCCTTAAGGAGCAAGTCAACATTGTCATAGTTCTTCTCTTGCTCTTTTCTGACATGTTGCGGATATGTAATGTATCCTTCTTCAGGGAAATATTAAACTGTCTCCCCACAGAGTAATCATAAAAAATCACCATTGCTAACCATAATAGAAACCATTCTTGTTCTCTTATTCTCAAGAAGAAACCAAACCATAATTACTAACCTTACTTTTCAAAGTCACTAATTAGTGTTGGCACAAGGTAGCTTCATATACTTACAAACAAACATTTAGTAAATATCGACTTAATGAACTGGTCATTTAGAAAATAGATAACCCACAGCAAGAGAACAAGTCTTACCCCTTAGAGAAGATCTATGAAAATGGTGACTTGCTCTTCAAGGAAAACTGTTTATTAACACTACTGTTCAGTTGCATAAATTATATAGCAAATTGTCAATGTATTTTTTGAAATAACCACATTATGTAAAAAATATTTTATAATTTATGCCAGATTGACAAATTGATTGAAAAATACATGTCTTAAATTTTACCTGCCAAGGTATATTTATTGAAAAAGTTGGATTTTAACACATTACAAATTGTTTGGATGGTTGACCTGGCTGGAGTGTCCCGGGGTTCCACACTAACGAAAATGGTCAATTTTTGGTTATTTAATTGGTCTAGTTAGCCAAGAACCTAACCCATGAACACATGAAATTTTATTGATTTTTTATTAATGTTTTCTTACTATACTACTTAGCAATAGCAGTGCATCCTTACAACTTCATTTGGTTTACACATATGCCCCCAATATCAAAAAACACTCATCTTGACTTTGCACTTAACACGAGTATAGAATGCTACGTTATAGTAAGAAAACATGTATTTGCTGGCTTCACAAATGCCTCCCCGCCCCACACATTTACGAATAATCATCATGTTGGCTTTACTTTTAAATCTAGTATAAAATGCTGTGCCATAGTAATAAAACATGTCTTTGCTGGCTACACAAATACCCACCCTCATGTAAGAAAAGTCATCATGTTGGCTTTGCCCTTAAAGCTAGCATAAAATGGCATGCTATGGTAGGAAAACATGGCTTTGCTGGCTGCAAAAATGCACCCCCCACATGTAACAACAATCATCTTGTTGGCTTTACCCTTAAAGCGGTATTAAATGCAATAGTAAGAAAATAGATCTTTTTGGATAAACAAACACCCCCCCAATGTAAGTAGTAGTAGTTTGTAATTTATCAAACGCCTTTATCCCAATGCATGACCTGAAGGTGCTTGTGGATGAATGCCCTCGGGAGCAGAGTCCATGAATGTAGAACGTTGGACTGAGTAGAATGCGGGTGCACATTGGGTCGAGATAGGCATTAGGTGTGCTGTCCGTGCTCCACTAAGCAACCCAAGATGGTCAGGCATGTGGATGGGTGCTGGGGGAGGTTAGGAGATTTAGAGAGTGCAAGAGATTTGCTATATGATCAGCTTGACCCAAATTTATTGTAGGTCAAAGCTGCATTCTAGTGCAGGAGATTCGTTATTTGTCCAGCTTGAACACATTTTGTTGTCGGTCGTAGCTGCAGTCTGATGGCTGTTGTGTTAAACAGAATCATATTAGTGCCTCCTTTTGATTTATATTGGCCTGAGCCTAGTCGCTCTATGAAGCAAACCGCGTTGCAAAGTTCCGATTTTGGATCGACTTTGCCGCCATTTTAGAATCTTCTGGCATTTTGATTTCTGTTCTTATGATTCTCTGTTCTAAAATGGTGGACTGTGTTTCTAACTTGTAACCAAGCCTCCCGACCTTTGAGTTCTGTTAATGGTTAGACTGTCCAAGGCCGACTGTTTAGACTAGGTAATGAGACCTTGTACTAAGTATGAACATTTGTCCTAACATTGTCTACGCTAACAAGCCTCATCCACGAATACACATCGGCGACAATGAAATGCAAACGCCAAGCGTGGACACAGGCTGCACCTTCGTTACCTATTGTACAAGACTTATCTACTCTTTCTCTTCCAAGTGGTTCTGTACTGCTTGTAGTTGATTGTAACGCGTAATACCGTTTCTAAAGAAAGAAAGTGAGATCTGAATGCATGGGCTAGACAGTGCATGGAGAAAGGTGAACAATCTGATGTTTTTGCTACACTCTCTAATCTAGAAGGTTTTCCAGAGAGAAATGTTTTTATTGAAGGACTGGGAATTCATTTATCCGTAATGTGGAACAGACTGAATGATGTAGATCTCCCACAAGGGTTAAGGGATCTTAATGTTTTAGCATATTCAAGAGATACTGCAGAGAAAGTATATGAGCACGTCGAGAGGGTTTTTGAGTATAGAAGGGAGTTAGAAAAGTTACGGAATGAAGAAATAGATGGTGATAGTTTGAGTGCTATTTTTGTACAGAAACGGTTCCTTCCTCTTAGTAAGTCGATGAGTGAAGAAACGCGAATTTGCAAAAGAGATGCACTTAGATGGATTGCAGACATGTTGATATCTCCCGTAGAAGTATATGACACGTATAGTCAGTATACACCAGAAATGCAGAGGAAAGTGATACAGGTTATGGTAGAGTACCTGCAGGATGAATGTATAAAAAGAAAGATTTGTTGTCCCACAGAATTATTGAATATCTACAAGAGAGCTTTTTCGTCTGACACTCCTTTAGCTACTTTAGCGCTCGATTTAGCTCTGTTGCTCAGTAAGCATTTGGAGTTGCCTACTTCTCAGTTGCCTATGAGCGAGGTTCCTCCAACATTTGTCCCTAAAGTTGAGGTTCTGGCTAATGCTGCAACGAGTGTAGCCGCCTATGACATTGATGCACATTATGTATCACAGTTTGTTCACGTCCCGTTCTCAAGACAGGAAGTGAATACCATCAGACAATCCATCCCAGATATTAGGAAGAATCTGACAGGGTTCTATAAAGAGATAGAATCTATCTTGCAGTTGTCAGTATTCACTTTAGGTGATATAGGTTTGTTATTTCCTGTGCTCCTACCTCCCGATTTGTGGAAACAGATTAGGACAGTAGACGATGTACCAGGGTTAGGGGACACATGGGATAATATGTGTAGACAAGATAGAGATAGACCATCTGGTGAGAGACCACCACAGGTGATACTGACTTTGCCTGATAGAATAGTGATGAAACTGAAAGCCTTAATTCCTGAGAGAAGGATTGTTTGAGACAAACTTAATGCTTGTGTGCAAGGGAAGTCTGAGGGTGCTACCGAATTCTTTAATCGGTTTGAACAAGTATTTTCAGATTTCAGTGGACAAGATTTAAGCACAGAGTCTGGAAAGCGATTATTTGTAGACAAATTTGTGCGTGGATTGTTACCTGACATCCAGTCACAAATTATGACTTCTGAGAGCGCTTGGCAAGCTAAGTCTCAGTCCAAAGTGTTCCATATGGCTCAGTATTATGAAAACCAAGTCAATAATGAGAAAGAAAGGATCAAAAAGAAAAAGGGAGACTTGAAAACTAAGGTTTTGTTGCAACAGATTGCTAGAGGTCCTAGAGGGGGTAGAACACAGGTTAGGGGACAGTATGTTCCACAAGGTAATGTGCCATTGGGTCCTGTACATGCGAACCAATGTGCTTATTGCAGACAAGAGGGCCATCAGAGGTCGAATAACACATTTGGTATCATGGGTAGACGATCCAGAGCCCGGCCTGGGGCAGGGGGTCCTGGTAGAAGCCAGTTTTCTCAAAATTTTCAGTCTTTTTTGCAAGACAATCAGCCATTGAGTATGGATAATAGAAACATTTTTGATCATCCTTCTACTGCTTATCTCTCTGAAGACCTTTCCTTTGATGATATATTGTTCCGCTAGGATTGCCCGAGCAGGGTTTGGAACCGACGCCTATTCCTGTTAATCAGAAAGGTCCCTACGTTGAAAGGATAGTGGAAAATAGGAAAAATCTATTTTTGATAGATGCAGGAGCAAAGAGGTGTTCCATTGACCATTCACGGGTTCCAGACATTCCACTGTCAGGGCAAACTAATGTTTCTGTAGGGTTTTCTGGTATGCCAGTGGTTAGTCCGGTTTCTTTGCCGGTACCAATTTCACTGGGTCTATTTACGGATCAGTGTCCGTTTCTTTTGACATCAAATTGTGGTGAGAATTTGTTGGGGTTGAATCTGTTGAAGGAATTAAATGCAGTAATCCATTGCTCTTCACATGGAGTGCGCTTGACGATTTCACCACAGCAATTTTCTACCTCACAGTTTCTGACTAGACCTTTGCCGCCGGAATTAAATGATGTTCCAGAGTGTTTATGGGCGATTGATGACAATGATGTCGGTGTTTTACAGATTGAGCCTGTTAAAATCATTTTGAAATCAGGAGTAAAGTTGCCACGTATTCCACAGTATAAGATTTCGGCTGATGGTGAGCAAGCTTTGAAGTGTATAGTTTCTGATTTTGCACACCGTGGGGTAATTGAAGAAATTGCAGGTAGTTTTTGCAATAGTCCGGTGTATAAGAAAGGAGATAATGCAATTCCTTTCCGTTTCATTATCGATTTACGTGCTATCAATAAGATCGTCGCTCCACAATTTCCTTTTGTGCCTGATGTGACCACGATATTAACAATGATTCCAGCTTCTGCTACCCATTTTAGTGTTGTAGATCTTAATAATGCTTTCTTTAGCAGTACTATACACAAAGATAGCAGATACTTGTTCGTGTTTATCCTATGGGGATGCTCATTTACATTCACCCATGCGCCACAGGGGTACACGGAAAGTCCGAGCATCTACAGTAGGGCTTTGAAAGAGCAGCTTGATACACTCGAGTTGCTTACTACTTGTACATTACTTCAGTATGTCGATAACCTTCTTTTAGCTGCAGATTCAGAAAGTGCCTGTAAGGAGGGCACCGTATTGTTGCTTATTCAGCTAGCAAAGCATGGACATAAAGCTTCACTGAAAAAGTTTCAATATTGTCGACAGGAGGTCACCTATTTAGGCTATCTCCTGTCAAAGTAGGGAAGAAGATTGACGCCTGAACAGATTAAAATCATTTCTAGCATGTCTGTCCCAAATACGCAGAAGGAAGTCAGTGCCTTGATAGGAATGGCTTCTTACTGTAGGCAGTGGATCCCGAACTTCACACTAGTGATTAAACCAATGTTGGCTTTGATAAAGAAGGGCTTTTCTTTTCCATTGCCGTGGAACTTGGAACACCAGAAAGCTTTTGATCTGCTCAAGACTGTGCTGTGTTCAGCACCAGTTTTGGGCACACCAAATTATGAAAAGGCCTTCGAGTTGTATGTGCATGAACGTGATGGATGTGCTTTGGCTGTGTTAATGCAGGAACGTGTGGGGAAGAATAGCCTGCGGTTACTTTTCCTCCACCCTTGATCCTGTTGCATGCACTTTGCCGATATGTCTGAGAGCTGTCACTGCTGCTGCTCCGTCTGTAAAACAGAGCGAGAGTATGGTCCTAGGCCATGCTTTAACCTTGATGGTACCTCACTCTGTAGATGTTCTATTAAACAGAACGCAAACAAAACATCTCACTTCCGCACGATTACCGAGATACAAATTGATCCTGTTTGCACCGCATATTAAAATTAAGAGGTGTTGTGTACTGAATCCGGCTGAATTATTAGCTCTCCCACAAGATATTGCTTGCAGTGACGAAATGTCACATGACTGCATTTATGCCACAGAACAAGAAACTAAAGGCAGGAATGATTTGAAAGATACACCTTTGAACGATCCACAAGGGGAGCTGTTTTACAATGGCTGCTGTTTCAAACTTCCGGATGGTACATCCACTGCTGCTTATGCCATCACTAGACTAAGCATGATTGTGGAAACCAAAAGAATTTCGCATAACTCCACGCAGGCCGCAGAGATTATTGCATTGACTCGAGCTTGTGAACTTTCCGAAGGGCTTAGAGTAAACATATATGCTGATAGTCAGTAAGCTTTTGGGGTAGTTCACAACTCCGGTAGACTTTGGGCAGAACGAGGTTTCTTGACCTCACATGGAACGAAGATTCATGATGGCACCTTGATAGTTCAGCTACTCTCAGTGCTTGCACTTCCCACTCAGCTCGCAATTATGAAGTGTGTGGCACATCAGAAAATTACAGATGATGTAGGAAAAGGGAACGCTTTCGCTGACCAGATAACCAAACAAACTGCTACTGATCTCTATTCAGATATGTACACTACAAGGGAAGCCACAAATGTCTGTACTATAGATGAAGGAATTAATTCTATAAGAAATATATTCGCAGATGCCACTCTAGAAGAAACTAAACAATGGGCTGAGGGCTTGGCGAGGTTGGATGACGATGGGTGTTGGGTGGATAACTTGGAGGGAAAAAGGATGCTGTCAGACACGTACATCACTATGATGGTTTCAATGGCTCATGGTCCCACTCACATATGCGCTAGGAAAATTTGCAAAATGTTAGAAAATGTCTGGGTAAATGTTAACATCCCGAAAACTGCTGAGCGTTTTGTCCAGATTTGCATGGTCTGTCTACAGCACAATATGTGGAAGGGCACATCGACACCAAGGGGTAGTTTTGGTCCACCTTCTGTCCCTTTCGAAGTGATTCACTTTGACTTTATTTAAATGGAGCATTGTAATAATTTGAAATACGTCTTGGTTGTTATTTGTGCTTTTAGTAAATGGGTTGAAACCTTTCCTGTGAAAGTTGCCACAGCAATGACAATGGCGAAAACCATGCTTAAGGAATATTTTCCTAGGTTTGGTTTGCGAAGGGTCATCTGGTCAGACAATGGTCTACATTTTATCGCTGCTGTAATTCTACAAATATGTGCGGGATTACAGATCAATAAACGGTTCCATTCAGCCAGACATGCTCAGAGTGCTGGATTGGTAGAGAGACACAATGGAATTTTAAAGAACAAGCTCGCTAAGATGTGTGCCGGCACCAATTTGAAATGGCTGGACGCCTTACCGATAGTGTTACTCTCGATGCGAACGACCCCACAGACTAGGACTGGGCTCTCCCCATACGAGGTGGTAATGGGTAGGCCAGCTAACATTTGGAATCTTCCGAAACCTAGGGCTTTGAGGGATATAGAGCATGTACTTCTTTCCGAATACTGTGAACAGTTGACAAAAAATCTGTATTTGATTCATCAACAGGTGCGAGAAGCCATCCCAGCTAAATACGAGGGGCCAGGTCATAGCATCCGACCTGGCGACTGGGTGCTAACCAAAGCATTTGAGAGAGCATCCTGTCTTGCACCGAGGTGGAGAGGGCCCTACCAGGTCCTCCTGGCCACACAGACTGCTGTACGAGTACCTGTAAAGAAACACTGGATCCACGCTTCGCACGTCAAGAGGATACCTTTCCCTTTGCCACACGACGAAGAAGATAAGGAGAAACTTACTAGCTCTGCTCCCAGCGATCATTCAGCATTGAGCAGTACTGAGAGTGCTTCGGAGACACTCCATGAGCCTGTGGGGCCTGGGGAAACAGCTGCTTAATCTCCACACTCTTCTGCAGATCCTTTTGCACCTTTGTCTGGTTTTGCTGCAAATTCACCACTTCCATCAGGAAGCAACGACGCACTGTTCGCAGATCACACTGTACCAGGAGTCACAGGGTACAATCTGTGTCAATGGAGCTAGACTTACTGCATGGTTCGGCTGTGCCCACAAGGAAAAATAATAACAGAGCTTGTCCTTTGTCACTTTCTGCATCTGAAGGAAAGTAGGTGGCTGGGGATAGGGAAAGACTAAGAAAACGCGTGATCAGGAGATCACCAGCAAACGGACTACGGAGTTTTCGCTTCAAAGGAACAATTCCTGTTATTGCCCCTACTCGTACTGAACAAACATGTGACTGTGTGGCCAACAATGACAATGGACGATGAAATACATGGTCTTTTAAAACTTATTGTTTTCTTTCAATTGTGTTAACCAGTTTCATAGTATTAGTTGCCTTAGGATTTTGGTATATGGAAGAAGTACACCCACTTGAAACATTCTTGCCTACTGAGAATGTTCCTACTGTATCTACACCTTTCGTGCATCTGCACACTCTATCTCCTAGAGACTCTCAATATAGACAGAGCTATCATAATAATACATTACTGTTAATAATGAACGCAACCCATGCCATTTTGACTAAGACAGACTGCTGGGTGTGCTCTCATTTACCACAACATGGGGAAAAAGGGTTGGGCTGGTATATTCATCCTTTGCCTCTAACTACTGCATGTTCTGCTTCCCTACGGGCACTATTCTTTGGCCGATGGAATGATAGCATCTCAGGAACTTTGATGGGATGAATTTGAACGAGTTTGAAAGGCGAGTTCTAACGCCTCTGGGATGCTCACTCTTCTCAAATAGGAGCAAGCTTAATGTTCCTTCTATTAGGCCTTCTGATAGACTGTCCCGACCTTTTAAATCTCTGATTTCTTTTAAGATGGCTCCTATAGGCAATAGGGATGCCACGCCACCTTCCTATACTGTTAACCATAGCCCCAACTCAGTTTCTTTCTGCATACAGAGGAATAGTACTCAGTCAATGGGTGATTTCAAGGGTTTTACTAGTGTTGCAAACTTGACCAGTGAGGACAGACCTTTGTACGTAGGCGAACATGTTTACTTTGTTTGCGGTAATGAAGCTTTTCCATGGCTCCCTAGGGATTGGCAGGGAACTTGTTATTTGGGAATTCTGCTGTCAGGGGTATTTATGGCTAGTACCACAGAAATCTCTAGGGCTCGTCCAAGACGGGATGAGAACGGTGATACTCCTCCACAAATTCTGTGCGACGTAGCGAAATCCTTTATACCATTTGGGGGAAAATTATGAATTCTGAGGATATTAGGAGACTAGCGAGAGTACTGGAGAAAACCATCAACCGGACCACTGACATTCTCGATAACAGGGGTCTCCAAACTTTACGTTAGCTAGAGCTACTTGTAGTGGAGGCCAAAAGTGGAGAGCTACTAGCGGGTGACATCAGGGTGGGGATATTTATAAACCTCTGAATTTTTACCAATATTTATTTGCCCCAATTATTTCCTCTCTATAAACAGGTGGAATAACATATGCCTTCATGATTATATCAAGAACTTCAAAAACCTCTTTTTTGCATTATTATTTATTAGTAGCTGTCTCAAAAAGACTACCACACAAATATCCTGTAATTTTTGTGCCCTTCCTTTACATTTTATACAGGCTTTCTACATGCTAGTCACACTATTGTTTTCCAAATGTGCATTTCACACTTCCATAAAAAAAAAGTAATTTCCAAATTGAAAAATGCTGCTTGCATTCACTAGTTTTCGTTGACATGTTTGTTTTGTCAGACACCATACATACTCTGTTATTTGTGTGCCCCTCTGTGTTTTAGCACAGATTATATGTATAAAGTTGTTATATGCTTGTAAAACTGGTTAATCACAAATAAATGCTTCTGTTGTGCTGACAGCAGATTTTAGGAAATGAAACTGTGGGCTCATGGGGGCCAACTTTTGATTTTCACTACAGGGGCAGACATATCCCCACCCCGTCCTCAATATAAGCAAGCAAGCAGACCAACCCATACCCTGGCCTAAAACATTTTATAGCACTTTTTCTATGCTTCCAATGCTATGCGGACAACACTCGGCTCATTTTCAGGCTACCCTCAGCCACCTCTTCTCCCTCCCTCATCTCTGACTGCCTGTCCACCACCCAGGAGTGTTGTGCCGCCAATGATATCTGCCTTAATGCCAGTAAGACCGAGATTCTCCTCATTGGAACAGTTGCTCCCTCATTTCCTGTCACTCTCTGGCCAGCCTCCCTTGGCCCTCCTCCTGCTCCCACATGTGAGGCTAAAAACCTCGGGGTCATCTTCGACTCCACACTCTCCTTCTCTCCTCACATCTCTGACATCTCTAAGAAGTCACACTACCAGCTGCACCTCCTCAGAGGCATTCTTCCTTTCCTCTCTTTCCCCCAGAAGCTCACTGTCTCCAGAGCTCTGGTTCTCTCTAGGCTGGACTATTGCAACAGCACCTTTCTAAATCTGCCTGCTTCTACTCTCCGCCCTCTGCAACTCATCCAGAACAGGACTGCAAGACTTGTCCTTGGCCTCAAGCCCAGATATCATATCTCTCCAGGACTGAAATCTCTGCACTGCCTCCCAGTGGCTGTGAGGATTAAGTTCAAAACCCCCTGTATTGTCCACAAGGCCTTCTGGGGCCTGTGGCCTCAATACCTTCAGCTATCTCTTCCAAAATATCTTCCTTCTCGAGCTCTTCACTCATCCGCCTCCAACTCCCTCAGGGTCAGTCGCTTCTCCAAGCAACGAGTTGGTGGTAGATCTCTTTCCTCGGCTGGGGCCTCCCTCTGGAACAGCCTCCCTGCCTCCCTGAAACTTGAGGAGAATCATCTCTGGTTCCGGACGCACCTCAAAACCTTTCTCTTTTCTTCTGCCTTCTCTCCTCCTCTCCCCTGCTGACTTCCTGGTAGATACTGAAACTGCACTGGTCACCTGCACTGGTACCTGGCAACCCCCTGCTCTCAAGCCCAGGACCCCCCCCCCCCAGTTGCACACCTGCACTGCCTTCCTGGCAACCCCCTGCACTTAGGGACTGTTCTGTACCCCTACAGTTCCACCACTAGCACTTGACACCTGATTTCTGCACTATCTTTGCACTTGCCACCAGCTGGCTGGACGCTACTTATTGTTATTTATTATCCCATGTGCTGCACTGTCCCCTTCCCCTCACACTTTCCTCCTTCCCCCTTCCCATGCACTTGCATGATCTGAATGACACCTGGCCTAGTAGGATCATTGTCTGTCTTATCTGTGTTCCCCCTCCCTTGCTTCGTCGCACCTTGAAACACTTATGATATGACATGATACAGCATTTAGTTTTGATTATATAACATCTCAGCATCAGTCTGTCAACCTGCTGAGCTACCCTGGTAGGCTTCTACTGTACAGCGTGTCTATGGATCGCTTAATGTACTAAAAGTGGGTGTACCTGTGTCATGGAAGTGATTTAAAGTAGAAATGTACAGTGTGGAGTTTGGAAAGAAGCCACATGAAAGAAATTGCACCATTTTTTAAATAATATTTTGAACATTTCCAGGCGAGCGGCAGTGCTACTGTGATGTTTTCATTGCGTGGTCACAATTATCCTGATCCTGCTCCAGCCCCTCTGACATCTCTGACAAACAAGAGCAGCTTGCTTAAGCAAGACAGTGTCGGGGGCGCACAAGGACAACTCTGGTACTACAGGCAGCCTCCAGAAGCAGAACGTGATACTGACATCTGTCAGGGAATTTACAAGCAGCTCCATGTGGCACAGCAGCCAAGCTCCCCGCCTGCAATTGGGATGACCCAGGTTCAGATCTTGATCAAGGAAAATAGCTGCAAAACACAGCATTGAATAATTTAACTTAAAAAGTGTTTATTTTTCAGTATTTCCAGCGCGGGCGACTGAAGAGGCTCAGGCGAGCTACTAGTCGCCCGCGATCGACCGTTTGGCAACCTCTGCTCTATAACATGACTCTAGAGCAAAAGGCAATCAGATTAGTGGCACTACAAAACCGGGGGGTATTAGACGTCATCTTGGATGTGTGTGGTGGAGTGTGAAAATTAGTGGTGTCCGCTTGCTGCGTTTTCGCACCGGATTCCTCCCCAACCATCTTTAAGGCAATACAAAATCTGCACGTCCTGAGTTCAGAAGTGCATGTTCCCGAGGTGAAATTGGGATCTTAGTGCTTGGTTCTGAGACTTCTTACGATATTGGGGATGGAAGCTTCTCTCGGTCTTATTGATAATTCTGGGTGTTCAGTTGTTCTGTTGTTGCTGTATACAATGTCTTCCTGCCATATGTTCAATATTAGGGGGATGTTGTGTACAGACTATGGGAACGTTAGGGCCAAAGGTACACGCACCGGAAAGAATGACCAACAAATTTGTAATGAAGGAAATTTCTGCTGCAGATCTTATGGCGATTGATATATCTGATGAATGTGATTCAGGTTGTATGGACATTGAGACGTGGAGTCACTCATAAAGCGACTAGTTTTAGTTTAGCACTTGGCTTAGGCCAAAAGGAGGGTTTGTTAAACGGAAATCATATTAGTGCCTCCTTTTGATTTATATTGGCCTAAGCCTAGTCATTCTATGAAGCAAACCTTGTTGCAAAGTTCCGATTTTGTATTGACTTCACCGCCATTTTAGAATCAACCACCATTTTGATTTCTGTTTGTATGATTCTCTGTTCTAAAATGGTGGACTGTGTTTTTAACTTGCAACCAAGCCTCCCGACCTTTGAGTTCTGTTAATGGATAGACTGTCCAAGGGCCGACTGTTTAGACTAGGTAATGAGACCTTGTACTAAGTATGAACTGTTGTCCTAACATTGTCTATGCTAACAAGCCTCATCCACGAATACACATCGGCGACAATGAAATGCAAATGCCAAGTGTGGGCACAGGCTGAACTACATTGTGTTGGGATATAGACTAAGGCTTACTGCGGGCTCCAAGAATATACATCGCCATTGTAACTTGATGGAAATGCAAACTCATGTAATCCTTCTGCATATTATTGTATAAGCTGTATGTGAACTAGGCACGAACTCTAGACCACAAATTATTAACATGTAGAGGGGCTGGACAATATTGTTGAAATTGTATAAAAACATGAATGTTTGGATGTCCAGCACTCTCTCTCCTCTCTTTGATGGGCTGGTACTCATTGCAGGGTGTTGAGAGCCAGATAGCTATCTGTATCTGTTTCTATGTTTCTTTGTAAACTGCACAGAATAAAAGATCTGTGAATCTTTATAGCCCGTGTTTGGTGTATTTCCTTTTGTGGTACTCAGCCTCGATATTTCCTTGTTTTTACAGATGTGATTTTCATTAAATGAGGTTTGGGTGTGAGTGCATGTGGGTGGTTGCCGTGCCTGAAGGCTGGTGTTTACTTAGTGGTATTTTACTACATGCCTTGATGCTTCACTTGGCGCTTTGCATTTGGTGTTACTGAGCAAATCAGAGTCACCCCGATTGTGCTGGGAGTTGTAGTTTATCTTGCAGTGGGAAATGTTCTCGATGTAAACAAAACTGTGACAGTGGCGTATGGTGTTGTGAAGAGAGAGTGAGAGGGGGAGGGAAGAAACATCATGTTGCCGCAAGAAAAACCATGTTTTGAGGTCCTTTCTAAAAGAGAGGTAGTCTTCATCGCGGCAGATGTGTATTAGATGGAAGTTCCAGATGGTGGCGGATTCGACGAAGAAGGCAAATGCTCCCATTCTGGTGGAGTTGTGGGGGCGATTCACAAGGAGGACTGCAGAACCAGATCTAAGGTTTCTGGTGGGTTGAAAGCATATCAGCTTGTCCTGGAGAAATTCTTGGCCAGTATTGTGGATGACGCAGTATGTGATGCACCTGGCCTTAAAGGATGCCCGTCACTGATAGGAAGCCAGTGTAGTACTCTTAGGGCTGGGATGATGTGTTCTCTGGGCGATAGGATAAGGAGTAGCCTGGATGCAGAGTTTGGGATTTGTTGGAGTTTCCTGATCTGATTTGCTGGGGCACCTAGATAGAGGAAGTTGGCATAGTGTAAGCGGGGGAGGACGATGGCAATGATTGCAGAGACTCAATGTGGGTAGGAGAGGGAAGATTTGCCTGAGGATGCATATGTGGAAGTGCAAGTTTTGGACACAGTGTTGATGTGGTGAGAGAGTGATAAGTCCGAGTCCAGCGTGCATCCAAGATTCTTTACAGAGTTGGATGCTGTGGGTGGGGGTTCTAGGGAGTGTGGCCAAGGGGTTGGTTGTGGAAGGAGATATGTTTTACCACATATTAGGATTTCATCTTTGCCAGGGTTGAGGAGGAGGTGGTTAGCTGTCATCCAGTGGTCAATTTCAGAGAGGCATGAGGTGAGTTTGGGGAGGCGGAGGCCAGCGACTTGGGGATATTGAAAATGCTTTGGGTGTCATCCGCGTGTTTATAGCAAATAAGGTTGTGAATACAGAGAACCAACCAAGAAGGAGCTAGCATAAAGTTGCAAAATCAGTCATTGAGAACGTATTGCATACAAAAGGCGCATACAGGTTACAGAGGACAAACATACACATGTTAGTTTGGGCCATTGAGGGTTATCTCGAGAGCAATGCTGCCTTAAACAACTAAGCAGTTCCTATAAAAACATAGTTGACATGTCTAAAAAGTGCTGCTGCAGTGAGGGCTTACTAGGATGAACCATCCATTTTTAAATAAAAAAGGTCATACCAATGGGCTGTTCAAGCAATGAACATGTGTCACTTCCAAAAAACAGTCAGTGTATGGACTGACCACCTGCATCGCCCCCTCTGCCCCCAAATATGGCAATTCCTTCGCTGTCCTAATTCTACAGTGCACTATTTCCAGCAGCCCGCACCAATTTGATTCCCTAGTACCCACCACCTTCAGACTGATAGCTAACCTGCATTGTGCACAGAATAACCCCACACTCTTCAGAAGCTGTTCTTTACTTCCCACCACTCCTATTTAACTCCTCTCTGCCCTATATTTAGCCCAATGCTCTGACTGAGTACAAACATTCTAATACCTCTTTCACATTTATTGCATAGACTGTTTTCTAGCTCTCCCCCTACCACTGTGAATTTCTCTCTACGCCCTTCTGCCTCCCCACTTATGAATTGCACTGCATCAATTCACCACCCGCGTAGATACTCAATAGGTCATTTAACATAATGTACACCACACTTTAAAATCTTTGCTGTATAAATTGATATGCTTCCATTCACAATCACTTTACGCACTGCCCTTCAATGTTTCTGCACTCACAGTATGGACTCTCCACAACATACTTTCATCGTAATAATAATTTTGGCTTTGCCCTTAAAGCCAATGTAGAATGCCATGCGATGGTAAGACAACATGTCTTTGCTGGCTACACAAATGCAAACGCCTCAGTACCATCACCCTGCATGTGAGAGCACTCATTATGTTGACTTTGTACATGTGTCACAAATGCCGTGCACCAGTATGACGAAAAAATGCACCTGCTGTCTGCATGCACCAACCCTCGTCCCAGGACTGGTGCCAAAGTCTTTCAATCCTTTCAGTTGAAATTAGCCGATTGGCTCTGAGCAGGGGGGAGGTGGCACGAGCAGCGGCCCTGTGTTGGCTATTTAATTACACAGATGCATACTCCTTTAATTTGGGTTATTAAACATGCACATCACACACATTACAGTTTGCCTTTGCTAACCTCCTTGGGCCATTACATCCCTCTGGCAGTCTCCAGCAATGTTTTTAGCACCTTGTTGCCTTTTCTGCAGGTTTATCCAACATGGGTACCCTGCTGTTAAAAAGCAATACATAGCTTTTCAGTTGATATGTAGTGTTTCAGCCCCCTGCTGGCTGACTATCCCTTGATAATCTGCAGCTATTCACCACTTCGCTGCATTCTTTTGACATATTAATATTTGATCACTTATAAATGCACAGGTCATGTGAATAGTAATTCTGCCCAAACTTCCTATGTATTTATGTAATGCATAAGGAGCAACATTAATTAAAATGACCAATGGTGTGCTGCTAGTATACATTTAATAAATAAACATATTCTATAATGATGTAATACTATACACATTTGTATAATATTGTATCATTAAAGAATATGTGTTTTCGTTAAATATGTGCTGGCAGTACACGTTTGTTCGTTTTATAATATAAACACCCCACAGACACCTTGACATGTTTCCCAGCTGTAAAGTTAGGAGGTCTCAAACATCATAATGAAATGGGTGTTCATCACCCCTGACACATATTCTGCCAGCCCTGCTCCCCAACCATGCATGTACATACTCATTCATACTCATTCATATTCATTCATACTCATTCATACCCATTCATCACACAAGCAGCCACAGTCCCATATAGCCTCTCGCATGCAAGCATTCAAATATTCACTTTGATTTCAAAAAAGAAAGAAAATCCACTTGTAACATTCTCCGTTCATATTCATCATCATCATTTGTATAGCGCCTTTCATCATTGGTAGGATCCCAACGTGCTGTAGGTTGACTGCCGTCCGGGGACGGAGTGCAAGTATGGGAACATTTATCAGAGGAGTTAGGAATGCATGTATGCATTTTAACCAAAGAGAAGTTGGGTAGTGGTGGCGAAGTCCCTACTAACTACTCAAGTCATGCAGGCATGCAGCGGGTGCTTTGAAAGATCAGGGAACGTGCAAGAGAAGTAGACATACCTTATGTGTCTAGCTAGACCGAATTTCTGTCGTGGGATAGCTGCATTCTAATGGCAAAGGTGTTGTGCAATATGTCGTTCTGAAAGGCGTATGAGTGCAGATGTGTGTGGGAGAGTCGCCTTGCCTTTGGCTGAACTTCCATAAGTATGGAGTGCGATACGTACCCGTCTGCTGCTTCTGGCTTCTTGGATTTGTATCTGCGGCGTGGACTCACCTTCTGTGATCTACTGGATATTGTTAAATAGGTTAATACTTAATTCTTACCGTCCTTTGGTGAATGTATGGGAGTTCATTCCTTCCCTGGTCATCCTGGGGTGAATAGCTAGCTCCAGAGGACAGGGTTAGTCATGGTGCCGGAGGGAATAGCCAAGTCTCAGGGGCCATCTGGAAGGCCAGATGGTTCTCATGCTAAGCAGCATTGCATTCCAGCTAGTGGTGGCTTGAACAGAGAATGTGGAGCCTCTCATTCTGGTTGTTGTGGAAGAGGGGATCACCAGGAGGAGAGCAGTGCCTGGATGCAGATTTTTATTGGGATGGTAGAGGGGGATTTTCTGTTGAAGGAATTTTGGGCCTGTCTTGTGTAGGGCTCGGTGACTGATGCAAATGGCTTTGAAAGCGACCTGACGTCCAACCAGGAGCCAATGGAGGAGACAGAGGGTGTGGGTGATGTGCATGCTGGGACCGAGCGTGAAGGAGAGCCTAGCTGTGGAGATCTGGACCCTTTGCAGCTTTCTGAGCTGATAGGCAGGGGCACCCAGGTAGAGCGAATTGGCATAATCTAGTTGGAAAAGGACAAGGGACATGATTGCAGCCACTCTGGTGGGGTAGCAGAGGTAAGGGAAGATGCGTCTGAGTATTCAGAGTTGTAGGTAGCAGGATTTAGACAGTGTGTTAATATGGTGTGATAAAGTCAGGTCAGTGTCCATCGTACAACCCAGGTTTTTGACTGTGGAGGATGCAGCAGGAAGTGTGGGGGGGGGGGCAAGGGAAGGAGGCCATGGGGTGGGTTGAGGGAACAGGGCTGTCTTTCCGCCGAGCATGATTTCTGTTTTCCCGGGATTGAGCAGGAGATGGTTGTACGTCATCCAACAATCAATGTCACTGAGGCAGGATGCAAGGTAAGGATGGAGAGGTGGAGACAGACTTGGGGATTTTAAAGATGATTTGTGTGTAGTCAGCGTAGTTGTAGCAGATGAGGTTGTGTGAGTGGATAAGTGCAGGAGAGGGCTCATGTAGAGATTGAATAGAAGAAGGTATGGGCAGGCGTCTTGATGGACTCTGTTATTGACAGGGTGGGCTGTTGAGCTGAAGGGAGGGAGGTGGGGGATTTGGTGTCTGTTGGTGAGGATGTCTATTTTATTGCTGTGTCCCTAATGCCAAAGGAGTCAAGTCTGTCAACGAGGATACTGTGGTTGATAGTGTTAAAGGCAACCAAAAGATCGAGGAGTATGAGTGCAGCACACCCCTCTGGGTCTGCAGTGTTTTTTAAATCATCCCGTTTAGAAACTAGGGATGATTCAGTTTCATGAAGGGATCTGAAGCCAGACTTTGCGGGGTCCAGAAGGTGGTTGGCTTCCATGAAGGTGCAGAACTGGGAGTAGGCTTGACATGAGATGTTTTGAAAGTTGCTGGGAAAGTGCCTGTGGTGAGGGAAGAGTTAAGGATGGGTCTTGCAATGCTGCCTGCACAGGTTAGGGTGAAGATTTATTTTTGGAGGGTGGGGTGGCATGGGTCACTCAGGGATCTGGATGGATGACTGTCAGTCAGTAACCTAAGGAATTTGGGTCTAGAAATGGGAGAGAAAGAGGAGAAGAAAGGGGGGGCGTCTGGTTGGCGGGTTCATGTGGAGGAATGGTTAGAGAGGGTGAGACTGCTGCCAGTTTCATAATGATGGTGCAGGTTCTTTCTAGCGCTGTGTTGTAGAAGTGGTACAAGAGGGCGTCACAGAGAGATTGGGAGATGTGTAAGGGGGGAGAATTTTGTGAAGTTTCTTGCTCTTGGTACAGCCATTAGAGATTCTGTTCTTGTGAAATGTTTTCTTTGCCTTATGGATTTTGACTTTGTAGATATGGTACTGATGGGCGTAAGCTGATTTGTTTTGGGGAGATTTTTCAGCCCGACATCTGCATTCTAGGAAGCCGTTGTGTGTTTGAGGGATTTGAAGAGGGCGATGAACCATCTGTGCAAGGGGACTTGTCTGGTGGGGGTAGATCTTGAGCGGTTGAGAGATAGGAGAGCATAGGGAGGGAGGAGAGTAGGGAGTTGGCCTGGTCTGGAGTTACTATGACCATGTTCCATAGCGGGGTATAGGTTGATATTCTGGTTGTTAGCTATTCATAGAGGATGGGCGGGTGACAGGAGCGACAAAAAGATGGCTGCACAGTCTGTCCATATGAGCATTGAAGGGGGAAGTGAGGTGATGAGGTTGGTGGAGCTGAAGATCGCATCAAAAGTATGTCCTGCTGTGTGGGTGTCACCTGTTACCTAACGAGTCATGTTGAGGACTTCCAGGTTGTCCAAAAGTGGCCGTGTCATGGGGTTGTCAGGGCATTTAATGATATGTTGAGGTCTTCTAATAGGGTGAGAGAGGGGTGGGAGGCCAGGATGGGTGCTAGGGAGTCACTTAGGGTGTTATCGAAGTGTCTCTTGTAGCAGGGGGCCTGTAGATCAGCAGGAAGCTGGGGCACAGAAAGGGGTTGATGATTAATTTCAACACGAGTGATTCACAGTCTGCACTGAATGCATGTGCCTCAGAGTGTGAGATAGATAGGTGAGGTTTGTAGCAATGATAAGTTCACCTGCTCTGTTAACTTTGTTATGAGTGATGAGTGTGTATTCAGGTGGAATGCCTCGTGTGCGATGGGCTGGAAATCATCAGAGTACCAGGTTTCTGTAAGTAACTGCATGTCTGGTCTTTGAGAGGAGATGAATTCGAATATGCTGGAGGTCATTCAAAGTACGGCGGTAGGGGGTTAACAGCACCAGTAAGGATGCTGATGCCGTTAACCCCCTACTGCCGTATTCCGAGGTCCCTTAGCGGTCCCACTAGGGCCAGCTGGTTTTAGCAGCCGCCCTTAGCGGGACCCGTTAAGGGACCATTGAGCTAATAACTAGCTAATATGGGGGCTCAATGGGAATGGGGAATGGTTTTCGAAATGGGGACTACCCGGGTCCACACAGGTCGGAATGTCCCGGTAAGTCCCATTCCGACACCACCGACCCAGACACGGGTTTGGAGGCAGCATGGTGCTATTTGCACCATGGCTACCTCCAAACTCTTAATGACCCCCCCCCCCCGTGTCTGTTTTTGGCAACAGATCTGGCATTGATGAGAATGCAAGAGAGTGGTAAATAAGGGTGTGGGTGGTTGTCCCTTCGGGAGGCCTGCAGGGAGGGGGTGGGCAGTTGGGGTAGGAATTTAATGGAGGGGGCCCCAGGTGGAGGCCTGGCAGGGGGTTAAGGACTGTGTAGGTTGATGCGGTGTCTGTGGAAAGAGTGTTTGTGATGTGTGAGACTTTGGGGGAAGGTTGGGTGTGTTGGGGGGAGGGTGAGTCTGTGAAGGAGTTTCAGGTGGAGTTCCAGAGGGGTGTGTGTGTGCTGGTTGGGGAGCAAGGTGGTGAATGGGGTCAATGAGAGAGGGAGTCAGAGAGTGGAGTTGGAGTGAGCGGGATGGGGTGATGTTTGAGCTGATGTTGGGTTGATGATTTCTCTGGGAATGTTGAGGAAGCTGGTTGGAGTATGGATTAAAGGATTTGTTAAATAAGGCTTTTACTGGATAGATGGATGGAGGATGAAGAAATCATATGGGTATGGGGTGTGGGTAGGGATTATGGGGGAAGGTAAGGCAAGGCGTGCAGAGATGAGATGGTATGGGTGTTGCAGATTCTGTGTTTGAAGGGATTCCTGGGTGCCTGTGGGGTGTGTGAGAAGGTTTATGGGTCTTCTGAGGAGGGGGTGTTGGCAAGAGATGGTCAGGAAACACTTAGGAATGGCAAGGCTGAGATGGAGGGGGTATGGAGGGCATGGAGGTCAGGAAGGGCAGTGCAGGAGTTTGAGGGGCGTGGGGCAGTTGGAGGGGAGAGGTGTGCTGGGAGTGTTGCCCGAGAGGACAGCGTGGGGGTGTTGAGGAGGAGTGGGCAGTTGTAAAGGAGTGGTGTGATAGGGTGCATTCTTCCTGAGGGTAGAATGTGTGAAGAGAGCGAGGGGTGGGGTGGGGGGAAGGTTGGCGGGTCTTCTGGTGCACCAGAGTTGCCCGCTGGTCTGTGATTTAGACAGCATGATATATTCAAATATTTAGCTAGATACAATACAGGGCTACAAAAAAATGTTCAGCTGGATGCAATACATATATTGATAGCCTCAATATACCATAGACCAACTTCGCAATGACACGCAGGTCCTTCTCAAGATCACTGGCAACTATGATCTAGACTCTACCAACATCAATCATATATCTATAGCATCATTCAGGCATGCATGACCACTCACCATCTCTGCATGAACTATAAGGCATAGCCCCTTATCATGGGGTCCCCTCACCACCTCAAACACCTTAGTCCCGCTTTCACCTCCTTTTGCATTGACGGGAACATTACCCCAGTCTCCGCCCATGTCAAAACACTGGGTGTTTACCTTGATGCTGAACTCAACATGCAGAAACACATCCAAGAAATTGCCTCATCTGCTGCCTATTCTACCAAATTTATTAATCTCTGCAGAAAATTCCTTATCCCCAGTAACTGCCTCACCCTAGATAGGGCTATCATAGGCAGTAGATTGGATTACTGTAATGCCATCCTAGCAGGAACCTCAGCCAAAAACATCAACAAGCTCCAACTGATACAAAACAATGCACTCAGAGCAGTCTGGGGACTGAAACGCTCCGACCATATTTCACTAATCAGACGTTAGGTGCATTGGCTCCCCATCAAAGCACGTATTGAGTTTAAACTCCTCACTATCACCTATCACTGCCTACACACTACTGCCCCCCTATCTTACAAACCACGTCTCTAATAAATACAGTGCTCAGAATCTGCTCTCCTCCTCCCCATCGACCTTGATCACCCCTAGAGTCACTAGAAAGAGAGCTTGGGGCTCCTGCTTCACCACCATCGCTCCCACCCTCTGGAACGCCCCCCCCCCCAGCATATCCAAGAAGAACCGTCCTACTTTCTCTTCCAAAAGAAAGTCAAAACAACATTGTTTAACAAATACCTGTAACCTATGCCAGAACACATGCTTGCCGCTAATATGACTATGGGCCTCATTACGAGTTTGGAGGTAGCCATGCCCATAATAAGGGCATGGCTACCCCCAAACTCGAGTCCGGGTCCCACAAAAGGGGACTTACCGGGCCATTCCGACCTTGGAGGGCCCGGTAATTCCCATTCGCGGGACCCAGACCCAGTACGTCCCCATTCCCATGGGGCTCAATGGGAATGGGGAGGATGGTAGCAGTAGTACCGTTAATAACGGTACCGCTGCTACCATCCTGGTGTGCTCGCGGGTGCCACTGTGCATGCCTGGTCTAACCAGGCATCCAGAGCGCGACCCGCGAGCAAACTCGGAATGATGCAGCGAGGTAACAACAGCGACCCTCTGTATCTACTCTGTTCTGCTGTCTAAGCGCTGTGATACCTCAGAGTCTGGGCGCTACTTACAAATGTAATAAATAAATAAATAAATAAATAAATAAATAAATAAATAAATACTTAATTCTAAATGAGAATGAAAAGGATGACATAATTATACAATTCATCTTCCAGTAGTAAACAATTTCTAAACATAATTTAACTGTTCATAGAAGTATAAAAATCCGTACTAATAAGAACGAATTTAAATCATGGGTGTTAACAAACAGGAGGAGCTAGCGCACAAATAAAACACTCAGTTTGCATCCTTAGTTATATTAGGCAGTGGAGCAAGATCTAGTCCTCCACGCACTTGTCAGGTAGTACAAAACCACGCTCACTTCCAGTTCATCCCTTTAATTAACACACAATGCTAGGACATCCTTTACAGTGGCTATTGATCTATTTTTAAATAGTGGCATAAGATATCTCTCCCCAATGTTAAGATAAAATGGACAGAATAGGAGGAAGTGCATTACGTTTTCCATCACATTTTCACATAAAGGTCATTTGCTCAGAAGATCATTATTCCATTTGTGCAATAGTTCGGCAAGTGGTAGTGTCCCAAGCCAAAGCTTGAGATACAAAGCCCTGGAGAATTGTGAGGCAACATTATCCAGATAACTTTCTTAACCAAAAGTGTACTTATTTTCCCACTACTCTGTTCCCCTTTCGTTAGTTGCAATATCAATGAGGAGTCCACTTACTTCCTTAAATGTTAGGGCCTCCTTGATCTTTGATTATGCGCCACGATTAATAAGTTGAGGTTTTGACCAATAATCACAGAGACCAAGTGAATGTAAAACCTCCTTTAAGTATTTCATCCATGTAATAGATCAGCCACCCTCTTGTACAGTGTAGTAACTTTGCTGAAAATGTTGGGGGGGACATGACAACTGAAGGAAAGGGGTGGGGTGAAGAGAGGGCGTATGGTGGCTCTGAGGGATAGTTTCGGCCAAATTGTTAAAAGAAATTTGGTCGAATGGTAGATTTGACTGAATTCGGTCACCACCATTAGTTTGAAGTGAAGATAACGAACATGAAGAGCAGTGGTTGCAGGGGTGGCCTCCTCAGACCATGTTTGGTATTTTTGGCTTCCACGGTTGCGGGGTGTCACCTGCTTCCTCAGCATTGGTGGCAGGGGACCCAACAAAAAAAAGAAGAAAAGGGACGCTGCAGCGTCAGATCCGACCTGCGTTAAAAGGATGGATCTGACGCTGCAGGTTACAAGAGAGGCAGCGGATGGAGAAAAGGTAAGTGGGGGGGTTTATGGGTGTACTGGTGGTTTGAGGGGACATGGGTTTGTTTTTAATTACCGAGGTAAAAACGTATTTGCAGCGAAAATGACTACGGTTAATTCCCCCGTGATTTTGTACGTCGGTCAAACAACCTAAATCCCTGAGCGATAACACTCATCTACTACATCACAAAAGTCCATTGCTGATGCTCTGTTATAACGTTCATAAGACTGGTGGCGTATCTTTAAAATTCAGTTGGGCCCCCACACATCTTCAGCCAGCCTGCCATGCACCCATTGACACAACATAACAATCACAAACTCAATTCCACTAGAACATACAAACAATGCATTATTTATCATTCATTCAGACACAAAAGTCAACACACATATGCTTGCATACACTCTCACTCACACACAAATGCACCCAACACCTCCACTGTCATGCACTGTCTGCACACAACATGTATATGTACATTTACAATAACACATGGAAACAGTGGTGCAAAGTCCATTGAGCAGACCAGACTTTAACACCCCCTGATACCTGAAATTTTGGGCTATGTTGACTTCCCCTAGGTGAACTATAAAGCAATGGACGAAAGGACCAGATTTACTGGAATATCAGCAATTTGCCTGATTTTTCCTTTCATTCAAAGGCGGAAACCATTGGTTAATGCAGTGCAGTGGGTGACCAAGTATAATTGGTATAGATTTTTAAATGCCATATATCTCCAAAATTGGGTTCTCCACAGCACCTTATATGTATATGTGATGATAGATTTTTTTTTACAAGATTCTGACTGATTAAAATTACGGTATGTTTTCCTGTGTTCAAATGGCTCCAAGCAGTGGTGTATTGAGCAGGAGAGTCGCAAGGGGGTGGTCAAGCTGCCCCTCCCCTATCTCTTTTGTCATTGGGACACCTCTCCCATTTGGCACCTCAAGGAGCGTGCCCAACGGCAAAAGTGTCCCACTGGCAGGACAATGTGTGCTGAGCAATTCCTGCTCAGCATGCTCATTGTCCTGGCAGAAGGACACCTTACCCATTCCGAATGGTAGAGGTGTCCCTCTGCCAGGACAATGTCCCAAGGAGCGCCGGGCAGCACAGGGTCCTCACGTTGCTCTGTATCAATAGAGTATTACAATTTGAGCAATTAGGCACTGACGGGAGGGAGGGGGATACTATTAGCAAGGACTTTTGTCCCTTTAGAAATGTGAATGTAAGGGAGTGATCAGAAGTGAGAAGGGTGCATAATGTTGCATGCTTTATGAAATAATGACTATGGCTTTAAAACCCAAGGAGGATGTGTTAGGCTAACAGTAATCTGCATGATGCTATGATGCATGATGCTATTGTGACGTTGCATGCAGAATGGGGAGAATGAAACTAAAGCCATTCTCCCATTGCTCAATATATTTCTATGACAATTTATATAGTGTATGGTTAGTTTACTGTGAAAGGCTAGTTTATTATGTAAAGTGGTTTGCTTCTAATGCATTGCTACAAATAATTATATGTTTTATGAATTATATAAATAATAAGCATATGAAATGTAAAGCAAAACCTTAATAAATATCTATATCAACTAAGCCTGGAAAGATGTGCATGGTCGCTTAAATTGTCCGGATCCCAGTTTCACCATTTAACCAAGTGTGTGATCCTGAGCAAATTATTTAATCACATTGTGCCTTATCTGCAGCTCTGTAAGTGATTCTGATTCACTTCAAAGCTTATGTTAATGTATTATGCTAATATAATGGAAAAGCCTAATGACTATAGAGTTGTTCCACATATAACAATAGTGCAATTTAAGTATTGTGCAACACAAAGTCATTTGTCACTTGGCTTATTTATGACAACTTATTCTAAAGTCACTTCCATGGTGCCTCCAAGTATCCAAGACTGATGATGTGCCTTGCAATGTCTTTTTCTGTGAAGTCACGACTGTTGGTGCAATCCATATGATAATTTGGGAGTTTGCATGCATTTTGCCTCAGAGGGCTTGGACAGAGCTCCCCAACAAACATACACAAACACAATTAAATATATATATATATATTTTAAAAGTACCTCTACTCTGCTTTCAAATGCTGCGCAGGCCAAGTCTCATGTTACACCGACCTAACCTCTTCGCAATCACGCACCTCCAGACAGAAACCAGGAAGCTGAATGAGCTTCCTAGTTCCTGTCTGTGTGTCGCACGAACACAAATCTGGAAAGCAATGCTCTGTGCCGCTGGCCCCCGGAAGTGCTGCTGCTAGCGTGACAGCAGTCGCCAGCCTCTGCAATGCCCAGTTCAGCACCCTGGCTGCTGACTTTGAGTCAGGCCAGCCAGGGTGAGGGACTGAGCCACGCAGGGCATCCCAGCCCTTAATGTGTTGCAGCACGGCTGCCAGGCATTTTTGCATTATGTAATGAGACAGCGCAAGCCTTGCTGAGGCTTGCATTGTCCAATTGCATAATTGATTATAGCGGCCCCCCTGCCCTCCCTCTAAAAGATGGGGGGGACAAAAAGGCATGCCACAGAAGTTGGGAAGTTGGGGGGGACAAAACCCCCTACCCCCCCCCCTTAATTAGGCCCATGCTCTTGTAATAAGATGTCTTTGATTGAAGATCTACACAGCGGGAGCCGGAGAGAACTAGCCCAATAAAGAAGAGGTTTTGATCTGCACAGGAACCCGATTCTCTGTATGTCAACCTATACACAGACTAGGGTATTTGGAGTACTACTGAGAAGACCGAGAAGATTTTTGATGGTTTTATTTTCACTTATAGATAATCAGCCACAGTGTGTTCCACCCCAGAGTTCGGCCCTATATAGAGTCGCATGTCTGGCCTGCACAGAATAGGTGTCGAGGGATACTTTTACTGCCCCATTGCCATAATCCTGGGCAGACTTGACAATAGCACCACCATAGCGGTTAAGTGCAATGTACGCTTTAGAGACTTGGGAAATCCAGTACCATTTTTCTGTGAATCGAACACCCAGGTAGTCATACTCCTTTACTTGTTCAATAGGCTCCCCCTTCAGATTTAGACTGGTTCTATTGCAGCCCTTTGTTCTATGTTTCCTAAAAATCAGGGTTTATGTCGTTGTTAGGCATGATAGAGCACTGTGCCAAATTTGTCAGGCATTTTGCAGACTGTTGTGAGAGCATTAGAGAGTTTAGCAAGAAGGGGGTTTCATTTGACTGGTCTAGAGAGTGTCAAGGGGAGGTGGAGGATGTTGGTAGGGCTGCAGCAAGTGCCCAAGTTTTCAGAAACTTTGACACAAAATATGACACCTACATCATGACAGGTTTGAGTGCTGTTCTCTTGCAGAATCAAGGCGGTTCAGAAATGGTCATAGCATAAACATCCCGGGTGTTGAAGGAAGTAAAAATGCGACATTCCCTGATGGAAAGAGAGGGCCTGAGTGTGTTATGGGCCATAAAGAAATCAAGGCCTTTTTTCTTTGAGGGAAAGCCTTACAAGTGCGCATGGACCACAAACTGTTGGTAGGTGTGTTCATGGCCAAGAGACCAGATGGAGGATCTCACAGGATCGTGAGGCGAGTCACTTTGATGAAAGGACACCAGTATATTGTAGAATATGTGCCAAGGAAAGATAATGTTTTAGCAGATATTCTCTCCTGTGGAGGCAAAATAGAGAATACAGAGGAAGACGAGTGGAAGGATGCTGATAGGGAGGATGTCAAACCTGCTACAGTGAAGAACTTGGTGTAAGCGTATTAGTGGGAGTAGACTCGTGAGGATAGATTAGGTGTGTTTCATAGAATAAAGGATGAACTTAGTCTGGAAGGAGGTTTTCTTTGTAAAACAGGACGGTTATTTCCTCCACTAGGTGTAAGGGGAAAGTTGTTGGGGGTTAGACATGAAGGATTGTCAAGGGTTTTGACCCATGTTGAATCAATAGACTGGGTAGATGTGGGGATGAGCTGTCGCCGCCCATTATTCTATCCCAGAACAAACTAAATTAATAGACTGGGTGGATTTGGGGATGAGCTATCGCCGCCCACATTCACGCCAGAATAGGAGAACTGCGCAGTTGGCACGAGACCACTCCAAAGATACAACCTTCTTGTGGGGGGTTCCACATCACCACTCTACTGTAAGAATGCCATCAAAACAATGTTAAGCAAGGGTCCTATACTATCAAGCAAAAGACCACTCTATTGAAATGCAGTAATTCAAGACAACTCAAAAATGGATGCAGTACCGACAAATTCCCCAAGGTGGCGCTAGCGGTCTAAACTCTGACAGGGAAACTGTATTTAGGAGTTGCAAAAGGGGCAGGGACTTCAAAGCTTGTTGGTTAATTGAAAATCTAGCCACCTGCTGTTCCCAGAGGCCAAGAGGCTGGGAAACCTTAACACCTCAGAGATTCCCACACTAGAAGGCAGGATATCACATGACCCTGTTGATTGATTGAGGAGAGACTTCCAGGCAGCCTGCTGGAGCCCACACAAAAGGCTCTTTCTGTTGAATGGGGTATGTTAATTTTGAGTGTTTCCTGTCAACAGCCCTCTGGCAGCAAGGAGAGACATGTGGTCACTGACCCATCCAGACTTCTGGAGGCGGACCCAAACACTTGGGGGGTTGAATTGCAACAAATATATATTTTATAGAAACAGTGATAATTTATTGTAACCAAATGACAGGAATCTACAACTTTGAGAGTCTTAGTTTGAAAAATGCCCTCACGATTTGAGTCCAAACTCCAATTTGTACCATGTTCTGGGGCAAAACCCTGCTAATTATGATTATTGTAGACAATGGGTTTAAGCTAGAGACATGGAAAGTTACTGGGATATATGTGGAAGGGAAATGTACCTTTGTATAATTTTTGATGAAAAACCAATGTTGCAAAATCCACTAAAATCGAAAATAAGTTGCCATTTTTGAATGCAAGCTCCTAGAAATGCCAGAGTCGGGACAGGGACTATCTTTAGTAATATATGATGTGTGTATGTGATGTCAAACAACTGTGTACCTGGGAAATTTGTATTTGGATCAGGAATAGATTTGTGTGCACATTGACCAGGGGAGTGTCATTTCTGCAGGTCATAAAAATGACATCACTCTGACACACTATCCCTTCCCAAATCAGGGACCAAAGAATCTATTGACCTATCAAATCAAGAGAGGGGCAGGCTTAGGGATGCTAGCCTCTCCACCCACTTTTGAAAACACATAAAAAGAGACTGCTGGGATAGGTAGGGACATTCAATTCCATTTGCTGCGGAGCATGCTGACCGACGACTTCACATCCAGAGATCCAGACTTCAAATCCATCAATCTCCAGAACCTGTAGCAGAAATTAACTCCAGAATGTGTAGCAGAGAGGCCTGAATCCACCAGCTGAATCCTCTTCAGCAGGCCTCAAAACCAACCAAACTATTCAACAGCCGGGCGAGCTGTTTGAATTTTTGCCAAGAATTTTTGCAAGAACCTGTAGCAGTATCCAGAAAGCAGTGCTGTATCCGGAACCCGAGAGAACCACAAACCAGACCGTTGTGAGCAGAACCGGTGCCTGATTGTCCCGCCGAGCAGACAGAACCGCAGCCGGACGTGTTGACCAGATCCGTGACGAGGCCTAGTTCAAATTTATATTATGAGTACCTAGCAGAACTGTGCAGAGCCAATCTCTTAGTTAAAATAATCTAATCCAAACTATTTTAACCTAATTAGAACAGCCTCCTAGAAATCGTGTCATCTGTCATTTGTAAAGCTGCACAACTGTCACCTGTCAATTCTGCAGCTGCAAGCTGTCACCTGTCATTTTGAAATGTATCCGTTTGCAACCTGGTAATAACTCATAGAGCATTGCTAAAGTGAGCCTGAACTAATACCAACACACATCTCCCACTCACCCTGAATCTCTAGAGGGAATTAAAATCAGTTGGCACATTTTCCCATCCATTGCCATCACATTTAAAAAGCATTTTGGGCCTGTGTTTCAAACTCCTACCTGTTTCCTCTAAGCTTGCTGGGAGGGGGGGGGGACTGAATTTCGTATTGTATTTGATTGCATTCCTGAGAACTGTGTGCTCCTCTTTCCATCTCCTTCCATTTCTTACATTGCATAGGGGAGGGGGGTGAATTGCCAGAGAAAAAGTGATTATCTTATCTTTTGCTAAAATCATATCAAGTATTTCTGTACTGCATTTTATTCCTCATTGCATTTCCTTGAAACCATAAAGCATTTTCAGCTACCTCATCCTCTATACTACTCCTAAGTAATCAAGTGTACCACTGTAACATTACCCATTGTGGATCCACATCATATGTCTCAGTGTACTATCAGATATTAATATATTATAAAAGTGTGATAGATATATATTGTTGAATTGTCCAAATGAACCTTTTAATTTGCAAAACAAACCTACTTCTTGGCTCAGTGGGGTCAGGGGGATTCTAAGAGGGGGGTGTTATACAAGGGTTGTCATCCAGAGTACTGAACTGGATATAAAAATACATCAATAAGGGTTTTCCTCAGCATCCCAGACTAGGCATTGACTTAGCTGTAGTGTTGATTGAATATCGCTTACAAAAGTGGGGGCTCGGAGCCGGGACATTCTGGGTTAGATTTACCACTTGTGCAGATTAATAGTGTGCCAACTGACCAGATACACATATCCGGTTAGATCACCACGCTGTTTTACACTTTGAAAGCATCCCTCAAAGGAACGCTCTAAGGAAACGGTCTGTTTTACAAAATAAAATACAAACTTCTGTATGTCAGGAAGGAACTCAAATTCCAGAATGACGACCTTGGTAGATATGAAAATAGCCAGAGAGCACTTCTTACATAAGCTATTTGTGAGAGGTGAGTGGACTCATCAGGACCAAACGGTCTGGTTGCAGGCAATCGCGCAACAGGTCACTGAAACAGGGTTAGATATATGGGGAGATCAGGGTCCCCTACATGTGGCCCTGAGTGAACTATATATGGCCCCTAAAGCTAAAGATGAACATAATAAGATTGCCAGGATAGCGGACAAATGTGCTGAAGGCCAAGATCTGGCAAGTAGGCAACAGATGGCGTTAGAAAAGGCCCAATCTGACCTGGTCTCTTCTGAGCAGAGGCTGCAGAGGAGCCAGGAGTCAGAAAATGATAGTGGACAGTATATCATTAAAATAAAAGAGGACATGGATAGACTGCAACAGGAAAAGCCGGACCAGGATACCAGAATTCTGGCTTTGCAGAAGGAGCGCCAAGACAGTCTGGACTCCTTACTGCAGAGCCAGAAAAAGCTGGAGCAACAGATCAATTTCAACAGGGCATGCACAGAGCAGGTAGCCACCCTGCAAATCCAACTAGACAGAGAGAAAGAGGAAAGCAATAAATTGATTTTGAAAGACCTGGATACCCAGGCAGAGTTTGATGAAGAACGCCAGAAAGCTGGTGCCTTTCAAAGGCAGAGGGACGACCTGGTGTCACAAATGCAGGCTCTTGGTCAGGAAAGGGATACCTTAGGCCAGGAAGTATGACATTTAAAAAGAAAAATTGAAGAAAATCACTTGGCCCTCCAGGGGCTGGGTGACCTCCAAAAAGAACACCAGAACTTGTTAGAGCACACCAGGAGGGTGGAGGATGCTCTGGCAAGAAAGGAGCAGGCCAATAGGGACACAGTTCAGGAGGTAACCCTCCTGCAGCAAAGACTGGCCCAGTACTCCAGGAGGCACAGAGAGAAAATGATAGGCTCCAGCAACAGGTAGCGATGCAGGAGAGTCTAGTAAGGCCTTAACTGAGGAACTGAAAGTGCAGGCTCTTGCATTGCAACAGGAAGCAGGGGCGGATAGAGATTAGGTTCGCTGGGAAGGAGAAACTCCTGAGCATACCTCAGGAGCCCTAGTACCAGAGGCCTTCATCTCTCCCAGTCTGCCACCCCCATGTCCCCTCGCGCACATGAGCCCAGGGCCACGGGGAGGGCAGATTACTATCCAGTTAGAAGTATGGGGCTCATAGGCCAGTACCTCCCAGGAATGGATGGGCGGGCATCCAAGTATGGGCACCCAAGCAGAGTGCAATTTAGTGGGGAACCCCAGGAGAGTAGGCCCACTAAGGGCATCCTGAAAACCTCTGCCCAGTTAGGTCAGTGGGGGGGATACCCAGCAAATCCTGGCAGCAAGGAGGGGTCTGAAGACTCCTCTGAGCATTACAGGACACAGGAGACCAGGTCCCCACATTCTGCTAGCCATTCCCAGGCTCGCAGAATCCGGGAAAACCTGGAAGATCAGACGGGCACCTCTGGGAGCAGTGCTTCTGAGTCAGAGGATGAATGAACCAGGGTTACCCGAACCAAAAAAGCCAATAAGGCAAAAAGGGCCTTGCTTAAGGACCCATTGAAACAAATAAAGGCAATCAGGAGTGTCATCACTCCCTATCATAAGAACGCCAAGTATTCCGTTTGGGAACACATGGAGCTCTATGAGCAAATGATGGAGACTTTCCATTTGAAGGACAGCAGTAGCTGCATCCAGTACGTCAAATGGACATTCTCCCCAGAATACTCCAGTTTCTTTGCGGGTCTGGAGGACCAAAATCATTTACGATGGTCCACCTATAAGGCGGCCATCTTGAAACATTTTTCTGTTCACAGAAATCCTCAAGAGGCTTGCAAGGCAGCCTACAATTTGCAATGTGGGGAGGATCAGGCCCCACAAGAGTTTGTGCAAGAATTAAAGCGTGCTTTTGCGCAGACCACCAGGAGGGTGCACACGGTTAGCAGAGAATTTATCAATACGTTTTTCCATGCCTTACCCAAATACATAATGACCCAGCTCGTGAGAGATTTTCATGAGAAAAGATCTCTAGACTGGGTCATTGAACAGGCTACCCGGATCTATGAGGTGCAGAAGCCCATCGAAAATAAAAATAATGCGCAGAAAAACCCCAAAACCAACAGCACCCCTGCTGCTGCCAAGGTGGCAGAGGTAAAGGTTGCCCCGTTTTAGATTTAGAGATGGGGGGGCCTAAAAACCTGCCTGCACCAAATAATTCACAGCCCAGAAGGCCCTCAGGCCAGTCACAGACAGGGAGTCGAGGAGGTAGTCCCACAAATGGGGTCCCCCGCTCCCCTGACTATGTAAGTCCCCGCTACAAGGGAAACCGACCCATCCTGGGTTACGTGTGGACTCCTCCAGCCCAAGGGGGGGGATCCAGCCAAGCGCCTGACCCGGGGAACTTCCCTCCTAACTTCCCCTAGGAGGGCAGAAATTCACCAAATCCTGGGCAGAACTTTTTTCCCTGGTATCAACCCAATTTCCAACCCCCAAACCATCCATCCTTCTTTCCCCAATTCCCTGAGCCCAGACAACCTAATCCGGGAGAGGGGAGGCCAAGGGTGGAGGGGTACCCAAATCTTCCCAATCTGGGGTATTACCAGAGAAGGGATAGCTACCCTTCCCGGGATCAGCCCAGGGGAGAAAATAGAGCCCCGTATCAGCCTGAGCGGGTTTCACAACTTGAGCACCAGGTCCAAAATATGGCACGGGATCTGGGTCACATACTGACGGCTCAACAGAACCCTCAGATGAGCATGCCACCGCAGAATGCCCCAAACTCTGGACCTGGTGAAGAACAATGACGGGGGCAGCACCCCGATAACCTACCGGTTCCCAGGGAGGAGGCACAAGGGGAAGGGGTGTGTAAAGCCTTGGAGGAAGCTTCCTTCCCAACTTGTAAACAGCCCCTGGAAAACCAGGAACCGGGAACAAAATCTCCTGCCCCTGAAAGCCTGCCTCCCAAGGAGCAGAGAGGGGTAGGAGAAACAAAGGACCCAAACAGACCCACTTTGTGGAGGAGGTACAGGTCTTCCAATTTGAGGGAGAGGGATCCTCAGCAGATCCTGGGAAAAGGATCTTCTCCTTCAGAGATGGGGGAACTCCTCCCAAGGGAAAATGGGTCCCAAGGGATGTCAATTCAGACTGGGGAGATGTGGAGACTGAGCTACCGCCGCCCATCATCTCATCCCAGAACCAACAATACCAAAATCCGCTGGTTCAAACCCATCCTGGTGACTGCCTCCAAAAAGGGGGGGGGGGCGGCCCAGAACCGGAACCAGGGGAACCCACAATGGCTCTGATCTCCAGTTGCCAACTTTTCCTTTCAGATTCCCAAGGCTCTCCACAGAATTCTGCCCAAATCTCTTCGCTAGCAATGTCCAAAACCAGAAAGTTAGCCCACCAGTTGTCCAAAAAATGTGCATTATCTGTGCCCCCTTGAGGAGAAGGAGGGAAGATACTATGCCCCGGTACAAGTACAGGGGAAGGGTACAATTTTGGCACTGGTGGACACTGGATCCCAAGATACCCTTCTGTCCAAAAGGGCCTTTGAGGAACTAAATGCAGGAAGGGGGGAGAATTACTGTATTCCTCTCACCTCTCTTCCTGGACAACTGCAGAACTTTGACGGGAAGGAAATTCCTGTCGAGGGGACTGCAGATTTGGACATCAAAATTGGGCGACACAAGGTGAAATACCCGGTCATAGTAGTGACTCCAGGGGGCACCCCTTGTTTACTAGGGAATGACCTCCTGAGAAGGTTGTCACCCCTAATAGATTGCGTAAACAAGGTCCTCTGGACCCAGACTAGCCGACCAAGAAAATTAAAACAGAGTATCAACCATGTTAGTTTTTAAATGGCACCTGCCACATGGTTGAACAAAAATCTGACCAAGTAGCATTTCACTTCCAGAACAACCAAATTCCAGACGTGACAGTAATAGCCGTAGGACAACAGACTGGTGATGGGGGTCCTCCCTATTTCTGAAAATCAACCTTCCTTCCAGTTTAAGGTGGTATTCCACACTGGAAGGAAACACCCTGAAATTCTTTACTGATCCACAATCAGAAACTCCCACTCCTATAGTCCAGATAGATGTGAAATCAGCTCAGAGCCTGGCTGATATTCAGCAAATTGGAGAGCAGTTGTTCATCCCTGTTCAGTTAAATGATGGGAAGAACTCTGTTCTCGCTCGAGTGTGTGTGAACAACGGTAAGAGCTTAATTAGCGAAGCCATGTTCCGCCAACTCCCAAAAGATCCAGCCATTCCCACATTCAAACTGATAGACAAATGGGAAATGGACCTGGAAGCACCTAATTCCAAACATCTCCTGCCAAGCAGGTGTATGCTCAAAATCTCCATTGGCAACCAGAGCGTAGTCCATAATTGTTGGGTCGTGCGAGACGTCACTGCCGCCTTTTACTTAGGCAGTGACATTCTCAATCGCTTTGCCATTAGTTTGGACCTAATAAACTTCAAAGCTTGGTCCCGATTAGCGGATAATCCCACGGGCTTTGATGATCCAGAAAAAGCATTTAGGTCAGCTCAATTGCTACCTTATGCAGTTGAAATTCAGATCAAAGAGGAAGTCACCATCCCAGAAAGGACCCGACAATTCTCCCTGGAAGTGAAAGTTAAAAGAGGACAAAAATTGAAAAACCCTGATGCTTGTATTCATCTAAATGCTTCTCTCCAGCAGCAAGGGTTAGGGGTAAACCCAACACCATTAGTCAACATAGAACATGACACCATTCTAATAGAGGTGGATAACAGCGACTTAAAGAGTATTACTCTAGCCGCAGGCACCATTATTGGAATGGCGGTTGATGACCGACATTTCTCCATTGATTTAGGAAATGAACTGTTAGGACAAATCCCCAAGGATTGTTTTGACAGTGACAGTGAGGACAACACAACACCAGACAGGATTTTCACCCGGCATGGGGGGAACTTCCTGGTGTACACTTCTTGCCCTTATGGTAAGGAAGATGTGACTTGTGACTTCAGGAGGGATGAGGTGATTTTCCAGGTCCATGAAGGCTGCCTTTCCTACCTTAGGCCTCCAGTCCAAATCAGCACTCTGTCCACGGACTTCTCCACCCAGCTGGAGGAGGCCGCTGAGATAGCAAAACCAGAAGTCTTTCCAGGCTTCAGGCAGATGGTCGAAGAGAGAGTCAACCTAGCTGATGCCTGCGTGACTCTGGAACAGAAGCAAAAGTTGAAACAAGTTTTCTTGGATTTCCAAGATCTCTTTGCGGTAGACTCATATGACTGTGGTCACACCGACATCCACACCACAACAATTCCCACGGACCCTGGAATGACTCCAGTGTTTGTGAAGCATTATCGCTTGCCTCTGCATCCATGGAGTCCCTTACTGAAATAATTAAGAACCTTGAGTCCCGGGGAATAATCCGTCCAGTACACAGCACCTTCAATAATCCGGTGCTGGGAATATTGAAGCCAAACGGCCAGTGGAGACTCTGCGCTGACCTTAGGGAGCTCAACAAATGGGTCCATACTTCCCGATGGCCTCTGCCCTACATTGACCAAGGGCTGGCCCAGATTCAAGGGTCACAAGTATTCACGGCAATAGACCTGACCAATGGATACTGGACCGTGCCTGTCAGTAGGGAGGACCAATACAAACTGGCTTTTACCTTTGGGGGCCAGCAGTACACATGGACCCGGACTCCCTTCGGATACCTCAACTCCGGCAATGAATTCAACATTTTCCTACATAAGGCCATGCCCGACCTGGGTCCGAGGGGTAAGCTGGCTTATGTGGATGATGTCCTCATCAAAAGTTCATCTGGGGAAGAACACATAGCGGAGATCTGTTATGTTCTGACACAGTTGAGGGCCGCCGGAGCAAAACTTTCCTTCCAGAAAGCACAGTGGTGTAGAACCCGTGTTAATTTCTTGGGGCATGAGATTACTCCTCAGGTTCTCTGTCCCCAAGAAAAGAAAGTGGAAGCACTCCAGAAACTGAAGGACCCCACAACTCTGCGGGAACTAAAGAGCCTCCTTGGACTGACTAATTACAGCAGAAAGTTCATTGAAGGCTACGCAGAGATCACCAGACCCCTGATTCATCTTTTGAAGGGGGGGGTCAAGTGGGAATGGGGTTGAGAACAATCCGAGGCAGTAAGACAACTCAAAAGAAGCCTCTCACAAGCGCCTTGCCTAGCTTACCCTGTCAGAAACAAGGAGTTCTTCCTGGAGACAGGGTTCTCTAATACATGCTTGACGGCAGTATTATACCAAAAGCATGACAAGGTCAATAAAGTAATCTCCTATGCGAGCAAAACTTTATCCTCTGTGGAGGAAAAATTCAACGATTGTGAGAAGGCACTCCTGGCAACGGTGTGGGCATTAAAGAATTACCGCCCGTTTATCCAGGGGGAACACATCATAGTGGAGACTCCACACCAGCCTTTGCAATACCTCCAAAGTGACAGAATCCGGCCTGGAAATGTGAGTAATTCCCAAATTACTTCCTGGATTCTGTCAATACAAGGCTTTCCTGTAGAGGTCAGATATGGCCCAAACAAGAAGAGTCCCCTCGCGCAAGCTCTGGCTGACTTGCATGATTGTGCCAGAGAAAACTGTCTCGAGGACGAAAGTCTAAAAATCAAGGACAACATGGAGGCATACCATAATTCCCCACACAAAGTCTTTGAAGAAGACAAGTGTGAGGGAATGCCCACTGTCTATGTGGATGGATGCTCTTACCATGTTGACAACAACGGGGAAAAAGAACTGGTGGCCGGCGTAGGGAATGCCTGGGTGAAGGAGTTTCCATAACCCTCTGCTGGATACAAAATTGGTCCCCAAAGTAGTCAGGTGGCAGAGTTGATGGCTGTGCATCAGGCCATCCTCACTGCTGTCCAACATCAACTCCACGAACTGGTCATAATCACCGATTCGGATTATGTACGGAACGGTTCGTGGAGCACCTGGTTAATTGGAAAAACAGAGGTATGTTATGTGCTAATAACAAACCCCTGAAACATGGGAAGTTAATCCAAAACATTGATGATCTGGTCACCTCGAATGGGATGACCATCTACTGGAAGAAGATCAAGGGTCATTCCAAAGTAGAGGGACGAGACAAAACTGGAATTGACTTAGCTGATCAGATGGCTAAAACCGGGGCTATCCAAGGGGATCTAATCGAAATAGAGTCCCTGTTGGGGGAAATCCAGGTCACTGCTATCACTAGGTGCCAGACAAATGGTCACAATGATCTTTCAACTGCCCAATGGAGTAAGGAGACCCCTGATGCTGATTTAATTACAGCTCAGAAGGGGGATCCAATTATTGGTAAGTTTTACCAACACATTGAGGACCCTGAGAACTTTCCCCTGACGGATACCGATTACATTGGGAAAGAGGACCTAAGAGTGTTGATGAAATGTCCAAAAAGTTTCCGAATCCAAGACGGTTTGCTGGTAAGGAAATCCAAAGCTGGCCACGATCAGTGGGTGGTTCCTACCTCATTCCGAAGCCTGATGTTAAGTCACGCCCATGATGCGTCCACCGCCGGTCATAGGGGGTTTCACACAACACTGGAAATCTTAAGAGAGGTTGCATACTGGCCACACATGGGGCAGGACCTCGACCAATACTTGAAGGGGTGTCTTGTGTGTGCACAATTTCAGCCATCATCCCTCACACACCGTGGGCCTCTCCAAAAGAGGGGATGACACTGCCATGGTCAGATTTGCAAATTGACTTTGTAGGCCCTGTAATTCGCTCGTCTAGAGGAAACAAGTACATGTTGACCGTTACATGCTTATTTACCAAGTGGGTGGAATGTCTCCCAGCCCCAAACTGCAAGGCAGAAACAGCAGCTGCCCTGATGATAAACCACATCTTTTCCCGTTTTGGTCTACCTCAAAGGATTGAGTCAGACTGAGGTAGCCATTTCACCCAGTGAAGTAATGACAAAGATATAGGAGATACTGGGGGTCAAATGGAAGCTCCATATTGCTTACAGGCCAGCTTCTTCTGGAGCAGTAGAGAGATAAAACCGAACCATTGTGAGCATATTAAAAAAGTTTGTGGGCCATGTTGGGATATCCGACTACCTCTGGTCCTAATGGCCATCACATCTACCCCTTCATCAGCAACTAAAATGTCACCATTTGAGTTGATGACCGGACGCAAGATGGTGCTTCCCAAGCATCTGCTCTACAGGACCCAAGAGCAGACACTGATAAATGCCTCCACAACTCATGAGTATGTGGAGAATTTAAGGAAACACCTTAAGCATGCTTTTGCCTATGCTCAGCGGAATCTAGAAAGATCAGCCAAGAGCATGAAGACCCAGTATGATTTAAAAACTACCCGAAAGGAATATAAGGTGGGTGATCGGGTCTATGTATACAATTTGCAAAGGAACCAGGCCAAACAGCGAAAGATTCTTGCCTACATGGAAGGGACCGTTTGAAATTATAGACAAGATCTCCCCTGTTGCCTATAAGATCTGCATCCCCAAAGGCAGTTTGGCAGAGGGGGAAGATAAGTGGGTCCATATAAATCAGCTAAAGTGTTGCCATCCCAGGCACACTCTGCAACAACTGGAGGAGTCCTCTGCAATACCAGAGGGGACCGCTCCAGAGTAATTCAATTCCAACCCTAAAATATCCCACATATAGTCTCTAAAATATTATGATTTGGAAAAAAAAAATGTCTTATAATTGTATCTTGTTTTTTGTTAAAATAAGAAGTAAATGTTTTGACTATAAAATGTATATGCCACCCCACTATATCAATGGTGGGGAAGAAATGTCTACGAATAGGTATTGCCGCTTTCCTTTGTCATCCTAGGAGAAAGAAAACCTGGAGACTGGCCAAGGAGGACGATCCGGGGACCGGGAGCAGAGACCCGAGGGGCCCGGGGTACCGCCCAATATTCCCATCAGGACCGGCGAGGAGAACCGATCGATCCAACTGGGTGGAGGAAAAGATGTTGAACTGTGCCATCCACAGAAATGGAAGAAGATAATGGGGACATACCAGCGCAAGAGCTCAAAACCTCCTTTGCACCCGACTTCCCCTCGACTTGAATCAAAGCGCAGTCGGGCGGGGGATTTGTCAAGGGTTTTGACCCATGTTGAATCAATAGACTGGGTAGATGTGGGGATGAGCTGTCGCCGCCCATTATTCTATCCCAGAACAAACTAAATCAATAGACTGGGTGGATGCGGGGATGAGCTATCGCCGCCCACATTCACGCCAGAATAGGAGAACTGCACAGTTGGCACAAGACCACTACAAAGATACAACCTTCTTGTGGGGGGTTCCACATCACCACTCTACTGTAAGGATGCCATCAAAACAATGTTAAGCAAGGGTCCTATACTATCAAGCAAAAGACCACTCTATTGAAATGCAGTAATTCAAGACAACTCAAAAATGGATGCAGTACTGACAAATTCCCCAATGTGGCGCTAGCGGTCTAAACTCTGACAGGGAAACTGTATTTAGGAGTTGCAAGAAGGGCAGGGACTTCAAAGCTTGTTGGTTAATTGAAAATCTAGCCACCTGCTGTTCCCAGAGGCCAAGAGTCTAGGAAACCTTAACACCTCAGAGATTCCCACACTAGGAGGCAGGATATCACATGACCCTGTTGATTGATTGAGGAGAGCCTTCCAGGCAGCCTGCTGGAGCCCACACAAAAGGCTCTTTCTGTTGAATGGGGTATGATAATTTTGAGTGTTTCCTGTCAACAGCCCTCTGCCAGCAAGGAGAGACATGTGATCACTGACCCACCCAGACTTCTGGAGGCAGACCCAAACACTTGGGGGGTTGAATTGCAACAAATATATATTTTATAGAAACAGTGATAATTTATTGTAACCAAATGACAGGAATGCACAACTTTGAGAGTCTTAGTTTGAAAAATGCCCTCACGATTTGAGTCCAAACTCCAATTTGTACCATGTTCTGGGGCAAAACCCCGCTAATTATGATTATTGTAGACAATGGGTTTAAGCTAGAGACATGGAAAGTTACTGGGATATATGTGGAAGGGAAATGTGCCTTTGCATAACTTTTGATGAAAAACCAATGTTGCAAAATCCACTAAAATCGAAAATAAGTTGCCAGTTAAAATAATCTAATCCAAACTATTTTAACCTAATTAGAACAGCCTCCTAGAAATCGTGTCATCTGTCATTTGTAAAGCTGCACAAATGTCACCTGTCGATTCTGCAGCTGCAAGCTGTCACCTGTCATTTTGAGTTTGCTTTAAATCTGAAAATCTACCTTTATTAAATCGTCCGTATCTCTGGAACCGTTTGTGTTAGGAACGAGATTTAACTTTCATCTGAAAGCTTAGAACCTAGAACCGACTTCCTACTCTTTCCGCTATTGTGAGACACGCACTCACGGAATTTACCGCGATTTGCGATTTTGGCTCAATTTCTCCACTTGTCAAAATAGCAGCTCCATTCTTTCTTTTGTTAAAATCCGTTTGCAACCTGGTAATAACTCATAGAGCATTGGTAAAGTGCGCCTGAACTAATACCAACACGCATCTCCCACTCACCCTGAATCTCTAGAGGGAATTAAAATCAGTTGGCACATTTTCCCATCCATTGCCATCACATTTAAAAAGCATTTTGGGCCTGTGTTTCTAACTCCTACCTGTTTCCTCTAAGCTTGCTGGGGGGGAACTGAATTTCGTATTGTATTTGATTGCATTCCTGAGAACTGTGTGCTCCTCTTTCCATCTCCTTCCATTTCTTACATTGCATAGGGGAGGGGGGTGAATTGCCAGAGAAAAAGTGATTATCTTATCTTTTGCTAAAATCATATCAAGTATTTCTGTACTGCATTTTATTCCTCATTGCATTTCCTTGAAACCATAAAGCATTTTCAGCTACCTCATCCTCTATACTACTCCTAAGTAATCAAGTGTACCACTGTAACATTACCCATTGTGGATCCACATCATATGTCTCAGTGTACTATCAGATATTAATATATTATAAAAGTGTGATAGATATATATTGTTGAATTGTCCAAACGAACCTTTTAATTTGCAAAACAAACCTACTTCTTGGCTCAGTGGGGTCAGGGGGATTCTAAGAGGGGGGTGTTATACAAGGGTTGTCATCTAGAGTACTGAACTGGATATAAAAATACATCAATAAGGGTTTTCCTCAGCATCCCAGACTAGGCATTGACTTAGCTGTAGTGTTGATTGAATATCGCTTACAGGATACCTTGGAATATCAAAAACCAAGGGAACGTTGAGGGCTGACTATTGGTGCTCTGGCATAGATACAGATATACAAGATCTATTAAGAAAGTGTTATGTTTGTGGTGAAGCAGACAAAGCATTGAGAACATTATGTGCAACCACTCAAGCCTATATAACATCCTGGGATGCCTTGGGAGTTAGCTGCTCTAGGCATTTTGGGTCCTATAGCTGGTGAGAGAGGCCTGATGAAGTATCTTATGGTTCTCATGGATATATATTCCAAATGGGGGGAAGCGGAAGTAATGCTGAAGGCACATTCTAAAGCAATGGTGACATTTCTAGATACAGTGTTCAGGGGGAAGGCTTTCCAGAGAAACCTCTCAAGGATAATAGTGTTCAACTCACCGCAAGGATCATGGCGACGTTTCTGGAGAATACTTGTGTTCCACATCATAAAACAGCTCTTTATCACCCGGACACCAATGGGGCGGCTGGGCCCTTCAACTGCACCCTTAAGCAGGGATTTAGAATGTTGGAGAGAGAGGGCAGGTGTTGGGAAGATGCGGTGGAGAAATGAGTCTGTGCATATGGGCTGGCTCTGCACTCTACCACAGGGTTAGTTCCTTTTGAAGTGTTACAGAGAAGGAACCCCCATTCTCTGTAAGTCCAACTTCACTGGGAAGAGCTTGTTTTGTGGATTGGGACAAGCAGACGCTGAGAGAGCGAGTAGAGGAGAAAGAAGAGAAAATAGTGATTAGGTTTGACAAACTCAAAAGTGTACAGAAGGCTCAGATCTCTGATGGGGAAGAGGTGCAGATACGGAGACTGGGAATAGTGCCAAAGGGTCAGGGCAAGTACACCAGTCCACAAACTGTTAGGAAGGTTTTGGATGCAGTGGTCCTAGAGGACGAGAGAATATGGAATAAGGGTAAAGTGGGAAAAACATGTGGCATGGGGAGGTAAACATTTCCCCTGCATTTATCTTGTGTGGTGTGTTGGGGTGAAAGGGAGAGGTGTAGTATACATTGATGTGGATTCTTAAAGTATGTACATAGTTAGGTCCTATTACAGTAGGTTTATACATTAGTTCTTTGGTGTAAGCCATTTCTCTAACGAGGATTGTATATAGTTGAAGTGTTCTTGTCATTCCGCCATGGAAGTATTGCTCTTTCTAGAATGTGGGGAAGCTGTGATAATTGGAGAGTGGGGCAGTTGTTGGATGGAAAACTGGAAGAGAAGATGTTTCAGATGGGGGCCTCAAGGATATGGAACCTGTATTTTCTGTGTGCCTAAATAAACAGGAGTGATCACTTACTTGCATCCCCTGCTTTATAATAGTGGTCTTGTCAGAAATGCATCATATGCATATTGTTCATTTTCTTTAGATTTCCTCTTAGCCAATGAAGTTACATGTATTTATTGGGTTTTATAATATGTTTTGTTCAGATCCCCACTGCTTTCCAGCTTGGTTTGCGCTATATAAATCCCAAACATCCATATGTTGTAGATTGTGAACAAAACACTTCAACGTCCTGAAAGCCAGTGGGAGGAGAAGGATATGCATCAGGGGCAGAGGAGTGGGAAGAGGAGTTGAGGGTAAAATGGAGGCTGCCAAACACCACTACCTCATGGGTTTCCCATGAGTATATCAGTGTGTGTGAGCAAGTAACCAACTTTGGAAGGAGGTTTAAGGGATGGAGCTGATGCTGCTTTTTAAAAGTAACTTGTGCAAATGTTGTCAGTAAACAGTCCTCTATTCTTTTGGTGCGTTACACTTTTCAGTTTCTTTCCCTTCTGTCGCTGCCATACGAGGAAGGAGTTCGTGGAACTTAGAAAGTTCATGCATTGTGCTATCGTAGCATTCGTGTGGACTAATAAAAGGTTCCAAAACCTGACATTGGGCCTCATTCCAGGTTGGGCAGTAAGGGATACCGGGCACCGGTAAGGAGACCGGTGCCGATAATCCCTTACCGCCCTACTATAAGGTCCCTTAGCGGGTCCCTCCTTTAACGCCTGGTCTGACCTGGCGTTATGGACGGGACCCGTTAAGGGACCAGGGCACAAATAACGGGCTTGACATATGCAAACCCGTTATTTGCGCCCTCCCCATTCCCACTGAACCCTATGGTGGCTCAAATAGGAATGGGGAATGGCATTTTCAATGGGGACTTACCGGTCCCGCAAAGGTTGGACTATACCGGTAAGACCCCATTGAACTAGAGAGGTGCCGGACCCGTTATTGGTGGCAGTCATGGCGCAAATAGCGCCATGACTACCACCAATCTGGGAATGAGGCCCATTGTGTAGTTTTAAACCTGGATCAACTCATGTTGGGTTTGGTAGTAGTGGTAAAGCATGCATTATTTTGGAATACCGGATGCAGTACTGCTCTGCCAAATTCCAAACTTTATTAATAAAACTCTCAAAAACTACCTGCTTTTGTGTGGAGGAGATTTCTTCCACACATAAGTGTTACCACGTGCAATATTACTCCCTGTGGGGATATGGCATTCCCCAATGGAGTCTAGTAGGACTTCAAAGTTGGAATATCTGAAGGATCCAAATCACTCTGAAGTAGGTGCGCCCTTCTTGTCCCTGAATGTTTTGCCGCATTACCAGAGATAATGATGGTCAGTTGCGTGAAGTTGGAGGAATAGATTTGGGAGGGGTGTGATAAAAAAAAAAAGTGAGCACTCAAGCTCGATTAGTATCAGTCTATGTAGCTCCTTTTCCCAAAAACCTTTCTTATGACTAACTGAACCATCCTCTCAGGGGGCCACGCCCTCATGACCCTCCATTGCATTTACCGGAAGTGCCCCTGAATCAATGTCATCCAGCGTCTAGAACCAACCCCTATGAATGTAAAGTGCTACGTTTCTTCCCGAATTAGGTCCTCATTCAATAAATACCCTAATAATAATAATAATAAACCATGCTGCTGACTTTCATCAGAATCAATGCTACATTATAAGTCATGGTCGCCCTCGATGTGAGCATTTCAGTAACTTGATTGAAGAGCGGTGTATAAAAAGGAGATTAAAACATCTGCAAAGCCATTGCACAAGAGTATGGCAGTAGAGGACAGTGTGCGCAGAAAAGCATACTTGCCAACATGCCCCATTCCAATCTGTAGGTGCTTATCCATTCCTGTTTTTTTTCCTTTGCATTCTGGGATTTGTAGTTCCAATTTATAATACTCAGACTACAAGTGCCAGAATGCAAAGAAAAAACCAGGACTCGATAAGAACCTACAGATTGGAATGGCTCATGTTGGCCAGTATGGAAGTCTGCATTTTGTTTTTCACTGTAACTTGGTGAGACTTCAATTAGTGTTTGATGATTTCGTAGGTGACGTCCAGAGCTTTGACAAGGCACCATTGGGGTTCTGTGTTATGTTCTGGTTGCCACCCTGTTAACCATATTGCTACCATGGTTATCCGTGACATGGTGTTTGCCCGCCACCAATCAGTGTGTGTGAAAGCATGCCTGCTGTTAGAGACATGAGCATCAGTTCTACTTTTGGAGGTGAGAATGAGTTTAATCCCTTTAGAGCCAAAGACGAGTATCCTCATCCTTTTTGCATAGACTTGCATAATAGCCTGGCACTTAAGGATTGGGGATATGCACGAGATGAACTTCTACTAAGAGTGTGCTCACCTTTGATGTGTCCAAGAATTCTGTGGGTTTGAAACAAACCTACATAATACTGCTGTCCTTTAGGGGCACTCGTGCCAAAGTGATCAGAATCTGAATATCGCCCCCTCCCACCCAATTCTCCCCCGCACCGCAAGAATGTAATTTATGTGCATGGATTTCTGCCTGCTTGTCATCATGCTTGTCATCATGATGCCTGCTTGTCACATAAGGCTGGCTATTTTTAATTGGTAATTTCATCTGCATGGCCTGACCCTGGAAGAAAACACAGTTTTAGAAGCAGAAAATCATAATTATGAGTGTGTCAAATGGAGATCTCTCTCCGCCATTGAAATAGTTCTGCTCTGTGTTGTGAATGTCAGATTACGCTGTGTTAGAATATTAACAATTGGTGTCCTGCCGCTTTCCCTATTGAATGTGATTTGAAATTCTGAGGAACGCATTGGGGGATCTGACACCCCATTGAGCAATTCAATTGTGTGCGTGTACTTCATTCAGAGACAAGGGAGCGCATCACTTGAGCTACTGGAAAAAGGGACATTTCTTCTTTGAGACATAAAAGACTTGTTATTGCATGCAAATCTGTGTGTGAAGTAAACACAATAAAAATGCGAATTATGAAACAAAGGAAAAGGCTTTGATTCTCTCTGTGGAGAGTTTAATGGGCCATCCTTTCTAAGGCTAGTTGTTTGGGTTGACTTATTGTCCACATACATGTGGAAATATGATCACATGTAAAACTACTCCCGGGTGGTGGTCGCTCTGAGCTACTCTGGCTCAACATTTGGGTGGTCTTGCTGGGCGATAGGGCAGCCATGGCCCTTTTGGCTGTCTAGACCTGTGAACGGTGCGCCCCCGTTGGCTCTCAAGGAAAGCAACTACCATTAGCCCTAGCCTGCATAGTCAATCGTGAGCGATCATGGAGGGCCAAATTTTAAAACATGTGGAGAGGCATAGGCTGCATGCAGACTGCTGATCTACAGCAATTGGCCAATGAGCCTCTCTAAACTAAAAATCAGAACTTAGGGCTTTATTATGAGTGTGTCGGAGTGGTAATAACGTGCCGGTATTACCACATATGGGCATGTTACCACACCGGCACACTCCAAGTTTGCCAGTAGGGTGGTGGATTTAGCACCAGCTCTGGGCTGGAGGCATATCCTCCACCCTACTGTAAAAAAAACTGCTGGTATTACCGGCCCAGTAATACCAGACCAGTAATACCAGTGCCAGTATTACCGACAAATCCCCCCATGGAGTACTATGGGACTCCATGGAATGGTGATTTACCAGCGTTTCCGCTACTTGGAATCTGCCGGTTATTCCGGCAGACCAAGTGGTAGAAACTTATTACAGTTATCCCGCCAGTAACACCGGCGCGATAACTGCAAACCTGTAATGAGCCAGTTTGTCTTTTCCAGGGGTAGCACAATTTCATGACTTCATTACGGTCCCTTCACCCGGCCACCAGATCATCACTTTACTTCTGTGTATAGTTCTCCTCTTTACAGACTAGTCAGATCATTCCCTGTTCCTTCCCTAGGCAGCGGTGTAACAGAAATGCTTTCTCACCCTCCATGCTAGAAGGCCTTTTGTTGGGCTGCTTAAAGTTTAGGAGGCCCACAGTCATCGCAAAATGATGTTATACAAACTGTTCACCCCCATCCTTATGGTAAACTAAGAGGTACCTTTGTCCATTCCTTCCAAATGTTTCTTCACTTAGCCAGTTGGCATAATGAAGTTGGTAAACCTAAGAGGTCTACATGATACATGGAACAGAAGTGGCATAAGTATCTACATTCAGCCACAACGTGCCTTATAAGGCCATTTACCACGCTGAAGGGGACCGCTGGAAACAGAAGATTGTGTCAGCAAAGCACCGTGGCAGGTCTCTATGTCTGTCTTTACGGAACTCACTCACCTTTCACAACCCCTCCGAATCACTCATGGTACCTTTGTTTACAGTTACCTGTTATTTCCTCAACAAGCCCTCTTACTCCACTAACGAGTGACCTTGTTCTCCCTGATCTGCTTTTTTCAGTCCCCTTTTTTCTCTTTTTACCCTTTTGTACTGAAGTGGTTCTATGCTCTCTTAGGTGCACAGCGTTCCTCCAGGGGTGCTTGTCGAGTGGGCTTCCATATTTGTTCTTTTTATCAGGGGCATTTTTCATCAGTGTTTGGCTAGTGGGTCGGTGCCCACTCCCTTTATGTCAGTATTAGTATAGGTCTTTGATTAGCAATCCCACACTTGATCGCAATGTTTTGGCCAACAATGAACGAAAATTACTCCGCTTCCAACATTGACTATGTCCTTACCTCAAGATAAAGTGATAGTTTGGCAAATTCAGGCAATCTGGAAACATCCAAAATGCTTCCCAGCATGTCATCAGGAATCCGTTCCATGCGTGGGACTGGCAGGGGTTGATGTTTAGGATATAATTTTTGGAATTTCAGACAAAATCATAACCTGCAGGTTGATGATGATGGACCATTTGACACATCTCTCCATTGTTGATCCTCAGCCTCCTCCTTTATCTGGTGAATGTGGTGGGGACATCTCTAGATGTTGTCACTACTGACCGGAATGCCTTATTGCCCAGTGACAATTTACCTGATCACCAGTGTGATTAATGGATTATAAAGAAATCCAGGCTCACCTCCTTACACACACCCAACCAATACTACAATACACCTCCTCATCCTCACCTTCACTCCACCACATTCATCCTACTGCGAGTACAATGCTTTAATGGACTCCCCATTTACAATCTCCCCCCTGATCCACTCATGTAGTTTCTCTTGTACAGGGCTTACGTTCAAAGAGGTATTTTATCCCGAATAAATACAAATAAAGCAACAAAAAAAGTAAAGTACATGATGCAGCCTGCCCAATGCCTTCATGTCTAACTGGCATAGGTCCATCGGCTAGGCTGTTTCATCGGTGCACAATTGGTTTTCTGCTGTGGTGTGTCACAGGGTCTTCCCTTTTCCCCATTTAAAAAAATATATATACTAGCATAAAGTAGCCATTCTCCAAAATGGTTCTGTAGAGAGACATGACAACACTCATCAATTGTTAAAAATCAATCATCCTGTAGGTCGTTGGTCTGATTTGCTTATTGCTTGATGTGCTTTGCACTCTGAAATAAATTGTACTGAGAATGGGCGTGAGATAGGAGCAGACTATGGGGAGAGGCGAGAATCTGTGTGCTGCTGCATACTGGGACCTTCTGTGCTCTCTCCGCACCTGTAGCCCCACCGTGGCATGGTGCAGTTCATTGCGGTGCATTATGGTCCAAACATATTGGAAACCGTGCATCCTAGGGCCTTCAAACTTGGTTTTTGAGGTCACATAGGGACCTCGAGTTTTGTTGCTCGTGTAGGGACCGGTCCTTCTATGACTACATTGATGTTTCGCCGATTTCAGGCCACCGTCCTATGTGTTAAGGTGCAGAAATCTGGGCAAAAGGGTGTGTGTGGTATCCAAATGTCATGTGGAAAGTAATGTCCAGAGGGTCCTAACAGGTAACTATGCAAACTGTGCTGCAGATTGGTGGAACAGTGTGGAATTCTATAAGGAACAATGCTTTGCCACAAACCCACAAACACATTTTGTATATTATAAATATAGATAGATAGATATATATTCAGGTGCTCTCCCATCCTTCATATTGCTGAGAGATATGGCGTTCAGGCCCTTCACTAGTAGGGGCTTTGTGACGTGGCAAACCTCGGGCATCGAAAGCGAAATGGGGCAGACCTAAGTCAAAGAAGGCAACCTTGCGGCAATCCTGCGGCAGCGGTAATCACATTATGGTAGAGATGGGGACATCGGAGTGAAATTAGGATAACACTGGGACAATGTGGAGGGTACTGAGGAGAACTGGACCAAGCAAGGGTGATGTGGCGCAGTGAGAAAAGAAATGGGCAAGACTGGAGCAGTGAGAATGACACAGGGTAGTGAGAGTGGCCTTGGGCATAACTGGGGCTATTAGACGGATATGGGATAGGACTGAAGCACACAGGGGCAGTGAGAGCAACATTGAGGAAGAACTGGGGCAACAAGAGTGACATTGGTGTATAAACGAGAGATTGCGAATTATGGGTTATAGTCATTCTTTCGAATGCAAAAATGTCATTTTTTCGAAAAAATAATGTCAAAAAAAAGTCACATTTTGTTTTTTAATACGTTTTTTATTCGAAATGGGGGGGTTCCCACCTAACACCCCCTTTTTTTTTTTTTTGTTTTACCCATTTTTTTTACTCCCGGACCCCACAGTAAATATATAATTTTAAAAAACAGAATTCGCCTTTTTTTCGACATTATTTTTTCGAAAAAATTGTCATTCGACATTTTTTTTCTCGAAAAAATGACTGACCACCGCGAATTATACGGGGGCAAATTAGAGGTGAAATTCACTTACAGTATTGCAATATTACACTTGTAAATCCTGTAGTTTTTGCAAATCTGATTCCACCCACAATTGAATGATGGAATGCACATTGATGAACCATTGCAAAGACATTTGTGGTGGCATAAGTCGCCGCCTCCCCCACTACTCCGAGTCAATTGGGTTCCCGCTCATGCTGCTGGTGCTAAATCAGGGACCGCATCCGGGCCCCATCACTTCACAAATCCGCCAGCTGATGTTGAACTGACTATAAGTGAATGGACCAAAAATCAAGATGAGGTTTTTCTCTCGATGTGGAATTTGACCTTGTATGTTGCAGAGACCACAGCCCTTGGCAACATTTTTGCAACCTCTTGCTTGGAGAGCATGGACCATCTTTACCTTGCTGAATGAATCAAGAATGCACGATCTGTCAGAAATAACGATACACGGGTTGACACATTGATGGGTGATATCGATGGTGGAATAATTAGAAGATCGATGAAGTACATGTGTGCTGCATTTTTGCCAGTCTGTTTTAAACATAAGCATTACCGTACTTTGTTTCGACTGTACCTTGCCCCGAAAGAACACAGATACGGGCTAAGGTGGGATTCAGAGTGCCCACTTTGCCATAATGTAGATGCAGGAATAGCACATATGTTGGTATCCTGCCTGATTTATTGGCAAAGAGATCTCTGATACCTCGTGTAATATTATTGGGCATCCATTACTGCTGCGCCCACAGCTTTGCCTGGAATTATTGGCGGTGAGGCTATCAGCAATGCGGTCAGCGATAGTAAATTGGTACTTTTTGCAATGGGTGTAGCCAAGCTGAACTTGCCTGTTTGTGGATAAGCGCTATTGTATCCTCTAGCTAAGGAAGGTGTAATGAATTACTCGACTGTTCTAAGTATGTTTGGAAAGGGTAAGTGGCAGGATATGGGTCAAGGATAAGAACGTATTTGGCACAAGTTTGCTCAGTGCATCAATAAGAGAACCACGTGAATGTGATGTATTTTTGCGCTTTAGTCATTTATATGTGTCTAATTGTGTGTTCTAATAGGTAAGTAATACGAATGGATTCATAATTTTTGCATCACTGTCTCAAAAATACATACAGCAGACAACTTTGGAGTATTGGGTGACACCCTGGGGACACAGCCATGGCAGATGACGTACCCAGGGATAAAGCATGATATGATATGATATGATATGGCATTTGTAACGCGCCTATACACAAGTGTTTCAAGGATAGGTATGGCTGATACCCCAAGTTCTGCAGAGGTATGTAAGTGCATGCTTACCAGAATTCAGACAATAGCGCCTTGGTTGCATAGGAGCATTAGAGCAGGGACTGAGCACATGCCAGGAAAAGGGTTGGTGCCTTCAAGGACAATGTGGTTGTTGCAGTGCGAAATATTGAAATGAAGCTTGCGAAACAGCCAAGCACTGTGCAGAGCCATTTTGTGTGTCCCTGTTCTAGTACAATCCCCCTTATATAGCAGAAATTACATCACTAACTTTACAATCTAGGGGAACTACCCTGTGATTATCCCAGCTGCCAGGATTGGACAGTTTCTCCCTCTCTCTCTCTGCTCGCAGGCAGCATTGGTTTAGGAATTTTGGAGCACCATCTGTCTATTCCCCTTTATTACCATGTTTTTTTTCTAAATTTCACCTTTTTGGCAAAACTAGTTATGTATCATAACTTCATAATTGTACTAGCAACTGCCATGTGAAACAGATATTCAGTTTTAGCTGGTCATAGGGAATTAGATAAGCCAACCACCAAATCCATACGATGTAGCATGGGCATGTGTCACATTTTTGTCATTTTCATAAAATGTAGAACAGTTATGAACATGTACGTTTTCAATCATGTTCCTAATTTCCTTTTCCACCTTTTCATCAAATCTCATAATTGTTACATGTTCAGATCAGCCAGAAACCTCATTTAATTGGCCATTACAATTCCCACAGTTACAGGTAAATGCAATTTAGATCCTTAAAACCACCTGGAAATTACACGAAAAATGGCATGAAAATGGAATCAATCCTCAGTCTGATGGCTGTGCAAAATGCCTAAAACGAAATAGTCTTTTTAAATGAATTTGAAGTGTCTGTCAACATATGGAAGGGGCGCTTCCCCCACTGCAATCTTTTTGCCTGGGTCAGCCTGTGTCCAGAGATTTTTATGAGTCTCTTTGAAATTGTCAGTTTGCTCTTTGAACTGGGTGCTACAAGAACTCATAACTTCTGGTCATGCCTCTGCTACAAATTGGCCTTCTTTGAACTCCCTGGGCTCCTGCCAGTCAGTCTGTAGAATAAGGAATTCTGACGGCTCCAACATTATCACATTTAATTACGGGATTGTTCAAGGAGAGGTGTGATTTCCAGCAGGAAGTGAAGCTTGTTATTGTGAAGTTCCTGCCTCAGCCAGAACCGGTTTTTCCTGAAGTGTCTCTTCACATCTTACTGGTGTTTTGTAGGGGAAACATAATATACATTTGCTTTGGTCACCCTCCACATCAGGTAATGCTTCCCTGACATTTTCTGTGTGAGCAGTGATATTTTCTTTCATTGCGGCTTTTTAAAGCCGTTTTTATTTGCAAAAACATGTGCAGGTCATTTTTGCTTTTAATGTTTAAAAATCCTGTCTTGCATGTCACAGGATTCTTTGATTCCTCCTTCTGGGTGAATTACACTGATGCGTGTCCATAGATGATCATGGAAAGGCCTCTTTATCCATGGTTCTTTAATTTTACATGAGCACAAGAGAAAAAGCCATGTTGTTTTTTGTTGCAGTGTTTAAAGTGCTGCCGTTTATGTGAAAGGGAAAGCAAAAGCCAGACTGTTTTTCCCTGCAGTGTTTAAATGCTTGCTACTCATGTTACAGGGAAAGTAAAGCATGACCGTTTTTGGTTGGAGTGTTTGGGGCCTTTAAATGCACCCCACAGTGCATAGGGGCATCGGAGCAGGGACTGAGCACATGCCATGAAAATAGTTGGTGCCTTCATGGACATTGTGGTTGTTGCAGTGCGAAATATGGAAATGAAGCGTGCGAAATAGCCAAACACTGTGCAGAGCCATTACTGGCCACCAACACAGCCCAGTGCGTATGGATGCATCAGACAATGGCACAGAGAAGGGACTTCAGTAGGCACGCACCACACGTTGGGGCACCTGGAATATTGCACTGTCCAGGTGGGCCTGTGTTTCAGCAACCCCTGAAATGGCAGGTATGATGTACCCCCCATTGACCCGCCTGTGGCAAGTAGTCTGCGGGAACAGACCCACTGGAAATAACAATGGGATGTTTTAGAGGTGTGTTGATTTGGATGCATCTAAGAGAAAAGGGCATGTTGAATATTTTTGGAGTGTGCTGTGTTAGAGTGGTGATAGGAGTGATAGGCTATGCACTTACTTCCTGTGTCTATAGTGAACAATGTGTCGGCATTGGAATGCGTGATTTTTGTTTTCCTTATTTAAGTGCCAGGCTATTATGCAAGTCTGTGCAAAAAGGGCAAGCACACTCGTCCTTGGCACTTAAGAGGTGAAGTATTTGCTTGTTGTAAAATAATGCAAGGTTTGCATATGTGGTGTGCTGCATAAACAAGACTATGCATCCCATTATGGAAACTAACATTTTTCATGTACATGTTGGATGGGGATTACTTTCACCCATATGGTGGAGTTAGGAGAATGAGGTATTACAATGGAGATGAACATAGTATTTTGGCTCGTGACCATGCAGTATTTGCCTCACGTGGTAGTCCCGTATTCAACATGTAATGCATGCAATATTTTCTGCATGCCCTATTCTGAGCAGGCTCATGAAGAGCATAGATGATAGTATCACACAAAACAAAGGACAGGTAAGGCTTTCGTTATGCCAGTCATTCTTGATCACACTATTGTTGTGTCATGGCTGGAAGAACACCCTCTGCCTTAGTGATGTTATTTTGCCCTAGGTAACACTGTTGCAATGCCTATCTAAGAGGGATAGGTAAGAGGGGAAACTGACCCTAATACTGCAATGAGTTCATTACAACATGAATGGAATGATTTATACGCCCTCCGTGAAGTGTGCTTGGTCAAGTCGATGATATGTTTTATAACAACACAATAGAGAGAGAACGGCTAATGCAAGTTGTCTCTCTGCTATGATGTTATGCAAATCTATTTTTCGAAAAGATTACTTTTCTCACTCTTACACGTTCTCAAACTCATTTTATAGAGATACAGTAGATACAAAACAAGACTGAATATCCTAAATAATAGGTAGTTGTCGATATTTATGTTGATTTTTCTCTGTGTGCCCCTTAGTTCGAAGACATCTAATAAAGTCTGATGGACTAGTTTCAAGGATATCTTTTTTTAATTTTTTTATTTACTTGTTCTTAATCAAAACAAAATTTTTGATTTTTACAAGAAATCATTTCAAAACAGTGAGCAGAGAAGGAGACGAAGAGTAAAAAAGAAAGCAAACAGAAAAGAAAAGGAAGAGACCGGGTGCACAGAAGACTTTATATTAGATAATACTGGATACGTTAGCAGTCTCTGTTACCAGTTTAAGTGCAGCTTCCAAAATCTTAACTGCCGCCGTGGACCATTTTGTTTTTTCACCTGAGACCATATCTTTTTTCATATGTCATCTTCATCAGGAACAATTTCTTAAACTTATGACGCTTAATCAATTCGCCCATAAGATATGGCCCGCCGTACAATGTGGGACAAAAATGAAAAATTCAAGGGTGACTGCTCATGAACCAGATGGGGTTGGGGCATATAATATTTTAGGTATGCTATTTAGATTAGATCAGTTATTGTAAGTCGTACAAAGACATTTTTTCAGGGCCCCCAGAATCTAGGCGTTTACCACTCCCATTTCTATTCCCCTCTATCCACTATGAGCGGAGTTCCAAAGTACACATGGTAAACTGAGATCACACTCTCTATTTTACCTGGTTTTCACTCTGTTCGGAAGCAGATGAAATATACGTCGGACACAGTACTTCTAATATATAGGTGCCGGGGTCTGCTCCAATTGTGAGCAGGATCGTTTCACTCTTTTTCACGGCGTGATACAGTGAAAAAACGTGAAATAACGTGAAAAGATGTTGATTTTCGCATCTCATATGTTCTAAATTACACTACTTACAACATTTCTTTGCTACCACTCTGTTGTGGATTATTATTCTTATGTGTAAATGCATCGGCATGGCCATCCACGCCATCTACGCTTTCCGCTATATTAGAGACATGCGCTCCTATTATTCAGTTGTCTGTGGCCCCTTTACGGGGTACCACACGAGATTATGGACCTGCAGCTAGGCCGCGTGTATGTCTGCACGATTTTCATGTACTGTTCAGCGCGGCAGCATTTCCTTCACGTCTCGTACAGGCAGTGCTTCTCATACACATACAGCTTACCAAGTTCTCCTCCGTATAATGGCAAGCGTGCAGCCAGGCTCCTAGAGCACAGATGATAGCACATATGCAGCGAAAAAGTACTGCTTCCTTTCCTGTTACTGTCGGACTCATAACGAGTCCTGTTTTCAGGAGTCTACTGCAACCTTTGGTTCTTCAGATGGTTTGGGTTATAACTTCCAGCAACCCTAAAGGTGAGGTCTTTTTTTTTCTTTCAATTATCGGAGGCGTGGGCGGACCCATGCAGGCGCTTCCCCATCCTAAAGGATGATGTGCACCAGACCCACCAATCATTACTTAGCTTACATAAACTCACAACTCCTCCCACCGCCCCGTCTGCCTCACAAAATCCAACATCACACTGCTCCTCCTCCTGCCTCTCACCCCGTCACCTCCCAGCAAAGGCCTCCCACTCAGCTCAGCCACACCTAGCGCAGTCAACCGAACCCTCATCAATTCTCTCTCTTCAACATGTCTCTCACACCTAAGCAAAAAATGTCCCACAGTCTCAGGCACCCCACACACCGCACAGTCCCTCGACTCACGCTTCCCCACTTGAAACAGACAGTCATTCAGCCCCACATGCCCTATCCTCAACCGATTCAGCATCACCTCCTCCCACCTCCTCCATTCCAGACTCCCCGCATCCACCTTCACCGACACTTTTCCACGAACACCAAACAACCACCTGCCCTTCACCGCACTCACCCACCTCTCCTGCCACTCATCCATGACCCGTCTCACCATCACAGCCTTCACCTCATCCACACTCAAAGGCAACCTCACATCAACCGCTCCCCTCCTCATACCCTCACCCACCGCCAGATCCACCAACTCATTACCCAAAATGCCACTGTGACTGGGGACCCACGCCAACTCCAAATCCATTCCCCCACGCACACACTGATCAATCTTCCTCCTGATATCCAAAATCACATCCTTCCTATCACCATCCCCTGCCATAATCGCCTGCAACCCACTCAATGAATCCGAGAACACCACCACCTTCTCATACCCCAACTCGCACACCCTATCAATCGCCAATGCAATTGCCACCAACTCAGCCGTACAAATAGACACATCATTCGTCAGTCGCCCCACCTTATACTCCCCAGTGTTTTCCAAATAATACGCCATACCCACTCTCCCAGACACAGGATCTTTCGAACCGTCCGTGAACACCTTGCATCCTTCCTTCCCTGCCACATACGCCTGACCCAAAGCCTTGATCTCACCCCGCAAACCTTGCTTCTTCGACACCACACTCGCCAACTCTAAACACACCTTTGGAGACCCCATCATCCACATCGGCCATCTCACCAAATCCATACCCGTCACAGCCAACAACTCGCCTACACCCCACTTCATCCCTTTCTCCCACATATGAAATCCCAAAGTGCCCCCCTTCCTCCTCCAACGTCCCTATAGTAGTCAAACCTCCAATTATACTTCATGTTTTGGGAGTTGTAGTTCAAAACATCTGGAGAGCTGCATGTTGCAGACCCTTGCCCTAAGCAATGACCATCATTTCCTCCTCTCTACTTCAAGCATGCACAAGCACCTCTTCAGTGCATATTTTTGCATAGGAGCAGAGCCTTGTGATATATCCGGCCTGTATGCAAACCCGAAGCACAGCCACTTTCATATTTCAACTGCAATCAAACGCTATGCAAGAGGATAGATAAGCAGCCATTTGCATTATGGGTATATTATGCGTCCAATGGAATGTTGATTACAGGTACACCAGCAGTATAATGTCGATTGTTCCTGGTTGTGATGAGACTCAAGATTCTATTAATGACAAAGAGGTGCATATTATGCATCTTAATCCTTTATTCTGCGCTCCATAGCAGTAAGAGTGTTACATAACAAAAATAAATGCTATAACTACAATCCGTTTTAAGCAGTCCAAGTAGACCCCATTGTATAAAATCCCCCATGGGAAGCCTTCTGTCCTCTTTCCAAATGTGACATTATCAACAGTCCGTCTGATCCTCGCGAGAGGAAAAAGAAGCACGATCAAGGCCGGCCAAAACCAGCGATACTATCCTACAGCATCACACTGTCTCAGTAAAAGGATTTTCCTGAGTAGAATCCATCACTCAGAAGATACAGACAAAATCATTAGGAATGGAACTCTTGGGTGGGAAAATACTCACCTGCATGCCATTAATATTATCCTGACTCTCTGCCACAAGCTAGGAGCTATCAACATTCTATGGCATGGCACACATGTTCCCATTATGCACGTTCGAAGCACTGCCAAAACTGTTCTGGAAGCATGCACAATAGGCTTGCAACAAAAGTGGTGAAACCTTCCTGCATCGCAGAAGTCAGGCGCCCTCTAAATATCATTGAGCCTGGTCCCCCACACAAAAACCCACAGATGCCATAGTCCTGCTAGCAGAGTGAGCGTCAAAGAGTGATACATCCATCCTAGCTTGTGCCATCACTCACCATATCCAAGGAAACAGAGTGGGAGAAGAAAAAGGCAGAAACAGCTTGCAATATTAAACAAACAACTGATCCGCTGAGCCCCTGAGACCCACAGTCCTGGACTAATTTTCTCAGAAGCATAGAACCACACAAAGCTGCAGTGAATCGGAGGGAAAAAAGAGGTGATGACTGTAAGTAAAATCACTTTATTCGCTCGGATTTCTCCATTAACAAATACAAAAAAGGTAAAACCAACACAGCACACGAAAACAAACAAAAAACACCCATCCGATTGCCGGTTAGAAAGAGGACAACAGCTGCCCCTCCTCCACTGCCAGGCCCAACCAACCACCCTCCAACCACAGAGAGGAAGAATAAATATGCAGGTGATGACTGCAGAATGAGACTTAGTTCTGCGATGAGCATGGAACCTGACGTCAGTGAAGCCCTGATGCCCCATCCTCCTGAAGGACACCAAGCAGATCAGCATCACGAGGTTGTCGAATCTTGCGATGAGCATGGAACCCGACCTCAGTGAAGCCCTGATGCCCCACCCTCCTGAAGGACACCAAGCACATCAGCATCACAAGGTTGTCGAATCTTGCGATGAGCATGGAACCTGACCTCAGTGAAGCCCTGATGCCCCACCCTCCTGAAGGACACCAAGCACATCAGCATCACGAGGTTGTAGGGTCCTGTGATGAGCATGGAACCTGACCTCAGTGAAGCCCTGATGCTACACCCTCCTGAAGGACACCAAGCACATCAGCATCACGAGGTTGTCGAGTCCTGCGATGAGCATGGAACCCGACCTCAGTGAAGCCCTGATGCCCCACCCTCCTGAAGGACACCAAGCACATCAGCAACACGAGGTTATAGAGTCCTGTGATGAGCATGGAACCTGACCTCAGTGAAGCCCTGATGCTACACCCTCCTGAAGGACACCAAGCACATCAGCATCACGAGGTTGTCGAGTCCTGCGATGAGCATGGAACCCGACCTCAGTGAAGCCCTGATGCCCCACCCTCCTGAAGGACACCAAGCACATCCGCAGCACGAGGTTGTCGAGTCCTGCGATGAGCATGGAAGCCGACCTCAGTGAAGCCCTGATGCCCCACCCTCCTGAAGGACACCAAGCACATCAGCATCACAAGGTTGTAGGGTCCTGGGATGAGCATGGAACCTGACCTCAGTGAAGCCCTGATGCCCCACCCTCCTGAAGGACACCAAGCACATCCGCAGCACGAGGTTGTCGAGTCCTGCGATGAGCATGGAACCCGACCTCAGTGAAGCCCTGATGCCCCACCCTCCTGAAGGACACCAAGCACATCAGCATCACGAGGTTGTAGGGTCCTGGGATGAGCATGGAACCCGACCTCAGTGAAGCCCTGATGCCCCACCCTCCTGAAGGACACCAAGCACATCAGCATCACAAGGTTGTAGGGTCCTGGGATGAGCATGGAACCCGACCTCAGTGAAGCCCTGATGCCCCACCCTCCTGAAGGACACCAAGCACATCAGCATCACGAGGTTGTCGAATCCTGCGATGAGCATGGAACCCGACCTCAGTGAAGCCCTGATGCTCCACCCTCCTGAAGGACACCAAGCACATCAGCATCACGAGGTTGTTGGAAAGAGTCTACTGACACAGATCAGTTCCTGAACAATGAACAAACAGATTTACATCCAAAAGGCAGGAATACTTGGATGTGGTAAGACACTGAATCCCCTTCAGAAACCTGCAGACCACGAGGTTCCCCCAAACAGAAAACCCCCACCAAAGCATGTTTCAAAGAGATAGCAGCACCATACAACTTGATAGTACAATAGGACAGAGATGGGGTCAAACTTGCCAGGAAATGTACAGCCTCCCCAACCCCAGCCTGAAAGGGACCTAAATCCCATGGAACGCACCAGCGATTCCACGACCCCCAGCCTGCATCATAAGATGTGATTGTACTGGTGGCCCAAGATCTCAAATGAGTGCAGCAGCCAATTGTGAAAGCCCCTTGGGGACCATCATTCCCCGTCACTAGATGCAACACTAGCTGCAGAGAATTTCTCATAAATAATCTCTACCGACCCCTACTGAACACCCCAAATTGACCCAGAAAATCTACACCTACCCTGCAAAAGGAAATTTCTTCCTTAACCTCTTCTGTATCCACAACCTCTTCCCCCCTGATGCCTCTGTTGGAAGAAGGTCTGTTTGGGTCGCTACAGGTCTGATTGGTGAGCGCAAGGCCTGAGGAACAGCAACCTCGGCTGATTGCATGGCTTCTACTGTAGCCTGCCACGGAGAGACCCAGGTGATAATATTTTCTTTAGAGAGGATTGAGCTCTCTGCGGACACTTGAAGGGGCCTACGTAGTGGACAATGCGCCTTCCCAAATAGTAACAGGTACGAAGATTCAGCACCCTTAGAATCTGCCAGCCCTCCTAGCTTTCTGCTGATTTCATAGCAAAATAACTTTCCTCCTCTCCTATAGGATTTTAGAGTTTGCATCCCTCAGAAAGCATATTGCTCTACTGGCCCAGTTGCCAACCTCCACAGGGTTCAGTGTTCCCCCAAATCTTTTGCCTCTTTTGCCACATCTTAACACGCAGGCATGAGATTTTCAACAGCCTGCCCTGGCAAAACTTCCTGGCTTTGTCTTGAGATATCCCAGCCCTCCAGACAATAAAGTGATACTTTTTGGGTCAATAATTGAAGTGCAGGCCACACTCTGTGGAAGGGATAGACGTGGACATTCCTCCCTTATTCTGCTTCAATCTACTTTGATTTTAGGAAATCTCCGGCATATTCCACAGTGGATTGGTTATGGGCAAAACATGAGTATACCACCAGCATCTTGGAGACCGTGTTGACCCTCTCTGGGGTCTTGCAGATAAGTACCACCTGCACTGGGATAATCCCCCAGTATATCCACAGTCATAATTAGGGCAGAACCCAAGCCCGAGTTCTCTGATGATGGATCTATAGCCATTACCATAGCTCTCTTGGCCAGCTTCTGGAACACCTCTAGGCCTAACGGTTTCGTGAGTTCTTGAAGCAAGTCCACAATGGACTACTCTCTTGATGTTTCCTCTTACAAGTAGCTTTAGAAGGACTTAACCACACAGCGCCCTTCCCAGATCATGTAATAGGGAAGAACTCAGATTCCTCAGTCCCAGCACTTCGTAAACAGAATCCTGAATAATTTGGGATAGAGAGAACAGCTCTGCCAACAATTGTTCACAAAATGGTCCTGTCATATCTCATTCTCCAGAGAAACCTCCTTCCTCTTCCTCATCTCCTGAGAGTAAATCTAACAGAGGCACCTCCTTCTGTCTAGCCTCTTGGGACATTGCTGCAAATTAAACCCAAAATTAAACACAAAACCTCTGTCATGCTTCTCCGCTAGTGCAACCCTCAACTGAAAGCACAAAACTAGCTAGAGGAGGCTAATGCTACCCACATCCCCGTGTGCTTTACTCTAATCGCCAGTGCGTTGTCCCAGCATTACTTCCTACTCTACCGCTCAGGAAGTAACTGCGCACAGTGAATGTTGACACCACAGCGAGCACCCTGCTTTCACAAAGAAACGTGCAGCTCTCCCCAGGGCCCACCCAACCTCACGCATATTAGGAATCAGAGGTCAAGTCCTAAAGATTTAAGTGGGGGACTCATCAACAAACGCAATGAGATGTGACGTCACCAGGAAATAGCATATCAAGGTGAAATAGGCACATTTCATAAAATTGGCTTTGCATAACCACCAATAATGAGCAGGACAAATGTCAATTGGCTTTCATAAAATCAACACACACACAAAACCAAGACAGGATATTTTCTTCTAATAGTGTTTTTTTGAAAACATTATAATGTGTGCATGTTATAAACTCCAAGAACCAATACAGGTTATATAGTGCAGTGGTCAAGTGTCCAGCCTACAAATCTGACGACTTGATCCCCGAGGTCTGCTTTAATTCATAAATTCGAAGAGGACCTCCAATGTTTCTCTTTTAGCTGGGGGGGACTGAGTCCACCCTCTGAATAAAGTGGGGGACTCCGTCCCTCCGCGTGTACCCTCGACTTGAGCCCTGTTAGGAATAGTGAGAAGTACACAAAAGTGGCAAAACAGACATGCATTGTGCTCCTTATCCTGGAGGAGCACGCATGTAATTAACTTATGGAGAAGTAAGAAAGCGAATGGACCGCTTCACATTGGGGACTTTAGGCAAGGAAGACTGATGGGATTGGTGATAGTGATTGTGGTTATGGTAGTTCTTTTCTTTGTTATGTAAAACTCTTACTGCTGTATTGTGAGGCAGTATAGGAAGCTGTAGACTACACCCATGGAATGCACAATCAGCATTTCTGGCACTGTAATCAGCTGAAATGCATCCATTTCTTATGCGCCACCGCAAGCATGTCAGGTCACTGATAAAGTGTGTCACCGCCAGGTTGATAACATGTGCATAGCAGGGGTCACGTGCTGTGCTTGGAAGCAAGGCCATCTGTACTCTGCTACAGAGAGCTCTTCCTGGACTGTAGAAACTTTGTGATGAGACCTGAGGGACTGGAAACTAGAGAGTCTTTAGGAAATAAGATCTCGTGCTGGCTGCACACAAGAGTGGGTCCGGGGCGCATCACAAGGCAAGACCTTAGATCCCTGCAAAGAACTCAAGTTAGGGACTGGCACACAGGGAACAACAGTGATTCTATCATCGTAGGTTGTGATCTGAGTAATCTCCCTTCGCACCTGAGCCGTTGCTGGTCCCTGAAGAATTGTGCATCTGTGTCGAATGTGGAAATTGTGTTAGATAACGCGTATTGGTTCTACTGAAGGAGTTATTATTTCCTGGACTCATTGGGTGTTTTTTCTTTGTTATTTTTGTGTGTTGTGTTATGTTATGCTTGCCAATGTGTTTTGCTTGCGCTCAGAGGGCTGTGGGTGTGTGGCGCACTACGAATAATAAACTAAACTAAACTGCTGCCACAGCGCCTTGTTTCAGCTGATGCAGATTTAGCTGACATGTGATTCTTGTGATCCCTGCCATCAGCATCTAGAGGGCTCGAAGATGCCTATTGGGAGACAGCAGGCTCCTGCTCCAAGCCCTCCTGCTGCACGGCATTAGAAGGGAACTTAACCTGCTCCACCATTAAAGTCGTGAGTCCACAAATCCACTGTTCTCCGCTGCAACCATTCCATCCTATTTCTTACCACACTTAGTGCTTGCTTAGGCAACTGGGCGGAGCTTGGATATGTTATGTCAGGGGTCTCCAGAAGTTTTGGCTATGACTCCCGTGATCCCTCATCATTGGCTATGATAGCTAGGTCTGATGGGAAATGTAGTCCAAAACATCTGGAGCGCCAGTGGTTGCAGACCACCCTGTTATTTCATGCTATGCTACGAGGCCTTTATGCTTAGTGGCTCAAGTGGAGGAATTGAAGTGCCAGATGCAGTCGGCTGGTACCGATATATTTAAACTAGCATTAGCCACTGTGACTAGTGGTTTCATGTTTCATATGATTGTAGCCACAGTTGGTGTGCTATTTGTGGTTGTTGCTGCTCATACTGTACCAAACATGATACGTGCAACACCAGAACATACCGTAGGTTTGATGTGTGACCAGGTGCGCTTGTCCAGGTGTGAGTGTAGGGGGACAGGGGGACAGGGTGGGACAAGGGACCAGAGGGGGCAACGCAACTCTCCAAGTGGGCTTTGAACGAGCAGATTGTAATGCGGCTGTTACAGCCCATGTTGCAAATGGGAAACAGGGGGGCATGGCAGTGTGTTGCATGCCTTTTGGGCACAACACACTGTTATTCTTTTTAAGGACGTGCGCAACGTTGAACAATGCATATGTGTGCCACATCCAAGTATGTTGTCTACACACTGATGCATGATGTGGTTCATTTTCGTATCATTGCAGTCAACAACTTGATGGAACTTTACTGCACCACATTTAGCATGCTTTCTGTTCCCTCACCTCTTCTCCCTTTGACACTGCAAGGTTGTCTGAAAGAGGGACAGTGCTCTCCTGGGCTGCCCCTTGGATGGAAGGCCACTGCTCTTCGATCACGCTGCCCAGTCACATCAACCTCCTAGCTGCTCAATTTAACCCCACCCCCCCCGTCCACTTTGCTGCTCCTCCTGGCCTCTTTGCCCCTTCCTGGTGCCACTTCCAAGGCCATACCAGCATCTGGGACCACCGCCGAACGCCACCCCCCACAACAACCTTTCTCACACTTGTGCACACCTTCTCCTGCCCTACACACCCTCTTCCACACCCTCCATGATGCAGTTTTCTTTCCTATGAAGTTAGTGCAGAGCTGTAAAGGCCTGTGCTGCATGGTACATCTATAATACAGGACATGTATTACAAAGAGGCTGTATATTGACATAGCAAAGATAGGTCAAATATATTACATCAATCACATATGTCTTGTACATGTACTATGTATGATGTTCAGGGTAACAAATGCCACCCATGTGTTTGTCACCCAAAAGACACTCATTCTGCCCCAAATGCAAATTCGGGCTCTAAGGGGGTCCCTTACCTGTGCATCAGTAATGCAACTCTTTTCAGAACACAAGGCAGCATGATACATTGACCATGATACCGTAACCCTGCAATAGTGTTTATGCTGTGAGGTGCCCCAAGATGGTAACAAAAAGCAACACAAGTCATTACTAGGATGGGTTGTGACATTCCCCTACCATGTGCAAAATGCTGATGATGCGCTCTATGACAGCAGGAGCACACTATATTATTCCTGGGAAACTCCCACAATGCAATTGTTGGAGAAATGCAATCCCAGGACTGGTGAAGACAATGCTATGGAGTCATCTGATAACTTTAGATATGTCCTCCTTCAAAACAGATGCGGAGCCCAAAAGTGAGTTCCTCAAACAGTGTGTTAACCTCGACTTGCCAGAACACCAGCAAAATGGGGTCCAGAGTCACTTCATCAAATCCTAACATATTGCTTTTCTTCCTTTGCCTTCTTTTATTTCTACCATTACTGACCCATTTCCTCAGCTTCAGGCTGAGAAGGGTCGCCCGCCTTTGTTGATTTCAAAGTTGAGTTCTTAAAGAGAATGGACCTCATTACGAGTTTGGAGGTAGCTATGGCGTTTTTAGCGCATGGCTACCTCCAAACTTGTGTCCCGGTCGGTGTCCCGAAAAAAGTAAATTAACGGGCCATTCCGACTTTTGCGGGCCCGGTAATACCCATTTTCTGGACCGGGACCCGGTATGTCCCCATTCCCATTTGAGCCCCCATAGGGCTCAATGGGAGTGAGGAGGATGCAAACAGCGGACACTTCAATGACGGGTCCGTCGTTAGCATCCTGGTCTGCTCGCGGGTGCCAGTTTGCACGTTTGGCCAGACCAGACGTGCATACCACCACCCGCGAGCAAACTCGTTATGCGGCGGCCCTGTATGAACGGTGCCAGTACCTTATCGGCACCATTCATACCGCAGCTGCCAGGGTCGTAATGAGACCATGGGCCTCATTACACGGATGGCGGAGAACCATGGCGCTACTAGCGCCATGGTTCATGCCGGTAAAATACCAGCACCGCCTTGGTGGAAAGGGGAATTACCGCCCCATTCCAAGGTTGGCGGGGCGGTAATTCCCCCTTCCACCATTGCCCTTCCCCATTCCCATTTTGGCCCATAGGGCTCAATGGGAATGGGGAAGGTGCTAATTACGGTACCGCAAATTGCGGTACCGTAATTAGCTCCCTGGGTCCCTTTGCGGGTTGGTTTTTAACGCCTGCAAAAAGCAGGCGTTAAATCCCCCAACCCGCAAAGGGACCTCGTAGTAAGGCGGTAAGGATTTACCGGTACCGGTATTTTACCGGTACCGATAAATCCTTACCGCCATCCGTGTAATGAGGCCCCATGTCTCAGCCTGTGGACGCAAACTGCCGTGCCAAAGATTTTTGTAAAATAAATACCTTCCCTCTGTAAAACAAATCTGGAAAACTAGGTTCTTCCTTGCAAAAATCCTAAATGCAAATTATCAATAAACTCCAGCTATGTATAGGGTTTTTAATGCACAAAACCAGCTGGGAAGCAACAGAGATCTGTAAAAAGTGGTCTAGGTAACAACGACAGCGGAAGCCACCCCTTCTCTCATTCTAGCTCCCCCTAGCCCCAGAATGCTACTGCTGATGTGTTGAAGTGCTGAGCCTTACAGGTTGAAAATCTGAGCCCTCCCTTTAAAGCCAAAATAGTTTAAATGCTTGGTCAGTCCATGAGAACAAATTCCTTAAAGTCCTTACTTTTTGACAAATTGTTACCTACAGTTAAGTTTATCCCACCCAATTTGTAATGACACCAGTAACGTTTCCAATGTGATGACCTAGAACCAGAATCCCATTAAATTCACTCAAGCTTATATATTGTACGTTTATAGAAGTATTTAACAATATACAAGAACTGTGCGCTCTGTCATTAGGTGACACCCGTTCAGGGCCATTGGATAACTCACTCCACAGCGAGAATCAGACCATCCTGAATGCTGGTTGAGGGTAATCCCAGTCTAATGGTTCCAAAGCACCACAATCCCGCAAGTCCTGGGACGTAAAACATGACATTGAACCGCGTTCTACGGATAGATGATATGGACCCTGCAACACTGGGCAACTGAGTGTATTTCATTGACCACAAGCAAAGGCTTCGACCATAGAATCAATACATTGTACTGCTGCCTTTTTTTAAAATTCTGCTTCATAACATGTGCAAGCAACATAAATTGGACAGGGCACTTATATTAAAAGTGCGCCTTCCGCATGATAGTAATTCTTTCTATCAATTCAGATCTCATAAGTGAAGCTTTGCTTTAATGTCTTCATTAAACAAGAATGTCTTTCTGCAAGACACAGGGATCATACTAAAATAGAGAAGTACATAATGTTGAAGCAAAAAATACCGAAATTCGAGACCCCATTTTACCGCATATATATGTGGAGGGTTGGAGGGGTTCTGGCGCAGGCGGCGGTGGGTCTCCCCCCGCATATATATGCGGTAAAAAGGGTAAATAATCATTATTTTCGGATTCAACATTATTTGTTCGCAGTATTCACAAAGATCCGGACACAGAAAGGAATTCAAATTGTTTTCTATTACAGTATGGGTTAATGCAATATTTAATTCGACAGAGAAATGTCATGAAAAGCATGCATGTCAGAAAAGATTGCAACATAAAATGGAAACCACCAACAGCCGCTTATGATATGATATGATGTGATATGGCATTTGTAACATGCCTATACAAGTGGTTCAAGGCGAAACGAGGCAAGGGAGGGGGAACAAAGAGAGGACAGACAACGATCCTACTAGGCCGGGTGTCATTCAGATCGCGCAAGTGCGTGCGAAGGGGGCAGGGACAGTGGAGTACATGGTATGATGATAACAAGTAAAGTAACGGCTATCATGTGGCAAGTGCATGGATAAGTGCGGACATCAGGTGTCAAGGCCTGGCGGGGTACTGTCGGGATACAGAAACAGTCCCCAAGTGCGGGGGTAGCCTGTTAGGCATTGCAGGTGTGTGACGCTGGCGGGGGAGGACCTTGGCCCGAGATCGGAGGTGCCCAGGTAGCCAGTGCAGTTCCGGTTATAGCCAGGAGGTCAGCAGAGGAGAGCAGGAGAAAAAGCAGAAGCAAAGAGATAGGTTTTGAGGTGGTTCCCGAACCGGAGATGGTTCTCCTCAAGTTTAACGGAGGCATGATGGCTGTTCCAGAGGAAGGCACCAGCCGAAGAAAGAGATCTACCACTCACTTGTTGTTTGGAGAAGCGACTGACCCAGAGGGAGTTGGAGGCAGATGAGCTAAGAGCTCGAGAAGGAAGATATTTAGGAAGAGAGAGTTGAAGGTATTGAGGCCGCAGGCCCCAGAAGGCTTTGTGGATGATGCAGAGGGTTTTGAACTTAATCCTTGCAGCCACTAGGAGCCAGTGCAGTGATTTCAGTCCTGCAGAGATACTATCCCTGGGCTTGAGGCCAAGGACAAGTCTCGCAGTCTTGTTCTGAATAAGTTGCAAAGGGCGGAGATTGGAAGCAGGCAGATTTAGAAAGAGCATAGAGAGAACCAGAGCTCTGGAGACAGTGAGCTTCTGGGGGAAGGAGAGGAAAGGAAGAATACCTCTGAGGAGGTGTAGTTGGTCGTGTGACTTCTTAGAGACGTCAGAGAAGTGAGGAGAGAAGGAGAATGTGGAGTCGAAGATGACCCAGAGGTTTTTTGCCTTGCAGGTGGGAGCAGGAAGAGGGCCAAGAGAGGCCGGCCAGAGAGCTACAGGGAAGGAGGGAGCGGGTGTGCCGATGAGGAGAATCTCAGTCTTACTGGCATTAAGGCAGAGGTCATTGGTGGCACACCACTCCTGGATAGCAGACAGTCAGAGATGAGGGAAGGAGAGGAGGAGGCAGAGGGTAGCCTGAAAATGAGCTGGGTATTATCCGCATAACACTGAAAGTTGGGGCAGAGGGTGGCAATGCGGTAGGCAAGGAGTGCCAGGTATTGGTTGAACAGCAAGGGAGAGAGGTTAGACCCCTGGGGTTCACCACAGGTAGAGAAAAATATAGCGGAGAGGAAGGACCCAAGTTGGGCCTGGGAGGGTCGGTCAAAGAGAAAAGAAGTCAGCCACGCCAGAGCCTGACCAGTCATACCCAGGTTATCACGGAGATGGTTGAGCAGGATGGCATGGTTGACAGTGTCAAAGGCAGAAGAGAGATCAAGCAAGATGAGGACGCAAGGGGTGTTAGAGTCAAGGTTGGAGAGCAGGTCTTCACGGATGTTCAGTAGAGCAGTTTCTGTGCTTCTGGCAGCTCTGAAGCCAGACTGATGGTCATGAAGACAACCAACAGATTCGGTGTGGAGGTCAAACTGGGAGATGGCCAGTTTCTCCAGGAGTTTACTAGGAAGGGAGTGATGGAGATTGGGTGATTGTTGGCCGGGCCGGAGGGGTCGGCAGATGGGTTTTTAAGAAGAGGATGCACAAGGGAGTGTTTCAGTGGTGACAGGAAGACTCCAGTGGAGAAGGAGTGATTGCAGAAATCAGCCAGGGCAGGAGCCAGGTAGTCAATGTGGTCCTTGATAGTTTTGGAGGAACAGGGGTGAACCTGTTTCGACTAGACTTTCATAGATCAGACTTGTCTGGAAACCTCATCAGTGGAGAACAGGGGAAAGGTAGAGAAGGAGGGAGGAGAGGTGGCCTCAGAAGGGCCAGAGGAAGAGCAGGGAGTAGGGGGATGGAGGGGATAGGAGGAGAGTGAGGATAGGATGTCCTAAGTTTTAGAGATGAAGTGAGAAGCCAGTGCCGTGCGGAGGGCCAGGGAAGGGACAGGAGAGGTAGAGACTGCAGCAGGATTTCCAAGTTCCTTGCAAAATTTAGAGTTCAGCCGAGTTATAAGATTCTGCAGAGACGCAGGCTTGGATATGAGCGCTCTTCTTGGTTAGGATAGAGAGCCGGTATTGCCTTTGGGGCAGGCCGCAGGCCATTTTGGCAGAGGATGTACATGAAGCACACCATTTCCTCTCAGCCACCCTGCACTTGAGTTGTAGGGTGATAAGGTCTGAGTCGTACCAGAAGTTGCACTTAGCCTTGGGCTTCAGGCAGATTCTCATGACAGGGGCAAGGATATCAAGAGTATCCGATATAGCAGAGTGGAGCGTGGAGAGGGCTGTTCGGGGTGAGAGTCACGTAAAGGTGGAGGGAGGGGTGAGAAGGTGGCAGCGAAAGCCTGAGCTGACACACACTTCATGGGTCGGATGACCGAGAAGGTGGGTGGCAGTGATGGAAGTGGCTTGGCCTGAGGGGTAGTGAGGTTGAGGTGGGAGGAGAGGTTGATGTATGTCTTTTGATCACCACGTCCTAGTAACTATGCATGTTATGCATTATCTCATCTGTCAACAAATTGATGAGAAGTAAAAATGATGCTACATTTTATACGTATGATCTTGTGAAGACTTTTCAAATGACAGCTGCGTCACAGCCTTCTACACCGCGTGAACGAGAAGCTTTTAAGTGTGTGATATGGCTGCAGTTGATGCCTGGATAGTAGGCCTTGCTATCCACCTTTCACTCGATGATCCCAGTTGTCCAATGAGAGATCCTAGAGCTAGAGGGATGCATTTTGGGAAACCTTTACGTGTTGTTTTTCCATCTCCTTGAAATCACACTTTATTTTGACATCAGAGACTTAACTTTTTACCGCACATATTGTCAGTAGAAAGAACACCGTCCTCTAAATTACAGGAAAGGCATTGCTATTTGGTTAAGGAATGGGTAATGAGGCTTCACTGTTTGACAGCTGTTAAACACGTTTGTGGGTGAGGCTACAAGCAGCTTGCATGTTTGTTTGGTGGGACCTACCCTCTCTCAACGTCTGAAGGTTCCTGCTCCTTTGACAGTTGCATTGCCGTTGATGGTTGTTGGGGAATATGGTGGCCATGTACTTTGATGGCTGTGCTGCACCAGGTATGCTGTCCACCTTTGACACTGGCCTTGATGACTTGGAAGTGGAGAGTATGGGTAAGTAGGCCACAGTGGCAGGTGCACATGTAGTGAAAAGATTAATTTAGGCAGTCGGTGGCGGCTCAGAGAACATAGATAGCAACAGCAAATGAAAGCCACACCAGTGAGGCTCTCCTGTAGGCTTAGGGGAACTTATAAAATGATTGTTCCCTGGTAGTCTGACATAGGTAGAAAGCAGCGCTTCTTGCGCTAGCTGAATTGCATGCATGTTTAATTGCCGGGGCATGGGTACCTGCTTCTAGTGACCAATTATTAATTTACACCATTGATGTATGATGCAAAGGTTGCTGCTTTATTAATTGTACATGTAATCCAGAAGAGAAGTTGGGTCCTTGGTTTGAAACCCAATAGCTAACAGACACATGTTTGTACAATTATCTGCATTTCTTTAAGGCAATTGGAAAACATTTCAATCTGTTTATGACGAGCATGTTAAGTGTTAGTGTACATGTATGTAATGATACACAAAACATAAAAGACAAAAAGGGGGGAAGGCTAAAAAAGAAAGAACAGCACATTAAAATGCTGCTGCCTTAAATGATAAAAGAGCTCTGTCTAAATGTCTAAGAGTTTCAAGTATATTTGAAGAAGTTGTTTGAAGTATATTTGAAGACTTTATTTTGTGTGCAAGGAATGACTTCTCAGACAAACTAATACGTCTCCCACGGCCAAACTTCAACATCATGCTGCAAAATCTATAGAAAATATGTTTCTTATTTATTGTTGATCCAATAAAAATGCTATAAAGTATTTGGTAAATTATATTACTTTGGGAAGTTCACCTTTCCCATGGATGGTAACTCTCACATAAGTAGACCTACTGTGGCTTTCATGTCCCAGCAGGTGGGGAGATATGGCCAGTGAAAAGCTTGGGCCTCGGCAAGGGCTCTGGGCTGTTACCGGCATGTTGGGAGGCAACAGAGTCAGGCTCCCTGTTGCCTTCCAACATAAAAAGAAACATGGTGCCACCCAGGGAAGGGCTCGGAAGTCTGGAACTGCAGGCGGAAAATGTATATTCTCGCCCTCTGTTCCAGTCACCTGATTGGCTAATGGCCCTTCACCGGGTGTGAATGTACGACCATGTTAAACGGAATATCATATTATGCCTCCTTTATTGCATATATTGGCCTAAGCCCAGTCGCTCTGCGAAGAAATCTGCGTTGCAAGGTCCCGACCTTAGATCGACCTAGCCGCCATTTTGGGAGCATCCGCCATTTTAATTTCCACCTCAAAGTCACTCTGTATTCTAAAATGGTGGATAGTGTTCTCCTGCTCGTGACCTTAGCTGTCCTGACCTTTACACAGGTTAATGCCTAAACTGCCTATAGGCTAAATGTTTGGGTTGTGTAATAAGACCATGTCCTATGTTTGACCTGAAGATCAAAGGATTACTCGCGCCATCAAGTCTGATCCGCGGGCATGCATTGAATACAATATTGTTTAAATACTGAATGTGAGCACTTGTTGAACCCCATTGTATAAAACATGTACTAAGGCTTAATGTCAAATTCTAAGATACACTGTTGCCATTGTGACTTGTTGTTTTATAAACTAGATGTAATCCACATGCATATAGTTGGACTAACTAGGGGCGAACTCGGCATGAACCCTAGTCCGAAAATAATTAACCTGCAGAGGGGCTGGACATTGCGACTGAGAATTGCATAAAAGATGTGAATATGTAGACGTCCTGTACCTCTCACTTCTTACACCAAAAGGGCTGGTATTCGTTGTGATGTACTGAGGGCCAGATAGCTATCTGATACTTTGTTTCTTTGTAAACTGTACAGTTATTTGAATACAGATGTGAGAATCTTTATAAGCCTGTGTTTGGTGTATTTCCTTTTGTACTACTCAGCCTCGATATTTCTCTTTTTGCTTTTACAGATGGCGCCCGAATAGGGACCCTCAAGATTGATGCCAGCTCGTTGAAGGTTGACGCGGCTATCGGACCTGGATCGGACGATGTAAAAGGGGGCCCCTTTCTTGGATGAGACGCGACACCTCAGCAGCGCTGCATGACCCGATCCCTGGACGGTGAGCCCACGGTCCGAGTCTGCATCTTGACAAGGGTCCATATATCGAGGCGGGCAGATTTGCCAAAATTACCAACCACGAGGCACCTTAGTACCCTTTGTATTCTGATCGGACCTCCTTAGGATTTGATCAGGTGAGTCGTGACCCGATTCTTAAGTATCCTGATAATTTGTTTTGGTGCATTACACTTGCAAGTGCAATTATTGACCAGGTAACACCAGTATTCTGATATGCCTGGGAAATTGTCTGCCTTTTTCAGGGCATTATTCCGCAGTGATGGACAATCTTTGGAATTTGGCCAACCAGCACCAATGGAGGGGTTGGCGGTGTGTACTATGTACTGTAAGCACGGCATTGGTAGTATAGTATTTAACGATATTTGGCACAGACAAACTAGACATGCTTCCAAACTTCAGTGGCCAATCAATGGTAGTTTTGAAATCCCTCGTATTGAATACTTAGAATCTATATTATTGAAGAAAAAGGCTAGACCTGCAGCATTCAATGTATTACAAAATTGGAAGAAAGAAGCTATGCAGCAGCTTAAGAGTAGAGAAAAGCATGCGCGCTGTCATATGACGAATGAGGAAAAAGCGTTGTTATATGACCAGAGTAAACAGTCTGAGTCTGTAAGGAATATGGATAGGGCTTTCTCAATTGGTATCCAGAAAATGTATCCTTCTAAAGACTTTCATGTATCTGATGAATTTATCGATAAACTGTTAAACGAACGAAGGGCTGGTGCCACTGCACCACCTCTGTATGTTCTTCCTCCTGCTGTTATTTCTCCTCCTGTTGTTCTTACCCTTGTCGCCGCTCCTCCACCTGGTCCTCCACCTTTTCCTACTGTTACAGGTACGGTGGGCTTGCCTGCCGTGCCAGCGACAGTACCTCTGTATCCGGATGTTCAAAATTTGCCTACTCTCCCTCTTCCAAGTGGTCCTACACCAGTTGTAGTAGATCTGGGAGAGGGATTGAGGGTTGTAACTCGTAATACTGTATCTTCAGAGAAAGAGTGTGTGTTAACTGCGTGGCTAAGCATTGCATGGAGAAGGGTGACCAAGCTGATATTCTTGCCACACTTTATAATATAGACAATTTTCCTGAGAAAAATGTTTTTATTAAGGGATTAGGAATTCATTTATGTGTAATGTGGAACAGACTAAGTGATACAGATCTCCCACAACGGTTAAGGGATCTTAATACTTTAGCATTTTCTAGAGATACTGCGGAGAAGGTACAAGAGTATGTTGAGAGGGATTTTGGGTATGGAAAGGAATTGGAAGGTCTAAAGAATGAAGATGTAGATGGTGATAGCTTGGATTTTATGTTCATACAGAAACGGTTTTCTCCTTGTCGAAAATCGATAACTGAGGAAGCACGAATTTGTACGAAAGATGCGATTAGGTGGATCTCAGATACATAGATATCTCCCGACGAAGTGTATGACACGTATAGTCAGTATACGCCAGAAATGCAGAGGAAAGTCATACAGGTAATGGTAGAGTACCTACAGCATGACTGCGTAAAAAGAAAGATTTGTTGTCCCGCAGAGTTATTGAGTATTTATAAGAGGTCTTTTTTCGTTTGACATTCTTCACCTGCTCTAGCGCTCGATTTGGCTCTGTTGCTTAGTAAGCGTTCAGAGTTGCCTACTTCTCAGTTGCCAATGAGAGAGGTCCCTCCGACATTTGTCCCAAAAGAAGAGATTCCGGCTAATGCTGCAGCAGGTACTACTGCTGAAGAAATTCCTGCACATTATGTGTCGCAGTTCGTTCACGTCCCGTTCTCAAGACAGGAAGTGAACACCATTAAACAGTCTATTCCCGATATTTGAAAGAATCCGACAGGGTTCTACAAATAAATAGAGTCTGTTTTACAATCCTCAGTATTCACCTTAAGTGATATTGATCTGTTGTTTCCTGTACTCCTGCCCATTGATTTGCAGAAACAGATTAGGACTATAGATGATGTACCAGGGTTAGGAGATTCATGGGATACTATGACTAGACTCGATAGAGAAAGACCAGCTGATGAGAGACCACCACAGGTAATACTAACCTTACCTGATAGAATAGTTACAAAATTGAAGACTATAATTCCTGAAAGAAGGATTATTTGGGACAAGCTTACAGCCTGTGTCCAAGGGAAATCTGAGAGTGCTACCGAGTGTTTTAACCAGTTCAAACAAGTATTTTCAGATTACAGTGGGCAAGACTTAAGCACAGAGTCTGGGAAAAGGTTATTCGTGGACAAATTTGTGCGTGGATTGCTGCCTGACATCCAGTCACAGATCATGTCCTCCGAGAGCGCTTGGCAAGCGAAGTCTGAGTCAGGAGTATTGCACATGGCTCAATACTACGAGAATCGTGTCAATAACGAAAAGGAAAGAGTTGAAAAGAGAAAAGGTGACTTAAAGACAAAAGTACTATTGCAGCAAATTGTTAGAGGCCCTAGAGGGGGTAATTCACAATTTAGAGGTCAGTACGTTCCACAAGGAAATGCGCCCTTGGGTCCTGTAAACATTAACCAGTGTGCTTATTGCAGGCAAGAGGGTCATTGGCGTGCACAATGCCCGATCCTCCAGCAGAGGTCAAATAACACATTTGGGAATATGGGTAGACAATCCAGAGGCCACCCAGGGGTAGGGGGTCCTGGTAGAGGTCAGTTTTCGCAAGATCCACAACAACCTTTTTCGCAGGACAATCAGGAATCGAGTGTGGATAATAGAAACATTTTTGACCATCTTTCTGCTGCTTACCTCTCTGAAGAACTTCCTTTCAACGACATCCTGTTTCGCTAGGATTGACCGAAACAGGGTTTGGAACCAACGCCTATTCCCGTTAATCAGAAAGGTCCCTATGTCGAAATGTTAGTGGGTAATAGGAAACATCTATTTTTGATAGATACAGGGGCACAGAAATGTTCCATTAACCACCCGCAGGTTCCAAACATTCCACTGTCAGGGCAAACTAATGTTTCTGTAGGGTTTTCTGGCACACCAGTTGTCTGTCCGGTTTCTTCGCCGGTACCTATTTCTTTGGGTCCATTTACAGACCACTGTCCATTGCTTTTGGCCACGAATTGTGGAGAGAATTTGTTGGGGTTGAATCTGTTGAAGGAATTAAATGCGGTAATTCATTGTTCTTCTGATGGAGTGCGTTTGACGATTTCACCACTGCAACTTTCTGTCTCTCAATTCTTGACCAGACCATTGCCGCCGGAATTTAGAGATATTCTGGAGTGTTTGTGGGCAATTGATGACAATGATGTCGGTGTTTTGCAAATTGAGCCCGTTAAGATTGTTTAAAAACATGGAGTGAAGTTGCAACGTATTCCCCAGGATAAGATCTCGATCGATGGTGAGCAAGCTTTGAAATGCATCGTCTCTGATTTTGTGCATCGAGGGATGATTGAGGAAATTGCAGCTAGTTTGTGCAATAGTCTGATTTTGCCCATGTACAAAAAAGGTGAAAATGCAATTCCCTTCAGTTTTATTATTGATCTACGTGCCATTAATAAGATCGTTGCTCCACAATTTCCTATTGTGCCTGATGTGACAACAATATTGATTATGATCCTGGCTTCAGCTACTTACTTTAGTGTTGTGGATCTAAAGGACGCCTTCTTTAGTATCCCTATACATAAGGCCAGTTTACTTTTACCCATGCACCGCAAGGTTACACGGAAAGTCCTAGCATCTATAGTAGGGCTTTGAAAGAGCAGCTCGATACCCTTGAGTTGCCCTCTACTAGTACACTGTTTCAATATGTTGATAACCTGCTTTTAGCTGCTGACTCAGGGAGCGCTTGTAAGGAGGGCACTGTGTTGTTTCTTATTCATCTAGCTCAACATGGACACAAAGCTGCGCTTAAAAAAATTCAATATTGTTGACAGGAGGTTGCCTATGTAGGCTATCTCCTGTCAAAGGAGGGAAGAAGGTTGACGCCTGAATGGATAAAAATAATTTCTAGCCTATCTGTCCCAAATACACAGAAGGAAGTTAGAGCCTTGATAGGTATAGCTTCTTACTGTAGGAAGTGGATCCCAAATTTCTCGTTAGTGATTAAACCAATGTTGGCTTTGACGAAGAAGGGCATTTCTTCGCCATTGCCGTGGAACTTGGAACACCAGCGAGCATTTGATCTGCTCAAGACTGCATTGTGCTCGGCACCAGTTTTGGGCACACCAAACTATGAAAAGACCTTTGTGTTGTATGGGCATGAATGTGATGGATGTGCTTTGGCTGTATTAACGCAGGAACATGAAGGGAAAAATAGGCAGTGCGTCTACTTTTCTTCCGCCCTTGATCCTGTAGCATGCACTTTGCCAAGATGTTTGAGAGCTGTTGCTGCTGCTGTGTCCGTTAAACAGAGCGAGCGAATGGTCCTAGGCCATGCTCTAACCCTGATGGTACCTCACTCTGTAGATATTCTATTAAACAGAACACAAATGCAACACCTCACCTCCGCACGATTAACAAGATATGAATTGATCTTGTTTGCACTGCACATCCAAATTAAGAGGTGTTGTGTCCTTAATCTGGCTGAACTTCTACCTTTCCCGCAAGGTATTGCTTGCAGTGACGAAGAGTCACATGACTGCCTTTACACCACAGAACACAAGTCTAAAGGCAGAGTTGACCTAAAGGACACTCCTTTGAATAATCCGCTAGGGGAGCTGTTTTGTGACGGCTCCTGTTTCAAACTCCCGGGTGGTACATCCACAGCTCCTTATGCAATCACCACATTGAGCACGGTCGTGGAGACCAAAAGAATCACGCATACCTCTGCGCAGTCTGCAGAGATTATAGCATTGACCCGGGCTTGTGAACTTTCCGAAGGGCTTACAGTAAATATATATGCTGACAGTCAGTATGCCTTTGTGGTGGTTCACAACTTCGGCAGACTTTGGGCAGAAAGAGGGTTTTTGACTTCACATGGTACAAAAATCCAACATGGCTCCTTGATAGTATGGTTACTCTCAGCGCTTGCACTCCCTACTCAGATAGCTGTCATAAAATGTGCAGCGCATCAGAAGGTCATAGACAATGTAGGACAAGGTAATGCTTTTGCTGACCAGATAGCCAAACAGACTGCCACTGATCCCTCGTCAGAAATGTATACTTCAAGGGAAGCCACAAATGTCTGTACTTTGGACTAGGGTATTGATTCCGTAAAGGATATTCAAGTCAATGCCACGTTAGAAGAATCTAAGAAATGGGCTGAGGGCTTGGGAAAACTGGATGATGATGGGTGCTGGGTGGACAAAGTTGAAGGGAAATGGCTATTGCCTGACGCATATGTTATGATGATGGTTGTTATGGCTCATGGTCCCACCCATATTTGTGCTCGTAAGGTTAATAAAATGTTGCAAAATGTGTGGGTAAATGATAAAATCCATAAAGTAGCTGAACGATTTGTTCAGGGATTTATGATTTGTTTGCAGCACAATGTGGGAAAGGGCACATCAACTTCTAGGGGTTGTTTTGGTCCACCTTCTGTCCCCTTTGAGGTGATTCATTTTGACTTTATTGAAATGGAGCATTGTCATAGTTTTAAGTACGTATTAGTTGTTATCTGTGCCTTTAGCAAATGGGTTGAAGCTTTTCCCATCAAAGATGCCTCAGCCATGATCACGGCAAAGACCATGCTAAAGGAATATTTTCCAAGATTTGGTTTGCCAAGAGTCATCTGGTCAGACAATGGTCCACATTTCATCGCTGCTGTAATTCTGCAGATATGCCCGGGATTACAGATCGATAAACGATTCCATTCGGCCAGACACGCACAGAGTGATGGACTAGTAGAAAGACACAACAGCATCATCAAAAACAAGCTTGCTAAGATGTGTGCCGGCACCAAACTAAAATGGCCGGACGCCTTCCAAGTCGTATTATTGTCCATGAGGACGACCCCTCAAACTAAGACTGGGCTCTCTCCCTTTGAGGTGGTCATGGGTAGGCCACCTACCATTTGGAATGTCCCTAGGCCCAGTTCCTTGTGCGAGGTTGATAATGTACTTCTTTCTGACTATTGTGGCCAGTTAACTAAAAATCTGCATTTGATTTATCACCAGGTGCGAGAGGCTTTACCTGTGAAATACGAAGGCCACAGCATACGGCCGGGTGACTGGGTCCTTACGAAAGCATTCGAGTGGTCCTCTTGCCTCGCACCTCGTTGGCGGGGCCCTCATCAGGTCCTCCTGGTCACACAGACGGCGGTGCGGGTAGCAGGAAAGAAGAATTGGATCCACGCGTCACACATCAAGAGGATTCCACATCATGTGCCACACGCTACAGAAGATACAGAACCCCTGACCAGTACTACAACCAATGATCACGAAGCAGTAAACAGCATCGAGAGTGCATCAGAGACTCTCCCTGAGCCCGTTAAGCCTGGGGAAACAGCCATTTTGTCTCCACACTCTCCAACAGTTACGTCTTTTGAATTGGTTCCGGATCTTGCATCAGATCCTGCTTTGTATTCGTCGCTTCCAAGGGGAAGTGACAACACGTTGTTCACAGATCACTCAGTACCAGGGATCACAAGGTACGAGCTGCATCCGAGGAAATAGACTTACAGCATGGGTCGGCTGTGCCATCGAAGAAAAGTCATCAAGGGCTTACCTTTTTGGCCATATTATCTGTGTAGAAGGGGATTCTGTTGGCTAGGGTTTGTGAAAGGACTAAGAAGATGCTCGGCCTGGAGGTCACCAGCAAAAAACATTGGTGTAAATCGTTTGAAGAACAATGCCTGCAACTGCTCCTTCTCGTATGGAAAAGATAAGAGACTGTGTGACCAACTACAGAAATGAACATTCAAATGCGTGGGCCCTGAAAACGTATTGTTGCTTAGTGATAATGTTGATTGGTTTTACAATAGTCATTGCCTTAGGATTCTGGTATCTGGAAGAAATACATCCGCTCGAAAATGTGTTACCCACTGAAAATGTACCCACTGTTCCTACTCCTTTTGTACATCTGCACACTTTATCTCTGAGAGACTCTCAGCACAGACAGAGTTACCACAACAACACTCTATTACTCATCATGAACGCTACACATACCATTCTTAATAGGTCTAATTGTTGGGTTTGTTCGCATTTACCGCACCACGGGGATAAGGTGCTGGGTTGGTATATTCATCCTTTACCTTTGACAATTGCTTGCTTTGCTTCTCTTAGAGCACTATTCTTTGGCCGATGGAACGATAGCATCTCAGGTAACTTTGATGGGACGAACTTGAATGATTTTGAAAGACGTGTTCTGACAACCCTGGGATGCTCACTTTTTGCGAATAGGAGCAAGCCAAATGTTGCTTCTATTAGGCCTTCTGACAGACTGTCCCGTCCTTTCCAATCTTTAATTTCTTTTAAGAGGGCTCCTATATGCAATAGGGATGCCACGCCACCTTCTTATACTGTTAACCACAGCCCCGATTCAGTTTCTTTCTGCATACAGAGGAATGGTACACAGTCAATCGGTGATCTTAAAGGTTGCGCCAACATTGCGAATTTGACTAGTGAGAACAGACCTTTGTATGTAGGCGAACCTGTCTACTTTGTTTGCCGTAATGCAGCATTTCCAAGGCTACCCAGGGATTGGCAGGGAACTTGTTATTTAGGGATCCTGTTACCCGGGGTATTCATTGCTAGCACTATAGAAATTTCAAAGGCTCGTCCACGACGGGACGAGAATGACGATACTTCAGCACAATTTCTGGGCGATTTAGCTAAATCCTTTGTGCCATTTTGGGGGCAAATACTGCACTCAGAAGACATCAGGAGACTAGTGAGAGTCCTGGAGAGGACCATCAACCGGACCACTGACATACTCTATAATATGACGTTAGAACAGAAAGCAATAAGGTTAGTGGCACTTCAGAACCAGATGGCATTAGATATCATCCTGGCTGAACATGGTGGGGTATGTAAATAAGTGGGGACCGCTTGCTGCATTTTCGTGCCAGATTCCTCCCCAACACTCTTTAGGGTGATCCAAAATCTGCATGTCCTCAGTTCATAAGTGCATGTTCCCGAGGAAAAATGGGAATTTAGCGCCTGGTTCTGGGACCTCCTACGATCTTGGGGATGGAAGTTACTTTCGGTCTTGATGATTATTTTAGGTATTCTTTTGTTTCTTTGCTGCTGTATACAATGTCTTCCTGGTATATGTTCGATGGTAGGAGGATGTTGTGCACAAGCTATGGGTGCATTAGGTCACAAAGTATGTGCCCCAGAGAAGATCTCCAATGAATTCATGCTGAAAGAAATCTTAGTATCCGACCTCATGGCAATTGATATTTCCGATAGTAATTCAGGATGTATGGACATTGAGATGTGGAGTTACTCGTAAAGTGACTAGAATTAGTTTAGCGCTTGGCTTAGGCCAAAAGGAGGCGTTGTTAAACGGGATATCATAGTATGCCTCCTTTATTGTATATATTGGCCCAAGCCCAGTCGCTCTGCGAAGAAATCTGCGTTGCAAGGTCCCGACATTAGATCGACCTAGCCGCCATTTTGGGAACATCCGCCACTTTGATTTCCACCTCAAAGTCACTCTGTATTCTAAAATGGTGGACAGTGTTCTCCTGCTCGTAACCTTAGCTGTCCTGACCTTTACATAGGTTAATGCCTAAACTGCCTGTAGGCTAAATGTTTGGGTCGTGTAATAAGACCATGTCCTATGTTTGACCTGAAGATCAAAGGATTACTTGCACCAACAAGTCTGATCCGCGGGCATACATTTAATACAATATTGTTTAAACACTGAATGTGAGCACTTGTTGAACTACATTGTATAAAGCATGTACTAAGGCTTAATGTCAAATTCTAAGATACACTGTGGCCATTGTGACTTGTTGTTTTATAAACTAGATGTAATCCACATGCATATAGTTGGACTAACTAGGGGTGAACTCAGCACAAACCCGAGTCTGAAAATAATTAACCTGCAGAGGGGCTGGACATTGCGATTGAGAATTGTATAAAAGTTGTGAATATGTAGACGTCCAGTACCTCTCACGTCTCACATCGAAAGGGCTGGTATTCGTTGTGATGTACTGAGGGCCAGATAGCTATCTGATACTTTGTTTCTTTGTAAATTGTACAGTTATTTGAATAAAGATCTGAGAATCTTTATAAGCCTGTGTTTGGTGTATTTCCTTTTGTGGTACTCAGCCTCGATATTTCTCTTTTTGCTTTTACAACTCGATTGCACCTTTTACCCTCTGTCCACGTGAAAACATTTCATGTGCAAAGATGGCCCCCAGTTTAGAATTGGGTCTCCTTCATAGGACACTAACACAAGTACCTGTGGACTCATTTATCAACGTAAACTATCCATCTCCTTCACCCTTATTTTGTAGTCACAATAATGCTATTATTATACCGAGTCACTTCACATTTCACACTTATTCTGCACAAGGTGCCCGTGATAATATAGCCTATGTTCAAAGATTGACAATGGTTATGCTTCCACAATCTAAGATGGCTGCCCCCTAAAACAATAAACACCACTCACTCCCCTCAGCTGTACATATGTTGACATATGCATTAGGTAGCCTACTTAAGAGAAGCAGTCATTGGTTATTCATGTTCCTGATACAGGACCAACAAACAAGTTGCTGCTTACTTTTCTCCAGGTTACCAATTTGACCACTCCTCTTTGGCATTTACATAGAGATATTGGGCCTAATTCGCAGAAGCGTTTTATAATCGTGCAATTCAATAGAAAAGCTCTCTGTGAATCAGGCCACTTATTATTTATCAATGCACTGTTTTAAATGTAATCAGCTATTGTTTCTTTCTTACGCTCTTCACATCTTTTTGTCTTTCTCCCTAAATGTTGCCTGCATGATTATAAAAGGTGCGCTTTAAATGATCATGGTGGTTAAAAATGGATAAATAGTGGAGGCATGGCCTGTTAAGTGACTTCAATTCAGCAATCCCACTAAGTCAGTGCCTCATCTGGGACGCCCAAGGGAAGCCCTTATTTATATATTTTTATGACAAGTTATACTCTGGATGATAAACCCTTATATAACGCCCCTCTCTTTGAATCCCCCTGACCTCACTGAGCCAAGAAGTAGGTTTGTTTTGCAATTTAAAAGGTTTATTGAGAAAGTAAACAATATATATCTATATCACACTTTTATGAATAAATTAATATTTGATATCACACTTAAGAATATGACAGTGATCAACAATGGATAATATGAAAATTGTACGCTTATTTAATTACTTAGGAATTGGTATAGGAAGGAAAAGGTAACTGAGAATGCTTTTATGGTTTTAAGGAAAAACAATGATGGAAATAATGCAGTACAGAAATAAACGGATGGGGTTTCACAAGAGATAATATGTTCACTTTTCCCCTTGTGGCAATTCACTCCCCCCTATGCAATATAAGGAGATGGAAGTAGAGCACACAATTTTCAGGATTACAAACAAAATGCAATACAAAGTTCCAGTTCCCCCCAGCGAGCTTAGAGGAAAACAGGTATGATTTTAAAGCAGGCAAATCCTTTTAAATGTGGTAGCAATGAAGTAAAAATATGCTAAACATGCTTTTAATTCCCTATAGGAGGTTCAGGGTAGGTGATAGCTACTTTGAATTAGTTCAGGTCAGCACTATCAATGATTCACTGATGGTTATCAGGTTGAAAACGGAATTCAATAACGGAAGCAAAAGACAGATATTTTTACACATGGTTGAAATGAAGCAAAATGTCAATTTGCAGCACTTTTTCTGAGTATGTCGAGCGCGATTACGGAAAAACTATAATGAATATAATAATGCTTGTTGGAAGGCTTAGAATCTTAGCTTTAAAATGAAAGTTAAATCTCGTTCCAAGCACACGCGGTCCCAGAGATACGGACAATTTTGTGGAGATAGATTCTCGAAATGAAAGTAAACTTCAGAATGACAAAATGACACTTTTACAGCTTTGAAATTACTGAATGAACACACGATTCTTATGATGCAGTTCTGGACAGGTTCAAATGTTTTGAATAAGATTATTTTAGACTAAGAGATTGGTTCTTGCACAGTTCTAGCTGAGTACTCACACTATAAATTTGAAATAGGCCGTCAAGGTCTGGTCAGGTTTGGACTGGACTCCGGGTGGTTTCTGGTACTGGTCCTGCTCACAGTGATCTGGTCTGGGTCTGCTAGCGGCACTGCGGTCTGGGTCTCTTGAATTGGATCTGACGGTTCTGGATACACAGGATTCTTAGCAAGCAGCAAACCGCGCAGCCCGGCGGTTGAATAGTTTGCAAAGGATTTTGAGGCCTGCTGTAGAGAACTCAGCTTGTGGGTTAGGCCTTTGCTTTAAGTTCTGGAGTCTAAGTTCTAAGTTCTGGTCTCTGTCTGGATTTGAAGTCTAAGTGCTGGATCTGGTGTCTTCTGGCAAAGTGCTCCGCAAGAAATCAGCTTGAAGTGGGAAGTGAATGTCCCTGTCTGGCTTTCAGTTGCTCTTTTTATGTCTTTTGAAAGTGGGTGGGTCGGCTCATTCTGCATGCCCAACCCTCTAATGATTTGATAGGTCAAGGATTCTCTGTGACCTGATTTGAGAAGGGATAGTGTGTCAGAGTGAGTCAGAGTGAGTCATCATTTTACAATCTATTGAAGAAACGCCCCTTTGCTTTTACTTAGAAAAATCAAATTTACCCAAAACACATATTTCCCAGATACACAGTTTGTTGAAATTACATGTACACATTGCAGATGAATTACGGTGTTTTCTTGCCCAACTCTGATCTTTCTAAGAGCTTGGGTTAAGAAATGAATACATTTTTTCATTTTTGGTAGCTTTAGCAACATTGGTTTTTCATCAAACCTTTACACAGACCTGTACCCCTCCCCTGAGCATATTACTGGAAATGACTATGTCTCTATCCTAAACACAGTGTCTGCAATATTAATAAATAGCGGGGTTCAGTGCCAGAACACCGCACAAAGTGGAGTTTGGTCTCAAATCGTGAGGGCATTTTCCATATTAAGGACCCCCAAATTGTACATTTCTGTGAGCCTAATACAAGATTTTATGAGCAATTAAATCAAACATACATTTGCCCTTAATTGAATTCCCATACCAGTCTGGCTCGCCCCCCAGAACTTGGTGAGTCAGAGATCACAGGCCTCTCCTTCCTGGAAGGGCAGCTGTTGACAGCTACACCCTAATCTGCATTTCTATTCAATTGAAAGGGTCTATTGTGTTGTGTCCTGCAGGCTGCAGTGTAAACTCCTCCCTCTCAATCAACAGGGCCATGTGATATCCTGGGCAGTTGTGTGGGTCTCTGAACTGTTAATTGAATCAGACTGCCTTCTGGGAAAGCGGGTGTTAAGAATTTTCATTAATCAGCAAGCCTTTGAAGTCCCAGCTAGCTCAGGATCCTTTTGCAACTCCTGAAATACAGTTCTCCTATCAGAGTTTAGATCGCTAGCGCCGGTTAGTGTCCAATGCCGGTACTGCACCTATTTTTGACAGCTGTCTTGAATTAATACATTTAAAAAAGAAAGGATTTTACTTGATATTATATGATCCTTGCTTGACATGGCATTGATGTGGATCTGCAGTAGAGTAAAGTAGAACACTCAACCAGAGTTGGATTTATGTTTGGTGGTTTCGGGCCCATGATCTTAGCAATTTTTGACATTAATAAAAACAGATTTTGAACAGAACCATCTTTCTTTGCACTGGTGGGTGGCAGGTCGGGTGACCATTTTGGTGTGTGCAAAAACTGCGCGGTTTTCCTGGATTCTGGCACAATGTGGGCTTTTTCGGTCATCTTGGATTTTCTGAGCCCACAGCCCCAAATGTTGCAGCATAATAACTCGAACATGGGTCAAAACCCCTGACAGGCCGGACACAGAAAGAAAAGGCACATTGATACTCTTACCTCGCTCGGGCCCTATTTTGCGTCCCTCACATGTGAAAACAGCCTCAATTTTGACTTTGCCTTTCCTGAGTCTGAGGGTGTCTTTGTCATCTGCCATGTCACGGCTTATGGAAAATTGAACAACTGACTCATTGGCCACATGCGTTGTAAGGTACCTTGGCGAAGAACACATCATCAAGGTGACAGAGCTTCAAGTTAGTGGTGCGTCACAAGTGACGGTGCTGAACCTTTAACTCAAACTGCAATATTTACTTCACTTCCGAAGCAAACACATCACATTTTCCTGATAATACAAAGGCAGCAACAGCAACTCATCATTAATTCACATGACTTTAATTATTGCATTTTTGAAGTACAACTCCTGAGTTCCTTCTGCTTATACAAAGGCAATGGTGCCTCACTTTAATTTGCCTGTCATTAATTACTCTAATTTTGAAATACTGCTTCAAAATGCTTTCTTCTTATTCAAAGGAAGCAATGCTTCACTGTGAGTTCACCGGTCATAAATTATTTTACTTTTGAAGTACAGCTCTTGAATTTCCTCTGGCAAAAGAAACCTACAACGATGCCTCACCATCAATTAATATGCCATTAATATGTCCGGAGGATAGCTCAGCGGCAGGTGCTGGCCTTAAAAGCAAGACGACACGAAGCAACACAGGTTCGACCCCCGGGTCCGCGCTTAGAAATCTCTGGGTATTAAAGTGTGTTATGAATACGCAACTAGGACCAACAACTATGCAACTAAAAACAAAGAATTCCTGTAACAGCGCCTCGATGCCTGCGGGCTGTGTGAGCGCTTTAAAAAAACAAATAAATAAATTATTTGCCTCAAATTTGAAATAAAGCGTATGCATTTCGAAGGTAAAAGTGGTTCACCTTTAATGCATGCCATACTCATTAATACACATTTGAGGTAACGCTTCCACATGTGTTCAAGTTCTGCAGGGAGAAAGGCAAACACTTCTTGCAATATTTATTATCTACATGACGTTACTGTGCGGATTCTAAGCCCCACTCCGTACCTAACATTAACACGGGTTTACTTTCTAATTCATGTGTTTCCCATAACAACTTCACTTCAGCAAAGTGAGCTACAGAAAATATTATCTATGTTACTATTACTGTTGAAGTTAAGGTCTTTTACAGAACTGCCTACCTCAACAAAGAATACACCAACTCTATTTTAAGTGTTTTTGATAATATTGTTAACAAGTGTAGGCTGCAGCACCTCATTACCCGGGTAACTCATTACTGCAGCATTATTGCTTAACGATTAATATCATCTTCATTGTGGAATATCCTTTTCCTGGTCATTAGTCTTAGGAGGGTAGCTCAGGGGCAATGTGCTCCTCTTGGAAGCAAGACGACACGCAGCAATATGGGTTCGATCCGCGTATTAAGCGCGTTATAAATAACCTATCATTTCTTTGGACATATCCATGCTACTTACATCCTTGTTGTCCATCTTTTCTTTTTTAGGAAAAAAACATACATGAAGCAAACCCATGGTTCAGTCACTCGTGGACCCTTCTATTCAACTACCTTGTTTGGCACGACTCGCTATCAGGCTGTGAACCAGCACTCCTGAATAAGGTGGCTTCATGGATTACCTATATCATGCTTCCTATCAGGTGGACTCCGCTAATTGCTACTTATATTTTGGGTTCTCACTCATTATAAACAACTGTGTATCATCAAGTTGGCATGATAGAGTAGCTTCCATCTTGAATTGGACCTCAGAAGAGAAAACCTGTTATTTAGGACAACTACTATTAGGGGTTTTACAGACAGCCTACTAAGCACTCATTCCTGATTGACAAACTGTAAAGATATATTTCACTTTCAAATCACAGACCCCGCATTCGTATGATATCACTGGTCTCACACTGCCACTCATACTGTCCCATCCCCCAATTCTGCGCAATAAACAGGCAAAACCCCAAGTTATGTTAAAGAAAATTAAAGTTAAATCCAAACAAAGGTGGTTTCCAGCTTTTTTGCAGGGAACCCTCCACAATATTATATATTCATAAACAATTGGTCAGCAAAACGAACTTGTACCTGCCTGCATGAATCACAGTATGTTTCCTTCTCAAGCCTTCATTTCCATAACCAATTCTATGTACATATTAAGCTCTAAAGAATACTAGGCATTATAAATGCACTTCAATTTCCTGTCAATAAACGTCTTTCACAATGCTTAGCTGCACAAAACATTCAATGTGAATTGTGATGTCACATTTTCAAATGCATCAAAATGCTAGTTACACCTTCCCCACTGACACCCACCATTTACAGGATCAGATGACTGTTCTAGGTTTCACAGGGTGTCAACTGATCGTGGTGCAGGGGCTTCTTTAAAATAGGTGCGCAGCTTTTTCTGAATATGTGTATGCATTTTCCAATCTGCATACGTGCATACAATTCATTCAGGTTCTATTAATGTGCCTTCCTATCTATAGGTTGTGTTCTGGAGATATAGGGCCTGGTTCACGTAATGTCTTGCACAGTGCAAAGTGACTTTGCACTGCTGGAAAGTGACTGTGCACTGCTGACACAAACCCCGATTCATGGAACTGTGCAAAGTGTATTTTTGAAGGCAAAGTCAGTGCAAAGTCACTTTGTATTGCAAAATGACTTTGCACTGACTTTGCACTGCAAAAATACACTTTGCGCAGTTCCATGAATCATGGTTTGTGTCGGCAGTGCAAAGTCACTTTTTAGCAGTGTAAAATCACTTTCAATAGGGAAACTATTCCATGAATTGGACCCTTTGTCTTCAGACTGACAAGGTGGGGCTATTGACTCTTGTCTTGTGGCTGGAAGAGGAAGGGGAAAACTCACACCATATTTTATGGAGAGCCATTTCATCGTTGTAACATAACTCATGATGTGAATGTGCTTGAATCATACAAATTAAGACTAATAAAATCTTCTCATTAGGACTGATGATTCAAGATGTGATATAAGTTTATGAGATGTATATTTATAGAGATAATACTCTTTCATATTTTGTAAAACATTGTATCATTATAAACTATGAAGATTGGGTACCTACTAAACATACATGGTCTTAACTACAAATCACAGCTTATCTCAGGTTCTTAGGGTCTTTAACTATAGAGCTTTTGATTTTTAATTGATTATATTTTCGGGTCTGAATGCTACTAATGGAAAGTTTTCTTCATCTTGACTAGTAGTGTATGTTTAATAAATGCTGATTTCGGTCACCAGCTATTACTGTTAGTAAATTGCAAATAAGCTCTTTTCCATAATATTGCTCAAGAAAAGATCCAAATATGAATTTCTCTTGGGATAAACAGTGCTTCATGACCAAGGCCTGGAAAACTAGATTGAACAAGAATAAGCAGGTGAATCTTACTGTGGAGAAACACCCATCTCGTGATCTGAGGTCTTATGGCCCATTTCTGAGGTTGGGGATTACAGCCCCAAGCTAAATCCTATTCACAGATAGAGGCATGCACCATTTTCAACCTAACAAAGCACAGTGTTATGGAAAGTAATGGAACTTAGAATGGGGTTTCTTTTCTTCATTTAAACTTTGCATCATTTTAGTTAAATAAAATACATTGTAACATATAATTGTCCCAAAAAATACAATGTTGTTTTTAATTCACAAGTACATTATTCTCTGTGCTTGGCCCCAGGAACATGGCACTGTGGTGAAATCTTAGAACTGTTTATCTATGAAAATCCAAAATAAATGTTTTTGGGCCTGGTGAGTTATTTTACTGATAATCACACTCCAGATTCTTAGGCCAAAATGTGTGTCGCCGGCATGTGATTATTAGTATCAAAAACAAACTCTTTTCAGTAATGCCTCACCCTCACTCTATATCTAAGCAATCTCCATGTTCTCAGTTTACTTCAAGGGAATGCTGTTCAGATCCATATTTCCCCAATATGTCCCCCCTCCCGGGACTGATGTCTCCAGGTGAAGGACAAAGGTTCAGGGATCATAGCTTCTTATTTTGAAATCTCACTGGTCCGATATATGGTCCACCTAAGCCCAACAAATAGGATAATTTGTATGCCTTGGCTTATGCACATCTACGCTTGAACTTTATCTTTCTTCAGGTAGGGATATTCAAATCGGTGCCCCTTTTCCTTTGCTGGGCTGTTCGATAGACACACTTTGCATCTCCTCCCTTAGCCCATCCTTGGTCAAGAAGGCTGGAAGGAATCTTTCATTGATTCACTACAGCGAGGGGTAGAACGTCTGGTGTATTATAACATAATAACTAGGTTTTATGTCACAGCCTTATTAATGCTCTCTCCTACCCTATTCATTAAACAATACTCCAAAATGTCTTATTTATTTCAATGATTTTACAAACGTTCATCCGTTCAACCAAATCATTCGTACTCACCTCTTTATGCAGATTACTTTCCTTGGCCAGAATTTGTCTGAGTCCTCAATACAATAAAGAGCATTCCAATGGTGACACACTTTCAGCTGGTTTATGTGGAACCAACGCTCCTCTGTTTGCTCCTCTTTTGGAAGGCATATTTTGTAGCCAACATGGGAGATCTTATCAGTGATCTCATATGATTCCTTCCAGCTGGTAAGGAGCTTACATTCCTTGAACTGGTTCCTTTGGAAATTATATAGATACATGTGATTACCTACCTCATACTCCTATCTGGATTTCTGCAGGTCATCATAGATCTTTGTACTTACCACAGATTTCCCCAGGTTACTCTGTGCATAAGTAGAAGCAACTTGGAGATGCTTCAGCAAATGTGCAATATATTCATGAATGAGATGTTTCTGTTTTTGTGTTGGATATTACAGATGTTGAGGGAAGACCTTTTCCTACCAGTCATGATTTCAAAAGGGGACATTTTATTAGCGGAAAGTAGGTGTAGACCTCAAGAGCCATCAGGTGTAGTAGTAGTCGTAAGTTCCAACTGGGTCCAGAATCTACTACAAACTTCTTTAAAATGTCCACAGTGTGTTATTGTTTTGCTCTGACACCTCCCGCCACTCAGGATACCTTGTGGTAGGCAATATGAAGATTTCTATTTACTACTAGAATTTCCTACATCTTAGTAATTGACTGTCAGGACATTTCTTAACCAGACATGGAGGATGAAAATTTAGCTGGTGTAGAAATTTGTCCCTGTCTGGAATCTTACAAAATATGTTGAGTAGCTAGTTACTGTGGGTATGATTTTCACATCTACAAAATGAATTACAGACCAAGGAAGGTGTCAGTATTGTGGGATAAATGTTAATTTAATGACCATGCAACTAGAGAAATGAAACATTACATGTTCTGTAGTTTATTGGCGTGTGTTAGTTTGGGGAGAGCAGGACACAATGGTTTGTTTCCGTGGTGCTTGTCAGTCTGCTTCTCAAATTACAATGTTTGATATTAGGTTTATATCAGAGATTATAAACTGAATTCATAGCATTCTTATTGGGTCACAGAAGGTCTATAATGCAATCAATGTGCTAATGGTCTATGTTGGCAGCTTTTAATAACTGTATTCTTATGTTTAACCCCATGTCTGAGGCCTAAATATCTAACAGTGACCTTACCTAAGAGATATATAAGCTATATGAACCTGTACGATCTCTGTAAATTGGAAATCTCTACTGTCTGAACCTGTAACTCAAGGGTTAGATCATCTGTTTACAATCTGGGATGTTGTGATCTGCAAACCTTCCCTTTTCCATCCTATCCCTTCCAAGCAGATGTTCAGTCATATTATTTGACTGAGATCATATATGGTAGAGGCAGGGCAGAGTCATGAAAGAAAGTAGGAAGAACAATTGAATGTAGATGTTTCCTATATATTTATAAAACATTATAGTCTTGTGAAATTGCAAATGTATGATATCTGAAATGCATGCTAAGCCTTTGACTTTTAAGCAAAGCCATTTCTATAGACAAACGTGCTGTTAAATGCACCGTTTCATCCTGTTTTCTGCAAAAGGCTTTTGGAGGAGCACATCCCCCAAACTCACAAGTTGAGTAGCAGGCTCATTTGTTAGACATTTAATTATTGTACTATGTTGTATGGGGGCTTGAGAGGAATCTATCAGAGTATGACGTTTTGGGTGATGAATTTGCACTATTGTGTGCTTGAAAGTGGAACATTTGGAATAATTTAAAAAAACATATTCACTGTTCAGAACCTTCTCCATACACCCCAGAAGAAATAGTATGTGGCTGCTTGATTTTCTTTTATGCTGTATTCAATTCCTGGTGGGGTTAACCCCGTCACTCTGCCAGGTTACTTAAAAGCCTGTGCAAATGTTTTCAAAGGGGATCTGTGGATCCTGAAAATGTCCTACTGTGGCAATAAACCCCTAGACGGCAGGCCAATACTGCCCCAGGTAATGCCCCCGGGCCCCATAGTTACAGGCCCGAACGTAGCGAGGGCCTTAACGAGGCCCCGGGGGCATTACTGTGGGCAGTATTGGCCCGCAATCGAGGGGCTTATTGCCATTGGTATCCCGGCCCATTAGACCGGGTATTAATAGCATTTTTTTTCTGTTACACATTTCGGAACAGAAAAAAAAGTCAATTAAAATGGCCACCGGGAAAGGGAAAACATAGTCTGTTTTCTCTTTCCATGGGGTCCATCAGGAGCGGACGCACAGAAGTGTTCCCAGCGCGTTCGCTCCCGAGAAAAAGAAGAAAAAAGAAGGTAAGTGGGGTTGGGAGGGCAGGGAGGGGATAGTTTGCAGGGGAGGGGGTGGAGGAAAAATAAAACCTACCTGAGTCCCTGGCAGGGGATGAAGGCAGCCTCTAGCCTCGGGGAGACTCGGAGCAGAGATTGTCCCGTTTCGAGCCTCCACATTGGATAAGGGGCTGCCACGCACACCACCAAAAACAAACACAGGCACGTACGTGCGTGTGAGGGATTCTGGGCGAGGTAATGCCCTGGCGAGGGCCAATCAGAATGCTTGTTACATTCTGATTGACCCTCGCAGGGGACTAATGAGGTTTCTTAGGCTTATGGGTTCCTACAGATTTTCTTCCAGCCCGAATATGCCCCACTCTCCTGTAAGAGTTATACATTTTAACACATGTTTGTGAGACGTTTTGGCAGGTACTGGTTGATTCATGGCGGAAGAAATGTACACAAAAAATGTAAAAGGCTTAGGAAGGGTTGGAGGAAAGGGAGGGGTCAAGTTAGGCTGGCTAGGGGTCAGCAAGAGGAAATGGAGTCATGTGCATCTGTGAATGTTATCCAAGTAGGATATCACATTAAACTCTGCAGTACGATACATCAGTCGGTTAATGCACTGAGCACTGTGACCTATGTTTTACCTGCAGGTCACAGGTTGGAGTCTAGGTAAGAACAACACAGCCTTTCATTCTTCTCAAGTTGATCAAATTAGTGAAGTTGAAGTGGGGAATTGTAAGATGCATATCACGCCTGCACAGTCAATCACATGTCAGGAATGCATTGGTCCGCTTTTCATACATTGTGTATTATTGATGTTTATAATATTACAATGCAGGGACTTCATAGCAATATTGACCTCTGAAAAGCCCATAGGGCTGAGAAGACTCAGTCTTAGGGGTGCATGAAGTTCATCCTGCTTAGTTTGCTTTCATAAGGGCTACTGAGATTATACTAGGGGGAGCTCATGGGTGCGGTCCATGGCCTCAGAAAATCTGCTACATCTGAAGCAGAGCCAGTCACATGTCAAGCACACTCTGAGGTTCCTTAAATGAATACCACTTAGTCAATGTTACAAGCTCTGTACTGGGAAGAAACACATAGCACATATCTACAGTAAGGGACCTATTGATGAAGGGAGCTCCATGCATTCTCCCAACACTAATTTATTCAAGGAGCCTGGCTAGCACATCATGCATGCTGCATGCCACCAGGCCATATGTATCATTTTCATTAATGTTTGTGAATTTTGCAGTCTTATTTTGTTTAAGAGTACAATATTTGTTAGCTGCAAACAAACTGATCATTTTGGATATTATTATTTATTCTTGTGTTTATATTAAAGCATGAGCTATATGCAAGTCCTAAGTTATTTAGACAATTGGCTTTCATTGAACATCCCTGGCAGGAAAGGTTCTGAACATCTGACCTATTCCATTAACTATATACTTTATTTGCTTTTAAGGTGTGCCAGTTGAAAAAGGTCTGACATCTTCAACTCGATGTCTTCAGCAACATTGATTAATCATGACGTCATGTTATCTTTATTTATTTATTTATATTTATGACAGTAACATAACGCCCACACCCTAGGGTATCACAGAGTTGTTGCACATATAGCAACAGGTTGCACGTAACCATTAGGTTGCAAAAGACATCATTCATGTTTGTTGAATAACCAGATTTTGACACGTATTGTTTAGCGAATTCATTTGTATAGCGCCTCCTGCCACAGTTACAGGTATCGAAGCGATTTGCTTGTCAATTCCCGGAAGATATGGTTTTACTTGACGGATTGGACAATCCCCAGGGCGCTGCCAGAACTAAGCCATAGGTAACCAGGTATTTGCATGCAACGGTTTTGTATAGGTATGCCTATAAACAGTGATAGCACAGTCAGTATTAAACCAGTTTTCTTTTTTAGAGATGATGGCCCACTAGAGAGGCATCAGATATATGTGTTGTGCCCGTGCAGCATGAGGATGTCAGAGCATGATACTCACTATTTTCCATTCTGACCCTGGTACCTTCTGCTTGGGAAGCAGTGGATAGCAAATGGCTAGCATGGGATAGCCACCACTTACCCCCTTATCCTGCAGGATCAGTCTCATTCATATACATTTGCACAGTATGTAGACAGCAGTAAGAGTTGAAAGTTGGTTGATGACCTACTAGCTCTTTTAATGGGATAATGTGTGCTGAACAACTTAGTTTGTGACCTTGTGCTAGCACAAGCGCCTTTCCAATATTGATTCTGGTCATATATTATGGATGGTCTACAGCACTTTAACAGATTTCTGTGCTATTAATTAAATCAGGTATAATAGTTAAGTCTTTAATAGTAGTCAAGGCATATGGCATTTTTATAGGATATTGCACTATTGGATAAATCACGTCCTTACCATGTAACACAAGGGTCCTTGGTACCCATAAGCTAAACTGTTTTTCATTAGTTTTAGTTTGTGATGCTTTAGTCTCATGATTTGGGCTGTTCTATATTTTAACGATATAAATCAAAGATCAAGTGCAATGCTGAGATGTAGGTGCCCCTAAAGACCGACCTAATGCCCTGAGAAAAGCAAGGATCACATCACTGGCATTGCCTGGACTCCAAGTGTGCCATTTTGTTTACCACCCATTGTACTCATACGCATGACCCACATAAGAGCGCTTCTTACAAGAGAGTGCAGGTGTGTCACGCGCTGCATTGGAGGCTATAACCGGGAGGAATGGCATATTAGGGCAGAGAGAGCATTGGCTGTGAGTGCCACTCCCTCTCCGCAGAGGAACCGCGCGTTGCTGAGCCTGGGCCTCTGGCGCTAACGTGAGCAGCGCCCCCTTGCTCACAGGCCATGCAATGATTAGTAAATGGCTCTTGGCCAAAGTGCCCCTCTTGGGCAGGATGGAGGATTTACAGGCGCCTTCCATGCATTAGCGCCTGTAACTTTCTTGGCATCCTTGGTCCTGAATGGCTGGGACAGTTCAAGTTTCATTTAAATGTGCTAATGCATTCTAAATTAAGATGAGTGTTACTATGTATGTCAAGTTTTATGTATCGTGTTCATTTAAAAATAAAGTCAATTTTACTTTACTTGTCTTGAATCCTCCACAGCTTTGAAAATTGGGAATATCTTCAACACAACCAGACAAATGTCAGTTTAAACATGATATTAAATAACCACATTAAAGTTACAAAGATAATTTCCCTATTAGGGCATACCTATGTAATATCTGGGCACGCAGTGGAACAGAAAATATAAACAGATTTACAATATGATTCTGCCAGTCTTCCAAAAAATCGTACAGTTCAAATGATGTGAGTTCTTGTGGAGGTTTGTGGTCTAGCTGTGTGCTTTGTCTATGCCGAAGGGCCTGTTCTTTACACTGACTTCCCAGGAGAAGCCTAGTGCACTATATAATTATAATTGGTTATTTATAACTCGCTTAACATCCAGAGGTTTCTAAGCGTGGACCCGGAATCAAACCTGTGTTGCTCTGTGTAGTCTTGCTTCCAAGATATGCTTTGCCCCTGAGCTATCTTCCCAAGACTATCCACAGTTCCAATTTTCTGCAGTGCTTAGTCCTCGATAGAATTAACAGACAGAGTGAACAGACAAGATTCTCTAACACCATTTCAGCTGCTGGATTAATGAGCATTGAGATGATTAAACCAGTTTGTAGCTAATGAATTAGCTTGTCTGTAACAGTTCTGTCCACACTGTACATCCGTTGACGCTTTCCTGGCCATCTGCCTGCATTCTTGCCTTCCACGTAGTCGCAGTGAAACCATGTCTGCAAGCACTGTACCAGCAGGGCAAGATGCTATACAGCAAGTTCATGATTTACAAAAGTAGGCATCTTAAATAATGCAGAAAGCGAAAGAAAATGTAAAACGTATGCTGATGCCAAGGGTTGGACAGCTTCATTTCATCAGATCTGGGCTCAGGTGTGACTCCGTTTTAAGGATTCTAAGCCGAGGCAGACCCCGAAACATGTCTGGGGATGCTTGTGTTCTCGTGCAGAAGGGATGTGACCAAGCAGTTTGGGCTGCACTGACCCTTTTCGGGATGGGACCAAGCCTGATTTGCATGTGGTCTTTCCCCTTTTGTAATGGCTTGGCAGGCGAAGAACAATGGTCTGGAGGGTTACCCAGAGCCATGCCAGAGGTTAAGATGAATTCTAAACCTTCCAGCCATCACCTCTTTTGTTTTGCTAAAGGATTCCAAGCTCCTGTGCACAGATGCTTTGTCTTGTGGGTGAAATTGAGATGCAGGTGGTCTATAATGCCAATGCACGTGACTTCCATGAATCTCAAAATCAATCCATGTCAGGTTAAAATTACCATCACAAGACCACATTCAAAACCAGTTGCTCAAGAGGCAGAGAGACAATCTGTAGACATATGAATAGTATGCTTTTTATTCATACTATCCTATTAACCCTTTAACACCCACAGAAGGAATTCTGATGCAGACCAGCCTCCTAGATCTGGAAACATAGGGAATAATGAGACATGGATAGCTTCATACTGTAAGTTCTGTTCAAAAGGAGATGGAGATGGTGACTCGTAAATGAAAACGAGATCTTTCCATTTAATCTTAGACCCAAACTTGAGCCGAGCTAGAGAAATGGGGAACATTGGGTCTGTGTCAGGGACTAAGGGGCACTGAGCAATTAGGAAAAAGGGGCTGTGGCAGGAATAGGGGCTGGGGTAAGAAAAGAGGCTGGGGGTGCAATAAATGGGGCTGGGCATTGGAGGGCAAGAAAGGCGGGTGCGGTCTGAGAAAAGGAGCCGAGGCTAAGAGAAGGAGCTGGGGTGATGAAAAGGAGTGGGAGGGGTGAGAAAAGGGTTTGGGGCATCACCAGGGGCTGGTGGCATGACCAGGAGCTAGGGGAAAGAAAAGAGGTGGGTGAGAAAAGGGGCTAGGGACAAAAAGGTGGGTGGCGGCACATCAGGAGAATTGCACCGTTATGTTGTGTATGGTGGTGCAGGGAAGGTGGAGAAAGGGGCTGGCAAGATTGAGGGTGAGGTGGGGGAATTGCGGATGGCGGTATGGGAAGAGTGAGTGGAAGGGTGATGTTGGCAGGGGAGATAGGGGATAGCACGGTGGGGGGAATGGAAATCAACAAGGCACGTACCTGCTTCAAGGTTGCTGCCCACCCTCACGACAATAAATAATTGGACTCTATGGCACGCCTCACCCAATCGATGACCGGAGGACAGGAAGTCAGGCAACAGCACTCCTCTATGTGCCTTGACGTCCAAAAGCATGTTTCTTCGTGCAACAGGCCAGTGGAGTTTGTGGCTGGCCCCTGCTTTGGGTAGACCTTGAACCGAAAGGAGAGTAGGGCGATTCCCCATTTTACACCAGGCCGGAGCAAGCCTCACTGTGCTCCTACACCGATTGTCAATCCATGGTGATTCATAAATAATAACACACCTATCTTGTGGTTACACACGCGCTATGAATTAAATAACTCACAGGGCAAACGCGTGGCTGCCTGCAGGTGTGCGAGGTACAGGAGTAAAGAAAAACAAAGTCATTGGTGGAGATTTAAACATGGGCCAAGGGCTAGGAGAAGATATGGTTGATGTGGGGAAGAGCATTGCTGAACACATCCCTAAACCAAGTTTGTGAAATATAAAGGTAGAGCGTATGGGCTGGCAGGTATCAGCACACACAATATTATTTGTATTAGGAATATAAAATAGAACATGCCCTTCTCCTATCCCAGACATTATACATGTTTTAATGGACGGACTTGCAACACCTAAGATTGCGTTACAATAGGACAAGGCGACAGGCCTTGCCTTACGACATACCTTAAGTTGTGGGTTGTACAGAGAGTGACCACCATACAGTGACATTGTCCTGATGGCAGACAATCAAGGCATTCCGATGGATTTCAGATAGTTTTAGCACATGCCAAAAGCAGGCGGATCTCATGGCAATCCATTGTAAATGCCTTGCACACTCGTTAATTGCAAGAGCATTCACTCTTGCTCCAAAATGCAATGGAAACAAACGGTGTACAGGTAACTTCACTGGTTTTATTTCTGTTCTTCTTCGTATTGGAAAATATGCAAATTGCACGTAGGGGGGCCCAACTGCATGGAAGTGCAAACGCTGGCTGTCCCCTCCATGCAGTCAAAACTTCATGCGCGTAAAACAGGCCCAAAGTATTTTTTTGCAGTGTGTTTTAAATATGAATTCCATTTGTAGAGTCTGAGAAGTATTGCGAAACTTGTTGGTGGTATTTCTATTTCATTTGTCCATCTCCCGGCCTCTTCTTCCACGCCCTAAAAACAAATGAGGACTTTTACAAATTCAAGTGCTACTCTGGTTACACTTCTGCTGTGAGCCTTCAACATAAAATGCAGCAGAATTCTACTCCCCACCAAAATATTGAATTCAATTGTAACAAACCTCATTGCCTCCCAAAATGGGAAGCATTGAACCATTTTGACTTCAATGCAATTTTGAGTGAATTCAAAATGTTTGGGGATGCCATTGCATGACTTTTTCTTTTAAGCGTTTTGAAATCCCATCAGCTTCAAGGAGCTTTGCTTGTAGCACTTCCACATTCCCTCGATTCTCATGTCAGTCTTCCGTGCTGTGGGGCAGGAAGTCAGGTCCATGACTTAGCCCTGTCATAGTGGGTTCTGGGAGACTTGGAAGGTGTTGGTGACTCTTGAAGTGCAGGGTCTAATATAAAAAAAAAAACGTTCAAAAGTATTAAAATGGGGTTACTAAGCACCCCCAATTTGTAACTGATGCCTGTACGTTTCCATCAAGACTGCAGTGGGTACACACAGCATTATTACTTGTATTAGTAGTAGTGGTGCTGCTGGAAATATTAGTATTATTTATCATGTGCTTCTCTACATATTGCTGCTGTTGTATGAGTTATTATTGTTCACAGAGACATAATAATGAAGGTGATCATTTGATTCTCACTTATGGACAGCCCATTGCAGCAGGATCTCCACCTTCATGGCTTGTAGTGCCATCCTACATGGGGGCATGGGCACATGGTGCCTGTGGACCCTATTCACCCTAATGCCTGGCACACATAGTCCCTTCCTGGCTAACAAGTGGATGGAATTCCTGGGTCAAGGCCGTGCTGGACAAGTAATGGCTACCCCGGCGTGGCGCTCTGTACTGAAACCGGTTCACCTAAGAACGCTTGTGGTACAGCATTGTGTAGAGAAACGGCTACCCTTGCACGTCATGTTGCACAACCGAAAGAAGGAGGCACAAGGAGCAAAAAGCAGCACACCCTCCTTTTCATGCACCTGAATGACTGGAATGCAAGCATGTGCAGTTGGAATTCACATGGAGTCACGGTAGGTTTGTATGGATGCATGTATGTGCAGGGTCTTATATAGCAAGTGTATAGCCGTGAAGAAGCAGAGCACTGTACAAGCATGTGGTGCACTCATGGGCTGCAGGAATGTGGACACAATTAGAAACTGGGCTATAAAGGGAACTCTTCCAGGGCCTGGGGTTATGGGATACAGGCTTACAGGATGGAGGTTAGGGAGGGAAAGCTTGAACCAGTCTTGTTCAGGTTGTTCATTCGTATGCAGCTGTTGCAAGATGGATTCCTGTGACTTTGCGATCTGACCTCCCCCTAACTGCATCGAGTCTGCATCCGGGGTTACCTCCTAGGTCTTTTTATTCTCCTAGAGGAGATAAAGGAAGGTTTGTTACTGTTTACTCTCCCCAAAAAGCCCCTCAAGGCAACAAGTCATTAAGGAGCTCCGAGCAGAGGTCGACGCCTTTGTCTGTGCCAATGTGCTCCAACTTTAGAAGCAACTCTGAATTAGATGAGTCTCTGTTTCTCCCCTGGCTTACCCCCATCAAATCTCAACATGAAAACGTCCATATTTGTATTCTTACGAGTGTTAACAATGTAAAGTAAAAACAATTTATTAATCTCTTAAACTGTGCATCATACTTAGCGCAAGTCAGGTTTTTAGTTTGTTTTCCCATTCAATGAGGTGTTTTTCAAATTGGTCTATATTTCCGAGCTACCCCAACTCGCAGCTGCAGGGAGCGGGGTGCTTGTTTGGAGGGATTGCGACTCGCAGGTCGCAAAGTAATGTGTGCCTTGAATAATCATGACATGTTTGTTACTAATACCAACGAAAACACGTTTGTTTACACAATCACCATATTCAAAAGCGTTTTTAAAAAAAAATCAGTGCCGGTGGCGACTTACCTCACTCCTTAGAACGGACTGAATCACACACGTAACTACCTCGGTACAATGATAGTGCTTTTCACCTGTACCTCGGGTTGTCAGTATGAAGGCAGCCTTTGGGTAGATAATAAGATGTTCTAAGAGCAAAGGAACAAAAGAACTGTGTCTGTCCCAGGCTCAAATAAACGCTTCTCATGAGGTGAATATTGTACATTTCCCCTCTGGTCTTAAAAACATAAAACCCTGGCTACAAATGGCACAGCCTTCTCTCAAGACTCGTGAATCCTAGCTCCGTAGCCCGGAGCTGCCTACTTCAGCCGCTCTATGGAAATTATGGAGATTTACCGCCGAGAGTCTTAGCTCTGCTTCCGCATTGGACGAGTGTCGCTGAGATGTCTGCTTTTCTGTGACAGTGTGACATTTCAAGGACCCTAATGGCCGCTCTATGTACCACCACGTGCTTCTGAATAACACGAGAGAACTGGTGTTTTAATTACCAGGGACTTAATGCATTTGGGTGCAGAGCAACCCTCAGCTGCAGTCTTTGCTCAAGCCCCCGCCAATCTGCGGATGGATGGATTGCCATGGGCCCAGGTGTCACCAGGCGCATTAATTCAAAGAAAATCAATGGCGCTGGTTCTTTCGGCTCTGATATAAATAGTCTCTGCTGAAACTCACTCAAAGAACTGAACAACTTAATCCCTCCGAGGGTAGAGAATGTATTTTACTTTTTTGCTATAGTCATCACACGCCATACTGCAACCCTGTCACCTCTGACAGGCACTCTGAGGCGCCTGACTCACCAATGTGCTCAGTTTAGTAGCTAAAACGTGATTGTAGCAGGTTGAAGGAGTCCCGGGGGGATATTCTTACATTGAGAAATGGGAAATATAAATACATGATTGCAGAAAACCCCTAGCCAGCATGCTCTGCTCCGACTCCCAGCTCCACACATACAGTTACATTCCTAACATTCATTAAGTAATGTTTAGGGACATATTGACTATAATCCAAATCGCTATCAACATCATGTCTTGGCAACCACTTATCAGGAACTAGCACATCGCTCTTGCATGTTGCCAAATTGGAATGATCGTATCGGCGGTGGTAATGCTTGGTCATGCGCGCGTTCCAATCATACTCATGACTGCCCATGCTGCAGCTATTCCTTACCTTTTCCCTCATTGCTAATCACCCACCGCACAACTCCTGCTGTCACCTCCCAACAAAAACCAAAACACCTGTGCCCTAGCACCGATGGGATTATCAATACAAATCTCAGACCAAATAACCGGACAGACTCAAAGAATACGGCAATGCAATACTTTATTCTCAATTTAATAAAGCAGGGCAAACTGGCAGACATTGGACTGATGTTTACACACTCACACACAAACTTGATTACACACAGGTTTCATACCCCAATATGCATCATCTATGATGTCATCTTACATGGCCAACTGTAAAGCCTATTGGCGGGAGCGATTTGCTAGGGGAAGATATCTACTTATAAAATACATAGGGGTTAGTACACCATTGGCTGCTCCTTATATGTAAGGCACGCCTCAAACTACCTCTAAATACGTATATTACTGATAATAGCGGACAAGATGGCAGTGGATTGCTCTAAGCAAGATTGTATAACAGGTTACCCCATACACCCACTGATTAGTTGGCATTCTCACCCAACCTTGCACTTTCAGCTCATTAGCAGCACATAAACAAAATGAAACCCAGGTGCTTGAGTCATGTCACAATACTCCCCACTTTCCCAATTAGTCCATCATCTCTCATCAGTCCAACCATTAGCCAAAGTTTCCCATCTGTGGTTGACCATGTAGCCTTCTCTCTGTTCTTATACATTCAAGGGAGTGTAAGCACATCACCATCAGGGGTGGACTGGGAACTAGAAGAGGCCCTGGAAATAATTACTGGGGACCAAAAGAGGCCCTGGAAATAATGTTCAAAGTATCCCCATATGACACATTTTCAATGCTTTTCCTATGAGAACATTTGGAAATACCACACAAAAGTGGCCCAGGGTACAGAGGCCCACCGGGAAATCTCCAGAGTTCCCTATGGGCCAGTCCACCCCTGATCACTATCTTCATCGACAACTTAATGAATAGCCCTTGTTTTCGACTTCTGAATCACGTGTGAAGAGATTACAAATCTGACAATTTTTACCTCGTATTTACTGACATTTGATTTTATTCTGGGTGTCATTGCTCTTCTTCACGTTTAGAGACTTGCTCACTTTATACACTTTTAATTATCTAATACTTGGCTCTTGCAAATGTTTTCTTCTTCTTTAATCTAAGAGAAATACGACTCACGCACACGACTTATACGTTTGCCTCCACGTGTGCCTTGCAGCTATTCCTTAAAAATGCCATACGTGATCCCAACATAGACTCCTCTTAGTTTTGCACATGAAGCTGTTTTCCAGTGTCTCCTGACTCTGCAACCCTGGTCTGTCTCTGAGGTAGCTCTGTCGAACAGAAAATTATATCGTGCCTCCTATACTGTATGAATATATGTATATTGGCCTACGCCAAGCTGCTTATAAGTCATTTGCGAGGAAATCCGTGTTGCAAGGTCTTGACCTTAGATCAGTGTAAGCCGCCATTTTAGGTCTATCTGCCATTTTATGTTCTCCCTCTAGAAGTCATCCTGTGTTCTAAAATGGAGGACAATGTCATTCTGAATGTAACATGGCCGTCTTGACCTCTTTGTATAAACTAATGTATAACTTGCCTGCAGGCTACATGTTGGGGTCATGAACTGAGACCTTGTCCTTCGCTGACCTGTGTGTAGAGGATTACTTGCGCCAATGAAGCTAATCCACGAGCATATGTTAGACACAATGTATTCAAATACCGAAATGTGAACACTTGTTTGACTACATTGTATAAATCTGTTTGAGAAGATTTAACATGAAATCATAAGATATACTGTTGTCATTGAGGCTTGTTAGTGAATATATTAAAGGTAAACCCTAAATGTACAGATGGACGAACTCGGCACAAACCCTAGATCTGTAATGTATCAACTTATATTAACTTGGAAATGGGTTGAACATCATGATTTCGAGGTATAAAGAGTGCGACTATTCTAATGTACAGTCCCTCTCACTGAGCACACCGAACCGAGCTGGCGTTCGCTGTGTTGTAATGAGGGCCGATAGCTATCTGTTGCTTTGTCCTTTGAAACTGTTCAGTATAAAATAAAGATCTTTTGTATGTTCCTTTGTGACCCACGTTTGGTGTATTTCCTTTTGGGGTACTCAGCCTCGATATCTTCTTTTTGTTTTCACAGTTGGTGCCCGAATAGGGACCCTCAAGATTGATGCCGGATCGTCGAAGGTTGACACGAACTATCGGACCAGGATCGGATTGTGTAACAAAATAAAGGGGCCCCTTTCCGAAAGACACCTCAGCAGCACTGCACGACCCGATCCCTGGACGATGAGCTTGTGGTCCGAGACAGCATCTTGATGAGGGTCCACTTATCGAGGCGGGCAGATTTGCCGAAATCACCAAACACGAGGTAAGATTAGTTAGAAAAGAATCTTTGAAATCTGATCGGACCGCCTTAGGATTGATCAGGTGAATCGTGACCCGATTCTTAAGTATCCTGATAATTTGTTTTGGCGCATTGTATCTGCAAATACAATTATTGACCAGATAACACCAATATTTTGATATGCCTGGGAAATTGTCTACCTGCTTCAGGGCGTTATTCCGCAGTGATAGGCAATCTTTGGAATTTAGCCATCCAGCATCACAGGAGGGGTCACCGGCTTCTACTATGTACTGTAACCATGGCATTAGTAGTATAGTGTTTAATGATATTTGGCACAGACAAACCAGACATGCTTCCGAACTTCAGTGGCCGATCAATGGTAGTTTTGAAATCCCTCGCATTGGGTATTTAGAATCCATTTTATAAAAGAAAAAGGCTAGACCTGCAGCATTCGATGTTTCACAGAATTGGAAGAAAGAAGCTTTGTCACAGCTTTGAGTAGAGAAAAACATACGTGCCGTCATAAGACGAACGCCAAAAAAGTGTTGTTATATGACCAAGATAAACAGTCTGAGTCGACTAGGAATATGGATAGGGCTTTCTCGCTTGGCATTCAGAAAATCTATCCTTCTAAAGACTTTCATATTTCTGATGAATTTATTGACAAATTGTTAAATGAACAAAGGACTGGTGCCTCTGTGCCACCTCCGTATGTTCCTCTTCCTGCCGCTTTGCCTCTTCCTGCTGTTATTCCTGCTCTTCCTGCTATTGTGCCTGTTGTCCCTGCTCCTCCTGTTGTTCCTCTTCCTCCAGTCGTTGTTCCTCCACCTGCTACTCTGCCTCTTCCTATTGCACCAGTAATAGTACCTCTACTGAACTTGCCTACCCTTCCTCTTCCAAGTGATCCTGCACCACTTGTAGTTGATCAAGGAGCGAGATCAAGGGTTGTCACTCGTAATACTGTACCTCCAGAGAGGAAGCAGAATTTGATTGCGTGGGCTAAACATTGTATGGAGAGAGATGATCGAGCTAATGTTTTTGCCACACTTTCTAATATGGACAATTTTCCTGAGAAAAAATGTTTTTATTGCGGGATTAGGGATACACCTATGTGTAATGTGGGACAGACTAAACAATACAGATCTCCCACAAGGGTTGAGGGATCTGAACACCTTAGCGCTTTCTAGAGACACTGTGGAGAATGTACAAGAGCATGTTGAGAGGATATTTGAGTATAGGAAGGAGTTGGAAAGGTTACAGAATGAGGATGACGATGAGGATAGTATGTATTTAAAGAAACGGTTCCTTCCTTGTTGTAAAACGATATCTGAAGAATCACAAATTTGTATGAAAGATGCGATTAGATGGATTTCAGACATGTCGATAACTCCAGTTGAAGTATATGACACGTATAGTCAGTATACGCCAGAAATGCAGAGGAAAGTGATACAGGTAATGGTAGAGTACCTGCAGGATGAATGTGTGAAAAGAAAGATTTGTTGTCCTACAGAATTATTCAGTATTTATAAGAGAGCTCTTTCACTTGACACTTCTTCGACTACTTTAGCGCTCGATTTGGCTCTGTTGCTTAATAAGCGTTCGGAGTTGCCTACTTCTCAGTTGCCTATGAGAGAGGTTCCTCTGACATATTTTCCGAAAGCTGAGATTGCGGCTAATGCTGTAGCAGGTACACCTGCTCGAGAAATTCCTACACATTATGTGTCGCAGTTTGTTCACGTCCCGTTCTCAAGACCGGAAATGAACACCATTAGACAATCTATTCCCGACATTAGGAAAAATCTGACAGGATTCCATAAAGAAATGGAGTCTGTCTTACAGTCCTCAGTATTTACCTTAGGTGATATTGATCTGTTATTTCCTGTACTCCTGCCCGTAGATTTGTGGAAACATTTTAGGACTATAGATGATGTAGCAGAGTTAGGAGATACATGGGCTAACATAATTAGACTCGATGGAGAAAGGCCAGCTGGCGAGAGACCGCCTCAGGTGATACTAACTTCACCTGACAGAATTATTGCTAAATTGAAAACCTTAATTTCCGAAAAGAGAATTATTGGGGACAAGCTTACAGCCTGTGTCCAAAGGAAGTCTGAGGGTGCTACCGAGTTGTTTAATCGGTTCGAACAGGTATTCTCGGATTTCAGTGGACAAGACTTAGGCACAGAGTCTGGGAAAAGATTATTTGTAGACAAATTTGTGCGTGGATTGTTGCCTGACATGTAGTCGCAAATTATGTCTTCTGAGAGTGCTTGGCAAGTGAAGTCTCAATCAGAAGTGCTGCACATGGCTCAGTACTATGAGAATTGGGTCAATAATGAAAAGGAAAGAGTCGAGAAGAGAAAAGGTGATTTGAAGACAAAAGTTTTATTGCAGCAAATCGTTAGAAGTCCTAGAGGGGGTAGTTCGCAGATTAGAGGTCAGTATGTTCCGCAAGGAAGTATGCCCTTGGGTCCTGTAAACATTAACCAATGTGCCTATTGTAGGCAAGAGGGTAATTGGCATGCACAATGCCAGGTCCTTCGACAAAGGTCAGGTAACGCATTTGGAAACATGGGTAGACGATCAGAGGTCGCCTGGGTGTAGGGGGCCCTGGTAGAGGTCAGTTTGGACAGGATCAACAGCAACCTTTTTCACAGGATAATCAGGTACCAAGTGTGGATTCTAGAAACATATTCGACCATCCTTCTGCTGCTTACCTCTCTGAAGAACTTCCTTTTGATGACATTCTGTTTTGTTAGGATTGCCCGAAGCAGGGTTTGGAACCAACGCCTATTCCCGTTAATCAGAAAGGTCTCTACGTTGAAATGATAGTGGGAAATATGAAACATCTATTCTTGATAGACACAGGGGCACACAAGTGTTCCATTGATCATTCTTGGGTTCCAAACATTCCACTGTCAGGGCAAACCAATGTTTCTGTAGGGTTTTCTGGAACACCAGTTGTTTGTCCAGTTTCTTCGCCGGTACCTATTTCTTTGGGTCCCTTTACGGACCACTGTCCATTCCTTTTGAATTCGAATTGTGGAGAGAATTTGCTTGGGTTGAATCTGTTGAAAGAATTAAATGCGGTAATTCATTGTTTTTCTGACGGAGTGCATTTGACGATTTCACCACAGCAACTTTCTGTCTCTCACTTCTTAACTAGACCTTTTCCGCCAGAATTCAGTGATGTACCAGAGAGTTTATGGGCAATTGACGACAATGATGTCAGTGTTTTGCAGATCGAGCCTGTTAAAATAGTTCTGAAACATGGAGTAAAGCTGCCACGTATTCCACAATATAAGATTTCAGTTGAGGGTGAACAAGCTTTGAAATGCATTGTTTCCGATTTTGTGCATCGAGGGGTGATTGAGGAAATAGCAGGTAGTTTGTGCAATAGTCCAATTTTGCCCATGTACAAAAAAGGCGATAATGCAATTCCTTTTCGTTTCATAATTGATCTACGTGCCATCAATAAGGTCGTTGCTCCACAATTTCCAATTGTGCCTGATGTGACGACGATATTAACTATGATTCCGGCTTCAGCTACTTACTTTAGTGTTGTGGATCTGAAGAATGCTTTCTTTAGTATTCCTATACACAAGGACAGTAGATACTTGTTCGCGTTCACCTTAGGGGGACACTCGTTCACCTTCACCCGTGCACCGCAAGGTTACACGAAAGTCCTAGCATCCATAGTATGGCTTTGAAAGAACAGCTTGATACCCTTGAATTGCCCTCTACTTGTACATTGGTTCAGTATGTTGATGACTTGCTTTTGGCTGCCAATTCTGAGAGTGCTTGTAAGGAGGGCACTGTGTTATTACTTATACATCTGGCTAAACATGGACACAAAGCTTCGCTTAAAAAGTTTCAATATTGCTGTCAGGAGGTCGCCTATTTAGGCTATCTCCTGTCAAAGGAGGCAAGAAGATTGACACCTGAATCGATAAAACTCATTTCTGGCATGTCTATCCCAAATACGCAGAAAGAAGTTAGAGCCCTGATAGGAATGGCTTCTTACTGTAGGTTATTGATCCCGAACTTCTCACTAGTGATTAAGCCGATGTTGGCTTTGACGAAGAAGGGTATTTCTTCACCATTGCCGTGGAACATGGAGCACCAGCAAGCATTTGATCTGCTCAAGACCGCATTGTGCTTGGCACCGATTTTGGTTTGGGCACACCAAACTATGAAAAGGCCTTTGTGTTGTTTGTGCATGAATGTGATGGATGTGCTTTGGCTGTATTAATGCAGGAACATGGAGGGAAGAATAGGCCATGCGGTTACTTTTCTTCCACCCTTGATCCTGTAGCATGCGCTTTGCCAAGATGTTTGCGAGCTGTCGCTGCTGCTGCTGCGTCTGTAAAGCAGAGTGAGGGAATGGTCCTAGGCCATGATCTAACCCTGATGGTGCCTCACTCTGTAGATGTTCTATTGAACAGAACTCAAACGCAACACCTCACTTCCGCATGGTTGAAGAGATATGAATTGATCTGGTTTGCTCCCCACATACAAATCAAGAGGTGTTGTGTTCTTAATCTGGCTGAACTCTTACCTTTCCCGCAAGGTACTGCTTGCAATGACGAAGAGTCACATAACTGTCTGTATACTACCGAACAAGAGACAAAGGGTAGAATTGATCTAAAGGATACTCCTTTGAATAATCCACACGGGGAGCTGTTTTGCGATGGCTCCTGCTTCAAACTTCCGGATGGTACATTCACAGCTGCTTATGCATTCACTACATTAAGCATGGTTGTGGAAACCAAGAGAATCACGCATAACTCTGTGCAGGCCACAGAGATTATAGCATTGACCCGAGCTTGTGAACTTTCCGAAGGGCTTACAGTAAACATATATATTGATAGTCAGTATTCCTTTGGGGTGATTCACAACTTTGGTAGACTTTGGTCAGAAAGAGGGTTCTTAAATTCACTTGGTACAAAGATCCAGCATGGCTCCCTAATAGTACAACTGCTCTCAGCGCTTGCGCTCCCTACTCAGTTAGCTGTCGTGAAATGTGCAGCACATCAAAAGATTATAGATGATATAGGAAAAGGGAACGCTTTCGCTGATCAGATAGCTAAACAGACTGCCACCAATCTTTCCACAGAGATGTACATTTCAAGGGAGACCGTAAATGCCTATGTAATGGATGAGGGTGTTGACTCTGTAAAGGACATCCAAGCCGATGCCACACTAGAAGAATCCAAGAGATGGGCAGAAGGCTTGGGGAAACTCGATGATGATGGGTGTTGGTTGGATGTAGTTGAAGGGAAATGGCTACTTCCTGATGCATACATAATTATGATGGTCGTCATGGCTCATGGCCCTACCCATATATGTGCCCAGAAGCTTACACGAATGTTGGAGAAAGTTTGGGCAAATGCGAAAATCTCTAAAATAGCTGCGCGTTATGTTCAGAATTTCATGATCTGCTTACAGCATAATGGGCCTCATTACTACCCAGGCGGTAAGTTACCGCCTGGGTCGTACCTTTACCACCATGGCGTAAACTATGTTTACGCCATGGTGGTTGGCGGACTTACCGCCCCATTCCGAGGTTGGCGGGGCGGTAAGTCCCCAATCCCCATTTACCCTTCCCCATTCCCATTTTTGCCCCATAGGGCATAATGGGAGTGGGGAAGGCGTTAATTACGCCACCGTAAATTACGGTGGCGTAATTAACAACAAGGTCCCTTAGCGCCATGGATTTTAACACCTGCTAAAAGCAGGTGTTAAATCCTCCATGGCGCTAAGGGACCTCGGAATCAGGCGGTAAGGGTCGGCGCTGTTTACGCTGCCGTAAACCCCTTACCGCCTGGGTCGTAATGAGGCCCAATGTGGGAAAGGGAACATCAACTCCCAGGGGAAGTTTTGGTCCACCTTCTGTCCCCTTTGAGGTTATACACTTTGATTTTATCGAAATGGAACGGTGTAATAACTTGAAATATGTGTTAGTTGTCATCTGTGCTTTCAGCAAATGGGTTGAGGCTTTTCCTGTTAAGGACGCTACAGCCATGACTACTGCAAAAACTATGTTAAAAGAGTATTTCCCTAGTTTTGGGCTACCAAGAGTCATCTGGTCGGACAATGGTCCACATTTTGTTGCTGCTGTAATTCTGCAGATATGTGCGGCATTACAAATCGACAAATGGTTCCATTCGGCCAGACACGCTCAGAGTGCCGGATTAGTAGAAAGACACAACGGCATCATCAAGAACAAGCTCGCTAAGAGGTGTGCCGGCACCAAACTAAAATGGCCGGATGACTTACCGATCATGTTGCTAGCTATGCGTACAACCCCTCAAACTAAGACTGGGCTCTCTCCATTTGAGGTGGTAATGGGGAGACCTGCCAATATCTGGAACCTTCCAAAATGTCGGTCTTTGAAGAATGTTGAAAATGTACTTCTTTCAGATTACTGAAGGACAGTTGACTAAAAACCTGTATTTGATTTATCACCAGGTGCAAGAGGATTTACCTGTACGATACGAGGGCCCGGGTCACAGCATTCGGCCCGGAGACTGGGTGCTAACGAAGGCATTTGAGCGATCCTCTTGCCTTGCACCTCGGTGGCGGGGCCTTTTCCAGGTCCTGCTGGTCACATAGGCTGCGGTGCGTGTCGCAGGCCGAAAAAATTGGATCTACGCGACGCATGTCAAGAGACTTCCACACCCTGTGCCACACGATACAGAAGAAACAGAACCCCTCACCAATACTGCAACCAACAATCCCGAAGCAGTAAACAACGACGAGAGTGCATCGGAGTCTCTCTCTCAGCCCATGAGGCCTGGGGAATCAGCCATTTTGTCTCCACACTCTCCAAAAGTTTTGTTTCCGGAAACTGTTGTTCCAGATCTTGCATCTTCACTTGCTCTTGATATGTCGCTTCCAACGGGAAGTGACGACACATTGTTCTCGGATCAATCAGTACCGGGGGCAAAGAGGTACAATTTGAGTCCAAGGAAATAGACTTATGGCACGGTTTGGCTGTGCATTCAAAGAAGAAAGGAAAAACATTGAGGGCTTGCTTTTTGCCCAAGTAATTGTTCGAAAAAGGGGATTCTGTTGGCTAGGGTTGTGGAAGGACTAAGAAGTCGCTCGGCCAGGAGGTCGCCAGCAGAAAAAATATTGGGGTTTTTCGTTTGAAGACTGCAATGCCTGCAACCGCTACCACTCGTACAGGACTGATAAATGACCATGTGACCAGCAGTGAGAATGGACAAACTGTTTGGGCCCAGAAAACGTACTGCTGTCTTTTTATAATGTCAATTGGTTTTATAATAGTAACTGTGTTAAGCTTTTGGTACCTGGAAGAAGTGCATCCATTCGAAACCTTGTTACCAACTGAAAATGTACCCACCGTCCCTACTCCTTTTGTGCATCTGCATACTTTATCTCCTAGAGACTCTCAGCATAGACAGAAATATTACAACAATACATTGTTACTTATCATGAATGGTACACATGCCATTTTTTTATAAATCCAACTGTTGGGTCTGTTCGCATTTACCGCAACATGGGGATAAGGGGCCAGGTTGGTATATTCATCCTTTACCTTTGACAACTGCTTGTTATGCCTCTCTTAGAGCACTAATCTTTGGCCGATGGAACAATAGCATCTCGGGGAACTTTGATGGTACTAATTTGAATAGTTTTGAGAAACGTGTTCTTACGCCCTTGGGATGCTTGCTTTTCGCAAATAGGAGCAAGCTCAACGTTGCTTCTATTAGGCCTTCTGATAGACTGTCTCGTCCTTTTCAGTCTTTGATTTCTTTTAAGATGGCTCCTATAGGCAATAAGGATGCCATGCCTCCTTCTTACACTGTTAACCATAGCCCCGATTCAGTTTCTTTCTGCATACAGAGGAATGGTACTCAGTCAATGGGAAATTTTAAAGGTTGTGCCAACGTTGCAAGTTTGACTGGGGAAGACAGACCTTTGTATGTAGGAGAACCTGTCTACTTTGTTTGTGGTAATGTAGCATTTCCATGGTTACCCAGGGATTGGCAGGGAACTTGTTATTTAGGCATCTTGTTACCCAGGGTATTCATAGCCAGTACTGTAGAGGTTTCAAAGGCTCGTTCACGACGGGACGAGAATGGTGACACTCCAGCACACGTTCCGGGAGACTTAACAAAATCCTTCGTGCCATTTTGGGGACAAAGAACGAATTCTGAAGACATCAGGAGACTAGCGAGAATACTGGAGAGAACCATCAACCGGACCATGGACATATTCTATAATATGACATTAGAACAGAAAGCAATAAGATTAGTAGCGGAGTGAGCTACCGAGTGAAGTTGCAGACTTTGGCAGACCCTGAGTCTTTTTGCAGTGGACACTGTTGTCCCCGCTCACATGAATCTCACCTGATCCTTCAAAAAGCCACTTCAGCTGCGGAGCGGCCGTGGAGTGAGCTGCCGACTTTGGCAGACCGTGGCGTGACCGCGGCCGCGGCCACCCTGGACAAAACCGCTAACATGGACCTGCAGCCTTTCGCCGACGAGACGGACAGGACAGCCTCCTCATTGGAGAAAGTTGCAAAAACAACAAGGGAAAACCCGCAGCCACCACCGCCTCCACCGTGCAGCCTCGGAGCGGGCACAGGTATGGCGTTCCTTTCCCCCTCCCTTCCCGATGCTGTAGGCACCGAAAAGTGTTCCCTTATCCCTGTTTCCTCATCCTCCCTATCCCTCTCCCCCTTGCCCTCCTTACCCTGTCCCACTCCTCTCTCCCCGTACCCTCCCCACTCCCCCCCTTACTATCCACCCTTCCCTGCCATACCTGTTTGCCTGCTAGCTCAGAGGCCGAAACCACCCGTCGGGTTCTTCGACCGCTGAAAGAAACCCTAACGGGAAAACCGAACATCAAGAGGCGGGGCGAAAAGCCCTCGCGCCTAAGCGGGTGCCGAAACGGACCATCTCCTTGGACCAGCCCGAACTCACCGCAGACTTTCAATCAAAAAATGCAAGGTTGTAGACAAACTTGCGTAACCGTGGTGAATCCATTTCTGAGGTTGTAGCAGCTTTCGCCTTGGGACCGTCGTCTGGGACTCAGAGCGAGCACTTTCAATCAGAGACTCTGCCTACGACTCTCCCCGAGGCGGCTGGCTTGAATCCTCTGCTTGCGCGCTTCCCCCCCTTAGAGGAGGGGCTTCAGCTCGCACTTGATCGGACCAGCTCTGAGAGTGCAGCCCCGCTTGCACTGAATACAGAGAAGCAGTCTGGAATCACTGACAAAGATGAAAGCACTACCGTGCTGTGCCCCCTGACGACCACTACCATCGAAGGTGTGGCGCACCAGCCTACAAGCGCTGATGAAAATGAACAAAACCAAATGACATATCCAATTAAGGACCCAGTGGAAATCGTATGTGCTGTCCAAATGCACAGTGCCCCAACGTTGGAAGATCGGGAGAGTCCTACAGAGGAGGGTTCTATAAAAGCACCCGCCTCTAACAGAAACAATGGAGAGCTACTGAAACTAAAAAGTCTCTATCGAAACCCAGCTGTACATGAACCCGCCCTCTATAAACATAAAGACGTAATCGAATCTGCTACAGAACCTGGCACCTCGAGTGGGAACCCAGGAAACTCTGTAGTTGCCTGTCCACAAATGGTAATTTTACCAACAAAAAAAAAAGAAAAACAAGGAGCACAAAATGAGGACCAACACAAATCACTCCCAATGATGTCTACGAAAATCCAGCGATATAACCACAACAAGGTTAGAAGAAGACTGACCTCAAGACTCACGGTCCCCCAAACAAGAAAATGGGCCCAAAGAATGGACCAACCAAGCCCTTTACAGTGCCAGTCTTAAACGATTTCTTCAGGAAAAAAACGGAGACGCGCCTAAATCCCCAGCAGGAGCTATCGGATAGTGAAATTCTAGAGAGCCTCTCCCATGTAGAGGCAGATGTAACAACTTCAAGATGCCCCTCAGAGGAATCTATCACAAGCCCGGGACTTTTGCAAATCACCCCACTCATGACACCGGCAGCCGCCGCGCCGCCACTTAGACGGCATTACTCAAACAAACCTACATCTACGGCTGAAAATGCTGAACCCCAGGATGGGATCGGGGAAAAGAGTAATCAAGAGAAACCTCTGGGTAAATCAAGAATTGAAATTGCAAGCACTGAAGCTAGGTGGCTGAACCAACAGCTAAGCTATAGCTTGCATGAAAATTCATCTAAACAATGCTGTCATGCCACAGAGCTACGAAACGAAGAAATGAACAGTGCAGAGAGCCCTGGGCTGCAGGAAGTCTCGGTACAACCACCTATGACAAGAAACCCTGCACGGACAAACGAGTCTGATCCAAATAACTCTCAGAAGAAAAATGCCAATGAATTGACAAAAATACCTCGGTTGATCTACACTCCAATACCTGTGCGTAGATTAAGCGGAATTCAACAATCTTCTCTGCAACAATCTGTTCAACAGATGCCGGACTTAACAACCATAATGTCCACAGTAACGATAGCACTGGCACCGTTTACCAAGCTGTATGAGAGTATCAACGACACGCTCCGTGACCAGGTGTCCATGCTGGCCTCAATGCAGTCAGAATTGCAGTATCTGGAAGGCTATATTATGGGGTCCAAAGGATCTGAGGCTGAAAGAAGAGATGTTGGACAAGGCCGGCTGAGTCCGGTCCCTTCCATCATCTCTCCGAACCATATGCATGTGTTGAAGAATGTATTAAACCGACGGACACACCATACCAATGGCCCCCCGGTAGTCCCGTCTCCTACCATACATGAGGCAGCTAGACCGACATCTCAACAGGACCGAGACCATGGTACTTTAGTATGCAAACAAGTGGACGAGCCTCTAGATGCCATCATTGCTATATTCGAGGAGGAAGAAGAGCACCCAGCGTCCAGCCAGAGCGTGGCCACAGAAGCTGTTGATAAACAAGTACCTAATCCCTTCTCCTACACAAAGACTGTAGAAGGTACGAAGAGACCAAATAAAGGCCTTGACACAAATCCCAAGATCTTCACATATGGTATATTCAGTCAGCAAAAATCGATAGTTAATTGAAACTCTAAGAGGGATCACAACACGTTACAAGTTACATCAGGCTTGCAAGGCCAGAAGAGGCAGCCCAAGGCCGCTGCTAGAAGAGAAGGCCCCTCGTCTAACCCTAAGGAGATATCCGGCACGCATCAGAACCGTGCGAAGGAAAAACGAAACAACTGCATGAAGGAAACTGTTCCTGTCCTTGTCGTAGAGGAGCAGTCAGACTGGAGTATCTTGACAATTGATGAGATCGGGTTTAAAAATAACCCAAAGAAACCATCGAAGAGAAAAGCGAATGAAGTGACTACAGGCACCCCAAATAACAAACCACCAAACAAAGTACAAATCAACGAATTTTCTGTTTCGCTGTCAAAGACCCCAGAGAAAACCCAAAAACCTCAAAAAGTGGAGTTTGTTGATATTATAAAATCAAGGTCAAACGCTGCTGAAAAAAAAAGATCTGATCCAGTGCGCAGAGCAAGTACAAACATCTGGAAGAGGAATAAACCCTCGAATGTTCCTGCCCACTCCCGGAAACAGGGGGAAAAAGACGACCAGAAAAAAAGTGCAAAGCCTAACAAGAAATCAGGCCAAAGATTACAGATTCATATTCTCAACACATCTCTCCGGAGAATAAGAAGAGAAAAGATGATAGAAGACTGGAACCAGAAATTGACCAGAAACTGGAATCAAAGCAAATTGTGAGCGATTTCACTCTAAGGTTGAAAAACACCAACTCAAAGCGGGATGGCAAGATTATGAACAGAACCACCATCATCAATATTTTAACTCAAATTCCAAGCCTGAAGCATATTCAAAATAAGGATCTCTGGATGGTGGAACCAAGTACGTCAGGCAGAACTGACTACTCTTACATACATCTCAACTCCAAAGCTATCAAGCTACACTTACTGAAAGAATCCGGAAATCTGTTGGCAGTGGGTTTCGAACTATCGGAAATTAGACGCTCAAACAAACAAGCGGATACAGTAAAAAGATCGGACAGAGAAACAAGTAACCAAAAGGATCCTCCGACGAAGCCCAGGGACAATTGTATCCGCTACATTAGCAGGATGACTCACGCTCGCCCTTCACAGAATGCTCAATGAACAAACAAACAAAGAACCTACAGATCTAACCAGATGGAAAGAGAAATATCTGAGAAAGATTTACACACAGAAAGCTATCGGGAACAGAATTTTGCTCGGAGCAAAAGGTCCCAAACACATTTTACGAAGCGACCAAGTACCAAGTAGCCACGGAACATCAGGTGCAAATCAAACTGAACTCTGGTCCTGGCCTAAAACTGACAGCAATCCTAGACAAAAGTATTAGCAACGATTACTGGGAAAGAAGAACCACCTAGAGATACCCCAGGAAAAGGCCACCGACAAGAAAACATCCTCACTGAAACTATTAAAATTGCTGGAACACGCAGGGTTTTGTGCACCTCACCAAAGAAACCAATGTCTTTGATGTTCTGTGCTTACAGGAGACCTGGCTGACCACCAAACCCCAGCTGGACGGGTACGAAATAATCTTTAAGAGTGCCAAGAAAGGAGTAACAGGACATCCCTCAACCGGCCTCATAACTGCGATTAGAGCCGGATCAGGAGTGGACGTTTCTGAAATCCTCCCGTCACCGCACTGGATCCAGGCTTCAATACTCACGAGAAAACCTTTGCCTAGTGAACAAAAAGAGAGCACAGTTCTCCTAATAAACGTTTATTGGAACCCTGAGACGACAACGAATGAGGATTTCACTAATGAACTCCAAAATCTCCTAGATGATGCACAGAAAAAAAGGTGGGACTACAGCATTATCATAAATGGTGATTTCAATGCCACATGTGAAGGGATCGGTAATTGCTCGAAGCTACCAAACCAAAAGTCCCTAGCATGGGAAAGAGGGAAACTCCTCAACAAGATAATGTCTGATAGGGACATGCACAACCTCCACTGGCATCGTTCCAAATCAAACCTTATGATTCCGTCGTGGCAAAGAGGTGACCAAAAAGGGACGATAGATCACATATTTGTCTCAAGAGAAATTCTGCCAGAGATCCAATCCTTTAGGATCAGACCAACAGCCTTCAGTGACCATAACCTTCTAATTGTAGAAGGCTGGTCGTCCAGAACACAAACGTTCTCGTGCTCTCTGCCACTTGAGATATCGGAGAGAGGCAAACGAGTGAAGATTTCCGAAGAAGGATTGCTTGAACTAGATGCCCACAACACACGATCCCGAAACAAGATCAAGACAAATGCAAAAAAGAACAGGATAGACCTGGACTATACACCCTTACTTACCAGATTCCTGCTGGCTACAGTCAAAACATCTAAACCACAGAAAGGACACCTACACTCATATAACAAAGATCTGGTAGAGAAAAGGCTATAGCACAGAAGGCTGAAGAAACTGTATCAAAAGGTACCTTCTCCCGAGAATCTATCAAATTGGTCAACGGCAGTCTGAGATTACAGAAGCTGGCTGCTGCACTACCGCTACAAATTATACCTGAATGACTCAGAACAAATGCTGTCCGCTATCTGTGGAAATAAGCCAAAGGAATTCTCGAACCTGATTAAGGGGACACAAAGTAAAATCAATGATAACATCCAGAATAACGTGGGAGAGGCCCGTTGGATTGACCCTTTTTCTAAACTATTTGCACCAATCCTGGACGTGAGCACCATCAAACCTCTTAGCAGAAAAAGCCATAAAAATGATATCCCGTGGAACATTCCTGACGACAAAGAGTCAATCTTAAATAAACTCAAGAAACTGAACAAGTCAAGGGCTCCCGGTCCTGATGGTATCAGCAACTTGGAACTCAAAAAACATCCTGAGTTGTGGGCCAGCATCATGAGCAAGCTCTTCTCAAACTGCAATCAGACTAAGGAAATTTTACCTACCTGGAAAAAAGCAAATATCGTCCCAATCTTTAAGAGAGGCGCAACTGACGATCCAAACCAGTACAGGCCGATTGCCCTTTTAGACGTCATGGGGAAAGTCTTCTCGTCCTTTGTACTGGACGCCTTCCAAAACTGGACTCGTGCTACTAATTCCATGGACCCCTTCCAGAATGGTTTCATCAGAAACTCAGGAACAACTACCAACATCTTGCTCATGAGCTCCCTGAAGGCTAAAGTTGTACAAGGTGGCCTCCCGATCTACGTTGTCTTCATTGACCTGGTCCAAGCCTTTGACCAGGTCAATAGGCAGTGCCTCAGGGCGAAATTGGAAGCAAAAGGATGTCCGTACTCAATCTTAAACCCCATAAAGGCTCTACATCAAAGACCTCCATTCAAGTTCGCCTCAGTGCGGACGGACGCTTGTCTGAGGAGATCGGGACAGCACGAGGAGTTAAACAAGGTTGCCCCTTGGCTCCCTCCCTATACAACTCCTACATTGCAGATTATGGGGAATCAAGCAATACGGTTAGGCACTTTCCACCTTCGTTGGGAGGGGAGAAGATCGACTGCTTATTGTATGCCGATGACATCCTCCTGATGGATTTGACGCCCATTGGCCTTCAACGCTAACTCGACAATTTGGTATAATACATGTCAGAAAATAACCTACGGCTAAATAACGAGAAAACCAAAGTGCTCATTTTGGGTAGGCCCGCAAACAAGAAACAAAAACCCTCTTGGCACTGTGACGGCAAGAAACTGGAAACAGTACATGCTTTCAAATATCTCGGAATCACAATCAGTAATGGCAGGGATGAAAAGACCATGCAAGAAACACTCTGGTTAAAACTAAAGAACCTCACAGCGCAAGCAAAGGCCTTGGACAAGAAGCATGGTACTTTTTCGATTACCTCCATCTTGAGATTCTTCAAGTCAAAGGTGGTTCCTGCCTTGATATACGGCATGGACGCAATGCCACTGGCTCCGAACACCTTATGGGAGAAATATGAAAATTATTTCTGGCGAAATGTCCTAGGTGTGGCAACATCTACACCACTATCACTAATAAGGAGAGAAATTTGCATATCATCATTGTTAGCAACAAAAATGAGAACCACCTTGATGCTATACCGCAAGGTCATCAACAAGCCAGAAGCACGAGTGCTAGATCTTATTCGAAAGGAAATCATAGACAGTGACAACTGGATGCTCGCGAAATGGGAACAAACTAATTTAGCGATCTTGAAAGAATTGGATCTGACGGTGGAAACACTAATTCAAAATCCCAACAGAGTGGCGAAAAAACTGTTTGAAGCAGATTGGATCCACACGCAAGAAGTGGCCAATACCTATTCTTTGACAGCCAGTTTGCCAACTGCTCCGATGAAGCTCAATGCAGTACGAGGTTACCTCCATAAATTCCCAGACAAGAGCCTCAGTCGCACGTTCTTATGATTTAAATTAAACCAACTGAAAACCAGTGAGATTCTGGCAATTCGTAAGCAAGTGCAAATGAACACATGTCGCTTTTGCAAATCAAAGGAAAACATAGAAACCACAAAGCACTTGATACTGGAGTGTCCCAGCCTGGTGATGGAAAGACATTGCTTTCTTATGGACCCGCTGAAGTACTATTCAACCCTAGACTTGGAAAACCTTTGGTCACTGTTGACTAATGGGAACAACAAGCGATGTGTCATAGGAGTGGCTTTGTTTCTCAAATCATTGAACTTACAGTAGAAGAAACTTGCTCCGGGGGGTCAGTCATCAATTGCGAACCCATTCAAGGTCCTCCCCTCTTGTATATTGGGACTTAGTAACAAAGACTAAGCTAAAGCAAGGATCTGTCTCATACAAGTTTGTAGACAGGAGTCTATAAACGGTTTTCTGTTTTTGTAAAAATGGTCATACAATTAAATAAAAAAATAAAAAAATAAGATTAGTAGCACTTCAGAACCGAATGGCATTAGATGTCATTCTGGCTGAACGTGGTGGAGTGTGTAAATTGGTGGGGTCCAATTGCTGTGTTTTCGTGCCAGATTCCTCCCCAACTATCTTCAAGGCAATACAGAATTTGCACGTCCTTAGTTCAGAAGTGCATGTTCCAGAGGGAAACTGGGATCTTAGCGCTTGGTTCTGGGACTTCTTGCGATCTTGGGGTTGGAAGGTCCTTTCGGTCTTGCTGATCATTTTGGGAATTCTGTTGTTTCTTTGTTGCTGTATACAGTGTTTACCTAGTATGTGTTCGATGCTAAGGGGAGGTTGCGCACAGGCGATAGGTACTATAGGACACAAGGTAAATGCCCCAGATAAGAGTTCCAAACAGTATGTGCTGGAAGAGATTTTGATAGACGATCTAATGGCAATAGATATTTCTGACAGTGATTCAGGGTGTATGGATATTGAGACGAAATGTTGTTCGTAAAGTGACTAGATGTAGTTTAGTGCTTGGCATAGGCCAAAAGGAGGGTTTGTTGAACGGAAAATTATATTATGCCTCCTATACTGTATGAATATATGTATATTGGCCTACGCCAAGCTGCTTATAAGCCATTTGTGAGGAAATCAGCATTGCAAGGACTTGGCCTTAGATCAGTGTAAGTCGCCATTTTAGGCCTATCCGCCATTTTAGGTTCTCCCTCTAGAAGTCACCCTGTGTTCTAAGATGGAGGACAATGTCATTCTGAATGTAACATGGCCGTCTTGACCTCTGTGTATAAACTAATGTATAACTTTTCTGCAGGCTACATGTTGGGGTCATGAACTGAGACCTTGTCCTTCGCTGAACGGTGTGTAGAGGATTACTTGCGCCAACGAAGCTAATCCACGAGCATATGTTAGACACAATGTATTCAAATACCGAAATGTGAACACTTGTTTGACTACATTGTATAAAACTGTTTGAGAAGGTTTAACATGAAATCTTAAGATGTACTGTTGTCATTGAGGCTTGTTAGTGAATATATGTAAATGTGTAAACTTTTTGCCTTACCGTGACTGCTTCTGCATCCATTGTCCCATTGTAATTATTGTAATGCATTGTAACTTGTAACCAAGCTGTGAATAACCTTGTTGCTCCTGCGCCCTCATACACTCGGGTCTGGTGCGCAATACAAATGAATAAACTAAACTAAACTAAACTAAATTAAAGGTAAACCCTAAATGTACAGATGGACGAACTCGGCACGAACCCTAGATCCGTAATGTATTAACTTATATTAACTTGGAAATGGGTTGAACATCATGATTTCGAGGGTATAAAGAGTGCGACTATTCTAATGTACAGTCCCACACACTGAGCACACCGAACCGAGCTGGAGTTCGCTGTGTTGTACTGAGGGTCGATAGCTATTTGTTGCTTTGTCCTTTGGAACTGTTCAGTATAAAATAAAGATCTTTTGTATGTTCCTTTGTGACCCGCGTTTGGTGTATTCCCTTTTGGGGTACTCAGCCTTGATATCTTCTTTTTGTTTTCACAGCTCGACTGAATCATAGCAGGAGGCGGTGTTCATCTTTCAATCATGGCTGTCCTAGTCTTCGTTATTCATCTATAGCAAGCTTCTATATGTCCTATCTACCTTGCGTTACTGAGTATTTACACTTATATGTCAGAAAGTTACTTTATCTTCTTTTGCAAACATGATTCCTCTTTTATTCAATACATGTTTCTCTTGTTGTTTCAGTTACATTGTCACTCTTAAGTAGTTTCATATCGTTTCAGTACATCTTTGCACATATTCTTGATGACATCACTCTGCCCTCATCTGATTTCACTCAGCGCTCCATGATGTCCAATGGTGTGTGTTGAAATCCTTCCACACGATATCCTTCCACACTTTCAGTCCGAGGATACATTTGATACGTTTGTCTGAGTGCATATCGTCACTCGTACACTCAATGCGGTATAGGGACAACACATAGAGTCCCATATAGGGCTCGTCTCCTACTGCCCAATATGATGGCAGTGAGGGGGCAGGAGTTAGGGAAAATGCATTCCCCTGCTCCTCTAAATTTCCCCCTGTGGTTGAGTCCTCAACCACATTCTCTTCTTCAAACTCCTTCATCTTCTCTTCATACTGTTGTTTCTTTGGAATCCATATATTTGTTACCCCCCTAAGGGGACCTGCACTCTTTATATGTTCATCCACACTCCAGGTCATGTGAAAGCATTCTCCTGATGGTGGTAGAAGGTCCATCGTACAACATATTTTTGTATGGTCCTTGGGGAAGTAGAACTTCATTCCTGGAGGTGCAAGGGTGCTTTTCATTATATTCCTACGGATACTTTCCTCATTTTACCTTTGCTTACTAGTCCCAGCATCTATGTCAATCATTATCCTCATCCCAATAGCTTTCTTGGCTATCTTCTGTCATTGTCCCAAGAGGATCCTTATGAGACAATATCCTAGCAATACCAACACTAGTATTGCTACAAGTATCTTGAAAGCATTCACCAGCCAAATTGGGATCCATGACAATAGAAATGAGAACCAGTCATCTCCTGCTGTCTCATCAGCTTCATCTTCCATCTTGGTATGCAGTATTGTTAGCAAAGTTATTTCATTTGTCAGGGTTCCATTTTCTCCATCATGTGATGGTATAAATGTGCAGCAAGAAGGCCCATTGCTGTAATTCCATCGAGAACATACTGGTTCTGGAGAGTCATCAGCGTGATAGCTCTCAATTCTTCTCTGATTGCATTGAATCCTTTTATTATTTCATTGATTGTCTGTAACAGCTCTCATCTTGTAATCTGCAGCCGTTTGGCATTTACTGCAGTCTGGAGTCCAGGCATAAATATAGATAACATTATCATTGCTGTTTTTTTTAACAGTTTATGCTCATCTTGAATATCTTCATAGGGCTTTATTGATTTTGATGAGAAATAATTTTCCCCCTTCAGCCATCAAAGATTGAGCGACATCTTCCTCCTCTGATGTTCATTCATTTTTGGAAATCCATCAATGTTGAAATCACTTTTCGGGTTCACTAATGCTGGAACACGTATTACTACAATATAATATATTACTCCCCAATTCTTAGGTAACTGCATGTAAGCTCTGGATCCACAGGCCCAATATTGGTCCATCAGTATGGCAGTTCCTCCATTCATTCATGGCACCACGATTATCTGTCCACATCCTTTGTTTTCTCCAACCAGTGCCATGCCTTCATTCTTGAAACATGTTGTTGTGTTTTTTAGTGGTATTATTCATAATGGTGCTGCTTCATTGTCAACCCATGTTAGCATCTTGGAGTCCTTAGCCCATGATTCTAAGCATCTGTCATTCACTATTTGCACTATGCTTACTGGTTCCTTTTTCAATAAGTGTGCAGGGCAAGATAATAGTCCTTCTTCTCATCTGATACTGGTGGCAACACATCCAATCACCAATAACTGAGGTCTCTCCCAGCATCCTGATTCTTCTGATCTCTCAGTCATATCTGAGCAGTCCATCCTCTTCATCTCGACAATTTATTTCGTTTTCCAATCTGGGATGGATATATACGTATTTTGCTTGTCCACCCCATTCCACTTTCGATCCTCCGTGTTTTCACATAGGTGTCTTCATATGGAAATGTTCCTCTTGATCACCATCGTAAAGTTGCCCATTTTCCTTTGAATTGCCCCCTGGTCTACATGCTGTTAGATGAATGAGACATTTTGTATCCTGTGCAGGCATTTCTTTGGCAATAAATGTCCTTGCTGCGGTCATGGCATACTGTAATAAGGAACAGATGTGGAACCTTTCATCTGACATTCTCTCTCTCACCTCCTTCATGTGCTGATGCCATACATTTTTTTTTTAAATGAGCCGAATTATCAAGATATGTATTTATATCTTCATGGTCTTCCTGAACACCCCTTTTAAATTGAAATAGGTGCCTAGTAAGATTATAAAGGATACTGTTTGTGCTTTCATTGGGGACAATAGTAAATGTTTCATTATTACCCACCATATCTGTATTGTTTCTAATAACATGTCTGAATGCCATAATATTCAGGAGGAAAACACAAATCGTAATGCAGAATTATATCACAATTATTATTCCATGAAAAATCATCAACTTTCTTGATGGCAATGAGCCTCTTATATTCTGAAACCTCCTCTTTTTTGCATAAACCTTTAATATATAATTCTGTAATTTTCTATGGATCATACCTTTATATTAAAAACTGCAAGATAATTGCTATGATTATCCTGAAAATAACATGATAGCTCTTAGGATTGTCAAAAAACATCACAATATTCACATATCTTCTTACTAAAGAAGGGCAAGACTGTAATATGTAGGTAAAAACTGCATATAAGAATGTGTGTAGTATTGTGACATTGGGTAACATAAAGATGAAGTTTGCTTCTCTTCTTCCTCTTTCAGTAATTTAAAGCATTGTCTCTTGATCCCATCTAAAAAAGTTCCAGGATAACTGCAAGTCTATTTATTCTTTAGCAAATTTGATACCTATCGGTCTTCAATTAAACATGCTTTTGTGCTCTTCATTCTCTTTGTCTTTGTTCTTGGCTATTGAACCAGTCTGCATGCATGGACCTTCTTCTCTTGCTTCATCGTTGGTAGGTACAGGAGGGGTCATGGTTTCTCCTTTATATGGTTTGATGTCATGCAACTGCAGCCAAACTCTTCTTCGTTTTAACGCGACATCCATGGGGGTAACTTTTTCCACCTCATACGATCCTTCAAAACGAGGCATACTCCAAGTGCGTACAAACCTTAGTACTAGCACCTGGTCCCCTGGATATAGGCTGGGTTGCTTTAACAAATCTTCTGCTTCAATGGATTGATCATCTTTGTCGCTTCTCTTTGACCCCTCCCGTTGGTTTTGACCTGTTGAGATATGAAAGGAACACTTGCAATCATTGTTTTTAAGTAATCATGTATCTCGTCCCCTAGTACCTACATTACACTATGGGTATCAGTTTTCTGACCTAGTTGGGGGGAGCAAGGGTCTTTCTCATGCAGCTACCAGTCACCAACTCATGTGGAGTTAGATGGTGATCTGAGCCAGGCTGATTTCCTAGGGCATATAAGGCAAGGGGTAGGAAATGCAGCCATCCCGTCTTTAAAGTCATTTTATTTTTGTAATCCTCTCCTTTAGCAGTCAATTTAATCTCTCACAGATGCCATTTATCTGTGGGTGGTACACAGAGGGAAACATATGCTTAATGCCTAATAGAAGAACTATTTGTTCAAACAATTCATTCATACAATGTGGTCCATTTTCGGACAGCAAAACCTTGCATACACCCCACCTTGGAAACACCTCACACACAAGGAACTTGGCAGCGCACGTGGCATCAGAGTCTGTGCATGGCCCTGCCTCGATCCATCTAGAAAAAGGAAACACCACAACCAGCATATATCTGTAGCCATTGCATGTCTGCAGCATATCTACGTAATATACCTGTAGGTGCTGATATTGGCCATTGGGTCTAGGAATTGCTCTTCTCAACCTTTTCAAAGTGTGTCCTGCAGTAGGTTTCTGGCACACAATGCAATTCACAATAAACTGTGCCACATGCTCCAGCAGATTTGGGGAGAACCATTCTTCTGCATTAGTAGCAGCAAGACTCTCTTGAGTCGTATACACGAGGTAGTGAAGCTGCTCCAACGCTACCTTCATTAATGCTAGAGGCATAACTGGCTTTCCAGTGCTATCCTGTCTCCAAATTGCCTCTGTGGGGATAAAGAACACTCCTGTTTCTTCCATAAATCCTCCTATTCTTGTGGTGCTCAACCTTGTATCTGTATTAACTGGACAATAAATAGCAAGTTAAAGCCATCCTTCAACAACATGCTTTGTCCTGCCATCTGTTAAACACTTTCTATTGCAAAATTAGAAATGGTTGGGAAATAACTTGCCTGTTTTGCTTCTAAATCTGCGCCTTTGTTTCAGTGAGAAATTACGTCTTCCCTTTTACTATGCACAGTGCATTTTAAGACTGCTAGAGTCAATGGGAGTGCTAATGTTACAATAGGTTTATCCAATAGGGCTGCATGTAGCACTGCAATGCTGTCTGCGCAGAGGAAGCCCCTCCTTTTCCAGCGTGACAAACCTGCTTGTACGGTTGACCTCACATAGGTGAAGTCAAAATACACCATCACTTCCTCATCTTCAAATCTCTGAAGAGCGGCTATAAGCACCACTAATTCTTGAGCCTGTGCTGGGTAATGTGAAGGCAATCTTGCACATGTCACTACCTCAGATTCATCCTCTCAGTTCAGCTTTATTACCGCTGATCCAGTATGCCTTTCGCCAGTCGTTCTGTCAATTTTTGAAGAACCATCAATAAAGAGAACTTCCCCCCACCAATAGCATTTTCTCTGGCTAGGGGAATATCATCATAGTGTTCAGTATGGGTTGTGCAGTCATGCACATAATCATCCTCCCATACTGGTTCTGCTATGAATGTTGCTGGGTTCTTTGTCCGACATCATACAATTTTAATCACAAGATTCAGAATAATTACCTCGTATCCTGATGCTCTTTGTGTGGTCAATGTACTTTTGGGTTTCTCAAAAATTGCAAATAATGTGTGCTCTACAAATTGTGTTACAGTGTTACTGAACATCCCATTCTTATACTTGAAGCTTCAATTGAGAATGCAGCAGCAGCTAAAGACTGCTCACAAGGATAATGCCCTTTCATAACTGGGTCTAAAATCCCACTATAGTAAGCCAATGGTTTATGTCCACGTCCTAATGTCATTTTTGTGCGTAAGGACTACTGTCATGACTTCTCAATTTGAATTAGAAAATAAGTACAATTTGAATAATAATCTGGAATTCCTAACACAGGGTCTGTACTGATTGCATTTTTTAATTCTTCAAATCATTCTGTCCATATTATTTTGCACTTGCCCACCTGTGTCTCTTTTAGTCCTTTTAAAAGTGGTTGAATATATGTCAAAGTCAAAAAAGTTGACTTCAGATAGTAAAAATCCATATAACACAAGTACAGCATTGCATAAATCAATAAAACATCAAGAATATAGGTACGGTAATCAAAATAAATCCAGACCCTACAATAGTTACATAGGCCTAAACATTGTTGCATTTCCCTCACTGTTTTATGTTATGATATTTTATGGTATGTTATGTTATGTTATGTTAGCATTACTTCTAAAGTGCACGGTCGCCGAGGGGCTTCTTGGCGCTAAGAGAGGGAGATTGCGACTGCGAATACAAGCAGCTCAGCCTAAAATAGATGTTTTATCGGTCTTCCTAAAGGCTAGATAGTTAGTGGTTTTCCTAATAGCAAGTGGAAGGTTGTTCCATAGAATAGCTGCAGCTGTGGAAAATGCCCAACCTCCAACCTGTACCCGTTTATAGATCAGAATCACCAGACAATTAGTCGAGGCGGAGCGCAGACTACGGCTGGGAAGATAACGGGAAGATAACGGGTAACCTTAGCTCGGAGGTATTCGGCACCCTGGTCATGGAGGTCACGATGAACTATACATAGTGCTTTGAAGTTGACCCGCTCGGCCACCGGAAGCCAATGAAGGGCTCGAAGCACAGGAGAAATATGTGCACCATAAGATGTGCCAGTAGCCACATGGGCAGCTAGATTCTGCAGCAAACGTTGCAGCCGCTGGATCAGGCCCTTTGGTTGTGCCAGGTACAGGGAGTTGCAGTAGTCTAGCCACTGCCGCCACTAGGGGATGCAGTGGGGCAGAAATCATGGGTAACACCTTCTTTAGGATCTTAAGATGGAAGTGGCCGGCTTGACAAACTGTAGTGACTTGCTTGTCCGTAGATAGTGACGCAGACAAAACATCTCCCAGGTTTTTCACCTTATCAACTGGCACAGGAAGAGGACCCAAAAATGAAGGCCAGAAAGAGGACACCCAGAGGGTGGGATCAGGAGGACAGCCCACAACCATCATCTCAGTTTTGTCTCCATTCAGTTTGAGCCAATTGTAGTTCATCCACTTTCCCACAGCCGCCAGACACTCTTGCAAGCATGACGACACCTCAGCCTGATCAAGGTCCAATCAGATCAAGATTTGGGTGTTGTCCGTGTACGAGTAGTATCTGACACCGAAGGAGCAGATCAAACATACAAGGGCCCAAATGTAGATGTTAAATAGAGTAGGAGACAAGGAGGAGCCTTGGGGGACTCCACAGCTGAGGTGACAAGGAACCGAGAGAAATGGGGCAAGAGAGAGTCTGCGTCCGATCCGCCAGGAATTAAGTGATAATTAGGTACTGAAGTCATAATTGCTTCTTCTCTTTCAGGCGTCACTTTCCTCCCCTCATGAGAAATCAACTGTCCCATATTCAAGACCTCTTCCTGACAGAATTGTAACTTCTCTTTGTCCACTTTAAATCCTTTCTCTGAGAGTATAGTCATAATCTTAACTGAATCTTCTCTACATCTGCCTCACTGCACACCAAAATGTCCTCCACATATTGAAATATTGTACTTTTGAGCTGAACATTGCCTAGGTCCATCTGGAGGACTCTGTTAAAGATTGAATGGGACTCACTGTAACCATGGGGCAAACAAGTAAGTTTGAGGTGGATATTTCTATATGAAGAGGCAGTCAAATCTTGTAAGTCTTCATGAAGGGGACTTGAAAAGAAAGCATTTTTTAAATCTACGTCTGTGAAATAGTTGGCCTTAGGTGGGATGTTGCACAATATTGTCGCAGGATTTGAAACTAAAGGACACTCAGTTTCCACTATATTGTTTGGGGGCAACAGTTCTGTATGAGCACAGAGTAGCAGTTCTGTACTTGCCCAATTAGTCTATCATCTCTCATCAGTACGACCATGAGACAACGTTTCCCATCTGTAGATGACCTTGTATCTTCTCTCTGTTCTGGGACATTCAAGGGAGTGTAAGCACATCACTATCTTCATCCACAGCATAATGAACAGCCCTTGTTTTCGACTTTTGAATCACGTGTGAAGATACCACAAATGTGTCAATTTCTACCTCTTATTTACTGCCATTTGATTTTATTATGCTGGGTGTCATTGCTCCTCTTGGGCTCTAGAGACTTACTCACTCCATCTTGTCTAGACGTTATACACTTTTAATTGTCTAAAACTTGGCTTTTGCAAATGCTTTCTTCTTCCTTAATGTAAGAAAAATATGTCTTACACACATGGCTTATCATTTTGCCTCCCCATGTGCCTTGCAGTTATTTCTTAAAAATACCAGCCTTGATCCCAGGCCAACACAGACTCCTCTTTGTTTTGCATACATAGCTGTTTTCCAGCATCTCCTGACTCTGCAACCCTTGTCTGTCTCCGAGGTAGATGGATTAAATCTTAGCATGAGCCTTCCAATTATGTCCATCATAGCCATGTTATATATTCCTCTATGGCAAGTTTCTATATGTCTTATCCAGCTTACGTTTTTGCGTATTTACACTATTGATCAGAAAGTTACTTTATCTTCTTTGCATACATGATTAGTCTTTTATTTTGTGCATGTTTCTCTTGTTGCTTAAGTTACATCGTCACTCTTAAGTAATTTTATATCATTTCAGTATGTCTTTGTACATCTTCTTCATGACATCACTCTGTACTCATCTGATTTCACTCAGCGCTTCATGATGTCCATTGGTGTGTGCTGACATCCTTCCACACAATATCCTTTCACACTTTCAGTGCGAGGATACATTCAATCCAGTTGGCTGAGTGCATATTGTCTCTTGTACACTTGATGCAGTCTAGGGACAACACATGGAGTCTCATATAGGGCTCTTCGCCTACTGTTCCAATATGACAGCGTTGAGGGGGTGGGAATTAGGGAAAATGCATCCACCTGCTCCTCTACACACCCACTTGATGGTGCTCCTATCACCCCCCTTCCATGCACTCATTAAAATAGAATAGGTTCTCTTTTTGCAGCAGCCTTTTCAATTTTTTAATAGTGGACATCTTGACTTTGATTTGTTTCTTCATAAAGAGAAGGTCCTGGCCCCTGAGTGCCTATTCATCATGGGAACGTTTTTATCAGCATTGGCACCCCAGATATTTGTTTGCCTTTTAATGATGATAAGGCCCTCTGGGGTAGGTTGCATTGGCAGATATCATCCCTCAGTACTCAGTGATGGCTCTCGCTTTACTTGGGCAGTTACCTTGGGCTGGTGGATCCCCCTGGGCTAGATTGAACATGTATTTGCAGCTATGAGAACTTTCATAGAGTATCAACTGCAAGATGTTTAAATCATGCAACATCTAATTCAGGGGACCTGTGCATCTAGCCCAAATTAGACACGCATCATTTTCCTTTATTTGTTAAAGTTCTTTCTACAAATCTGGGACCCCCAATTTAAAAGACTTGATTCCCTAAAGTCTCTGTTCCCTTTCGAGAACAAGAGACACACAGGGTTGCACAGAAGTCTATTTTTTAACAAAATAGAATACCTTGAAACAGTTTAAAGATAAACAGGTTATGTATCCATACAATTCCAATGCCAATGATGGAAAATAAGCAGCACACTAGTTATCTCAGTTTACAACGTGACAGTTGTAGAAATAGAGACTTTTGTAACTCACACATTACTATTCAGATTTATATATCTAATTCACCTCTAGAGTGCATGGAACATTGATTGAAAATGCACGAGAGTCCAAGATAAATCTTTCATTTGTTAAAAACAAATTACTTCAAGACACCCCACCCTATTAGATTCTCTGAAACGTCTTCTTTATTTAAAAGGGATACCACCCTCCCTTAGTCAATAGACATGTCTTAATTTAAGCAACATTCTAAAAACTCAATTCCAACAAACTACTGGATTTTCGAATATTTAAATGGCATGTAGAAAGTAAAATGTATATTCAACATATATGTAGGCTAGATTCCTTTCAGGGATGTTTCTATTTAATGAATGTATAAAAGCATACCTTTATCACTTTCAAAGGGCAACTTAAAAAAACATAAATATTGAGAGTGAATAATCACCCTCCCCTTTTGTCTTGAGCATATTAGCAGTAATAACAGTATTCTGCTTGATGGTATACCTAGGAATTACTTAAATTATATAATGTTTCCAGGTATGTTCACAGTCATATGTCCATTTGACTCCCTTATAGTTCTCGCAGGCTAGACCCCGTTGCACAGAGAAGGAGTGAGTGGATCTCTACACACACAATCAGACCTAATCTATCAAAAATATATTTTTCCAGAAGCACATACACTTCTTTAATGTTCCTTAGCTTTTCGGAATGCACAATCTCTTTATATATCCCACCCCTGAGCACTGACAAATAACAGGGGCCATAGTTTATTTTGATTTATTTTGTTGTTTAAAGCACAGACCTAGCTCTAGAGCAGCTGAGCGTTGTACAGCGTGTGGGTAGCCAGAATTTGGGCTGGCATCTTTTAACAGTCTTTGAATCAAATTACCTTTATAGTTTTGCTCCCCTCAGCAATACTGACCCTTTAGATCATAGTCACATATTATTCTTTTTGGCTGTCTCACAGACAGGTGCGCACCCCCTTAAGGACTGGTTCAATTCTCCCTCCATAGGAACAGGTGGGCATCAGTCAGCAAGATGGGATTATCTTCCCTCCTTAACCTGTCTGTTGTCTCTTTCACTGAAGAAGGTACCTTAACTCCTCGTAGGCCTCACTTACAGTGCTCTGTCATTATTGCAAAATGGGTCCAAAAGGAGAGCACTCTATTTCCTGTCCTTCCTGTTGTTATTAATTCGCCTTGCTCTCCTTCTTCCCCATGAGTCAGTTAGTGAGCGAGTGAGTCTCCTCTTTGGGTGTGTGTTTGCCATTTTATAGAACAACAACTACTCCCTTTTGAGCTTTGTATAATTTCTCCAATCTAATTGGGCAATGTACGTGATTGGATAGTGCTCCAAACGTGGCATCACTTTAGACCTACACCCCCAGAGTCATTGGACATTTTAATGAAACGATGTAGTCTGATGGGAGTGACATCTAAACCCAGGTTCCATCCCATTGGATGTGATATCATCTTTGGAATTTCTTGCATTAAACATTGTACCAATCTGAAATAGTACATTCCACACATGCACTAATGTTACTAATGGATTAACCAGATTTAACTCTATGGCACTTAAATGATTCCATTTCTATCATGGTATGAGAAATGGTTAATGACTTACATATTTTGGGTCATAACGTACTCTTTTCAGCATAAATAATTTTTAGAAAAATCTACCTTCCTGTGACCTAGTTACAAGTCAGTCATTATCTTTATTGTTTGAGAATGCATGGACGCGCCTAGAATCACTTGTGTACAGGCGCGTTATGAATTCCATATCATATCATGGTATCTGTTTTCCCATCTAGTTGTTGGTGGTTGTGAGTTCAACAGAATGCCATATGTCCATTCAGTCCTAGTTTCATTCAAGTGTATCGCATTCACAATTGCAGCTTTCGAAATTGCATTTGTTCTGCCCCTTGATTTTACCTGTTCACAAAACACAGCAGTTTATCCATTCAATTGGCTTATCAATCTCCACAAAGGTCCACATTTTCAACATTGTGTAGGTTTAATAACCATGACCCTTGATTTTTGTAAAGGAAAATAAACACAAACAACAGCAGAAGATACAAATTCATTTTTTTTTTTGATGCCACGTTAAAATGCAGTGATTTCCCCCTTGGATTGAGCAGTTCTCCATTTTAATAAAAGTTGCAGAATGCTTTCTTGAACTTGAAATATTTATCTACGGTCTTGTCAATCATATTTTGATTTTATGGGACTGCAAACATCACACATATTGCCCGCAGGTGTTTTTTTTCAAGTGCTGTGCGCAGGCCGCAGCTTACATGCTTATATGCTTACATGCTTGTTTTTGAGCTACAGAATAGTGGTTGGGTGATGTCCCAACAGGAACATCCTCTTAGCATATGCAAAATGAGTGTGTCTGGAGTAGTGGCAATGTCGTGGCAATTCAAATGAGGGACACACCTACCCCTGCAGAAGGAATAGATAATGAGTCACAAGAAATTCCCACCTGTTTCATAGGGGGATGAGGGGTAGTGGTGTATCTCCAGTCACACCCACATTTGCTACGCACATCAGTTTCGTCATGAACTTTCTCATCTCCCTCATGTAGCTTGAACTTCCCATGACTGTCTCGCCATCTCTTTATGGGAGCCTGAAGATCCTTTCACCCATCAGTTAAACGAGCTTCGTTATGTGAGCAGAAATGCAGATATTTGGTGTACTGGAAAAACAAAAAATCTATGTGTGTTACTTTTTGAAGGGTCGTACTATAGATACGTGGGTGCACAAACATATGTGCATTCTTTAGGTTGTGATTGGGGCAAATATGTTGTGCCAGCATTACAATTGATGACTCACCTAGTTCCCCATAACTAAAGTACATGCATTGTTATATTGTACCGACATATTGCCGGAGTTACCGGAAGGCCGTAATACTCCCTGGGTGCAGGATGTGCAATGAATATGGGTGGGGGACTAGTGTTAGGACTCTAAGTTCAACATCAGTGGATGGATAACGCTATAGGTATGTGGGTGCTTCCCTCTTCCTTCCCTTCATCCCCCCCCCCAACTAAAAGTGTTTGACAGGTGGTGTCAATTCATACTAGACTTTTCTTTTATGACTTTGACACTGTGTTATAGGCAGAATTTATTCAAGGGGCGATGGCCTGATGTGCTTGTATTTTATAAGTGTTCATTCTATGCAAATATATTGGATTTATCCATGGATCTGCATACTGTTCAATACAAAAATATTGCATTTTACATGACAGCATGACAGTATTTATATGACAGTATGACAGTATTTTTAGTTGAACTCAGACCTGAAGCAGCCCTTCTCGGTGCAACAATACACTTTGTCAGTCAGAGTAAAAATACAAAAATAAAAAATAAAAATATCTTTTAACAGACTTACCATCATCCATCAAGAAAAATTAGAAAACGAAACGTGTTTCGTATAGGACATTATGCTGCTCTGTGGTCATAGAACCACTGAAAACTAGTGCACTAATTCAGCATGCTAAGAATTGTGCAATGTTTATACAAAAGGCAGCAGAAACGACTCATGATCATAATGTGCGATGAATAAATGAAATCTCTGCATATATTTCACTTATGTTTGTGCATTGGGATCTGCACAAAAGCACAGACATCCTTACCCACAGACCCAGATTAAAGTCTGCACAGGGACAGGAAACATGGGCCTGATTACAAGTCTGGTTGTATCCCGCTGGTAAATCCAGTGGGATACCACCAAAATGGTAGTACTGAACCCGCCACTAGGTCTGCCGGAAATCCCAGCAGATTACAAGTGGCGAGAAGGGTTGTTAATTCACATTCCATGGAGCTTCACAGGACTCCATGGGGGGATTCTTGGTATTACCAGCACAGGTAATATTGGTGCTGGTAATACCAGCTGTTCTTAGCTGGAGGTAAATCAGGCCACCGTGCTGGCAAACATGTAGTTTGGTGGTGCAGGAAAAGTGGCAGTAATGGAAAACCCGCCACTTTTTTCCTGCACTGCCAACCTTGCAATGTGGCCCTCCAGATGACCCTAAAACAATGCAATGATGGATCTTGCAGCCATTTTAAAATCATATTGGAATTTTAAGCTATCAGAACCAGTATATGTGCATTAAATACTAAAAACCTTTTAATGTTAGTGTGTTTGATGTGAAAAATCAAATTAGCACCAAGTCCAGTATAGACTATTACTCAGTGGTTCAAGGAAGAGAATGCTGCATTGCTATATGATACACTATAGCTAGTATCTTATAATTCCTTCTCCTTTTTTCCGTAATTGACATGAAATGTCCAGACCATAGAGATAGTTGTGCTTGATGCCATGTAAGACCCTTGGAAACTGTGGAAAAACCAGACTCCATGGAAACATAGGCTTTGTTGTTTCCTCCAGGTGCCTTTATTGATACATCATTAGAGTTGTCATTTGTACTCGGGGTAATTTACCGAGTCAGAAGTGCGTCGGAGGTGGCCTCTTGCAACGTTCGTGTCTGTCCCCGTTGCGTTGAGGTGCGGCTTGACGTATTCTCTGCACTCACTGCCGAGGATGCCGAGGGTCCTTTCCTCCAACTCGCCGTGGTGGTCCTGCAGCGGTCCTGCTTCCTGAGGCTGTCCTGCTTCCCGAGGCGGAATCCCGACGTACGCCTCTAGGATTGCACCCGTGTGCGTTTCTTAGCAGAGGGGCCGAGGGGAGACCCCTACAACGACGGCGGCTGCGAAGGCGCCAGTGGGCCGGACCTGAGCGTACTACGGCATGGCAGCACAGTGTGGCCATTGCTTGGAGCAGGCTGATTAAGCTGCGGCGGTGAACCTGAGCACATTGATTTAGCTGGCTCGCTTCAATGGGCCAGTTCTCCATTGAGCCCAGAAGGAAAGATGAGTTGAGCAGGCTGAATGACATTTGGGGGTGGCCCTTTTCCTGCTTGGCATCTTTTTATTTATACAGTCTTTTGGCTGTCAAGGTGATTCACCATTCCTAGCCGCATTTGACTACTGACTTTTGCCACCTGCCCTCAGCAAGCACCATTGGCTTGGGGCCGGTAGGGAGGAACATTGGGCTTTGTGTTTAAGCCCCGGAGACTGCAGGCTCTTGCCTTTGATCCGGGGCATTGACCACTGTTATTCACTGTTGACTTTGGTCAACTAGTGAGAGGAACTGCCTGGCCTGCTTGGGAGGACGCTGGTATACCATCTTCTTCCTCTTTGGGACTTTGAGGAATAATTACTCCCGTTCTTGATTTTAGTAACCTCTCCGCAATCTTGATCAGAGTATTCCCTTATCTCTGAACAGTGAACTTTTGGTGGTCACTGGTTTACAGCGCTAACATGCAGCGGGGGAAACGGTCTGCCCACTCGATCTACAATTTGCGGAAAACTAAGCCCCAACCCATAAGGGAGAACAGGGAGACCCATAAGTATGGTGCCAAACCAAAGAAGAATGCTAAATACGCTAAGCCGGTGGTGCAAGGTGCAATCACTGAATTCTTCCTAGTGAATACTCCCCTGAAATTAATTCCACTGCCATCGAGGAAATTGCAGCACTCGTCCCCAGTGACTGCATTTCTCTTAACACCACAAATTTTGACGACATTGATAACAACTCCCTCCTAGATCTTTATTTGAATATACAGAGAGGGATGTGAGCAACAAACCTCTCATGTGGCAACAAGTGGTATAATACCCCGCACTGGAAATAACATGAGTACTCCCCCCGGCCTGCACAATTCAGTAGGGAGTAGTGGCCGATTGTCTGCTTCGCCCAATCTAGCTATGGCATCTATGGAGGATGTTCCTGACAAAGAGGATGACGAGAATATTAGTCCACATCCTGGCGCAACTGAGATAGCAGAGCTGCAATCATCAGTCGCTGCTCTTCAATTTGTGCTTAAGATTCTGTTGCAAATGGCTGGGCGTATTCTGACAAATACCAACATCCTCACCCTGGCAATAGATCCGAAGGAACATCCCCTGAAGAGGCGGAAGTCAATTTATCTGCCGCCATACATCTAGTGGAGGGGACGGAGGACCAGGGAAATATAGCAGGGGCTACCGCTGGGACACGTGAATCCATTCCCAGTATATCAGCCTAGGATGCACCCCTCGAGATTGAAGAGGATCCTGAGTCAGAAATAAGTGCCTATGTGTTCCCTTCACGAAAACAACGTAAATTGGCGAAAAAAAGGCACTTAAAAATAAGAAAGCCAAAACAAATGTTTCTTCCTCCATTGTGGTGCCACAGATAGCGTTGGAGATGCGCAAAAAAAAAGCCAGGAAAAGACTAGCGAGAGCGACAGTACGGGCAGCAACGACTAAAGGTCTTCTCACTGACTGGCTTGTGCAGGAAGAGAAACCTATCAGTATGGACTCAGATGAACCCCTTTTAGCTGCCGCGGAACCGGGGCTCTCACTCAGCCTGCCTATAAAATCTATGCCACACTCGGGGTCGGTTGAGGAGGAAGATACATTAGTCCCTGTATTGTCTGACCTGCAGAGCGAACCCAAGGACGCCAATGACAACCGCATTTGTTTTATTAAGAACTTATATTTGAGCAGCAAAAACACCTGGCTGGCTCGCTCGGAATTATTACTAAGACTCTACTATATTCCTCAACTTCGTGTCTTGAAATCTGATGATTTCCTGTTTGTCGAGTCTTTGAATGGTCCTAACCCTTACGTCTCTGCCCTACACTGCACTTTCCTATCGACAGCGTGACTGATCAGGAAATATAAAGGGGAATTGAGGGCAGTGGACATTGATATCGATGGGGATCCAAATGACAATGAGCAGGGCACCGATCTTGAGGATACTAACACCCTTATCCCCTCAACAAATGATCTTAAGCCTGTGGCAGGGAATAACTTAGCACTGGCTGAAATACAACAAGTCCTAAAACACTTTTGGAATCCCTCCCGGGAGCCTTTCAGAACCTTTGATCCTTCTCTCTACTTACTTGGAACTGTAAAGGCTTTGCCCATTTACTAAGGCCTGACAGTTCTGTGGACTTACTGTCTAAGTACAGCTGTATTTGTCTTCAGGAGACCTGGGCACTGGAACCTCTACTATTGGACGGTTTTGTTATGCATCAATCTCCTGCAAAATGGGGTATTAAGGGTCGCCCATTTGCGGGTTTACTTACGGTGGTGGTTAACACAGTTGTATCTCATAGGATTCAGTGTAAATCTGAGGAGAATCTTATGGCAGTAGAGGTGGAGTAGAGTCAAGAAAGTTGTCTCTGTAGGTTTATTCTCATTAATTTGTACAATCCACCTCGGGCGGTAGTCAGAGAACCCTTACAAGAAGCTTTTCAGGATCTAATGTATTCTTGGTCACTGACGCCTGGTAATGATGCAGTGGTTGTTCTGAGGGATTTTAATTGCCGTATGACAGGCAACATACTTGCATCTTCTAACCCTAAACTCCATGCAACATGCTTAATGACCCATGATAAAAGGGAGACTGAAGGATTAGGATGGCTCAAGCTGTGTCATGATGCCTACCTCCAAGGAGCCAGGTCCGACACAGCAACCCCAGAGGCAGGCATCATTTCCCCCAGAGGAGTGCCAGCGGGCCCAAGCTGGGGCCCTTTGGACGCAGTCCTGGCGCCTTAGGCGCCAGGCTCATGTTGGACCCCTGTCCTGGCGCCTTAGGCGCCAGGCTCATAAAGCTAGACATGTGTTCAAGTGTTTTAATGTGCACTTACCTGATGCAGACCATGCTGCCACATCCAGGCCCTCTTGAGGCCTGAATGGAACTACTTTACCTGTGGGATTACTTTCCACCCGGGTGTGGTCGGGGAAGGATACATACCTGATCGGAGGAAGGATATACACTTGGAACTTCTTCCAAAGCTATTTAAACCACACCCGATCAGCAACTCACGCTTCGCGTTGTTCTGCTCCTCGCAGCTGGACGCTCACCGTGTCAGCTCCTGCATCTGGACCTCAGCCACGCCTGTCAGAATCCTGGGTCACCTGCAAAGGGAGACAAAAGACCTTACCTGCTAAATCAGCACCACAGAGACATCACACCGACGATCCTGAAAAGGAAGACAACATTTTAAAAGCATTTCGCTACGATCGCTGCAGCGCTGCATTTCACTCACCTTTCCTGGACGCCACCATCTTCAGCAGCGATCATCTGGATCCACAGCCACTTCCCAGAACCTAGAGAGAAAGACAAGAACAAGGTGAGAGAAGGAAGGGAATAGGAAAAGCTCAGTTTCCTTCTAAGTCTTACCTGTTGGGTCATTCCCATTTCATTTCGGGTCTTGCCGCTTCCAGGCATCCGGACCCCGGCCCCTATGGGGAAAAAAGACAAAGACATTGAATGAGCGAATGCAAGACATTACCCGAGCGCTCATCCAGAACTTACCTGTCATTTACTGGAACTGCACGTTTCACTTCGGGTCGGCGCCATATCTCCGGCATTCCGAACCCCGGCCCCTAAGGGGAAAAAGACAATGAACATTATTATTAAGCTTGGACTTTTGGACTTGCAACAGAACTTTTACAGAGCCTTACCTGAATAGTCAAGCTTACCTGAACTCCCATCAATCCTCAATCCAGTGAAGTAACTGGGTTTCAACGCGCCCCTGCACCAGAAGCAGGATGGAGAGCTCATCTTTCCTGACCTTAAGGTGAGACTTCACGGGGAATCGTGGAAGGGAATCGTGGAGGGTTGGAAGAGAGTGGGAGGCTTGAGCATAACTCAGTCAGTAGGTAATACTCCCTTTTCACGCACAGGGGAATTTTCCTGCGAGCCGGAGAAGCCAGAGTAGAGGGGCCCTTCCTGTCCATCTTCAGAGTCCTGCGCTTCTCCATTGAAGAAGCATCAGCACTCGAAGCCAGACCTGCGCCTCCGTGGGAATCAGGTGAGCGTTACAGAACGCGAAGACTACCCACAATTTCCCACCCGGGCGCTATGGAGACTTCCGAGACTGACCAGCTGGCCCAGCTTTTGGGGGAATTACGGGCGGAGGTGCACTCAGCCCACCAAGAGACTAACGCTCTCAAAAGAGAACTGATCTTATCCAAGGAAAGAACAGATGACCTAGCCAAAAGGTTATTACAGGCCCAGGCAGGGCACACTCCTTTACCTAATTCCGGAGACATTTCCACATCAATGGGTTTGAGTAACCCGGTACAAATTAATCTACCTGGACACATGCCTTTGGCCCCACCTGAACGTTTTGCGGGGGATCCCAAGAAATATGCCGTCTTTATGAACCAATGTCGTTTAAACTTTCTATGCAGACCCGGAGCCTTCCCTAACGATCAGACCAAGGTAGCCTTTATACTATCTTACCTCAGTGGCAGTGCTGCCGATTGGTCTATTCTATTGGTAAATCAGGATGATCCCATTCTCCAGGATTTTCAGGGCTTACAGGCCAGCATGGAAAGATTGTTTGCTCGACACTCTCAAGGATAGGCCCTTGATAACGAACTGCTATCCTTACGACAAGGTAATCAGGATCTTCTGTCCTACATTGCCACCTTTAACAGACTGGTTGTGGAAACTGGATGGCCAGAAAACAAAAGGATCACATTGTTTCATTGAGGCCTGCGCAGAGAGCTTAAGGACGTTCTAGCTCAGATAGTAAACCCACCCCAGGTCTGCGCAGACTACATTGACCTGGTGGTTCAACTTGATCACGGACTTCAATATAGAAAAGCAGATCGGTTCAAGTATGAAAACCGAGTACCGATCAAAACCCACGCTAACTCCAAGAGTACTGACGTATCTGAACCTATGCAAATTGGTGGCGTTAAAGGACCATTAACGCAGAAAGAACGAGAGAGAAGGCGGCAAATGCAACTTTGTCTGTATTGCGGGACTTCCGGTCACTTTCTTCGAAATTGTCCAGTTAAACCACTTAAGAAGGTGGTTGGAGCTACTGATAACGAATTATTGACACCTGATTCGGGAAACGACCTAGCCCGACAAGCGTAGGGTTCCGCTTGCCGAGCTTGAAAACTAACTCTTTGACCTCGCAATTTGTCATGCCAATGGTGCTCGTGGACCCAAAACAGCCTCAGCAGTTGCATGCTATAAAAGCATACATCGACAGTGGAGCTATTGGAAATTACAAAGACCGTGAATTGGCTTCCAGGATTAAGCTTCCTCTCCGCCCGAAAGTAACCCAAGATGTCATTACTACAGTAGAAGGAACCGAAATAGCCTCAGGGCCAGTAACGCATTCCACTGTTGAAGTGACTCTGGTGGGTCAGGATGAAATCGGGAAGCAATCGTGTTTAATGTGATCAAGGCCCCACAATTTCAAGTAATTCTTGGAATTCCTTGGTTAGAAACACATAATCCCAGAATTGACTGGCGAGCAAAGAAGATAAGTTTTCCTGATTGTGAACCAACTTGTTATCCAAGAAATCCAGCTATGGGTCTAGCCTCAGCAACTTCCACCCCTGTACAGCTACTGTCAGAATACCAAGAATTCCAAGACGTTTTTCAGAAAGAACAGGCTAACACGTTACCTCCCCATCGGTCTTATGATTGCCAAATCGATCTGGTACCCAATGCTCAACTACCTTGTAGTAGGATTTATGCTCTTACGGAACCTGAGAACCTGCATTTGCGTCAGTATTTAGATCAGTACCTAGCCAATGGTTTTATTCGCCCGTCCAAGTCTCCTGTCTCTTCAGCTCTGTTCTTCGTGCCGAAAAAAGAAGACGACCCTAGAACGTGTATAGACTATCGCGCCCTAAATCAAATAACGATTAAGAATCGTTATCCTCTGCCCTTGATCCCTGAGCTTATCGACCAGGGGAAAGACGCTTGTGTGTACACCAAGTTAGATCTCCGAGGAGCTTATCACCTGGTGCGCATAAAAGAAGGCGACGAATAGAAGACTGCATTCTGCACCAAATTTGGGCTCTTCGAGTATCAGGTGATGCCCTTCGGGTTGTGCAATGCACCTGCTGCCTTTCAGTACTTTATGAATGATGTTCTTCGGGAACTTATCGATGTCTGTGTCATTGTTTACATTGACAACATCCTGGTGTACTCTTCTTCAGAATCTGATCACAGAAAACATGTTAGGGCAGTTCTTGAGAAATTGTGCCAGCACAGACTATTTGCAAAACTCGAAAAATGCGTTTTTCACACCACAGAAGTTGAGTTTCTCGGATTCATCCTGACACCTCAAGGAGTCCGAATGGACTCGCGAAAGGTGGACGCCATCCTCAAATGGCCATCTCCTAGCTGGGTGAAGGGTGTTCAGAGCATGCTCGGCTTTGTCAATTTCTATCGAAGATTCATCCTGGAATTTTCCCGAACAGTCCAACCCATCACCGCTCTCCTAAAGAAAAACAAACGCTTCGAATGGACTCTTGAAGCCGAACAAACCTTCCAGGACCTGAAAACCAAGTTCACCTCTGCACCTGTACTGAAACACCCGCACCCAGATCTCCCATACATAGTGGAAACCGATGCATCCAGTTCGGCCATGGGAGCTGTCATGTCGCAAAGAGACCCAAAAACTAACCAACTACACCCAGTGGCCTTTTGGTCCAGAAAATTTTCTCCTCCTGAAATCAACTACGCAATTACCGATAAAGAGTTACTGGCCATCAAATCTGCTTTCAAGGCTTGGCGTCACTATCTTCTCGGGGCAAGACACACCATTACCGTAATTACGGACCACAGAAACTTACAGTATTTAAAGACGGCCAAAGCTCAATCTTGACGACAACTCCGATGGGCTCTATTCTTTGCGGAATTTGATTTTGTAATTACCTATCGCCCTGGCTGCAAGAATGGAAAAGCGGACGCCTTATCCCGGATTGGCATGGAAGAACCTAATTCGAGCTTAGAACCTGTGCCCTGAGGGTCCTCATTACACCGTTAAGGCTGACTTACCCTACTTCCAGGAGCGGTTGTTTCTGCCAAGTAAAGAATTGCAAGAACTTGTTATTGCCCATCATCATGAATCTTTAATGGAAGGACATCCTGGCATCGCTAAAACGGAGGAAAAAATCAAACGTCACTTCTGGTGGCCTTCTTGGAGAAAAGACATAAAGTCTTTTGTTCTGTCTTGCGGAATTTGCGCCCAAAACAAGGCCCAAAAGAAAAGGCCAGCCGGCCTACTTCAACCCTTGGATATTCCACCGGCACCATGGCACACCCTGTCAATGGACTTTATAACCGACCTGCCTCCTTGTGCTGGTTACAACACAATCCTTGTAATTGTGGACCTATTCACCAAGATGGCCCACTTTATCCCTTTAAAGGGTTTGCCTTCTGCTTCCACCTTGGCCAAGGAATTCCTGGAGAATGTAGTTCGCATACATGGTTTCCCTTCCATATTAGTCTTGGATCGTGGAAGTCAATTTATCTCCCATTTTGGAAGAAGTGTTGCCAACTAGCACAAATAGATGTGCGGTTATCCACCAGCCACCACCCCCAGACCGACAGACAAACCGAGAGAACCAATCAGCTCTCGAGCAATATCTTCGGTGCATGTTACACCAATCCGAGTTAAATTGGAAAGACATCCTTTGGATCGCAGAATATGCATACAACAATTCAGTGCATTCGGGAACCGGACAAACCCCCTTTTATACTTTGTATGGTCACCATCCTCGGACCTCTGACCTAGATCCACCTCTGACCCTGGAAATGCCTGCAGTAAATCATCTGCATTCCACAATAACCCGAGCCTTCAAAGAAGCTGCAACTCATTTACAGCAAGCCAAGAAAAAGTATAAAGAAAACGCAGATTTGCACCGAAGTAAAACTCCTCCTTACCAAGTAGGAGACCAGGTATGGCTAGCAACTAAACACTTATCCCTCAAGGGCCCGCGAACCTTCAATCCCAGATTCATAGGACCTTATCCCATCAAGGCTATAATCAACCCAGTGGCCTTTAAACTGGATCTACCGTCCAACATGCGTATACATCCAGTTTTTCATGCCTCACTTTTGAAGCCCGTACAACCAGGAACCCGATTGTCCAAGCCTCCAGATCCAGTTCAAATTGAAGGGGAATTAGAATTCGAAGTTAAAGACATTTTAGACTCCAAGGTGGTAAAGTCGAAACTCTTCTATCTTGTTGACTGGAAGGGATATGGACCTCAGGAGAGATCGTGGGAGCCTAGTAACCATGTCCACGCACCTCAATTAGTACAAAGGTTTCACCGGAGATTTCCGAACAAGCCAAAACTCCCGGAGGGAAGAACCTTGGGAGGGGCCTTGAGGGGGGGTACTGTCATGATGCCTACCTCCAAGGAGCCAGGTCCGACCCAGCAACCCCAGAGGCAGGCATCATTTCCCCCAGAGGAGTGCCAGCGGGCCCAAGCTGAGGCCCTTTGGACGCAGTCCTGGCGCCTTAGGCGCCAGGCTCATGTTGGACCCCTGTCCTGGCGCCTTAGGCGCCAGGCTCATAAAGCTAGACATGTGTTCAAGTGTTTTAATGTGCACTTACCTGATGCAGACCATGCTGCCACATCCAGGCCCTCTTGAGGCCTGAATGGAACTATTTTACCTGTGGGATTACTTTCCACCCGGGTGTGGTCGGGGAAGGATACATACCTGATCGGAGGAAGGATATACACTTGGAACTTCTTCCAAAGCTATTTAAACCACACCCGATCAGCAACTCACGCTTTGCGTTGTTCTGCTCCTCGCAGCTGGACGCTCACCGTGTCAGCTCCTGCATCTGGACCTCAGCCACCCCTGTCAGAATCCTGGGTCACCTGCAAAGGGAGCAAAAGACCTTACCTGCTAAATCAGCACCACAGAGACATCACACCGACGATCCTGAAAAGGAAGACAACATTTTAAAAGCATTTCGCTACGATCGCTGCAGCGCTGCATTTCACTCACCTCTCCTGGACGCCACCATCTTCAGCAGCGATCATCTGGATCCACAGCCACTTCCCAGAACCTAGAGAGAAAGACAAGAACAAGGTGAGAGAAGGAAGGGAATAGGAAAAGCTTAGTTTCCTTCTAAGTCTTACCTGTTGGGTCATTCCCATTTCATTTCGGGTCTTGCCGCTTCCAGGCATCCGGACCCCGGCCCCTATGGGGAAAAAAGACAAAGACATTGAATGAGCGAATGCAAGACATTACCCGAGCGCTCATCCAGAACTTACCTGTCATTCACTGGAACTGCCCGTTTCACTTCGGGTCAGCGCCATATCTCCGGCATTCCGAACCCCGGCCCCTAAGGGGAAAAAGAAAATGAACATTATTATTAAGCTTGGACTTTTGGACTTGCAACAGAACTTTTACAGAGCCTTACCTGAATAGTCAAGCTTACCTGAACTCCCATCAATCCTCAATCCAGTGAAGTAACTGGGTTTCAACGCGCCCCTGCATCAGAAGCAGGATGGAGAGCTCATCTTTCCTGACCCTAAGGTGAGACTTCACAGGGAATCGTGGAAGGGAATCGTGGAGGGTTGGAAGAGAGTGGGAGGTTGAGCATAACTCAGTCAGTAGGTAATACTCCCTTTTCACGCACAGGGGAATATTCCTGCGAGCCGGAGAAGCCAGAGTAGAGGGGCCCTTCCTGTCCATCTTCAGAGTCCTGCGCTTCACCATTGAAGAAGCATCAGCACTCGAAGCCAGACCTGCGCCTCCGTGGGAATCAGGTGAGCGTTACAAGCTGTTTGATTCCTGGGACCTTGGGATGATCAATGGACGCACTCCCGGCGACAGGCCTTGGAAACACACTTGGTCTAATAGTACTTCTTCCAGCAAACTGGACTACATATTCATGTCCCCTGAGATGCAGTCCAAAGTTGTTCACATGAGAGTGATGAACAACAACTGGAGTGACCATGCGCTGCTTCACTGTGCAATCTGTCTCCCTAGCCCTCCTGTCTTATTATCGTTATTAGCATTAACCTCAATTATGTAGGGTCTAGAATAGCCTGGTCTGAACAGAACATTAGATCGGCCCCTGAAGCCCTTAAACATACTTCTCCTGGTGGCCTCCCTGATTTCAACTCTATGACCGCCAATGCCATTGAGGATTGGATTCTGGCATTCTCGGCCAAGCACACCACAGTGAAAATGGGAAATATGTTAAGAACTGAGGATAGCAACCCTCCTTAGAACAAAGGAATTAGGGACGCTAAGAGAGGGATGAGAGCGGAGATACGGGGTATCAAGACCTTGAACTTGCCGGTCATCCTTTACTGCGAGAGAGTAAGAAAAGCTAAAAAGAGATATAGAACCAGCGTTAAGAACATAAAAAAAGCAGAAAGAAATATTGCCTATCAAAGGCTAGTGCAGACTATATGCTCTAGGAACTCTTGCAGTATTTGCTCACTCTTAAATGAGACTAGGGAGAAGGTTAAAGGCCCGTTAGTCAACCCCATTAGTGAGGAGAATTGGGTAAAATTCTTAATCGGTCTTAACTCAGGGGAGACGGAGCCCTTTACTACATCTTTCAATAAGGTGCCCTCCTATCCTCCTTTGATGTTTCCCCTGAGGCCATTCTGAATAAGACAACAGGTCTTAAGTCTTCCAGAGCCTCGGCCCCAACGGGCTGGCAAATGCAGTTATTAAGAACTTCCTTGAACTCTGGGCTGACTTATTCTCCCTAATCTTTGTAAAGATTTTAGCACAGGGGGTAATTCCCCAATCTTGGCAAACAGCTATCCTCATTCCGGTATTTATAAAGGGCAACCGCGCTGATCTGAATAATTACAGGCTTCTTACCATGTTAGACATTTCAGGCAAACTCTTTGCCTCCCTATTACTAAGTGAATTGCAGACATGGGTGGAGGAGGCAAACATACTCAGTAGATTCCAGTGTGGATTCCGGTGGAACTTTTCCACCTAGCACAATCCCGTGGTGATGGATATACTTCGCACACGGGCACTCCACAAGGGACAGCCTCCATTGAATGCACTATACATAGACTTTAAGGCTGCCTTCAACTCTATCCCTAGAGCCAGACTTTGGGCGAAGCTTAAAGCAATGGGTTGCCCCGCTGGTCTCCTTTACTATCTGAGACTCCTGCACCAGGACACCACTGCCCGACTCAGACTCAATCAGGAAGGTTCGATGACCAGAAAAGTGATTCAAAATAGGTGGGGTAAAACAGGGATGTGTCACTGCACCCCTTATTTACAATCTGTATGTGTATGACATTCCGGCAGCTTTGGCTGGTGCAGAGAACTGCCCTCCTAAAATAGTTGAGGCACCTTGCGTAGTCCTAGCGTACGCAAACAATTTGGTTGTATTTGACAACACCATAAGTGGGCTTCGGCGTTCTGCTAATATTCTGTGGGAATATGCTAGGACTAATGGATTTACTATTAATTTAGATAAGACCAAGGTGCTTAGATTCACCAGGAAAAGAGCATCGCCAGTAAATCTGATGGTGCATTTAAATCATATACCTTATGCTCCCTCCTATCATTACCTGGGAGTGGAAATTGAGCCCAATGGCGATTACCATCAATGTAGACAAATGCGAAAAATCAGGGTGATGCAAGTCACTGCATTTATATCTGCATTTACTAATAAAAAGGGGGGCTTCACACTCTGGGGGACACGTCACCTATACCTTCAAGTGTTTACCCCCATGATCATTATGGTCTTGAGTCCCTCCTCTCATTTGATCTAACTTGGCTCCAAGTGATGGAGGGCAAATTTTGGCGTTGGTTACTGGGATTGTGCCCTGGAGTTCCTATGGCCCTACTAAGACTCGAATTTGGTCTTCCATCATTGAAAGCCATGGTACTCAAAAGGAGGGCAGGGCTTTATCTTAAGATAACCAGCGTGCCTACCAATCCCTTACTGACGGTGATCCACCAGAAAATGGCCAAAAAGCATACTACTTCACCTTTAATCAAAGATATGGAATTTTTTTTAGCAGACATAGGCTGGACGCCCAGAGGGATAGCCTTTTCCACGGAAGTTCAAAATGCTCTTGGGAAAAGGGTAGACCTGTGGGACTGGCTCGAGAATTTTGCACATTTGAGCACTCTAAAGTCCTATCATTTCATAAAATATAGATTATACACTTTTATGAAACCCCAAGCGTACCTTAATCTCTGTCCCACAAAAAGGCTCAGACGTTTTATCATTCTGCTCAGACTAGAACAGCTGCCCACCTTGAGCAACTTGGGAGCTAGGGAAAATATCCCAGCCCTAGAGCGAGTCTGCCGCCTCTGTAAATCAACAGAATGCCTGGAAACAGCCAAAGATCTCCTGACGGAATGCTACTCAATAAATTGTATAATACTATCACATCTTGGTGAATTTGTACATAATTCCTTAACCATATGTGAAATTCCATTCTGGCTCTATTGCACAAACTCCTGCAATATGCATCTGCTCATTGCACTCTATAACGTCTGGCAACAGATCGAAGTAAGATTGGGTTCTCTGATCTGAATAACGTGAGAATGGCAGAGCCTAGAAAAGATATGTTAATTTGGACGTGGTGTAGGCTCTTCGCTAACTTCTGGCTCCTTAAGAACTTGACTTAAGTAACCTTGTGGAGAGTTGCTCATTCTTATTTTTATTTCTTTTTTAATTTTATCAGTGTATGTCCATAAGTGTGTATAGAATTATGGGAAAAATGTGCAACATACATACACTTTTGATGAAATATGGGATGTATTACTATCTGCCTATTTAAACATCCATTTTTTACTTATTTATTTATCTATCTATGTATAATATTCTTTTAGGGCTTGTTCTTGCCTGATTTGGTATTAATGTATTAATGTATATAATATTTGTTGTTTCTTCTTCTTCTTATGTGTAAAGTTTGAATTTATTTTCCACCTATATCACATTAAAGAAATAAATAAATTACCAGATTCAATAACACTCATTTGATGAATCCCTCTCTCCTTTGACCCATACTGGATCATATCAATCTGTCTTAATGACATTTTGCCAACTTCCTCAGTCGGTCTTATTAGTTGGTGTAAGAGTTACTCTGCATCCCATCCATTGCATGACGTGTTACTGATAAAGGAACATAAATTTAGTAGTAATTCCTGATGTCGCCAACTTCTATGGTATATAGCTAGCCCTTTCAATTCTACAATTCAGGAAGGACCGGAAGACCCCTGATCACTCCACTTCACCCTATTTCTAGTTCACTGGAGCTTCCCATCACTTGCTTCCTGTATACCCTTCGAAGTAACCTATGCTACACTGACACCGTACTTGTAGGTTCTGGGCATGTCCCCTTGTAAACCAGTATGTTGCTTAGGACCTAGGTTCACACTTTTCAAATCTCAAGCATATAGCCATATGCGCCAAACGAACGAAAAATCATAGCATATTACTAGTGCAACTATATACAGTTCAATAATCTTTGCACCTCCACATGCAGAGGCCTGGAATATTGAAATAAATAACACATTAGCATGTTGGCAAACTGAAAGTAACAATAAAAAAAGGACAGTGAAGAAGGGTGGAGGAAGGAGGAGGAATGAGGGTTGATGGGGTTTGTATGCGGGACCAAAAGGTAAGGAAGAAAATGTTAGAGGGAATCAAATGCAGAACTGAGAAGGAAAAATGTAGAGGGAAATAGGAAAATGAGTGGGAAAAGGTGGGGCAACATGAACTAAAGGGTTAAGAAAATGAATGGCTCCAAAGTGAAAACAAAGTGCATAACAGGTATAAAGTTAAAGAAAATCCTGATGGAGCTAATGCCTCGACAAACAGTAATTTGAGTGTTATAGTGACAACTCGTTACTCTGCAAAATGGATAATCAAAATAAACATTCTCCAAGAACAACCTTTAAAAGGTGTTGCAGTAACAAAAAATGTGCAAAACTTCCACAATATGAACAATCATGAAAAAAGGAAAAAAAACAGGCAGGAACCCTTGAAACACTGAACGTGAAAGTACAAGGAAGAAAGCAGGACAAGTGCAATATTTTTTTAAATGCCTCAATTAAATCCCAAAAAAATTGATTGTGCAGTTAAAGAAGGAACATTAAAAAGGAGAGCCATTTTTTATGATGACGTGTCGTCATTGCACTCAGCATCTGCGATCTTTGTGATGTAGGGCATTTTTTAAATAATTAGGGCTGCCTGGTGATTTTTTCAATTGGAGGGACGTAAATATTTCCCCCAAATATGCCAGCAGGACTGTGTGCAGCAAGGGAGCTGGAACAAATCAAGATTGGTTCAGGTTTTTTTTTCCTTGCCATTAACATTTTTTGAATAATGGTTTCAAACGGTGCATTTTACAGCACAATTTAAGCAAAACATTGGGCAAAAGCCAGACAGTTTGCAATTGCTTTTGAAGGGTAACTCATGAAAAAGATGAAATAGATGCAAGTCACCAACAGTGCACAGGAGATTTTCTCAAAGCATTTTCATGGTGACTTTGCACACAATATATGCCAATATAAAAACATGTTCACGCTTGCTGTGCCTATACATTTTCATGTTGGCTCCAAAATATTTGCCATAATACCCATATAAGCACATAGTCATGTTTGCTTTGCACATAATGCCAGTAATGATACTATAATGAAATGTGCCCCACTGGTTCTGACAATATATGACAGTACCCCCACGTAAGAACATACTCCCATTGTCTTTGACATTATAAATGCCATCCCACAATATGAAAACGTGTCCAATCTGACTGCACCAAAATCCCAGTTTACACATCATGCTTACTCTATCATAGATGCCCAGTGGCAAATTGCCATGCCACAGTAAGAAATCGCTTGAATGGCTGCACCAAAATGTAGCCATGTAACAATGTATCATGCATACTTTATCATAGATGCCCAGTAAAAATGCCATGTCACAGTAAGAAATAGTTATACTGGTGGCACCAAAATGCCAGTCTAGCCATATATTAACACATATCTAACTTGCTTTGTTAAAGATGCCCAGTAAATGCTGTCATGCTACAGTAGGAAATGGCTAGTTTGCTTGCACCAAAATGTCAGTCTAGCCACTTATTAACAAATATAATTCTTATATGATATGATAGTTTATTTATATTGCGCACATTCGAGATTTATGTATGCATTTTTTTATTTATTTATTCTTGATTTATCATAGATGCCCAATAAAAACGCCAAGCCAAAGTAAGAAATAGCTGGACTTGCTGTATCAAAATGGCAGTCTAGCCACATAATAACACATCATGCTTGCTTTATCATAGATTCCCAGAAAATAATGCCATACCAAGCAAATATCTGGACTGGCTGTACCAAAATGCCAGTCTATCGACAAAATAACTCTCATCATGCTTGATTTATTATAGCTGCCCAGTAAAAATGCCAGGCCAAAGACATAGGTAGACTGGCTGCACCATAAGGCCAGTCTAGCAAGCTTATAACACGTATCATGCTTACTTTATATACAATGCCCAGTCAAATATGTCATGCCACAGTAAGAAATAGCTAGACTGGCTGCACCAGAATTTGAGTCCTGTCACGTTATACCACTTACCATTTCTGCTATTTCACAGATGCTCAGTAATAAAGTCATAAATCAAAAGATAGGACAGCCCCTAATACCTCATTTCAAGGACTACATAGTGCTTCACTGAAAAGATGAAATGAAGATATATATTATTGTTTCATACAACAATTCTTAATTCACTTAGTCATTGTACCTTAAAAGCAGCCAAAGTTGGCAAATTAATTTGTTGGACATACATATTACACAATCACAAATACAAACAATGTAATCGATTAAAATACATCACAATGTTCATACATATACAATATCATGCAATGCAATGTGATATGTGCAAAATACTACTGATCTATCACACCACACACCCACCCTGCGGGCGTGTAATGGGCTAAATTCAGTTCAATACTAATACATGAATATCCCCCAATATTTGAAAATGCTGAAGACAAAACCGTAAGTCTAAATTTCCTCATTGATGTGAAACAAGCATCATCAACAATGGAAAACAACCATAGTCTACTGTCTTCCAAAAGGGGCATTTCCAAAGGGTCTAGTAATTTTCCCTCCTCCTAGTTTTAACAACTGTTTTTGTCAGGACAGCTGTACCAATTTCTAAACAAAACATGAAAATATACAATTAAGGAAAACTGTTATACTTTCATTGCAATCTATTTCTCATTGAACAAATAGACCAACATCATACATAAATTACTGCCATTACACTGGACGAGAATTCAAGGCAAGTGCATGAGTGGGTTCTTGTACAATGATCCACCGAAACCTAAACAAACACACAGGCAGGACACACCAATTAGTGGTGTTACCTAACACTGCCCGCTTTAAACATCAACTGCAGTATTCTTTAAAAAAAAGAAAAAACAAGGAGATACTCACAGTATCTCTAAACCATCAAGAAGACGTGTTCTAATTCTGGATGCTAAACACTGGGGCGATAAATCACCCCACCACAGAAAGGGAGCCTCCGGCAATTGGCCCAAATTAGTCATCTAAATCTGGTGAAACAAAGAAACCAAAAGGTCACAATGCCCCTATTTCCAATTTTAATGATCTCAGTCAAAAATGCGGATGGCCTAGTTAGTCCCACACCATTTATACATGTGTCTTTCAAATTCGACTAATAAGGCATGCCCGCACTCATGGTATTCAAGAACTAGCAAAGACATCAAGGAAAGATACGGATTGCCTGGTTAATCCCACACCATTAGCCCATGTATCTTTCAATTGCGACTAGCTGTGTGTACACAGAACATGCCTGCTCTAATAGTTGGCCCATTCAAAACATGGCTGTGACATGGCAGAGAAAACGAGAGGTGGTTTACCTGCATATCCTGCTGGCTTCTCTATGCCTCACGCCACAAAGCAAACATTTTTGTCGATGAGCAGCAGCTCTCTGTGCTGCTCCCAATATATGTGGCGAGCCAATGTAATGTATCCGGGTGAACCCAGTCTCATGACTACCCTTTCTTTTTTGTGTTGCCACGGGCAACCATAAAGCACGTGATCGGAAAAACCCATCTGACTTGCCATGTCCTGATGGTTCAGGATAATGTTGACAATAGTTGTCGTCCCACTGGTCTGTAATACAATGTTTGATCAGTCAACCAAATGATGACAAAAACAGCCTATATGGAAGGTGTAATGTCATAACAGGAATAATTATAACCTCTGCCTCAGTAAAATGGAATGAACCACGGTTGTCTTTAAGCAATATGGGGAACATCCCAAAGAATGAGAATAATAATGAGGCCACATTTCAAGAAATAGAGCCATTTTTTAAAAGGTAAGGTGCACAAAGTTGGCAAACACTGTACACAATATCCTCATGTACAAATAATCGCACTGAGGTCTGGCAAGTTAGAAAGAGGTGTGTAGAAAGGTTTATAGTGATAATTTCGACAACAAAAATGTCGAAAGTCAAAATTTCGAAAAAAAAATGTCGAAAAAAAAAATGTCGACTTTTTTTTTCAATGCATTTTTTTTTTTAAATGGGGGGTTCCCACCCAACCCCCCCTTTTTTAATTTTTTTTAAAATGTTTCCCTTTTTTCTAACTCCCGAACCCCTAAAATAAATATATAATTTAAAAAAAACGAAAGTCGACATTTTTTTTTTCGACATTTTTTTGTCGCCATTTTTGTCTGTCGACATTTTTTTTCGAAATTATGACTGCCCACCGTGTAGAAAATGTACTTAAAGCTTACCTCTGATTGCATCCATAACACGGAATCTAAAGTGTTTGAAAATGACATACAGAATGGGGCCCATTAGCAGATCATATTAACCCCATCAGACTCCACTCATCTTGTTGATTGAGTCCAGATTTATATGTGTCCAATGTGTATAGCCAATGTCGTTCCCGAAGTGCAAGCCTGCAATCTATATTGTGCTGGGCCATGCAAACAATCTTATCAATCACCCACCACTTTATTTCATTTCCATCATGTTCGCTCATTACAAAATGCTCAACCTGAGGCGCTGTCATGGTTTTGGTTCTAATTTTAGACTGATGCGCTGTGATTCTGTTTCTGATTTGTATCGACGTTTTCCCCACATATTTTTTCAAACAAGGGCATTGAATTAAATAGATCACATTAGTACTTTTACATGTACTATGAAAGTTCGAAAAGCAATCCTTCTCTTGAATCATGAAACGTCGGCGCCGGAGAGATGCAGTCTCTGGGCTTGAAGCCAAGGATAAGTCTTGCAGTTCTGTTCTGGATGAGTTGTAGAGGACAGAGAGTGGAAGTAGGATGAATGAGAAAGAGGCGGTTGCAATAGTCCAGCCTAGAGAGAACCAGGGATTTCTAGATGGTGAGCCTCTGGGGGAAAGGGAGAAAAAGTAGAATGCCTCTGAGGAGGTGCAGTTGGTAGTGGGACTTTTAAGAGATGTCTGAGATTTGAGAAGAAAAGGAGAGAGTGGAGTCAAAGATGACCCCTAGATTTTATGCCTCATTGGTAGGTCAGGGTGCCGGGCCAATGGGAAGGCCGGCTGAAGTGAAAGTGGGAAAGCGCGAGCAGGGGTCCCAATGAGGACGATCTTTGTCTTACTGGCATTCAGGCAGAAATTGTTAGCAGCACACCAAGACTGAATTGCAGATAGACAGTCAGGGATGAGCGAGGAGGAGGGGGAAGCAGAGGGTAGCCTGAAAGAGAGTTGTGTGTTATCCGCATAACACTTGAGGTTAGAGGTAAAGGTAGAGCTCCCCTGGGCCAAGTGAGAATGTACATTGTGTTGGTTTTTAATCAATTACATTGTTTGTATTTGTGATTTTGTCATCACATTTCATCTTTTCAGAGGAGCAGTAAAAAAGTCATGCCACAGAAAGAAATATCTAGACTAGCTGCACTCAAATCTCAGTCTAGCCATGTAAAAACCTTCTCATGCCTGCTTTATCAAAGAGGCCCAGTGAAAAATGTCATGCCACAGTAATAAATGGCTTGACTGTCTGTGCCAAAATGCCATTGTTCTCTAGCACCTTGAAGCTTCTCAAGTGCTAGATGGAAATACAAATAGCGGTCTCTGACCCAAATAACCGGACAGGCTCAAAGAATATGGCAAAGTACTACTTTGTTATTAACATAAAATACAGTGGGGCAATCTTGTGAACAACAGGCTGTAGTTCACACACTCACAACCAAATTTGATTATACAACGGTTTTATACCACGATATGCGTCATCTATTAAGTCTTCCTGCATGGCAGACTGTAAAACCTATTGAAGGGAGTGATTGGTTAAGGGAACATATTTGCATATATAATATGTAAGTACTAGCAATATTACTGGATGCCCCATATCTGGTTGGCACGCCACGAACCACCTCTAAATATGTATAATACTGAATGTAGCAGAAACATGGCAGCTGGTTTGTCTATGCAACATTGTATAGCATGTTGCTACATAGACCCGCTGATTGGTTGGCATGCTTTCCCAACCTTGGACTTTGGGCTTTTTAGAAGCATGTAAACAAAACGAAACTCAAGTGATGAGAGTAACGTCATACTATTCCTCACTTTCCGAATTAGTCCATCATGTCTCATCACTCAGGCCCCAAGCTAAGGCTTGTCCTTTGTAGTTTACATTGAAGCCTGTTCTGTGTTCTGGGACATTCAAGTGAGTCTAGGCACACCATTATCTTTGTTTGCGCTTAATGAATATCCCTTGTTTTTGACTTCTGAATCATGTGTGAGGAGACCACAAATGTGTCCATTTCGACCTTCTATTTACTGCTATTTGATTCAATGAAGCTGAGTGCCATTACCATCCTTGGCCCCCTGGAGACTTGCTCACTCTATATTGAAAAGGTTTTCTGCATCTTTAATTGTCCAATACTTGGCTCTTGCAGATGTTTTCCTCTTTACTTCATCTAAGACAAATATGTCTTATGTACGTGGCTTATCCTTTTGACTCCCTTTGTGCTTTGCAATTATTCCTTGGAGTAGCATCCTTGATCTCAAGCAAATAGACTCATCTTTATTTCTCACACAAGGCTGTTTTTCCAGTGTCTGCTGACTCTGCATCCCCGGTATGTCGCTGGGGTAGCTTAATTGGTTTCAATATAAATCCAACATCCATCTTTTCATCATAGCCGCCCTGCCACGTTATGTATTCTTCTTCAAAAAGCCTCTATATGTCTCGACTAGCTTGTGTTTCTGCATATACACTCATTAGTCAGCAGGTTCCTTTACATTCTTTACATACATGACTTCTTCTTATTTGATTATGTTTCCCTTGTTACTTCAGTTACATCTTTATTCTTTGAGTATTTGCATATCATTTCAGTGCATCTTAGTATCATTTCTACATGACGTCACTCTGCTTTTGTCAGATTTTATTTATAGATCTTTGATGTCTAATGATGTGTGCAGGTATCCTTCAACCCTCTCAGTGCGAGGGAACATTCAATATGATTGTCTTGAGTGCATATCATCTCTCATTTACTCGATGGAGCATTGGGCTGATACCTGCTGTTCCACATAAGGCTCTTCTCCTGCTGTTCCAATATGACGGAGGTGAGGGGTGGGAGCTAGGGATAACCTGCTCATCTTCATTCTCCCTCTGGTTGAGTCCTCGACCACCCCCTCTTCTTCAGTCTTCTTTATCTTCTCTTCATATCTAGGTTTCTTTGGTATCCATAATATTTTCATCACCCCCCCTCCCCTCCCAGGTCACCTACATTCTTTATATGCTCATCTACACTCCTGGTCAAGTGAAAGCATTCTCCAGTTTGTTGACAGAATACCCAACGTCCTACATATTTCTTGTGATCCTCAGGTTAGTAGAACCTGTTCCTGGGGGTGCCAGGGAACCTTTCTTTATGTTCTCATGGGTGGTGCCTTCAGTCTGTGGTGTATAATTTCCATTCACATCAATCATTATCTGTAACAAGCTTCTCTCTTTCTCACCTGTTTTTCCTTGCTTGTGGTCTTCTTGGATACGGCTTCCTTCTTCCTCATTGTCCGAGATTTGTACAGGTTGGAGTGCAAGTCTTCGGGTTCCAGCATGGGTAACCGGCTGTTCAAGCCAGATAGCGAGCGTGGGTAACCGGCTGTTCAAGCCAGATAGCGTTCAGTATCCAGGAATGTTAGCCACAAATCCAGGAAGGAGGATGGGCAAGTGTCCTATGCTCAGAGGATGTTCGAGACACTTCGGAACGAGCGCAAGACTGGGTCCGGGATGTGGGATACAGCTAGCGGGTAAGGTAAGAATTTGGATGGGGGTTCCAGGAAGGGAGAAAAAAGGATAAGAACTGGAGATATCACACTTAATGGACTTGAAACATATGTCTAGCAACTCCAAGCAGTTGCGTTGAGACGCGCAGAGCCGCGGGGGCGTGCCTGTTTTGTAGGAAGCAGAGTGTTGCGCGCAAAGGCTAGAGCGCAGCATTTCCGGGCTGTCGGCCATCTTGGAGGAGTCACTGAGCTCATGCCGTGGTGCATCATGGACCACGAGGTCCAGAAGGGCCGAATTCGGTGGTTCATGACAGTATGCCTCCTCCTGAACCCAGAACCACCGGGTTTGCCCGGGTGGACTCGATAAAACCTTTGTATTAGACGGGGGCGTTCATGTTTGAGACTGGTTCCCAAGTGCGCTCGCTGGGGGGGTATCCCTTCCATTCTGCCAAATATTGGAGCTGACTCTGTCTGTATCTGGAATCACATATCCTGGAAACCTCAAACTCCATCTGGTCATTGATGATCACAGGGTTAGGTCTAGGAGTAGTTCTGGTGGACTGTACATATGGTTTCAATAAGGAAGTGTAGAAAACCGGATGTATTCTCTTCCAGGATTCTGGAAGCTGGAGCCGAAAGGCCACTGGGTTGATAATTTCCTTAAGGGACAAAGGTCCATAATACTTGGGAGCCAGTTTGTTAGGCTGCAGGTGTCGAGGAAGAAGTTTTGAAGATGGCCAAACCTTATCCCCGACTGCAGAAGAAGGGCTAGGTCTTCGCTTGGTGTCTGCATATCGTTTGACTTTTATCCTGGCCTTTTCCAGGTGTTCCTTAGCGTTTCTATGTATGTTTACCAGTGTTTCAATCCAGGAATCAACTGCAGGGACCGGGTAGGATGTGGTAGAACAGATGGTAGAATCGAAGGATGAAATCCTTGACTGCAAAAGAAAAGACTTGTCTTGATGGCCGAATGATCGGAATTGTTGTAAGCGAATTCAGCTATGGGAATCAAAAGCGACCAATCATCCTGACCGTGGTTGCAAAACAGTGGAGGTACTGTTCTATGGTCTGATTTACTCATTCTGTGATCCCATTAGTCTGAGGATGATATCCTGAAGATAATGCACGTTGGATGCCTAATATTTGGCATAGTTGTTTCCAGAACTGGGATATATGCTGAGGTCCTCTGTCAGAGATGATCTTGGAAGGTAATCCATGGAGCCTAAATATGTGCTTTATGAATATTCCAGCCAATTCATGTGTGGAAGGCACTTTAAACAATGGTGTGAAGTGAGCCATATAGGTAAACAAATTGATGGTAACCATTATGGTTGTATATCCTCTGGATGGGGGTAATTCCACTATAAAGTCTGTGGCAATGATTTCCCAAGGGCGTGTTGGTAATGCGGGTTGATGTAGGAGACCAGCAGGTTTTCTGTTGTCATGTTTGTTCTGATTGTAGACTGCACAAGATTAGATGTAAGTTCTTATGTCAGCAATCATTTTCGGCCACCAGAATTGTCTCTGTATGAGACGGAGAGTGGTGGTGATGCCTCGATGTCCCGAATGGAAAGCTTCATGGCAGAGATTCATGATTTTGTCTCTCAGTCTTTGTGTGGGTATGGCCTACCGTTTGTCCTTGAAGAGATAACCATCTTTTGTTATTAAATTCCATTGATTGTTCCTGGTGTATTCCTCCCAGAAATCGGAAGAAGGTGTTCTTGCACGAATGTCTTCCAGGAGGGAAAATGCTTGTGCCACAAACACGGTATTAGGGACCATCTTTGGAAAGGCCCGGGCTTCGACAGACTCGTAGTCAGGTCGCCTAGATAAGGCATCTGCGACAATGTTATTAGTTCCAGGGAAGTGATGAATTTAGAATTGGTACTGGGCAAAAAAAAAAGGCCCAACGGGCTTGGAGACTGTTTCTGCATTCCAGGGACTGTAGGACTTGCAAGTTTCGATGATCTGTTTGTACTTGCACTGGGTGTTTAGCACCCAGGAGTAGATGGCGCCAGTCGGTGAAGGCTTGTCGGATGGTCAATAACTCCTTCTCCAGGACGGAATAATGGCTTTCACTGGGAGTCAAAGTGCGGGATAGGTAGGCAATAGGATGTTCCATCTTGTCTTCGAATTCCTGTTTTAAGACCGCCCCAATGGCATAGTCAGAAGCGTCTGTTTCCACCAAAAAGGGCCGACCTATGCCGGGTTGAGCCAGGATTGAACCTTCAGTGATTTTTATTTCAGTTGTTGAAAGGCCCTCTCTTGAGCAGTAGACCATTTAAATGGTGTATCCTTCTTTAGGAGTGCCACTATGGGATCCACTATGTCAGAAAATGTGGGAATGAATTTTCTGTAGAAATGTGCGAGTCCGAGGAAGGATTGAATCTGTTTCACAGTGGTGGGTGTTGGCCAAGAAAGTATGGAGTCGATCTTGGCCGAATCCATCCCTATTCCTTTGGGGCTGTGCACAAATCCAAGATAATGAACGGTTTGGGCTTGAAAGAGACATTTTTCGGGTTTGGCCAGGAGTTTGTGTTCACGTAAATGTTTTAAGACTGCTTTTACATGTTCTTGATGAATCTGGGGGTCCTTGGAGTAAATCGGTATATCATCCAAGTACATGATGACAAAAAGGAACAGCATATCTGAGAAAACTCTATCCATGAATCGTTGAAAGACCGCGGGGGCGTTGGCGAGACCGAAGGGCATTACCAGATATTCAAACTGGCCAAAAGGAGTTCTGAAGGCCGTCTTCCATTCTTCACCTTCCTTTATTTGAATGAGATGGTAAGCACCCCTAAGGTCGAGTTTAGTGAAGATGACAGCACCACAAACTGCCTCCAGGATGTCAGAAATGAGTGGTAGCAGATAGCGGTCTTTGAGGGTACATTGGTTGAGACCATGGAAATCCAAACAGGGCCAAAGTTCTTTAGTGTCTTTCTTTGGAACGAAGAATAGGGAAGCACCGGCTAGAGATTTTGAAGGCCGGATGGTCCCATTTGCCAGGTTGGTATCCAGGTAGTCTCGTAAAGCCCTTTTTTCGGGTTCGGATAATATGAACATTCTCCCAAATGGAATCACTGCTGAGGCATCTGTGTCAATGGCGCAATCCTCAGGTCTGTGGGGTGGAAGAGCTTGAACAATGGTTGTTGAAAACACATCTGAGTACGTTTGATAGATCTCGAGTACTTGGCTAATGTTGGACACACTTAAGGATGATTGCTTGTGGTTCTGGGAGTTCACTGGTAGGTTTTGCAATGTGTCCTGAGACAAGCGGTGGGACATAGAAAATTCAGAATCTAGAAATAGGGATCCGGCTGTCCAGTTGATGTAAGGATTGTGCTTCTGAAGCCAGGGAATGCCTAGAACCATGGGCTAATGAGCAGCCTTTATGATGTTAAATCAAATCAGAGCTTTTCTTGATGGCTGTTTATTGAGAGTAGTAATTCTTTGGTTTGATGAGTAATCCTTTCTTGCGGAGAAATTGGTCCACGGAAGGCACTCAATTGCATAGGTTCTGGATCTGAGGCACGTGGAGCGGGTGTTTCCTTGGAACAAGGGTATTCTGTGGTTGTTCTTGGGGGTGTTGTCTTAGCCTTTCTTTTCTCTGCCTTTCTCTCCTGGATCCTGAAGTCTGTCTGTAGGGAAAGGTCCATGAGGGCCTGGAAGGAACTCGGGTGGGCTACTCTGGCTAGCTCGTCCTTTACCTCATCATTCAAACCCCTTCGGAATAGAGTGAAAGTGGCATCTTGAGACCAATCGGCTTCTTTAGCTAGCTGCTTGAGGCGAGTCACGTAAGTGAGCATATCCTAACTCTCTTGCTGGAATTCAAGAAGTCTTTCTTGTGTACTGTAGACAAGTTCTGGTCGATCAAACATGGCCTTAAGGGCTTCCACAAACCCATCATAATTATCCAAGAGCGGGTCTCCCAAATTAACTAAGGGAGTCGCCCATGTTAAGGCATTGCCCGTGAGGTGAGATATCATGAATCCGACCTTCGCTCATGGCGTGGAAAAATAGTAGGGTTTGAAAGTGAAGTGCAATAGGCAGGAATCAAGGAAGTAATGCAGGGACTTGGAAGATCCATCATATTTGTCCACTACACCCCCTACCAGGGTGCTTTCTTTTACCACGGACTCCCGGGACAGGACAAGCTGTTTTAAGGCTGCATTTTCGGCCTTGAGGTTTTGGACCTCTGTGGTTAATTCTTGCATACCTCTCATGAGGTCTTGAACTGCAGCTTCCATGTTTGCTTCTGTATTAGGTTTTAGGCGTCTCAATCTGTCACAAGCTTCTCTCTTTCTCACATGTTTTTCCTTTCTTGTGGTCTTCTTGGATGTGGCTTCCTTCTTCCTCACTGTCCGAGACTTGTACAGGTTGGAGCGTAAGTCTTTGGGTTCCAGCGTGGGTAGCCGGCTGCCTAAACAACATAGCGTTCAGTATCCAGGAATGTTAGCCACGAATCCAGGAAGGAGGAAGGGCAAGTGTCCTATGCTCAGAGGATGTTCAAGACACCTCGGCACAAGCGCAAGACTGGGTCCGGGATGTGGGATACAGCTAGCGGGTATGGTAAGAATTTGGAGGGGGGGTTCCAGGAAGCGAGAAAAAAGGATAAGAACTGGAGCTAACACAGTTAACAGACTCAAAACATACAATTAGCAACTCCAAGCAGTTGCGTTGAGACGCGCAGAGCCGCAGGGGCGTGCCTGTTTTGTAGGAAGCAGAGTGTTGCGCGCAAAGGCTAGAGCGCAGCGTTTCCAAGCCGTCAGCCATCTTGGAGGAGTCACTGAACTCATGCCACGGTGCATCATGGACCACAAAGTCCAGAAGGGCTGAATTTGGTGGTTCATGACATTATCTTCATATCAACAGCTTTCTTAGCTGTCTTCTGCCATTGTCCCAAAATGATCCTTATGAGACAGTATCCTAGAAATACCAACACTAGTATTGCTCTGATTAGCTTAAAGGCATTTGTCAGCCAAGTTGGAATCTACAACAATAGAGACGAAACCCAGTCATCCCCTTCTGTCTGATCTACTTCATCCTCCATTTTTGTATGCAGGGTTGTCAGCATAGTTATTGCTTCTGTCAGTGTTCCATTTTATCCATCATGGAAAGGTATAAAAAGTACAGCAAGAAGGCCCAACCTTGGTGTGCACGCCTCCTTCAATTTCTGTAATTAAATCCAGGACATACCTGTTCTGGAGGGTCATAAGCCTAATGGCCCTCAGTTCTTCTCTGATTGAATTAACTCCTTTTATTATTGAATTAATAGTTTGTAACAGCCCCCATCAGGCAATCTGAAGCCACTTGGAATTCACTGCAGTATGAAGTCCTGACATAAATATAGATGTCATTATCATTGCCATCTTGCTGAATAATATATGCTCATATGATATGTCATTATAGACTTTTATTGACTTTTAGGAGAAATAGTTCTCCCTCTTCAATCGGTGGAGGTTGAGTTTCTGGTGTTCATCTATCTTTGAAAATTCATCAATATTGAGATCACTTTGAGGAATCACTAATGCAGGAACGTGTGTGACTATAATGGAGCATACCCCTCCCCAATTGTTAGGCAACTGCATTTAAGCTCTGGATCCACAGGCCCAATATCTGCCCATCAGCACAGCAGTGCCCCCATTCATTCCTGGTACTTCAAGCACCTCCCTAAATCCTTTATTTTCTCCAACCAGAACCAAGCCTTCATTCTTGAAACATTTTGTCACATTTTATTTGTGGTATTATAGGCATCGGTCCCACTTCATTGTCAACCAATGTTAGTAGTTTAGAGTACTTGGCCCATGACTTCAAACACATGTCATTTACTATTTGCACTATGTTTACTGGTTCCTTCTTCAATAAGAGTGCAGGGCAAGAAAACATTCCTTCTTCCCATCCTGTACTGGTGGCAACTCGTCCATACACCAATAGCTGAGGTCTTTCCCAGCATCCTGGTACTGCTAATCTTTCCACTATGTCTGAACCTTACATCCTCTTCATTTCGACAACATTTATAAATTCTCCAATCTGGGATGGATAAATATGTTTTTTGTAGTCCCAACCTATTCTCTTCTCCATCCTTTGTGTTTTCACATAAGTATCTTCATATGGAAATGTTCCCCTTGATCGCCATCATAGGGTTGCCCATTTTCCTTTGAATTGTCCTGTAGTTGTGCATGCTGCTAGAAGACTAAGGCACTTTGCATCATGTGCAGGCATTTCCTTTCCAATAAATGTTCTGCTGCATTCATGGCATAGGGGATGAGAGAACACATGTAGCCGCATTCATCTGATGTTCTCTCTCCCACCTCCTTCAAGTGCTGGTACCATGGGTTATTCTATAAGTGAGCAGAATTCTCAAGATATGGATTTATATCTTCATGATCCTCCACATTATCTCTTTTAACTCAAATAATATGTTTATTAAAGTTAGGGAAGATGCTGCTTGTGCATTTATTAGGGATCATGAAGAATGTTTCATTGTCCACCACTGTATGTGCATTTGTAATCAACATTTGTCTAAATTCCATAATAATAAATGAGAAAAGACAAATCATAAGAAAAAATGAAATCACAATTACCATTCCAGAAAAACTCATCAACTTTCTTTTTGTGTTTAAAGGTTTTTTTTTAAATCAAATCTTACAAGAAGAGATGACAATATAATATTTAACTAGTGAGAAATAAAGCCTTGCATGACTACACAGTCATTAATCACTAACATTTCAATTTAAAAGGGGGGGTGTGAATACATTTATTATGAACGAAGGCATAACATAACAGAAACAGGACATGCACATAAGGAGTGCTGAATCTGAGGATGGGGAGGGGAAAAAGGGGGAGAGTGTGTGACGAGTATTAGATAAATGACTATTAAACTACCAATAATGTGCAAGAAATTCAATAAAGGGTTTCCATTTACGTTCATGCTTGTGTAATAGAGACACAGTAGAGGCGTTACACCTTTCTAGTCTGTGAGTAGTGCATGTTAAGTTCCATCTCAGTCTTTAATGAAGTTTATCTACATTTTTCCAGTTGGATGAAAGTGTTCTGATAGCTAACATAATAAATATATCAAACAAGAAGCTTCCAGCAAAGAGAGCTTGAGGACAGGAGTCAATTGAAATGTTGAAAATACTTTTGAGTGTTTTCCAAACCTCAAGCCAAAAGGATGAAACACATTTACAGTCAAGAATCATATGCTTAAAGGATCCAGAAAAGTGATCACAGCTCCAACAATTGTCATTGGCAAAAGGCCACACTTAAAAGATGTAGAGGAGTAACAAATATGCTGTGATGGAAGAAGAACATTGTTTGTTGTATGTTTGCCAAAGGTGTGATTTTAGATATGCGGTTCCACACTTTAGGCCATTCCAGATGATTATCCATTAGCATGCAGTCTTGTTGGAAGGCTAAAAGACCGTCATGCAATATGTTTGAAAAAGGGTTTTGTCGAAGAGTTTTGTAGCATAAAGAGACAGACATGGCCGGTTTGTAGAGAGATTGTAGCCTTTCAGCATTTAGAGTTGTGGTTTTATTGATGTGAAATCCGTAGTTTTCAACAATTGTGTTAATAATAGACAAGAATGAACATTAAATCTATCAACAAGTACATCAAAATTGACTGGAGGACCTTGAACAAATAGCTGATCAAGATATTTATTACCCATAGAGAGCCATGGCTTCCAAAAAAGTTATTTTTTATTGATTCTAATTAAAGGATTGGACCAAATATATGATGAAATGTAATGGCGGGACTCAGGGCCGTCACAAGTGGGGTGCCGGGGGGGCAAACTGCCCTGGGTCTCGCGCTTGTGGGGGTCCTCACAGCACCCCCTCCTAAGCAGAAGGCATCACAGTCCACCCATGTCCTTTATTGTGAAACCATTTGGCTCTGCAACAAACAGAAAAATATGGGTGACAGCTCAGAAGTGAGCTCTGCTGCCTCCCATTATTCAGTGGACAACGTAGACATGCTGAGTGAGAAGAGAGGACTCCTCTCCTGTCAGGCACCATGTCTACATGTCAGAGTGAAGGGAGGGCCATCCGGCTGCACAGGTGCTTTTGAAGGGTACATGGAGGTAAGGTAAGTGTTTTTTTTATTTTAAATTAAATGTGTAGATGTGTATTTAAATTAAATTAGTATTTATATGTGTATGAATGCATGCATGTTGGTGTTTATGTTTGTGTCAATGCTGTGTTTGGTTTTATGTATGCATGCATGCAAGGAGTTGTGTGACTGGTGGATGAATGCATGGGTGAAAGTGTTGTATGTGAGTGTGTGTGCAGCCCCACCCCTAAATGTAGCCGCCCTGCAGTCCACTTCATTAAGGAATGGGTTCATGGCATCAGAGGTGCACCTAGGGTAACATTTCAGGGGACACTTGAAATGTTGGGAGAGGCGCTAACTTCAGAGGCTGTGAAGGAGGGGCAAGCTTACTTGTGTGGGGGCATCTAACATCTTTCCACATTCAAATGAGACTATTCTGGTGAAGCTTCAATGTTACAAGCAGCTAACTCTCGCCTTAATTTCTGAAACATCACACTTAAAGACTGCAGTGAGAATGAGATGTCTTATGTCACCACTTCCCTTCTAATCACTCCCCTGGCATGCAAGTGCTAACCCCACATCACAATTTCAATTACCTAAAAATGTATGCATATGAATGCAGGTGCTAACTGTAAAATGTTTTATGTTAGTAAATGCAGGGTCTTTGTTAACAGCGAAGCCCAGGCACCATTTACTGTTTGTGTACTGTTCCGTCTGGCCACGGCTCTGTTGGTCAGCTTGGCAGGGGCTGGATGACAGTTTTGAAAGTGGATAGTGAGTGGGGCCAATAAACCCATTGTGCTGTTGTTCTCCCCACGTAGGGATGGCATCTGGGCCTTTAAGCTTTTACGGTTGAAATGGGCACCCAAGCAGCTGCCCCCATGTTGGCAGTCTTATGACACAGCCACCTACTGATAATCTGCAGCTTTTAACCACCTTGCTGCATTATTTTGACTTCATTATTGATTTAAGCACTTCACGGGTGCCTTGGTCTATTTTTCCAATCAGTAAGGCAAGGGGTGCCCCCAAACATCAAAAAGAAATGGGCCCCCACCAGCCCTGACACATCTTCAGCCACCCATGCTAGATTTCTCTCCATATTCCCTGAGCCAAGCTAGGAAGCTGAATAGCTTTTGCAACTTCCCTTTTGCCACTAGTCATTCCTTTCACCCCAATTCAGAGGCTGTTTATTTTCATAATGCTATGCTAATCTCTGGCGAGGTGGGCTATCTAAAAGCTGAGACCAGAAGTTAAGACTTTGCTTTTATCAAGTGAGTTTGGTGATATTGCATGGATAGGTTTGTGTGCTCTGCATGTTTGATGCTGATGCCACTCCTGAATGAGTGCTACGGGCTGGCGACACATCGAAAGATGCCTTCTGCCTCAAAGTGGCCAGGGACTGGCACCGCCCATGAAGCCAGGTTAAGTCAACAAAGCCCTACATTTCATGATGGGGCTAGAGCCTGATCTGCTCAATGGAAGCCAAAACGATTCAGTGGTGGAAATAGTCTTTTTTTCTGGGGCATCCTCCTACTGCAATGAAAGAGGCCAGGTCCAGCGATGGGAGTAAAGTTCAAAATCGCCATCTCTTTTAAACCTAAAAAATGCACATCAATATTTCCTGTACAGTGCAACATTGACAAGGGATTTCACAGAGCTCCCGCTCAGACCCTCAAGTGGTCTTGTGGGGAAGTGTCTCACTTTGGAACCTAGCGACCATGGTTTAAATCCCCGTCCAACATCGTTTAAAGCACGAACACAACATGTGTACATAGGTTTCCCAGATTTTGAAGCTGTATCTGAGATCTGGTGAGTAATTTTTTGCCAGATCCTGGATCTGAGAAGATCCTTCCCAATGACAGCATTGAGTACAGATAGGAAGAAATGGCATATGAGGAGGGACACAAAGCGTATAGATGTTGTTAAGTTATTTGCCCACCCATTGACTTCTCATGCCCATGCTAATCCATATGGCAATTCTCACTTAGTTCCTGCCCTCCCCACCCAAAACACCTCCTCATTGGAACTATTTGAGCTAGCTTTATTCAAGCCCTGCCATCAATCTTAGCCCACAAAGAGCCTGCAAGTGTCTTCTGAAAGTGAATGACTTCATTGGAGTTATAAACACGGAACTGGTATAATAAAAATGTCTTGATCAGGTCTGCCTTCAGCCACTTAATTTAAAAGCACCTTGCGTGTCTTTTGCTGAAGTCTTGTTAAAAACAAACATTGGCAAAGCTGACAGTTTTTGCTTGTGCATAAGTATTAGGCATTTGCCAGGCGCTGCTAAAGCTGCTCGGGTACTCAAACCATTTCGCACATGGTACCATCAACGGCCTGCTAATACCAATACAGAAGTGCCTTTCCCATGCCTACACGAAATCACAAACTGTTAGCATTGCCAATGTTCTTTTGCTTTACCATTGATGCACAGGACTTTGCATCAAGGTTAAAGCAAACATACTCCGTGGCTAAATGGCCCCACATTGAATTAAGGCCAATCCAGCCACTAATAACATTTATGGTGCACAGTCAGCCTAGACATACCTTCTGTGGCCTGGCATTTATACTGGCCAGGAGACCATACATGGTAATAATGGCATATATTGATGCAGCCTGCATGGACATACATGGGAACAACAAGCATGAATATATTTTTATACTAGCATATGTTGTGTCGAAAGCGGAATGAAATGTTTTGGGAAATGTTCCTGTGCACGGTTTGTGAGAGGAGGGAAGAGGAACATTTACCATACATAAAAGATATAGAACTAGAACAATGGGTGAAATCATCATTTTAATGGATTCTAATCTACCCCACCATGAGAGGTACAGAGGGGACCAGGAGCTAGTGTGTTCCTCTATTCTCAATGGAAGATAAATGGTGTTACATTTAATGATGTCTTTGATAGAGGAGGAGATATGGATGCCAATATATGTAAAACTATTTGGACCCCATTTCATACCCATGTTTAATATTTGGTGTTTGGTACAGTGCACATTGAGAGGTAGAATTTCTGACTTGTCTGTATTCAGTTTATATCCTGAGACAGCTGAGAATTGAGAAATGATATCTAAGATAAGTGGCAAGGAAGTATCAGGATCTTTAGGTAGTAATAAGATATCATCAACATGTGCTGCCAGTTTAATTTGTATGTTACCATGTTATACCTTTAATATTAATATGTTGTCTTATTTTTTCAAAAAAGAGTTCTAGGACTAAGATAAAAAGGAGAGGAGAAAGAGGACATCCTTTGCTAGTGCCTCTGAATAAGGGGCAATATGGGGATATATGTCCATTAATGAAAATGGAGGTCAACAGATTGGAGTAAAGTACTTTAACCATTGCTAAGAATGGGCTTTCAAGAACATGGCATTTGAGGGCTTCGAACATATAGTTCCATTTGACTCAATCGAATGCTTTCAAAGCGTCGAGGGCAACTGCTGCGAATGGGTCATTAGATCCATGAATATAGTCTAAAGAATTTAGAATCAATCTTATTATGGAGGAGGACAGTCTCCCTTTAATGTAGCCTACATGATCCTGTTTAACTAGTTTAGGCAGTATCAATAAAAGTCTGTTGGCTAAGATCTTCGAAAAACAAAATAGCAATCCGTGTTGATGAGGGCAATAGGCCTGTAACTTTGGGGAGGTTCGGGATCTTTACCCTGTTTGGGGAAGACCATGAGCATTGCCTCCAAGAACAATTCTCAAGCCCCACCTTCTTGGATAAATTGAGAGTAAAGTTAATTAAGTTTAGTTACTAAAATATCTTTAAAATGTGCATTAGAAATCACTGGAATATCCATCTGGTCCAGTGGCAGTACCTTTTTTGAAGTCCTTGATGGCTTTATGAATTTCGCTAATGTATATGGGGACATTGAGCGATTGAAGATTGACTAATGGACACATAGAATTAAGGGTGTCCTGAAGACATTTCCGTAATGGCTCGTTATTAGGAGACGTTTTGGAAGTGTATAGTTTCTTATAAAAATCAGAGAAGACTTTGGTAATTTCTTTATCTGAAAATGTTCTATTGCCAAGCAATCTTTTATAACTGCAATCATGGTTTTTGCTTTTTTAAGTTTCAGTTAGGAAGCCAATGACTTACTTAATCTATTAGAGACTTGGTAGATTTTAGCTTTGTATTTTAAAAGATGATCACAGGAGTATTGGGTAACAATTTAATTGTATTGAACCCTAGGTTTGATATTGGATTTCAAGATTATTACTGAGTTGGTGAGTGAATATTGAGATTCAAGGGCTTTAAGTACTTTTAGAATATTCTCAGACTCTAATTCGAGCACTTTCTTTTTATTGGCCACAAAGGAAATAATGTGTCATTGAAGGACCGCTTTGTAGCAGTCCCAGTTGTTAGAGGCTGAGGTGTCTTGGCTTAATGTTTCTGAGAAATAATTATCATGTTGTTGTGATATGAAGGAAGTAAAGGTCTCATCTTTGAGGAAGGCTGAGTTGAATCTCCTTCTGTTAAGGTTCCTAAACTTTTTCTTAGAGGATAATTGTATATGAACAGGTGCATGATCAGATAATGCTACACAGTCAATTTTGGCATCTAAAAAGCAAGTCGCGAGGGGTTTGGATATAAATATGTGGTCCAATCTAGATAGAGTTTTGTGAGGACTAGAGAAGAATGAGAATTCAGAGTCAGAAGGGTGAGTATTACGCCAAGTGTCCATAAGGCCTAACTTTGAAATACATTTTGTGAATTGCATATGGGATTTGGTGGGTTTATAGCGAATATTGGATTTCTTATCCAAGTATGGGTCTATGATCTTGTTGCAGTCCCCATAAACAATCAGATTATTAGGTTTGATACGATATATTATAATATGATATGGCATTATACACAAGTGTTTCAAGGCGTGACGAGGCAAGGGAGGGGAACAGAGGGAAGACAGAGACAATGATCTTACTAGGTCAGGTGACATTGAGATCATGCAAATGCAGAGGAGGTGGGGAAGGAGAAAACTGTGAGGAGGGGGGGGGAGTGCAGTACATAGGATAAACAGCAAATACATAGAAACAATAAATAGGAACTATAATAAGAAGTGCGGCCTGCTGGTGGCAGGCGCAAAGGTAAGTGCAGACATCAGGAGTAAAGTGCTGGTAGTGGCTGTATGGATATAGAACCAGCCCCAGAGTGCAAGGGTTGCCCTTCAATTACAGATGAAGACATGGTTTTTAAGTTGCACCCAAAAGAAGGTCTCTGACGATGTAGGTCCGTAGATGTTGAGGACAGTAAATTCTGTGGAGTCTACTAAAAGTTTTACAGTTACCCATCTACCTATATCATTGGATTAATTTGATAATACTTGACAATTACATTTCTTGTTAATTAGAGTTATAACACATTGTTTCTTCCCATTGGCTGCACTAGAGAAGAATTGACCAACCCAATGACGCTTAAGTTTGGCCGATTCTACGTTCAAAAAGTGAGATTCCTGAATTCAGGCAATGCAGGGTTTGGTTTTGTTAAGGTGAGAGAGAATGTTCTGTCATTTGATAGGGTTATGTAACCCTTTAACATTCCACGTTGTTACTTTGAATGTATAAAATTACAGCAGGCTATTATACATGAAACAAAACTTAGGAATGCAATAGTTATGAGTAGTACAAGAAATGCTTTGGCAGTTATATTGAACCAATGAATAGATATTGTTTTCAGAAAGGTGGTAGACTTCATGGGCGCACTCGACAAAGACACATAAGACATGAAACAAAAAAGGGAGTGGGGAGACTAACGAAATCAGCATGGATAACATCAAACCAGAGAAAATAGCCTCAAAAACAGTTGTGGCGAACAGGAAGCGGCCACATCAATCCATGCTGAGCAAAAAGAAGAAAAATGGGGGATGGAAAGCCTCTGAGAAGATGGCCATCCTCACACCCCGCTCCGATGTGGAAACTTTATGGCGAAGGTTAGTAGTGAAAAAGGAAACATAAGTAATATCGATCAAGTAGGTGGTCTTTATGTGTCCATATCATCTCGCTTCTGATTTTAGATTAATTGTCTTAGGGCAATAGAGTCTTGAAAGGTAGATGTGTGGCCATTGAGGGTCACTTTAAGAGTAGCTGGGTGTATGATACCGTATCCTGCATTGAGTTGTTTAAGAGCAGGTCTAAGAGCGAGGTGTTTTTTCCTTCTGGTCGCTGTAGCATTCGATACGTAATGAAGTAATTCTGAGTAATGAAGATCTTTCTACTATTCCAGCTAAGATGTTTTGTCAATTTGGCTTTCTCCAGTTTCAGAAGTACATGAGTATAATCCAATAGGACAAGTAAAATGGTTCTAGAAGAGCTGTTGCTAGTGCTGTTGGAGGGCTGCATTGAGATCATTGGACCAATCTGGTGAGCCCTTTGGATGTTCAGCTGATTAGACGGCGGTAGTTCTAGGAGCTTCGTTAGGAGAGTATAGAGTAATAAAATTGGATCATCTCCTTCGATACCCTCTGGTAGTCCAACAATTCGTAGGTTGTTCCTTCTATTACAATTTCCAAAATTTTCAGTATGCTTCTGCAGGAATTTAACAGTATTCTCGAGCACTTGAACTGTAGCTGCAACGTCTTCAGCATTACTCTCTGCTCAACTTCTGTGATTCTTGCTTCAAAGGTATACCGCTTGTCATCTATTTGTTGTAATATGACGTTGGCTGCTTCCATAAAGGGCTTCAGAGTCTTCAATTCCATGAGAATGGCTTGCATGGTTGACTCCAGAGTGTCCTCATTATGCGTCAGCGATTCACTTTTCTGTCTCTTGTTTGAAGGAGAAATGGGTATTTCTTTGACTTGGCTTTTCTTAGATGACATGTTGGAAAAGTTAATATAATGCCCCACTTACCTTTGATTATTTGCTCGCTACGCACGCTTTGATGAAGCAGTGGCAGAGGGGTATATTTCTTGTTCGCAGAATTCAATTCCCAACACGAGCTTGCGTAGCACGCCAATTAGAAGAAGAGGAAATCAGCTAATGTTCAGCTCTAAATTCTTGAAAGCGTTTAAATCACTATGTTTAAAAGTACCGTCTGAGTCTTAAAGTGACATACTTAAATTTCTCCAATTGCACGTTAAATTGTTATAGATGTCTTCATATCAAGTGAACAAACATTTTTCAACATGACCAAATGACTGCGCACAGTTATAAGACAAAGTAGGCGCTAATGTTTAGCTATATGTTCTTTAAAGCAAGTAGCCACTTTATTTTGTAATGGCAACCATGCTCTTATGTGAGCTAATTATCATTCACCCATTGCACATAGAAAGGTAAAGATATTTCCATTATAGATGACATTTCAAATTATTACAGTTGCCACGATGTCTGCGCAAAATAATAAAATATGAAAGCCAGCAAACGTTCACTCATATGTATTTAATAGGATTTGACAGCTGTAATTTAGAAATGGCAAATGCATCTTTATGTGGAGGAATTATATTTTCAGCTTTATATTTAATTGGTGCCTGCACCTTTTCCTGTTGAGGAGTATAGTAGTAAAGCTGCAATAAGATTCTGGGCCTGTGTTATGAGAGAAATAGCCACCTGCTTCATCGATGTGTCTTATCTTGCGCTCGATCCCAGCCAGCTGACTAGAATGTCTGCGTGTGAGTCACAGGACTTCCCGGCTTGCAGGCCCAGCTCCACATCGAACACAGAATATCTCGCTCAGTCACAGCGACGGAAACAGGATACCCCACATACCACCAGGGAAGTTTGCCAGGTAAAGAAAAGCATTTCTTGAGGGAAATTAAGCGGCAGTAAAAGAAAGAAGGGATAAAAACGTGATTACTGAGAGGGAGCGTACGGATGAAGCTGTCATCCCGCACAGGGCTTACCACGCCCCCCTCCATCGACTTTCTTCATGATAATAAGTCTCTCATGTTTTGGAACATTTCCATTTTGTTTAAATTCAATATGTAAATGTGCTATTCTCTGTAACTCACACTTTTATATCAAGAACTGTAAAATAATTGCTACAATAATTCAGAAAATGATATGATTGTTTTTAGGATTGCCAAGAAATGTTATAGTGAACACATGTTGTTTTATAGGTGAAAATAGGATACAAGAATGTGTGCAATATATTATCATGGGTAGCATAGAAGATGCACTGTGTTGCTTGTCTTTGGCTACAGTGCATCGACACATTGGGACTCATTATAAGGTAAGCTTGCTGGTACCATTGTTACCGGACTGGCAAACTATGAGGTCTGCTCGCAGGTGCCTTTTCGCCTGCCAGGTCTGACCTGGTGGGCGGACCGGCACCCACCAGTAGACCATGTTAGATGTACCGGCACCATTCACGAATGGTAGCGGTGCATCCGGCCTCCCTATTCCCATTGAGCCCTATGGGGCTCGATGGGAATGGGCAACATTATTTTCTGGTGCCTGGGAATGGGCAATTGCCTATTCCCGGGTGCCTGAAAAAAAATGACTGTGGCGGCTGGCACGTCTATCGCCGGAGTCATAATGAGGCCCATTGTTCCTTTTGCCTAGATAAAAAAGTTCGAGGATAGCTGCAAGTTCATTAATTCCTTATGAGATTTAAGAAATAACGATTTTTATTTCAATTGTGTTTTATTATTCCATCAACTCTTTTTCTTTGCTCTTGGTTGCTGATCTTAGATGCAGGAGGGCTTTGAGATTGCTCTTTTTGTACCATTTGATGTCATGCCGATGCAGCCAGACTTGCCTTCCTTGTAGGTTGACATTTATGGGAGTAACTGCTTCCACCTCGTATGGTCCAGCAAAACTGAGTTTATTCCAAGTGCGGACACATTTTCATATCAGCACCTGGTCCCCTGGATTTAAGCTGAGCTGTTTTAATAGGCTATCTAGATCAGTTGGCTGCATTCTTGTTCAATCCTCTTTGACTGCTCCCTCTGGTTTTTGAACTGTTGAGAAATAAAAGAGACGCTACTGGTTATAGTTGCCAAATAACCATGCATCTCATCACCTAATGTGTTCGCTACACTGTGGGCATCAGTTTCTACCCTAGCTGGAGGTGCAAGCAGTTTTCTCATTTGGGGTCCAGTCACCAACTCATGAGTTAAGTGGTGATCTGAGACAGGTTGATTTCTCAATGCATGTAAAGTGATTTTAATCTTAGCTATCCTCTCCTTAAGTAATCCATTTAAAAATTGGCAAATCGCATTTCCCGTAGGTGATAGGCAGAGGAAAACTTATGTTTTGTCCCTAATAAAAGAGTGACATGCTCCAATAGTTAATTTTTTACAAAATGCAGTCCATTGTCAGAATGCAAGACCTCGCACACACCCCATCTTGGAAACACCTCATGCACAAGGAACTTGGCGGCACATGTTTCATCGGGGTACGTACATGGACATGCCTTGATCCATCTAGAAAAGGGACACAGCACGACCAGCATGTACCTATATCCATTGCATGTCTGCAGCACATCTAAATGCAGATGCTGAAATGGGCCATTGGGACAAGGGATTGCTCCTCTCACTGATAGGAAAGTGTGCCCTGCAGTACATTTTTGGCACACGATGCAATTCACAATAAACTGTGCCTCATGTTATAACACATTTGTTGAAAAGCAATCTTCTGCAATTGTAGCAGCAAAACTCTCTCGAGTCATATGCGCAGGGTAGTGAAGCTGCTCCAGCGCTGCCCTCAATAATGCTTTTTTGAGGCTTGACCTTGTATTTCCATTAACTGAACAATAGACAGCATGTTAAAGCCCTCCTTTACCAACATACATTGTCCTGTCATTTAGTTAACTCTTCTTAGTTCGAAATCAGAAATATTTGGGAACAATGCTGCCTTTTTGTCTTCTAAGTCTGTGGCTTCTTTCCCGCAAGAAATCATGTCTGTACTTTTAGTATGCGCTGCACATTTTACGACTGCAATAGTCAATGGGAGCCTTAATGCCTCAATAAGCTTAACCAATAGGGCTCAATGTTGCACTGGTGTGCCGTCTGAACGGAGGAAGTCCCCTTTTTTCCAGCTTAACAAACCTGCGTGTTCATTTGACATCACATAGGCAGAGTCAGAGTACACTGTCACTTCCTCATCCTCATATCTTTGGAGCGCGGTGTTAAGCACCACAAATTCTGCTGCCTATGCTGAGCAATGCAAAGGGAATCTCGTGCTTGTAGCTACTTCAAATTCACTCTCTCGGTTCAGCTTTACTACTGCTGCCCCAGTATGGTATCCATCTTTCCATTGAAATAATTTCCATCAAATCATTATCCATCGAAATTCATTCATTGAAATGCTATTCCATCAAAAATCATATTAATTGAATGAATTTGGATGGATTTCCAACTCAAACATAACTTTAAAATAGATGTATGGATGTTTGGGTTGGAAATTCAATGGGTTGAGGAAAGGGTTAATTATTAGAAATGGGGGTTGGGGTGTGGTTTGTGGGGGACCCCTGGGAGCTGGGCTATGTTTGGGAGGGGAGCCAATAAACAATAAAAACCACAAGTTAGAGGGAGTTGTCCAGTGCTGAGATACATTATATATTTCAGCACCGGACAAGGGTTACATTTTGAAAATGGGGGTTGGGGGGGCACCTGGTGTTTGGGGGAGGTTTGGGGGGAACCCCCCAAATAATCAATAACCACCACAAGTTAGAGGAAGCTGTCCTGTGCTGAAATCCTTTATAGATTTCAGCACTGGACAGCTCCCTCTGACTTGTGTAGTGTGCACTTTCATTTCATTTTCTAGGACTGGGGACATTTATTTTATTTTATTGGGGTTGAGGGGGACACCCCATTTAAAAATAAAATGAAAGTACACACAACATAAGTTAGAGGGAGTTGTCCAGTGCTGAAATACATTGCAACTGTATTGAATAGATTTCAGCACTGGACAGCCCCCTGTAACATTATAACGTTATGCATGTTTCATTTGCTTTCCATGCAAAAAATTTAAAGTGTTTATATAATGAAAACAATTGTGGTGGTGAGGTAAGTATTGCTCAAGTTCCAAAAAAGTCCTTCAATAAACGATCAATCATGTCCCAATATGAATGTTTCCATAAACAAGAATTTAGTCAAGGAGGATATTTATTCAGAAGATTGGACAGCCGACAAGTGTTTCGACCTACGGGTCGTTCTCAAGGCCAAAACTTGGTTCTTATGTAGCTGATTGCTGAATGTGGATGTTTGTCCGATTCCACAAAGACAGAGAGAGAGTAGATAAGATCAGCATAAATGCGCGTATACCAGATAGAGGGTTTTGTAGATAGTAACCCTGTGTTACTTCAGCCTATCATAATAGGCTAGAAAGAAATATATTCCCGAAAATCGGCAAGGCAACAAGTAACTAACGTCATTCCTGATATCATTCTTTCTAGCTCATAAATCCATTTTACTACACCTGAAGTCAAAATAGGTAATTTACATTTCAAATTATTCTTATCCGTTTGTGGCCATGGAATATATTGTGGTCGTCCTCCCCCTTTCTCTAATAATGGGAATTGTTAAAACCCTGATCCATAATCATACCCACCTACACTCCTTGCCTTTGTCCAGGTAGTGTCCAGGTAGTGACCTTACTCTGCTTGCATAAGGCGGGGATACATCCCCTGCACAGCGCAAACAGGCTTGTGGTCGCTCAGTGTATGGTGTTGGTTCAAGTGTTTTTTTCTTTAGGGTCATCTATGTCTGACCATTTCACCCCTTTTTCTACACTTGACTCTTTTGAAAAACTGCATGTGCCCTCTCATTGCACCTTCTCGTTTTCCTCCCTTTCTTCATCTGACATCATTATACCTGTGTGTGGTTGCCGTCCCTTTCCACATCATCAAGGTCTAATCTACTTCACCATAACGCTCTATGTTCATTTGTTAATGCATCACCTGACCTTCTGCTTCCCTTGATAAAGATCCTTCAACCTTCTCTTGGGTTTTATACCAATCTTCATCTCTCATTTGCCTATATAAATCCCCAATCCCCTTCCCTATGTTTTCTGCTTCATGCTTGTCTGCCCATGTCTGTATTCTCGACATCCCTTAAAACTCCCTGCAGGCCTGTTGTGACTCCTTCTCTTACTCAAATTGTTCTCATGCATCAATCAGCAATATACTTCTATTAAATAGATCACCTATCTCATCATCCTTTAGTCCCCTACTTCTTCCCTTCTCCTCATCACTCTTTTCTCTTAATCCTCTTGCCTTTTTTGCGACCTGCGTACTTGCAGTCTCTGTATTTCTATCTCCTCTCGCTTCTTCTCTTCTAGCCTCTCTTTCTCATTCCTTGCCTCGTACATTCATTGTTCTTTCTTTCGCTTCCTCTCTTTTTCTTTCTATTCTTCATATGCTCTCTTGTGTTCTCTTTCTTTTCCCGTTCTTATGTTTCTTCTCTTTCTCAAACATCACCAATGCCCTTAACATCCAGCTTAAGTAATATCTGTCCTCCCATCCATTTTTTCTGTACTATTCTTACTCTCCTAGCCTTATCTTTCACTTCCTTTTGTCTACTTAATTCTTCCTCTATCTCCATCTGTTTGTTCTTTCTCTCATCATGCTGTTTACTTTCATTGTGTGTTGGCATATATTTGCCTTCTCTACTTCTGCTCTCTTCTGCATTATCCTCGCTGTCATAAGTGGGCCTCTTATGTTGGATTAAGATACCCCGCTGCTGCTTTCAATTCCTTTAAAAGATAAAAATCCCTGTTCCTAAACATCTGCACTCTTGTTTTCAGAAGGGGAAAGAGGAGTTTTTTCAGGAGTGGAAAGAGGAGTTGAAGGCGTTATATCCTCCTCTTTCTGCTGATTAAGCATACACTCCTTCTCAGGTGGATCCTTTTTCTCACTCTTATAGATTTCTCACAACTCTAAAACTGCCAATCTTTTCTGTAATTTCCTCCCCTTATATGTAGCATGCAAATATGTTGTCAAAAATTGCAATACTGTTTTTGACACAAACCCTCTTGAGGCCACGGCATGAGTGTTTTATTGGTCGTGCCTCTGACCAACTCCGCGTGATACTGCCTTATCTTGGGTGTATGGGTGTATATCTCGGCAGTGTCCTGCATAGGTGTAAAAGAGGAGTGTCCACACTGATTAATTTGAGCAGGCACCATCAGTCACGATTATTACTAAAAAACATTTTTAGCCACTTTCAAAATCTATGCAATGATGTTCTTTTTGTTCCTTCGTTTACACTTTCTATCAGTGTTTGCTATTTCATTCTTTTGTTTTATTAGTGATGTTTTAAGAATCTCTTTATTTATGTATTATTCTCCTTTGATTTTTACCCTTTTGATTGAAGTCAATCTCATTAAAAGTCTGATTATCACCTTCATTTTTTACTATCTTTTTATATCTCCTAATCTAGACACAATAAAAGATTTATACTGACATATGTATAACCCTATACACATGTTCACTTTTTAATTTACTGCATACACCTTCATTTACTATCTCTAGAACATGTATCTCATCACACTTTTTACCCCATTTTGAAGTTTGATGTATACTCTTCTTTTTCACCTTGCCTCATGAAACTTAATTCGCCCACTTGGAGTATTTTTAGTGCATACCCTTCGACCCTCTCTTGGAACCAGGAAAACAAGGTATCTATTTCTCTTCTTTCTAATCCCCAAAAATCCTGTTACTTCTATACAGTCCTTCACCCTATTTTTTCCATCTTCGATGTTCTACCTCCATCCATGACTCAGCTCGAGTCCCTAGACATAGGGCCTCATTACACTGTAGGCGGTAAACCATGGCGCTATTAGTGCCATGGTTCATGCCAGTAATTTACGGGTACCGCCTTGGAGGAAAGGGAAATTACCGCCCTATTCCAAGGTTGGGAAGGAGGTAATTCCTCCTTCCTCCATTGCCCTTCCCCATTTCCATTTTTGCCCCATAGGGCATAATGGGAATGGGGAAGGCACTAATTACGGTACCGCAAATTGCGGTACCGTAATTAGCACCCCGGTCCCTTTGCGGGTTTGTTTTTTAACGCCTGCTAAAAGCAGGCGTTAATGTACCAACTCGCAAAGGGACCTCGTTGTAAGGCGGTAAGGGTTTACCGGTACCGGTAAGATACCGGTACCGGTAAACCCTTACTGCCTACCGTGTAATGAGGCCCATAGACTCTTTCTCAAACGACCAGTTCACCTTCAGTCTGCGGGGCACCTGCAAGGACCGGACAGGAATTTTCATCAAAGGGGCACCTGCCGACCGATTCTTCTCACACGTGTGTTTTTATGCACCAATCTCAACAGGAAGCTCCACGGTCTTCTGGCTGATGGTGAAAGCAATGAAGAGTCTGAGAGCTTAGATCTGGGCCTAGGTCCATTAGACCAGAACCATGCACACTGCTACCAAAATGAAGCGTCTGCTGTGCTAGATGGAATTACAAGTAAGGATCTCGGACCAAAATACCCGACAGACTCAAACAATATACCAAAGTACTACTTTATTATTAACATAAAATATTTTAGGGCAATCTGGTGAACAAAAGGCTGTTGTACACACACTCACAATCAAATTTGATTATACCAAGGTTGTATACCTTGATATGCGTCATCTATGATGTCATCCTATGTGGCAAACTGTAAAACCTACTGAAGGGAGGGACTGGTTAAGGGAAAATATATACATACATATTATGTAAGTACTAACAGTATTACTAATGCCCCTTATCTGGTGGGCATTCCTTGAACCACCTCTAAATAAGTATAATGCTGATTATAGCAGGAAAAATGGTAGCGGGTTGGCCTGTGCAACATTGTACAGCATGTTGCTACATAGACCCGCTGATTGGTTGGCATGCTTTCCCAACCTTGGACTTTCGGTGCATATGTTTTACGTACATGGCTTATCCTTTTGACTCCCTTTGTGCTTTGCAATTATTCCATAAAATAGTAGCATCCTTGATCCCAGGCTAGGAAACTCTTCTTTAATCCTCACACAAAGTTGGTTTTCAAGTGTCTCCTGACTCTGCAGCCCCAGTCTGTCTCTGAGGTATCCTAATTGGTTTCAATACGAGACCGACGTCCATCTTTCCATCATAGCCACCCCTTACCACTTCATGATTCCTTCTGCAACAAACGTCTTTCTGTCTCATATAACTTGCATTTATACGTATAGATACTTATTAGTCAGCAGGTTCCTTTATCTTCTTTACATATATGATTTATTCATATTTGATTACATGTTTCTCTTGTTACTTCAGCTATATCTTTATTCTTTGAGTATTTGCATATTGTTTCAGTGCATTGTGTGGGATGTTTCAACCCACTAGTTCAGGCCCTGCAACATTACTGTGCATTGCTTGCATCAGGAACATCAGAATGGCCGTTGGAAAGCATGCTGCTCGCTAAAAATCACACTAACGTGCGCAGTATAAATCTGAAAAATAGGCCGCCATCCACTTTTGACTATCTCAGTGGTAACACAGGAAACCACTGCCAATACCCATCATTTGGCTGCCCACAGAGCAAGGCTGATCGCAAATGAAACACAGAGCTGTGTGAAAATCATTTTTTCTTGGTTGTCAAATTTGCAAAAATCATGGCTCACAAACCACCCAAAAGATACAACCTCCTTGTTGGGTGTTAAACATCATTCTACTTCAAGAATCCACACAAATGCAATGTCCACAGAAGTACACTTATCAGAAGAAAATCCACATTGACGATTGCTTGCTTGGAAAATGAGGTAAAAAATGGGGGCAATACCGTTACTCGCCTCTGTCAGACGCTGGCGATCTCTAAATCTGACAGGTGAAACTTGTGTCTCAAAAGCTAAATATGCCAAAGAAAGACTTGCTATCAGAAGCCTAAGAGGGGGATACAATTCAAAACTATATTTTAAAAAGGCTTGAATTAAGAAATTGGTTGATGTATTTGTTAAAAATGTAATTTATATTTTAGGACAAGACAATTTCTGACATTGGGCCTCATTACACGGACGGCGGTGGATCAAGGTGCTACTAGCACCTTGGGCCATGCCGGTAAAATACTGGCACCGCCTTGGAGGAAAGGGGAATTACTGCCCTATTCCAAGGTTGGTGGGGCGATAATTCCCCCTTCCCCCATTGCCCTTCCCCATTCCCATTTTTGCCCCATAGGGCATAATGGGAATGGGGAAGGTGCTAATTACGGCACCGCAAATTACAGTACCGTAATTAGCTCCCTGGTCCCTTTGCGGGTTGGTTTTTAACGCCTGCAAAAAGCAGGCGTTAAAGTCTCCAACCCGCAAAGGGACCTCGTAGTAAGGTGGTAAGGGTTAACGGTCACCGGTACCATTAACAGTGACCGTTAACCCTTACCGCCGTCCGTGTAATGAGGCCCATTGTGTTTAAAAGTTAAAGTTAGCCACACTGAGCTTCAAAGACAGTCCGCACCTTCTCCCAAACAAAGGAATCTTCCCCCTGCTCTCTGCTAAGAAACTGGCAGGCTGGTGTGAAAGGAACTGGGAGGGCCACTCTGGCATGTTGCTCTGGTGTAGACAAAGGACTCCCTTGAGCTGAATGAAAATGCTAATTCGGGTGTGACTGACACCAGCTGCCCTGGCAGGAAGAAGACCATGTGACTCTCTGACTCAGCTGAGCCTTGGAGGCGGGCCAGACTGAAAATGTGGATTTGAAACTAAAGTAACTGTATGTTTTAGAAAAAGACTTATAGCAAACTGTATGGAACTGATAAAAATATGGGATTTATATTGTATTAAAATGTAAAATTCGCTCACATTTTAAAACTAATCTGGAATCTGTGCGATGTTCAGAGATTGAACTGTGAAATGTTTAATATTGTAGCTATTGTGATTATGCTAGGAACATGAACAATTACAGGAATATGCCCAGAGGGTATGTGCATGTATATGTAAAAAATTGTACAGATCCGAAAGTGTGTAACCAACCAAAAGCACGAAAAACTGTCATTTATGAACCAAAACTCGTAGGAAGATAAGATTTGGACAAAAACGTACCTTAGGCAATCTGTGATGTGTATATGTATTAGGAACAAGTTGTGCATATTGTAAATATCTTTTTTTATGAAAAATAAGATATACTGTAGAGAGACAAAGGGAAGGTTTTCTCCCTAAGCCATAAACATGACACATCATGACACATCATGACCCACTGGTCCTTTTTCAAATCAGGAGAGGAGGAATTATTTGACCTATCAGATCCTTGGAGGGTTGGGCATAGACAATCAGCCTCCCCACCCACTTTGGAAAATGGAGAAATAAGGACTGTTTAGGACCCACAGACACACACACTCACTCATGAACTGATCCACTGGGAAAGCACCCTGCAGGAAGAACCAGACTCCAGAACCTAGATCCAGATTCCAGAACCAGACTCTAGAACCAGACTCCAGAAACAGTCTCCAGAACCCTGAAGCAGAGGCCTAACCCAAAAAGCTGAACCCTTCTCAGTGGGCCTTTAAAATCTAGCAACCTGATTTTAACCCCTAAACTTCCACGGGGCCTAACCCATTCAACAGCCTGGCTGAGCTGTTTTGCTGCTTCTGGCCAAGAACCCAAGTTCTGGTGGCTGTCCCGTTGGGTATCTTGCACTTTCCTAGCCCCTAAGTATAAGTACATCTTGGTTCCTAATCTTTAAAGCGCAATCCCATTTGTAAAATCTTGAACCTTTTTGAGAAAAATCTACCTTCACTAAAACCTCTGTAACTTTTGATTTAATTTAAATGTCATTTTGAAGCTAACATCCTCAGCTTTCAAACGAACCCAAAATGTTCCAATTCCTTATAGTTATTCCATAATCGCGTATCTCGCACGCGGAACAGTTGCCACGAATTTGCATTTGGCTCAATTTCACTACATGTAAAAACAGCTATTACTTGATTTCAACTTCTAAATTTCATTTTCCATCTGCTAATCATTCTACAATCATTGCTAGTGTTAACCTGAACCAATCCAAAGCCACTCTCACTAGTTCTGAATTCAATGTAGTGAATTAAAAAAATCATTTTAGCATTTTTCCATACATTACATATTACATTTAAAAGCAACTGACCTGTTTAAAATCATTATTGTTCTCTCTAAGCTTGCTGGGGGGAGTTGGGATTGAAACTGCAATTAATGATTGTTATTCCTGAAACCTGTGTGCCCACATTCCATATCTTCATATTGCATATTGTGGGGAGTGAGTAGTGACAGGGGGAAAGAGTGATCACCTTGTCTTTGATTGAAGTCATATCAAGTCTTATTTCTGTGTTGCATTTTTCCTATCATTGCAATTCCTTGAACCCATACAAAGTTATTCTCTGCTACATTAATCTTCCTATTCCTACTCCTAATTGATTAAAGAGATGGTTGTTATTGTAATATTAACCATTGCTGATCATTGTTCATATTCATAAGTGTGATATTCAGATATTATTCATATTCATAAAAGTGTAATCTACATATTGTTCAATTCTTCAAACAAATCTTTTTACTTTGCAAAACAACCTTCTTATTGGTTCAGTGAGGCTGGGGGGATTCAAAGAGAGGGGCGTTATATAAGGGTACATCATCCAGAATTAAAAGAACTTTTGACAAAAAAATATATAAATAAGGGTTTCCATTGGGCATCCCATACTAGGCATTGACTTAGTTGGAGTGCTGGATTGAAATCACTTACAGTTGCAGTATCTTTCCTCCATGATGTCACTCTGCTCTCGTCAGATTTCATTTATAGCTCTTTGATGTCTAATGGTGTGTGCAGACATCCTTCCACCCTCTCAGTGCGAGGGTACATTTGATACGGTTGCCTGAGTGCATATCGTCTCTCATACACTCAATGCAGTATTGGGATGATTTTTTTGTCTCCCACATAGGGCTCTTCTCCTACTGTTACAATATGGCAGAGGTGAGGGAGCTGGAGCAAGGGTTAATGTGCCCACCTGCTCCTCTACACCAGTCTAACCACATACTGTCACTAATCATGACTGCTTTATCAAAGATGTCCAGTAAACAATGTCCTGCCACATTAATAAATGTCTAGACGTGTTGCACCAAAATGCCAGTCTAACCAGGTAAGAACACACATCATGCCTGCTTTATGAAAGATGGCCAGAAAAAATGTCATGTCACAGTAAGAAATGACTAGACTGGCTGCACCAAAATTCCAGTCTAGCCAGGTAATAACACTTATCGTGCCTGCTTTATCAAAGATGCCCGGTAAGAAACCCCATGAAAAGTAAGAAATGGTCAGTTAAAAATGAAGCCGAGAATAGGCCACCAGGGGGCGCACGGATGAGCAGCACCTCCGCGTGAGCTCTGAACACACGGGCCCCAAAAGTGACCTGAGCCCCCACTTTTGACCCCCCCGGCACAATCTTGATAACCCTTGAAGCGTGAACCTTTTCTCCACCAAAGGATTGAAATTTGGGTGGAAAACAGTGGCCCCAGACAGAAGAAAAGACCCCCAGCGTGAGCCTCCCCCCCTCTGATCGCACACGCAGTGGAGGAGACGACGGCAACACCGGAGCGGGCCCTGATGTACCCGGCCCCTCCCACCGCCCGCTCGTGTAGAGCGCTGACACCACTACGATTCTCCCAGGCAGTCTGGGTTTCCCTGCCCCTCTCGAGGATCCCACAGCAGCCTTCGGGTGTGGGACGGGGAGACCTGTGGTGCGCCCCTGGGCCGCCCATTCGTGCGGTGTAGGAGTGCGGTGCCACGATGAAAGAAGCAGCAGCACAGCGGAGCGCTTAGGTGCCCGCCCCCGCTGCCCCCCGGAACACTTGACGAGCCTGTGCCTTCGCCGGGGCATCGCTTCCACCTGAGGCGCCTCCCGCGGGACTAGTCGCGGAAGGAGGGCCTCTCCTGCTCCCCGGCCCTGGCTCCGACCGAGGACACGGCCGCGGGCGGGACGCGGAGCGATCAGGGCCTCGTCCCGCACCTGCCGCCACAGACAGCGGCACTCGCCACTCAGCCCATCCAGGAGGGGTGCCTCCACGGGGACCTCCCCTAGCACCCCCTACCCTGAAAGGCCTGAGGGCCCATATGAACAGTGACCCGTGGCCCAAGCACCCCTTCACAGTCCTAGTACAGGCTATGGAAACCAGCCCCTGGCCATAAAACACCCCGCTGCACAGTCAGCGCTCCACCTCAAGCAAAGGAATTCCCTTCACCCACAGCCCCTATAAGGGAATCCACAGCCACATCCCTCACCCAGGAGGCAATGACATAGTGCAGCATCTGGAATCCTCCCAACCTCCACATACAGGGTTGCACAATCAAGATCACCCTATGTTGAGTCCTACCCTCCACCAACCGCCATAATCTACAGGCTGTCGCCCGCCGTTCATCTCCGGGAGAACGTTTATTGGATACACCCCTAGGGGCCACGCCACATGATGCAAGGGGCTAGCCTCTGAACAGAGGACAATGCTGAGGGTTGGGCCCCCACTAATGGGGCGTGTGCCCTCCTCCACGCAACGTACACTCAAGTGCCCCCACTAAGAGCCACGCAGGCGGATCACCAATACACACAGACGGGATACCCATACAGGTACCCCGCTGAACCTCATCAAAGCTTGAGCCTTCTGCCGCGGGACCTACCCACCACAACCCCTCTCGAGCCCACCAACAAGATCGGTCCATACACTGGACCCCCCTGGCATTACAGCGGTTCCGGAGCCGGAAACAGGTGCAAGTGGAGGGAACGGCCCCTCGTCCCAGGGCGTGTGCCTCCTCCCGCCAGTAAGCCCCCATCATTCTGGACTCCCTGAACGGCATTCCACCACGTACTCCGAGAACTCTACTTCACGCCAGTGCAGAGGGTAAGGCCCCCACTCCTGGGGCGTGTGCCTCCTCACATACAGGCTTCATATGAACATCCAAAGCAAGCTGGCCAGGTTCGCCTACACCCCACCACACCTGGAGCCGGATATAAACGCTACAATTTCAACGGAAACGTCTGAGACAGGAGCGGTAGCCACGAAGTGAGATATCGCCACCCTCCTAAGCGAAATCCGGAACATGGGTGCTAATCTTGGTGGCAAAATTGATAAGATGACGCAAAGAGTGGACAAAATTGAAGAGAGACTGGAAGGCGTTGAAAACAATCAAGCTTCAATAGATACATTAGAAACCCAACTGGACCTCAGAATGCGCAATATAGAAAAGAGGGAGGATGAAATTCGTTTGAAGATTGACGATTTAGAAAATAGAGAAAGAAGAAATAACCTATGGTTTTTCGGTGTTCCGGAACGTGAAGGGGAAACAGAGGAGAACCTCAATCAAACTGTGAATGACATCATCAGAATCCTAGCTGCGGACGAGAACATTGATGAACCAACAATAGAGAGAATCTTCCCAGAGCTGGAGGCCCCCCCGGTGGTCTGAGATCCGTCCTTGCCAGATTTCATAAATACCAAGACAGGGCCGGAATACTCGTGAAGGCCAGGTCCTGTGATGCTCCCACCCTCGGGGGAGCCCAGATAACCATCTTTCAAGTCCTATCCTCTCTTACCCTGGCCCTGCGCCGTCTCTGTACCTCCCAAACGAAATGGCTGAAAGAACAAGGGACCAGATATAGGTGGGGATACCCCTTCTCCCTCACGTTTGAGCACGGAAGTAGGAAGGTAATCCTCCGCTCTGAAGAGGATATCAGTGAGTGTATCGCAGACCTGCTCGGAACCGACCCAAGTGATGGAATGCAGGAAGAATCACTACAAAACAGAGCAAGAGGAGGGCCCCAGGGCACGAAAAGGAAAAATGTTAGGGGATCCAGAAAGTACAGACAACCCAATGATACACCAGACAGTAACAAATGAAAGGACATAAGCAGGTCCCTCTTCACAGTAACGTACGCCTTAATGCCAAGCCTAGGTGACTATTGGCACTTTCGGGTCCGGTACAGTGGCCCGGCATGTTTGGGCGCATGACAAGACTGACATTCGAAAGCGCACGGAAGATCAACTGGTGGAGATGAATCCTAAAACTGCACATATCAATGCACTGACTAGACCACAGTAGCAGTTATCATTTTTTGTTAATGTGTTGTTAAGAGCAAAATGCGAAAGAAACAAAAAAAGGGGGGCGGGGGCTCAGAATGTTATATAGAAGATAGTCGCGGTCGGGGTTGTGCGGTTACAACCCTCACTAGTGGTCCGACAGTAGACCGGCTGCATGCACCTGGTCCAAATCAGACACCATCCAACTGGGACACAGACCCCCATGAATAAAATGAGGGGCAGGCAGCTCAAACTGGAGAGAACGGGTATGAGGTTTAATACCCAGAGGGGGAAAGGGGGAAGAGGTATACCCTATCTTAAAGCCTCCGTTAACCAAGAGCAGCTTTCACATTACTTCCATCATGGCAATTTCCTGCAATGGGCAGCGTGGCGTCACGCCCGATTACTATGAACATAACAATGATCCACAGTCATAGCGAATCAAGTGACAGGCATGGCACACTCAAAATTGGCACGCTGAATGTTAAGGGACTTAACTTCCCCACCAAAAGATCGCTGGTGTCCAGAGAGTTCAAGAGGGCAAAACTGGAGATACTCTTTCTACAAGAAACTCGATACAGCAAAGGAGAAGAGAGGAAGGTTCTATACGCCAAGTTGGGCTTGGAATACTGGGGCTCTGGCCCACTGAAGAAAGCGGGAGTTGGCATCCTAGTCAATAAAATGATCAGATTTGAACTCCTAAAGGAGTCCTGGAGGGAGGTGAGTGGCAGAGCGCTAGTATTAGTGGGCAAGATACAAGGCACCGTCATCACCCTCGCGTCAGTGTATGCACCCAGTACAGGACAATCTAGATTCTTGCAACAGATAATCTCGAAAGTCATGAACGAAGCAGAGGGTGAAGTAATATTGGGAGGTTATCTGAACACGTGGATGGATCCGAATCAAGATAGGCAATCAGGCCACGCTTTCACGACCCCTCCATCGAGCTCCATGATGGATGCCTACAATCTTACCGACGCACAGAGACACATGAACCCCAACCGAACAGGCTTTACCTTCTATTCAACACTGCATGCAATGTTTTCCATAATAGACTATATATATATCTAACCTCAGACCTCACTGTGACGATGACCGAATCCACCATAACTCCTGTCACATGGTCAGACCACGATATGGTCACGGTCATTATTGATCAGATGGCCCTCCCCCAAAGGAACTCCAAATGGCACTGCAACAAGACTCTCTTTAAGGATTTAATCTTCCGGGAACAGCTTGAGCAGGACATTACCCAGTACTTCGAGCACAACAACACAGGCGAAGTTTCCATGAACACAGTATGGGAAGCAGGCAAGGCAACCTGGAGAGGGCTACTCATTAAAGAGGGAACAGCAAAGAAAAGAGAACGCCAACTGATAGAAAGCAGGCTTCGAAACGAAATTACCCAACTCGACCTCATGACCCAATCTACAGAACAAGATAGACCACAAAAGATTAAGCAGGCCAACAACAAGAGGGAAGAACTATGACAGCTGGAGGCGGGTAGCATTGCTTGCAAGCTCCAATACCTGAAGCAGAAGCATTATGCGCATGGGGACAAAGCAGGCGCACTACTAGCCGCAAGACTCAGCGGTCAACGCCAAGAGCGATGGGTACCCACGATCCAAAACGAAGGAGATCCCAGCGGCCCATATCCCCCCAGAATCCCTGAAGCTTTTGCTGACTTCTACAAAAAATTATATACTTCACACGCTGCCCCGCACCCAGAAGCGATAACAGATTACATGGACAAAATATCCATCCCGCTCTCCCACCCGATATAGTACAAACCTTGGAAGCTCCCATCACTAGGAGAAGAAATTGAAGAAGCAATCAAAAGACTTCTGACAGGGAAAGCCCCCGGGAATGACGGCTACACAGCAGGGTTCTATAAGACTTTCAAACATGCTCTTCTTCCATTCATGGTCGACCTTTTAAACAGCATCCTTCAATCCGGTGTAGCGCCCGAATCCTTCTCAGAAGCATTAATAACAATCATTGCCAAGGAGGGTAAGGACCCAAAGCTGTGCGCCTCCTACCGCCCAATATCCTTTCTAAATATCGATGCTAAAATCTACACGAGAGTCCTCACTGTAAGGCTGGAGTCACGCATGCCCTCAATAATCCACAACAACCAAGTGGGCTTCATTTTAGGCAGACAAGGTGCAGACTCCACCCGAAAGACCCTGCACTTAATCCATGAGGCCCAAAAATCGTTGAGCATGCCTGCACTATTTTCAATCGATGCCGAGAAGGCGTTCGACAGAGTCGAGTGGCATTTCCTTGAGGCCACGTTAAAGAAGATAGACTTAGGCCCTACACTCTGTCGAGGGTTCAAGGCTGTCTACACAGCCTCGAGAGCATCGGTGACAGTGAACTCCCAATTCTCCCGCTGGTTTCCTCTCAGTAGGGGTACAAGACAAGGTTGTCCCCTTTCGGCTATACTCTTCGTGCTGTCCTTGGAGCCTAGTGCCCTAACGCTCCGAGCAGATCCCGCTATGGAGGGGATTCAGGTAAATGGCAGAGAATATAAACTGGCCTTGTATGCGGATGTCATCCTGCTCCATGTATCAAACCCAACATCCTCAATCCCACGAGCAATCCACCTGGTAGAGGAATACGGCACACTCTCAGGTTTCAAAATTAACAAAACCAAATCTATTCTCTTTCCACTCCACGACTCATCCCCTGAACAGCAAATAGCACTCAAACACCTTGGACTGATCATCGGAGGTCCAACGCTGAGATATTTAGGGATTCATTTAACGCGCCACCTCAACAACCTTTACGAAGCAAACTTTCCCCCGCTTCTTGAAGCCCTCAAGGCTGACCTTAGGAAATGGAAACCACTGACGATCTCCTGGATGGGACGTGTAAACGCAATCAAAATGGTGACCCTCCCATGGTTCTTATACCCTTTTCAGGTCCTGCCCATCACGATCCCTGAAAACTTCTTCCGACAAGTCAAGAAGGCCATACTAGAATTTCTGTGGAATGGAAGGAAACCCAGGATCCCCTACGACGTCTTAACACTACCAAAGGAACTAGGCGGAGTGGGCTAGAACGCTGTTATCAAGCCACGCAACTCAGAATCCTGATCCTGCACTGTCGAGACAGAAAGGACCTGCAATGGGTGTAGCTGGATACCAACATTCTAGCCACTGTAACCCTAGCAGAATGGTTATGGGTCCCCAGACCGAAACTCACGAGAAGACTGCGTAAGCACCCGATATTGGGCACAATGTGGAACATATGGAAAAAAGGGAAAGCGATGTTGAGGGTCACCATGTGGCCTTCACCTCTGAGCCATCTCTGGTCCCCCGGGATCAGAGAAGAGATCCCAGAACACGCTAGATACCAAACCTGGTTTGACGCTGGTCTTGAGAGAGTCGGTCAGCTGTGGAGAAAAGGGAAATTTATCTCAATTACGGAACTAGAGGAAGCCCTCCAAATTCACCCGATACCGATCTTCTTGTATTTGCGGTTGAAAGGAGTATTATCAAGAAGAGAATGGAAGGACACCACACAAAGGGAACTGACGCCCTTTGAGAGAATTTGACCAGCAGGCTTGGGACAAAATTTGCGAGACGCCATCCAAAATATCGATCGCAGCCCAGTATAAACTACACGCCATAAAATTACTCCACAGGTGGCAGTACGACCCACACAGGTTATCCAAAATGTTCCAAACCTCCAGCCCGATATGCTGGCGACAATGTGGCAGGGATGCCGACTACTGGCACATGTGGTGGAATTGCCCCAAAGTTCGCATCTACTTGGAAGAAGTCCTGGGATGGATTAAACAGCTGTACGGCATAGAGAGGGAATTATCCCCCCTCCTGATTCTTTTTGGCCTGGAAGTAGAAGACGAGGTGATTAGGGTAAAAGGACTGGTATCCCCCCTGCTGCATGCGGCAAGGGCGTGCCTGGTCATAAAATGGAAATCTCCACGCCTTCCAGATAAAAAGGACTGGATACAGATTGCCACAAACATTTATACAATGGAGAAAATAACGGCAATACTTCACGACAAGGCCGCACGACAAGAAGAAGCCTGGTGCGACTTCACCGAACAATACATCGCATGCCCAACCACGGAGGATCCGAAGTAGCAAAGACATTAGCATGCAACCTACGCCAGCAATAGCGGAACATCATATGTCCCACTGCCACCCACTCATGCCTGTCACAGACCCCACAGGAGATCCAGGGTCAGAGGATGACTAAAGAAGAACATCACGCAGCCCACTACAGTTCACCACAGCAATGCCACGAACGAGGAGGTCTCATGAGCTCGGAGGGGGGAGGGGAGGATGGGGCTAGGGCTTTACATTTTCCATTCACTGGCATAGCACATGTTAATGTTGTTAAGTATTATCAAGGTGGATCAGAGCAATCTTCTGTTGTAACTGTTAATGCATAATATGTATCCACCTGTATGTTCATTTCCAATGTCAAAATCAATAAGATTCAAGTTGAAAAAAAAATGAAGCCTTCACAACATCATTTTTTAGAAGGCATCTTGGATTTTGCTATTGTCAACCCCCAAATCAGCGACCTGGCACAAGCGCACACTCCCGCAAACATTCATGCAACATTCAATCGGTCATTCACTCATCCATTCACACAGCATTCTCTCATGCACCCATACCCCTTGCCCTCACTAATTAATTTGTGCACCGACTGCCCACCTTGGAATGCCACACACTCATTCATTCACACATCTATGCGTACATCATACAGATTCTTACTTTCAGCCCCGCTCCAAACTCTGCTCCTCTCTGCACGCTGACCTCCCTGGAAAAAACATAACCCCTTCGGCTCCCATGCCACACGAACGGGAACGAGAAAGCAAAGAGCACTTCCTGCACATACGCAATACCATGTAACCGCCGCAGATACTGTGATTTTGCTGGGATGCATGGAAGCCCCTCCATGCACATTCAGATGTGCTGTTCCACGGCCCCCATCCCCAATCAGCCATGCAAGGCTGCGGAAGCAAAATGTTACCAGGCTTGAATGGTCCATTTGACATGCAGAATGTAGAACAGAAACTGCCAAAGGGCCAGTACAGGAGCACCCCCTCAGCTGAAGAAAGCATCCTGAGGAGCGTTCAGTGGTTACATTGGGCTGGTTTGGCTACTCCATAATGCGCGAGAGTACTGGCGGGTCGCACCCCCTTACCCATCATGGCGAACCGCCACTGTACAATATAGTATTGTTGATTTGTGTTACACCAACTGCAAAACACGTTACTTTGTGGTAATAAATTGTAATACATTATTAATTTGTGGTTTTAAATGCATAAGGAGGTGGGCAGGGACAGTGTTAAAAACAGAGAAATGCTGCAGGTGGAAGCGCAAGAAGAAAAATAGCTTAGCAAGATGGAAAGGTGGAAGGTGAATAAATCCGTTCAGTTTCCTTGTGATGCAATGCCTGAAGTTGATTGTTTCCACATGATGTTATAGACCGTGTTCTAAAATGACGATTCGTAGTTAACTATTGATGTGTTGAGCGTCAGCAAAATGGCAATCAAAGGAAGACTTTATATTGCTGTGTCAATTTCTGTGTCGAATGCCTGATTGATGTTGTACCCTTTGTTCTTTAACTGGTTGAAATGTTTCACACTGAAACAATCTGTCAAAGTTAACCAAGTTAATATATAAACACTCAGGTCCGATGCTCAGGTGCATGCAAAGATAGGAAAGTGTTCTTCCATGAAGAAGTATCACTTTCCATAAAAGCACCATATTCTGTTAAAGAAAGAATGTGGTGCAGGGACATCAAAACAGCTCAGCTTTTGCATGTGCCTAATTTGCATCCTGAAAACGACCCTTATAACCACCAGAAATGCAGGGCAGGGACGTTGAGGGCATTCTGCTGGAAAAGCCATCCTATTCCATGTGAAAAACAGGAGTCAGAATAGCACTCCTGTTAAGTGCCGTTGACCTCCACTGCACACATTTTCCCTTTTTAAAAATAACATTTGCCAGACTGTCGCACCCCATTTCTAAATTGCTAAAAGCTTAAAGACATTTTCACAAATTAGAAAAGTGGCAGTCTTCAAAGAAATGCTCTTAGTGTCACTGGAGCACATGTTTCTCCTACAACTCTATATTTTAGCACCTTTTGCCGCAAAGAAAGCACAACATTTCACCTCAAGTTCTTCTGCCCACCTCAGAATGGTGGTGCTGGAAACTGGAAGGGAGAATGTCTGATTTGCACACAACTTTTACCACAAGCTCAGAATGGGACTTTAGTGTATTATAACACTACAATCCCTACATACCACTACATAGTCAACCACAAAACTACAACAACTAGAAACACTTACTCCTTACCACAACAAATCTAACCTTCAGATTAGCACCCCTACCTGCACTTGCCCTCGGGCACGCTCTGAGGACTAGTCTGTTTCTGGTCCACTCCATCCTTTGCACCTTTCCCTTTCTGACTTGCCCTTCGTGGCTCCCATTATCACTTGCTCAGCCCCCTCGGCCCGCTACTCCTGCACTACCCACCCTTGCACGTTTGTCTCTGCAATTGCACGGTAAGAATATCATAAGGCCTAATCGATCGTTACTGTTGTTTTTTTCCCCTAGTGCCCCCTCCCATTTTTTTGTCTTGTGGCGGTTGGAAACTACTGTGTACAGGTGCCATACAAATGCCCAATAAATAAAATAAAAAATAAGGCTTACTTTAACGATGCTATTGCTGTAACCTGCCTAATAATTAAAAAGAAAGTTACTGTTGGATGTTAAAAGCTTTTCAAATCACTATCAAAACAATATAACGCCATCAAGGAAAACATCCTGACATTTTCCATGATGGGGCGGTTGCCTCAAAATGTTACTGTACATTTTTTCATCTAAGAGTTCAACAGTTATTACGAAAAGTTATTTTCTGAAACTCCAAAGACAATCACACTTACCCTTACTTATGCCATGCGTTAGCGTAATGACATATTATATATAGAATTTTGATAACCACTCTTCCTCCATCAAACTGTATACTATTAACACAAAGGGGAAACCAGGTAGAACCCTTCAAATGTGGCATGTTCAGGTCCCACCCCCACAGAGAGTCAATAGCAGCTAAATTACACAGTTTTATCAATGCAGCAGGCATCACTGTGTTCCTCTCAACACCTGTCTTTCCATGCCTTGTGTCAAAGTACTTGCCGACCTAGAGTGTGGGCAGGACAAGCAAGACATCCTGCTGCCCCAAAGTTGCCTCCATGTCTCATCCAGTTCTTCTGCTGTTCCTGCTTTCCACCGACTGCACCCTCTGCATGCCCCCACTTGGTAGCAAGTGCACGAAGCACCATATCCACTGGTTCCCACTGGTGACTGAGGACTACCAGACACAGAAGCAGGATGAGACATAATGAGCCTCATTACAAGTGTGGCAGTCTGGAAATATGGATGCCAGTAGCAACGTACCGGCGCCCTTTCTGGACTGCCACAATACAGGTCTACCTGCTGGGGCTGTTGCAACCAGTGGTTTACCCCCAAACTCATAATGAGGCCCATTGACTGACCCCTGTGTAAGGGCAACGAGTCAAGGAACAATCTTTATAGTCACTGCCTGATGTAGCGTCATAGTCAACTACATAATGTTGGCCATAACATCAAAAGCATTTTACTACGGAAATGGCAATGCGATTGTCTTTGACAATACTTGTTTGACCATTTGCATTGATCATGAAACCCAGACTGTATAAAAAAAAACATGCAATCCAAGAAACGAAACAAAACAAACACTTATCCCAGCCTAAAATGATTGGAAAATGTTCTTGGACTCCCCTGGCTGAGTCCCCTCAGTAAACATGCTGCAACAGTATGGTGTGCTATTAATGACTGCATCCTCTTAATACCTGGCAAATGTGAGCGCTGATGTTCGGGCCGTTGTATTTGCTGCTGGCAGTAGGTAGCCTTACGCATTGAGCAGCACAGCGTCAGTACTCGTTCGTTTTCAGATATTAGATTCCCACTTGCCTGGTCCTGCAGGTTGCAGACAATGGGAGCTATGTGCTTAAGGCGAGAATCTTGTCTCATCCTTTGAGGAACAGCATCCTGCGGAAGCCGAAGCCGCCCGCCAAGATACAGTACCCGACTGCACGGATCATGTTCCTGAAACCCAAACACACAGCTATGAGGACTCGAGGCAAGGACAAGAGACCTCTGGCTGAGAGTCATGGGCTTAGACACAGGGCAACACGCCGAGCTGAAACTGCTTTCAATAAAGCTGAGGGGAAGACACCAACCTCCTTGCAAGGCCAGACTGTCTGGACGAGGCTACCAAAAGCAGGCTTCTGTGTGACTGGGTTAAATTATAAGTGGTTTTCATTGGGTACTCACAAGGCACTGAGCGAAACCAGTACTAAGCAACGACCTTGCGACCACGGCAGGCACTACCCAGCTGCTATGCCAAATGAACAATCTGGCTTTGATACACGTATGGTAGGCTTGGAGGAGCCACAAGTGTGCATTGTGCACCCAAAACAGCGATACGCATCCTGCTGGAAAATGGAATGAACCAATATAAAACAACCACTTTTCTGCTCTATCTGTAAATGACTGCTGCTCTGCATACCTTAACTGGTGCCTCGTTTAAGGCGGGGGTTTTGGGAATTACCGCTCCCATCAGCTCCTCCGAGCATAATCAATGGGGAGGGGAGTTGGGAGTCATAGTCCAAAACATCTGGAGAGCCACAGGTTGCAGTCACTTGATTTGGGGAAAACCGGGTAGTCTTTTTGTAATAACTCCTGCGATTTAAGCATCATGCCTGTTGATATTTAAAGAGTGAATATACCTATCATTTTTGCGTAGGAAGGAAGTTTGGGTCTGTTATCAGTGTTTATTAAGAGTCCAGCGCCTCGACAATGACTTCTATGTTCATCTCTCCAACCATCCTTGGGGATCCCCTATGCCCTCAACCCCCTGCCTCAGCCAGCTAAGTAGTACGGTAGTGTTTGCCGCAGCCTTGCATCCTGGCAGTCTCCGAAGTGGTGCATTCAAGCGTCTCTGTGCTGCTTTTGCTGGCACCATGAGGAGCCTTCCTGGTCTCTTGACCAGGCGCATACATTGATAAACATGCGGTGTCTTTGAAGGAGACATGATGGGGATGACCAAGACAGGTGCAGCGAGTGGGTGCATCACGGGAAATACTTGGACCTGATAGGTTGAAGGGTTCCATGCAGAATTCATTGTAGTTAAGGGGGAACATATGTGGCCATGCAGAAAGCATGGGTATTGACATTGCGGAAGTGTAGGGACTTGAGGCTGACAGTGAGGTACGGAGGGCTTGGAGGAGACAGGGCATCTTATGTGGAAACATTGTGGACAGTGGGGAGGACAGGGGTGTCATTGGGAAACTATTGTTGAGACATTAGGCTTCTGGAGTGCATTTGGGGTCACTTGGGAAATATGGAGAGTCCCAGGGGAGCAAGTGGCGGAAGGCAGGGTGTTGATGGGTGGTCGTAGACGCCATAGGACAACATATCACTGATGTTCATAAAATGGTGCTATGTCTTGAATCCAAAGTAATGGCTACTTGAATGTCACCAGCAACGCACTGAATTTGCCATTAGCTCTCCCAAAAACTGTTTTCTAAGGAGAAGTATGGAAAAAAGCTCTGCTACCATATTACAGTTTGGCATGTAGGAAAAATACATTATCATTCCACCTATATGTTTTGAACAACCACCTCCTACGGGCATCCCTTCGCAATCAGGGACTTTGACATGGAGATCTTAGTAGCCAATCATCCAGAGGACCTCTGCTCAGAAGCTTTCAGGCTGCTCTGTTATAGTGGAGGCTGCGGATATTGAGGCCCACTGAGCCTACTATGGGCCTCTCTAGACACCTAGTGATGAAGTTAGAAACATGGGACAACAGAGGCAATGGCAGGGGGAGAAACTGGACAGCCCAGAGCCTGTGGGCTGACATAGGAGAGACCTGTGATACCTGTGAGATGTAGGACCACGCGTAAGACATGATACGATATGATAGAAGTCACTTATGACGCGCCTGTTCACAAGTGTTTCTATGCGCGACAATAATGGACACGAATGGACAGAGTGTACATTTGGAGTTTTATGCAAGAAATGAGGTGTCATGAGGATAATGATAAGGGAGAGAAGGATGCATTGCGTACGGGTAAGGAGCCACAGGGACTGACCATGAATAGTGCTGGGTGAGCGTACATCTCACTCAACCTGAGAGTAGAATGGATTCCTGTATTTAGGATTCGGCAGGCTTTTGAGCCTTCAAAAGGTTTGGTGGCAGCCCACAATTAAACACCAGCGTGCATATTGGTTTGGTGGCAGGGGTGCGGGGCTTGATGTCAAACTAAAAGGCCCAGCTTACTTCCTGGTTTTAGGGATGATGCAAACTGGGCAAGAGCAGGAGGACGGAGGCTTCAGACATTTCAGACAATTTTTTGTGTCTGTAATGGTAAGTTATGAACCACTTGAGAAATCATGGCGAAGACATCTAGGTATTTGGCTTGACAATGGGTGATGAGGGAGACATTGAGGAGAGGCCAGGGAGGAGAATGGGGCCTGATGTTACGTCATGGGCATTATAAAGAATGCGTAGGGGATGATGGGAAGGCATGGCGCATGCCCATCAGCCTCATGTGCAGCTTTGCATGCAAAGGCAGGTGGATATGAATGGCCATCAGATGCCATGAACTTCTAAAACCCTGTTTTATCTACAAAGGATCATGAACATGGTCTCTTAACAGTCCCTCTAGTCATGGATCTAGCAGGCATACTGAATCATGTCACCAGCTACATGCTGGCTTTGCTCACGTGACTCATCTTGGGTGTGAATGGGGCAGTACAGGTGATTTCCTGTCCACTACTCTACCTTATAGTGCGGTTAGCATCGCATTAGGCACTGAAGTGCCACATACATTCCTTTCAACCATGACACCTTCAGCAGTGCCTAATGGTTCGTAACAGGGTCGTGGAGGACTGCCGTGCGTTTTGTGCCGGTTCATGTGGATGGTCACCTTTCACAGGGAAATCCAGAAATGAAGGACTCACTCTGGTCCCAGGCCTCCCTAGTGCAATCATCAGAATCCATGGCATGAAACAAGATGGCACGGTGCATGCTTTCATTATCCCCCCACAGAGTAGTTCCACGTGTTAAATGCGTGACAGAGGGGCTGATGCGCTGACTGCTGCGTGGGAGAAGGGGGGAACATGCTTTCTTTCAGCAGGGCATGCAGGTGCCACTGGTTTATTTGCACAGGCGGTGGATGATGGTCCTGCCACAGATGTATGTTTAGAGCAAATGGCTTGCAAAAGAAATTGCACAATACAAGCGATGTGTTGTACTTGTGAAATCAGAACTGGTGCTTGAACGTTGTGGTTGTTGATCTTTAAGTGGGTGTTTGTTTTTCAACATTTTGAGGTTGGACTAGGTATTAGCTGTGGTGACAGCTATGTGCAGGATATCTAAAAGATAATGGGGCTCATTACAAGTTGGGCGGGTGCTGTAAAAATGTGGCTGTAATACTGTTACAGCTGCATTACCTACCACCCAACTATGAGTTTGGCAAAAAGATCGAGGATTCAACTCCAGCAATGAGCTGCAGGTAAATCAGCCACATTTCTGCCAAAAAGAATTACTGCCGCGAAATTATTGCTGCAGTAATTCCACCGAAATCCCCCATGGAGTCCAATCCAATTAACTAGGGAGAAACACCGCCAGCACCACTTGTAATCCGGCAGTAATACCGCCAGACCAGAAGATACCACCAAACATGTAATGAGTTACAATGTCTTTTGGGAGTGGAGGCTAGCAAAGTTCTTTGATGGTGGAGGTGCTGCGGATTCATTTTTCAAGTTTATGATGAGGTGGTCTTTAGTAGGTGGAATGAGTTTTGGAGCATCAATAATGGAGGACCGGACTACTTTGAGGATGAAGCTGTCATCATCTACATAATATGATTCAAGTTTGAATCAAGAGTTGAAGTCCGAAGTAATGTTATAGGGTATGAGATTATCAAAGAGTGTGACATGTTACACATCTGTTTGGGGTTTATTGGTGATGTAAGCTTTGAAGCAGGTGTTACAGTCAGTGGTTAAGTGCCGAGTGAGTGTTTCTGGTTCTTGAGGCAGATTTGGACTTCACCAAGCATGGTGGTGCTTCTGAGGAGGATACATTTCGTCTATATAGGTTGTGTTTCAGTTAGGCACCTAACATCCAGACCCGGATGAGGAAAAAAGAAGTGTTTACTCTGCTAGATGTTACTGATATAGGTACCTTTTAGATAGATGGTGTGTTGTCAGCATACTGGTTGATCTTCATGTCATGGCCAGTGAGAAGTTCTCCTTGCATCAAACGTTCCATGACAAAGTCATGACTTCAGCTAGAGAAACAATACAATCTGAACAGCCCGCTCTGTAGGGGATGGCTTCAGGGCATTTTCTAGTGGGTCTGAGGCTTCAGCATTCCTGATGTTTCCCTGCCCATCTGGTTCATGGCAATTTTATGCTCACAGGAGGAAGGCATAAACTCTGCACGAAGCAATGAACCAAGAAAACACTTAGGAACCGGCCATGCTTGGACCATTCTCCCAAATTGTCCTCTGGTGCACACTGCACTGAGACAGGAAGAACGCAGTACCTTAGGGAACCCAGGGAGTGTGGGCAAGGACGAGGCAGACCCAAGGATGTGGTGAGAGCAACCATATGCTGAGGCAGAGAGAGAAGTAAGACCATGGGCGTCATTTTTGGGGGTCATGGGTGTTTGTCCCCCCCCCCCACTTTCACGGCACACCATTTTGTCCCCATTCATTTGGCTGGGGCACCTTTTCTTCAGATGTCATGTCCCCCCCCGAACTTTTTCAGCAAAGTTACTCCACTGAGTAAGACCCCAAGCTGGGGGCATAAGAAACGATTCCCCAAAATGGGATGGACAAAACTATACTCCAAGGCAGGGTGATTGTCATCATACCCCTAGGTAGAGAGGCAAGACCCTAAAATTGTGCATGAGAAACTAGACCGAAGGTTGGGGTGAAAATAACCATACCCCAGGGTAGGGTAAGAGCCACCATACTCCAAGGCCGGGTGAGAGAAGGAAGACCTCAATATGGAGTAGAAGAAACCAGACTCCAAGGTTGGGTAAAGATCCTGGGGCAGTATATGAGAAGCCAAATCACAAGGCAGGAGAACAAATCCATTCCCCAAGGTGGGGTGAATGAAACAAGACCCCAGGAGAGGGTGAACAAGACCAGACCCCCAAGGCAGGGTGAGGGAAAGAAGACCCTAGGCGGATGAGCAAAACCATATCGCTTGTCAGATAGCACAGTGAGTAGAACACTCGCTTTGACATCGAAGCAGAACCTGTTGACGCAGGTTCGAATCCAGATGGTCCGTAGCACTTTATAAATGCAAGTTATTATTATTATAATTATTATACCTTAAGCCGAGGTGAGAGACAGCAAAACACAAGGCAGTGCGAAATCCAACAGCTGCCTTGAGGCCAAGACAGCCCAGAGCTTTCATGATAAATAGTACATGGGGAAAACTCCCTACAGTGGGAAGGACATGGACCAACCAGTACCCAAATGGGGGAAAAGAGAATCAGAGACATTTTTGTGGATTTAGTAGCACTGTGTAGAAGAAAGATTGATTACAAAAACCATTCTGCATTATACTGTCCACCAGGGGCAATGTGCGCTGTTGGAAAAAGTCATACCATGGTGGGGGTCAGAAAGCAGCCACCATTAAAATGCGGGTTCCAAGGGCTTAAATGTATCTTTTGTTGGATTTGTGTTTTGTTACTAGTGATAGGGGCAGAGTTTAGGTTAGTACTTTTTTATAGATTTTGTAAAGACATGATGACAAACAAGCTTTCCCTATTTCCTTTATAGAATAGAATCTTAGACACAGGGACAGTTCCGGTTTGTGTTAAAAAAATGAAGTCAGATGCAATACCACCTAGTCTGTCTAATGATTCTGACTTACCACATCTCCTACACTCAGTGTTTTTTTTTGTTGCTTGTGACTCTTTCCACATATTAGGTATCTTTCCCTGTGGTCAATTAACACTCATGTGGTAATTTGACATTGTGGAAGGCGCTGCCTTTTCTATGGCCAGGAAGTATTGAGGTGTGGTGAGCCCTTCAATCCTGATTGTTTCCCCTATCTAGTTTGGCTTCTTGCTGGTTCAATGTTGTGGTGTCATCTGTCTGGGGTAATGTATTGACCTAGTACACAATTAGAACTATCAAAGTTCTCTCTGCTAGAATATGCGACCATGCTGATTCCTAGTCCCAGAAGTATTCGTTCTAAGTCTCTGCAAGTAGTTATTTTATGTATGATTAAATTAAATTATATTAATAGTGCACATTCAATTTCTCCAAAAAGTAATTAGATCTTGTAGATTCAAGGTGCTATTGCCACAAGATAAAGGCAAGGGTAATAAATCATTGGGAAATGCAATGAACAATGTTTAATCCCTCAAAAATAGATGTATTATCACTTACTGATAGTAAGAAATGAAGTTACATTCTGACAGTTAGGGATGAATATCTTCCTTATACGGAAAGTATAGCTCCATCTGAGGTTTGACAAGTAGAGGATGATAGGGCGACATAAACGAAGGACAGTATGATTAACCTGCTATTTGACTTCATAGTAAGGGACTAAAAGGAGACCTCAAGCTTGGAGGAATCTTTCAAGTATGAAGTAGTATGATGTTTCCCATGGGAAATATTGAACGTGTTTACATTTAAAATACTTCTGTTAGCAAACAATTAGCTTTTTGTTTTAGACCAACTCCGACATGGTGGTATTGAATACCAGAATGTACAGAGTGGCATAGGATGTGGAACTATCTTAAAATGGACATGGAATAAGGTGGTTAAAGTTTCACCAAAAAATAGGATAATTAGTTTGAAGGATTATGTTTGAATAAAGGAGACTGCTCAAAGAACATGTATGACTGTGAATAAACATTGTTTTTAAGCATTCAGCATTGTTATGTGCATTCTTTGCGTCAAAAAGTGTGGAGTGGATATGTTTAATTACTGTTCACCAACTGTATTAGGGGCATACACCATGGATATAAAAGACTGTAAGAAATTGAATGGCCATATCCTTGTCATTCATGTTTGCATCTATTCCACAGAAATGGAGCTGCCATTTTCCTTAGAAATAAAACACATTCACTGAAAGACAATTTGACAAAATGGTCAATAATATCAATAATATATGACAATATGTAGGAAATCACTTTGAATGATTGACTGATAAGAGAGTGGATAATCTATGTTTGTCACATGAAGAAGACATTTTCATTCTGTAGATGATGAAAGGAAGTTATGATGAATCAAGAATAGTACACAAACCAGAGAAGAATCATCAGTTAGAATTCCTTTCCATTTGGACATGAACAGAAACTACATGAAGGGACTCCAGAAGGTAACATCATGAACAATAGATTGATACATATATATATATATGTATATATATATAAAACACCTATGTGTAGAGGAGTGAAGACTTTGTGACAAAATAGAGACACATAGTGAGTTATGTTTATTTGTCAGACTATTGGGGAATTAGTGAAGTAGTTGGTCAAATTAAGTGTAGAAATACAAGATGTTGAAAGTGAATTACAAAGCCAATTCACTAAAGGAATGACATGATCTACACTTGGGTGTATGTATCACAAGGAGTTCATGTATCAAAACATGTCAGAGAGAAGATGGGTAAAAGACATGTCAAGAAACCTCTTTGGGTAGAGATCTAGAAATGATTATCTCTGATGGATGAGTGGGCTGGAGCAGAGAAGAGCCTAAGAGGAGAGGAGGCAGTGATGAGTGCTAGTGATGAGCAATCAGTGTACTTCATTGTAGGAGACAGTTGAAAAGGTCCTAGATGGCAAGATGAAGTAAAAGGGAACGGAATGCAAACAAGAACTTGTTGCGTTGTATTGTCATTAGATCTGTATGGTAAAGTACAAACAGAAGGTAACACATTCGGAAAAAAAAACTTCTTTGTGAAATATACAAATAAGAACAGCAATATATTTTCAGCCACCTGGTAAAATGAAGGCCTTGCCTTTTAGCCTGATATTAAGTATAAACAGAATTGTAAGTATCCAGAAGAACAGAAAATACAATTAGGGGAAATGATTGACCAATTCAAAAAAGGAGTTGTGATGAGGAGACCCTTCAAAAGGTTTTAATATTATTGGAGACTAGATATACAACTAAACTCACAGTTCTGTCATTAACAAAAGAAGTTTTGATCAGATGGAATGCATTCACACACACAATAAAGTATTGAGCAATTTGTTATTTTGGTCCCCAATATCGAATGTGCGAATGGTAACAATTTTAAGAAGAGGGACATTGTTTAAAGCCAACATTACAAAGGAAACTTCAATTGAAACAATGTTTTACATACTATACGAAAAACATAATGGGCCTCATTCTAAGTCGGCTGGTCAGGTAAACAAGTGCCAGTATTCATGGATACGGGCACTTTACCGGACCGGCTGACAAGTTTGCCGGTGGGGCACCTGGGTTACCATCAGCTAAAAGCCAGGTAAGCCAGGCACCCGACCGGCAAAAAAAGCCCTCATTACCTATGGGACTCCATGAATGGGGATTTACACCGTCACTCCGCACACAGAATCCAACGGCAATGCCGACGGGCAGAGTGCCGTAAACAGTATGTACATTTGCTGATATACTGGCGGCTCTACTGCAAGGATACAAGCAAATTTAGAATGAGCCCAATGTATTGTATCTGATGTACATGTAAAAAGTAGCATGTAGTAAATAGTGTAGAAGAACTCGATTTGGCACAAGCACCCATCGAAAATTAGAACTTCAAGTTTGAAATCTATGACAAAATATTTTAGAGGAGAGTATTACAAATGCTCTGACTGCGGAATATGGTGTATACTACATTGATGATGTGAGCTTGTCCTAGTACAGCATCTAGTGTAGACATATTTCACATTGTAGATACTGTTTCCTACATACTATTATAGAGGAGGGAAAATTGCTTTGAGAAAATCCCTGTTCTGGCTCTCTTCTGCCCCCCACAAAACGGGGGAAATATTGGAAAAGATAGCTGCAAAGCATTAACTGGCCTATAGTTATTAAAACAATACTGCATAGCAACCAGTTGTATATCAGAGATGCTCACAGCACTTAAATTGCCTTACTCCACATGAAGGAAGTCTTGTCAACACTCTTAATATAAATTCCCTAGTGGCCCTTTTCTATGTGAGCTGCAAGAAGCAGTTGAGACAATCGCTTCTGCCTGGTCTGTTCTCTTCAGGTCAAAGCCTTTCGCCTTAGGTTCAGTCATTTCCCTGTGGTTTTTTAAAGGTTTTATGTCTAGTTTGGTTTGAGCATTAGAGGTAATCTCTACTCCATTTCCAAAATGTGTGATGGCACCCAGATCGCCTTAAAAATATAGAACATTATGGCCACCTGGGGGCACAGGGATGCAGAGAGCCTCTGTATAAACCTCCTGTCCCACGGTCCCTAAAAGTGGTCTGTGCCCCCATTTATCCACCCCTCCACCATTGGAGACAGGACAGCGAGGTGCGTGAAGTAGTCCAACATCTCCTGTCCATAATGCAGTGAGTGCAGCCTGCGCCGACCACAGATGTCTCACCAGACCCCGGGCAAAGCCAGGCCGCAACTCAGTGACCTCCGCTGTAGTCAGGACTTCCCACAGGGCATCCCTCTTAGTGCCGCGGTGGAGAGCCAAGTCCGCCCCAGATGACAGTCGCATCGTTGTACAGTTCCGCAGAGTTGGCCCAGCGAGGTCTGCCGCCAAGGTGTCTTCTCTGCCTGGCAGGTAGATGCACAGCGTGTCAGGGTGCGTCACAAAAGGGACTGGGCGGCAGTCAGTCTCCAAGTCAAAGCGCGCCAACAGCTCCCACAGCGCCGCACAGTAAAGGCGGAATGAAGGCAGATTTTCAAACGGTTACCACTCCTCTGCCAAAGTCCGATTTCACTAAGAACTTCGACCACAGATGCTCAGTGTCTTGTAGTATTACGAGCTGCAGTTCATTTCTCTAGCAATGCAGAACAAACGGATTTAATGAGGATTTGCATTTGTACGAGGCTGGAGCTCCTCGTTCAAGCAGCCATCTTGCTGGCTGCTTAACAGCGCCCCTGTTAAGATGTATTCAAAACCTTTCAGCCATCACCCCTTTTGTTTTGTCATAGTCACCCCCAGTGGGACATGTATGCCCAGACGTGGGTCCCGTGTCTGCTGAGCCTAGAGACCCAAACTGCTCCTCACAAATGAGGCTCAACCAGGATGAAACATTTATGGGGATGCTGGTGGTCTCATGCAGAAGGGATATGACCGAGCAGTTCGGGCTGGTCTGCCCTTTTTGGGGTGGGACCAAGCCTGATTTGCATTTGGTCTTTCCCTTTTTGTAATGGCTTGGCAGGCGAAGAACGATGGTCTGGAGGGTTGTCCAGAGCAATGTCCGAGGTTGAGATTTATTCTAAATCTTCCAGCCATCACCCCTTTTGTTTTGCCATAGTTACCCAAGTGTGACAGGTACGCCCAGGAATGGGCCCCATGCATGCTGAGACTAGAGACCCAAGCTTCTCCTCACTGATGAAGTCCAACAAGGCTGCAGCATGTTGGGGATGCTGGTGGTCTCATGCAGAATGGATGTGACCGATCAGGTTGGGCTGGAATGCCCCTTTTTGCGGTGGGACCAAGCTTGATTTCCATATGTCTTTGTCCATTTGTAATGGCTTGGCAAGCGAAGAACGATGGTCTGGAGGGTTGCCCAGAGCAATGCCAGAGGTTAAGACTGATTCTAAACCTTCCAGTCATCACCAATTTTGTGTTGCCATAGTCACCCAGACACAAGGGTCCCATTCCTGCTGAGCCTAGAAACCCAAGCTGCTCTTCATTGATGAGGCCATACAAGGCCAAAACATGTTTGGGGATTCTGGTGGTCTCGTCTAGAAGGGATGTAGTCAAGCAGTTCGGGCTGGACTGCCCTTTTCGGGGTGGGACCCATCTTGATTTGCATTTGGTCTTTTCCCTTTTGTAATGGCTTGTCAGGTGAAGAACGATGGTCTGGAGGGTTGCCCAGAGCAATGCCAGAGGTTAAGATTGATTCTAAACCTTCCCGTCATCACCCATTTTGGGTTGCCATAGACGGGCAATGGCAAGGAAACTCCTGTGAACATTGTCTTACTATCATACAAATATGAAGAGTGCAGTTCTATGCAGTTCTCTTGTTTACTTCAATTATTGCATTTTGGAATACCAAGGCACAGTTTTTCCCAATTCCAGCAGATTTGGGGATTTCTCACATGCATTTCTCTTTTTTCTCCCCTGCAGAAATTTCAAAAATATATTTATAGAGCCTTTCACATAACCACTATGGCAGCAATATTTAGTCTTTGCGTGTCTGGTATCACTGAATGGCATGTAAATATGGCTCTCCCTTTACTGAAAGGCAGGTCCAGGTCTAGTTTATTTTTGTCACCCTGCCACCATTTACACACATAACTCAGTTCTAATTTCATTGAATTGCGGTTAGGGAGGAGTAACCGAAGGCCTGCCACCGCATCAACTGAAAGCAGTATTGAAAGCCATGCTCGCCCTGTCTATATTTGCATGCAGTACAGTACTCTTCGCAATGATGATGTCAGTTTAAGATATCATTTACGATTCTATAACACAGATTTATTTGATAAAAGGCAGTAAAGCTCTGTACAAGTGTCCCCATTCCGTTAATAGGGCGCCCATGTAAAGGATGTCTTAAAAAGGCATTGGGATGAACAGGAAGGCTGGTCAGGAATATTAAGCGGCCATTTAATGATCTCCGTTGTACGTTAAGCCCTGTTCCAATTTTAGCTGCGCACGAGGAAAAGCAGCCTTGAAAATCTCAAGTAATGATGCAAGAGTCTGTGATTAATGCTTTTAAAAAATATATATTTTACATGTAGTAGTAGTTACGTTTAATCAAGTTATAGTAATACATCAAGCAAAACATGTAAAACAACAATACAGCATCAAGTATAACAACATGCCCATGAACTAGAACAGTTAAAACACTGTGAGGATGTTTCAGAGAGCCATTCCAATAAAATACAACTGTACAGAAATTGAATAAAAACATCATCCAGCTCATGTAATAAGTGACAAACCCTACAAAGGGCAGACCATAAAATGCAATACAAATGAAGGCAAATAGCACAGAGAGCTGAAAAGAGCACACTCACAGGGCGGATAGTAAAACACGGGAGAGGGCTATACACTATGGAGCTTGGATCTTCGAAACCAAGCCCCATTCAAGCAGCTGAACTAAGGAGTTTGGATCTACGAAACCAAGCGCCATTCAAGCAGCTGAACTAAGGAGCTTGGATCTACGAAATCAAGCGCCATTCAAGCAGCTGAACTAAGGAGCTTGGATCTACGAAACCAAGCGCCATTCTAGCAACTGTACTAAGGAGCTTGGATCTACGAAACCAAGCCCCATTCAAGCAGCTGAACTAAGGAGCTTGGATCTACGAAACCAAGCCCCATTCAAGCAGCTGAACTAAGGAGTTTGGATCTACGAAACCAAGCGCCATTCAAGCTGCTGAACTAAGGAGCTTGGATCTACGAAACCAAGCGCCATTCAAGCAGCTGAATTAAGGAGCTTGGATCTACGAAACCAAGCGCCATTCTAGCAACTGTACTAAGGAGCTTGGATCTACGAAACCAAGCCCCATTCAAGCAACTGTACTAAGGAGCTTGGATCTACTAAACCAAGCGCCATTCAAGCAGCTGAACTAAGAAACCTGGACCTACGAAACCAAGCGCCATTCAAGCAGCTGGCAAGGGCAAACGCAATTCCCACATCGGGAAGCGACAGCAGCCTGAGAAACACTGGTCTCCAACAACAGAGTGCAGATTCGCAGAGGAAATGTAAAGTGAAGCGTTTGAGGATATCATTATGGAAAGGGCAAAAGAGGACAAAAAATGTGATTTCCACTCTCCATAGAAACAGATCTCATCCCCATTTTGCTCCCCAGATCACTTACAAGTCAGTGGCTTAATGTGGAGATCATTTAACCTGGCCTTGGTTAGCAGGAGCCGATGAAAACCATTTGGAACCTTAGCAAATAATCAGCTGGACCCCCTACTGGTGAGGGCGGGAGGCAATGCCTAACTGAGGCCTTACACATATTTATATCCTCCCCAATAGAAGCCCCCAGTGTCCCAAATCTCTCCTGCATGAGCCTGATGGGAAAGCGAGCAATTAACTCTGCGTTCTAAAATAGTTGCCCATCCCCAATAGGCTCAAGATATTTTTACTATAGGCGACCCATTCAATGTTCTGATAAGGCCCCAATGTCAGAGCAAGGAGAGCGAGTCTGTCAAATGATCCGTACCGAGCTCAAAGAGCAGGAAGTAGGATGGCGTGGAGGCAGATACCCGTAAAAGGCGTGCACAGAAAAAATTCTCAGCACTCTGTATGTAGAGACTTCATGGTCTCACAAGCCCCGAGCTGACTACCATATGCCCTTGTCGCCAGAGTTTTCCCTCTATACACCTCCTGTGTGAGCTCTACTCAATGTTGCCCGTATTGCTTGTGACTCTTAAAAGGCCACCATTATCCTCGTTCGTCCTGGACCTCTGTGCTTCCACATTCGCCCTCAAAGTCAATCTCTGATTGAACCGGACCCCCAGATCTGAAAAATCTGTGCAGTCCGGTAAGCAGACACCATTCAGCAATAGGGGAGGGATCTTACCAGGGCTGTTGGCAAAGCACATAGGGCCAAATTCACAGAGCGATTTCCAATGGGGTTCTGCCATTATTAAACACTTCTGCGAATGAGGCCCATAGTGTTCCACTTCCCAGCATTCCCTGTGAGGCCATGACTTAACATGCAATCACCATAAATATCCACAAGAGTCAGCAAGGATCTGCCGAGCTTTAAATCAGGAACTTCCTGCCCCGGAAATGAGGGACTAGATTCGATACAAGGGAGTTACATGTGGGCTTCATTGGGAGTTTGGTGTTAAAACTGCAATTTTTCAGTTGAATTACTGGCAAATTCTGTCACCATTACTGCTACTAGGTCCGGCAGATTTGCAGCTGAATTATGAGTGCCGGTAAATCAGTGCTGGTCTCCCTTTTTTGGTGTCCACAGCCACAGGACTCCTTGGATATTTCCGTGGATTTAGCATTATCAGGGATTCCATTGTCCCAAGTCTGCCACATTTTTGGTGGTTAAGTGGAGAATTTACCTTTGGCGTTGTGGTTTACTGCCAAACAATGTACTACACCTATGAACACTTAATGGCGCGCAACAAAGTTTCCCTACACACTGTTAAATATTTAGGCCTGTAATACAGAAGCCGAGATGTGATATTTCAATGTATGCTCATGGATTGGCTTTCACCTCTTGTACTCATTAACCATAGTAGCAAAAGACTTTGGGCATCATTGGGAATTCTATTAGTAGGGATAGCACCGGCAAACTGAACAGCCATTACCACAAGCGGTAATAATGGTGTCTCCATCTAATAATCAAGCTGTTGTTATTCCGTATTCTGGGGCCCTTTGGACTTCTTTGAGGAATGGAGGTATCCTTCTGATTGCAATACTCGTTATCATTACCACCCTACTTTGGGGGGGGGGTCTTACCACCATGCACATGCAGGTGATTTTCCACTTATTCGTTTTCAAAACCATGCATAGGTGGAACAAAAAAACCAGTCACTAATACTGTTACATCCTGATATATTCTATTAGTGCCATGCCTGTAAAGAGAGCCTTTATGTATCTGATTTGTATGCCGTGTATTTCATTTTCCTATTTAGTGTGCATGAGCCTACCTTTGAGAAGCAGTATAGGATATACACCAGTAGGATTGATAGGCATACATTTGATGGTCATAGTGGGCACAGTCCTTACAACATAGCATGCATCACTGGCCTATCATTCAGGGTAGCATGGACAATATGTAACTGTGCTGGAGGTGGTGGAACAGGGAGTGTGCTTCAAAGGGTATTCTGCAAAAGGCATACTGGGCTGGGTGGTTTCCCAGAAGGTGTCATATAGGGTCAGAGAAAAGTGCACCTTGAATAGTAGGGTCTTGATTTCTTTTCTGAATTGCATGAGGGTGGGAACGAGCCTGAAGTTGATGGATGGGAGGTTTCAGAGTCTTGCTGAGTAGATTGAGAATGCTTGTTTTATGGTTATTTTGCCCTTCTGCTGCTCTAGCCGGGCCGGGTGCTGATTTATTGTGATGCACTGACTGCCAGAGACTGCAACTGTGTTTGCTAGGTTTGAAGGGGCATGCATGGCGAGAGATTGCATATGAGGATACTGGCTTTGAAGGCAACGCATGCTTGTAGGAGTTGCCAGTGAAATTCAGTGAGCGTGGGGGATGTCTGTCATATCTGTGCAGAGACGTGATGAGGCAGGAAGTGGTATCTAGGACGCTTCGCATAGGTGATAGGCTGGTGAGTAGGCCATTGGATCAGGGTTTTTACAGTGTTTCTGAAGCTGGCATCTCAGTGAAAGGCCTTGCTTTTCTGCAGGAGATGTAGTTGGCATCTTTCTGTCCAAGCCCTCTGCATCATGTGTGTTTTGAATACAATGTGTCTGCTTATATGGAATGCAAGGGACTTGGAGCAGGACATGAGCAGTGGGATGAAGCCTTTGATATTAACGATCCACAGCGAGGTCTGTATATGGGACTGTTCAGTGTTGTTGGCACGGTGCAGGAATGGTGGGGTTCCGCTTGTGGTTGGGGCCGGGCATCCAGTTCTGGATCATGGGGAAGCAGACCTTGAGTTGGTGGATGTATTTGATGCATGGAGTTTTCACGGGTAGCCGTGCATTGTCTCTGTTATTTTGGATGTGGATAGGGATGTGCTGGTGAAGAGAGTTCACAGGGTATATAAGCTAAAGATGACAGGGAGTGGGTAGAAGTGCTGATCAGGAGATACCAATCTGGACAATCTGGACAGATCATCCCCCGGAAAGATAAGCTCCCTATTTGGGGAACTCGCATCCCCTGCACACTATCTATGGCTCAATAAATAAACCCAACTTTCATTTATAGTTTTCCCCTATACAACCCGTGTGCCAGGGCTGAAGTTTCTCCTCTGCACCTTGAATATTCATAACACACATTTTCTAATTTCTTATTTCCAGTAGGCTGGACTAATGCAATGCTCTCTATCTGGCCCAACCTGTTGGCCTAATCCATCGGCTTCAGCTGCTCCAATATCTGGCTACCCGTATAGCCACAAACACACTGAATGGCTCCCACATCAGCCAGGTTTTACATTGTCTGCATTGGCACCCGGTGAAACAGATAATTGTTTTAAAATCCCTCTGCCTCGTACATCGGGCCTACCATAAAGTTGGAGTGGAATTTTTCTGGTACAAATTTCAGTCCTATACTCCTTGCTGTCCGTTGCGTTCTGGCAATGGTTGACTGGTTCAGGTCCCCAATTTTTGTCTTCAGCGAACGGCTGGCTAGGGTTTTTCGGTGGCCGCTTGTAAACTTTGGAACAGTCTCCCCCTTCAACTCATGCTGACTGAGAATCATCTGCTCTTTCGCCGTTTGTTAAAAACCAAACGTCTCGTTCAGTCTTGAGGGCCGCTTTTACTGTTCCATGGTCTCCTGGTGCCAAGATGCCCTTGGGCGAATGTGCACGTTATAAGTGATCATAACATAACATAACATAACATAACGCTTGTTGAAAGGGTGAAGGTGTGTGCAGTTGCCATGGCTCTCCTGCTGCCCACCAGGACCACCAGTAGCCACAGTGGGGGATTAAAAGATCTGGATCCAAGGGTTTGGGTGTCTGTTGTTATGGATTGCCGCAGCATCAGAATTTGCGAGAGGGGGAGTGTTGGTGAGAATTCTAAGTGATCTTTGGACTCTTGGAGAGACGAATACACAGGGAGATAAGGGATTAAGCTCTGAGGTGATTTTTGTACCCATCAAGCAGGCCTGATGCTGCTTTTCCCCATCCTTGTGCCCCCTTTCCATTGTCCTCTTTTGTCAAAGGACATGGAGGGTTTCTTTATACCTAAGAAAGTTTGTCTATTTGCACTTTGAAATCTAGTGTGACTTTGTTGGTGTGCGCCTGACCCAAATGGTAAGAAGGTAGCCACTTCACCTTAACCTGGTTCTGTAGCAGCGACAGTTTCGAAACTGCTTGCTGGTGTTAATGCTCTCATTGTGGCGATTGATGCACTGTTCAGTGAAGGTCATGATAATAGTGTTGCTGTCTGAACTGAAGGGCCCTGAACAGGGGTTGGGGAGGTTGTGAGACAGATAACTGATAAGGACTTGTTCCAATCTCACCCTGAAGATGAACAAGAGTAAGACGAAGGTACCCTTCTTTAGAGGCAAAAGGGCAAGGCACGCAAAGGTGTGTGTAGAAACAGAACGGGTAGAATTAGAACAGGTCACAGTGTGTCATTATTTGGGCCTGTGTTTTGTGGAAAACGATTCCTGGCAAGACCAAGTCACCAAAGCTTCCAGGAACCTGACAAAAGACAGTGGGAGTGTTAGGAGGTTTTATTGTACGAATGGCAAAGGAACATTGTCACCAGTCCTGGAATTGTACTGGTGTAAAGCTGTCTCTGCAGCAGTAAACGGTGCAGAGCTCTGTGGCTGTCAAAATTCAGCAAGCCTGGGTGTAATAAAAATAAAAATGTTAAAGTCAATAAGTTGCAACCTATGAGTGCGCTGAATGCTACTTTGCATCTAGAATGCGATGTTCGCCTGATAGAGCATATAATAGCTTAAACCTTTATGTTTATGGTCCCTCATCTGGTCAGCACCTGGCCTGTATGTGTTCAAATAATTATTGGCAAATTTCCAGCTTCTAGAAGGCAGCAGCACAGTTCTTTGGCTGAAGCACATCAAGAGCTGGTGCTCAGCATTGGGCCTTAATCCATACTGGGAGTGGCCAGCTTGTATTGACCCGGAGAGCAGGGAAGTGAACAAGGCAGCCAATAGAGCGCACTTTAAACAGGCTTTGGTGACAACCTGCGCAGGCCTTTCCAGCGGTCAGCTCTACCTGCAGGTAAAGGGTCTATTTGATTATGAGCGTTATTTAGATGTGATTACTCGTCGCCTGGCTAGTTCGCTGTTATTTGACCTAAGAGCAGGAACTTTGCGTGTAGCTTCCTTCGTGAAAAAATGAAACAATTCAAATTGTTTAAAATTCAAATTCGGGCTGTCAGAGCTGTGGGGCACTGAACGAATCTTTTATCCACTTTATGTTGCTATGCCCTAGATATTGTGATCTTAAGGCAATGCCAATTTACAGAATAAAAGGTATTAGGAGGGTGTCTGAGGCACTGGAATTATGTAAAAATTGTATAGATCTTGGCATATTTCACTTTATTGCCAAATATATTCATAGGACATGGCTCAGAAGGAGGAACGTGGTGTGTATTAAAGGGGGGTCTACATATCACGCTGTGAGTATTTTAACTGGTCAATTCTATTATGATGTTTAATGGTTTAGATTTTATTTTCTAGCATTGCCCAATTGGGGCATTTCTATGATCTTAGTGTAGCAAATTGTTGGTTCATTGGCTTATGCGAACAAAATGTAGATAACTGTTTTTTTTTTAATGCGGTATATGGACCTCAAACTTAAGTTGTGTTGGGAAATACACTTTAACATGCTGACATCACCTCCATTAAGATGGGGTTCATGACATTTTTTATGAATGTAATTCGAGTTTAAGAATTGATTTTTGCTTAGATGATTTTTCTCTAGCACTATGTATTAGTTAATTGTTCATATTGATATTGATAATGCATTTGTATGTTGGTGCTTTCATGGTTTTAAACCGCAATAAAGCTGATCATGATAAGGACAATGAAGGGACAGCATCATCTCTCTTGGTTACAAAACATTTACTGGAAGTGGACTCCATCTATCGAAGCTTCCTTATAAGGTTACTCAGGGCTTTAAGTGGGCCGGGGCCTGCCGGGGCCGGGCCCCGGCAGTCTCCAAAAAGTGGGACTGAGCCGGGACCCTGCCGGGGCCCCCGTCCCACCGCACGCAACATTGGCAGGATGCATTATCCCGTCGCAGCGGCAGCCGCGACTGGAGATGCGCCTGCCATGAACTCAGGCGATCTGACAGAAGTGGCAGCCAACCACAGCGATGCTGTGCCTGGCTGCCACTTCTGTAAGTCATAGTAACTGCCTCTGGTGACCTCTCGCGCGAGGGGTCACCAGAGGCAGTTACTGTCCCTTTGTTTCCCCAGGTCGCCGAGACGTCTTTAACCCTCGGCGAACCTGGGGATTCCTTGACATTTTTCGAGGTTTATGAAAGATGGCTTGAAAAGTACACAATTCAAGCCATCTTTTATAAAGCTTTGCCGACGGACAATTTTGTCCGTAGTCAAAGCTTTATAAAAGATGGCTTGAATTGTGTACTTTCAAAGCCATCTTTTATAAAAACCGAAATGTTTAAAAAAAAAATGGCCTGAAAAGTAGGCAAACCGTAAGGTATGCACACACACATATATATGCATGTTATATATCTGTGTGCGTACCTTACTATGGTTTGTGTACTTTGCAAGCCATCTTTTCTAAACATAGAAATACATATTTCTATGTTTAGAAATGATGGCTTGCAAAGTACACATATATATAACATGCATATATATGTGTGTGTATACCTTACGATTTGCGTACGTTTTAGGCCACGCCCCCACAAGCCACGCCCCCAAATGAGGCCCCCCTCGATTTCTTACCCCACTTAAAGCCCTGAGGTTACTTTCGAAGAAGGCACAAATAGAAATGTATGCCTTAGTATGCCTTCATTTCAGATTGTGTGGTGCAGCACCCGCTATCATCAACAACTGCTTTTCTCTACCTGCGGTCGTTTCCGCACTGCTGTTGCCCCTTTGTGTAAGGTGGGTGCATCTTCCTGTGGAAAGCTGAGCAATTTTCATCTTTAAAGGCAAATATTCTGATAATGTGTGAAAATTGTTTTGAACATCACGACTTTGCCGCGCATGAAGACTGCGCTGCATTGCATTTTGTCTCACATATAACTGCTAAAGAGTTCTGTTCAATGTGCTCTTTGAAGATGGCTGACTTCTTTGTGCTTGTTTTGTGAGCAGTGGGGTGTGCTGCTATACTCACTACCAGAGCTGTGATTGTCCTGAGAGGGACTTTTAACACCCAATTGGGGACGGCAGGCTTTAGCTGGCGCCCTCATCAAAGGCCCACTTCTAAGGTCCCTGTCAGCTTCCCTGTCTGCTGACCGGGACGCTACATGACGCTACTACAACAGCCTGACCCTCCCTGGGGCTGCCAGCTCCCTCATCTATGAAACTGGACTTCCAAGACTCTCTCATTTCCCTCTCTATTGGTTAGTTCCCTCCGTCTGCCTACCCTTTCGATTTCATTTCATGGTCCTTCACTCTACCTTCTTCCTGTTACAACTGGTCTTCCCTCTATGCTCTCGTCGCAGCACTCACCTACAATCCTACCTAATTTCTTTTACCTATAGGTGCCTTAGCAATTGCCTTTAAAGTCAATTTGGGGTTCCAAGATGGCGGAGTGACGGGGAGGACGCACTGCCTGGAGCTCCCGTCCCGAATGTGCAGCCCAGCACCAAAAAGCTCTTGATTTTTAGTAATTGCCCTCCCCGGGATCTGGTGCGGGAGTGCAGGAGTTGCGGAGCCCCTAAAGTTCGCCCTGGAGGAGCTGCCGTTTGCTGTGCGCGGGAGCCCGGAGAATCTCAGTGATGGACGCGGGACTCCTGCGGGGGTGCGGCGGCCGCGACTGAGCGTGGAAGCCCGCTGCTCGAGGAGGACTCGGGTGGCCCCATGACTCACCCCGTCACCGTTTGGCCGATCTTGGGTGGTGGGTGGAGAAGAGGTGCGGTACCTCCCTGAGCCGCTGACCCGCTCTGTTGGCTCCAGAGGTTTTCAGCGCAGCAGCTGACAGGAGGCTGCGTAGACACTGGGCCCTGTATGTGGTGCACAGCACCGAGGCGAGTTCTCCTGCGAGGCGAGGGAGGCCTGCTGGAACGCAGTGCGGGCCCGCCCCCGTGAAGGTACAGCCGTACAGACAGGTCCCCAGACGCTGGAAGTCCCACAGTAGGGTGGAGGTGCTTTGGGACCGGTGTGCTGGTACGGGTGCTCCTGCCGGGAGAGGTGCTGCGCCCGCCCGGTGCGGGTAGTACAAGTAAGTGGGGGAGAGCGGGGGACTGACTCACCGCCAGGAGTGTGCCCCCGGTGCCCGCTGAGGGGCCATCTTGGATGTTTACTGGTAGGCGGGAGGAAGATCCCCCAGGAGGACCTGTTTTGTATCCTGGCACCCTATACTAAAGTTAAGCCCCACGGACTGGGCACAGGGATTCTGGAAGGGGAGCTGGAGGGGCCTTTTGGGGGGGCCAGCAACGACTAGTGCTGGTGTTCTGGAGGGCCCAGTGAAAACTCATTCATGCCCCTATAATTAATCTTTTGGAGGGGCTGATCCCCTAGGCCACCCAATACAGTGAAGAAGTCTCTGTTCCACCCGCCAGCTGTCTGCTACTGAGGCGTCTTCGCTGCCCTGGTGGCAGCCCCTTGAAACAGCAGACTACACTGAACATTGCGCTGTAATAAGCACTGTGGCAACCGGCAGAGGCAGACTCCACTTCAGAGGCATCTCTAGAAACAAGAATAAGGACCCTCCGGGCCCCTCCAGGATGGCTAAAAAAGCTCAAGAAGGGCCTCTTGCCCAGCTCTGGGCCAGGGATTCGGACAAGCGGACACCCGGGGCCTCTAAAGGAGGAGATGGCTGTTAGTCAGGACCTGCAGGACTTACCCATCACCAGCTCGACGCTTAAGATCCTTCTTGGAGAGATAGTAGAGAAAATCACAGAAGCTGGCCAGAAACAAATGGATGCGTTGAGGGAAAATCTGGCTGATGGTTTGCAGGGGATCAAAAAAGACCTCAATGAAATAGAAGAGAGGATGGATACGAATGAGAGGGCCATTCAAGAGCTGTCAGAGGATGCGAGGAAGGCGGACGAGCTTCTGAAAACCCTGGCCACGGCCAAGCATAATCTAGAACTGAGCGCCAAGGATCTGGAGAACAAATCCAGACGGTCTAATATACGTGTTAAATCCTTGGCAGAGTCAGTCCAGGATCAAGAGTTAGCTGATACGATAAGGGCAATTTTTGAAGAGCTGCTACAGGGAAAACAGAATACCGAGCTCAGCTTCGACAGGATTCACAGAGTTGGGCCGAAACGCCAGGAACCGGGAGCGAGAGCGTGTGACGTCCTGGTGGCTTGCCATAATTACGCGCAGAAGGAGAGGATCCTGCAATCGGCCAGAAAGGCGGGCCGTATCTCCCACAATGGAGTAGAAATTCAATTGTTCCAAGATCTCTCCCAAGCCACACTGATCAGGAGAAGGCGCATGGCCCCAGTTCTGGTCCACCTGAGGGAAAATCAAATCAGATATAGATGGCTCCATCCATTTGCTCTCTACTTCATATGGCAAGGGAAAACTCACAAAATCACGACACCCAAGCAGGGTCTAGCCTTATTAGGCCTGGAGGACAATCCAGCCCCGCCTCGAGCGTCCCCGAGTGGACGAGGGGCACCCCGCAAGCCTTGGGAATGGTCAGAAGTGGGGTCGAGGAAATCTAGGAAGGAACGAAAGCAGAAGGCCGACAGCTTGCAAACTCGCACCCCGGAATCAAGCTGAGGAGATCATCCTGAAAGGAAAGACAATTAGCTTGGTTATTGTGCACAAACACATTCTTAGTTCATGACTCTGGGGAGGGCTTACATTTACAGGAAATGCTGTGCATGTTGAAATGGAAGTGGCGGGAGCCGCTAAAAAGGGACGGGAAGCTAAGGGGAGGAGATGACGTATTGGCTTCTTGGAATGGGAATGGGAGTTCCTGCGTGGAGACAAACTGGGTTATATTTGGGATCTGGCTCTCGGGTTTTGTTACTGAGGGGGGCTGGGTGCCAGCTAGATCCACCCAGTGGGGGGGAGAGGGAATGGGGTGGGGAGGGTGGTGTGGACTGATCCATAGGTTGGGATATAAGGTAGGTGCGCTGACCCATAGGTCATCTCCAATACTTAGAAGTGCGGGGTCATCTCCCTGTCAGATCTCTCGGTTCACCTATAGGGATTCTATCAATTGGTGAGCATGGATCAACTTAAAATACTGTCCTTCAATGTCAATGGCTTGAATTCTCCTCTTAAGAGGACAATAGTGGAGAGATACCTCCGCGGGCAGCACCCACATATATCCACACTCCAGGAGACCCATATTCACTCTAGGGATGCATTCAGAATCAAAATCTGGGGGTATAAAAGGTTACTTCAGGCTACCCAACCGAGTAAGAAAGGGGGAGTCATAATAGCGCTGAGGGACGGGCTAGATCTGGAAATTAAAGCCACACAGAAAGATGAACAAGGCAGGTATCTGGCGATCCAGTTGGAGGGCAGAGGTGAACTTCTCACAATTGCAACAATATATGCACTTAATAATGGCCAGGACTCCTTTATCTAAAAGTCCCTAACTCCTCTTGGCAATTTTGCCAGAGGTAACACCATATTAATGGGAGACTTTAACATAGCATGGAATCCCGAGATAGACAGGAGCAGGGTCACATGGGGACAGCAGGTGGGGCCATCGGGAGATCTCAGGAGGAAAATGGGAGAGTTAGCCCTAATTGATGCATGGAGGGAAACCAAGGGGGATACGCCAGGGTTTACTTTTACTCATATGTGCACAAAACCCATTCCCGAATAGATTATATATGGCTGTCCTCCCCCTTACTGGGCTCCTTAACGGATATCAATCTAGGGGCTATGTTATTCTTAGATGCTCCAATTACCCTGTATGTTGCTAGGTCGCGGGGATCAAAGGCTCTGTGCAGATGGCGTTATCCCACCCCACTGTTCCGAGATGTGGTATTGGTTAAGGAAATAGAGCAAGCCCTGGAGGAGTTTGCCGCCTATAACAGGTGGGGAGACACGTCGCCCCAGGTTTGGTGGGATGCCCTCAAGGCCACGGTTCGGGGGTAGATCATAGCGATTAAGGTTAGGAGGGAACGAGAGCTGTGGCTTGAGGAGGATAATCTGGGGCGTAAGCTTAAAGAGACGATGTCCCAGATGGCGGTGAAACATATGAGGTCGGCTGAACGAGAGGTCCGGGCTCTCAGGGGACAAATCAATCTCATTCAAACTCGAGCAGCGGAACGTAGTCTCCTACGCTTGAGTCAAAAATACTATGTTAAGGTTAATAGGTCTGACCGCCTCTTGGCGAAGATGCTAAGGGAGGAACAGAAAGACAAAACCAGCTTAAGAATTAGGGGTTTGGAGACCTGGTACATACACAAACCCACGAAATACAAAGGGAATTTTGTAGATTTTACACTAATCTGTACGCATCGGGTAATCCGGACTCAGTGACCCAAAAGGCCTATTTAGATCGGGTTACACTAGTGGGGATAACCGCTGAGGACAGGGAAAGGCTAGAAGATGATATAACATAAGACGAGGTCAGGAAATCTATTGCCTCGTTAGCAGTGAGCAAGACTCCGGGGTCTGATGGCTTCGTGGCCGAATTCTATAAATTGCATAAGGAGGCTCTAATTCTGCACCTGACAAGGTTGTTTAATCACATGGGCCCAGCTAAAACTTTACCTAGATCTATGGAGGAAGCGAAGGTTATCCTTATTCACAAGAAGGGGAAAGACCTTGAGACGTGTGGTTCTTATCGGCCGATCGCGTTGATCAACGTCGATGCTAAAATACATGCTAAGGTCCTCGCTGCCAGGTTGGACTCGATCTTGCCCAGAATTGTTGGGTCCGATCAGGCGGGTTTCATTAAGGGCAGACAAACAGCTGATAATGTGCGGAGGATATCCCATCTGATTGAAAAAGCACATCGGAAGCGGATTCCTGCCCTCCTTCTTGCAATTGACGCCGAAAAGGCCTTTGATCGGTGGAGTGGAGTTTCCTCTTCGCCACGATAGAAAAGATGGGATTTGGACCCAGATTATTGGACAGGATTAGGGCCCATTATCAAGCTCTGACTCTCCGTTTGTCGGTTAACGGTCTGGTTTCCGAGCCGGTGACAGTGGAATGGGGCACTAAACAGGGGTGCCCTCTCTCCCCGTTGTTATACGCCTTGCATCTAGAACCGTTCCTGTCCGCCTTGAGGGGAACTGCCTCGATATCGGGCATTCCATGTGGGGGGCAGGAGCATAAAGTGGCTGCTTTCACAGACAATCTCCTTTTCTCGCTGACTTCTCCTGAACGGTCCCTGCGGGGGCTTAGTGAGGAACTCGCCCAGTTTGGACAGGCAGCCGGATTGAGGGTAAACGCTAATAAGTCGGAAATTCTCAGCTTTGGGCTCCCTAGGTCTACTGAACAGCTGATTAGAGATTCATACAAATTTAGATGGGCTGGCGATGACATTAAGTATTTGGGAGTGCGATTGACTAAAACCCTGGAAGGGTTGTACCAGGCCAATCTCCCACCTTTGCTGGAAAAGATTAAATCGAAGCTAATAGATTGGGGCCCACTCTCACTCTCGTGGCTGGGGCGGGTGAATGTTTTAAAAATGGCGGTTTTACCGCAGTTACTCTACCTGTTTGCAGCTGCCGATCAACATCCCGCAATACTTTTTCAGGTCCCTACAATGGGCGACCAGCCGCTTCATTTGGAGTCATAAACGGCTGCGACTCTCTGTAGCTCTCATGAAAACACTTACCTCTCGGGGGGGGTATGGGGGTACCAGACTTTAGGAACTACTATATAGCTGCACAAATTAGGATACTTAAAGATTGGCAGAGGGACGACAGGGACAAACCTTGGAGGCCGATGGATAGGGCAGTGGTGGCGGGCCACTTGGAAGGGATCTTATGGAAACCGAGGGAACCGAGGATAGGACCCCCCAGATGTATGCCAGTAAAATCACTATGACATTAGGGCAAGCCTGGGACACCGTGGTGAAAGAGGCTCAGATTACCACTTTCCCGTCCCCTTACACCCTGCTCTGGGGAAACCCTCAATTTACCCCGGGCACAGATATGATCACGTTTGGGAAGTAGTATCAAGGCGGGTGCAGGATGGTGCGGGATATGTTTGTAGATGGGAAGGTTAAAGATTTTGAGCGTTGCAAGGTAGACTTTGACTTGGATGAGAGACAAAGATGTGGATATATGCAACTGCGTCACTGGTTGTCACACCCGTCCATGAAAACTGCTGGATCTCGTCCCCTGACCCCTTTTGAAAAATACTTGGATACACATGCTGGTGACTCAGGCCTGATGGCTAATATATACAAGTATATTAAGGAAGGGGAAGTTGTACCCACCCAACCCTACATGAAGCAGTGGGAACTGGCGGTGGGTAAACGCATAGGGGACCAAGAGTGGCAGAGATTGTGGACCCAGATTCCAAAGCTTACTAGGTCTATACAGGTCCAGGACAATGTCAAATGTCGGTGTGTTTATGAAAGTCCGATTTGGGTGTGTTTGGGAAAGTCCAATTTGGGTGTGTTTGGGAACGTCATACTTGGGTGTGTTTCTGTAAATCAAATTTGGGTCTGTCCTGTAAAGTCAAATTTGGGTGTGTTTGGGAAAGTCAAATTTGCGTCTGTTTGGGAAAGTTAAACTTGGTTGTGTTTCTGTAAATCAAATTCGGTTGTATTTTTTCACTTTACTTGGGCCCTCAATTGTAACCTGCTAGCCCAGTGACTGCTCCATACATTTTATCTTGTATATTTCTCCTACTGCCTCCTCTCTCTACCTGCCCATGGCGTTATCTGTTTCTCCTATCTATTCCAACTATTTCTCTATCAACTACCATTCCCTTCTAACTAAGTCTGCTAAGAAGAAATTCAAAAAGGATATCTTGGCTTCCAACCCAGGTCTCTACATCGCTGATACCTATTCCTGTGCCTCTGCCAGACAAACCCTCACTGACATCCTCTTTTTCATTCCCTCACCAGATCTCTGGACCCCTCATATGATCTATATGCTCTGTCCTGTCTCCGCCTCTCCCATTAATGATGGCACCCATTGGGAAGTCCATATGGATCTCATTGACTCCTCCAGACTCATCATTAATGTCTATCTAAATGGCACTGTTATGGTGCATGGCCGTCAGGCTAATCTCCTCCTCTTTGAAAGGCAGTTCCCTCTCCTCATCAACTTCCTCTCATCTCCAGCTGTCCCCTACTGTCTTCCCCTGGCTACCTTGCCCTCCTCCACTTTCTCTTCTGCCCCATCTCAAGCTCCTTCCACACCTCCGCAGGGCATACCTCTGATCTGTACCCCTCCCCGGAAGGTTTTTTAGGCTGCCAACTTTCTCCATCTCACCACTCTCAACTCTCGCTCGGCTGTTAAACACTCCTTTGACATCTGTCACCTCCTGGAAGCACTTGACCCTGATGTCCTCCGTCTCACCGAGACATGGTTCACGGCCAGCTCTGTCACGAGTTTTGTCACTCTCCTTCCCGACAGCTACAAGATCCTCTCAGCCCCCAGATCCAACCGGCCTGGAGGGGGTGTAGCCCTGATCTTCCCTGAGTGGATTCCTGCCTCTCTCATTCCCACTCAAGCTTACTCCTCTTTTGAATGCCTCGTATACAGGCTCTCTCTCTCTCTCTCCTATCCACTCTCTCCCTGTTGCTACTCTCTACCCGCCCCCCTGTTCAAATCACCTCTTTTCTCTCTGAGTGGTCTGACCTCTCCTCCTCCCTCTTGGCCTCAACCACTCAACTTCTCCTCCTTGGTGACCTCAACATCCATCTTGATTCTACATGTCCCTCATCTGCACTCTTTTGCAACCTCTGCGATTCACTCGCCCTCTCTATCCTTCCCTCCAGCCTGAATCACTCTGCTGGGCACACTCTTGATGTCTTGATCTCAGCTGGCCTCTCCCTCTCTACCCCCCTTACCACTCCTCTCTCCTGGAGTGACCACTGCCTCCTCTCCTCTCATCTCTCCATCTCCTCCCCCAAGCCAAGTCCACTCCTAGATTGCCATCCACCTTCTTGGATATCCGGCCCATGAAGCGTGTGTCAGTCGAGGCCTTTGCTGCAACCTTCACCCCCCTCCTCCACCACAGGCTGACTCACACCCAGACACAGCCCTCTCTCTTCTCTACTCCTCTATTTCTGCTACTCTTGATACTCTAGCCTCCGTCATGACGATCCGTTTCAAGTCCAGACCCAAGTGCAATTCTTGGTATGACTCTGACCTAGCTACCCTTAAACGTAAGTGTAGGGCGGCGGAGAGGAAATGGAGGGCTTCTTGCTCATCCTGTGACAAACTGGCCTGTCACCTGCTCCAAAGGCAATACCGATTGCTGTCCGCACTAAGAAGAGAGTCCACATACAAGCCAGTGTCTCTGAGGCATCTAACAATTTTGTCAAACTCTTCAAAATCTGCAAGGAGTTTGCCTACCCTGCTGCAGTCTCCACCCCTCCTCTCGCCTCCCAGGCTCTTTGCAATGACCTTGCCTCTCACTTTATCTCTAAAACCCAGGACATCCTGTCCACCCTCTCCTCCGCTCCCCGATCCTCCTCCCTCTCCTTCTCGCCTTGCTGACCCTCCCTCAGATACCCTCGCTCCCCCGTTCTCCTACTTTCCTATTTTCTCCCCTGATGAGGTAGCTAGACAAGTCTTATCTATTAAAACCTCATCAAAACAGGTCCATCCTTGTTCCTCTAAAACCATTAAGGAGCACATCAACACCTTGCTCAGGCCCTTGCTATTTCTGCAACCTCTCCTTTGCCTCTGGCTCTTTCCCCTCCCCTCTTAAGCACTTCCTTGTGCATCCTCTCCTAATGAAATCCACTGCTGATCCATCATGTCTGGCAAACTACCGCCCAATTTACATTACTGCCTTTTTGGGTAAGCTCCTGGACAAGCTGGCCATCTCTCAGATTCATCTTCATTCCAACTCTGTTGGATCCCTCTATGACCACCAATCTGGCTTCAGAGCTGCCAGAGCACGGAAACTGCTCTCCTGAACAACCGCGAAGATCTGCTCTCTAACCTCGATTCAAACATTCCTTCTGTCCTCATCCTACTTGATCTCGCCACTAAGTTCGACGCGGTCAACCATACCACCCTGCCCAATCGTCTCTGTGACAACCTGGGTATCACTGATCAGGCTCTGGCCTGGCTGACCTCTTTTCTTTCTGATCGACACCCCCAGGTACAACTTGGGTCCTTCCTATCTTCTATCTCCCTCTCCACCTGTTGTGTCCCCTAGGGAGGGGTCTAACCTCTCGCCCTGGCTCTTCAACCAATACCTGGAAAATCTCACCTACTGCATCTCCATTTTCTGCTTAACTTTCCAGTGCTATGCTGATGACCCCCAACTCATTTTCAGGTTTCCCTCAGCCTCCTCCTCTCCTTCCATCATCTCTGATTGTCTAATCGCCATTCAAAATTGATGTGCCGCCAATGATCTTTGTCTAAATGCCAACAAGACCGAGATCCTCCTTATTGGCACACTATCTCCATCCTTTCCTCTCACTCTCTGGACAGCCTCCCTTGGCCTTCCTCCTACCCACACCTGTGTGGCTAAGAACCTCTGGGTTATCTTTGACTCCACACTTTCCTTCTCCACACACATCTCTGACATCTCCAAAAAATCAACATTTTTACTGCACCTCCTTAGAGGTACTCTGCCTTTCCTCTCCTTCCCTCAAAAGCTGACTGTCTCCCAAGCTCTGGTTCTCTCCAGCTTGGATTACTGTAACAGCCTCTTTCCAAATCTACCTGCCTCCACTCTCCGCCCTTTGCAACTGATCCAGAACAGGACTGCAAGACTTGTCCTTGGCCTCAAGCCCTGGGATCGTATCTCTCCAGCCCTGAAATCCCTTCATTGGCTCAGAGTGGATGCAAGGATTACATTTAAAACCCTCTGCATTGTCCACAAGGCTTTCTGGGCCCTGGGTCCAAATAACTTCAACGATCCCTCCGTAAATACCTCCCCTCTCGAGCCCTTCGCTCCTCTACTTCAAACTCCCTCAGGGTTAGCCGTTTTGAAAAGAAACAAGCTGAAGGTAGATCTCTGTCTTTGGCTGGTGCCTCCCTTTGGAACAGCCTCCCGGCCACCTTGAAAGTTGAGGAAAACCATCTCCAGTTCCGGTAGCACCTCAAGTCCTTCCTCTTTGCCTCTTCCTTTTCCCCCTTCTCCCCTGTTGATCTATTTCTTCTCTTGGCATCATGCACCTGGCCACCCTCTTTCATTCGGCCCAGGTACCTGCTCACCCTGCCACCCTCCTGCACTGCCTCCAGGCCACCCCCTGCACAAGGGTTCTGTATCTGTACCCATACAGTCCCCCTCCCACTTTTCTTCTGCACTTATCAGATATATCTTATTTGACGAACTTTCACCTGCCCCTTGCTGGCTGCACTACCATGGTTTATCACCCTTATTTATGTATTTATTTATTTATTTATTTTATTTAATATTTATTCTGTTCTCTCCTCTGTTCCACACTTTATACCCCCCTTCCATGCACTTTCCCCCTTTTCCCTTTTCCATGCACTTGCGCTTTCTTAATGTGACTGGGTCTAGTAACATCGCTGTTTTCCTTTTTTTGTTCTCACTTTTTCCCCTCCCTTTTTGCCTGGTCGCGCTCTGAAACACTTGTATACAAGTGTGATATAAATAAAATATCATTACATTTCATTTCAGCAAATATAGCCCAGTCACACTTCCAGGCCTCCGTGGTCCAGAGGACACAGTCACCCATTTGATTAATATTGAATTGGCAGAGCACAGTCCCAACACAATTTACATAGGGAATAAAGCTCTTTACAAAGTGGCTGCCTTCAAGCACTGGAAAAAGGGCCATACAAAACAATGAAGGTAAACAATAAACAGAGACTACCACAATATGTGTGATCACAAACAGGTGCGAACCAAATTAACCATATAAGCCTACACGATAATTCAGAGGCAGAAGATATAGGCCTTCATTGGAGAAATGGGTCCTTGCCTGCATCCAGACTCCCCTTGCCTTTTTGCCCTGGGCTTAGACCTTGCTCACTGCTGCACTTGTCGATGAGCTCATATCTGTGTTCACAGTATTAAGGGTGCTACGAATGGCCCCAGGTCCTAGCACTCCCCAGATAAGGAACAGCTCTCCTCACAGGGCAGACTGCCAAAGACTGCCTCGCTCTTCTGCCTTAGGCTTATGCCAGGCATGCTTCTAGTGCCTGGGGAAGCTGCTGTGATTTGGAAGGGATAGAACAACCAAATGACTGGTTGCCCGAGTTCTGTAGGGTGACTTACACAGTTGAGATGGAGCCAAAGGATTGAACAGGAGGATGAGATGGGGGATTACGCACCATGCAGTGAGCTTTTAGAGACACTGAATTAGTATGTTTGCAGTGGCCGCTGGTGGTGTGTGCTAAAAGATGTGGTGGGAAAGAGAAGTGATACTGATGACCTATACATTCGCCCAGATATAAGAGATCACTTTGTCCTTGTTCAACTGAGTCATCACTGTGGCATTGTTTCCTAGTAACATCCTCTCATGGAAAACATGATGGATGTGGGAGTTTTACATCCAGACAAGTGCCAGGTCAAATATTTGGAGGTATTATCAGGCAAATTCCTCCTAATGGAATTACAGTTACAACTAGTGGTAACTGCAGAATTTACACCTTAATATGGTTTGTCGTTAATCCTGCTACTGAAAAGGACTTCATTGGTAAATGAAGGATTTACCTTTGCAGGCATTTCCTCAATGTCTTTGGAGGTAATACCCTTATGGATGTGCTGGACATATTATCCAGATAACGGCTTGACATTTGGATTCAGGGTGATTTCATTACTACCATTTGTTCAAGTTATCTAAAATCATTGAATGATGTGGGCATTGTTATTTAAAAGTGAGATAATACAAACATTTAGTTTTGAAGGTTGGGTTACCCAAAGGTCGATCTCCAAAATTCGAACTTAACTTGTAACAAAAGATCTTGAAAATCACAGTTACTATTTCTTTTTTTCAAAAAAGGGAAATAAATCATTTTCATAATGCATGACTACCATAAAATAAGACAATTGTTTTAAAATGTAAGCTTTGCTTTTTTTTATTTGACTAAAAAATTATACACAAAGTTTGTAATCAACTTTTGGACAAGAACCATCCCATTTTAAGGGTTAACTTAAAATGAAAGACCATTAAAATCATTATGATTCCTAAAATGATTTCTAGTGAAGTGATAATTTGAGTATTATTGGTTTCAGTAACTGTGCCAAGGAGCATTGGAATGTGCTGATGTGAATATGTTGAGCCCAGTTCTTTTCAGCTTCTTATAATATTTGCAAAATACTATCAACTGCCTATCTAAAGCGTAACATCTAAAAACAGCAATTCCCATAGAGACAGTATCTCTCCCTAACTTAATGAATGTAATGAAAAGTTAATTACATGCGTGAGTGATGCTCACTGTGAGAGAAGACACATATCAAGATGATGGACTCAAGGAAGCTTACACTGAGCAGAGCACATTTCCATCAACATGTCAGTGTCACTGTAGCAGCTGGTGTTTGGTCAAGGTGAGGTTGAAATACATTAGTTAATACAAACAGTGGCTTTGAGTGGGTTCTCTTATCCTTAAAGCTTTCCTTGATAACCCCTCTGTGCAATGTGTCCAATGCGTGGGTGTGCAGATCAAATGTCGCCAACGTTTCACACAACTCTGATAAGGTGATTCTGCTTTTAAAAGCTTCTCTTCAAGTATCACATCAAGGAATTGTTGTACTCAAGAAAAAGCCCCTAAAAAAGGGATTTAATTATTAAATATATAAAATGATCCCCAGGGAAAACCTAGACTTTAGTGGTGGTGGTATGCACCCATATTAAAACTTGCTGACCTATGCAATCAGTACAGTATGTGAATGAAACAACTAAGCAGTGATCTTTCAAGGCCCATAAATTCCTCAAAACTGAAAAACAGGATACTTGCTTACTTTCCTGACATGGTTGTCATGTGATGCTTATATTTAATAATAATATTGGATCTGCACTGAGGAAAGCATGTAAATACAGTGCAGATAATGATGCTGTTCATCTTGCTAAAGCAGCAAATTTAGTGAGAAGAGACATCTTTACAATGAAAAATCACTTCAACTGACCTTTTGGAAACAAGTGTCAGGAAGACTGTAATAGCACCTCTGTTAGCATTGGTTGCTATGGTTATGAATGGGGCAAACATCAAAGCGCAGTCAGGTTCTTCAACAATGCCACAACCAATCCTTACTGTTGCACAGTTCCTAATGTACATGATGTTGGTGTGACGTCGGGAATATGAGTCTGAAAGAGCCTTCAGGCACAACCGACAACAGGAAACACCTTTACCTATCTACTTAGGTATTTTAATTCATACAAGAACTCGAAAGCGTGAGCTTGTTGAAACCCTGCACAAGCTCGGGCTATGCACATCATCCGACCATGTGCTACACATCTCATCAGAATTTGGCAATGAAGTATGTCATCACCATCACACAGAACATATTGTCATTCCTCTTCAGTTAAAAAGAGGGATCTTCACAACTAGAGAAGTTGACAATACGGACCACAATCCAAGCTCTACCACAGCTCATGACTCTTTCCATGGTACAGGAATATCAATATTTAAACATCCAGATGATACATTTACCGGCCTGATCGGACTATGACTAAAAGTTCTTGTGCTGCGAAAGTGACTAAACATCTTTGTGAGTGCTACACCAGCATGCCCCCTATTCCTCCTATGAAAACAGATTTTCCTCTGCCAGTAGTAGAAAAGAACTTAGTTGACTACCAAGCTACACCTCAAGTTATTGTGAAAGAATACACCTGTCTGAAGTATGTAACACAGGTTCTGGCTAGTGACATTGTACAAGGGGGTGACATAATCACCTCGGCAGCATACCACACAAGTCAACAAGAAGAAACTTCAAAAGATTGTGAATTAACACTGTCACCCCTGCGTCCTCTATTTCCAGACCAAGCTATGTCAGTGGTCATGATTCGTCATTCAATCGATATTGTGAAAACAGCAGTTAAAGGCCTTAATCCTCGACAGGTTCCAATCATTACGTGTGACCAGCCACTCTACGCATTGGCAAAACAACACCAGTGGAACTGGACAACAACTAATGCTGAAGATCAATTCATTGTAATATTTGTGGGCTCTATATTGAGATGACATTTCTCAAGATTCTTGGAAATCTCTTGGATGAAAGTGGATTTACAGGAGTACTTGTTCTTTCTGATATTACCACAGCTGCTAGAGCAGGTGTGTGTCATGTCTCATGTGCGGCGCTGGTCCGTTTGGAACAAATGGAGACGGATCAGGCTTATGCTGCATACTTCCCCCAAGATGGCGCTCAGATTCCCATGCAGCAGTCCAGCCTTTAGTCACTCCAGTCTCCCCGCATGGTCTCCACCCAGTACGGCTGATGGATCAAGATATATATGGCAACGGAAGAGACTCCAGTACATCACAACTCTCTTAGTGGAACGCACTGTAAGTTTGTGACTTTGCTTTCCTTGCATATGTACTCATCGAAGCCCTCACTTATCTGTCTCTCTTAATTCTCTTTCCCGCACCTCGCTGAACCCCTTTCCCTGAGGTTTCCCTCTTTCAGAAAGCTATTCCCTTCAGCTTTTGTTCCGAATCGGTATGTAAACAAACCCTGCCCTGCACTTTGGCTCCCTATCTTTCATATACCCGCCTACTCTCGTTGTTGCTTTCAGCGCAGCATTCTCTTTACAAGCACCGAAGCCCCACCAAGGTCAATCAGACAAGGTTACGTGCATCAGGTATTGCGTCCATTTTGGTGGGTAAACAATCCTCTTCTCCCGTTCACTAAACACAGCAAACACAGCATCCATTATTCTCACACACCCCTGCTCCATCATTACAGCATTGAAAAATAACTTTCTCCTGACCCCGCAATCTGGCCTTCTGTACTGATCAGCTGAAGATGCCCTGTGGTAATTGTTTCCTCATTTATCACATTAGTTCCTTCTGTGATCATCATACCTTCTTACCAATATTCCTTGCATTTCAGCACGATGGGGCCAGTACTGTCTTCATCAGCTTCTTCAGTGAATTTCATAGCAGCATCCAAGTCCACAGAAATTATTACCAGAACTACCGGAAGATATCAGACGGCCAGGGTTTTCTTCCTGACAGGGGTTCCCCTAGTGATCCTGTTTCTATCAGATCCAGTACTGGCACGGGGGAACAGGGTAACTGGGGGATCATCAAGCTCTTCTTGCAGTTGCATCAGGACCAGGTTAGTGCCAACTTACATATCTTGGCTAACACCTTGCTCAGCTCATATATCTGTGATAATGTGTTTATAAAAGGTTCCCATGCGACTTGTACCCATAGGGCTCATCAAATAACAGCCAGTAGTCTCTATTTACTTCTGTAGCAGGCCTACAATATCTCCAATGAGAACAGACAAGACATAAAGGATAGCAGTCAAGTGAATTCACTTGAAGACTTGTGCAAAGAAAGAAGTGATGTATATACCCAATTTAGATTCTGGTACATCAGTCTAAAACTTGAACTCCTTTTGATGACTTTCGTAAGAGCGATACAAGAAGGAGTGTTCCAGCTCTATTTAGAGGTGCTATCCAAGATTATTCCCTGGTTCTTTTCCTTGGACTATACTCACTATGCACAATGGAGTCCTGTCCACTTACGTGATATGGTTTCACTTAAGAAGCATCACCCTAAACCCTATGCAGAATTCATGAAAGGAAAGTTTGCCCAAGAAATGTAAAGCATGCGTTCTCTGCTATTGCGATTGATCAGGCCCATGAACAACAAAATGCACCATTCAAAAGTGATGCTGGGGCTGTAGGCTAAAAGAAAACCCAGCATCTCTGCATCGTTGAATGGTCTCTGGTCCTCAGATGGCACGCTTAGTTGAAGAATGTAATTCTACAAAGATGAAGAGATGGGAAAAAGATGAGCATCACCACGAGGACAACATGCATTCACAGAAGGCTTTTGCAAAAGATATCAAGTTTCCTACTCATGCAATACAAGATATTGGAAACCCATTTATTGTAACCAGCGGTGATCTAATGGTACTTGACAGCAGACATATAGTACATCCATCAGTTGCAGACACATTGCTAAATATTGAAAGAAATTGGAGTTGGCCAGTGTGAGTTTTATGTCAGCGACAGGCTTATTAATTAAACTAAATGATTTGCAGAACCTATAAAGCGGAATAACCTCCACCTCTTCAGCTGTCCTCCAGTTTGTTAAAAGTCAAGTAAACAGTTACAACTGCCATCATTTAGGAATGACTGATCACTATTGTTCTCGATTCTACATTGCACCACTGATACATAATGGAGATCTTGATGATTTCTTTAGCCACGAAAACCAAGCCTATCCTCCAGCTCTGTCGAAGTTAGGGAGTATAAGAACCGGAACAAAGTCTGATTTATTGATTTTCCTGGAAGAACTCACAGCCGGAAAATGCACTAATTCCAAACACACAGTCCAAATGACCATCATTGACAGCGCTGCAATTTCAACATGCTGTGACCAGAATTTGCAACAACATTTTATGGCTATGCCAGTACTGTGTTCATACCCTATATCAAATCACAGCTTCAATATGTTGCGATGCTAGATATCATATGGGATATGTACAGACCTGACAGCTTGAAGAGTGACACACGCAGTAAAAGGGTAAAAGGTGTTCAGAAAAGTGTTGAACCAAGTAATGCACTTCCTAAAAATTGTCTGGATTTTCTCTGGGTTGATGAAAATATGACTGAATCTTTCTCTTTCTTGCCAAAAACCTTCACAGCTATTGACACGAACAAGCAGGTAATTACCATAAATAGTACCAATGCTCTTTTTATTAATTGTCAAGAAATCGTATGACTGGCTCCATGTTCACACGAAGAAGCAGATACTTGCATCCTACTCATTTAGGTGATGCTGTGCAGCAAGGATATAACAAAGATGAAATACGCACTGTGGACACAGACGTAGTTCTCGCCATCACATCTGCACAACGTCTGAACATTGAGGAACTATGGGTTGCATTTGGAGTTGGGAAGAACCTCTGGTTCTTTGCCTCTCGTGAGTTAGCAAGAGCTTTGGGTCCTGATCGTTGTAATAATTTACCGATGCCTCACACAATTACTGGGTGTGGCACCGTGTCCTTTTTTGGAGGAAGAGGCAAGAGGAATGCATGGCACATGTGAAATGCATATGGACATGTCATCTCAGTTTGTTTTGTGCTTTGTCTGCCAGGCCTTGTCAGCAGGCAGTAGAATAAATGCTGGATCCATTGGAAAGATGTGTAGTTTTGCTTCATGACCATACTAGCAGCGACAGTCATATTAATGAGGCAAGAAAACACCTATCTACTCAAAAAGGTAGAGCAATTGACAATCTACCTCCCACACAAGAGGGGCTCATTCAGCATGCAAAAAGAGATGCCTACCAGGCTGGTTACTGCTTGGCCCAAACGATGGTTGCAACACCACAGCTTCCATTGCCAAGTGATTGGGGGTGGCAGAAGAAGGATTAAGGTGGATAGGAAATATCATGGACAACCCTACCAGAGGCTATGCAATCTTGCAAGGAACCCTTATGATGTGGCTGCAAGAAAGGCTGCCCACTACAGTGCAAGTGTAGGAAGGCTGCACTAACTACAGTGTTCTGCTTGTTGTACTTTTGGGGCACTTTGTACTGACTGAAATAAGGGGTTGGGTTATTCCCAATACTCTGTTTGAGGAATAATATCAATATTCATTCAATAATGAACAATAACATAAATATCAGTAATATAAGAAACTATATTACCATAACATAAACATCAATCAACAATTGTTAATGATGTTGGTGTTGTTGCCTTGACTAAATGAATTAATTTATATATTCTGCAATAAATGATGATGAAAAGAATATTTACTATTAAGCTTCATTTGTACTTCTAAAGTATACAATATACATTAGGCATTTCATGACCGCAAGTAAATGATTGAACAAAGAATATCTACAAAAATTAATTTTCCCAAATGACAACTAGTGGACATTTTTTTAAAAGGGCTGAAAACATTGGCTATACGAAATATCTCAGATGGCCTCATAGCCAAAATGTTCATTAGTAAAATAATGCCAAAACTCATGCTTCTATAATCAAAGGCGCAATTGTTTCACCTATCTGCAGTACTATCAGTGCGTTTGTGACGTGAACTTTCTCATCCTCATATTCGTTTTGTAAGGATAGTAGTCCAGATGATTTTTTTTGTAATATCTACCCAGTATTCCTGTCAAGCACCATCCATAATGATTAACTTTCAAAAAAGGAAAATAAACAGTAAATGTTGTGACATCTTTGACTTGGGGATCAGATATTCATCTATCTGATGTTTCAATCTATAATAACAAGATAGATCTGCCGCACGGGACGGCAGGCATTGACTTAGGCATACCTTTTAATGTAAACAGAGATTGGCTAACAAAGAGAACCCGATCTCCGTTACTATGGTAATCACGTTCTTCGCATCGGGAGCGAGAAGCTTATAAGCTCACCTTAAGGCCCCCGCGTGCAAGAGAACATAATGAGGGACAAGGCACCTGCCAATAATATAGAAGGTGCTCTTATTAAGGTAAGGCTATTTGAAGCGCTTATAACTAGTTTCATACCAGCATCCAAACCAAGATCTGCTTGCTTTCTGAGAAGTTTTGTAATCCCATGTAATTTAGGATTACTTTTTGAATTTTCCATTACAGCTAATAGACAATAATGCTCTAAAGGAAGCTTAAATATTTCTTTTAGGTCTAAATACTGATACTTGAAAAAAGAGGTTCTGAGTATCTCCTTTACAATTTTTATAGAGAGAGTTTGACGAACGGTGCACAAGAAGTGTGGTAAATTAATTTTATCTAAAAAAATGCATTTTGCAATAATTGTTAGAGTATATGTACATATTTGCTGCCAATGGTAGAAGCTCTTTAGGGGCTGACTCATTACTAAACTCTAATGAGCCTTTGGTTTTTGTGCTTAGACTATCAAAGTGTATCAAGTTATGGTAAGCCAGCGTGTTGACAGCTTTTAATGACCACAATACTAAACTAACACTTCCTAACCACAGTGGTGCAATTTTGGCTAATGGATGCCTCTGATATCACACATATTCCTAATAACTAATTGCAAATGAATGAGCATAACAATACAAGGTATCAAGCAAGTGTTCTTGTGATTTTATCACGATTGCTATTTAATTGCTCAACTCGTTCCAAGGGATATAACCCAGTATGATAAAATATGAATTTTTTCCAATCATAAGAGATGGTGATGTCACTTGCAAGGAAAGCCGGGGATAGATAAGATAGTGGCACACTAAGACATTGGGTATGGTATAAAGAGGAACCAATGATTATATTTATGTGCAACTTTGGTAATATAAGTCTAAATATCAATATATATAATATCAATTATAACTTTGGTAATTGATCTAAATCTAGCAACCAGTCTGACTTTTTGTTCCCTGTCTTGTGTTTTTTGTTCCCGTCACCCAACCCGACTGAGCATTACTATAACTGGTATGTAATGATCATGTTTATGTTGATTTGCTAATTAACGCTGGTGCCAAATGTTGTATTATCTGATTTACAATTGGTATTTGTTACACCTTCCATTTAATGGTTGGGCAAAACTTTAAACAAATTTTTGCAATTTAATTTGTTTGCTGTTATATAACAATTATGATTACTTTGTTTGCATACATTCTGTATAAATGGCATCCTTGAGGACGACCGTTGGTTGAAACACGTGCCAGCTGCACTCTAAAACCTAACATATGGCCTCATTAAAAGACTGCATACTCCTGAAATTTGCTTTGGTTATTGGAGAATCTTTACTTTGAATGTGAGAAGTGATACTGGTTTTGCCCTGTGCAACCCACCATTCCCCACTCAACAAAGTATTTTCAATTTTGGAAGCCATAGGATTCGGTTTCCCGACATGTGTGATGCTGCGGGCTACTACACATAATATCTTTTCTTTAATATAGAGCCAGTGCACACCCACCCGTGTCTATATCCCTCATTCTCATATCTGTATTCCCCTCTGACCTGTCCAATGTTTTTATCATCACAATAACTACTGCATCCTATAACGCAGGTGCAGATTTGTGTGCAAAGTGATTCCTGACAGGAATGTTCTGTGGTCATTACCACTTGCTGCTGGGAGTAATGCAGGCTTAAGACACCCCATGCTTCATGGTGTTACACAAGGAAAACTGGTATACCTGGTTGCTATGACTGCCTGGCTGATCCTGACTTTGGATGATAGCAATTTACAACACCAAAACTTTGGTCACAAAGAGAGTGCGGGCAGGATGGGTTCCTAGTGGAATAATTGCACTCTGAAATCATTCAGGGGTTGCACTGGCAAGTTCTGTTTCAGGGTTTCTGGCACACTTATATAGCTGTGCTTAGACTAATTATCAGTTTTGTCAGCCAAGTGACACTCACTAGATTCCAATCCTCCACCAATGCCATAATTGTCATCTTTCTTAGGCCAAATTATTGTAGAGGGGTTGGAGGAGATGTTGCAGGTTTTGCCAGGCCTAGAAACATTCTGCATCTATAACATATGAAATTGACCATGGCGCTTCTGCCCTTGACCTGCTGCTGAGTTTCAACACCATACTCACCTCATTAAGAACCTCAGCTTCCGAAACTATTTGTGATACTTTGAACCTTTGGAGCCCCTCTTTTCCAACTCCTCCTCACCTGAATCTCCGGTGGAGTCCTTCCGTCTAGGCTTTCTGGGTTCCTTGCTCTTCTTTTGATGCAGATACGGACGTGACTCCCCAGAGGCCACCGTAACCGGATGGGGAACCAAGCCCCGGGAGCCCCCCGGGAGTCAGTCCCCAATGTCAGGGAAAAAGCCGTTGGGCTATAAAAAACCCTGTTGAGACTGAGTCCTTCCGTAGGTTTAAGGCAGTGAATCCGTAGTATAAATAGTCCAATGAAACTGACACACTGTTCCCAGTATCGGGGAAAGGAGTCCTTTAGAAGTCCAGCTCCTATTACCGGTGGTGAAGGTAAGGAACAGAGATTAGAGGAAACGGCAATCCAAAAGGAAATGCAACTTGACTGTGGAGCTCGCAGGCGTCCGGAGGCCGGACAGAAGCACTCGCAGGCGTCCGATGGCCGGACAGAAGAGCACTCGCAGGCGTCTAATGGCCGGACAGAAGAGCACGAAGGTAAGACAAAGAAAAGAGCAAGAGATAGAGAGAGAGAGGGAGAGAGGGCAACTTGGTGAGAGATAGGAAGGAAAGGAGAGCTGAAAACAGGGAGAGCAAAGACACGGAGAGAAACGGAGGGGAGATAGACAGAGGTGTAAGGCTTACCTCTCGGTGCACTTTAACAGAGACAGACCACAAGAAAACAAACCCACTAAGATGGGATCCGCGGTGAGAAAAGAACAACTGTATGGAAATACAGGAAAACTGATAGTATTACAGAATAGCACTAAGGCTCAGAAAAAACTAGCGTTGAGCACAAACAAGGTAAACAGATACAACGCACCGAAGCCTCGGTGCGTCCCACGTAAATACGTGCCGGCGGCCATATTGGGAGAAGCATAGACCGCTAAAGACGTTCCCAGCCGCCAGAATAGGCACCTCTCCAGCGACTCCAGATCTTCCACGGGCGATGCATTACACTATTCCAGTGGGTGGCTCCACTACTGACACCTCAGTTAACCCTTGCTAAACTTGGGCATGTCCACCGGTCCTTTGCAATGCTGAAGTATGGAATGCATTCCATTTGTGCCACACTCAGATGTCAGAGGATGTGGGCTGGAAGTAGTACAGTGCCACACCCAGCCAAGCAAATGATGATATTAGAAGCACTAGTAGAAATCTCAACCAGTGTTTCAGTACGCCAAGCACACATATAGTACTCATAACCATGGTCGATATACTACTTCTGGTTGCTAATTGTTACTGTACTATGCCATCACCCATGATTCATACATTCCCAAGAAATGCAGTAGCAGCTGTTTCTGCTGTAAACCATGCAAGATCTTCATGCCATCCTCTCCACATTGCACATTTGGCTGCTGGACATTAGGCCATCATATACCTTGTCGATTATCGCCTTAGATAACTGAGACCTTGTCAACCCTGATTGTGTTTTTCAAAGCTTGGTAGTGCTGAATGATCTTGCAACAGGTCTCAACTGCAAGATCCCTCAAAATAAATGTCCTAAGCAATATTTTCTGTAAAATTGTTGTAATAAATAGAACAAGAAATTGAAGCTCTCGTGTGTCAGCTATTACACCCGGACAAGTCATGCATTAGCATGCGTTCAATCAAGCAGCATGCCCCAAAGACATGTTCCCTTCCCTCAAAGTGTGTTAATACATTTGACAATAAATGTAAGTAATTGACTGTTTGGGCTACTGAACTCAACCAACGAATGCATAAGCGTGCGTTCAATACATCCACTCACACTTTTGCCCTTCATTCTGAGTTTGCTAATACATTTGACAAGAAATTCAGCAACTGCGCTCAATAAAGATGTGCATGAGTGCACGTTACAGCAACCAGTACACCCTGAAGACATGTAGCCTCAAAGTGTGCTAATACATTTGGCAAGAAATTCAAGTGCCTGTGTGTACAAGCTACTGCTCTCATCCAAGTCATGCGTGATCGTGCATACCTAATGATATTCATCCTTCCCTCGGAGTATGCTAATACATTTGACAGAAAATTAAAGTGCTTATGTCTGTCAACTTCTGCACTCAATCAAGTTGAGCACAAATTTTAATTCTGTAAAGCCACCCTAGTGCAAATTCATAAAATGTACTAGTAGGTGGTGTATGGCATCAAACATCCTGCCACTGTCTAGTGATCAACAATGCCCTACAAACAATTGTTTTTTATTATCAGAATGTCCCAAAGAAGTTTCCTTTTCCCTCTAAGTGTACTAGCTAATTTTAATGGAATTGAAAGTGCGCATGCCAGTTATTGGCTAAACTGAGTCATGTACGAGCACACAAACAATGCAGCATCCTTACAACAAAATATGCATGAAAGTTACTATAGCAAGGCTTTCATAGTCTGAATTTTTCAATGAAATAACAGAAAATTAAATTATATTCTGTTCATCAGTGCCTAGAATTGCCCCTAAAAAAGTGCCTAAAAGCCATGCGTTAGTTAAAATGCTCCAGATCTCAAACAGATAGAGAAAGTACACATTTCCCTCAGACTTCCAGTGACTGCTGATGAGCCCCACAAGCATATCCAATATATAGACAATATATAGACAAGTAAATCTGGCTATCTAAACATGACTTTACGAATGTTTGAATAATCCATAAAGTTGGGCAAATACCAAACATAGCAAAACATTGGGGTGATTCAAGATTTGTACAGATAGATTCACCCAGGTGTAATCCAGGTGGCCCCAGGTGGCCAGGACCTGGCCATCTCTATTGGATCCAGTTCCTGGGGGAGGACCAGTGCAGGAGATCACCTGGATGGGGGGTCTTCGGCGAGGGGAAGTGAGACACCGAAGGGTGAGATGCGGTATCCCCTTCCCTATGACACGTTTTCCCCAGCCTACCCCGTAGGATACTTAGAAGCTCTAGCCCCCCCTTTTCCTACATGAATAATTTATCACACCGCAAAAGACAACAGACTAACACCAGAGCAGTTTACCTGACATATCCCAACACAAGGGTCAGGCAAAGTCAGGCAATTGCTGCTAACTACAGACATCTGACGGCCCTTTCCCAAACCCACAGGGATAAAAGGCGGAGTATGAGAGCACACTTCGAGCAAGGGCCAAAGCACGAGGAAGCAGCTATTCCAGGATGCCAGTTCAAAAGGAGGAGAAAGGCAGTGGAAACTGAAAGGACGACAAGGAGGGACTCCCCCTTGCCCTTTTCAACCCAGACCCACAAAGCCTTTGATAAGAGAACTGTAAGACAGGGAAATGCAGCTGGCAATTTGTGTGGCAGAGCTTATCGGTACACAGGGCCCTACCGCACTGATAGCCTGGACGGGGAAAAGAGCTTGCCGCTGTGGTACCGTCGTTGTGTCCAACGGAATAAAATCCAACGAGTTCAGCACAGCCAGTGAGTCGCCAGAAACCGATAGTAGACCAGACTGTGTTAAACTCAAGGTTGCAGTGGCAACATTTGCGTAAAGAAAAGATAGTAGACAAAGGTCTTTTTGTGAACAAATGAGGCATCAGGGTTAGAGTGGTCCGGCACCACGTGGGCGCTCATTCGAAAGACTCTAACAAATGCCCCACTCCTGAGCAAGGAGGATATGTTGAAATAAGAAAACTGAAAGAACCAAGAGGCCATAGGGGAGGCCGGAATGAGATGTCAAAGTGGTCATACAAGGGTCAAGTCAAACCCCTTGTACAGTCGAAAATCGTTGACACGTTGTGAATTAAAAAGCTAAGTGAACTGCACTGTGGTGACAAACGTGAACCCGAATGAGGGATATCCACAGTGTGATGTTGGTCTGAGCCCGATTGAGGTAGGCTGACGTTGTGAAAGGGATCGGAGCCCGGCTGAGGGGCTCCACGGGTGAAGAGTAATCACCTGACGTGAAGATTTATATAAGGAACTTTTTGTTTGTTGGTTAGGCCCTTTGAAGCAAGAGACTTTGCGTACAAGAGACTTGGGCACAGAAGGCCCTGATATTGGAAAAGGAACTGTGAGCTTGGGCCAGAGAAGCCAGATAAGCCTAGAAGTGTGCTGTGCTCGAGAGTCCCACCTTGTCCTGTACTTCAAACGTGGGGAAGGGAGAACTCGGACATACCATCCTCACTTATTATTTTGTGACACTTCTTTCTTTGCTTGAGAACATTATCCCACACTCTTTTGTAGCATAGCGGTAAGGATTGGCAATCGTTTCTTTTTAGTATAGGCCCTTATGGTTTGACTAGACTCCACTAGGACTGTGTTATTATTATTTGATGGTTGTAGCTTGCTCCCATCTTAGATTTAGTTTTATAGTAGGCATTTATATCACCCATTTTTACAGTTTAATAAACACCCTTGAACTGTGATCACTTTTGTCTGTCTTACTTTGATACCATACCTTCCTTACAGCCCTCTATGGCAGATTTAAGACCTGCCGTTCTGATCGCCCCTAATGTTACCTGTGATACGCAGCTTCCAACTAGAGCTCCTTTGTCTAATGTGATGCCAGCTGATGATGTTTTGTGTTCTCCCCCCTTGGATGACCAGGTTTTTTGTGGAGGGGGTGCGAGCAGTGGTGTTTGGGAGCAGCATAGCTGAAGCAGGCCTTGCTGGCTCTTCTCATGCTCCTATAAGGGCGATCCCCACACTAGATATGGTTAATCAGGAAGGGAGAAAAACGGTCACAGTTTGCTCTAGGATCGCGTGTCCTCTGTATGCTAACCAAGGAGGGCCTCTCTCTCTCTGTTATGAGGGGACTTCTTACCGAGATGTTGATAGCTTAGAGGACAGAAGCAAAGAGTTTAGCGACCTCTCTCAAGGAGGTTTAAGGGGTACTCTGCCTCCTATGAATACTGCTGGTAGTCTCAGTGGGCATCACAGTTCTAGGGTGGGACAAGAGGGGAGACCATTGGGACCTGTGGATTTTTCCACTAAGAGAGATGAAACTCGTCCAGGAACCTCTTACTTGCCTCAAAAAGAAGGGACAGAGAGAATGTGCTGCCTCAACCCAATATTGTTCGGAAGTGTAATACCTGATAATAGCTCTGTAGTTCTTAGATGGACTTCAATATTGGTCTCCTCTTTGAGATCCCGAGTCTTACTTGTATCTCCTCGGGAGACTTACAGAGGGTGGTCCTGCCAGAAAGACTCAGAACAGATTGTTCCTTGGTGTACTTTTCATCAGGGTTGGTCTTTAACGCTGTAATGAAAGAGAGAGATAATCTAAGGGTGTTTGGTAATGATCTTTCCCGAATGCAAGGATCATTAATGATGGTTATGAGTAGAAAGGGATGAGACAAAGATCCCCCAATGCGGGATGAGATTGAATGTTTGGGAGAAACATTGAAGCATTCTGAGTCAACCCAAGACTGGTCTTGGCTGCTGAATGCAACACATCTTTAACACTGGTCCCAATAATGTAAAAACATGACCACCAATTGTCAACTCTCCATTCTTTCGTAATTGTCAACTCTCCATTCTTTTGTAGAATTCAAGGGGTCATGCACATATTTTCGGTAACCCTGCTTTAGGTCGGTTGTTTCAGTCCTTTATGATTGTCACACTTCAGGAGACATGGTTGTTAATTCCTCCAGTATTCGATGGATTTGTTTTTTGCTCAATCTGCAAAGCGAGTTCTGGTGTGATGCCCTTCTGGCGGCCTATTAACCATCATTAAATAATGTAAAACACTTGAGACTGTGGGATGAGAAGATTTCTGCTTATGTATTTTGGCCACCCATATTGGATCTGTGGATAAACAATGCTGGGACCTGCTAATCCTTAACGTATACTGGCATGTTGGAATATGAGATGTAAGGGAGTCTCTGGATTGGCTTGCGTGTTATGAGAACAACTGGTTGGATTTGTTCCCCCCGGGTTCACCTCTTGCTGGTTAGGGACCTTAATTCTGATTGTGTCATTCCTGATTCTCAGGCTAATGTCTTGCCCAGTGACTGTAGTGCCAGTAAACTTAGAATTGGTCATGTATCAAGGAGGGGCTTGATGTGTTTGAGAATGTCTCCACTACATGATATTTCAGGCCCAGAGGTTGCCACAATTCTGACCTAGTCTAATGGAATTTATTAAATTAATTATTGACTACATATTTGTGGATAGTTGGCTTCTGTTCAAATGTTTGGACTTTATTATACTTTCAACTGAATATAGTGACCATTCAATGTTGGTGGCACAGTTTGAAGTGACAATGGGAAAATATGGGGAAACAGTGAATGAATTTACTGATGTATCTGTGAATGCCGCGGGCAACAGAATAAAGAGGAATGATAAGAGTGTTCTCTGAGTAAATACATTTTTACAGCAGTGTTTAGATAATATGTCCGTTGTCTGGATGCTTGATACATTCTCTGTGAATAACGTTGGGTATTTTTTGACTCCCTTCTTTCGCTTAATATATTGAGGGGGCCGAAGATGACAGGTAAACGGAAGACTGCTCTCCCGCATATCTATAACAACGAGGTCGTATTGCATCATAGGGAGATGAGGCGTTCAGTGAGTGTCACATTGAACAGGGTTGATTTATTGGTTCCATGTAATAATGTCCCCTCATAAATATCGCCATGCAAAAAAATCGCGGAAAAATTGCAGTTTTTTGTGGGGACATTATTACATGGAACACGCAGGGGACACCCCCGCAACCCCCAAACCCTTTTTTATTTTTCATGGCGAGCAGCCCGACTGCCGCTGTCCCTATATATGGTCACCTATATAATGTCACCAGAGCCTTTTCCCGGTGACATTATATACAGCAACCATATATATAGGGATATTATTACCTGATACCGATTTATCATCTGAAGTGAGGGCTACCATGGTGAAAAGTCTATGATTGTCCTACAGAAAATGGCTTTTGCAAACTAGAGCGATCAGACTGTAGCAGGATGATGAGGGCATATTAGAGACCTAGAGGAACAAACATTCCAGATTCTTTTGGTCTCTTATGAGTAGTATGGATGCCCCTTGTCTGAACCATTATTTAATGCAGTCTCTGAATCTGCATGGATGGGGAATTTTGATTTCCTATACGCCTGATAGAGGGCTCAATGCTGACTCAAGAACTTATTTGAGATTTTATATTGAATTCTCCTGCTTTGGTGATTGATTATGAGGAAGTCTATAGTACAATAATGAACATTTCTTCCTCTTGAAATGTTTTGTTTAAGGGAGCTCCTACTGCCTGAGCCATGATTTTATTCCACTTGTTTCAGAGCATTATCACCTCAAAACTGTTTCCTCCCTCTTGGTCTACAGCTTACATTATCCCAATATTTTAAAAAGGGGATACATCTCAACCTCTGAATGATAAACCCATAGCCTTTCTCGATACGGACACCAAGGTCTTTGCTTGGATCTTTTTGTCCCATCTTGAGCTGTGGACTATGGATTCTTCTGTTTTGAGGAAATGGCAGACAGGATTCTCTAGGAACATGGGGACATCTTTAAATGGATCTTTACTGAAGTGTGTTCAGAACTTGGCATCGGGTGGGAAATATGAGTCTATCTATGTCGCATCAGTGGACCTGCCGTCAGCCTTTGATGCTGTAGACCGGAATCTTCTTTGGACAAAACTACACTTGTGGGGAATCTCGTTGGGGCTCTTAAGATTGATCATGGAGCTCTATGAGGCAACTGATATCCGTGTCTGTCTTAATCATACTGGATTATTCTCACGCCCTATTTGTACTTATCGGGGTGTTAGGCAAGGGTGTTGTAAGGAACTCATGGTGGCAACAGTAAAGACAGACACAAGTGATCACAGTTCAAGGGTGTTTATTAAATTGTATAAATGGGTTGGAAAAACACCTAATCTAAACCTAAATCTAAGATGGGAGCAAGCTACGACCATCAAAATAATAATAAGGCAGTCCTAGTGGTGTCTTGTCAAAATAAAAGGGCCTACTCTAAAAATAAATATTGCCAATCCTTACAACTAAATACAGAAAAGTGTGGGATAAGGTTTCTCAAGAAAGAAAGAGTGTTCACAAATGATAAGTCAGGATGAAGGAGCCGTGGGTACGCCTTACCCGCCTTTTCAGCATGGGACAAGGTGGGATTCTGGTGCATAGCACACACTCAAGCATTTCTCAGCACAAGCCTACAGTTCCATTCTCAGGTACCAGGACCTCTGGCGGTTAAGTCTCTTTTCTACAAAAAGTCTCTTGCCTCTGAGGACCTGCTGAATACAAAATAATAAACAAAGAGTTCCTTTCTGTTTATGGGTTGGGTGGTGACTTTTCACCCCTGGAGCCCCCTCTTCTGGGCTCAGATCCACAAACAGTTTCTATCAGTATCAGGACCTTCTGTGGTTACATATCTTGTGGTTCTGAGGGCCTGATGTGTCCAGAATAAAAAAACGGAAATGTTTTTTCTTGATCACACTCAGGCTGGTAGGTCTTCACCCCTGGGTCCCCCTCTTCCAGGCTCAGACCCTTCTTGAATGTTAGTCTCCATCCTCCTAAATCACTCTGGCTTTTCTTTTTCGGTGGGTGAGGGTTTTTCACTTCTGGATTCCCCCTCTTCCAGGCTCAGACCCTTTTTCGAAGGTTTGCTTCGTTCTTTGGATGCTGCTTCCGCACCCCTCGGTCCCCCTCTACCGGGCTCGGACCCCTCTCGAATGTTAGCCTCCGTCCGCCGGGTTCACTATGGCTTGTATTCCGAGATATTTTAAACAATCGTCTCTGTTACATTCATGATTCCAAATGTCCATTTAAACAGTTCATGATGAACCTCCCTTTCTCGGGTTCTCTCTTGTCAGCAAAAATGTTCATTGAGGCATCTGGCTTCGCCCCTTTTTATCGGCCTCCCTCCTTCAGGGTCACTCTTGCCAATTTTTTCTCTCACCATGCAGGATTCGTCTCCCTTATATTTTCTTTATTGACTGGTCAAAGATTTTCGACTGTACAGCGGATTTTGATAGACCACTGTATGACCACTTTGATACTCTTCTCAAGGCTCTCGCATGGACTTCTGATATTGGTAGTTTCAACAAAAATGGGGGACAAACTAGAGTCTCTTGCCATCCACCCAGGTGGTGCTTGGCCTTTTTTCAGCTGGCTTTCTCCTACGACACTCACAGTTCTTTGAACTCTACTTGTAACTTTCTTGTAATTTTCATTCAACACAGTTCGGTTTCTTATCAGTTCTCCCCTCGACTTACTGGCTGTGATGAACCGCTTGGCTTTCCTTGTATCTGGAGTCAAAGACGGTACCACGGTAGCAAGCACCTTCTGTCCTCCTGCTTAATAGCACAGGCATGCTGTGTGTACCGTTGACATGTGCTGCAACACACGTTAGCTTTTGTTTGCAGTCTTATGATTTCTTCCACAGAGGAAAAGGGTACGGTCACTTCACTCCTTGTAATCCTTCGGTTCACGCCACCTTTCTCCTCTTCTTGAACTACTGCACTGGTATAGCTCTCTTATCATGCTGCCTGCCTTGCTCATTGTGTGCTATTGTGCTCCACATTTTATCCCTGTGGGCAAGGGAAAGGACTGTCAGGTGTGAGTGCTTCTGGTCAATTGCCTGACTTTGCCTGGCCCTGGTGTTGGGACATGTCAGGTAAAGGGCCCTAATGTTAGTCTGTGTCTCTCGTGGTGTGCAAAAGTGTTTGTGTTTGAAAGGCGGTAGAGAGGTTGAGTGTCCTATATAGCAGGATATGGATGAGGGGCTATGAGAAGGGGAATACCGCGTTTCACCCGTCGTTGTTCCGGCTCCACTCCCCGAGCACCTCCCATCCAGGTGATCCTCCCGCACTGGTCCACCCTGGATGACAGATCCCTGGGGACTAGTTAGGGAGACACCCTCAGGTTTTTCACAGTGTGTCCTGGCAGCGCGCCTTTTCAATCTCTATATACCGGACATTGTCAAGTGTCCGGAACCTGCCTCCTTTATTTCTTCTAAATTGTCCAAGTTAAGAACTTTCTGGCTATCATACGCTGATGATTTTCTTTTAGTTGATTGCACTCCCATAGGTCTTTAGCGCTTATTGGATGCCTTTATGTCCTTTGCAGTAAAACACTCTTTGAAGATGAACCCAACTAAAATGAAGGTTATTTGGTGTACAAGGGGAAGAAGAGATTCTAAATTTACTTGGCATATTGGTAGTGAGCCTGTGAACAAAATCAGCTCCATGATCTATCTTGGCTTCTTGGTGACTTCTAAACCCAAGATAGGGAGAGATCACTCTTGGCTTCTTGATAGAGTATCTGCAATGGCCAACCAGTTACAAAGGGTTGATTCCATATTTGGTAAATTCTCTATTAAACCCGCACTCAGTTACTATTTGTGAAAAAAATGTTTCAAGATACTATATGGAATGGGAGTTTTAAGTCTTCTGAACATTAGAATCTCTCCCACTCTTTGAGGCTCTAATATGGAGGCTGATACTCAAAATGCTGCACTCTGTACCAATTGATGTTATTAATTATTATCTGGGAATGTTCTCTCTAGAAAAAGGGGAAACAGTGTGGATCAAAGAAATGTATAACTTCTCTAAAATGATTTTGATATCGATTGGGAGCTCTACTGAAGAACTAGTTGAGCACCCTCCTTCCACTAAGAATCTTTTTTATACTTTTGATTGGATCTGCACTATGGAGAATTTTCACTTTTATTCCACACTGAGCCATCTTGGGGGGTGAACAAAGAACTTGGAGTACTTGCCCCCTTTCTTACATTGTATCCAGATAAACGCACAAGCTCCCTATATTTGAGATTTGGATGGCGTCTGATTCTAACTAAGTAAATATTGGTACAATACAGAATGTTAATGGAAGAGTTAGCTGCATGTCGGTTCTGCATGATGAAGGGTGTGCTTGAAAACCTTGAACATCTGCTTTTACATTGTCCAGCAATTCAGGCCATGCGTTTTAATCATTTTAGGGGGTTTGTGAACTGTTTTCCACGACGCAAGCTGACCTAATATGGACCATTTGACTTGCTGACTGCTAAAACTCTGTAATAATTGCTGTCACTGGATTTATCAAGGTGTTACATCTCTCTTAAGGTCTTTATTGATAGTCAACTGGTTCCTTTATTATTTTCTTTTCTTTTTTAGAATGTTCTATGAAATTAGTTGTGTTCTGTTCTCACATGAATTTTATGATACTTAACTTTAATTATGATTGTTATAATAATGTGTTGTGTTTTGTCTTCTATTTTATTATGTAACATGAATGTTAAAGGCTATTTATTAACCAGCAAAAATAAAGAAAAAACTATATTTGTAAATGGACCATAGAAAAAGAGAATCAAATCAAATAACAAGATCTTTAAATTGGTTTCCTTTACCAAAGCGCTCATCGAGTATTCTATACACCAAGGAAAGATATTCTGCTTCGGGTCATGATTTGCAAAATTTGCTACAAGGCAAGAGTCAAACACTCACTGTTAATCTGTAAATCTGTGAATTCAGAGATTCAAAAAGTGTTTTGCTTCTGTTAAAATCAGGACTATTTATTTATTCAATTTTGGTAAAGAGAGAAAGAGAGAAATGTTCGTCCCCCCAGCATTCTCTTTCTAATGGATTTAAAAGGGATTCATTACGAGTTTGGTGGTGCAGCATACAAGGTTGTGGTAATTCTGTTACCACCAATCTTTTGGGCATTATCAGAATTACTGACATGTTTACTGCACTGCCAAATTTCAGGTTTGACCTTGTAGTGGATGATTTACCTCCAGCATGAAGCTGGAGGTAAATACTCTACTTTAAGGCCAATAATCAGTGGCATGACCACGGCAGAGTTACCAATGCTGCAGTAATTCTGCCGAAATCCCCATGGCATCCTATCGACTCAAAAAATTGGGATTTAAACCATCCTTCCGCCATTGGCAATGACACCAGACCGAGGGGAATTCATGATAAATAAATTGCCACCAAACCCATAATGAGGCAAACACACAATTTAAATAAACAATGAGGCAGGAGTTCCCAACTTTTTTAGTTGTTGAATGAAAAGACCTGTTGAGCAGGAATCAAACTCAGGGATGAATCTTTGTGGACTTTGTGGCGCTGTCCTATTTGCAACAGCACGACACAGGGCAACAGGTAATTTGATTCCCCTTCACAGCCCTTTGACCCAGATAATTATCTGTCATCCTCCAGGCTCAATTGGAGAATTCTCCTATGTGAAGTGGCTCAGCTTCCTGTGTGCAAATATGTCTTGAATGCTTGAATGTCCTTTGCAAAATCACCTGTGTTGCCAGCTTGCAAGAAGAGAGTCCGATTTTCCATAGGGTTATGACATTTTATATTGTTCATAAATGACCCAATATGAATGTAATCCACCACAGCTATATTTTATTGGATGGATGCTCTGATTGGCTTGATCCCATCAATGCACACAGAGAAAAGCTATTGTTCAGACTGTCGCTGTTTCAATGGCTTAGAGTATGATCAGAACATGTTGACAGCTTCTGTCTGGCCAACACACTGCAAGTTAGTTGTAACTTCTATTATGATAATAATCTCTCCAATAAGTATCCATTTACACATGTGAAAGTATGGTAAATAATGTTATGGTTGGAAGCATGTATTGATTCTGATACATTGTATTTCAATCTAATAAATCAAAGCAAAGAAGCTTTATTTTTTATTATTAATTATGAAGAAAATATGCATTCCTGGATTTACATGTTATATTGGCTAGATCAGCCATCATATTGTCATGCCGCGAGGCGGGTGGCGCTTGTGGAGCCGCTGGCGGTGCGGGAGATGATCGTCTCTGCGTCGCGCCGTGGCTGCCTACCCGTCACGATCTTTCTATCACCGGTCTAGTTGTTGCACATAGGCGTGGCTCAGAGTATTTATTCCACCTCTTCCGGGTTGCGGATGCGTCGCAATGCTTCCGGTCAATCCACTTGTTGCTATCGCTCCCTGTGTTCATTGTTCCCGTCCAGCCCGCCGACACTGTTTTCAGTGCCTTTTCTTTTGTTCCTGCTTTGTTTCGGTTCTTCTTCTCTTGCATTCCTTTATTGGACCTCTCTTCCTTTCATTTCTTCTTGCCTTACCTCTCTTCCTGTTTTTTCTCCCTGTCCTCTTCCTTTTTCTGCCTTCGCCCACGTTAGTATCTGCTTCCTGCTTCTCGTGTGTTTTCTTTTCTCTGCTTCTGCTCACTCTTGTACCAGATCCCGGCCTGCCTATTGGATTGCTTTATTCTGCACGTTCTACTTGCTGGTTTCCTGTTACCCCGTTGTTCTGGATCACAGTTGCCTCTCTGGACTTCACCCCTCCAGGATCTTAAACTCCATCTCTCCTTGGATTGATTCAACTTGCCCTGCATTTGTCTCAAGAGTGTTCCGCCTGCGCATCTCTCCAGCTGACACCGAGGTCTCTCAGGGGTTTTTTTGTGCCTTCGTGCTTTTTCCCCTCTTGGTGCTCCCGGGGGGGGGGCCCTTGGTCACCTCATCTGGTGGCACGGTGGCTTCCTTCCGTGGTCGTCCTTATCTCCACAAAAAAAAGGAGAGTACCAGTAGAAAGGAGAGGAAGGGTTCCAGAAAGGAGGACGAAGGTGAGGAGCTACGGGAGGGAGGAGATTCGGGGTCTACTTTTTCCGACGAGGATATCACTGATTCTGGTGACTGTTTGCGACGCCTAACAGAAATTGAGATGGCCACCCCGCAACAAGAACTTGTAGCCGAAGTACAGAGTTTGAATTTGGAAGTACAGAACCTAAAAGCATCTAATAACACCTTGCAGCAACGTATGACTGACAGGGAACGACCCTCTGCAGATCTACCTCCGCTTCCTATGGTGTCGGGAAAATTTGACGACTCTCCGAAGAAAGTCAAGGAATTCCTGGACGCTTGCAATCTACATTTTTCATTCCGCCCCCAAACCTTTGCCTCCGATCACGCCAAGGTGGGGTTTATGATTACCCATATGACGGGTAATGCCCTGGCATGGGCCACCCCTCTAGTAAACCAGCCTGACCCGGTTTTGCAGGACTATAGCGCATTCAAGGCCTTGATGCAGCAGACCTTCCTGCATACCAAAAGCACTTTTATGGCATCAGAGGATCTTCTTGATATTCGACAAGGGAATTCAGATCTTCTGACATACATAACCACCTTTAAACAGGTAGCAGCTGAAGCAGGTTGGCAGGAGCAGGCTCAGTATGCCATCTTTCGACGTGGATTTAGAGAAGACCTAAAGGATGAACTGGCCAGGATCGAAAGACCTACATCCTTTGCCGATCTCCTTACAGCTACTCTCCGAATCGACTTCAGAATGATAGAATGACGCATGGAAAAGAAAAAGACTAAGTTCAATGTACCCCCTCCCTTGGAAGCTCACTCGTCCACATCGGTATCCTTCTCACGACAGACTAAGGAAGAACCTATGCAAATTGGCACTACTCCAGCCCCACTCACACCGGAGGAACGCAAACGGCGTAGGGATGGCTGCCTGTGCATGTTTTGCGGGTCATCCTCACATTTGTTAAGGGACTGTCCAGAAGTTCCACCCAGAAGATCGGGAAACGATCGCCCTCGGTAAGTGTTGGGACTCACTTCCGAGGGGTTGATTCAAGTCCTTATACTACTTTAACAGTATCCTCATCAGGTTCTTCCGAAGGCTCACGTTTGATGGTGCTCACGGTAACCCTCAAGTTAGAGAAGACTGAAGTGACAACCTTAGCCCTACTCGATTGTGGGGCAGCCGGCAACTTCATAGATACCCATTGGGCCGAACAGAAGGGTGTCAAAAGAATAGCCAAACAAGAAGATCAGAAGGTAGAAGGGGTAGACGGCGAACCTTTGAGTTCAGGAATGATCACCCACACCACCGAAGAACTCACCTTGTCGATACAGCAACACTCCGAAAGGATCGTCTTTGACATCATTAGAGCGGCTCACTTCCCCCTTATCTTGGGAATATGTTGGCTGCGCAAGCACAATCCCAACATCGATTGGACAAAGAACTTACTAAGTTTTCAGTCCTCTTTTTGTAAGTCGGAATGTCTACCTAAACCCAAATTTGAAACAGTTAAGACTGCGAGCAGTTGCGAGACTAAAGATGTAAATTGCTTGCCGCATAACCTCAAGGAGTTCACTGAGGTAGTGACAGAAACGTCACCCATCGAGATACCTCCACACCGACCCGAGGACTATTGCATCGACCTAACTCCGGGAGCACTGGTGCCCTTTTGCAGGATTTTTTCACTTTCGTTGGAGGAGAAGCAATTTCTTAGAGAATATCTAGACAGCAATTTGGCTAATGGTCTCATAAGGCCTTCGAAGACCCCGCTGGGGCCTCCTTGTTTTTCATTCCTAAGAAGGAAACTAAAGAATTAAGGCCATGTATAGATTATCGGGGCTTAAACAAGGTCACAGTGAAGGATCGGTATCCCATGCCGTTGATAACTGAGATCCTTCAAGCAGTCCAAGGAGCCACAGTATTTACCAAACTTGATTTGAGGAATGCTTAACATCTTCTCCGCGTGCAGGCAGGAGATGAATGGAAGACCGCCTTCAGGACTCCATTCAGACTCTTTGAGTATCAAGTAATGCCATTTGGTTTAGTTAACACCCCTTCCATATTCCAACGCTTTATGGACAGACTATTTTCTGATCTGTTATGTCAAACCACTTTAGTGTATCTCGATGACATCCTTGTGTTCTCCCACAGCCCTGAAGAACACGAAGAGCACGTCAAAGAAGTTTTACGAAGACGTAGAGACAACCATCTTTCAGTCAAACTCGCTAAATGTGTGTTTTCAGCCAAATCTATCCCCTATTTGGGGTATATCCTCTCCAAACAAGGAATCTCGATGGACCCTCACAAGGTGTCTTCCATACTCGATTGGCCATCACCTACTTCTGTCAAAGAAATCCAAAAGTTCTTGGGTTTGGCAAACTTTTATCGGAGATTCATTCCGAATTTTTCTCAAAAAATCGTGCCCATAACAACTCTTCTCAAGAAGTCTTCAGAACTGTTCAAATGGTCTGCTGAAGCTGAGCACAGTTTTTGTAACCTCAAAGAGGCCTTTTGTGCGGCACCCATTTTACAACAGCCGGATCAAAGCATGCCCTTTATCCTTGAGACTGACGCCTCGGCAGCCGCCATAGGAGCTGTCCTTTTACAAGAATTTCAAGGAGTAGAACATCCTGTCTCGTATTTTTCTAAAACCCTAAATGTCAGCCAAAGAAACTACTCAGTCATAGAACGTGAGTTACTAGCCATGAAATATGCTTGCTTGGAGTGGCGCCATCTCCTTCAGGGTGGCAAATATCCATTTACCATTCGGACCGACCACAAGAATCTGCAGGTCCTCAGGCAATTTGAGTGTTACAACACACGTCAGGCCCGATGGGCTCACTTTTTCGCTCAATTTGATTTCAACATAACATACAAACCTGGTAATCAAAATGTGGTGGCAGACTGTCTTTCCCGTCGCTGCAACTATTTACCTGAATCAGAGCCTCCTCCAGAACGGATGTTTCCCCTGACTAATAGTATAGGAGTGGTTTCTACGTTTTTGAGGCAGATAAAGGAGGCTTCGGGAGGATGTTTTGAGGTTGATAAACATCCCAAGAACCTGACTTACGATGTCAGAGACGGTCTTTACTTGGTAAAGGGTAGACTATACTTACCCACACTAGCCTTTCGGAAGATGGCACTGACCTGGTGTCATGACCCGAAACTAGCCGGTCATAGAGGCGGAACGGGCACTCTCGAGTACCTACAAAGACATTTTTACTGGCCGGGAATGAGAGAAGATGTTGACCGTTATGTTCGGTCTTGTATTGTCTGCCTTCGTAACAAATCTTCACATCAAAGACCGATTGGATTGCTGGAATCTTGTGCAGTGCCTGATGTCCCTTGGATCTCTATTTCAACTGACTTCATAGTGGAACTGCCCAAATCTCAGGGATGCACGTGTATAATGGTGGTAGTGGATTCGTTCACCAAGATGGCTCACTTCTCCCGTTTGCCCGGTGTCCCTTCAGCAGCAGAAATGGCTGAGGTGTTTCTTAAGGATGTCTTCAGGTTACACGGAATGCCAATGAAAATCATTTCAGACAGAGGCAGTCAGTACACTTCCCGATTTTGGAAAGCCCTCTGAGAGAGACTAGGAATAGAAAGGGCCCTGACTTCTGGGTTCCACCCGCAATCCAACGGACAGACAGAACGTCTCAATGGTACCCTTGAACAGTACCTGCGAGGTTTTACCAACTCCCAGCAGGACAATTGGTACTCATTATTGTCTTTGGCAGAATTCTCTTATAATAACTCGGTACACTCCGCTCTGGGTTTCAGTCCATTTTTCTGCACCTATGGTTACCATCCTCGAACTATCTTACCTGTCTCCGATCTTTCCACTAACCTGCCCTCTATAGATTCCTCACTTTCCCTCCTCAGAGAGATACACAAGAAGACTGGGGAAGGTCTTAGGGCAGCTCAAAGGTGTTACAAGATTCAGGCTAATAAACACCATCAACCAGTCCCCGGGTGGGAAGTGGGTTCAAGAGTAAGGCTTTCCACAAGATATTTACCTCGATGGGCTCACCCCTCCAAGCTGTCCCCTAAGTTTCTAGGGCCCTATAGGATCACCCAGAAGATCAACCCCGTGGCCTTTCGTTTACGACTTCCAAATTGCTTTAGCAGGGTACATCCTGTCTTTCATGCCTCACAATTGAAGACCTTCCATGAAGACGCCTGGTCGCGTCATTCTGGGAGAGTCGCTTTACCACAGGCGTCCACTCAGGCTGAATATGAAGTAGCTCAAATCTGCGACTCTAGATATCGTAGAGGTAAATTGGAATATTTGGTACAGTGGAAAGGTTACCCCTCCTCTGTGAACTCCTGGGAACCCATCTCGCATATTTCAGCCCCCTTTCTATTGCGCAAGTTTCATTATCACCATCCGGGTAAACCGGGGGAAGGAATTTTAGGAGGGGGCATACTGTCATGCTGCGAGGCCGGTGGTGCTTGTGGAGCCGCTGGCGGTGCGGGAGATGATCATCTTCCCGTCGCGCTGTGGCTGCCTACCCGTCACGATCTTTCTATCACCGGTCTAGTTGTTGCACGTAGGCGCGGCTCGGAGTATTTATTCCACCCCTTCCGGGTTGCGGATGCGTCGCAACGCTTCCGGTCACTCCGCTTGTTGCTATCGCTCCCTGTGTGCATTGATTCCGTCAAGCCCGCCGACTCTGTTTTCAGTGTCTTTTCTTTTGTTCCTGCTTTGTTTCGGTTCTTCTTCTCTTGCATTCCTTTATTGGACCTCTCTTCCTTTCCTTTCTTCTTGCCTTTCCTCTCTTCCTGTTTTTTCTCCCTGTCCTCTTCCGTTGTCTGCCTTCACCCACGTTAGTAACTGCTTCCTGCTTCTCGTGTGTTTTCTTTTCTCTGCTTCTGCTCACTCGTGTACCAGATCCCGGCCTGCCTATTGGATTGCTTTATTCTGCACGTTCTACTTGCTGGTTGCCTGTTACCCCGTTGTTCTGGGTCACAGTTGCCTCTCTGGACTTCACCCCTCCAGGATCTTAACCGCCATCTCTCCTTGGATTGATTCACCTTGCCCTGCATTTGTCTCAAGAGTGTTCCGCCTGCGCATCTCTCCAGCTGACACCGAGGTCTCTCAGGGGTTTTTTGTGCCTTCGGGCTTCCCCTCTTGGCGCTCCCGGGGGGGGCCCTTGGTCACCTCATCTGGTGGCACGGTGGCTTCCTTCCGTGGTTGTCCTTATCTCCACAAAAAAAAGGAGAGTACCAGAAGAAAGCAGAGGAAGGGTTCCTTAAAGGAGGACGAAGGTGAGGAGCTAGGGGAGGGAGGAGATTCGGAGTCTCCTTTTTCCGACGAGGATATCACTGATTCTGGTGACACATGTGCAGATTTAGAAAATGTACATGGCAGTTCTGAAACCCAGACTTTATCCAAATTATAGACAGATTTGTAAATAAGTGGGCCTATCCGATGTAACATTCTTTTATGTACATTTGTAAATGTACTTTGAAAATATCAGTTTGGGTTCATAAGAGATGAATTCTAGAGATCAGAGGTCATCTGCCACATGGTGTGTGAAAAGTCCTTGATTCAACCTCTCATTACAAGAGCTTTCACAATGTCCATTGAAGTACAGTTTTTTTGATGGATTGCGTTTCTTTGCAATATCGTATATATTTATTGTGCATTTGTAAGCTGTTTATATATCAAGAAATTGGGGTTCAAAGCAGCCACAGGGCAAAGGGGAGGGAACATGGGAACTGGCAAATAGAATAAACTGATGAACACGAAAGGCGCTTACTACTAGGCCTTGTGAGCATTCAGAACGTGCAAATAAAACCTTCAAGAAATAATATGGCAAGTGCATTTCCTTGCAACAGGTTTTCACCTTTGTTCCCTTAAAAACAAGTAGTGCATGTTTCTGTAATTCTAAACTAAAGAAAGATTCAAACAACTTATTTTGAACTTTCAAAATAAACAAAGAAGTGTGTTATTTGTGATTTGAATTGTAAATGTCTAATACAATAAGTCATGGGTTTGTGCATGTGTTCTGGCAGCCAGTAGCTTAGAATTCTAAGGGCAACAGATTTAATCTGTGTTTCCAAAATTTCAAATGATGAAATAGGGACATTTTTTACAATATGTCCCAGCAAATCCCCACACTTGTGCCAACAATGCCTTAAAATCTCTAATTCTTTCTAGAGCACTGGTTCATTAAGGCATTGATGGCAGTTATCTTTTTTGCAGTTCTTTAATTTTGGGATCACATTTGTCTTGAATTTCGGTTAATTTCTCATACATTGCAGATTTCTTAATGGCAGAATAGGCCACAGGAAAAAAGGGGCAAAGGTTGCCGCTCCTATCAATTTTTGACAAGTGAAAAGGTTCTCATGTCCTTGTTTATCTACATTTTCTTTGCTCCTCTTTCAGATAGCAAACCTGAGTCTTTCCTCTGGGGACAGGCATCATCTATGCACAGCCCAAGCCAGGACCGCATTACCAGGCGGGAAGAATGTGTTTTCTCTTTTTAACTCAGAGAGAGAGGTAGAAATGCTAGTTTAGTGTTAGACATTGACATAGAGATGGTTATAAACCTTTCTACTCTCAATAGACATGCGTAATAGTAATATTGCAATTAAATTCTGAGCATTCATCCTTACATCTAAATATTCTTATGCAAGTTTTTTTTTTTTGATGGATTCCAGTTCATCTTTCATTCTGGTCTTACTCAGATGCCACCTCAACTATAGGTTTATATTGTTCCTCTATCTTTCAAAGAACTGATCAATAATTACTGCTGTTCAGCTGGATAATTTGTACCCAGCGTTCTTGCACCTGATCCTCTTCCTGAACTTTTATTTTAAAGGCAACTAGAGATACCTTGTTTACAATCTCAAAGGATCTTGACTAAGTAAATAACATCTTTTTTTCCCTCCAATAAGGAGAACATTGCACTGCACCGGTTTAGATTTTATACAAGGAAGCAGGAAAACAGGGAATGTGTGGATATGATATGCTAAGTCATTTCTAACGCGCCTGTACACAGGTGTTTCTATGATTATATCACCCGCATGAGACAGTTATCGGCACAGTGTGTGTTTGGCGACAATGCTGAAAACATGATCTCCGACATCCTGGTGGTGCACACGAAATGCCGAAAGGTTCAAGACAAATGTATCCTGGAGAAGGAGCTAGACTTGGCCAAAGCTATACAGATAGCCTGTGCATAAGAGGAAACCTCAAGCAGGAGAAAGGAAATGGCGGGAACAGCACCAGCCGCTGATATGTCAGCAGTACAGTGGAGGGGCGAGTGTGATAATCCCAGGAGAGATGCTCCTGGTCACAAGGGGTTGAGAAGGAGAGAGCCCCTGAAGTGCCACAGTTGTACCAGCATGAAACACCTTTCCAATGACAAGGACTGTCCTGCGAGAAACAAAGAATGTTCTAACTACAAGAGATTGGCCACCTCGCAATAGTCTGCAGGTGGAGCGGAAAGAAAGCCACATACATTGAAGGCAAGGGATGCACAAGCACAGAAGAGGAGGATGAAAGGCCATCATTCATCATGGTGAACAGTCCACGAGTAAGAAGGGAGAAACCACATTGTTTAATAAGTGTGGACAGAAATGAGACCCGAGTAATGGCTGACTCGGGCTCTGACATAACTATCCTGCCCATCCAAATGTATAAAATGATGGTGGGACACCAAGCAGTAGAGGTCAGGACAACCATGAATAAACCCACAGTTGTTGGGAGAGAGTCAGTGGATCTGTTGGGCTACTTCAATGCCAATATAGAGTTTATGTGCAAACAGACCATGACCAAAGTTTACTTTTTGGAAGAAGGTCCAGCAGTGTTCGGGTGGGAAGATCAGCACAAGCTAAACATAAGACTGGACACCAGCACAGATAACCAAGTTCTGTTGGCCAAAACAGGAGGAGCGTCAGTATCGAGAAAAGATTTTCCTGCTCCATTTTCAGTGGAACCTGGGACGATAAAAAGTTACATCCACAAAATTCGACTCAAGTCCAATGCACTACCAGTTAAACACAAAGTGAGGCCCGTGTCTGCAATGGCTAGAAGTTATATGATGGTCACTGAGGTTACCGTCGAAAATGTGGAGGCCTTTGAATGGCTGAGCCCAGTAGTACTAATTAAAATGCAGCAGACTTATGACATAAGAGTGTGCATCGATCTGCGCAGCCTAAACATGCAGGTGATAACTGATGCCTACCCTCTATCAAGCATTAATGTTAAATGTTAAATGTTAAAGGTATTTGTACCACGCACCGTCACCAACGGAATTGGTCCCCAGACGCTCATTAATGAACTAATCCTTAAGATGAAGGAAGCAAGTGTAGGGTGTCCTGACCCACGTTTAAGCTACCCTGCTACAACATTTGGTGCTGTGGGCTTAGAAAATTCAAGATGGCGGAAAACCCACATGTGCACTGAAATCCAGGAAAGCTGCGCAGTTTGTGCGCCCACCAAAATGGTTGCCTCACTTGCCACCCACCAGTGCGAGAATGAAAGGCCGGGTTGCCATGAGGGAAATGGGTTGCCAAAGGAAAAACAGTAGCGCCGGTTAGCTTCAAAGCGCTTTAAAACCACCATTGGACTACCCGCACAGTAGTCTGAAACCATTGGGAATGGCAATGCTGATTGCCAAATGCAACCTAGAATTGTGGGGAATTCATTTCTTAAATCCCAAAAATGGGTGCAGTACCAGTACTCACCACTATCCAAAAGCCGGCGTTTTAAAACCCACTGGGTGTTTTTCTGAAGGCAAGCAAAATGCCTATTTCAAACCTTGCAACATGTGCAAAATATTCACTGAACACCAGCAGACATTTGGCAGAATGGAGTTTTGTGTGCCTACAAAATCTGGGAAATGAAGAGCCCAAAAACAATGCTTATAACAAAAATGCTATGGAGGCAGCAGCTTAAGCCTAACTGCAACTGGATTTAAAACCACCAAAATCGAAAATGTTAAATTAAATGAGTGACCTATGTTTGGTGTCACATGCCTTTGTAACTGTTGAAATGTCATAGTTTTGCACTTAGAATCAGCATTCTAGCTGCATGTGTAAAATTACAAGTTATTTTAAAAGCAACAAAAAGTTAGCTGAAGGTCTGGCTTAAGGAACTTGATTTTGCCTAGCAACTACCCATCAGCAGTGAAACTTGAGTCACCACTATGTTCCCAGGCCATCTGCCCTTTTGCTGCTCACACAAAGGATATGCCATCTATCTGATAATTGAATTATCTGTGCTCTGCAAGAGAGTGAACAAAGCCCTCTCCACTCAGGCAAAGGTTTTTATTACAGACGTCGTAAATTGTAGCTTCCTCTTGGCAGGAGCTGGGAGGAGCACTGCCTGTGAGAAGCAAGCTGGCTTGGCAGAAACTGGAAAGACTGGTTTCTGTACCATGTGACCTGAAAAGACACACCCCTGCAGCAAGGATATGGTTTTATAAAAAGGGGGATAATTGATAGAGCGGACATGTGAACATTTTATAAATGATACCATAATTCTTGTGATTTTTCTGCCCACAGTTTAAGACGTGGTAGGAACCGGTGGTATGTTCAGGGGGGTTTTAGCGGAAAAGTGGATATTACTCTAAATGTGTGCATGTCAAAAATCTGAAACTTCATCAGTTAATGTCCCTACCCCCTGCACACATGTATGTAAAGTTGGGTCCATGTCGGAAATTGGAAAAGCAGTTAAAAAGTCAATTATGTACACTCTTTGAATGCAAGCTCCGAGAATGAGCAGATTTGGACATAGACATGGCTAAATTCAGCCACACCATGTATATGTAATTTTAAACAAATGTGTACCTGTGCAAATATGTTTTTAGGTCAGATATAGATTGTGTGTAAAGTTGACAGGGGTGGGTTCTCTGTATCATAAACAGACCTCATCATGATGACACTTCATTTCATTCCCCCAATCAAGTAAGGGATGAAAGTTTGACCAATTAGAAGCTGAGAGAGAGGTAGGGTCAGTGATGCTAGAACACACCCACATTCTAAACACATAAAAGCGGACAGACAGGACAGATAGAGAGATTCATTTTTCATCTGCCGCTGGAAGCCCTGCCGGAAAAATCCATACTTACCTCCATCAAACTCCAGAAAGCCAAACTAGAGACTTCAATCTATCCAGAGCAGAGAGACCCAAAGAACCGGTGCCTAGCAGAGACCAGACCCCTGTGAGCAGTTCCAGAGGCCAGGCGCTGTGAGCAGAACCCGGAAAGACCTGACCAGACTGAAGTCCGTGACCAAGTCGCTTTCCTGTTCAAAATCTCTTGTGAGTACTTAGCAAAACGCAGAACACATCTCTTAGTTTAAATTCATCTAATTCAATCTATTTAACCTAAGTAGAACTGCCTCCTAGCTGTCACCTGTCATTCTAGCTGTAAAAATTTGTCACTTGTCATTTTGAAAAAGTGTGCGTTTAAAATTTACAAAACCAAAAACGACCTTTACTAAATTACTCATATCTCCGCAACCGTTTGGGCTAGAGACTTGCAATAACTTTCATTTGGAAGCTGAGATCCCAGGCTTTTCTAGGACCCCAAAACGGTAGAGATAGTCCTTGCGGTTCCTTTGTAATAGCGCTCGGCGCATCCGCGAATTTTACCGCGATTTGCAATTTCTTCACATGTAAAAACTGATGCTGTTTGCTTTCCATTGGCCAGAAATTCGTTTGACCTGCTAACTATCCCTGCATCATTGCTAGTGTGAGCCTGGACTAATATTAACTAGATACCACTCATCCTGAACCTCTATAAGGGAATTAAAAGCAAATTTAGCATATTTCTCATTCATTGCCAGCACATATCCAAGCATTGCCTGTGTTTTCAAAACTCCTATCTGTTTTCTGTTGTCTAAGCTTGCTGGATTGAACTGAATTACAGTTGATTGCATTTCTGAGGACTGTGTGTTTTCCTTCCATTTCCTTGCATTGCATAAAGAGGGGGGGAGGGAATAGCCCGAGAAAAGTGATTACATTGTCTGGTTGAATCATATTGCGTATTTTCTGTACTGCATTCATTGAATATTGCATCCACCTGAGCTACATAAAGCATCCTCTACCACATTATACTTTTGTTCCTATTTACCAGTGTGCTACCTTATCCATTTCAGGTCAACTCATTAGTCATTATAAAGAAGTGTGCTAGTGCCAGATTCTCCGTTGTTAATATTTACCATATCAGATTAAGTGTGATATTCAATTATTAATTTATTATAAAGTGTGATATATATATTTTAATTTATCAAATAAACCTTTTAAACTTGCAAAACAGAACTACTTCTTGGCTCAGTGGGGTCAGGGGGATTCCAAGAGAGGGGTGTTATACAAGGGTAGTCATCCAGGACGCATGAACTGGACCTAAAGATATATCAATAAGGGTTTTCATTCAGTATTCTAGACTAGGCGTTAACTTGGCTGTAGTGCTGAATTGAATCCTCTTACAAAGTGGGGGCTCGTCCGGGATTCTGGGTTAGAATACCACTTGTGCAGCTTAATACAGTGTGCTAACTGACGGGATACATACATCCAGTCGGATCACCACGCTGCATTTCGCTGTGAAGCATTCCTCAAAAGGGACACTCCAAGAAAAGTTCTGTTCTGCAAAACTAAAATACTAACTTCTGTAAGTCAGGACAGAGACCAATCTCTAGAATGACGACCTTGGTAGATATGAAAATAGCCAGAGAGCACTTCTTACATAAGTTATTTGTGAGAGGTGAGTGGACTCACCAGGACCAAACAGTCTGGTTGCAGGCCATCATGCAACAGGTCACGGAAACAGGGTCAGATATATATAGAGATCAGGGTCCATTACACGTGGCCCTGAGTGAACTATATATGGCTCCTAAGGCCAAAGATGAGCACGACAAGATTGTTAGGATAGCGGCATATTTATATTTATACATGGGAGCCATACAGAATAAATGTGCTGAAGGCCATGATCTGGCAAAAAGGCAACAGATGGCGTTAGAGAAGGCCCAATCTGATCTGGACTCTTCTGAGCAAAGGCTGCACAGAAGCCAGGAGTCAGAAAATGAGACCAGACAGTACATCACTAAAATAAAGGAGGATATGGATGTGCTGCAAAAGGAAAAGTCAGAACAGGATACCAGATTTCTGGCCTTGCAGAAGGAACACCAAGAAGGTTTGGACTCCCTACTGCAAAGCCAGAAAAAGCTGGAGCAACAGCTAGACTTCAATAGGGCATGTGCTGAGCAGGTAGTCACCCTGCAAGGCCACCTAGATAGAGTGAAGGAGGAGAGCAATAAACTGATTCTGAAAGACCTGGATACCCAGGCAGAGTTTGATCAGGAGCGCCAGAAAGCTGGTGCCTTCCAAAGGCAAAGGGACGACCTGGCGGCACAAATGCAGGCTCTTAGTCAGGAAAGAGACGCCTTAGGCCAGGAAGTCTGCCATTTAAAAAGAAAAATGGAAGAAAATCACCTGGCCCACCAGGGGCTGGGTGATCTCCAAAAAGAAAACCAGAACTTGGTAGAGCACACCAGAAGGGTGGAAGATGCTCTAGCAAGAAAGGAGCAGGCCAATAGGGACATTGCCCAGGAGGTAAACCTCCTGCAGCAAAGACTGGCCCAGTTCTCCAGGACCAACCAGGAAGCACAGAGGGAGAATGAGGCCCTCTGTCAACACAATGATAGGCTCCAGCAACAGGTAGCGATGCAGGAGAAACTGATAGAGTCGAGTAAGGCCTTAACAGAGGAACTGAAAGCACAAATGCAGGCTCTTGCATTGCAACAGGGAGCAGGGGCGGATAGAGATGAGGTCCGCTGGGAAAGAGAGATTCCTGACCATAACCGCAGGAGCCCTAACACCAGGGGCCTTCATTTTCCCCAGTCCCTGGACTCTGCCACCCCCATGTCCCCTGGCGCACATGAGCACAGGGCCACAGGGATGGCAGATTACTATCCAGCCAGAAGCATGGGGCTCATAGGCCAGTACCATCCAGGAATGGAGGGGTGGGCATCCGGGTATGGGCACCCAAGTACAATACAGTTCAGTGGGGAACCCCAGGAGAGTAGGCCCATTAAGGGCATCCTGAAAACCTCTGCCCAGTTAGGTCAGTGGAGGGGGTACCCATCAAATCCTGGCAGCAAGGAGGAATCTGAAGACTCCTCTGAACTGCGCAGGACACAGGAGACCAGGTCCCCACATTCTGCCAGCCATTCCCAGGCTCGCAGAATCCGGGAAAACCTGGAAGAACAGACGGGAACCTCTGGGAGCAGTGCCTCTGAGTCCGAGGAAGAATGGACAAGGGTTACCCGAACCAAAAAGGCCAGTAAGGCAAAAAGGGCCTTGCTTAAGGACCCCTTCAAGCAGATTAAGGCGATCAGGAGCGTCATCACGCCTTACCATAAGAACGCTAAGTATTCTGTTTGGGAGCACTTAGAGTTGTTTGAACAAATGATGGAGACTTTCCATTTGAAGGACAGCCAAAGCTGTATTCAATATGTAAAGTGGACATTCTCCCCGGAATACTCCAGTTTCTTTGCGGGGCTGGAGGACCAAAATCATTTAAGATGGTCCACATATAAGGCGGCCATCCTGAAACATTTTTCTGTTCACAGAAATCCTCAAGAGGCTCGCAAGGCGGCCTACAATTTGCAATGTGGGGAGGATCAGGCCCCACGAGAATTTGTGCAGGAGTTAAAGCGTGCGTTTGCGCAAACCACCAGAAGGGTGCGCACAGATAGTAGAGAGTTTGTCAATACATTTTTCCATGCCTTGCCCAAATATATAATGACCCAGCTCGTGAGAGATTTTCATGAGAAAAGATCTTTAGACTGGGTCATTGAACAGGCTACCCGGATCTATGAGGTGCAGAAGCCCATAGAAAATAAAAGCAATGCCCAGAAAAACCCCAAAGCCAACAGCACCCCTGCTGCTGTCAAGGTGGCAGAGGTAAAGGTCACCCCCGTTTTGGATCTGGAGATGGGGGGGCCTAAAAACCTACCTGCACCTAATAATGCTAGGCCCAGAAGGTCCTCGGGCCAGTCACAGACAGGGAGCCAGGGAGGCAGCCCCACAAATGGGGTCCCTCGCTCTCCTGACTATGTAAGTCCTCGCTACAAAGGTAACAGACCCATCCTGGGTTATGTGTGGACTCCTCCAGCCCAAGGGGGGGGATCCAGACAAGCACCTAACCCAGGGAACTTCCCTCCAAACTTCCCACAGGAGGGCAGAAATTTACCAAACCCTGGGCAGAACTTTTTCCCCAGATATCCACCCGACTTTCAGCCCCAAAACCATCCATCCTTCTTTCCCCAATTCCCTGAGCCCAGACCACTGAATCCGGGAGAGGGGAGGCCAAGGGTGGAGGGGTACCCAAATCTTCCCAACCCGGGGTATTACCAGAGGAGGGATAGCTACCCTTCCCGGGATCAGCCCAGGGGAGAAAACAGGGCCCCGTATCAGCCTGAGCGGGTTTCCCAGTTAGAGCGCCAGGTTCAAAACATGGCGCGGGATATGGGTGACATACTGAGGGCTCAGCAGAACCCTCAGATCAGCATGCCGGCGCAGAACGCACCCAACTCTGGACCTGGTGCTCCAGAACAATGACGGGGGCAGCACCCCGATAACTCACCGGTTCCCAGGGAGGAGGCACAAGGGGAAGGGGGGTGTAAAGCCTTGGAGGAAGCTTCCTTCCTCACTTGTAAACAGCCCCTAGAAACCCAGGAACCGGAAACAAAATCTCTTGCCCCTGAAAGTCTGCCTCCTAAGGAGCAGAGGGGGGGTAGGAGAAACAAAAGACCCAAACAGACTCAGTTTGAGGAGGAGGTACAGATCTTCCAATTTGAGGGAGAGGGATCCTCAGAGGATCCTGAGAAAAGGATCTTCTCCTTCAGAGAGGGGGGAACTCCTCCCAAAGAAAAATGGGTCCCTAGGGATGCAAATCCAGACTGGGGAGATGTGGAGACTGAGCTACCGCCGCCCACCATCTCATCCCAGAACCAACAGCAAGAAAATCCCCTGGTTCAAACCCATCCTGGCGACTGCCTCCAAAAAGGGGGGGGCGGCCCAGAAACGGAGCCAGGGGAACCCACAATGGCTCTGATCTCCAGTTGCAAATTCTTTCTTTCAGATTCCCAAGGCTCTCCACAGAATTCTGCCCAAAATTCTTCTCTCGCGATGTCCAAAACCAGAAAGTTAGCCCACCAGTTGTCCAAAAATGTACATTATCTGTGCCCCCTTGAGGAGAAGGAGGGAAGATATTATGCCCCGGTACAAGTACAGGGGCAGGGTACAATCTCGGCACTGGTGGACACTGGATCTCAAGCTACCCTTCTGTCCAGAAGGGCCTTTGATGAACTGAATGCAGGAAGGGGAGAGGATTACCAAATTCCTCTCACCTCTCTTCCGGGACAACTACAGAACTTTGACGGGAAGGAAATTCCCGTTGAGGGGACTGCAGACTTGGACATTAAAATTGGGCGACACAAGTTGAAACACCCGGTCATAGTTGTGACCCCAGAGGGCACCCCTTGTTTACTAGGGAATGACCTCCTGAGAAGGTTGTCACCCCTAATAGATTGCGTAAACAAGGTCCTCTGGACCCAGACTAGCCGACCAATAAAATTAAAACAGAGTGTCAACCATGTTAGTTTAAACGGCACATGCCACATGGTTGAACAAAAATCTGACCAAGTAGAATTTCACTTCCAGAACAACCAAATTCCAGACGTGACAGTAATAGCAGTAGGACAACAGACTGGTGATGGGGGGTCCTCTCTATTTCTGAAAATCAACCTTCCTTCCAGTCTAAAGTGGTATTCCACGCTGGAAGGAAACACTCTGAAATTCTATACTAATCCACAATCAGAAACTCCCACTCCTATAGTCCAGAAAGATGTGAAATCAGCTCAAAGCCTGGCTGATATTCAGCAAATTGGAGAGCAGTTGTTCATCCCTGTTCAGTTAAATGATGGGAAGGACTCTGTTCTCGCTCGAGTGTGTGTGAACAACGGTAAGAGCTTCATCAGCGAAGCCATGTTTCGCCAACTCCCAAAAGATCCAGCCATTCCCACCTTCAAACTGATAGACAAATGGGAAATGGACCTGGAAGCACCTAATTCCAAACATCTCCTGCCAAGCAGGTGTATGCTCAAAATCTCCATTGGCAACAAGAGCATAGTCCACAATTGTTGGGTCGTGCGAGACGTCCCTGCCGCCTTTTACTTAGGCAGTGACATTCTCAATCGCTTTGCCATTAGTTTGGACCTAATAAACTTCAAAGCTTGGTCCCGATTAGCGGATAATCCCATGGGCTTTGATGATCCAGAAAAAGCATTTAGGTCAGCTCAATTGCTACCTTATGCAGTTGAAATTCAGGTTAAAGAGGAAGTCACCATCCCAGAAAGGACCCGACAATTCTCCCTGGAAGTGAAAGTTAAAAGGGGACAAGAGTTGAAAAACCCTGATGCTTACATACATCTAAATGCTTCTCTCCAACAGCAAGGGTTGGGGGTAAACCCGACTCCATTAGTCAACATAGAACATGACCCCATTCTAATAGAGGTGGATAACAGCGACTTAAAGAGTATTACTCTAGCCGCAGGCACCATTATTGGAATGGCGGTTGATGACCGACATTTCTCCATTGATCTTGTAAATGAACTGTTAGGACCCATCCCCAAGGACTGTTTTGACAGTGACAGTGATGACAACGCAACACCAGACAGGATTTTTACCCGGCATGGGGGGAACTTCCTGGTGTACACTTCCTGCCCCTATGGTAAGGAAGATGTGACCTGTGACTTCAGGAGGGATGAGGTGATTTTCCAGGTCCATGAGGGCTGCCTTTCCCACCTGAAGCCTCCGGTCCAAATCAGCACTCTGACCAGGGACTTCTCCACCCAGCTGGAGGAGGCCGCGGAGATAGCCAAACCAGAAGTCTTTCCAGGCTTCAGGCAGATGGTGGAAGAGAGAGTCAACCTAGCTGATGCCTGTGTGACTCTGGAACAAAAGCAAAAGTTGAAACAAGTTTTCTTGGATTTCCAAGATCTCTTTGCGGTAGACTCATATGACTGTGGTCGCACCGACATCCACACCACAACAATCCCCACGGACCCTGGCATGACTCCAGTGTTTGTGAAGCAATATCGCTTGCCTCTCGCATCAATGGAGTCCCTTACTGAAATAATTAAGAACCTTGAGTCCCGGGGAATAATCCGTCCAGTCCACAGCACCTTCAATAATCCGGTGCTGGGAATATTGAAGCCAAACGGCCAGTGGAGACTCTGCGCTGACCTCAGGAAGCTCAACAAACGGGTCCACACTTCCCGATGGCCTCTTCCCTACATTGACCAAGGGCTGGCCCAGATTCAGGGGTCACAGGTATTCACTGCAATAGACCTGACCAATGGATACTGGACCGTGCCTGTCAGTAGGGAGGACCAATACAAGCTGGCTTTTACCTTTGGGGGCCAGCAGTACACATGGACCCGGACTCCCTTCGGATACCTCAACTCCGGCAATGAATTCAACATTTTTCTACACAAGGCCATGCCCGACTTGGGTGCAAGGGGTAACCTGGCTTATGTAGATGATGTCCTCATCAAAAGCTCAACTGTTGAGGAACACATAGCGGAGATCCGTTATGTTCTGACACAGTTGAGGGCCGCCGGAGCAAAACTTTCCTTTCAGAAAGCACAGTGGTGTAAAACCCGTGTTAACTTCTTGGGGCATGAGATTACTCCTCAGGGTCTCTGTCCCCAGGAAAAGAAAGTGGAAGCACTTCAGAAACTGAAAGACCCCACAACTCTGCGGGAACTAAGGAGCCTCCTTGGACTGACTAATTATAGCAGAAAGTTCATTGAGGGCTACGCAGAGATCACCAGACCCCTGATTCATCTCCTGAAGGGGGGGGTCAAGTGGGAATGGGGTCCAGAACAAGCCGAGGCAGTAAAACAACTCAAAAGAAGCCTCTCACAAGCGCCTTGCCTAGCTTACCCTGTCAGAAACAAGGAGTTCTTCCTGGAGACGGGGTTCTCTAATACGTGCTTGACGGCAGTATTATATCAAAAGCATGACAAGGTCAATAAAGTAATCTCCTATGCGAGCAAAACTTTAACCTCTGTGGAGGAAAAATTCAACGATTGTGAGAAGGCACTCCTGGCAACGGTGTGGGCATTGAAGAATTACCGCCCGTTTATCCAGGGGGAACACATCATAGTGGAGACTCCACACCAGCCTCTGCAATATCTCCAAAGTGACAGAATCCGGGCCGGAAATGTGAGTAATTCCCGAATTACTTCCTGGATTCTGTCAATGCAAGGCTTTCCTGTGGAGGTCAGATATGGCCAAAACAAGAAGAGTCCCCTCGCGCAAGGTCTGGCTGACTTGCATGATTGTGCCAGAGAAAACTGTCTCGAGGACGAAAGTCTAAAAATAAAGGACAACATGGAGGCATACCTTAATTCCCCACACAAAGTCTTTGAAGAAGACAAGTGTGAGGGAATGCCCACTGTCTAGGTGGATGGATGCTCTTACCATGTCGACAACAACGGGGAGAAAGAACTGGTGGCCGGCGTAGGGAATGCATGGGTGAATGAGTCCCCAGAACCCTCCGCTGGATACAAAATTGGTCCCCGAAGTAGTCAGGTGGCAGAATTGATGGCTGTGCATCAGGCCATCCTCACTGCTGTCCAGCATCAACTCCACGAACTGGTCATAATCACAGATTCGGATTATGTACGGAACGGGTTCGTGGAGCACCTGGTTAATTGGAAAACCAGAGGCATGTTATGTGCTAACAACAAACCCTTGAAACATGGGAAGTTGATCCAAAACATTGATGATCTGGTCACATCGAATGGGATGACCATCTATTGGAAGAAGATTAAGGGTCATTCCAAAGTAGAGGGACCAGACAAAACTGGAAATGACTTAGCTGATCAGCTGGCCAAAACCGGAGCCGTCCAAGGGGATCTAATTGAGATTGAGTCCCTGTTGGGGGAAATCCAGGTCACTGCCATCACTAGGTCCCAGACAAATGCTCACAACGACCTTTCAATTGCACAATGGAGTAAGGAGACCCCTGATGCTGATTTGATTACTGCTCAGAAGGGGGATCCAATTATTGGTAAATTTTACCAGCACCTTGAGGACCCTGAGAACTTTCCCCTGACGGATACCGATTACATTGGGAAAGAGGACCTAAGAGTGTTGATGAAATGTCCAAAAATGTTCCGGATCCAAGACGGTTTGTTGGTAAGGAAATCCAAAGCTGGCCACGATCAGTGGGTGGTTCCTACCTCATTCCGAAGCCTGATGTTAAGTCACGCCCATGATGCGGCCACTGCCGGTCATAGGGGGTTTCACACAACATTGGAAATCTTAAGAGAGGTTGCATACTGGCCACACATGGGGCAGGACCTCGACCAATACTTGAAGGGGTGTCTTGTGTGTGCACAATTTCAGCCGACATCCCTCACACACCGGGCGCCTTTACAAAAGAGGGGAATGACACTGCCATGGTCAGATTTACAAATCGACTTTGTAGGCCCTGTGATTCGCTCGGCTAGGGGGAATAAGTACATGTTGACTGTGACATGTTTGTTTACCAAGTGGGTGGAATGTCTCCCAGCCCCAAACTGCAAGGCAGAAACTGCAGCTGCCTTGATGATTAACCACATCTTTTCCCGTTTTGGTCTACCTCAAAGGATTGAGTCAGACAGAGGTAGCCACTTCACCAGTGAAGTAATGACAAAGATGTGGGAGATACTGGGGGTCAAGAGAAAGCTGCATATTGCTTACAGACCAGCTTCTTCTGGGGCAGTAGAGAGATATAACTGGACAATTGTGAGCATCTTAAAAAAGTTTGTGGCAGATTCTGGGCCAAGTTGGGATATCCGATTACCTCTGGTCCTAATGGCCATCAGATCTACCCCTTCATCTGCAACCAAAATGTCACCATTTGAGTTGATGACTGGGCGCAAGATGGTGCTTCCTCAGCATTTGCTCTATAGGACCCAAGAGCAGACACTGATAAATGCCTCCACTACTCATGAGTATGTAGAGAATTTAAGGAAACACCTCCAACATGCTTTTGCTTATGCTCAGCGGAATCTAGAAAGATCGACTGATAGCATGAAGACCCATTATGACCTGAAAACTTCCAGGAAGGAATATCAGGTGGGAGACCGGGTCTATCTATACAACTTCCAAAGGAACCAGGCCAAGCAGCGCAAATTTTTGCCTACATGGAAGGGACCCTTTGAGATCGTCGATAAGATCTCCCCTGTGGCCTACAAGATCCGCATCCCCAAAGGTGGTTCGGCAGAGGGGGAAGACAAGTGGGTCCACATAAACCAGTTGAAATGTTGCCATCCCAGGCACACTCTGCAACAACTGGAGGAATCCTCTGGAATCCTAGCGGGTACTGTATCAGACTAATTCAGTTCCAATCATAAAACATACCACATCTCGTCTCTAACATACTGTGATTGTATGAAACTGTCTCTTAGTCATACTGTTTTTATTAAAATAAGAATGTAATGTTTCGTTATGATAAAATGCATATGCTGCCCCACTATCTCAACAGTGGTGGAAAAAAAAATCGTCTATGAGTAGATATTGCCGCTCTTTCTTTATCATCCTAGGAGAGATGAAACCATGAAGGATGACCAAGAAGGACGATCCGGAGACCGGGAGCAAAGACACAACGGGCCCGGGGTACCGCCCAATCTTCCCATCAGGACCGGCGAGGAGAACTGATCGATCTGACCGGATGGAGAAGAAGATGCTGAACTGTGCCATCTACAGAAGAGGAAGAAGATTATGCGGACAGACCGGTGCGTGGGTCAAAACCCTTGGGCACGCGACTCCCCATCGACCCAAACTCAAAGTGCAGTCACGTGGGGGGGCTTGTAGGGTGTCCTGACCCACGTTTAAGCTACCCTGCTACAACATTTGGTGCTGTGGGCTTAGAAAATTCAAGATGGCGGAAAACCCACATGTGCACTGAAATCCAGGAAAGCTGCGCAGTTTGTGCGCCCACCAAAATGGTTGCCTCACTTGCCACCCACCAGTGCGAGAATGAAAGGCCGGGTTGCCATGAGGGAAATGGGTTGCCAAAGGAAAAACAGTAGCGCCGGTTAGCTTCAAAGCGCTTTAAAACCACCATTGGACTACCCGCACAGTAGTCTGAAACCATTGGGAATGGCAATGCTGATTGCCAAATGCAACCTAGAATTGTGGGGAATTCATTTCTTAAATCCCAAAAATGGGTGCAGTACCAGTACTCACCACTATCCAAAAGCCGGCGTTTTAAAACCCACTGGGTGTTTTTCTGAAGGCAAGCAAAATGCCTATTTCAAACCTTGCAACATGTGCAAAATATTCACTGAACACCAGCAGACATTTGGCAGAATGGAGTTTTGTGTGCCTACAAAATCTGGGAAATGAAGAGCCCAAAAACAATGCTTATAACAAAAATGCTATGGAGGCAGCAGCTTAAGCCTAACTGCAACTGGATTTAAAACCACCAAAATCGAAAATGTTAAATTAAATGAGTGACCTATGTTTGGTGTCACATGCCTTTGTAACTGTTGAAATGTCATAGTTTTGCACTTAGAATCAGCATTCTAGCTGCATGTGTAAAATTACAAGTTATTTTAAAAGCAACAAAAAGTTAGCTGAAGGTCTGGCTTAAGGAACTTGATTTTGCCTAGCAACTACCCATCAGCAGTGAAACTTGAGTCACCACTATGTTCCCAGGCCATCTGCCCTTTTGCTGCTCACACAAAGGATATGCCATCTATCTGATAATTGAATTATCTGTGCTCTGCAAGAGAGTGAACAAAGCCCTCTCCACTCAGGCAAAGGTTTTTATTACAGACGTCGTAAATTGTAGCTTCCTCTTGGCAGGAGCTGGGAGGAGCACTGCCTGTGAGAAGCAAGCTGGCTTGGCAGAAACTGGAAAGACTGGTTTCTGTACCATGTGACCTGAAAAGACACACCCCTGCAGCAAGGATATGGTTTTATAAAAAGGGGGATAATTGATAGAGCGGACATGTGAAAATTTTATAAATGATACCATAATTCTTGTGATTTTTCTGCCCACAGTTTAAGACGTGGTAGGAACCGGTGGTATGTTCAGGGGGGTTTTAGCGGAAAAGTGGATATTACTCTAAATGTGTGCATGTCAAAAATCTGAAACTTCATCAGTTAATGTCCCTACCCCCTGCACACATGTATGTAAAGTTGGGTCCATGTCGGAAATTGGAAAAGCAGTTAAAAAGTCAATTATGTACACTCTTTGAATGCAAGCTCCGAGAATGAGCAGATTTGGACATAGACATGGCTAAATTCAGCCACACCATGTATATGTAATTTTAAACAAATGTGTACCTGTGCAAATATGTTTTTAGGTCAGATATAGATTGTGTGTAAAGTTGACAGGGGTGGGTTCTCTGTATCATAAACAGACCTCATCATGATGACACTTCATTTCATTCCCCCAATCAAGTAAGGGATGAAAGTTTGACCAATTAGAAGCTGAGAGAGAGGTAGGGTCAGTGATGCTAGAACACACCCACATTCTAAACACATAAAAGCGGACAGACAGGACAGATAGAGAGATTCATTTTTCATCTGCCGCTGGAAGCCCTGCCGGAAAAATCCATACTTACCTCCATCAAACTCCAGAAAGCCAAACTAGAGACTTCAATCTATCCAGAGCAGAGAGACCCAAAGAACCGGTGCCTAGCAGAGACCAGACCCCTGTGAGCAGTTCCAGAGGCCAGGCGCTGTGAGCAGAACCCGGAAAGACCTGACCAGACTGAAGTCCGTGACCAAGTCGCTTTCCTGTTCAAAATCTCTTGTGAGTACTTAGCAAAACGCAGAACACATCTCTTAGTTTAAATTCATCTAATTCAATCTATTTAACCTAAGTAGAACTGCCTCCTAGCTGTCACCTGTCATTCTAGCTGTAAAAATTTGTCACTTGTCATTTTGAAAAAGTGTGCGTTTAAAATTTACAAAACCAAAAACGACCTTTACTAAATTACTCATATCTCCGCAACCGTTTGGGCTAGAGACTTGCAATAACTTTCATTTGGAAGCTGAGATCCCAGGCTTTTCTAGGACCCCAAAACGGTAGAGATAGTCCTTGCGGTTCCTTTGTAATAGCGCTCGGCGCATCCGCGAATTTTACCGCGATTTGCAATTTCTTCACATGTAAAAACTGATGCTGTTTGCTTTCCATTGGCCAGAAATTCGTTTGACCTGCTAACTATCCCTGCATCATTGCTAGTGTGAGCCTGGACTAATATTAACTAGATACCACTCATCCTGAACCTCTATAAGGGAATTAAAAGCAAATTTAGCATATTTCTCATTCATTGCCAGCACATATCCAAGCATTGCCTGTGTTTTCAAAACTCCTATCTGTTTTCTGTTGTCTAAGCTTGCTGGATTGAACTGAATTACAGTTGATTGCATTTCTGAGGACTGTGTGTTTTCCTTCCATTTCCTTGCATTGCATAAAGAGGGGGGGAGGGAATAGCCCGAGAAAAGTGATTACATTGTCTGGTTGAATCATATTGCGTATTTTCTGTACTGCATTCATTGAATATTGCATCCACCTGAGCTACATAAAGCATCCTCTACCACATTATACTTTTGTTCCTATTTACCAGTGTGCTACCTTATCCATTTCAGGTCAACTCATTAGTCATTATAAAGAAGTGTGCTAGTGCCAGATTCTCCGTTGTTAATATTTACCATATCAGATTAAGTGTGATATTCAATTATTAATTTATTATAAAGTGTGATATATATATTTTAATTTATCAAATAAACCTTTTAAACTTGCAAAACAGAACTACTTCTTGGCTCAGTGGGGTCAGGGGGATTCCAAGAGAGGGGTGTTATACAAGGGTAGTCATCCAGGACGCATGAACTGGACCTAAAGATATATCAATAAGGGTTTTCATTCAGTATTCTAGACTAGGCGTTAACTTGGCTGTAGTGCTGAATTGAATCCTCTTACACAAGATTCTTCTTGAAATTGGACATGCGTGATGCATACCACCAAATAAGCCTGCACAAAGAATCCAGACTGCTCACCGCATTCATCACACCTTTTGGAACTTATCAATACACTGGCATGCCGTTTGGTTTTTCATCAGCTGATTTGGCTTTACAAAGAATGATGGTCCCCTTGTTGAGAAATGTGGGAAATGTGTCGTATTTTCAGGATCACATTCTCATCTATGCAGAAGATGCCGCGAGCCATGACAGAGTGTTGAGGAAGGTATTGGAGAGCCTTCAAGGTGTGTCTGAGTTACGAGACGCGTTTAATGGAAGCCCAGGAAATAGAATATTTGGGGTACAGGATTTCGAGGGAAGGAGTTAGCCCCAAGAAAGACCAACTGCAAGCCATAGTCAAGGCACCAGCCCTGAAGTCTAAAGACAAGCTGCAATCCTTCCTGGGATTCGCAGAGTACTACGCAAAGTTTGTTCCAAAGTTCTTGGAGACAAGAGCCCTGGTGAGAGGACTGCTGAGGAAAGGAGCGGAGTGGGGCCATGCACAAAAGACTGTCTTTGAAGAAGTTAAAGCGAGGATAGTCAATGCCCCATGCCTGAAGACATTCAATTCAGTATGGGAACCATAGATCACTACTGATGCAAGTGCATATGGCTGGGAGCCACATGGACTCAGAAGAAAGGTGACATTGAACAAATAGTTGCATTTGATCTAAAACACTCACTGATGCAGAAAAGAATTACTCCACAGTCGACAAATGTTTGCATGTGCCTGGGCAGTGGAGTACTTCCAGACGTATGTACGGGGCATAAAGTTTCAGTTGGTTACCGACCAAAAAGCTTTAGTGCATATGCAAAGTCCAGGGGGCACCAAACATCAACGCCTAGACTGGCGCGGATAGCAGCCACGCTGCAAGAATACACCTATGAAATCAGGCATATCACAGGGTGGAGGAATGCGCAAGTGGTCTGCATGTTGCGGTTGCTGGAGCAGGATGTCCAGCCACCAGCTTTCTTCAGGATGAATGCATAATAGCATCAATCAGTGACTTAAGAAGCCGGGAATTCCTAGAGATGATTTAAGCTCACTGCAAAGAAGAGCTGGACGAAGATGAATCGTTGAGAAGAGTGGCCAGTTAGGCCCGGAATGGGTGGCTAAGTGAAAGAGCCTTTCCAGAAGGGTTGAGGTCCTACTAGAAAGTGCATAAAGAAATGTTTGAAACCAGTGGTTTGGTGACGAGAGGGGATCAAGTGATACCACCAGCAGGAATGAGGAAGGTGATCTTGTGCAGGGCACACTCAGGCCATCTGGGCAGCAACATGACCAGGCACAGGGTGTGCAAGGTATACTGGTGGCTGATTGATTGATTGATTGATATTTTATTTCTATCGCGCTCGTACACAAGTGTTTCAGAGCATGACAAGGCAAGGGAGGGGAACAGGGGAGATCAAAACAGCTATCTTACTAGGCCCAGTGACATTGAGAACGCGCAAGTGCATGGGAGATGGGGGAGGGGAAAATTGCATGGAAGGGGGAGAGGTGGAAAGTGCGAAGCAGAGGAGAAACAGATAAATAACAATAAATAAATAATAAAGGCAACACACAGTGGTAATGCAGCCAGCAATTTGCAAGTGCTAGGTTTAAGGCAGCACACAGGGTAGGTCTGATAATGCAGGAAGAAAAAGGGGGGCTGACCAGGGACCAAAACACTAGAGTGATGATTGAAAGATGCCACAAGTGTATGAATAGCAACAAGAGACTCAAAGTAAGGCAGACATTGATGATCCCCACCGAGATTCCAACAGGAGTATGGTACAAGTTAGGCCTGGACTTCATAAGTCGGATGGACATCATGTCACCAGACCACAAGTATGGGGTGATCATAGTGGACTATCTGTCAAAATGGGTGGAAGCAGAATTTGTACCCAATATCACCATGACTACCGTGATTGAAGTTTTGAATGCCGTTTTTCAGAGGGAAGACTTGCCCAAAGAAATGGTCACGGACAATGGTATCCAGTTAGTATTGAGAGAAAAGTAATAGTTTCTACGGAAGCATAACATCAGGCAGATCATAGCTAGTCTGTACCACCCTCAGGCAAATGGTTTAGTGGAAAAGGCCAATAGATCCATCAAAGGTGCCATACAACTAGATGGTGCTGCAGGGATGGATCCCTACAAAACAGTCAAGGAGGCAAAAGCATCTCAACGCTTGACCCCCAATGCTATCACAAATGTTTTCCCTTCCAACTGCTTACGGGAAGGAAGGCCGCATCCACCTTAGTACCCCTGTGGTCCAGAGTGAGGCAGGATGACACCGTAGACATGAAGCATGTGGTCTGGAAAATCCAGAAAAACAAAGACCAAATGAAAGTGCAGAGTGACAACCGAAGAGCAGTTTTCAGGGCGGAGGTACATGAAGGAGACTGAATGAAAATAAAGTTGCTTCACAAGGACTGTGTAACAGGCTCAAAGTACAGTCAGCCTGTCAAAGTTATACAAAAAGAAACAAACCACATGTACACACGAGATGGTAAAAGGTGGAATTTAGAAAGAGTTGCAATGTTCAGAAGATGACTTTCTGAGTCTCTGAGAGAAGAAAGCCATCTGTACTAGAGTCAAAAGCAGAAGATCAAGAACCAGCACAGATAGAGAACGAGTTGGTGGGGAGTGAAGAAGCAAACAGAGACAGAGATACCACACAAGGTGGAAATTAATAAAACAGTGAGTGGATCATGTTGCCACCAATTCGAGAAGAGTGAGGAGATGGCGAAGCGACTCCACCAGGATCATCACCTGATGGGGGTCGTCCCCAGAGGGAGTAGAGAAGACCCACCAGCTACAGAGACTTTCTGATGAAGTAGGACCAAGCTGCTCGACAAAAGGAGGTATGGTGGGAAAGCAGCCTTATGAAATCTTGGCACTGCCAAGATCTCGCAAGACTGTGACTGCACATGCACGCGGCTCCTGAGAGCCGTGTGAGAGAAGCAAGCGGACCGGGACTCACAGCAGATGATCCATGGTGCTCCTCCTGCGCACAGGCCTACTGCTTGTGGAACGCAATGACATTAGGGCTGACAGCAATTCCTAATCAAAGCAGCGCCAGGCTAAGCAGTGAAGAAACTGTTGTGCCACTGGAAAGAGTATGATTTCCCTAGTTTAATTCTGATTCCCCACAACATGTTATTATTATTAAAACCCTTCAAACCTATATACTGTGTTGGGTCATCCATACACCACAACACAAGCGTAAGGGCCTTTGTGCAGTTGCGTGTCCTCTCTACAAGGCATGCAGTGCTCTGCTGGTCCCCTCCTTCTTCACCTGTTACCTGCATTTATGTCTGCTCCTTTACAACCACAATTGCAACGCAGAACAGTCCATCCCTATGCTGCGCCATGTCCAGCTTCCTCCTTACTATGCCGCTGCCTCCTGCGTGCCTCTGGCTTCCTGTCAGTCCATTTCCTGCGTTCGTGTTGCCTTTCGTTGCTCTTTCCAGCCCTCTGCTGATCCTCCCCGTGTACCAGAAAAAAAGGGTTCAAGCTGCCCTCCTGCGTTACCTCACTCTCCACGCGCCAGTTACCTTGGCAACCTGGTGCTGTGGGATGCTGCATGCATTTATGGGGTAAGACCAGTACTCAACACCTGTGGGGGAGAGGGGTGTGATATTCTAAGGCATTAGGTGCACAACAGCCTTTCTTAATGCCCAGAGGGAAGTGGGCTTTCTGGACACCTAACGCCCGTGAGTTACCTCCGCCACTCACGGATGCTAAGGCATAATGATTAATTATTGTATTGACAATACCACCATAAGTAATCATTTACCCTGCCTCCCAGAGTTATCTAAACACCCACGGGAAGTGGAGAAAAACAAGGCGCCATGCTCTGTAGGAGGGGAGTGCACCGTAGCATACATCAGACCTGTCACTGTGGCAAGCCCAGGGACGTCATTTCACCAAAATGCCAGGGGTAGCGGAAGTGACATCACACACTTGCCCCCCTGATGACATCACAGCAAGTGATGTAATTTGACTCCACTCTGAAGTGATATCGCGGGAAGCAATGGAACACAACCTTTCACCCGTTCACAAAACAGGAAGTGGCATCACATAGCATTGTACACTAAGAAAAATATGGTTACGATATCACTATAATGTGATGTACATTTCATACAAGAATGGATCGCCATATGTATCGTTAATATCAGTGTGTATAGGACCATATTACTAAATTGCTGTGAATGCAAGCAGAAGTCCATGACCAAATGATAATGATGTGTTATTATAAAGCACTTACACTGAAGCGCTTTATATAGAAAAAATATACACCCAATATCACCCAAGCATGAGTTGGTACTCATTTATCGACCTCAGAAGGATGAAAAGCTGAGTTGAGGCGTTTAAGAACAGACTAAATCAGTGACTCACCCCTGAAGTGTGCCTGAAATAAACCTTTAATGAGTCTAGCAAATATTGTATCGAATTCCAGAAAGACACATTATTTGGTATTCCTATTCTTTCTTATTTAGGGTCAGTGCTGAAAGTGTTAGACTTGTGGCACTCCTGTTCTTATTTTTCTTCTTTCTTAAGGGGCCTGAACAAGAAAGCCAACCACTCCAGAAGTAAAGAGCCACATGGTGCTGGCCACAGCCCAGGAGCTTGCATTACCAAAAAAAAAACACAAAAAAAAACCTAGGGAGACCACATAGATCGCAAGGGAGACCTCAGAGGTCGCAGTTGTGAACTCTGGCAAGCCCTAAATGACGTCCCTGTGTAAGCCTGATCTGGGGTTGAACATATCACAACCCAACTTCAGTGCATGAGCAGCGATGCCCACTGGGAAACAGGCCTGCCGATGTCAAAGCCTTGCTGGTAGGAGCAGCAGCGCAGTCACATAGAGCAACATCGTCAGGGCTTTGGTTGTTACTGTGACAACCCAGTTCAGGTGACGCTGGCGATATTGAGCATGTCCTTACTACCCTGCGGTGCAAGATCAGTAACCTGCTTAACAGCAGGCCGGTCACTATGTCAGGCTTGCTCTCAAGAACAGCACACCTGTCTGATAGAGCAAGAGCATGAGACTGTTCCTCGCCTGCTGCTCCCACTCTGGCAGGGAGCCATGCCTGGAGAGAGGGGGCTCAGCAGGGAAGTTTAGGGGATTAGGGGAGGGTGGCAGAAGACGAGGAATGGCTCTGATTTTGAGAAGCAGGGTGAAATAATGACTAATGAGAGTGCTGGAGAAAGGTGGCAGGGAACACAACAGGAGCGAAAGGAAGGGTGGCAAGAGATCTTTTATTGTTTTACTCATTTTGGCTATCATCCTGACTACACCCCCGTCACCGCCTGCACTACTGGTCCCTGGGGTCAGCTCCGAGAGGAGGAAGATTTGCATGGTACTCTTAGACATCAAAAAATTGGCGTTAAGCAGAGGTCAACATCTCAGACAACACGAGCTTCACTCTCATTGCCGTTGTCATCACAAAGAATCGTTGAGTAGAAAGCCACCCTGTTATTTATACTCTGTAAATACTCATCTACAATTCTGTACATGACAGTGCATTGTTCTAACCATGACAGAGGTGAGATTGCATGCATAGGTTCACATATTAGCAAGCACAACAACTTCAATTCTACATTCTTTGTCTACGAAACATGGCACCTTTCCCCACTCAATGGCGTGGTACCTGAAAAAATAGGGACTTACTGTGATCATGAATATGTCTCCTTAAAAAAGACCCACAATCATGTTGATAGCACGTGATAACGCAGCAGGACACGGGGATTTGTAAAAATAGTCACTTGCAAAACTCTAAGGTTGGTATGTGGATTCTACACCAGCACAAGAAGATTGACACGTGCTATTTGCGTGCGTAAGCAGATAATATATATTGCTGTCACACTTCTCTCTTTAACTATTCCCTTTGCATACGAACAGAACTTCTTTTATTAACAATACAAGCTGAAATAACGCCACAATGTGACTTATCTGAAACGGAATGGCCGCAGTCTTTATTAGGGTTTGAGGAGATTTAATATTCCCAGAAGACCCTCGCCAAGCCACTCGAACACTCAACTCTTGATGGGTCCTTGATGCCACTGCGGAATATTGTGTTTCCCGCTCGGCAGCTAATCCACGGCTCCTCATTAGTTGCACGTCACTCGCACAGCGGAGCGTGCGCCACCTGCACGTCTCCTTGTCAGCTGCGTGAGCATATCACACCCTGGGGCCCAATGCTCCCGCCTCCAACCGATAAGACAAGAAAGCAGAGCTGTGCCTGGCTTAATGTGAAGAAGAGGGCAGCAGTTAGATAGCCAGATTGAAAAGCAATGTTCTTTTGGAGAGAGTAATTATTTACTAAAATGGTCACAATAAAAACATTATATAATAATCAGGGTACCAAGTGACATTGACCTGAAGCCGTGTTTTTGTCTGGACTCTTTTGGTTTAATGTGTTATAGGTATAATGTGAACTTAAGACATCTCTAATTTTTTAAAGTTATTTCTCATAGGACTATTTAATATTGCTATGTCGTAGTATTATGTATTATTATTAGTAGTAGTAGTAGTAGTAGTAGTAGTAGTAGTAGAAGACAACAAAAAATAACAGGAACCCAGATATTCTTCTGCATGTGAATATTTTCGGTGTGTGTTTTATTTCCAATATGTCTTGTAACTATCATATGATTACGAGGTCTCTGAGACTTCAAATGTTTACGGGACTACCATTTTAGCACAATAAAAGGTATCAACACGTGGATTGTGCTTGATTTTGCAACACAATGATACGTTTATTTTCTTAATTTGTATTATTATTAGTAGTAGTATTTGTATTATTACTACAAATACTATTCATTATCAGCCTATGCTTGCAATACATTTATCACTGGAGACTAACAATAGTAATAAGACATCTGAATTATTACTGTTATTATCATAATTACTACATGCATTGTTATTATTATTTCTAACAATAGTACTGTATTATTATTATCTAACTTGCACACGTTGTAGCAAGGAGATTGTCATGTTCTTTGTGATTCACTACATGATTTGGTCAGTCAGTGGCTAATGTGTACTTTTCATGCACATCACACAACATTAAAAATATGCTACTTCAAACAAAACAAAATACATCTGTAAAGTGCAGCTTTTTTAAGAGACTGTCCATTATTTTAGCCTCAACTGGACAGGAAGTGTTATTCCGATCCGCTCCACTATGCGTCAGCAAGCAACTTCCTTGGGCCAGCCATGCCTCTACCCTCATATAGACAATCATCGGCAGAGATGCAGGCCTTTCATTACAATACACAAACATATTCAGCAAGCAAAGTGTCCCTGGCTCCTGACTGGAACATCACTCATATTTTCACCACTCTCTATGGCAAGCATGCTTTGAGGAGCACCTTCATACCAACCTTGGATGGTCTCTCTTAGGTGTGAGGCAGGCACTCAATACCTGTTGCTAGTTAGAGGAGTTTGACAAGAGAGCGAGTGCAGCCCCCTGTGCGGACAACAGATCTACAGCAACAGCCTGGCTCAGTGGGGTGCTCTAAAAGAAGAACCTAGAAGTCACCTGCTGAAGCCCCAAGTGGAAGTAAACCTCTGAGCACCACGAAAGCCCAGTAGCAGTACTACCTCAGTTAGGACCTGCATCGAAGTTTTCCCACTGCATTCCTGAAACTAGTGTGGGGCTCAACCCCCAAACCATGGCTCTCGAGCATCAAGGGGGCAGCCCAGCAATCTCAGGGCCTCTGGGATACACCAGAAGGAAGAGAGGGCCCCAGAGTATTTCTGCAAGGCAATTCTGTAGGAAAAGCTGCAGGTCCAATCATTATCTTTATACAAGATACACTCCATTGATCCCCCCCACCTCCCAACTCACACACACACATTCCTTGAATAAGTAGCAAGTAGACGTCCAGTTTTGGACATCTTACCTGACTAAGGGTAAGAGTCTCAGCAGGATAGCTCAGGGGTAACATGCTCTCCTTGGAACCAAGACAACATTGAGCACCACAGGTTTGCGCCCCGGTCTGTACCTAGAAACCTCTGGTTATTAAGTGCGCTATAAATAACCTATCATACATAATTCGGCTTTCCTAAGCCATTTTAAGGCTGGGCATCTCCCATATCTAACCTGGCGTTTGTTTACCTTTGTCCTGCTGAAAACCATCCACTTTCCGACAAACATGTGTGTCCCCCTCCAACCTCATAACATATCTGCAGAGCTTTCCACAGACTGCAAAGTTCCCGATTTGAAGGCCAGCAGCTGACCCATCACCACCTCATGGAGGCTTTCAGCATTAGTACAGGCAAGAACAGCTGGATCCTGACTTTGAAACTTGTTTGCTATCAATAAAGCATCATAGACAAACATTGTCCACATTGATGTCATTTTTGAGCGTTGTGACATATGATTGAAGATGCTGGGCCACATTCCATATTAGGTAATGGGACAATGTTCCCACACTCCTGCCAATCAAACTATCAACACTGATTTGTATAGAAAGGATACATTCTTATAATATAGATTGAATCATTCCTTCTCTTAATGTATTTAAGGTGTTTATGAAATAGGTTAAAGTTTTGGCTAAAGGTTAGTTAATTATTTTAAAGTGTTACTATCTTTGTAAAAAGACGTTGGCCCTCATTACGACCCTGGCGGAAAGCAACCGACCGGACCGCCATAGCGTAAATAGCGTTTCCGCCATTGCCCGACGGAGCAAAGTGCGGCTCATTCCGACCCATCGGGCACGAGCACCACGCCATGGCGGAAGTGCAAAGTCCGCGATGGCGGAAATGACCCCAAAACGGCCCACACCGCCGCCGTACGGCGCCCTAGGTGCAATACCGCCACCCATCTTAGCGGTCACCGCAATGAGCGGCAATCGGAAAGTACGGTGACCGTAAATATACGGAAACGGAAGTAAAAACATGGTCCCGGAACGGGAAACATCACGCCGTACACCTATAAAAACACTATTTCCACACAACCATTAAAAATACTACCCTGAGACACATCCCAACCCGACATCCACCCTAGTGAAACCAAGAAAAATGGGAAAAGAAGCGAAGAAAGCGTGCGACCGCAAGCGGCAGGTCCACTTCTCCCGTGAGGAACTCACCGTGTTCACAGAGACCCTCCAGGAGAATGCTGCCGTCGTCTTCTCCACGCAAATGACCAGGACGGCACTTGCGAACAAGAAGGCCATGTGGGCCCTGGTGGCACAGCGGGTAAGTGCGGTGGGGACCGCACCCCGCAACCCACAGCAATGCAGAAAGCGATGGGACGACCTGCGGATCCGCGTCCGTAGCATACTTTCTGCCAACCGCAACATTGCCACAGCTACCGGGGGAGGATCGGAATCACCCATCAAGCTGACCCCCTGGGAAGAAATCTGTGCCTCCACCATTGGAATGGAGAGTATAGAGGGAGTCGGAGGGATGGAGAAAGGAGTGCAGACATCCGAAGAATCAGGTAGGTGTCCCAAATAAAACAATGCTAAAACCACAATGTCCAATCATGTGAAGTACCACCTGTCCACATAGTGCAACAGTAACACATGTCCAGGAGAACGTCCACATACATAGGCCCGATAGCACACTTTAAAACTCACATTAAATACATAAATAATTAAAAATCCTAAAAACACCCTCTACACGTGCAGCAGGCACACCCTAACTGCAGGCCGCAAAACAACTGCACCCTCACTCCACACAAAAAAGAAACCACCTCCAAGGCCCCAACCCAAATCACCCTCAGGTACCACCCCAATGCATGTGATACATTGCCATTCCAATTCCCACAGACCCATCAATAACGCTCGCCCTCTTTTACTCCACCACAGGGTCCGATTCAAACGACGAGCTCCAGGACACCCCTACCAGCACACCTGCAAAGAGGGCCAAGACCAACGGCCAAAGATCCTCCACCTCAGCTGCACGCATCAAGACACGGCAGCAGCACAAATCAAGTGGCAGCACACAGGAGGGAACTCCAACAGGCACCCCAGCACCCAGCATGCCCACAACAGCACCACCACAGGTCACCCCAATGGATGCCACAGTAGGCACTGCTTCTGGTGGCAGCAGCACCATAGGTGACACTGCATTATTGGCAGCATGCTCCGACACAGAAAACGGGGATGTCGAAGTCAGATCCATCCATGACCTGTCTCAATCCCCCTGTCTGTTCCATCCCGTACACCATGAGGAAACCACGCAGGGGCACCCACAAGACGACGACTGGCCATCCCCCACAAGCCCTGTGGCAAGGCAACATGAGGTGACCAGCCCCTCTGTGACACCACCGCAAATGGCCATGGCCCAGCAGAGGCAACAGTCCCTCGACCAGGTAATCGTGCAACAGCAGCAACTGGCCACGCTCCTCAAGGACCATGCCGATGAATGTGGGGGTACTAAGGCAGCCATAGAAACATCAACTGAGACACTTAGGGCAGAAATGGAGAGAAGTACAGAGACACTAAGGGCACAAATGGAGAGTAGCACCGAGAGCCTGAGAGTAGAAATGGAGAGAAGCACCGAGAGCCTGAGAGTACAAATGGAGAGAAGCACCGAGAGCCTGAGGGGGGAACTGCATGCGACGTCCAAAGACGTATGTGCCGAACTTGCCGCTGTGCGCCGTGTGCTCACTGAGCTCTCACAAACCCTTAGGGACATGCATTGACGTGAGCAGGCAGAGACATCATCCGTTGCAAGTTCCGTCCAGGCCAGCCCCCAACGTAGATCAGGGAGGAACCTGCGCTCCACAGGCAGGGGTGCCCCTGATACCCGGAGAGGGGGCTTGCAATAGCGACTGCCCACTGACAATGAGCATCTCTGGACACTGGTGTTCAGGGGGGAGGTAGGAGGGTGGAGGGGGTGTGTTGGGCTCACTTGGGTGGCGGGTCGATGGGGTGTGTAACATGATTTCACATATGCCATAAACAATGCACGATCATCCAATGAGATGTGTGGACATTGATCTTTGTGTACGAGGCCATTATAGGCGTACAGTCCATATTGTGCATGTTCCGGACACACACAGTGCCACAAGTCCCGTGTCCATGTATCAGCCACCAGGCGTGAGTGCTAGAAGCATGCATCTATGATATGCTGACGAATGTCACGGCCCTCCTGTGCCTCGCAGACTCCTTGAGGTGCTGCCACATCCCCACCCTCATCATGACCATCTTCAGGTGCATGCAGTTCTGCGTCAGGGGGCATGGGCACATTTCTACGTACGCACATGTTGTGTAGCATGACACATGCCATGACCATCTTTGCAACCTTCTCATGGCGGTACAGGAGTGCCCCGCCAGACCTGCTGAGGCAGCGGAAACGAGTCTTCAGTAGGCCGAATGCCTGTTCTATGACTACACGGGTACGTGAGTGGGCATGGTTGTAGTCCTCCTCATGCTGGTCCCGTGGGTTCCGGAGTGGTGTAAGGAGCCATCTCTTCAGTGGATACCCGGCATCACCTGTATGTGGACAATAAAGGATGTTTGAGGAATGCCATTGCTACGTACGGACCCCCCCCCCTTCCTGCCAGGTCATTGGCGCATCACATACCCCACATTATCATGCTTGAAATGAGACTCACCGAGTAGCCAGGATCTGTTCCCTGCGTGTCGCTCCATGTAGCGTGGTATTGTAGAGTTCCTCAAGACCATAGAATCATGGGTTGATCCAGGGAATCGGGCACAACAATGTGTAATGATCCTGTTGGAGTCACACACCATTTGTACATTCAGAGAATGAAATTGTTTTCGGTTGCGGTACTGGGCCTCCATGGCATGTGGGACGACCAATTCCACATGGGTGCAGTCGATGGCACCAATGCAACCCGGTATGCCGGCAAGTGCATGGAATCCCACTTTTGTGTTCGTAATTTCCTGCTCCGAGCGCGGTAGAGAGATGTAGTCGTCTGCGTGCCTCAGGAGGGCATCGAGCACTTGCAATAGTGTCCGTGAGAACAGTGGCTGTGAAATGCCATGCAACTGTCCGACTGTGTGCTGGTAGGTGCCTGTGGCCAGGAAGTGGAGTACAGACACCACCTTCAGTAGGGGTGGGATGGCGGTTGGGCTATCTATCATGCTGGCAAGGTCAGCCTGTGTCATGTCCACAATGGCGGTTATGGTGTCCCGGTCCAAACGGTAGAGGGTGTGGATCTGCTCATCAGTGAGGTCGAACGGATGTGCTCGGAGGCGTGGGATTGCGGGCTGCCTGCGTGGTGGTAGTGGCTGTGCTGGCGGCCCTTGCTGGCCCTGCCTTGCCCTCCTCCTCCTCCTGCGTCTCCTCCGTGCGGCCGATTGTTGTAGTAGTTGGGGTTCGTCTTCTTCTTGAAGTTGGAGTACTTGCAGTGCTATCAGGTCCCCCAGGGCCAACATCGCTAGTCCTGCCGGTAGCATTTCGGAGTGGGTGTGGTTGTGGGAGGGGGTTGGGTGTGCAATTTATGTGTTTTCAGGCTGTATAGCCTCCACCTGTGGTGATTCATTCCACCTGTGCAAGCTGCAATCCCCTTTGGGCGAGCACGTCCCGCACACAACGCTGCAATTCGGCGAATGGCATCTTGCTATTACAATCATGTATTTGTTCCCGATGGTAGTGTAATGTTGGTTGATATGTTCATTCTGCTATGGTCCCATTGGTTCACATACTATCTTTGCAGTCGCGAACAGACTTGTGAAGGGTCAGTGGAACGTAGTACTCGAGTTACGGTGGACCCTCATGCAACACTGTACCGAGGTTCACCGACGGGCGGGACGTCCCATTTGTGAGTGAAGGCAGTTGCCATTTTCACACACAGCCGCACTAGATGGATTAATTTGTGATTTCAAGCGGTCACAGATGCCTTTTCGACGTGATGTTGCAAATTAGGAATTCGAAGGACAGCGCTTCCGGTTTTCAGCTAGCGGCGAGGAGATGCCCACAGGTCTGACTGCAAATATAACGTTCTATTGTTCAATGTCCTTGGGACAGGGGCCATGGCGAGAATGCAATGATTGATATGAATAGTATGGGATGCGCAATAGCGTAGTGGACGATGAGGCCGGACGTTCACAAATACATGTTACTTCACAACACTGGAATTACGGGCTGGAGAACAGTGGATTTAGCAGGCTGCATAACGCACAGACTCAATGGAAATTTCACATGTTATGTGAGTATGAAATCAGGCGTTTTCATTACGGGATGAGGGAATGATGTATGGATGCATGGACAGATGATTTCATACAGAGTTTGCCATGTACGGGGCTTCTTGGAATATATCCACCTCCCCTGCGATATGTGATGCAGGGCTGCCATAGTGGGACCATCGTCTATCTGGCCTTGTTGAACCCTCCCTGTCTCGACGCGCCTTCAGACACTTGTGTCTATGCACGTTACTAATCCCATCTGATGGATTCTGTTTTGACAGACGCATGCACAGTAACACTCGTTTGTAATAGTGTTTTCACCTCGATATAGATAGTTATGATTCGCAAGTGGTTTTTGGGTGGTGATGATCCCTTGGAGTGGGCTAGCATGCATATGGCTGTGGATTTGGTGTGATCATTGAAGTGAGTAATTCAAATGCAGTTCTGATGCCCATACTATTCTTTTTCATTTCATTTGGGTGACAGGTATCTCCTCCCCTTTTGCCACTGCCATCTGTATGCCACTCTTGCAGATGGATTTTACTCCCGACACCTGCTGCTTCGTGTTAATCAGTGGAGCACCATTACGATCTTATGGGACGACCGCCAATGGGCCACATGCCCTTACGCAGTACTAGTGGCTAGGAGCAACATTTCGGCCTTTCAGCTGGACTAGTGCCTCCCTAATGGGACGGGCCTGCGGTTCGAGGCGCTTCCATGTTGCCTTTTCGTACGAGAATGTAGCCCCTGTGTACCATGAGGGAACAGGGCGTCACACAAGAAGTAGCTGGTCATTTATTGCGGATGCAGCCCACAATGGTGAATTATATTTTGGGGTTCATGGCCTAATGGCTGTATGGGCTTGGTGAATTTGTTGTGCATTAAATTTCTATTCTGATATGAACCGTGTAGCGTTGTTCTTTGCAAGTGAAGTGGCATATTCCTATTTGGGGAGCGATGTATTGTGAGGAGATCTGCATTGGGTTCCAGCTTCGGAGTATAGTTGCGTGGTACTGTGCTGGGCGCGTTTGCCTACGGAGCCCAGTGAGGTCAGGGATTAGGGCTGCCAATATGACTGTTTTCATAGTGTCATGCTCAGGGGCGGGGGATTAGCTTTTGTGTAACAGATGCCGGTCAGCCAGGTGGATTGGTGGAATGATGTGATTATCAGAATATGGCTGGTCACAGGTGCCTGTGTTTGCGTGCGTTTCTTGGAGGGAGACTGAGGTCATGTCCATTTGTGTAGCTTCTGTATTCGTGCCATCTGTGCCCTGCAGCTCCCATTGGCCCCTCTTGAGGTTCATTTGTTCGTTGGCAGGCATGGGTGACATGTACATTTCACTGGTTGCATTGTGTGACTTCATTGCACCTACGAGGAGTTGTGCAATGTGGCCAGGGAGTGGTGTACAGGCACTCAGTAGGGCCGTTTACGGTTGGTTTGCGATGCCGTACTTCTCACCATGGCGGAATGGTACTTTCCGCCGTGCTTGGTGGCGTTAGGTACATGTCCGCTAGGGTCAGAATTCGTGTACCGTTGCGCCATGGTGGTAATTGCGGTTTGGCATGGCGCGCGTGCGCGTACTTGGTGCAGTTAGCGTTGGCGTTCACTACGGTGTCGCTGATGGCATCGTACTTTGCGATGACGGGTCATGATCGCACCGAGCGCTATTCGATGGCGGTATTGCATTTCCGCCATCGTTTTTCGATTTCCGCCAGGGTCGTAATGAGGGCCGTTGTATAACTTTGATTAAGCAGATTCAGTTCTGTTTGGGTGACCTGCACTATTTTTCAGGATGTTGCTGTACTTTCGGTGTGGTGAATGTTATTAAATGTCTTTTTTCATGTTTTCAGTATTTGACAGATTTGAGTAGGATATTCGTCATTAGACCATTCTCAGTGACCTTCAATAACCTTCACCATCACCAACCCCATCCTTGTGGATAATGACTTTTGGTCAAATCTGACACCCCAATGTACACAAGATTAGTCGTTCACATACACCTGTGCATTTAATTGCTCCCAAACTTCACATAAAGCTAAAATTCAGCTGAGATACTGCATATGCTAAATCTGCAATATCTAACCGTCTATCCTCCAATTCATTCTTAAAATGAAACCATCTATAGGTGGCGAAATCAACCTTTAATAATGTTTGTATCATATTCTCAATAAAATTGTCTCCAGCATTAGCATTTTCCAACATTGAACTCATGGAGTGACACTGTCTAACTATTCATGTGATGCCATTATTCTCACTATATTTGACACACTACATATAACTATCAGTCTTTAGGAAATTGATACATTTAAGTAGTATTAAGTTAGATTTGAATCTCTCTGATGTTCTCAATTTCTCTGTATAGCCGCAGCTAAAATGTAGTCAGGTTAAAGCAAACAGCACGTATGTGTTCTGTACTGAAATCTTCATTGACGCATCTTGTTTAAACTGCTCTCTCTCGCCTCTGTTGAAGTTTTAAATCTTTTTTAGTAGATTTGCAGTCACTGGTGGCTTATTTTCCCTTGGGCGATTCCTTTTAATGTTTGGATTTTTGCTGTGATTTGCACTGTTGGTGCCTTTATTGTGACTGCAGCAATACTTAGGGCCTCATTACACGTTAGGCGGTAAGGGTTTACCGGTACCAGTAAGGGCACCGGTACCGGTAAACCCTTACCGCCTTACTACGAGTTCCCTTTGCAGGACCCGACCTTAACGGCTGGTTTTACCAGCCGTTAAAGTAGGGTGCCGCAAAGGGACCGTGGTGCTAATTACAGTACCGCAATTTGCGGTACCGTAATTAGCGCCTTCCCCATTCCCATTGAGTCCTATGGGGGCAAAAATGGGAATGGGGAAGTGCCTTGGTGAATGGGGAATTACCGCCCCTGCTCACCTTGGAGTAGGGTGATAATTCCGCCATCCACCATGGCGGACACGGTAAAATACCAGCGGCAACCATGGCGCTAATAGCGCCATGGTTACCGCCTACCGTGTAATGAGGCCCTTAGACTTAGTTTTTAGTATCAGTTTGGAACCAATCGTGCACTCACAGTAACTTTCAAAGGAGAAATTCACTTTCAAACTATATTGTTGAATTTGAATTAGGTTTATTCCTGTGTTATGCAGATTAATTGTATTATTTGTCATACAATATCTTGTTTATCCAAAAGTATAAATTGGTCCGAGTTAATTTCATACATATTGCAATTTCATCTTCCATGTGCTGTACAGATTAATTGTATTATTCATGAATGTCTTATGTTTCCAGAAGTCGAAGTTGGTCCGTATTTATTTCCTACATATAACATTTTCATCCCTCTCGACACGTGTTTCCCCATAGGTTATGCTACGGCTCATCAGCAGAGAAAGGCTTATATTAAAGTGAAAGTATTCACCCCTTATCCTTGCTTAATTGATCTTCTGGTTTGGGTTAGGACTATCTTCCTTTATGGTTCAGTCATGGAATCCTGTCGATGGATCCTCTTTGTGCAATGTTTTGCCTTATTTCTGCTTTTATCTAATCTCGGAATGGCACAACGAGATGCAGTTGTCTCCTGTCCAGCGCCAGGATCAGCGCACGATTGGTTCCAAACTGATACTAAACAATGAAGTTATGCATCTGTTTAATAGAATAGTATGCAATCAGAATCACGAAATAAAGCTCTGTACACTATTTTAATGCCATTAATGAAGTCGTATGAAATACCTGAAGATGTGTACAGTGGTGTTCGGAGCTTCATTCTTTGCCCACTGATGACCCTTATTGTGGTCCCTAGAACAGTGTAACACCCTGACCGTTTTTCTGTGAGAAATCTTTCTGCTTATATTGAGTTTCACTCCAGCTCTTCTGTTGAAAAAAGAATGAATTTGGAAGTATAAAAGGCAAGTCGCTGTATTTGGCACCGTCTTCGACATACTTGAGGGCTATAAAAGGACCTTGATCATCAATCATTTGGCTCATGCATTGTTTTGGGAATTCTTTAAAAGGAATTTCAGCCAAAATCTCTAGAAAGCTTGAGCACCCACGGTAGAGTGAATTGTGAGATTAAAGGTATTTCATATACTTCTTCTACATTCTATAAAATCCATTATCCTTTTCTAGGGGGCCTACAACTAGAACAAGATCGAATACCATCTAGCTTAACATAAAGTGCGTTGTGAGGATATTGGCTCACATTTTGTTTTGTAAGTGTTGCACATGTATTAGTTATTTATTATTTGTGTAATCCTGATATACAATGATATATGTATTTTTATGTACTCTGCACAATCTTGATGTTGCAATTTTTAATTTATGCACCCTATAAATAATAGAGTGCCATACATGTACATGTGCCAATACATACTTGTAATTGTGATTTTATATTTTTTGGCAAATGACGAATTGTCGAATACAAGACGTGCGATTATGATATACATCTTTAATTGCTGCCTGAAGTTTCCAAATAGCTCAAATTAATCTATCTGAAGGGGCCTTATTTGAAGTACTTCTTTTATATGAAACATGAAATATCACAAGGATCCTCATGAGAAATAAGAGATGTAAAATATCAGTATTTTGCCTGATTGGTTTCTCACTGGAACAACAGAACATGGCGTTGTGTCTAGCCATTTCACTAATACCAACTCAGACGTTAGGGCTGTCCATACCCCATCCTTCCAAGCCCTCTGAGGTTTATTCTCGAAATACTAGAAATTGAGTTTTGCATATACAAACCGTAAATGCTGCTTTCAACCTAGCAAAACATTCTTACCAATAGATGTAGGAACTGTCTGCAATAAAAGGGATGGTGATCATTATTACATGTACTGATAGCTTCTGCTAGCAGATTCAGGGGGTAATTCATAGAATTCGGCGCACAAGTGGCACACGCGGCTGGTGCACATTGTGCACGTGTGGCAGTCTGCACCAGCCGCGTGCGCCAAAACCCATTTCAGCGCACATCGTATTCATGGATTTCAACATCCATAAGCAGCTGTGGTGCAGAGTAGCGCAGCGACCCTGCAGGAGCACCAGTTATGCCCCCAACATCACCCCGTGCGCCATGACCAGCGCACAAATCCAGTGCATGGCGCAAAGGCCAGTGGACCAGCATACAGACCCCAACCATGAAAACGCGGGAGGGGTACATGTATTCTGGGGGTGCATGGTACGTTTTACACGTGATAGGCCTTGTGCGAGCGGGGTACGTGTATTCTGAGGGGTGTGTGTGGAGTTTTACATGCGTTTTCGCTGCCGCAGGAGGGGTACATGTATTCTGTGGGTGCGTGGGACGTTTTACATGCAATAGGCCTAGTGCGAGCGGGGTACGTGTATTCTGGGGTGCGCAGGACGTGTTACACACGATAGGACTAGTGCGAGCGGGGTACGTGTATTTCAGGGGTGCGCGTGAAGTATCACATGTGATAGGCCTCGCACGAGCGGGGTACGTGTATTCTGGGGGTGCGTGGGATGTGTTACACGTGATAGGCCTAGTGCGAGCGGGGTATGTGTATTCTGAGGGGTGCGCGGGGAGTTTTACACGCATTTCCACTGCCGTGGAAGGGGTACATGTATTCCTGGGGTGCCCCAACGTGAATTGGCAGTGTGTGTCCTCCCAGGTGTGCCTCCTCCCCCCTCCCCAGGCCCTGCAGGCAGCCCACAACACAGGGGACTACCCTGCACCCCAGGCCATGCCCCGCAGGCAGCCCATTCACCTTGGGCATGCCCTGCAGGTAGCCCATCCACCGTGGGCATGCCACCAAGCCAGCCCACATGTCACCATGCGCCAGTGAAGACTGACTCATGTCCCCCTGCACCCCCACCCACCCAGCAGTGACAGGCACCTGCCAGCAGGCCCCGACTCATGTACCTCTGCACCCCCACCCACCCGGCAGTGAGGGGCACCTGCCAGCAGGCCCCGACTCATGTCCCCCTGCACCTTCACCCACCCGGCAGTGAGGAGCTCCTGCCAGCAGGCCCCGACTCATGTCCCCCTCCACCCCAACCCACCCGGCAGTGACAGGCACCTGCCAGCAGGCCCCGACTCATGTCCCTCTGCACCCCCACCAACCCGGCAGTGACAGGCACCTGCCAGCAGGCCCCGACTCATGTCGCCCTGCACCCCCACCCACCCAGCAGTGAGGGGCACCTACCAGCAGGCCCCAACTCATGTCCCCCTTCACCCCCACCCACCCGGCAGTGACAGGCACCTACCAGCAGGCCCCGACTCATTTCCCCCTGCACCCCCACCCACCCGGCAGTGACAGGCACCTGCCAGCAGTCCCCGACTCATGTCCCCCCAACACGTCATCATGATCCACAAACATGGCCCTCATTGCCACCCAAATCCACTGCACGCCACCCCTGCCCAAAGAACCAGCCAAGTATAACATCCACCCACATTGAAATGCCCATTACATGAAACAACCCAAATGACATGTATGTACATCAACACATGTCCATCACACACACACAATGGATGCCAGTGAATGTGAAAAACCAAATCGTGACATGCTTGAAACCAATGAGAGAATACCACACATAGAAGTATGAAACAAAAATGTATTCAACACAAAATGAAGTGAATCAAATGAAAACACACAATAATGGAAATAAGAAAAATAATGCAGCATGTTCCAAAATGAAAAAAATATGAAATCAGAATCCAAATAAATCCAAATGAAAATGTGTCCAAAGTCTCCGTCCAACAAAGCAAATCCAAAGGGAAAGAAATAAGTAAAATCCATTGCTCCACGGTGAGAAAAAAATAAAATGACGATAAATCCACTGTTCAACTATATACAAATTACAATTCCAGGGTCCATGAGCCCAACCATTGAAATGAAACCTACAAAAAAAATTAACTAATGAAGAACTATCTACAAAAACGCGGGGCATAGTTCAAGCACCCCAAATGAAAGAAAAACATAAATGACACCTGCACTAACTAACTATATACAATGGCGGTGGGCAAGTTCTATGGCTCACTTGCCGATTTCCCGGGCCAGTGCATCATCGAACTCCAGTTCTATGTCCTGGAGGCGGGCCTGTTCCATGGCCCCGAGGTTTTGCAGGGATAACGCCATGTCCAACTCCAACTCCCTGCGAATTGCCTCGAGGCACTCGGCCCGTCTCAGCGCCCTGCACATGGAGTTCTCCGCCCTGACCATAGTGAGCCGTGCCTCTTCCGCCCTCCGCCGCTCTGCATCTATGTTCTGGCCCAACCGCTGCCACACGGAAGACACTCCCAATCCAGGGTCCTCCTGCCCTCCGGCCAATGCCTGCCCCTCTAATGTTGATGGCCCCGAGCCATCATCGCTCCCACCTTGAGTCTGCTGCTGCTGTGCCTGTGCCCTGGCTCTTGATACCTGCACATCCTCCTCCTGCTGGGGTGCAGTTGTTGGTGTGGCCACCCCTGCTGGACCTCTGACTCCCGACTGTGGCAGGGATGTGTCCTCCACCAGCCTGGCCTCTGGGTCAGAGGCAGCTCCACAGGGTACCCAGGTGATACATGGGCCGGAAGATGGCACGGAGTACGACTGGCGCATACAGGGTTCAGGTGAGGAGGGGGTCGGAAGAAGGTCCAGCAGACGGAGGAATCCAGTCCTGGTGACCCATCCCAGTAGGTTGACACGGTCAAAGAGGCATCCGAGATGACGTGCAGTGTCTCCACGAAAACACTGCAGGTCACCTCGCATGCCCCATTGACGCAACGCCATCACAGCCAGGACAGGCTCAACCCAGTCCCGGATTGCCACGTCCGCAGGGAGAGGAAGGCCAGTTGTTGTGCACTCATCCCCTCCCTGAAAACGGGTCTGGACGTAGGTATCCCTGCTGGGAAGGGATGATGCAGTCACAGGATCGGGGACAGGATTACACACAGGCACCTCCGCGGCGGCCTGTGCTGCCTCCTGTCCCTGCCCCTGGACTGCACCACTAGCACCAGTGGAATCCCCCCTCCAGACCCTGTGTGTGTCCCTTCCATGGCCTCCTCCTCAACGAAACCCCCACCAACCTGGGTGACTCCGTGCCATCTTCCTCCATTGGACCCTGTGGGGTCTCAGCTGCCCCTTCTGTTGCCGAGGAGTCCACCTCCGACCTCTGCCTCTTGGACCTACCCTCGGCAACTGCGGCCACGGACGTGGCACCAGACTCCTCACTCCCCGACCAGATGACAACATGGGAGGGGAGCTGAGCTTTGCGTCTCCGGCTGGCAGTGCGATCCCTGCCGCTTTACTCCACAGCACTGTCTCCACCCTCTTCATCAGTTGACGCTGCAGACAGGGAGAGATAGAACACAGGCATCAGGGCACTGTACAATGGTCTGATACACACATGATAGTTGTACATGAGTGGCATTGTCAAACTTCAAACATGCCATCACACTCCCCAAGACAAGTCATTTCAACTCACACACATGAGCACATCAACAGGAATGTTGCACCAGGCAGCACCATCCATACACAAACAACAGCATGAGCAGCCGAAGGTGAGCCTGACGTCACATGCAACACGGGGAGTGCAGAACACATGCACACACGCCACCAGACATACATGCATCTGTACATCTCCACCACCTGTCACTGTGATATCATCCCCATCCATGTCACTTCTGGCAATCAGCCTCCTACATGTCAGTGTCACATGCATCCATGGTGTATCACAGTTGCACACTTGTCAAATACACACACATGCAAATGTACATAGTGCAGATACATTCAGGTGGAAGCAGCATCCATGTGTGACACCACAACCATGCCACAGTACATACACAGAAATTCATAAATGTGTGCACCCACACCTGCATTTGCCAAGCATGCTTACCAACAAATACACCATAGATGTGTCTCACACATGAGAGGACTCACATGTGGCAGGCTCATTTCTCTGTACATACACATGCATACATGGCCCTACACAGACATATGTACAACCTGCACACTCCTGCCACACCTCAAAATGCACAGCGTCCAAACAGTAAACATGTACACTTACCGCTCGACTCCAGACGGGTCTGCCTCTCAAGGACCTGGAGGTGGAGCGCTGGGCGTATACATTCCAGGACCCTCATTTGGTTGTTGTTTAGGCGGACCCGGCACCCCTTGGCATCCGCTGCCTTCAAGAGGCGCCAGGCCTTGTTGAGGGTCCTGGACCTGAAGTCCTCCCAGCGCTTCCGGACGTGTTAAATGTTGCGGACTGCCACCCCCTCCTCGTTGATGGCAGTCACAATGTCCATCCAGATCCTCTTCCGTCCTTCATTGTCGGAGTGTGAACTTCCAAAAAGGGCATCATACTGCCCCCGGACTTGCTCCACCAGGATACCTACTTCACTGGCACTGAAGCTGGTAGCCCTCTGCCTCTCTGGCTGGGGGTTGCCAGTGGTGCCAGATGGTGTTGTGTCTGACATGGCAACCCCAGAGGCAGGTGTGGGTGGGCAACTGGGTCCTGGGGCTGGGCTTTGGAGCGATGGTATTCCAGTCGGGAGTCTTCTGTTCCAGCAGGGGTGGTCACTGCAACTGTTTCCCTGCAGATGGCTGATGTGCAGTAAACTAATAGCAGGGCACGTGGACAGCAGGCAGGCAGGCAGCAGCAGACTTTAGGTGGGAGCGTGCTCGGGGCTCTGTGGGGCAGGAAAATGGCCTTCTGGGCAGGAGCGTGGTCCTCCGTGTGTTGTTGCGTGGCCAGCTTGATATGGAGTGATTTGGCACGTGAAATAACTGCACATCAGCATGTAATTCAAGGAAAGGCCCTTAGCTCGTAAGCGCGTCTGTGACGTTACGCACACAGGCATTTCCCTGGCATGGGTTGGGGGTCCCACGTGGGTTTCCATCGCTCTGTGTGTGCTTTTTGTTGAATGCGGTGCGTGTGTTTTACAGGCGTTGGGGTTCACACGCAATTACTTTACAGCGGGTGGGTGTTGGCTACGCGTTCTTCTTCTACACACAAGGCAGACGGTGATTCGCACACGCTATTTTTCACACTCGGGTGTCCATGTTTGTCGCGTATCCCTTTTTTCACGGGCATACTAGCCTGAGTGTTGATCACGTACGTATTTTTGGGGATCCTGGCTGCAACGGCGTACTGTGTGTATTTTTTTTACACGCGCGTAGGCAACAGGGGTTGCTTATCTCTTTTTCTTGCTTTTCGGGTATGCCTGTGCATTGCGTGACACGTCATTTGTTCGAGGGAGCCACTGAATGGGACATTCATCGTAGCTGTATATACGTGTTTTTTGTTTGCACACACTTTTGTAATGCGCAGGGATGCTGCCACCTGCCTTCGTGTGGCAGACGTGTTTAGGCCTGTGCGTGTCTTTGGCCGTGCGCGGGTTTGCCCTATTCGATTCCATGAATACGTGTGGTTCGCCTGCGTGTGGGCATTACGTGTACTTCCCAGCAGTACATACCCAGTTTCGCCCTTATTTCACACGTTCCCAATTCCGCTCGTTACGCCCTGTGTTACGCCCCCTTTTTGGTGTGTGCGCTAACGTTGTGCGCTTTCGCTGTGCGCCTTGCGCACGGCGTTCTGGATGTTGCAATGACATGTGCGCCTGTGTGTGCCACGCACAGATTTGGCACACATCCAGTGGTAAACACGCGCAGGGCCTTCCATAAATCGCACGCGTGCACATGCTTTTTCACGCTTGCGCCAGCTTGCGCCTGCTTACGCTGCGATTTTCGGCGCACATTTGTTCCATGAATCAGCCCCTCAATTCTTAACACATTCTACATCAGCAGCTGAGGCTTGAAGCTTGCATCTTACACAGCCTACTATGGCAGACATAACATGCTTTTGATCTTTGTACCATCTGGCCTCGACTCTTGAATCATCTTAAAGCAAAGCTTCTGTAAATGATTTCCAAGGCAGTGGTGTAACACCTAACAATCTGTTTACTATGGAGCAAAGACATAGGACTGAACCACTCTTAAAAAGAAGTCAGGCATACTCTATGTATGAGACCATGTATAGGATGGAATGCACTGCTTGATAACTATCATTTGCAGCAATATGAGAAAATTGTGCTGTACTAAGGCCAAGCACCAGTATACCAGCCCTGGCCATGAAATGAGGGGATCTACATTCATGTAAACATGGTAGTTTAGATAGTAATAGCTGATGTAAGGAAGATCTGATCATGTGAAGGGCATATCCCCTTTTCTGACAAAGGAACAGCTGAGCAAGAATTCATACCTTGCAATTTTCCCGTAGGACAACTGGAGCAGCTGCTGTACTAAATCCTTGCCTGCATGTTTCATTCCAAATAATAGAAAAACTTGCATGCATATAGCACCAACCCTCCAACCAGGTTAGGCCCCTAATTACCAGATGCAGCAGGCTTAGGTGGAGGTTCTTTCAGCATAACCGAGCATCACTCTCAGAGATGACATTGCAATCCAGGCTTTCAGTGCTCATCCCCTTAGAAAATCTCCTGCAAGCTTTAATTTCTCAATTGTGCTGTTTCCTCAGTGATGGGCACCACACTCCCATGAGAGGGAGGGAAAGAGAACCCAAGGCCAAGATAACGAAAGAGAGAAAGCTAGTGATAAACGTATACAGGGAGGGGAATAAGAAGAAAATAAGGATGACGTGGGACAAAAAATGCGCCCTCAGTGTGAACAGGGGAGCTGGAAAATGGGAGAGCTTTGGGGACGTTGAGGGAAGCCAGAGAGGAGGGTGGGGGTAGGAAGACATGCAGGAAGGGATGATGTGGGGACGCCCCAAAATGGCATGATGGCACGCAGAGGCATTGCTAGGCGGTGGGGTAGGGGGCTATAGCGCCGGGTCTTTTGGTTGTAGCCCCAAAATAGAAGCTCAGAGACTTCAACCAAAAAGCTAGCTAGCCCTGAGTCCCGACAGTCTGTTTATTTGTTTATTGATTTGATAATGCGCACCAAACCCTTAGGTAGCTGGGTGCAGAAGTACAAGAAGTCTTGAAGCTTAGTTACAGTGCCTGTCGCAGGCAGGTACATACATGTGCATACATCATATAGTACAGTGCAGACTTTTGCAAGTCAAGGAGGGTAGAGGATATTGCATATATATATGACAAAGACCCCGCTTAACATTACGTATCATTAAGGGAACGCCTGCATCTATGGAATACAAGGTCTGGTGTGTTGGTTGTAGTAGTTGTGTAAGTGCAATGGTTGTCAGGGTTATGCCAAAAGGGTAGAGCGGCAGAGTAGGGGGATGAAACAGCTATGAGTGTTAGTGTGAAGCCACTTAAGTACATTATGTCTAAATTTGGTGTAGGGTTGGGGTTGTCTGAGGTCAAGTGGGAGTGTATTCCACGATTGCGCAGCTTTAACTGGGAAACTGGTTCCACCGGCCGCGTTCAGTTTAAATCTGGGCATTTCAAGCATAGATGTATTGGCAGATCTCGTAGGTCGGGTAGTGGTTCTCCTAGAGATTTGTTCTGACAAGTAAGGAGGTGCTAGGTTATTTAGGCATTTAGAGTTGATGGAGACTGTTTTGAGGAAGATTCTATCCTTTATTTTTAGCCAGTGAGTCTCGTTTCTGAATTTAGTGATATGTTCTCTATAGGGGATGTTCAACGCTGCTCTTACGGCGTTGTTTTGCAATCTTTGAAGTTTGTCAGTGACATACTTGTTGGCTCCTGAGTAAAGGACATTGCAATAGCCTAGTCTGGACATGATAAGAGCATTGGCCAGGGTGACGCAGCTGGCGCTGGAGAGGAATGGTCTTAGATGCTCGGATTAATTTGCAAGTGTAAGCTCTTGTAGAGGCAAGGGAGTTGACTTGCTTATTGAGGGTGAGTGAGGAATCCAGATAGAATCCTAGTGTTTTTACCACAGGCATAACCTTAATGATATTATTATCAATATTAAAGGATGCGTAGTTTGGGGTTAGTTTTTTTAGGTTGGAGTCAGAGCCGAGGAGCAGTAACTCTGTTTTATCGTCATTCAGGCAGAGGCCATGGGTCGCCATCCATGCCTGAATGAGGATGTATATCTTATTTGCCAAGGCCGTGGACACTTCATAGATGCCCGAAAGGGGTATGAGGATCTGGGTGTCATCTGCATAATTAGTGTAGGTGACGCCCAGTCTGTCCAACCTGTTAAACAGCGGCTTGGTGAAAATGTTATACATAGTGGGTGAGACACAGGACCCCGGTGGGACTCCGCATGTTATTTGGATGGGATCAGCGCAGGTTGAATTAGAAAAAACTCTCATGGTTAGGTTAGCTAGAAAGGATTGGACCCAGGCTATAGCATCCCCTGTGAAGTTGGCAGCAAGCCTACGGTGGCTGCATAAAACTGCGTGATCCACCAGGTCGAAGGCTGCTGACAAGTCCAGTAGGAGTAGCAGAATTGTTTTGCCACTGTCCTTTAACTCCTCAATTTTTGTCTTAAGGTCTAGCAAGGCTGTTTCTGTGCCGTGGAGGGTCGGAAGCCCGATTGCCAAGAGCCTAGCAGGTGGTTAGCTTCCAGGTAGTCCTGAATTTGTAAGTAGGCTACTCTGTCGATAATTTTGAGTAGGAAAGGCACAGTGGTGATGGGTCTGTAGATAGTTGGGATGGATGGATCAAGGTTTTTTTTTTTTTTTTAAGTAAGGGAAGGGCCCAAGATTCTTTCAAGTTGGTGGGTACTGTATTTGATTTAAAGGAGGAATTTATGAGCTTTGAGATAAAAGGGGTTAAGTCCCTAGCTGCATCCTTTATTATTTGTGCTGGGCAAATGTCGCCGTTGCAGTTAGAGGGTTTCAGGGAAAGGATGACCTTTTCTGTGTCAATGACTGAGATAATTTTGAAGCTGAATGGCAGAATGGTTTTGGGTTCTGTGGGCAGTGGTAGTTGTTGATCAGGGAGGGGCAGTGAGTCCTTTTTTGTTGCTATTTTGAGTTGGAGTGTGGAGATTTTATTCGATAGGGTGTTTTATATGTTAGTACACCATATCTTGTCCTTGGGAACAGTGTCTACCGGTTGTATGGGGGATTTCATTTCCCGGAGGATAGAGAAGAGTTCATTAGTGTTTGATTTGGCCTTTCTGATTCTGTCATAGAATACATTTTTTGTGTTGATGATTTCTTTCTTATAAAGTTTGGAAAGTTGTGCAAATTTAACTTTGTTATTGTTGGAGGGGAGTTGCGCCAGATAGCTTGAAGCTTTCTTTTCTGTTTTCTTAGGTTCTTGAGTTGGGGTGTGAACCAGGCATTTAAGTGTACTTCCTGCTTGCCTTTGCCCAGTTTGGTTGGTACAATAGTGTCTAGGGCAGCGGTCATAGCTTTCTTGAAGGTGTCCACTAAAGTGTCTGGATTGGTGTTATTTTCCAAGCCGTTGATAGCGGGAAGGAGGAGAGAGATCAGTTTTTCAGCAGTAATATCTTTTACTTCTGGTGGGTAGGGGGGTATCATACTGATGGTTTTAGGACTGAGGAGATCAAGTGTGGCAGTAAAGGTTATTAAGGAGTGGTCAGTCCAAATTTGTGGGGCGGTGTCAGTGATGGCAATGTTACAGTTGAGATCGGATACCCAGTCAAGGGTCCTACCCTTGATGTGGGTAGGGGAGAGGACTCTTTGGGTAAGCCCGTGATCATTAAGTAAGGCTGCTAATGAATGGGCATGTTTGTTGTCTGAATGGTTGAAGCCAATATTGAAATCACCAAACAACAGGGTTTGAGGGTGGTTTTTAGTATTGTTCGCTATATGGCCAGTTAGGTCATCTTCAAAGGTTCCTAACGGTCCTGGGGCATGTATATCAAGTGGATGGTCAGCGTGCGGTTGTTAGATAGCAGCAGTTTAGCTGTGAGTATTTCACAGGATGAGCAGGGAAGTGAGGTGGTGAGCCTAATGGGCAACATGGTTTTGGTGGTGAGGGCTAGGCCACCGCCTTTGTCGTTGGGTCTATCTACTCTGAGAATCTGGCAGCCTTCAGGTACAGCTATCATCAGGGTGGACCCTGCTGCCTCGTGGAGCCAGGTTTCTGTTATGCCTAGTAGGTCCAGGCTGCCGTTGCTTAGGATGTCTGCAATTTCTGTGGCATTGGCTACCATAGATCTAGCATTGATGAGCGACCCTGTTAACGACAGGGTACTCTTGGTATTAGGATTGTGAGTAAGTTTAATTGTATGTCTGTTTTGGCTCAAATGCTTCTTTGTATAAGTATGGGCAGGCACAGAGTTTAGGGTGTCTGTTTTGGTTGCCTATGCTCGCTTCACCAGGCAGTCGTTGTGTTGGGTGCAGGGGAGTCCAATGGTATTACGTATATTGTTTCTTTTAGGTTCCTAAATGCAAGGTAATCTTGATCTGAGTCTCATGTTTCTGTCTTTGGGTGGACTTGTTCTAGAAATAGCAAAGTCCATGATAGTGAGGAGACCAAGCGTGAGTAGGTGGGTCTGGGCATTTATGATTTTACTCATGTTAGGCTAGGTAGTTGTAAGCAATAGGTGCTTTAGCTAATGCTATCAGTTAGTTGCAAATTAGCGCTGGGTGTCGTGGGTAATGGATATGTCTACACCGTAAAGTCTGAGATGTGCTAGTAGCTAGATTCAGTTTTGTAGTGGGAGGTACGGTATTTAGTACTGTAACTAGGTTTGCTATCTCTGTAGGGGCTAAGGTGCTATATACTGGTGGCTAAATGCGGTTCCAACAGTAAGGGACCACCTAGATTTGACAGTCACAATATAAGTTAAAAATGCAGTATGCAGATGGCTAGATGCAGTTTCAGCAATAAGCGTCCACCTAGATTCGATAATCACACTATAAACTAAAATGTAGTATGTAGATGGCTAGGTGTGGTTTCAACAAGCGGGGTTCATCTAGATTTGATAATCACAATATAAGCTAAAAATGCAGTATGCAGACGGCTGGATGCAGTTTCAACAAAAGGGGTTCACCTAGTCGCCACATTTGCGTACCCCGGATCTTTTCCAGACCTAGCAACACCCCTGGCTGGCAGAAAGTGAACTTGCTTGGGAACAGTCTGCTGATAGAGTGCTTTGCATTTCGACATAGATCCATTTTTCATCACTTGTGTAGGTGTTTAAATTTTGATTTATTCTCATTCCTTTCATTCAAAGGTTTCCTTTCCTTTCACTGGTCAGTCTGATTAATTCAGAGACTGTATATTGTATACAGTATTATTCATATTACTATGTGATCTAAAAAATACTTCATTTTCATAGAAGTGCTGATAATACTGGATGTATGAAATGCATGCAACCGGATTGCTTTCTGGCACAGCTGTATCTATAAACATAGGGTAATAGACATGTTAATGGCTATTATAATAAAGATGGAAATGTGTGAAATACGTAACATATTCTCAATGCATTGATTGTTTAAGTATTTGCTTTGTTTATATGCATTCGTTTAATTGGATATTATGATAAATGATTGCATCAAAACACTTTGCGAGTGCCCCTTTCTTTAGCCATTTAAAAAATGTTAGGTCATGAACCTAGGGGCCTTTACTTTGGCATTTGACTATGTACTGTATCTAAGAGACTGAGAGGCTGTGACTCAGAGACAGACTGGGACGGAGACTGTATGAGAGACTAAGGCATTGAACAAGTGAATAGAATAAGGATGACAGACTAGCAGCCTCATCACGAGTTTGGCGGTAACCCTTAAATGCAGCGATAACAGTATTACTGCCACATTTAGGGGTCTGCCAAATCATGGGTTTGGCAGCATTTACGCCCAGCTCTGAGCTTGGGGTAAATCCGCTGGGAATTTGCTGATTTTTGGTACAATTACTGCACGGTAATACCGCTGACGGTAGTTGAGCCGAAAATTCCCCATTGGGCCCAATGGGGAATGGGGAATTCCTGAATGGGCCCAATGGGAAATTACCGTTCTGCCAAACCCGTGATCTGGCGCAAATAGCACCAGGGATTGGCAGTAATGCTTTTAGCCCCAGCGGTATCCTAGCAGTAATACCGCTGGGATACAGCTCATCTCATGATGAGGCCCAGCACTAGGACTAGGATAAAGGACCACAGTCTGGTGCTATGGACTAGAACTAGGGATTAGGGCCTGGGACGAGGGACTGGGACAAGGGACTAAAACAAGAATATTGTATGAGGGGCTAGGATGAGAAGCTATGTCTAGGATGAGAGACAAGGAAAAGTGACTAGTGCTATGAAGGCGGACTAGGCCAAGGGACTAAAATGATTGTCTAGGACCAGAAGAGGGATTAAGTAAAGGTACTATGGTAGGGCCTATGATGAGAGACTAGGACTAAGAGGAGGGCTTATTTTGAGAGACAAGGGCAACAAAATAGGATAAAACAGCCAGAGGAGAGATAAGTAGGAGGGACTAGGATAAAAGAATAGGATAAGAGACTAGGGTGATCGATTAAGACTAGGATGAGAGACTAGAACCAGAACAAGAGACTAGTATTATATATCAGAACTATGATGAGGTACTAGGAAGAAATACTAAAATTCAAATGACAGACTAAAATAAGCAACTATGACTAGAGACTAGGATGAGAGACTAGGACAAGCAATCAGTATGAGGGATGTGGTTGGAGGACAGGAATAAGGGAAAGGAGGGTGGCCAGGGAATAGGATGAGAGTTTAAGACTAGGTTGCGGGATTAGGGGAAGGAATAGTGACTCGGAAGGAGAGATTAGGAACTGCAAAGAGGGACTAATATGAAGGACTAAAATGAGGTACTAAAATAAGGGCGTATGACGAGGGATGGGGATGGTAGCCAGAACTAGGGCAAGGGACTAGGGCGAGAGACAAAGAGAAGAATGAGTGCCTAGAATGATGAACTAGGCACAAAGGATGAGGGATTAGAATGAGTGACTAGGATGGGATGCTAGGACTAGGACAGGAGAATAGAATGAGGATGAGAGGCTAGGACAAGGGACTAGAATGAGTGATTAGGATTAGAGACTAGGATTGGACTAAGGTGACAGAAAAGACTAGGACTAGGATGAGGGTCTTGAATATGAGTCTGGAAGGAAACACTAAGACTAGGGTGTGAGACGAAGATGAGAGACTAAAACTAGGATGAGAGATAACGACTTGTGGGGTACATTTACCAGCCCAACAGAACCCCCCCCCTATCTCACCAAGCTACACTTCAGCCGTTACCAGCAGAATGGCCGCGCTGGCTCTGTTGAGCACTATAGCCTTGCCTTAAAACTGTGTTTTGCAGTCAACAAAATAATGGCTGCACTGTCTCACCAGACACATATGGGGAAAGGGGAAACACAGAACACCTTCAGAATTCCTGTCAGTAATTTCTTCATTTGCACCAGAGAAAAGAAGTCAAAGGCAGCGCTGCTATGCTGCCAGCTCTGAATCTCCCATTGAAAAAGAAAGCATTCTGCATTTAAAAATGACTGCACACAGATGCCCTGTCCATCCTTTCAACTGTACACAATTTGGTTCCAGTAAGACCCAGCTATGTTCATCTATTTTCCGGTTGCACTCCAGCAAACAGGGGCATTCATCATTGAATGACTGTCAGGCGAGATCTGTGAAATAGCAAAGAACTTCACTCCAAGCTGTGTGGCGAGCATTTTACTAGTTTGCAACATAATATCACAGGAAAACTCTTCCCAAAAAGCCCTCTCTCTCTCCTAGCTCATATCCGATCAAAGGACCTTTTATTTGAACAGATGCCTGTGCATTAGAAACATGACTAGGGCTTTGGAAAGGTTTAGAAAATGGATGCGAGGAAGGCCGCATTGTAAAGTGACAGCCGAGGAACATTAACCCACGTGTAAAATTGTGCTTTTTACAAACAAGACAATGGGAGTCATTACGAGTTGGGCGGTAAGGGCTTACCGGCACCGGTAAGGATGCTGGTGCCGGTAAACCCTTACCACCCCATTCCGAGGTCCCTTAGCGGGTCCCAGCAGGAATGCTGGTCTGACCAGCCGTTCTTTGTGAGACCGTTAAGGGACCTTGGAGCTAATAACAGGCCCACGTTATTAGCGCCTTCCCCATTCCCATTGAGCCCTATGGCCCTCTGAGGGCTCAAATGGGAATGGGGAATGGTTTACTGAATGGGGACTTACCGCTAATAGCACCATGGCTGCTTCCAAACTCGTAATGACCCCCAATGTGATGGGGTTTGTTTTGAAACATATATAGGATATTTAATTCCAACAGACTTGCTTTATGGTTCAGGAAAGAAAAATAAATAAATAATACATTTGTCGTGAGGCCCGCAGAACAGGTTTTTTGCAGGCCCTGACTTCAAAGGACCTTGCTTCCTGGGAACTGAATCTACCTCCCCCAAGTGGACCAGCCCCCGGGGCATATGAAAAGGCAAGAGTGGAGGATCTTGCACCCTCGTCAGACAAAGCGGCAGTGCTCCAGCCTGGGACAATGGATTTCCAGGACACATAGGTGCGACTTTCTAGTGTCACCTCCCCTCAACTCAAACTGAAGAACTTCGAAGCAAATCCATGGCAACACTGGACTAAGGATGACTACAGCCTGACATTTGGCTGTTGGGTGGAAAAAATGCCCTTATTTGGAAGACAAAGCCAGACCATCTGTGGCAAAAGACTTTTCTTATTTAATAAACGTTAAGGCTTTTGTTTCTGCAACCGGAAAACGCAGTAACGCAAAATTTTAACAGTTCAGATGTCATTTTTGTGACATTAAAATAAGACATTTTAGCTTTCCCTAGTATGTTGGGGACGCAAACAGCAGGAAAATATAAATCATTGGAAAAATATACATGGTACAACTTTGGAAATTAATGCAAACATGCTCTATGATAATATGTACACATATATACAATTGTAGAATTTTAGGTGAAACAGTTCCCACCAGAAATTGCAAAAGAATATTAGAAGGACTAAACAACATTGTAGAAACTTGGGAATTGGAATGACAGGATCTGTATAAAATATGGCCTTTGACTATGTGATTTGTAAAAGCGCCACAACTGTAAAAATGTGCAATATATGTCATAACTGATTTTGGCAAAAATAACTGTGGGGGGGCCATGTGCATTGTAAGCCCACACCATAAAACTGATGTCATGTCCCTGAAGTCCAGCCGGCTGACAGGAAGGTGGTGAGAGCCACCCCTGACCAATCCAGTTGTTAGAGGCATGTCCTGCCAAGGTCTGCCCCCATAGTATGATCCTGTGATGTCATCCTCCTTATAAAAGGTGGAGGCTCAGAGAGACAAAGAACTGACTCTTCTGATTTCCAGCTTCAGCATATCGAGAGATCCAGACATTTCATACTCACCCTACAGATTCCAGATTCCACTGCCAAGAAAGGGATAGCTGATCCAGACCCTCCTATCCAGGCAGAACCACCCTTCAGAATTAAACCCCACAACAATCCCACTAATTCAGGGAGAAAGGGGAAAGGTGGCTGAATCCTCATTGGGATTATCCAGCGCTACCTGCTTGCCCTGCTACCTGCTTTATCCAGCTGATGTGCCGCTGTGCTGTGATCAGATCCTTGCCCCGCTGTTCAGATACCCGGTTGGCGGTCCAGACTTCCATATTCAAGTGTTTATTGTAAGTATCACCCCATCCCATAGAAAAACGTAGGATATCCCATTCTGATACCTTGCCCTTTGTTCAAACCCTATAAGTAATCCTGAAAGTACACTAGTAACTGTTTAAAATTATCAGAACCCTCTGTGTATCCTGTTCCTTGATTTCCAAGTGTTAGCCTCATTGTTCCCCATCCTTTTAATCCATTGCATAAATCCTTAGTAATATTTGTTATAAACTAATGAATTCCCCCATAAGAAGATGTGCGACGTGAGGGGGGTCAAGACTGCAGCTTGACCTTTCCCATGGGCAGTGTTTTTCCTCTTGATAATCTAGTTGCAAAATATAGTTGTAATAGCACTTGTCATTTCTTTTCCAAACCGATTTTCCCTGTCAACTGCTTTCACTTTCAAAAACTGAATTTCCTTTCCCGTTGAGAAACTCATACTGTCATTCATTTAGAGTTCCCTTTTCACTTTCTTATTATTCCTGTGATGTGTATCTGTCCCTTGCATAAGAACCGCATTCCGATTGTGTCTGCTGAACCCGTTTTCAAGCTGTTTTGACATTTAAACCTGTGAAAATAAGAAAATGAAATTCTATACATGTGATTTGGCTGCACTGTATTTTTCCTTCCCAAATCCATTTTCTGAACTGTATGCTTGTTGTTAGGACATTGCTTTGTAGTTTGCTAGTGTTCTTACATCTCTGATACTGTTATACTAATTTCTACCTTATCCATTCAACCTCACATGTAAAATAACCATTTAGTAATTTCACAGGCTGTCTGGCTCAGTTTTCAGGGGAGTTTATGCCTCCTATTCAGTGGGGGTAAGTCGGATTCTAGTTCCGACGGATGCATAGTGTACCTGACTCTTTGCTACATCTCCCCATCCACGCAAAGTTTAATTAATAGGGTTTTGAGGGAGTGTTCCAGGGGGAATGATTAACTGTGATACCATTTAAAAATCCACTCAAAAGTTAATTTTGCTTCCTTTCAATTGTGTAGTGTTTATCTTATACGAAAAGGTCTATCTAAGTGCATTCCATCGATTTACCATGTAATTATCACCCCACTGGTGATTGCTGCCCAATATTAAATTTGTGTGATTTCATTTGGATTTTAAAATAAATAATTATTTTATTACCACCCACCGCCCTTGTTCATGGTCCATTGTGGCCCGGGGTATTTGTAAAAGGGTGTGTGAGACGGGTTGGGTGCCATCTTAATAATGTGAATTCTTAGTAAATAAAGTAAAAGTGTTTTAATTGTGCGCTGCAGCTTAGGCCAGTATCAAGAGTCCCGGTCTGGTGTGTGACGCGCCATTAGAATCCTTAACAGACTACAATGAGCGATTACAATGAGATATTACAATTAGAGATTACAATGAGAGAATATGATGTCAGGATGTCAGACTAGGATGAGAGACAAGTATGAGGATGGGCTATTGGGATGATTGATTAGGATGAGAGACTGGAAACCAGTATAAGAGACTTGGATGAGGGACTAGTGTGAGCGAGCAGGTGGAGGATGAGAGCCTAAAACTAGGATCAGAGACTAGGATGAGAGTAAAGTGTGAGTGACTAGGACTCAGAGAAAGGATTAGTATTAGGACCTATGAGCTTGAATGACTAGGACACAATGTGGGACTAGCATGAGGAACCAGAACAAGGGATTAGGATTATGAGTGAGAAACTAGGACAAGGGGCAGGGGAATAGAATGGAAAGAAGACTAAGACAAGATACTAGAACTGGGACAAGAAACTAGACCCAGGATAAGAGATTAGGATGAGGGTCTAGGACAAGGGATAAAGGACTAGCACTAGGACAAGAGACTAAGGACTAGACCGAGGGACTTGGATGAGAGACTAGGACTAGAAGGAGAGACTATGACAGGGGAATAGGGTGAGGGACAAAGATGAGGGACTAGGTGAACTGTTAACTGCCTATCACAATTGGACTGGTTCTGTCCCATCTGCTATTCTTTAACATTTTAACTGCAGCAGAAGGTTCTGCAGCAGAACAGATTTTAAATGAAAGTGGTCTGCCATTAGGATATTGACATCCATGTCCTCCACAATTCATAGGTATTACAGAGGACACATACATTTGTAGCAATTGCATTTCAGTGGTTAAACAGCACTGAACCTGGATACCTTAGCATATAGCACTGTAATAACATTGACACACACACATCCATTCCAGCATTAAATACCTATTGAAAAAGAACATTGCTTTTAAGAAAATGTGGGGTATATGCTTGGAAAGATGCACCTCCAACCCTCGTGTGTACAAAAAAAGATGCAGAGAATTCACAAAGCAGAATGTAGAGATGGGCCCAATTTGTTGCATTAATAAAAACAATACTGTCAGGACTTGATGGTCGTGTAGGCGATGACACCTCTGTCCCCAAGTTCCACTCGAGCAAACAGTCAATATACTGCCCGAGCAGCCCTTGAGGCCACAGGTGGTGAATGTCGTCAGCCGGAACCAGGAATGCCGGAAGATGTTTTCCCCTGACCACTGTAAGGCAAACACGCGGGTTAGATAACCATTACACCCTGTGCACAATCCTAAATGTTTACCTATAAGGAGCTTACCCTGAGTGGTTGTCTGGAATGTGATGTAGGGTGTCTGTCTGAGGGGCCGGCAGGGTTGACGACAAGGTTGCAGCCTGGCAAAGCACTTGAAGGATGGAATCACCACCTGATACGGAACCTGGTACTGTGAGCCAATCTAGATGGCACGTGATGCAGAGAGCTGAATTCAAACCAAAGGATAATCCAATTGCAGTCCAGGAGAAAAGCCAAGGTCGTGTCCAGGGGGAGCGGTTCAAGACAAGATACCAAACTAGGGAAATCCAAGAAGCAGTACGTGGGAGTAGCCGAGGTCAAAACCAGGAAGAAGCAGGTCCAGGCGAGGTACAAAAGAGGAAGCGGTTCGGAATCCAAAGGCAAAATCCAAGATCAAGGATAGCAGTGTCCGTAGTCCAACCAAGATCAGCTGTGAAGCGTGGATGGGAGTTCGCGCGTCACTTTTGAACGCTCGCTCCAGTGGTCACGTGACTCACACACGTGATTGGCGCACACGCGATTGGACGCGTGGAGGAAGAACGTCCAAGCGTCGGCAGCGGAGACGCGGAATGCTCATGGCCGCCAATGCAGGAATGGAGAGCGAGGCATAAACCAGCGTCGCAGAGTTCGGCCAGCCCCTTGTCGGCAAACCTGAAGGCGAGAATGTGCAATGGTGCGTGTGGTGTCTTGTTGTGTACTATGATTCTGCCGTATATTGATGGAATTACGGGATGCAATAGGAGGGCTTGTGGATGTGGATGGGGGCGTGACAGAGCCCCCCCTCAAAGGCCCACAACCCCGTGGGCTTGAAGGGTACACCCTGTGGAACCGAGCCACCAACAACGGAGCATGGACGTCAGGAGACGGAACCCAGGACCGTTCCTCAGGACCATAGCCCAACCAATCAACCAGGTACTGCAACTGCCCTCTGACAATCCGGGACCCCAAAACAGCGCTAACCTCATAATCCTCCTGGGAGGCCAGTGGAACAGGACCGGGAGCGGATGTCATGCGAGTGGTATCAGGGCAGGGTTTGAGAAGGGACGTGTGAAAAACAGGGTGCAGTCTCCACGAAGTGGGGACAGCAAGATGGTAAGCAACCGGATTCAGGACCTTGGAGACCCTATATGGGCCGACGAAACGGGGCAGTAGTTTACGTGAACCTGGTATGCGCAGGTGACGCGTAGACAACCACACCCGATCGCCCGGTGAGTATGAAGGGGCCTCCTTTCTCCTTTTGTTAGCGGCTGTCCGCATCGACTCCTGTGCTTCCCGGAGATGGACAAGGGTTTGTGCATGTATGGAAGCGAGATCCCGGGCACAGTCATTTGCCGCCGTATTCCCAGTCCGTAGTGCGGGGGTATTGGAAAAGTCAGAATCAGAAAAAGGGAGAGTACGTGGATGCTGGCCATAGAGCGAGTAAAAAGGGGAGAACCCAGTGGATGAATGCATGGTGTTGTTGTAGGCAAATTCTGCGTAATGTAGTGAATCAAGCCAGGTGTATTGAAATTGCAAGGCTAAACAACGTAGGTACTGTTGAGGGGCTGATTTACTCTTTCGGTCTGACCATCGCTTTCGGGATGGTAGGCCGACGAGAAGCGTGCGTCAATACCCAGTAGTTTGGTAAGGGCCACCCAGAAACGTGACGTGAACTGTGTTCCACGATCCGACACAATGACACATGCCAGACCGAACAGACAGAAAACAGACCTGAAGAACATTTGAGCCAAGGAAGGAGCGGTGGGGATGCCTTTACATGGTATAAAGTGGGCCATTTTGGTGTATGAGTCCACTACTACCCAAACTGTGTCATAACCCCGAATACGTGGTAATTCTGTTATCAAATCCATGGACACCGTATGCCAAGGTTTTGGGGGTATGGGCAGGGGCTGTAGTAATCCCAACGGACGGCCTCTCTGTGTTTTGCACTGTGCGCATATAGAGCAGGTGTTGACATAAGTCTCCACATCTCGTCGCATCGATGGCCACCAGCACCAGCGTTTCAATAATTCCAGGGTTCGTCGTTGACCTGGGTGACCATTGATGAGAGCATTATGGGACCACTCCAAAGCCTGGTTACGTGTATCATTGGTGGGTAGGAATAGTTTCCCTTGAACAAAAGGCAAGCCATCTTGTATGTCAGGATCCCAATCAGCTAGTATCTGGGGACGTTGTGCAACCCATTGTCGAATAGCAGTCAACATAGGTGGGAGTGGTGTGCAAGCACAAACTACATGGCCTTCGCCTAGAAGCATCTCAGGATACGAAGGAAGCGGCACCCCCCCTGGTGAACGAGACAGGGCGTCAGCTTTTCCATGGATCGTCCCAGGTCTATGCTTGACGATGAAATCATAGGCAGAAAAGAAAAGATGCCAACGAACATGTCTACTGTTAACACATTTCAATGACGCTAGGTCCTGTAGGTTTTTGTGGTCAGTGTAGACTGTGGTCTGGTGCTTTGCTCCCAGGAGATGATGTCTCCAGACCAGCAAAGCATCCCTGATTGCTAGGAGCTCTTTTTCGGTAACCGTATAGTGTGTCTCGGTCGGTGTGAATTTCCTGGAATGGTAGGCCACCGGGTGTAGTGCTCCGGTGGAGGGACATGGTTGGGACAGGATGGCCCCCAAAGCGAATGAAGAGGCATCTGCTTCCACAACATACGGGAGTTCTGGGTCCGGGTGTTGCAAGACAGGAGCCGTGGTGAACGAGGTTTTGAGGGTATCAAAGGCTACCTGATGTGTAGAGGTCCAGTCAAACAACACCGCGGGACTGGTCAATGCGGTTAGGGGTGCCACAATGGAAGAGAAATTCGCGATGAATCTCCGATAAAAGTTAGCGAACCCCAAGAAAGATTGCAGTTGTTTCACAGTGACAGGAATCGGCCAGTTTATGATAGCTTGGACCTTGGACTGGTTAATAGTCAGCCCCCCAGGGGATATATGAAACCCCAAGAATTCGACTTCGGCTGTGTGAAATAGGCATTTCTCAGGTTTGGCATATAAAGAATGTTTTCTGAGTCGTGTGAGTACTTCCCTAACATGAAGGACATGCTCGGCCATAGTTTGGGAGAAGACTAGTATGTCATCTAGATATACTACGACATATAGGTCCAGAATATTATTGAATATGTCATTTACGAACCTTTGAAAAGTGGCAGGGGCATTGCAAAGGCCAAAAGGCATCACCATATACTCATACAACCCCTGACGGGAGCAGAATGCCGTTTTCCACTCGTCACCAGAGCGCATACGGAGCAGATTGTATGCTCCCCGTAGATACAACTTGTTATATACAGAAGCATTGGTCAATTTGTCTAGCAAGGTTGATATGAGTGGGAGAGGGTAGCGTTTTTTATGGTGACAGCATTCAGGCGTCTGTAATCTACACATGGACGGAGGTCTCCCTCCTTCTTCGGAACGAAGAATATGGGACTAACCACAGGGGATGAAGAAGGCCTGATGTGGCCTAATTGAAGAGCATGACCTATGTATTCCTTCAGGGCCATTTCTTCTGATGGTGATAGCGAATATATGTGCCCCTTGGGAAGCGTTGCCCCATCAATCAGATCAATGGGACAATCATACGGTCTGTGGGGTGGTAGTACTTCGGCAGAGACTTTATCAAAAACCGAATGGAAATCGTGGTATTCCGGGGGTCCCCCTGACATAGTGGCTCCCACTGTGTGTGCCCCTTCAGGAGGACTCTCAACCACTATGCGTAGCCCCCCGAGTGCCCTTGCGGGACTGCTGAGAACATCGTCGTCCAGTAGGCAAAAATGTTGGCATACCTCAGATTCAAATGAAACCTGACCAGTACCCCAATCGATGAGAGGGTTATGTTTTTTCAACCAGGGAAGACCCAAGATTATCCCGAACTGAGGGGTAGATATCAGATCAAAGGACAGTTGTTCCTTATGGTTGCCCTGGATGGTCACGTCCATTTGGGCGGTTTGTTGCTTGATCGGACCGGATACGAGGGAGGACCCGTCCACTGTCTGGACCAGTTCGGTATGTATCTTGGTCACTAGAGGAAGGTTCAGTGACTTGGCCAATGATATGTCGATAAAGCAACCAGTAGCTCCTGAATCAATGACGATGTGGACTTCATGTGAACACTCCCTGGCCGGTTGAAGAACCGCTTGAACAGCTACTGGCCTTATTGGACCGAATGAAGGAACCCCGGGGTTATAAACCGAGCTCGCCTTGTCCCCGGTATTCAAGGGCGAGCTTTCTGAAAACCCGAAGCCTTGTTCTTTGGACGTCGAGGGCACTCCTTGACAAAATGTCCACTGAGGCCACAATAGAAGCATGCATTGGTGGTTCTTCGACGCTCTCTCTCGGTTTGGGTAACAGGGCTTCGTAGACCCCCTATTTGCATGGGTTCCCCAGCACCATCTGGGGTAGAGGGCAAGGATTTTACAGAAAGGCCTGACTCCATCCGGCGTTCAGACTTCCGAGCGTCTACCTGTAGGGCTAGGTCTACCAGATCAGAATAGGTGTCAGGAAGGGAAGGTACAACAGAAAGAGCGTCCTTCATAGCGTTACATAAACCTTTGTAGAACACCACGGCTTTCTTCTTTTCTGGCCATGAGGTTTCAGCTGACAACTGGTTGAAATGTGTGATGTATTCTATCAAAGACTGTCTGCCTTGGGATAGCTCTAGCAGTTCCAGGTCCCGGGACTGGGCTTTATACCTGGTGTCAAATATTTTTGCCAACTCGCTCACCAGGAGGTCGAAATCATAAAGGGCTGGGTGATTGTTTTCAAGGAAAGGATTAGCCCAAGTAGCGGCAACCCCGGACAGATGGGAAAGCAGAAAAGCGGCTTTTGTGGTGGAATCATGAAAGACTAAGGGCCGACAAAGGAAATGAAGCTTACATTGATTGATAAAGGTACGGTATTTTCTGGGGTCCCCCTGGAACTTCTCAGGGGATCCCAAAGGAAACTGAGAGGGCAATACCACAGGAGTAGGTGGCGTGAGTGGTGCAGAGGGCCCCGGGGTAGGCGGTACCGGATCCCCAAATTCGGCATCTGGCGGTAAAGGGTTGCGGTTGCTCTGGATGGTGTCTAAGCGATGATGAATCGCGGGTGTGGCAGCCGCCACTTCCGTTCTAAGAGATGCAACCGCTTTCATTAGAGCGGCCACGGGATCCCCGGCAGCGGGTTCCATCGCCTGAACGACCAGAAGTGGCTTCACAGTCTGTCAGGACTTGATGGTCGTGTAGGCGATGATACCTCTGTCCCCAAGTTCCACTCGAGCAAACAGTCAATATACTGCCCGAGCAGCCCTTGAGGCCACAGGTGGTGAATGTCGCAGCCGGAACCAGGAATGCCGGAAGATGTTTTCCCCTGACCACTGTAAGGCAAACACGCGGGTTAGATAACCATTACACCCTGTGCACAATCCTAAATGTTTACCTATAAGGAGCTTACCCTGAGTGGTTGTCTGGAATGTGATGTATGGTGTCTGTCTGAGGGGCCGGCAGGGTTGACGACAAGGTTGCAGCCTGGCAAAGCACTTGAAGGATGGAATCACCACCTGATACGGAACCTGGTACTGTGAGCCAATCTAGATGGCACGTGATGCAGAGAGCTGAATTCAAACCAAAGGATAATCCAATTGCAGTCCAGGAGAAAAGCCAAGGTCATGTCCAGGGGGAGCGGTTCAAGACAAGGTACCAAACTAGGGAAATCCAAGAAGCAGTCCGTGGGAGTAGCCGAGGTCAAAACCAGGAAGAAGCAGGTCCAGGCGAGGTACAAAAGAGGAAGCGGTTCGGAATCCAAAGCAAAATCCAAGATCAAGGATAGCAGCGTCCGTAGTCCAACCAAGATCAGCTGTGAAGCGTGGATGGGAGTTCGCGCGTCACTTTTGAACGATCGCTCCAGTGGTCACGTGACTCACACACGTGATTGGCGCACACGCGATTGGACGCGTGGAGGAAGAACGTCCAAGCGTCGGCAGCGGAGACGCGGAATGCTCATGGCGCGTCTCCACGGCAACCGCCAATGCAGGAATGGAGAGCGAGGCATAAATCAGCATCGCAGAGTTCGGCCAGCCCCTTGTCGGCAAACCTGAAGGCGAGAATGTGCAATGGTGCATGTGGTGTCTTGTTGTGTACTATGATTCTGCCGTATATTGATTGAATTACGGGATGCAATAGGAGGGCTTGTGGATGTGGAAGGGGGCTTGACAAATACTCAATAATGGAGTACTCAAAGTGCATGGTAAAACCCAGCTTTATTCAAAGCATTGACACTCGACAGCATTCAATCAGCTCTCAATATTACAATAGACGAGAGCACTTTTTAAGCAAGAGACACGTCAGCCACGTCATCATAATACAGTATCAATCACAAATCCTATGAATACATTTGATGGGTTATTTATTTATTTTTAATTCTTAGTAAACACTGCTCACCTAAGGGCCTCGGAACGCTTGAGCTTGCGTTAGCATTGCAAACTACATATAGAAAATGTAGGTGTAAGTTTGATGATTGGGTTAAACATATCTGATTGTCCCTCATGCGCCCAGCCCACTTCAGATAATATTCTCAATACATCATGACATTGACAATTAGTTGGTTGGTGCTGTTCGTTATGGGCGGTGTGACACAAGGGATTTCTATTGGTTGGCAATTTGCTCACCAACTTGGTCATTTTAACAAGACTTCAAGATATGCGAGAGACATGTGGTGCGGGGAGAGAAGTCAATGGTCTGCAATAATTCCAATTAAAGGTACATCCTTTAATTGGTTCTCCTTGAGGAGAACCATCTCCGGTTCCGGAAGCACCTCAAAACCTTACACTTTGCTTCTGCCTTCTCCTCCCCTCTCCCCTGTTGATTCTACTCTCCCTCGGCACCATGCACCTGGCCACCCTCTGTCCTCTGGGCCCAGGTACCTGCTCCTCTTGCCACCCTCACGCACTGCCTCCGGGCCACCCCCTGCACTGGGGTCTGTATATGTACCCATACAGCCCTCCCCTTTTCTTCCTGCACTTTCAGACTTACACGGCCTGCTGCCATAAACCCAGCCCTTGCCACTTGCTGGCTGCACTACCATTGTTTGTTGCCTTTTTATTTATTATTTTGTTATTATTTTTGTTTTTTTTCCTTCTCGCTCTGCACTCTCCTTTTGTTCCCCCTTCCATGCACTTCTCACCCTTCTCCCTCTACCCTGCACTTGCACATTCTCAATGTCACTGGGCCTAGTAAGATCATTGTTTTTGTTCTCCCCTGTTCCCTTTCCCTGCCTGGTCGCACTCTGAAACACGTGTGTATGAGCGCGATAGAAATAAAATATCAATCAATCAATCCTTGTCATTCCCAAGCGATGAGGCCTATCCTTTTCTTTGTATTTGGCCTTCTGTATCATCTTGTGTCTGTCTGTGTACTAGGGAGTTCAGCGGGTGTCTTATCTGTGTTTGGCTCATAATGAATAGCCAGTGTTCTCAGCGTCTTGATCACATGCTAGGTGACTGTGTTGGAGAATGAATGTCTTCCTATTTATTGAAGTTTTAACTAATTCTAACATGCATGTTGCATACTTTGTGACCACTTGAGACACCCTTCATCTATTCTCTATGGAGTCTTTGGCATGCTGATCTCCTGCACCTGTACATCAATGGCTGTCTGTGTTCTTATTATTTTAATTAACTATGGAAGCTGCTGCTTTGTGTCCTGGGAATCGTTATCTTTCCTCTGGGCTCTGCTCACCCAATACTCCTCTCCTAGCATCCTGACCTTGGCACTCATTGTGAATTACTGTCTGGACAGCTTCAGAAACTTCTAAAATAGATGTGTTTTTGTAAATTCAGCATCTTAGATTCTAATGCTTTGCTTATTCTTGGGGCTGCTGCAGCCTCCATGTTAAGACAATGGCTGTACTTCTGCACCTTTGCTTCCATGTTGGCGACTTACATTTGCATCTGTTTTTCTTAGATTCCCTTTGTACATCTGGCATACGTTGGATTCCCTTTACGTGTATGCTGCATTTTGTCTACCTATATTTTGCGCTGCTCTATCAGTGCAGTGAGTCCCTCTCTTGGTATGCTGGAACCTGGCTTCCTTCCGTACTATTTAGCACACTACTTGTGCATTCTACACCCTAGTTTCAATCTCTGCTAGTGTCGCTCAACCTATGTAATTCTTTATGACAGATGTGTGTGAATTAACGGTTTGACTGTTGTATGGACTCTGCCTCAGCGTGTACCGTTTCTCAACCGTAGGCTCATGGGGTGGCAGGGCCTGTTCATACACTCTCTTACCTTAAGAGCGACAAGCAGGAGGAGAAGCAGAAGTAGGTGCTGGCACATTTATTTGCACCATTACAAGCACCAGCAGGTGTATAAATAAATGGAGAAAAAAAAGGGTGAAAAGATGGTCAAAGCCATGCAAATCAGTAGATGAACATACATGCACGCAGTAAGTGAACATGCAAATTACTAAAAACCTGTGAGGAACACCGACCTGGGTATGTAAGGGCATGTAAAAAAGGCATGTTCACAAAAAATGAGCACGCTACTTGCCTAGAAAAATGCCTCTCAGCACTTGCTCCAGTCCTTATCAAGAGTAAGTAGCCCCAAAAACTGAGCTTGGGATTTGCCCAGAAAAAAAAAAACAAGTACTGCCTCCCTCCATTTAACATGGACATTCTGGCCTTTTGTACATGACACGTATATTTTACAAACAAGTATTCTCAGTGCTTGAGGCAAAACAACAAAAGATATGTTTGAATCATCTCTGTTAATCCTGTAACAACAATGGGAAAAGAGCAAGTGAGAGGCCAGCATAAAAACAATGCATTAAAGAACTGTACCTCATGAAACATACATACACCTCATGCCGGTTTGCCTCTGTGGGATTCTGAGGCTGTGCAACTCTACTGGTCCCCTTGGCAGTACAGGAGGAGCATTCTCATGGTATTGCCACAGGACTGGTGGCGTCCGATACAGGAGTAGCATATCTGTCTGGGCCAGATATGACGGCCCACTTGTTCGCATGAAGAAGAACTTACACCTTCATACCTGCAGTGAAACAGAGTAATGGGTCATCTGTAGTAGGAATTGGTGGCCGTCTAAGGGAAACATTAGACATCCTGTCTCGGTAAACTCTGCATGTTACATAATTTGTCCGTGTTGCTAACTTGGTTGAGCCCCATCACATTAGTTGTTGGGCGTGGTGATGGGAATGCTGCTTCCCTTGCCCATGTCCAATGGGCACATGATCCAGCGAGACTGGATCCATATTAATTTTGACTGGTGTGTGTTGAGGTGCCATGAATTGTGTCTGTTGTAGGGATGTATGCTGGTGATACTATTGTCTTTAAAAGGTCTGTGGGAAATAATGTGCGAGTGGTCACATCTGTGGTGCATATACATGAATATGACGTTTCATGTCGTTATCCATTATGGCAACGTTAAAGCTATGAATCACACTTGTGTATTTCCCATTCCCCTCCTCCTCCTCCTCCTCCTCCACTGGCCCCTCTTTCTGGTTTTAAACCTACAAATCCACATTCTTAACCTCTTGCAGGGTCTCTCGTATTCTCAAATTCACCACCACTTGTGGTAGTTGACATACACACAAGACTGGGGCTAACTTACCGGCAGGTTTCTATTCTGGGTCATTGCCCCCAGTTCCAGTCAGAGCAGTGCTGGGGAATCCGGGTGCCATTGTCTGCTTCATCTGACATGACGTACATGCGTGTGAGGCAACGCGATGCTCGAGATTGCATATGCACATAACACATGCGCATTTGACACATGAACCAGAAACATGCACATCCTGTCGGATGCACCACGGACTGCCTCCTTTTGTGCATATCTTGTGCTATCTTATGAAAGGGAAATGTGTTGCTGCTGTATTTGTATAGATACGGGCTTCACATCTGTGCATTTAAATGTGCTTCTTTTCGAGAATGCGTTTTTGTAGGTACCCACTTATCGGAAATGCATGTTCACTTATTCATAATGATGACCTGTGCATTTCCAGAGAACTGGCTGCCACTGCTAAGGGTGTGATGGGCAGCGCCCTTACATAAATGAGGGCATGAAGGGCTCTCGCGACAGTGATGCATGATGGGCTCCCACCTGAGTGCCTGACAGTGATGAGACATTCAAGGGGGAGATTGTTTGTTTTCTGCGCATTTCAAAGCACATTCCATCTGTGAATCCTGGGTGCACTTTGAAATGTACAGATTTGCACCCTCCCACTCTATTGCTTTGCACAATTGTTCACAGGAGAGACCACCCACATTTTTGGATGTAGCCCTTTTAAACTTGGAACACCTTTTTGACATAAATTAAAGGGACTAATCAGCTCATCCCATCATACGTGCAAAACAATATTTGTCAATCGAAGTCATAGTGTGTTTCTATATCTCACCCCTGTACGTTTTGCTCTATTTCACACTCTAGTTTCACTGACTGGCTCTGCCCAACAATTTCCCTAACTCCTGTCTCTCGCCCTGTATCCTTTTTTTTCTATCTTTCCTTCTTCTCTCTGGCTGGCACCACTTCATGCCTCTCTCACAGGTTTTGGTTGGCTTTTTTTTACCCAGCTGTGCAGAGCAGCTAGACTGTTGAGTGCTATGCTGCATTGCAACGTTTTCTTTCAGTACAGAACAGACTAGTCTGTGAGTTTCGAAGGCTAAAGCAGAATGTGTCAAAGCCCAGTGGAGCTCATGTAGATCCAAAACTTAATTTGACGCTGCCACATTTCCGTCATTTGCACAGCAGAGTGCCAATGTGCAGGGCAAAAGGAAGCGTACATGTGTGTACGTCGCCTTTTGCCCCGAACCTTGTACTCTGTCATGCAAAGTGAGTACATGCTGCATGCCAGGCAGTGTTTACTTTTAATTGTGAACGCTGCTTACCATGCACACATGTTTGGTAAGCAACGTTCACAGTGGATCCCTATGAGGTCTGCCACATTTATGCTGGTGCATTAAGCCGATGAACCCCATAGGGATCTCCAGCATTTGTATGGCGGAGCGGATAGAAGACAGGGGAAACGCAAGTTGCTTTACACCCCCTCTCCTCAGTACAAATTATTCCAAATGTGGTGTGGCATGAATGAAAGGCATGCACGCTTTACTCAAGACTGTTGAGCCAATTGCTCACGTCACACCACAATTGAAAACAAGCTTCAGTGAGTATAAATATATATCTTTTCCCCATCATATTTGCAAACATGCACCTGTACGTGCATCCTGATTGTAATCACTTTATCGTGACTTGCAACTGCACCTTTTACTTCTTTCAAAACCTATTTCTAGATGTTTCACACCAACTCAAGGCTTTTTTTCTGGGTGACTTCATGCAAAGTGTTCATCTACGTTTCACGCAGGCATAGATTAAAATGCACAAACCAGCACTTAGTTTAAGCATTGTATACATATCAGAAAATAAAGGGCAATTCACTGTAGCTTTCTAAATGTCTAAATGCCTTCTGGCAGACACTAGCCACTGGCCATCGGGCACGGTGCTTGCTCTGTGGGGAAATGCAGGCAGTTTTTATCTTAAAGGCTTATAGAAGGCAGGTGAATCAATGCCACGCCTCTTTTTTTGCAGTGGCAGCGAGCAATGCTGCCTAAAGGCTCCTGGCTTTGAGTAGAGCTGTCCAGCGGGAGTTGAGCAATTTAAGAGCAATCGAACAAGGCGAAAGGAAAACAGCAAGCTCAGATTTAAGATCCTTATTTCCTCTTACCGCAAGGCCCGCTGGCCCTCTGTTGCGGCAGATGAGGCCAGTGTTTGTGTAACGTTATGAAGATTTATATTGCATTATATACTTCCTAGAAACTTCTTGGGGGAGAGCTTGGGGTTTTGTGGGAGTGAGGGGGTGGGGGAGAATGGGAGCGGATTCAAAGAATAAAATGCTTTCTGAGAGGAGACCTAGCAGAAAATATACTTTCTGTGGTCAGCAGAAGCTGGACCTGGCCACATGGCAAACAGTCCATTGAAAGTTTGTTGCCACCCAGAGGCGCCCAGAAGTGAACGTCTGGCTTGAGCACGTGCCTCAGCTGGCAGAAGCTATTTGAGACCAACAAGGCCTTGTGTCCTGCCTGGGGATAGACAGCAAGTGATCACACCAGCTTGAAGGCGCTAGCAATCCTCCGTCTCATCCCTTGTCTCCTCGATGCTATTACCCTTGCAGCTTATCCTTCCTGACCACTTTGACTTTCATACTCCACTGATCTCACTTAAGGGCAGAACTGACACCTGTATTACTAATCACGTCACTGCCACGCATGCTTTCCTGCGCTCTGACTCCTTCTCCTTTAGCCACTCCTCTCACCTGACCAAGAGAGCGGGAGGAGTTGGCATGAAGATTAACAGGGCTAACTTCCCCTGCCCCCTCCATCAATCTTATGTCTTTCCTTTTTTGAGCTCACTGCCATCCAGCTCCTTTCCCATACCCGCTCGCCACCCTCCTTATCTGTCATACCCCTGGGCCTCTCAACTCCTTCATGGCTAACAATGACCTGTGTACACTTTAGCCTGGATTGCCACTTGGCACTGGCAAATTCAACCTTCCTAAATTCCCCTCTTTCCACCAATGTGAACTTTACTCCCCTTTCCAATCACATTGTGGCCTCCCTCCACAGCCGTCCGAGAGGCACATAAGGTATATACCATAACTACGTCTTTCTTTTTTCTTTCCTCCATTCTCATGGTGTTTAACCTCACAATTGACCCGTACCCATCTGGCTACGCCCCTTATCACTTCAATGTCTCAATCACTTTTCCGATCCCCCTCCCTCGAACCTCTCACATTTCCCAACACAAATTCAAACCTGATTTACTGGCCATCTATCTGGATGAAGTGAGATCACACCTCCTAGCTCAATCCCCTTTCATAGTTTCACCCATTGGGTAGGTATTCAATGACTTCAACACCAGAAGTGGTGCTGTATCTTTCCACCCTTCTGTCCAACCCTATATAACCCCTGAGATCCATCAGTTCAAAGCCACCATGCAGCTTCACCTCTGCTGCTGGTGCAAATAAAGCAGCCTTGCCTTCCTTATAGTGCACAAAGAGGCCCTCCTTCAGTACAGTTCTACATTAGCCACTGCTAAATCTAACTTCATTAACTACCTTGTAGCTTTCCCTGCTCTCTCCCTCGTAAACTTGCCCCTACACTCCAGTCCATGCTGCCCCCCCATTCTTATATGTTCTTACTACGCCTCCTACCCCTTCTAATGGCTTTGCCTCATACTTCTTTTCTTCTAAAATCTGGGAGAACCTAGCGCCACTTGTCTCCCTTCCTCTTCCATCTTCTCCACCCTCCTGGTTTCCACCAGGTCCTCCTGCCTTCACCGTTTCCCCCCACACTGCATTTTAAATGTACTCCCATCATCAGGACATCCAACCTCTTGTGTAGTCTGGCTGACCTATTTGCCTCATAAACCATCAGAGTTTACACAAGTAACCTGCTCATATCACCAGACCCTCTTCAACCTCTCCTAAAAACTTGAATCTTTCATTCCAAGGTAGCCACAGTCCCACCATCCTCAAGGAGCCCTCTTTGGACCCAAACTGCCATGGCACATGCTGGCCTCTTTTTGTCCTGTCCCATTACTCAAAGGTCCAAGATCACTAACTACCTTGAAACTGACAATGTCAACCTTTATTTAATCTTATATTCACAGACCTATGTAACTGACCTCCTCTTATCCATATCCATTTCCATATCAGTCTCGCCCCACGCAGAAGTAAATGCCAGCACCACAATGTTAGGCAATTATCCTCTTAAAGAAGAGTACCAACAGCAACCCCAGACATATGTGTCTGCCTTTCTGGGCTCCATCAGTGAGTGTCTCTCTATTGCACATAGAGCAAATGATCCACATCTGGATTATCTTTATAGCATACAGTGAAACCCCCAGCTTTCCAAATGTGCACATGTATGGAAGCTTCTCTTCTAAGAGCGAACAAGGGCAAATAACCTGTTCCATGGGTTGGTTCGCACTCGGGAGGGTCCACAGCCATGCTTTAGCTCATTGTACGTTTCAGAGAGGACAAATGTGCAGTTTAGCGTCAGTCTGGCCCTGTCCCCAAGGAACAATGCAGCACCATAGTGCTAGACAATGCTCCCCTGAAGTTAACAGCCTCCTAATGGTCCCTCTCGTCACTCCCATTGTAATATCAGGGGACACCTGCCAGAGGTACCCACATCCTCCACCGACATGTCTCTCCCAACCATTGCACTTGCTTAACTATGCCCTGGCTCTAACTCGTCTCCCTGCTATTACTTTGCCTCGTGATATCACCAAAAGCCCTTCTGCCTGTCCGCCCATAAAACCACCACCCCGATTTTGCTCACACAACAACGCCCGTGTGGCTGCCCCCAACCCACCCTTTGCCATGCACCCTGATGCCCCTGCGTATCCCGCTCCAAGCATTCCACTGCACTGCCCGTCGACTTCCGCCTACACTATTCCTTCCTTCTCTTGCGATGCACACTGATGTCCCTGTGTATGCCCCCAAGCATGTCACAGCACTGCCTGCCAAGACTGGCCAGAGTCTGCCTGAGCCTCTGCCGATGCTATTCCTTCCTTCTCTTGTGATGCACACTGCTGCTCCTGTAGATGCTCCTGAGCTGACTGCCAAGACTGCCCAGAGCCCCCCTGGGCCTCCGCCTACACTATTACTACCTTCTCATGCTATGCGCACCATTGCCCCTGTGGCAGCCCTCTAACATGCCACGGCACCACCTGCTGTAACCTGCCTGAGCCATCTCAGCGCACAATTCCTACTACTTCTTGCCACACCTAATCTAGCACCATCAGTTAGCTTCAGCAACACCAAGCCTGCACCTGATACGATCACTGACCTCCCTGCTGGTCTTCCCTCACAGCCTTGCTTAGGCTCCCTCAGACTAGCCAAGCTGTGCGGTCGAACGTGCCCCCAGAATTCCCATCAGGGCACTACTCTTTCTCTATCTTGAACACGGCTATAACCTCTCGCCTCTGTGTCTGCACCTAACCCCCCTCCCACATCCAACACCACCCTAACCACTCTCAACCTGACACCACCGGTAAGTCCTTAATCCAACCAAAAAGTGGCCTACTCCTCAACGGAGCACAGATCAACTCCTGCTCACTTTGGGCCCACGCCACTAATATTCATGACCTCATTGATGAAAACCACCTTGATTTCTCTGCAATTATGTGCGCTATAACATGCTCCCAGAAATCCCACCAGGGCACTACTCTCTCCCTATCTTGGACACAGCTACAACCTCTTGCCTCTCTGCCCACATCTCACCCCCTCCCACATCCAACACCCCTTCACCTCTCTCAACCTGACACCACTGCTAAGTCCTTATTCAACCAGAAAGTGGCCTACTCCACAATGTACCAATGATCAACACCTCCTCGCTTTGTGCTCACGCTACTAACATTCATGACTTCATTGGTGAAAACCACCTTGATTTATTTTGCAATTACATAAACCTGGCTGCATAGTGCTGCTGGACCCTCCCTTGCTCTGACAATGCCACAGAATTACACCATCCTGACATCTCATAGAGTTAACAAAACAGGTGGGGGCATTGCCCTCATCACCAAATCTTCCTTGGCCTCTTGGGAGATTACCACCCCCCCCACAACCAGACTATGAACTACCCCTGGCCAAACTTCCCAACAACCCGCAAACCGCTGTCAACTTCTTGATCATCTACTGCCAACCCAACCACCAAAACTGCCCACAACTTGACATTCCTCTCTTTCTTATCAAACCAGCAACCACATTCTTAGTCCTAGGGGACCTCAATCTAGGTTTCAATGATGTTTATGATACCAGAGCCAATGACCTTACAAAGTCTTTCACCAAGATGCACTTCTCCCAACTTATCCACTTCCCCACCCACATTAAAGGATGCACCCTGGTTTGGATTATCACACTAAATTACAATGTCACTATCAAACCCAGACCACTCATGCATTGGGTTCCAACTGTCTCATGCTCTCAAGCCCACCACCCAAGAAACTTCACAGCCGACCATCCGCAATACCTGTAGGCTCACAGAATCCAGCCTATCATCAACCTTGTCTAACCTCCTCTCCATGCACTCTCCCTCTACTAATGACTCTCAACCACAAGCCACTCTGATCCTCAACACCCTCACAATTGCTATCAACTAACACGCACCCCTTAAACCTTGTACCCCCAAACCAGGTATATGGGACAAGTTCTGGTTTTCTGATTAATGTACCATTCCGTGCCAGCGCAAACAAGCTTTGGAACACACAAGGAAGCAAATCACCACACAGTCAAACCTCACTTCTTACCTCACAGCATCTAAAACATACTAAAACTCCCTCATAACCATTGAAGCCAGTTCCTTCAACACCAGGATCACTGAAGTCAAATCTAACGTCCATCCTCATAGAATTGAAAAATCCCTCCGTCACCTCATCTCCGGTACAAATCGCCAACGCTTGGTGTTCTACCATTCAGGCAGCCCTCTCTGATAAAGTCAACTCCCTCAAAAACAAAATTGATACCAGGAAACACCAACTACTAGCCAAACCCCACTTTCATTCTCCAATCCCTGCCTGCACAACCCAACCCTGCCCCTCTTCCACTTCTCCCATGTGTCCACAGAGGATATTACCAAGACCATCCAGCACATCAAGCCATCAACTGTAAAAGGGATGCTTGTCCTGCCCACATTGTCAAACTCTGCTCAGCCACCTTAGCACCGGCTAAAGGTAACTTAATAAATGCCTCTTTCACCTCCAACAATGTCCCACCTTGCCTCAAAACCTCCTCGGTATCGCCCCTGATTAATAAACCCTTCATTGACCCCACTCTCCCCACCAACTAGAGACCCATTACCACTGTTGCCTTCCTCCTCAAAATCCTTGACCGAGTTGCCTATTCCAAATCCACATCTACCATGAACAACATCAGCTTCTTGGATCGAGTCAATCAAGCTTCAGACCCAAACACAGCACTGAAAGAGCTCTCTTGGATCTCAAAATCCACTTGACAGCGTCTGTGACTCTGGAAATATCGACACACTGTTCTTCCTTGACCTATGACCAGCGTTTGATCTTGTTGAGCACAACATTATCTGCCAACGCTTCCATATTCACTTCCACCTCTCACAGAAAGCTGCCCAATGGATCTTGTTATTCCTGAGTGAGCGCACATCCAGGTTCATCATAGGCAATTTGACTGCTGACCCCATTCCAGTTGCCTGTGATGTTCTTCATGGCTCGTGCATCTCCCCTGCCCTCTATAACACCTACACCAAGTCACTATTCGACCACCTCAAAACACTGGGTATCCCCTATACCAACTTTGACGACGACACGCAAGTCATTCTCCTAATATCAGGATCTTATGCACAGGACTTTAATTTTATCAACAAGACTTTCAGTACCATTCAAAACTCCGCTCACCATCTAAGCTCCCTGACACTGTCATACTTTTCTTTTCCTATCAATGGAAACACTATCCAGGTCTCCAAGCACGTGAAGGTACTGGAGGTCAATCTTGATGGTGAGCTAAACATGTCCCACCATATAAATGCCCAAGCCTCTTCCACCGCCTCTACAGCTAAACTCACCTCCTTGAGCAGGAAATTAATTTCCCCACAAATCTGCCTGACTTTGGCATGGGACATTACTGGCAATAAGCTCGACTAAAGCAATGTGTTATTCAATGGAACCTCTGCAAAAAACCTTGCAAAATTGCATCTTTTGCAAAACAAGGTCCTCAGATCAGCCCTGGGCTTAAATCTCTCGGCCCATGTCTCAACAACAAGAAGGGAAGTGCACTGGTTTCCTATAAAAGCAAAAATTGATTTTAAAATGCCTGCCATCACCCATGGATGTCTGCACAAGAACACCCCTTCATACCTCATCCCACGTATATCAGCAAAACTAGTGATTTGTGCACTCCGATCAACCTCCAGCCTGACCTTGCTTGCACCAAGATTCAAATGTAAGCGAGCAGGCGGTGCAAGCTTCTGCATTACCGCGCACACCTTGTGGAACACTCTTCCAGAATATATCCAAAACAAACCTTTTTTTGTCTTCAAAAAGCTATTAAAATTCTGTCTTTTTAAGAAATATGTATAATCATGCAATGTACCATGTTCACTACCTGTTTTCCTCTGTAACTACTTAAAGCGCTGTGATAACTCCGAGTTTGGGCACTATGTCAAATTAAATAAGTAAAGAAATAAATAAGAGTGTGAAATACGTGATGGCTAATGTGTTAGTTATTGTAATCCGGCAATGACTAAGATTGCTTAGAGAGCAAACAAAGCACTATCAATTGTTTAAAAATGTTGTTTAATGAAAGCTCTGTGTTTCGTAATGAAGCCCATAGGTCGTTGACCAGTAAAATTGTCAAATAACATATGGGCATCAGACAACTGTTTCATCTGAAATTAATTTTAATTTGATTGAAATGTGAAGAATGTTCAAGTGAGAAACTCCCTGAGTTACAATTTGAGTAAAAACACTTGCTAATTGAATGAAGAGCTTGATCCCTCAAAAAACCCAAAATCTGTATATTTTACTTTTTAGACGCTTTCCCCATGCTAAGGGTGAACAGTTTCGATTATTTCGGGGATCACATTTGCGGCAGAAGGCCCCTGGAGACAACCGGTAGAGCAAGTCGCCGTCTTCATGAGACAGGCAAGCACTGCTATTTTGCCCTTTTTGGCCACTCAAGGGGGCAATGCTCGTTTTTCATGCACTGAATGTTTACGAAGCAAAGACCTTCGGTTTGGCACGTTATGCCGCAAGTGTGAGGGCTCCTGCTACCCTCCCACACCTAAAAACGAGTGAGCACAAAGTGTTATTGCTTTAATATATTCAGAGTTGCTGTAGCATGACACTTTGACAGATCCTTTGGATGCCACACTTCAGTTAAGTCCGTCCTTGCTATCGTTGACTATTTGGAGTAACGATCGGGCCATTTTAAATCAGATGTTTCTCGTGGATGTTTTGGCCTAGACACATGTCAATGGATAGCCTGTGCTGAGGGAATGTTAGATATAAGGAGTTTATCAAATTCTTTTGATGCTATTACCTGGGTCTGAGACACCTCATTGCAGTGGCCGATTCACTGCATTTTTGGCAGCATTTCCTTTATGTGGGGTATGTCCATTATTCTCACCCTCCCACTGCATCCCAGAGGCCTACCTCACCTCCCACTAGCCTAAAGATCATTATAATCTATTCCCTAACCCACCCTCGCCTAAAATAATGCTGCACAACATGCAGCAATATGGCAATAAAGTGGGAGTAAACATCAAACCTATCTTAATTCCCACTGGGCCTCATCAGGAGTTGGGTGGTAGCCCTTAAAAGTGGCAGTAATGCCATTACTGCCGCATTTAAGGGTTCTGCCCAATCTCGAGTTGGGCGGAATGTTTGGAGCTTTTTGCTGGAGGTACAAAATCCAGCTTTCTGCCAGTTTTTGGCCATTTTCGGCACTATTACCGATGGTGCTATTACCGCCGGCAGTAATAGCACCCCCCAACCCCATTGGGTCCAATGGAACCAACGGGGAATTGGTACTTACCGCTGCGGCTAATAGTTAATAGCGCCAGATCAAGTAGCGATAACGCTATTTGCGTTGATGGTATACCGGCGGTATTACTGCCAGGTTACCGCCAAGTCTCTGATAGAGCCCGGCTATAATCAGAGAGGTTTTCTTTCTCCCGTGGACAGGAAGTTGATTTTGCCCTTTTGGATCAAGACAGCATTCTTGCCGTTTGTGTATTCGTCACATAGTTCTGACAACTACCTATGTGTTTTCTGAATGGTAAGTCAAGAAGGTTATGAAACGCTTAGGCTTCCATGCACACCCCTGGCAGAGCATCTTGGTGCCTGGGAAGTCAATATTGGTGTTTTTTGTAAACGTCAGAGAACTTATGAGAAGTCCACATGAAACATGCTTTTTTGTGTGCCCCGTATCCGGTACCAAGGATGCATTTTATTAAACCCTTGCAAAGGTTTATTAATTGTAATCACTGCAGTGTTGCATATTTTTACATTATATCAGCCATGACAGAAGGGTCTGCGGGAGCCTGGAGCTGGTTTTTAGTATCTTCTATGTTTATTAGAAAAAGGGTAATTTCCCCTAAATGATTATTTGAAGAAATGGATTGTTCGGTAGAGTCTGCATATTACTTTATTCTTAATGAGTATCTTATTGATGTTTGTCAATATCTGGTATCAGGTAACTGTTTAATACATGATCTTACAATCATTTGTTTTCATGCACGTTCTTTTATTCATTTAATTTGAACTGAACACGTTTGACAACTGCACTCATCTCAACCATGCACACCCAGAAATCAGAACATTGTATATAAGCATATAGCTTGGTGGAAGTGGATACGCTATCTGGGGAGATTGCACCTCAATCTGTTGGTGTTAAAATCAGCACAGTCGTGTATATTCAGTGGTCCGTGTTTTAAGTGTCCATTAGCACTGAATTCACTGGGAAGGGGGGTGACAGGTCAGTACAGGGGCCTGTGCCCATGACTCCTGGTGTAAGTGTCCACTTCTAACACAGCCATTCATGATCTGCAGCCGGCGCATTGACTGGGGTTCCGGGGGCCACCTGTAAGATGGGAGATACAGTGTAGCTCTAGGGATCTGGTATTTCCCTATTCTGGCAAACAGGATCCCGACAACAGAGACCCAAGCCAACTATGACGGGCGAAACCTCTGGAGCTTGACCTGGGGAACTAGGCACCGGTGGTTCCTGTCAGTTCTGCTCCAATTTTAACCATGGCTATTGCATTACCCTCCTGAGGTGCACAACTTGTTCAATTCTTATTGTACCCCAGTCCTTGCAAGTGTATCAGGGATTTAAACCCTTTTTACGTGATAAAGAAAGTTGCTTGCCATTTCTTCTCCAGAAGAAGATGCCACTCTTTCGTCCATCTCAGTGGCTGATTGCTGTCCATTAACCATCCAGGCCCTAGTGACCTAATTTCTCATTTCTATCGCTAGATCGGAAATAGGGCACCTGGCAGGGCCCTGAAAAACCCAGATGGGAATTCTTAAATAAACAAAACCAAAATTTCAGGGTGAGAGGTCATACAGTTCCATTATGATAACGGAAATGACAGTCATTTCATACTGCATTCCTTTTTTCACAAAATGTATTTTAATAACATCTGGATAGTATTTCCTCTGATTGTTTGTTGCCAGGTTCAATTTGCCACATATATATGTCGGGGGAAACTCCTGCACCCCACCCTTATAACATCTACCATTATATTTCCCCTAAACCCACCCCCCCACATATATATGGGGCAAAATGCATTGCGAAAAATTGTCCTGCTAGGAAATGCAATGCACAGTAATCCCCCTACCAACACCCGGTTAGACCAGAACTGCAGGTCCTAGATTGGAATCCTGTTTTCACCGCTGATTTAACTGTGTGTTCCTGGCCACCATGAATCCGGCAACACCTTCACCCCAATATTAAAAGGGTTCTCAAACAGAAATGAGACCACTCTGTTCAGATTCAAAGTCCTCACAGGCCAAATATAGCATTTTACAAGTCTCGGTCACTCATTCCCCCAGTTTCTGGCCCTCTCAGCCCATGCATCCACTCACTACTCCCCCAGCACTTCTTCACCCACTACTGTTTTAGACCTCAGCCAAAAAGCCCTGTTTAGTGAACTTCTCGGCTCATGCGCTGGACTGTTGGAGAACCCCCCCATTCCCCTCAGCACACACACTATGATGGCCCATCATCCAAAGCCACGTAGAAAGAAGACTGTTGCACAAGACTGATAATGTCTCCCACACCGGCGAACTTGGACATAAAAGGGCGCTAATAAATAGGGACTCTTCTAGATGAACCCCCATCCACCTACACCCGAATTCCAGGATTGCCAGCTGGTACATAGGAGTGCAAACCTTAAACATAGCACTTCATATTTCAATTAAATGTAGTTATAAAGGCGCCATATAAACGGAGGCAAACATAGATACAGCGATTTGCCCTACGATCATACTTGGTGTAGTGGGTGAGCAGGGATAATGGTATTAGGGTCTGGGTGATGAATATACTGCACTTGCTTGCTACAGGAACCACCATCTTAAAATGATCGTACACAAGTCACCCAAGCCCTTCCACTGACTCCATTACTGTGCATCGCAAGCCATGCCTAGAAAATAGCCCTCGGTCCTGCAGGGCCTTCCATTCCCATGAGCCTCTGCATCCAGCAACGAGTTACTGATTTCTAGGCCACCAAGGGATTGCCCTCCCCCATATGCTTCCCAATTACTAAAAGCAGTGCATTGGAATAGCATGGCTTACTTACCTTGGGCAACACCGAATGGGCACGACCTGTGTGCCATCAGCTTTGTACTGCTTGGCTGAAAGGCCACGTCTTGGGGTGTCTTTTCAAGCGGATGAAGCAGCTTAATGGGTATTTGCATCTTCTGTAGACCTCAGTGTGGAACCTGTAGGTCATGGATGTCATTCCGAGGAGGTGGAAGGAGGGTTCACTGTCTTTCAACCTACAGCGGTCACGTATTTTAGTACAATTAACAGGTAATATTTCTAGCGCTTGGAAGCCTAAATCCGTCGTACCAAGAGGAAAAGTAGCACTTAGGGCAACAGTGATATGGCCTTCACAGAAAAGGACGTTCTTAAGAGAAAAGCCTGGCACATTTACCTTGTTTCTTTTAATAAAGAACTGTATGAAGTTGTACAAAAAAGAACGACTATGGTTTAAAATGGCACCTCAACTGCCTTTGCAAAAAATAGAACAACCATTTTGAACCAGTGCCATGTGGGTTTTTTTTTTTTTATTCACAAAATATTTTTCAGTTTTCTACCTAGCAATTCATACAAGCTGACAAACAAACTGCCAATGTAGGTATCTGTACTTTTACAAATAGTGAGAACAACAAACCGCAATGTATCAATCTATGTATCTCTGCCATTGCAAATAATCAAAATAACAAGCCAGCACGTGTTTCAATCATTCATACTCTTCCTCAGGACTGTTCCATATATAACAAAAGACAATTCTGCTGAACGATCCCCCATACATCAAAAACAACACAATTAAAGCGATCAATAAGATAGAAATGCCATACAACATGACAAATGAATACAAATATAACAAAACCAAAACAAATGACATATATCATAAACAATTGTGTGAACTGTATTAAGTTGCATTTCCAGCAAATATCTCCCTGCCACAGCTCACTGCATGAAAAGTTTGAGTTGAAAAGCCACATCAAGTCCGTGCTTATACTCTTGGGGTGCTATTGGTCAGCAAGCATACTGTGTTTTATATGCGTTTACATTTAACCATTGTCTAGAAAACTAACAGCAGGTTTTCTCAGAACCCTGGTAGAGCCATTCTGAAGCACTCATGGCGCTCATGTATAAAAACATCCACAGCGCTGTAGCTTTGGGGAGCTGTCATTATACGTATGGGGGGTCATTACGAGTTTGGAGGTAACCATGGCGCTATTAGTGCCATGGCTGCCTCCAAACTCATTCCGACTCCGCCCTGGTGAATGGAGCTATTACCGCCCCATTCCAAGGTTGGCGGGGGCGGTAATTCCCCATACACCAGGGCCCTTCCCTTTTTCCATTTGCGCCCCCATAGAACTCAATGGGAATGGGGAAGGCGCTAATAATGTTACCGCAAATTGCGGTACCGTTATTAGCTCCAAAGTCCCTTTGCGGGTCCCGTCCTAGGGAGGACCCGCAAAGGGAACTGGTAGTAGAGCGGTAAGGGATTACCGGCACCAGTGCCCTTACCGGTACCGGTAATCCCTTACCGGCCACCTCGTAATGAGGCCTATGGAGATGAAATCAGAAAAACTAAAGACTGACATTCGATGCTGCAGACATGTTATTGTGATCAGCTCATTAACCCACTAAGGGACCGATTCATGGTAATAGGCGGATTGACCCCACAAAGTTTGTTCCTCAAATAGTCCTTTCTGCATCCCTGCGCAAATAAGACAATTTGCGTGCTACGTGTATTGACAGAATTCCCAACGCAAAACAGCCCTATGTGCAAGTAGTGGCCGTAACGCCCACGACATGCCCCCACGCATAGCAATTCCAGCCTTGCATACAGACCTATGCGCACTCCTTGATCGCGAAGCAACTCACCCCGGGAAAAGCAGCAGGCGAAGCCCATCAACCAAGGCATCAACACTGCGTATGGTCCCTCGTAACTATTCCCAGCACCCCATCAACATGTATAATACGTCTTTTAAAAGTTGTCAATTCCTAGAAAATATGCGTGCAAACCAACGTAAACCATTCCTGCACCCTGCTATACTGATCATGTGCACCCCCTACTTCTATCAGAACCCTGACTGCATCCAGGCCCCTCTAAATCCAACATGTAATCTTACCTCTGCGCTTTGATTTTTATGTGCAAGTTTCTGTACACCTGCCTTCGGGAGGCGGTTACATCGAGAGCTTTGCATGGTCAATTCCCTGATGTGAGGTTGCGTGGCCACATCCATGAATATGATTTTACCTGCGCCGTTGTGAGCGTGCGATCGTCTCGCGCAAGCTGTCCCTCAGAATGCCCACAATTTTCCTTGTTCTTTCTCATTCTGCATGTTCCGCCCTCTACTTTGGTCTATGCGCACGCCACACCCACTCTCTGCGGGGTGTCTCCCGCAATATGATCTACTGCACGCAGGGATGCGCGGGACCTGCGCGAAAGCCCTGCAGAGTACTGATTTTCCTAGCGAATCGACAACCGAGGTTTTGCGATGGTTTGGCATGCAAAGTGCCTATTTGCTGCGAAATAAATGACATGAATCAGGCCCTGAGCCTTCTATCTCATAACTCATGAGAGATTCCATGCGTCGCGCTCTGTGCCTCGAGTCGCATCGCCTGTCCATGAGCATGAAAAATTAAACAGTTGAAAATGATAATAGATGGCGGTAAAAATCAGATCTTCTCCCGTCTCTTCGGAAGCGGCTTGGAAATGGCTTTTTTGAAGAAACATGGGTTGGATCTCTAAGGGGTCGCCGAAGCTCTGAGGGGTCCATTGGTCGCAGCTGGGCTGGACCGGCTTTAAGAATTTTTCATTTTTTATTTGGATCACGTGCTGCTGCATCACGAGCCTTCAAGTGCCCACCTGAAGAGTCCTCTGTGGGCAGAAATGACGGCTCCAGAATCCAGCTCTCGAGTCCAGACAGCTCAGCTGATTCATGTGTTATTTGCCCCTCTCTCCCAGGGCGCCCCTGACACGGCATTCACCCCGAATGTCTAACTGGATAATTAAAATGTTCAAGTTTTGATATTTCCCTGCAGGCAGCAAATGAATTATGTGCTTGAGGGAGCATTTTCTTTTTTTTTTTTTTTTAAGGAAACTGCTGCTGATCTGAAGCCTGCAGGCATGTTTGCAAAAATAGTTTAATCTCCCACTTGTTGCACAGTGGCCTCACAGCAGGGGCACTGTTAGTGGCCTCTAGTGACGTCAGCTGCACTATGCACAGGCAATCAATGTAAACTGAATGTGTTCAAAGTGCGTGATACCCCCCCCCTAACATGTTTGTGCTCTAGGCAAATACCTACCTTGCCTAGTGCTTGCACCGGCCTTGGATCCCTGACAGAGTTCACAAAGCAGGTGGTTGCTGAACTGACATCCATTGGAGATGTAGCACTCCCTCTGTACCTTTCAGACATATTTTGTGGGTATACCCATGTCTTACCAAATGTTAGAATAAGGCTTATATTTTACTAAATGCAACACTAGTCACAATCCTCTGAACATCACAGATATGCTACATGACTTAAAATGGTTGAATGAGCTAACATAAAACTGGAATAGAACGGTTGTTACAGCCTTAATGGTGGCTAAGCGATGTATTGTTTGGCAATGGTGCAGCCCCCCATGCCAACGCTACAGGACTGGCTGTTGGATATCACAAACCAAGCCTCATACGAACAATACTTTACTTTCTCCTTCTTGACAATATCTAACTACAATAAAGATTTAAGTATGTAGGTTAACTAGCAAAAAGTAGCCGCACTCCGCACAGGCTCTGTAGACCGACATAGAAGCACCCTCTTCAAGTTTTGGAAATCTATTATCTTTTTGTTCTGTTTCCAGGCACTCGGAAACTACCTGTGATGTAATGGGAGTGACCGGTTTATGTCTTGTTATGAGGAGGCACATAGGCTATTTATGTATATAGATATATGACCCCGCCTGTCCATCTCCACCTCGTATTGATCAAAAGGGTCACGGTTGTATGAGGAACATCCATACGAACTCAAATAAACAGTAGAGTGAAATAACTCCAGTGATATTTATTTTTGATGTCCATATACGGTTCTTGTCCAGTAAGTGCATAAATGTATTTTGACAACTTGTCAATCTTGTCAATCGATGGCTTTGGGATAGACAATATTTTTTGGTTTTCCTTCCGGTGCATATATGGATAAATAATTAGGCGTGCCCACTCTAGAGCAAGCAAGATGTAGTATGTAGTAGACCATGTGAAAAGCATGGCCTTTCCAAGTTAATGCCTGCTACCCTGAGCGACTGTCCTTGGGCTTTGTTTCTAGTCATTGCGAATGCAAGGCGCACTGGGGATTGCAGTGGCTTAAAATCAAAGGGCATATCGTTGGGTATCATAGGAATGTGTGGGAGGAAAGCATATACTCCTTTAGCACTGCATCTTAAAATGTCACTTCTATTACATTTGGGATGAGTTTTTTCACAGATAGCCTTATTCCTTTGCTTAATTTTGGTGGGTCGATGTTAGGTAATAGCATTATTGGTGATCGATTTTCAATAATAACTTGTGTGTTGACATTCCAGGTTGTTCTAAGGAATTCAAGAACATAGTGTGATATAACACAGCCTGCTCACTTTCCATGACAGAATTTATAGATTTGTATGGTGTGGCAGAGATTGGAAGCCTTTCCTGTTTCTCGATATTAATATTGTTTGCACTTGTATTTTTAGGCACTAGAATTGATCGTTTGTAAATCCACTGATGGTTTTGAAAGTTGTTAGAAAATATTGGGAAAACTTTGTTGATCATTTCCTGAACCAAGGGCATGACTTCACAGAAATCTGATGGAAAAGAAATTACTTTAGTAGTGGGGTCAGAAGGTAATTGGTATCTGGAAAGAGAAAAGCATAGGAATTAGACAACATTGAAATGTATCTGGTGCGGGCGGTGCAGTGCATTGCAGTGCACATATCTCAGAAACGGTGTGTCCTAGGGCCTTGAAACATGGTTTTCAAGGTTTTGTTCCTCGAGTTGAAATGCTTAAAATGATCTTTATCAGGTCCTTCTATGATTAAATTGATGTTCGTCGATTTCGGGAAACCGTCTCATGTGTGAAGGGTCTGAAATACAGGGAAAGGGGTGGGTTGTCCAAATGTTATGTAGCCAGCTATGTCCACAGGGTCCTAACAGGTAACTATGCCAAATTGTGTGAAGATTGGTGGAACAGTGTGGCATTGTATAAGGAACACACTAAACAGTTGTTGTGCTTTATATATAGAGAGAGACGATTAATCTTGATTTTGCATACTAAATAAAAACAATAATACAGCAATCCCACTTGGGGTAATGTTATCTATATTTGCATGACGTGGGTCGCTGTGCTCTGTGATCATACCGGCAGTGCAGATAGAACACACAGTGTTTTCATGAGTCCTCCAGTAACCCACGGTTGACTTCATTACAAGTTTGTCCTGCTCCCCACGATTCTAGTGCTCACCCAGCTCCCTCACACCGTCTCGGGCATTCCAGGCACTCAGCACTGTGACACAAATAATACACAAAGCCAGAAGTGGGGTGTAAAAGCGCTGTAATGCTAACATGCACACTAGCTCTGGAGGGCTGCATTCGACTCTGCCCCCTCCCAGGCCTGGCTCAAACTTATGTACAATGCAAAAGCTACATATTATTCTCCTCCCATTAACAGTATGTATAAAAACATGCCCCGAACAGACAGAGAAAAAGCACATTTTGTAACATCAGATTGACTTTGCATGGCAGGCTCTTAGCAACCTTGGGACTTGAGCCAGCAGCATCCGAACTGTGAACTTCTCAAAGAGGGTGGGCTACTGATGCCTGTCTCTGAGGCCTGCAGCATTCCACAGAAAAGCTGCTGTTCTCTGCGACATCTGCTTTCATGGCTGTTAGTTGTCAGGCCAGTCTGTATGCTAAATCAGTAGGCCAGTCTTCCTGCTTCAAATGTGATGTATCTCAAACCAAAAGAAAGTGCAGAATCAGAAATGTACCAGGTAACAGACCTACCTTTGCAAACGTTCTTGATACCAAAACACCTATACAACTGCTGGATTCCTCCTGAGAATTCACCCCTCTACCTTGCTTTATCACATGCATACAGACATTAAGAGGGAGGCATAAGTCCACGGATGGCAACCACCTCAGCCGAAGGAGGGGTAGGAGGATCAGATAGAGCTCTCTCATGGCTATTCAGGGAGAAGTCCATATCTAAAGTGTACACTGGCAGAATACTGCTGAAAAGGCTGTGTCAGGTGAAATTGCAGAAGTCTCAGGACAAGTATAAATCCTGACATATGCTGGCAAATCAAAGTTTGTCTTCTTTAAGAGAAGTAATGACACCTGACTCTGCCACCAGTGGTATATTGCATCAAGGATCCAACTTTCATCTCCCAGGTCCAACTATGCTTTCTCCCCGGGGCAATACCCTGCTTTTGGCACAGAAGGTAGATTCTACAGAGTCCACAATTGATGCTCCATAAGACAAAACACATTGATTGCTAAGTCCAATTCAAAGACTTACTCAATAACATGACTGTAAATGGTCTTTATCAGAATTCTTATTTGACAAATATAGTGACACTTCCTCCCTCATAAGGCTACCCTGAACCTGCTAAATTGGCAGCTAGCCTTGCAAATTTGCATGTCAGGGGAGCCAAGTGTGTCAGGTCCAAACTCCTCACTGTACACAGTATTGGCTGGTGGAAAAGAAAAAAAAAAAAAATCTAAGCTACCCATGATCGGCTCAAATAAAGAGATCACCCATTTCAATCAAGATTCTAAAGGCACTTTTGGCACCATTTCTTCGAGGCACTCTTAAGGTGGAAGCTCCTGTATTTCAAAGTTAGCCTGTTTATTTTCTGATTCCCTTGCTCCTTCCAATATCCTAATCCCAACTCCTTCGTAGGACCCAGTGATGGTTGTTAGATCTGAGCAGTCATACCACATATCTCTCGGGTAGAGACGAGCCGGAATAAGACTACTCTGCAAAACTGATTGTCTTTACAATACCTACGGTTCAAGCATTGGCATTGCCACAGGTGCATGAAATTGAACCTAACATTAATAAAAAGACGGGAAATTAGTTTGGAAATGAACCACAGTCGGGAAGAGTGGCTGTTGTAATGGATGCCATCCTCCTGTTCAATCTTTCAGACTTTGCAAGACATGAGTCGGGGCCTTCTGATAGAGAAGACACTCCTGGGAATTCTTCGGGCGCCTTGTCCGAGGACGATGTGTCTGAATAATCATAATAAATAAATAAAAAAATGCCCATATAATTTGGACAATGCAGCAGAACCAACATGCAATTGCAGAAGTCCCGCATTATCTGCAGAATGTTTCCATACAGACTAATGTCAAGGACTAGGGTTTGTAAGATATGGTGAGTTTGCACAAAGAGCAGTCTAAGGCAAGGATCCACTTACGATGTTGAAGCCAGAGTACTTAACTGCCTAATTTTTGCAGTTGGATTAAAAACTATTTTTAGGTAGTGAAAACTCATTCCCATTCCCATAGGAGGTATTATTTGAGGAGAGTCAAATATATTTTAACTTTAAAACATGTCATTTTGAAATCCATACTTCCTTGCACCTGGCAATTTATATACATTAACAGCTGTACTTCTACCGAACATATCCATGCAGCTATGTTCCTGGAAGCATGTGATAGGCGCCTATGTGCTTGTTGTTTCCTCTTTTATATCAGGTGCATTGCTTAACACCGTAGTTTGGGAGTATTTGCCTGTTTTTGGGGAGTGAAAGTGGCTGCTACACTGAGAGGCATTGCTATGGGAGCTCTGGGCGGTTGGGGGGGGGTGGGGGCTATAGCCCTCGTTCTTTTGGTTGTAGTCCCAGACAGAAGCTCAGGGCCACAACCAAAAGGCTAGCCAGCCCGAGTCCCACAGTTCCGACAGCGTAGCGCTGGATCTTTTACAAACATAGCAACACCCCTGGGTACAACACTTATCTGTAGGGGGGGTTCCAGGCTTAAGGACAAAGATGGCCAGCCTTAAATGTGTCATGAGCATGTTCAATGGTTGGCTAACTGAACATAAATTGCACTTAGACATTTTTTAGGCTAAAATTGGTTCAACTATATATGAATTGTTGGGTTCACAGAGGAGACAGAGGGCTTAGATTATGATTATGTAATATTGTGTAATATAAAGTAAAATGCACCCAACCTGGAGCTGGGAATGTGTTAAGAAATTCAGAGAACACATCGGGTTCCGCTTAACAAGGATAGGCGGTAAGAAAATCCCTGGCTAGCCAATGGCATCTTCCTCACTCATTTGTTTTGTAAAACATAGACTGCAATTTCACAGCAAAGATCCATCCTGTCTGCAGGAACATTTTGATAATTAATTTTACCTGGGTGAGAACCCCCACACAACGATAACTCAAGGTGTTTATGACAACCCTGAAAAACGGAGTTGAGGCCTATTTCCAGAACTTCCACCGGGTATGCTACTTGCAACCAGAACATTATTAAACTTGAAAATCAATAGAACACATAATCAAACAGTTGTGTAGCAAAGATGTCTGGCTTCAAACAAGTTAATACATTTGTGGAAAGCAATCTCCTACAAATGAATGTGTATGAACACCGTGTAGATACAGCTTTATGATAAATGCACACAACAACAAAACACAGATACAAGTAATCATTCTCTAAAAAAACACTCATTTGTTTGTTGAAAGGATACTTCACCATTGTTGTAAAGTTCTCCATCGTATTAATGCTACGATCCTAAAATACTAGGAAAATAAATGCATCCATAGTGCTACTCTCTGTGACCATATACAGACACAAAATACAGCAGAAGTTGAACAGAAGGAAGCCATTCCTCACCCCACTCTGTGATGCTTCTAACAGGCTCAGTGCACTCAGGTCAGGGAAACATGTCTGAACCGCCCCTTCATGGCCTGAAATGTCATCCATGCAGATAAGAATCAAAAGATATATTCTGGTTTTGTCAAGTCATCTGACCTCTGCTCTCCACTGGTGCAATATGAATCGAAAGATAAAAGGTGTCATATTAACAAGATTTAACGTGTAAAAATCCTGGTACGACACTTATCTGGAGACCGGGAGCTCCCTCTCTTTGGGTGGAACAGATCTCTCTGTCTGCATGAGTATTTTAATACAACTACCAACTGAATATAGGACAAAATCCCGCCTGTGCATACAGCTATGAACCCAAGGGCCTAACAGCCTCTTGCTTGCACTCTAGTATAGCATGACCTGGTTGACGGCAGACCGACAGTTTTTCCAGTGAGTATACATACTGACGCTTGATAAGAGAAAATAGAGATCAAGCACCCAATTAAAACTCTAGCAGCATCATTAGACAGATGCCATCTAGATATACAGGGACATGGTTATAATGAAATGGGGTATTCTGTGCTTTGCAAATAGGAGAATTATCCCCAAGACGCTGCTCCTCCCACACATTCGGAAGATTCATGCTGATGACTTACTACTAATGACTGACTAAACATGTGAGTGCCAAAATATCTGCTGCTGTAATTTATGTACATGCGGTCTTTGTTTAGCCATGAAAAAGGGTCTGATTTACATACTGGCCTTTGTTTTGTGTTCTTTTCGCTCAGTAAGATTGCCCATCACCGCTGCATTTCCAGATAGAGCCCACTGAGGATTCATCCTAGTACTTCCATACCCACCTCCAACACTTGTGTAGTGGAGGTGAGTAGGAGTAAAGTAACAATGCAAGAAGTTACTGTCTTTACATTAATAGAACTTGTGAATTGGTTAAAGATGACATAGAGTTACTTAATAAGTAATTTGTTTAGTATGGTTCTTTAGATTACGTTGTTCAAACCCATCCTCCTGCGAGGTAACACACAGTTGGTTGTTGACCCCTGTCCTGATGAAGGTTGGCAGAAATTGAAGGGCCAGAGTTATGCCTTATTCAATATCAACCGAAACATGTGTCGACTGTTAAGGACGCCTGTAATAGATACAGAGGGACACACTTGATAATTAGAAGGGGTTTAAGTTTATTATTGTATTGTGTTTTATGATATAGTGACATTGCAACACCGTTTTTCTGTTGCAGAAAGTTTATGTGCACAAATGAGTGTGAAAGAGTGTGAATGATGGGACAAAAGCTTTGAGCTTCTGTTTTAGACTTTAATTTTGAGATGTATTGATATATGATGAATTAAAAGCATTTGCTTTGTATTACTGAAGCAAAAGCACTCTGTCATCTTCTTTATCTATTAGTCCACTTTTTTGTTATATTGGTATATTCTCACCTGGAGGACCATAGATTTATACCAGGTACGCTTTATTTTCTAAAACTTCTGGCACAGCCCGCGGCTGCAAGGGCATTAATTGGAACTAGGATTATAAGTATATCCTTAAGTAATGGAAAATGTCAATCTGTTCTTGTTTTCTGGCGAGCACTATAAAAAATGACTTCAGACACCAGCCCTTCTACAAAAACACAAATAACTGAAACAGGTGGAGGCGAAAAAGACAACATTGAAAACATTTTGCAGAAAAAGAAAAAAATAAACACAAACTGACCTACATGTAAAGTTCATGTTGGAATATTTAAAAGTGGGAATCATCCTAGAGGGCCTCCAAGTGAGAAATATACAGCGCATTTTTGTAGACAACCCTACTTTCCAAATAAACTTTAGCGGGGTCAGGAACAGGTGTTGCTGCAATTGGATTATTCTCATTATTGAGACGGGGGTCAGGAACAGATGTTCCTGCAATTGGATTATTCTCATTATTGAGACGGCCGAGGAAGAAACTTAGAAACATGGGGAAGAACTAGAGGCCCTGGAAAAAGAATTTAAAGATAACAAAAATATTCAAGATGCGAAAAAACAACTTGAAAATTTAGAGGAAGAAATAAAAACATTCAGACAGCTGAACCTTGACCGCAAGTTATATAAATTACAAAAGGATATAATTATAAAGAGGAGAAAACGTATCCCTGTTTGAAGAAAGGTTTCTTCACAGCCTTAGCGGTTGGGCAAAATTACAGAAGAGGAAACCGGATAGTAACTTTTTCGAACATCTCAGGTTCATCCACAGATTCAGATCGATCCATGAGTCGGACAGCAGATCCACCATCAAGAGGGAGAGGCCGATATCAACAGCAAGTTCTTTTTTTCCCAAGGGGGCCAACGGGGACGCCCCCGACAACGACCACCTCAATTGCAGGGTGTAAGGACATGACAATGGTTTTTGAACCAGTGACGAGTAACTGTATACCCATCATTAACTTGTCAACACATATATTAAGTACCATCGAACTACAACTCCTCTCAAAGGACCTTTCATATGTTCCAGTAGCGAAAGCTTATCCGTTTAACGCTAAACTGGAGTCACATCGATTCTTCAGAAATATCTTTTTAAAGTACTTCTTTGAAATCCATTTGCCAAGCCATGGTAGAGAAACAGGGAATGACATAGCTCAGAGTAACGTGATAGAAAACATGACAGGACTTAAAGTAAAATCTAATTTCAATCCCCCTCCTCATGTGTGTCCAAAATAAATTGGCAACTTTGAAAATACTGTGACTAAACAGGTTCTCGAAGCAATAAAAAAGAAAATCTATCAGCCAGATAATATGAGCAAGGCAGAGAGAACTTGTTCGAAAAATCTAAGTGAAATTGAGGAAATAACTATAAAACCTGCTGATAAGGGTGGGGGCATAGTTATTTTGGAGACATTGAAATATGACACAGAATGCCTGTGACTTCTGAGTGATACTAACTCTTATAAAAAAAAACGGGATCAGGACCCTACTAAAAGGCTTCAAGAGGAAATCAAGAGCCTTACTGACCATGCAATAAATGAAGAATGGATCAGTGTGGAGGAAGGACGTTTCCTGAATGAAAAGATCCACAAAAGGCTGCTTCTATATACTCCCCAAAATCCATAAGGATAAAGAAAACCCACTTGGACGCCCCATTGTTTCTGCCATTGAGTCACTGCTCGAACCTCTATCAACGTATAGTGAAGTTTTTCTCAAACCTTTTGTCCTTCGTATGCCATCATATATTAAGGACACCACTGATATGATTAGGAATATGCAAGCACTTTACATCGAGTCTGATAATCTTCTAGTAACCATGGACATGTAATCCCTCTATACCTCCATACCCCAGATGAAGTGCCTGGGGGCTATAGGGGATTTCCTTGATCAATGCAATCTGCCACTTAAACCACATATTGGATTCGTACTCGAGTGCTCTCATCTGGCTATGACAGAAAACGTTTTCCTGTTTAAGAAACAATTATTTGAACAACAAAAAGGAGAGAGAATGGGGGCACTGTTTGCCCCTGATGTGGCCAATGTTTATATGGCAAACTTTGAGTCCAAGTTTATCTCTGGAACAAATAACGCACTGGCCCAACACTCAGAACATCCAGAATATGTGAGTCATTTTAAGGAATGGAGACATTACATAGATGACGTGTTTGTCATCCGAAGGGGGTCAAGCACTTCCCTGCTTGGTTTTCATAACTGACTAAATACATGTGATGTGAATATCAAACTCACCATAGAATGGAGCCAAAACCAAGTAGGCTTCCTAGATCTTATGATTAAAAAATCAGGTAACAAACTAGACACCATGCTCTACAGAAAGCCTACTGATAGAAACACCCTGCTTCACTACTCCAGTTTCCACCGCCGCAGGATTGAGGCAACATTTGCCATATGGGCAATTCTTGAGAATTCGCTGTAACTGCACGGGGAAGAAGACTTCAACACACACGCGGCACAACTGAAAGAGAGACTCAAAGAACGTGGCTATCCTAAAAAACTGGTAAAGGATAACCTTAAAAGAGCAGCCAATACGAATAGCAAAACAAGCTTGATCCCTCGTGAAAAACGGGCAAATGATAGATTGGTATGTGTTACAACATACAACCCGATCAGCAATGAAATCAAAAAGATTATCAAACATAATTGGAACCTGGTGAAATATCCAGGGAGCTTGCAAAAAAAACAATTTTTGCATTTAAAGGCAGCAGTAACATGTGGCAAGGATTGGTGCACACATAAAGATAAAAAGTGAATGAACAAACAGTTCTCAACCAATGGGGACTGCCGCCCATAATAAGGCACTATAAATGCGGGAACTGTGTAGTATGCCCTATGGTGGAAACCACATATGTGTTTAATCATAGTCATGCAAAATGGGACCTGAGGAGCCATACAAATTGCCTGACAAAGAATGTTATATATATATATCATCTCTTGTCCATATAACCTGCTATATGCAGGCAAAACCACCAGGCAAAAATAAAACAGAGAATGTGCAGGCACAGGTCTTGCATTCTGAACAAGGTAGTTGACAATCCCCTAGTTGACCATTTCACAAAAAATTATCACAAAGACAAAGAACTCAAATGGTTTGTATTACAAACCATAAAACCCAAAAGCCGTGGAGGCGATATGTCAACGGCACTCCTTAAATTAGAACAATGATGGATTTATTCTTTAGATACGGGGCGTCATGGTTTGAATATTTCCGTAAAATGGAACACTTTTATCAGTAGGTGATTGGCCATTTTATGATCTCCTTTTACAGTGGAGATAATATTAAGAGTAGCTGCCATCCCTCAGCATATTTATGTCTTCATGTGATTGTCTGAGCCATCATGCCCCCGGGTCCGTTGTGCGCACTATAAATTCAATAAAGTAAAATATTTTGCAGTTGGGTACACACAATACCTGGTAAAATGGACTACCATCTAGATCTCCCTTTGCATTAGAGAAAGTATCAAGAGTATCTGCCACCCCTCAGTACATGTTGTAGTGGGTTACACAAAATACCTGGTAAGCTGGACTACTTTCGGCTTCTGGCGAGAAATTAGGATAACTAAGCTATAATGCCATGAGCCCTTAGCACACACTACATTTCCCATGAGCCTCTTAAGATTGTATTTTTGTCATCATTGGTAGATTCTTTGTTTCCTATAGCTCACGGCACTGGCTTTATATTCACTGCTTTGTGAACATGGTAAAAATGTATTTTGGAATCATCCATAATATTTACATCAGAGTGATCTGGAGAGAACACGCCACTCCTCTTATCATGACTAGCACTCCTGGGATACAACAGGTGCCGTAACGAAGATCGTTCTTCTTTCCCGCCCTCACGATCTTGCGTGAGCATTTACTGCTGTGGACGCATATGAATGAAAACTGGAATTCTATCATCTATCTTAAGGTAAGGTCCTTGTCCACACTTGAATGAGTGCAGAGCTAGATTGATGAAATTGCGCGTTATAGTAGCAAGCTTTTGTGATGCCCATTTATTGCGTTCGGGCGCACAGGTTCACAAGCACAACCATGAGCTAGGCTAACGCTGGGTATGATGTCGCGTGATTGTGCATCAAGCCCATATCGAGGGCTGCGGAATGGATCCGCGCCGGGAACAGCACTAACAGAGAAATGCAATAGTTATTTATTTTCTTCACAACTCCCGGTACAGTATACATTTTTGTGGTAACACTGGATATTAGTTGCTTGGGAGAGAGCGACTTTTGGATCATGGTAGTAAATACCGCATCCTCGAAATTGGGATAGCAAAAGGAGCATTATGCTCTGTATCTGTAACTCTGCTGTTGTTAATAGCCTAATCAACAGGGCAATACAGGCTATTACATTACTTTGTACCCCGGCGGAATAAAACCGAAAAACCCATATATTTTCCTCTGTTTCTAGTTAATCCAACTGTGAATACAGATTGGATACGAAATCATCAATACGGCTCTGGGTTATATCCGAGATTAACAGGCTACCTGCGCGCACATATACCGACAGGATTTCCAGTGAGTATACATACTGACGCTTGATAAGAGAAAATAGAGATCAAGCACCCAATTAAAACTCTAGCAGCATCATTAGACAGAGGCCATCTAGATATACATGGACATGGTTATAATGAAATGGGGTATTCTGTGCTTTGCAAATAGGAGAATTATCCCCAAGACGCTGCTCCTCCCACACATTCGGAAGATTCATGCTGATGACTTACTACTAATGACTGACTAAACATGTGAGTACCAAAATATCTGCTGCTGTAATTTATGTACATGTGATCTTTGTTTAGCCATGAAAAAGGGCCCGATTTACATACTGTCCTTTGTTTTTTGTTGTTTTCGCTCTGTAAGATTGCCCATCACCGCTGCATTTCCAGATAGAGCCCACTGAGGATTCATCCTAGTACTTCCATACCCACCGACAACACTTGTGTAGTGGAGGTGAGTGGGAGTAAAGTAACAATGCAAGAAGTTACTGTCTTTACATTAATAGAACTTGTGAATTGGTTAAAGATGACATAGAGTTACTTAATAAGTACTTAGTTTACTATTGTTTTTTTAGATCACGTTGCTCCAACACATCCTCCTGCGAGGTAACACACAGTTGGTTGTTGACCTCTGTCCTGAGAAAGTTAGCATACATTGAAGGGCCTGAATATGATGGCTAATTCGCTATCAACCAAACCACTTGTTGAATGTTAAAATCTCCTGTAATAGATACAGAGGGACAAACTTGATAATTAGAAGGGGTTTAAGTTTATTATTGTATTGTGTTTTATGATATGGTGGCATTGCCACACTGGTTTTCTGTGTAAAACATCAGAAAGTGTATGTGTACGAATGAGTGTGAAAGAGTGTGAATGATGGGACAAAAGCTTTGAGCTTCTGTTTTAGACTTTAATTTTGAGATGTATTGATATATGATGAATTAAAATCATTTTCTGTGAATTATTGAAGCAAAAACACTCTGTCATCTTCTTTATCTATTGGTCCACTTTTTTGTTATACTGGTTGATATTTGGTAAGGTATACATCTGGTCAGTGGCAGAAGTGTAACGAAAAAAGTAGTGGAACTGTTGTCTCTGCAGGGGAGAGGGTAGGCGAAGCGTAGTGCACCATGTGACAAGTGTTGCGGCCGGGCCATTGATATAGTCACTAAGGCTCCTATGACAACTTTACACTTCCGCAGGGGCGGGAATGGACAAATCCTCTATATAGAAGTGTCGACCACTGCATCTGGTGGATACATGTCATGTGTATTATACATGGCTGCATATGAACTGTTATGGAGGAAATGATCCTGGGTGCTATCTTTGATCATGTGGTTCTGCTTTTATCAAATCATTAACTGATTAAGGTTACTAGTAACCCTGGATCACTCTTGCGTATCCTTCAGTGATGTACGATGGACAAAATGAAGCATTTATGAAAGACATTTCTCAATAATCAGTTGAGGAGATGACATCACTCAATGAGGGAAAAACACATTATTGAAATTTGTGGCATACACATGAGAACTTTATACACCACTCATCAGACTCAGGAGGGTCGGGGGAAATCTGTCTCTGATATTGAAACGGCTTTGCTGTTAAAATAAAAGACGTAGAATTTTTTCTGATGAAGTGCCTGAGGAACCATGAAACCAAACCAGGAGGAAGTGTTCATTTGCAAGGAGCTTTGGCACTGCATGAGAATGAAGGTGTGGCTAACAGAAGCAAGAAGCTGGGAGGGTGAAAGGACTGGAGATTGCAAGATGCCACTGTCTACTGTACCGCATCCAGAGCAGGGTGGTGCTGGAAATACCAGAGAACTGGGTTTGCAAAGACGAGTGACCAAAGAAGAAGCCTACGCACAGGTCTGCTACTAGCATGATCAGCAAATGTACGGAGGTAGTGAGCCAAGTCCAGCCAGAGAAACCTGGAGTCTCCGAGATGAGAGGACGAAAGCAGCTAAGCCAGAGCAAGTGCCCAACAAATGCTGTTCTAAGGAGCTAGATAAGTTTAGAATGGGATATTAGTTATTAAGGTGTATAGTTATGATCTTCTGTTCGAATGTAAGTTGTAAAATGTATGAGAGGTGTCCAGGGCTGGACAGTTTAAAATGTGTTATATATATATTCACCTTTTGTGTTGCTCTTTGTGTCTTGTATCTAATTCAGAGTTTGGGGATCGGGGTTCGCATCTGAACATTGTTTTAACAGAATAGAATCAGTTCAAGAATTCAGATTGAGTAAAGTCTTGAAAATGGGTGATGAGTTATGAGTGGTCATGTGGAATGTGAACAGTTTAAATAACATAAAAAAACGAAATAGCGTTATGGCATATTTAAATGATTTGAAATGTGATGTATGTTTCATTCAAGAGACGCACCTCATACAGGGGGAACTTGAAAGTCTAAAAAATGGATGGATTGGAAGAGTGCATGGTTCGTCATTTAATACGAGATCAAGGGGTGTAGCGATACTAATTAGGAAGAATGCACCAATAAAAGTCTTGAAACAATTCGGTGACAGCGAGGGAAGAATGATTGCACTATTAGTCAATATCCATGGATCTTAAAGTCATTTTTTGTAATATCTATGCTCCATCTGTTGATAATGGCAGATTCTTCAGAAAAGTTGCTCAAAGTATACAGAACTTGGGATGTCAACATATTGTATTGGGTGGGGATTTCAACACAGTGTTGGATCAGGGGCTGGACAGAGCAAACAGTTGGATGTACAAACAATAGAACTGAAAGATCTTTTAGAGGAACACAACTTGAAGGATGTTTGGAGGTCAGAGAATCCATTAGTTAGGAAAATATAGATTTTATTCTGGAGCACATTCAGTCTACTCCAGGTTAGATATGTTGCTTACAGCAGGTAGAATGTCAGAATGTTACGTGACAAGTAAAATCGGAAATATTGTGCTGACAGATCATGCAAACGTAGTAATGAAGTTGAAATTGGTCTTTGTCACACACAAAACAGTATACTTGGCGGTTGAATACCTCTTTGTTAGAAAATAAGGAATTGCTAGACAAACTCTTAGCTGATATAGAATCTTTTGTAGTTGAGAATTGTACAGGGGAGGTAGGTAGGGCCTGATGTGGTGTGGGATGCATTTAAGTGCACAATGAGAGGAATTCCTATTGGTTTGGCAAGTGGGCAGAAAAAGAAATTTGAAAAAAAACATAAAGAGCTAGAATTAAGAATTAAAGAACTTTCAAAAAAATTGATGTCTAATCCTGCCTCTACAGGTCAGGTGCCAAAGTTACTGAAATTAAAAAAGGAATTAAAGACACTGATAGCAGATCGTATGGAAAAGAGATACTTTAGTCAAAAATGTAATTACTTTGAGAGAGGAGAGAAATGTGATTGGTGGTTAGCTTTCAGATTAAGAAAGAGAGAATCAGAGTGTGCAATCACCTCAGTGTGAGGTTTAGATGGGAAAATCACATTCAAACCAAAAGAAATAAATGTGGTCTTTAGAACAATTTACACAGATTTATACAAAAATGAGACATATGTCAATGGAGCAGACGAAGAGTTCATGAAAGCAATTAACGTTCCAACAGTTCCAGTAGATAAAGCAAAAGCACTTGAAGGAGAGATAACACTAGATGAAGTTAGGAAAGCAATTGGTAGGCTAAGTACAGGTAGGTCTTCTGGCCCAGATGGTCTTCTGGTGGTATTTTATTAAAAATATTACCCAATTCTGCCCTAAACCTATTGGTGAGTATGTTCTTGATGTCGCTATCAAAAGGTTTGTTGCCAAAAACTACAAGACATACAATGATTTCAGTACTAAAGAGCGGTAAGGATGAGAATCTGGCCACAAGCCATAGGCCAATAAGTTTAATTAATGTTGACAATAAAATTCTGGCTAAAGTTTTACCGATGAGATTGGAGGCATTACTACCAAAGCTAATACACTAAGATCAGTCAGGGTTTGTGAAGGAAAGGAGAACTTCGAGTGATATCAGGAAACGTCTGCACACCATTTCAAAAGCAACAGATTGTCCAGAGGATTCGGTGGTCCTTTCATTCTTTTCTTTTTAAGATCTTATAAAAAATGGTTTTCGGTGCTGTAAGAGGATTCAATTCAACACTACAGCTAAGTCAACGCCTAGTCTATAATACTGAATGAAAACCCTTATTGATATATCTTTATGTCCAGTTCATGCGTTCTGGATGACTACCCCTATATAACACCCCTCTCTTGGAATCCCCCTGACCCCACTGAGCCAAGAAGTAGTTCTGTTTTGCAAGTTTAAAAGGTTTATTTGATAATTGAAACAATAGATATATATATCACACTTTATAATAAATTGATAATTGAATATCACACTTAATCTGATATGATAAAGATTAACAACGGAGAATCTGGCACTAACACGCTTCTCTATAATCAATAAGGAGTTGACATGAAATGGATAAGGTAGCAACAATACTTTTATGGTTTCAAATGAATGCAATGTGGAATGAAATGCAGTAAAGAAAATAACTTGATAGGATTTCAGCAAAGACAATGTAATCACTTTCTTGTACAATTCACCCCCCCCTTTTATGCAATGCAAGGAAATGGGAGGAAAGCACACAGTTCTCAGAAATGCAATCAATGTAATTCAGTTCAATCCCCAGCAAGCTTAAAGAAAACAGATAGGAGTTTTGAAAACACAGGCCCAAATTGCTTTGATATGTGCTGGCAATGAATTAAAAAATATGCTAAAATGCTTTTAATTCCCTTTCAGAGGTTCAGGGTGAGTGGTATCTAGTTAATATTAGTCCCGGCTCACACTAGCAATGATGCAGGGATAGTTAGCAGGTTAAACAAATTTCTGGCAAATGGAAGGCAAGCAGCAGCCGATTTTACATGTGGAGAAATTTGCAAATCGCAGTAAAATTTGCGGATGCATGTTCCGCGATTGCGGTAAAACTATAGGGGGTAGGAATGCGGTTCTTAGTGCGATTAAAAGCTTAGATTCTCAACTTTCAGATGAAAGTTACTGCAAGTCTCTAGCACAAACGGTCGCGGAGATATGAGCGATTAAATAAAGGTCGTTTTTCAGATTTGAAATTTTAAAAGCTCAAAATGACAAGTGCAGCTTGCAACTAGAAAATGACAGGTGACAGCTTTGCAAATGACAGGTGACGGTTAAGAGACAGTTCTACTTAGATTAAAATAGGATTGAATTATATGATTTTAACTAAGAGATTGGTTCTGCACAGTTTTCTAGGTACTCACACTATATTCTTGAGTGAAATGGGCCTCGCCATGGATCTGGTCAGGTTTTAAACTCGCCTCTGGTCTCTGCACTTCACAGTGATCTGGGTCAGCTCTCTCTGGTTCTCTGGTCTGGGTCTCTAGTTCTGGATAGATTGAAGTCTCTAGTTTGGCTCTCTGGAGGTTTGATGGAGGTAAAGTATGGATTTTTCCGGCAGAGCTTCCAGCGGCAGATGGATTTGAAAGTCTCTATCTGTCCTGTCTGTCTGCTTTTATGTGTTTAGAATGTGGGTGTGTTCTAGCATCACTGACCCTACCTCTCTCTCAGCTTCTAATTGGTCAAACTTCCATTTCTCATTTGATTGGGGAAGGAAGTGTGTGTCAGCGTGATGTCATTTTATGGCTTGCAGAGAGTCCACTCCTCCTGTCAACTTACACACAAATCTAGATTTGAAACAAATACATATTTGCAGAGGTACATATTGTTTTAAAATCATATGCACCCATCATGCATTACAGGAGGTATACCCTGTTCAAACTCTGCTCTTCCTGGGAGCTTGCATTCAGAAATGGCAATATTTTGCACTTTTTAACTGGTTTGCAATTCCGGACATTACCCCAAATTTACACACATGTGCGCAAGGAGTATGGACATTAGTTGATGAAGTGTCAGATTTTTCACATGCACACATTTTGAGTAATATCCTCTTTTCCGCTAAAACCCCCCTGAACATGCCACCGGGTCGAAAAACCTCTTAAAATGTGGGCAGAAAAATCACAAGAATTATGGTGTCATTTATAAAATTTTCACATGTCCGTACTATGAGTGATCCATCTTTTTAAAGTTATGTTCTGGCTCCAAAGGGGTGTGGTTTACCCTCAGCACAAGGTTGAATTTCTGGTTTTTCCAGTTCTGCCAAGCCAGCTTGCTCTCACAGGCAGTGCTCCTCCCCTTTCCTTCAGGAGGAAGCCACTTTTTACGACCATTTACGACTCCTGCCAATAAAACATTTGCCTGAGTCAGGACAGGCTTTGTTCAGAGCTCCTGTAGAACACAGGTAATTCAATCAGGGAAGTGTCATATCCCTTTTGGTGTGAGCAGCAAAAGGGCAGCTAGGCCTGGGAACACAGCTGTGACTCAAGTTTCACTCCTGATGGGGGTAGTTGCCAGGCAGAATTCAGTTCCTTAAGCCAGGTTTCAGATAAAATGTCACTTTTTGTTCCCCAGTTTCTGCATTCAAATAAAACTAAACATTTTCACATATGCAGCTAGAAGGCTGATTCTAAGTGCAAAACTATGGCATTTCAACAGTTACAAAGGCATGTGACACCAAACATAGGTCACTCATTTAATCTAAACATTTTCGATTTTAGTGTCTTTAAATCCAGTGCAACTTAAACTGCTGACTCCATAGCAGTTTTGTTATAAGCAAGAAATGAATTCCCCACAATTCTAGGTTGCATTTGGCAATCAGCATTGCCATTCCCAATGGTTTCAGACTACTGTGCGGGTAGTCCAATGGTGGTTTTAAAGCGCTTTGAAGCTAACCGGCGCTACTGTTTTTCCTTTGGCAACCCATTTCCCTCATGGCAACCCGGCCTTTCATTCTCGCACTGGTGGGTGGCAAGTGAGGCAACCATTTTGGTGTGCGCACAAACTGCGCAGCTTTCCTGGATGTCGGCGCACATGTGGGTTTTCCGCCATCTTGAATTTTCTAAGCCCACAGCACCAAATGTTGTGGCATGATAGCTTAAACGTGGGTCAGGACACCCAACAAGCCCCCCCACGCGACTGCACTTTGAATTTGAGTCGATGGGGAGTCGCGTGCCCAAGGGTTTTGACCCACGCACCGGTCTGTCCGCATAATCTTCTTCCTCTTCTGTAGATGGCACAGTTCAGCATCTTCTTCTCCATCCGGTACTGATCGATCGGTTCTCCTCGCCAGTCCTGATGGGAGTATTGGGCGGTCCACTGGGCCCATTGGATCTTCGTTCCCGGTCTCCGGATCGTCCTCCTTGGCCAGTCTCAAGGTCTTCTTTCTCCTAGGACGACAAAGGAAGAGCGGCAATACCTACTCATAGACATTTTTCCACCACTGTTGAGATGGTGGGACAGCATATGCATTTCATCATGACGAAACATTACATTCTTATTTTGATAAAAAACAGTATAACTAAGAGACAGTTTCATGCAAATCAAAATATTTTAGAGACTAGATGTGGTATGTTTTATGATTGGAACTGAATTAGTCTGAGACAGTACCCGCTAGGATTCCAGAGGATTCCTCCAGTTGTTGCAGAGTGTGCCTGGGATGGCAACATTTCAACTGGTTTATGTGGACCCACTTGTCTTCTCACTCTGCCAAAGGACCTTTGGGGATGTGGATTTTGTAGGCCACAGGGGAGATTTTGTCTATGATCTCGAATGGTCCCTTCCATGTAGGCAAAAATTTGCGCTGCTTGGCCTGGTTCCTTTGGAAGTTGTATAGATAGACCCGGTCCCCCACCTGATATTCCTTCCTGGAAGTTTTCAGGTCATAGTGGGTCTTCATGCTATCAGCTGATCTTTCTAGATTCCGCTGAGCATAAGCAAAAGCATGTTGGAGGTGTTTCCTTAAATTCTCCACATACTCATGAGTAGTGGAGGCATTTATCAGTGTCTGCTCTTGGGTCCTGTAGAGCAAATGCTGAGGAAGCACCATCTTGCGCCCAGTCATCAACTCAAATGGTGACATTTTGGTTGCAGATGAAGGGGTAGATCTGATAGCCATTAGGACCAGAGGTAATCGGATATCCCAACTTGGCCCAGAATCTGCCACAAACTTTTTTAAGATGCTCACAATTGTCCGGTTATATCTCTCTACTGCCCAAGAAGAAGCTGGTCTATAAGCAATATGCAGCTTTCTCTTGACCCCCAGTATCTCCCACATCTTTGTCATTACTTCACTGGTGAAGTGGCTACCTCTGTCTGACTCAATCCTTTGAGGTAGACCAAAACGGGAAAAGATGTGGTTAATCATCAAGGCAGCTGCAGTTTCTGCCTTGCAATTTGGGGCTGGGAGACATTCCACCCACTTGGTAAACAAGCATGTCACAGTCAACATGTACTTATTCCCCCTAGCCGAGCGAATCACAGGGCCTACAAAGTCGATTTGTAAATCTGACCATGGCAGCGTCATCCCACTCTTTTGGAGAGGCGCGCGGTGCGTGAGGGATGATGGCTGAAATTGTGCACACACAAGACACCCCTTCAAGTATTGGTCGAGGTCCTGCCCCATGTGTGGCCAGTATGCAACCTCTCTTAAGATTTCCAGTGTTGTGTGAAACCCCCTATGACCGGCGGTGGCCGCATCATGGGCGTGACTTAACATCAGGCTTCGGAATGAGGTAGGAACCACCCACTGATCGTGGCCAGCTTTGGATTTCCTTACCAACAAACCGTCTTGGATCCGGAACATTTTTGGACATTTCATCAACACTCTCAGGTCCTCTTTCCCAATGTAATCGGTATCCGTCAGGGGAAAGTTCTCAGGGTCCTCAAGGTGCTGGTAAAATTTACCAATAATTGGATCCCCCTTCTGAGCGGTAATCAAATCAGCATCAGGGGTCTCCTTACTCCATTGTGCAATTGAAAGGTCGTTGTGAGCATTTGTCTGGGACCTAGTGATGGCAGTGACCTGGATTTCCCCCAACAGGGACTCAATCTCAATTAGATCCCCTTGGATGGCCCCGGTTTTGGCCAGCTGATCAGCTAAGTCATTTCCAGTTTTGTCTGGTCCCTCTACTTTGGAATGACCCTTGATCTTTTTCCAATAGATGGTCATCTCATTCGAGGTGACCAGATCATCAATGTTTTGGATCAACTTCCCATGTTTCAAGGGTTTGTTGTTAGCACATAACATGCCTCTGGTTTTCCAATTAACCAGGTGCTCCACGAACCCGTTCCGTACATAATCCGAATCTGTGATTATGACCAGTTCGTGGAGTTGATGCTGGACAGCAGTGAGGATGGCCTGATGCACAGCCATCAATTCTGCCACCTGACTACTTCGGGGACCAATTTTGTATCCAGCGGAGGGTTCTGGGGACTCATTCACCCATGCATTCCCTACGCCGGCCACCAATTCTTTCTCCCCCTCGTTGTCAACATGGTAAGAGCATCCATCCACATAGACAGTGGGCATTCCCTCACACTTGTCCTCTTCAAAGACTTTGTGGGGGGAATTAAGGTATGCCTCCGTGTTGTCCTTGATTTTTAGACTTTCGTCCTCGAGACAGTTTTCTCTGGCACAATCATGCAAGTCAGCCAGACCTTGCGCGAGTGGACTCTTCTTGTTTTGGCCATATCTGACCTCCACAGGAAAGCCTTGCATTGACAGAATCCAGGAAGTAATTCGGGAATTACTCACATTTCCAGCCCGGATTCTGTCACTTTGGAGATATTGCAGAGGCTGGTGTGGAGTCTCCACTATGATGTGTTCCCCCTGGATAAACGGGCGGTAATTCTTCAATGCCCACACCGTTGCCAGGAGTGCCTTCTCACAATCGTTGAATTTTTCCTCCACAGAGGATAAAGTTTTGCTCGCATAGGAGATTACTTTATTGACCTTGTCATGCTTTTGGTATAATACTGCCGTCAAGCACGTATTAGAGAACCCCGTCTCCAGGAAGAACTCCTTGTTTCTGACAGGGTAAGCTAGGCAAGGCGCTTGTGAGAGGCTTCTTTTGAGTTGTTTTACTGCCTCGGATTGTTCTGGGCCCCATTCCCACTTGACCCCCCCCCTTCAGGAGATGAATCAGGGGTCTGGTGATCTCTGCGTAGCCCTCAATGAACTTTCTGCTCATTAGTTCCCGCAGAGTTGTGGGGTCTTTCAGTTTCTGAAGTGCTTCCACTTTCTTTTCCTGGGGACAGAGGCCCTGAGGAGTAATCTCATGCCCCAAGAAATTAACACGGGTTCTACACCACTGTGCTTTCTGAAAGGAAAGTTTTGCTCCGGCGGCCCTCAACTGGGTCAGAACATAATGGATCTCCGCTATGTGTTCCTCCACAGATGAACTTTTGATGAGGACATCATCTACATAAGCCAGGTTACCCCTCGCACCCAGGTCGGGCATGGCCTTATGTAGGAAAATGTTGAACTCATTACCGGAGTTAAGGTATCCGAAGGGAGTCCGGGTCCATGTGTACTGCTGGCCCCCAAAGGTAAAAGCCAGTTTGTATTGGTCCTCCCTGCTGACAGGCACGGTCCAGTATCCATTGGTCAGGTCTATTGCAGTGAATACCTGTGACCCCTGAATCTGGGCCAGCCCTTGGTCAATGTAGGGCAGAGGCCATCGGGAAGTATGGACCCGTTTGTTGAGCTCCCTGAGGTCAGCGCAGAGTCTCCACTGGCCGTTTGGCTTCAATATTCCCAGCACCGGATTATTGAAGGTGCTGTGGACTGGACGGATTATTCCCCGGGACTCAAGGTTCTTAATTATTTCAGTAAGGGACTCCATTGATGCGAGAGGCAAGCGATATTGCTTCACAAACACTGGAGTCATGCCAGGGTCCGTGGGGATTGTTGTTGTGTGGATGTCGGTGCGACCACAGTCATATGAGTCTACTGCAAAGAGATCTTGGAAATCCAAGAAAACTTGTTTCAACTTTTGCTTTTGTTCCAGAGTCACAGAGGCATCAGCTAGGTTGACTCTCTCTTCCACCATCTGCCTGAAGCCTGGAAAGACTTCTGGTTTGGCTATCTCCGCGGCCTCCTCCAGCTGGGTGGAGAAGTCCCTGGTCAGAGTGCTGATTTGGACTGGAGGCTTCAGGTGGGAAAGGCAGCCCTCATGGACCTGGAAAATCACCTCATCCCTCCTGAAGTCACCAGTCACATCTTCCTTACCATAAGGGCAAGAAGTGTACACCAGGAAGTTCCCCCCATGCCGGGTAAAAATTCTGTCTGGTGTTGCGTTGTCATCACTGTCACTGTCAAAACAGTCCTTGGGGATTGGTCCTAACAGTTAATTTCTAAGATCAATGGAGAAATGTCGGTCATCAACCGCCATTCCAATAATGGTGCCTGCGGCTAGAGTAATACTCTTTAAGTCGCTGTTATCCACCTCTATTGGAAGGGTGTCATGTTCTATGTTGACTAATAGTGTTGGGTTTACCCCCAACCCTTGCTGTTGGAGAGAAGCATTTAGATGTATGTAAGCATCAGGGTTTTTCAAATGTTGTCCTCTTTTAACTTTCACTTCCAGGGAGAATTGTCGGGTCCTTCCTGGGATGGTGACTTCCTCTTTAATCTGAATTTCAACTGCATAAGGTAGCAATTGAGCTGACCTAAATGCTTTTTCTGGATCATCAAAGCCCATGGGATTATCCGCTAATCGGGACCAAGCTTTGAAGTTTATTAGGTCCAAACTAATGGCAAAGCGATTGAGAATGTCACTGCCTAAGTAAAAGGCGGCAGGGACGTCTCGCACGACCCAACAATTATGGACAATGCTCTTGTTGCCAATGGAGATTTTGAGCATACACCTGCTTGGCAGGAGATGTTTGGAATTAGGTGCTTCCAGGTCCATTTCCCATTTGTCTATCAGTTTGAAGGTGGGAATGGCTGGATCTTTTGGGATTTGGCGGAACATGGCTTCGCTGATGAAGCTCTTACCGTTGTTCACACACACTCGAGCGAGAACAGAGTCCTTCCCATCATTTAACTGGACAGGGATGAACAACTGCTCTCCAATTTGCTGAATATCAGCCAGGCTCTGAGCTGATTTCACATCTTTCTGGACTATAGGAGTGGGAGTTTCTGATTGTGGATTAGTAAAGAATTTCAGAGTGTTTCCTTCCAGCGTGGAATACCACCTTAAACTGGAAGGAAGGTTGATTTTCAGAAACAGAGAGGACCCCCCATCACCAGTATGTTGTCCTACTGCTATTACTGTCACATCTGGAATTTGGCTATTCTGGAAGTGAAATTCTACTTGGTCAGATTTTTGTTCAACCATGTGGCATGTGCCGTTTAAACTAACATGGTTGACACTCTGTTTTAATTTTATTGGTCGGCTAGTCTGGGTCCAGAGGACCTTGTTTACACAATCTATTAGGGGTGACAACCTTCTCAGGAGGTCATTCCCTAGTAAACAAGGGGTGCCCTCTGGGGTCACAACTATGACCGGGTGTTTCAACTTATGTCGCCCAATTTTAATGTCCAAATCTGCCGTCCCCTCGACGGGAATTTCCTTCCCGTCAAAGTTCTACAGTTGTCCAGGAAGAGAGGTGAGAGGAATTTGGTAATTCTCTCCCCTTCCTGCATTCAGCTCATCAAAGGCCCTTCTGGACAGAAGGGTATCTTGAGATCCAGTGTCCACCAGTGCCAAAATTGAACCCTGTCCCTGTACTTGTACCGGGGCATAATATCTTCCCTCCTTCTCCTCAAGGGGGCACAGATAATGTACATTTTTGGACAACTGGTGGGCTAACTTTCTGGTTTTGGACATTGCTAGCGAAGAGATTTGGGCAGAATTCTGTGGAGAGTCTTGGGAATCTGAAAGAAAAATTTGGCAACTGGAGATCAGAGCCATTGTGGGTTCCCCTGGTTCCGGTTCTGGGCCGCCCCCCCCTTTTTGGAGGCAGTCACCAGGATGGGTTTGAACCAGGGGATTTTCTTGCTGTTGGTTCTGGGATGAGATAGTGGGTGGCGGTAGCTCAGTCTCCACATCTCCCCAGTCTGGATTTGCATCCCTAGGGACCCATTTTTCTTTAGGAGGAGTTCCCCCCTTTCTGAAGGAGAAGATCCTTTTCCCAGGATCCTCTGAGGATCCCTCTCCCTCAAATTGGAAGATCTGTACCTCCTCCTCAAACTGAGTCTGTTTGGGTCTTTTGTTTCTCCTACCCCCCCTCTGCTCCTTAGGAGGCAGACTTTCAGGGGCAAGAGATTTTGTTTCCGGTTCCTGGGTTTCCAGGGGCTGTTTACAAGTGAGGAAGGAAGCTTCCTCCAAGGCTTTACACCCCCCTTCCCTTTGTGCCTCCTCCCTGGGAACCGGTGAGTTATCGGGGTGCTGCCCCCGTCATTGTTCTGGAGCACCAGGTCCAGAGTTGGGTGCGTTCTGCGCCGGCACGCCCATCTGAGGGTTCTGCTGAGCCCTCAGTATGTGACCCAGATCCCGCGCCATGTTTTGAGCCTGGCGCTCTAACTGGGAAACCCGCTCAGGCTGATACGGGGCCCTGTTTTCTCCCCTGGGCTGATCCTGGGAAGGGTAGCTGTCCCTCCTCTGGTAGTACCCCTGGTTGGGAAGATTTGGGTACCCCTCCACCCTTGGCCTCCCCTCTCCCGGATTCAGTGGTCTGGGCTCAGGGAATTGGCGAAAGAAGGATGGATGGTTTTGGGGTTGAAAGTCGGGTGGATATCTGGGGAAAAAGTTCTGCCCAGGGTTTAGAGAATTTCTGCCCTCCTGTGGGAAGTTTGGAGGGAAGTTCCCTGGGTTATGTGCTTGGCTGGATCCCCCCCCTTGGGCTGGAGGAGTCCACACATAACCCAGGATGGGTCGATTTCCCTTGTAACGGGGACTTACATAATCAGGAGAGCGAGGGACCCCATTTGTGGGGCTGCCTCCTTGGCTCCCTGTCTGTGACTGGCCCGAAGACCTTCTGGGCCTAGCATTATTAGGTGCAGGTAGGTTTTTAGGCCCCCCATCTCCAAATCCAAAACGGGGGTGACCTTTACCTCTGCCACCTTGGCAGCAGCAGGGGTGCTGTTGGCTTTGGGGTTTTTCTGGGCATTACTTTTGCTATCTACCGGTTTCTGCACCTCATAGATCCGGGTAGCCTGTTCAATGACCCAGTCTAAGGATCTTTTCTCGTGAAAATCCCTCACGAGCTGGATCATGATGTATTTGGGCAAGGCATGGAAAAACGTATTAATAAATTCCCTGCTATCCGTGCGCACCCTTCTTGTGGTCTGTGCAAAAGCCCGCTTTAACTCCTGCACAAATTCTTGTGGGGCCTGATCCTCCCCACATTGCAAATTGTAGGCTGCCTTGCGAGCCTCTTGAGGATTTCTGTGAACAGAAAAATGTTTCAAGATGGCCGCCTTATAGGTGGACCATCTTAAATGATTTTGGTCCTCCAGCCCCGCAAAGAAACTGGAGTATTCCGGGGAGAAGGTCCACTTTACATATTGAATACAGCTTTGGCTGTCCTTCAAATGGAAAGTCTCCATCATTTGTTCAAACAACTCTAAGTGCTCCCAAACAGAATACTTAGCGTTCTTATGGTAAGGCGTGATGATGCTCCTGATCGCCTTAATCTGCTTTAAGGGGTCCTTAAGCAAGGCCCTTTTTGCCTTATTGGCCTTTTTGGTTCGGGTAACCCTTGTCCATTCGTCCTCGGACTCAGAGGCACTGCTCCCAGAGGTTCCCGTCTGTTCTTCCAGGTTTTCCCGGATTCTGCGAGCCTGGGAATGGCTGGCAGAATGTGGGGACCTGGTCTCCTGTGTCCTGCGCAGTTCAGAGGAGTCTTCAGATTCCTCCTTGCTGCCAGGATTTGATGGGTACCCCCTCCACTGACCTAACTGGGCAGAGGTTTTCAGGATGCCCTTAATGGGCCTACTCTCCTGGGGTTCCCCATTGAACTGTACTGTACTTGGGTGCCCATACCCGGATGCCCACCCCTCCATTCCTAAGTGGTACTGGCCTATGAGCCCCATACTCTTAGCTGGATAGTAATCTGCCATCCCTGTGGCCCTGTGCTCATGTGCGCCAGGGGACATGGGGGTGGTAGAGTCCAGGGACTGGGGGAGATGAAGGCCCCTGGTGGTAGGGCTCCTGCGGTTATGGTCAGGAATCTTTCTTTCCCAGCGGACCTCATCTCTATCCGCCCCTGCTCCCTGTTGCAATGCAAGAGCCTGCATTTGTGCTTTCAGTTCCTCTGTTAAGGCCTTACTCGACTCTATCAGTTTCTCCTGCATCGCTACCTGTTGCTGGAGCCTCTCATTGTGCTGGCAGAGAGCCTCATTTTCCCTCTGTGCTTCCTGATTGGTCCTGGAGCACTGGGCCAGTCTTTGCTGCAAGAGGGTTACCTCCTGATTCCCCTCCCTACTGGCCTGCTCCTTTCTTGCCAGAGCATCTTCCACCCTTCTGGTGTGCTCTAACAAGTTTGCATGCTCTTTTTGGAGATCACCCAGCCCCTGGAGGGCCAAGTGATTTTCTTCCGTTTTTCTTTTTAACTGGCAGACTTCCTGGCCTAAGGTGTCCCTTTCCTGAGTAAGAGCCTGCATCTGTGCCGCCAGGTCATCCCTCTGCCTTTGAAGGGCACCAGCTTTCCGGCGCTCTTCATCAAACTCTGCCTGGGTATCCAGGTCTTTCAGAATCAGTTTATTGCTTTCTGCCTTTTCCCTATCTAGGTGGCCTTGCAGGGTGACTACCTGCTCAGCACATGCCCTGTTAAAGTCCAGTTGTTGCTCCAGGTTTTTCTGGCTTTGCAGTAGGGAGTCCAAACCTTCTTGGTGTTCCTTCTGCAAGGCCAGAAATCTGGTATCCTGTTCTGACTTTTCCTTTTGCAGCACATCCATATCCTCCTTTATTTTAGTGATGTACAGTCTGGTCTCATTTTCTGACTCCTGGCTTCTGTGCAGCCTTTGCTCAGAAGAGTCCAGATCAGATTGGGCCTTCTCTAACGCCATCTGTTGCCTTTTTGCCAAATCATGGCCTTCAGCACATTTATTCTGTATGGCTCCCATATATAAATATAAATATGCCGCTATCCTAACAATCTTGTCGTGTTCATCTTTGGCCTTAGGAGCCATATATAGTTCACTCAGGGCCACATGTAATGGACCCTGATCTCTCCATAAGTCTGACCCTGTTTCAGTGACCTGTCGCGTGATGGCCTGCAACCAGGCATCCTGGCCCTGCTCAGCCCATTCACCTCTCACAAATAGTTTATGTAAGAAGTGCTCTCTGGCTATTTTCATATCTACCAAGGTCGTCATTCTAGAGATTGTTCTCTGTCCTGACTTACAGAAGTTAGTATTTTATTTTTGCAGAACAGAACTTTTCTTGGAGTGTCCCTTTTGAGGAATGCTTCACAGCGTAATGCAGCATGGTGATCCGACCGGATGTATGTATCCCGTCAGTTAGCACACTGTATTAAGCTGCACAAGTGGTAAATCTAACCCAACGTCTCGGCTCGAGCCCCCAATTTGTAAGAGGATTCAATTCAACACTACAGCTAAGTCAACGCCTAGTCTATAATACTGAATGAAAACCCTTATTGATATATCTTTATGTCCAGTTCATGCGTTCTGGATGACTACCCCTATGTAACACCCCTCTCTTGGAATCCCCCTGACCCACTGAGCCAAGAAGTAGTTCTGTTTTGCAAGTTTAAAAGGTTTATTTGATAATTTAAACAATAGATATATATATCACACTTTATAATAAATTGATAATTGAATATCACACTTAATCTGATATGATAAAGATTAACAACGGAGAATCTGGCACTAACACGCTTCTCTATAATCAATAAGGAGTTGACATGAAATGGATAAGGTAGCAACAATACTTTTATGGTTTCAAATGAATGCAATGTGGAATGAAATGCAGTAAAGAAAATAACTTGATAGGATTTCAGCAAAGACAATGTAATCACTTTCTTGTACAATTCACCCCCCCCCCTTTTATGCAATGCAGGGAAATGGGAGGAAAGCACACAGTTCTCAGAAATGCAATCAATGTAATTCAGTTCAATCCCCAGCAAGCTTAAAGAAAACAGATAGGAGTTTTGAAAACACAGGCCCAAATTGCTTTGATATGTGCTGGCAATGAATTAAAAAATATGCTAAAATGCTTTTAATTCCCTTTCAGAGGTTCAGGGTGAGTGGTATCTAGTTAATATTAGTCCCGGCTCACACTAGCAATGATGCAGGGATAGTTAGCAGGTTAAACGAATTTCTGGCAAATGGAAGGCAAGCAGCAGCCGATTTTACATGTGGAGAAATTTGCAAATCGCAGTAAAATTCGCGGATGCATGTTCCGCGATTGCGGTAAAACTATAGGGGGTAGGAATGCGGTTCTTAGTGCGATTAAAAGCTTAGATTCTCAACTTTCAGATGAAAGTTACTGCAAGTCTCTAGCACAAACGGTCGCGGAGATATGAGCGATTAAATAAAGGTCGTTTTTCAGATTTGAAATTTTAAAAGCTCAAAATGACAAGTGCAGCTTGCAACTAGAAAATGACAGGTGACAGCTTTGCAAATGACAGGTGACGGTTAAGAGACAGTTCTACTTAGATTAAAATAGGATTGAATTATATGATTTTAACTAAGAGATTGGTTCTGCACAGTTTTCTAGGTACTCACACTATATTCTTGAGTGAAATGGGCCTCGCCATGGATCTGGTCAGGTTTTAAGCTCGCCTCTGGTCTCTGCACTTCACAGTGATCTGGGTCAGCTCTCTCTGGTTCTCTGGTCTGGGTCTCTAGTTCTGGATAGATTGAAGTCTCTAGTTTGGCTCTCTGGAGGTTTGATGGAGGTAAAGTATGGATTTTTCCGGCAGAGCTTCCAGCGGCAGATGGATTTGAAAGTCTCTATCTGTCCTGTCTGTCTGCTTTTATGTGTTTAGAATGTGGGTGTGTTCTAGCATCACTGACCCTACCTCTCTCTCAGCTTCTAATTGGTCAAACTTCCATTTCTCATTTGATTGGGGAAGGAAGTGTGTGTCAGCGTGATGTCATTTTATGGCTTGCAGAGAGTCCACTCCTCCTGTCAACTTACACACAAATCTAGATTTGAAACAAATACATATTTGCAGAGGTACATATTGTTTTAAAATCATATGCACCCATCATGCATTACAGGAGGTATACCCTGTTCAAACTCTGCTCTTCCTGGGAGCTTGCATTCAGAAATGGCAATATTTTGCACTTTTTAACTGGTTTGCAATTCCGGACATTACCCCAAATTTACACACATGTGCGCAAGGAGTATGGACATTAGTTGATGAAGTGTCAGATTTTTCACATGCACACATTTTGAGTAATATCCTCTTTTCCGCTAAAACCCCCCTGAACATGCCACCGGGTCGAAAAACCTCTTAAAATGTGGGCAGAAAAATCACAAGAATTATGGTGTCATTTATAAAATTTTCACATGTCCGTACTATGAGTGATCCATCTTTTTAAAGTTATGTTCTGGCTCCAAAGGGGTGTGGTTTACCCTCAGCACAAGGTTGAATTTCTGGTTTTTCCAGTTCTGCCAAGCCAGCTTGCTCTCACAGGCAGTGCTCCTCCCCTTTCCTTCAGGAGGAAGCCACTTTTTACGACCATTTACGACTCCTGCCAATAAAACATTTGCCTGAGTCAGGACAGGCTTTGTTCAGAGCTCCTGTAGAGCACAGGTAATTCAATCAGGGAAGTGTCATATCCCTTTTGGTGTGAGCAGCAAAAGGGCAGCTAGGCCTGGGAACACAGCTGTGACTCAAGTTTCACTCCTGATGGGGGTAGTTGCCAGGCAGAATTCAGTTCCTTAAGCCAGGTTTCAGATAAAATGTCACTTTTTGTTCCCCAGTTTCTGCATTCAAATAAAACTAAACATTTTCACATATGCAGCTAGAAGGCTGATTCTAAGTGCAAAACTATGGCATTTCAACAGTTACAAAGGCATGTGACACCAAACATAGGTCACTCATTTAATCTAAACATTTTCGATTTTAGTGTCTTTAAATCCAGTGCAACTTAAACTGCTGACTCCATAGCAGTTTTGTTATAAGCAAGAACTGAATTCCCCACAATTCTAGGTTGCATTTGGCAATCAGCATTGCCATTCCCAATGGTTTCAGACTACTGTGCGGGTAGTCCAATGGTGGTTTTAAAGCGCTTTGAAGCTAACCGGCGCTACTGTTTTTCCTTTGGCAACCCATTTCCCTCATGGCAACCCGGCCTTTCATTCTCGCACTGGTGGGTGGCAAGTGAGGCAACCATTTTGGTGTGCGCACAAACTGCGCAGCTTTCCTGGATGTCGGCGCACATGTGGGTTTTCCGCCATCTTGAATTTTCTAAGCCCACAGCACCAAATGTTGTGGCATGATAGCTTAAACGTGGGTCAGGACACCCAACAGTGCCCAATTTAGGTCCTCGGTTAAGTTAATCTACACCTGTCCAACTGCTGATGTCAAAACAAATGGCCAAAGATCAGAACCTTTCAATTTGGAGCGAGGTACAAGACAAGGTGGCCCACTTTCACCATTGCTATTTGTTATTGTAATTGAATCTCTGGCAATTGCTCTCTGATCTAATATAGGTATACAAGGTGTGAGATGCTGGCGTTTACAGCAAAAAGTTTGGCTATACGCCGATGATTTACTCTTGGTGTTAAGTAATCTAAAACAGTCTCTTCCAATACTTATGGAAATCCTATCAACTTTCAATCGCTGCTCAGGTTATAAAATTAACTGGGCCAAATCAGAGGACCTCCCCCTAGTACACTTCTGTGACAAAAAGTTTGTCACGCAATTGGGATTTATATGGTGTGCTGAGAAGCTGTTATATTTAGGAGTACGGTCCGGATAACACCAGTAATTAGCGATTTCATTAAAGAGAATATGAATATGGTCTGCTCTGCATTTAAACTAGACATTGAGAGGTGGAGACAACTTCACCTATCCCTTTGGGGGAAGGTGAATGCCTTGAAATGGTTTCGACCCCAAGAATAAACTATGTTTTAAGCATGATACCACTAGATATCGAGAAAAGATATTGGACAGAGAAGGACAGGATCATTCAGGGCTTCCTGTGGGATCATAAGCCACAATGTTTACAGTTAAGAAAATTGCAGTTACCCTTCATAAAAGGTGGTTTGGGTGTACCGAATTTTAGGGCATATCATTTGGCTTTTGTATCACAATTCATAGTTGAATTTCTAGAACTTGAACCAAAGGAGTGGGTGCTTGCTGAAACTAGTTTTCACGGACCACTCACACCTAAAGCAATGTTGACGACTGTAACTAGAACAGGTGGAATAAAATATCCCATAACTCGAAACATAATGAACACCTGGCAGAAGCTGAATGGTTACCTTGGAATCAATGACATGAGAGAACCAGGAGCCTCAATCCGGATGAATCCAAAGATCAAAATAGAAGGGAAAGTTATTTTTTGGCATGGGTGATTCCTTTGCGGGGTGAAATGGATAGGAGACCTTTACAAGAATGGACAATGGAAGACATGTAAAGAAATTCAATCTACCTTCAATATTCCAAATGTCTGTGGTTCAGACTATCGGAAAATAAAAAAAGGTATAGGAGTAATTGAAGTAGATGAAGGGTTAAATCTGGACCTGTTCAGAAAGGTTCAAAAACCAGGTGAGAGTGGATTGGCCAGCTGTGTGTATGGAATGATTGTGACTGCATACAAGGGAAATTATTTATTGACGGATTGGAAGCGAGATCAATGAAAATGAGTGGTCTCATATGTGCACAAATGTCAAGTTATACTCTCTGGGGTTAACAGAGAGATCACGTCAGATCAAGCTACTGAACAGGGTCTTTTGGAAAAGGGAGGCATGAGTGATAATTCAGATTGTTGGAGTTGCGTACAGGAGTCTGGAATGCTGGAGCATATGTTGTGGGACTGCACAAGAGTGAGAGTTTTTGGTTAGAGTATGATAATATCTGTGAGAAGGTGCTAGGTGAAAGACTAAAATACGATTTCAAGATACTGATATTGGGAAGTGATGTGATGTTAGAAGATCTGACTATTTGTCAGAGGAAATATTTCTTCAGAGGTGCTATGACGGGGAAAAAAAAGAATCCTGAGAGGATGGAAGTCAGCAGATTCTGTTGATATCTCTAAGTGGCTTATTGAAATGCATAATTTGGCCGAAATTGAAAGAATGCTTTACCGAAGAGACAAAAATCTAGCGATATTTGAAAAGATTTGGGGGAAATTTCTTGCATTATACCGAGCAACTGTATAAAATGTGAACCTTCATCATTGGGGGTGGGGGTGGGACAGGATTTGATTTTCACTGTATTAATATTATAGGATGGGTGTTATATGTATTTGTGAATATGTATTACTTCGTATATATTTTAAAAGAAAAATAAAATTTTCAAAAATAAAATGCTGCCATAGTCTGAGGAGGTGGGGAAGCGGCCGGCAAAGAGAATTGATGAGATGAAACAGATGGGGAGCCGGTTACAGACACTGTGTAGAACTCAGGCTACGAGTAGGGGCTGGACAAGGAGGCCTGATACCCTTCAATCTGAGACAGAGGAACAACTGAAAAAGTGGATGAGAGGGAGTTTCCAATATGAAAACATGGGCCTTGGAATGAGGAAGCCGGATAATCTGGTCCAGGAGGGAGCTGATGCACATTGGGAGATGACGTCCATCTCCTCATTAGTTCGGAAGGAGCTGCTGTAAATCCTGAAGTCAGGGGTGTGGAATACAAATCCACTGTGGGGGGAGAGCTCACACGTCCCAGCACCTCGGCAGAAGAGGTTGTGCATTCTGGACGGAGGAAGTGGAAGTAAAGTGCATTTGGCAAGTGAAGGCGCCCTTCCCAGTGATTCTAAACGAGAGTTTGCAGAGCCTGAAGTGATGCTGCGTTCTGCTAATATGGATAACCCAAGGTGACCACTTTCACATTGCATCTGCCAATTGGCAGGATATTTATTTGCTTTCAAGGACAGTATCTTGGACACTTCATGTTCTTACACCAGATTAAATGCTTTAGTGCTGTGAGTCCTTCTGTGACCTTTGGTGCGCTATGATATTTTTGTATGCTTATCTTAAATCTAAACATCGCTGGCAATCTACGGAAAGAAATGTAACAATTCAGATACTAACAGTAATACATTAAAAAATAGAGCCATGATTGAAGAGAGCATCTAACTCAAGGGCTGGGCCAGGAAGCAGTAATGTTAGAGGGGTTACCCATACCATTGAAGTGGCAGCCTTAACAGTGTGTTATAACCAAAATCATGGACATTTTCTTAAATAGTGTGCTGTTTCGCATACATAATTGCATTACGGCCTGTTCAAATACAGTGCAAAGGTTATTGTGACTTTGCGCATGCACAAATGAGTGTTGCTCCACCCCTTGGTCAGCACGTTTGCGATCATTTATGCACGTATGCACTCATGCCTGAACACACAGATAATAACGTGCATTCATCAGGTCATGATTTATATTAAAATCATGTTATCGTCCCCAGGATGTATTTATAGTATACTTTCCTGATTAGTTCTCTTGCTGAAAGTCCTGCATGGTTTTGGGCTACTGCTATTAACAGCTGCCTATTCACACCTGCGCCTGGAGACCTGGATGGCAGTTGCATCCTGCATATTATCACACCATCTTGCAGGTCTGTCAGCCAATCGAAGGACCTCTTATGTCTTTCTGTGCATCGGCGATAGAATGAAGAACCGTGTCCTCCAGTGGAGCTCCAGCGGAGGGCTGCTCAGAACGCCGTCCCTTTCACTCGATGGACACCTCTGCTGCAGTGCGTTCAGTGGCAGCAAACGCTATACAGGGGGTCAAGTGTGTAGGGAGGGTGGAGGTCAAGTGTGTGGGGAGGGTGCGGGGGGGGCGGGGGTCAAGTGTGTGGGGAGGGTGGGGGTGCGGGGGGCTCGTCAACAAACGTAATGTAATGCAACGTTGCCAGAAATGAACATAGCAAGGTGAAATATGCACATTTCTTTTCATATCCACCCACATTGCACAGGACAAATGGCATTTGCCTTTAATAAAATCAACACACAAACAAAACCAAGGGAGGATATTTTCTTCTAAAAGTGTTTTTAAAAACATTAAAAGGTGTGCATGTTTTAAACTCCAAGAACCAATACAAATGTTTTCCTTGGAACTTGCAGTACCGAAATGGGACATTTCACCTTTAGTTATTTGTTATTTTTCATCAGGTTATAAAGTGCAGTGGTGAAGAGACCCGCCTCCAAGCCTGGCCGCTTCCTTTCGATCCCTGGGATCGGTTTTGATTTATAAAATCAAAGAGGACTTTCAGTGTTTCTCATTTTAGCTGGGGGGGGGACTGAGTCCACCCTCTGAAAAAAGTGGGTGGACTCCGTCCACCCGCGTGTGCCCTCGACTTGAGCCCTGCTTGGCAATGCCTTTGCAAAACCGGAGTTCAGATTCCTCAAGGAAGTCCGGACAGTGCCATTTGGGAAGTTCATCCTGTCTGACCTTCAGAACCGCCCATAACGACTCATGAATGGGCCTCTTGCCATTTAAATCTGAAGACCTCATTGTTTAACTCCTTGCCAGGGACAATGTAAAGATCACGTGCGAAAGGTTAACGTCGTTTTGTTTTTCAAAAATGTTACTTTCGCGTTCACCTTAGAGCAGTGCTGGTTCATGACGTTAATAAACGTTCATAGAATTGTTACTACTGGGCATGCATACGTCCTGTACTGTGCATGTATAACATAATGCTATTAACATACGTGTAATTCTCCGACGCACACTAGCCCCCAAAAAAGGCAGTTACGCGTATACGCGAAGGTATGTGACGGAGCAAATGCTTGGCGTCTTTCTTCTCAGCCCACACGCAGAGCCGGCCCTAGGATTTGCAGGGCTCTGGGTGGTAAAGATATGTGGAGAGGAGCTCATTTGCATATTCGATTACGTCACGAATATGTATGTAATAGTGGATGTGTTCATGTGAAGTTTCATAAAAAGAAGTCGCCAGGTGTAACCCAAGAGGCAAATAAGCTAATATGTCATTTTTATGAAATGTCACAACTAATGATTACATTGCTGGCAATATCAGGAGTATGGCTTATTTGGAAATGCAGCTGTGTGAGCTCAATCCGCTCTAGAGATTTCTGATTTTGGCAGACAAGGAAAGATGAGAAAATGATTTGCCAAGGAGCATACGCTTTGGTAAACTGGAAAAGCCAGATTGGAGGCCATTTTGGATCTCAGGCACTTGGACACACAGCGACCTAGCTGTTCTTGCTAGAAATATGGTTTGCCACAGGACCTTTTTCAACTTTGGTTTAAAAACTGCATGTGACGTTGGCATGCATTGAACAAAAAAAAATGTGATTGTGTTCTCCTGACTAAAGTAAACTGTTGTGTTTATAGAGGTTTCTCGATTCCTTTTATTTTGGTGCTGCATGGCATTTGGTGATACTGTCCAAAGCAGCAATAGGCTTTTTAATTGAGAACTACAGATGAGTTTTATTTTGAATGAATCTCCAGGTCATGGGTTGATGATTTTGAGCTACACACCTATAGAATATCCCCTGCTGTGCCCGCAGGTTTCCATGGATGTCACGGCAGGGATTTGGCCCGTGGCAGGCAGGGCAAAGAATGGTGGGATTTATCAGACCCTAGTTATTTGTGTTCCGTATGTATCTGGCTATAATGTGCTAAGGAGAAATATGCTTTTAAATCAGAACTACAGATGAGGATTACTTTGAGTGAATCGCCAAGCAATGCTTTTATTTTTTTAAGCTCCTTACTTGAATGTCTCCTACTGTGACCGCAGGATTGAAGGGTGTCAGGGGAAGGATTCGGCCTAGGGTGGACAGGGCAAAGTCTAGTGCGATGAAAGCAGACCGCATTTGCAGTGGGAGAGTTAGCCTTTGCAAAGGGCTTCACGTGTGAACAGTCAGAATGGCTAAAGACCGAACAACGCTGTGGGCTGATTCACATACATACAGGAAGTGAACACATCTTAAAGTGAAATCTGCAGATGGAATTCAGTTAGAAGGAAGTGCACAGGACAAATTAGCAAAATTCATCGTCACCACCCGAGAAATAACCCAAGAAACAAGATTGTCTTGTCACATTGCCAGCAAAGTGTAAAAGATGTGCACCTTTTAAACCCAACAATCTATATTGAAATATTCCTTGCAAAGACAAATCCTAAATGATATATGTTATGACATTAATAGCGCGCCTATACAGAAATGTTTGATGGTGCGAAGAGGCAAGGGAGGGGAACAAAGGGAAGACAGAACTACGATCTTACTAGGTCAAGTGACATTGAGATCGTGCAAGTGCAGGGAAGGGGAAAAGTGCTGGGGGAAAGGGGAGGAGGAGCAAGTGCAAGACATAGGGTCAAAACATTTCGGAAAACAAGAAGTGCGGCCAGCAGGTGGCAGTGCAGACGCAGTGAAAGTACAGGACATGCCCTGATGACATTTTCATGAGGTTTTACAGGCGTCTGCCCTGGGAATGTGATGACCTGGGATCAAGTGCTGATGGGCGAACACCCAAGCAAACAGACCTGTCTTTAGTTATTTATTTAATGCATTTGTTAATACGCCCAAACCCGGAGGTATCACGGCGTAAGTTCCAGCAAGACGGGTTGCTTGCTGATTACATTAAAGGAGGAAACATATATAATACAATGGTAGGTACAATTTGAATGTCTTATAATGCAGACCTCAAAATAACCCAGTGGGGACGGCATTCGCCCACTGGAAAAAGTGGGCAGACACTGCCCACCCTTGTGCACCCTTTCGACATGTGCCTTGACAATCATCACAGGGCCAAGTCCAGGGAAACACCCTCTCCAGTGTCCAGGCCGGCAATTTCTCTTCCCACATCCTTGGCGAATGATCATGACTGACGTGCTCTTGCCTCCTTTTCCCTCCTGATCGCGATGTTTGCATTTCAACAATAGTCTATTTTATAGAGGTGACTTAAAAAGCACACAAGTTATAGTACAGTTCTCAGACAAATATATACATATTTAAAGAACTATTCTAAACAAAAAGTGTATGATTACGGAGTTGGCTTCCCCCATCTTGAATGGAAGACTTCTAATACCCGAATGCAGTTCATCAGAAGGCTAAAATACTGCCTGTGAGTTTTTTAAATGTACTTTCAAGACTAACATTCAGAACAAAAATGTGTGGCACAGTAGCCTGATTGTTTGATAAAGGCCTGCTTCATAAAGGATAAGGGGAAAGTGTGACTTTCAACGAAAACAATATGCCTTTTGGTGTTTTATATAAGAACACATGAACATGAGGGTGATATTTTAAAAAAACTGCATAGCATGCTTCAACTGTCAAGGATGAAGACATTCAGTTAGGTGACACAATGGTGCTCTGGGTGTGTTTTCCGAATAAAAATGCCCATTTTGCAGTTCTTTCAACCACAACATTAGAAGAACTGCTATTTAAATGAACTATAACTTGTTAATAGCGTCCACTTTCAATGCTGTGCAATGCAAAGGCAGTGATAGGTTGTATTTGCGAGCCCCCAGTCAAACCTGCCATGCAGCACCTGATGGGCCTGTGCCGCCAACGGGGAAAGGGCGGGCCACACTGGGAGGGACAAAAAAGCAGTCTGGGGGTACAGCTCAGCCCCTCTTAAAAACCATAACCGCGCAGCCAGGTGCGATGGCACAGATGTTCATGCCTTGGGTCGTCCCTGCCCACAGCTGCCTCTGGTTCAATGTGTCATGTTCCCACCCTTTATTCAATATTACACTCTTTCTTCCAAGCTAGGGTTGTAGTTTTAAAAACCATTTGGACTTTCACACAAGAAACAACTTTTACAAAAATGTTCCAAATCTAAAATAAGTAGCTTTGTCATTTGGGACTTGAATAGTTTACTATGAATACATATTAAACCACAATTGAAACCACAAATGTATGTGCTTTGTGGCCACTACGTCTGGCAATAAAAGTCTATACAAAGCAACAATCAAATAAATAAATTAATAAATAAATTAGTACATAAATAAATAAATAAGCACAACTAAATAAAATTGTATAAAACACTTTATAAATGCACTTTGCCCTTAATGTAGCATTACGCCCACTTAAGAGGGCTGTCTTGGCCAGTAGCCAGAGCAAAGTTAGTCCAGAGCAAAACCAGTGATGGCTCAGGGCTGTTATCGCTTTTGCCAGGACTCAAAGCTGGGTTTAACAAAATCACTACCCGGCAATACATTCTGGTGATGGTACTAGGGGCTACGGGGTATGTCCTGGGATATCTGAGGAAGGAGTGAAATTGAAGGCAATGACACAGTCCAGAGAGTGCAAAAAGGTACAGAGCAGTTTGGAGAGGACAGTTGAGTGGGAAACAGCAGGGAATGGCTTCTGGAAGGGGCAGTGACAGGTACGACGGGATCGTGAGCAATGCCGCGAAGGGATGATGCTTGTGAAGGTGTACACTAAGGGGAGGGAACATGGGTAACATCGGTGGATGCAGACTACGTTCAAAGGCTCCTGATTGGCAGCTGCCATCCTCCAGGAAGTTACTGCAAAATATGCTTCTCTGGGAGGAGTGGCGGGCTGTGTGTGGGGTACACACACGAGTAGACCAATGCTTCACAGAGGGACGTGGCCAAGGATGGACATGTTCTGCGGCAGTCTTTCCTTGGCCCTCACTTGGTGCAGGCCAAGTCCAGGAGAAGTGCAAGGCAAGCCTTCAGACCCCCCATGGAAAGTGATTTCACGCAAGGTTTGACACAGCGAAAGATCCAAACGTGTGTCAGTTGACCTGCGAAATTACTGACAATAAAGGAACTGAACATGAAATGGGTCAGAAAAAGTTGATTAAAATCCAAAACAAAGTAATGGAAATTCAATAATTAAGTAATACCATACACTTGGACCAAAATAAACACGTTCACTCTAATCACATTTCCAAGAATGACTGAAGTACAATCTAAAGCAACAGATGCAAGGTGCAAAACATTTTAATAAAATAAAATATGGCCCTTTTTGCTGAAAAAGCTTAAAATAAAAAGATGTGTTTATGGCATTCATAAATTGCCAGTAATACATCTTTTACAAGTAGAACACCCACCCACAAACAGCGAGAGCTGGCCTAACTTGCTCCAAATTTAAGTTATGGTACTGATTGTAATGTTCATTTTTAATTCTTGAGCATAATATTCAGTGTTAAACAACACTACAGCACAATTATGCAGTGGGATTAATAGTGAGAATCAGTTACAAAAGGAACTGCCTACACAAGGAAACAGACAGGTGATAATACAGTCAGTAGCAAAATACACGAGGTGGTGGATAGAAGGTTTACAATTAATCTTAACCTCTGGCATTGCTCTATGCAACCCTCCAGACCATTGTTCTTCACCAACCAAGCCATTACAAAAGAAGAAAGACTATATGCAAACCAGGGGGCAGTCCAGCCCAAGCTGCTAGGTCACATCCTTCTGCATGAGACCAAAGGCATGTTTCGGCCTTGTTCGGCCTCATCATATGAGGAGTAGCTTAGGTATCTAGTTGCAGCAGGCACAGGACCCATATCTGGGCATACCCGTTCCACTGAGGGTGTCTATAGCTAAACACAAGAGATGATGGCTGGAACTAAGAATTAATCTTAACCCCTGGCTTTGCTCTGGGCAACCCTCCAGACCATAGTTCTTTGCCTGCCAAGCCATTACAGAAGGCGAAAGACATATGCAAATCAGGCTTGGCCCCATCAATAAAGGGGCAGTCCAGCCCGAACTGCTAGGTCACATCCCTAAGGAGAGTTGAGTGAGCAGGAGAGAACAACTCTCTCTAGGACTGGAGGATAAGGATCCTTCCCTGAAGATCTAGGGCTTAGCCTTACTGTACTAGGGCAGCCTACCAGTGTAAGTCTTCTTGATCCCACTACTGACACCAACTGTCACAGGGATACCTGAAACCAAGAAGTATGCCAAAACCAAAGATACAAGTTAACTATTTGATTTAGGTGAATGATTACAAAAGGGGCCATCTTGGTATTTTCTTAAACTAATTGTTCTCCTCTTGAGTTTAACTCATCTTCTCTGCATCTGGAAGGCACCAATATGTTTTCTCACAGCCACCCTGGGGTTTCAGGCTTTTCCCTTTTCAGACTCTTGCATGTTCAATAGGTGTTCTGTTACTGCTTCTTAGTATGAAGATGTGTCAGATATTAGAGTTTCAGTAAATCTTTGTTTAGGCAATGGACTAAATGTGGCGTTTCTGGGATCACATACCAAATGACTGATCCTAGAGTGTAGTCTTTTTTGAAGATGGGTCAGCAGGTATAGCCATTGGGGAGAGCTAAAGAGGGATCATTTTAGACCTGTCCTGAACAGGAACCCTTTTGCTTCTTCTCATCTCACCTTTCTGATCATTCCTCTTTCCATCACTCGGTCCTGCCCAGAGCCAACCTATCTGGCCACAACCTTCTTATTAATAAAGTCTACTCTCCTCCTTTTCCTCAATCTTTCTCTCACTGCCTGTTATCACCTCCTCTATAGCACCTCCACCTTCTCTAGAGATTACCTCTTCGCTAGCACCATTCTTGCTTGTTTTTACCACCTCCTCTTCCACTGCACCTCCTTCACTTCCTTAATGTTACCAGCTACATCCCATCAGTTCACCCACCACCTTCTGACATTGCCTTCTCCTCTGCCTGTGTTCCACATTCACCTCCTAATAGTGGCAACTGCTCAGTTTCTGTGTCATGTTCAACATCAGGTTGTACTACTTCTTCCACCTCTGTACCACCTTCTCCATTTGATGTTACCATATCCTACACTGTTTCACCTTCAAAACCTAATTTACCACATGTTTCACTATATGTTTTCCACTCAATTGTACCACCTTCTTCACTATAGCTTCACTGCGTGATGTTATCTTCTCTACCATACCTTTTCCAACTGATTTTACATCCTCCTCCACTATACCTTTTCTACCTGATGTTACAACCTCCTCTACAACACCTTTCCCACTTACAGTTACTACCTGCTCCTGCTCCCTTTCTATTACCGCCTCTTTTTTTAGTCTTTTAGGTCTCACCACTCCCTCCTGCTCTCTACTGTCACCATCTTTCCAACCTCCTTCATCTCCCAAGCCACTGTTTTCTCCAACTCTCCAAACTCCAGCCAACACAAAACACGATTTTCGGGCTTCTGCAAGCCACACTTACAGCCTGAGTTTCTGGGTTGTATAGTGATCTCCCAGGTGGTGAGTGGCTGCACCTCTATCCGTTATTTGGGACATACTTGTATTAGCTGCTGCTCCAGATTGCGCCTGACCTCACTTCAGGCCTACGCGCTGGAGCAAGAATTAATCTGGACTGTTCACCAACTTGGAACTGACTCTCCCCTTTCAATCACTCTCTAAGTCTGTCTTTGTAGAAATCTGTTCTCATATTTCCCCAGCGTGTACATTGCAAGTTAGAAACACTATTGGGCAAATGTTTAAAACCTCTAAATGTTCAGACAACACTAGATCAAAGAAATTATTTAATATTCTATCTACATAAATGAGACAATCCGTGGTGACTGACTCTGGTTAAAGCATGGTATGTCTTTTCCTTCCTCAGCCTTCCGGTCTGCCAAGAGAGAGCTTCAGGCTCTCCCAGTTGGGGAGGTGTTGCACTGCAAGGTTGTGTGCAGAGGGGATAGTCAAGGTCCTTTTGACTGCAATGCTCTGGTGTGTTGGTTGATTTCGGAGGGTTAGGTCACCAAGACAGTCAGGGTCCAAGTTTCTGTGATTGCCCCTAGCCCTAGGATGGAAACACATGTAGAATAGCGAAGATATCCTCCCCATATCTCTCTCAGCATAGAGGAATGATGGACAGCTTTTATAATGGGAGAACAAAAGCCTTTGATATTAAGAGACATGCAATTTTGGATGGCAATATCCACCTCTATCTAAAAAAATGTAAATCTGAGATATGGAATGTTTTAATGATGTAAGAATATTCAAAAATGGTGAAAGGTTTGTAATAAACCAATCCACCAAATAATTTAAAAAAAAGAAATATGGTGATGTGCTTTTAAATCAATGTTGATCCATCACAAATTATTCAGATTTTCTGAAGAAAACCTGTTAATGGCAATATGTGCTGACAAACAGTGCAAATAAAGGGGACTTTTTTCATTGATTTGGGAAAAAGTGCAATGTCCCACGTAGACTATAAAGATGCCGCATAGATTGATTTGTAACTTATTATGTGGCATCCATTCCAAAGGGCTGCGCAAACAGCTTGAGGTCAACAATATCCTATGAAAGATGCAAATCTTTGCTTAACCGCACCCAGCAGATGTAGAGATAGTGCAGGTTACTTCTCCTGGCTCACATTACCAGCACATCGTGTTAATACTACCATAGAATTGATCAAATGCTATTTTTAATTCTGATGTTTCTGAAATAATTTCAGCTTGTCTATGAAGATTTGGTTGTGTACATTGCCTTGATCGCAAACCGCCCATTCCCTTTATGAGAAATCCGCGAAGCCCTGGTCTAATGGTGTTAGCGTACAGCCCTGTCACTTCCACACTCTGAGGGAAGAAACAGGCTGGTTTGCAATAACAACTGATTTTATTATAAATATATAAAATGAAATTTACTGGTGATCCCCAGGCGCAATGCAAGAGATAGACACGTGACATGCTGCTGGCAATCCACTGCATGCACATGAATTACACAGCTAGGAAGGCTTCTCTTATAAACTAATAGGAGGAACTTTATAATTGAATAAACTACAAGTATTGTAAATAAGCATCTCCCTTATGATCCACATGTGGATGATTATTCAGACTTTTACATGTAATTCCTCAAAATACAATGATCACAAAGATCATTGTATTTTGATTTGTCAGGGAACTAGGATTCAGTTAGCTTACTGGCTATGGCTGTCCATGCTACTTCGGAGATTCAAAGTGCCACTCTCAATCTGTGTGACCCATAGACGCTGGATATCACAGGTTACAGACAGCAACCCCCTCCCCTTGGTCGCCTGCCCTAGGATATGGCCAAAAAGCCCCTCGCACGCTGAGCATTCCGTCCTGCTCAGGGATTCTTTCTGCAATGAGTCCCCATGGAAAAAGTCTCGGATTAATTCCAATCTGCTCTCTCCCACAGCAATGATGTCTGCAATCATTCCAGTTGGATCCCAGTGATTAATTCATCCTCTCCCAGTTTTTAGTTGTTGTCCCTCTTCCCAAAGGGTTTGAGTTTAAATCCCCCGCCCCTCCATTCCATTGGGTAAACTATTGGATTTGTTGCTATTACAGTGATGACAAAGATATTGGAACTTCCCAATTTTTGTCATTGGCTGTCGTGGTTGAGAAGGCAAGCTGGGGCAATTCCCAGATCTGAATGTAATTTCTCTGTAAAACAACACCATTGTTCTTGTGACATCACCCAGCTTTAAAATGGTATCAAATACGTGGCTTGGCTAGAAATGGGGGTTGTCATTGTCTAACAATCTACATATAATATATTCATATGCTGTTTCATTGGGACTACCAAATGTAATTTGCCTGCTCTTTTTAGCATGTCAAATGACAGAGATATGGATGTTGATCATTTTATAACCTGAGATAGGGATGAATTTAAATTTAAATTATATTTTTATATCATGCTACATGGTCTGAATAAACTGTTAGATTTTGTTTTTCTATGTCAATCTCAAAAGAGGATATAGTAGGTTTGTATATGTCATGTTTTCAAATATTTTAAAAGGTACTCATTTGGAATGAAAAAGCAAACTTATTTACCATTCAAAACGAACTGCTTTTCTTCACTAGTTTCTATTTCTCTGTGTTTCTGAAACCACATACCAGCAGGCATCTGGTTGCTTTATGAGTTTGTTTGAAGATCGATTGTGTCCTCCACCCCTTTAATTTATGGGGTTCTGGTGTAGATGTTTCCATCATTTTATTTTGCAGGGATCTGCTTATAATTGTCTATTCTGTATTTGGCAAAAACAGACCCATCCATTCAGGTCAAATTAAAAGGCACTTGATGAATGGTGAGAGTTTAGCTGTCAGATGGAATATGCGGTTTATTACCAGCCTAGGAATCGTCACCATGAGCATCATTGTGGCCCTATGTTCTTTATATTTGTAATGAATTAAACACCATAGATACAAACAACGACGGTGCACTTCTCTCCAACAGGCCAATTAACATCCATGTATGGGCAAGGTTCCCAAGGCTTAAAAATGATTGGTCCTGCCAGGCACAACTCGTAAATTAATTCTTCTTCTAATGTTTTTGTAAAAGTACTACAATCATTATTTAGGCCAGGCAGCCTTCAATTTAGTATATGCTTACTTGTGGAATACAAACGTTCAAACACAGGACACCTGATACTGACCTCACAAAATAGGCACAGCCCCTTTATTAAGTGTGATTACCTAATTCTGATACACCATGGACTTTTGAACGCTGTGGGCACAGTTCATGGAATGACATGGTACAGAGTGACTTTGCACTGCTGAAAAGTGACTTTGCACTGCCGAAACAAACCCTCATTCATGGAACTCTGGAAATTGTATTGTTGCGATGAAAAGTCTGGGCAAAGTCACAAAAATGACGATGCGCTTACTTTGCCCGGACTTAGCACTGCACTGGGAAGTTCTCAGCCAGTATTTTGTTTTCTCTCAAAACAGTGCCAGAATTGTACAATAACAGTATAGCTGCAGTGGGGTCGATACTACAGCTGCCATTTGGCCAACAAGTCCAATTCACCATGGATATGTGCACCAGTAGTGAGAAAAAAGAACACATGGCTGTCACAGGACACTGGGTGGCCTTCCCTTCCTCCAACAGCCAAGAGGCATCCCAGAGTATATCAAGGTAGCAGCAGATGTGTGCAATTCAGAAAAAGGCACCCATGCGCTTGCAAGGGTTTCAGCCAGAAGCCACAGGGGAGTTACCATCTGGAGGAAGGTGGAAGAGTTTGTAGCACCGAATCTGTGGCCTTGTAGCTTAAATGTGGGCTTTGTTGAAGCAGGCGTGGGCCAAATGTTCCTTCTGTATTACAAATTCTCAACACAATTTGCTGTGTGTATGTCCTTCACTTCGTGGCCATTCACTTTATCAATAAATTGTAAACCCGTGAACAAATTGTCATTGTGGGCAGAAGATCATTCAAATTTCAGCTGGGATCACCATGTCAAAAATACAATGTGCCAACTGCAAGCGCTTCACACGTTTCTACTGGACAACTTGAAGTCCTCTGTGGTCACCTGTTGGACTTCTTTGCACATGCTGTAAAGGATACGGGAGCATTGCAATACCATCAGAGTCTACTCTAACACTCACGGCAGCGGTCTAGGTGGGGCACTTTTGACACTGGGTCAGTGGAAGCAGCTGTCCAATGTTTGCACTGTACTACAACTTACACCATCTAGTGCTGGCTCTTGGCTGCGTGGCTCTGCTTCTAGCAGAGGCTGGGGCCTCTGTGATATTGCCTCTGATCCATCTCGCAGCTGTGTGGCCCTATCCACCATCTCCAATCATGTGACCACTGTGCATGGGGTAATATGATCTGCATCCCATTAGAGCACCCTCAGTGGCTCTTGGACACTTGCCATCAGGATGCTGACTCTTGGCATTGTGGATCCGGTTCTAGCATGGCTGTGGCCTCTGGTATGTCGCTGCTGATCCATCTCACATCTGTGTGGCCCCATGCACTAACATCTCCAGTCACGTGACCACTGTATACAGGGGAACATGTGACCTGCACGGCCTAAGAGCAGCCTCCGGGTCCTTGAATCATTACCATCAGAATGCTGCTTCTTGGTTGTGTGTATTTGGCTCTAGCAGGTGATGGAACTTCTATGGTATCGCCATTGATCAGTATCGCGGCTGTGTGACCCTGCCCACCAACATCTCCAAACACATAGAGTCACTCATGTGATAAGCCAGTCATGTCGAACATCCTCGCCCGGGCTTCAGTGACAAAAAGGTGGATGTTTTTTAGGGTGCTATGGTGCTATTCTTCAATGTTTGCCCCTGTTCGCACCAGTTTGTATGGCAGAAAAACTGTGCACACCCTTCTGCTTTTTACCTGGAATGGTATGACTTGTGAATAATTGTACATGATGGTTTCCATTTCCCAGCCTCTTGTCATTCTTTTATCTTTCTGCCTTATGTATATCCTTGTTCAAAGGAGGTCAGTGACAATAGTCTGCATTGCATTTTGTTCTAAACTCCTTGGTCAATATTTTTGAACTCTTAAAGGCTGAGGTCCAGGTCCATTTGGGAATCCTTTTGGAGTTAACGAGGGAGGTTCCTGGTTGTGATTCCTCTCTGGTGGGCCTGAGATCAGTTTTAAATGGGAATATGGCAGACACTTTAAAAGATTTGAAGGTTGGAATCGAACATCAGGCCATTGGCCATTCTAATTTGCATGAGAAATGTGCTACAATGATACAAAGTCAACCAGAAGAAGCTTTGTGCCTGGCTAACCAGCCGCAAGCAAAAAAAACAGAATGTTATTGTTGAGGATGATAGATCTATTTCGATGAAAGATTCACAGGCTGACAGAGCGCGTCAGGGATAACCTTCTGTTTGCCCTGTGGATCTTTGTTCTCATTCCCATGTAATATTGTGGAATAATAATGCAGGGTTGCGGGGGTCTCCATTTCTAGTTATCCCTTTGCAATTCCGAGGGTTTGGATGAGACAAATAGCAAGGGGGAAGGGCACAACGCACTTAATCGCAAACACATTGAGAATTAAGATCACCCATTAGGATTATACCCACGCGATGGGGTATAATCACGTGGGTTAATATCCTTTATAGGATATTAATTCTCAAAAGCAAATCAGATAAAGAGGACAAAAAGGTTGACATGTTGGAACTAGAGGGATTCCAAAAATGCTTATAGTATAGTGACTTCTAGCTCTTTTATTAACGAGGGTCCCATTCCGTTTTGCGCTTGGGAAGACCTCACAAAGACGTTCAACGCTGTAAATAGGGAGCGCCTTTGGTCCAAATTGTTGAAATGTGGGCTTCCTCTGGCATTTCTGGCAATTATTGTAAACTTACATGACCACTTTCAAATGCAGGTCAGATTGGACATGCAGGGTAATCTGTCGGCTCCTGTCGCGATGGATAGAGGAGTGAGCCAGGGATGTTTGTTTGTTTCTTTATTTGTAACACGCGCCGGACCCGAAGGTATCAGAGCGCAAAGAAAAGAATACTTTAGGCTTACAAGTTACAAGGTTACACAATCACAAAAACGTACAGATCAATGGCAAAAACGTGCTGATCAATGACAAAAACGTGCAGATCAATGACAATATAGCAGGTAATACATTTACACAGCAGTTAGATACAGTGGAAAGGCTAGTTTGGCTATTGGTCAGTTGGTTGGTAGGCTCACCCATGGCTCGTTTTCTTTGAGCCACTTGATGCAGTTTGATCTGAAGTGTGGGTATGTTTGGTCAAGTCTTAAGGTCGACTGGGAGGGAGTTCCACAATTGAGCAGCTTTGATTGGGAAGCTGTTCCCTCCAATTGTAGTTCTTTTGAAAGGGGGAACTGCGAGGCAGTTCATATAGGCAGTTCTCATGGGTCTAGATATGATTCTTCTTTTGAGCCTCTCTGAGAGGTAGCTGGGTGCTAAATTATTGAGACATTTGAATGTTAGGGATGCTGTTTTAAGTTTAATTTTGTTTGTCGTGGATAGCCAATTAGATTCTCTGCTGATTATTGAGATATGTTCTCTTTTGGAGATTCCTAGTGCCGCTCTAAGGGCGTTGTTTTTGGATTTTTTGCGTGATGTATTTATTCGCACCTAGATAGAGAGCGTTGCACTAATCCAGTTTGGACAGCACAAGTGCTTGTGTCAGTGTGGTGCAACTAGTTGTAGAGAGGTATGGTTTAGCTGACCGGATTAACTTCCAAGTACAGGCTGTGGAAGAGGCCATAGCATTCACTTGTTTGCTGAAGTTAAATTGGCATCGAGGTAAAAACCTAGTGTTTTTACCTCCTTGGCAACTTTGATTATGTTGCCGTCTATGACAAAGGTTGTGTAGTCTTGACTGAGTTTCTTGATATTGTGTGTAGACCCCAGTATGATGAGTTCCATTTTGTCATCATTCAGGAATAGACCATGACGGGCCATCCATGCCTGGATGATGAGGTATATCTTGTAACCAAGGCCAAATCCTGTTTGTAATCCCCAGAAAGTTGGATGAGAATCTGGGTGTCATCTGCATAGTTAGTGTAGGTGATGCCCAGATGGTCTAAATCATCATACAGGGGCTTAGTAAAAATGTTATACATGGTGGGGGGACGCAAGATCCCTGGGGCACATCGCATGAGGGCCGGCAGCTGCTGAGGTGGAGAAGACCCTCATTGTTCTCTCATTTAAAGGAATGGTTCGGTAAAAAATGTGTATTGCCCCTACGGGTCGGCCATGTGTTTTTAAGCCTAAATCGCACGATTTTAGAAACATTTCCTATGGACCTTACCCGAGTTTTCGTCCATTAAACACACGTGAAAACAGGCATCAGGGAGCTGCTATTTTGTGATAATCCTATCATTTCCCCCATCGCCCTGGCTTACCTGCTTTTCCGGCACTAAATCATATCCCCCGCCCCTGAGTCTGTCATCAGCAGACGCGTACTGCCCATTTCACAACGCCAAAGCACGTCTCGTGTCAACATTCGCTGCGCTTCAGCTAGTGATGTGTCGCCATGGAAATGGCAGGACGCCTCTTTCCTCAATAAGTATAAACAGACCGTTTCACAACACACAGCAGCAGATTTTTGATTCCATTCCTCTCTCTGTGTTACTTTGAGTATTCTGTGACTCATTTCTGTGCTCTGGTCAACTACATTTGTTGCTTGTAGCCCGTGTGAACAGATACAAGTACCACTGCTATAAATTATTTTAGTTTGTTTAACACACAATGGCTACAATAATGCCCTACATTTACGAGCCCGAGTTTACTGAGGAGGAAAGGGAAAGGGAAACACGCGAAAACGATGGGTCTTGGGACGGCAGTTGGGAGGACGATTCAACAGCTGAAGAGCCTGGACCTAGTCGCATGGACGGTGTTTCCACCTGGTGCACATCAAATCGGTGCAAGCTATTGCCAACCGAGGACGAGAACTGCTGCTGCTGTGAAAACTCAGGATGCGTGGCCTATATTTTGGAAGGCGAGCCATGACCGCAATGCATCACCGAGCTGCCAGACTTCAGGGCAGCCTGCCTCACACGGTCCGTGTTGAGGATAATGATGGTGCTTATGCACTGAACTTCGCGCAACTGTTCGTCCTCGTAATCCAAGTAACGATAAGTATACTCTGCTTGTCATGCCACTCCTATTTCATGGTCTTCTACTATATCCAAAATTACATATACATATCATTGTAACGCATGAAAGTCGTTCAATAGTGTGCAGTGTCTAGATAGCATTTGTCCGAGCAGAATGCCATTAGTTACAAGAATTGTCATTGACAACAAACGTTTATTAAATTTATCTTGGTCATTTAAAAACAGTTTGTTTCATTCCTTTTCACAGGTGGTACAGGCTGGTGGCCTATCGTTCCTTTACATGGTGGCTTCACGGGAGGCTTGGACACCGCGTTCGAAGAGTAATACCCGCCTGTGCCGTTCGTGCCATAAGAGAAAGTTTCCCGAGTGACAGCGGTCAGTACAGGGGATTTTCTCTCACTGTGCTGCAACCTGACCTGTACAATGTGTAAAGTCTTGTATTTTTGTGTCATCAAAATAAGATACAAAATAAAACACCACATATATTTTAACATTAACAACGGTTGTTTTGATTTTTTAAATTAATCAAGTGTGTCTCTATTCAAGGATGGACGTCAGACATCTGTGCTCCGAATGGCTGAAGGTCAGGTCACTGTGAAGCAGGGTGGTCACTATCTAAGCTAACATTATATATTCTCAATAATGCATGCAGGTACTGAGGACACGTTTGTGGAGATGAACGAGCTATGTGCTTAGTTCAGTCTGGTTAACATGCAGGGCAGTGATCGAAGAGGAAGAGTGATGTGTTACATTTATTAGCTGTTGCAAATACCTCTGGAGTTTTCCAGTCAGAGTGGGAACGAGGGTGGGAGTCATGTGTTGTGCGCAGTGAGGCCTGGTCACCAAGATGGATTGGAAAGGGGGTACAAAAATGGATGCCCCGTGTCCTGCTCAGTGGTCCCATCTACGCGAATGTCAACCAAAGTTAACATCACATAAGGGCAAAGGGCAAACCCACTACTGGAGGCACTAGGTCCGAGTTTCTACTGAGAAGTAAAGGATGAGAGGGCCTGATGGCCCCTCGCTCCCACACACTTGTCTGCATGCCCACCAGCCCATCCATCCCACCTCCCTCTATCAAAGGCTGTTCGCACCGGGGATGAGTGCTGGCATGGGGGGCTGTCACGGACGCAAACGGCCAAGGTGCCAAACAGCATGTACACTTCAAAAGGTATCCCACACCCAGGGGCCATCGCTCACATGGCCTCCTCAGACCCCGTGTCTCCAGGCAGGCCTCCCCTGAGGCAGGCCGCCCCCCTGCAATCCACATAAGTGTGTCTCCATTCAGCAGTCTTCCTGTGCCTTATCTGCACGCCCCAGGCCCATCCATCCCACCCCCCCTATCAAAGGCGGTTCGCACCCGGGGATGAGCGCTGGCATGGGGGGCTGTCACGGGCGCAAACAGCCAAGGTGCCAAACAGCAGGTACACTTCAAAAGGTATCCCACGCCCAGGGGCCATCGCTCACATGGCCTCCTCAGAGCCCGTGTCTCCAGGCAGGCCTCCCCTGAGGCAGGCCGCCCCCCTGCAATCCACATAATACCACAACATACACAAGTCATTCATTCACAAACACACCCCTGTTTCTAATACTTTATAAACCATTTGATATGTCTCATGAGAACATCTTTGTGCTTTGCAAGTCAACTCCTGAACCTTCTACCTGAGAAGCACTGAGATCTATGCTAATCTGCTCGTCGTCGTGCTATCTGTGACCGCTTCGAGCAAACTCGTCAGTGTGCTACCTGTGGCCATCTACCTGTTCTCCTGCAACATACTGCTCGGCCTGCTGAATCCAACTGTTTGTTGGTCAAGGTAAGGCCATGTATCCTACTCATATTTCGGTCATTTTTACATTTCTATCTATTTGCGATTACAGTACCCAATAGAGCTATGGTCATTGGTCTCATTGCTATTGACTTGAGTTTCAATTGTTATGCTATCAATAGATCTATTTATCTTCATCTGTGTCAATTGTCATCGAATTGCATCTTTTGGGGGTCCAGTCTATAATGTAAGCATGTTTCCTTTTCGTGCAAGACAGAACATCCAAGGGACGAGTCACATGTTCAGAGTTTAGTCACATAATTTAAAAAATGCCTGTAACTTATGCAAATACTAAGCCGCACATGATGAACTGGTATAGTTCCGGCGACCAAAACAAACCTTGCATTGAGCATGGTATGGTTCATTTACTTTTTAATGACATTTTTATTCATCAAGGTTTTATAATAATCTTGATATTTACTTTTCAGAATTTTCAACAATGCCTGCCTGTTCGATTAGCGGTTGCCCTTCGCAGACCCATGCTAAATCTGAAGGCACTACAATGCATGTATTCCCGAAAACTGTTGATCGAATAAGAGAATGGGTCAGACATTGCGGATATCCACTGGATGAGCTGGAAAGTAGAGTCCAATAAGTCTTAGAGGACAAGAGGGGTGATCGATAGCACCTCTGCAGCCGGCACTTTTCCTCGAACATGTACGCCACATCTTGGGTAACAAAGAAGAATAAACGGTGAACAACATGAACATTTTCTTGCAAACGATATTCCAACTCTATTCGTCCACATTCCGTCACTGGTGAGTCAAGTGTCCGGATTTAGCTTTAGGCCTTGCGGTAGTGTGTAGGTAGCCAAATGGATTAATTGATATTTTAGGTGTTGTGTCCCTTGTAATACTCCCTTGTAATACTTTCGATATTGATATGAGTGTATAGCTTTTTGAATTATGACATTTATCAATAAATTATTTTTCGATTTTATAACTCCCTAAGGAAATCTATTTATGGGCACAGGGAACTGTACTATATTGCGCATTTTCAATAGCATTATTCTAAAGTATTCTGTCGGTTTACATGGCAATTTTATAATATTTGCATTTCATCATCAAACAATAATTTACCTTTACAACTGCTTGACTATCCACTGAATCTGAAGCAAGAACATTCTACATCCGTGACGTGCCCGCAGTTATCAACCACTTCTAGCACGTATCAGGTAATCATACTTGGCTATTCTGCTACAGACTTGTTTTATGCATGTCAAGTAATAGTTTTTATGTATCGTGTGATTATTTTACCAATTGTTTGGTTAGTGCTTTCCAATTGATATACACCTTAGTTGTCATCCCTTGGTGTTTGTTTTCAGTTATAATTAGTGTTATCCATACTAATGCAAGTACTGTCTTTCAGGGAGATGCTGAAGCGTCCACCACATTGACAACAATTGATATGTACCTGTGCAGTGGACCCCAAGTGTGTGTTGTGTTTTCAATATTGTAATCCTTACTAATGCAAATACTATGTTTCAGGCAGTTGTTGAAGCGTCAACCCACGCACTTGATGCGGAGCCTGACATTCAAGTAATTCCAGGGGAAGCGGGACCATGCGGATACGAATCGGCGCAACAGCTTTCAGAAGTGCGCACCACATTTACAACATCCATAGATATTCTTCAGCAGCACGAGGTATGGATACTGACAGCTCCATCGAGCGTGATCATATAATGTGATTCCATTTGCTATACTTTCTTCCCTATTAACGCAAGTACTGTGTTTCAGGGAGATGATGGAGCTTCCACCACAATCACAAGAACCCATTTAGATGATGCAGATGTAAAGAAATCGGAGAAATAAGTCGATTAAATCTGATCATATTTAAATATTCCTTGATTCTTTTAGACAATGCAACATTTGTGGTTATCTCTTTATATGTACCTGTGCCGTCGACCCCAAATGTGTGTTATGTTCACAATATTGAAAACCATGCTAACGCAAGTACTGTGTTTTTAGGGAGTTGCTGATGCCTCCTCTTCAATACAATCATTCGTGGCAGTCCATGCAGAGCCAGAGGTATGGATACTGACAGCTCCATCGAACTAGGTCATCAGAGCTCGAATACTTGTCGTTTGATTGTTCCACACAATGTTTAAATCGTGTTTGGCTATTGAGATGTACCTGTGTGTTCGTCCTCACATGTGTTTTATGCTAACAATATTTTGATACACAGTAATGAAAATACTATGTTTCAGGGAGTCGATGGAGCCTCATTCTGTGCTGTCTATGTGGATAGAGAAAATATAGTCGTTGCAGCGCAAGAGGAAGGGGAGACATGCGGATACGAATCGGAGCAACAGCCTGCCGATGTTGAAGGTCGAGTCAAAAAAGTTGCAAAGAAAAGAAACAAAAATAAGGTTAGTTACAAACAGTTCATAACTTTAGAATTTTTTTTTTGCTGGGGACTATTTTATGTTTTTTTCCAGTCAATTGTACTATACTTTATCTTGTGTTTAAACTGAACATCTCTTTTCCAATCTGTCCTCTAGTTACCCGTGGGTGTCCAAACTATACATACACAGACAGTGAAGCGAATGAGAGATGTTGCTTGCCAGACCATTTACACTATGGAGTAACTATTAATTCAGACGCGGCGTGTTGAGACTCGAGATGCTCATGTTCAATGGCCAGAACATGAAATGAATGTGTCCGGAGAATCCAGCAAAATTGTATTGGACCATTGCTACAGTGCGACCGCACCACCACAACAACATGATACTGGATGTATTGAAGATAGCTCTGAAGTAGTCGCAGATCAATTCACACAATCTACACCCGCCAAAAAATTGCCACCAAAAAAGCTGTCGACATTGTTGTGTTCTCCCATCAATGTTGAAGTAGCAGATGTTGAAATGACAGAGAATAAACCAGCAGCAGCATTCTCCGATGCACCAGAACTTGAAAGCAGCGATATTTCTTTCAAATCTTGTGATATGTCCTCAATGTCACAGGCGGAAACAACTTTGACGCCGGATGACAGTCTAATTAAAGAGGGCAAATACATAGTATTCAACATTTGTTTGATGAATATTATAAGTATGCTGAAATGTGGGCATTCCGTTAGAGGGAAAGTATGTGGGAAGCCATTGATTCATGTCACTCGTCAAAAAAAAGGCAATAACGTCAAAATAAATGCCGCCTGTAGATTAAATCATACGTTTCATGGTCTGCACAACCGATGCTGGGGAAACTTACAGCAGGCAATCTACTGTGTGCAGCTCCATCACTTTTTAGTGGGTCCAGATTTAGAAAGTTAGAGTCTTTCTTTCAGTTTGTGGGACTCCATTTCATTTGAAAAATGCAGTAATACAAATACCAACATGATTATCTGTTTCCGGACATTAGTGATGCTTGGAAAATTGAACAATTGTCTATAGCAAGTACATTTGAAGGTAAACGATTCAGGCTTGCCGGCGATGGACAGTGCGACAGTCCTGGATTTTCTGCCAAGTACTGCACCTACCACTTTCAGGACATGGATAGTAAGAAAATTGTGAGTTTGGTGGTCGTGCAGGTAACACAATTTACATCCTCAGTGGCCATGGAGAAACTAGGATTAATAAAATCAGTGGAATATCTACAATCGAGGGTAATGCACATCGACCTCATAGCCACAGACAGACATGTTACAGGCACGTTTCAATTGCCAAGACAATGAGAGAGCAGTTCCCACATTTTAAACATCAATTTGACGTATGGCATCTTGCTAAATCAATCAATAAGAAAATCTCAGCTGCAGGGAAAAAAAAGGTTTGGAAAGTATTTCAGAGTGGTCCCAGTCTATACTCCATTGCACTATCCTTGAAAGCAAATAGTTTCAGCTCGGCCGTAATAAATAAAATAAATAATATTAATAAAGATCGGCTGGCGAGACTAATTATCATTTTTATGTTTTCAAAACAGGTATATCCTTCCCTACTGCGACTGCCTCCAGTTTCAGACCCTGGCAGACGGCTTCTTCAACCGCCAGCTGCAGCTTCTTGTCAACAACTGCACCACTTTGACGATCTTATGGGACGATCGCCAAGGGTCCATATGCCCTTAGGCGGTACTAGTGGCTAGAAGCAACATATCAACCTTTACGCTGGCCTAGTGCCTACTTGATGGAACAGCCTTGCGGTTCACCGTGCGACCAAAGTGCTTCTTTTAACGAAAGCCAACACCCTGTGTACCATAAAGGAACATTGCATGACTCACGATTAAACGGAACAGTTTTTGCGGCTAGAGATAAAAGAAAATAAATGGCATTCCGAGTTAATATGGCAATTGCTGAATATTCTATAAACATTTAATGTCAAATAAATGTACTTTACCAAATGTACCGTGTTGCTGTTTGATTTTAAAGTACAGTTTCATATTCCGAATTGTGGCGCGCTGTGTTGTGAGTTCATCTGTGTTGGTTTCCGGGTTCTGTGTGAAGTCGCGTAGAAGACGACTGGGCGTGTTTGTCTACGCAGCACAGAAACGTCACGGAGAGAGAGAGGAAAATGAATGTTTTGATAATGTCATGCTCAGGGGCGGGGGATATGATTTAGTGCCGCAAAAGCAGGTCAGCCAGGGGGATGCGGCAAGTAATAGGATTGTCACAAAATGGCAGCTCCCTGATGCCTGTTTCCGCGTGCGTTTAATGGACGAAAACTCGGCTAAGGTCCATAGGAAATTTTTCTAAAATCGAGCGATTTAGGCTTAAAAACACATCGCTGACCCATAGGGGCAATGACATTTTTTTACTGAACCATTCTTTTAAGAATTATTTAATCCAAGCTATGGCTTGTGGTGAGAAGTGAGCTGCTGATTTTAGATTGTTGCAGAGCACTTTGTGATCCACCAGGTCGAATGCTGCTGAGAGATCCAAGAGGAGGAGTAAGGCAGTTTTTCTTTGGTCTCTCAGCTCGTCGACCTGGGCTTTGAGATCGATAAGTGCTGTTTCAGTACCGTGTCGTGGTCTGAATCCAGATTGCCTAGTGCCTAGGAGATGGTGCATCTCCAAGAATTTTTGGATCTGTAAATAGGCCACTCTATCTAGAATTTTTAGTAGAAAGTGAACCATAGTGATGGACCTGTAATTTGTTGGTATCGCTGGGTCTAGTGTTTGCTTCTTAAGGAGTGGCAGGACCCAAGATTCCTTAAGGTTACTTGGTATAGTGCTTGAAGAGAATGAAGAGTTGATAAATTTAGTAATGAATGGGGATAGGTCTCTGGCAGCGTCTTTTATTATTTGAGCCGGGCAGTTATCGCCTCGACAATTTATTGGTTTCAGAGATAGGATTATTTTTTCGACTTCCAGTATGGAGACTTTAGTGAAGGTTAAGTTATGTTCTGATTTGGCATTGGTAGGTGAGTTGTTAGTTTGGATGGTTGTTGCGGGTATGTTTAGTTTTTTTCTTGTTCATTTTGATTTGGAGTGTGGCAATTTTGTCACTTAGGGACTTCCGGATGTTCGAGCACCATGTTTTATTTTTGTCACAGTTATCTGGGACTGGGATAGGGTTCTCTAGTTCCTTCATGATTGTGAAAAGCTCCTTAGTTCCTGATTTGGCTTGCATTATTCTGTTGTCGGAACTTTCTTTTTTGGCTCGCTTTATTTCTGTTTTATATTTTGTGGAGATGTTAATAAGGGAGGCTTTATTCATTTCTGATGGAAGTAGTCTCCATGCGGATTCACACTTGCGTTTTTCTTTCCATAGTGTTTTTAGATAATGGGTAAACCAGGCATTTAAGTGTGCTCTAGGTTGCTATTTCTTAGTTTTAATGGGGTGATAGTTTCCAGGGCACTGGTCATGACAGTGTTAAATTTGTTGACTAGAGATAAGGGATCTAGTGAGTCTGGCAGCGAGTTCAGGGTTGGTAGAATTAGTGGTAATAGCCTGTCTGTTATATTTCTTGTGTTCCTTGTTAGCGTAGGGGGTGCTAGAGTATTATTTTGAGGTTGGAGGATTTTTACATCTACAGTAAAGGATATAAGGACATGGTCTGTCCAGACTTGTGGGCAGACAGAGATGATGGTAGTGTTACAATTGTGGTCAGCCACCCAGTCAAGTGTCCAGCCTTTCTCATGGGTCGGCTCTGCCACTCTTTGGGGAAGCCCAGCTCTGACAGGACATTGGTGATATTTGATGTTTGTGCATCCTTTTGATCGTTAGAGCCTAGGTTCAGATCTCCTAGTAAGAGGGCTTGTGAGGAGTTTTTCAGGTTATCTGAAAGGATAGTGGAGATGTCCTCCTCGAAATGCCCAATGGGTCCTGCTAGTCTATAGATGAGGTGTATGTTGATTGTTTGTGAGTTAGCTGTTAGGAGCTTGACAGTTAGGGACTCACAGGATTTTGTGTGCAAAGATGTTTCTGTTCGAATTGATAGATTAGTTTTGGCGATGATGGCTAGGCCTCCTCCGTGGGAATTAGTTCTGTCTTCCCTGAGAATGGTGTAATTGGTTGGTACCGCAAGCATCAAGGCTGGGCCAGCCGCTTGGTGTAGCCATGTTTCATTAATGGCCAGGAAATCAAAATTGCCTGTCTGAATAATGTCTGCTATTTCTATAGCATGGGCTATTAATGACTTTGCATTAATAAGTGCTCCTGTAAGGGTAGGGCTGGGTGTGGGTAACGTTGCAGTGGCAGGTCTGTTTTGTTTGGCTGGTTTAGTTTGTGATTTATGATCATTATCTCTTTTGTATTTGTGATTAGTAGAGTTATTCAGTGAGGAGCGGTTTACTTGCTCCCTGTCTCTTTAACCTCTATATGTCAAATGTTACTGAGTCATTAGACCAGGTAGCCTTGGTCAGTCTGAGGATAGACTCTGAAGATTGAATTTGATAGCCTATGCCGATGACATTGTGTTACTCGATTACACCCCCAAGGGCCTGCAGCGCTTTCTGGGAGCTTTTGGAGAGTATGCAGTAAATATTAGTCTGCAGATAAACCCTGACAAGTCGGAAATTATCAAATTTAGGAGGCCTCTCAAGAAATCGTTAACCTATAGATGGTGCGTGAATGAGTGTGATGTCCCGGTTGTGAATGAAGTTTCATATTTGGGTTTCAAACTGAGTCTCTTTCTAGTTATGTATAATTTGATCCATGACTTGGAAGGGAAATTAATTCAGCTTTCCTCACAGATTAAGAAAATATTGCATGCATATTGAACATTTTCCATTGTTCCTTAAGTGAGATTTGATATGGGTAAGGTCCTCCTGACTGTAATATATGGTCTGGATGCTAATCCCTTAGTAAGATCAATTGACTGGTCTCGCCTGGAAGGGAAATTTTGAAAATGTGTATTAAATCTCCCACAAAGTTTGCCTATCGCCAGCCATCCTATAGATGAGGTCCAACCAGACCGAAACACGTGCCTATGGTTGCTGTAGGTACTCTTGTTCAGAGGAGAATTGCTTAGCATTTCAGTTCTGGTCTGCCCTAGTGCAGGACAAACACTGATATGTTTGAGATATTTCTCCTCTGTGAAAGATAGTGAGCTAAAGACTCTGGGTAAATCTCTCATAACCGGGACTAATGTCCAGTAGAGGAACTCCCAGGATCCCCCACCCTTGTTTTTTTATTGCCAGTCTAACACACGAGTTGAGTCTGCAATCGGTGAGTACGTATATGGATTTGAGGGTCATTTCTCTATACAGGCATCTGCTGGTACTGCAGGGGAAATCTTTGTATGAGATATTGGTCTACTAATCAATGCAGCAAGTAATACATTTTTGGTGGAATTTAAGAAACAAGCATTGACAATTCTCCAAATGTAATGGCGCTCGGAAGACAATTTAATCGCTAATCCATCGAGTGTTAAAGAACTGTTGAAGAGACAAGATTGGATTCATACAATTTCTATAATGCATAATTTGTTGATGGCGAAACCGTTGTCTCAATATGATAGGCCTAGAGTGTTTTTTATCAACCTAATGAAGGTGTTTTCCAAGCCCTACATGGTGTTCGCAATTTTTACGATTTCGCCTTAATTTACTGCCAACGAGACAGATGTTACGCATTAGGTTCAAGGACGTTTACAATGATAACTTGTGTCCTCTATGTTCAGATCAAAAGATTCAAACTCTCAGACATGTAATGCTGGAATGTGTGGGAACTTGGGATTTGCAAATTAAATACCTGTCACTCTTAATGCATCATGTTGAATGGCTGTCTTCAGTTTCTTTTTGGGAAAGGTTAATATAAGGGCATGAAACACATTTTGTCAATAGAATACTCTAAAGTTTTGACTATGACACATTAAAAAAAAGAATAGACTGGAACTGCAGCAAATGCCTCGTCACATCAATCTCAAATGCCATGGAATCCAGATCTCACTCTTGAGAGGCACCCTGCATTCAATTAGTAGGGAACTGTAAGCCTCATCCCCCTGGCCTAAGGATGTTGCCCAATTATATGCACTGCCAATGAATGCTGCCTCCAACCACTTGCTGGGTTTAGGCCGGAAACATGGGCTGCTGCTGCCTATAGTAGCTCGCGCCACAGGCACTGATTGGGCAGACTTTGTGTGGGTTCTCGTCTTGTTTGCATTGTGTTCCCAATGATATTGTGCTGCACCCTAACAGTAGAGGTACCAGACCATGCATTATCACCATCACTAAAGGGGGCTGTCCTGGCAGCAAATTCATTGGTGGTTTCAGTGGTGGCAGGGGACTCATTTGCCTGGTAAATGTATTTGTGCCACTGGTAAATGTGGTTGTTCAGAGTCGTACCACGGGCCCAAACCTTGCCTCTCTTGCCAGTTCACTTTATCACCACCATCCTCTGTACACGGATTTCTCCTGACAGTCAATGGCTGATCCAATTATTGCACCCTCTGCAAAGGCAGGTGCAGAGCTAGACTTTCCCCCCTGAAACCTCCTCGTCTGGCAAGTCCACTGCTTGCTGTGGTTTCACCTCAGGCTCATTTTACTCATACAGCTCCTCCCCAACATGATGTCCCACCCCTACACTTTTGCCGTATTAGGTAAAGACTACTTCCTCCTTTGCAATGTCCTCCCTGACAGCAACCATCTCACAGAACTCCTTGCAGCAGCAGGCCCATTTTGATACATGAGAAACATACCTGTTTCTGATTTCTGCACCACATGCATGCTAGTCATTGAGTCTCCTGCCTCTGTGGGATACTGCACTGCCTTTGAGACAAGGGGGATTTATTCCAATGACTGTGCATGCTCTTCTAAAGAATCAACAGTGTCTTCAACCATATTGTATTCCATTAATCTAAGATATATATGTGTCTCTTTTCTGTCAAAAGACCATTGCAAATGTTTCACCTTCTTTTAATCTTTGTATGCATGTATCATCAAGCAATAACTTTGTTTGCTCCTGTCTGGTTCCCACCCCTGTTACCCAATTAAATATTAAAATATCATTCATAACAAATGATTTCAGCCACCAGGATAATCGTGAGAGATCATTTAGAACATTTGCTCATTCCTTGAGAGAACTGACCAGCCCATTTTCTACAGTTCCTTCCATGTGCAACCTTTTATTATTCATATATATTTTTTTCTTCCTCCCCATGCACATTCAGTTTCGTCTTCATCTTATTCGTCTTCCATCTGCACATTTTCCACCCAATTCTTTATTCTCCTTATTCCAAGTCCAACGACTTTCTCAATTCAATCCGTATTTTATTTTTTTGCCTTTTGGGCTGCTTTCCAGCAAGTTCAAGGGCCCCTTAATTCACTGTTTTGTGACAACAGAGGAATCGACCCCGCAATATTCTGATTTGCATAAGATAGTCAGTTGGGGGAGCATTAGATTGTTTCTGAGGAACACAAGGATGGGGGAGGTTCATAAAGAAAAATCTTCAATTTTAGTTTCAACTGGGCTTCTGGCTGGGTCCCTCAAAACCCCTTTCACGAGAATATGGGTTGTTCACTCTGCTCGCAGGTTCAGTTGCCGTCATTCACCTGGAGTGCAGGTGCCTCGTGCCCATCTGTAATATAAAAAGTGGATGAGTTTCTTGAAGAATAATATATTTTTATCATCAGTACTGCCTCCTCAAACCTAAACCTCATAATAACCGTGTCCTATTCCTTTAAGCACTCCTACCTCCCAAAAAGAATTGTTACTGAATGTTCTCTTTTTCTAATATCGAATGGCTGCTTCTTTCTCTCTTTCATGCATATCTTAGTGTCACCTCTGCTTATATATACTGGCTGATACCTTGTGTCAATGACATGAGACCATAAAGCATGTACATATTTGCTTTTTCAGTTAATTGCCCCATTTTTCACGGGCTTTCATTACAAATCTTTTTATAGTGTGCTTATTTTCGAAGTGTCAAATTAAACATTTTCTCTGTGGTTGTGTCATTCTTCACACCAGTAGAGTTTAGACGGTCTCCTTCTTTATGATAAAAATATTAAAAGACAAAACAAACAACATAACAAAATCCAAAACATTTTCTTTTTAAAGGATGTGTCTCCTTCAGTCGCTTCCCTTCTTTCTTCTTGGTGTATTCGTAGGGTATGTGGTTTCTTGCTCCCAGTAGAAAACAAAAAATAGAGGCAAAGTCATAATAAGCTGGCAAAGCAATCAGTTATTTCCTTAAAATAGGCCTTTGTTTTTCCTTTAATATGATGTTGCTGAGGTCATCTCCTGGTATCCTCAGCCCAATAAAATGTCGGTTTACTTTTCAGAAAAATAAAAATGGTGGTGCACTTTTAACCTTTTTTTTTAATTGTCATACGTGTAGTGATAGGCCTGTTTTTACTCTCTTCTGCTATGCTAAACATTGTCTCAGTACTGTTTGAAGTTTTCTCCTGATGGCGTGGGACCACAGTCTCTTCTTTCATTGCTGTATTCATTCTATTGAGACACAATTAACATTTTGTGTTGCCCTTTCTACACTAATATTGCCTTCCCATGGTATTTGGAAATAAGGACTGATTCTATTAAGTGCATGCAAATGTGGCATATACGCATACATGGTTTTGCCTATCCTTAAAGTTTCTTGCATTTACCAAATGTACATATTTGGCATCTGGATTGCAAAAAGCTTACTCCACCTTTTATTCAAAAGTCTTTTTCATTCTCCTCATTAGATATGGCCATACTCGCATATATGTGCTATCCTGCACTCACACCTATTTACAGCTTTCTTAGAAAAAATTCTACCTTTTTAAAAGGACTGTATCCCTTACTACATTTTTTCTGTACTCTCCTAGGTCTTCTTACTCCTAAAAATGATCAATCCACTGATACTTACCTTTTCTTTCTCTACTTGTCCACTGGTACTTACATTTGTCATAATATTTCCTCTCATTATATCACTATACTCCACTAAGGCCATATAGACATTCTTCCTGTGCTCCAAAAAATGCCAATTTTTTCCATCTATAATACATAAATCAACATCTTCATATAAATATAAACAACGTTCTTGTTACATACTCTCATATGTTCTTTCGTACAATTCTACAAAACATTCTCTGATACTATTAGATCAATCTTGGCCATCCATACCTTCTTGGCCTTTCATTAATCACATTTTATTTTTATCAAATATACTACACTGATCAATTTAAACAAGCACCATCCATTGTGCTCACTGTTTGAAAATCTGAATATTTTTCCACACCTTCACCCATCAACCTTGCCTCATAATGTTATTTTGTGTTCCTTTATTTACACCTTCTAACAACCTGTGTTTTTATTACTTTAATAACCATTCATTCCTTTATCATTTTTATTTACTTATTTATTTATTTCACCCCCTGGATTGATGTCAATCTTTTGGTAAGGAACTTCTTACTTCATTGCTTTTTGGTTTTAACTGTTCATTGCTATTTTATATTAATTAGCCTAAACACAACACAAACTCTTATACTTTGCATATTATAATCCCCTACATGTGTGTGCTTTTATTTTGTTCCCCTGTGTAAATTTTTCCTCCACTGTCTTAGTGGATGCATTGACTTCTCTTTTTGTTACCCCTTCTGGGAATCTGATGCTCACTCTCCTACCTGGCCTTGCCAGTAGGTATCCTTACCACTCTTACATGAAGCTGTATAGTGTGTACCCTTTCTGTCTCTTCTTGAGCCTGTAAATTCAAGGTATCCCTATCTCTCTTCTATTTATAGAGGGTCTGGGTTGGCTCTAGAATTGGAACCTGTCCGTGCTGAGCGCCACTTCTTTTTTGGGTTGGAGGACTGTTCTGGTGTTGCAAGATCACAGGAGTAGTTTGGGGTTTAGCCTGGACCCCAATTTGGTGCGTAGGAGAAGTGGGTTTGCTCCTGGTTATCTTGCTTCAAATTTGGGGATAAATAATCCTTCTAACACGGTAGTTAGTGCGATACAGGTTCGCTTTTATTAATGGTATTTGGAGCGGTTCTTCTCAATACAATGATGAGTGTCTAGAACACTGTTCTGGCATTTGTGCACTAGCTCGGTCAGCCGACATGTGTTTTGACCCTGAGGGTCTTTCTCAAGGCTGAACAATATTCAAGAGTGCAAGGTGATGTGTGATAAATGACATTTTGTGACAAGCATGTTTAATTACATTGATTTAACATGGTGGGTGATGTGAGGTGGTGGTTACAGATTAAAAGCATTACATGATTGTACATTCCATTCATGGTTGGATTAGTATAACAGTTGGAAAAAGAAAATGAAAAGGGGGAGAGAGAAAGAGAGAGGTTAGCAAGAGGGGACAGGGATTCTAACCTAACTATCTCTATGTTTCTCCAATCACATGAAAAATGTCTTCCCTGTTCATATTTCCAAATTCTACTTCTCCCAATAAATCAATTCATCATGTATAGTAGTAATCCATGTCGTGCTGAATAATTGTGTCAAGCTTTCCTTGTTTTTCCTTGTCAGCTCCCAGCCTGCTTGTACCTATTCAGGAATATGTTTCATTTAAACAAATGCATGACACGGGGTGGCTCAGGGTGATTGCACTAGACTGGAAAGTCGTATGTTCTTTGCAAAGGTAAGTAAATAGACTTAAAATCTTGTTTAGTATGAATCAACACAAATCTCATTCATTATGAGTCAACACAGTGTTGAATAAGCTGTAGTTTAAGTCAGTGTGCATCATCGATTCAGTTTAACCGGCCATCATCAATTCAGCTTTATCAGCCTACACGTGTTTCGACAAATCTTTCTTTGTCAAGAAAAGGTTGATTAATGATAAAGGCCTGATTTATGGCTATGTAATCTTAAAGGTAATATATGTCTTTGTCTCATATGGGACGATTCAGTTCATGGGAACTTTCGGCATAGTTGGGTAATTGGACTCTGATATTCATACGCACAGTGGCTCTGTTCCTGTATATTTCCCTATTGGAAAACCAGGCAATCCTAGATCTATCTCTATCTGCCGCCTTTATTTTGTACACGTCTTTCGACAAATCTGTCTTTGTCAAGGCTGGTTGAGAAACATGTAAAGACAACATTTACAAATAAAATTGGCAATTGTGTAATGAAACAAATAGACCATTGGTACAGTCCATCAACAGGGTTTAGGGAGAGCGGGGACAGGGATGACAAGTGAACAAGAGAGGCATTGTTAGTTACATGGTACAACTTCCATCATCATGCTATTATCCGCATGAACACTTAAAACTCATATGAAATTTAATAGATAACAACACGTGATAATTAACATCCATGTGGATCATAAGCTAATGAAGATACATTAAGCAGGGCAATGGTAGAAGAAGCATGAATAAGAATTCCCACAAATGTGATTGGCACCGCTCATGGTGAGAAACTAGATTAGAGATTGTGTGGTAGGCTCTCTCCACTTTTAGGGTGCATGGGTTGGGGGTGAAGAAGAGTAACATCGAGGTATGTTGTGATTATCAGCAAGGTAATTTGAAGATATAATCCAAACTCACCAAGGTTCATTAATGATAAAGGCCTAAAAGAACGTAAGCCAGAACAACGCATAGTCAACTTGGTGGGTCGGTCTCAGACAACATCAAAAGTGGTAATTATAGGCTCAAATAGCACTGTCTGGATTTATGTGGGTATGTAATTTCGTAGCTAATATATTGTTTCATATGGGGCGATTCAGTTCATGGGACTGCAAAAAAGAAATGGGTGAGAGATCCTGATAAGAGTCAGGTTTAGTATGCACTATGGTTTAAGCATGGCCCACAGGATAGCTAGTAAAAACACTTACCCTTTTGGCATAGTTGTGTAATTGGACTCTGACATTCATACGCACAGTGGCTATGTTCCTCTATATTTCCCTGCAAATGGGATCAAATGGGTCGTGTGAATGGCACATTGGATATATAGGAAGTGTTGTTAAACAAGCCATAAGCTTTGAAACACATTGTGTATAGGTGCTATATAAATAAGCATATCATATCATATACTTGTGGAATGCACCATATGGACCTTTCAGTATATGAAACACTTACTGTGTTTTCAGGTAAATGATGGGCATCTACTTGTTAGTAAATGGTCCTAAAGCCAGGCTGGGGTGTCAAGGGCTGAAAATGAAAAGGCCCTGCTAAATGGTTCGAATTCAAGGGTCAGAGGGTTCTAACAAACACAGTTCGTTGCTCCTTCTCTTTCCCACGTTGTTTCGTTACTGCATAAATGGGGACAGCGAGAGTTCAGTCTAGACATTCAATTGCCATAGAATAGGAAAATGGTTTGGCTTAACTGTTTGGAGGCCAGGCGATCATAGATCTATCTCAATCTGACGCGCATCGGCCATTGACAAGGCAGACTTAAAAGCATCCTTCTGCCGGAAAGTGTGTGCACCACCACGGAAAACGTGTGCATGTGTAACATTGGACGAGAATGGGCCTCATTACGAGTTTGAAGGTAGCCATGCCATTTTAGCGGCATGGCTACCCCCAAACTCGGGTCCGGGTCCAGGTCCCGCAAAATGGGAATTACCGGGCCATTCCGACCGTTGCAGGCCCGGTAATTCCCATTCGCAGGATCCGGACCCGGTACATCCCCATTCCCATTTGAGTCCCCATAGGGCTCAATGGGAATGGGGAGGATGCTAACAACGGACCCGTTAATGACGGGTCCGTTGTTAGCATCCTGTTCTGCTAGTGGGTGCTGCTCTGAGTGGGGGGACAGGAACCGTTTTGTGGCTTTTACATTTTGTATCAGGGTGCACAAAAGGGAAAGGTATCGAGAGAAAAGTGCAGCAGAACTTTCTTTTTGTATATTGTCAAAAAGTCTATAAACAACACCAAACAGCCCAAAAACAAACACCAAATTCCAAGAAAACTCCGTAAACAGCTTTAATTGTGCCTAACACCTTGCAATATTGCACATGCCTTCTATAGCTCCTCACAGTTTAGGAACAGCTAATAATGAACAGGAAGTGAGCTGCACCCTTTATAGAGCTCAAACTTTGTTTAGGAGATTCGTGGGATATGATTAGCTTGACAAACTTGAGGAATCAGCCTGAGAAGGCCGTGATTGGCTGACAAAACTTGACAATTCAACCAGGGATTCGAATCCAAATCAGAGGCTCCGAACTGAATTATACATCAAAAAGACAGACCCAGAAATCTGCTGCAATTTCAACCTTGGATAAAACAGCGCCAAAAAACCATAGTATATTTGTGACATGGAATGATTTACACAACAAATAATTGAGGGCCAAGCAAATCGCATTTTAGGATGTTCATCAAACATTCCAAACATTCAAACCGGTATTCAAGCAGCTTGTATAGATATGAGAATTTGATAGTTTGCTTTGGCTTGCACACAGCTCTTAGGTAATATTGAATTCTAGGATTCTAGACCAGATGACTTGAATTCAGTATTACTTACTGGTGGCTAAGAACATGAAACACCAGGTACATAAAAAGTAACACAAATGAAAAAAGCACAGCACATGCACTTTTTGGAATTGCATTTATTTTAAAAATATGCAGATCAGCTTATCTACAAAGGTGATGTGCACATTTCAAGGGTGCTGTGCTGCAGTGCAAAGGATGCACTGGTGAGCCGCCTTGCACACATTCATTAATGCTCCTGACACTAATGTATGACAGACTCCCAGCACCCACGTGGGTGCTCAGAGAGCATTTAACAATGCTAGCAGGTTGTGTAATGATTTATTAAGAGGTCACCCTCAACACAGAGAGTTCCCCTAGGTGTCACACAATAAATGTCAGTTCTTTATTCAGCCCCATTTCTGATGCACATCATACCGCTTGGATCGCTCCCTCTGAGTTACCAATGAGCCAAGAATCAGGCCGGTGTACAGGAAAACTATTGTACTTATTTGAATATAGGTAATAGAAAATCACACTAAAATGTCACACACCACTGTATCCATGGCACAACACAATACACCTCTCTCTACACAAATAACTCAAACAATTTGGTTGGGAAAACATAAATCACAATACTTTACTTTATACACATTCCAAAATAAATGATTATCAACACTGGACCTTGAATAACATCACTTTGCATTTGCAATGCTCTACAATTTCTGTTTTCCAGGGCACTTAAAAGGCTAGCAGTAAATACACACAGGGCGATTTAGCAGTGGGGTTTTCAGACCCTGCCCCCTAATTTGGTCTGTATTGGGGAAGTCGGACAGAAAAATTGCGATGATTTAACAATTTGGGATTTCAGAATCTCCTCCACTTGAAGGCCTGTTTGGGGGAAGCTGGCAGTTTAGGCATTTCTTTTTTGTTTAGGAACAAAGAAACCCCTCTTCCTAAAAGCTCAAATAAGTCAGGGTTAACAGGAAAAATTGGATTACCCAATTACATTACACTATATTGTTTTCAGCGCACACTGGAAATGAGCTTTGTTAATTCCGAATTCTAATAAAAATAGCCCCGTGCTATTCCATCCAACGGGATTTAATTGCATTCATATTTTCGTTAAATAGGCTAAGGTTCTACACCATTTGATTCAAGCACAGCAGATTCCCCCACCTCTAGGTTGTAAAGGGTTCTGGTCTACTTACATTGAAAACTTCTGTTTAAAGTTCAGAAAAGCCAGCTGCATTTCAGTACCCTCTGGAAGGACAGGGCAGGGGTCTGGTCACTCCACTCTCAAGGATGGTTCCCAGCTCTCCACCATAGGACCCAGTCAGCTTTTAGGCTGTCCCACCAATAGACAGCTCCACCCAGATGCATTCTCAGCGAAAATATCCTTTTGGTGTTTCCTTGGGGCTGTCAGGCAGTAAATTTCAACAGCTCCCTCCCTTCCTCATAGTACATCCACTCTATATACTAGTGATTACACCATCAAGTTTATACTCTTGGGCAGTACCCTGCAAGAGTTGTCACAAATAGGATTGCAGAGTTACTATTCTCTCTGCTCCGTAATCCAGCCACTCTCTAAGGATTGGTTTCAGAGTCTGGTGCAGACATATGGCAGTTCCCATTTGAAATTCTGTCAATTTTTGGCAAAAATCTAGTTTTGTAAAAAAACGTCATCATTTACTAGTAACTGTCATAATATACATTTATTCCGCTTCAGCTACTCCTGGGGAATTTAATAAAATGACCACCAGTTCCGCACTATGTTGCATTGCTATGTGACAATTTTCCTCCATTTTCACAAAAAGCATAATAATTATGAACATGTAATTTACTCTCCACATTCCTAATTTTACACTCCACCAGTTCGCCAGCTCTTAAATGCGGGACAGGTTCAGAGCAGCCAGCAACATCATTTAACTCTCCATTACAATTCCCTAAGTCGCTGGAGGATGAACTTCATTTCAACAAAATTGCCTGGAAATTACCTAGAAAATGACACATGAACCAAGGAAGTGTGACTTATGGTTACTGAGAAAAATGCCTAAATGATATTAGTACTTTAAATTAATAGCAAATCTTTAGGTTATGCAAATTGGAGGCCTCCTGTCTCCAGTGCCATTTGCCCATCTTGGCCAGTGTTTTTATTAAACTCCTTGTTGTTTGAAGTTAGTAGGCTGCAGATCATAAATGGGGGATGCATTTGCTACACAGAGATCCCCCACTGCAGACATCTGGCATCCTGTCCTCTTCTATGAAGGGGACAACATTTTGATCTCAAAAGCTTCAATTTTCCTTTATTTTTCCCAGATTTCAGCCTTGATTGCAGCCCCTGTTTTCACATCTCACCCTACATTCCGGCCATGCACCAGCTAGGCCATCTTCTCTGCACACAAATGAGATTTCAGAGACTCCAAGTCTCCAGGACACTTGGTTTTCAGCACCTTTCAGGCAGGCCACATTTTATTGCTGTAGTAAACAGTTGGGATTCACAAACCAGGCTTTCAGTGGGGGAAGTCCTTTGTGAAGTTTGCCCAGAGGCTGACCATATGTCCTTGGCTGAAGGGAACTCACATATTGCCTTTTCTCATATCATCCTTTATTCTTTGACATACTGTGTGTTTAACTGATAAGAGTTCACATTGCTTTTGCATGAATGGATTTCTTTTGCATCAATGCAATGTTCTTTCTAAACACTGAACCTGGAATAATTGAGGGTGATAATAATACCTGGTCTAATGGGAAATCCTCATCCTGTATTGACTTCATCTTGGTTAATTCTAAGAAAGGAAGTTATATGGAATCACTACTAGTTGAACCCACTAGTTTTAGTGACCCCCACAGGCTCTGGGTCTGTTTTTGGTAGTAGTAACAATAGACCAGCTCCCTACTGTGGTATGAATGTAAATTTAGAGGGTGTTATGAACAGAACCAAATATGGACACATTTGCTGCTATAATGCATACTCACCTTGACTATGCTCAGATAGCACTACTTGATAATGGTGTTGAGATAATGATTATATTGGATGATATGTTGAAGAGCATGATGAGAACCACAATGGGTTAATTGAGTGGTAGACTCCATGCAAATACTTTTGACTTAATGATCCATTGAAGAAAAACCAAGTTTGAGGAAAATCATCCACCTCATTAGGAGATCTGTACATATGAGCACAATAGAAAATCATAAGTATTGCTCTAAGCTGCAATGTCATTGCAAGAATTGGTTCAGGGCACATAAGATGGATGCCAACAATGCTAATTGGGGGTTGCTCTTTGGCTTGCTTAAGAGTAGTGACAAGAAACATTTCTGGCAGCTCTATAGGCATCACTTATGCAAAAAAGAAGCGGTAAAAGTTAATCCTATATGCAAAATTGAATGATACATTACGGAACTCAATCTAATTAATGAAAGAATGAAGTTGCATGAGATACCAGATAACTCTGAAAATGTATCCAGTCTGCTGCCCTTTGATTTAGAGGATATAAGGGTTGTCATTGGTAAACTGAAGGCTTCTAGGGCCCTGGGTCCGTACCACATTGCTAACATGGTAATTAAGCGCAACCCTGATTTCTGGGCCCTTCTTCTACTGAAGGTATATACCTCTAATTGGCACAGTGGAAAGATCCCAGCTAGCTGGAAAAAATCAATCCTAGTACCTGTATATAAAATCGGTGAAAGGACTGACACTCATAATTTTAGAGTTCTGGCTATGATTGACACAAGTGCCAACATTTTTTCAACCCTTTTACTCCAAATTGTCAATCGATAGATATGGTCAAAATCCCTTTTGCCCTGGAAGCAGACAGGAATTTGGGCTGTTATAGTACCCCTAATAACATCTTCACAACATAAGGCAGTTACCCACCGGAATACGGAGAATCGACTCTATCTCTGCTTTATCACCTATGCAAGAACTTTTGACTGCGTGGTCAGGGAAACACTCTGGCATAAACTAAGAAAACTGGGGATGGATACCTCCATCATACACTTTAATACATCTATGTACACAGGAACCATGGTCCAGGCCAGGCTAGATACACAAGGCAACATGTGAAGCCCGATTTCAACCAATCTTGGCTTGAAACAGGGATGTGTTTTCACCCCTGTGCTTTTAAATCTGTATGTTGCTGATCTGGACCAGGCATTAGCCAGTTGCCATAATGCTCCCCCCAGAATCGGCCACAAGCCCTTTGGATGGCTCTTTTATGTAGGTGACACAGTTGTGATGGACCGTACACCTGTGGGTTTGCAATGATCTTTGACCAGCATCAAGATCAGAAGCCAATAACCTAACAATCAACTTGGGAAAAACTAAGGTTAGGATTGTAGGTAAAGGGAACACCAAAAATAATCCTTACAGATGGCAACTTGGTGGTGTGACATTAGAGATGGTGAATTCCTATACCTATTTGGGTGTTCCAATTAAGAACCTTCCCAATCAAGACTATTATGAACAGATGGTAGTAAGGAATATAACAACAACATGGAACCTTATTTGTGGCTTTATCATGCGAAAGGGGGGCCACTCAATAGAAGGTTACTTGAAAATATATAAAATGAGCACAATAGCAGGTGTTCTGTATGGTCTTGAGGTCCTGGAAGGAAATTTCACATGTTGTCTAGGTCGTTTGGAGGTGAAAATCTGAAGGAGTGTACTAAGAATTCCTGTAGCCGTTCCAATAGAAGCTATTAGATCTGAGCTGGGACTCATCTCACTAGCCACATTATGGAAAATCCAATACTGCAAACTCTACGTGAACGTTTTGTGGGTTATTCTGATGAGGTCTCTTTATTGGGACTTTTAAGAAATGACAAAGTGGATAATTAGAATAAGGGGTGAATGCTGGGGCTAGAAAATATGGTTAAGGCTTTCCTCAAGGCGATAGATGTGGAGCCCCTGGAAGAGTCTAGCCTAGGAATCTTCCTTATATGAATAAAGAGAAAAACAGAAGAATGGGACATCATAAAGAATATTGAATCTTTTCCTAAGAAAAAGAGCTATTTAACCTATGTAAATCAACATTTCGAGTTGGGTAAGCCACACACCTACTAGCCATCAATAAAGAAAATCAGCAGTGCAGATATCGTGATGTGGAGGGTGAAACAGCTAGACACATATTGACCAATTGCAAAGCATTTGAACAATTTTATATGGAGCGCTATGGAAATTCTGGTACCAGCACTGATTGAGTGTCCACTGACCAATTCTGGGCCACTTTGTACTCAGGTGACTCACTGGTGATTACTGCATCAGCTCATCATGTATGGAAACGCGTTTTGGGGGTTTTATGAAGTGAAATGAATTGATTTAATATGATTTTATTTATTTTTAATTTGTATTCAAACTGTTCGTTATTGGATTTTATTTTATTGTCATTGTGATTTTATTGCTGTGCTCCGTCTTTGTTCTCTTGACGGTGTAAAGGCTGTTTTCAGCTATAAACACTTAATAAAAAAATAAAAAAATAAAAAATCACTGTGGTGGGCCTCGTGGACCTACCATTCTCAGGTATGGTGAGCCCTTTTAATATTGAATGTGTGGCCTGGTTTGTGGTGTAATGTCAGTAGCATTGGTAATTGGATGGGCAATTGACTCAGGAAACCTTGTGCAGTGAAGGGCTAGCAAACGGCGGCTCCCGGAATGAAGGGCAGGTATAAGCTTCACATGTCAAGTCTGCTGAAAAATATCCAAACCATGCAGCCTACATGTCTTGGTGAAAGCCACAGCATCTATTTTGACCCTAGTGGCCAGCTGCGTCTCACCCCCGAGAAGAGCTGTGTTCTTCGATTCTTCCATCCAGGATGATGAATGCAGAGCAGAGATCACGTCTGCAGCCATTACCCAATGTGAAAAGATATTGCTGGGATGTGGGTGCATGGTACGCAGTCTGTTGCCTGTCCAGCAGCAGAGGCCGCGGCCTCAATGAGTGTCAATCCAAGAAGCACCTATGTGTGTCCTAAACCAAGACTAAGTGCATTAGGTCATATGTTTGGTGAACTAACCACAAAATTCAACCTTTCAGCTGTCGAATGCATTCTAAAATAACCAGAAACGAGCATACCCGGAACCTCTTTTGCCACTACGTTAGGGAATCCGCCAATCCGTTGCCAACATCTCCTTAGTATCGTAAGGCAGTCTAGCCTTCTAGAAGTACAGGCTGGCTTGACCAATCTCCTCTCTCTCTCCCATAGGTCAAGACCATAAGAGCAAATGCAGTTGATAGGGTTTGAATGCAGCTACTTTGTTCGGCCAAAGGTGGTCTATGTTTACTAATAATTACCAAGGAGGCCGCGGTCTCCAGCTCACTTCCACACCATATATTGTTGCAGCCTCAATCGTCGAGACATTTAGTTGGGGAAATATATGTGCCTGCAAGGCACTATGTGGCTACCTCTTTTGTACTCATTGATATGTTTTGGGTATACCAGTCATGGGCATGTGACAGTAATAACTTAAAGGAAATCACAGTTGTTATGAAATGCATAGCATGTGAATGTCTCCCGTACTTTGGTAAAGGTTTAGCACATGCACTCTATGTGCTGCATCAGGTGTACATTGGTGTTTGCTTCTTGGCTAAAAGAAAACTATTTCTAAGACCGTTTTTTAATAAGAAATAGCAGCTATTCAGCAATTGGTTATGAGCAGTTTTAAAAATGTCCGAATTGGGCTTCGAACTGATAAGGTTGTGGGAACTTTCTCAAAGTGACCCATGAATATTCATGGGTGACTTATGTGGGTGCAAACCAGCCTCACCCCCCATTCCCAGAAAACACCCACAGCTCCCCATGACCTCCCAGGACCCAGCCCCCAAACAATGGCTTAAATATATTTGTAATTTCCAGTGCAAAAGTGCTAGAAATAGAAACACGTTTGACATGCCCTGGTGCATGGCAGGGCCTTCTGGCCCTCTGTGGGTTGTAAAAAAAAATCATTGGGCCCTGTTGGCGCATCACAGCAGCCTTCCCTCCTTTACAGGTCTGGAGGGTTGCACAGAGCAATGCCGGAGGTTAAGGTTTATTATAAACCTTCCAGCGATCACCCATTTTGATTTGCCTGAGCTCAAACCTTACCAGACGAGTGTGTAAACAAGTTTGAAAATCTACAGGAACACAAACCAACCGAAATTCGGATGTTTCAGTTAACCCCTTAACTTGTTCGCTCAGGACTACTGATAAGTACACTCCTCAGAAAATATGTCCGGCAACTGGAACTTAAATGCTAAAATCCGCACATGCTGAGTGCCTTCTAGAAAATGTGCTTTTTTTAATCAATGTATGCAAGAATATTTATGTTCATTCGCTTAGCTAGACTCTAGTGATGTCACTGGCAGGGATCCCAGAAATTAAATGAACGTGTGTGTGTGTGCATTACATTATACAGCGTTTAACAAAATTAACGTTGTTTACAAAATAAAGGACATGTTCCTTAAAGACAGCTGTTGCCTATAATCAGCAGTGCTCTAAATGGCTCGGATTTTGTAAACTAATGTCTGATCCTGCAGAGAGGAGGGTTTCCCTTCGGAGCCTGCTAAAAGCGTATTTGATTACATTTCGATCCTTGAATAGGCATGTAACATCAAAACAATCAAAACAAGCTCTCCACTACTGGCTCGCTCTCTCACCACCCCGGATGCACAGACATTTTGTTTGCAACAGCAACATGCTTGCAAAACCCCTTCCTACTTGTCATTGCTGGATTGCAGTTCCCCATTACGGAACAGCTTACACAGTGTGTCATAGGAACAGGCCCGTTTCTATGAGTGGGCAAACCGGGGGTCGGTTAGGAGCACAGGGGGGGTGGGGCAAAGGGCACAGCAGGCAGCCTGTTAATTTCCCTCTTGGAAGAGCCTGGAGCATTTAACTACAAGGTGCACTACAGGGACCAGGAATACAGACAAAGGTGGTGGGACAAAAGCCTGCCCTGCCCATATCAATCTGTAGGAGGAGGTTGTGAGGGCCAAAGTGGGGGATTAAAGTCAACGCCCAAAGGACGGCGTAATATGAGGAGGGGATGAATTGTCATTCATTTATGGTTTTTTAGCATTTGACTAGGCCCATTGTCTTGTTTCATGTTGGTAGGATGTTTTAGGGCAATTAAATGAGTGACACCACGGGTCTCATTATGAGTTGACTGGTGCAGTGTTAACGTGCCAGTAATTCCATTTACCGGCACGTTACTGCACCGGCCAACTCTGAGTTTGATGGTGGGGTGGTGGAATTACCTCCAGCTGGGAGCTGGAGGTTGTTCAGGCACCCCGCCATCAAAATCCGCCGGTATTACCAGTGCTGGTATGGGAATACATGGAATGGGCAGTAACTGAGTAACTACCCTCACCAGTACTCAGAATCTGGCAGTCATTCCACCAGACCGAGTGTCGGTAATGGATGTACCGGCGGGATACCACCAAACATATATTAAGGCCTAATGTCATCTGAGCACTAAGGATTTTTTTTTTTTAAATCACTACTTTTTGGTATGTCAATCCAGTTGAAACAAAAGACTACAGCTTCCAGGATGCATTAATCTGTCACATGAAAGCCCAGGACTGAAAAAACATGCTCAGGTGACATGGAGTCAAGTATGCTCTTCACTGGGAGGAGAAAATAGATTGAGTGAGTATGGAAGCAAGGCTGTATTTATAACCTTTATTTGGTGATGCCCTTAATACGTTTTAGCAAAGGGGTCAGGAGTTGGACAAATTGAATGGTTGGAGACTGAGGGTGTCAATTACTGTAAAAAAAAACAAATGCCCAAAGTTAGAAAATTATTGTAGCAAAAATTCATGACAAAGCCAACCGTTTTGATGTGTCTAATGAAAATGATTTCTTACTTGCTACAGTGGGTATTGAGATCATATGGCCATGTACATTCACAATTGCATGTCTTAAGTTACCATATGTCCGAGGATTCGCCTGGTTAGGTTAATATAACATCTATTAAAGCTTTTGTCATCATACTGTAAGGAACTTGCATCATTCCCAGGTACTCACACAGATAGCCAGCCTTTGCCATTAGGCAACAGCAACTAGCAGACTTTACTAGGCATTTCAATATGTTGGCATTGTACTTGCATCATATAATTTGGTGATTTCTATAGAGCTTCATGTAGATGGACCACTTCTATGCTCTGTATTAATCAGTGTTATTATTACCCACTGGTGGTACTCGATTCATAGGCCTCAAAATGAAGCAGGCTTAGTAGTTGGTCCCCGGGTTTAAAGCTTGTTACATTGCATCGTACCATTCCCAAAACCAGCATGTTGCACATGAGCCATCCACCCGGCATGCAACTATTTGCCAGAAGTTAACATTATATGTCCAGGAACTCACACCATTGGGTAACTGTTGCCATCACATGCCTAAGTACTCATGCCATTTTCTACATATTGCCATCCTATACTTAGGTACTCTCACCTTATACCAGGTTTTCCCAATTCATTCTCATGCACTCACACCATTTAGCAATTATTGTTATACTCTGTCTAGGAACACAGATCACATGGCAACATGGTTGCTTATAGCCTTCCTACTTATCTGGGCTTCTCCTATAGCGCTTTAAAGTAGTTTCAAGGCATTCTTTATAACAAAACTTTCCTTACTATAGGTAGGGAATGCCTTCTTTTTTACCACTGCCCAACTATTTCCCTTTATTTCACAACCATTTTCCATTCTTAGGCCAGAGTATTTGGAACGGCCTCTGAATGCTATGCTCACCAACTGAAGAGCGCCCTTGGCTCGTACTGCACTTACAATTGAGAGGAAATGTGCAGAAATAATGGATCACGGAGCAGTTATGAATGCTTTTGAGTCGGCATGATCTGGGAGAGTGCCCCTCATTTAAAAATACATGTACATAATCATGAGTTCGAAAATGAAGTCCTGTTTAAAGTGTTGTGAATGGAGGATAGCACAGAGGCAAAGCACTGGTCTTGGAAGTAAAACCATGCAGAGCACAGAGGTTCAAATACGGGATCTGTGCTTACAAACCAAACTCAGATATGGTATTAGGTGCGTTATTAAAAAACACAAATGAAGTATTGTTATATATGTTGTCTTAATCATTTTAAGTGTGAGTTAATACAACGGTGTTTGAATTGCAACAATTATTTTGGAGAGGGGGTGCAGTGCATTGCAATGGGGCAACAGAGGAACAACGTGTTGGGGGGTGTATTGCAGTGTTTTGCCCTTGGCGCCTTATTGTCTAGGAACTGCCCTGCATAGAAATAGCTCCAAGGAAAATGTAAAAAGCTTACTTGCACACGCAAATGATTTCTCATCCGCTGAGAATTTGCAAATTGTAAGCGATATTCAATCAACACTACAGCCAAGTCAATGCCTAGTCTGGGATGCTGAGGAAAACCCTTATTAATGTATTTTTATGTCTAGTTCAGTACTCTGGATGACCACCCTTGTATAACACCCCCCTCTTAGAATCCCCCTGACCCCACTAAGCCAAGAAGTAGGTTTGTTTTGCAAATTAAAAGGTTTATTTGAGAATGTAAACAATATATATATATATCACACGTTATAATAAATTAATATCTGATAGTACACTTAGACATATGATGTTGATCAACAATGGGCAATCTGGCACTGGCATACTTCTTTACAATCAATGAGGAGTTAGTATAGGATGGATAAAGTAGCAAAAATACTTTTATGATTTCAAGGGAAAATCAATGAGGAATAAAATGCAGTACAGAAATACTTGATATAATTTTAGCAAAAGATAAGATAATCACTTTTTCTCTGGCAATTCACCCCCCTCCCCTATGCAATGTAAGAAATGGAAGGAGATGGAAAGAGGAGCACACAGTTCTCAGGAATGCAATCAAATACAATATGAAATTCAGTTCCCCCCCAGCAAGCTTAGAGAAAACAGGTATGAGTTTTAAAACACTGGCCCAAGTGCTTTGAATGTGGTGGCAGTGAAGTGAGAAATATGCTGACAATGCTTTTAATTCCCTTTAGGAGGTTCAGGATGAGTGAGAGATACTTGGGATGAGCTCAGGCTCACTTTAGCAATGATTCAGGGATGGTTATTAAGAGACAAACGAATTTTTAGCACAGGAAAGCAAAAAGCTGCTATCTTTTTACAGGTAAAGAAATCAGGCCAAATCGCAAATCGCGGCAAAATTCGCAAATGCGTGAATCGTGATTACGGCAAAGGTATAAGGTTTTAGGTTCGTTGGAAAGCTTAGATTCTATAGCCAATTTCGTTCCTAGCCCAAACGGTTCCAGAGATACGGACGATTAAATAAAGGTAGATTTTCGGATTTGAAGTAAAACTCAAAATGACAGGTGACAGCTTTACAAATGACAGATGACACGATTTCTAGGAGGCTGTTCTACTTAGGTTAAAATAGTTTGGATTAGATTATTTTAACTAAGAGATTGGTTCTGCACAGTTCTGCTAGGTACTCACAATATAAATTTGAAATAGGCCTCGCCACGGATCTGGTCAGGTTTTGGACTGGACTCCGGTTCTGGTCTCGGCACTTCACAGTGATCTGGGTCAGCTCTCTGGTTCTGCTCACAGCGGTCTGGGTCATTCTGGATCTCTGGTATGGTCTCTGGCAATTGTTCTTGGCAAAAGAATTCAAACAGCTCGCCCGGCTGTGGAATAGTTTGCAAATGATTTTAAGGTTGCTGAGGCCTGCTGAGAAGAGTTCTCAGTTTGTGCGTTTAGGCCCTTGCTTTAAGTTCTGAAGTAAAGTTCTGGTCTTTGGAGATTGATGGATTTGAAGTCTGGATCTCTAGATGTGAAGTCGTTGGTCAGCATGCTCCGCAGCAAATGGAATTGAATATGTCTACCTGTCCCAGCAGTCTCTTTTTATGTGTTTTGAAAATGGGTGTGTGCCTGGGCCTAGCTAAGCCTGCCCCTCTCTACTTGTCATTGGCCCAATTCTCCCCTCTCCCATGATTGGGGGAAGGAAATGGATTGTCATCATGATGAGGTCTGTTTATGGGTCAGAGGATCCTCCCCTGGTCAGTTTGCCCACAAATCTATATTTGATTCAAATACATCTTTCCCAGATATACAATTTGTTGAAATCACATGTGCACATTATATATTCCTTATGGTCCATGCTTGTCCGCCTCTGATCTTCCTGGGGGCTTGCATTCAAAAATGACAACATTTTGCGCTTTTTAACTGGTTTTGCAATATCGGACATTTACCCAAAATTACACACATGTGCACAAGGAGTATAGACATTAATTGATGAAGTGTCAGATTTTTAACATGCAGACATTTGGAGTGAGACCCTATTTTCCGCTAGCAATCCCCCAGAATACACCACAGGGTCCTAATGCCTCTCAAAATGTTCACAGAAAAATCACAAAAATAATGATATTACTTATATAATTCTGACAAGTCCGCACTATGAGTTATTTATCTTTTTAAAATTATGCCCTGGTCAAAAAGGGGTGTGGCTTCCCACATCTTAGGGTGGAATAACTGGTTTGTCCACTTCCCCCAAGCTCAGCTGCTAGCAGAGGCACTGCCCCTCCCAGTTTCCCCTAAGAGGAAGCCACATTACGACGCCCCCAATATAACATTTGCCTGAGTCAAAGGAGTTGCATTGTTCTGTTCCTTCCAGTTCCCAGGTGCTCCACCCCTAATCTAATCAGAGAGGTGACAACTCCTTTTGGCAAGGGGCAGCAGGATGCAGCTAAGCCTGGGAAGAGTGGCTGAGCAGGTTTCTCCTGTCGGGGGTAGTTGTCAGGCAGAATCCAGTTTCACTAAGCCAGGTTTCAGCTAAATGTCACTTTTTGTTCCCAGTTTTCTACATTCAAATCAAACTGACAATTTGTACCTATACATTAAATAATTACTTCCTTCAAGTCATTTCAGAATATGGTTTTACATTCTTCCACCTCTTAGCAAGTCTTTCCTTGGTCTGGTTTTGTTTCTTTTGTGCAGTTTTACACAAACGTCTGGTGGTTTTAAAACGCCGGCTTTATGATAGTGGTGAGTACTGGTAATGCAACCATTTTTAGGATTAAGAAAATGAATTCCCCACAGTTCTGGGTTGCTTTTGGCAATCAGCATTGCCATTCCCAATGGTTTCAGGCTACTGTGTGTGTAGCCCAATGGTGGTTTTAGGCAGTGCCCTCCTGTGCTCACAACATAGGCAAAAATGGGTGGCAGCCTATTCTTCATGTTTTCCCTGTGCACTCTCTGGGGAGTTCTGGCCATCATGATGTTTTCCATGCCAGTACTGCACAGTTTTATTGTAGGGCTTGGATGCATGGGTAAAAACATCCCACAAAATTGCATATACGCCTTATTCACCCCAAAAATGTGCCTTCTTTCTGGACATTCACATATTTGTGTGCGCGATTTGCACAATGTGAAAAAATTGTGCACTGCATTCAGTAAAGGTTTTGTGAATGGCCATAAATACACATATTCTAACCGAACACATGCAAAAATTGCCATTCTACATGTTTTAGAAGACTTTCTTTTCAAAGTTTGCAGTTTGGTCGTACACATTTAGTCGACCTGAAATCAACAATTGTTCTGTCATGAAGGCCCCCCATACCCACCCTCCTTACTCCACTCATTCGGAGATTTTGTGTGCCCGTTGCAAATTGTTGGATTCATACTCCCACTATTTAAATAGGTTTGAACCATGAGTCAGATTGTCTCGATAGGATAACTCAGGGGCAACGTGCTCCCTGGGTCCGGTTTGCGAACTTCCACGCATTTTATAAATAACCAATCATATAGTTAAAGGCAGCCCATTCACCCCTGCTCTCAATGATCATTATGCAAAGTCTCAGCAAAGGCAGCTTTTGACAATGAAAAGCAGGACCATGACATTTTAAATAGTAATTGCACTGCATTGACAGGTATAGGAATATTAAAAAGGAAAAGCAGCTTTTAAATAATAACTGCACTGACAGGGATAGAACAAAGCCAGTGGCAAATGGTCTATGGTAATAGTGAAATGGGGAAATGGCAATGATACTGCACATCAAAGGCTTGTCAAATGGCAATAGTCATCATCATATGTCACAGCCAGACTCATGATTTAAAAGTCAACTTAATTTACAGCAGAAATACAAAAAGGTAGCCAGAGCCCCTCTCTAGAAACAGCATGCGATGATAACCTGTTCTGTATTTTTTTCCCACATTGAGAGTCTGCAGCCATCGCTTTTTGCTCACTGTACTTTCCACAAAGGAAGAATAACCATTTAGTCTTTGTCCCCCCACAAGGGCAGTCCAGCACCGAAATGCAGGGCAAACCTCCTTTGAACAAGAGTACCAACAGCAACCCCTGACACATGTTTCAGCCTTGTTGGGGTTCATCAGTGAGGTGGAGCTGTGCCTCTCTGAGCACAGGGAGCAAGGGGTCCACGTCTGGGTTCCCTCTGGTAACTTAGGGTGACAAACCCCAAGTTCCTTACAAAAGTACAAAAAAGGTAGCAGGCTCCCCTCACTAGAAAGGACAGGGTATGATAACCTGTTCTGTGTTTTTTTTCGCCCAGTTTGAGAGTCTGCAGCCATGGCTTTTTATTCACTGTACTTTTCACAAAGGAGGAACATACATTTGCATATCAGTCGTTGTTCGCCCACAAGGGCAGTCCAGCACCGAAATGCCAGGCAAAACTCCTTTGAACGAGAGTACCAACAGCAACCGGAGACACGTGTTTCAGCCTTGTTGGGCCTCATCAGTGAGGTGGAGCTGTGCCTGTCTGAGCACAGTGAGCAAGGTGTCCATGTCTGGGTTCCACCAGGTAACTTAGGGTGATGAACCCCATTTCCTTCCAAAAATAAAAAAAATGTAGCAGGAGCCCCTCTCTAGAAATAACATGGCATGATAACCTGTGTTTTTTTTGCACATTGAGAGTCTTCAGCCATCGCTTTCTGTGCACTGTACTTTTCACAAAGGAAGAATAACCATTTGTATATCAGTCTTTGTCCCCCAGCAAGGGCAGTCCAGCACCGAAATGCAGGACAAACCTCCTTTGAACAAGAGTACCAACAGCAACCGCAGACACATGTTTCAGCCTTGTTGGGGTTCATAAGTGAGGTGGACCTTTGCCTCTCTGAGCACAGGGAGCAAGGGGTCCATGTCTGGGTTCCCTCTGGTAACTTAGGGTGACAAACCCCAAGTTCCTTGCAAAAATACTAAAAAGGTAGTAGGCTCCCCTCACTAGAAGAACATGGTATGATAACCTGTTCTGTTTTTTTTACTCCCAGTTTGAGAGTCTGCAGCCATCGCTTTTTATTCACTGTACTTTTCACAAAGGAGGAACTTCCATTTGCATATCAGTCGTTGTTCCGCCCACAAGGGCAGTCCAGCACCGAAATGCCAGGCAAAACTCCTTTGAACCAGAGTACCAACAGCAACCACAGACACGTGTTTCAGCCTTGTTGGGCCTCATCAGTGAGGTGGAGCTGTGCCTCTCTGAGCATAGTGAGCAAGGTGTCCATGTCTGTGTTCCACCAGGTAACTTAGGGTGATGTACCCCATTTCCTTCCAAAAATAAAAAAAAATGGTAGCAGGAGCCCCTCTCTAGAAATAACATGGCATGATAACCTGTTCTGTGTTTTTTTCGCACATTGAGAGTCCGCAGCCATCGCCTTTTGTGCACTGTACTTTTCACAAAGGAGGAATATCCATTTGTATATCAGTCTTTGTCCCTCCCACAACGCCAGTCCAGCACTGAATAGGCCAGGCAAATCTCCTTTGTACAAGAGTACAAACCACAACACTAGACAGGTCTTTCAGCCTTGTTGGGCCTCATCAGGGAGGTGGAGCAGTGCCTCTTTAAGCACAGTAAGGAAGTGGTCCACGTCTGGGTTCCCCCAGGTAACTTAGGGTGACGAACCCAAGTTCCTTGCAAAAATACAAAAAGGGTAGCAGGCGCCCACTCTAGAAATAACATGACATGATTACTTGTTCTGTGTCTTTTTCCTACTTTGAGAGTCTGCACCCATCGCTTTTTGCTCACTGTACTTTTCACAACGGAGGAATATCCATTTGCATGTCAGTCTTTGTCCCGCCCACAAGGCGGTCCAGCCCCGAAATGCCAGGCAAACCTGCTTTGAGCAAGAGTACTAACATCAACCCAACACATGTGTTTCAACCTTGTTGGGCCTCATCAGTGAGGTGGAGCTGTGCCACTCTGAGCACAGGGAGCAAGGCGTCCCCGTCTGGGTTCCCCAGGCAATTTAGGGTGATGAACCTTAGTTCCTTGCAAAAATGCAAAAGATAGCAGGTTCCCCTCTCATGATGATCTGTTCTCTGGTTTTTTCATACTTTGAGAGTCTGCAGCCATCGCTTTTTCCTCACCCTACTTTTCACAAAGGAGGAATATCCATTTGCATATCAGTCTTTTTCCCGCCCACAAGGGCAGTCTAGCACTGAAAGGCCTGGCAAATCTCCTTTGTACAAGAGTACCAACAGCAACCCCCAACACGTGTTTCAGCCTTGATGGGCCTCATCAGTGAGGTGGCCCTGTGCCTCTCTGAGCACTGTGAGCAAAGGTCCACATATGGGTTCGCCCCGGTAACCTAGGCTGATGAACCCCAAGTTCCTTGCAAAAACACAAAAAAAGGTAGCAGGCTCACCTCTCTAGAAAGAACATGGCATGATAACCTGTTCTGTGTCTTTTTCCCACTTTGAGAGTCCTCACCCATCGCTTTTTGCTCACTGTACTTTTCACAACAGAGGAATATCCATTTGCATATCAGTCTTTGTCCCGCCCACAAGGGCAGTCCAGCACCGAAATGCCAGGGAAACCTCCTTTGAAGAAGCGTACTAACAGCATCCCCACACATGTGTTTCAGCCTTGTTGGGCCTCATCAGTGAGGTGGAGCTTTGCCTCTCTGAGCATAGGAAACAAGGGGCCCACGCCTGGGTTCTCCCAGGTAGGGTGAAAAGCCCAATTTCCTTCCAAAAACACACAAAAGATAGAAGGCACCCCTCTGTAGAAAGAGCATCGCATGATAAACTATTCGGTGTTTTTTTCCCACTTTGAGAGTCCGCAGCCATCGCTTTTTGCTCACTGTAATTTATACAAAGGAGGAATATCCATTCGCATATCAGTCTTGGTCCCACCCACAAGGGCAGTCCAGCACCGAAATGCCAATCAAACACCCTTTGAACAAGAGTATCAACAGCAACCCCAGACACATGTTTCAGCCTTGTAGGTCATCATCAGTGAGGTGGAGCTGTGCCTCTCTGAGCACAGTGAGGAAGGGGTACATGTCTGAGTTCCCCCAGGTAATTTAGGGTGTCAATCCCCAATTTCCTTCCAAAATTACAAACAATGGTAGCAAGAGCCCCTCTCCAGAAATAACATGGCATGATAAACTTTTCTGTGTTTTTTCCAACATTGAGAGTCTGCAGCCATCGCTTTTTGCTCACTCTACTTTTCACAAAGGAGGAAATCCATTTGCATATCAGTCTTTGTCCAGCCCACAAGGGCAGTCAAGCACTGAGGCAAATCTCCTTTGTACAAGAGTACCAACAGCAACACTAGACAATGTCTTTCAGCCTTGTTGGGCCTCATCAGGGAGGTGGAAGCGTGCCTCCCTGAGCACAGAAAGGAAGGGGTCCACGTCTGGGTTCCCCCAGGTAACTTAAGGTGATGAACCCCAATTTCCTTGCAAATCTCCTTTGTACAAGAGTACAAACCACAACACTAGACAGGTCTTTCAGCCTTGTTGGGCCTCATCAGGGAGGTGGAGCAGTGCCTCTTTAAGCACAGTAAGGAAGTGGTCCACGTCTGGGTTCCCCCAGGTAACTTAGGGTGACGAACCCAAGTTCCTTGCAAAAATACAAAAAGGGTAGCAGGCGCCCACTCTAGAAATAACATGACACGATTACCTGTTCTGTGTCTTTTTCCCACTTTGAGAGTCCGCATCCATCGCTTTTTGCTCGCTGTACTTTTCACAACGGAAGAATATCAATTTATATATCAGTCTTTGTCCCGCCCACAAGGGCAGTCCAGCACCAAAATGCCAGGCAAACCTCCTTTGAACAAGAGTACTAACAGCAACCCCACACATGTGTTTCAGCTTTGTTCGGCCTCATCAGTGACGTGGAGCTGTGCCTCTCTCATCACCATAGGTTACTATGGTGGTATTCAGGAATGAAAGACAAGTTCTAGAGTTGATAGGCAATCTTCCCTCCCCAAACAAGAGAGCTAATTACACTTTTAAACTGACAGGTATGAATGGCTTTGTAAAAGACTGCACAATGGTCAAAAATGCTTAAATGGAGAAAAATTCTAAGGAAAGCAACTCTAAACAAGTCCCAACACACATGAGCTATAATTTAAACAACGGTACACAGTTTAGATCAGAATGGGTTGGAAGACACACTTGAAATGGGCAAAAGACACATGTAACTTTGGCTAAGATTGCAAATTTTCAGCAAACTTTTACAATGTGATATTGGAGGGAGAGAAACGGGTCAAATACACCGTTCAGCAATGTTTTTGTTTGTGAGTGTAGCTAAGCCACACCAACCGCCTAGCAATTCCAAAAAGCCTCAGAAGCAGAGCAGGTGGCACTAGCTTCCCAGTCCTCGCCGCCACCAACTGGAACTTATTACCCGCCGAGATTAGAGGTATCAAATCCCACATGTGCTTCAGGAAAGCAATAAAAACGATGCTGTTTGCATAAACCCCTCTTGGGCCCTGTCAACTGTACAACCGATGTAATGTCTAACGTCCTTTTTTTTTTCTCCAGGCTAGGGGTAGATACGATCTTGATGTAACCTCCCCTATCTACCCCTCCTTGCACTGAAACTAAGTCATTATCTTGCAACAGCGCCCCGATGCCTCTGGGCTGTGTGGCGCTTTACAAATGTAAAATAAAATAAAAATAAAATAAAGGGTCTTAGGTATCAGTGAGAGTTGAAATTTCATTTCTATCTTTAAAACTGTAAAGGATATAGAGATTTTAGTGAGAAGCGTTTTTGCAAAATAGGCGCAAAAATGAAAACAGAAATTCAATTTAAAAATGACAGATAGGTTTTCTTATACTAGATTAATGACTATGACAAAGAAGAGGCCACACATGAATGTTCACGACTACATGGCCAACGCAACCATTCACGTGATGGGTCATCAATTTCTTCTGGGATTTGGTTTAGTTATTCAAAATCACTAAGGAATTATGGTTTTGTAACACAGATGAGACAAATCAGCACAGGAAGGATTCCAACAACACTATGGTTCTGAATTAAAGATGGGATAGGTTGAGATAGGGATAATACAATGCAAATATATTATGTGTCACTGTTCTTCCTATTATACTTACAGTCCTTTATAATTAAATTGGACCGTCATCTCTGGTCATTGGGTGGATCAGGTCGACCGGCATCAGGGCACCTCTGAAGGGATTTGGATCAGCGGCGCGGTTCGGGTCAAATTTGGACTGCACCTCAGACTGCATTTGGAAGGGCCCTTTTGGTTACTGGACACGGCAGATAGCAGGCTGCAAGTTTTCGGGGAGCAAGCCTTAACGGTAGCAAGCCAAGCTGAATCAGAATTATTCTTTTAAGTTCTGTAGGTTTGCAGTTGGGTCAAGCTAGCAAGAGTTTCAGCAATGCTAAGTCTGGATTTCGTATAGAAATCTGGATCTTCAAAGAGTTCTGGAGTCAGCTACAAGATGAAGAGTTCTGGAATAAGGCACTGCGTAAACATCTGGATTGGTTCTGGAAGCAGTCTGTTCTGGAAGCAGTGTGTTCTGGAAGCAGTGAAACTTCTATATTTATACATTACAAATGCCATCCCCCAGTTTATGGTGTGGGCAGAACTTCAGAACACACCCCCATGTCTGTGAGTGGCTACTGGCATGTCCTGGTTGGCAGTCTAAACAGAGCTGTCTTCTTATGACAGGATTTAGGAACTCCCACTTTGATTTTTTCCAAAACATAACTCTTGCACACATGTACATTTCTAACATTATGTACCCTAATGAAATTGGACATATATATTTCATATTTTATTGTCTAAATCCACTTTCAATCCCCATCTTTGTGTGAGCTGTTTTGGTAATTCTACGGATTTTTAGCAATTTTCACCATAATAGTTAGGATTAATCATTTCTACTTCGATACACCTCTGGGTGCTGATCAGTGGATCATGTACATACAATTTTAAGCTTGCAACATTAATAGTGTTTCCACAATCAGTGTTTTAGTGTATCTTTGGTTCCTTATGTAGTAAGAACTCCTACCACACCTTCAATTGTCTAGCATGAGTTAAGATTTATAAGTTTCTATTTTTCACTTTTCCACTTATTTTGCCTGTTATGTTAAATGTTAATAACAAGTCATAAAGTTCTGAGGCAAAAACAAGTAATTTACATTCAAAACCCGGCCTAGGTTTTTTTTCTTACTTCCAAAGTGAGCAAATGGCCAGTCCTTTGAAGTTCACTGAGAAACCTCCTCCACATCCTGCCCCTCCTTTAGGAGGATGGGTGTCCATGCCTTCCTTTGTCCTTGGGTCAGCCAGCAGACAAATGTCTGAAGCTTTCTTTATTTTCATTATGCGGGAACCATTAGCATCACTTAAGCCTTCCTGTGGCAAGGGAGTGTCCAGCTGAGATGTGAATCTTCCCAGGCCAGGCTGTCAGATCAGAATTAAATAGTGGATTAGCTTCAGACTGGGTTCCTATACATTAAAGTCTTTTCAGTTCACATATAAAATACAAGGACAGTTTATAAGGGATTTGGACATTTCAATAGAATTAGCCCCTCACAAACATGCTTTAAATAGGTGCATTTTACCATTTTAATCAGGAAACAGAAACACTTTGAAACTGGGTTTGACAGCTAATTTTCTAATGCAGCTGTCAGTCAGTGAGGCCTGGATTCCTCTGACTGCTTTGAAAATCCATGATTTCAGCACACTTTCCTTTCAATAATTCACTTGGGAAAATAACTGAATTTAGCGCCAAAACAGCACTTTGAAGATTGCCATTGATTAGGAAGATGTATTTAAGAGCATTTTCGGATCAGGCCCTTCTGTGGCCTTGTTTCAGGTGGCAAGTGACAGATGACAGATGGCAGATGTGATTACTGTTTTTACACCAACTTTGCCTGTGTGTGTGGCAGGGTGTGCAGCTCTTTTGGTGGTTTATGCACCATGCACAATTTTGCAGATTTGGCACGCACTGGGTTATTTCCTCCATTTTGGACAGTTTTATTTCCCCATTGGCAAAGGGGTGTAGTGTGGCGCGTTGGTGTGGATAAAAATATTCCACATATACCCCCCACCCCCGACTCCAGCACGATGTCCAGTCGTGGGGGAGTTGGGCAAGTGGAATGATTATTCTTTCGGTCCATGTGAAGAAATCCGGTTGTTTCTCCCATCAGCGATGGATGCAACACACTCTCCTCGCTGGTTCTGTTTGGAAGTGTGGGGCGACACTCCAGGCTCTTGGTTCTTTTTTTTCCGTCGCCGAGGAGTCCTCCTTGGTGATTAGGGGTTCTTAGTTCCAGTGCTAGAAAACAGAACATAGCATGGTTTTGGAAATGTCCCCACTATTACTCCGAGGGGTGTAGTGGGGCAGATGCATGCATTGAATACAATTTACAAAATGCCCCGCCTATGTTTAATCATGGTCTTAACACTCTTTCCTTGTGTGTACTCATTGAACATTTAATAATTATTTTTAGGTCTCCAGATTTTCCCCTTCTGGGTTTCCGGTCGGCTCCTCTATTTGCCGCAAAGTATGCCTGGGATGGCAACTCTTTATCTGGTTTATGTGGACCCATTTGTCTTCCCCTTCTGTCAAATTGCCTTAGGGGATGTGGATTCTGTAGGCGACTGGTGAGATTCTGTCCACAATTTCAAAAGGACCCCGCCAACTTGGAAGGAATTTCCGGTCTTTAGCTTGGTTCCTTTGGAAATTGTACAAGTAGATCTGGTCTCCTACTTGATATTCCTTTTTAGTTGTCTTAAGGTCATAGTGGGTCTTCATACTGTCTGCAGACCTTTCTAGATTCCGCTGAGCATACGCAAAATCATGTTGAATGTTTTTTCTCAGATTCTCAACATACTCATGAGTTGTGGAGGCATTTATCAATGTCTGCTCTTGGGTTTTGTAGAGCAGATGCTGGAGTAGCATCATCCTTCATCGAGTCATCAACTCAAAGGGAAACATTTTTGTTGCAGAAGAAGGGTTAGATCTGATGGCCACAGGACAAGGGGTAATCGAATATCCCAACTTGGCCAAGAATCTTCCATACATTTTTTTAATATGCTCACAATAGTTTTATTGTACCTCTCAACTCCACCACTAGAGGACTGGTGATGGGAAATGTGTAGCTTCCTTTTTACCCCCAAGTATCTCCCACATCTTTGTCATCACTTCGCTAGTGAAGTTACTACCTAGGTCTGACTCAATCCTTTGGGGTAGTCCAAAATGCGAGAAGATGTGATTGATCATCAGGCCAGCTGGTGTTTCTGCCTTGCAATTTGGGGCCGGGAGACATTCCACCCATTTAGTAAACAAGCATGTTATGGTTAACATCTACTTGTTCCCCCTAGAGGAGCGAATCACGGCCCAATGAAATTGACTTGCAAATCTGACCAAGGCAGTGTCATCGCACTCTTTTGGAGGGGAGCACAGTGTGTGAGTGATGTTGGCTGAAATTGTGCACACACAAGACACCCCTTCAAGTATTGGTCGAGGTCCTGCCCCACGTGTGGTCAGTATGCGACCTCTCGTAAGATTTCTAATGTCGTATGAAACCCCCGATGACCGGCTGAGGCCGCATAATGAGTGTGACTTAGCATAAGGCTTCAAAATGAGGTAGGGACCACCCACTGGTCATGGCCAGATATGGTTCTCCTCACCAACAAACCGTCTTGGATTCAGAACATTTTTGGACATTTCACCAACACTCTGAGGTCCTCTTTCCCAATGCAATCGGTATCGTCAGGGGAAAGTTCTCAGGGTCCTCAATGTGTTGATAAAACTTACCAATTATTGGATCCCCTTTTTGAGCCATAATCAAATCAGCATCTGGGGTCTCCTTACTCCACTGGGCTGTTAAGAGTCCATTCTCAGCATTTCTCTGGGACCTAGTGATAGCAGTGACCTGGATTTCCCCCATCAGGGACTCGATATCAAGTAGATCCCCTTGGATGGCTCCGGTTTAAACCAGCTGATCAGCTAAGTCATTTCCAGTTTTGTCTGGTCCCTCTACTTTAGAATGACCCATGATCTTTTTCCAGTAGATGGTCATCCCGCTAGAGGTCACCAGATCATCAATATTCTGTATTAATTTTCCATGTTTTAGTGATTTATTGTTAGCACATAGCATGCCTCTGGTTTTCCAATTAAGCAGGTGCTCCACAAACCCATTCCGTACATAATCTGAATCAGTGATTATGACCAGTTCATGGAGTTGGTGTTGGACAGCAGTGAGGATGGCTTGATGCACAGCCATCAGCTCTGCCACTTGACTACTTCAGGGACCGATTTTGTACCCAGCGGAGGGCTCTGGGCATCATTCACCCATGCATTCCCCACGCCAGCCAGGAGTTCCTTTTCCATGTTGTTATCAACATGGTAGGAGCACCCATCCACATAGACAGTGGGCATTCCCTCACACTTGTCTTCTTCATAGACTTGGGGAATTAAGGTATGCCTCCATGATGTCCTTGATTTTAAGACTTTCGTCCTTGAGACAGTTGTCTCTGGCAAAATCATGCAAGTCAGCCAGACCTTGTGTGAGGGGACTCTTCTTGTTTTGGCCATATCTGACCTCCACAGGAAATCCTTGCATTGACAGAATGCAAGAAGTAATTCAGGAATTACTCACATTTCCGGACCTGATTCTGTCGCTTTGAAGATATTGCAGAGGCTGGTGTGGAGTCTCCACTATGATGTGTTCCCCCTGGATGAACGGGCGGCAATTCTTCAATGCCCACACCATTGCCAGGAGTGCCTTCTCACAATCATTGAATCATTTAATTTTTCTACCATGGAGGATAAAGTCTTACTCGCATAGGAGATGACTTTATTGACCATGTCATGCTTTTGGTATAATACTGCAGTCAAGCATGTATTTGAGAACCCTGTCTCCAAGAAGAACTCCTTGTTTTTGACAGGGTAAGCTAGGCAAGGTGCTTGTGAGAGGCTTCTTTTGAGTTGTCGTAATGCCTTGGCTTGTTCCGGACCCCACTCCCACTTGACCCCTCCCTTCAACAGATGGATCAGGGTTCTTGTGATCTCTACGTAATCCTCAATGAACTTTCTGCTCTAATTGGTCAGTCCAAGGAGGCTCCTTAGCTCACGCAGAGTTGTGGGGTCTTTGAGTTTCTGGAGTGCTTCTACTTTCTTCTCCTGGGGACAGAGACCCTCAGGAGTTACTTCATGCCCCAAGAAGTTGACACGGGTCCTGCACCACTTTACCTTTTGGAAAGATAGTTTTGCTCCGGCCGCCCTCAACTGTGTCAGAACATAACGGATCTCTGCTATGTGTTCCTCCACAGTTGAGCTTTTGATTAAGACATCATCTACATAGGCCAGGTTACCCCTTTCACCCAAGTCGAGCATGACCTTTTGCAAAAAGATATTAAATTCATTGCTGGAGTTGATGTATCCGAAGGGAGTCCGGGTCCAAGTGTACTGCTGCCCTCGAAAGGTAAAAGCCAGCTTGTATTGGTCCTCCCTAATGACAGGTACAGTCCAGTACCCATTGGTCAGGTCAATGGCAGTGTATACATTGGACCCCTGGATCTTGCCCAGCCCTTAGTCAATGTAGGAAAGAGGCCATCGGGAAGTGTGGACCCATTTGTTTAGCTCCCTTAGGTCAGCACAGAGTCTCCACTGGCCATTTGGTTTCAAAATCCACAGCACCAAATTATTGAAGGTGCTGTGGACTGGACGAATTATCCCACGGGACTCAAGACTCTTAATTATTTCGGTAGGGGCCTCCATTGATGCAAGAGGCAAGCGGTATTTCTTCACAAACACTGGAGTCATGCCAGGGTCTGTGGGAATTGTTGTTGTTTGGATTTCGGTGCGACCACAGTCATATGAGTCCACCGCAAAGAGATCTTGGAAATCTAAGAAAACTTGTTTCAATGTTTGCTTTTGCTCCAGAATCTCACAGGGTTGACTCTCTCTTCAACCATCTGCCTGAAGCCCAGAAAGACTTCTGGTTTGGCTATCTCAGCGGCCTTCTCTAGTTGGGTGGAGAAGTCCCTGGATAAAGTTCTGACTTGGACTGACGGCTTCAGGTGGGGAAGGCAGTCCTGGTGGACTTGAAAGATCACCTCAGCCCTCTTGAAGTCACAGGTCACCTCTTCCTTAGCATAAGGGCAGGAAGAGTACACAGAAATTCCCCCCATGCCGGTGAAGATCCTGTCTGGTGTTTGTGTCATTGTCGCTATTGCTGTAAAAACAGTCATTGGGGATTGGTCCTACCAGTTCATTACCTAAATCTATGGAAACATGTTGGTCATCAACCACCATTCCAATAATGGTGCCAGCGCCCAGAGTGGTCGCTGTTATCCACCACTATTGGAATGGTGTCATGTTCTGTATTGACTAGTGGTGTTGGGTATAACCCCAACCCTTGCTGTTCGAAATGTGCATTGAGGTGATCATATGTGTCAGGGTTTTGCAGTTTCTGTCCTCTTTGAATTTTTACTTTAAGTGAGAATTGTCGGGTCTGTTCTGGGGTGGTGACTTTCTCTCCAATCTGAACTTCAACTGCATATGGCAGCAGTTGAGCTGACTGAAATGGTTTCTCTGGATCATCAAAGTCCATGGGATTACCCGCTAATCGGGACCAGGCTTTGCAATTTGATTAGGTTCAAATTAATGGCAAAGCAATTGAGAATGTCATTGCCTAAATAAAATGCAGCAGGGACATCTCGCACGACCCAACAATTATGGACTATGCCTATGGAAATTTTGAGCATTCACCTGCTAGGCATGAGATGTTTGAAAATGGGAGTTTCCAGGTCCATTTCCCATTTGTCTCTTAGTTTAAATGTGGGAATGGCTGTATCTTTTGGGAGTTTGCGGAACATGGCTTCGCTGATGAAGCTCTTACCGTTATTCACACACACTCGGGCGAGAACAGAGTCCTTCCCTTCATTTAACTGAATAGGGATGAACAACTGCTCTCCACTTTCTGAAGATCAGCCAGGCTTTGAGCTGATTTCTCATCTTTCTGGACTATAGGAGTGGGATTTTCTGATTGTGAATTTGTAAAGAATTTCAGAGTGTTTCCTTCCAGTGCGGAATGCCACCTGAGACTGGAAGGAAGGTTGATTTTCAGAAACAGAGAGGACCCCCATCACCAGTTTGCTGTCGTACTGCAATTACTGTCACGTCTGGGATTTGATTATTCTCGAAGTGAAATTCTATTTGGTCAGGTTTTTGTTCAACCATGTGTCATGTGCTCTTTAAACTAACATGGTTGACACTCTGTTTCAATTTTATTGGTCGGTTAGTCTGGGTCCAGAGGACCTTGTTTACACAATCTATTAGGGGTGACAACCTTTGCAGGATGTCGTTCCCTGGTAAACAAGAGGTGCCCTCTGGAGTCACAACTATGACCGGGTGCTTCACCTTGTGTCGCCCAATTTTAACGTCTAAATCTGCAGTCCCCTGAACAGGAATTTCATTCCCTTCGATGTTCTGAAGTTGTCCAGGAAGAGCGGTGAGAGGGATCTGGTATCTCTCCCCCCTTCCTGAATTCAGCTGATCAAAGGTCCTTTTTGACATTAGGGTGGCTTGGGATGCAGTGTCCACCAGTGCCAAAAGTGTACATTGTATTTGGACCGGGGCATAAAATCTTCCCTCCTTTTCCTCAAGGGGGCGAAGAATTTTGGGCCAATTGGCGGGTTAATTTCTTTACTCTTGATTCTGACAGAGGCGTAGTTTGGGCAGGATTCTGTTTGGGAGCTTGGGAATTTGTAAGAAGAAGGTGACAGTTGGATATTGGAAGAGTTTTGGGCTCCCCTGGTTCTGGTTCTGGTTCTGGGCTGCCCCCAAACCCCTTTTTGGAGACAGTCACCAGCATTGGTTTGGGCAAGGTGATTTTCTGGCTGGTCATTCTGGGGTTCAATGATGGGCAGTTTTAACTCAGTCCCCACATTTACCCAGTCTTGATTAGAATCTCTTGGGACACATTTTTTATTGGGAGGAGATCCCCCATCCCTGAAAGAGAAGATCCTTTTCCCAGAGTCCTCTGAGGACCCCTCTCCTTCAAATTGGAAGACTCTAATCTCCTCCACAAAATGGGTCTTTTTAGGCCCTTTATTTCTCCTACCTTCCCTCTGTTCCTTAGGTTGCAGACTTTCGGGGGCAGGAGATTCTGGTTCCGGTTCCTGGGTTACTAAGGGCTTGTCCCAAGTGGGGAAGGAAGCTTCCTTTAAGGCTTTACACCCTCCCCCTTTGGAACCAGTGGGTTGTTGGGATTCTCTCCCTGTCATTGCTCTGGAGTACCAGACCCTTGATTTGAGGGGTTCTGAGTTGTCATGCTCATCTGAGGGTTCTGCTGAGCCCTCAACATGTGACCCAGATCCTCTGACAAGTTCTGGACCTGGCGCTCCAGTTGGGACACCTGCTCTGGCTGGTATGGGGGTCTCTGGTCCATCCTAGGTGGATCACGGGAAGGGTAACTGTCCCTTCTCCCATAATACCCTTGGTTGGGATCATTCTGGTAACCCTCCACCCTTGGCCTCCCCTCTCCCGGATTGGGTTGTCTGGGCTCAGGAAAGTGGGGAAAGAAAGAAGGGTTGTTTTGGGGGTTGATGTTTGGTGGGTAACGGGGAAAGAAGCTCAACCCGGCATTTGGGGGATTACTGCCCTCCTGGGGAAAGTTAGGAGGGAGGTTTCCTGGGTTTGCAGCTTCCTGGTTGTATCCCCACTCCCTTGGGCTGGGGTAGTCCACACATAGCCCAGGATGGGTCTGTTGTCCTTGTAACAGGGGCTTATGTAATCAAGGGAGTTAGGGGTCCCATTTGTGGGATTGCCTCCCTGACTACCTGTTTGGAATTGGCCCGAGGGCCTTCTGGGTCTTTGGTTAGGAGGATTTTGCACACAAATATTTTTAGCCCCCCCTGTCTCCAGATCTAAAATGGGGGCAACCTTCCCCTCTGCCTCCTTGGCAGCAGCAGGGGTGTTGGCAGGTTTGGGGTTTTTACTTGTATTTGTATTCTCTACCGGTTTCTGCACTTCTGCACTTCATAAATGCGAGTTGCCTGTTCAATGACCCAGTCTAGTGATCTCTTCTTGTGAAAGTCCCTCATCAGCTGGGTCATGATATTTAGGGAGTTCATGAAAGAAGGTATTAATGAACTCCCTACTGTCTGTGCGCACCTCCTGGTGGTCTGCACAAAGGCACGTTTTAATTCTTGCACATATTCTTGTGGGGCCTGGTCTTCCCCACATTGCAGATTGTAGGCCACCTTGCGGGCCTCTTGGGGGTTCCTATGTACGGAAAAATGTTTTTAAGATGGCGCCCTATTGGTGGAACATCTTGAGTGGTTCTGATCCTCCAGCTCCGCAAAGAAGCTGGAGTATTCAGGGGAAAATGTCCATTTGACATATTGAATGCAACTCTGGCGATCTTTCAAATGGAAAGTATCAATCATTTGCTTGTATAACCCGAGGTGCTCCCAAACCGAATACTTGGCATTTTTATGATAGGGAGTTATGACACTCCTAATGGCCTTGATCTGTTTCAGGGGATCTTTTACGAGTGCCTTCTTAATTTTGTTTGCCTTTTTGGTTTTTGTCACCCGTGTCCATTCATCCTCTGACTCTGGGGCACTGCTACAGGAGGTGGCTATCTGATCCTCTAGGCTCTCCCTGATTCTGTAAGCTTGAGAATGAATTGCAGAATGTAGGGGCCTAGTTTCTTGAGACCTTTGTTGCTCAGAAGAGTCTTCTGACTCTCCCTTGCTCCCAGGATTGGCTTAGTACCCTCCCCCTCCACTGCCCTAGCTGGGAAGAGGTATTTAAGATACTCTATGTGGGCCTAGTTTTATGGAGTTCCCCACCAACTTTTACAGACTAATCCTTTGGCAGGCGGTACTTTTGAGGATCCAATTCCCTCATTCTCCCCTCACTGGAGTCTTCCTGACCAGAGAGGCTATCCCTAACATTTGGGAATCTGTACAAAGATGCCCGCCCATCCATTTCTGGGAGGCGCTGATCTGTCAGTCCCATGTTTCCCATTCTGCTGAAGTCTACAATCCATGTGGCCCTTGGTTCATATGAGCCAGTGGACATGAGGGTGGCAGAGTCCATGGTACTGAAGGGGTTAAAGTCCCTGATGACAGGGGTCCTGATGATATGCTCAGGGGTTTCCCTGTCCCTTCCTACCTCATCTCTTTCAACCCCTAATCCCTGGTGACATGCCAAAATTTTACTATTTTGCTCCTCTATTAAGGCCTTACTGGTCTCAATGATTTGCTCCTGCATGGCTATCTGTTTGTGGAGTCAGTCATTCTTTTCACAGAGAGCCTCATTGTTTCTCTGTGCTTCCGGCCTGGATTGGAAATACTGGGCCGATTTTTGCTGCAGGAGACTCACTTCCTGAGTTTTGTCCTTATTGGTCTGAGTGTTCTTTTCCAGAGCATCCTCCACCCACATGGCGTGCTCTAATAGCTTCTCATATTCAGTTTTAACTTCACTAAACTCCTGAAGGCCCAGCTTTCTTTTGTCTGACTTGGTTTTTAATTGGCTGACTTCCTGGCCTAAGGCATCCCTCCCCTGACTTAGAGTGCTCCTCTGTGTAGCCAGGTCGTCCATCTGTTTTTTAAATGCACTAGATTTATGGCGCTCCTCATCAAATTCCTCTTGAGAGTGAATGTCTTCAATAATTAATTTATTATTTTCCTCTTTCAAGGATTCTATGTGGTTCTGTAATGTGACTACCTGCTCTGTGCAGGCTCTATTTAAAATGAATTGTTGTGCCAGTTTCTGTTGACTCTGTTTTATAAAGTCAACCCTTTCCTGATAACCATCTTGCAGTGTCTGTAATTTGGTATCTTGCTCTGCATTCTTTTGCTGTAAGAGAGCCAGATCTTCTTTTAGTTTAATGATATACTGCCTAGCCTGCGTTTCTGATTCTTGGCTCTTCTGGAGCCTTTGCTCTGCAGAGTCCAGATTAGTTTGGATTTTCTGCAGTGTTTCCCCTTGCTTCTTTGCCAGAACTATTTTGTCTGCATGATTTTCCTGTATTACTCCTATATGGAGGTACAGTTAAGCCGCTATTTTCACAATTTTACACTGCTCCTCTTTTATTTTTGGGGCCATGTACAGTTTGCTAAGAGCTTGATGTAATGGACTCTTGTCCTGCCATGTATCTAGGTCTATTGCAGTGACTTGTTGTTTTATTTCTTGTAGCCATACCAGTTCATCCTGTTCTCTTGACAGTTTGTGCAGGAATGTTCCCTAGCAATATTAATTTCTACTGGGGTCGCCATTTCAGAAATATCAGTTTCCTTCTGACTTATCTCAGGGTTAATTTACTTTTGCAAACAGAGCCAACTTCTTTTGAGAGGTGCTTGTACAGTGTAGCACAGTAGGCCAACCCAACAAGGTGTCTGTACCCTGGAGGCTAGTATGCTGTGTTAGACTGTCACTAGTGGTATTTCAATTCAGAATCATGGAACAAGCCCCCAAGCTGTAAGGGATTTCAATTAGGCACACACGCAAGTCTCGCCTAGCATGTAGTGCACAAATGAAACCCTTATTTTATTTTTGTCTGTAAGTTCAATATTCTGAATGATATACCACTCATATCACACCCACCTCAAAATACCCCCCAGGTCATACTGAACCAGGAATCAGGCTAGTTTGTAAAGGTAAATATTTATTTATTTATTTAATATTCAAATCACACAAGTTTTATATATATATATATATATGTATATATATATGTATATATATATATATATATATATATATATATATATATATATATATATATATATATATATATATTCACACACACATATGGGGCAGCAATCACCCAAAGGGTGGCAACAATTCAATTCAGAAACTAAGCTAAGCAATTGAATTCACTTATAATGATGAAAAATAGAAAACACAGGAGAAAGAACAGTTTGGTTTTGTGCACAGATAGCGTTTTGGTTAAGATTCCCCAAGCAAAGTTTTGTTTAAATACAAATGAACAATCCTACACCAATGTGAGTAACCAGCAGGTATTCAGGAACGAAAGACAAGTTCTAGAGTTGATAGGCAATCTTCCCTCCCCAAACAAGAGAGGAAAACCGTTTTGGGCAAATGCCACTTTTAAACTGACAGGTACGAATGGCTTTGTAAAAGACTGCAAAATGGTCAAAAATGCTTAAATGGAGACAAATTCTAAGGAAAGCAAGTCTAAAGAAGTCCCGACACACATGAGCTATATTATCAACAACAGTACACACTTTAGATCAGAATGGGATGGAAGAAGCACTTGAAATGGGCAAAAGACACAAGTAACTTTGGCTAAGATTGCAAATTCGCGGCAAACTTTTGCTATGCGATATTGGAGAAAAACGGGTCAAATACACTGTTCCACAATGCAAATTAGTTGTGCTTGTAGCTAGGTGTCTTAGGTATCAGTGAGAGTTGACATTTCGCTTCTCTCTTTAAAACTGAAGAAGTTAGGGAGGTTTTAGTGAGAGGTGTTTTTGCAAAATAGGCGCGAAAATGAAAACAGAAATTTGATTTAAAAATGACAGATAGGTTTTCTTATACTAGATTAATGACTATGATAAAGAAGAGCCCACACATGAATCTTAATGGCTACGTGGCCAGCGCAACCATTCACATGATGGGTCCTCAATTACTTCTGGGATTTACTTTAGTTATTCAAAATCACTAACGAATTATGGTTTTGTAACACAAATGAGACAAATCAGTGCAGGAAGGATTCTAACAACACTATGTTTCTGAATTAAAGATGGGATGGGTTGAGATAGGGATAATACAATGCAAATATATTATGTGTCCCTGTTCTTCCTATTATACTTACAGTCCTTTATAATTAAATTGGACCGTCAGCTCTGGTCATTGGGTGGATCAGGTCTACCAGCAGCAGGGCAACTCTGGAGGGATTTGGATCAGCGCTGCGGTTCTGGTCAATTTCGGACTGCACCTCAGACTAGATTTGGAGGGGCCCCTTTTGGTTACTGGACACGGCAGATAGCAGGATGCAGGTTTTCAGCAGCCAAGCCTTAATGGTAGCAAGCCAAGCTGAATCAAAATTATTCTTTTAAGTTCTGGAGGTTTGCAATTGGGTCGAGCTAGCAAGAGTTTCAGCCATGCTAAGTCTGGATTCTGCAGAGAAATCTGGATCTTCAAAGAGTTCTGGAGTCAGCAACAAGATGAAGAGTTCTGGAATAAGGCAATGTGTGGACATCTGGATGGGTTCTGGAAGCAGTCTGTTCTGGAAGCAGTGTGTTCTGGAAGCAGTGTGTTCTGGAAGCAGTGAAACATCTATATTTATACATTACAAATGTCATCCCCCAGTTTATGGTGTGGGCAGAACTTCAAAACACACCTGCATGTCTGTGAGTGGCTACTGGCATGTGCTTTGTCCTGGTTGGCAGTCTAAACAGAGCTGTCATCTTATGACAGGATCTAGGACTCCCACCTTGATTTTTACCAAAACAGAACCCTTGCACACATGTACATTTCTAACGTTATGTACCTAATAAAATTGGACACATATATTTCATATTTGATTGTCTACATCCACATTCAATCCCCATCTTTGTGCGCACAGATTTTTATCAATTTTCACCATAATAGTTAGGATTAATCATTTCTACTTCGATACACCTCTGGGTGCTGATCAGTGGATCATGTACATACAATTTTAAGCTTGCAACATTCATAGTTTTGCCACAATCAGTGTTTTAGTGTATCTTTGGTTCCTTATGTAGTAAGAACTCCTACTTCATCTTCAATTGTCTAGCATGAGTTAAGTTTGTATTTTTCACTTGTCCTCTTATTTTGGCTGTCATGTTAAATGTCATAAGGTTCTGAGGCAAAAACAAGTAATTTCCATTCAAAATCCAGCCCAGGTTTTTTTTCTTAATTCCAACGTGAGCAAAGGCCAGTCCTTTTTTGTTCACTGAGAAACCTCCTCCACATCCTGCTCCTCCTTTAGGAGGATGGGTGTCCATGCCTTCCTTTGTCCTTGGGTCAGCCAGCAGACAAATGTCTGATGTTTTCATTATGCGGGAACCATTAGCATCACTTATGCCTTGCTGTGGCAAGAGAGTGTCCAGCTGAGATGTGAATCTTCCCAGGCCAGACTGTCGGATCACAATTAAATCTCCCACTTTGAGGGTCTGCAGCCATCGTTTTTTGCTCACCCTACTTTTCACAAAGGAGGACTATCCATTTGCATATCAGTCTTTGTCCCGCCCACAAGGACAGTCCAGCACTGAAAGGCCAGGCAAATCTCCTTTGTACAAGAGTACCAAAAGCAACACTAGACAGGTCTTTCATCCTTGTTGGGCCTCATCAATGAGGTGGAGTCGTGCCTCTCTGAGCACAGTAAGGAAGGGGTCCACGTCTGGGTTCCCCCATGTAATTTAGGGTGACAAACCCCAAGTTCCTTGCAAAAATACAAAAATGGTAGCAGGCGCCTCTCTCTAGAAATAACATGGCATGATAATCTTTTCTGTGTCTTTTTCCCACTTTGAGAGTCTGCATCCATCGCTTATTGCTCACTGTACTTTTCACAACGGAGGATATCCATCAGTGCTGGATTGCCCTTGTGGGCGGGACAAAGACTGATATGCAAGTAGATATTCCTCCTTTGTACAAAGGACAAAGAGCAAAAAGCGATGGCTATGGACTCGCAAAGTGGGTAGAAACCACTGAAAAGGTCATCATGCCATGTTCTTTCTAGAGACGGGCGACTGGTACCTTTTTTGCATCATTTATAGCAGGCTGGCCTATGGCAGGCAGCAGGGGATACATTTCACATGTTATCGCAACTGACAGCAGGCTGTTATCTTAAGCCTTGCCAGGAGAGACCTTATGCCTGTATTGTTCTTCAAAAGTCACGAGAAGAATTTTTAACAAAATAAATCGTTTTTTTTCCAGTCTTTGACATGCACATTTTGGCAGCCCCACAATGACATAGAGGCAGGTGAACATGCAGCGGTAATCTCCGATTGCTTTTCCGCACCGTGGCATTTTGATGGCGATCTATTATGTGCATTTCCGAAATCCGATCAGGGAATCAGCCGGCGTCTCCGCTCACATTACCTTTTGATGACGTCAGAGAGACTGTGCTCCCTATGAATCATACCCCCTCTTTTGTGTTAAAAAATAGTAGAAGAGTCCACTGGGATCTCGTGAAATGACGGCCATCGAGTCTATACATGGCGGCCACCAGTACTGATCCCTGCAGGGTGTGCCTATACACAAAGCTGTGACCCATTTGCATTTTCCACATGAGGCGTGTAATAGCACAGACACCAGTGGGCCACTTGTCTTCCCACGCCAACATCTGCTCCGTGCAGAAAGTTATTACATTCTGGCACAGCCGACACGACCGTGCATGCAATCTGGGGCTAGTGTGGCTTATCTTCCTTGCATCAACAGGAGGGAGTAGAGGTTAATATCCACCTTTTGTGAATAGCCACAGTGCTGCATTCTGGCAGAGTAGTTGCACGTGCTGATGTATAACAGACACTGTAGGTGATTCAGGACACAGCTGGTCCTTCCGCCCCCCCCCCTTACCCCTAGAGCTGACATATATTTCTGCCGAATGATGCTTTGATGTTTAAGTAATTTCGGAATTTACACCACACACTGCCAGGATCCAGTGAACTTTACTTTCCTGCTGAAATGTAATCACACAAGCCCGCTGCTTTATTATCGGCGCTGGTCACCATGTCAGGCATGATTAGACATAAATCATAAGGGGATATTCATCAAGACAGCTGTAGGCTTCTAGCCCAGCGAATGCACTTCGATAACCTGGCAAGCGCGCACACGTGTTGTTTGCAAATGCCTCGCTCTGCAATCTCACGCGACAATAACTTGTATTGCGTCCGGTCACTGAGCACCTGACTGCCCTGCAAGCTCCTCAGCAGCATCCTCCTGACAGTGTGCGCACCGCCCCCCCCTGTCCACAGAGGTACATGGGTCCGCCCTATGTGAGTAATGGGCGCATCTCTACCCAAAGCCTTTAGTAAAACAGCAGGTGCCCCGCATCTTCCGTAGCTGGAAATTCCTAGGCCCATTCTTTGTCCAACTCTTTCTCACTTACATTCCTTCAAATCCTCGCTGATCTTTCCCATGAATCACTGTTTTCTGAGCCTGTTTCTGACTACCCTGAATCCCATGTCCAGATGATGTCTCTGTCTCACTGTCACCAGCATGTGTCTGCTTGAGCCCTCCAATTCGGGCAGGTTCTTTCCTATTGGGACGATTCACCTTCCCCCTCTTTTCCCCCGTTACCATGAAGTCCACCTTTTCAGATGTGTTTATATTTTTCCTTTCTCATGCAATCACCTGCGCCTGACTGCATCAGTTCTCTCTTCCCTGTAGGTCAGACGTTGCTCCTCAATTTGTCAACCTATTCTCCAAATAGTTTTTATTTAAATATCTTCGCTTTAGCCATATGTTGTATGCTCTCTTACCTCTGAAGGTCAAATGCTCTTCTTTTTATCATTCTAGGTTTTGTTTGCCCTCCGGTATGCCACTTGTTCCCATCTATGTTTTCAGTTATGCATTCTATTCCAATTGTAAAATGTTTCCGTCCTCCTCTGTTGTACTTTATTTTCTCTCCTGTAAAGTTAAAAAGTCTCCTCTGTGCCTCTCTGCAGTCTCCTATGGGCCTCTCTCCCACTGTACAAGTGTCTCAAACTTAGCAGGGCCTCTGTGACCAAATTTCACTGGTAATCTCCAAACTGCAGTGATAGGACTCTATACCACTATACAGGTGTCTCAAATTTAGCAGGGCCTCTGTGCCCAAACTGCACTGTCTGATCTCTAAACCGCATTGATAGGCCTCTCTCGCACTGTACAGGCGTCTCAAATTTGATAAGACTCTCTCCCATTATATAGGTATCTCAAATTTAGTTCACTCTCAAATCTAGCTCACTCGCAAATTTAGCTAACTCTCAAGTGAGACAGAAGCACCAGTGAATTACGGCAGTGGGTCACTCTGACTTGGGCCTCTCGCATCACAAGGCGAAAGTCCAGGCTGTGCCCGTCCAAGCCACCCTCCAACCAACAGATACCCTTCCCAACCCACACAGCCTGCTCACCACATTGAACCGCGCTCAGGGAGACAAACAGTAAAGAGAGCCACTGATAACACCCAACTTAATAACCCTTACCACCCCCCTCCCCCTAGGACAGCGACTGTACGAGTCACCAACCTCAGCTGGAACACCACCTACAGAGGGAGCCCAAACTAGTAGCGGACACCCCTTCACCCGCCACTACACCACGAGACAACAAAACCAGAGCAGGACCATCTAGACGTCACAAAACAAAGACTAAACAACTCTCAATCTTACAATACCGCGCAAACGACCGATCCCAAGGAAGAGACAAAGAGATGAAAGAACAAACACTCCAGAACAGCAACTTAGAACAACAACCATAGACTGGACCCCCACAAGCAGGAGCACAAACTGAAGCAACTCTGAGGGAAGAGAAAAATCCCTTTACCTAACTCCATACCTCACAGACAACTGGCCACCACGGCAATCCAACCCAACATTAGAAGCAGCAACATCAAACAACCTAACACAAGCAAGTAGAAGGATGAACAACACAAACAACAAACAGACGACCAACGCAATAACCCCCTACATCACCAAAACAAGAGGAACTTCCGATCAACAACCACAACTCCTGGAAGACGAACCCGATGAAAACACAAAAAACCCTAGATAAAACCTAGAAGAACTCTTCGAAGACGCTGAAACCCTGAATCCCACAGCCCAACAAGTGACCGACCAGGAAGGAAACCTCAACACCGAGCAGAAGACGATCTCGACAAAGCCCAAACCAAACAATACCTTCAAACTTCAATGCAATGTAATAAACGCAAGATCCATGTCAAAACACTCAACAGAGATCTTTGACCTACTCAACGACAATGGCATTGACATCCTGTTCATCACTGAAATATGGCTGGACGACAACTACAAAATCACACTCCAAAGCTGCCTTCTGACCAATTTCAAATGCCTACAAATAAACAGAAAAAACTAAAGAGGAGAAGGCATCGCTATAGCATTCAAAGAACACTTGAAAATAAAAACTGATGAACCACTCAACATCCTCAACTGCAAAACCATGGTAATACCCCTAACAGCGAGCCCAAAAACCAACATAACATTCATCCTGGTATACAGACCGCCGACATATGATGCAACATTCATCGATAACTTCATAGAAGCCATCACCAACTTAGCCATCAACCACAAACACCTAGTCATCCTGGGGGACTTCAACATCTGGTTTGAAGACAGCCACGCCAACTCCCAAAACTCACTAATTGAACAACTCAACACCATGAAACTACAACAACTAGTCAAAGGAGCAATGCACTCGGCAGGACACACCCTAGACACAATTTTCGCCAAAGAAAAACTCATCACCACGGCACCTCCATTACAAATGCTGTGGAGCGACCATCTCATCATCCCATTCGTGACCACTCTGCCTACCCAAGCCTACATCCAACATCCGAAACTCACAACCACCACCAAAAGAAACTGGAAACACGTCAAATAAAGCAACCTATTGGAACAACTGGAATTAACGAAACCCTCAACTACGGAGCTGGAGATAGCTGACCTAGACAGGAAAGCAGAGATACTGCACAAATGGATCGCAGATACAATAGAGAAGATCTCCCCAGAAAAACCATTCACCACATCAAAAAAAAAAGAGCAATGGCAAAATGGTTCACCCCACTATTAAACGCCATGAAAAAGGAAAACAAAAAAGATGAAATTGGAATGGAGGAAAGAATACAACCCAGGGGGAAAAACACTGTACCAGAAACAAATCCGCGCATACAAGAAGGAAATTCAAAAGGCAAAGAGAAGACATTACGATGACAGAAACAACAATGCCACCAACACACAAAAAGAAATGTTTAGCATCATTGAAGAAATGAGAAACCCACCAGGCTGCGATAACACCCCACCCCCATCAGAAAAACTATGCAACGACCTGGCAGACCACTTCAAAAAAAAAAATCAATGACATCCAACAAACCATACAAAAGCGACCAACCAACCACAACATACAACCCAACAAACCTAACACCGAACCACAGCACAAACTCCAAAGCTTTCCTGAAATATCAGCAGAGGCATTCTCAATGCTGGTAAAACGAAGCAAGAAAGCGGGATCACCCATGGACCCTGTCCCCCAGATATCTACAAATCAATCCTCACGCAAGGATCGCCAGCAGAACATTACAGAAACCTTCTAAATCTATCACTATCAACAGGGACTGTACCAAAGATCTTCAAATCAGCATACATCAAGCCACTCTTGAAAAACACAAGTGGTGACGTAGATGACCTTTCCAACTACAGGCTGATCTCTAACATCCCCTACCCAGCACAACTTCTAGAAACCTACGTATATAAACTAACCCAAGAACACGTAGAAAAACACCACCTGCTGGACCAAGCGCAAATCGGTTTCAGACCAGCGAGAGGAACGGAATCAGCACTACTATCCATCTGGGACGACCTCAAAACTAACGCAGACTCAAACACTACCTCAGCCCTTATTCTGCTCGACCTCTCCGCCGCCTTTGACACAGTTAGCCACGACACCCTGACCAAAAGACTAGAAGACATAGGCATAACAGACACAGCACTACGCTGGACCAAATCATTCCTAGCAGACAGAACAGAAACCGTATGTGTTACACCCAGGTTTCGGCGTCCTACTCTCTGGCATCGTTGGCGGTTACAGCCGCGAATGCGATTTCATACCACCAACAGGGAGCCTCCGGCTCAGAGGAGCGTTTAAGTGGTTCGTGAGAAGGACGAGAGCGAGACTCCTCCTTCCACTCCGGAAGTACGATATGAACGAGAATTGCCAGGAGTACTACGCGTTGCTACGATTCATCACAGCTCCGCTCCGTGAGTTACTGAAACTGCGATACACGCCTTTCATTGAGTTAGATTTAGGAAAGCCTTTCTTTACTCTGCTTACATTTCCTACAGGACTTTCCTCCATATACCCCTATCCAGTCCGACCCAGCCGCTCCACCCGACTCTGTCTTACGGACGAAATACTCAGGGGTCTTCTTACCCTTTGGTCGATCCCGTCTCAACACAGCCCTCGAACCCCCAAGACTCAACACACGATCTCTGCATCCTTGCCTACCCAACAAGTAGGGATCTAAACATTCAGGCTTTGTCACCCTTCACTTCTCTTCCCACAAAATCTTATGTAAACACTTCCCTTCTGTTTTTCTTTAACCAATAGTACATCTGACCCCATCACCAGCCATCAGAGACTCTCCATAACATTCCTTGGGATTCTCCCACAGGTACATCTCACTCATTTAACCTTGAGTAACCATAAGGCAAAGGGTATTATAGATACTTAATTCTATCTATCCTATTCCCACAGAAGAGTCTCACCTAAGCCAATTCATCGCGACTCCATCTGGTTAAACTTCCTACTCCAGCCGTGAGGGAGCTACACGAACCACCAACAGGACTACATCCATACCGGGTTTTTGTCCCTCTAAGAGGGTTTCCCGGAGAACCCCTTTTTTGATACCTGTGTTGGAAGGTATGGGAAGGGGCCTCTGGTAAACTTTCACTCCTTCAGGAGAAACCGAAGACAAGGTAGGACTTTTCCATTGTTGCTTGCAAAGTGCTTCTGAATTGAATCGGCAGTTATTACAGTATGGATCAAACCTTTCAAATCCACTCCACAAGTTAACGACTGTGGAGTGCCACAAGGATCCTCACTATCTCCACTATATTTCAACATCTATCAGACCCCGGTCATCAGAATCTTCCAAAAATATAACAATACATGTTACAACTACGCAGACGACACTCAGATCATCTACAAAATCAAAGACACCGATGCCGACCCTTCAACCCTAATCGACTGTCTAAAAGAAGTCTTCAACTGGATGGATGCCAACAACCTGAAAATCAACCCAGGAAAGACAGAAATCATGATCGTATCCAAAGACCAAGAGAACGAAACCACCATCCCATGGCCTACGGAAATGGGAAACACACCGACACCATCGAAGGTAGTAACAAATCTGGGAGTCCTAATGGACAACACCATAATCCTGGAACCACAAATAAATGCAACAGTGAAGAAATGTTTTTTTCTCATCCACACGGCAAGAAGAATTCTACCCTTCCTCTCCTTCACGCACAAAACACTCACTATTGTTGCCCTAATCATGTCAAAAATTGACTATGCAAACAGCCTCTACCTTGGAATACTAGAATACCTCCTGATGAAACTGCAATGGATCCAAAATGCAGCAGCAAGACTACTCCTCAAACTATCCAGAAGAGACCACATCACTCCAGCCCTAAAAACACTACACTGGCTCCCAATAAAACAACGCATCACCTTCAAAACAATGTGCATAACGCACAGGGCAATCAGCGGACAAGGAGCAGAATTCCTACAAAAGAAAATAAAAGTCTACAAACCAACGAGACCCCTCCGATCAAGCAACGAAATCCACCTGGAATTCAAACCATACCTTAAGAAAAAACTTGGAGGCACCTCCTTCTACCACTTAGCTGCAAAAACCTGGAACAACATCCCAAAAGAAATAAGAAACACTGAAGATCACCTAAAATTCAGGAAATCACTAAAAACCTGGCTCCCCAACACCACAGACTAAATCTGGAAACCAAAACCGGAAAAAGGATGACTAAGTCGGAAAGGACACGGACATCCCCGACACGAGAGGGTAGCTCCCATGGCACCTGACCGGGTGACTCCGGATAGACTGGAACACAGGCGGCATGCACAGAGACTGAGTCAACTATCCCAGACAATCCCACCAACACTTTCGCCTGCCCCTTAGTTACTGCCAGGTACCACATATGTGTGTGGAATTGTCGAGACATTGGCAATCACCACACTACCTGAGAGGTTGACATTGGCAGGTGCACTGGCCACAGGAGTATGAAGGGAGGATAAGGGGAGCTATGAGAGAGCATGTTAGAGGTGGGGGCAAGAGGAGTAAGGAACCTTGTATACCAGTCGGACCCAGATCAGGACAGAGCTGCATCAGGGGAGACTACGCAAGCCGAGCACCTCAATTCAGGGTAGAGACGCACACTAACCAACCCTACTAACAATTTCCCTTTCTGCATACACCTCTCAAACTCCAAACTAAACACAACCACAACCTACAGCACACCAAACTGCACAAACTTCACTACATTGCAACAACAAAAAAAAAAACACACATAGTCTTGCATAACAGTACACGACGACTACCGGCCACAAACACCCCAGGCCCAGCCAACGGACTCACCGGGCTGACGACGCCAAGAGCACATCACTGCTCTCTTGCACTTTTCCTGCTTCCTCCCAGTAACTCAACCTCACCTCCTCTTTCAGAGCCGCCAGAGCGCCAGGGGACCACTCCGATGGGGATAGTGCACAGTACAAATGTCCTTTGACATTAACATTAACATATTCTATTTCTTCCTGATAGTTCTCCCTTTAATCTTCTAAAAATGTTTGCTTTATCCTTTGTATGCAGTAGTACCTTGGCAAAGGTCTCAGATGAAGCCTTGAGATGGTTTGACTCTTTTTGACCAATGAAACGCAACAGGTGAAACTGGGTCCTTTTCGTTCTGAAATGTTGTCAATTTCTTCTGAAGTACCATAGGGTTCATCCATGTTGCCCATATTGTTCAATCTTTATATCTGTCCTCTGGTAAAAAAGCTACAGTATCACTTGTATGCGGATGATATGCAGATTTACATTTGTTTAAGGCAACCAGTGGAGGCATTTGAGTGTATTTTAAAATGGGCAGAAAAAATGTGAATGTGGATGCTTGACAATAAGCTCCAATGGAACCCCACTAAGAGGGAAATTATTGTTTTCAGCCTAAAAAATAAACTGGATTCTTTCCCCTATAATTCCTTGCCTGTGTCTGGAATTGTCTCCAAATATACGGACTCTGTAAAAAATGTAGGCTGTATTTGGCAATCAATCTAGGGTATAACCTGCACATTAATAAGATGATTAAATCAGTGTATTTGCAACTAAAATTATTGAAACCCTTATTCACTCATATCCTGGAAGTGAATCGACTAACAGTGGTAGTCACTCTTGTTAATTTTGGGCTGCATTATTTTAATGGACTCTTGGTAGGCTGCCCTAATTACCAACTGCAGTGTGTTGCAAGTAGCTAAAAATTCAGCAGTTTGTTTGATCTTTTCACTACCATGGAAAATATCAATCTCAGAGTTTTGTAGGAAACTTCACTGGTTCCCAGTTCACCAGCGGATTCGATTTAAGTTGCTGTGTCTTGTTTTGAGATGTATTCGTGGCCTAGCACCACCATATTTAATTTAAAAGAAAAAGACATATAACCCCACAAGATCATGCGATCTTTGAACCAAGATCTCTTGATATTCCCTCCATCTAAGTGTGTCCGTTGGGGGGATCTCAGTGGCTGGCCTGCGGCCTGGAAAGGTCTTCCGCCCCCTCTAAGAAAAATAGAGTCTCTGGTGATGTTTAGGAAACAACTAAAAACATATCTTTTTGAGTAAACTGCAATTGAGTTGCTGTAACTGTGTTTCATGCTATTGATAAAATCTGCACCTAGATGTGGTTCGCCGCTTGGTTCCTTTGGGATTTGCGCATTTTAAATCCTAAATCAAATCAAATCAAAGTTGTGACAAAATGGCTACACATCTGAAAGAGTAGAGGGGTGAGTATTGAATAGAACTACTCTGTTGCCCCTCACTACCACTAAACTACCAGTGATGCCAAATATAAAGGTGAAACAGGCTCAGCCCTACAGGTATACATCCTTTGCTTGTTATGGTAAAATGGGTGGAAGGCAGGCAATACTCTTCTCAAGGGATGTGGGCTACCATCAAATCCTCCAAACAATAATAGTAATGGGGTACATTACAGGGTGCTTTAAAACACAAGTTATTTGTTGGATAACCACCTTACAAATGCACAATAAATTAAAATAAATAAATAAAATGTAAGAATGTCCAACCAAGGGTCTATAAAAATAGAAGACTTTAATACAACTAAAATTCAAACACAGCAAGAACCCACCCCATAATGCAAGAGACAGAATGATGAAAGAGATAATCTGAGTTTGGCTACAGGGGAACGACTGGCAATATTCTCAGCAGCAATGTTCAGGTTCAATGAAGATGCATTTAACAAGGTAAGGAGTGTGTCATAAATGTCACTCTTTAAGGTAGCCTAGGGAGACAGAACCACTACAAATTCTTTTAGACTTCTGCTTGGGTCTTGGCTGCCTTAAGGCAGGTTTCTAGGTGCTTTACAAGTTTTTTCTCAATAGATCAAGTGCTATGACATGCTCAAGTCAGCTTCAGACAGTCCACTATGCTTTGTTGTCCTACAGCGGTGATAAGCTCAGATTGGGTGAAAACTGGCGATAATGCATACGTTGCTTTCTTGAAGCAGTAGAATTGATTTGACGAGGTACAACAATGCAATAAGGTTCTTCAGTGGTGATCTGCTTGAAAACAGCTGGATCATAGAAAGGCCACGATTGAGTCAGTGGCTCAATGGCTTGAATCAGATCGAAAAACAGTGCACTCCAAAAGCAGCTCAAGGGGGCATGAGTGACTCTAAAAGGACTCAAAATGTGTTAAGTCAGCTCAAAAGCAGATTAAGGATAGAAACAGAGCAATGAGCTTTTCCTTGACTCCTGGCTCGCTGGGGGACCCTGTTCAGAGTCTCCAGGCATACGTTCTTAAGTGTACTCTAACAAAAAGTAAACTCTACAAACAGTAGAAGTAACAAGGTTAGGTACACGTACTCACTCCATACCATTACAAATCCAAATTTAGCACTCACTTCAACTATGATATTTATGTAGCCTATATTTGAAGTGACTTTAAGGTTAGATTTGTAGTGGTATGGAGTGAATGTTTACACTTCGAGTTTCATGGTTGAATATATAGCGGAATACAGTGAACTTCTGTACCGTAACATTGTTATTTCTACTGTTTGTAGACTTAACATTTTATTAGAGTAATTTACCCTCTTTTTAAAAAGGTGTTTCACTATTATATTTCAATGTTTTGCTAATGGGAAGTATCAGTGTATGTCGTATAAGAGTATGTTGTATGTATGGCCTTATTCATGGAATATTTTGCACGGTGCAAAGTACTTTTCACAGGTGCAAAGTGACTTTGCATTGCCAACAAACACCCTGATTCATGGAACAGTGCAAAGTGTCTTTTTGCTGTGCAAAGTCACTTTGCCGTGCACAGTCACTTTGCACAGCAAAAATACACTTTGCACTGTTCCATGAATCAGGGTGTTTGTTGGCAGTGTAAAGTCACTTTGCACCAGTGAAAATTACTTTGCACCGTGCACAATATTCCATGAATCAGGCCCTCAGTGTATAAGGGTGTGTGGCATAAGAGCATGCAGTGTAATAGTTTGTGGCATAAGAATGTGTGGTGTAACACCATGTAGTGTGAGAGTGGGTGGTGTAAGCGTGTGTCCCACAAGTGTGTTTGGCATACAATCACTTGTCGTACTAGTGCATGGCTTAAGAGTGTGTAGCATAAGAGTGTTTGGTGAAACAAGACTGTGTGGCATACAAACGTGTTGTGTAAGAGCTTGTGGTGTAAGAACCTGTGGCATAAAAGTGTGTGCCATCAGAGTGTATGATGTAAGAGCATGTGACATAAGATTGTGTGGCATAGGAGTGTGTGGCATAAGAGCATGTGGGCATGAGAGTAGGTGGGAAAAGAGTGGGGTAGGGAAGTGTGTGCCATGTAAGAGTGTGTTATGTAAGAGCATGTGACATAAGATTGCATGGCATGAAAGCATGTGGCCAAATAAAACATGTGGCATAAGAGTGTGTGGCATACATGTGTCCAATGTAAGTGTGAATGGCATGAGTGCATGGCATAAGAGTTTGTGGTGTAAGAGTATGTGGAATACGTGAGTGTATGTCTTAAGAGCATGTGGGGTGAGTGTGTGTTGAATGAGTGCGTGGCATAAATGTGTCTGGCTTAAGAGCATGGGGTAAAGGTGTGTATGGACTAAATGTGTGTGGAATAACTGTGTGTGGCAAAAGAGTTTGTTGCATAAGTGTGTGCAGTATAAGTCTTTGTGGTGTAAGAGCATGTGGTGTAAACATGTTTTGAATAGTGCACTGTGAAAGACTGTGTGTAGTAAAGGTGTGTACCAAAGAATATTTGACATAAGAGTACTTACCTTTAGAGTTTGTGCTGTAAGAGTATGTGGTGTAGGAGTGTGTGGCAGAAGAGTGTGTGTAGCAAGAGCGCATGGCATAGAGGATGTGGCCAAAGTGCTTGAGCTGTAAAAGTTTGTGGCGTAACAGTGAGAAACATAATTGTGTGGTGTGTAAGAGGACATGGTTTTGGAGTGCTCTGTGCATGGGTGTATGGGCATTTGAGCATATGTTGTGAATGTGTGTGGTCTGAGAGTGCCTGTGGTGAGAGCGTGTACTATAAGAGCATGTGACATAAGAGTGTGTGGCATAAGAGCACATAGGATAAGGGCACATGGCATATAAACATGTGGCATAAGAGAGCATGGCATACCATTGCATGTCTTAAGTGTGTAGCATAAGGGAACATGGTGAAGGAGTGTGTGACATAAGAGCATGTGGTGTAAGAACATGTGACAAAAGAGTATGTGGTGTAAGAGAAGGTGGCATAACAGCATGTGGCATAAGAGTAGTATGTGGCATAATTTCAAGAGGTGTAAGAGTGTGTGGCATAAGAGTGCGTGGCGTGAGTGTGTGTGTGCCATAAGAGTATGTGTAGTAAGAACACGTGGTGCAAGTGTGCGTGCTGTAAGAGTAGCATAATAATGTGTGGCATACCTGTGTGTGGAGTAAGAGTGTGTGGCATAAATGTGTCAATCGTAAGACTCTGTGGTGTAAGGTGTATGAGTGCTTGGTGTATAAGTGTCAGGCTTGTTAGTATATGGTCTATCAGTCGTATATGAATGTTTGATGTAAAGTGATATGAAATACACATGTTTTATGCACCTCCCATAAGTATAAAAACACATATTAAAGAGAGGTCTGACTTTGAGTTTAATGTGAGTTTGTGTATGTATCGCAGGCCTCTAGGAGTGTTACGTTTCATACCTGGTCACAAATTCCATCTTTTAAGCATGACACACAGACACACACACCCCCACACACACATATATATATATATATACTAAAGATTTTTCCTTGAATATATATATATATATATATATATATATATATATATATATATATATATGTATATATATATATATATATATATATATATATATATATATATATATATATATATATATATTCAAGGAAAAATCTTTAGTTGCAGGGACATTAAGGGGAGAACTAAATGCAACAAAACAGCTGAAATTCATCTAAAGCCACCCCAACTTCATGCCCCCTGTTGCAGGGCCTGTCACCACGATGATGACATCACAGATTACTTCACTGATGACATCACTAGTGACATCAGTTCACCACTCGCCAGTGGCCAGATTAGAACGCCTGCACACGGACACAGTTTTCTTGTGGTTTATGGATGGACCTTTAATTTCAAACCCTGTCCTTGGACAGTCAGTGCTAGCTCTATGTTAGACTCTATGCTTCTCTCCATGACGCCGCTGCACCCTGCTTCTGCCTCTTCTATGGTACTCACTTTGTCCTCTATTGCCATTTAACTATCCTCTTCACTTTAATCAGGCCTAAGTGAAAAGATCTTTTTTTAAAATCTTTTCACTAAAAGATTGATTTAGCAATACCTCTCCGTTACCGCACAGAGCAGTCTTTCTAAATCAAACTGTCATGCACCTGCCACACACAAGTGCGTGCAGGGGCTGACAGGCAGGTCGGGACCCCAAAGCACAAGACCAGGAGAACGGGTAAGTGTGTAGGTGCATGTGTGGTGGTGTGTATGTTGTGTGTATGTATGTGTTTTGTTTTGGGGAAGTGGGGGTAGTGGGTTCAGGGGCTTGGGGCTGGGGTTGAGAGTTGGGGGTTTGTGGATGCATGTGTGTTGGTGTGTGTGTTGTGTGTATGTATGTGTTTTGGTTTGGGTACGTGGGGGATGAGGGGTAATGGGGGATGTGGGCCGGGAGGAACAAAGGAGGATTTAGGGGGTGAAACCCCCTGAATATAAAAAAAAGGAATACCAAATGTTTTAAATGTCTTAAGAGAAAAAGATCATTACAATAACAGTTTTCTGATCTAAAGAAAATTGGTCAATGTAAATTGGTCTTTTTCTCTTGAGACCTTTAACGAGAGGTCTATTCACATAGAACCCTTTAATCTCACCATGGGTGGGGGGATAAGACTGCTGGGGCAGTGTGTCTCGTCTATCTCTCGCTTCTTCATACTTATAATTCAGATATCAACTTTTTTCCAAACTACTACATATGAAAGCTTCACAAGTAGTGATATGATATGTGCACCTGTTTACTATTTTTTCAAAATGTACTCATTGTTATGACCTATTCTAAAATGCTACAATCACATATTTAGAAACATGAGGGTGGTCTAAATGTGTGCAAATACCTAGAGTGATCTTATGCCTGAGGCCCTCAGTTACATAATCGTTTTTGTCAGTGATGTCATCAGTGAAGTCATGCATGATGGTTTTAGTGGTACAATCAGTGATGGCAACAGTGAAGTCATCTATGACTGTGGTCATAGGCTGCGCAACAGGCCTTGAAGTTAAGGTGGCTTTGTTCTGAATTTCAGGGGTTTTGAAGTTCTCACCTTAATGTCCCTGCAACTAAAGTATTTTCCTTGAATTTCAAGGGTTTTGTTATTTGATAGATTTTTTCCACACATGGCCAGTGCCTACGATCGTCCCTACTATATATTTGAGAACACTACCTGAACCCTAGCCATGGCCTTCAGCAATGGCCAGTGGGCATGGCCTTTGGCTGTGCCCACTGTCCATTTTAACACTACCAGACCACTAGCCATAGGCATTGCTGGTGGGGGGGTGGTGCTGAGGGGTCTATAGCCCCGGGTCTTTTGGTTGTACCTCCGGAGAGAAGCTCGGGAGTTACAACCAAAAGGTTAGCTAGCCCCGTGTCCCGACATACCCGACATTAGTTTAGCCTCAGATCTTTTACAAACCTAGCAACACCCCTGCCACTAGCCATAGCATTTCGGCCATGCCCATTGTTCATTTTAGAACACTACCAGACCACTAGCAATGGGCTACGGCCATGGCCGGTGGTCACGTCCACCCTATACTTTAAAACACTTGCAACCCATCACTCAAAGACCTTCATGAATCACAAAAATATTTTTTGACAGGGATATTGTTATGTAAAAAAGTTGCACGCTTTGAGAGCTCAATGTTTTTAGGCACAGCAGTGAGATTATATTATTAACCTTGGATTGCACCCTTTGGTTAAGCAGCATGCTACAAGCCACTTGTGGCCCAGAAAAGGGAAATACATGTCCAGCAGCAAGAATAAGATATGCCCAGGTACTTTTGCACCCATATCAAAATTCCAAAGCTGGCACCCATGAAAATACGCACAGTAAGTGAATGTATATCTTAAAGTGAAATATACAAATGCAGTTCAATTGACCTTCTCCTTAGAAGAAAGTGTGCAACAAAAAATAGCATTGGACTTTAAAAAAAAGCAATGGACTCCAGAATAAATACCTTGAAGAAAAAATGTTCCAATACATATGCTGGCAAAGTATAAAAGGTGCTCAACTTTTAAACCCAGCAATGTTTCGGGAAATATTCCCTGGAAAATAAATTCCCAATATGAAAGAAGTAGTGCTTGTGGTCTTGTGGGTCAGCGTCTGCACTGGGAACATGACAACCTGAGCTATATCCTGGTAGCGAAATACTTGAGCAAACTTTCCAACCTCAAAAAAAGCCAAGGGGTTGCAAGTTACATTCACCCTCTGATACAAATTTACACTGTCCACCCACATGTGTCATTTACTTTTGCTACCCTGAAAAGCTGCCATAATCAGGGGAGAATAATTGCAAAACTCTCTTGCCATATCATGGGCAAATACTCATGTTTTATTTGCCCACTCATCATTTCCCTTCCTCACCCTCATGTCTGGCTTTCAACAAAACCTTGCTTTGTGAAGATAACTTGAAAAGTACACATATCATAATGTCACTCAAATATACAAATCCTTATAGAACTATGTTAGGTAAAATGTGTACAGTTGTGGCATTATTCCCCCACATCTTGACTGGCAGACTACAAATACCAGAATGTAATCCAACAAAAGGCAACAAAATGGCCTCTGAGTGAAATACTTTCAAAGACTGACAGTAGCACGGTTTAAAAAATAAAATGCGTATGCTGTGTGTTTTCTTATTGTCTTATGAGATATTTAAAATGAAAAAACACAGCATCCAGGACTGTGGACTGCCTCCCATCCATGCAGTAACCAGACCCAACCCTGCTTAGCTTGAATGCATGGAAGGGATCGGCCCCTTCAGGTCGAGATTGCTGTAAGTGGTTTAGTAACTTAGGCTCATTTATTAGGAAAAATGGCCGAGGGGGCTGGCACCTTCCTCGCTGCATGGAAGGGAGTCCCGTGTCACTGGCCATGGCCTTCCACCATGGCCATTGATATTTCACCCCTGATGTCACTGTAGCTTTTAACAATATCTATTTTGTTTTTTATTACGTATAAAAGATAGCAGGCTTTGAAAACTCACAGTATGTTAAGGCAATAGCAGTGAGATCAAATTATTTTGCCATGGATTGAGGTATGTCATTTGGGCCTTACAGGGGACGCAACTGCGACCCCTGAGGTCTCCATTGCTATCCCTGTGGCCTCCCTTGCTACCCATACAAAAAATGTTCTGCTCTTTTACTTAAAGCTCTTGGGTTGGGGCCAGCAGCAAGTGGCTCCTTTTTTCTGGAGTGGCTGGCTTTCTTGTTCAGGACTCTTTAAAAAAACAGGGGCTTCCACAAGGGTAACACTGTGCAGTGACCCTAAATCAGAAAGAATAGGAATAACAAATAATTTGTCTTTCTGGAATTCTGTACAATAATTGCTAGACTCATTAAAGGTTTATTTCAGGCCCACTTCATCCAGGGGGTGAGTCACTAATTTAGTCTGTCATTACACACCTCAAATTCACAATGCAGACAAAAATGTCCAAAAAGCATTTAGAGAAGAATAAGAATCCATTTCGGACTACGTATTTTGCTTTTTGCAAGTTGCAATTTTAACATGTTTTTTTTCTGCCGTTGTCTCTGTTACGATCATCACAAGACATTGCATCTCGGTGTCCTCGGTCACTTGCCAAAATCCTTGTGCCTAAAAGCTTGTGTACAGTGTAGAAATGTTTGACCATAGCACATAAAGTAGCCCTTGATTTCAGTTAGTCAAATAAATACCTTTATTCGGCCAAAAAAAGACCATCAAAGTACATCCTGCAAAAACAATTCTAGAAATAAAGATACAAATCAGAAACAGAGTTACAGGGAAACAACATTAAGGAAAACAACAGGGCAGTACGAACATGCCACCCCCTCCAAAGGAGACCCTAAACAGTTCTGGACAATGGTCTAAACCCACCATCCCCTTACTTCAACCAGTTCCCATGGCGCCTCTGGCCCAAGGTGGTCAGATTTGCCCCTGAGAGGGGGCTGTTGTTAGAAAAAAAAACAGTGTTTACTCTGGCGGATCTGGGAGGGGCAGCAGAGTTTAGAAAAGGGTGCATGCTGATTGAAATCCCACTCATAGCTAGTTGGCCTGCCCGCCCCCAACCTTCCAAAACCTGGTTAGCTGTACAATGGTCCCAAAAAGAGAGTTTGATGCTATCCATGGTGTTCTTGCCCATACTTGGAATTTTGCAACAGCCCACCAAAGCTTCTCTGCGTACAAACGATCAACCTCCAGAAGTATTCAGCCAAAATAAACATTTGTTAAGTAGGGCGTCCTTTGGTTCTGACTTGTTTACTGCCACTTTGGGCACCCCCTGTAGGAAGACAATAGGGCGTTTGGGCTTTCCATGTTCAGAGGGTTTGTGCTGGCCCCCAGACTTCCACAAGCCCTGGTCTTTGGACTCAATACACACAGAGCCCAAGATAGCAGAGGACTGAGCCACCGAAGGCAAAGACATAAAACTAAAGTTGGAAACCCTGCTGCTCTCCCTGGTAATGGCATGGGGAACACAGGGCCCGTTGTTGGAGAGTGATTCCTCTAGTGCCAGGTTAAGGGGGGACGACAGTCCCTTTAGGGGTGGTCAGGACTGGGGGGACCTAAACAAGTAAACTTTCCAAGGGACTTTCCAGGGATAAGATCTTATGCCCCACGGCAGCTGAAGCGGTCACCATGGGCTCCTCCTGGACAATTCCACCAACCTTCAATTGGGCCTCTAGTACAGATAGTAAGAGAACCTTGATGATGGCCAATTGCACCAGAACTTGATTACACCCACACCCCCTATGTAACAGAGCCTCCTATGGGAATCGGTCAATGGACATGTTACACTCATGGTAACTGGCGGCAGTTGGTTGGTTGATGGTCTCGACCATCCGGGGTGGGGTCAAACGGGGGGAGGGACTAGCCCCAGAGCTTGTAGACGAGAGAACATCACTCCACGAACTGTTATGGGAGCTGGAGGAGGGTTTGCCCCTTTGGACAATTTGTTCCAGTCTGTCCCCTACAGCCAGGAGGGATGATGCAAGTGCTGAGGGGGTTCCATGGGAAAGAGGTTCGATGGTTGTGGCTGTGGTCAGGACAGGAGCCGTGCTTTGGGACAGGGGAAGACTTAGTTCCGGCTTGCCACCAGCATCTGCGCTGGTATCCGGAAACAGCTTGAACAGTCCACCCTGATTACTATACAGGGTGTCTTGGCTCCCCAGGTGCTGCTGGACCATTACTGGAGGTGGATTAAGTGTCACTGATAGGGTGCCAGACATAGACAGGGACTGATTAACAATGGGCTTAGTGGCAAACAAGCCGGCAAATGTCCCAATGGCCCCCAAAGTAGTGCCCATGGTAGTTGCTGAGGGTACCCCCCCCGTGGTCGCTGTCTCCTCAATACCACAGTCCTACGCTGGTATTTCTGCAGGGGGGGTCATGGTCAGTGAGTTGGGGGCAGAAGAGGAGTGGGGGAAACAGGGATAAGGGGTCAGTAGTCGGCTGCGCCATAGCCGATTCTTGTGAGGTTTCAGTGTCCAGATACTTATGGAGGGGCACGCCACACACCTCCATCGTAGTCCGCCTCCCAAGCTCACCTCTGTATTCAATGTCCAGTCCGGCTGGACTCCAGCAGCGGCGAACACCAAGCGGCGCCAAACACCGCGCCCTTGCCCCGCCGCGGGCTTCACCGCTGCGGGGCTGGGAAAGCGCAGATAAGCCCAGGGGGGCGGGGCCAAAGAACCAGGAAGTCCCGGAGTCCTTCCAAGCGGTGCCAAACACAGCACCCTTACCCCGCCGCGGGCTTCACCGCTGCGGGGCTGGGAAGGTGCAGATAAGCCCAGGGGGGTGGGGCCAAAGAACCAGGAAGTCCCGGAGTCCCTCCAAGCGGCACCAAACACCGTGCCCTTGCCCTGCCACGGGCTTGATTTCATTGTGCCACATTTAATGCTTTGTTGTAATGTGTCTATCTTTCCTGTCATGCTGCTCAGGCTGTTTGCTTGCATGTATGAGGTAATGAGGGCCGAGAGGACTGGATCTGTGTGAGTGTGAGCTTTCTCTGTGCTACTCTAATTTCTTTTATACACACTTATGAACCCTCCCAATGTTAGTAGATCCACGCAGGCTTGACATGTGGCCAACTTTGCACCAGACCTGCAGATAAACTGGCCTGCTGTTAAATCTCACTACAGAGTGTAAATTGCTTTCTGACTTAGAGAACATATAAGCATGTAATTGCTCATTTTACTGTGGCTGGTAAGATAGCTCTAGCCGGTAAGATAGCTCAGTGGTTTGAGCACTCGCTGCTGTGATGTGTGTGTAATTAGCAGGTTGCAGGTTCAAATGCTGGTGATGCCAACTCGGCCTTAATGCTTCTGAGGTTGATACATGATTACCAACACAAGTTGGGTGATATTGTATCGATATTTGTTCTATATAAACGAAAGCGGTTAAGCATAAGTGCTAAATGATGACATTATTATCATTTGGTCTTGGACATCTGCTTGCATTCACAGTAATTGGGTAATATGGGCTTGTACACGCTGATATTAACGATACATATGGTGATCCATTCTTGTATGCGATGTGTATCACATTATAGTGATTTCGTGACCATATTTGTCATAGTGTACTTAGGAAAAAATGCTATGTGATGCCATTTCCAGGTTTGTCAAGGGGTGAAAGGTTGTGTTTCATCGCGTACTGTGATGTCACTTTGGGGTGGGGTCAAATTACATAACTTCCTGTGATGTCATCAGAGGTCAAGAGTCGGATAGAAGCTCGGGAGTACAACCAAAAGGTTAGCTAGCCCCGGGTCCTGACAGACACGACATTAGCTTAGCCCCAGATCTTTTACAAACCTAGCAACACCCCTGCCACTAGACATAGCATTTCGGCCATGCCCATTGTTCAATTTAGAACACTACCAGACCACTAGCAATGTCTGCAAAGTAATGATAACCAGAACAATAACCTGGGAGAGGAAATGTTCCAGTAAATATGCTGGCAAAGTATAAACGGTGCTCACCATTTAAACGCAGAAATCTGCTGTGAAATATCACCTGGAAAACAAAATCCCAATACGAAACAAGTGCTTGTGGTCTTTTGGGTAAGCGTATGCACGCAGAACATGACAACATGAGTGGCCAAATACTTGAGCAAGCTTGTCAATCTCTAAAAAACCCAAGGGGTTGCATCTGCCCTCTGAAAAAAAGTTATGCTGCCCTCCCACGTGTGTCCTTTTCTTGTGCCTTGAAAAGCAGCCACAATCAGGGGCAAATAACTGCACCGGTGTCCAGGATTGCAAACTCTCTTGCCACATCATGGGCAACTACTCATGACTTACTTGCCATCTCATAATTTCCTCTCCTCACCCCCACATCTGGTTCTCAACAATACTCTGCTTATAAAGATAACTTAAAAATACACATATGATAGTGTCACTCAAAAATATAAATCCTTATAGAACTATGTTAGGAAAAAAGTGTACAATTGTGGCATTAACCCCCACCCCCATCTTGACGGGGAAACTACAAATATCAGAAAGCAATTCAGTAAAAGGAAATAAAATGGTCTCTGAGTCCAATACTTTCAAGGAATGATAGTAGCATGGTTTAAAAATAATAATGTGTATGTCATGTGTTTCCTTAGTATTTATGAGCTATTTAAAACAAAGAAAACACACAGGCATGTGGACTGTCTCCCATCCATGCTGTAACTGTGATCAACACTGCTTAGCTACAAAGCGAGTAGGGGGCCTGCCCCCTCAGGCCATGTTGCTCTAAGTGGTCTTGTATTTTGTGCTTGTTTATTAGGCAACGTGGCTTGAGGGTGCTGGCCCCTACCTTTCTTTGAAGCTAAGCAGGGTCAGGGTCAGCATGGATGTGAGCTCCAGATCACTATTTTATCACTGACCATGGCCATTGACTTTTCACCTCCAGCGCCACTGTAACTATAAAAATATCTATTTTTAAAAAAACACTTTTTTTCCCTAGCCACAGATACAGAACTACAAATACCCTCAGCTATCTAGTCATTTTATGAATGGACCACCGATAGCCGGGGCTATCTGTAGTTTTATAGCCATTAATATCAGAGAAATGGCCAGAAGATACATGTTCTTGAACCCCCAGGCCCTCACCAAGTGCCCCCACATCTGTGCCAGCTCCCCCACACTCCCCAGATGGCCTCCTCACCTCTCCTGCCCTCTCCCACACCCCCCACAAAACACACTGTTTCTGTGACGCAGTTTGCTTTGAGATGTTGGCTATTCACGGATACAGCCGAGGTTACAGAAAAGCTTTGTCTTGCAAACTCTCTTAGTAGACAACCTCCAACTGCCAAATTTCACTTTGTGCCCTCTAGCCACCACCTCCACATCTGTAGCATGTTGGCATTTGCATGTTTTTTAACCCACAAATGCGATTCATTTTCTGATATCCTCAGCTATAGCCGCAGATATCTCTCACATCGAAACAGGATGGCAACTGTTTTATTTCTAAAAACAGTCAATTTTGGCAATTTAACTGAGAAATAGCTATCTATTTTGGAGAAGGGCCACGCCCTTCTCCATCAACTATTTAAAAAACGACTGCATGGAACAACCCAAAAGCACAAAAAAGCCTGCAGTAAATGGCTTGTGTCCAAGTTGTTTCAGACCTGGTCCAAATCTTTCCAGTCGTTTAGGCTGTGCGGTCTGGCAAACACTGACCTTTTCTGTCTACGGGGAAATGAATGGGAACAACTTTGCTTTTTTGTTTTTTATTTTCTTAATCACTTTTGAATTTTTTAACAAATCTTTACCAAACGTAGCAGTCCAGGTGCAGGGGGCACGCATCCCTAATTGATTTTGAAATTTCATCCAAATCCATCCCACAAATCAAATGTTATTAGCAATAGAATTTTACTGGGTTCTTATGAGCGTCCGACTCACCTTAACTGTAGGGCAGCAACTGTCGCCCTATAATAAATTAATGAATATATATATATTTCACAAGAACAGGGCTTTGGTCTCTCGGAGCGCTCTCCCTGATTGTAGTTGCATTGGGTGCCAAGGATTCAGAGTAAGCCTCTCTCATATAATAAAGGTCCAACAAGAAAAACATGAATCCATATTAAATTAAATGTGATCCAGTTGCAAAAAAGAAAAATACCGGCACTCATTTTTAGAAAAGTGCAAAAAAAATGTTTATTAACCACTAGTTAGCAAACCATGGTAATGACTCATTGGTATCATGAGCTGAACAATTAAAAAGTACGCATGAGAACGGCTTAAAACCACCACACTTTCCAGTCCTTCTGCAGACTTCCTATGGCTGATATTAAAAGATAAGTCGCTCAGTTTCCATATTTTAATGACAAGCCTCTCACGCATTGGCCTATAACTTGATAGTCTTATGATTAATGGCTCAAGACTCATAGTAACACTTAAGTGTAATGGGGCTGCCATTTTAGGCTTGTCAAACGCTGCCCTCTGATAAACGTTATGTACTATGCCAATTGAGTCATTGAAAATAATGTAGTGAATTTCACTACGTTACAATTCTGATTGCCTAAGCGTGAGGCTTGTCACTATTGTCTATTTAAATACAATTTAACCGAGGAAAGTGTGCATGCGATTATTACAATGATTGCATCATGCTCTCCTTGTATCTAAAATGCAATGTATCACAGGTGCAACGGTGCGGACATACAGAGCAGCACCTCATGGTGTTGTGCAAATGATGGGTTCTGGTTGATTGTGCAAAAACGCAGAGAAAATAATGGAGTTGCTATTTCCTATGTTCCATGAGCATACATTTATCTGGTGTTTTATTAACACCATAGATTCTTGAATGGATACCATTCCAATATATAATGCAGAATGGCTTCAGGGAAACATGGATAATATGCTGTGATGGCAAAGAATATATCATTATTCACAATTAGCCTGATTCAACATTGGATGTACACAAGGACATATATATATATATTCGGCAACATAACGCGTTTAGGGACTAGTGCGTGCGTCGGTTGTTCACATAAACTGCCTGTGAAGCGAGGTGTGTACATATAGAAGGAGCCGTGAAAAACAGCTATAAACATAATAGTAGGACTATTGTCTCATAGTTCATGCTGTCGGCCATGTTGCAATTCCTTTACTCATATCTGTCGTGTATGTGTAGCTGGTTATGGCAATCAGGTGCTGATAAAGAATGCTCAGCTCAAAATGGCAGGTAGCATATTAGATATTGCTAATTGTAATGCCATAATTTTTAAACAGTTCAATCTAATGTTGATGAGAACTGAGTGCAAATCATGGTATCAGGCACCAAAGTAAAGCGTCTGTGCTTGAACATCGCATAAGAACCATACAAGCCCAATGCTTTTTAAACAGCATACACAATCACAACCATATTAGAGTGAGAATTCGAGTGCTTCCAGAATACGCACAGAGCTAAAATGCTTAATGCAATACAGATGAAAGACATTGGGTCTCATTATAAGTTTGGCGGTAGCCTTGCCGGTAAAACCAGCAGGCTGCCGCCATACTTGCGAAAATGAAATGAAATGCTCCCCATTCCCATTTGAGCCCCAAAGGGCTCAATGGGAATGGGGAGGTTGGATGCACCAGTACCATTTAGAATGGTGCCAGTGCATCCGACATGCTCTGCTCGCGGGTGGCGGGTGCCGTTCCGCCCGACAGGTCCGACCTGACAGGTGTAAAGGCACGTGTGAGCAGAACTCGTAGTTTGCCGGTCCGGTAACTACGGTACCAGCAAGCTTACCGGTACCGTAGTTACCAGACCGGCAAACTTGGAATGAGGCCCATTGTGTCTCAGCAAAAACGGTACTAATAAAGAGCATGATGCAGTGTAACTTGAAATCACAAAATAAAGTGCAGATGCAGAGTAAACATTGAAATAACATGTCATATTGCAGATTCAAGCTGCTGGCATCTCAGCTAACAACTGAGCTTGGTAATCCAAGTTCAAAGTGAATAATGCTGTGCAACAAGAATCAATGAAGTCCAAATGCAAAATCAATAGGACAAGAAATGGCATGTCCCCATACAATTTTAAAATACTCATCCATACTCCTATGCATTATCGAGCAGCACAATACATTGCTGATGCAGATGCTGTGCAATGACAGGCATGAAAGTGAAATGACAATGTGGAGCGATATATATCTCCATACCATGTCATTTCAAAGCCCAGATCCTGTAGGGTGCTTTTCTAAAGTGCATCCTATTTTGCAGCAACAAGCTAAGGATAGTGCAAGACTGGTCTAAAGTGCATCATAATATACAACATAAGTAGAAAGCTAAAGTGCTAATGCAAAGCTATATTAAATTGAAATAGTGCTTAACATATAAAATCCCTCTCTTCACAGTCGGGATGACCAGGAACTCATAATATAATATATAGAAATCAACCGCAAACTCTTAATGTAAATACGAACGTACTCACATTTACCAAATGTGAGTACATGATCACGGCACTCCACTGGTCGGTGTAAACTAGCCTTCAATTGAACTCTCTAGACATAGTGCAATCGAAAAGCAAAAAGCGTCTCTTAGCACTATTCGCCATGCGTTCCACCACTACCAGGGATTCGTCAGGCTAGTAATCAACATTTAATGTACAGCGTTCTAAATTTAAAAACAAACTGAGCTCCATCTGCAGGCTAGCGGTCAACAACATCGAAAACCGTGTACCTATTCCGTTAATCACATGTAGACTTGCTTCAGCAGAGCGCCATGTTGGACTAACAATGTACTCCTAATAACACTCAATGAAGTACAAACCAAATTGGTTATTGAAAGACAGTATATTTCATGCCTGCAGATGTAAGTCCTTAAAATTATCCCAAACATTAATCGCTTTAATGTGGAAATCAATGTATGCAGGACCCATACGTATATATAGGAAGCGTCTCGTGAAACAGGGGATAATTCATAATCTGTCTAAGAGACAGTTGCAGAGAAAACAGTCCATTGCAGCAGAACACTGATAAAAATTCCATTAATAGTAAAAGATAAAATAAATCAAGACACATGTGCATTGAGGAGCCTGGAAGGGAGTGTATTATGTAAAGGACCTTCAATCACATGATCAGGTCCCTATCTCGATGGTCCAAATGGCACCAGGTCACTGAATGGAGTGGTACACAACTAACCAATTATTGGCCAGTGCCTGACAACACAGAGAAGAAATCAGGATCATGATGTGTAGGCCAGTGCCTCTCTCAAGTTGGTCAATGAGACAGTCAATTGGCGGCACTCCAAAATAGAGAGCAGTTTTGTGCTATGAAAAAGCATGCACTACATGCAGCTGCCTTCCCAAAATTGCTCAGAAAATGCAACTGAACTATAAGAGGAGTCAATGTTGCACCAAGATAACAAATGCAATTATCACGCCTCCATATATAACTACTAAAGCACAATATACAATGCTGCACAACAATACATGAATCAGACATAGTTAGTCCCACTGTAGTGAACCCTGGTCATATCATCACATCACGCATTAGGTGCATAGTGCAATCAGAACATGTCTTAACTTTCCAATGGTTTCAGTTAGGTTGTCCCAATCAGCATAAGGTGCACATTGCATACAAGGAATCTAACCATCTAGCTTGATACGTTCAATTATATTAAAACAATAGTTTAAAATGACAAAGTATGAGGTAGAAAATCTGCTATGTGCAACATGAAAGTTCAAAGATAGTGTAAAAGTGCAATATACTGCTATAACCGTAAGGTTCATGCCATACAGCATCATAGACAATGTATCATCAAGGCAATTGCACATCAAATGAGTAAAGAGCAGCATAAAGTTCATGGCCATAAATACACATCTACATTCCAGACAAACTTTTCCGAAGCACATTTTCACATCTACACAAGTAAGTACATAGGGCCTCATTACACGATAGGCGGTAAGCATGGCGCTACTAGTAATTTCCCATTCACCAAGGCACTTCCCCATTCCCACTTTTGCCCCAATAGGGCATAATGGGAATGGGGAAGGCGCTAATTACGGTACCGCAAATTGCAGTACCGTAATTAGCACCAAGGCCCCTTTGCGGCACCCTACTTTAACGGCTGGTAAAACCAGCCGTTAAGGTCGGGTCCCGCAAAGGGAACTCGTAGTAAGGCGGTAAGGGTTTACCGGTACCAGTGCCCTTACCGGTACTGGTAAACCCTTACCACCTACCGTGTAATGAGGCCCACAGTGCTGAAAGAAATGGGGAGAACCACATATACGAAAATACAACAAATATATATAATAAACATAGGTGAGATTATTTCAAGGGTGAAGTGAGATCACATTCCCATTATAAAAATACATGTAACTCATTATCCATGTTATGACCATCTGGCTGTAATGTATCAAACAAAATAATCATCTTAGATTCGAACTGTCACAATTTATGTTTGCGATTTCCTTTTCGTATGTTGTGTTCCCGCACATGTGCCAAAACGATAAATGTTAATTTTTTGGGATCACAGCTGTGTTTGTCTGAGAAATATTTTGCAAGGGAATAGGTATCATGATTTTTAATGGCACCGTCATGTTGCAGTATCTGAAGCTTTAGACTGCAGAAAGTAGAGCAACTATATGCAATCCTGCAAGGGCAAAGTATTAGATAAACCACACATTTTGTAATACATGTGATTCTATGTCTAATTTTCCATTTCACTTTTTGTCCATATTCAAAGCCCAAAGTCGAAATTGCATGATTGCAGAGTTTACATTTTCCACATGTATGAAACCCATTTTGCTTTTTCTGATATAAGAGCCAATTTGAAGTTCCCTGGTTAACGAGGCCAAGCATATTAGGTCCAAGAATATTTTTCAAATTGGGAGATTTTCTGAAAGTCACTGAAGGGTGTGAGCATATAGCTGCGGTAAATGTCACAATCAGTCTGTAACGCAACCCTATGTTTCTGAAGGATATTTCTTACATTGGCTCTTGGGTGCTATATTTAGTGATGAATCTAGTATGTTCATATTTAGCTTCAATGTTTCTAGACCCTTTAAGTAGATTGGTTTGTTGTAATTCTTCGACCTGGTCAAATGCATTGTTAATTGCTTTCCAGGAATAACCTCTACCCTTAAAATATTTACCGATGTTGCATGCTTCATGTAAAAAGTCGAATTCCCTTGAGCAGTTACGCTTGGCTCGAATAAATTCTCCAACAGGTATACTTTTTATTAGAGAAAGAGTGCAAAATGGTGTATCTTCCAATATGCTTTTCACACTGGTCAGCTTATGGAACAATTGACTAATCAGCTTGTCATCAGTTATTTCAAAACAAACATCCAAAAATGCAAGCTTCTGTGCGTTAATAGTAACAGTCAGTTCCACATTCTAATTGTTGCAGTTGAGTAAGGTAAGATATTAAAACGATTTCTCTGGTGTGCCTCCCCAAACCAAAAATTGGTCATCAATATATCTCAGCCATACAGAGATGTCATAAAGATAATTGTCGAATTTAGATGACCAGGCAATACACTCGTCCCACCAGCCAAGGTACAGATTGGCATATGTAGGAGCTGCACATGAGCCCATGGCAGTACCTCTTTTTTGCCTATACAGTTTCTCCTCAAATAGGAATATGCTGTTAGTAAGGCAAGACGCTAAGAGGACAACCACTGACTCATTTTCCTATTTGAAACTAACAGGTCTTTGTTTAAAAAATTACTGTACTGCAGTGATCCCTATTTATTGGTTAATGGTGGAATAGAGGGAAACTACACGGTATGCCACTCTCCCATAGTTATATTTGCTGATAGATTTTACCATGCAGAAATATGTAATCTTTATTAAAATACACTATGTAAGATCTTTATACCTCAGGCTGAGGTAGGGAATTTTACCATTTGCTTCAATACAATATAGGTTTAGATAAAGCTCTGTCTGTTCATGCTCCCTTTTGTAATTATGTCATAGAGTCATTGCAGGAATTTATTGTCTTATGTCCAACATATGAACATATGCAGTAGGTATTTAAAGCATGTTTGATTAATAATGGAGTATAAACCTGGAGAATGGTGGAAAACATGTGTAAGATATCTCACTTATTAGATGGAGTCTTTAAGGTCTCACATATCATTGTTAGCGTTGTTCTAAGAGAAACTGAATTTGTAAATCATTTCATACTATTTTTCAAGTGACATAAGGTTTCAAATTCTTGTATAATTATGAAATGTATGTTGATTTTACTAATTGTATTATGTATTATATTTATCGAACAAGTTGTTTAAGAAGTAGGACAGGAGTTGGACTTTCAGGCATGTCTGAATTACATTGTTCTGATGCATTTGGGAAGTATGTCTGAATTAATCATGAACATTGTTTTATGTTATGGTCAGTTTGTTTCACATAAACATTTGATATATTTGTAGTCATATATTTACTCGCTGCTATTATGGCTCATTGAGCTAAAATAAATTATGATGATGATGATGATGATGAAAATATCAACTTAAAGAATGCCTGCTCTTTGTAATTTTAGACTCACCTTCTCTTTAAATATTTCATTTTGCTTTACGAGTTCTTCTCTTTATCATCTTAAGGATATCTCTTTCTCCTCTGTAGGTCTTCCTGGCATGCTCCTAAGAGTTGTATACGTTATTATTGATTGTTCACACCCTAAACACTGTTTTCGGACTGTTATACTCTATACATTAATAACAAGTACATAGTTTAGAGTGCCATGTGCTGTATTGTATCAATAGATTGATTCTGCTTTTATAGGCCGTGATGCTCCTCACAAATTGAGCACATAGATTGATTTTGATAACTTTCACTCACAGACTGTTGCTGTTGCCCTCATATTTTCCATTGCTTTAATAGGCTGCCAGCACGCTCCTAGTCTGGTGTCACACTCACAAATAATGTTGCTATACAATACGAAGATAGTTTGGCACCAACAGGCTGTTGTTGCACTCGTAGGTTAACTGCACTAGTACATAGATTTCATCTTTGCATTCAGAGTTCAATTTGCTTACAAAGACTACTTCTGCATCCATGCATTGCTATGTGTTTCATAGATTGATTTGACTTCCATAGATTGTTGTTGTACCCATAGAATGATTGATTGATTGATTGATTGATTGATTCGCCAGTTCCATTAAACGATTGATACACAGTGCCAACATGTACATTCTCATACCATGCTTGAATATCAGAATTGGGACAACCAGTTTCTCTCCTGCCTCTAAGTTTCAGTTTCAGGACAGCTGTGCATACTTGACTCGACCACTTCATAAACAACCTTCACCACTATAACAAAGAGCCAGAGAGACAAAAAACAATTATTTTACTCACAATTAGTTTAAATCACTGTAATAAAACAACATATTGTACTGCATTGTTCAGAGATTTAACCCAAAAACATCTCTATAGGAGAACATATTTTAAGGTATACATTTTTGTTAATTAAAAAACAGACTAGGGTATGCAAAACAGGTTATTTCAAATGACAACATGTGCCTACAAATAGTACTTATATATAAATGCCAAAATGTGTAAAACAATTCTAAACACAACCATTTCTAGTAGTTGGCTAGTTCTGATGGAACACTCAACAATTTTAGACAATTTCACGAATGAAGAGCTAACCGCAGGGTGCATTGCCAATAGGCCACAATCGCCAGTAATGAGTTGACCGACTCACACAGCTGGATGTTATCTAGTCAGAATTTTCTGCAATAAGAATATAATGAAAGTGGTGTCCCTCAGTCCCACCTCAGCCTACCCTGCGTTGATTCCTTCTCTATTTCCATCACCATACTCACCCAGAGTGAATTTCTACCAAACACAACATGGCACCACTGACAACTATCTCAGCATTGAAGGACATTTAGCTGGATATGCTCCTCTGAGCCTTTGTTGCCTTGAAATCTCTTTCCACCTCACCAAAGTACTCAGGAAGCCCTGGTGAAGGACTCCACCCCCACCACAAATAAACATCACAGACTCTTGATACGCTTGCTGCAGAGAAGCCATTGAAACACTCCCAAAATCCCCCACTAGCTGGCATAATATTAGCCTCAACATGAAAAAAAAACAGAAGGCTGAAGCAAACATGGAGCAAAAATACCAAAATCACACCATAGACTACACAAACAATGACACAGGGCAGACCAACACCACACACAACTTGCTGGACATTTTCAGCAATGAAACAGAGCAGACATCTACAAGCCCAATCACAACTCACACTACCCAGACACTGGGATCACAAACCATGAACATCTCCACCCCATATCACACTGCAATCCACACCTCATTGTGTCATCAAAAGAGAAAATAATACACTGCATCATGATACATGGATGATCGATGGCAGAGCACAACACGGATATCCTTGAGTTTCTGCGTTAAGGAGGCACAGATTTACTTTTTTCACAGGAATAGATGGCTACATAGCTATGCTCCGCAAAGAAACCATTGGCAACTTTAAACTAGGGATGGATGAGTCTTAAAATGCTTGATTTTGTCTTGGTTCAACATCTTTAAAAACCATTGTTTGAATCTGCTCAACTGGTTTGAGCCACTATTGACCCCACTCACAAGCTAATTTGAGTCACAAAATGGTCAATACGACACGTATGTGCCTCTAAATGGCTCTATAGCCGAAATGGGATGTACGTCATCCAGTGATTACACTTGCACGAGCCAATCCCAAACTACTGGAGCAAATAAACACACAGTAGTTGAAAAGTGTCGAATTGACCCCTGCTGATAAAGCAATTGGAAGTATGTTGTCTCATCATACTTTCTCGTCCCAATTCGACATGCGGTTCGAGTCAATGGGCCTCATTATGACCCAGGCGCTAAGTGTTTAACGGCGCCGTAAAAGGCTGCGGCGACGTCTCTTGCGAGACCCGACCTTAACAGCTAGTTTTACCAGCCGTTAAAGTAGGGACCCGCAAAGGGACCTTGGTGCTAATTTCGGTAGCACAATTTGCGGTACCGTAATTAGCGCCTTCCCCATTCTCATTGAGCCGTATGGGGCAAAAATGGGAATGGGGAAGGGCCATGGCGGCATGGGGAATTACCGCCCCACCAACCTCGGAATGGGGTGGTAATTCCCCATTCCGCCATGGCGGACTCCGGCATGGACCATGGTGCTAATCGCACCATGGTTTAGCGCCGGAGTCCTATTGAGGCACAATATGTGCAAATTGGCTCAAACGGTGTTCAGACGACTTGAGCACATAAAGTTTGCTTTTTATTATTGGCTTCAGTGGAATTCACACGATTTGAGCTAATTTCAAATTGCGAAAAATGTGGTTATAATTCACAGACCGGTGTGCTTCCTGTTTCCTGTTTTGTGTTTTCTGAGAGCTGAAATAGAGGAAAATGGAGCTTATGCTGGCTGGTAGAGAAATGGAGTGATACAGGGTGGGACAGGATAGTTAAAGCATGAGAGAAATGAAAAAAGGAGAAAGGGGAGAGAAGGAGGGAGCAGGAGAGGGGAGCTGATCATTTAAAATTAGGAGCAGAAAAGCTTCTGTGCCCCAATCCCAGGCCCAGGGAGAAGAGCATAAGGCTTATCCCACATCAATGCAGGCTGTGGGTGAGCAGCAACCTCCACCAGAGCCACCATTGTAGGCTGCAGCCCAGTAGGCTCAGGGAAAAGAAAGCATGTGGAGGCTTGGTAACATTTTACTGCTTTTCCAGGGGAGCCTAAAGATACGAAAGGCTTCTCAGGTGAAGTGTATTATTCGTGGGGACATTGTGGGATGGCGCATAGGGCCTTGCTTCATGACCACAAACTTGCTCAGGTACCTCGAGAGAAACCACACCATACTTTTCTCTTCTGGAGATTCTGTGGCAGGGCCATCCGCTGACCCTGTTACTGGCAAGAGACGGCAGCAGCTTCCAGGGGAGCCCTGTGGTGGTGGAAACAGCAGAAGGTCCTGTTAGGTGACCTGACATGTTTGGCCTCAGTTGTGCAGCATCTGGCCTCAGCATCTTTGGTCTTTGGGTGCAGTGTGTCCATGCTGAGTTTTGGGGAGTGTAAAGGATGACACTTCTGCGGCAGTTCCATCCTGCCACATAGAAGGCCCACCGGAAGCATGTGGAGTGAGGCAGTTTTCATTACTGTTCACTTCTCTAATCCTGGTGTAATGTCCATGTTTTATTTGACAAGTTTTTCTCCCCTATAAAAGTGGGGAAATCCCCTTATGAAATGTAAAACAAATCCCCACAAAAATGGTTTTGTTTTCCTTTTAGAAAATCCACTCTGGAAGTAAATGTTATGGGTCATCCCTTGTAGCAAAGCTTCCCCCTGGAAAATGTAATGGTAATCCAATCTGTGAAAGCTACTTTCTTTTAACAAATAAGGGTCAGCCCTTGTACTAAAGCTGATTCTTGAAAAAATAAGGATCATACTTTGGAGCGTAGAGACTCCTTCGCAGATTGTTAAGGGTCATCCTTTGTAGCAAACCCACTCGTTGACAAGTCTTTAAGGGTCAAAACGTGCAGCAAAGCTGATCCTTGAAAGAGTAACAGTCACCCTCTGCACAAAGGCTGCTCCTTAAAAACCTAAGGGTCACCTCTTGTAGTAAAGCTGTTCCTTGAAATATTAGCAGTCATCACCTGTATGTAAGCTGCAATTAAGGGTTGTCCCTTGCAGCAAAGTTTCTTCTTGTAAGGTTTTTATGGGTAATCCTTTGCAGCAGAGCCAATACTTGAAAAATTGTTAAGGGTCTTTGCTTGTACAAAAGCTGCTTTTTGTAAAATGATGGTCATTTCTTGAACAAAAGGTGTGCCTTCAAAAAGTAAGGGTCAACCCTTGTAGCAAAGATGCTTCTTGAAAAACTGTTAAGGGTCATCCCTTAACAGAAGTAGCTCCTTGAAAGATTGTTATGGATCATTGCTTGTAGTAAAGCTGCTCCTTGAAAAATTAAGGCTCATCCCTTGTTCAAAAGCTGCTCGTTGAAGAATTGTTGGGGGTCAAAACTTGTAGTGGAGCCACTTCTTGAAAAATGTAAGTGGTCATCCAGTATAGCGAAGCAGCTTCTTGAAAAATTAAGGATCGGTGCTTGTACTAAGTCTGCTCCTTAGAAAATTATGGGTCATCCCTTTTAGTGAAACCACTTCTTGAAACGTTGTTAAGGGTCATCTACTGCAGTGAATTCACTCGCTAATAACCTTCCAGGCACTTTGGTACCTGTGAGAATTTAAACGGAGGATCAAGTAGAGTTTCTATTTTACAGTGTTCTGTGTCCATCATTTTGTTTTAAATCATTTGAATTTTTGAAGCAGCAATAGCATTGAGTAAGCAAGGAATATGGCAGAAACATCTCAGAATTAATTATTACCAAAGAGTATTACTTGAGCCCAGTTGAGCTATCAAATACTCATATCTATATGAGCAGCTTGAATCCTGGTTTTATGATTTTTAGCAATTTTGAGCTTCATATCCAGTTGCTTTGAATCTTTCGAGCACATTAGAGTCGTTTATATAGGCTCAAATCTGATTCGAGACACCTCCACTAATCCCTACTTTAAACTCATACAAGCAGATAGAGAAGGAAGGATATGAGGAAGCCTAGCTGTGGCCCTTAAAAATCACCACAATGTCTCTTCAGTATCTTTAACTGGCATCCAAGATCACAAATCCCTTATCATCAACTTCAATTTCAGCCAACATATTAACATACTTTTCCTACTCATTTTCAGACTACCCACCTACAATCTCAGTTTTGCAGATAAGATCATAGACACTGTAGCCATCCCAGTAGTGTAATATGAAAACATCCCCATGTTAAGAGATTTTAAAATCTGGTTCCTGGCAAGACTTCAATGAAAACAAAGGGTTAACAGTTACTCACCTGGCCTGAAATACATTAGATTCACTTTTCTCCACAGAATGACTTACCACTACTGGACCCCTCCCATGCTGGTGATCTGGAGCGACCAGCATATGATGCCTTTTTAAACCAACACCTAAACTCAGAAACCTAGCAACTACAGCCAAATGAAGATGGATAAATCTTAATCTAGAGAACCTAGCACCTTAAAAGGAGAACACCAATTCCAATAGTCTCCAACTGAACCAAATGTTACCTGATTCTTTTGCAAATGAACTCCATAGCTGGTTTACAAATAGTTTGGGTACACTGATGCCTATAACAACTATTCATCACATCACAAAAAAGAAGGGGCAAAATGGATTACTCTGCAACTCAGATTACTCAACAAAGTCAATCAAAAGTTAGCAAAATCCTACAGAAAATATTACAAATAGGTCAACGAAGTGAAACTCCAACAGCAAATTCATCTATACGAAGCAGCCGTGTTAGAAGCCATGAAACTTCACTGTGAATCATAACAGCAGCTAACTCACAGAAGCAAAGGTTCAAAATAATCAATGAAATGAAAAACTCTGCCACAAGCATCAACCCCACACCTTCCCAGAAGCTTTGAAATGACATCTCAGTCCATTTCAGGAACACAGTCAACAACATATGACCGTCCATCTATGCAGCTACCACAAATACAATTAACAACCTCTCTGATACAGAAAACCCAACATCACCAACAGAACTCGAATATATCAGAAAAATGATCAAAGACACCTTTCTCAGATGAGTGAAAGAGGGTAATGATGCCAAATCACCCAGTGACAAGTTGCCTCCGGATGTTTTCAAAAACATATTCAGCAAAGAAACAGCACCTTAATATTTCCAAAACCATAATGAACTGATTGCTCGAAACTGGAACAGTCCCAAAGACGTTTAAAGCCACCTGTTTAAACCTGTTCTGAAGAACACTGCACAAAGATTGGATGACTCAACTAAATACGCATAACCAACTTGTCTATCCTGCCAAAATCCTGGAGAGCAACATATACAAAGAAATCCTAGAACATGTGGAATCAAATGGATTTATGGACCAATCTCAGGTAGGATTTTAACCGGTGAGAGAAATGGAATTGGCACTTATATCCATCAGGGATGACCTGCAAATTAATACTGACAATTACAAATTAACAATCCTCATTCTATGGGATGTTAAGTCAGCTTTCAACAGAAAATATGTTTTTATTGATTGAGCTCTTACAATCACCTCTGGTATGAATCCTATCTATAGGAGGAAGACATTGTGAGCACTTACAATATTGAATGGTGATGGTTCTGACTTTCCAACCTCTACATTGGAATAATCAAGTGTATCTGCTTACAAAAGGAGAGGTGAGACATTTGCCAACTTTTTCCTAAATCATTGACATATAGTAGTTATAAAGACCAAAATACCTGACAATCCTATCATTTGTGGTTACCAGGGATGGAACACACAATACATGCGTTATTCAGCCCCTTGAATTATACCTCACAGGGGATTGGGGCCACTGGGACCATGGAGATTGTAAGGTAGATGTTTATACACCAATGCATGATTTAATAGTTTAAATTATAACTTTGAACTAAACTGTTTTGTGGAGTATACTGAAATAAAGTTACTTTTGTTGATTGTTTGTGGAAATATCTGGATTTATACCTATATAAGATTATCTTCCTCTGATTATTTGTAGAAATAACAACCTGTCGAGACCCCTGTTGAAGAGATGCTTTCTCGAATCGCTTGGGGTCACAGCAATACATTTGTTTTATTGAATAAAAACCTTTATTTTAAATATATGAGTTATGAACTTGTACTGAAATGATGTATGTTTATATAATGATTCCATATCAACCAGGTTATTAGACATTAATCAATTTACAGACTTATTTATTAAGAATGTGGTTACTTTTTGGCCAGTGAAAGTGTGCAGCGGACATGAGTTCCCTACTTTTGGGAACTTATCCAGTTCACTATTATCACTCAGTCCATGTGCCAGGACTGATTTCTCTCCCTCACACTTATAATTCATACAACTGACAAGATCACTCAATTAATTATCCTCCTGAAATATACAAATTAAGGTGTACACTGTGTAACATTTTGAAAATCCTGGAGATCAACATATACAGAGAAATCCTAGAACATGTGGAATCAAATGGATTAATGGACCAATCTCAGGTAGGATTTTGAACGATGAGAGGAACAGAATTGGCACTTATATACATCTGGGATGACCTGCAAATTAAAACTGACGATTACATATTTACACCCTCATTCTACTGGATGTTAGATCAAATTTCCACACTATAAGCCATGCCACCCTTAATGAAGAGAGTACAAGAATTTGGGATCTGCAACCATGTACTACAATACACAAAATCCTTCCTCACAAATAGAACCAAAACAACCTGTCTACCTCCTTTCACCTTAAGAACGTGCACCATCAAACACAGAGTGCCACAAGGAACAAATCTCTCATCCCTTATTTTCAACATAAAAAACAACCCCACAAATTAAAGTAATAAAAAAAACATGGGAAAACAATAGGACATTACAACTATGTAGGTGACACACAAATATTTTTCAAGATGGCAATGGATATTGACTAAAACAACTCCCTCGTGACCTTAGTGAGATAAACGTCTGTATGATCAATAATAACTTGAAACTAAATCCAAACAAGACAGAAATCCTCTTCACCGGGCACAACAATAATGGACTGCATGCACCAATTACACAACCTGTCGAAATGGGAAAGAGACTGGAAACCTCAACAGTAATACAAAATCTTGGAATTCTCATGGGCAGTGAGTTCACAATAAAATCACAAGTCAATGCCATAGCATGAAAAAGTTTCTATGTTCAATCATATATACAATGCCATGCCTCAGCTTTCCACACAGGACCCTCACCATAATTTCACTGACATTGTCAAAAATCGATTATGCAAACAACCTTTACCTAGGTATACCAGACTAACTCACTCACCAATGTATACAAAATACAGGGGCAAGGCTTCTATTAAAAGTAAACAGGAGTGAACACATCACCACTGCCCTTAGAATTCTCCCCTGGCTACCAGTGAAGTAAAGAATCAATTTAAAGCACTTTGCATCACACAAAAGCATTGAATGTACAGGAAGTAGAATTCCTTCACCTGAAAATCACCATCTTCGAAGCATGAATGAGAACCACTTCTCTGTGTAAGCCCCCACACTCTGGACAATCCTACCTGCCAACACCAGACTTGCCCCTTCGCATCTATATTTCAGGTAGGAGCTCAATAACCTCCTCTTCAAGGAATGGCTCCTCTCTAACTCATAGGTCCACACACCCTCCACGCCCCACATAACATGAATACTGGGTGACCTGCTCCCTCCTGTTTTCTCCCCTGGTTGCTTGTAGATCTCTCGCTACCAAATTGCCCACCCTCTCCCTCCTCCATTGTTAGCTCCCTGCTGCCTTGTATTGATCACACACAATCTTTTCCCCTCACCGTGTACTTCCCCTTATGGCTCACAAAGTGATCAGTTGTTTCCCAAAGATAGATCCATGCTCAATACAGACAATAATATTAATAATATTATTAATAATAATAATACAAATAATAATAATAACAATAATTAGATCTAGCAATGCCATCTAGCAATGACTTACCTATCCATTCCTGGTGCTATGAGAAAAACAATTAGTCATAGATTTTTCCATCCTCGTAGCAAAACTGTAGAACTCCATCCCTAAAGTGGTCTGGACAACAAAAGACCATTTAATGATTAGAGAACTGGTAAAGCCTGGCTTTTTAATACCAGGATAGAGAACAACTCACTATTCAGCAAGAAAGTAATACACTGCAACACACTGGGCCTCATTACGAGGAGAGCGGTAAGGGGTTAACGGCGCCGGTAAAGGTGCCAGAGCCGCTAACCCTTTACCGCTCTATTCCGAGGTCCGCTCGCTGGACCTGCTCAGGACGCCTGGTTTTACCAGACGTCCTTAGCGGGTCCCGCGAGCAGCCCAGCATGCTAACAACGGGCCCGTCATTAACAGGCCCGTTGTTAGCATGCTCCCCATTCCCATTGAGCCCTATGGGGGCTCGAATGGGTATGGGTTCCTGGAATGGGGAAATACCAGGCCCTCCTAGATCGGAATGGCCCAGTATTTCCCCATTCAGGGGACCCAGACCCGAGTTTGGAGGCAGCCATGCCTTTAAAAAGGGCATGGCTGCCTCCAAACTCGTAATGAGGCCCACTTTCACAAAATCGCCAATGCTGTTTGGCCTGGCACCCACCCAACAAATGTCACACACTAGAATGAACATAATCACCGAATAGTCAAGAAAGAGCAACCTGACATAAAACAAAATGTCAGCAACCCAATCATCTCGGGCTAGAATGCTACACAGCCGCAGCCCTTACATCACCAGATGATGCAGGAATTACACATGGAAGTAAAGAACAAGAAACATAGCCACAGGAAAACACAAATGATAGCCAGAATAGGCTTTGGGCTAGTATACTCCCCAGACACCAGGATAAAGCATACTTTATTTTATTTTTTTATTTTATTTTGACATTTGTAAAGCGTACCAAAACCGGGGGCATCTGGGCGTTGACCATCTAAGTGAAAAACAAAGAATTACAGAACACAGCTATAAAGCATCCCCATGACATGACTATATACTTGGCTACAAAGATACTATCCAAATGAACAAAAGGGACAAACACTCAACAAGGAATACAGCTGAAAAAAAACACAAACTCAATTAACTCTAAGCATCTTGGGTCAACATTCCATACCTGCGCATCCCACCTACTATCACCACCATCAGAAAACCCAACACCTACCCAGCAAGAAAATCTCACCAGGAGAAACCCAAGGAACAAACTAACAACTAAGAACACACATGCGGGAATACAGTCATTCACCATGTGCACAGGATGTACATGAGCACTCATCAAGTGGGGACAGGTACACTGGGGCACACCCAAATTATGACTGCCCAATAATTCTCATAACAACACTGTTAGGACCCGCACTTATGATACATGCCATCAGTTCAGAACTCCAACCAACTAACCTACTTCCGACTTTCTTTCAATTTTCACTCCATGAAATAAAATGAACCAAGGATGGAATGTTTTTCAATCTGAGGAATCCAGGAACAATAGCTGCTCGGACAAGCGAGAGATGGTAGGCTTCTGCAAAGTTGAAGGATAGCAATCAGACTTGCAGCGTGGTTGCTGAACAGTTTGCTAAATCCCTAGCACCCATATCAGAGAAAGACACAACAGATTGTGAATCTGTGGGGAATTGTATTTGGGAAACACTGGAGAGCAGTGCTCATGGTTTCAGTGCAGAAGACCCCACAAAATGGAAGCAAATTGATTTCTGATTGTGAGCAGAACAAGGAAAGAAGGTTCACCCTAGTGCTCCTGAAAACAGCTTAAGCTCAAGTCATTGAGAACAGCAAACTTCAAGCGTAGGATGTACCTGTTTTAACTGGAATACCGATGATGTGAATATCATGGAGAAGGCCATGAATGAGCCCATAAAGGACACATGACTGATACCCCAATGACAGATTTTGAAAGGGCATGAGGTGCAACTGATGTGCCCAGGAAGACCCTCGAGGGTATGTGATTACAGAGACAGAATAGTGTGTGATGAACATGTCACTCTTGTGTCTTTTCAAAAATATCAATATGGAAGAAGTAAAATACCTATATTGTTGTTTTAATTATGTTTTTACTTAAGTATGTACTAATCTCACACAATGGAATTTTACAAATTTGAATATGTATGTGCTCTGTTATCGAGATTAAATTAAAGGTGTGTCATGGTAAATCTAAGACTGCCAAATTTAAAAGAAAGTGTTTTTTTTCCACTGACCATTATTCAAGTTTACCTTTACATTGGCCATGCCAGTCTAGCTAGAATTTATTTGTATAGCAGGGTGTTTTTTACTGTGCATTTATGATAAAGCAAGCATGATAAGCATTATTACATGACTAGACTGGAATATTTTGGAGCAACCAATCTAGCAATGATTTCTTATTGCATGGCATTTTTTACTGGATATCGATGATAAAGCAAACATGATACGTATTATTAGGTGGGCAAAGTGGAATATTTTGGTGCAGTCAATGCAGCTATAATTTCTTATTGTGGCATGGTAGTTTTGACTGGGGATAAAGGGCAAAGCAAACATGATAAGTATTATTAGGTGGCGAGACTTGCTTACATTGTTATAGCCACTTTCTTTCATTGGATTGAAATTTTAGTATTGGCTGGGACGGTATGGTAATACTGGCCTATATTAGTGCAGCCTGCATGGATATGTATGAATGGTGCCAGCTTGAATATATATATACATTTTTTGTACTGGACTATGATGTGCGCAAAGGCATAATGAAAATGGATTGGCAAATGCTCCTTTCCACTGTTAGTTACTTGCATCTATTTAGTTTTTTCATGTGAATACAATACAAAACCAATTACAAACTATGGGCCTCATCACGAGTTTGGCGGTAACCCTTAAATCCGGCAGTCGCGATATTACTGTCAGATTTAAGGGTCCGCCAAATCAGGGCTTTGGCGGATTTCTCCCCAGCTCTGAGCTGGGGGGAAATCCGCCGAAAATTTGCGCTATTACCGCTGGCGGGAAATCCGCTGGTGGTAAGAGCGTGAAAATTCCCCATTGACCCCAATGGGGAATGGGGCATTCCCGAATGGGCTCAGTGGGGAATGGGGAATTCCATTACCGCCAAACCCGTGATCTGGCGCTAATAGTGCCGGGGGGGTTGGCGGTAGGGCTAAGTACGGCGTGATGAGGCCCTATGTGACTTTTAACTATATTTTTTACAAAAAGTGCTTTAAAATGTACCATTTTACCCATTATTGTAACCATTTCCTCAGAGGGGGAACCTCCCAAATCCCTCTTGGTTCAGGATCCCTTGCGATGCATATTAAAGGATACATGTATACCCCTCCAATTAAAAAATTCACAAGCCGCCACAGACTACTGGTACACAGGAAATGGGTACCTCCGGGCAACACCTCAGTATTCAGACATGTCTCTGCCTCTCCTCCCACTAACCCTCAATCTGCTCTCCCTTCTTTTAGAAACCAATGCACCATGAGACCCCTAGAATTGCAGAAGCTGTGCTATATAACGTCATGTTTGATTTCATTATGTTACATTTATAATGCTGTAAAGAAAGGTTGGTAGACCTTTCCTTCTCTGTATATTCACTATTTCCTGAAAATCTTGTCTACCTAAACTGTATATCTTCACTTTCTTTCTAGTAAATAGTACTCTTTTTTCTATTTCTGCCATGGGCCTCATTATGACAGTGTCATTTTTTTTCGGCCGCCCGCGAATGGGCAATTACCGGGTCGTTACGGTCCTGCCGGACCCAGTAATTGCCCATTTACGGGTGTCAGAAAAAAGATGCTCCCCATTCCCATTCGGCCCCATAGGCCCCCATAGGGCCGAATAGGAATGTGGAAGTCGGATGCACCGGCACCGTTTATAGCGGTGCCGGTGCATCCGACATGCAGTGTGTTTGCCGGTGCCGCTCACCTGGCGGGCAGAAAGGCACCAGCGAGCACAACTTGTAGTTTGCCGGTACAGGAACTACAGTACCGGCAAGCTTACTGGTACCAAAGTTCCCGGACCTGCAAACTTGTAATGAGGCCCAATTCTTTTTGACTTCACTTTTCATTCTCCTGCCATTCCTCACCATCATTTCTTCGTCTTCCCCTTCCCGATAGGTCCCATGCTTTGGCGCTTTGAAACACAATTTTCTTGATGCATAAGCACCTTACAAATTCCCAATAAATAAATGAATTAGCCCGCACTACCAAGCCCACTCATTGCTCGTCCACCCATTGTGTTTACTGGACCGTACACTCCTCCAAGCCTGTCTCCCTGTATTACCTATGTTTTTCTCAGCCTCACGTAACAGCTTATGATCTCTTCAAATTGCCCCATGTGTGCTTTATTGGGATACAATTATTTATGATAAGTATCTAATCTTTCCACTGTGTTTTACACAGAATCTGAAAAAGGGCACATTGTCCAAATATTTTCCTAAAGTCAGAAGTATGTGTACACAGCTAACGCAACCTATGCATCCTGTCAATCAGCTCCTTCCCACCTGAATCTTGTTGGCCTGGATCTTCGATGACCTGAGAACCTGTGAAATATATTACAATACTGAGTAGATTTGGCAGCACAAAAGGTACACGCAATTAGCAGCAGAATACATCTTTTGAACTTGAAGACCATGCACACGGCTTTGATGCGCTGTATAAACATCCCAGTAAGATTACATGACACATTTATTAACTAGTGAATAAATAAAGTTATTACGAAAAAATTAAATTAAATCAAACAGTGTGTTGCCATCCTCAGGTTCAAGCTTTTCTTTTGCTTTGCAAATCCCATATTGCAACTAGGTCGAATATTTACATACATTGCAAAAACCCTCACTGAGAGAGCACAAAAGGGATCTTATAAATCAAGCAGACTATCTGATGGCCCAAGAGAATTGGAAGAGCTCGGGACCATGCATTTATGTGCTTTCTAAAATGAAGAGATTAATTTTAATAGGGACATAAAATAAATGAGCCGATCCATAAGGCAGTTTCGGAAACAGCTCATCAATCCTAGCAGGTGTCAAACGACGCAGCAAAGGCAGGAGGGTGGAGAGTCATGCAAAGATATAGCACCAACAATCACTGTCCATGTCATCACTGGCGAGATGACATGGCTGACAATGCGCCTCGCGTCACAGGAACCAGGAAGAGGGGTTTTGTAGCGTGCTGCTTTCCAAGGAGGCCCTGCTTTATTAGTATGCAGTTCCTCTGGATCGTTTATTTTTTTATCATACAGGGTCCAATGATAGCTATGAGCCTGGTCTCGACTCTTATCAAGTTTAGGTGGTTGGGCATTTGCTGCAAAGGTCTTTGTATAATTTAAAAGTCCAATGTTTTAATCCTGCCTCTTTACCCCAATTAAGTGAGGCTGATAAAATGATTGACTTTACATTTAGTAATAAAAGCAACCCTCCGACATCCTCCTCTTGGACACTCTCACCACCCCTTCTTGAACTGACCACTTTCTGCTTTCCTCTCACCTGTAGCTCTGTGTCCCCCAGACAAAACCCACCCCAGTACTGCCACCTACCTTCACGTCATTCGGCCCATGAAGCGTGTGTCAGTGAATGCCTTTGCCGCGACTTTCTCTGCTCCTCCTACGCCTGTGGCTTACTCACACTCTGCACAACGCTCTCTAACCTGCATCTTTCTATCTCCAACACTGTGGATGTCCTTGCCCATTTCATGAGAATCCATCTGAAGACTATCTCCAAGTGCAACTCTTGGTATGACTCTGACGTAGCCAACCTGAAACGCAAGTGTAGGGTGGCTGAGAGGAAGTGGAGGGCATCGGGCGCATCCTCTGACAAACTGGCCTGCCGCCTGCTCCAAAGCCAATACCAACTCTCTGGCCTGTCCACGAAGAGAGCCCACATCTAAGCCCACATCTCTGCGGCCTTTAACAACACAGCCAAACTCTTTAAAATCTGCAAGGAGCTGGCCAATCCTTCTGCAGTTTCCACCTCTCCTGTTCCCTCCCAGGCCATCTGTATGGCCCTGGATTCTCACTTCACCACCAAAATGCAGGACATCTTGTCCTCTCTCTCCTCTTCCTCTCCCTCTACACCTCTCAGCCCCCTCCTGGTCGCCTCTCCTTCTCCTTCACCTTCCTCCTCCTTCTCTCCGATCAAACCTGACGATATTTTTGGACAAGTCCCATCTATGAAAGCGACGTCCAAACCGGTGCTCCCCTGCTCCTCCAGAACCAGCAATGTGGTTCATTTCGTGTTCTTTGTACATAATATAAGGTTGAACGGCAGAGAACCATCCTCCCCAGTTCAAGGGGAATGAATTGTATGGAGTAACGTTCAACTCTTTCCTTTTTAATGATGTGTAATGATCCAAGTGTGTGTTGTGCACTGGCACTGTATTCAGGCAATGCTGCTAAAATAAGGGGAGGGTTTTTATTTTGAATCTCGAATGTTATAATTTCTTTTATAAATGTATTGGACTCAGTATGAATTACTTGATTGAACATGTCTGGGGTGTTCCGAAAAAATGATGATGTATGCATGTATGCATGTATGTAAACAACATCTCCGCATGTTGCTGTGATAAACATCTCTGTAGGCATTTAAACATTCAAACAGTTTCAAAGGTAACAAAATGCGTTGTGATACTTTCAACAGGCAGTGGCATGCAAGACACAATTGACAACCAAAAAAGGGCATTAAGAAGCATGAATTTCTACTTCTTTCTGTCTTTCACAAATACATACTGTAAGGAAATAGAGTGATTTCCGACTGTGTTTAGGTGTAAAAAGCAGTTAAAACGGACACATGGAGCCCTATATATAATCCATCTCTTAGAGGTCTGAGGTCTTGACAGCACTGAACTACAATCTTGGGATGGGGTTCTCTGTTCACCTATTCATTTTCTTTAACTTCTCCTTTCATGGAAAGCACATATTGGGCCTGATTCATTGAATGTGTTGCACGGTTCAAAGTGACTTTGCACTGCCGACACAAACCCTGATTCATGGAACCGTGCAAAGTGTATTTTTTCAGTGCAAAGTCCATGCAAAGTCAAGGATACTCATTTTTGCAGTACAAAATGGCTTTGCACGGACTTTGCACTGCAAAAATACACTTTGCACAATTCCATGAATCAGGGGTTCTGTCAGCAGTGCAAAGTCACTTTTCAGCAGTGCAAAGTCACTTTGAATCATACAAAAATTTCCATGAATGTGGTCCATGGTGTTTAAGAACACGCTACACAATTAACTACCAAAAAGACTGGCTGCTTGTATTCCAACTTTTCATGCATTTCAAGGTGTGCATACCTGACCAAAAACTGCTCTTACACACTGCCTTCATCACAATGCACATTTGTATATGTTGACCAAAGAAACACAGCAGTGCTTCTCTCATTTCATGCTAGAGTTTAAGTCAACAAACTCTTATGGTCTTGTGCGTGAAGACCTACCACCGTTCACATTATTTTAAATTTTAATGAAGGCGGGCAACTGCAGAGGAGGGCAACTGCAGTCCCTCCCAGGGTATTAAAGACATTGCTCACTAGGGCAGTTGGCTATATATTCTAGCCCCTCTCAAATCCCTACTGCACTGCAAATGAAAATTGTAAACAAATATATCTATTTCTAGGAAAAGCAAGCCCACTCACCCTGGAAATAGAAAACATTGTTTATGTTCTATTTTCAAAGCAAATGGACCTGTCAGTGCCTGAAAAAGACAGAAAAAAATCAATATTCTCTTTCTAATGTGAGTGGGCTTTCCAAAGGCAGATATATTCTCCACACACCACTGACCTTGACTCACCTATTATTCCAGTGCACCAACAGGGCGGGTCTTCAGCCAACTTTTTTTTTAATTTTTTATTTAATCATTTCTATTGTGCTGGTAACTCGCAAGTCTCGGGGCGCAGATACATGGACAAGTGGAGACAGAGATGAAAAGACAAGATAGTGACTTTGAACGCACATCTGCCTCCAACACTGCTGCTCGCTCTGGCAGCACTGGGTGTGCCAGCGGCGGCACTACCCCCCTGAACACATCCACTTAGCTTTATGTAATTGGCAGTCGGCAGCCCTGATGCACCTTCTGTGTTGCTGCCAGGTCGCGGAAAAATGCCAGAGAGCGGTAAAGCTGTGTTGTGGCATTCATGGCGAAGGGACGGGTTGAGCCAACAATTCTGCAGGGCTTAGTGAACAGCATAAAAGGATGGTCAGAGTGAACACACCTCAGGAGCGTCCACACACATCAGGTTAGCATTTTCATTATGTATTCCCATTTACTTATGTCCCACATTGCCATATGCCATGCTGGGGGCACATTAATATGCCCATGTTTTGCTGCACAATTTCAATCTTCCTGTGACGTAGCATAACACGGCTGCTGAATACAAACATGGCACGCACAGCCCATAAAACAGAGTAATGGCGACAAACTAGGCAGAAGAAAAACAAGTATTTGGAAAGCCAATATTGGGAGCTTTTGTGTTGGTATCGATAGGTATTTTCTGGGCACTGATATAAAGGTACTACTTGGCCACAAATTCGCTACAGCTGAAAAATTGAGTGATTACGTGGGCATATGATTTAAGTACCTGGCAAATACCTAGTAGCTCAAGCCAAAACTGTTGCCTTTGTCATTGCTTGTTTTAGCAGGACTTCAGTGCAAGCGACATATATAAATCAAGTGGCAAAAGATATAATTGGTTAAGACTTGTATTGCAACAGTGGCCATTGACAGCTGCAATTAAGCCATTAACTCTCAGCAGGGATGTGTTTTGGGCAAGGAAGGGCAAGTAGTCCGTGTGAATGGCCATAGGGATTAGCATGGCCAAGGACAGTCAATGGATGGATAAAAACCAAACAACAACCTACAACCTGTGTATCCCTCCTCACGGGGCATCTCCCTCTTACCTGTACTCCAATGCAATAGTTTTGGCTTATAGGTGGTGCTTAAGCACAACCTTATAGCCCAAACTCAAAATATATTTTCTGAGAGGCACACCACAAAGGACGTTTCCAGCAGTGGGAAATAAATAAGTGGGAGTTTGGGAGGCGGGAGTGTATGATTTGACATGGAGGTTCTCCGGGGAAGGTGTTTGTGCAAGCACATCCTCCCCTCATGTAATCGTGCATTTTGAGCAGTGCCAGTGTGCATGAATGTCAGTGTCATACTAATGTTTCTGTGTGCATGAGGACTAGCTTTTCCGAGGGCCAGCTGATGAACATGACCAATGTGCCACACCCCAATTCATGCCAATGTGAAAAAAAGAACATTCAGAATGTAGGTGCAAAAAATGAGCACTGCAATTCATGAAAATACTCGAGGGATTACACAAGTCACTGAAGATGGGCATGTGTTCAAGGTGTGCAAAGATTTGCGCCGTCGCTATGGTTTCAGGGACCTTTCTTAGGGGGTGCGGCTGATTGGCCACTAGATCAACAAGGTCTGCAGATCTGCACCAGGTTTCTTTAGCATGGTGGAACGGTGCGTGGAGATCCAGGCGACATCGCCACAGAAGAGACACGCAGCGTAATGAGTGCATTGCTTATGTATTTAGTTCGTTCTTTTTATATTGCGCTCTGGCTGCGCTGCGCACAGCATTGCTAGAAATTGTCCGAGGGTTGGAAGGTTCAGTTTGCTGGCACTCACTATGGAGATGTTGATGGGATTTGTTAATGGATATGCAAGCCTGAGTTCTGGGTGTCTGAGAAAAAATGTTTGGAAAATTGATGGCCGATAGTGGGGAATCCGCTGAATGTGGTGATGCAATAGAAGATGTTATTTTCGCAGCTCAGTTGGCATGCACCTGCCGGCAGGGGCGGGATTGGTGGGTTGGGGGTTGTTGGCGTAAATAGGGCACAGGATTGTAGCAGAGAGAAGAGACTTTGAAACAGACGTCAATTCCTGATGTATCCAGTTCAGTTCCATGGGTGAGTTGTCTGTGCTGCAGAAGTGACAATTCAACGTGTGTGCACAGTGGGCGGTGTGATACCGACCATACACAGTCATGTATGTGGCTTGCTGCGCGATATTCCCTCCGGATCAACTCCTTCCATTGTCAGTGCCCCACCCACGCTAGTGCAGGCTGTGTATCCCACCAACGCTAGTGCAGGCTGTGTATCCCACCCACGCTAGTGCAGGCTGTGTATCCCACCCACGCGAGTGCATGGTGTGTATCCCACCCACGCTAGTGCAGGCTGTGTATCCCACCCACGCTAGTGCAGGCTGTGTATCCCACCCACGCGAGTGCATGGTGTGTATCCCACCCACGCTAGTGCAGGCTGTGTATCCCACCCACGCTAGTGCAGGCTGTGTATCCCACCCACGCGAGTGCATGGTGTGTATCCCACCCACGCTAGTGCAGGCTGTGTATCCCACCCACGCGAGTGCATGGTGTGTATCCCACCCACGCTAGTGCAGGCTGTGTATCCCACCCACGCTAGTGCAGGCTGTGTATCCCACCCACGTGAGTTCATGGTGTGTATCCCACCCACGCTAGTGCAGGCTGTGTATCCCACCAACGCGAGTGCAGGCTGTGTATCCCACCCACGCTAGTGCAGGCTCTGTATCCCACCCACGCGAGTGCATGGTGTGTATCCCACCCACGGTAGTGCAGGCTGTGTATCCCACCCACGCTATTGCAGGCTGTGTATCCCACCCACGCTAGTGCAGGCTGTGTATCCCACCCACGCGAGTGCATGGTGTGTATCCCACCCACGCTAGTGCAGGCTGTGTATCCCACCCACGCTAGTGCAGGCTGTGTATCCCACCCACGCGAGTGCATGGTGTGTATCCCACCCACGCTAGTGCAGGCTGTGTATCCCACCCACGCTAGTGCAGGCTGTGTATCCCACCCACGCGAGTGCATGGTGTGTATCCCACCCACGCTAGTGCAGGCTGTGTATCCCACCCACGTGAGTGCATGGTGTGTATCCCACGCACGTTAGTGCAGGCTGTGTATCCCACCCACGCGAGTGCATGTGTGTATTTCAGGTGATGGGCATTGGGGGGAATGTTACCTGAAACCGTTTTTTTTTCATTTCTATCCCTGATCCACGGGGTGTAATGCTGCCACGGAATGGAAAGCCCAGGCACTGCATGAGCATGTTTGGTCTAAGGATGACTGGGCAGGAAAGGGGTCTGCTTTGTCCAATGGCTTGGCAGACCAGACATACAGGAAGGACAGACATGTTGGTCCACACAGAGTGCATCCCTTTGTGGATAAGAGGCAGTGTTCACTTTCACATATTGGCCCTAATGCAACATGCCTTTATTGTTCCTTCTGTTTGTGAGCAGCTGATGCATGTTGATACATGCAAGTGTGGAAACATGTTTGATAACTGGTCTCTTTGTCTACTGTGCATGCGAGAATCTCTACATTGAACATATTTTTAAAATAATTACCCCAAAATGTGACCAACCCTTTTCAAAGTTCAGGGGATGCCAAACAGAAACTCGCTAGTGCCCCTTGCAAAATGTAAACATATGGGTGAGTGTTTGGTAACATTAGCTTTGTATTTCACCCCACCTTACAGTCAATGGTAGGAGCTAATATTGCTAACATCCTACCTGACACCTCTTGCCCACTGCATCGCTACTTTCTGCTCCAATTTTCAATGTTATGCTTCTTCTCTCACACCAGACTGCCTGGCCGCAATTCAGGAATGGTGTGCTGCCAGTGATCTCTGCCTTAATGACAGTAAGACTGAGATCCTCCTCATTGGGACACCTGCTCCCTCCTTTCCTCTCTTTCTCTCGCCACCCACTCTGGGCCCGCTTCCTACTCCTTCCTGTGAGGTTAAGAACCTTGTTGTCATCTTCGACTCCACCCTCTCCTTCTCTCCTCAAATCTCTGATGTCTCACTATCAGCTGCACCTCCTCAGAAGTAGTCTTCCTTTTCTCACTTTCCCCAGAAGCTCACTATCTCCAGAGATCTGGTCCTCTCTAGGCTGAACTATTGTACCAGCCTCTTTCTAGATCTTCCTGCCTCTACTCTTCCACCTTTACAACTTATCCAGAACAGGACTGCAAGAACTGTCCTTGGCCTTAAGCCCGGGGATCGTATCTTTCCAGCTCTGAAATCCCTTCACTGGCACCCTATGGCTGCAAGGATCAACTTCAAGACCCTCTGCATTGTCCACAAGGCTTTCTGGAGCCTGGGACCGCTCTACCTCCAATGTTCTCTTCCAAAACATCTTACTACTCGAGCTCTCTGCTCATCCACCTCCAACTGTCTGAGGGTCAGACGCTTCTCCAAGCAGAGAGTTGGTGGTAGATCTCTCTCTTCGGCTGGGGCCTCGCTCTGGAACCTGCACCCCCTGAAACTTGAGGAGAATCATCTTCGGCTCCGGAAGCACCTCAAAACCTTTCTCTTTGCTTCTGCTTTTTCTCCTCCTCCCCCTTGCTGACTTCCTGTCTGACACTGAAACTGCACTGGTTACCTGGCCACCCTCTGATCTCAGGCCCAGTTCCCCTCACCTGCCAGTTGCACTCCTGCACTGCCTTCTTGGCAACCCCCACACTTGGGGACTGTTTTCTGTATCCCTACAGGCCCACTACCAGCACTTGACACCTGATGTCTGCACTTACCCTTCCACTTGTCACCTGCTGGCCATACTTTCACTTATTGTTTATTTTTTCTTATCCCATGTACTGCACTGTCCTCTCCCCCTTGCTCCGCACACTTCTCCTCCCTCCCCGTCCCATGCACGTGCGCGATCTGAATGACACCTGGCTTAGTAGGATTGTTGTCTGTCTTCCCTCTGTTCCCCCTTCCTTGCCTCGTCGTGCCTTGAAACACTTGTGTATAGGCACGTTATTAATGGCCATATCATATCATATCTCAATGCTTCTAATACCAAACCCAAGACCCCTCCAATAGTAAGATATTGATATCTCACTCCTTCCAATACCAAACCTGTGTCCCTTCCTAAAGGATGAGATGCGATATCTCAATGCTTCCAATGCCAAACCCAAGAGACTTCCAATAGGATGAGATGTGATATCCAACTCCTTCCAATTCCAATCCTGAATCTCAGGTTTGGAATGGGAAGGAGTGAGATATCACATCTGAAGCTATAGGAACGGTCTTGGGTTTGGTATTGGAAGGTATTGGAAGGAGTTGGATATCACATCTCATGCTATAGGAAGGGTCTCAGGATTGGAGCATCCTTCTACAACAGCCTCTCTACCTTCTCAAACTTGAGAAGAATCAACTGTGGTTCCAGAAGCAACTCCGGACCTTCCTTTTCGCTTCCGCTTTCTCTCTTCCTCTCCCCTGCTGATGCACCTAACTGCTCCGCTGGTCACCCTCTGAACTCAGGCCCAGGCTCCTGCATGTACAGTTGCCCTTGCACTGCCTCCGGGCTCCCCAGCACTTAAGTGTCTGTATCTGCAGCCCTGCAGTCCCTTCTCTCAGCACTTATGAGGCACCCGATGGCTGCACTTGTGAGTTAACTGCTCTTCCGCCTTCTGCTCCCCCCCTAGCACTTCTCCCCTTCAATCTTCCCCGCTTGTGCGACCTGAATGACAGAAGGCCTAGTAAGATCATTATTTTGTCCTCCCTTGTTTCCCCCACCTTGTCTTGTCGCGCCTAGAAACACTTGTGTACAAGCACGTTATAAATGCCACATCATATCATATCACCGTCTTGAAAGTTTGGGGGTAAAGATGAAATTCTAATTTTGACATTGACAATGTTTGAAAAAGTTGGTACATTTTTGGTGATTTTTTTCTGATCTCCCATTATAGTGAAGAAAGTAAAACAATGTAGTTATGATTTTTCACGTAGTTAGTTGGTTGATAATGCTGTACCAACTATATTTTAAAGTTATAAAAAATGTGTATATTTTTTTTAATCTGTTAAATTAGGACGTTCAGAAAAAATAGAACAACAATGACTATACCTTTGGGGGTCGTTTCATTAAACATCTAAGTTGCATGCAGACCAATGTTAGCACTTATATGCTGTTGGGTCCCCTTCTTTGCAATTGTAAAGGTCCACAATGCGGAGTGAACAAATAAAGAGGAAAAGCGAGGCAAACACACTTTTACCCTTCCATTTTCCTTTCGCTCGCATGAAAAAGTGAACATCACCTTAAAATACACTTTGCAGGTTGTATTTACTAATAGATTCTTATCGTATTGCTTGGTCATGACCAAGTGCAAAACTGAGACGGATTCCTTAGGAATCCATTAGTTGCACACCTGCAAGAAAATGTTATTCAGTAGTACAAAGAGACACACCGAAGAGATGGAGGAAGACTGTACGGTGGAGATCTTGTCTTCACTCCATCCCCTCCTGCATGTCGGCTGGCACTGCTCCAAAATAGGGTGCCATGTTCCATGGAGGAATAAAAACATTATGCCTCGCTTTTAAGTCTCCATGCACCGCCTCAAAGAGCCTCTTTGTGTTTTCTACATATTTTGCTGGGTCATAACAAAACCCCTCATTATCCAAAACTAATTACAACAGTTTATTGACGCATTTATAGAAAGTGAACACAGTTTGGTTTTCAACAACAAAAATTATAAAATCCTAAATAAATAAGGTAATATTTTTTCAAAAGGGATGCCTGGAAATAAAACGATCCTTACTTAATTTTAAATATATAAAAACGTTGATAAAAACGTTGTATAATGTTTATAGAGCTCCGAAAAATGTCATATTTTATTTTCTAGAAAAATAAACCCCCTACATATTCAGTAGTTTTCCGAAAACAAATCCAGAACATTTTTAAGTCAATTGACATGCAGTCTCTTTTTTTAATCAACATCTGCTGGATTCAATGCCTTTTGAATCGTAAAGTCAACAGAGTTTGATGATGGAGGATTTGCAGGTTTATGTCTTCTAGGAATGATTTTATGCTGTTGCTAGAGGGCAGTATGGAGACTGTCTGAGTCACCTCAAACATGCTTCTCCAAGCGCTTTTGAGGAAAGCATGATGCAGGTGGGATGCCCGAGAGCTATACCTCAGGGTCCTCGGGCTGTGCAAGATGAATTTGATGATAGTCCCCTATGTAAGTCAACGATGGAGGAATTTTTGGGACTTGTTCAATTGCCATATGGCTATGTGTTGTATAAGGATTGTAATACAGGTCCTAGTGCCACTGGGGTCTTAGAAGATTCCCCTGTGTGACAAGCTCCTCTTTGCATTCTGCGTCCTTATGATTCATCTCCTTCTTGGCTGAGGGATTCTCAAGATTGGGGAAGGGAGGCATTGCATGATATAGTCTCTCAGGGTACAAGGAAAGGCAAAAGCAAAATCAAAATTAAGGGGCTCACGAGAAAGGAAATTCCCTCGATTGTCTCTTCTTCTGGTCCTGCCTTGCGTAAGTCTAAAACTATAAGAACTAAACGGGTTGAGCCACCATTATTTACCCTAGCCCCGGTATTGACCCTAGCGCCAAAGCCAAAAAATCAAAAATCGAAAAAGATCCAGAACTCTGTGAATAAGTTTATGAAGAGATTAAGAGCTAGACATTTGGTGGATGCGGGTCCAGAAGGTACAGACGTTTGGGTTCCAGGAGCTTCTCAGGGTGTCCAGACTCCTGTTCCACCAGCTCCAAGTACTGTGGGGTAGTCGGTAAGATTTCAGGAGGTGAAGGATTTTTCCTCGCAGATGGACTTGAGTGCCAATGTGCTATCCTCCACAATGCCAGTGAGGGGGTGGTCCAGGGGAATGTAGTCCCCCCCAATTAAATTGGCACCAATTTTCAACCAAAGAAAGAAGGCACCCATAATTAAGAATGAAAAGTCCGCAGGAACTGAAATCCCAAGTTATGTTTTGATATCAGGACCAGTAGTAATTGATTGGGCCTCATTACAACTCTGCGGTAGCGTGTCCTTATTAAGGGCATGGCTGCTGCCGGAGTTGCATTTTTTCCGGCACCCGCGAATGAGCAAGAACCGGGTCATGCCGAGTTTGCCTGACCTGGTAATTGCCCATTTGCGGGTGGTAGTATGGCCGGCCTCCCGATCCCCATTCGGCCTGACTTACATGGGTAAGTCCCCAGCAGCCGTGGCTGCGGTTTCACACAAGCTAAAAGTAAACAGATGAGTAACTATCCGTTCTACTTAGAGCGGCTTCAGAGAAGGAAATGAGCAGATTCCTACCTTGTCTCAGAGAGACAAGAATCGCTGAAAGAAGTCCCTGAGAGTGGCGGTGAAGGTTTGCCGTACAACTCGGACTGCAGCATATGATGCCGTGAAGGAGCGGGCGTGACCACTAAGAATCATGATCTGAAATTACAGCGAGTATTTAGAAATGAAATACAATAGAGGCAAAGAAGGTAGTTTCCTAGAGAGCGTACTTATGAAGCGTCTAAAACAGGAGTAGTGATACTCTGGAGAGAAAGCATGGCTGGCTTAAATCCTGTCACGTGATCGGGAGAATGATAAGCCACAGGAGAGGCTGGATCGGGCAGCACAGCATTACAGGAGCGGAAACCACAGGTGGCCATTTTAGGTCGGGTAAATGCAACCGTATATCTGTGCCTACCGCGGCACCACCATGACCATCGCTCATAATGCAATACAACGCCTGGCTCCTGTCTCCACTGCAAGATTAGGCCTCTCTCTGCTGGAATGTTCTCGCCAGATTTCGGAGGCAGGTCACCTCTTGGAATTAGTGGAAGCCCCCAGCACTCAAGCAAACTGGCATAGTTATAGGGAAAATGACATCGCAATGTGTCATGATTCTCATGAAGGGGATTGGTTGATTATCCATACCCACCTGCGTGCTGATAGGAAATGGGGGTGGGGGAGCGCTTGGGTTAGCAGTGGAAGGAGAGAACTTCATCATCCCATTTTGACAGGTGGGCTCGGTCTGCATTAGGACTTCATGGCAAGTACCCTTAACTTCTTAAACTGTACATGTATGAATACATTTTTTACCAATATATTTTCAAGATGAATCAGATGAGACTAGTATGGACTCTGTATGTCCTTTCTGTGCAGAGATAGAGTTTTTCTTCCTTTACTCAGTAACCATATCAGTGAAAAATATTGCATTTTATGGGCATCATGTTAATAACTACCGGCATGATCAAACCAACTTTTACATCTCTTGGAATTATGGGAAGGCCTGATTCACATTTTCATTAATAACTCTAGTTGTGTTTGTCCCACTAAAATCAATTTAGAGTGGTTAAAAGGGGTTATCTGTGACCTTTATTAAAATCCTAGAATTACTGTTGTGTGATGTACATTGTCCATTTTATGCAATAAAATATGATTCTCCCATTGTCATGACCCCTGCCCCTGTCCCTCGGATGCACCACGGTCTTCCATCATGGCCCAAAGGGCCCCATCATGTCCCCCAAGATTCTCTTGGAGTCAGGCTCATATGGGAAATGGGAAAACTGCAACTCACAATGGCATTTTGACAACATGGATGCCCCCGCATGGCTCAGTTCCAGAACTGAGCCATGCGGTCTAGCATTTAGGGTGTGGCCAGGCCTAGGGGCACCTGGGATACCTGCAGGCTATATAAGCCAAGCCAAATCTGGAGAACACGCTTCGCGTTTTCACCACCACGCTATCACGGACAAGGAGCTCCTAGCCATCAAATCAGCCTTCAAGGCCTTGCGACATTATCTGCTAGGTGCCAGGTACAATATCACCGTGATAACTGACCATCAAAATCTACAATATGTAAAAACTGTGAAGGCTCAATCCTCACGACAGATACGCTGGGTCCTTTTCTTTACGGAGTATGATTATGTGATCACGTTTTGACCCGGGGTCAAAAACGGAAAAGCTGATAACCTTTGCCGCATGGGTACTGATGAACTGGTATACACGACGCCCGATCCCGTGGCCATCATCCCGAGTGACAAACTCCTGGGCATTACAACCACAATGACTCAGGAAGAATTAATGCAAGGGATCCGACACGTGATGACTCCCATGTTGTTACAAGAATGGAATTCGCAGGGAGAACACTATGAAGTCAAGGACCAACTACCATATTTCAGGAACCGTCTATTCTTGCCCAAGAAAGAGCTTCAGGAACAGGTCATCTCAGGGTATCATGACTCCCTAATTGAGGACCACCCTGGAATTGCTAAGACTCTAGCCAAGGTAAAGCGAAGCTACTGGTGGCCCACGTGGCGTAAAGACGTCATTCAATTCATCTCTTGCGGCATATGTGCACAAAAAAGTCATCTAAGCAGAAACCAGCTTGACTCCTCAGACCACTGGAAATTCTGCCGGCACCCTGACATACATTATCTCTTGACTTTATCACCGACCTACCATCCAGTCAAGGATACAATAGCATTCTAGTGGTCATAGACTTGTTTTCTACAATGGCCCACCTCTTGCCGTTTAAAGGACTCCCAAATGCATCTAGCCTGGCGAAGATATTCCTCGAACGCATCGTAAGACTTCATGGTTTCCCGTCAGTGCTGATCTCTGATCGAGGTAACCTATTCGTATCCAACTTCTGGAGAAAATGCTGTTCAATGGCTCAAATCGACATAAGACTATCCACTATCCACCACCCCCAAATGGATGGCCAAACAGAAAGAACTTACCAAATGCTTGAACAGTACCTGCGCTGTATGTTACATCAAGTGGAAAGGAATTGGAAAGACTTGCTGTGGATAGCCGAGTATGCTTAGAATAATTCCCTGCACAGCAGTACAGGACAGACCCCATTTTACACACTACACAGCAGACATCCACGCACATCCGAACTGGACATCCCCACAACTCTGGAAATGCCAGCCATCAAAATCTTACACACCATTATTTCTCAGGCCTTCACAAGAGCCGTCGAACATTTACGTCAAGCCAAAGACTGCCAAAAGAAATACGCAGACCAGCATTGTGAAAAGGCTCCCAACTACCAGGTGGGAGATGAAGTTTGGTTAACATCAAAACATGTGCCTATAAAAGGATCCTGGATATTTCGCCCACGATACTTAGCATCTTTTACCATCAAATCTATTATAAACCCAGTTCCAGTTAAACTGGCCTTGCCTACTGACATGCATATTCATCCTGTGTTCCATGTATCTCTCTTGAAACCAGTTCAACCTGGAACAAGGGTAACCACACCACCCGAACCAATTATGGTCAATGGAAAACCAGAGTTTGAGGTCAAGGATATCCTGGACTCAAAGTACGTCAGAACGAAATGATACTATCTAGTGGACTGGAAGGGGTATGGTCTGCAAGACAGGACATGGGAACCCTGTGATTACATCCATGCACCATGTTTGATACGGCCGTTCCATCGTGATTATCCCACCAATCCAGAAACAGATAGGAGAGCCGACCTGAGAGGGGCCTTGGGAGGGACTGCTGTCATGACCCCTGGCCATGGCAGTCAGGCCACCTGGGCTGCACCACGGTCTTCCATCATGGCCCCAAGGGCCCCATCATGTCCCTCAAGACTCTCTTGGAGCCAGTCCTGGCGCCTTTGGCTCCAGGTTCATATGGGAAATGGGAAAACTGGAACTCACAATGGCATTTTCACAACATGTATGCCCCTGCATGTCTCAGTTCCAGAACTGAGCCATGGGGTCTAGCATTTAGGGTGTAGTCAGGCCTGAGGGCACCTGGGATACCTGCAGGCTATATATGCTATATAAGCCACGCCCAAGCTGGAGAACACGCTTCGTGTTACTCTGCTGGTCGCAGCATGACGCTCACCACGGTCTCTCGGATCTTCCTCTGCATTCCGGGACCAATACTTGCAAGAACAAGAAAACAAGAACACTGTTAGTATTCACTTACCTATTAGTGAGCTCTGCTTCTGTCATCTGCTCCAGAATCCCGAACATCCAGCATCTCGGCGAACGCTCGCTCTCTCTCTTGGAAGCCATAACCTGGGGAGAATAGAGAAGCAGCATTAGTAAGCATTTATTCTTCACATTTAAAAAACAATCAAAAGGCGCACACTTACCTGAATTGGACTTGCTTTTGGTCCACATCCATTCCGGGCCTATCAACGACCTGCAAGAAGAAAGACAAGGCTGTTCAACATGCATAAGTGCTAGAAGGCGGTTCGAACAACACCTTACTCACCACTCTCCATCTTATCGGCAACATACAGTCTGGAACTTCATGGCGGCCTGCAAGAAAGGGACAACAAACAGGTTAGCACAAGAAAAGCATATAGCGCCATGCTCTGCGCTTTCACTTACCATCTCGTGCACAGCGCAGCCAGCACGGCATCACCAGGACTCCTTCCACACCTAAAAAAGAAGGAAAGACATTAATAGGGGCAATTACGAATAAAGGACAAGCTGTCAAAACAAAGACTTACCTGATGAACTGAGTCACAGCAGGTCTGGACTCTGAGGGGCCCTTACCAGTGAAGCAACTAGGTTGTGACGCGCCCATCCACAACGCACCCCTGCACAGAACAGCAGGACGGAGAGTGCACCATACCAAAAACCAAGGTGAGGAGAGCACTAAGGGGTCGTTGTGTCCACAAGGGAGATGGGCTCCGGGCTAAAGAGACTATAGGCTAAAACCTAAACTCCTATGTTTTCAGACCTGGTCCTCAGCCGAACAAGAGTCCAAGGGAGTGGGTCCAAAGTCGGAAGCAGTCCAGCCAGATTGGGTGGCGTCCCCGTGAATACCAGGTGAGTGTTAAACCCGTTTAAAACCAATGTTCAGCTTCCCTCCTGAATCTCTCTGGCCCCCACCTTTTTTTAAGTTTCAGCTCTCCTGTTCAGGCATATGACGCAAGCAGAGGGCTCTGTGTTTACGTTAACTTACCCCTTCAAGGTCTAGTGGCCACACTATTGCATTTTATATGGGACTTGTGAGGTCACAAGTGCTGCTGACCAGACCAGTCCTTAGCTGGTCTTACCTGCATTTCTGATCTCAAAAGTAATTCTTTTTTGTATATTTAAGGAATAGTTCTGATGGATGAAGGCAGCAAGGCCTGTATCTCCAAGGCAACCAAGGGAGGCCCTGGAGTTTAGCTCACATCTGAATAAATCATTGTCCCTGTCCGTTGAAGCAAACAGTCTGCAAACTCGTACATAAATGCATGGTGTTTTGAAATTGTTCATGTTGTGGAGCTTTTGATAAGTAGAAATCCTGTTCACACTTTGAAAGTCTGGCGAACATTTTTCTGAGCATTTTATAAATCTTGAAGGTAAAAACGGAATGACATACGTTTATTCATTTGCCATGTGAAATGCTTCATACTGTGCACTGAGGTTTCCATATCTGTCATTGCAGCTTTTCATAGATTTGTCAATCATCATTGTCACATTTCTTTCTTTTCCTTTATGAAACGCCTTGCACACATTTTAGCCTCTAGAACTTGAAGCCCACTTTCTTTCCTTTTGATTTGCGTTCCATCGGCCTTATGTCGGAAATCATTTCTGTGCTGCCCCTTTTTTTTGGTGAGACCACTTATGACTCTGGCCTCTTGATTTCTAGCATCCAGGTGCTATTTCACCCCACAAAGTGCCTGAATCCTATATGATAATATTCCTAATCAACTTATATTGGAACACCGCCTGCTCTCATCTTAACAATGTTTTGTCATTGATCTCCTCAATTTTGTCCACTGTGTTGTCTAGAAATAATCCCCCAAGGCTCATAATAGTGGTGGATTTAAACTCCTACTGTTTATTGCCAGAGGGCCATAATGGTTCTCAGGGGAATTAAAGATCCAATGGGAAGATTTGGGCTGATTTTTTCCAAGGCTGGAATTTGTAGATGATCAAAAGCAATATTAAAGGAGATATTCCCCTTGCACCAACCAGGAGCGTGGGCATGCACATGTCCATCATAGATGACATATTTTTATCAGAAGATCTGTTTGAACAATGTGATCATTTGGAAGTCATGCTGAAGGACCTTAGTGACCATGAAATGCGAATAGCAATATTGAAACTAGATAACCGTCAGTTGTATAGGATGGACCAGTCGCCATTATCGGTAAACCCGACTGGGACCCGAATAATTACATTTAAGGGTACCAGGAAAGCTCTAAACAGTAAATTACATAATTATCTAGCCGGAAGAGCATTGGTAGAGGTAGCTGATCTTAAAAGTCCCAATCTTTTCCAAGATGTTTTATGGTCATTGGGCAAACCTGGTCAAGTGACATCCTTCTTGAGGCAATCTCATACACATGAATATGATGAGGCTACTAGTGCTTGGGAAAAGGCCACGAGGATAGCAATTCAGTCTCTAAATAGAGATGTGTGCAGTAGGGACCCCAGTTGGCCCATAGGACTGGGTGTTTCACAAACGGCACTTTAAAATGAGTAGCAGCACCCTTGAGATGGATGGAGATGCAGATTAATACTCTCGCATCAAATCAATAATGACAACTCAATAGTTTGGCAAAGGGAGTCCGTTTAATGACAAGTACAAAAAACGGGAGTTCATGAATATCAGCAATCGCTTGATCTTGCTTCTCGCTTTAACTCCAATTAATTTCAGACAAAACATAGTATTTATAACAAAAATTCATCATCACTGACATGTAACTCTTAAAACTTTAGCATGCAACTCTATTGGTTCTAGGAAGGTACCTTTAATATAGGGACTATATCTGTATATGGTAACTGGGAGAGGGGATTGGAAAAACAATGTCAGGTGGGGCAACTAAGCCCTTCCTTCAAAATGGCTACTGTAAACGTCACTAAAAGTATGACGTCTCATCGGTTCTACTAACTATAGGAACCTAGATTACATGGTCCATTATGATTGGGTTGGCATCAAACCCGCTCATACTTTTCCACATGCTTAGCAGCGTGCAGAATAGCCGGCCAGGTGCAGGGAGTTTGTCTGCACCCCCAGCTTCCCTCCAGTTTTTGCTATAATCAATCATCACTTCAGTGGTCATGTGTCAATTATTTCTTAGTGGTTGTCCTCAAGTCCGATTCTTGGTCTGGGAAAGTTTAAGGCGTCCGTGCATGGCCACGGTCCATGCATAGGTGTGAAACTTTCCTCCCCTCAGCTTGCCTGGTCACGTGATTCTGACATTGTGAAATCGTCTCATTCTTCATGCAATTTCATGTATTTGATTTAATTCTGCCAGTCGGCTGCCATCTGTGGCTTATCTTGACTTTTCTGAAGAGGATACTCTATTCTTCTTCTCATTAATTGTATCCACTGTTGGTCTATTTCAGCCGATACGACCTTGGTTTCTTGGCATGATTATCTTCATCTGAGTTTCTCTCCGTCTTTAATTCTCGATTTGTTTGCTGTGAAACTCTCCTCTTGAGACCCTTAGCAACCTTTGGTTGATTCTGCTCTTGTGCATAGTGGAAGTATACTTATATAAAGTGCTCCTTGAGGTAGATATATGTATAGGAGGCGGTTGCCGCAATCTATCTTACTACTAAGCATAAGCAAGCCTCACGATTTCTGTGTTTTTTGGGGTTACTTTCAATGTGTACATGTTTAAACTAACTGAATATCTTCATCATGCATGTGGCATAATTTCTGACATCTTGACATCACTTATTTCACTTTAGGCTCAGGATGTCACTTATCCATGGTGTTTCGTCTCTTTCCATCATTCATAGGTCATCATATCTTCAATATGTGTGTCAGTCTGTGTTCTTATGATGTCATCATTGATCTTCCTTGAGCATCTTTTTAGCTTCTTCGAGTATTACATTCTGACAATCTTCATTCTGTCTCATTTGTCGATATGGTTTTCTCAATGGGTACCTTACTGTCCAGGTTTTCTTAGGTGTCAGTACTTCAACTGGTGTTGTTTTTCTAATAGGTACTTGACAGAGCCCAACTGCGGCTCTCTCCTGGTTTATTTATTCATATTACGTCACATATTTCAGCGTGAATGTTCCTGGTACTTCAAATTGGGCAGTTGGAGTGCAAATCGTGCTTGGTACCTCCTCTACACTCCCCCCTCTAGGCGATTCATCGACCACATTCACCTTTTCCTTTGTATAAACCTTTACTTCATCCTCTGGATCCATTATTACTTCATCTTCTGGGTCCACACATAGAGAACTGAAGAAGTATCTCTTTGGGGTCCATAGCTTTATTACTGCCTTCAAGCTTCCTGCTGTTCTTACATGCTCATCTTTGTTCCAAGACATTAGTTGGCATTGTCCACAATAGATCCATCTTCCTTCATAATTTCTATGTTTCCTTGGATATCAAAACTTTCTTCCTTCTGGTGCATAATTGCTGATATTCACAAAGTGCCTTATTTCTTCATCAGTCAGGTCCTTAGGCTTCCATCCTGACTCGACATCAATCATTATCTTCATCCCTATGGCCTTTTTTGCAGTTTTCTCGCACTGAGATATCATTATCTTGATAATACAGAATCCGAGTAATATCATTACCAGTAGGGCTCCTAGGAATTTGAATGCATCTGCCATACATTGCGGAATCCATGAAAACAGCGATCCAAACAAGCTGTCATCGTTACTTCCGTCATCGTCATCAATCATCTGATTCTGTAGTTTCATCAGCATACCTATAACTTCTGTTAAGGTTCCATTTTCGTCATCGTGAGATGGTAAAAAATGTGCAACATGATTCTCCGATTTTTGCACAAACACCTCCATCCATAGATGTGATCATGTCATGGACATATCTGTTCTGGAGAGTCATTAATCGAATTGCCCTTAACTCTTCCTTGACTGCATTGAATCCTGTTATGGTCGTGTTCAGGGTATGCAGTAACTCCCATCTGGTTATCTGCAACCATTTATTATTTGCTCCAACATGAACTCTTAGCATCAGAATTGTCGTGAACACTGATGAGGTTAGGCTGAACAACCTGTGTTCATGCGGGATCACATGAAAGGCTTCTGATTTGGCAGAAAAGTAATTTTCCCTCTTCATTCGGATCATCAGTTCCACAGATCTCTTCTTTCTCAGGTGAGCTTCTGCTTTCGGAAAACTATCAATATTCAAATCACTTTTTGGAATAAACAACACCTGAACATGGACATTCACCAGTGTGCATATACCTCCCAAATTTTTTAGCAATCGAATATATGCTTTGGATCCACATGCCCAATAATGATCCATGATCACTTCAGTACCATGATTCCTGGAGCATCAAAGACTCAGCCAAAATTCTGATTCCCTCCCATTTTGCTTGTACGATTATTTCTGAAGCAGAATTTTGGGCTCTCCAATGGTACTATCTTCAATGGTCCTCCTCTGTCCTCGACCCATGCCAATAGTTTAGCAAGTCTCTGCCATAAGGGCTTGCATCCATTCTGTACTATGTCAATGGTTCTGGTAACGACCGATGACCATCCATGTTCTGCAGATCACTACTTCTTTCTCCCATCCGTCTGGTGAAAGCACTATTCCCCAAATTTGCATTTGGCCTCTGTTCTTCGAACTCCAAGCTTCTTCTGGAGTTTTCCCTTGAACATTCAGTTTTTGGTTTGCCTCTCTTCTGATCTCTGCTCCTTTAACTCCAGGTTTCTCATATCTGATCACAATGTTCTTTGTTTTTCCGTTGTTTCTTGTCTTTATGTCTTGACATAATGGTCTTCATTTGGATCAGTTGCTTCAGTTGCCCATTTGAGTGAAGCATCACTTCCCAGGAACTGGCCTCTGTTCTTGCACATTGCTACATGTGATAGACAGTGGGCTGTTTGTACTTCTATTTCGACAGCTACGAAGAACTTTGACGTCCCCATGCTGTAAGGTAGGAGTGCACAGACAAAGCATTCTTCCTCAGAACTTCGTCCTCCAATTTCTTTCATGTGTTGGTACCAGATGTTATTTCCCAAGTGTGCTGTGCTGTCCAGGTAGACGTTTAGTTTGTTGTTGTCTTCTTGTGTGCTTCTCCTGATTCTCAAGGTGTTCATGTACTTTACTATCATCACATCCTTAATAGCATCCATATAGATTTTTCTCGCTGGAGGATTCTCAGGCATCTTCCATCCATGGTCCAGGCATTTTCATCTGTACCACTTGAGTAGGGGACAGTTTGGTAATTATTTCCTTGTCCTCTTGGCTTTTCCTGACTTTGGCTATGAACAGCCATATTGATTCTGCTATTATCTCTACACGTGTCGGTTTTGCAGGACTTGCACTTGTCACTTTCATTGCTGGATTGGGGGTGCTTATCAGTGCTGTCTCTGTTTGCTTATTCTACAATTCCGCTTGCCTCTTTAAAAGTTCAGTTTTCTCCATTTGTCCTTTGGCTTCACTTAAAGTGGAACTTCTTATCATTGGTTGTCCAACCTTCTCCCATTCTTTGGCTTGTGGTTCTGCAGTTATTGACACTATACCTGGTGTATGTGCACTCATCGTTTGTGTGTGTGTGTTTTTCATAAACTTCTTCTCATGTTTGCTCTGCCGACCCTGTCTCCGGCTTTTCAACTTGCTGTTACCCAAAGTGTGTGTGTGTTATTGCTCATCACATCCATTGATCTCAATTTCACTCATTCCGCTATCAGACTTTCTAGGGACTGGAAGGACTATATAAGGTCTGGGTGCCTTTGTGGGTTTCATGCTTACATCATTCAGTGTGTGCACTGGGATTGGAACACTTTGTGCACCAATAAAAAATGCTGTTCGAATCGTTAGTGACAGTAAAATTAATAATGAATACAATGCATAGGTACACTTGGTTCCGGGACAATACGAACGCCTCTCCTCCTGAGGGATGACGAGATTGCTGTTTTGGTTGCCCATCTCGATCATCTAAGGAAATAAAACTAACTCTTTAATACATTATAGGTAATATCGTTAGCTCTGGATTATGCTTTTTCCGCTTGTAGGTTGCAGATACTGGAACGATTGTCCTTCTTTGCCTGAATAATAGATTGTCTCTTGTCTCTGGAAACAGTTCTCATTTCTGTATACAAAAATGGCAAATAAGGTAATGAGTTCAGCATTTCTTTACTCTGCGTGTTCACAATAAACAATAAACAAGCTCCCAGTCAATGCCTCTTATCTGTTTCACTCCAGAAGACATATCGTGTCCTTGTCAGCATAAACAAGAGTGAAGTCTCTGGCAACACTTTCTCAATCTGTCCCTCATCAGAAAGTTTACAATCTTCTCCGGAAATTCTGATGATGATTAGAAAGTTCGACTTGCATCAAAATACCATGCAAGAGCATGTTCATCTATGTAGAGTTCTCTGGGTCTCTGATGAAAGTGAGAACGTCAACACCACAAGCTCTGGAAAGTCCTCAATTAGGTGAAAGAAGACATTGGGCCTCATTACAACTCAGGCGGTAAGGGGTTTACGGCACCGTAAACAGCGCCGACCCTTACCGCCTGAGTACGAGGTCCCTTAGCGCCATGGCGCTTTTAACACCTGCTTTTAGCAGGTGTTAAAATCCATGGCGCTAAGGGACCATGGAGTTAATTACGCCACCGTAATTTACGGTGGCGTAATTAACGCCTTCCCCACTCCCATTATACCCAATGGGGCAAAAATGGGAATGGGGAAGGGTAAATGGGGATTGGGGACTTACCGCCCCGCCAAGGTCGGAATGGGGCGGTAAGTCCGCCAACCACCATGGCGTAAACATAGTTTACGCCATGGTGGTAAAGTCACGGCCCAGGCGGTAACTTACCGCCTGGGTCGTAATGAGGCCCATTGCTTGCTAATCTGCTATCTTCTGATGACAGGGACATTTGTCTTGTCCTCCCTGTATTCCGGAAGCAAAAGGAACTGCTCGTCAACCACAGTGAGCAGCCTCTTTATTGTTTTTTTCATTTTCAGGAAATTAAGTGATGTTAGTGAGCCTACCCACTAACGATGGGTACGATCTCAATACTAACTCGAAGTAGATCAAAACGTCTTTAGTGATGTCACTACTGTGCAACATCATAGGCGAGTCTGAATAAAGTCTCTGTGTTGAAAGAGTCTTAATACTGTATTTTCTTCCAATTTATGTGTCCTCAATCAAAATTTGGCATATCCTTTTCTTATCAAGGCTTCAGTGTGCCTCAGTCCAAAGTTCAAAGTGGGGCCTATACGTGCAGTTTTCTTCTTCACACTGCAACTAGGAAGCACAGAGTGTCCGTGTATATGTCCTTATCCCCTTATTTTTCTCACAGAAAATGTCCAAAATTAAGCATGAACTTGCACAAAAGTTCTTTGCCTTTGCTTTGCTGGTCATGCGTCCTTCTTCCTCGTCATGGATCTCGTCTGCACGTGTTGTGGTTCTTCCCCATCGTCTGTAGTCTCTATGCATTGGGGTGAGGGCAGAGGGTCTTCTCCGATGTATGGCTTGATGTCACCCAAGAAGATCCAGGCTCTTCTTCCCTGTAACTTGACTGCAGAGGGAGTAACATCCTCCACTGTGAAGGGACCGTTGAACCTTGGCTCGTCCCACTTTTTTCTCGTGTGGTTTCTCACCAGGACTGTGTCCCCAGGGAAAAGTTGTGGTAGACGTAAACCTTGAATTTGGTCTGTTGTTGTATCGCCTTCTGTGTTCTGTGCTGCCCTGCACGCCTTTTGTCATCGCTGCAGCTGTCCTGAAATTACAGTAAGACAAGATGTCATGCAATTCAAGTACTTTTGCATTTCTGATGCTAACACTTTCCCTGTTGGCTGAGCATCACAACTAGCTCTATCTCAGGGTGTCAGTGGCGTGTGCATCCTTCTGCCTGTTACAATTTCATGTGGCGTGAGATGGTGGTCAGAACCAGGCTGGTTTCTGAGCGCATACAGTGCCAGTGGAAGGCAGGGTAACCATCCTTTCTTTAGAGTAAGCTTCAACTTGGCTATCCATTCCTTTAACAAGCTGTTGAGCTTCTCGCATATGCCATATCCTTGGGGATGATACGCTGAAGTAAACTTGTGCTTTATACCTAGCAACAAGCTAATCTGTTCAAATACTGCATTAACAAAATGAGGACCATTGTCTGATCTCATGACTTCACATATTCCCCATCTGGGAAATACCTCCCTCACTATAAATGTGGCTGCACAGGTAGAGTCTGGGTGTGTACATGGACCTGCTTCTATCCATCTAGAGAATGGACACACCACAACAATTAGGTTCCTGTACCCGTTACATACTTGAATCATATCGACATAATCGACATGCAAGTGCTGAAAAGGTCCATTGGGCCTTGGGATGACTCCTCTAATTACACGTAGTGTATGCTCAGCCGTGATCTGTTGGCAGATTATACAGTCCCCATAAAAATGCAACGTGCTCTGCCATGTTCGGAATTAACCAGTCTTCAGAAATTGTCGCTGCAAGATTCTCTTTTGTCATGTGTGGTAGATAGTGTAACTGTTCCAGTGCTATTTTCAATAGCGCTATATGCATCACCGGTTTACTAGTGCTGTCTTGTCACTACAAGTTTGCGCATTCATGGACCGGCTCTCCTTCAGTCTGGGTTCACTATCTTACATCGAATTATCTTAATCGATGGATTTGATATGATCACTTCATAAGCAGAGGCTCTCTGAGATGTCAATGTGCCTTTCGGTTTCTCTAGAATGGCAAATAGTGTGTGCTCAACGAATAAAGTCATTGAGAATCCCATCACAATGGTTGTAGCCTGCTCTATGGTGAACGCTGTGTCAACTAAACTTTGTTCGCACGGGAAGTGACCTCTCATCACTGGGTGCAAATTCCCACTGTAGTATGCCAGGGGCTTGTACCCCAATGTGGTTCTCTGTGTGAGTACTGCCATTCGTGTGTGACAGCAAGTAGAATTCCTCTGCATAATTGGGAATTCCTAAAACTGGTGCCGTGGAAATGGCCTTTTTAGTTTGTTAAACCCTTCTTCCATGGTTTTGGTCCATTGCATGTTTTCTTTCATCCCCTGCGCTTTCTTTAGGGCTTGTAACAAGGGCTTGTTATAAGAGCTGTTGTCAAAGACCCATGCACTAACATAATTGCATAATCCTAGAACTAGAAAACTCTGCATTTGTTTTATCTTGTGTAGCTTGGCTGTGTTCAATAAGGCTTCAGCCCTTTCAGGGGTAACCCTTTTCCCCTCATGTGAGATTAGTTGGCCTATGTACAACACTTCTTATTGACAGTATTGTAACTTCTCTTTGTCAACTTTATATCCGTTCTCAGCCAAGACAGTCAATAGCTGAATAGAATCGTGTCTGCATGTCCGCTCTGGCGTGCTGCAAATTAAGATGTCATCCACATATCGCAAGACAACATTCTCTAATGCAATATTGCTCAAGTCCATCTGTAGGACTCTGTTGAAAATTGACTCATAGTACCCCTGAGGTAACCTGGTACTTTTCAGAAGCATTTGTCTGAACGTAAATGACGTCAAATCTTGTGAGTCTTTGTGCAATGGGATTGAGAAAAATGTGTTTTTCAAATCAATCACCATGAAATATTTTGCCTCAACGGGTATAATACGTAGGATTGTGGACGGGTTAGGGACTAGAGGGAACTCGGCCCCCACAATATCATTTATCAGCCTTAGATCTTGCATTAAACGCTAAGACCCTCCCTTTAATATTTTAATCGGATAAACCGCGGTGTTGTATGATGACTCTGACGTCACTAAGATGCCCTGCTCCATCATAGCAGAAATTGTTTTAAAATCCCTTCATCTTCTGCCCTAGACATGGGATATTGTCGAGCTTTTGGTAAAATTGATCCTGGTTTCAATTAAATCTTTACTTCTCCCACTCCTTTCAATAAGCGTACGTCATAAGGCCTGTAGTCCACACTGAGAAAGGCACCTTTGCCATGTCGTCATCAAAATATTCAGGACGTTTTTGTGGCAGCATAATTTTCTGGAGCACTTCTCTTTTGATCATTTTCACCCAATAAATGAGATTAACCTCAACTGTTGTTTCATCTGCACCTGTGAGTTCTTCAAACAGATCGTCATCAGCAATGTCACTCAATCTATATCCTTCCTCAATGGAGATTACTGTGCAACATTGTCGGCCTTCGTCATCACAATCATCGATCATTGCCATCTTTGCTCGCACTATGGCTGTGTGTATTGCCAAGGGAAACATTTGTCCCTTTTCCTCATGCATAGGTATTCTTGGTCTAAATAAAAACACACCAGGGGTTCTCATGGTTTAGCCTGCAAGGCCTGGTAGCCCTGCCATTAATATACGCACTCCATACAGGAACATTTCTGGTTCCAATGGAACAGCTCTCATAGCTGTTTGTCCTGCGTATGCTCTAATCATTTTGCATACATTCAAATAATGCATTCCTGGAGTTGAGCATACTAATGCCCTTTCTCCTTGAACGGGATTGTCATGTTAAACTTTGTCATTAGGTCTCGTCCCAATATGTTCACTGCAGTTTGCCTTGAATATAGCAGTGGCACATTCAAGTCACATTCTCCTATGTAGACTGGAAGTTCTTTTGAAAAAAGGAACACAACTTGTTGCTCCTGTGAAACCTTGAGTATTTATGGCAAACTTGCCTTCATGTATACACAAGTGTGTTGCACTGGTGTCAACTAAGAAGGAATATTCCTTATCCCCTATAACGACATCTACCCTTGGTTCCTTGTGAGGGTTTGGTGTCACTGATAGGATAGAACACATCAAGTTTCCCAGTCCATATATAACTTTGTCCCATGTTGAGTGAATGGACATCCTCCATCACCATTGTTATTTCTCATTCCAGAATTCAGTACCTGCACTGTACTTGTTGTCTTTAACATCGGTTACTGTTGAGACTGTCCTAGTGGAAAATTTGTCATAGTCTGCCGTTGCAAGCTTTGCTGTGCTCCCGGCGCTTGCTGTTGCAACGTGTGATTTTGTGCAACTACATTTCCACGCTGCTGTAAAAACACAGGTGGATTCACCATCCCTACGCTTGTTCCTTGGTCGTTTTGGACCATGCCTTGGCTTCTGCATGTGCGTGCTAGATGCCCTGTCATCCAACGTGTCCAACATATTGGCCGTGGTCTAATTATTTGCCCATTTGAAATATCCTGATTGCTGTTTTGCATGTTTTGAACACCTTCCTGATTACTCTGGAAACCTCTTCCTCGAAAGCCTCTTCCTCTGGGATAAAACCCATTATTGCCTTGATCAACCTGTCTATGATAATTGACCTGCTGTATGTTCGGTCCGTCTGTGCTAGTTATCATTGCCCGTTCAATGGCATATTTTGACATTTTCTTCTGCACTAATTTTGCCTCTTCAGCTTTTCGTGCAGACTCTTTTTTGTGATTTATCTCTTGCAGCAGCCTGCAATAGTGAGCTATGGCCAACTGTATTTCAGACCACGGTTTGGCCTCAATCCTACCCATTTATTGAGCTGCTTCTGTTCTTGATCTGGCAGCCTTTGGCATAATATATGGTAAAACATGGGTATGGACTTCCCCCAAGATTTGAGAGTTTACAACACACACGAGTCTTGGAAATTTTGGATTAAAGCAAAGGATCCCCTGACTCCTTCATTTTTCGTGTCATTATGGCTCCCATGTCAGAAGTATCCGGGTATAGCAATTGTAATGCTTTCCATACCGTGGCTCTGCATTTGTTAAATGGAGCTCCATCGTGCGCAGTATTAACTGTAGTTACGCCTGGGTAACCTGCACGTGTCCACACATCTTCAGCTCTATCACCAAGTACGGCGATTAAAAGACCCTTAATATCCCCAATAGCTAACGTGTTCCCTCCCATCATTTTTTCTCACTTATGTATCCATTTTCCAGCTCTCGATGTCAGCATTGGAAGCTTATTTTTCAGATTTTCTCGATCCATGTGTGGCCAGTGTATATAGTGTCGCCTTGTTCCTCCTTTTTCGAGTAATAGGAATTGTAACACATGGCACTCCTTTTCTTCCCTCATCATTTTCCAATCCACTGCAAGGGTAATATTCCCGCAACGCAGTCTACCTGACAATGTCCTTAGTCTGCTCACATAGGGTGGTGGAGACACCCCCCATTGACCGTAAGATACTCCTTCATGTCGGTCTGATTGTGTGGCTGACTCTGATGCCTTAAGTGCAGACTCACTATAATCTGACCATCTTATTCCATCTCCTCTATAGAAACATTTTTCACGTCTTCTCTCATCTACCTTTTCCTCATATTCCTCTCTTTCTAAGTCTGGTAATGTCTGGGCCCAACTTGTGCAACTCCTCTCATCTTTCTCGTTCCTGTTTAGTGTCAACCTATCTAGCAACAGTTCTCTATTTCTGCTACTTCGGGAGGCATCCTCAGTGTGGTACAACTGAGTGCTCTCCAGCCGCTCATCCTTTCCTTTCCCTTGGGGTACCTGTGCTAGCCCCATTTCATCATATATTCTATCGATCGTCTCTCTGATGCTTCTGGTGTCGAAGTCACCTTCCATATTTGCCCTAGACGTGCCTGGTACTGAAACGTGCTCAGGAAATAATTCTTCTATACCTTCCCAGTCTACTACTGGATTGGGATTTTTAACCTCCCTTTCCAGATATTCAAGATCTCGTGCTCTATGTCTTCGCTCACGTTCTATGTCGTCATCGGATTCTCTGCGCTTCCTCACTTCCTCTCTGACCCTATCTTCTTCCTGTTTCCTCGCATTCCTATGTTTATTTGCCCTTCGTATTTCCTCATTCCTTCATCTCTTTATTCTCTTTTCCCATATCTTTTGTTCTTCCTGTTCTATTGTCTTTTGTTCTTGCTTTTCCTGATCATTAGCTGCTCTTGGCTTATGATCGTGTTTCCTTTCTTGCTCTTCGCGATACAGCTGCTCTCGTCTCTGCCTATCTTTTTTCTTGATTCTTTCATCCCTCAATCCTTTTTCCTTTTCCTTCTCTTTCCTTTTTGAATTGTCTGATTCTCCCTTTTGTCTCACATCCTCAATGCCTTTACCATTGAGTTTCAATAAAATCTGACCTCCCATCTATTCTTTCTGTGTGAATGCCATCTCATCAGTTCTGTCCTCATCTCCTTTCCATCTCGTTCCCACTTTACTCATATCTAGAGATGTACTTGCTTGTGTGTGATCCCCTTTTTTTCTTTTCGCATCTCTCCTTGTCCCTTGGGACTTTGGAGGCGATATCTCTTTCCCTATCTTTCTCTAGACTTTCGTCACTACTACTATGCATAAGTGACTCATATGCCGGGTTACTATATCCTGTGGCTGCTTTAAGCTCCCTCAGCAGGTATAATCCTTCGTCTTTACTAGCTTCGCTTTTTGTTTCAGATGGGGTGAATGGTGCAGAAGGCGTTTTACCCCCCTGTGTGCATATATTAAGTATCCAATCTAACGGTGGCGCCTCCTCCTTTTCCTCTTGGTACATGTTCCAAGCTTTAGACTAGCTAGGCGTTTATCTAACTTTTTGCCAGTATACGTGGCGTGCTAATATGTCGTCATGTGTTGTAGGACCATTTTAGAAAGTGATCCGCCTTGGGGCCATAGTATAAACATTTTGTGGGAAGTTCCTTTAACCGATTCTGCACTGTACTTTTTCAGCTTAGGTGCATGTTTTGGCAACTGTTTGTACAAGTGTACTAACGGTGTAATGTCTTCCATGCTTAAATCTGTTTATCTTCTCCTCATATAACACTTTGTTATGCTTTACGTTTCTTAAACAAAATCAACAAAAGGAGCGAGCACCAATCGTCAGAAGCTCCAATCCTGTTTTTTCACAAAAAAATGTACTTTGGATTTTTGCAGACAACAACCAGCATTTCATGTCATAAAACATTTTATCTATGGAATCGCGCAATGTTCATGCTATTTCTCCCAGAAATGTTCTTACCTCGTGATGTCAGAGAAAAAAGAAAAACACAAGACAGACACGACAGACTAGACAGACTCCAGCCGGCTACATAATCTCATGCCCCTATCATTATTCTGACATGGAATGTAAGCCTATTTCTTTCAAAAACGCCTTTAATCGTTTTGGTCTCCTATAGTGTCCTATTTTTTTTCAGGACTTTAAATGCACGCTCTTTTAGTGCTATATTAAAACGTAGGTATCTGGGCATATCCTCTAGCTCGGGTATCCTCCTGATATCTCTCTTTAGCCCTGGTATCCTCCCGGTATCTCTCTACTGCTCGGGTATCCTCCAAGTATCTCTCTATTGCTCGGCCAGCCTCGAGTCAATATATTCCCTAGATATATATATATTATACTCTTATTCTGTCGCTATTTTTGTCCCACCTCCCTGCGTTACCTTCCCTTACTTGTTCTAAGGCATTCAACTTTTTGCCAAAGCATTTAGTCTTTTTCACTCACCATTCGCATTTTTTTTTCCTCTCTGGATGCTCGGGATCGCCACCTTCGTTACCGCCTCTCCTTGCTGTTCATCCGATCAGCTGCTCGCAGAAGTGGGAAGGGGTTTGTGGGGGAAAGCACAGGTTCCTTCAGACCTCAAGCTGCAGGGTTTTCACTTAGACTATCCACTATCTACGAGGAACCTCTCGGTCTACTTAGCCAGATGGCAAAGGACTTGTGATATTGCTGAGTACCCGCAATATTACTTATGTCGACGGCCAATGGGTGTCTTATCTAATCGATTCTAATCTAACCATCAGTCTCCGCTACCATGTGTGCAGTAGGGACCCCAGCCGGCCCCTAGGACTGGGTGTTTCCCAAACAGCATTTTAAGATGAGTAGCAGCACCCTTGAGATGGATGGGGATGCAGATTAATACTCTCGCAACAAATCAATAATGACAACTCAATAGTTTGGCAAAGGGAGTCCGTTTAATGACAACTACAGGCGGACGAGGAAACACCTGCAGCATTACGAGATGCTGCCAGTTTTTCCATGATCCCCATTCCAATCGAGTCCCATAGGACTCGATGGGAATGGGGATTAACACCATTTCGCCTCCGTGATTCCCGGAAAACCGGGGTTGTAATGCCCCAGTAATTCCGGGAATCACGGAGGTGGAATGGTAATACAAGTCCGGCGGTAACCAGGTGGTTTTGAGGCCCATGGTATTTATACCAAAAACTTGTCATCACTGACATGTAACTCTTAAAACTTTAGCATGCAACTCTATTAGTTCTAGGAAGGTAACTTTTATATAGGGACTATATCTGTTATGGTAACGGGGAGAGGGGATTGAAAAAAAAGTGTCAGGTGAGGCAACCAATCCCTTCCTTCAAAATGGCTACTGTAAATGTCACTAAAAGTATGACGTCTCATTGGTTCTACTAACCTTCTGCCTAGATTAGATGGTCCATTATGATTGGGTTGGCATCAACCCCACTCTTACTTTTCCACGTGTTTAGCAGCGTGCAGAATAGCTGGCCAGGTGCAGGGAGTTCATCTGCACCCCCAGCTTCCTTCCAATTATTGCTACAATCAATTATCACTTCAGTGGTCATGTGTCAATTATTTCTTTGTCGTTGGCCTAGAGTCTGCTTCTTTGTCTGGGAAAGTTTAAGGTGTCCGTGCATGACCAGAGTCCATGCATAGGTGTGAAAGCTTCATCTCCTCAGCTTGCCTGGTCACGTTATTCCGACACCGTGAAATCATCTCATTCTTCATGCAATTTCATGTATTTGATTTAATTCTGCCAGTCGGCTGCCATCTGTGGCTTATCTTGACCTTTCTGAAGAGGATGCTCTGTTCTTCTTCTCATTAATTGTATCCACTGTTGGGATATTTCAGCCGATACGACCTTGGTTTCTTGGCATGATTATCTTCGTCTGAGTTTCTCTCCGTCTTTAATTCTCGATTTGTTTGCTGTGAGACTCTCCTCTTGAGACCCTTAGCAACCTTTGGTTGATTCTGCTCTTGTGCATAGTGGAAGTATACTTATATAAAGTGCTCCTTGAGGTATATATATGTATAGGAGGCGGTTGCCGCAATCTATCTTACTACTAAGCATAAGCAAGCCTCACGATTTCTGTGTTTTTTGGGGTTACTTTCAATGTGTACATGTTTAAACTAACTGAATATCTTCATCATGCATGTGGCATAATTTCTGACATCTTGACATCACTTATTTCACTTTAGGCTCAGGATGTCACTTATCCATGGTGTTTCGTCTCTTTTCATCATTCATAGGTCATCATATCTTCTATATGTGTGTCAGTCTGTGTTCTTATGACGTCATCATTGATCTTCCTTGAGCATCTTTTTAGCTTCTTCGGGTATTACATTCTGACAATCTTCATTCTGTCTTATTTGTCAATATGGTTTTCTCAATGGGTACCTTACTGTCCAGGTTTTCTTAGGTGTTGGTACTTCTACAGATGATGTTCTTCTGATGGGTACTGGACAAAGCCCAACTGCGGCTCTCGGCTGGTTTATTTGTTCATCATACGTCACATATTTCTGCGTGAATGTTCCTGGTACTTCAAAATGGGCCATTGGAGTGCGAATCATGCTTGGTACCTCCTCTACAGATGTACCTGTGCCCTTGGACTATTTGAAACAACGCAAAGGTATAATGAATGCCTATAAAGTATGGTCGCTTTCTCATAGATATCTTCACCATGCACGGTTGTCAGCATAGTTATTGCCTCCATCAGGGTTCCATTTTCTCCATCATTGCCAGGAATGTATGTACAGCAAGAAGGCCGATCTTGGCACACTCACCTCCTTCCATTACTGAAATCATGTCCAGGACATTCCTGTTATGGAGTGTTATGAGCCTGATTGCCCTAAATTCTTCTTTATTTGCATTAAATCATCTTATTATCACGTTGATTGCTTGTAGCAGCTCCCACCTAGTGATCTGTGACCACTTGGGGTTTGCTGCAATCTGTATTCCTGGCATAAATATGGCTGTCAATATCACTGCTGTCTTGCTGACTAATTTATGCTCCGTTGATTTTGCTGGGAAATCATTCCTGTTTTTGCATCATGTGAGACTAAGCAATCTCTTCTTTCTCAAATGGGGATTCATCTTCTAAAAGCTATCAATATGGAGATCACTTTGGGGAATCACCAATGCAGGCACATATATCATCACCAGGGAACACGTTCCTCCCCAATTTTTAGGCATCTGCATTTAAGCTCTGGATCCACAGACCCATTAATTCCTGGTACTTCCTGAGTCTGCTTCCATCCTTTATTTTCTCTGACTAGAACCAAGCCTTTTTTCCAGAAGCATGTTGTTACATTATCTGTTGGTATTATGGAAACCAGTCCTGCTTCACTGTCAACCCATGTCAGTAACTTGGTATACTTGGCCCATGTCTTTAGGTATCTATCGTTTGCAATCTGCACTATGCGTACTGTTTCATTCATCAATAAATGTGCACTGCTGGATAGCATTCCTTCTTCCCATCCTGTACTGGTGGCAACTTGTCCATATACCAAAGCAGAGAACTCTCCAAGCATCCTGTCAATCCTGGTGCTTCCTGTATATCTGCACATCCCAATCTCTTCAGTTCAGCAACCCTTATTTATTCCCCAGTCAGGGATGAATATATGAGCATTCTGCTTAACCAACATATGTCTTTTTCCACCATCTGCATTTATACGTAAGCATCTTCATATGGAACTGATTTCTTCTATCACTATCACAGGGTTGCTCATCTTCCTTCATATTGTCCTCTTGGTGTGCATGCTACTATATGGGTAAGGCACTTTGCATCATGTGCAGGTATTTCTTTTGCAATAAATGTTCTGGCTGCATTCATGGCATAAGGATGAGATATCACATGTATCAGCTTTCATCTGACGTTCTCTTCACCACCTCTCTTATGTGCTGATACCACATGTTATTCTCTAAATGAATGTCAAGATATGTATTTATATCTTAATTATCTTCCCCAACATCTCTGGGTACATATCAGAAAAAATATCACTCATACCTTTGTCAGGGATAGAAAGGGATGTCTCATTCCTAGGTATTTCTGTCTTGTGCCTGCCTTCTTGGTGCCTGTGGAACTTATGGAGGCTTTGCCGCCATTAGAACGCTCCATTATGCTGTTCACGCTGTCCGCTTGCATGTCTAGTCTTTTGTCCTTCCTCTCTCTCCCTCCAGTACATAGCCCCGCCTCTTTCTTTCACTTTTGCATTGCAACCCGCTAGTTACCTTGCTTTGGGTCTAAATGCTAGTTTTCCGCTTTCAGCCTTGGGCTGCTTCCCTTCGCTTGTTATCGTTCCTTTGGCTTGCCTCCCCCTGTTCTTTTTCTTCCTTTTTCTTTCCATTACGGATCTCGCTCTGTGGCAGCCCAGGATGCGCTATTGCATTCTGTTTTTGTCCACTCGCTCGTTACTTTTTCTATAACCTGTTACCTGTAAGAAATTTGCCCAGATGACTCAGGGCTTGGTGCACTACTTAAATATCCAAATAAATAAATAAATAATAATTTTGCCCTGAGTCATCTGGGCAAATTTCTTACAGGTGCATATGATGCACCTGTAAGAAATGATTAAATGGCGCTACATCATGTGTCGTGGTTTGTGCATTCATACTCGGATACCCTGCTTGTTTCCAAATGTCGTCAGCCCTCTCCACTAGAATGGCTGCTAGCAAGCCTTTTCTATTGCTTATTTCTAACATCATTCCTGAGGTCAATCTCTCCAACTCATAAATCCACTTTCCCACAACTGAAGGTAACTTACACTTCAAATTATCCTTGTCCATTTGTGGCCACGGTATATACTGTGGTCATCCTTCCCCTTTCTCTAATAATGGGAACTGTGTAAATCCTCCTACACTATGCGTCTTCAACGTGGGGCTAGTTTCACCCATTCTATTCCGTCATGGCAGTGACCTTGATCTGCTTACATAAGATGGGGACATATCCCCTGCACTGCACAAACATACTTGTGGTCGCTTAGTGTATGGTGTCGGTTCTGGTGTTTTTTCTTTAGGGTTCTTTAAGTCTGATGATTTTACCCCTTTTTCTACACTTGAGTGTTTCAAAACTGTCTTTGCGCTTTCTCGCTTTCTTCCCTTTTGTTTGTTCGACATAATTATGCCCCAACTTGTATGGCTATCATACCTTTCCATGTCATCAAGATCTAATATACTTAAAGACAAGGTTCTATGTTCGTCTGGTATTACATCATTTGACCTGCCTCCTGTTTCCCTCGATCGAGATCCTTTGACATTCTCTTTGGGTTTATATCCATCTTTATCCTTCATTTGCCTATATAACTTCCTCTGGGCTGTTGTGACCCTCTCTCTTCTTCCGATCATTCTCATGCTATGATTGGCACCATGCCTCTATTAAATAGATGATTTATTTCACCATCCCTTTGTCCCCTACTCCTATTCATATCTTCTTCCCTTCTCCTCATCTCTCTCATCTTTTCTTCCTCTTGCCTTCTTTGCAACTTACATACTTTCAATCTATGTGTTTCTATCTCCTCTCTTCTCCTCTAATCTCTCCTTTTCTTTCCTTTCTTGATACCTTCTTTGTTCTTCCTTTCACTTCAGATATTTTTCCTTCTCTTTCTTGTATGCTTTCTCTCTTTATCTTTCTTTCTTTTCCTGGTCTTCTCTTGCCAGTAGCCAGAAGATTGTAGAGCTTCCTGTGGAGAGTGATGTGCAATACACACGTGTGCGCTCTTGTTTTCAGAAGGGGAAAGAGGAGCCAAGGGTGTTATATCCTCCCCTTTAGGCTGGTTAAGCACCCACTCCTCAAACAGATCTTCTTTCTCACTCGCCGTCCATCTTCCGTAATTCTAAAACAGCCAGCCTTTTCTGTAATTTCTTCCCTTTATACGTAGCATGCAAGTATGTGTTCATATGTTGCAGTATTGTTTTTGATAATGAGCCTTCTTGCGGCCACGGCATGAGATTTCTATTGGTCGTGCCTTTGACCCACTCAGCATGGTACTGTCTAATGTTGGCTGTATTTCTTGGCAGTGTCCTGCATAGATGTAGAAGGGGAGTGTCCCCCATAATGATAAGTTTGTTTCGACTGTCAATAGTTACCAGATCTTTTATGCTTTTATTTACTTTATCAAATTTACCACACCAATTGATTCGAGCAAGCACCATCAAGTGCCACCCATTACCAGAAAACAAAATGTTTAAAATTTTTAAAAAAAATCTTTATAATGATGTTCTTTTTATATTCTTTCATTTACAATTTCTATCAATTTTGACTGTCACATTTTATTATTGACACTTTAAGAATCTCTTCTTTATTTATTTAGTATTCTCCTTTGATTTGTATCCTCCTGATTGACTTCAGTCTCCTGATTTGCAAATATTATGATCATCTTAATGTTTTACTTTCATTTTTTTATCTCTTAATCTAAACACAATAAAAGTTTTACACTGACATATGTATAACCCCATACACATGTGCACTTATGCCTTCTTTTACTCCCTGTAGTAAACATATCTCATCTAATTTTTTACCCCATGTTGGAGTTTGTTTGATACACACTCTTCATTTTGTCCTTGCCTCAGGAATTCTTAAATAATACCCCTACTTGGAGTTTTAGTCCATACCCTTCTGCCCCTCCTGGAACCAGGAATCGAGGTATCTATTTTGGTTTGTTTTAATCCCTAAAAATCCTGTTACTTAAATACATATATTTATAATGGAGTCACTCCCCTTATATTTGCGACTTTCGATGCTCTATTTACATCCGTGGCCCAGTTTGATTCCCTCTGCATCAACTCTTCCCCAATCGACCAGTTCGCCTTCAGTGCAGGGCCAACTGCGGGGCCTCAACAGAATTTTCTATGAAAGGGCACCTGCTGACTGATACTTTTCACACGCATGTATTGCATGCCGGTCTCCACAGGAATCTCCACAATCTTCTGGCTAATGGCAAAGGTCATCAATAGTCAGAGAGCCTAAATCTGGGCCCAGGTTGACTGGACCGGAACCATCCGTTGTTACCAAAATGTGCACTAGCACCTTGGAGCATCTCATGTGCTCAGTGGAATTCCCAGTAATGATTTCAGACCCAAATAACCGGATAGACTCAAAAAATATGGCAAAGTACTACTTCATTATCAGCTCAAATAAAGTAGGGCATTCTTGCAAACAACGTGTAGAGGAGCAGGTAGACACATATACCCAACTCCCGCCCCTCATTGCCGTCATACTGGAACAAGAGGAAAAAAGTTGCATGTGGTACCCCTCTGTGTTGTCCCTATAGTGCATTGAGTGTATGAAAGATGTCATGCACTCAGACAACAATACCAAATGTACCCTCACGCTGAGAGAGTGGATGGATGTCTGCCGCACCATCAGACATCATGGAGCGCTGCATGACATCTGACAGGGGCAGAGAGATGTCATGAAGAAGATATATGAAGATTATATGTGAGAATATGCTGAAACAATATGAAAATGATGATGTAACATTGGCAGCAAGACTTTCTCGGGTTATATGTGCAGGGTAATGCAAATGCTCAAGTGGCACTTTTAGAAATGCTACTGGCATCACGGGTTTGCAGTGCCTTCCTGTCTCCATAGTGCTTCTGTGGGGGATAAAGAACACCCCCCACATCGCCCTAGCTCCTACTCTTCTTGTGGGGCTCTACCCTATAACTCTATTACTTGCATAATTGACAGCATATTAAACCCCTCACGCACCAGCATGCTTCTATTTAATACTTCTTTACATTTTCAGTTTCAAAACTCAAAATTTCGGAAGAATTCGCAACCCTTTTAGCTTCTAACTCTGTGACTTCATTCCCGTGAGATATAATAAAATCTGTTCGTTTTGTAAGCACTGCACATTTTACAACTGCAATGGCCACTGGGAGTTGTTTTGCCTTAATGAGTCTGTTCAATAAAGAAGCATGTTGCACTGGAGTGCCATCTGTGCAGAGATAACCCCTCCTTTTCCAACGTGACAGCCTTGCATGTACAGTTGATGTCACACAGGAGGAGTTACTGTACACCGTCAATTCCTGATCTTTGTGTTTCTCGAGTGCAACAATAAGTGCTACCAATTCTGCAGCCTGTGCTGAAAAATGAGACAGTAGTCTTGCACTCGCAACTACCTCAAATTAACCATTTAATATTTGTCTTACAACTGCAGATCCTGTATGACTCTCCTCACTATTCTGCTCGATTTTTGACGAACCACCAATAACAAGAATCCCCCTCCCGCTAAAGCATTTTCTTTCACACGGGGTATAGATCATAAAATTCAACATAGTTAGCACAATCGTTTATATGATCACCTTCTTCTATAGGTTCAGCTACAAACGTGGCTGGGTTCACTATTTTAATTCTCACAATTTTAATTTCTGGATTAGAAATCATTACTTCATATGCAGATGCTCTTTGTGTTGTCAATGTACCTTTAGGTTTCTCTAAAATGGCAAATAAGGTGTGCTCCACATATAGCATCAGTGCACAGCCCATGGTAATACTTGTGGATTTCTCAATTGCAAATGCAGCAGCAGCCAAAGATTGCTTGCATTGGAAAATGTCCTCTCCTAATTGGGTCTAAAATCTCACTGTAATATGCCAAAGATGTATACCCTACTTGTGTTCTTTGTGTGAGTAATGTTGTCATTACTGATCCATGGCGTGTGAAAACAAATAAGATTCTTCACTATAATTAGGAATTCCCAAAACTGAAGGTGTAAAAATAGCTCTTTTTAATTCCTCAAATCCTTTCTTCATTTTTTCAGTCCATTCTATGTTCCTTAGCAACGTGTGCTTTCTTAAGTGCTTGCAAACATGGTTTTGTGTATGTTCTGTAGTCGAACACCAGGCCCTACGATAATTGCATAGGCCCAGAAATTGCTGCATTTGCTTCACTGTATCTGTCTTTGGTGTTTTTATGATAACCTTAGCTCTCTTAGGTGTCACTTTCTTTCCTTCATGTGAAATTAACTAGCCTATGTACAACATTTCTTCCTGACAATACTGTAATTTCTCCTTATCTACTTTGTATCCCTTGTCTGCCAATACAGTCATTAACTGAACAGAGTCCTGTCTACATTAATCCTCTGTTTCAGTACAGATTAATATGTCATCTACGTACTGCATTACTGCACTTCTGAATTCAATAGTACCCAAATCCAGTCGTAGAACCCCATAAAAAATCGACAGGGACTCACAGTACCCATGAAGCAAATGAGAATGTTTTAGTCTTTTTTGTATGAAGGTAAAGGAAGCAAAGTCTTGTGAGTCTTTGTGCAACTGGATTGAGAAAAATGCATTTTTCAAATCGAGCACTGTGAAATACTTAGCTTCAACTAGGATGCTACACAATATTGTCGCAGGGTTCAGAACTAATGGAAATTCTGCTTCTAAATCTGATTAAGAGGGCACAAGTCCTGAATATATCACCACAACCCCCCTTTTGCTTTTTTAATTAGATACACCGCAGTATTGCAAGAGGTGTCTGATGGCACTGGAATTCCCTGTCTCATCAATGCTGAGATAAATATTGGAAGGAAAGGGTTTTTTTGGGGGGCACTAGTAGTTCATTAACATATTGCTCCTCTCTTAGTTTCAATCAAGTTTCAGAGATCCATATGTCTTCAGGTGCAAATGGGGGTGAAAAAGGGTCTCAGGGCCACCTGAGACCGAAGACCAAGAAAGCTGACAATAAGCCGGCTATTGCTAGCCAGCGCCCCCCCCCCTAAATGCACTCGCAGAGAGGGCGCTGGCTAGCAATGGCCGGCTTATGGTCAGCTCGATAGTCTCAAATATACCTTCATCAGCTTCTCAAGACATGGGGTCCTGTTTTGCTTGGGATAAAATTGCTCTGGGCCTAAGTTTTATTTTAACCCCCCTACTCCCTTCAATGGGCCAACCGCATATGGGCTCGCAGTCCAAAGGACACTTGTCACCTTTTCTATGTCTTCCTGAAAGAAAGCTGGTCTTTGCCGCATCAGTGCCATTCGCTGTGGGACTTCCCCTTTCTCAATCTTATCCAATATGTAATATTCATAAAAAAACACTAGCTCATCATCTATACGTTCATCTCTGAACTTATCTTTGTCTGCTATATCAGTGAATCTGCATCCCTCCTCAAGAGCTATCACTGTTCTCCATGCTCTGCCTCCATCATCTACTCGTTCAAGCATTGCTATTTCCCCTTGGCTGATAGCTGCTTCCATTTCTATGGGACTAATCTGCCCTTTGTCTTCATCCATAGGAAAATAAAGTTCATCAGGTGTCCCCACAATTTTCCCTACTAATCAAGGTAGCCATGTTAATAAAATGCTCACCCCATACCCGAAGACTTCCAGATCTACCGGAACCCCTCGTAGAGCAACTTGTCCTGTAAATGCTAGTATAAACTCTCCTAACTTTAAATAGTATATTCCTGGAGTGGAGCACACTAATCCTTGATCAGTGAATGAAATTGTCATGTTAAGTTTCGTCATCAAATCGCTACTCTGAATGTTAACTGGCATTTGTTGCAAATATAACAAGGGGACAGACATGTCACATTCCCTTATAGAAACATGTAATTTATCAGTAAAAGGAACTAAATTTGTAGCTCTAGAGAACACTTGAGCGTTCATGGCAATACCTGACGTTGGGTATTTTCCCTCACTTATACAAGAGCCAGTCATCCCAGTGTCTACAAGAAAAGAACAATATTTGCTTCCTATCGTCACAACGACAATTGGTTGCTCTTGGGGGTCTGGTGTTACTGATAGTGCTGAATGGATCAAGTCACCCTGTGAGCTGTCATATTGAGGGTACAAATTCATCCCTGTACCTGTAAAAGGATACCCTCTTACCACAGTAACACCCCCTATCCGAGGTGATTGTGCTTGCCCTGTGTTTGCATTCCATTATGTCTGCATAGGTGCTTGTTGCGATTGCCCTTGCAGTGGGTGCATTTGGACTGACCCCTGCTCTTGTGCCTGCTGTGCTTGTGGCACCTGTGTATGATAGGATGTGTGATCCTGGGCACAGCCCTCTCGTGTTTGTGTGTGTATGGCGGTGGAAGACCTATCCCCCTCTTGAATTTTGTCCATTTTGTTGCATGTTTCCTTGGTTTCTAAATACACACGCAATATGCCCTACTATCCCACAAGTCCAGGACAATGGGGGTGGCTCTCCGGCAAAACCACCATTATATAATCCCTGAGTGTTCTGACTTCCACCCTGTGAATTTTGAAATCCAACTTGGGTGTTCTGAAATCCACCTCCTCTTCCTCTGAATACTCCACCTCTACTTCGTGGCAATAACCCATACCCACTTTGATCTACGGGGTGTCCATTATTCACCTGCGATGCACATGTTGTTCCTTGCATTCCTCCTCCTCCTTCTCCACTTGCGAATGCTGACACTACTGTAGCAAATTTTCTACTGAACTAACTTGGCTTCATCAACCTTCCTGTTCTCATCTTTCTTTCTATTCTTTTCTTGTACCAATCGGCAAATATGCACAATAGTCAACTGTATCTCAGCCCACGACTTTGCTTCCATTCCTTCTTGTTTTTTAAATATTTCTCTGTAATTTTTCTGGCAATACATGACACAAAATGTGATAGAATAATGCCACTGTTTTTAACCAAGGCTCACACATCTCAAGCTACCATTTATCTTGAATATCCTGAATATAAGCAATAAGGTCTTTATATTTTTTCATTTGCCGTGTCATAATTGCACCCATATCTGATGTACAGGGATACTGTACCCTGAGAGCCCTCCAAACATCTGCCCTATAATTATTAAATGGCACTCCATCATGCGCTGTGTTTTGTGCTGTCACACTTGCATATCCTGCTCATTTCCAAATGTCATCAGCTCTCTCTCCAAGAATAGCTGCCAGTAGACCTTTTATGTCTTCTATGGCCAGCATATTTCCCCATGTAATTTTCTCTAATTCGTATGTCCATTTTCCATCCCCTGAAGTCAAACTAGGTAACCTGCATTTTAAGGTATCCTTATCCATCTGAGGAAATGGAATATATTGCGGTATTGCCCCCACTTCTCTAACAAGGGGAATTGTGTGAACCCCATCCCGTAGCTGGACCCCATTATTTGGTTATTCAATGCAGGGGTAATCACCCCTGGTCATCTTCGTGCTGCTAACGACCTTAACCTACTCACATAGGGTGCGTGTTCCTCTCCCACATTACACAATTGTCTTTGTGAGAGTTTGAGATATTGTATAGAACTTGACTCCCTTTCTTCATCTGACATTGCTACACCCCAAGTGGTATGACTATCATCCTCCTATTTCCTATCTAAATCTAGTCTACTTAAAGGCAATGCTCTGTGTTCATCAGTGAACATGTTTTCCTCCTCATCCTGTGTGTTTTGGTACTGGGGATCGTCTGTCACTACCCTGAGTGCCATACTCGCTGCTCTGCCTTATTTGCTTATATAGCTCATCGATCCTCTCTCCAATTCCTTCTGCATCATATTTCTCCTCTTCTTGTGCTACTTTAGGTATTTCTTGAGTCACTTCTTTCATTGGGAAAATGTCCCTTAACATTTTCCATCGCCCCTATATTCCGTTGCTCGGTCTTATTCATTCTTTAAGAACGAGACTGGCATCAAGATTTTACTGCCTTCTATTCTTTTTTATTGCTTCTTCCACTTCCCTTCTTCATTCTCTCGCATCTCTTCTTCCCTTCTCTTCTTCTTGCTTTCGTGCTTTCCTTCTTATTTCTTCTCTTCGTCCTTCTTATACTCTTCTTCTCTGTAATCTTTTTTCCTTCATTTGTTGTGCCTCATCTTCTTCTCTCTTTCTTTTTCTCCTATGCCTTTCTTCATTTTCTTTCTTCTGACTTTCATACTCCCTTTGATCCTCTGCCCGCTTTTTGTCTTTCTCTTGTTCTTCTTTATATATCTTTTCCCATTGTTCCCTGCTTTTCCTTCCTTGCTCATCCTCCCTAAACCGCTTCTCTCATTCACTATCCTTCTTTTCTTGCTCGTCCTTGTCTTCCTTTTGCCTAACCTCCCAAATGGTTTTCCCATCTAACTTGAGTAATATCTGTCTTCCTATCCATTTGTTCTGTACAGGCGTTACCTCATTGCCCCTATCCTTCTCTCCTTTCCAATTCTTAATTTCCTTGTCTATATCTGTTGATATATTCAATCTCTCACCTCATTCCTCTTTGTCTTGTATGAACGTCCATGAGTCTTCCTTCTCTTTACTCTCTTCTGGACAGTCATCACTACTAGAAGCGGACGGTGCATATACTGGGTTACTATGTCCTGCCGCTGCTTTTAATTCTTTTCAAGGATGAAATCCTTTCTCCTCTTCATCTACATTCTTAGTGTCAGGTGGAGTAAGAGGAGGTGAGGGCTTGATGCCCTCCTGAGCATATGACCCTTTGGGTATTGTGCATGCAATGGATGCGGATGCAGAATAACTCAGACGCCAAATAATCGTATCAACTCAGGAAGATGGCAAAGGTGCTGTTTTATTAACAATTATCTAAAACAGGGAGTTAACAATGGACATCAACAGACATTTGCTCGAGCTCCCAATGCATTTCTCATAAAAACACCCTTATATGCAAAATAAATACATCAGACGTGATGTCATACTACGTGGCAAATAAGAGAAACTTACGAGGAATTGTGATACGTTCAAGGGGAACATCTAAGTATACTTTCTATAAGGGGTGGGTTGTGATTGGCTATCTGCTGTCAGGTGGACATCTTATGTTTACCTCTAAAACATGTCATCTTTAACAATATTAAGTATGCAGTAAGCCGGGAGAAGAAGGCCGCAGAAAAAGACCAGCGCTCCTCTTTGCAGCTCCGCTGCGAGCGCACATGAAAGCTGCCCTCAGATCAGCTGTTTGTCTCCACTTTGGAGACTTAGATTTGAAATCTACATTTGCCACCCTTCCAGAGGGATCTAAGATGGCCGCCGCCGACTCGAGCTCCATGGCAACCCATGATGCTACCACGAAGCCCGCGGATCTGCCCGCGACACAGACACCAGCAGGCCGTGCGCCTATTCGCTCCCCCGACATGCCTGCCCCTCCCCTCCTGCTTTAAATGGAGGAGGAGTGAGGCGAAGCCGGGAGAAGAAGGCCACAGAAAAAGGCCAGCGCTCCTCTTTGCAGCTCCGCTGCGAGCGCACATGAAAGCTGCCCCCAGTTCAGCTGTTTGTCTCCGCTTCGGAGACTTGGATTTGAAATCTACATTTGCCGCCCTTCCAGAGGGATCTAACATAGCCGCCGCCGACTCGATCTCCATGGCAACCCATGATGCTACCACGAAGCCCGCGGATCTGCCCGTGAAACAGACACCAGCAGGCCTGTGCGCCTATTCGCTCCCCCGACCTGCCTGCCCCTCCCCTCCTGCTTTAAATGGAGGAGGAGTGGGCCATGAGGCGAAGCCGGGAGAAGAAGGCTGCAGAAAAAGGCCAGTGCTCCTCTTTGCACCTCCGCTGCGAGCGAACATGAAAGCTGCCCCCAGTTCAGCTGTTTGTCTCCGCTTCGGAGACTTGGATTTGAAATCTACATCTGCCGCCCTTCCAGAGGGATCTAACATAGCCGCCGCCGACTCGATCTCCATGGCAACCCATGATGCTACCACGAAGCCCGCGGATCTGCCCGTGAAACAGACACCAGCAGGCCTGTGCGCCTATTCGCTCCCCCGACCTGCCTGCCCCTCCCCTCCTGCTTTAAATGGCGGAGGAGTGGGCCATGAGGCAAAGCCGGGAGAAGAAGGCTGCAGAAAAAGGCCAGCGCTCCTCTTTGCAGCTCCGCTGCGAGCGAACATGAAAGCTGCCCCCAGATCAGCTGTTTGTCTCCACTTCGGAGACTTGGATTTGAAATCTACATTTGCCGCCCTTCCAGAGGGATCTAACATAGCCGCCGCCGACTCGATCTCCATGGTAACCCATGATGCTACCACGAAGCCCGCGGATCTGCCCGTGAAACAGACACCAGCAGGCCTGTGCGCCTATTCGCTCCCCCGACCTGCCTGCCCCTCCCCTCCTGCTTTAAATGGAGGAGGAGTGGGCCATGAGGCGAAGCCGGGAGAAGAAGGCTGCAGAAAAAGGCCAGCGCTCCTCTTTGCAGCTCTGCTGCGAGCGAACATGAAAGCTGCCCCCAGATCAGCTGTTTGTCTCTGCTTCGGAGACTTGGATTTGAAATCTACATTTGCCGCCCTTCCAGAGGGATCTAAGATGGCCTCCGCTGACTCGAGCTCCATGGCAACCCATGATGCTACCACGAAGCCTGCGAATCTGCCCGCGAAACAGACACCAGCAGGCCCGTGCGCCTATTCGCTCCCCCGACCTGCCTGCCCCTCCCCTCCTGCTTTAAATGGCGGAGGAGTGGGCCATGAGGCAAAGCCGGGAGAAGAAGGCTGCAGAAAAAGGCCAGCGCTCCTCTTTGCAGCTCCGCTGCGAGCGAACATGAAAGCTGCCCCCAGATCAGCTGTTTGTCTCCACTTCGGAGACTTGGATTTGAAATCTACATTTGCCGCCCTTCCAGAGGGATCTAACATAGCCGCCGCCGACTCGATCTCCATGGTAACCCATGATGCTACCACGAAGCCCGCGGATCTGCCCGTGAAACAGACACCAGCAGGCCTGTGCGCCTATTCGCTCCCCCGACCTGCCTGCCCCTCCCCTCCTGCTTTAAATGGAGGAGGAGTGGGCCATGAGGCGAAGCCGGGAGAAGAAGGCTGCAGAAAAAGGCCAGCGCTCCTCTTTGCAGCTCTGCTGCGAGCGAACATGAAAGCTGCCCCCAGATCAGCTGTTTGTCTCTGCTTCGGAGACTTGGATTTGAAATCTACATTTGCCGCCCTTCCAGAGGGATCTAAGATGGCCTCCGCTGACTCGAGCTCCATGGCAACCCATGATGCTACCACGAAGCCTGCGAATCTGCCCGCGAAACAGACACCAGCAGGCCCGTGCGCCTATTCGCTCCCCCGACCTGCCTGCCCCTCCCCTCCCCTCCTGCTTTAAATGGAGGAGGAGTGGGCCGTGAGGTGAAGCTGGGAGAAGAAGGCTGCAGAAAAAGGCCAGTGCTCCTCTTTGCAGCTCTTCGCTGCTCGCCGCCTACCGCCTGCAAAGACATGCTGCAAATGCTCGCAGGTAAGAGGGTCCTCGCATCCCCTCCTATGCAGCCCCAACTACTGGCATCTAGATGTGTTCATCTACGCTCACGTACCCTCGCTCCGCAACTTAAATCTCTACCGCAGCCCACACGCCTTCCATCAAGGCCATGTGCTGCCTCCCGACTAACCTACGCGACCACTGCAATCACATTCTCCCGACACAAAACCACAGCCGCTACCACTCACCAGCTGACTTCTGTGCAAGGCTCCCGCCCCTTATCCATCCTAACAACCAGCACTGTCACTATGGCAACAAACACTATGGCCACCACCAAGGGACCTGACCCCCCCCTAAGGGCGAACCTACGGTTCTCACAACCTTAATGCCTGTTACCCCCAAAAATAGGACCCCCACTTTTGCAAATTCTTCTACCATAACCATGCAATGTATTGATGTACCTATCACTGTTACTATGCCTATGATCCCTGAAAATGAGACTCCCACTATTGCCAATTCTTCTACCATAACCATGCAATGTATTGATGTACCTGTCACTGTTAGTATGCCTATGACCCCTGAAAATGAGATCCCCACTATTGCCAATTCTTCTACCATAACCATGCAATGTATTGACGCACCTGTGACTATTACTATGCCTATGACCCCTGAAAATGAGACCCTCACTATTGCCAATTCTTCTACCAAAACCATGCAAAGTATTGATGCACCTTCCACTGTTACTATGCCTGTGATCCCCGAAACCTTTGCTCCCTTACCAGAATCTAACCCCCCACTCCTCCCATTCCCCCTCACCTCAAATGTGCCTTGATCAACGACCGGTCTGTCAATGCCCATGCATTGAACATCCATTACCTCATCACCACCAACGACCTAGACCTCTTCCTGATCACTGACACATGGTTGCACGAAGCCTCAGTGCCTACACTCTCCCTTGCCCTCCCACCAGGCTATGCCGTCATTCAGCAAGATCGCCCTACCAAAGGTGGAGGAGTAGCAATCATAGACCATCAGAAAAAATGACAAAACTACCAATGACAACTGCGACTACCTCCAACTCAAACTCACCATCTCCCACCACTGCACCATCACGCTCCATCTTATCTATCGGCCACCCGGCCCCATAGGGGATTTCCAATCCGCCATTACCCACTTCTTGACTGACAATCTAAAGAAGTTAACCAAAGCTATCCTCCTCGGGGATACCAACCTTGGACTAAATGACCCCAAAGACCTTGCCTCTAAATCATTCAACTCAGCCCTTGAAACTCTGGGCTTCACTAACACCGTCATAGATCCCACCCACTCCTTAGGGAGGACACTTGATTGGATTGCATAGCACAACTGCCCAATCACAATCACAAGCAACTCCACCCACCCCGTGGTCGGACCACCACATCATAACCTTTGACATCCCAACCACCACTCCCCCACCCCACCCTCCTCAACCCCTGCCACCTGCCCTCACCAGAAGCGCCCGCCTTCTCACCAAAGAAAGACTCTTACCATTCCTTCAGGGACCTGCCTTCAGACCTCCCTTCTCCAATGACCCAGAAACCCTGGCACAAAACTATAACAATGATATATCGGCAGCAATCAACTCCATTGCTCCACTCAAACCTCGGAAATCCAAACCCACGAGCCACACCAACTCCTGGTTCACCCCAGACCTCCTCAAACTCCAGACAGACAAACGCTCTGCCCTTGCACACTGGCAAACTTCCCAAGATGACAAAGACAAACTTGACTTAAAAAACCGCTCCAAGGAGTATAAAAAAGCCATCATCCAAGCCAAAGCCAAATCATTCGAAGCCAGAATTACAGAAGCAAATTCCAACACAAAGGAAATGTTTACCATTTTCAGGGAACTTGAAATCCCTACCACCGCACCCCAAAACTTCACTAAAGATAAGGCCTGGTGTAAAGGCATTCAAACAGCCATGCGCAACAAACTGGACCTGCTTCAAGCCAAAATTATGAACTCCAGACTCACTCTCCCTAGCCCCCCCTCTCCCACCTGCCCTCACACCTCAGATGCCTCCCCCACCTTCTCCTTCAAAACCATCCAGGAGAAAGACATCATTAACTTAATGAAAGGCATCAAACCCTCCAACTGCAAAGGAGACCCCTGCCCCACCACCATCATCAAAGACTGCGCTGAGCCCCTCGCCCCATTTCTCACAGCCGTTGTCAATGCCTCCTTCACCTCAGGGAAAGTACCCTCATCCCTCAAGGAAGTGTGGGTGAGGCCTCTCATCAAAAAAACCACACTCGACCCCACCTCACCCAACAACTATAGGCCCATCACCACTGTCCCCTTCCTCCTGAAAATTCTAGAAAAAGCAGCCTACCTGTAAGTCCAAAAATTTCTCGAAGAGAACAAACTCCTAGGTGTGAGACAATCCGGTTTCCGCCCCAAACACGGAACCGAGACCACCCTACTTGACCTTAAAAACCAAATGGATGAAGTAAGAGACCTAGGCAAACCCGTACTGCTCCTTCTCCTTGATCTCTCTGCCGCGTTCGACCTTGTCAATCAAGACGTCCTATGCCACCACCTGACCACCACTGCAAACTTTTCAGCCCATACTACCGCCTGGATGACCTCCTTCCTACAAGGAAGAACCATGCAGGTTTTCTCTGATCTAGCTACTGCCTCACCCACCATCATGCTATGTGGGGTACCACAAGGCTCATGCCTCTCTCCCACCCTCTACAATATATTCACTTGCCCCCTCTTCCTCATCCTTGACACCATGGGGATCTCCTACACTAATTACGCGGACGACACACAGATCCTCCTCACCCTGACAGGCGATTATGACACTGACTCCAACACCCTTAACATCATCTACAACACCATCCAAACCTGGATGGCAGCTGACAGTCTCTGTCTCAACTCAGACAAAACCAAACTCCTGCTTGTAGGCTCCCCTGACACTCTCAAGAAACTTGACGACCAGTGTAGACACTTCATCATTGACTCCATCAAAGTGTCCCAGTGTCAGAGTCAGTCAAAACCCTAGGCGTCTACCTGTATTCAGGTCTGTCCATGACCAGACAGGTGAATGCCATTGCCTCCTCAGCTGCCTACCATGCCAAACTCCACAACGCAGTCAGAACCTACCTCTCCACCGACACCTGCACTAATATAGCCAGAGCCATCACTTGTTCACGGTTGGACTACTGCAACGTTCTCTTCCTAGGGACCTCCACAAAAAATCTTGAGAAACTGCAAGTTATTCAAAACAATGCCCTACGTGCAGCCCAAGGCATTTCAAAAAGAGATCACATCTCCACTGCCAGAAGAGCCTCCCACTGGCTCCCCATAAAACAGAGGATTATCTTCAAAGCCCTGACCCTCACCCACAAATGCATTCACCTCGCTGCACCAGCTTACCTATAACAAAGGACCCACCTTACCTTGTCCTCAAGACCAACTAGGACCTCCTATGCCAACCTTCTCACCATACCCATGGTAAAAAGAGCAAGAGCAGGTGGTGCCTGCTTCCCCTACCCAGCTGCCCTGCACTGAAATGCCCTCCCCACTGCCCTGCGAGATGAACCCTCACTCACCGCCTTCCTCATAACCTTGAAAACCACCTTATTCGCCTGATCACCACACCCTGTCATGACGTCCATGGATATGTTGACTATGTTCGTTTTATGTATAACATGTACTACATCTCTGCACTCAAATGTTGTAATTTATGCATATTGTAACTAAGTTTGCTGCAAGTAACAGCGCCACAATGCCCCCGGGCTGCCTGTGCGATATATAAATGTAAAAAATAAAATGAATACAATAAAATAAATTGGTGTCCAAACTATAAGGCCCTTCATTTTATGGCCCTCTATTATTGGTTGCCATGTTCCGTGCCATGTCTGGAATATTCGGTTCACTTAGTAGCACGTAAGTTCAGACCCAGGTGCCAGGAGGTGAACTTGACTTTTTCTTCCACCCAATTAGCCCATCATCTCTCATCACCCATGCCGCCTGCCATGCAGATTGTCTTTGAACTTGGACTTCCAAAGTATCATTGTCTTTGGGAATATATGGGTGTACAGGCTTTCACTATCATTGTTCTAGGACTCCATGCTCAACTCTATTTCCATCCTTGGCTCACATGACAGGATACCAGGATTTGGTCCATTTTGCAGCATTTAAATGTCTTAAATGAATAAAACTTGGCACGCTTGATGTTCTTTCTTTGCACCTTAACAAGGGATGATTCAGCTTCACACATTATATGCCTTCGGGAAAAGATAACTGACCTTGGTTTGCTTCAGTTTTGACACCAGGCCAGACAGCCTCGCCATTCGTTTCCATGATCTCATCTTATTCTCACCTTTTCTCTCCATGGGTCCTGGCTTACTAATTTCATGACACTAATGTCCAGTTTCTATTCAAAGGCGACTTTGCCTGCAGTCTATTCACTACATATAGCCAGGTTCTAAGATTACTTAATCTACTTGCGTTACAGCATCTGTACAGTAATTGAACGGCTTCCATTTTCTGCAGTGCTTCGCACACGTGCAATCTTCTTTTCGCATATAAGTTTCCTCGATTCTTAACTTTAGCATCAGTTTCTGTAAAATCCATTCATTCTCTTCAGGAAGTATGCTCAGGGTGTCATGCTCATCTCTTGTGAGGTCACTGGCTTCTATTTTAGCTCTTTTTTAGATTTCTTCAGGGAGTTTCTCCCACAAATTGTCGTCTCTTCAGTGATACATTTGATAGGGTTTCTCAGAGGATACCTTCTTTCGAATACTCACCTTGGTATGGTCTTTACAGCTGATGTTAAGCATGGCACAATATCAGGCTTCCAACATACAGTTGGTAGGGGAATGGGATTTCTGGCAGAGGCATGTAACTGCTCCTCTAAGTTACCCCCTCTGGTCGGGTGCTCGACCACCTGTTCAATTGTCTCCAGATCTTGATAATTTTTTTTAAAGAAGTACTTCTTTGGAGTCCAGATCTTCATCACCCCCCTCTGGGTGCCAGCTGATTTGACATGCTTATCTACAGTCCAGGTCATGTAGTTGCACAGTCCATTTGGATTACTATAGACCCATAATCGCACATACTTTGTATGATTCTTTGGATACAGTAACTGTGTTCCTTCAGGCGCTACAATGCTGGCCTCTATGTATTTTCTGACATCTTCATAGGTCAATTCCTTGGGTCCAAACCCAATCACGATCTTAATCCCTACAGCTTTCTTTGCCATCTTCTTTCATTGGGTGATCACCATCCTGATTACACAAAATCCAAACATCACATCACCAATATTGCTCCAACAAACTTGAAGATGTTTGCCATCCACTGCGGAATCCATGAGAATATGGAAGCAAACCAACTGTCATCCGTAATATCCTCTGTCTCGCCTTCCATCTTGTTATGCAGGTTTGCTAGCAATGATATGGTCTCTGTCAAGGTCCCATCCTCATCATCTTGAGAAGATATGAACTGTGCAACATGATGGCCTGATTTTGGTACAAACTCCTCCTTCCATCGCTGTGATCATGTCAAGGACACATCTGTCCTCAACTCTTCTTTGATAGCATTGAATCCCATTATGGTGGTGTTGATTGTCTGCAGAAGCTCCCATCTCGTAATCTGCAAACACTTGGGATTTACCATTGTCTGGATCCCAGTCATGAACATAGTTGTTGAAGAAGTCTTGCTGAACAACCTGTGCTCATAAGAAATGGAGTCAAATGCTTATATTGACTTCACTGAGAAGGAATTATCTCTTCTGGTTCGATTGAGAAAATCAAGCGATCTTCTTTTTCTCAAATGGGCATCTACTTTTGGAAATTCTCCAATGCTCAGGTCACTCTGAGGAATCACTACTGCTGGAACATGGATGAGCACCAAGAAGCATGTTCCTCCCTAATCCTTGGGCAGCTTCATGCAGGCCCTAGGCCCACAAGCCCAATATCGATCCATCAGAACAGCTGTCCCTGCTGCCATCCTATAAACGTCAACTGTAGTTTTGCATTCTTTGTTATCTCCCACATGCTTCTTTCCTTCTCTTCGGAAGCACAATGTTGAATTTGCCAATGGGACTACAACCACTGGAACTGATTCCTCTTCTAGCCATGTCAGTAGTTTGGCATGTTAGGGCCATGACTTCAAACATCCATTGTTCACTCTCTGCACCTCTTGCACATATTCTGGCTTTAGTAGATCAGCTGCACAGGACACAGTCTTCCTTCCCATCCCTTCTTGGACTTCACTCATCCATAGACTAAGACTTGAGTTTGTTCCCAACATCCAGCTGATCCAGCTATTTCTGTTATATCAGAGCAATCCATTCTCTTCATATCTTCAATGACTACCTCTGTCTGTCCTGCTGCAAGATACACAAGCATCTTGCTCTCCCATCCAGGTTCCTTTTCCATCTGTGTAGTCTTGATATAATCATCCTGGAATGGAAATTACCATTTTGACCTCCATCGTAAGGTGGCTCAACTTCCCTAAAATTGTCCTCTTGTCATACATGCTGCAAGATGAATGAGGCACCTGGCATTGTGTTCTGGGACTGCTCTGGAGATGAACAGTTGCACTGTATTCATGTCATAGGGGATGAGAGCACAGATGTACCAACTCTCATTAGATGTTTTTCCCCTACTACCCTCATATGCTGATATCACATGTTATTACCCAAGTGTGCGGCATTATATAGATAGGTATTTATCCCCTCATTATCTTCCTCTGCATCTCTCTTGTGTCTTTTAGAAGCCTTGTACCATTCATGAAGTATACCAAAGGAAGTTCCCACAGTAGGAAGAACCATATGGACCTCTACCTCAGTGAAAGTACTAACATGATAGAGACTGTGAAAAATGAGGAACAGAAAGACAAAGAGAGTAATTGTAAAGGCATATATTACGCACAAAAACATGGGCATCCATTTTTTGTGCCATCCGGGTACTTGTTGCACTTGTTCATTTTCTAGAACCGTGCCAGCTTCTACATATCTCATCTTTAATACAATCATCATATTTCCTTATACCTGCAACTGTGAAATGTTCTCAATTATTGTGATGAGAAGCCTTCTAATACATGGGCCATTTTTAGGATCCAGTAAAAAAGTGCAAATATCAATGTCTCTTCTGACAAGAGCAGAATATAGTATTAGTATAAACACAAACACAACAAGCACAAGTCGATTAATATCGCTGTCGGTAAGTACCATATGGTTAACTGCTTTGAACAGGTATGCACCAGGAAATGAATCTGGATACTGATCTCCTTTCCAATTTCTGATCAAGAACCGACGTTTAAGCTTGACTTTGATACTTCAATTGTTGGTTCTAAAGTAAATTTTTAAAGTTTCTGAAATTCTCGGCAAGGCTTTGCACTCCTGCTAAAATATCTATAAGAAGCGTCCTTTTGAATTTCAGTTCAAGATAAATCTATATCAACCACTGGTAGTTGCTTTATTGTCCTTCTTCTTCATCTTCCATCGTGTCGGCACATGCCAAAATTCTTCTTCTTGTCTTGCTTCTGGATCAGCAATGGTGGGAGGGCGGGTCTCACCTTTATTGGCGTTTTGTCCCCTAAGTGAAACCAAGCTCATCTCCCTTGCACCTTTACAGCTGAAGTGGTTATATTCTTATCGCAAAAGGGACCCTTAAAACGTGCCTCAAGCCACTTCCTATTAAATTCTTCAATGAGCACTAGGTCTCCAACATATAACTTAGGTGCCAATAGTGGTGTATTTGGGTTGATTGTTGAATTGTCTTCTTCTGTGTTCTGAGACCGCCCCCCCCTTGCGCTTGACTTGATCTGAAATGAGAGAGATGCTAGAGTTCATACATGTCAAATAATTATGCATTTCATCACCTACTGTTTTAGCTACTGTGCATCACTTTTACTTCTAGATGGAGGAGTGAGGGGCTTTCTCATATGCCACCCTGTCACTAGTTCATGAGGTGCGAGGTTAAGGTCTTGTCCTGGCTGATTCTGAAGGGCATATAAAGCGACGGGTAGGCAATATAGCCATTCCTTTTTTCAAAGTCAATTTCATCTTGGTAATCCTTTCTTTAAGGAGGCCAGTGAGTCGCTCACATATACCATTCATTTGCGGGTGATAAGCAGAAGAAAATGTGTGTTTTATATTCAATAAAAGAACTATTTGTTGAAATAGCTCATTAAAAAAATGTGGCCCCTTGTCGATCTCAGCACTTCACACACACCCATCTCAAGAAGATTTCAGTCACTAAAAACTTCACATAACCCCAAAAACTGTTGCATCTTATTTCACTATATTTGACTTTGAGGTTTTCATAATCGATTCAGCTCTTTCAGGTGTCACTTTTTTTCCTTCATGTGAAATCAGCTGCCCTATATAAAACACCTCTTCTTGACAATATTGTAACTTCTCCTTGGCTGCTAGAATAGTCATCCGCTGAATAGAATCTTGCCTGCACTCATCTACCATGGTGCTAGAAATTAAAATGCCATCAACATGTTGTATCACTGCACTCTTAAGATCAATATTGTATAAATCCATCTGTAGGACTCTGTTAAAGATCAATGAGGACTCACATACCCCTGGGGAAAAGGAGTATGTTTCAGTTGAGTTTGGCATGATGCAAAGGAATTAAACTCTTGTGAGTCTTTGTGCAACGGGATATAGAAAAATGCATTTTTCAAATTGATCACCGTGAAATATCGAGCTTCCACTGGGATACTACACAGTATAATCACCGGGTTAGGAACTAGAGGAAACTCTGGATCTACAATCTGGTTAATTGGTCGCTTATCTTGTATAAATCTCCACGATTCTCCTTTAGATTTTTTGATCGGATACACTGCAGTATTACACAATGATTCTGATGGCACCAGGATCCCTTGTTTCATCAATGCTGAAATGTTCTTAAATATACCTTCATCAGCCTCTCGAGACATAGGGCACTGCTTTGCTCGAGGTAAAATCGCTCATGGCGTAAGCTTTATTTTAATTCCCCTATTCCATTTAATAAACCTACATCATATGGGCCTGTGGTCCAAAGGACGCATGGCACCTACTCCCAATCCTCCTGAAAAAATGCTGGACACTGCCGCATTATCACCATTCGCTGTGGGACTTCCCTCTTTTTCATCCTTATCCAGTATGTGATGCTCATAAAGAACACAACTTCCTCATCTTTTTGGTCTTGCCTGAACATGTCGTCATCAGTTATGTCTGTCAATCTGTACCCTTCCTCGAGAGCCATTACTGTCCTCCATGGTCTACCCTCATCATCTACTCCTACGAGCATTGCCTTTTCCCTTCATACTATGGCTGCTTCTAATTCTATAGAGATAGTCTGTCCCCTGTCTTCTTCAATAGGTATTCAGGGTCTAAGCAAAAGCTCATCAGGTATCCTCACAATTTTTCCCACCAAGCCAGGTAGCCATGTCAGTAGAATGCTCACTCCATATAGAAAAATCTCTGGATCTACTGGAATGCCTTGCAGAGCCACTTACCCTGTGAATGCCAGTATAAATTTGCCCATGTCTAAATAGTGTATACCTGGAGTGAAACACACTATTCATTGATCTGTGAATGAAGTTGTCAAGTTAGGTTTTGTCAGTAAATCTCTTCCCAAAATGTTAACCGGTGTCTGTCGTTTATATAACAAACGAACAGACATGTCACTCTCTCCTATTCATTAGTAAAAGGAACTTGACTCGTAGCTCCAGAGTACCCTTGAGCATTCATGGCAATTCCTTTCACTGGATATTTTTCCTCTTGTATACATGAATGAGTAGCTCCAGTGTCAACAAGAAAAGAATTTGCCTCCTATTGTCACATCGACCCTTGGTTTCTCTTGGGGGTCTGGTGTTACAGATATTACTGAAAACATAAAATCACCCCGTGAGCTGTTCTATTGTGGGTACAGGCTCATCCCTATCCCTGTGAAAGGATTCCCTCCTACCACAGTGACACATTGTGTCCTGGGTGTTAGCACATGTCCTGTATTTGCATACTGCTGTTTCTGCATAGGGGCTGTTTGTGACTGCCCTTGTGGTGGATACATTTGCACTTGCTCTTGTTGCTGTACCTGCTGTACTCACGGTGCTTGTGTCTGATAAACTGTGTGATCTTGGCAAACCCTTCTCTAGTTTGTGTACGACATGGTGGAGGATAAGCTGTCCCCCCTCTTGAAAATTGGCCATTTTATACATTCCCTTGGCTTCTACATATGCGTGCAATATGCCTGTCATCCCACAACTGCAACATACTTTGGGTGCCTGTCTGACAAGTCCCCCTTGGATATATCCTCCCTGGGTACTCTGTTTCTCATTCTGTGTATTCTGAAACCCACCTTGATTATTTTGTAATCCACCTCCTCTTCCTCTAAAGCCCATACCTCTGCCTCGAGGCATGAACCCATATCCATCTTGATCCATCAGGCGTTGATTACTAGCCTGCGATGCACCCATTGCTTCCTGCTTTCCCAATCCTTCTCCACTTGTCAATACCACCCCTTCTATGACAAATCTTGACAAATTGATGAGGAACTAACTTCGCTTCCTCATTTTTCCTAGTCTCATCTTTCTTTTTCCCTTCTAACAACCGACAATGGTGTACTATTGTCAGCTGTATCTCAGCCCAAGGCTTCGCTTCCATCCCCACTTATTTCTTCATCTGTCTCTTTACTGGCTCAGGCAACCCCTGGCATAAAATGTGGTAAAATAATGCCACTGTTTTTTCCCACGGCTCGCGAGTTTGAAGTTGCCATATTTCCTGAATATCCTGAATGTAAGCAATAGGGTCTTCAGCCTCCTTCATCTTACGTGTCATAATTGCACCCATGTCTGCTATATCGGGGTACTGTACCCTAAGAGCCCTCCACACGTCTGCTCTACAATTATTAAATGGCGCTCTGTCATGTGCTGTGTTTTGTGATATCCTGCTCTCCTCCATATGTCATCAGCCCTTTCCCCAAGAATAGCTGCCAGGAGACCTTGTATGTCGTGTTTCCTCCTGTCCTTTTTTCTAATTCATATATCAAGTCAAACTCGGGAGCTTACACCTTAAATTATCCTTGGCCATCTGCGGCCATAGGATATACTGTGGTCATGCTCCCTCTTTTTCCAGTAAGGGAAACTGCGTAAACCCCAACCCAGAGTTGGCTCCCAGCATTAGTCTATCCATGGCGGCGACAATCGTCCCTGTCTGTCTCCTTGTCGGTAGCAACCTTAATCTGCTCACATATGGGGTGATTCTCCCTTCTCACTATACGATCATCCTCTGGGTGCTCTCTATATGCTATGGGATCGGAAGTCCTATTCTTAGGTTGTTCCAGAAATGACCATCTTACTTCTTAATCCATTTGCAGAATCCTTCAGGGGCGCACGCGCTCCCTACTCCTACCTTGAGGGTAGTTTCTCTTTCCTCATCTGACATGTCTAGTCCTCAACTAGTGTGACTATTGTCCCCTTCACCTTCACCTTTTTCTAGGTTCAGTCTGCTTAAGTACAATGCTCTACGTTCATGACTGAATGGAATTTCTTATTTGCTTAGTAATCGAAATGCTAGGAATTGATCTCTTTTCCCTTGAATTCCATACTTGCTACCTTCCTTTAATTCTTTATTGGCCTTATCGATCTTTTCTTCTTCCAATACTAATCTAGATGCCGTTCACATTGCTTCCTTCATCAGAGAAATCTCTTCTATTCTGTCCCATCGTATTTCTGGGCTTGGCCCTAGTGGTTCCTTACGAATGAGACTGTTATCAGAACCCTGCTGTCTTCTTCTTTGTCCTATTTCTTCATCTAGTTCTGTTCGCTTTCTCTCATCTCTTTGAACTCCGGGACCTGAGCCCTTTAGGATGAGGTAGCAATACTTTGAGATGGATGGGGATACAGACGTACTCATACATCAATAATCAAACCGACTCAGGAAGTTGGAAAAACTTGGTTCTGTTTTATTAGCAAATATCTAAAACAGGGAGTTACAACGGACATCAACGGACGTCACACAGTATGATCTCAATGCAGTTCATAAAAAACATCATTCTTATTTTAAAAATTAATCATCATTGACATCATACTACGTGGCAAACTAAGAAAACCTACTTGGGCATGTAATAGCCTTAACGGGAACATCTATGTATATGTTCCATACTGATGGAGGTTGCGATTGGGTATATAAAATCAGGTGAACAACTAAGCCCATCCCAAGAGCAAGTAATCTTCTGTTTCATACTAACATTCAACACTGTTTTGGTTAAACATACTATAGGGCTCTTTGATAAGTGGCACTCTATAATTGATTGGCACACTTGTACCCTTTGGGAATATTCCACTTGCTAGCAGCACGCAAGCTGGTTACCCCAGGTGCTGGGAGGGTCGGCTTGGTCATGCCTCCCCTCCCAATTAGCCCAACATCTATCATCACTCCTGCGGTCTGCCATTCAATGAAGGCTTTGTACTCAGCCTTTTAGAAGCTCACTCTGCCTTAGAATAAAAGGGAGTGTGGCATGGTCTTATCTTCTGGTTTTGTTACAGCTCGACCCAAAGTCTATTTTGATGTGACCATGTGACTGGAGACCACGTTTTCGAACTCTTAATTGCATATATATTAATGATGAACTCTTGACTCCTTTAGTGTTTTTCCATTCCACCTCAAACAGAGGTTTGTTTCTTTCTCAAGTTCATGTAGCTTATTGACAGACAACCAGGCTCACGGTGGCCTTGACTCTTAGTACTGGGCCAGTCAGCCTCTCTTGAATTCTCTTTCGCCATGAGCTATTTTCCAACTGTGCCACACTCAAGCCCTTTCCATTTTTGGGGTTCAAGTCTTGCTAAAGTGCATTGTGAAACTTTCAGATTCTATACTTTCTTATGTATAAACATTGGTGCATCACTGCAATCTATTCACTACGTATCCAGCCTCAGGATTATTTCGTCTACTTGCGTTATAGCATCTGTACAAGTGTAAAATGACTGCATTTTCTTCAGTGTTTCCTGGCACAAGCATCTTCATTTCGATTCCGAAATATAACTTATCTTCAACACATCCTCTTCAGATCTTATAGAATGCTTATGTTCCTTCTTCATTTTGTCTTTTCTAGGTGCATCAGTTCCATTTTGCATGATGTCACTAGTTCTCTTCTTATTCATTTTCATACTTCTTCCGGGACTTTGTCCAGAAGACCATTGTTTCTTTGTGAATGTATGTAAGATTTTCTCAATGGATATCTTTTCTCAAGCATTCTTTGTGTGTATAGGCATCCTCACTGGTACTGCATGTGTCGCAATTTCCGGTTCCCAACATATAGGCAACATGGGGGCGAAGCTTCTGGTAAGGGCATTTGGCTCTTCCATTATACTCCCCCTCTGAGCGATTCATTGATTACTCTCTCAGCAATCTTCAGATCAAGACATTGTTGTCTGAAGAAGTGCTTCTTTGAAGTCCATATCTTTAAGACTCCTTTCAGGCATCCTGCTGATTGTACATGCTTGTCGATACTCCAGGTCATAAGACTGCATTGTGCATTTGGACTGCAGTAAATCCATCTTCCCACATAGTTCTTTTGGTTCTTCCGATACAGGAACTTTGTTCCCTCAGGTGCATGAATACTGGCCTTTACATAAACTCTGATTTCTTCATCTGTCAGCTCTTTAGTTTTGAATCCTGAATCGTCATCAATCACAATCTTCATTCCTACTGCTTTCTTCGCAGTTTTCTTGCATTGTGTGATTATTATCCTGATCACACAGAACCCAAACATGATCATCCCCAAGAGGGCTCCCAAGAACTTGAAAATGTTTGCCTTCCATTGTGGAACCCATGAGAAAATTGATGCAAACCAACTTTCATCAGCAATGTCTTCCACTTCATCTTCCATCTTAATGTGTAGGTTTGTCAGCATCGTTATGGCCTCTATCAAGGTTACATTCTCGTCGTCATCAGAAGGTATGAATGCTCAACATGATTCTCCGATTTTGGCACAAACACCTCCATCCACAGTTGTAATCATATCCAAGACATATCTGTCCTTAAGAGTCATCAGGCGTATGGCTCTTAGCTCCTCCTTGATAGCATTGAATCCCTTTATGGTGGTGTTGATCTTCTGCAGAAGCTCCCATCTGGTTATCTGCTACAACTAGACATTTGCCATCGTCTGGATCCCAGACACAAAGATTGTTGTGAATATCACTGAAGTCTACCTGAAAAACCTGTGTTCACACTGAATGTCATTAAAAGCCTTTATTGATTTGGCTGAGAAATAGTTTTCTCTTTTCCTTCGATCAAGGAGTTCAAAAGATCTCTTCTTCCTCAAGTGAGCATCTGCTTTTGGAAACTCGCCAATGTTCAGGTCACTCTTCAGGATCACCAAAGCTGGAACATGAACAATCACGATACAACACAGTTATCCGCAATTTCGGGGTAGCTTCGTGCATGCTCTGGATCCACAAGCCCACTAGTGATCCATTATCACCACTGTCCCATCCTTCATTCCTAGCACATTGTGCTCCCGGACCCCCAACCTGCCCATAGAGTCTGGGTTTGCCCAGAAACACTTTAAGACAAGATAGCAGCACCTTTGTGATGGATGGGGGTGCAGATTAATACTCCAACACCAAATCAATAATAACAACTCAACGGTTTGGCAAAGGGAGTCTGTTTAATGACAAATACAAAAAAAGGTATCTCATGAATATCACCGGATGCGTGATCTTCTCTGTCGCTTCGCAACTCCAACGAACTTCATAAAAAACATAACATTTATACTGAAAACTCATCATCATTGACGTGTAACACTTAAAAGTTGGCATGCACTTCGATTGGTTCAGGAAAGGTAACTTTAATATAGGTACTATGGGCCTCATTACGAGTTCGGCGGTAACCGAGGCGTAAAAACCGCCTGGTTACCGCCGGACTCGTATTACCATTCCGCCTCCGTGACTCCCAGAATTACCGGTCATTACAACCCCGGTGTCCCGGGAATTCCGCAGGCGGAATGGTTTTAATCCCCATTCCCATTGAGTTCCATAGGACTCAATGGGGATGGGGATCATGGAAACACCGGCACCATCTTGTGATGGTGCGGTGTTTCCTCGTCTGCCTGCAGGCGGGCGGTGTTAAACCCGCCAGGTCAGACCTGGTGGGTTTGATGCCTCCACCTGCAGGAGTTGTGATCGCCCGGCATGGAAACAATGGTGGCAGCGGGTTTACCGCCACCGTTGTTTCCATACCGGGTGAGTTATAATGAGGCCATATATCTGTATATGGTAACGGAGTAAGTGGATTGGGTAAACACTGTCAGGTGGGGCATCTAAGCCCTTCCTTCAAAATGGCTACTGTAGATGTCACTAAAAGTACAACGTCCTATTGGTTCTACTAGTTATAGGACCCTAGATTACTTGGTTCATTGTGATTGGGTTGGCATCAACCCCACTCATACTTTTTCACTTTGCTTAGCAGCACGCAGAATGGTCGGCCAGGTGCAGGGCGCCCTTTAGAACCCCCGTCTTCCTCCAATTACTGTTACAATCAATCATCACTTTAGTGGCCATGTGTCAATTATTTCATTGTAGTTGACTTTGAGACTGCATCTCCTGTCTGGAAAAGTTTTGATATCTTTGCCTGGCCTGTTGCCATGCGTAGGTGTGAAGGTCCCACTTCTCCTTGCTAGGCTGGTCACGTGATTCAGACACCGTGAATTTGCCTCTTCTTTATTTAATTTGTGTATTTGATTTTAGTTTCACAAACCACCTGCCTTCAGCTCCTTATCTTGACCTTTCAGAGAAGGTTATTCTGTTCTTCGCTTCAATTAATTGTATCTACTGTTCTTCTATTCTACTGATACGACCTTGGTTTTCCTGGCACGATTTGACTCTGCTAAGTTTAGTTTCTGCCGCTTATTCTTGATTTTGCACAATATGAAACTCTTCTCGTTTGGCCTCTATTAACCCTTGGGTTGATTCTGCTTCTTGTGCAAAGTGGATGTATGCTTATGTAACGTGCTTCGTTTGAGGTAGATATGTATAGATGGCGCTTGCCGCACTATCTTTATGCTAAGTATTGCAAGCCGCATGATTTTCTTAGCTATCTTGCCGTTCAAAGCATATGTACATACGTAAACTGGTTGAATATCTTCATCATGCCCAAGGCTTATGTTTCTTACATTTGACATCGTCCTTTCACTTTATGTTCATGATATCCTGGCCCATAGCAATCCGTCTCTTTATGTTATTCTCTGGTCGGCATTTCCTCTATATATGAGTCAGTCTGGGTTCTTGTGATGTCACCATTCATCTTCCATTAAGACCTTTTTGGTTTCTTCAGAGACTGTACTTAGACGATCTTCATTTAGTTTCATTTGCTGATATGGCTTTCTCAATGGGTACCTTACTGTCCATGGTTTCCTTGGTATCGGTACTTCAAGAGGCATTGTTCTTCTGATAGGTACTGGATGGAGTCCCTCTGCGGCTCTCTGTTGGTTTATCTACTCATCATACATCACATAGTTTGCCGTGAACGTTCCTTGTACTTCAAAATAGATGGTTGGGGTGTGGGCTACCTTTGGGACCTCCTCTACAACATCGAAAATTCGTCCGCACGGTTGATTCTCTCCAACTTTTCTCATGCCATTGTTTCTGAAGCACAGCTCTGCACTAGCCAAAGGCACTATCTGCAACGGGCCACTTTCGACCTCGACCTTCAACTTTGACCCACGTCATAAGCTTTGCAAGCCTCAGCCAGAGATGTTTGCATCAATTTTCCACTTGTTCGATAACTGCCTTATGATGATCAGTTACTGACACAGCTCTGCAGATGACTATTCCTTCTTCCCAGTCATCTGGAGAAAGTACTGTTCCCTATATTTGCATTTGGACTCTTTCTTTGTAGCTTCAAACTTCTTCATCAGTTTTTCCTTGGTAGTTAAGCTTCCTGTTTATTTGCCATCTGATTCCAGCTCCCTTCGTGGCAGGCTGCTCATATCATATCACATGATTTCTGGTGTGTGCTCTTTCTCAAATCTTGGATATAATCATCTTCATCTGGGGCTGACCGTTCTGTTACCCATACCAAGGATGCCGTTTGACCCTATAACTAACCTCTTGTATGACAGAGTGCATGGTGAGTCAGGCAATGAGCTATTTGGGCATCTATCTCAATAGCTATGAATATGTTAGACTTACCCATAGCATAAGGCTAGAGAGCACATACATAGCAATCCTCCTTAGAAGTTATTTTCCTACTTCTTTCATGTGCTGATACCACGTTATTCCCCAAATTTTCTGAACTGTCTAAATAATCATTTAGTTCATAATCATCCTCCCTTGAACTTCTCTTAGGTTTCTTTCTTGCCAGATGAGCTCGTATAAGCAACTCATGAAATACATCAGTATACATTCTTCCTACTGGAGGAATCATAGGGACACTTGTCAGAGAAATCGGTGCCTTTATATGGGCTACTGGTGTAGGAACGATTAAATATGGCTTGGGCATTCTTACAGTGTCTAGTTCTGCAAAGGTGACTGAAGTGGGAAGGATTAACGGGACTCCTTCCCTTTTGGGACCATTAAAGTAAACAGTGTGATCAATAGAAACAGAAAAATTATAATGGATGCTGAACAGGCATAAACTATGCATCAATACATTAGGCTCCACCATCGGTGTCTCTCCACACGTTGTTCACTCTGTTCACTTTCTGGAATTGCACTATGTTCAATAGACCACATTTTTGTCTGTAACTTTTAAAGAAGGAAAAACTCTTTTTAATCAGGCAAATTTGTTAAATGCTCAGGTAGCTGCATGAGTTGTTCAATAATTTACACAAGTAACTGAGTGATTGCAGGACGATTTATAGGATCTCATATAAACACATAAGTGTTGGTGTTGCGCCAGACAAGATAAGGATGAACATGAAGTAAATAATAACAAGTAGTTTGTGGGCATCGTCATTAGACGGGACCTTTCGCGCGTCCAAAGAGAAACTCTCTTCCAGTCGTTGAAAAGGAAGTCAAGATCGGTCATCATTCATTTATTTCAGCCCTCCAAAGTCCAATGTCAACACGCTGCTGTGGCTCAAGAACAGTAACTTTCTCAATTCCTGCTATAATAGCCATAAGGGGTGTTTCAAAGGAGCCACAGTCCAAATGTACACTTTTGTCTATCTACTGGATAGTCTTTGCGTCCTTCTTCCTCGTCATCGATCAAATCTGCACATGATGAACCTCTTCTTCTTGACTTGCTTCCGAATTGGTTGGGGGTATGTTGGCCTCTCCAGCATAGACTTTCACATCTCCTAAATGTATCCAAGCTGGCCTCCCTTGGACTTTAACTGTTGAGGGGGTAAAATCTTCTGCAACGAAAGGGCCACTAAATCTGGGTTTGTGCAACTTCCTTCTGAAGTTCCATACTAGAACTGTGTCTTTGTCAAATAATTTAGGAACACATGGCTTTTTAAGTCTGGTTGCTGTATTGTCTTCATCTGTGTTCTGAGACCAGCACCCCTTCTGCTTGAGATGATCTGAAATGACAGAGGTACTAGTGGTCAGACACGTTAAGTACTCACGTAGCTCATTTCCTAACAATTCTGCAGTTGTCTGGGCATCACTCCTAGTCCTCGATGGAGGAGTCAGAGGCGTTCTCATTCGACTCCCTGTAACTAGTTTGTAGGGTGTGAGTTGGTGGTCAGAGCCAGGCTGATTTCTCAATGCATATAATGCAAGGGGCATACAATGCAGCAACCCCTTCTCCAGTATCAATTTTAGTTTAGCTATTCTTTCCTTGAGAAGACTGTTGAGTCTCTCACATATCCTGCACGCTTGCAGGTGATACGCAGAAGAAAACGTATGTTTAAAGGTAAGCAATAAGATACTCTGTTCGAATACCTCATTCACAAAATGAGGTCCATTGTCTGATATCAGCACCTCACATACTTCCCATCTAGGAAATACTTCTTGAACTTAATACTTTGCAGCACAAGTGGCATCAGGATGTGTGCATGGACGAGCCTCAATCCATCTCGAAAAGGGGCACACTACCACTATCATATAACTATATCCATTACAAATCTGCAGCACCTGTCTTCTCACTTGCGCAAATCGTTTACTACACTTAAATTAAAACAACTTCGAATTCCAAATTCCACAATTTATCACTTTTCAAAACTTCACACATCAAATAATAATCCAAATAGTAACACAGTACACAATAAAAACACATGTGATAACCTTCCCTTTTCCCCTTATTCATTTATAGTAAGGGGTATTCTTCCTAAGCCTCCAATAATATTACCATGTACGCAGTTTAAGAAGTAACATTCCACGGTCCTGACCGTGTGTATCCTCTCTCTTAACATTCCGTCTGGAATCTTCTTCTATCTCCTTTGAACTAGGATTACCTAGGTATTTCTTTATCCATACAAAATTCCCATTACCCAACATATTTTAATAAAATATCACAAACCCGCCCCTTTATATTGCCATTTCCCTTAGCCTACTTACATCCTGTAGAGGAGCAGCCAACTGCCCCTGCAGGAAGTCCCACCCCCTTACTACCTGTATGCTGGCAGCCTGAAATTGTGCCATGCTATACACCAGCAGTTATGGATATTCCGCGTTGAATCTTCAAGTAAAGGTATCCACTAAGAAAACCCTATCAGATGTATTCCCGAAGAGATAACAATCTCTTGGAGGAGATCCTTGAAGGAATATGAAAAAGAGAGAAAGAGATGTTGGTGACGTCACAAGAAAAGAGTGTGATGCACTGAGTAGACTGGTTGAAGAAGAAAATATATGGACCTTATAGAAACTGATGACGAAGCAAAGAATCGAGTAAATTTCATGTGCGAAACCAAGATTGCACGTATGAAGAGCACTGTAGAAAATACAAATCGTTCAATAACTGTACAGATGCAGCAACGCAAGTAGATCAAGTCATCTTAAAAGCTAGCTATACGTAGTGAATAGACTGCAGGTGGAGCCACCAATACATAGAAGCTGGACATTAGTGTCACAATTTTAGTAAGTTCAAACCATGAAGAGAAGGGCTGAAAGCTGTTTCAAATCAGAGAATTAGCTGGGAGCATGGAGGAACACAGAAGGGCTGTCTGGCCTGGTGTCAAAACTGAAAGCAGCCAAGACTGGTTATCTATTCTTGAAGGTAGAGAACATGAGAAGCTGAATCATCGCTTGTTAAGGTGCAAAGACAGAACACCATGAGTGCCAACTTTTATTATTTCAAGACAATTAAATGCTGTGAAATGTGCCGAATTGCGGTCTCCTGTCACGAGAGCCGAGGATGAAAATAGAGTTGGGCACACAGCTCCAGAACTATGACAAGCATGTGCTCACACTCCCTTATAGTCCCACAGAAGAGAATATTTTGCAAGGCCAAGTTCAAAGACAATCTTCATGGCAGAAGGCATGGGTTATGAGAGATGTTGAGCTAATTGGGTGGGGAGGTACAGTCCAGTCTACCCCCTCAAACCTGGGGTATGAGCTTATGTGCTGCTAAGTGAACCGAATGTTCCAGAAAGGCACGAGTGTGCCAACCAATTGCAGAGGGCCATATAACGACGTGCCTTATAGTTTGAAAACCAGTGATGTAACTTTTGAAGATGACTTGCACTATGGGTGAGCATGAGATTTCCACCTGATTGTAGAGACCCAATCACAAGCTGACCCCTTATGGAGAGTATGCTTAGATGTTCTGCTTGAACCAACCACAACCTCCGGTAGGTTTTCCTTATTTGCCATGTAGTATGGTGTCACGTATGATGGGTTTTTACTATAAAAGTGTTGTTTTTTATGAAATATTTTGAGAGAATGCTGTGCAGCAAAACAGTAAAAGGACTTTGCCATCTTCCTGAGTTGGTTTGATGATTTGGTGTAAAGAATTACTCTGCTTCCCATCCAACTCCATGACACGCTACCTAAGTTCAAGACCCATTGATCAGTTACCTGCAGAGCTTCGTACGATCGGACATCCTCCACCATTCAGCCGGAAGATCGCTGGGTTTTCTGTGGAGAGCGGCTGAATAGAAATCTTGCAAGAAAAACTGAGACGTTGGGCAGGGTTCCTCTTTGATGAAATCCCTACCTGTTTCCACGGGCACTCTGCGGACAGAAGACGAAAGTGGTTGGTTGGAGTAGGAGATGATACCAAAGGCCTTCAGTCAAATAACAGCCGAATGGTGAGTAGGCTGAGGAGAATGGCAAATTAAGGGGACAGGGTTGTGGTAATTTAAAATTCACAGGAAATAGTATGTGGCGATAGAGATAGAAGCACCCAGAAGCCTGACCCAAGGGATTTAGAAGAAGTTGTCTCACACTCCAGTAGGAGTCATTAGGCTATGTGTGAACAGGTTCACATAAGGAGACAACTTAAATCCTGTGACAGGATATTTGAATAGGGGGAAGGAGAAAAAGGGTGATCACAGAGTATCTTTAGTAAATGTGTAAAGTCGACTAATCTGTCTGTGTTATGTGTTGAATTACGGTGTTGAAGAAGTTAAAAAAGTTGTGAAGGAATTGAAACAAAGTTTAGGAGCTAAAAAGACTATCTAAGAAAATGGTTGCTGCCAATCCAGAGATAGACAGAGATCATTGGAAAGTTATCGGCTTGAGCGGCGATTGTTGGAGCGTGCTCATATTTGTTGTTTTAAGAATATTGAAAAGTGGCAAAAATATTTTACAAACCCTGGTAAATATTGACAGTCAATTGAGACTCGTCACAATGGGAGACTCTCCTCTGATGCATTTATGTAAGACATTGCCAAAGCACATGCCTAAGCTCAAACAGTATAGTGCGGAATGGGTGAAAGGCACAGCAGATAGGATTTGCATGCCATGGCCACAAGGGAGATCACTGTCAAAAGCTGTGTTGCAACACAGGACCACATACTTGCACGCTGCGTACACAGTGAAGAAATTGAAGAAAAGATTAGCGATTCTGGAATACTGGAAGTTGTACCAGGAAGAAAGGGAAGATCTGCGACCTGAGGAGTGGGTTCTTTATCAGTGTAAGGAAGAAGGTGTTGATCCCTCAGCTCCCCTTATCTCACCTGAAGTAAAAGGTGCTAGTGTGGAATAAGTAGGGTTGTACCACCTAAAGGAACTGAAAGCGCGACGGGATATAGTAATCCGATATATGAACCGCTCGCCTATAGCAGTGACGATAGTCTACAGGAGAGTGAGAGAAAAGAGGAGATCTTTAAGATCATACAAAATAAAGAAGACAAGAGTGAGGGATCAAACACATCGACAGAATAAGAAAGAGGGATTAAGAGATGGAAGTGGGAAAAGGACAAAGCTGACAAGGTAACGCTCGTGCAGAACGAATGGATGGTAGGACAGATATTACTCAAGCTAGATGGGAAAAGCCTTGAGGAAGTAAGTCAAAGAGAAGATAAGGACGAACAGGATACAAAAGACAGAATGGGAAAAGAGGTTGAAGAAAGATGAGCATAAAAGAAAGAGCAAGGAGCGATGAAAACAGATGTATCAGCAGAAGCAAGAGAAAAAAACAGGAGCTTGGCTTAGGAGCAAAGAAAGCACGACAATAGGCAGATAGCAATAGAAGATAGGGATAGAAAGGAAAGGAAGAGGAGGAAGTGCAGACATTACAGAACAATAGGATTTATAGACTAAGAGAAGAGGAAGAAAAGAGACCAGAAGTGGGAGAGAAGAGAGGGAAAATACCCAATGTCAGGAATTGCCATGAATGCTCAAGGGTTCTCTGGAGCTATGAGTCAAGTTCCTTTTCTGTAGGAGAATGTGACATGGCTGTTCCATTGCTGTATTCACAACAAACACCAGTTAACATTTGAGGAAGAGACTTGATGACAAAACTTATCATGACAATTTAATTTACTGATGAGGGAATAGTGTGTTCCACTCCTGGAATACACTACTTAAATGTGGGCGAATTCATACCGGCGTTCATAAGGCAAAATGCTCTGCAAGGCGTTTGAGTAGAGACAGAGGTTTTTATTTATGGGGTGAGCATTCCACTAACATGGCTACCTGGTTTAGTGGGGAAAACTGTGAGGATATCTGATGAATTCTTGTTCAGACCACAGACACCTATGGACAAAGAGGGGGGACAGACTATCCCTCTAGAGATAGAAGCAGCTATAGTACGAAGGGAAATGGTGATGCTCGAAGGAACAGATGATGAGGGTAGGCCATGGAGGACAGTAATAGCTCTCAAAGAAGTGCAGAGGTTGACTGACATCACTGATGATGATATGTTTAGAGAAGACCCAACAGACAATAAAGTATTGTACTTTATGAGCATTACATACAGGATAAGAATAGAGAAGAGGGAAATCCCACCACAAATGGCAATAATGTGGCAGCGTCCAGCATTTTTTAAGAGGATTTAAAGAAGGTGCCCAGCATCCTATGAGATACAAGCCCTTATGATGTAGGATCATTAAAGGGAATAGGGGAAGTAAAGATAAAGCTGAAGCCAGGGGCAACTTTACCTCGAGCAAGGCAGTACTCCATGTCTCGAGAGGCTGATGAGGGTATATTTAAAACCATTTCAGCACTGATGAAAAAAGGTATTCGGGTGCCATCAGAATCATTGTGTAATACTGTGGAGTATTCTATCAAAAAATCGAAGGGAGGGTCATGGAGATTCATACACGATATGAGACCCATTAACCAGATTGTAGATGCAGAATTTCATCTAGTTCCTAACCCAGTAATAATACTATGCAGTATCGTAGTAGAAGCACAATATTTCACAGTGATTGATTTGAAAAATGCCTTTTTCTCAATCCCGTTGCACAAGGACTCACAAGACTTGACTTAATTTATGTTTCACCAAACTTGACTGAAACACACTCGGCTGCCTCAAGGTTACTGTGAATCTCCATCAATCTTTAACAGGATCCTCCAGATGGACCTAGGCAATGTTGATTTCAAAACTGCGGTAATACAATACGTAGATGAAATTTGTATTTGTAGCACTCAGAAGATAAGTGCAGGCAGGACTCGATTCAGTTGATGATTATCTTAGCAAACAAAGGAGGTGTTATACATAGGACAGTTAATTTCGCATGAGGAAAAAAGGTGACACCGGAAAGAGCTGAGGCGATTATGAAAACTGTAAAGCCACACACAGTAAAACAGATGCAACAATTTTGGGTACTATGCAATTATGTTAGAACCTGGGTGTTTGACTACAGTTCATGCACAAGACCACTTTTGCAGGCTTTAAAGAAAGCACAGGTGAATGAGATTGAAATAGAATGGCCTGAGAATATGAAGGAAGGGTTTGAGGAATTGAAGAAAGCTATTTGTACAGCCCCTGTTTTAGGAATTCCCAATTATGCTAAGGAATGTTATTTGTTTTTGCACACAAATGGGAGAGTCATGACAGCAGTGCTTACACAAGGGACTACATAGGGGTACAAGGCTCTAGCATATTATAGTGGGAATTTAGACTCAGTTATGAAAGGACACTTTCCTTGCGAACAGTCATTGGCAGCCACCACGTTCACAATTGAGAAGTCTACAAGTATTGTTATGGGCTGCTCTATGAAGCTCTTCGTGAAGCATGCTCCAGATGCCATTTTAGTGCAACCCAAAGATACATTGACATCTTACAGAGCCTCAGCCTATGAAGTAATGATTTTGAACTCAACAATCAAAATTGTCACATGTAAAATAATGAATTCTGCCACATTTGTAGCTGAGTCAGTAACAGAAGGTGATCATGTGAATGGTTGTGCAAAATATGTTGAATTTTATGCGTGAAAGAAAATGATTTGCCAGGAGGGGACATTCTCTTTATTGATGGTTCTTTGAAAATTGATCAATGGAAAAAAGCATTCTGGCACAGCTGTAGTGAGGCATAGATTGAATAGGAAATTTGAAATTCTAGCAAGTGCCATGTTACTGTTGCACTTTTCAGCACAAGTGGCAGAATTTGTAGCGCTCATTTTCAGGCTCGAGAAACACGAAGGGAAGGAAGTTATGGTGTACAGTGACTCTGCCTATGTGACGTCAACCGTACACGCAGGGCTAGCACATTGGAAAAGGAGGGGCTACCTCTGAGCGGATGGCACTCAGGTGCAGCACGCATCCTTAATGGACAGGCTTATTAAGGCACTACAACTCCAAGTAGCCATAGCAGTCTTTAAATGCACTCTTCACACTAAGCGATCAGATTTTATTTCTTGCGGGAATGACGCAGCTGACACAGAAGCCGAAAGGGTTGCGTATTCCCCATATATCTCAAGTTTTGAAACTCCAAATGTCAAAGAGAAAGTAGTCACGAGTATGGTAATGCAAGAAGGGTTTAATCATTTGCCAAAGTTCAAATTAATGGAGATTCAAGGGAGTGAACCCCAGGAAGAGCAGGAGCTGCGGGAATGAAGGGGATGTTCTTTGTCCCCCTCAGAAACATTATGGCGACAGTATAGCACTGGAAAGCTAGTGATTCCAGTAGCATTATTAAAAGTAGCACTTAAACAGCTGCAGTACGACATGCAAGTAACTAGGGAAAGTCTTGCTGCAACAATTACGTAAGACTGGTTCATTGCAAATTTGTTAGAACATTTTGCATTCTTCATAGCGAATTGCATCGTGTGTCAAAGGTTTATGACTGGGCATATACTCAGAACAATTCGAGGAGTAATACCTCGACTGAATGGTCCTTTTCAGAATTTACATATTGATTATGTTGACATGCTGCAAGTATGTCATGAATACAGGTATCTGATAGTGGTGGTGTGTCCCTTCTCTAGGTGGATAGAGGCAGGTCTGTGTCCAACCCTGACACCACTTGCCCAGCAAAGTTTTTAGTACGTGAAGTCCTGCCAAGATGGGGTGTGTGTAAAGTGCTGAGATCCAATGATGGGCCACATTTTGTTAATGAAGTGTTCTAAAAGATAGGACTATTATCGAGTATTAAACACAAGTTTTCTTCTGCTTATCACTCACAAGCAAACGGAATAAGTGAGAGACTCAAAGGCCTCCTTAAAGAAAGGATTGAAAAATCAAACTAACTTTGAAGAAGGGATGGCTATATTGCCTGCCCTTAGCTTTATATGCCCTAAGTGTAAGTGATTTCAATCCAGCACTCCAACTAAGTCAATGCCTAGTATGGGATGCCCAATGGAAACCCTTATTTATATATTATTATGTCAAATGTTCTTTTAATTCTGGATGATGTACCCTTATATAATGCCCCTCTCTTTGAATTCCCCCGGTCTCACTGAACAAAGAAATAGGTTTGTTTTTGCAAATTAAAAGATTTATTTGAAGAATTGAACAATATATATCACACTTTTATAAATATGGATAATATCTGAATATCACACTTATGAATATGAACGATGATCAGCAATGGGTAATATGACAATACCAACAATCTCTTTAATCAATTAGGAGTAGGAATAGGAGGAATAATGTAGCAGAGATAAACTTTGAGTGGTTCAAGGAAATGCAATCATAGGAAAGAATGCAACACAGAAGAAACTTGATATGAATTCAACCAAAGACAATATAATCCACTCCTTCCCCCTGTTGTTACTCACTCCCCCCCAATATGCAATATGAAGAGATAAATGAGGGCACACAGGTATCAGGAAGAACAATCAACAATTGCAGTTTCAATCCTGATTCCCCCAGCAAGCTTAGAGAGAACAGGAATGATTTTAAAACAGGTCAATTGCTTTTAAATGTAATATGAATTGGATGCGAAAAATGCTAAAATTATTTTAATTCGCTAAATGAGATTCAGAACAAGTGAGAGTTGCTTTGGATAAGTTCAGGGAAACACTGATTGTTGAATGGTTAGCAGATGGAAAACGAAATTCAGAAGTTGAAAACAAGAAATAGCTGTTTTACATAGAATGAAATTGAGCCAAATGCGAAATCACAGCAACTTTTCCGCATGCAGGAAACGTTATTATGGAAAAACTATAAGGAATCGGATTTGTTTGAAAGCTGAGGAGGTTAGCTTCAAAATGCAATTTAAATTTTGTTTCTAGGGCGTACGGTTCAAAGGTTACAGAGGTTTTAGTCAAGGTAGATTGTTCTCAAAAGAGTCAAGATTTCAAAATTAAAGATGCGCTGTTGAAGATTTGGAACAAAGATTTCTTAACACTAAAGAGTCTATGGAGCCGCAAAATACACGGCAGCCCAGCCACCTATCCAGTGGCGTCTCCGGTTGGTTTCTGTCTGCACGAGACGATTGCCTTTCTCCAGAAAATATATATTAGTGCCAAGATGATTATCACTACAATTATCAAGGATTATGTGGCGGAGAGAAGAATTTAGGATAGACAAAAGAGATTCAATAATGCAGTTATGGATAGGTTGAAATGGTTGGATTGGGTTACTTAATACTAAGAGGTTGGTTATGGACAGTTCTACACTAAATACTTACAACTATGGCTTTGGAATGGAATGGACCCATCACAGATCTGGTCAAGGGTTTGGACTTCACTCGCCACCAGACAGGCTTCAGGGCACCTGGACTCTGCTCTCAGCAAGTCACTCTGGTCTGTGCGGCCTCTGGACTGTGTCTGACGGGTTCTGGGTTACAGCTCTGCTGTATTGATCTGGATCTTGGGTTCTAGCACGGTTCTTGGCCAGTAGCAGCGACAGCTCAGTCAGGCTGTTGGATCAGTTAGGTTAGGCCGTGGATGTTTAGGGGTTAAATCAGGTTTGCAAGATTTTTAAAGGCCTGCTGAAAAGGGTTCAGCTTTTTGGGATTAGGCCTCTGCTTCAGGGTTCTAGAGTCCGGTTCTAGAGTCTGGATCTTCCTGCAGGGTGCTTCACTAGTGGATCAGTTGATGAGGGAAAAAGTGTGTCTGTGGGTCCTCAACAGTCCCTATTTATCCGTTTTCCAAAGTGGGTGGGGAGGCTGATTGTCTATGCCCAACCCTCTAAGGATCTGATAGGTCAGAGAATTTCCCCTCTCCTGATTGGAGGAAGGAACAGTGTGTCATAATGTGTCATCACGTGTCATGTTTATGTCTTAGGGAGAAAACCTCCCCTTTGCTTTTGTACAGTATATCTTATTTTTCATAAAAACATATTTACAATATGCACAACTTGTTCATAATACATATTTACAGGATAGATTTACTAAGGTACGTTTCTGTCGAAGTCTCAGGTTCCTACGTGTTTTGGTCCACAAATGACAGTTATTCGCGCTTTTGGGTGGTTACACATTTTTGGATCTGTACAATATTTTACCCGTACATGCACATACCCTCTGGGCATATTCCTGTAATTTTTCATGTTCCTAGCATAATCACCAGAGCTAGAATATGAACATTTCTGGGGTTCAGTTTCTGAATGTCGCACAGATTCCAGATTAGTTTTAAACTGTGAACAAATTATTCATTTTAATAATCTCTAAATTCCATATGTTTGTCCGTTCCGTACAATTTGTTATAAGTCTTTTCCTTAAACATATATTTACTCCAATTTCAATCCACATTTTCAGTCTGGCCCGCCTCGGAGATCTTGGCTGAGTCAGAGAAACATGGCTTGTCTTCCTGCCAAAGCAGTTGTTGTCAGTCACACCCGAATTAGCATTTTCATTCAGCTCAAAGACTCCATTGTCTCCACTCAGAGCAACATGCCAGAGTGCCCCACCCAGTTCCGTTCACACCAGGCTGCCAGTTTCTTAGCAGAGAGCAGGGGGAAGGATTATTTTGTTGGGTATAAGGTGTGGAATGTCTTTAAAGCTCAGTGTGGGAAACCTTAACTTTTAAACACAATGTCTGAAATCGTCTTGTCCTAAAATATAACTTACATTTTTAACAAATACATCAACCAATTTCTTACGTCAAGCCTTTTTAAAATATAGTTTTGAATTGTATCCACCTCTTAGGCTTCTGATAGCAAGACTTTCTTTGGCATAGTTTGAGTTCAATGTACAACTTTACACATGACAGGTTTTAAAATCGCCAGCTTCTGGAAGAGGTGAGTAACAGTATTACACCCATTTTTGACAGATTTATTCCAGCAACCATCTTCAAAAGTGGACTTTGTTCTGATGAAATATACTCCTGCTGACATTATATGTATGTGGATTCTTGAAGTAGAATGATGTTCACCACCCAACAAGGAGGTTGGATCTTTTTGGGTGGTTGGTGAGCCATGATTTTTGCAAATTTGACAGCCAGGGAAAAACTGATTTTTAAAACAGCTCTGTGTTTCTTTTGCAATCATTTTGCTCTGTGGGCAGCCAAATGATAGGTTTTGGCAGTGGTCTCCTGTGTTACCACTGACATAGGCAAAAGTGGATTGCGGCCTATTTTCAGATTTTTACTGCGCACTTTCTGGTGATTTTTAGCGAGCAGCATGCTTTACGGCGGCCATTCTGATGTTTCTGCTGCAAGCAATGCACAGTAATTTTGCAGGGCCTGGACTAGTGGGTTGAAACATCCCACAAGAGGAAATGAGCCTGGTTCGGACCACCACCTCACCCCACATGAACTAGTGACAGTGAGGCGAACGAGAACACCTCTTACACCTCCATCGAGAAGTAGAAGTAATACCCAGAGTACAGCAAAACATTTAGGTGATGAACTGCACAATTATTTGACATGTATGACCTCTAGCATATCTCTCATTTCAGATCAACTCACACGTCAGTGTGGTCAGTCTCAGAACACAGATGAAAACAATCCAGCAACCAAATCTCATGAACTTTTATCTGCACCTACATTGTTTGTTGGTGACACTGTTCTGTTTAAAAATGTCACCCGAAAGTGGCACGAGCCATGCTTCAATTGGCCCTTTTGTGTTGAGAATATAACCCACTTAACAGTAAAAGTCCAAGGCAGGAAAGATTGGCTTCAATTGCAGAACGTGAAATTATACACTGGTGAGACAACCTCTCCTACTTTTGCCAAGCCAGAAGCAAGACAAGAGGAAGAATTTCAGTGTGTGCAGAGTTGATCGATGATGAAGAAGAAGGATGACGAACCAACCAGCTATAATGCAGATTTCGCATTTGGACTGTGACTCATTCGGACACTCCCTATAGATATTATAGCGGGAGTGCAAAGCTTTGCTGAGAGTCATAGGAATCTTTAAAAAAATAAGTTAAGAAATCACATGAATATGTCAAAGTTATGGTTAAATGACAATTCATAATTAAGAACTTGAAACAAGAGCAATATCCAGATTCCTTTCTCACTCAGTATCTATTTGTTATCCCTATGGTCCTAACTGACATGGATGTGCATAGGGTTGTGTTTACTATTTTTCTATTTATTCTTCAAGCTTATCCTGCTCTTGTCAAAAAAAACCTTGATATTTGCACTTTTTAACAGGATCCTAAAAATGGCCCTTTGATTAGGAGGTTGTTAATTGTAATCATTGAGCATATACTGCAACACCAGCAATAAACGCATTTTCTTATGATTATATTAAAAATGAGGAATGATGAGGCAAACACGATTTTAGGGAATGAACAAGCACGACCAGCAACAGGATGGCGAGAGAGGTGGATGTCAATGATGTTATGCATAGTTTATGCATGTACAATTTCTCTATTTATCTTTCTGTTTCTCCTGTTTCACACTCTTTATCACATTAGTCCAAAGAAAGCAGACGTCCCTTTGGTTCTTCCCACTATGAAAACCACTTTTGATTCACTTCGTGGGGAATACACAAACCTCGCATATGGGAGAGTTAGAAGAAATGCAGAGGAAGTTAATGAAGCATAAACACTTACCTAGATAATGCAGCACACTTGGGTAATAAATAACATGTGGTATCAACACATGAAAAAGGTGGGAAAGAGGACCTAAAAGGAGGGTTGGTACGTGTGTTCTCTAACACCTTCTGCTTTGTGAATCTCTAAAATATTCATAGTCACAGAAGTATCAGTGAAAAAAATGATTCTAAGTGATCCGACCGCGGCTCATTTTACCACAGCCGGAATGTTTGCATGAGAAAGGTGCCAATTACCAAAAGTTTGCACCTTTCTCATGCAAACACACTTACATACTACGGGGGCTGCAGGAGTTTCCCCTGCAACCCCCGCTCACTACACTGTAAAGTATAGTGAGCGGGTGTTGCGGGGGACAACCCTGCAGCCCCTTTTTTTGCAGGTGTGCTGCAGGGATGTACCCTGTGACACCCTGCTCACTATGCCACACAATATAGGGAGCGGGGTGTTGCGGGGGACACCCCCGCAGCGCCTGCAGTCTTTTTTTAAAATGTTTTTTTTACTTTTACTTACCTGCAATGCTACCACCAAAGATTTGTACTTTTGGTGTTTGAATCTTTGGTGGTAGCATTTTTCAGTCGTTTTGTACGGTCAGACTTTTTTTTTTGGTCTGATCGTACAAAACCGAAAAAATCACAGTGCCTGACACATATTGCACTTTGCCTGACAAGAGGACAGTCCCAAGGCAGAACAGCATCCATAATGTGGATGAATAAAGTGACATCTCAAAGAGAAGACGATTATTTGCAAGATTTAAAGACAAGAGAAAAGCCAGAAACAGGGCATCAAATAATAAAATGTGAACAGCCGGGAATGAATGCAGCCGGAATCAAGATTGAAGAAAACAAGATTCTGCGATGCAAAGATAAGAATGGGTAGTAAACACGAGATTGTTGGAAAAGGGGTCAACTTCAAATTAAAGGAACAGTGCTTATTCATGAAGGGTGGGATGATGGACTGGTTTGTGCAAAGCAACAGCAATAAGCGCACGGTGGGAAGCAGTTGTGGCAAATGCAGAAAAAGAATGCAGAGATCAATGGCCGAAGATTGCAAGACTGCTGACATGGGTCGACGATAAAGGAGGACCAGCGTATATACTACGCCTTAAGGATGTGTCTTTATGTTTCAGACATAATGATACGGGGATGGTTGGAGAGAATCGCCAGTGTGGCTGAATTTTTGATGTAGTAGGCATGAAGGAAGCGACAGCCGTACCGATGGATCATTATTGGGCTTGTGGGTTCAGAGCCTAGATGAAGCTGCCCAAGGAATGGGGAGAGATGTGTTCCTTAGTGTTTATCCATGTTCCAGAGTTAGTGACTCCTTAGTTTGACCTGAACGATGGAGAATTTCCAAAAGCATGTGCCCATTTAAGAAGGAGAAGAAGATTGGTCGAATTTCTTAATCGAACAAGGGGGAGAATTATTTCTCTGCTAAATCAATAGAAGCCTTTGATGCTATCCCATATGAGCACAGGTTGTTCAGCAAGATTGCCTCAATATTCACGATTGAGGCAATCTTGCTGAACAACCTGTGCTCATATGGGATAGCATCAAAGGCTTCTATTGATCCTGATCTTGATGCCTGGGATCTAGACGATGGCCAACGCCAAATGGTTACAGATTACCAGATGGGAACTTCTGCAGACCATCAACACCACGATAAAGGGATTCAATGCTACCAGGAAAGAAACAAGGGCCATATGATGAATGACCCTGCAGAACAGATATGTCCTTGACAGGATTACAACGATGGATGGAGGAGTGTGTGCCAAAATCGGGCTATCATGTTGCACATTAATACCCTCTCACAATGACGAACATGGGTATTTGACAGAGCCCATAACATTCCTGACAAACCTGCACAACAAGATTGAATATGAGACAGAAGACATTCAGATGACATATGGTTCACGTGTATTTCTTCATGGGTTCTACAGTAGATGGCTAATATCTTCAATTTTCTTGGAGCAGTATTTGTGATGGTGATGTTTGGATTCTGTGTGATCAGGATAATAATTACATAGTGTAAGAAGACAGCAGAGAAGGCAGTAGGAATGAAAATCATGATCGATTTCGAATCAGGGTTGAGACCCAAGGAGTTGACAGATGAAGATATCAGAGAATACATAAAGATCAGCATCATAACACCTGAGGTGACCAAGTTCCTATACCCAAAGAATCACAAGAAGTACATGGGAAGATGGGTCTATTGTAATATGAATGGATAGTGCAGCTGCATGACCTGGAGTATGGATGAACATGTCAAATCCGGAGTCACCCCGAGGGGGATGATGAATATTTGGACCCCGAAGAAGCATTTCTTCAAAAGAAGAAATCAAAATGTGGAGGTTGGTGAAGATGTGGTCGCTAAATAAACCAGAGGGGGGAGTGTAGAGGAGCAGCCAAATGCCCCTGCAGGAGGTCCCACCCCTCTACTACCTGTTTGCTGGCAGCCTGAAATTGTGCCATGCTTGACACCAGCAGTTGTGACTATTCAGCATTCAATCTTCGAGAAAAGGTATCCACTAAGAAAACCCTATCAGATGTATTCCCGAAGAGATGACAATCTGTTGGAGGAGATCCCCAAAGAAATACGAAAAAGAGAGAAAGATAAGTTGGTGACATCACAAGAAACGGGCGTAATGCAATGAGAAAACTGGCTGAAGAAGAGAATGCATGGACCTTATATAAACTGATGACGAAGTAAAGAATCAAGTAAACTTTCATGTGCAACATGAAGATTGCACATATGAAGAGCACTGTAGAAAATAAAAATTGTTCAATAACTGTATAGATGCAGCAACGCAAGTAGATCAAGTAATATCAGAAGCTGGCTACACATAGTGAATAGACTGCAGGCGTAGCCACGATTATATAGAAGCTGGACATCAGTGTCATAACTGTAGTAAGTTCAAACAATGAAGAGAAGGGCTGAAAGCTTTGTCGCAGCAGAAAATTAGCTGGGAGCATGGAAGAATCAGGAAGGGTGGTCTGGCCTTGTGTCAAGACTGAAGGCAGCCAAGACTGGTTGTCTATTCTTGACGGCAGAGAATTTGAGAAGCTGAATAATCCTTTATTAAGGTGCAAAGAAATAACACCATGAGTGCCAAGTCTGATTAATTCAAGACAATTAAATAGTGTGAAATGGGTCGAATTGCGGTCTCCTGTCACGTGAGCCCAGGATGAAAATAGAGTTATACTCCCAGAGAAGAGAATATATTGCAAAGCCAAGTTCAAAGACAATCTTCATGACAGAAGGCATGGGTGATGAGAGATGTTGGGTTAATTGGATGGGGAGGTCCAGTCCAGTCCACCCCCTTACACCTGAGGTATGAGCTTATGTGCTGTTAAGTGAATGGAATGTTCCATAAGGCACAAGTGTGCCAACCAATTGTAGAGGGCCTTATAATGAAGGGCCTTATAGTTTGAGAGTCAATGATGTACCATATTTTTAATAACTTTTGAAGATGACTTGCTCTAGGGGTGGGCATGAGTTGTCCACCTGATTTTAGAGACACAATGACAACTTGACCCCTTATAGAAAGTATACTTAGATGTTCCCCTTGAGCCAACCACAAACCCCAGGAGGTTTTCCTTATTTGCCACATAGTATGACGTCACATATGATGTGTTTTTACTATAAAAGTGCCTTTTTTTACGAAATGTTTTGAGAGAACGCTGTGCGACGTCCATTTATGTCCATTGTAACTCACTGTTTTAGACAATAGATAATAAAACAGTAAAAGGACTTTGCCATCTTCCTGATTTGGTTTGATTGTTTGGTATAAAGAGTTACTCTGCTCCCATCCAACTGCATGATATGCTACCTGCCAAGGGATCGAAGTTCAATCTGTTTCATTGACTTGAATCCTTCCATATCGACTTCTCCTCCAATCCGACCACTTCGCCTTCTGTCTGAGAAGCACCTGTGGAAACCGAGAAGAGATTTCTTCAAAGAAGGACCTGCCACTGTGTCAGTTTTTCTTTCAAGTTTATTTCTATCGGCTGCTCTCCACAGGAAACTCCACTATCTTCCAGCTAATGGTGGAGGATGCCTGATCGTCCGAAACTCTGAAGTCAAACTAGTTTGGATCAAAACCCTCCTCACCCCTACCACACGAACAATTGGCCCTTGGAACGTGCATCTGTTACTGGATGGGATTACACCAGAGTAATTCTGAGTCCAAATAACCGGACAAGAAGATGGCAATTTGCTCTTTTATTGGAAATTATCTAAAACAGGGAGTTACAACAAACATCAACAGATGTACGCTCATTCTCAGCAATTTCCATATGAAATACAATGATATACTCTCTTTGTGCGTCAGAATGATGTCATGCTACGTGGCAATAGTAATAAATAAAACCTATCAAGTGTCGGGATTGGTTAAGGGACACATCTAGATATACAGTCATAGAGGAGCTAGGTTAGTTATTGGCTGTCAGATAATAGGTGGACAACTCATGACTACCTCTTTATACGTGTCATTTAAGAAAAAACAGTTACACAGTGTTTCATTGGTTTCTCAAGCTATACAATTGGTTTGTGTCTGGAACATTGGGTTCAATTAGCAGCATATAAGCCAAGACCCATGTGCAAGTAGACATGAAGCTGCCCTTCCACCCAATTAGCCGAACATCTCTCATCACCAAAGCCTTCGGTCATGTAATTCTCTTTGGACTTGGCATTGCAGAGTATTCTTCTCCTAGGAATGCAACGGGAGTGAGGACACTCACTATCGTGTCTGGAACTCCAAGTTCAAGCCCTATTTCAGCCTCGACTCATGTGACAAGAGACCACAATTCTGTTAATTGTGTAAGCATTTAAATGTTTTAATGAATTAAGACTTGCCATCTTCTGTGTTCTTTCTTGCACCTTAACATGAGAGGTTTCATCCTCCATACACATGTTCCTCTTCAGCGTAGATAGCTGAGCTCGACTTCTCACTTCTTGGCTTCAGGCCAGACAGCCTCTCAACGCAGCTCCACCAACCTGCTATTCTAATGCGACAAAGCCTTTCATCTTTCATTTTCTCTTCATGATTCTTTGGCTTACTTATTTCATGGTATCAATGTCCAGTTTCTGTACAAAGACAGCTCTGACTGCATTCTATTCACTACTTGTATCTAGCCTATATGATGACTTGATCTATCTTGCATTTCAGCATATGTACATTCATTATACTTCTGATTTTTGCAGAACATTTTACTGTGTAATCTTCTTCTTTTACACTTTTAAGGTTCACTTGATTCTTTCCTTCATCATTTCTCCAATAGGATTTATACACTGTCTTAATTCAGTAGTTCAGAACTTTGCGCACACTTTCTTATGATGTGATCAGTCAATTTTCTTAGCTCTTTCTCATATTCCTTCAGGAATATCCTCCTGCAGGCTGTCATCAACTTGCGGGTACATTCGATATGGTTGTCTTAATGGATACCTTCTTCCAAATGCTTGCTGCAGTATTGGTACAATAGCTGGTGTTAGACAGGGGATGGTCTCATGTCTCTAATACAGCAGAGGTAGGGGGTAGGATCTCCTTCGGATGTTGTTGGATGCATTTACATGCCCTAAACAGAAATCCCTGCCACCTGAAAAGGTGCATGAAACATTGCCACCAAAAATGTCTGTGCTTTGCTTTTCCTGGAACATGTGTGGCAAGCATTTGAACATTTCCCCAACAACGGACCCGCGGTTGCTTTTATTCCATATGAATGACAACAAGTTAAACAGTTCACCAAAAACGGCATGTGCTGCTCTGATTTCATCTAAATGACAAGAAGCATGCACTACATCAAAAAATGGCCTTGTTTTACTTTTAATTCACATGAAGGGCAAGAAATTCCACACTCTAGCTAGAAACAACTTTGTATTCCCTTTCATGTGAAACGCAGCACTTTACACACAGCAAAAGAAAAATGATTTTCAAAAGCCACATGGAAAAGATAGCACTGCTTCTGGGAAATCTGTTGTGGGGGGGAGGTTCACTAAAGCAAGGTACATTATGTTTTCCCCACAAGACTTCAATCACCTTTGAAGTGGCCCACAACACTGGACAACCCTGTTTGGCCTAAAGCAAGAATCTTCACAAGTAAAAACCCTGCTCTCACTGAAAGTCGCACCTACCAGTGAACCATTACGCAGTAACATGTGATGTGATTAAGGGCGACATAATTCCCTGCCTGGCCAGACTTTAAGGCAGGGGCTCAGGGAGGACAAAGAAAGCGAAGTGGGGATGGAGCATGACTAGGAGGGGTGAGCCTTTCCTGCAACCCCTCCTAAAGATGAACTGACAAACTTCAAAAGGGGTCATAACATTCTTTGGTTGCAAGCTGACCCAGGAAGACAGTGGGCTGTGGGGGATGATATGCCCCTCCCACAGAGAAGGACAGATCCTTTTAATTGATATTTAAAAATGTATTTCAATTTAGGCTTTTTTCGCAGCACTCACAATAAGAAATGATTTCGTTTTATGCTATTTCTGCATGCAATTTCCTGGTGTTTTTTTAGAGACTCAGTGCATGTTCCTAGGACTTTGTGGACCGAAATGACCAGTAAAGACTAGTTTCTGGCTGATTTGAAAATGGGACAAATATGACAATTGGTGGAAAGATTGAGACGGACATTATGAGTATACTTGATCATTTGCAGAGTTATAACTGTTATACATTGTGTGAAAAGGACAAACATGTGCCAAATGGCCATGCTACATCGTAGAGATTTGACATTCAATTCCCCTTGACCAGCCACAACTGCATATCTGGTTCACATGGCCGTGGGTGAGTATAAGTATGAAGTTATGAGGCATAACTCAGTTTTGCTAAAAATTTGACCTGAGAACAAAGTACTGTAGTACATGCCAATCAGACGGGTGGTGCTCGCTCCCCTCAAACCAATGATGCCAGGGGGGAGAGCAGAATGATAAGCTGTCCTATCCTGGGGTAAGAGTAATTATAGAGTACTCCCACTAGATTGTAAAGTGAGTGATGTCATGTGTGCTATATAAGGGGGGGCTGTACTAGGTTAGGGACACACAGGCATACAAAAATCCAGGGAAACAGGAGAAAGAGGACAGAAGCTGAACCATACCAGGGAGAGTGCTGTGACCAGACCCCTTGCCTAGCAGTCCAGAGTGTCCTGAGTTCCAGCTGGCTTTCCAGAATCCCAAACCAAGGCTTCCTTTATAAGTAGCAAATAACCCCAACCCTAAATATGTTAAACCTTTCTTTTTTTGTAACATTGCATCCAATTTCTCCTGTTAAAACCCCATTGAAAATCCCATTGAGACTCAATTGAAAATCTCATGCAAAGTCCCAAATTGCCAGTATAATTCATTCACCTTTCCATAGAAGAATCTGTATTAGCCTGTGCATGTTAGCGTATTCCTTTTTGGATCCCTCAGTTGTCTGTTTAAATCCTTAGTCTCATTTTGAAATATATCAATGAATTCCCCATTGAAATTCATGGTGCGAGTTGGTTAAAATTTGAAATGAACCCCCTTGTCCCTAGTGTCTTTCTTTAATGACTATAGTCATTAAAGTATAGTCTCAAAAGCATTAGGGCCTCATCATGAGTTTGGAGGTAACCCTTAAATGCGGCGGTAGCGCTATTACCGCCACATTTAAGGGTCCGCTAAATCACGGCTTCAGCTGATTTCCCCCAGCTCTTAGCTGGGGGTAATCCGCTGAAATTTCGCACTCCTACCGCCAGCGGGAAATCCACCAGTGGTAAGAGCGCAAAATTTCCCCATTGAGCCCAATGGGGAATGGGGCATTCCCGAATGGGCTCAATGGGGAATGGGGATTTCCTGCTCCACCAAACCTGTGATCCGGCGCTAATAGCACTAGTGGGTTTGGCGGTAGGGCAGATAACGCCAGCGCTATTAGCGCCAGCGATACTGCCCAACTTGTGATGAGGCCCTAGTCTCTGTGTAACTGAAAACCGAATTTACCTGTTTATTGTGTTCATTACCCCACTAACTCCAAACTTACATCTGTCCTATCAACAACAAAAAAACGTAGTCCCAATGAGAGCAACCCCTTGTTTAGAATCCTATCTGTTATGTGTCTCTGTCCTTGTCCTTGAAAACCGATGTTCCTATTCTGAACTATACCTCATCCTTAGCTGCCTGTCATTGTAAACCTGTGTAAAACGAATTTCCATAGGATATCGGAACCAATTGTTCTGTAGAAATCATTGCATTTGTGTTGCCACATATTGGTGGCTGCTGTAATTTGAGTATTTTTCCTTTTTCATTAAATAATAAATTAATAAATATCTTATTGATACACACTGGCCTGGCTCCTGGTCCATTGTGACACAGGGTGTTTGTGAAGGTTGGTGCGAGACGGGTTGGAGGCCTACTCAAAAGAATCTGTGGGTTATTAAAAATAAAAAGTGATTTATTGTACGCCACATTCATCATTAGGGAAGGAGTCCCTGGCTGGAGTGTGCTGTGTTGTAAACTGTGACAAAGTGTACGTCTGCTCCTCTACACATCAGTGTAGCAGGCACCTAACTGGTCCTGGTGTCCAGAGAGGCCTTGCTTAGTCAGACCCCTGAAGATGACTGATATCACAAAGATAACTTATGAATCAGGGAAATAACATTGGAGACAGGGGGCACTATGCTAAGTCATGGTACGGTAAGAAATGGCCTCAGTATTCAGTTTTAGCTCGTGGCTTATCATGCCACTCTCCTTACCGCCACCCTCATTATCCCTACGTCACTTGCCCACATTATTTTAATTTTTTTTACTAGTATTAAAGACCCCAAAACTAGTTCTACATTGCACTGCAGGTTCTAAAATGCTGATCACGCTGGTACAGGGCTGCTTTTCTAAAGATATGAATCAGTTGGTAATCACTTCCCAGCCATGTGAAATTAATTAGTACTGCGTTTGTTGTTACACTTGAACAGGACCCACTCCCAAAAAATATGTTTACGTGTCTATGTGCCTGTCTTTTTGTAACCCGTTGCACAACCATCAGTGCCATCACACTTGACTTATCTTATGAATTGGTCATAACTATGTATTTGGGACTCCCTTGAATGAAGTATGTGTTCGTTATTTTCACTGGTGTTAAGCTGCATTGCAGGCGTGTCACTAAAATGAAAGGTATAGCTTAAGTTAAATCATAAGCCCTTTGATCTGCTGATGATATCACAGGAAGTGATATCACACGTCCTCAAACTCCCGATGACAAACTTGAAGTAATGTAAGGGTTTGTAGTGCTACAACCAGAGGCAGTGGCTACAAGAATCGACATATGGGTGTCCAGGAAGATGAAAGCCAACATAAGGGTGAAACGTGGGAGAATGGGGGTCTCAGTTGCACCTCTGCCATCAGTGAGGGTGCCACACAAGCCATGGTCACCAGCTCTTTTCTGGCTCCTGCAAGGCGCTGCGTGCACAATTGTTCCCATATTCATAAATCAGCGCCCGCATGCCATACACCCGGGGGAGGGAACATCCGAAACGTAGTAGTCTAAAGAAAATAGCGGCTGCTAAAGTAGTCTCCATGGCTGAAGTTGCGTCAACCTTAAATAACGTCCATGGAACGCTAAACACCACTCGTAAATAGGAACACGGATTCGACGGGCTCCCGCGCCCTACGAAGGAGGGCCCCTCGGCGGGGGACCACCCTTAGTGACGACTGCCTCAAAAGGCACGGTGGCGTCGAGGGGTCGGGGGGGGTGCGAGGGGGGGTTTGTGCGCCAGGCATCACTCCACCCGGGTGAGGGGGTGGAGGGGTGGGGTGACGTCATCACCCGCGCGCCCGTTTGGGGGTTTAAATACACCCGGTCGGAGACGCGGGGTCTCTCTCTGCCTGGCTGCCCTCCTACGTTGTCGCCTACGTTGCGGTTGCTGTGGTTCGGTTGCCGACGTGCTTGAAGGAGGTTCCAGCGTTCGGGTGGCCGGTGCATTCTTGTTCCTGGAGGAGGGCCGTGCGAGCTCGTGGAGGAAAGCCTAGGTCGCATAGTGGAAGTTTGAATTCAGGTACGGTTCAATTTGGCAGCGCAGCAAAGGCGTAATAGAGTTCGTAGCCGTGCGAGGTGGGCATGGGGGCGGCCTAGGGAGGAAAGGAAGGGGGCGCGTTGTTCGATACGAAGGGGGTACAAGGGGCGGTCGCACAGTACGGGGAGGCAGATAGGGAGGGGGGCCACGATGCGTTTCGGCAGCGTTCCTCCCTGGCGGGGGGGGGGGGAGGACGGTCGAAGGGGAAGGAGGGGGTGGGAAGCGTTTGGACGGAGTGCGGCAGCCCCGCAAAGGGAACACCAAGGGGGACGGCTTGGAAAGGGAGGCGTTATATTGAATGTCCCCGTAGATGTGAACTGAGGTTTTGGTTTGACAATGACCCGTTTGTTAGGTAAATGGTTATTTCGCCACTCGCTTTTCCTTTCCCCCTCTGATATGGTCGCGGAAACCAGTGGGCGAGCAGTAACGTCTGACATCGCGTGTTATATAGCGCTTCGTGTCAGAGGCGACCTGATTCTGAGCGCGCTCGTAGTATGGGCTATTACCACCAGATCACTAATGTTTCTCCTTTCCGAGTGTTAATTATCCGTGTTGCGTGCGGCCATGCTCCAGCGGGTGTAGGCGGTGCGCGCCCGTTCCCCCTCGGGGCCCCGTTGTTGTCTAAAAAAAAAAAAAGAAAAAAAAAAAAAAAAAACACACATTACTTGCAAGTTGAAAGGCGGTGCTCCGCCATCACCAACCCTTCCCCAAACCCGGCGTCCTCGGATAGAAAACACGAGTGTGTGTGTGCGCGCACAACTGCCTACCCTGCTCAACAAGTATGCCCAGGGCCGTAAAGCACCGGGCTACAATTATTGTATACAGCCCCGGTCCTTCTAGCAGTAGGCTGACCCAGGACACGGGGGCTCGGCGCAGTCCAACTTGCCGCCTGGTATCATTTCACGTTATGTAAACTTGAAAAACAAACACAAATTCACGTGGTGCCCCCTTTCTTTAAATAAATGTTGCAAAACGCAAAGTGCCCCACCGAATGCGTCCAGATGGACCTAAAGACCGGTATGTGCAGGGCAGAATGACATGCATTTTAAATCATGTCCATTGTTCGATTAGACAGTTTAAGCCATGCGCCCTGCGTTGGCCGCAGACCGCGTGGGCTTGGTTTCACCGTGGGACAGGGGAGTAAGAAATTGCATGCGTTAGAAATTGCATGCGTACACAAAGCCACCCACGTACTCGGGCTGGCAGCGTTTAACGTTGTTTTATACTGTACATCTACTGTCCTAGCCCAGTGTCCGCTGGTGTCGGGGGGCCAGGCAAAACGTCAATAATATGCCCCCCCTCTCCAGTTGTATACCGGAAAATTACAAAAGTAGTCGCTAAAATAATGCCGCTTTACCTACTGCACCCTGCGGAAACCTGTAGAAAGAAGGGGTACACACAGACGTGATAAGTACGGTTTGATTGATTTGTTAATATGAATTGTTGAGCCCAGTGATAGATGGTCTACTGGCGGGGTATTAGATAAGTTCGCCGTTGTATATGCAATGAAGGTCCTGATGTCAATATATATTGGACGTTGGTACAAAATATATAAATACACGTTAAAAAAAAAAAAAAAAAAAAAAAAAAAAAAACCAATATTACTAAATGACATTCATTACGACTCAAGGAACTGCATGCGTTATGCTTTAGGACCTGGGTGGGGGATGGGGATCTCAAAGAGAGATCAAAAATGAGGAATAGACCTGCATGCTGAGATAATTGGTGTCGGGGTTTGGAAACGGGATGTGGAGCAGCATGCTTGTGCAGCAACGAGGATGAGAATAGTCAGAGTGGACCCATGCGGTGAAGGGTTAGGCGCACGAAAGGATCAATGTCGTGTTGCAATGGAGAGGGTATATGGGGAGGGGGATCGCTGGGAGACAAAGAAGTGGCAGGCAGGATGCAGCAAAGGAAAAGGATGGGCCCGCACGCCGGGCAATGCATACAGAACTGCTTACAAGCAATTTCTTTTCAATAGACAAACGCCTATCATGGGTGATGGGGGAAAGGCATGCGCGCAGGCTTATTACAAACGCGCCTTGATGGCACAATTCACGGCACTTGGTTGCCAGTGCTCTTCAGTAGTAGGTCCCACATACGGCTATCGGAATAGGGTCCGAGGGAAGGGGGGTAAGCCAGGGTTAGGGGCGGGGACTCGAGGTAATGGTAGGCGTCCCAGGTCGCTTTGGTAGTCGGGCAGGTGGGGGGGGAGTAGGCCTTTCCCTGCTGGATGCACGTGGTTGGTAGGCAGTGCAACAAAGTTTTAGGACTGACTTCTATGGGTCAGCCGTTTTCGTGAATGCCCCTTCCAGGTAGAAGGCTCTCGTCACGACTAATGTGGGCAGGTTGGAATCGCATGGCTAAGTACAGCTTCGGTGCAGCTTAGTTTCTGCAGGCTCGGAAGCGAGATATTTTGGAAACAGCGCGCTCTTGGCAGCCAATAATTGAGTTTGATGTGGCATCGGTGTAACTAGGCCGCCTCTGTTAAAATACATGCCAAGCTAGCCGTTCATCCTTCTGAGGTCAATAAATGAGTGCCAATTTCGGTTTGGGCGATATTGCATGTAAATATGTGCTCCGCAAAGCGCTTTGAAACAAGGCGCTATATAAATAACACATCCTTAGGGTGGGGAATAATGGGCGGAAGCTGCTAATTTTGAATCGATTTACCATGGCACTTCTAAGGGAAGCGGAGGTTTGCAACTTTCGGAGGTAGTAATCAGGCTTCTAGGGGCGGTGAGGGAGCAGGTTAGAGGGGTCCCGTTACGGGAATTGGTAGCCACACCACTCATGCGGAGGTTGGAATGAAGCGGTGGGAGGGTGTCGGTTTTGGTCACGGCATCAAGGAGGCAGCGGTTAAGGGGGACGACTTGGCGCGCTTACGGGGCACAAAGGGGGTCAGGCGTTAGTGGTGGTTTGGCTGCTATTATCGCTATTTATACGGCCAGGTACGAATTTTATAATTTAACAATCGTGCAGTTTCGGGTTTATTTGATGCTTGCGAGGTATTCCGCAGTGGTTTTGCATGTGGCATGTATGGTTGCAAGGCTGCATTTTCCATTTGCGATTATGGTTTGGGTATGGTTGAAACAACGTCCTTGCAGCCGCATGCACGGGAGCAGTGCGAGGCGGGGAACAATACGGGTGCTTAGGATGGGGGCGCTGACTACTGCTTCCCTTTGGGCTCACTCGCACCGCGTGGGGTCGGGCATGGAGGCCTTTAAATGGTTGTTTACTGCGGTGCCAAGAAGGGGTGTTGTAAAACCGGCACTGTGTATGGGTCAAGATTCATGGGCAACGGAGTGTCCTCGGCGGGACATGACGGACATTTGTCGCGCTTATAAGTTCTTGGTGGGGGTGTGGTGTTATGCATGGTTCGAATTGGGCGAGAACGGGATGGTTTCGGGTATTTTGCATCAATGGGGGTTTGTGGGGAGCAGTGCTGGCCAGTAAGGGGCATAGTTCCGCTACTTCTTTCGTACACCTCAGCCACTGCCTAGAACCCATTAACAGACACTTTCCGGTTTAGGAGTCCAAAGGCAACAAGCCCCCATTGGGAGCAAACGACTGGGCCCGACCATACAAACTCCAGGGTGCGTTGTTTAATGGCATGCGTAGGGTCGCCTCTTTTGTTGCAGGGCTGCACTACCATTGCATTGGGCTGTTTTCGGGCTTTGGGGTTAGGCATTTGTTCACCATGTGGGGCCTCCTACCCCAGGGCCTACCCCCGGGGCTGCGGTTCTAGCTGTGCATTTTGTCGCCTTTAACATTTGGCGAACTAAGTTTGCTTGGGAGGGGGGAGGGAGGGGCTGAATAGGAGGCGGTGGGTTTTGTTAGAATGAGTAATTGGCCAGGCGTCATGGCACGAGGTTTGGAATAGGGGTTACGATTTGGTGGAAACAGCGGAGGGGCCAAACGGGGAAAGGGCAAAGGAGAGCATTTGCATGCCACAGGTCGTGTTTAGGAAAGTTATTTAAACATGGGGGGGGGGGGGGGGGGGTGCTTCATTCGGACCGCTCTGGTGGGAAGGGGTGGGTTTGCAATGTATTAAGGGGGATTTTGTTCATTAGTGCAGGAAGGCAGTGCTGCCCTGTAGTAGGCTTTGGGAAGTGGGGATCACGCAGGGCCAGGACAGTTGCAACCTCGCGACGGTTGGTGCAGGGCCAGTGGTTTTTCACTCTTAACGGGTTAAATTGGGTAACGCATCGACATCGTGTGGCTTAGGCTCTTGGTTACCCACTCACGGGAATTGAAGTAAAAAGGCTGAAACATGGCTGAAGGGCCAAACAAGGTATGGGGGCATCGAGCAGCTGCTTGAACAGGTGGAGTTTCAGGAAAAGCAGTGAAGCACGCAGGCGGGGGGAGGCAACAGTGGGTGCGCTCAAAGGGGAACAGTGGCGTGGACATTATTTGAGGTGCACCGGTTTAAAGCTTTTGTTCTGGAAGATAATGGTTTTCCTGCTTCGTGGGCGGGGAAGGTGCTTCAGGCAGTCGGCAATTTAATGGTGTTAAGTGCGGGGAAATGCTTTGTTGTTGGCATCGTTGGTTTTGTTACACTGGAGTGAACTAATATGTCCAGTGGTGTGGGTTGCACGAAGCCAGTTGCTTTAAGGATTAGAGTGTCGGGGAAGGCGCGTTGCAATTGGGGGGGGGGAATGACGTGGAAATGGAGACTAGTGGCATGGACGGCACGGGGTGTGTCTTCATTGAAGTTCATGCCAAGTGCGGACGGGGGTTCATATGTTACGTTATCAGGTATATTGTGGCTACACGAGGTTATACAGTTAGCCCCAGTGAATTGATTGCCCGCTCCAAGCATGATCGGGAATTCAGGGCGCTACGTAGGGGTGACATAAGCATATCAGAGGGAGCACTGAGGGTGACGATAAGGAGTTCTAAAACCGACCAGCGGGGCACCGGAAGGAGCCTGGTGCTGGGGTGTTCGGGGGTGGCGGATTACTGCCCGGTCAGGACCATGGGGGCGTTCTTGGGGGCCAGGAATGGGGGCCAGGGATACTTGTTCATACACGAGGACGGCTCCCCCCTCACGCAATTTCAATTTAGGAAGGTAATGGCTTTGGCTCTCGCCGGCATCAGGGGTATCAGCGGGCTCTTCACGCCTCACTCTTTTCGAATAGGGGCAGCGACAACAGCATTTCAGGAGGGACTGGGGGAAGAGAGCATAAAGAGGATTGGGAGGTGGCAATCCGACAAGTACAAACTTTACATAAGGCCGGAAGGTTTATAGGTGGGGTCGCATCGTGGGGGGTAGGGGGTAGGGGGGGAAGCCTTGGGAGCCAGGGGCGACATGGGGACGCGACATTTACCAACCCGGAACATTATCTCTCCACAGATCGCAGGTCGGTGTGGGTTATCGGCCACTCATTCGTGGCCCGAGCAGCAAAGGGCGCGGAGAAGGAATATCAAGACACGCATATGGGTTTCGCGCGGACCCAAGTACACTGGGCATACAAAGGGGGGATGAGATGGGATGATGTGTGGGGGGTGTTGGTTGGTTGCAGACGACGTCATGGACGCCCGGACATAATAGTGATACACTTGGGGGGTAATGACCTAGTGGACAGGGGGCGAAGAGGGTTGCTGGCGGGGATGAGGGCCGGCCTCACCCAAATTGGAAACAGTTTCCGGGGCACGACATTGGCATGGTCGGAGATCATACCCAGGCGGATTTGGAGGGGGCATATTCCCAGGGGAGCATCGAGGAATCCAGGCGGAAATTGAATATGAAACTAGGAAAATTCCTGATCAGCAGGGGCTTCGGTTGGGTCAAGCACGCCTTGATCAGTTTGAAAACTCCGGGTTGTTTTGCCAATGACAAAGTCCACGTATCAGAAGTGGGGGTAAGGGTGATGGTGTACAACTTCAAAGATGCCCTGGAAGGAATGGGCTGCTTATGAGTGCAGGCGGGGGCCATTCGGGGGGGGGGGCAAAACGATAGCAGGCCTTTAAAGGGTCCGAAACGCTCCCTCCCTAACCATGGCTGGGGGGGGGGCCCCCGTTAAGGGAACGGAACGGTCAAGGGAAGACCTCAGTCGGCATCATCACGCCACCGGTTCTTGCCGGAGGGCCAGCGCGTCTGTTACGGTTGGAATGAATGGTGTGGTGAAGGAGCGTGTGGCTAGGACAACTGGGGACTAGGGTACTAAGGCGACCAGGTGCATGAGGGGGAACTCACTGCGGCCGGTGGCCCGCTGTGAGTCGTGGCGGTGACACCGGTCGCAGCGACCGGTCTCTTGCAGACAAGCCCAGCGGATGTTACCTGGTGTTCCCGTTAGAAAGTACTGGCGGATACCACAAGGGGAACTGCACAGCCATCAGTTTATTAAGAACGGCGCCCAGGAGTATTAGACTCAGGGGAGGCCCACATTAATGGGGAGGGTTAGGGGGGTTTGGAAGACCTTTCCAACTCCAAAAGTGGGTGGGGGAAATGGGAAGTGCATCTTTGGAAATTGAAAATGGCAAAGCAACATTGAAGTCAGCAAGGGGGGGTGAATTGAAAAATTGGCACTGTAAACGGGGCTCCGGCAAGTACGTTGGTAACTGAGGGGAAGGGGGGCCCATGGGAGATTGGGGGACGATAGGTGGGGCTCAAGAGAAGGGGGCCCTTTGGGATTGGCAGCTTAAGGAGATCAAAAGAAACCAGGGGGGGGGGCCTGGGAGTGCGGGGGCTAGGGGCCTGGGGTGACGCAGGGGAAGAGGAGGGGGATGAGAAGGACGTTGGGGCTCTGGGGGATAGGTATGCGCGTGATGGATGGGGCTCTCTAGATCAGGAGGGCGCAATGGGGGCCGGGGGGGATGGGACAACGAAGGCGGCGGGGAGAGTCAGGGCTGATCGGGGTCTTGGCTGAAAGGGGGAGAGGGGCTCCCTGGCAGGATGGGCTGGAGGAAGACCCGTTTGGGGAGAGAAAGAACTAGGATTAATAAGCCAACCCGGGAAAACGGGGAAGAGGGAACCCAGGGAAAAGGGAGCAAGAAGGGGAAAGGAGACCGGAACACATCCTTTAGAAGGAACCTAAGCGGTAATGAACAATGAAGAAGGTAAAGCACGGAACAAAGAATTGCACTTAAATAGCGTTGGGGAAAGAAATTGAAAAGAAAAAATTGCAAAAGAAAGAAATGGCCAAGGGGTAGAGAGGGACTGCTGAGGAAGGGACTGGGCGCCCGCGTCGGGTCCCCCAAGGACCCGAGGGGGCGGGGGGGGAAAGTTGCTTGCACTCAGAGTAGAAAATCCTGAGCGTGAACGGAACACCTGTAAGCTAACTCCTGACTTTATGTGTAATAAAGTTTGCTGTGGCAATTTTTTCTCCCACTCATCCTACTGGTCTCTGCCTATCCTTTGGGTGGACGGGGGTTGGGTTACTTTGGGAGGAGGTTAGTTGGGAATGAGTGAGAGTCGGAATGTGGAATGAGGGAATGTGGAATGAGAGCTGAGGGGTGGGGGAGGGGGGTTATTGGGAGCGGCATGGGGGGGCCACCGTGCCACCCCACTGAGGGTGTCGGCGCTAAGATTGAAGAGAGTGCCTTGGAAGAACACCTTTCCCGGTCCCCCGCGCGCCCACACCTGCCTTGTAGGAGATGCCTGGCACAGCTGCAGTGTGGCGGCACGCAGAGTCGCCCGGGCTGGCAGGGATATTTGGGGAGTGAGCTGTGCTGGTTTCAGACCGGGCAGCCATCTCGCACAGCAAATACTGGAGATGCCAGCTGCCGGTGAAACGTGACACCGTAGCCTGTGTGTGTGTGTGAGAGTAGGGGCTGTCCTTGCTCGCTTCCCCCTTGCCCCAGTCGCACTGTAGTGCATGCTCGCACATTTCACATGCACATGCCATGGCTCTCCCTTAACTTCTCGGATTATTTGTTTGACGGCCGCTGCTGGACTCCCCGGGCTGCTCCACTGCTGGACCTCGGAGGGAAATCGGTAACTGCGACCACGGAGGGCATCAGGGGCGCACGGATGCTTCGCCTGCTCAGGAGACAGAGCACAGTCCTTGACAACTTTTTTACTGCAGAGGCATTATACAGTAGACGAGCTCTGCTGCTGCAGCCACCCTCCTCGCTCGCGCTGCCCGTGTGACGCGACCGGGCTCTTGGATTTGAACTCACCTTGCCCTGGTCCAGCTGGCGCGAGAGCACCTTTTAGTGTGCCTGTGCCTTGCGTGGAGCTTGCCCCTCCGGATTTATGCTGTGTTGGAGCTGCCCTGCAGTTGGAAAGGTAGGCGCGAGAGCGTGACCGTTGTTTACTCTTATCGTGGGTGTGTGTGTTTTAACGCTTCATTTGACAGCAGCGGCTCCCGGCTTTAGACCTGGGGGCTGAGAAGCAGCTGTCTCAGTGAGAGTGAGGGTCGGGTTGCATGCCTGGCTCCGCGCAGTGACTGCTTGGAACGCAGCCCCCTGACAGGCAGCTCCCCGGGTTCAGACCGCTCGCGGTGCTGCTCGGCAGCGACCGTGTCAGCTGCACGGCAATCTCGCGGTAATTACCGCGCTCGCCTGCCATTGTTCCTGTAACTGCGCGCTGCCCGCGCACCTGCATCCTGCGACTTGATAATACCCGCGCGAGCTTAGAAGCTGCTAATGGTGTGCGGTGAATTCATGCTCTGACACATACACGCGGCGCGGTGAGGAATGCAGTTTCAACCACAGCGCAGGGCGGACTGAAATGCAGAACTTCTGATCTCAGAAGAGTTAAACATTGTATGCAAGGAAGACGCTTTCAGGTGACAGTAGACATGTTGCCGAGTAAACGCAGTTGAAGCTCGCTAGAGTGTATGCCGTCGTCCCTCTTTGAAGGAATGGATGGCGGGGGATGGTGGTTTAGGTTTGTTCGCTGCACAGTAAAACACACGTGTCACCCGCAAACAGAAGGATCGGGCTCCTGTGATGTTAGATGACAATGCATGTTCATTCTGGTGTGAGCTCCGGTAAGGAAAAGTGAAACATGTAGAACGTGTCCAAACTGTGCTAAAAACACAGGTACAATGTGTGTGATGCATGCAATGCATGTTCAGTTTGTAACAATTGTATAACAACATTCACCTTTACAAAGAGAATCCGAATATGTATAGCAACATACACGGGCTGCACGTTGCTAGGCTATCGTGAGAAGTCACTGCAAGACAAGTGTTTACCTCTGGACAGGTCTGTTTCTCTGCGAAGCCCAATGGGTTCACCGTATCAGTCATTTACACTGTTAGTAGAATCCGTGTACAAAGATGTCTTTTTTTAACACATACATGTGTCTTTTCAAACTCACATTAAAAGTTGTCTCCTCTGAAAATCAAGGCTGACATGGAAATAGATGACGGGCCAAAAGCATGTCTCTGACTCTTCCTAACATGTTGGCTGTTGTCCAGTGTGATAGAACTTAGAACGTGCGTATGAAGAATTAGAGCCCACAATATAGGGCTTTATTGTGTGGTAGGCGATCGTCACCCAAATTAGTGGTCCAGAGCCCAAGTTAAAGGCCTGTAAAAAGGACAAATGTCACCAAGCATGTAATAGAGCCTGATGACGAGCGTATGCAGGTAAAGAAAAGAAACACCTCACCTTGAGCTTTCTCTGACAAAGTTAGCCTATATCTCCTTACCCAGGGCCCATTGTGTACAAATCACGAATGGAAGCTTGAAAGCTAGCTTTTACAGACGGTTGGACCCTCCGTTTCAAACTTGCTGGTTGGCTTGAGAGCTTGAAACAGTGAGAAGAATAAAGGGGCATTAAGAAAAGCATGCTTTTATTGGTGAGTAGAGCATGTAGCAACATGTTTTTATTGTCCAAAGATACAAAAACATGCTCTAATTGTCAGGCCACATAGAAACTTTGGGTTTGTCTGCTGAGGCTCATCGCCCACCCAGAAGTGTGAGGCATGTCACATGCATCACTAATGAGGCACAGACTCTCCCAGGGATGGATAAGAGGGTGACTTCACCTCCCTCAATTTCCTGGCTGAGTTTTATAGTAGCTACTTGCAGGGCCTACAAGCTCTCCATTTACTGCCAGATAACACTTGCTTTACGCAGGGACTTAGACAAGTTTCCCAGGATAAGTAAGGGCTTAGCAGAGAGGGAGCCAAGCGGGTACCCAGCAGGTGCAAGGCATGGTGATGCATTTTCTTAGTCCAGCAAACATTTCCCAACTTGCCTAAAAACCCTTTGCTTGGGCCTCAGGCTCATACTTTGTACTTTCATCAAATACTAAGATAACGTTGTCTTAACTCACTCAGAGCACAAGGGGAGGTGTGTGTTGTTGTAGAAGGATTAACATTCTCTAGATTGATACATTTAAACTTAAATATAATTCATCAACAAGGATCTGTTCCCCGGGTCTGGCTATTATACCATTGCATTACTTACAGTGAGAACATGCAATCCGCATTTAAGGTTTGAATATTCAGTGGTTACAAGCAAGCAGATAGTAAGCTATGGGAGTGCTTGCTAGCTTTTGTATTAGTGCCGTTTGTGGTTCACACTTTATAAAAACAAAGGGAATGCAATTTTTTCATTTGCATTCCTTTAAAAAAATGCACAGGTCACCCTGTTCATCCCTACAATAGATGCTGGTAATGTGTCTGGCAGCCAATATCGCCTTTTAATCTCACTTTCCAAAAGAGAGTGTGGAAAGGATGCTGATATTTTACTTGCGCTCATATTTTGTACCATTAGGCTTCGCAAAATGCCTTGCCAATCCTTAGTTGGGTTCCCTTAAGCACGCATATATCATGACTCCAGCACACATGTGAACAGGGATTCCTATCTCTGTAGCTACTTAATTCACAAAATAGAGGTGTGTAAGTGGTAAGGGATTTATATGAGGTGTATGTGCCTTAATGCCAGACCTAAAATAACTCTGCATAAGTAGGGGATAAGCAATCCAACTTTTACATATTCATTCACCCAGCAGAGGGACTTACACTTTAGGAGACCTGCCTGAAATGGGAGGTCCCGGTTCCACTCTCTGGATACTAATATATCATCAGAAATGTGTTTTTGCTCGGCTACCTTTCCCTTCAGATCATTAAAGATTCATGATATCATGGTCCATAGTGTTTACTTTGATCTTTAATATAATTATTAATATGGTCAGCCGACAAGTGTTTCGACCCCTCTGGGTCTTTATCAAGGCTAGTATTCTTTTGAGTATTTCTGCGGATGCAGGTCTCAGGTGCTCAGTTTTCTGTTGTGACCCGTGGGTAGGCCTTCGGTTGGGTCAAGACCTACCCACGGTTGACGACAGGTCTGGTCTAATTGCTTGGTCAGGAATTCATTTCAATGAGGGATCTCCTTCTAGAGTTGGTAGTTGTCACAGTGGACTCTACTGAGAGTTTAATGAGGAGACGCCTTCTGGTGTCTGAGGTTGTACAAGAAGAGTCTACTGTGAGGTAGGGCAAGTTGGCACCCTTCTTAATGAGAGGCAATGGTGATGGGGATGCTGACAAAGCTGTTCTTTGATTTATTTGGGAAGAAAATGGGGTGTTAAAAGAAAGCTTCTCGAGAGATGGGCATCATGCGAGTAAAAGCATACTATGTTGTTAGGGATGAGGATGGAATTGGACCTAATAAAACAAATGATGTGTAAAATGAGTCAATCTCCACCAACGCTAAATATTCAATTTTCACTTGCAATTTAAGAAATGCAGATAATAATATAGTACTCTTCAGAAATGTTTAAGTCTACTTTATTACCTTATGGCCATGTCCTACGTTATTTATTGCACATGTTTTCTTAGTGTTTTGCCTCTTAAGCCATTGTCATTGTGAACTCTTCACCCATGCAACATATCACATTTCAACGACCATCGTGCACCCCCTCATTAAAACACCCTTTCTAGTCCAAGTGCAGCTGTGTCAGCTATAAACCAATTGCTGGCCAAATCTTTTCACTGGTTGTGATGAGTCAACTTCACACTAACCTGGAGAATCATGCCATAGCAGATGCACCAATCCTGCTATGCCTGCATCATTGGATGCAAACCTGCTCCATGTATGCAATTATTTTCATAAAGTCCTGGATCAGAGGATGTTTGTAATGCTAGTTGGGCGAGACATGAGTGGGGCATTTCATACAATTTAGCAGATTACCCGAAGCAGCAGGGATTTCTCCACCAGCCCTGACCTAATTCACAGATTTCTTGGAGGGAAGATAACTCAGCAGTTCCTATTTAGAGCTTCATTGTCTCTATTCTGATTTGAAAAGCTGTGTGCCCCAAGGTTCTTCCTTGTCACACATTATTTTCAAAACACTATATATAAGTAACCACCTCTTAGGTTAATACAAGAACCCAGGGTGATGTGTGATGGGTCAGTATTGTGATGCAAAACACCCAATTCACAGTACAAATATATAAGGGTGCAGAACAATTCACTGAAATGGCTATATACAATACAAAGATTGATAGTGCAAGTTATTAAAAAAAACAAAATAGAGGCAACCATTTGCTAAATTTCTCAAATCAGTGAAAATAGAAACCCATTCCGACAATTGCCCCTTTCATTTGGCCAGACTGCACCGATAGTTGGACCTAGATACAAATCCCAATTAACATGGATAATAAAAAGCCCAAGGAAGTACAAGACAATACTCTTGGAATTAAGTGTTCCCTGCATTATACACATGCTTATAAAACTATGTCCCATCATTGCAGCAATGTTTGTGGCATCTGTGGTTGGGTCCCACAAAAACTCCTGATTGCAATATAGAAGTAATTTTCCTCAAAATGTTGTTTCATTAACAAAAAGTTCACTATATGGGAGCACATCTTATGTGGAAGTTTAGGAGAGTGATCTAATTTTATATGGGTTTGGTCGTTGCACTTTGTCTGAGTCAGAACATGATTCGCAAAGGCCCCAGGATTTTCGTACCATTACCACCCCGGAGGAAAATGCATTATTATTTTCATCAACGTGTGTGAACAGTAATTGTGGCCACCATGCCCAAAAAGGGTGGCCGTCATTAGACGCAATGCCAATGTATTGTGCCTGCTCTTTTGTAGCCTAAACATCTGCTAGTATCTATAGGGAACTGAGCCTCTCTAAAGGCATCAAATCGGATGTAGGAGGAGTTGGTGCTGGATACCCTGCATGACGATAAGAAATGCATTAAGATTTCCTAGCTCGCGCACCATTCTTTAAAGGGATTCCTGATCAAAATGGACAAGGGGATTAGAAACACATGGAGAGGGTCCCTGCCTGTGCATGTTTTACTGGCCATGGGCCATTTCCAGCCTAATCAAAATGAAGGCCTTAAAAATGCACTAACTCATTAATTCACTCATTCACTTACTCATGAAATCACTGGGTGACTTACGAACTAAATGACTGACTCACTCAATGTATCGCCCACTCCTTCATTCATTCACACTCTCACGGGCTCACCCAATGAATAGAGGGCTGCATTCATCACATTGTTAGAACTGACCACCAAATGTTTCCAGAATCCTAAGTGGGTTCCTGCATTCTAAATGATCCATGGTAAGTGGCAGTGATGTATTCATCAATCTAATGATTACAATACCTCCAACATTAGTGTCAGTGGCCAAGCATAGAGCAGGGGGCAGAACCAATGTAGAAAAAGTATGGGCTTCCCCCCAGGAAAGTTCTTTCAATAATGGGCTGAAATAGTGCATTTTATAGCACACATTGTGAGAAAAGCTGGCTAAAAGGCCATATAGTTGATCATCTGTCCTATATAGTAGAACATGAAAAAGTCAAATAGATGGATTCCTGGCCACCAAAAGAATGCAGGGACATTGGAAAACATTTTCATGGTGACAGGCCCACAGTATGTACCACCATTGTCACGGTAAAACACCTCCATGATAGTATCCACAATGTAAGCCAGCACAACATGTTCCTGATGTCTCGTTCCACAACATATAAGAGTACGGCAAGAGTAGGGTTTGACCACTGTGTAGTGCACCATTCGTTCTGTATTATTAGTCCACAGTATGAATCTAGCATGAATAGAGAACCTTGGAAATGTCACACAACCCAAATTACATCATGCGCTCTGCTCTTAAATCACTCTCCCCGTTTATTCTGAAGAAGTCATGTAGATCAGTTTTCTATCATACAAGAAGATGTTTGATAGGATGGGCAATTGTGAACTATTCATATTCTATTTCTGATTGTCTTCAGATTCCTAAAGGTGACATCATGCCTGAGATAAGATGCCTTATCGTAGGCTGGTCACTATACATGCACATGGCTCTGTCCCATTCCTACAGAGGCACTCAATTTCCTAATAGAACAGTTTTCCTCTGCCTAACAGTGGGCAGCATCTATCCCCACCTACAATCTTTGCAGTTTTATCACATTTGTTGCATGGGTCCTCTTTCTGTTTTTACGAACATTAATAACGCATTAATAACCCGTTCCATAGGTTATACCTGGGGATAATGTTCTGGCAACCCAAGTTAAAGGCCTGAGAGGAGCACAGGCATTTAACGAGGGCACCGGGATGCTACCCGCCTGGTATAGCCCATGGAACAGGTTGTTAATGCTATTAGTAGCCCGGTTACCAAAGTGGTGGCCCGGGGGTATTAAAAATAAAGTATTTTCATTCAAAGAACAGGACGCAAGGACTCCGGTTCATTGAATGAAAATACTGTGACACAATGGTCACCATGGTTGTGGAAGGCGGTGCTCCTCATGGAACCCTCTTCTATTTACATGGTGGTCAGCAAAACTAGAAGGAGGGAATGTGCTGCTGTGGCGGCGATGGGCGGCCACGTCACCATGATCAGGTAAGTGCGGCTGGGCAGGGGGGATGTGATTGGTTAAAAAAAGGATGGGATATGGTTGATAGGTGTGGAGAAGATGGATGTGCAGGACAGAGGAAGCAGCCATCGGGTTCCATGGAACACAGGTTGAGATCGGGAGTATCAGCCCACGAACCAAGGAACCTGATTGGCTGCTTCCCCTGCCGCGGGTGCTAATTGTAGTTAGAGTCCTTTTTTAGGAGTGACTTACAGTCATCTTCCAATTGTGATATATTTCCATATTTTAGTTTCACACTAGCAGCACCAAAGTTTTACTCACTCTTTTGCGTCGTCACTTGTCCGTGCACTGCTTCATGTGTTGTATCTCCCACTGATGTTCCCCCATTAGACTAACTGATTAGGATTGCGCCTGAACTGATGACATCAAATTGTAAATCGGTTTCTCAGGGCAAACACGGACATTACGGCTCAGTCCTTCAGGCGTCAGTCATTTTGGTGTGGCACCTTGGGTGCAGTTCCCTTTCAGGTGCACCCAGTTGGGGAAAATGGCCATGGGAAAGTCAAAGAACAGAACTGTACTTGCGATAAACACCGATATTTAAATGCAAGCTCTCGTGTGATAACGCGCTTCCGTTTCCCAGGTCACAACTGCCACATTTCTAGTTTGGCATAAACATGAGTGCCCAGGGAAGGCAGCTAGCATGCATCAGTCTGACCAGCGGCACACATAAGCTATGTGCGCAGCTAAAGGTGTTGGCAGGTGACACTGAGATGTATTCCCAGATTCATGTGCATAAAACTTTGTTTTGCTTTATTTCCAAAATAGCCTCGGCTTGAGCAATGCCAGCAGTAGCAGAAAATAAGAGAATTTTAAAAGTATCAGCACCTCATTTTTTTGCGAAAAAGACCAACGGGACCCTACGCTATGGAAAATAACTATGGCCTCAGCGTCAAACCAGGAAAGGCAGGCCCTGTGGTGCCCCAAAAGATAGGCTTGATTGTGTCGTTCCGATTTCTGTCTCCAAGGTGAGTAGTAACCAATGCTATTGAGCAAACTAGGTGAGGGAGTTGTAGCAGGAGGGATATAATGGCCACAGTACACCGTCACTTTGCAGACAAGCCTTGGAGCTCTGATATTAATTGGGCACAGTGTACACACATATGACCATAACCTATACCCCAAAAGTAGGTTAAATCAAAGCACAGGGGGATTGCATTGAAAAAATTACATCGAATACGGTTGTGAATCATCCCCAGGTAGTGTTGTCAACAAATAAAACCCTCTCATACGTATCAAAGGGTCAAATGATGTATTTCATGTGTTGTAGGTGAAGGAGTGGAGGCATTGCACTGCTGACCAAGAAATGCATAGCCTTTGCATACCAGCGAGTCGAGTTGCAATATTCACATCGGTTCCTGCTGTAATGAACCTGGTACTGATATTACAGTTATTTTCCACTGAAAAAGGTGATATAAAACCTGCAGGACCAAAAGATGTCAGATCACCGCCCAACAATGTCATTACATTTCTAAGTAGGATGGGCGGAGAATATGTAGCGTAAATAGAGGCAATTGTAACCTCTAATCAGCAAGGGCTAATTCATTTTGGAATAAATTGCGGTAAAATGGTCAAGGACACTTTTTTCACATGGTAAACGTGGTGCTGGTGAAATAACTGGTGCACTTAGATAATGTATTTATCTTGATGCATTTTGTGCCACATATTGGATATTGGATATTTGGGAAAATAATTACAATATTTGCACGTATATAAAAGTTGTGTGAATAAGTGTGAATAATGTATTGTAGGCCTTCGTTAGAAATGCACATTTTTTCAGGGTGCATAGCAGGATCTATGGTGCGTAACAGATCTATTATGAACCATAGACCTTGTTTTTAACAGCCCTCTTTTTCTGAAACTGCCCCCCGCACATGCCCTTCATTGGGGGTTCACTACCATGTCGCCTTTGGCCCTCCACTCCCTCTTTAAACATTACCTGCAAAACCCCTGTGAGAACGGGGTGAAGGGAGTTAAAATTAGGTAATTTGGTTAATTTCCTTTTGCTCATTTTCGTTATATTTTTGGTGAAAAGACAGAGCTGTTCGGCATCATATGTGTTATGCAAGTTTGGCATAAACCGGATTTGAAACTGAGACAAATATGTACATTGAAATGGAACGTTTACTATCACTTTTTCCCAACAGTATTTCACTTCCTCAATATTTTAACAATATTTTTTTTGTGCTATGGTTTCATAAAGAAACCCTTTCACAAAAACATGCCAGTAAAACGACACATCATACACAGATACAAGAAGTTTACAAATTACTAAATAGATCATAGAACCTCTTAATTTGGCTAATTGATCCTAAGCTATTCCATACAAAATGTAGAGCTTTAAAAGTCAATGAAATGCCATTTCCCGTGAAAATACGTTTAAACAATGTGCAGTTAACATAGGAGGTGATTTGTTATGTACTAAAACGCGCAAAAAAACTCTCTCTTTAACTGAATCATTGGATATTCGATAAAAAGATGCTGAAAGGTCTCCGCCACATGTGGCTGATGACAGAACCTGCACAGCCAGTTCTCCTTGAGGATATTTGGTGTAGCACCCATTACTTCCTTGGTTGGAAAGAGGTTAAATCCTAGTCTTATGAAATTAGATATCAAACATCCATGAGGAAATTTCACTGGGTATTTCGAGATTTGGTTTAAATGTTTTCCCTCATGGGAGAATCGGTATACGATTGTCTCACAATTAAGAGCTAATTAGACAATCCCTTGTACAAACCCAGTCAACTAGCCATCATTTCCTTTCCACAGATCTTTAATTAGTGGCTGAGTCCTTCGTACACATGTTCAAAAAGTCTAAAAGACATTCATTGTGAGCAACTCAATTATTTAAAGATGCCCATGAGCGATTCAACAGCAGGTTACTCAGTATAACAACGAGTGAGTGAGGTGGGCATTCAGTATGTTTTCATAAAGTAGAAGCTTTGCCCACTCAACTATGGACTGTAGTAAATCTAGGCCTAATTTGTGACAGATTGTCAGAATAGGCACTCCATTAGGCACATTTAGGCAATGATGCCAAAGTTTGCCTTCAAACATAATGCAATCTACTTAGCTGTTTGGTTAAATTCTGCTCCATATAATACACACTGAATATTTTTTCCTCTATAGAATTTAATAAAAGGTAGATCATATTTCAAACCGATTTTCTTCAACTGAGCAGAGTAAGCCACGATAGTGGCATGAAGATCTCTATGATCAATAGCTGCACTGATCCGTTTTTGTAACACAGAGCCCAGGTACTTGCAGCTGTCCACAATCACAAGTCGATTTTTGTCTGTAGACCATTGGAATTTAATATTTTTGTATTTAGTAGGGTTAATAATCCACATTTATGATTAGGAGGGATTTACCTCTAAATCCAAACCCTTTCAAAAACGAGTTTAGTAGACTCTGGAGTCCTTGTAAGTCAACTACTGGATGGGATGCTAGCTAAATCGAGGCAGAAAGGCTTTAGATTTCGCTAGAATGTGCCCTATGTCCGCAATGTATAGGTTGAAAAGACTGGGTGTGAAGTTACAGCCCCGTCGCAAGCCACGGTCAGTGAACACTGGGTCCATTAAAGAGCCTTCCTTATCCAAGCGAACTTGAACTCGAGTCTCAGAAGGGGGGGACCTAAGAAGATTAACAAGATGCATGGGGCAGTAAACAATAGTTTTCAAAGTGCGTTGTGTAAATACTTATTTTACACTTAACGACTTCATCATCTCCTCCAGAAGAATTAGGTCAGGATACCATTGCTTGGGCACAGTACACGACTCCACAGACAAGCCTAGGTTCTCTGAAACTACAAGAGTAGTGATTTGGCACAGTCTAAAAGTATAATTATATAACCCATGTTCCTGGTTGTGAGTTAAACCAGGGAACAGGTATAATGCTCTTGTTTTCCTAACTATAAACCTCCCTTTGAGCAAAATTTGAATGAGATATTTCAGCTGTGGCACTGAGATTTTTTTGTGAACTACTGTGCATGCACAGTTTGCAACTGCTTGCTAACACATTTCGGACTTGACACACTTCATTTCTGTTTCGAGATTTCTTTGTGTACCATCACACTCCTCTCCTGGCTCTCAGTATCAAGCTGGAATACCTACACATTTCTGGATGGTGCAACAAAATGCACTATGCTCTGGCCACTCACATATAATATGATATGATATGATGTGGCATTTATAATGCGCCTGTACACAAGTGTTTCTAGGCGCACAAGACAAGGTAGGGAGACAAAGGGAAGACAAACAATCTTACTAGGCCTTGTGTCATTCAAATCATGAAAGTGCATGCAATTTACAGGAGTGGGCTGATGCAAGCACTCTATGAGTCCATGCTTAAAATGGCGAGTGCCATCACTACTAAACAGGTGTGCAGAGCTTTCAGTCGAGGAGTACAGGCCTTTGTTAACAGGTGGGTTAATGTTTTGAGTTTGAGCGTAGAGGGACCTCTCAATAGGAAGCAGATGAGCAGGCATGGAAAGTGCTCTTCTACCTTTCCATTTACAAAGTGCTACTTTCAAAGTGTGATGCATTAGTATTAGGTTGAGACCTTTTGTTAAAAAAGCAATTTAAAAAAAACGATTTAGAATGACTGCTCCGTGACCACACAGAGCAGTCTTTCTAAATGAAACTGTCATTCCCCTGGTGCACAAGAATGCGCGCAGGGGCTGACAGCCATGCCAGGACCCGGAAACGCCATTGAGTGAGACGGGATAAGTGTGTGTTTGTGTGTGTGTTGTATGTTTGTGTATGTTTGGGTTGGCGGAATCTTGGGTGGGGAGGTAGGTGGGGGGGCTGAGGCAGGTGGATTTAGCGGGGGAGCCCCACCCCAGATTTTGAATTAATTACACCTGGGAGGGGGGAGCTGGTAGGGGTCAGTGCGGTGGAGGGGGGGGGGGGAGCGAGGAAATGACTTTTTTCACTTTTTGTAGGCTGCCCTAAATCAGAAAAAAAAAATTGGTCTTTTCTTTGGGCGACCTACAAAAAGCAAAATTATGACATCGAACCAGTGCATGCCTTTGAGGGTTTGCTGATTTATCAATATCTCAATGCACACACTTAGAGATGTGTGTCATGATCAGAGAAAGATCGAGTGTATTTTGTGTTCATGTATTGTGACAAAATTGCTACTTCCCTGCAGGAGTACAAGGATGAGTAGTGGCTAAATCGTCTGATTAGCCCTCATATATCTACAAACTAACTGTGATCCCAACAAAGAACAAGATGGAGGAATCCTTCTTTCCTTGTTCACCCCTCTGTTGGACTACCTAATTGCACACCCTTCTTCTGCCCCAAACTCCAACAGCCCTTTGGTGTGCAACCACCTATTGTAAGGCAGGCCTTTGTTATGGAATTGCCTCTTTGAAGTCAGGCTCCTAGCAGATCTCTTATTGTGAATCACTGGACCTGACAGGTAGGAGTTACCCAACCTCCTAAAGTGTCAACAGAGGCAGACATCATGCCCTATATCCCATTCACTCGTATGCAGATAGGCAGGTTCCTGGAATTCACATTGTTTCTCAAAGCTGGTCTGAGCTGACAGGGTTGACACTAGTATGCTATGAATTAGATATACCTTCTGAATAATTATGTGAACCATCAGTAAGCATAACAAAACCTAAGTATGACTTTTATTTCAATTTTATCCTGCCACCAGGCATATAGTTTATCATAATAACTATGGTTTTGGAGCAGACTTGATCCAACCACTGCACTGCAGTGATTTTGCTGTTGCAGCAACTGACAGACAGAACACTGTGACTTGGAACCTGCTTTGTTCCGTGGACGAGCAAGAGCTGCAGATCAGGATGCTGATGCAGCAAGTCACTGGTGTTCACTATGATTTTGCATGGAGTTTGATAACAGGAGGTCTGGTTAGCAGACCCCTCTTCCTGAGACGGATTACCCACATCATTTTATCATTAACAAAAATACAAAAAGCTAGGGCTTTCCGACCCTGTCCATAAGGCAATACTTCACATATATAGTGTATGAAAACATTGTCTAAACATGCACCAGCTTCATCTCTGGGTAAGAAAGCATCTTCTCGAGAACACAGAGCCCCCTCACTGATGTGATTGTGAATGTTTAGGCAGGCATGCAGCGATGCCAAGGCTTTCATCTGCCATGATTCTTATTCAGTATCTGATCTCAAGTACCCCAGGACAGACTTCCCTGGCTGTGCAGTAAGACTCCCAGCAGGTGACCTTGAGTGATTTGCATGCCATTATTCCAGTGTTCTTCACTTCAGGCCTGTTTGGTGTTGACTTGAAGCTTTCTGATTATTTCTGCTGTGACCTGCTGCCCCTTTGAAGTACTTTTCTCCCCAGAGCTATTAATGATTTGTGTTATGTGTCTGTGACATGAATATGGATATGAAAAAAGAAATCCAGTGGCACTGGCTTCCCGCCTGGCATCTCCAATACAGTTGCAGGTTGGCATTTGCCCTCCTTGGCTCCCTATGTCTGCTGGAAGGAAAAGGAGATCTTTGCAGCTAGAAAGGAACTGCTGTTCTCTTCCCATCACCTTCCCATTCAATGGAGAACCCCATCAATGTAACTGTTAGGAGTTTTGCACACTTTGTCCTCAGTTAAACACATATGGTCATTAGCATGACCAGATCCACGGATGTCTATAGAATCCTACCTAACCTAACGCTGGTAGAAACCTGGTAAACCTGGTAATTATCCTAAATAATGTCATATGTGTACAATTTTTTTTAAAAAAACGTGCATCCCTATTTGGTGGTTGGATGTAGATTGATACAGCATCAGACCATATCACTACTGTGTAATAGGTGAAGATGTATACAATCGCCAGTAATGGCCCTTCTGTGCATCATGTCTGACACAGTGAGAATGTGGACATCTTAGATGTCCCCATTTTCACTCCCACAGGGGGTTGCCACATACTTTCACCCCTCAAGTAAAGGGATGTAGAAGCAAAGAGTGTTACTAACCCAGATACTCCTCACCCTCACAGGCAATTACCAAGCAGACGTCACCCGGATCAACAAAATATTCTCCATCATTCAGGCATGGATGGCCTCCCATGGCCTCATCGTCGGCTCTCCCAACAACCTAACCAAACTTAGTCCCAGCTACAATAACATCACGATCGATGGTCACACCATCCCTATTGCCAAAAACGTGAAAACCCTCAGCTTCTACCTGGATGCCAACACTAACCTCTCCAAACAAACCAATATGATCGCCTCAGCCTCTGCCTATACCGGCAAGCTCATCAGGGCCAGCAGAACTTTCTTATCATCCAATAGCTGCCTCACTCTCGCCAGAGCCCTCATACAATGCAAGCTGGACTACTGCAATAGCCTATACCTAGGTGCTAACCAATCTGTAATTAACAAACTACAGGTATTACAAAATAACGCTCTGTGCGCAGCCCTAAACATTCCCAGGCGAGAGCATATCTCCACTGCTAGGAAAGCCTGCAAATGGCTTTCATACGCCAGGAAATTGACTTGAAAACCATCTGCCTCACGTACAAGTCCCTTAATCACCTAGCACCACCATATCTAGCTAATAAATTCACCATGAAACCTGCCACCAGAACCTCCAGATCCTCCAACACGCTATGCTTGACAGTGCCCAGATTCCACTTAAAAAGAGCCACAGGAACCAGCTTCACAGTACTTGCCTCCCAACTCTGGAACACCCTACCTCTCAACATCAAAACTATCGAGTCCTTCCAGATCTTCAGGAAGCAGGTTATAAGCTGGCTGCTGACCAAAGAGTAGCACCACTAACTCCTGACCTCACATCGCTCGCTCGATAAACTGCTGCTTGTATTGTAAATGACTGTATATTGTAATTGTATATTGCCAACTGTAAATTGTACTCCTCTTTACAATTTATGTATATAATATAAGTATCTATGTATGTATTAAGTATGTAACACAAAGATTTGTATCCATTATGTAACCATCTTCTTAAAGCGCCCTTCTACCTCTGGGTTTGGAGCGCTATACAAATAAATAAAACAAACAAACAAACAAACTAAAATGTTTGCATAAACCATTTGGTTGTAGGTAAAAATATGTGTGAATTTCTAACTCATACCACATGGTATTTACTTCATGCGGAATTCCTTGTAAAACAACGTCTCCCTGGACGGATCCTCACCAAACTTTGCAAAAAAAGTAGTTGGGTCACTCTGAATTCTTTTGCAAAGTTTGGTGAGGATTCGTCCAGGGGGGGAAAAGCTACAGGGGGGGTCCCAAAACTTTTTTTTTCTACCATAGACTGAATGGGAAAAAACTTTGCGCACGGCTACAGCCCGAACCGCTGGACGGATTCACACCAAATTTGTGGCAGGAGCGGCGGCCCGGTCCCAAAAGCGTCCTTTTGTAAATTTGGTGTAAATCTGTTCAGTAGTTTTTTTAAAAATGACCAAAATGTAAGGCAAAAAAATTAGTGATATCTGCGTTCGCTTCGCGGACGGACTTCCCTGTTCGCTCCGCGGACAGCACCCCGATTGGCCCATGGGCTTGCGTCATGTCCGCGGACATGCAACATGTTCGCTGATTGGACGGCGAGGGGCGTGGAGCGCGACAGATTTTCTGTGGCGCCCGCCATCTTGTATTCGCAGTCGACCGCGTACAGCGCAGTGAAACGTGGATAAAAAATTGTATTTAGTGCCGTGTGTTGGTGTGTAAGAGTGTTTGGGGAGGGTGGGGGAGTATGAGATAGGTTCAATGTTTTGTTTTTTTATGTGCTAGACCTTTTTGTTGCGTTCGATTTGTCCGCGGAGAACACGGGTGTTCTGACATTTTGTAAATAAACTAAATGGTGGGGTGTTTAGAGGACGGAGTATGTGTCATTTTTGTTCGCAAGGAAGGTAAAAATGAGCTATGAACACTCGCGGTGTACTTAATTGTTCGTAAATACACAAACTGGGGGTGTCCTCAGGACGCTGTCCGTATTGTAATCTGTCTAGTTGAATGTGTTCTAAGAACACTCGCAGTGTCCCGAAATGGTTGCAATTACACAAAATGGGGGTGTTCTGAGAACGTTGTTTGTATTGTTCGTTGTCAGGGTGAAAGTGTTTTAAGAGCACTCCTTTTGTTCGCTAATAGTACAATTTCCTAGGGGCGTCAACCGACTTTTTGTCCACTAAAGAAACGACAAATCCGGCTGGTGTGCGCCGACATTATGTGATAATCCTATGACTGGCGCTATTGAGCTGGCTGACTTGCTTTTGCGACACTAAATCATATCTCCCGCCCCTAAGCCTGATATTATCAAAGCATTCATATTCCCCACCTTTCTCCGTGATGTTACAGGGTGCGTAATGAAACACGCCCAGTCGTCTCCAGTACTACGCGACTTTACACAGAACCCGGAAGACAACACAAATTATGTCACAACACAGCGCACCACAATTCGGAATATGAAACTGTGATTTAAAAGCAAAGAGCAAGATTGTAAATGTTGTAAAGTACATTTATTTGACATCAAATGTTTAGAGAATATTCAGCAATTTGCATTTGTCTTTGTTGTCGATCCGCAAAAGTTCATGTTGAGACATGCAATGTTCCTTTGCGGTACAGAGAGTGTTAGATCAGCTTACAACTCAGTGCGCCACAATTCGGAATATGAAACTGTGGTTCAAAAGTAAACAGCAGGATTGTACATTTGGTAAAGTACATTTATTTCACATGAAATGTTTAGTGAATATTCAGCGATTTGCTATTGTCTCTGCTGTCGATCAGCAAAAGTTTATTTGGAGCCACGCGTTGTTCCTTTGCGGTAGATAGGCTGTTGGTTTATGATAAAAGCAGTAAATGGTCGCTCTGATAATCGGAAGGTTGCTCCAACAACGAGCCATTAGACCACCCTATTGGTTGGTATGTTGTTTGTAGCCGCTAGTACTGCGTAAGGGCATATTGGTCCTTGGCGATTGTCCCATAAAATGGTGAGGGTCATGAAGTTGCATATTTGGACTTGCACCTGGCAGTTGAAGAACCCATCCGCTGGAGTCTGTAAATCGTGACATAGACAAAATGGGGCCACGTGCCTGTTTTAAAAAACATAAATTAGTCTCACCAGCCGATCTTCATTAAAAATCATCATTTTATTTATTAGGGCGTGAAACTATTTGCTATCGAAGAAAGTGCAACAGAGTAGGTTAATAATAAAATAATAATATTTTCCCATTCATATAGCGCTAAGAACCGTGAGGTATGTAAGCGGTGCTTATTATTAACCACGGTGTGTGGTGCTCATTTATCGACCACGGAAGGATGAAAGGCTGAGTTTGGCCTTGCCAGGATTCAAACTTGCGTTAGCAAGCTGTGCACGGATGTCAAAGCGAGTGCTCATCTCTCTGTGCCACTTGACAGGCTACAGTGAAGTGGCACAGCGAATAGAGCGCTTGACCGCCTATAAACCGGTTAAATTATTTCTATTAACCCACCCTGTGTTGTCTGCCTTTTTCAGAGCCCTCTAAACGACAAGGGATCAATTCGGCGGTGATAGTGCGCGGTAGAAAACATTATGCCACTTTCAACGAACAAGTTCAACTTGAGCGGTCTTTAATGCTACGCTATTGTAATTATATTTGGTATAAAGTAATCTAAAGGGTTACTTACAGTACAATTGCAATTTCCATTGTCTACGAGTGGTGCAGTCCCAAAATACGACTCTGCGTGTGCCAACGATCTTTTGCATAGTGATATAATATATAAAAGTGGTTTTGTTTCAGAAATTTCATCTTTATCTTCTCTTACGTTTTAGCAACACTCCTTCAAGAGAAGTCTTTCATCACAATCTCTGTCTGTCAAGGTCAAAACACAATACAACCTTATAGTCCGCTTCGTGAGCCTCTCCGGGGCCCGAGAAAAAAATGGAAGCAGCTGACCTTCACTGTGAACGAGCATAAATTCTTACTTTGCAACATTCTGTGTAAAGCCATCTGTAGAAGTTGGTTTTTGCACGCCATGTTTGTATATTGTTTGAGTGATATTAAAAAAAGTTTGTTTAAGGGACGTTATGGTTCTAAGTACAGCCGAAAGACCCCTGAAAATCGCAAGTTATGGTAAGCTATGAGAAATAACTCACGCCACTACCGTGCACTGCTAAGACTAACACCCAGGACATCAAAGATGACATTGCAAATGTCATTGATGAAATCACTGATGACATCACATGTGTATGTACTTTTCAATGAATTTGTGTACTAGGGATTTTTATTATAATGTTGCGAAAAAAGTGTCAAGGATATTGCAATAAATATCATACCATTATTAGTGCTTTGAATGATGCATTGATATAAATAGCATTGTATTATGGGATTCTATCTAGTATACTGAGCTACTAATGGAGAAACATAGCATTGTGCGCAGAGTACAAGATGAAAGTATAATATTTGTAATGTTAATATGTTGAATAATGAAATGATAAATGTCCTGAAATGTTTGCAAATTCACAAAATGAGGGTGTTCTGAGGACGTTATTCATATTGTGTGATTGCTTAGCTGTATGCAATGAGGGAATGGCACAGAGAGTAAAGTGGACGCCGTCCGCGGACACCGCGGCTGTTCGTGGACAGGGCGTGATACATCCGGGTTTTTCCAGGAAATCCAACATGGAAAGAAGACTGTACGGATCAGCCAATCAGATGTCGAGGTTGTGGATTTGTGTTAAAAGAGACTGTGTGTGGTGAAGATGGCAGAAGTAGAGAAAGTCAGGGTGTTGGTGCTTGGAGATATGTTTGTGTATGGTTTACAACAGTACGCTCAATGGAGGCATGTTGCAAAGAACTTTGATGTGAAAGGGGTGGAGGTGGTGTGGAGCACTGTGCCTGATTGCAATGTACAGGGAATTGTACAAGTTTGTGAGGATATGGCCACGATGAACAGTCCGCATGTGGTAGTTTTGCACTATGGTGCTTTCCATTTGGGCAACGACAGTGCCCCTACTTTGTTGGCTGATTTGGAACGCTTGGTTCAAGCCGTAATGAAGATCCTTCCAAATGCGAAAGTAATTTTTTCTGGATTACTACCTAGGGCAATATGGGACAATAGTTCCGTTTTTTGTCCTCAGCAAAACATTGCTAGGTGTGTCATCAACCGAGGCATGTGTGCCTTCATGCTTAGAGCTGGTATGTTCTTTTGTAATAATGAGAATATTGATGCCAGTAATGCTGTTAATTTTAAAGAAGATGGCATTTATTTATCTTTTACGGAAAAATGCCTTTCTATTTTGGAATGTAAGGGTTGCTTTGGAGAAGGTTATGTGAAGATTTTAGGAGTAAAGTAAGAAAAAAAAACAAGAAAAAAAATACAAAATAACAGGTGTCTGTCAAGCATCTGTAAAAAAACAAAAAAAACGGCTCTTTTCAGAGCCAACTTCAAAGGGGAAATGGGGCACACTATTTAAATTTACATTCACCACGCTCAGATTTTCGATATGTCCGCGGACATGGCGGTAGTCCGCGGACATGAAAATCACTACGAGGGGGTTAGTATGTTCTATGTTACATGTATATGAAGTCAGGGATATTATGGTTAAATTGTGATACTAAAAACCTATAAAATACAGTAAAAAAACTTTGTTAAAGGGACGTTATGGTTAAGTTGCGCTACTAAAAACCTATGAAATTCAGTGAAAAAACTTTGTTAAAGGGACGTTATGGTTCAAAGTAAAGCCGAAAAACCCTTGAAACTCGGCAGTTATGGTAACATAAGCAACCATAACTCGCGCCACCGTGCACTGCTAACACTAACACCCAGGACATAAAAGATGACATCACAAATGTCATTGATGACATCACTGATGACATCACATGTGCATTTACTTTTCATAAAAACTCTGTACAAGGGATTCTTATAATGCTGACCAAAAACTGTCAAGGATCATTGGGATAAATATCATGAGCTAATTAGTGCATTAAGCAATGCATTGATATAAATAGCATTTTATTATGAAATTCTATCCAGTATACTAAGCTACTCATGCAGAAACATAGGCAGTGTGTGCAGCATACATGCTGAAGGTTCGATATTAATAATTTGCCATGTTGAATACTGAAATGATAACTGCTTTCTTATTAGAGTTTTGCGTACTGTGAAACATGTAATAAGTAGATAATAAAACCCACTTAATACATAATTATTACAGAAAAAACACAAAGAGACAACAACACATACAAATATGAGTATATGCAGGGACAGTGAAGTAAACAAAAAAGCAGAAGTAGTAGCAGAAAGAGTTCATAACCTAACTGATTGTCTTTACACAGAGAAACTATTGCTCTGTTTCAAAGCTGCTACTTACCATATGTATGTGTATCACATGATGTGACTACACCCAAAGGAAACGAGAGTGAGTATAATGTATACAAATATGAGCATATACAGGGAAGGTAGAGTAATAAAAATAAAACTATGAGAAAGTGCTGATAACCCTAATGATTATCTTCATGCACAGAAAGTATTGCTCTCTTTGAAGCCTGTGTCTTCCGCTATGTATATGTTTCATATGATGTGACTTGACCCTAAGTCTACAAATATAGTACCTTTTCAATTTTTACTTCCTGACTGTTACTGAAGAAAACTATGTGGCTTCGATATGTCAGTAAAGGATAAAAAGGGAGAGCCAGCCATGTGATGTCGTCAGTGATGTCATCAATGACATTTGTGATGTCATCTTTGATGTCCTGGGTGTTAGTGTTAGCAGTGCACGGTGGCACGAGTTATGGTTGCTTATGTTACCATAAGTGCCGAATTTCAAGGGTTTTTTGGCTTTACTTTGAACCATAACGTCCCTTTAACAAAGTTTTTTCACTGAATATATATATATATATATATATTTATATATATATATATATATATATATATATATATATATATATATATATATATATATATATATTTATTGTGCATTTGGTTACCAATACAACCTTAAGCACACATACACATCATCATACAAATCCTGAAATACAATACAATAACAAATCAGTCAATACATCATTAAAATTTCAATCCACATTAAAATAAAACATTAAAGGTGGCTATTTTAGTGATGCACCAGTTTCTGATTAATATATTCATACAGTTACCAATTTCCATAACAATTCATCTTAAAATAGACATTACAGTACAGTTAAATCCTTTAGACCATTATCTATCCTAATTAACACTTTTTTTTCCACACGCATAGAGCAGCATTAGAAATTACCAAGGAACTGGCTCCCATTAGTGAACTCCAAAATTGGTCGCCTTATATATTCTGGATGTCTTGTACCAATAGATGATATCCCTTTTGATACTCCTCGAGAAGTATGGTACACCGTGTTAAAATATGTCTGGCAGATTCCATTTGTGTCTTGCAAAATCTACACAGCCTCATATCTCTGGGCACTCCTCTCCAGGCCCCTGTATATTCTATGTGGGTAATATATTGAGGTGGACATAGCTCACAAATCTGCATAGCTCTTTGCTACAACACTTTGTCACATACGTACAGGGTTTATTATATCGGAATCCTTGTCTGCTGTATTCAGAGTATCTCTTTTTCTTACTAAGTTGGGCTATCGAATTGGCTCTATGCCAGCCTTGTGTTTTCGCTTTTAATTTGTTATATATCTGAGGACCGATTTTACTCGGGGGAAGATCTCCACTCATTTCTGCCTCCATGTTTATGTTGCTAAAATGTTCATGTGCCGTTTCTTTAAGCATTCCCAAAAAAGGATTAAGGTTGGGGGACCGAAATCTTCCCGCAAATAAACTAGCCAATGTAATATTTGTATTTAAGGCAGTGCTCAAAGTAATCTACAGCCTGCAGCGTTTGACGCACCAATAGGCTCTTAACGACTGCACTTCTAATTCCAGACGAAGCGCATCCAATGGAAAACATTTGCGGAAACCAAGTATTGTTCTAAGTATTTCACCTTCTAGTCTTTCAAACTAGCCTATATGATGCTCTGTGATAAGTTCCAGACCATACAGTAGGCCCAGTATTATGCAGGTATTATAAACAGTGAGCAACCCTTCAATGTTGTGCCCTCCGTGTATTGCTATATATTTCTTTGGATGGCCCCCTCATTTTCTCAAGACTTTCCCCCCAATATGATCCCAAACATGATAAAATAAAACTCATTTGGTCCTTTCAGCTCTTGATGCAGAAATGAACAGGAGAAGAACAGAAAAAGAGCCCTTTGTTCCATATATGTACCATGAGTGCAGTTTTAAACTCGGCAGCTAACCAGTCAGCTTATGCGAAAGGAACGTTTCCTCGGCCATGCCAATGCATAAATCACAATGGGTGCAAAGCAAGCTGGGCACATGTTCTTTATGTGTGTTATAACCGGTGGCACCTGCTTCCAAATCTCAGTGCAGGGCGAGCATGTGCTTCCTTGAGATGTTCACCCCTGAAGTGTAACTACAATGGTGCTGGTGAGAGACCGTTGTGAACATGAACACTTGGCTATGGAAAGGTGCAGCATTGCAACATTTGAACGGGTGCATTTGGTATTAAAACATGGCTACTGCGCCTCTTCTTTAACATGAACATGTTTGTATTTGTACAGTTCATGACTTTGTGAACTGCTAGATAATAATAGTGTAGATCACTTTTAAGGAAGTCCTTCAAATTTGTCTGAAATCAGACTGTAGTATTACCATAGGTCTAGCTGTTCGGGGGCCACAGCAAAACAACCTTTTTTTCTCACTACAGCCCCAGCGTTACAGAGTCCACATCACCAAACAGCACGGTCAGAATGTGCATATTTATGTGCGTGTCAGAAAAGAGGCCAGTGGCAAAATGAACATCTCGACGCAACTCCTCGGGACAATTTTAAGGCATCACTGGGCATGAACTGCACTGGACTCGAACATGGGGTTAAGACAGGAAATGCCTGTCTAAAACAATACACTAATCACTATGAACATGTTATCAACTTTCTTGGCTCTAGATAATCAGTTTCCATAATCTTGTATGCAATAAATAAACAGAAATTATTTTAAATGTAGAGAAACACTTATTCAACAAAGAATTAAATAATTAGAATAATTAATACAAATGATCATTCGATAGCTAAAGAAAATATACAAATACAAAATATAGTCTGTTTTGATTAGTGTATCCTTCTCTGTATTTTCCACTATTGTACCAATTCAAATCTTGACTCTTCTTTAGGTGAATGATGGATTGTCTTTATAATAAACATTAAAAATTAACCTAACTAAGAAGTTCATAATCCATAATTATAGCATTAAACACTTTGAATAAGCATTTCATGTCTGTAAGAGAGAAAATATAACTTATATCAAGCTTTATGATGGTTAAACTGACCTATAGTTAAGCTGAGTTGGACTCCCATAGGGAAGCCGAAAAAATGAATTGCTAATAACTTTTGACACATGTGACAGATTTGGCCATAATTCTGAAGACAATTAGTGACTGCACTGCCTCCCTCCCCAGGAATGAAAAGGTTGGTAAAGTTCCGTTAAAATATAAAAAAGTTATTAAGAAAGATAAAAAAAACGTTGCAGCCTAGTCTGCATATATTTTCCCATAGACAAAAAAAGGTCAATGTTTGCTCCATCGCACAATGCAAACCACTGGGCAGTTTTGGACCAGGTCTGAAACAATATGGGCACAAAGCGCTGACTCGCAATCCATCTGCGTTTTGGGGTTATTCCATCCATTTGTTCTTTTAATGTTAGATGGTGAAGGGGGGCCGCCTTAGCTATATCTCAGGTAAATTGCCAAGAAACAGGGTGTTTATAAAAGAAACAGCCGGCATCTTTTCTTTTCTTGATGCAAGAGATAGCCACAGCTATAGCCGAGGATATAGGAAAATGAAACGCAGGGAAAAAGCCACTTCCAGGTGACAAAACATGCAAATGCAATCAGACTAGAGTTGGAGGGGGGAGGGTAGAGGACATGAAGTGACATTGGGGAGTTGGAGGGGTCTGGGGACTGAGTTTGCAACACAAAGCTTTTCTGTAACCTCAGCTATATCCGCAAATAACCAACATCTCAAAGCAAACTGCATCACAGAAACACTATGTATTGTGGGGGAATGGGACAGGGCAGGGGAGGAGATGAGACTATCTGGGCACTGGTGGGCACTTGGTGAGGCCCTGCGGGGAGCAATAAAGCAATGTTTTCTTCTTTACGGCTGTTTTTCCTTGCTATCTACAGATATCCACCACTATCTGTAGTCCTAACACTTGAAATAGGCACTCGGGACTCCCATGCATGCAGTAACTGGGACAGAGTCTGCTTAGCTTCAACATGAGGAAGGAGCCAGCCCCCTCTTCAATCGAAGACAGGGAAAACAATATATATAATATATCTATATACATAAAGAGATCTTCCATTTCAAATAAAAATAGGGGTATTTGTAGTTCTTAACTGCGGTTATGGAAGAAAACTGAAAACATAAATGTATATATATTTTTACAGCTACAGTGACGTTAGAGGTGAAAAATCACTGCCCATGGCCAAAGGCCATGGTCGGTAACATGATAGGCATCCACCACTACCGACCCCATCGGACATGGATGAAGGCCATGGCTAGTGGCCTCTTAATGTGGTGAAATATACAGTGGGCATGGCCAAAGACTATGGCTTGTGTCCGGTTGCTGTTGTCAAATATACTGTGGGCACAGCCGAAAGCTGTGGCCACTGGCCTAGGCCGAAGCCATGACTAGTCACCCCTTAATGTGTTAAAATATACAATGGCCATGGGTGAAGGCCATGACCACTGGCTAGTGGCCCTTTATTGTGTTGAACTATACAGTGGGCACAGCCAAAGGCCGTTGGCACTGGTCATAGCCAGTTAAATTTGTAATGCAATCAAAGATTCCATCAGTGATGTCGTAGATGATGTAATTAGTGGTGTCACCAGTGAAACTATCAGTGATGTCATCTGGGATGCCATCTTTGATCTCATCATTGTGGTCATATGGGTTATAAAAGCTTTATAGACCTTAAGCTTAGGCCGCAGCAGGAGGTTTGGGACCATATACCTCATTAAACACCCTTGCTGTGCTCAGGCTTTTAACTCAGTCATCGGGACACATAACTCCTGGTACAATCCTCCTGCTAGGTCTATAATGCTTAATTATAACTCTTAGAATGCTGAGGGAGCATCCTCATTGGACAATCGCCAGGCTAAAAGAACCTGTATAGTCTACAAATTGCTTTGATTTCTTTATCATCATTCGGCTTTATATGTATCATAAAAATAGCACAATATCAACAATCAAAAACACAGAGATATAAACATAGATTGAAACAGCAAGCCATGATAACATACAAAATATCACAAATAGGTTTTTAGCCCAGGAAAGGACCAGTTTCCAGGGCTGTTTGCTCCACCTATAAATACACAACAACACATGCTAGTATCATTAGACAATAAGATTTACAAGTTAAACACCATCAATTATTAATTCTACAGCATGTGAATGACCTGATAGGCCAGGTTGCTGAACGTTACACAATATCAAGAGGAAGCTGTCAGGTGGCCAGGATACTTTGCCTCCTACGCCATACCTATGTGAGATAGTTAGAAGTACAATAAACAGCAATCATATCGGAATAACAGCAGCTAAGTAAAATAGCTTTGGTCACAGATCAGACCTGTCTGTCTTTCATAAGAGCTTTGAGAAACATTTTGCTAAGTTCTATGTAGGAGGGGCAGATTAAAACAAAATTAATATCCATCTCCACTTGATCTTTACAGGACAGACAGACTGCAGGGAACTCGGTTTCCATTTGTTGCAAATGCCTGAAAGCAGGAGGCTGCCAAACCTCAGGTTTAGATACAAGGCTCTAGTAAACTTGGGGCTGACATGATCAATATACGTTTAATAATCAAAAGACCACTTCAAACCCCAATAGCGAAGCATCATGGGGGATTGGCTAACTATAGCTAAAATGTCTCGCTCCATTTTCATCTTGTAGGCTTCACTAATGGTCGCCTTGCAATTACCAATCAAATTGCCAGGGATGGACTGAAACCCACCCAGCCCTGTTTCATTCAATTAAGACGAGACATCAGCGAACCAGGGCAGTGAATTTCCTCCCGCTTTAGACATCAGGTCACTGTGCCTCTCTGTATCTAACCAAGTGGGGAGAGTTCCATAACCTCGCCCAGTAATACAATGGCTTAGTCCAGCAATAGGATTCTAGTTGCAGCATACCTGTCTGTAGGAATACTTATTGTCAGTTGTCAACATAGACTGGCACCCCATATATCCCCAGAATCCTGTGCCGAATGTAGTCACCTGCCTCGGCTGTGCTTTGTAGGCATCAAACGAGACTCAGACTGCTCCATTCCCCTACTCATTTGTGAATCTCGCCAACCCCCATTTTACCTTTCTGTTATTAGAATAAAGTCTGTGGATGTCTTTTATGGGGGGATTGGTATGTCAAGAGTCAAGAGTGTCTTCCATAGTCGATTTCTGTGGACTGTATGGAACGCTGTGCGTAGATCAACAAAAACAGTGTACAAGTGCATCTTTCTTAAAGCATATTTCAAGCAAATGAAGCTGAGTCACAGACTTTGATCGATGGTGCTTACCCAACTGCGAAAACATGTCCGCAAGGGATTAAGAACTTCCCTTTCCTTGACCCATTCCTAAAAAACAGCGAAGTACAGCCCTTGCCAATACAGTTCCACGTGTGTCGAGTAAGGAGAAAGGCCTATAGTTTTGGGGAAATTCTTCACTCCAAAGCTAACAACAGCTTAGAGCATACACCCAGACAAGGCCCTAAGACTTCACAGATGGATTTTGGTACTGAATAATTCTATATACTTATATATATATATATTTTGAAGATTGATGCCAGAGCTTGATAGACCTCGCCCTTAGGCTGTGCCAGATGTTTTGGGCCTGTACACTTCATTGAATTCGCTTGCTGTGATCAGCCTTTAACTGCGTTTTTCAAGGCCCATAACTCCCAATATGGAACTTGGTCTAGGTCTATACATTTTAATGATATTTCTTGGAATGACCATTGAGTGTACTAAATAATCTGTCAGCTATAAGAACGCTATAGCCTGTAGATCTTGCCTTAGAATGTTTAAAACCATGCCACATTCCAATGCTACTTGCAGCACAGTGTGTATCCAAAGCAAACTCTATGTGACTGCCCAATCGAGTTGATGTATTAAATCCACCTTGGCTTTTTCCGGGAAATGGCTGCAGGACTTACAACATATATGCATTATATTTTCAAGAGCTGTATGGGTTATACCATCTTTTTACACTCAACCCTCAGGCCGTACCAGGTATTATGAGCTGATGACCCTTGTTAAATGCCTTGCTCTGCTCAGCCATTTAACTGACTCTTGGGGGCCCAAAACACCTATTATGGGCATCGTGCTGGGTCTACAAGGCCTACATTCTGTAACTAACAAAACTGACCCACTCAAAAGAGTGTTCTTCATGTGTAACATCAAACCATGAGAAACATGAACAATCATATTCCAACCTCATCTCTTTGGAAGAAAGGAATGCTAATTTATCAGTCCAAAACATTTCTATATGAGCAGGTAATTCATCAATGTTACCAAATCTAGGGCAACATCAGATTTTTCCAAAAATACCAATTTCATGTGAAATCGAGTGTTTATGTCACACAAAAGATAATGATACTGGGGAATGAATATTTTCTGAGCATATATTTGATATATGTTAGCTTCACTGAATCTTTGGCTTTCCCACTGTTAGTCCTACATATAAAGATCCACAAGGGCATCTAATAACACATCCAATGCCAATATTAGAAGATACACATGGAGTTGCACAATGTAGTTTATTCTTCAGGATCATTTGTCGTATTACCTTAAATTAGATTTTTGCAATGTTGCCACTTTCCACATGGAAATATCTCCTTAGATATGAGGGTCTCTGCTATGTAGTACTGAGTATCCTTTCAGCTGTCACAATGTTGTCTCAGATGCAAGAGTTCCTCCTATAAGCAAATGTTCATTGTTCTGGAAAAGAAGGTTAACATGTTGAAATATTTGCCAGTTCTGCTTGAATATACATTTAAGTTTAATTCTCAAAGTTGGAATAAGTTGTAACATATACTAAGCCCAGTGTTTTCCTTTTTCTCAATGGTGTAAATAGGTTGGTTCTTTAACATTAATCAATTTTTGTAATGTAAAAGTATACATGTTATCAAGATAACATCTAGCTTTACATTTTTCAATCAATGAGTGTAGTGTCTGTAAATCGTCTTCTCTACAGATACATCACATATCTGTTTAATTGGCTATGTGGTAATCCTTCAATTGTTTTGTAAGAATGAAAGATCCATGCCATAAGGACATTATTTCTATCTGTTCGCTTGGTATAGATTGTTGTTTCTGAATTATCATTTTCTATGTATATGTGCACATCAAGGGAATGTATTTTATTTTGACTACTGTCCATTGAAGATTGAATACTGTCATGAGGGAAATGTAAACATTGTGAAATGTTATCCAATTTTTTTTTTACTGTTCTAGACTCCAAAAATATAATTGAAATATTGACAACAAAATATACAATGTTTTTTCTGTCTTTCTTCCTTAAGAATGCATGTAGACTCAAAATAGAACATGCATCTACTCAGATATCCAGGGGTTTAATGGCTCCCTTTGAATTTCTTGATGTCTATAATAAACGTTGGTCTTTGAACCAAAAAATAAAAAGGTTATTGCTCAGGATGAGCTTTAATAATCTTAGAATTAAATTTTGATGTGCACCTATATTGTGATTTAGTGATAACAACAATTCCATCTCATCAAGCTATTATGTGCATGGATTTGACGTATAAAGGCTTGCAACATCAAGTGTGAAGACAATGTCATTATCAGCATCATTTTGAATACTGTTGATCAATTTTAAAACAATCCCTGTATCTTTAAGATAGTTATCAGTTGATTGATTGGTTGGACAATGTTACCTATATCTTATGCCAATGGTTCAAAAAGACCATCTTTCACACAATAATGGTTTTGCATGGTAGTTTCTATAATTATGTGTTTACCTTAGGTAACATATAAAGAAACTGGCATAATTGAATATTCTTTTGTTAAGCATCTCTTATTGTTGTGTTCTGTCCATTAATTACGTTCTGCTTGGCAAAGTATCCTCAATTATTTCCTTGACCAAAAGTGTTGGACCATAGTTAAGTTGCACATACATAGTCCAGTCATTCAATTGTTTCCAACACTCAAAAACCTCTCTATTTAAGATGACAGCAGCTCCGTTATCAGTGGGCTTGATTGTAATGGCGTGTTATCAAAATGTTTTTTTCAATTTTTCAATACTTGCCTCTAATTATAAGTAGAATGTTTGCTTGCTTACAAATTCTAGAACCTTAAACTGGTTCCAAAGAAGTTTTTAAAACATGTCAGAAATAATGTTTTGAATAATGGAACTGAAAAACACGTTTAATTCTCAATCCCCTATTTGCTCTCTGGGGTTGAATTATCAGTACTTTCTGGTAACATAGCATACAAGATTTTAAATTCTGATGAGGGCACATATAAAACAATGGGGATGTTCAAACTAGGTTGGGGCAGGATAAAGGAAGACGTTTAATGTTTGTGATAGTATGCTTGTATGTTGATCTAGACAAAGTAGATCATCATCAGGAGTATAGAACCTATGTACAATATGTATCCATAAATCTTACAATGTAAATTCTATTAAAGTTTAGCTAATAATTATTGGGCTGCAGTGGCTGTTTTGTGGTTCGTTGGATGGGCACTGCTTGCAAGGCATGGCTGCTTTATTGAGAAAGGTGTGAACACATAACCATCCTCAATGCAAAACTGTTTTATTTTGTATTATATTGCAAATGCTTCTGCAAGAATTTATTTCTGATCGTAAACCATGTTTACAGACTTGCAAGTGCTATGTGCGATTTTATGCAACTGTTGCAGATGCATATATTATTATGTGCATCATATTCTTTTAGGAGGCATTCTCTTCGAAATAAGGACTGTTTAACTTGACTTGCCAAAATGTTTTCCCTCAACATGCAGTGGACGATCAGAAGCAAGCATTGGGGCATAGAGTATTGTATGAAAGACACATGATTGCTGTAGTAAGGGCACTGTGTTTGCTTAGTGCACATACACTCAGACTCTAAAATGCATCTTGATTTTAATTGAGAAGAGGGTGTTTTCCCCCCTCCTACAACATTCTGCGGTCATCCTGCTCTCTATTCCCAATGTCTCGCCTTCTGGTCTACGAAGCAAATCCATGTGCATCTGCAGGGGTTGCATATCGTTTGTAGTCCATTGATGTTAAACAGGTCAGAATAGCAGCTTGCATATCGTTTGTAGTCCATTGATGTTAAACAGGTCAGAATAGCAGCTGAGCATGTTCAGATGAAGCTGCTGAAGTATTTGCTAAAATCTATCACTGGAAAGATGGTATTAGAAGTGCAAAGCAGATTTAAAAGTTGAGGTTGTCACTTTTGTATTTCATTGTAAAGCCTGTGGTTGCATTGCCTAATAGACTACTGTTTGTATTTTCATCCAAGTATGTGCCTGCTGGGTGCTCCTGAACATTCTCTTCACCTGTGAATATAAATTGCTGTAATATCACAGCAAGGAATTATGACTACATCTAAATTCAACACTGCACATGGAGACACGTTGGCAGTTGCTGGCAGAAGGACTCTGTATTTTAAGAGCTTGTTTGTCAAGGACAACTGTTAGGGCTTCACACCTATCATACTACCAGGGCTTGTTTGCTATCTGTCACTATCACATTTGACCATGTGCATTTTTAGTTTGTTATGTCATTGGACATGCAATGTTATACATAAACTAAAAAGGAAGTCGCTAGATAAGGCCAGAGTCTACCTGTTGGGTACTTCCACCAATTTTTATTTGATAACAGGGGGACCAGTCTCAAGTGTGGAAGATGCTAAACTTAAGTCTGTCTGGTGGGAGACTAGTTACCCCTCCCTTACTTTTTTATAGTACCCGAATGGGTTCTCACTGTTTTATGTGTGACACTGCTTGTCATTGTTTACACACACAGCTAGAGAGAGAAACTGCCATGTCAGATTATCTTGTATCTTTTATTTATTTAGAAATTGTTGGAGGGATTTTTCTGACGTACAAAATTATTCAGTGTAAACCTGTTGATCGGCCTGGAGATGAGTGATTGGCGGTGCTGCTCACTTACATTCCAGATGTCCACATTGAAGAAACCCACACAGTACCTCTGAGTTGATCCAGAGTGCAGTTGTGTTCTCAAGTTCGTGTGGACTGCAATAGAGTCATTGTATATCCAGTCGTGATGGATATGTCCAGCAAATGTTGGATCACTGTTGCGTTTGTTAATGTAACCCCAAAAGAAGAGTTTGCGCTGCATGCCATTCAATTCTCAATAAAAATGAAAAAAGACTTGCGTGTGCAGACTGTGTATGGATTTAAGACATAGAAAAAGGTCCATGATATGTACAAAAAGTGATATTAAGTGCTGCTGGAAGGGAGGTCATTGTACTAGTAGCCAATATATAACATTAGATAATGAATACTGTTAGATGTGGGAAACCTTATTTAATATAAGTGTTCCCACTGAATTTGTTCATTTACACCTGTCTGGTGAGTGCCTAGCTTAAGAATCAATTTTTGTTCCAGCCTAAGTAGATGAGTGATAGTACTATAATTATGCAGATCTGGTTTTATGATATTGACAATTACCCATCTAAGATCATCTGCACTATGGGCAAATTCTGTATGTTGTTTCACCACGGATGCTTGCATATTGCCATTACAGATTTGAGATCGATGTTCCTGCAATCCTGGTGTATGCTGGATGTGTGTTCATGCCCACTTAAAGCAAGATGCATTGACACAACATGATGTAAACTACATTCTTAGTTTGGCAAGTTGCAAGGGTTAATATGTGATTTCATTGCTGGTAAAAAACATAGAGAGGCACTCAATATTTTTGTTAACCCACTAACCACTCTTCCCATCACATTTTAGGACTGGTGCAATTATATAAACAAACTCCAGTCCTAGGATATTTGGGGACAGTGTTCGATAGTGGGTTAAAAAAATATTGCGTGACTCTCAATCTTTTTTCAGCAATGTAATCTCTGCGTACCGTGTCAAGGACCTCCATTCCCACATAAACAACTCATGTGTAAATGATTTTGATTGGGCAGTAGACCGACATGCTGCACAGTGTCCACAGGGAAAATGTCCAACAGGTGCTGTAGAATCAAGGCCAAAAGGTCTGGAGTTGTATTGGAAATATCATGCCTATTGTGCTCAGTCTGCACCAGTTTGCCCTTGATGTTACATCCATGCCTAAGAGCAAAAATCAATTTTGACCAAGTAATGGTACTTAAAGAGCGATTAGACCAAATGTTTCTGATAAGCCTTTTAAGTTTGGGAGTACATTTTGAAAACGTTGTGACACAGGCACTGATGGAGTGCGAGGAAGGTGTCTTTTGCGAATGAAGAAGGGCTTCTCTATATATTTGCCTGACGGTCTTCACTGTTTTCTTCAGTGGTTTCAGTTGATATTCTTGTGCAATGAACTGTGAGATCATGTTAATGCTGTTCACCGAACAGTCTGTTTTAGTAGTACAATGTATGCATAACCGTAGGAACTGACTGAAAGGCAGATTGTCACTGAGGTTTCTAGGATGTTGACTCGTGTAGTGCAGGATGGTGTTCCTATCAGTGGCTTTCTTATAGAGTGTGGTATACAATTTGAAATCCTTGCATTTTATCAGAATATCAAGAAAGGTATTTTCCAGATTGCTAGAACACATAGAGAATTTCAAATGAGGGTTGAGACCATTCAACCACTCCGCGAAGGTGATGGGGGGCCCTCTCCCATGCCCTCTCATATGAGAATGATGTCATCTTTGTATCTCTTACATTGTTTTATATTGGACGAATAAAATGCTCAGTAAAGATGAATTTGTCCTCAAAAGAGGCCATGGATATATTATCTATAGTTGGAGCAAAGACTGCTGCCATTGCAGTCCCTTTAATAAGTAGGTAACATGTTCCACCAAATGTAAAGATGTTTCTGCCTCATACAACTTTAAGAAGTTTCATCTGAAATGATGTGGGCACTAAATGCAGTGCAGGACATTAAGAGCCTGTTCTGCTACCTCTAAGGCCTCATCCTGAGGAATGCTGGTATATAAGGCATTAACATCTAGGGTCATACAGTATTGCACAACCATTAAGGTAAACATTTAGGAAAATACATCAGTAAAAGTCTCCATTGGTTAATCCACCTGAAAGAAATACAGAATGAACATTATGTTATGTTATGTTAGGTTATGCCACCAGATCTTGCTGTAGCACATATTTTACCATTTGCATTGCCTCTTGCCACTTTGGGTCCTACACATAAAATGTTGGGGGTAATGGTGGGTAAATGAAACAGAGGAAGTAGAACAGAAGTTAGTATTACGTTGTTTGTGTGAGGAACACCACACTTTTGGTGGCGTTTGCATTTGTTTTGTCACAGACATACATTAGCGGTTTTGCTGGTTATGCTTTGTCATGTTATGTTAATGAAATATATTGCATACTTTGATACTATTTGCGTTGTCTCCAGGCACTCGGGTGGAACTCAAAGAGAGGGGGATGGGCAAGGTTAATGGGGGAGACAGGAAAAATGGAAGACAAATTTGCTGTTGTGTCGATGCATGCAGACCAAAAGTACCCAGAGCTTTGAGCTTTGAGGGCAAGTCAGTTTCTAGATGTTCAGTGCCGAGGCTGTAGAGGGATTTGTATCCAAAGGGGAACATCCTGTGCTTGTTGTGGTAGCTGCATTGGTTCCCTGGCAATGTGTGTGGATGGTTGCTATGTTTTGTACTGTTAGGTAGAATTTTAGCCGGATAGTGCAGCAATCAGTCAGAGAGGTCAATAGGCAGGTTGACGAGGGGTGTAGCAAATCCTGAAGCCACATATAGCGATGCACTGCAGAACATGTCATGAGAAGGCATTAAAAACATGAAAGCCAGAAGGCATAACAACACATACATAAAAATGCTAATGAGCAACATTAAAATGTAACTTTGTATTCTCCTACCACTGGCCTTCTCACTTTCTCACTCTGCCATTATCATGCCCCTAGCTCTGAAATAGACAGATTGTACCCTTTGTGCAACAAGGATCTGGGAATTGGCAGATGATAGGGGGGTTGCACAATTTCTATCAGGGAAGGGTGTAGCAGCTCTGGCTTTTTATGATTTTTATAAACTAATCGCATGATGTGAGTAATTCCATTGCAGAAAGGTTGGTCTGCTAATCACCCCCTTCATAACCTCCATGCCAAAAGAATAGTATATTCCTGTGCAGCTGTATCATTCCTCTGATCTGCAGCTCCTGCTGTGACGGCAAAGTCACTGTAGTGAAGAGGTTACATTTAAATCTTCACTTCTGTCCCAAAACCACATAATAATGAGAGCTACTATCCTGTTGGCAGTTGTAAGCCTGAAATATAATCCATACCTGAGTTTAGAGTATGGTGGCTAGCATTTCTCATAATTATTAAAGCCACATCTGATTGGTATCATACATGCATTCACACTGTCAGCCCAGGCCAGCTGTGGACAGACTGTGGGACCAATTCATGGAATTATTTGCACAGTTCAAAGTGACCTTGCACTGCTTAAAAGTGACTTTGCACTGCAAAGTGTATTTTAGCTGTGCAAAGTTCGTGCAAATTCGGTGCATAGCCATTTTTTCAGTACAAAATGACTTTGCATGGAATTTGCATTGCACAAATACACTTTGCACAGTTCCATGAATCAGGGTTTGTGTCAGCAGTGTAAAGTCACTTTGAACCATGCAAAATATTCCATGAATTCGGCCCTTTGTGTATTCCCCCAGACTGGCTGTCTCTGGTGAACGTAGAATGATGTAGCCCTGGTGGCTGCCTCACTTTGATCCTTTGTGAGATTGGGTAACACCTCTCTTCAGCAGGACAGCCCCTCAGCACGAGGTGTCCTGGGAAACAGGAAACAAAGGACACATCCTACACAAAAGGACTGGTAGCAAATGAGGGTGTTACATACCAAGGGCCTTTGATTCAGTTGGCAAGGGACGGGGTGGGGTTGGTGTAGACAGAGGGAGCTCAGCACAAGGGGACAGTATTCCACTATTTTTGCAATGTTTGTATCTCTCTTTCCTTCCTGTCTCCTTCAATTTCTTTAGCACAAAGTGCTTTGCTATATGATGTCAGAAGGCAAAGACTACTTATCTCAAGGATAGGGATTGGCTCATTTAAAGCAGACTTGATTTTGTCCAATCACTTGTGAACTTTTGCTTTTAAAAGAGGAGGCATCATACTCCTTCTCTGATTCAAATCTGGATTTCAGCACTTCAAGAAATATGTGTTTGGATCCTTTTGGGACAGTAGCCTGCTCCAAAGTCCTCCAGTTATGAAGTGGTGACAGGTGTTCTGAGGCAGAGGCAAGCTCTGCTCACTAATCATCCCCAGGGCACACTTACAGAGCATGACCTGCCTCTTTGACTGCTACACCAGTACTCAGTGGTGGAAGTGGCAGGAGCAGCTGAGAGCAGTGCTCCTCTACTTATTTGTATGGTTCCCATACTTTTACTTACAAAAGAAACTGTTCCGGAATGGTTCGTTTTAAAATAAAAGCATAGGAAGAAGTTGAAACTTACATGTCAGTGCACTGCACTGAACATTCCCTTAAACAGCAGGTGCATTTGTTTGGGATTTGGATTGCACATGGGAGGGTGCTTTTTGGTAGCATTTGTGTGCAGTGGGTGCAGGCCAGCAGGGAACATAGTTACACTACTTTTCATCTGCTTCCACCACTGCAGGTACCCAGGGCCTCACTGGAGATGAAAGGTCCCTGCAGGTGTGTGCTGACCTCCCTCTGGTTTGGGAGAATGAGAACAATGACCTGTCCTGTCCCTGAGCCCCTGGATTGCGGTGGGACTCACAGCAACCAGAGAGCCTGATCATCCAGGATCCCTGTTTTTTTGCTGTTAAACTGCTCTAAACTACATTTGGAGCTCGTTCAACACATTTGGACCACTTGGATCAGTACTGTTTTTGGCACTCTCTTGAGCTTTGAACAGTTCACACAGTGTCAAGAAGCCTAGTTCAATGCTGTTGAAGTGCCAATAACAGTGAGAAGGTATTATTGACTCCTAACTCCCCAGGCCTGCACCCCGGTTCAACGTTGGACACTGGTGTCTTTTTAGGTCAGTGTTAATCCATCTTCTCTCAAGAACATATCCTTTAAATAATAAATGTGGTTATTGATTGCCTGTTACCCTTGTTTCATTACCCAAAGTGCTGCATTATTGTATCTCTTGGATATTCTGTGTTCTTATCATAGGGGTGGGCTTGTGTAGTGTATTATATTTAGTTGTTTTTCCATATGGGCATTTAATGAAAGTATGCACATTCTTTTAAAACCTTGATTGGACATTCCTTTATTGTGGACTGTTGTACTTTGCTGTTTGGGATGCTACTAGTTCCCTTCTGCTTTCCTCTTAGAAATATAGCCTTTCCTCAGCCCGCGTTACCACAACAGGTGAAGGAGGTACATCTCTTACTGGTTCCTATTTCATCTTTATGATTGGGATTATTCTTGTCTTTTAGAAGTTTGAGGGCTGAGTAGGCTGATAAACCACTATTCATACCTGCACTCCTGTGGGGCAGAAGTAATTTTGTCGCAGACTATCCGGAGAGTCCACTCATTACCATAAGCAACAGGCCAAGGGTTTTGAGTGGCTTGACACCTTGGTTCTGAGACTGAGATCTAAAGAGCCCAGACATCCTTCCCTTCTTCTTGAGTATGCTGCTTCGCAAGCTCAGAGCCATCTCAATGCTCAATCTAACTTGCTCAGATGCTGTGCTCAGTGGCCAGCTGGGACCTTTGCCCTTTGGGGCAATATTTGTCAAGACAACACATGGTGTTTGTCCGGCATTTGTCAAGAAATTGGGACAGGAGTGAGAACCCTAACCCCAAAAAATCCACACCAGTATTTCCCACAGGCATCATACACAGCCACAGGCCAAAATGACCCCCAGCCCCACCATCTAATTTTAAGACTGCTCCAAATCCTTGGTTACAGATTGATGTTGACTTTTGCTTTGGGTTTGCTATGTTGAACTACGAGCATGAAAGATAAAAGGAGGAGTGTGGATTCCTTGAAGTTCCCCTCAAGTCCAGTGCACCATCCCTTGGCCTAAAGAGGGTGCCACACCTGGGGGAAGGTGAAGGAAAGTGTGTTGACAGTGAAAGAAAGAGCACTGGGATAGGAATGATAGGATGGCAGTGCAATAACTCAGCAAGATCTAATTTGCAGTATCTATGGCCTCTGCTATGTACTGCTCTCTGCCAGAGCTCCTTGGAAAGCATTTTGCAAACACTACCTGCTATGGCAAAGGCAGTTAGGTATTATTTATCTAATTATAGGTGTTACGTTCATCTCTGGATATAGGGGGCCTGTCTGGGGTTAGCATATTTACAGGGTATGAACTATCTTGTCAAAGGATTTACTGAAGCCAGTAGGAACCTCTTCACTGATCAGCATCTATTTGCTGTACAAACCAGGCAAATAGGAGAGAGGAGCTGCCTTTCCGGAGTAAGGCTCATACGCCCTATACTGTTCCTATTTGTAACATTCTAAGTAGTGTAATACGTGCCCGCAGTAGGAGCCTATAGCCACCTCCCTGACTTCACATGACAGTACACCCAAATGACTCCTGGGTCTAGGGCACCTGTCCCTGCCCCTGGTACACCTGTCACTATTCCCTACCATACTCTGCCGTCGATTAAACATGATAGGACAACGCATTATTTATGTTACTATGGTTGCTACACTACTCCTTGCCACCAGTACCTCAGACCACCTCATCGAGACTATTCTAGCCAAGGTTGACTCAGTCCCCCACAGCATACAAAACATGGCCTTAAATGCCTTTCTTAAAGATTTCCACGGTTCGGGTTCAGGAGATCATGCTACTCTCCCATGTACCACGATTAACAGAAATCTTGAATTGTGAGCTTGACTCTCCAAAATGCATGAACCACTTATCAGATCTCTGCCACCAACAAATAAGAAAACAAATTGTCACATCAGTATGAACGTCAATAGTACCAACCGGCCTATCTCTGTGCTACTGCGATTCAGACCATGACATCCGATACCAAGCCTATGGGTCCCAACACCCTTATTCCCCTCCAGATTTCTGCCAAAACAGAGGACTACCCTCTTAAAGGAGCCCTTCTAAATGCAAGATCACTTGTGGCCCATGCTATAGATATAGCTGACCTAATTACGGAAGGTAGTCTGGATTTCCTCGCCATAACAGAATCCTGGCTACATAATGCTGCAGGACCCTCACTCATGTTAGCTATCCGAGATGGCTACACTATCTCGAAACAAGAGAGAGACAGAACTCGAGGGGGTGGAATAGCCATTATATCTAGAGAGAGTCTATTAATGAGGCTACTCCCTCACCAATCCCTGCAATCATGTGAAATCCTCTCTGCCAAACTCCCGCTAAACAACTCCCAATCATTGACTATGCACCTAATTTACAGACCTCCGGGTCCCCTCGGGACATTTCAGGAGGACTTGCATAGTATATTTGCCAACAACTTCAAACCTACCAACTACTGTTGTTAGGTGACTTCAACTTAGGATTTAATGATCCAGCAGACAAGTATGCCTTGGTAATAGCCAATTCCCTTAAGGCACTCGGCTTGTCGCAAAAGGTAAACAAACCAACCCACATTAAGGGTAGAATCTTAGATTGGGTAGCCGACCACAATTGTACAGGCACCATCACCTCTATTACACCTTTATCATGGATTGAAAATGCACTTGTGTCCTTCACATTATCAACTGCCAGACCTCAACATATGGCCGCACAAAAAGTGCCACCTTGTCTAACTAGAAATAAAAAGAATATCACAGTGGACAATGTGATCCCTGCTACTCTTCCTACCCTAAATTCTCTGCCTTATAACCTTGACCCAAGCACCTTGGTGCATGAATACAACAAAATCATGCTCTCCACATTGGATACAATTGCCCCTCTCAAACTAAGATCGAGTAAAGCTAAAGCCCACCTCAATAAGTGGTTCACTCCACAATTAAAAGACCTATGCCTACTAAAAAGAAAGTGTGAAACTGCCTGGAGACTCTGCCCCTCTAGTGACAACAAAAATAAGCTAACCACTACGTCAGTACATCATAAAAAGGAAGTCTGCCTAGCAAAACGAAATTCCTACAATGAACGCATTGCCAAATCTAACTCAAGCTCGAAAGAACTATTTACCATATTAAAAGAACTAGAATCACTGATCCCTATGCCTGACTTATGTAACAAAAATAAGATTTGGTGTTCAGATATTCAGCAGGCACTAAACAACAAAATAAACACTCTCCAAAATAAAATAAAACTAAAGAAAGACTCCCTGAACTTACCACAACATGCTAACTCTCTCCCACCTAGCGATTTGACTACTACCCAGAATAACAATAGATGTAGCTTCACCAAAACATCTGTTTTAGAGGTAGAAAAAATAATTTTATCCCTCAAGCCATCCAATTGCAAAGGAGATATTTGGCCAGCACTCATTATTAAAGAGGCTGCCAGGGACCTTTCTCCATTCATCTATAAACTGATTAACGCCTCATTCTCTTCCGGCACTACCCCAGCTAACCTAAAACAATCTTGGGTTCTCCCACTTCTAAAGAAGCAAACCTTAGATCCACTTATTGTCACCAACTACCGCCCCATCACGACGGTACCATTTATACTTAAAATACTGGACAAAGTCTTGTATATTCATATCCAAAAATACCTTGAGCTTCAAAAGCTCTTAGGGGTCAGACAATCTGGATTCCGCCCTTTACATGGGACAGAAACTGCCTTCATTGATTTGAAAACACAGATTGATGAGTTGAGAGATAAAGGGAAGACAGCATTGCTCTTATTACTTGATCTTTAGGCTGCATTTGACCTGGTGGATCATAAGGTCTTCTGCAGGAACCTAGACTCAGCAGCCCACTTTTCCAAAGAGGCCATTACATGGATAGAATCATTCTTGAGTGAGAGAACCATGAGAGTGTTCTCCCCATTGGCAGCAGCTGACCCCACCCCGATCCTGTGTGGTGTACCTCACGGCTCATGTGTCTCTCCTACTCTTTACAACATATTCACCAAGCCTTTGTTCGACGATCTGGACCTTCTCGGTATGACCTACACTAACTATGCAGATGATACACAGATTCCCCTCCCGCTTTCTGGGGATCACAGCAAGGACCTGGCGATGGTGAATAGGGTCTACCTCATCATTCAGGCATGGATGGCCACCCACGGTCGGTGAATGAATGATGATAAGACAGAACTGATAATTCTAGATACCCCTTCTAACATCACTAAACTAGGTCATGAATACGCATCTTTTATCATTGATGGAAATATCATCAGAGTATCCAAGCAAGTAAAAACCATGGGTTTTTACCTTGACTCCACTATGTCCTTCAAGAAACAAGTGAAATCTCTGGCCTCTACCACAGCTTACACGTGTAAACTTATTAGAGCTGGGAAACCTTTCGTCTCAAATGACAGTTGCATTATCCTGGCTAGAGCATTAATTCTCTCCAGGCTAGATTATTGTAATGCTCTCTACAGTGGTGCTAACAAAGCCATTATCCAGAGATTACAAATCCTGCAAAATAACGCTCTAAGAGCTGCTCTAGGCATCAACAAAAGAGTACACATGGCCTCGACTAGACATCAGTACAAGTGGCTCTCTACTCATAATAAAATACAGCTAAAAATTGCTTCCCTGACACATAAAGCTTTAAATAATGCTGCCCCGAGCTATTTAACAGACAAACTGTTGAGAGGAACGTCCAACAGGCCAACAAGAGTGAGTAATATGAACTGTCTTGTGGTTCCGAGATTTAGACTTACCAAGATTGGCGGTAATAGTTTCCCTGTAAAGGTTGTTGAACTTTGGAATTCTCTGCCCCACGAGTTGAGAGCAGACCAACCCTATCCTCACTTTAGAAAGAGATATATCGCCCATCTCAACTTGACCGAAGGCTAGTCATAACTGTATGAATGCCTACACTATGCTAACACTGACTATCACTGCACACTATAGCTGAAACCGAACTGTATTTAATTGAATTGTATTTTACTGAATGCTTATATCTGCACTCTGTCTTGTATGTAATCCTACATGTATACTTATTATGTTCTATTGTCAACCATTTTTTAAACTTTGTAAGCCTTGCACCTTCTTAACTGCTGCGCCCTGTTACCTCTGGATCAGGTGCGCATTATAAATAAACAAACAAACAAACAAGGTGGCGTTGACTAAATTGAACCTAAATTGTATGATTTCTGGGATGTTGTCAAGAAATGATCTCCATTATAGTGTAATGTGGTTGACTGTACTTTTGTGCATATGCATATATATAGAGAGAGAGGTAGAAATGAGAAATCCAGAGAGAGGGGGGAAAGAGAGAGAGCAAGAGAGAGAGAGAGAGAGAGAGGGAGAGAGCGAGAGAGCGAGAGAAAGAGAGCGAGAGAGAGAAGAATGTATGTACTAGTAAGAATAGAATAGTACCTGTTGTTACAACGCAAACAACACACTGAAATGGACCTAAGATATGATTACTCAATGGTTCTAATTGGAAGGATGAAAAGATGAGTCAGGTTGCACACATGTCTGTGCCCTGGGCATTCAACTCACTGATGTTTCTGAAGTGCAGTATCATATCTCAGCACTCTGGAGGGAGGGAGGGCTGTGGGCTATGAACAGTGGGACAGTGAGTCAGTAATGAACATGAGTCGCTTCTGGCACCTGCAGTACAGTTTCCCCAAAAAGCTGTGATGCTAGACATCAGTGTAGCTGTAACATTGCATTCACTGCAACGCGTGGCTCAGCTGCCTATTAAATACACAGTGGGTATAATGACGATTGTAAGGCAGTTGCCTACTCACAATTACAGCATTTATGAGAAGTTGAATTCTACATTTCAGATAGGTTTGTCTGTCCCTGCTGCTTCATTGTTTATTCCCTAAATTACACATCAGTGTTCCTAGTATGTACCCCCTGATTAAGTTCTGAAGTGTAATATATCTACCTATTAACATGTCCCTTTTGTATGCCTGAAGAGATCTGAAGCTACTGTGCACACCAGAAGAAGAAGTTCCAGCCAATTGGGGGTTTTGTGGGGTGGGACATGAAGTACCTGGAATGCATTACAACACCCATGCAATGATTTTCTAGCTCACCTTCCCTTCTACCATCTTAAGCCCGTCTAATCCCTTTTCCTTCGCTCTTTTCCAATCCAGTGGCCTGCCCTTATTGACATGAGTTGCTTGTGATCCCCGTGCTGAATTTTGCATTACAATTGAGTCAAAGTAAACGTGATAGGGGCAACAAATCCCTTTAAATAAAGCAACTGATCAGAGTAAATCTTAATGGATCTAAAACGTTTTCCTGGTTTTCCATGTCCAGTTTACAGGAGACAAGGTAGACGAAACACAAGTCACGTTACATGACCCCGGCACATGTTGAAAATTGGTGTTAAGTTTTGGTAATTTAGATGGTAATTGCTTGTCAATCAGATTATAGTCACTGCTGATTCATTCTGTAGCTAGGCTGTGGTGGAAAAGCCTGCCTCCAGTCATGATGATTCTTAGCTCGGATCAGAAGTCTGGGAATAGTGTAAAGACATCGGCTTTCGGGCCTTAATTGTCAGCACTCTCTTTGCTGCACTCTAAAGTTCAATGCTCTCGTATCCGTGCTTTCCAAGAATCGAATACTATTATTAGTACATCTCCTCAGTAGGACAAGGGAGCATCCTGCTATGGAACGAAATTCAAACAGGATTCTGGACCAACTGCAGCTTGCGGTGTAGAAACACGCCACAGAGGGAATGATAACCTTTGAACCTTGGATGCATTTCTATCCATCCTCTCAGTCAGCCATAGGGACAGGGCTGCGCCTGGGCAAGCAGGGGTGGCTCTGGAATTCTATGCACGGAACAGCCGTTCCCCCTGACCTGTTTCCCTGCAGTGGCCTCGTTGCATTTCTCATGTTAAATACTCATCTTGAAATTCTGGTTGCCACGCCAAATCCACAGTTAGCTGGGCTGGTGCCCAAAACATTAGATTTCATGTTTGCATTTATTGTATTGTAGCTTTACACAACATGGGGATAGGTAATAAGCAATGGAGCCACAGGGCAGGAAAAAGGCGGGAGGAGTAAGGGACGAGAGGAGGAGGGAGGCGAGTGTAAGGGGCGATTTCTAGGGCTAGGGAGGTGGGCATCGGGCTGGCAATTAACTGTGTTATGTAAGAGGATTCAATTCAGCACTACAGCCAAGTCAACGCCTAGTCTATAATACTAAATGAAAACCCTTATTGATATATCTTTATGTCCAGTTCATGCGTTCTGGATGACTACCCCTATATAACACCCCTCTCTTGGAATCCTCCTGACCCCACTGAGCCAAGAAGTAGTTCTGTTTTGCAAGTTAAAAGGTTTATTTGATAATTTAAACAATAGATATATATATATCACGCTTTATAATAAATTAATAATTGAATATCACACTTAATCTGATATGATAAAGATTAACAACGGAGAATCTGGCACTAGCACACTTCTTTATAATCACTAAGGAGTTGACATGAAATGGATAAGATAGCAACAATACTTTTATGGTTTCCAATGGATGCAATGTGGAATGAAATGCAGTACAGAAAATAACTTGATAGGATTTCAGCAAAAGACAATGTAATCACTTTCTTGGACAATTCACCCCCCCCTTTTATGCAATGCAAGGAAGTGGAAGGAAGGCACACAATTCTCAGAAATGCAATTCAAATGTAATTCAGTTCACCCCAGCAACTTAGACTACGGAAGTTGAAAACACAGGCCCAAATGCTTTTAAATGTGCTGGAAATGAAGAAAAAATATGCTAAAATGCTTTTAATTCCCTCTAGAGGTTCAGGGTGAGTGGTATCTAGTTAATATTAGTCCAGGCTCACACTAGCAATGATGCAGGGATGGTTTTTATGAGGCAAACGAATTTCTTTCAGAGGAAAGCAAAAGCAGCTATCTTTTTGCAAGTGGAGAAATTTGCAAATCGCGGTAAAATTCGCGAATGCGTCTGGTGCGATTACAGAGGAACTACAAGGGCTAGCAATATCATTTTGGGGTCCTAGGAAAGCCTAGGATCTCAGCTTCCAGATGAAAGTTACTGCAAGTCTCTAGCACAAACGGTCACGGAGATATGAGCGATTAAATAAAGGTCGTTTTTCAGATTTGAAATGTTAAAGTTCAAAAAGACAAGTGCAGCTTGCAACTAGAAAATGACAGGTGACAGCTTTGCAAATGACAGGTGACAGTTAGGAGACAGTTCTACTTAGATTAAACTAGATTGAATTATATTATTTTAACTAGAAGATTGGTTCTGCACAGTTTTGCTATGTACTCACACTATATTCTTGAGTTAAATGGGCCTCGCCACGGATCTGGTCAGGTTTTAGACGGGACTCTGGTCTCTGCACTTCCCAGTGATCTGGGTCTGCTCTCTCTCTGGATTCTGAAGATTGAGGGATGTAAAGTCTGGATCTTTCTGCACAGCTTTCTCTGGAAATTGATGGAGGTAAAGTATGGATTTTCCCGGCAGAGCTTCCAGCTGCAAATGGATTTGAAAGTCCCTATCTGTCCTGTCTCTCTGCTTTTATGTGTTTTGAAAATGGGTGTGTGTGAGCAGCATCACTAGCCAGCCCCTCTTCACTTATCATTGGCCAAGCTTTCATTTCTCCCCTGATTGGGGAAGGAACTGTGAGTCAGAGCGATGTCATTTTATGGCTTGCAGAGAGGACACTCCCCTGTCAAATTGCACATAATCTATATTTGATAAAAAAAAAACATATTTGCAGAGGTACATATTGTTTTAAAATCATATGCACCCATCATGCATTACAGGAGGTATACCCTGTCCAAATCTGCTCTTCCTGAGGGCTTGCATTCAGAAATGGCACATATTTCACTTTTTAACTGATTTTGCAATTCCGGACATTGACCCAAATTTACACACATGTGCGCAAGGAGTATGGACATTAGTTGATGAAGTGTCAGATTTTTCACATGCACACATTTTGAGTAATATCCTCTTTTCCGCTAAAACCCCCCTGAACATGCCACCGGTTCTAAAAACCTCTTAAAATGTGGGCAGAAAAATCACAAGAATTATGGTGTCATTTATAAAATTTTCACATGTCCGTACTATGAGTTATTCATCTTTTTAGAGTTATGTTCTGGCCCCAAAGGGGTGTGGTTTTCCTCCAGCAAAAGGTTGAATTTCTGGTTTTTCCAGTTCTGCCAAGCCAGCTTGCTCTCACAGGCAGTGCCCCTCCCCTGTGCTTCCAGGAGAAATCTCCATTTACGACTCCCGCCATAAAACATTTGCCTGAGTCAAGACAGGGCTTTGTTCAATTTCCTGCAGAGCCCAGGTAATTCAATCAGGGAAGTGTCATATCCCTTTTGGTGTGAGCAGCAAAAGGGCAGCTAGGCCTGGGAACACAGCTGTGACTCAAGTTTCACTCCTGATGGGGGTAGTTGCCAGGCAGAATTCAGTTCCTTAAGCCAAGTTTCAGATAAAATGTCACTTTTTGTTCCCCAGTTTCTGCATTCAAATAAAACTAAACATTTTCACATATGCAGCTAGAATGCTGATTCTAAGTTTAAAACTATGACATTTAAACAATTGCAACCTATGTGACACTCAAAGTAGGTCACTCAGTCAATTTAAACACTTAGATTTTTAGTGTCTTTCAGTCCAAATTTACTTAAACTGCTGAAATCCACAGCTCAGCCAGTCTTGTTATAAACCTTCAAGTCACTTCAGAATATAACTTTACATTGTATCCACCTCTCAGTAAGTCCTTCTTTGGCCTGTTTTGGGTTCATTTATTCAGTTTTCTACAAAAAAGTAAAATCTGGTGGTTTTAAAACGCCGGCTTTCTGATAGTGGTGAGTACTGGTACTGCACCCCTTTTTGGGATTTAAGAAAATGAATTCCCAACAGTTATGGGTTTGCTTTTGGGCAATCAGCATTGCCACTCCCAATGGTTTCAGACTACTGTGTGGGTAGTCCAATGGTGGTTTTAGGCAGTGTCCTTCTGTGCCCATAACATCGGCAAAAATGAGTGGCAGCCTATTCTTCATGCATTTCCCTGTGCATTTTCTGGGGAGCTCTGGCCATTATGATGTTTTCCATGTCAGTACTGCACAGTTTTGAGGTAGGGCTCGGATGCATGGGTAAATACATCCCACAGTTAGTTGAGATGTTTCTTGCAGGGGTTGCAGGGGTGAGACTGCAGATATCTTTCTTATTGCATGATTGAAGTGAGAAGCCTGATCTGGGGTCGGGGGGCATTCCACATTTTGCATGCACAGTTGGCGTAAACATGTCTTCTCACCCTGTCCTTTTTGCAAGTCTTGGTTCGTAGCCTGGTCACGTGGTGGCGTCTTATTCTGTACTGTGCCTCCTGGGATGTGGACCTTTTCTGACAGTTATGGTGTTGTCCCTGCTTGCTACTGCCTTGTTCTGGATTCAGCATGTTATACAGATGAGACAAGCCTGACAGGGCTTCCAATATATGACTGCTACCGTGGAGGGGCGGGGATTGTGTATTTCCAGTCCTTGGAAGCCAGGAGCTGCTTACAGTATGCTCTTCAGGGCCGACAGCTGGGGGTCGCAGATTCCTGAGTAGAGCATTGCCAGCGCGTGGGTAAGAGAGAGTCGGGCACTCCACCCTGGTTCTGAATTCTGAAAGTGGGTAGTATGCCATTATTTCCCCTAACTCCTAGACCTTCACTCACCAGCCACAGGAAAGTGTTCACGGTGAAGGTAACCTCAAAGCCTGCCCATGTGACCTTTAGGATAAAGAGACAAATCTTTTAGAAAGAGAAAGACAAGCCAGAAGGGGAGCTGAGGCTCATGCCATTTTCTTTGATGTGCTTGTCTAGACCATAGTTTAGTCCAACATTCAGAACATCATTCATGTTGTATTGCAACTATCTGCAGGGAAGGATACCCCCCCCCCCAGGGAACACTACATGCACAGTTGTCGCTGACAGGCAACTCCCACCTGTATCTTCTGATTTACTCGGTGGCCCGTGAAGTCAAATGCAAAACAAATATATGCCCAGGTGCCCATGGCAACATGAATAGTTTTTGAAAAACAAACCCAGAAACAGATGTTGGTTTCGAAAACATTATGTGGTTATATCCTCCTATTCTTCACTTGAGCCCCCCCCCCTGGCCCAGTGCTTGGTCTGCGCAACTTAAGGCTGGCCTGTTATGCTAAAACACATGTTTAAGATAAAGCCCATTTTCACTGGATTGGGGGGGTCGAGAAGTTCAAAATAATTTGCCTTAGTCTAATGTCGGATTATATGTTTTAACAATCGTCATTGCTCAGACAAGCTGGGTAACAGTGCTCACCCCCTTTCAACATCGAAGCAAAAGCCTACCGCGCAGGAATGGAACACGTAGTATCAGTTGTAATGTATTAGTCTTTATTTATTTTTTTATTTTTGTTTGTATTTGGCTTATTGCAAGCCTTTAGCAATCAGAATCGAAGCAGTTCTCAGTATATAAAACAATAAAACACAGTAAAATAAGAAAAATGACTATTCTAAGACATCCTCTTGTGTTTCTCGTCTTCGTGTAGTTTGTGGCTATTAACACCGTACAATTAATTATAAAAAAAAATGATTGAGACAGAAACGTTTTCTTTAAAAAAATGTGCATCTAAAAATGTTATAGTCCTAAAACGAGGTGGGTGTGTTCTCCACTTATTACAGTGACCCGCCATTCCTCTGGGGATAAAGAGCTTACTGTGGCGACTCAGCTCCCAAACCATTCGGTTCTCATGGAGGTCGGTCCTGCTCAGAACACTATGATGTGCTGCAGTGTTTCACATTCATTTCTTTTCTCACAATACCCACAGGCCAGGTCGGTCTCCCCCTCGCGAGAATCTCTTTAGTTGGGTATACATTGAACCTTAGTCCGAGGAACTGACTTCTAAAGTATACAAAGTACCTAGAGGGGAATTTGCTCAGGTACCTGGGTACTGAACCAATTTATGGTTAAAATGGTAAAACAATTTAAAACATGTGTGTATCAGTTGTATGTTATATCATGCTCATGTGTAGATTCCTACGACTTCTGAGCACTGTAATAAGATACGTTGTATTGCTCTTTAACGGTACTCAAAGAGTAAATGGGGCTGAATACGTGCTCTGTACTTCCAGCAAGTCGTGTGCACAATGGAACCAGCCCACACTGCCTGTGTGGTGTGAGTGTGAGATAGATGGATACAGAATGTTCAATGCAGAGCTATGTTTCCTTCAATTCAGTTTTGCATTGCGTAACTTTACCGCACAATTTTGGTAAACAACTAGGCAATTGATGACTACAAGTTTGTCTAATTTATTTCTAGTTTGCCTCCATTTTGTGGAACATTTCGTAAGACCTAACATTGAGTGTGCTTCAATTACTCATGTTTTATCACATTCTGAAAAACGAATACGTGTCATGTTTTTGTGTATTCGTGAGCACATCTCGCATAACAATATGCATGGACTTTTAGTGGATATTTTGCATATAATCCTTGGCTATCCATCCCCACTATCTGCTGACCTTTATAAAAGGGTTATAAAGTGGGTAACATTTACAGCATGCACACAAACGTATTACAGGGATTGAATTACATTCTTTAAATATCAGCACAGCGTTTGCCAAGTCATATATCTCCTGGTGGCCTTGATGCATAAGATGTCAATTCATCCTCAGCTTTTCCTTTAATGTCCTCCCACAGCGCCAAGAAGACCCATCCAGTGACATGCTGGGACACAGTATATGTCCTCAAGCTTTCACAACTGAACACGAATGTCAGCACTAAACCAATGGCTACTTAAAGGGAGACCGTGAATTTCAGAGCCATTCGCAGAGATTATTCATTTGCACAAGTGGAGTTTATGCATCTTGCCTGAGAGAACTGTGGATAGCATCCAGTAATCAATCCAAGGCCAACACAGATCATTAGCGAGAGGGGCAGAGACAAAGTTCATTTCCATACCAGAAAAAGAGAGCATGCAGCATAGTGTGTGTGTGTCTGCGGTCGTGTGCACATGCATGTGTGTGGGTCTATTTTCATGTATATGGGTGTGTGCACACAAATGTGTGGGCGTGTGTGTGCGCGCGAGCATGGGTGTGTGTGCGTGTTTGTATGTGTATGTAGATGTGTGTATGGGCACGTGTACACTTGTGTGTTGGAGTGTGGGTGTGTGCATGAGTTCTTGGAATGCCATTTGGTGGGTCTTGGGAGCAGTGACAGAGTGACTTTTGAAGAGGATACCGAGCGTTGGATGAATGTGGTGATAAGCGCCAAAATATGCTCTTGGTCTTTGAAGAACACACATCTGTCAAACCTGACAAGATCACAAAAGTTATGAAGGTGAATGAAAAATTATGTTTTTTTCTTAATTTTTTCAGCGAGAGCAGCGCAGTATAAACTAAGGGTCTATCATTTGTGTCAAGTAAAACTTGACACCTTTGGAGATACGAGGACACACGCTACCCCGGTGATTCTGAATACCTTGGGCCCGATTCATTGAATTATTTGCACTGCTCAATGTGACTTTGCACTGCTGAAAACTGAATATTATTGCTGCTACTGCTGCGAGTACATGTACTCCTAATATTGAAGGATGATGGGTCAGTCTGCGCCACACACATCCCATCTGCACTCCTTGATATGTGGTTCAGTCTTCTCCCAGAAAAGAATGCAGAAAGTAATCAATACAACGAGTGCAGCCAGCAGCTGCCTTTAAAAGAATGGAATGCATTATTTAGTATGTTGTCTTCTGAAGAGAAAGTAGTCAATGTAAACAGGGAATATAGGGACAGGAGCGTGAGTGTGCACCACGTAACGAATGGTTTCGGTTTCGGAGCATGTAAAAGAAAAGATGGCATTTGCTAGAAGTTTTCAAAAAAGCCTTCGCTTATTGTAATGCATAGCTGAATAGGCAATGGCGACAAATAAGGACCTGATGTAAAGCTGAATCCTCATTTTAGACCCTCTCTGTAACTTTGCTCTTCTTCTGACTATCTTTGCAAACTATTGATACCATAGAAAATCATGAAATGTACAAATCAAACATCACTCTTGCTACATGTTCACAAATGTACACGGATTGACTGATCCAACAGTGGGCTACAGAGGTGCAGCACTCTGGTTGGACAAATCATTTTGTCTTTTTCTCCTAAGGCTGACCTCCACATTCTTCTTTCTTACACTATCCCTTCGGACTAAAATGTGCAGACCACACATATCTCCTGGGTGGTTGGACTAGGGAAGATTAAGAACATCCAATCCAACTGGGCACCAAACCATACTGGGCTGATTGAGCACATTTTAAGTCCATCATCCAACCAGACACACTCACACTGTGCAAACCCAACTGGAAGCAGCAGACACACCAGCTAGAATCAACCTCGAAAGATGCAAGACCTACACTACACATATTCTAATATTCTGCACTTCCTCTGGCTGGAACCTGAGACATGGAATCCACCCACATCCAACCATACGCAAACACAGTCCCAACACACCTCACTGCCTTCACTGCCGTACCTTCTACTGCGTGATTTCTGCTCCCACTTTCTACAATTCCCAAGTGATCTGTCCACCAATGGCCAAGGCCTGGTCAAACCCAGAAGATGACAGTGACACAACAGGCAATATCCACTCAGACAAGTCATTGGGCAAAAAGAACACTATGGTGGTACTAGCAGGGGTGTTGCTAGGTCTGGAAAAGATACAGGGCTACGCTAACTTCGGGATTGGTGGGACTCAGGACTAGCTAGCCCTTTGGTTGTAGCCCCTGAGCTTCTCTCTGGGGCTACAACCAAAAGACCCAGGGTATAGCCCCCCCATACCCCTCCTGGTATTTGTATTGTATTATAATTGTTTATTTGTTTTGCGCCGGAGCCCGCAGGCATCAGGGCGCATACAATAAGACAAACGACGAATAGTTAAGACAAACAATGGACACAGGACAAGCAGGTCTCACTTCTAGGTGGTAGAAGCCTCTGCATATGTGCCTTTTATGAAGTGCTACATTAGACTTTAGATATGGGATGTTTCTTCACATGGATGTTAACAAGCTACGTGTTTCTATTCCTTCATTAATAAGAATACAACAGGGTTATTCACAAAGTATTTTTGCGGCGGTAAATGCATTTCCAGCCATTGAAATGCACAAATTAGAGCTACTGCAAATTATAACTAGTTCACAAGGCTGTGAAAATGGCCATTTCCAATCAGTGTTAATTTAAGCAAGCATCGGTACAGCCAACAGACTTTAACTGATATATGTCAAGCCCAGTGTCACATGTCCCAATAACATCATGGCTGTACTAAAGGACAGCAATAAAGCTCACACCCTTATTGGTGATTACAATCATTAAATTACTTAATACAAAAATACAAAAAAATACATCTAAGTAAACGCTGTTCTGTCAAGCATAGAACATTTGCAGCTCTTTCCATTAAGCTGACGGCAGAGAAAACCAGTGGAAAAAGAGTTACAAACAGAGGGACTAATGCATGGAATTATTTGCGTGTAAAATCAGGGATTTGTGCACCATACTGCACACAAATCCCTGTTCGTTGATTCAAGGAATCGACTGCGCAGGACTTTTCCTGGACTTCCGTGGAGTTCGCCAAGTCTCGGCATGTCCCTTTGAGCCATTGAGCGCCTTGTGTGATACCCCACGCAGAGCCAGTGGTGCAGCCTCCCAGGCATAGTAATGGCCATGCAAATCCCTCGATCTCTACGCCACCCGAAGGCAGGCGTAAATACACTTGCGTGTATGACTCGCAGTGCAGAGGTAGATTTGTATGTTTTGTATATGAGTGCGTGTACACAACCAGGGTTCCAATCTACCTTAGGGGTGCACATACGCAGTGTAGTGGGGTGCACAAACAGTTTAAGGGGTTCGCTTGATTTTCCCAGTTTTTATCGAGTTACGATTTTTCATGCGCATGTTGTCCGGGTTCCAGGCTTGCTTTCGGAAGACCCCATGTAATGTTTGAAGGGTGCGTGTATTCGCCCCTGGGGGAGCACGCAAAGGTAGCTGTTTTGAAAGTCTATGATTTGCGTGGGGCGTGTCAGGGACGTTCCAGGAGCGACTTCTGAATACGGTTATTTTGCGCAGTGAATTCCATGAATACATGGGGCATGCATTTTTTATTCTACTTGCATGCTCACACAGTGTCCTTCCCGGCACGCAGCGCTTGCTGGATTTCTGTGCACATTTCCATGAATCGGGCCTAGAATGTTCACCTTTCATACAATTCCAAAAGCATACAAAGTGAGGAAATAATTTGAATTACTACACATTCACCAGTATTCAAAACAAAAGTTTTTATACCAGTAGATGTTGCTAAATTGACACATATACGCCTAAAAAGCATTCAGAAACAACAAATTATCAATGAAAATTAGGAATGACTGAAGGTGTGGAAATGTCTGAATATGTCAGATGAGGGACGCCCGATTAACAAAAAAATACAATTGTTTCTGTGCCAACTTTCCCCTGTGCAAACATGTAATAGGTCATATTAAGGGCCAGATTCATGGAATTTTTTGCACGGTGCAAAGTGACATTGCACTGCTGTAAAGTGACTTTGTACTGTTGATACAAGCCCTGATTCATGGAACTGTGCAAAGCGTATTTTTGCAGTGCAAATTCCGTCCAAAGTCATTATTCACTGACTTTGTCACCTCAAAGTCACCTCAGATCATTGTGTGATTGCTCAGCCCAATGTCCAGTATTTCTGATTGGCTATCCTTTCACTCGCGGCTGTGTAGTCAGTGGCCAGCGTGAACACTTGTTTTCAAGAGCCTTCTGGAGCACATGTAGTTCGGTTCAGCACAAAGATCTGGGTTCAGAGAATTCCAGAGGCTGTGTCCTTGTGTCACACTTTGCAGCACACACAGGCGCTTGCAGGACTCCTCCATGCCATGCACGAAGCACGTACAAAAATACCCTGCTGCAAGGCGTAAGGTCGTCACCGTGCCTTGTGGCGTGCAGCGCTTTGTAGCACCATTTCTAGCCCGATGGAAACTGCAGGGGAGAGTCAGGCAGCATAAGTCGTAAGGGGACTACTATTCCCATGCTGCCTGGTTGGTTGTCACAAGACCTTGTCACAGCATTGCCGGACGCTCTCCTTAATTGTGCCTCCCTTTATAAACAGCTGTGAACCATTCCTCGCTGCTTCTGTTTGAAGTTGCTACGTGAAGTTTCGTCTTCATTTAGTTTCCTAAATCCCGTTTTCCTTTCGATTTTTGGACTGCCTTTTTGTTGTTTTGAATTCCGACCAGCCGTGTATCAGGACTCCTGGTGTGTTTTATGGACTGCCCTTGCCCTTCGTTTTTGTCCAGAACTCTGCCAGCCCAAGTACCAGGATTACTCGCTCCTTCATGGGACTGCCCTGCCTTTCGTCTTACTTCTGACTCTGCCCGCTCGTGTACAAGGACCCATGCCTGTTTAAGTGGACTGCTTCGTCTATTGCCTAAGTACAGATTCTACCTGTGTACCATAACTCATTCAGTCCTTTACCGTCACTGACCCTCTGCTTAACTGTGTGAAGGCCAGTACAGCGCTGCTTTCTTTCAATGCGCAGCGCCTGTGCATTTTCTGCTAAGACGGTGAGTTACTCCATTTATTCTCACCGCTTGAAAAGAATTGTACCTTCCTGTTTCAACCTAATTTTCCACTCACCCGTGCCTTACTGTCTTCTTACTACTGGAATCACCGCTGCCTCCGCCTAACTCAAGTACTGGAACTCCTTCTTTTTTCCTATGTGCATAAAGTACGCTACTCTGAGATTGCACCAACCCGGAACTAGAGCGCTCCTCGTGCCGCCCGGGATTAGTACCCTCACTAACCATCCTTTTTTTTTTTATACCTGCCGTTGTCTCCCTTATAAAGAATCCAGTACTTCTCGTGGTAAGACTCAACGATTTACTTGTAATATAGCCTGGTTCCCAATTTAGTAGTTACAACACTATTTTCTTGTTTTGGTTGTTTACTAATAGGAGGACGGCCGGTGTCTCTTGTAGCCAATCTGGGGGGAAGACATATCAGGTATACTTTGTAATTCTTTGGGTCATATGTATTTACTCATTACCTGTGGCTTATGATTTCTATCTTTCTTTGCAGCCGGTTACTTGGCGGTGTGTTCTCCCCGCTCTTTTAAGTGATCGGGGCCCTTTTTTACTGTTCCTCCAGTAGAGGGCCATATCATTGAAAAGAGTTACTTCCCTCATAGAGAGGAGGCTCGGGTAGGAGGCTCCAACCCGAGCTCTACAATCAAGTCCTAAACTTCATTACATGAGCCTCGGTCTCGGGCATTCACTGGTCGGTGAGTAACACCTTGTTCTCTCCATGTATCAGGCAGATAGGCGGTTTATCAGGTGCACATTTGGTAACAGGAATCTGCTAGTGTGTGTATCCTTCAAAATCCAAGTCTGTACCTCCAGACAAAGGCCTACATATGACACATCTGATCTAATTGCATTCACGAACAAGTGTTCAGCGCTTTATCCCACAAAGGGCTCTCGAGCAATCACGGGGATCCTGAATGCGCTACAACATGACAGGCAGGGCCAGTGAACCCTCAAGTAGATGTGAACGGCGCGTACATCAACTTGAGATCTGTCAGGCCTCTGAGAAACAGATGGTGGAGCGTTGGCGGGACTCACTTTCTCATGGTAAGTTAGGGGCAAAGTGTACACTTCATCACACAGCAGCAGCTTCCCCTTGAGATCTGACAGCTTTCGCATTCGCTTACACCTTCCAGCGGGTTGGAAAGTTTAGTGATGGGTTTTTAAATGTTAAATACCAGTGAACATAGTGCAAGCAAAAGCATCAAATATAAACTGAAAAAATACTATTATATGCCTGCTAAAGATCCAAAGTAACTTAATGAGTCCTGAGTATTTTCTTTCTTTGCATATTGGCTAAATATGTTTTTCCTCTCTTTTTGCTAACCAAACTGCCCCTTGCCCTGTCTTTGTTCGTGTGGGAGGGAGTCCACCATCAAACTCGCATCTTATTCAACCTCCCCCTTCTCCATCCATACCTAGCTCTGCTACCCTTCTATTGCCCCCTGTTTTTATTTACTCACCGAAACACCATTTTTGTTTAGAGAGTGTTGCTAATTTTTGAAGGGTTTCTTTTTAGAAAACTGCATAGGCCCAATGAAAGGAATCGTGCAATATGGCTTGGGGCAGGACACATGTATTTTGCCAACTCTCCACTATTGTACCCTGCCACGCAGGCTACATGCCATCTATCACTATACTTTTGAGACACCTGTTAACATTCACAGGGCCTACGTCTAGTTGTAATTAGGTGCAGCGTTTTTCAAGACAGGTTTGGGTGACTGGCACTTTCCCTGCTTGGCTGTATTGAAAGGCAGGCATCTATGAGCCTAGGCCACTTCCTACTGTTCTGGCCTCATTAACAGGGTAGTGAACGCAAAGGTGATGTAAAGGAGTGATTTAAAACAGTGCAGCTAGACCGCATTGTCCTCTTATGACCTTAGGGAGAAGAGTGTAGGGGTGTTATATCTCTATGTATTGCACTTCAACAGCGGTGAGAGGGGTGATACACGGTCTGTTACTGCTCCGATGTGACGAAAAGCCTGTTAAGGGCCCTGGTCTGCTGTCTATTATGTAGAAATGTGTGTGTGTGTGTGTCACTGTGTTGCTTGTGCGTATTGGATACGACAAGGCAAGACTCATTAAGACAGTTGTTCTAAAGTTTAAAGGGGTTCAATATAGCAATCACCCCCACATTGTGGGGGTCGTCCATGGGTGGTACCGGCCTGCTAGCCCGAGCCTAGGCAGGCATGACCAAAACTGCGAGGGTTCACACGGGGTGCAAATAGTTTCATTTTGTTTTTTCTTTAGGAGTGAGGCTCCACGCATATTGCACAAGACCCATCTCCCATAAGAAAATATACCCACCTCCATAGTTCCATTTCTGTGGTGGTGGCCAGGGGCGGAAGGAGCACCGGGAGTGGAGCATGAAGCTCTGGTCCAGCAGGTAAGTGAGGAGTGAGGGAAGGTGGGGAAAAGGAGCGGGATGTCTTTGGGGGTGGAGGTGACGGTGGGGAGGCAAAAAGGAAAGGCTTTCTAGTACATCCCCACAATCAAGATGGCGCCACCCAGGGAAGGGCCTCGAGTGGCTGGAAATTGCAGCCCGTAAACTGCCAGTACAACCTGATTGCCTGGACGCCCTTTCCCGGGAGCGAATACCCAATGGAATTCTGAAATTGTGTTTGTAAAACAATATTTCAAAATAGCATGAAATTAATTGGGATTGTGAATTTGGAATTCAGGTGAGTTTTTAGCAGCCCCCTCACACAAGTACGGATATCCGCCACAACTTCCTTCCCTTCTGGTAGACTTGGGAAAGTATGTGTCCCAGAGGATGGCAGTATGGGTTTCCCCCTTTGATAAACTGTGAATCCACTGTAGGTTCAGACGTATTTAAATTGTGGTAATGAAAACCAGACCAACAGAAAGAATGAAGAAATTAGGCATTGCCAGGCAAGCGCATAAGCCTGCTTCTCCCTATGGATTCAAAGTTAATCAAAACTAAATCTCCTGACCAATTTAATCTAATAGTCTTTTGTTCCATTTGTTCTTTAAATAACAATGTACGTGCACTATAGCTGGGATCATTTCTGTTCAGGACTGATACTCTTCTTCAGGACTGCAATTCACCAGAGTGTAGATTTTAAAATCGGTTTGTCCAGCGCACCCCGCCAGGGGCCTACCACGGGGCCTGCTAAGCCACGTTATGTGGTCTTCTGCACTCCCATTGTGCTCTCTAGCTCAAAGATAACAGGCTCAGTGATGTGAAACAGAAAGAGAAAATGGCTCTGAAAGCTTGTTGTAGTTCCCACTCCATGTCAGCATTCTGCTGTTGGGCTATGGAAGGGCAAGAGGTGGAAACTCCTCCTCACCCGCCCATTGCAGCTGCAGAAAGTTGTCGATTTAGTGCCCAAAGGAAGAGGAGTGAGCAGTGGAAGTAGGAGAAGAGGTTCACCAAGAGCTAGACCCAGGGGTCCCCACGCTCACAGTTAAGTGGTGAGCGGGCCTTTGAATTGTGAATCAGAGACCTGTTCACCAGCACAGTGTGCGCTGCTCAACATGCTGGTGAGAGGGCTCTTGATTAGTGAATCAAAGGCCCTCTCACCAGCTCGGTGAGTGCCACTCACTGTGCTAGTTAGTGGCCTTTTGATTTGTCCATTACAGACCTGCTCACCAGCACGCTTGAGCGCTGCTCAACATGTCAGTGAACGGGCCTTTGATTTGTGGAAAATCAGAGGCCCATTCATCATGAAGTGAGTGGGCTTCTGATTTGGGTGCACTTCCTTCCCCCGCACCTTTGATTTGGGAATGTGATGGAGAAGGCGGTACAATTTTACTGGACGGCAATGTTAAAGAAAACAAGTTTGCTTTATGTCATGCCACACTGGCATACAGCATGAACAAACGGGCTACAGCAATGCAGTCTAGGCTAGCCACGTAACAACATTATTCATGTGTGCTTATGATTTATGCCGTCTGGCATGACATCTTTTACTGGGCAGCAAACACTTTATTTTGCATTTTGGGCCGTTTTACCTACACAATTAGGTGAATACATTGTTGAGTAGGTGAAATAAGCGCTAGTCATGAAGGAATAAGGGTATTTTTATGAATTTGCAAACCATGCAAAAACCACTGTAGTTGTCTTAGGCCACTGAGACCCTGTGTGAGATAAATAGGGGCAAAGTGTCCTTGCTGGAGATACCCACAGTGTAGTGAGGAAGAGAGGCAAGAGAAAACGAAACAATAGACACAGGACTATTGCGGTGATGAGATACATTGAGACACAAGGGGATGAAAATAATGGGGATTGGACACGGGGAAGAATGGGTGTCATTGTGCGTATATGTATGTGTATTGCCCGATGCTTGTAAAGTGGTCATGGTGAAAGCAAAGGAAAATGTGAGCCCTTGTGGGGACAAGTATGTGTTAGAAAACCTCAGAGAAAATGGTGAAGCATGGAAGCATAGTGGGTACAAGAAGTGCTTGGGTGTTCCTTATTAACACATGGCAACACCTACACATGAACCTCATGTGGTGACAATAATGTGCATATGAGTTTTTAACATAATTTGAGGGCAACATTGAGTTATTTTGGGCCAGAGGTGTTCGTTTTAAATACTGGATGTTATATTCTACTGTATGCACAAAAGTATTTTTCTCTGCTATGGTGTTAAGCTTATGAGTAAGGTGGACGGACGCGCACACATGGTTTTGGTGACTTGTTATTGAGCACTAGTTTTTATAGAGGTGTGTTTTTGGTGGCTCAACTTGTGTGACCATTGCCAGATGTCCAATGGATTCCTTGTTTGCAATTGTATTTTGGTTTTTCAAAGGGATGGAAGGTTGAAGGTTGCTCTTCCACTTTTTAGATGGAACGACTAAGAGGAGATGGGTAATGCAATTATATTACCATGGCTTTACATACATCAGAATATGTTGGGTTCCTGAACAGTTAGTGTAATATTTTTTGTTTTCTTTTTTCTGATTTCATCTTCTTTTCTTCGTGTTCTTTATGTTTTGTTTAATTTCTCTCCCTTCCCCTAATTGACTATTTTTCTTCTTCACATAAATGTGTGACATTATATGTCCCTTACACAAAAATGTACCACTTTTGGGATTTGATGTTGTCTATGTATATTGAGGTTTTGGTCCCTTAAGAAGGTCTCGTTGATGTCTGAGATACATTGCACACCCTCTAGAGTGTCTCCTGATTAGAAAACCTCTGTTTTATCAGAACTGGATGTTTCAAAAATGTTCTTTTAAATGCCCTTTCTTGGTCTTAAATGTACATAATTTATAAAAACTTTATAGCAAAGTACTTGCCAAGGACAGGATGGCACTGTGGGTTATTCCTATTATATTGATCCACTGTATGCAGCAGTAGTTGCCACCCAGTCCAAATAGCTAACTTTACCTAGGTTTGTTGATTAAACCATTTTTGGTGGTGCCTGCTTGGCCAGGTTTCATTGTATGGGACTGTGTCTCGCATTTTGTCAGGTGGAGGCACACCTAACATGTCTTTTGAAGATATATAATTATTAACCAATGAAAAAGCAGAAACTTTGGGCTTGAGTATCCAAGAAGTAGTGACAGCCTTAGGGTTAATCAGAGATACAGGGAATACTGCATCTCCATAGGATCCAACCCGTAAAATTAAGAAATTAGAATACCTCATTAGAAGAAAAATAAACGGAAAGTTACATGCTGTTACTCTCAGTAGATATTATAAGGTGCAACACATCCACAGAGGTCTACGAATCCCCTTAAAACCAAACGTTTGCAACTAAAACAAAGAGTTTGCAGGCAAATGGGAGCTTCTTCTGAATACATTTTCATTGGATCTCATTCTCTTAACCCTTCAAGATTTATTACATCAATTGGGGAGTTTGGAGACTGCAATTGAGAAAGTATAAAGTGAACTAATAGACACAATACTGATCTTGACAACATTTTAGACCAAATTAGCGGTAATCTAGGCACATACAAGAAAGAATTAGAAAGGAAAAAGGAATGAAAGTTTCATTGACATAGATATGACTACTTAAATGAGGAAGTGGGTAGACAAATACAATACCTTTATGAACAGTAGACCTACATCAGATAGTAGCTTATCTGATCTATCTACACCAGAGACTGAGAAAACACAGATTTTCAGTCTACAGCGGTAACAGCAAACGGTAACATCCCCATCTGGGATTCAGCGAGTGCATCAAACTCTGAACCAGGTACCTCAAATATCAGTTTTTTGACAACAATCTAAGGCCAAAAATATGAGACGGGGAAGAGGAAACCCCAGAAACCTACATATAGAAACCCAGTTTCAACAACAGATAATTTAGTTATGAACATATATTTGATAGGATGTTAAGTGCCAAAGAAACACTCATTCTTGAGAAAGGGTTGAATTATGTACCAACATACAGCACTACAAAATTTGACACAAAAGCAGACCTGTTTAAATGTACCCGCAAATTACGCTTAAAAGCATTCTTTGCTGAACAAGAGGAAGAACATACCAATTATACCGAAGAAGAATAACTATATATAGAATTTAGGCCTAAGAGTACATTCAATCCTCCAGTGACAAACAGCACTATAGATATCTTTTATAAACCTGCTATGGAAGATATTAACTGCATGTCAAATGGGAAACATAAACATAACTACTTTAACATGGGTGAATTATCGCTGGTAAATCCCTTTTTTCTGATGAGAGTATAACCATACGTCCCTCTTATAAAGGAAGCAGACTACTTCTACAAAACACACGTGACTGTGAGATGGAATGTTTGAGACAGCTGAATGACAATCCCATGTACTTCAGATTACCATCTGATCCAAGCACAACAATACAAGAACATCTGGGCACCATTCTCAAACCGGTGGAGACTATAGAGGGGATTCATTTAAAAAACAGGAGCTTTCAACACAATAAGCATCGTCATACTCACCATGTTTACCTCTTACCAAATATTAATAAAGATCCCCCAAACCACCATGAAGACCCATTGTCTCTACAGTTGATGGGATATTACAACCCTTAGGGAAGTATATCATCTTTTTTCTTCAGCCTATTTACCAAAGTACTCCTACTTACATCAAGGATACTTTTTGAATAAACTTAAGGAAATAGAAATTACAGGGGATGACATCTTATTTACAATCAACGTGAAGGGTATGTATACTTCTATCCCACATTCATGAGCCTTGCAAGGCATAGAGTGGCTTTTATTACAACAGGAGGCTATTGGTGCAACAAAAGAGTTTATTATTCTATTATTGCTGTTTATTGCCGATAATTCATACTTTAAATATAAGGATGAGATTTTTCAGCAAATCTGAGGAAAATCTGTGGGAGCCACGATTGCTCTGTTTCATGCCAATGGTTTATGGACAGATTCCAAACAGACCATATACTGTCTCACCCAGTCTGGCATAAATATATTCAGTTTTGGGGCAGATACATTGACGATATATTTGAAGTTTGGAGAGGGAACAAGGAAATCCTCAACAATTTCTTTGTATATTTGAATGAAATTGACAAGTGCATCCAATTCACACTAGAGATTGGTGAACCAGGCATACAATTTTAGATCTACATGTTACCTTTGACAAGAGTAGATTTGTAGCCAATGTCTTCAGAAAACTATCAATCTGTTACAAAGGACGAGCTTTCATCTGCGAGCTACGATTAAGAGTTTACTGTTTAGTCAATTACTAAAAGTTCAAATGGATAGTGAGTGACCCTGATGAAAGCAAAAAACAGTTAGAGCAAGTTGTGCAGCGATTTACTGCTAGAGGATGTGATCCTGTAAAGGTAGAGAATGCCTTGGTACGCACTTCTGAGAGACATAGAGAACAGCTCCTTGAGCCAACTACTAGCAAAACAAGACCTCACTCAGTTGTGTTTCTCAATACAGCATTCAAAGCAACAAGATTAAGAAATCTGCCTTGAAACATCGGGATTTCATGAAGAAAGGTAACAGTTGATGGAATTATTTTGCGAGAACCCAGTATTTACTTACCAAGGAAGCCCGAATCTCTGTGATATGCTAGTTTGCAACAATGAAAGGAAAGGTAGGGATGCTGTACAAAGACAAATTGGTATCTTTGCTTGTTACCAGTAACTGTAATTATGTAACCAAAGGGCATGAGATATTTCACTGGGGAACTGGTAACAAAAATGTCCTTACATTGTTTTGTGACCTGCGATACTGAGAATATTGTATACAGTATAAAATGCCAATGTGGTCTCTACTATGTGGGTTACACCACAAGGAATGCCATGCTATGATGGAATGAGAATTGATCAAATGTGCATACCAAGGACTTGAAATCACTGATGGCACACAACTTTATGGAAGCGAGGCACAACATCTCACAGATGCATTTCAAGATATTTTATAAAGTTTTAGAGAATATTTTCTGTACATTGACAGTTAATCTTATTAGTATCTCGCTTTGCGATTACGGCTCTACATTATTCTTGATTACACCTCGGTAGCATGATTATAAGAAGGGTTAGAGTGAATTTATAAAAGTAGCAATACTACATATTGTTTAACTTATTTGTAAAGCACTGCTTCTACTTATGTGTGTTTGACCTTTGTTCTTCTTTTTTTTCATTGGGCTGTATCATCTGATCTTTTTACCATATATTGATTTACTTTCATTTAATTACACTTAGATATCTTTTGACTACCCTGCATTTTTGTGACTTACGAGGGTATTTTACAGTAGATAATCCATTTCAAAATGCACCCCGGCAGGTGCTTTTTGTCTGTTATTTACTCACATCTGCTTTTTATTTTTATTTTTCAAGTTGGGCTATATTTCTTCTTGTCCTTTTGTGGTTTTATTTGGTCTTTTTGATCTATACCATATTTTGACTCACTTTCATTTATTTAATATTAGGATTTAGGTATCTCTCCACTACTCTTTTTATGATTTACGAGTGTAGATCACGGTATATAGTCTGTTTAAAAATCACCCCCATGAGTTCCTTTTTGGATGCTGAATTGATAGTGGTATTTTTGGATCAATAAGCATTACTTGGGCAAAGGTCATAGCCGGGTCTCTAGAGCCACGTGAAGATGTCATTACACATGCATGTCTTGAAGAAGAAACGTGCTTAAACTCTTACATGTCTGGTTATGGCTATGATACATTCTGCTTTTGTGAAGCAAAACCACTGGTTGCCATTTTAGAATCCACAAGCATAGTACTTTTTGTTTATTGCAAACACTGGCACGTGGAAGTATATTGGAGTTTTGGTACTCTTAAGTATAGTAGAGCTTGTTATGGGAAGTTTATAACTAGTAAGTATGTTGTTTTGACATCCTAACAGGATTCCTTGCTTTAATTTACACACTTAAACTGGTCAAATGAGCAGGTAGTTTGTCATCTTTTACCTTGTTTTTTACCCTCCTTATTTTGGTCTAGAGGTGTTCGTTTTAAACACTGGATGTTATATCTTCTACTGTATGAAAGAAGATATTTTCCTATGCTTTGGTGTTAAGCTTAAGAGTAAGGGCGGCTCACATGGTTTTGGTGACTGGTCATTGAACACAGATTATTATAGAGGTGTGTTTTTGGAGGCTCAACTTGTCAGAGTTCTTATGGATTACTTGTTGTCTAATAGTATTTCGGTTTTTCAAAGGGATGGACAATTGTTCTTCCACTTTTCAGTTGGAAGAACTAAGAGGAGATGGGTAATGTAATTATATTACATTAGAATGTTTTTAGTTTCTGAACAGTTAGTCTAATAATTTGTATTTTATTTTCTTTTATTTTCTTCTAATGTCATTTTTTTAATTTGTCTCTCTTCCCCTAATTGACAGTTATTTGTTTTTTTTCTCCACAAAATTATATCATCTTATATGTTCTTCACACAGAAATGCACCACTTTTGGGATTTGAGTGTTGTTTATTTTTATTGACATTTTGGTCCCTGAAGAAGGACTCAATGAAGTCTGATATGCATTAGACATCCTCTAGACTGTCTCCTCATTAACAAAACTTCTGTTTTATAAGAACCGGATATTTTAGAAAAAGTTATTTTAAATGTCTCTTCTTAGTTTTTGAATTGATGTAATTTATATCAACATTATAGCAGGGTGTTTGCCAAGGACAGGGTGGCACAGTGGGGTATTCCCCTTTGTCCAGGTTTTACTAAAACACAGAATTATTTGACCCATCGTTTGGCATACGATGGCAGCACCTGCACATGTGAGGATGACCCTTACTTATGGCAAGTTTACCAGGAAGGGCAGGCCTTGACTTCATTAGATGGCATCGCTGAGGCATTTGTAGCAGCTGCACTTGGAATATGATGTCAGCATCAGCTCAAGTGTGGCAAGAAACAACACTTGGATTTTACCTTCTTCTTGGCCGTTTGTCTTGTATTACGTAAAGCTTCAGTTGGCTCACAAGTGGTGACGCTTTTTTATCTGTCACACTCTGGAATACAGATGTTTTCTGATTCATACTATTCCGGTTATTGTAACATGCAGATTGTCCAACGAGAATGCTCTCTCAGCATTCAGATGGTGATAATGTTTTTAATGCTATACACCAAGGCCACCAACAGCATGGAGAGTACCCACAGCCAATTCCCAGTGACCCACCAGCAGATTGTTGCACTCATAACCTCTATGTACTTGTATAGACACCGAATATTTTGAAGAGTGACACAGGTTATGAAAGCTTTCTAGACATCGTTCTTGAGCTGTTCTGAGATTTATGAGCCCACGTGCCTTGTTAAATCACCTTCCTGTGCCGGGCCTTTAGCTAGGTCTTCAGGACCCATAACTCACAGTACGGCCATCATGCTAGGATTATAAAGCTTAATTATGTCCCTTGAAATGTTCAAAGAGCATTTAGACAGGACAATCTCTGGCTATACAGTTTGGTTTATATAGCCTGCAAATTGTTCAGAATGCTGCATTCTGAGGTCACAGATATCACGTGTGTATCCCCAGGTAACTCCCTGCCATGACCCAGGCAGATTACGTACTAGCAACTTCTTTATACTTATATGCATTCTGTACTATGGTTGCTCATCAAGTGGACCACCAGATGTTTTGTACTACAGCTCCCATGATACCTTAACATGGACTAAGATGGCCTGGGATCATGGGAGATAAAGCCCAAAACATCTGGAGGGGAGGGGCACATAATGAATAACTATGCCAAATGGGATAATAGCTTTATAGAACCAACAGACCATTTATTTATTATGATCCTTTGGCTACCTAAATTGTGTTCCTTCATGTGCTACAATGCTGGCCTTTATCTATTCTCTGACAGTATCACCAGTCAATTCCTTGGCTTCTGATTCATCCTTGGCATCAATCATGATCTTTATTCCTTCTGCCTGCTTTGCTGTTTTCTGACATTGTGCACTTATTATCCGGATTACACAGAATCCAAACATGATCAGCACCAGTATTGCTCCAAGAAACTTGAATAAGTTTGCCATTCAATGAGGAATCCATGACAACAGGAATGCAAGCCAACTGTCATCTTCAATGCCATCTGTCTCTTCCTCCATCTTTGTGTGCAAGTTGGTCAACATCGGTATGGCCTCCATCAAGGTTCCATTCTCACCATCATGAGAAGGTATGAATGTGCAACATGATTGCCCAATCTTGGCGGAAACACCTTGTTTCATTGCTGAGATCATGTCAAGGACATACCTATTCTGAAGAGTCATCAGTCATATGGCCCTCAGCTCTTCTTTTATGGCGTTAAATCCCTTTATAGTAGCAGAGATTGTCTGGAGAAGCTCCCACCTGGTGATCTGTAGCCATTTGACATTCACTGCTGTTTGAAGTCCAGGCATAAATAAAGATGTCATTATCATAGCAGTCTTGCTAAACAGTTTGTTTTCGTCAGGAATATCTTCATAGGCCTTTATTGATTTGGATGAGAAATAATTCTCTCTTTTAATCTGTGCTCTTCTTTTCCTCAAATGGTCCTCCAACCTCATCAATTTTTAGATTGCTCTGAGGAATCACCATTGCTGGAACATGGACAAACACCAAGGAACACACTCTCCCCCAATTCCTGGGCAACTTCATATATGCTCTAGATCCCTAGCCCAATATCGATCCATCAGAACAGCCGTCCCTTTTCTCATTGCTGGAACGTCAATTGTGTTTTGCACACTTTATGCTGTCCAGCATAATTCTGCCCATTACCCCAGAAACACAATGTTGCATTAATCAATGGAACTACAGCTACTGGGCCTGATTGTCTTCCATACATGTCAAAAATTTGGAGTACTTGGCCCAAGACTTCAGGCATTCATCATTTACCTTCTGTATTCCTTGGCTGCTTCATTCCTCAGCAGATGAGCTGCACAGGACATCATTCCATCTTCCCATCCTTTACTTGTGCTAACTCGTCCATAGATCAACAACTGTGATCATTCCCAGCATCCAGGCATTCAAGCTTTTTGTGTCATATCAGAACAGTTCATCCTTTTAATTTCCTCGATGATCACCATATCTTGTCCTGCAGCAGGATACACAAGCATGTCTGTCCATCCAGGCACCTTCTCCATCTGAGTAGTCCTAATGTAGTCATCTTGGTATGGGAACGACTGTCTTGTTCTCCATCGCAGGATTGCCCCACTCCCTTGGAATAGTTGAATAGTCCCCTCATAGTACGTGCTGCAAGATGGCGGAGGCATTTTGCATCAGATGCTGACACCTCTTTTGAGATGAAAGTTTTCACTGTATTCATGGCATAGGGGATGAGAGATCAAACATAACAATTTGCATCAGATACTTTTTCCTCCACCTTTTTCACATGCTGGTACCACATATTATTCCCCAGGTGAGCTGAATTGTTTAGATAAGTATTTATCCCCTCGTTATCTTCTTCTGCATCCCTTTTATGTCGTATGATATACCCATAACGATCAAACAAATTGTCATCATTTGTACTCATATTAGGGAAAATCATCGGAGCTCTTTCTTCAATGTGACCATTAGGATAATAAAGGCTGTGAAATGTAAGGTACAAAAAAAAAAAATAGAGAGAATATACATGCATATCTATATTACGTTGTTGTGCCATCCTAATGCTTGCTGAGATAGTGCTCTCTGTATACCACATTTTCTTCCTCGTGAATAATTTTTAACACAAATAGCCAATTCCTTTACATTTGTAACTGCACATTCTGTTCATTTATAGTGAGAAGGAGTCTTCTTATCATTGGACCATTTTTGGGATCCTGTAAAAAGGTATGGATATTAACGTCCCATCTGACAAGAGCAGGGTAAGACTGAAGTATAAACACAACAATAGCAACCACAAGCCGATGTGTGTCACTGTCGACGGGTATCATGTATTTTATCAATTTAGAACAAATATTCTCCACAAAATGAATCTGGATACTGATCCCTTTTTCAATTTCTAATCAAGAACTGATGTTTAGGCATGATGTTGTAGCAATATTAATTTCTTCAATACATTTCTAAAAGTTTGTTTCAACCTCTGGAATTATGGGTCATCGATCAAGTCTGCACACGCAGAAATTCACCTTTATAAATCTTCACGTCACTTGAATGCAGCAAAGCTCGTCTTCGATACCTTAACTGCAGAAGGGGAGACGTCCTCAACAATAAAAGGGCCATTAAAACTAGATTTATGCCACCTTCTAGTGAAATTCTTTATAAGAATCAGGTCCCCAACAAATAATGTTGGCGTTGGCAATAGTTCACTTGGATTGATTACTGGATCATTCTCTTCCATGTTCCTAGAACTCTCCCCAATACTTGACTTGGTCTGAAATTAAAGAAATACTGGTAAACATACATGTCAAATAATCATGCGTTTCATCACCTAGAGTCTTTGCTACACTCTGGGCATTACTCCTGACCCTAGATGGAGATGTAAGAGGTGTTCTTATACAACGCCCTGTCGCTAGTTCATGAGGGGTGAGGTGGTGGTCAAAAACCTGGCTGATTCTAAAGGGCATATAAGGCTAGTGATAGGCAATACAGCCATCCCTTCTTTAAAGTCAATTTAATCTTGGCGATCCTCTCCTTGAGGAAGCTATTGAGTCTCTCACATATTCCATTTGCTTGTGGGTGGTAGGCAGGAGAAAACTTGTGTTTTATGCTTAATAGAAGCTTTATCTGTTCAAATAACTAATTGACAAAATGTGGCCCATTATCGGATCTTAATACTTCGCACATACCTCACCTCATGAAGACTTTGCGCAATAAAAACTTCGATCCACCTACAGAAGGGACACACCACCACTAATAGATACCTATATCCATTACATGTCTGCAGCATATTGACATAGTCGATATGTAAATGCTGAAAGGGACCATTCGGTTGAGGTATTACTCCTCTGATTGTTCACAAGTGTATGCCCAGCAGTAAATCTTTGACACAAGATGCATTTCACCATGAACTGTGAAATGTGTTCCACCAAATTAGGAACAAACCAGTCTTCTGCAATAATGGCAGCAAGACTTTCTCTGGAATTATGCGCGGGGTAATGCAGTTGTTCAAGTGCGACTTTCAATAATGTCACTGGCATCACAGGCTTTCCAGTGCTTTTCTGTCACCATAATGCTTCCCTGGGGGATAAAGAACAACCCCTTCATTCCATAGCTCTTGCTCCTCCTGTGGCGCTCTTCCCTGAATCTCTATTAGTTGCGTGATTGACAGCATATTAAACCACTCATGCACAGTCATACACATGATCATCTACTTCGACTGGCTCAGTTACAAACGTGGCTGGGTTCACTATTTTACATCTTTTGATTTTAATTGCTGGGTTGGAAATCATTACTCCGTAAACTGAAGCTCTTTGGAATGATAACGTGCCCTTGTGTTTCTCTAAAATGGCAAATAAGGCATGCTCCATGTAAAGAGTCATAGAACAACCCATGACATTAGTAGCAGACTTCTCAATTGCAAATGCGGCAGCAGCCAAAGATTATTTGCACAGAAAATGCCCTCTCATAACTGGTCTAAAATGCCCCTGTAGTATGCCAGCGGTTTGTACCCAACGCTGTCCTTTGTGTGAGCACTGCTGTCATTACTGCCCCATTCTTTGCTATAGTTGGGAATCACTAAAACTGGAGCTGTACAAATTGCTCTCTTCACCTCCTCGAATCCTTCCTCCATTTCATCAGTCCATTCTATCTTTACCTTATCCAACTTGTGCTTTCTTTAATGCTTGCAAAAGTGGCTTTGTGTATGTGCTGTAATCAAACATCTAGGCTCTGCAGTAAGCACACAAGCCTAGAAACTGCTGCATTTGTCTCACTGTGTTCAGCTTTGGTGTCTTCAAAATTGCCTCCGCCCTTTCAGGTGTCACCTTCTTTCCTTCATGCGAGATCAACTGACCTATGTACAACACCTCTTCCTAACAGTACTGTAATTTTTCCTTGTCATACTTATATCCTTTGTCTGCTAAAATAGCCATCAATTGGATATCATTTTGCCTACATTCATCCTCTGTTTTACTGCAAATTAATATGCCATCTACATACTATATGATCTCACTTTTAAGATTGATATTGCCTAAATCCATCTGTAGGACCCAGTTAAGGATCGATGGGGACGCACAATACCCTTGAGGAAGATGAGTATGTTTGAGTCTTTTTTGCGTAAACGTAAAGGAAGTTAGGTCTTGTGAGTCCTTATGCAAAGGGATCGAGAAAAACGCATTTTGCAAATCAGTCACCGTGAAATACTGAGCTTCAACTGGGATACTCCACAATATTGTCGCAGGATTAGGAACTAAAGAAACCTCTGCTTCTACAATCTTATTAAGAGGTCGCAAATCCTGGATAAATCTCCATGACCCCCTTTAGATTTTTTTATCGGGTACACTGCAGTATTGCACAATGATTCTGATGGCACTAGGATTCCTTGATTCATCAGTGCTGAAATAGTCTGGAATATACCCTCATCAGCTTCTCGGAACATAGGGTATTGTTTCACTCGGGGTATAATTGCTCCTGGCTTAAGCTTTATTTTAACCTCCCCTATTCCCTTCAATAGGCCTACGTCATAGGGACCTGTGGGCCACAGGACACTTGGCACCTTTTCTAAATGTTCCTCAAAAAATGCTGGGCTTTGCTGCATTATCGCCATTCGCTGTGGAACTTCTCTTTTCTCGATCCTTATCCAGTATGTAATGCTCATAAGGAACACTACTTCATCATCAATATGTTCTTCTCTGAGCATATCTTCATCTGTTATGTCAGTCAATCTGTACCCTTCTCAAAGAGCTATCACTTTGTCCAAATAAATTGGGGTGTTTCCTTGTAGGGCATAGCACAGTTGGATTAATGAATGATCGTCCAGATCCAGAGGATGTGAGCTATTGTCACCCTCTAAGGAGCAATTTATTACCTCTGCTGTTTCCAAAGCCACCGGAGGGTCTAGTGGCTTAATGTGGAAATATGCATCCATATGGCCCTTCTGAGCAAGTTTCACCCCTCTAGTACCCCCATTTATCTCCCTTTGTCCAGTTGACCCCAATGCAGGAGTACTCGCTCCAACACATTTTCCAGAACGTAGCCCATAAGGCTTTTTTTTCCTGCTCACCACAGCCTTGGAGCGGTTCTGAGCTTTGCCAGGCTTAAGCGCAACAATAAAAAGTGGGGGGGGGGGGTATTCAAAAGGGACACACCGAGCAAGCACAAGTTCTTTAGTAATTTCACAATATATAGGTTGTGTTAAATCTGGGGGATGTATAAGGCTCATAGGGAAATTCCAACAGTCAACGTCAATCCCACAGCTTAGAATCTAAATCAGCAGCAATTACTACCACTTGGATATGTGATAGATCAGCTCTGCGGCAAATAGTCTCTCTCTCGAGCGGTTGCTAAGTTTAAACGATTTAAGCAACAGCTTCCGAACAGTGTAAGTGCAAACGTCGGTTGCTATTGCACGCACAAAAGGGTCCCCTTTGACTCAATAAGGGGCACCGTCAAGTTAGCCAGTTGTGGGGGCAGAATGACTTTAAATAAAGCTTATATGTCTTTCTCAATTTGAAAATGGAAACATACATCAGGAGGTGATGGCTTGCCGCACTTAAAGACAAGGACAGCCTCTATTACAAATGTACTTTCATGACCGTGTCTGTGAAGTAAATATCGACCGTCTCCAGAATCACAGGAGCGCGGAAACACTTGCCACCTCTCTCACCTGTAGTGCAGTGCATGTTTGTGAGAAACCAGGTGCAAAATCATTCGTAAACAACCTGATTCTGAGCTAGGGTTTCTTGAGTAGCAGAGCGGCTACCTCGCTGCGATCTATTGAGAGTCATCCTCAGAGCCAAGCTTATTTCAGAGCAAAAGGGTCTCGGTCCTTCAGTCTCCTTGGTATGATCTACCGCTGCAGCACTTGATCTACCGCTGCAGCACTTGAAATCAGCACTGGCAATCACACAACCATCCACAGCAAACAGAACTGGAGATTTGGGCCGACCACCACTTCTTCGCCCACCTTTCCTGGCTGCTTTTTTTGTATCCTCTTTACCGGTTCCTTTACCACAATCAACTACCTCAATTAACCAAAGACTATCTGCTAGCCCCAATCTACTTTACGGATCGGGAACGGTGCACTAATATTCAGCTCATGAGGCCTACAGCACACATGAAACCTCTAGAACTATGCAGAGCAATGGAGAGCTACACTTTGCAGTAAAGATTCTACTTAAACTTTACAGGTCTATGCGCGAGGATACTAAAGCCCAGAGGCTGACTATATTAGCGATGCATAATATGTTAATTGACTATAAAGCTACTGAAGTGCCGCACTGTAAGGATCCGTGCGAGGAAGTAAAACAAAAGGTTGGTCTGCAAAGCCCTAAATCCTTGCCAATTCTCCCAATTCTCCCTATTGCAGATGAGACTAAATGTCGTGACAGTGATCCTTTAAATATCAGTTATACTTAGGTGAATTCTTCTGTGCTTTATCCTTTCAATAAACAACTTAGGCTTGCTAACAAAACTACAAGCAAAAGTCATTAAGCAATGAAAGCACAGACTTACACCTCCAGGATAGAACCCTCTTGCGGATACGCAACCACTAAACTCAACACTAAGGCCTGGCAATAATATTACATCAAAATAACAATGTAACAGGGTAGCACAATGTAAGAGAAGGTCTTCACAGACTGTGGGAACTTTAACAAGTTGGCTAGTAGCGGAGGTACTAGCAAAAGAAGAAACTTTGCAAGAGGGACATATACCATCAAACAATGTAAACATTGACTCCCCTTTAAATAAATCTAAGCGGTGTGAGGAAGTCAATATATCTCATTCGGCTACACAAGAGCTGGGAACATGCACAAAGCCCCAGGAAAGTCCCTTCTGTCATTTTAGACAAGAAAAAACTCACCATAACCCCAATGGACACATCTAAAGTCCCCCGACAACTTAATTTTTCTACACTAATGGCACTGTTCAGTAAAATACCTTCATTAAGGATCTTGAACTCGGGAGACTTTGATTTTATAGAACCCCTGCATAATCAACGGCAAGAAACTATGCAAATTCATGGTTGTTTACCTAAGTCAGTGGCACGTATTTGTCAACATCAGTCTTCATTGGTCCACTTGGGTTATCTACTGGACGTTCCCTAGGCCTCTGAAACAGGATCTATGGGTTGCTCAGAGTGTAGTTGCTCACGAGCTGCTGAAAAATCCATACCTACACATAAGAGCCCCAGCCAACAGTAAAGTTCAAAGATGCCCAATGATGAGAGTGGATTTTGAAAATGATTCCCCAAAAGAGATTGATGGTGTGAAATAATGCAATCTTAGGTTGGAACACCCGGGGCTTTAATCATTGGCTCTGCCAAGGTGGATCTCGGAACTTGCTCACGTCCTGTGAAATCTTTGCCCTTCAGGAAACATGGACCACCTTTGAGTTTGAGTTAGATGGATATCTAATATTCCAGGCCCATGCAAAAAAGGGTGACCAGGAGCGACCATCAGGCGGCCTACTGATTGGAGCTAGAAATAGCCTCAATCCCAGAATCATCCATCAGGGCCAGCCAGGCGGTAACACACTGGCAGTGGAAGTATCCGTCCCTGAGGAGGAGGGGGGGCATAAGAACATGTTGGTAGTTAACATCTATAACCCTCCTGGCATCTGCACAACGGAGACCATATATGACGCACTGGATTTAATATTATCATCTTACTTTGGTATAGAAAGTGATAAACTGGTGATCCTGTGTGGAGATTGGAATGCCAAATGTGTGGACAAAGAGGGGTGTGGGCGATATAGAAATGTAGTTGATTACTGTAATGTCTAAAACCAATGACAAGGGACGACTGTGGCTGGACTTTCTAAAAGGATGGAATTTGACCACATTAAATGGACGTACTACTGGGGACCAACCTGGCCATGTAACCTGGTCTGTGGATGCAAAAGAGGCAACACTGGACTACATGTCTGGGAATGACTGTGTACTGGAACAAGTGACAAGCCTAAAAGTGTGCCCCAATGGCTATAGTGCTCATGCAACTCTTACATTGGCAGTTATGTTGTTTGATATTGGAGAGGAGATTCGCCTTTGTGGAGAAGTAATGCCTAACCATGCTGGAAATAGAATCTGCACCCAAGAAAAAATAGATTAGATGTGTATTATGGCATTTCCTGTGGGGTTTGATGTGGGTAATGGCCTCAGGGGTAAAGACCCTGAGGCCCTTGAAAAATGGATACAGATGTTGACCCATTCAGTCTGTAAAAGTAATGGTAAACCCAACTTAGTGTGGAAGGCTGGGGGACATAAATCCTTTGACATAAATATTTGTGACCAAAAGCGTAAGATGCAGAGAGAGATCAGTGCGCTGAGGGTGCAAGCCCAGCACCTTGCCTCGGTCTACCAGGTGCATAGAGTAATCAATTTAGTAAGCAGGAAATATCACTCCTGTCTGAAGCACTATCGGCTAGCTGAGCAAAGGATGGCTTAGCAACACTTTGCCCAAGTAATGATGAGTAAAGATAGTCAGAAATATGGAAAGAGCTGGCAAAGGCCAAGGGTGAAAAGTTAAAAAAAATGTTGAACCCCATATCTGGTGTCCAATCGGTTACACATTTAACAGCAAAATTCCACACAGACAAATCATCTCCCATGGTGGACCATTTCCCTTAGCCTTGGCCTCGGCCTCTGAACCGCAGGATTCTGATTGAAGCTATATTAAAACTCTAATGCACTGGTCCTTATGGCCTGGCAACCACTGTGCTGAAGAAAGACCCAAATAACTGGTCACACGGTTTGTTGATTCTTTTCTCACGAGTTTGTAGGCAACACATTATTCCGTTGTCCTGGCAGCGGTCAGTGCTTATTCCAGTACACAAAAAGGGGACCGGAATAATGTTAATAACTACTGCCTACTGTCTATGCTTGACGTTACTGGAAAGATCTTTGCCTCGCTAGTGATAAGGGAACTACAATCCTGGGCAACCACCAACAAGATCCTTAGCCACACCCAGACTGGTTTCTAACCTGGCTCAGGCACTGCGCATAACATCAGAGTCTTGGATCAGTTTATCCAGACTACGCTTAGTAGTAAGAATGCTACATTATACATCGTCTTCGTAGATTTTAGAGCTGCCTTTGACAAGGTCAATAGGGAAATACTATAGGTGAGACTCAGAGACTTGAAGTGTCCGTCCTGGTTAATACACATCCTAGTTCTTCTGCATAGTACCAAATACGCAAGAGTACAACTTGATAATGGGGGGAGGTCTCTAAACCCATACATATAAATATGGGTGTCAAACAAGGGTGCGTAGCTGCCTCATATTGTATAATTTATATATCGCTGACCTTATTCCCTGTTTATCTGTTCGATCTAATTGCCCCCCAGGATAGGTGAACTGCCAGTAGTTGGCATGTTATATGCAGATGATCTGGTCCTGTTTGATCAGACCATTACAAGTATGAAAAACATGCTCAATTAACTGGCTAAACAAGCCTCTGAACTGGGCTTAACCATTAATCTGGAGAAAACCAGTGTAATACTGGTATCCAGAAACAAGGTTAATAGGACCAGGATGGTCACTTCAATTGGTATAATAGACCATACCCTATCCTATTCCTATCTTGGTTTCGGGTTTGATGCCCGGGCCAATTATGGCTTGTTAATAAACCATAAAACAAGGAGAGTAAAGTATCTTACACTGCAGGCATGCAAGTTTGCTAGAGCACAAGCAGAATACAGCACGCAGGGGTTCATTAAGCTGTATAAGCAATGCTTTGTGCCGTCTATCCTGTATGGCCTTGAGGCATTAGCCATCCAGGACTTAACCTGGTTTAACAGATTAGAAGGACACTACTGGCATTCAGTAGTGGGCCTGGGACCTTCCTGCTCAATGGAATACCTCAGATTGGAGTTGGGGTTAACATCGCTCAGGGTCATGGCACTCCCGACTAGGGGGTGTTTTTAAGCCTTTAAGCTGCTAGCAGTTGTAGGGCAGAATTATGATACAGAGAGTTCTCACCGGCATGAATTAGAAGACCCTAAATGAGACGCTCTTCACGGAGATAGGCTGGACTACTGAGCACAACAGAAATAGGCCTTATGCCCATTTGAAAAAATCAATTGAAAATAAATGTAATAAATCAGATTGGTGCAGGAAGGATATCCAGCTTTCTAAACTAAAGGGGTATTAAGCTATATCGCATGTAATACATCGATACAGAAATACTCAACCATACCTGCTACTATGTCCCGCCCCAGACACAAGAGTCTTTCTGTTGAAACTACGTATAAACCAATTGCTGGTACAGTCTTGGCCTCTTGCCTCAAACTAGCCCTTGAAGACAGGTACTGCCACATTTGCGGCATAAAAGACAAATTGGAATCAGCTAGATATGTACTTACACAGTGTATTAACCTGGGACCATTGTATATGTGCAATCTGGAGCTTTTTGTTCACAGATATGATGAAATCGTAGCAGATTCCTTCTGGGACCACTGCTTAAATACAGATACTATTGCCATGCAAATTGCCCTATACCGAGTGTGGCTATACATAACGTCTCTGCTGCCTGAATGAGGGGGTTCTTCCCCTGAGATTCAGGGGTATGGCGGGTGCTCTGTGAATTGACAAATTGATGATTTGGAGAATACATGTCTATGATTTTTGGAAGTTATGAAACATTTTATTTTATTTTATGAATTTATGAATTTTAACATTGATCTTTATGTGAAATTGCTCTTATTGTTATTGTTATTATTGTACTTATTTTTTTAATTAATTTTAATTTTTTTGTATGTATTTGTATTAATATAATTCTGTACTGTATTTTTGTATTTACATTAAGTTTGTGTAAAGTTCAAATTTGGAACTAAATCCCAATAAAATGTATTTTTATTATTATTTGCACTTGTCCCTGCTATTGTACCTGCTGTACTTACAGTCCTTGTGCCTGTTAGGATTTGTGATCCTGGGCAATTCCCTCTCTTGTTTGTGTGCTCTATGGCGGTAGATAAGCTGTCCCCCATCTTGAAAACTGGCCATTCTGTACACTGCCTTGACTTCTGCATACGGTGCAATATGCCCTGTTAGTCCACAATTCGAACCCACTGGCGGTGGCCCTCTGGCAAACCCTCCTTGGTTATATCCTCCCTGAGCACCCTGACTCTTATTCTGAGTGTTCTGAAATCCACCATGGTTGTTCTGAAATCCGCCTCCTCTTCCCCTGAAACCCACACATCTGCCTGGTGGCACAAACCCATACCCACCATGATCCATTGGGCGTGAATTATTCACTTGCGATGTACCTATTGCTTCCTGCATTCCCAGTCCTTCTCTAGTTGTCAATACCGCCCCTTCTAAGGCAAATTTTGACAATTTATGTCTGAACTAATTTGTCTTCCTAAATTTTTCTATTGTCAACCTTTTTTTGTTTTTTTCTTGAAGCAACCGACAATGATGCACAATCGTTAACTGTATTTCAGCCCATGGCTTTGCTTCCATCTCCACTTGTTTTATCATCTGTCCCTGTACTGGTTCTGGCAATCCCTGACAAGAATATGATAAAATAAGGCCACTGTCTTTTCCCACAGCTCACGAGTTTCAAGCTGCCATTTCTCCTGAATATCCTTAATGTAAGCAATAGGGTTTTCATCTTCCTTTTTTTTATTGTCATAATTGCACCCATATCCGATGTGTCAGGATACTGTACCCTGAGAAACCTCCAAACATCTGCCCTTCAATTATTAAATGGTGCTCCATCATGTGCTGTGTTTTGTGCTGTCACACTTGAATATCCCGCTTGCCTCCATATGTCATTAGCTCTTTCCCCAAGAATAGCTCCCAGTAGACCTTTTTTTCTCTCGTATGGCCAGCGTATTTACTCCTGTCATTTTCTCTAATTCGTATATCCATTTCCCAGCCACCGAAGCTAGTTTAAAAATCTCCTTATCCATCTGCGGCTATGGAATGTTTTGCGGTCTTGCTCCTCCCTTTTCTAACAAGGGGTACTCCAACATGTAGTCAGATCCCATTATTAGTCTATCTAGGGCAGGGGTAATTGTCCCTATCTGTCTTCTTGCTAGTATTGACCTTAGCCTACTTACATATGGTGGAGACTCTCCCTCTCACTATATGATCGCCTACGGGGAAGCTCAGGATATGATATGGGATCTGGTGTTCCTTCTTTAGGGTGTTCAAGATATGACCATCTCACCTCTTTATCCATGGGAAGTTTGCTAGGAGCATACACGCAACCTCTACCTCTGCCACACTGCCCAATTCCCTTTCTTTGTCTGACATTGCTAAACCCCAACTGGTGTGACTATCCTCCTCTTCTCAGTCTAAATCTAATCTACTTAAGGACAATGCTCTGTGTTCACTGGTGAGCATATTTTCCTCTTTAACTCGTGATTTCGATATCGGGGAACACCCATCGCTTCCTTGTATCCTATACTCATTATCCTGTCTCAGTTCTTGGTATACCTTATCAATGCTTTCCCCAATACTTTCCACATCACCTCTTTATTTTTCTGGTGTTGCCCTAGGCATTTCTGGCATTATTCCCTCTATCAGGGGGATCTCTTTTATTCTATCCCTTCATATTTCCTCTCTTGGTCTCATTTGTTCCTTAAGGATGAGACTGGCATCCAGCCCTCGCTGCCTTCTATTCCGTTTTATTTCTTCGTCTACTTCTCTTTGCTTTCCCGCATCCCTTCTTACTCTCTCTTCCTCTTGCCTTCTTTCTTGCCTTCTCATTTCCTGTCTTCGTTCTTCTTCTTCTTTCCTTCTCTGTAATGTTTTATCCTTTACTCTTTATGCTTCTTCCTCCTCTCTCTTTCTTTACTTCCTATCCCTTTCTTCGATCCCCCTTTGTCTGTTGTCATACTTCCTTTGTCCCTCTGCCCGTTTTTCATCTTTCTCCTGTTCCTCCCTATATATCTGTTCCCGTTGGTCACTGCTCTTCCTTCCATGCTCACCTGCCCTCAATCTCCTTTCTTGTTCCCTGTCCTTCTTTTCTTGCTCGTCCTTATCTTCTCTTTGCCTAACCTCCTCAATACTTTTACCATCTAACTTGAGTAATATATGTCCTCCCATCCATTCATTCTATAAGAGCGTTACCTCGTCAGCCCTGTCCTTTTCTCCCTTCCATTGCTTAATTTCTCTGTCTATATCTATCAATAGATTCGACCTTTCGCCGTGTTCTTCCTTATCTCATATAAACTTACATGCAGCGTCCTTTCTATCACTCTCTTCTGGACTAACATCACCACTGTTAATGTGGGGGTTCATATGTCGGGCTACTATACCCTGACACTGCATTTAGTTCCTTTAAAGGATAGACTCCTATATCTTCTGTAGTTGCGCTCTTAATCTCAGAGAAGGTAAGAGGAGCTGAGGGTTCAATGCTCTCCCCCTTATGCTGATTAAGCATCCACTCCTCCGGTGGCGGGTCCTCCTTCTCTTCCTGATACATCTTCAAAATTGCCTGCCTTTTCTCTAATTTCTTTCCTTTGAACGCAGCATGCACGTATCTGGTCATATGTTGCAAAATCGCTTTTGACAATGATCCCCTTGTGGCTATGGCATGAAAATGTTATCCGCTATGCCCTTTACCCATTCTGCACTATACTGTTTGAGCTTGGGTGCATGTTTTGGTAGTGTCTTACAAAGATGCATGAGAGGAGTATCCTCCATGATGACAAGTCTCAATTGACTGTGTCGATACTTACCAGATTGTTAAATAAAACCTTTTAATTTAACTCAAATCACCACTTCTAGTTTTAAAACAAGAAATATGAGCAATCACCATCAATTGCCGCTCAATCGTCTTTGGTTTCACTAATCTATATGTCTTTTGATTGGCGTCAATTGCTTACTTAACCTTAACTTCAAACACTGTTACTTCCAACTTTTCATAGCTCTGTTATTTCTTGATACTTCACACAACAAACAATACTTAAATACTCACACATTACACATTAATAACCTCTGTGATCTCCTTCCCTTCATTATTAACCATTTATAATAAGGTTTATACTTCTCTTGCCTCTACTTATTTTACCCTATGCAGGGTTGAAGACGTCACTTTTCACAGTCCTGACCGTGTGTACTCCCTTTTCCTTATTAAAGCTCCGGTTGGAGTTTGAGATGTCTTCTTCCAATTCCCTTGAACTAGGATTCCTTTAGGCATTTCTTTATCTACACAAAATGTCCTGTTACTTAAAATATCACAATCATGCCCCTTTATATTGCCATTTCCCTTAGTCTACTTACATTCGTTAATCAACTTGAGGCCTTCGGTATCGATTCGTCCTCCACTCCGACCACTTTGCCTTCCGTCCGCAGAGCGCCTTTGGAAATCGAGCAGGGATTTCTTTGCAATCTTCGAGCTAATGGAGGAGGATGCCCAATTGTCCAAAAGTCTGGAGCCAAACTGATTTGGATCTTGAAACCATTGACAATACTACCATGCAAGATTATGGCCCCTAGGAATGTGCATATGGAATGGATGGGATTGCACCAGAACAATTCTGAGTCCAAATAACAGTACCAACTCAAGAAGGTGGCAAAATGCTGTTTATTAAGGAATAGAACAAAATGAAAGAGGGCAAAAAGTCTGACCCCCAAAAGTCTGATCCCCATTTTTCCGCAGATATATCTGTGTGGGGGGTAAAGTTAATAAAAATGTATAGGGGTAAGGTGTGGTGGGTGTGGGGTGTCTCCCCCACATATATATTTACGGAACAATGAAGAAAAAAAAAGGTCTAACTTTTGGTAGTCTGACTTTTGCATACCGTCATTTACGCAGATCCTTTATTAACAATTGTCTAAAACAGGGAGGTTACAATGAACATCAGCAGATGTACGGTCAGCCTCTCAATGATCTCCATACAAAATATAGACATTATACTAAATAATGTTTCAGAGTGATGCCATACTATGTGGCAATACTGAAAAACCTATCAAGAGTTGGGATTGGTTAAGGGAGACATCTAAGTATACATTTATATAGGAGCTAGGTTTGTTATTGGCTGTCCGTTATCAGGTGGACAACTTATGCCTACTTCAAAAAAATGTAATTTCAGAAACATTAGATACACAATTTCACTTTGGTTTTCAAACGATAAGTTCCTTCATTATATGGACTGACATAAATGGTTGGCATGCTTGTGCCATGTCTGGAACATTCTGTTCATTTAGCAGGTGCAAGGAGATAGGACATGAAACTACCTCACCACCCAATTAGCTGAGCATCTCCCATCACCCATGCTTTCTGCCATGAGATTGTCTTTGTACTTGGCCTTGCAGTATCCTTGTCTTTGAAAATGCACAGGATTGTGGGCATTTGCTATCGTGTCTGGATCTCCAAGTTCAAACTCTATTTCTATCCTTGGCTCACGTGACAAGAGATGACGATTTGGTCTATTTCATAGCTTTTAATTGCTCTAAATGAATTCAAGCTTGGCATCCTTTGTGTTCTTACTTGCATCTTAACATGAGAAGGTTCATCCTCTGCATACCTGTTCTTCTTCTGAGTAGATTGCTGACCTCAATTTCTAGAATCTTGACTTCAGGCATACAGCCTCGCCACGCAACTCCATGAGCCTATTATTCTTGCTGCGACAAAGTTTTCTTCTTCTTTTATACTTGAGAGTTCACTTGATCCTTACTTCACCATTAGCCCTCTAGGATCCATACATCATTCTTCAGCCAGTGTCTCGAGACGTCTTGCACATCTTCTCATGATGTCACTAGCTCTTCTTCATTGCTCCTTTTTCATATTCCTTCAGGGAGTTCCTCCCGCAGGTTATCGTCACTTCGGGAGTACATTCGATGAGGTTTTCTTAATGGGTACCTTCTTCCAAACACTCGCTGCAGTATTTGAACAAAGCTGGTGTCAAATATGGCACGGTCTCATGTCTCCAATATAGGGGAGGAACGGGGACGGGTCTCCTGCAGAGGTATACAGCTGCTCCTCTACACTGGTAAAATCCTGGCATACTTAGTTAGCCAAGACATCATGAAAATCCATTGGAAAATGCTACAATGTTCTGTGGAGGATATGGCATCTATTGGATTCTGTATGTTTTACCCTACATAACTGATTGTACATTCTATGGCCTTTTACCAAATTTTTCACCATAGGTGTGCTGCAAAATGCACAATTTTAACCAACTACGTAAAAACGGCATATTATAGGGCAGACCCCCAGAACCACTCTTAGCTTGTTGGGGCTACTTGTGGTCGCTTGAGCGCATTTGTGGAAAATATGTTTAGTCTCTCCATTGAAAAAAGCATTCTAGCACCTGCTGATGCCAGCCATCTCTGCTTTCTAACTGCACCTTTTAAAAAAGAATAAATACTAGAACCCTGCCCCACACCCTCCATAAAAACAAAGTGACCAACATTCAATGTGGCATTAACACCCGGTCCAGCGGGCCGGATCGGGTGTTAAGGCCATTAGCACCCCTGGTTACCAAAGCGGCAACCCGGGGTGCTAAAAAAAAGTGTTTTCATTCCTACAAGGGGACACACGCAGCATCCCGTTGTAGAAAGGAAAAACCTTTACCAGCATGGCTGCCATGGAACAAGAATGCGGGGCTCCATACGGAGCCCCCTCTTCTCTTTCCATGGTGACCGTTCAGAGCAGAGAGGAAGGTGCAACTGCGGTGGCTAGTACCGCTGCAGCCGCAATAAGGTTAATTTGGGGGGGATTACAAATATAAAAAAGGGGATGGGAGTGCTGTGGGGGAAGATGGCGGCAGGGGAGCCGGCCGTTAGGCGGCTTGTAACACGGGCTCACACGGGCGGTACATGTCCATGGTCCTAGTCACCTGATTGGCTAGCTCCCCCTGCCGTGTGCTAATGCAGAATCAAATCACAACCTTGTGCCACATCTGGGGTTGTTACCTGGAGCCTCCAAGGCCACAATGAAACACATTCCACAACTGCTTGCAGCATGTGAAAAATCAGCATCCCGATTCTGCGTTATTTCTGCTGCCATCTACAACTCGGAGTGGAACAAACTGATTTTTCCAAGTTGGGTATAAAATCCAGGGCCTTTATTGATTGCTTTGACCTGTGGGTACCAGGTAATACTCATATAAACTTAATCCATAGCCTGCCTTATGGCATCACAACATTTAACTGCCTTCTGCAAGCATTTAATCACACCACATGGAATTTGCTCCTACCCAAACACGGTATCTATGCGTCTGCCTTCTGGCGCCTATCACAAAGCATTTAACCTCTGCTGAACTGCCCGCCATGAGCCCACTTTTGGTTGGCTTGGCTCATCCCTGACTCAGTCTTTAGACTGGGTGGATAATATGTGGGCCTGCCTTCTCCCAGAGGGCAGCACTGCTGAAACTGCTTGGCACATCTCAAATCAGCTCCTCAACACGGCAGACATTTTGCGAGCCCCTGTTGTTTCTTTACACACCTTAAATGTGCTATAAATCATTTAGTGTTAACATAACAAGCAATAAAATTAGATGATTTAGCATGCAGTATCCTTTTTATCAGATTCAGGTCCCTGAAGGAATATCTGACAATAGCCCACGAATTTTAAACATTGACAATCTCCTAATGCATAAGCAAAACTCTGTACCCTTCTTAGTGCACTGGGCTCTTTTTCCATATTACAGAAGGTAACCCCTGGCTCCTTGTACGCTACCAAACTTCAATGTGCTTTTGCAGAAAGTGTGCATTCAGAAAGGGGTTATAGAGGTCCCTACGTCCAATACAGAATGGAGCGTGCAATTCAGCCTGTTTATATAACGGCTTATCATGATAGTGGTATTGCCCAACAATATCTGCTCCTAAAGTTTAATATTAGCGAGATCTTAGAGATCAGAGGTCCACACCTGGGGATCACACGGAGTACGTGATTTTGTCGACTGTGTGGCAATACCATTATCAAAACACTTGAGCATATTTTAATGCACTGTGAAAGTCCTGCCAATATTAGGCTTTTTTCTGTCAAGTCATATCGAAATGATAATAACCAGATTGACCAGGTTGAAATGTGGAGTAAATTTATGGCTGAGAATGATATTAACTTGATGTTCTATATTGCTAATTTTTATTGGAATTGTAGAAATAGTTTAAAATAACTTTCTAGCGGTATATATTGTACATTTCTTACTTTGATTTTTAAGTAGTAATATATTAATAATGATGAATTTTCTTTTTAACATTGAAGAATTAGAATGTATATTATAGAGGTTTGAATTTGGAAAATGTACTGCATTGTGTGTTTTTGTGTTTGTATATACAAAAGTCAATTTTTGGCTATATGTAAATTAAATTTAAAAAAAAAAGAAAAAAGAAATGGGTTATCACCTGATTTGGATATGTACATGTCTGCTCCAAAACAATGAATTCTGGATGCATAGTCCTGTAGGAGATATTTTGGGGTTATATCTAGTATTTTGTGGTATCTTGTGGTATTTTGTGGTATTTTTCTAGTGGTGAGACTAATTTCAGAATACTGCCTAATAATTATTTCACCGGGGGCACTAACAATAAACAAATCCTGGATTTAATACACTCTAAATAAATGGCTCATGCTCTCCAGTGATGTTTTATTTACAACATCACCCTCATGCCCTTTTGGCTATGTTTCAACAAATGTAAAGCATGCAAATGAAATACAAAACATTCAGTCAGCCTCTCTGAGTACAACAATTTACGGCAGCTAATTTTGCTTTGAGATATTTCTTACTTCACCCTCTAACTACCAATGCAAACCAAACCAATGAGACTGAAATGCAGAAAAATAAAATGAGACTAAATTACCTTTTTGAACTTGTTCTTGATCATGAACTAGAATTATTCAAGTTACACAGAGTGACACGTACAGCCAGGTTCTAATTAACAATATAAGCACAGTTTTTCTTGCAAAGGCTTTCTACACTTTGTCTGTGATAATGTGCCAAGTTTGCCGAATCAACCTTGGCTTCGCAAACAAAACTTGTCAGGATAAATATACCCTGAATAACAGCAAACGTTTGAGAAAAATAGATCCAGTTTTACATGCACATTTAAATTTCTATCACTAATGCAGTGCCTAAAAAATGAACTAAATTATCTAATCTGTGCTGCATAGTTTCACTCACTTCACACACACCTAAATTAAACTCATAATTAACAAGGTTAAGATGGCAATATTCCCCGACTCAGCTTGGCAGTAACCCAGGGTCATTCACAGCTAAGGTTGTTTGAGACTTTTCAGCTCTGCTAAGGATTGCCAATCCAAGAGAGAGATAGCCTCAGCCTATCAGACAGTCAGCTCAGCACCAGCATTCTGCTCCTCTGTCAGTGAGTACAAGAAAGCCTCTCTAACTCTACCTCAATCCCTTTTCATCAAACCCCCGTCACTCAAGAGCACCTCCCCTTGACAAGACCATCCCACTAAAACATCATGCAATTTCCTCTATGCCTGTTAACCAAAAAGCACACACTGCATTGTTAAATAGAACTTTCTACATGTTTCTTGCGCTTCCTGCTCCAATACAATGCAATATCTTTAGGAACAGATCTTCACTTTCCTCAGCTTACAACGCAGATCAAGCCTGCACGTTTAAATAATTTTTTTCTCCATTTTCAGAGCATCATGCTTTTCGCTCAATCTGCATCCATCTTATATCATGGACTCATTTCCACTCAATGTTATTATGGGAGTCAGTTACATGTTAAATGGGGTTGGGTTAATTAGTATATTAGTTTCATGCAAGTATTATTTTTCAGTGTAGCTCAGCCCATTAAAATAGCATCATGGAGCAAAGTGATCATTTTCTAGCATGTGCTCTGTGCATTGGCATCTATTTATATTCAGCCTGAGACTCATACTCTTGGGTCCATCAATGAGTCTCACACCCTTTTCCCTAATTAAAGTTCAGCCCCTCGCCTTAATGCGAATGATGAAATGCAGAGTCTACATTCTTCCTACAGTCCCCACCATTCTTGGGGCAGGCCATCCTCTTACCTTGGCGAAGTTGAACATATACATCATCAGGGAGGAGGGTGATATTTTGCACATCAGTGGGAGGAGACTTAGGGCGGGCAAAGAGGTTACCAAAGTCCTTTTGCGGATCCACCAATGTGTATTAGCATACAGACTCTGTGAGACTCCCAGAGGAGGTAGGAACTTGGCCCCTCACAAAGTGTTCCATTGCAGAGACCCAGGTAGAGTCAGGTTGGACATGCACCCTGCTTCTGCACCAGTGAATGCTGCCCAGGGAGGAGCTGTGATCTCTGCAAGGGTCGGTAACACCAGCAACACTGCCCATCCTACAAAGGTGAGGCCATCCACCTGAATTAACGGCAGGTCAATCCCCCCTGCTCTAACCTGATGTGTGGCCCACTCAGCACCCACCTGGAGTAATGCTGAGTACTGCAAGAACTGCTGTCGGCTCAAGAGATGCTCCGCAGTGACTGTCACGCTCTACTCTGTCATGCACATTTTGTAAATATGGGCCTTGTTCTGTCAGAATGAGACTAGATTTGAGTCAGTGCTCTCTTAAGTCAACCAGCATTCACAGCTTTAAATAAAATAAATTGAGCAATATGGAGCGTGCTAAGGGACGAGGGAGGCATTGTAATTAGTGCACTTTTTTGAGGAAAGATATCACTTTGACAGATAAAAGATTAGCAAGGTTAAGAGATGCAGAGAGAGTGACATTTGACAACAGTCAGTGTCTGTTTTTCTGTGTTTTATGGTTCATGTGTTAACTGATGTGAAAACGGAAGTTAGAGACTGAAATAATAGAATTCACTGCGCATTCATTGATAAACAGAACGGGGCAGACATGTAGTTCAAAGCTAACAGACACTACAAGATGAGCTGATCTGAAACCGGGAGACAGACAGCAAGGATGCGGTCACACTAATGATAGCCAGCCAGCAAATGGTATAGAACAGACAGACAGAACTAATAGATAGTCACAAGCCAAAGACTTTGCGGTCATATGGTAACATTACCCAAACAGCCAGACAAGGGCACGTAGTGTCACTCCTGATAAACGGATGCAGAAAAATAGCCAACACATAGACACCGTACACCGTTGCAGTCCCCACACAAGCATATACAAGCACAATTTCGGCCATAGTGCCTTTGCCATAAGGAGGTGGTCAAAGAGATCTGTGGCAATGAATGGAGGGAGCGGAAGGAGGCCTTCTGTAGAGGAGAGGAAGAATAGAGTGGAGGTGCTGGGAAAATTAGATGATGTCTATGTTTGGAAACAAAGTTGGCATATGTTATGTTTCCTTTGGTTAATAATAAATGTAACACAGCTAGTCAATGTAGATCATTCCCAGTCTTTATTCACATATCAACTGAACTGTAACTCGCCTTACATTCCAACCTACTACTCCACATTCTAGCATTCTAAATTCCATTAGCAACCTATAACAGCATATCATCTTATTATCTATCTCCTAAAACAACTGAGGGGTGGATATGGGCCATTAAAAGAGAATGCTTATATGAAACAGAGATAGTAGTGAACGCAAATGGGAGTTCGCATGCAATGGTGGCTATTTGTGTGCAGCAGAATTCGTTATTAGCTGTAACTGTTGCCTCAACATTTCTTTATATTTTTTTGTACAAGGTGCAACACAGCGAGGTACGCAGGGTTTGCGAGCTATTGGAAGTTACATGTGTATTATGTAATTTAATTTAAGCAATATTTATTCTTCCACTTTTGTTTATGCTCTATAATTAATGCAGATCCTTGAAGAAGGACAGTGTCCAAAATGCACTGGATCTCCATGTACAATAAAAGCCTGTGTTTTTATGGAATAGAGTATTACAGTCTTCATCACAAGACAAGAAACATGATAATATGTTTGACTAGATACATATTAAATTTAGTGTTATAGGCCAATGGATTTTCCATTTACTGACTGGAGGTAGTCAGTGTATAGTTGTTAATTTTCTACAGATCCCTAATGTAGAAGGAGGTCTGGAGTGAACTAAATATTAGCTGTAAAGGTTGACTCACTTTAGAAGAACAGAAACGTGGTGTCCTCTCATCTCACATTTTAGAGTGAAGGCTGTACCCATTAGGGAGGAGGTGAGCCATCTAGAACGGAAGCAGTCAAAACAACATTAGTACAGTGGTACCAAAATAAAAGAAAATCCAATCAAGTTTCTGTAAACAATACAATATGTTAATAATGCTAAAAATACAAACACACCAATCAGAAACACTACAACCCACCTCTAAAAAAGAAAATATGGAATGCAGTCTTTGTAATGAAAGATGGCACTTTGGACCTGACTACAGGGCGCACAAGCAATTATTTCAGCAGCAAAGTCAGGTTTGTTGAAGATGCATTTCAAATAGGATATAGTGGAATTGTATTAGTCACTAGGGCCCTTAAATACAGATCGGGGGACATAACCACTTCAGATACTTTATACACTTATTTCTGGAGGTCAACAGTGTTTAGCCGGGCTTCTAGGCACTTTACAATGGAACGTGTCAACCACAATATGTTTTGGTCAATTGCTCCCAATAGATCACAGATTTCAATACAGTTGCGTTAGCTAGAGAGGGTCATCGATGCTGCGTGGTCCTGCAGTAATCATCATCCCAAATGCGTGTAGAACAGGCAGGTGATAGGCGAGTCAGTATCTAACATTGGTGGAGTTTTAAAGAGGTCTAAAGATGTGATGCAGCTCTTCAGTGGTGATCAAATCAGCTATTATTGAAGCACAGGAAGGAGATGGTTGAGTTAGTGGCTTGATGGTCCAACAGTGGATTGAAAAGAGTAGCTTTGCGTGCTTGCAGAATATCAAAAAGTATCTTGAAGCAGTTGAGTTGACTGGAAAACGTATATAAGGGGGGAACCAAGAACTGATTCTTACTTTGGGTGGGAACTCCTTCAGGGCATCCGGGGGCAGAGTGGTTCCTTTTTCTGAGAATATCCTGGATACCTCGCTATTGGTTTATTTTACACAAATGGATTTTACACCCCGTTTCTTGTTTTGTGCTAAATGCAATTGATTTTATTCATCAATTTGTTTGTTGCATGGGCTTGTGGTCCCAGTAGTGGTCAGCTGACACGTATTTCGACCCGTGGGACTTTATCAAGGCTGTTTGCGAAAGATGGGTGCCCCTTGTGGGGTCCTAGGATGAATGTGCATGGTCAGTTGTGCCCTTGACAGCTGGGCTCCTCATTGGGCCTTGATCTCTCAAGCATCCTTCTTGACAACAAGGTCGACGCGCTTGTCAAGTAACTGGACCCAAGAGTGCTAAAAGATTGCAAGAACTTCTTCATGGGTCCCAACGTGTATGCTCAAATGTACGCACTATCTTCATCATCAACAATTTAAATATGAAATGTAGGCGGTCTTCCCAAACAAGTGAAAATACTTAATTCTTAAACATTCAACAGTCTGGTAGGAGGATCTTCAAAGTAGACTCCAATCAGATGCTCTGGTTCTGCTCTTCCTTGCGTGCTGAGGAGTTAGCCCAATTTATTATATTTTCAGTAATTCGGAGTGCGATAAATTAAGGTTCAGATACCTTGGGCTCCTTATTTCAATAATTGGGATCAATCACAAAAAGTATCTTGTCAAGATTTTACACATTTCGAATTACTGAAAATATAATGTGATGCTGCTTCATACCCTACAAGTCATGGCACTGCACATCCAAAAACACCAAGACCCAAATGTGTCAACAATGTAACGAAGCAAGTAAGAGGATGCAGTCAGTGTTTCAGAAATATTCATGTTATAGCAGGAAAAGTCAAGTGAACCATTTTGTATTTTTGTAGCATGTTGCCATGGGTTTTGAATGGCTCCCATGCTGAAGATACAAATATACACCCCTCTATATGAAGTCGTCCTGTTATGCGAAAATGTATTTTTTGTAAAGTGGCAGAAACAGGCATATGAAAACAGTGAATTATTGCAACAATTGTCAGATTATTGTTAAAGGTTTATAGTAATTAGGTTCACTTTAAATGTCATACAGTGAAGTGCATGAGAAATCTGAATTTTTCAAGGTAGCTGTGGCAATGTTATACCCTTTTTAAATATTCCAGTGAACAGAACACCAGGTTTGAACGTTCTACAACCCAGGGTGTACATTTCAGTCTGGCTGTTATATGGCATTCCTTCCCTGAGGGGGGAGGCTCATTTTCACTTTATAAAAGCCCAGTAAATTCTCATAAACAAACTCCCTTTGGATAGGCCCTACAGCTGAATGCCCACATCATTGCAAGTACATTTAAGGACAAGATATTCCTATAAATATAAGCTAGCATTGCAGTATAAGTCAAAATTTGGTTTGCCGGCAGATAGCCATCAGGTCTGTTCCCCCAGTACTGAGCTTCAAACAGATGTTATTGCACATGTTGTGGCTTTTGTGACATTACTTAAGACAATAAACTGACCAGATGGTAAGCCTAATGGATATTCAAACAAGGGAGGTCCTGTGTTAGGAAAGCCTGGCTAATTATAACATGAGGGCTGGCCTCAGCTGTCATTAAATGTAAAATACATTACTTGCAGTTTGACATGTTAAAACATAGAAAACAATTTCTGTTATAAGATTACAACCATACCAGTAACAAACAAGCCGAGAAAATGTGCTTGAAAGCTGAGAATCTGATCTTTTATATAATACTAAATACAAATTACTAATTAATAACATAATTAATATTCACAATGGTATGAGTAGATTGAACACACATTCATGATGCTGCATATCCAAAGTATGTTATGTTGTATAGCATTTGTATAGGGCCTCCTGTCATAGGTTATGGTGTTAAATCATGCTTTGCCTGTCAGAGAGGAAAAGAAGGAGCAGGATAGAACATTCAGTATTAGTAGGGAGGAGCAAAGTCTTGTCGATAGCTGGGATGAGGTTGAGGGATAGATAAGATGATCAGGAAGGCATGGGAAGGAAAAGGTGGAAAATCTATGTGTACAACTGGACTGATTTTATTGTGGGACTCAACTGTATTCTATAAGGGAACAGCACCGAAAGGAGAGACAGTCGGAGAAAGGTGTTGGGCTCTGTGACAAATTAACTTCTGCTCTGCAGGAGTAGAAGGGTGGGCAGATTCTAAAGTGCCCACTCAGCTCTCAGACTTTTACAAACCAAGAGTTAACACAATCATGAATGCAAAACAGAAACAGTTAAGAGACACTCCTCTTTCCCCTCGTGTTGTAACATAGGCCAAGAGAAGGCTATACTCTTTAGAGCGGTGTGAATATGATTCAGTAGCAACCCAAACCGCAAGGTATAACAATCCAAATAAGGTGCGCATCCCAGAAACAATCTCATCGAGGTAGCATGTTGCTGCAATGAAATGTGTAATGCAAATTATTTCTGCATTTACATTTATTAGAGCAGATGGTCCCCCACCTTTTTCTTTTCACCTGTGCAGAAATGACAGTCAATCAATGAGGACTGGGGGAGGAAGGGGGCGTATTCTTTAGGAGTGTCTGACTATGGGGCAATCCAACAGAAACATTTGCCCAATCAAAAGGTGTGACCTAAAGTGTGGATATTTATAAAATGCAGGCGCACACAAGGAATAGTATTTCACTCTGGAGTTAAAAGTTGAATGAAATACACCTGTCTCCATTAGATGAGTGCCCAACAAGGATACCATATGATTCGGCAGTAGGAAATCTTAACAAACTTAACGTGAGACAGACCTGCTTTCCAGAAAACGGGAGGAAGGGACTGGTGGAAAAATGCTGGCTGGGTATTCCCTGTGAACACTGGAGGGTCTCTGGTGGCTCCTCACTAAAGTGAGTCAGAAAGCTCCCCAAATGTAATTAGATAAAATCCATAGAACCATTGCCCTGATCAGTTCCTGTGGTGGGAGGGAATTGGGGAGGCAATTATCAATAGCGGCACTCATTCCAAATAGAAAATCTTGTTATTTTTGTGTGAAATGTAAATGTGCTTCCCATTATATTTAAATATTGAGATTTAACTGCATGTGGAAAACATAGTGTTATCTGTGCACAGAGTGAAGGGGCTGACCAATTCGCATTCATAGAAAGAGTATAGGACATTGTAGTTTGCTAATGTAAGTTCTATCTTTCTCTCATTGCTTGAAAGCTGAAATAAGTACAAACATGTTTTCTCTGTGCATGCACTGTGTAAAACGGAATAGTCCCTAGTGCAAACAATGCAGCAACTGATAAATGATAGTTAAATAAGAAGCTTTCTTGTGGATTTAACAGATATAGTCAACGTTGGCTGTTGTACGAAAGCACCCAGCACTACAGTCTAATAAAGAATTGCTTCATATTGTGTGATCTGTGAAAGACATATTAAAAGAATTTGTGAAGTAAATGGCAGTTTAGCCATTCTAATTCCATTGTCATGGACAAAATGCATCCCAATATAAAGACACACTCTACTGTCCCTTGGCATTGCACAGTGAGGAAAGGGCTTCACACCAGGGGTTCCTGATTCACAAAGGGAAGTGGGAGGATAGCCCATCCATGTTTTAGACAATCACAAAACCATTTTCCTATCTTCAATAGGTGGACTGACTTCCCATGCATTCTAAATATGTAGCACTGTTTTTCTAATCCACACCTACAGAAGTAGATGAAACTCATTACCATTTACCTTGTTCCTAAATGCACACTCTAGAAAATCACAACCTCAAATTCCCACACAAGGGGGACTATTCATGTAGAACTGGTTACATAAATATGTTGTTATGCAACTTGTCTCTGTTATCAATACTTAATACCAGAGAAAATAACATGTTCTGGAATTACAATATATTGGCTGAAGTTAATTGTGCATAAAAGTTAAGTGAAGGGAAATGGAATAAACCACTTGAAAAGCTGCCAAGTTATCATAGCATCAAGAATGCTGTTTAAAGGTGACATCATATTATCCAAGATTAGGAATGTTAGAAATATATCTACTTGACATTATAATGTCACTACCTCATAGCCAGATCCTTACAGGAAGGCCCTATCTAATTGTTAACATAATTTCTCATGAATATAAATATATAGTATATATAAATCAGGAAAAGCGGTCTAACTAAACAATCATCCATTCATAGGTAATGTGATGTGTTCAAGTTGCAGAAAAAAGACCCTGCACTCGAATTTAGAAAAAAGTGCACAACATTTTTGGTAATTTTATTCACCCATTTGTTCGTAAAACCTTGGCAAAAACGTGTTGTTTCCATGAGTATGAACAAGTACGAGTTCCCATGAAGAACGGGTTTAAAAATCGCCATGCGTTCCGTTTGATAACAGACTTGCTCAGGCTATTGTGAAAAGTAAAATTACTTGGTTTCGGTATTTAAACTGCAAACCTCGCTCGCGAAAAGCAATCACAACACTATCACATGACGAACGAATTACAGCTCTCACTTACTATTTGCTCAAATACAGCAGACATTTTAACCTAGTTACTGTTCAATCAGTAGTGGCCTTGAAGTATTGCCACAATGTATTCTGTGTGAGTGTGATCTTTCAAACTTAACTAAATAATATTGCTGTGATCGCCTTTGCGAAAAGCTTGCTGTTAACTAGAGATGTATCTTTCCCAAGAAAAGTGCCTAGTGCCAATTATAATTGATAAATAATGCATTATTTTCATTAAAAAACATGATGAGCTGGTACTGTATGCAGGACGACCTAGAGCAGCTATGTAATGCGCTGTGCAAATACACATTCGGACTACAGTGCAATGGCTTACAAATAAGCGATACACAGATTATGTAATACAGTTGTGAATACAGCATTACAGGGGGCACATACATATTCTGGTAGTCAAAATCAGCCTCCCCGAGAATAAACTATCAGTGCTCATCACGGAAATGGCCAAGTTGTCATCATGGAAGGTATATCAGTACATTTACTCAACTTTGCTTGCGCTAAAATAGTAACTCTGAATTTGGGGTGGAAAACCAAAAACACATACCGTAATACACAGGAATCCCCTATATGGGACAGCAATCCAGTTACGTGTGCTGATGAAGGATTGCAAGATGTTAAATACACAAAATCACAGAGATTGGGCACTTGTTAAATAAATCCCCAGTAGTCTTATTTATATGGGAAAATAGAGTAATGCCCCAGTGGGCTTACTTTTGAGAGGAAAACATAATAATCCCAGTACAAGATAAAGAGGGAACAATCATACTGTTTTACAACTTATGGTGGCAACCATCCATGTCAAAATTATCTTACGTAGACATATAGTTCTTTGTCACTGTTGTGACCTTTAGGTTTAAATGTTTCCATTTTAATGGTGAGCCTCAACTCGAAGCATCTCAACCGCTTTTCTCTATCACCTTTGCGCATGTGAGCCTTGACATGTGCCAAGGCTCTGAACCTCATCAAGGACACATCACTATTATGTTTGCTTTGGATATAGACTGCTAAGGGATAGTTAGTATGCCAATTCTTGATAGCTCTGCAATGTTGCAATATTCTTAGTTTCAGAGGTACTATGGTGGATCCAATGTACCTCATTTGACAGGGACAGTCTATAAAGTAGACTACAAAGTTGGTTAAGCATGTGATGGCTTGCTCTAAATGCCACAATTGGTGATTCCCAAACTGAACACTCTTGCCTTTTAAAGCTAGATTGCAAACCTTGCATTTCCGACAAGACTGAAACCCATTGCATAGCTTGTTGTTAGCAACCCATGACAGGGTGTTAGGTGTTGCTCCATCTCTGAGCATACTTGGAGCCAGTTTGCCCTTAAGGGAAGGGGCTTTAGAGTATGTGATATGTGGATTGGCAGCTAAAACTTGGTAACACCTTTATCACTTTTCAAAATTGAAAACCATTTTTTTCTTAATATTTGTTTGACTTTGGTCGATTGGACAATATATTGTGTGATAAATCTGATGGCATTAGGTTTGCCATCTGATTTAGATTTAACATCAAGCAAACCTTGCCTCATTTGTAGCTTGTTTTTTTGATAGGCTTGGTCTGTCATTTTATGTGAGTAGCCTCTCATTAGAAAATGATTACCTATAGATTTTGCCACAGATTTGAAATTAGACTCATCTGAACAGTTTCTTTTCACTCTGAGTAGTTCACCTTATGTAATACTTTGTTTCAATGGATTAGGATGGTGACTATGAGCATGTAATATGGAATTGGAAGCTATTGCTTTCCTGTATAGTCCTGATCTTAATATGTTATTACATTTTACATCTAATGACACCAAATCCACAACACTAATGGTCATGTGTGAGTCGAATGTTGCATTCATTGCTAGTCAAGCATTCAACATACCCGACCACCATATGAATTGGGCCATTCCACACAATGAACAAGTCATCTATGAAACAGTACCAATGTACCACATAATTAATATATTGATCATATTGCTCCAACTAGGCTATCATGGCTTCCCTCCACCCCATAAAGAGGTTTGCCTAGGTGGGGGCCATGCAGGAACCCATAGCATTTCCAACGAAGTCCTTAACATATTTGTTTTTTTTGGGGGGGATCTATTAGGGGTCATGGGGGGGTTAAAGTCTTGCCAGATTTGGCCATGGCAAAATTGTCTTTGCAGCAAAATTGACCACTGTCAATTCGGCCGCAAATAATTCTGCCACGGCCACATCATATACATCCCAAGGGGATGCTGCAACTATATCATCTAGAAAGTTACCATGAGTGAGGGAGGCTTGACACCAAATATAGGAATGTCAAGTGTGGAAAGTAAGGCCAGAACCTTATTTAGGTGGCTAATCCACATGCTGGAAGCTCAAATCTCTGTGGTAAAGCCTAGAAGGTGGAAAATGAAATATGCACCCATGCATAGGTGGATCAATGATGTAATGCTCATATTCCACATATGAAAATACATATCTTATTTCCCATGTTAATAGGCTATCACAAAGTGTCAGGTAAAGCAAACTTTTGCTTTTGCTGATCCATCTGTGATTCTCTTTGATTAAGTACCTAATTGTTACCTTCTACCTACTACCGCATTTTGCCACTGCCCCCACAACCCTGGCACTTCTCTTCTTCCGTCCCCTCGCACTTGCACGATCTGAATGACACAAGGCCTAGTAAGATCATTTGTTTGTTCTCCCTCTGTCTACCCTTCCTTGCCTTGTTGCGCCTAGAAACACTTATGTACAGGCGCGTTATAAAGGACTTATCATATCATACTATACAGTCATGTTCCCACATCTGTTGGCCACCTTTTAGATGTTAGCAGAACGATTACATCAGCAAACCCTGTCATGGCCTTATCGAAGTGCTACCAATAAGGGCACCAAGTGTTTCCAACTGGGTGGACCAACATGCCAATTGGTCATAAGAAATGCTGTTTGACATTTTTAATTATTTTACATACTTTTATTTTGTATCTTGCTTTCGTTAGCTGTATTATTTCTTGAGGATATCATATTGCATCAGGAAATGTAAGATATACAATATGTATCTGTTTGGATGAAGAAATTGAGAATGAAGAGTGAGCACATCAGTTTATTAATGAATAATGGACATACTTGTCATCTTGAGTTCTACAATTACCTGGCCATTTTTAGATAATTAAAACAAATAAAAAGTTTTATTGCGTATTCTGTAATAAAAACTTTTAGAAAAATAAAAAATTGTCATAATTACTTTTATATATCACAGAGAAAAGCAAATTCATATAAAATACAGAAAGGAAGCTATAAAACAGGTCAAACTAATACCCACCCTTTTAATCTAAAAGGAAATTAATTGTTAACACAGCATAAAGAAAAAAGAAAAAAGAAAAAAGAAAAAAGAGAGAAAAAGAGAAATGGGAAAAGAAAAAGAGATCATAAAAAGCAAAGCAGAATACCTATGAGCAAACAAAAGTTACAGCATTACCACATATGAGATCAGCAGTTTAGAGCATGACCAGCAATTTTACATCATCCTCAAACTTTCCTATATGCTTATCCGCACATTTCCAGACCTGTGAGATGGCTATGGTCAGAGTCCTACTATATCCCGACAAACATCTCAACCAGAATGATTCACAGGTTAAATAGTTCATATCTTCAACATATTTAGAGAAATACCACTCACATGCAGATCTCATAGAGGGGCATTTGATAAGAACATGTCTTGCAGACGCCACTTTGTTTTTATCAAGACAAATTCTACAAAATCTTTCATTAAGTGGAATATCAGACCATCCACCTCTTATTTCCAGCACATTTAGGCGATTTAATGTGATGTTAAGAAATATACGTTCTGTTATTAATGATGGTAGGAGTTTGAGATACGTTTGAGGTTCTTTGTTCCTGGAGAACATCCTGGATTTTTAGTTACTTACTCTAAGCACCTACGTACACTTTATAACCAAATGCCACACATGTATTTCCCTGAGTGTAACAGCCCATTGGTGTTTATTATGCTCCAAAGTCCCGGGGAGAGGTACACATTCTGAATCGCCATTCGTGTGGTTACCACATGCAGTTTAACATCTTTTGTGGTAGCACGTCTTGATATCTGGTGCATTTTGACTATGCTAACTTCTGGAACATGTGGACATGATCCTACATCTCACATTACCTCTTATCAAATCCACAGTTTTAAAAGGATATAGCGTTGCCGGGGCCTGGCACACTCTTAAGGCAGGCCTAAAGAAGATTGGATGATGATGTTCCAGTGAAGAGCATAGAGAAACAGAGCTGATATTCTATTCAATTTGAAACAAGATGTCATTTGCATCTCTTCTGGTGCAACTCCACTGTAGACTGAAAAAAGCCAGATTCAAGCTTGTGGGACATAAGCATAAGAGAACACAGAAGGCCCTTGCTCTTTGCATCAACTCGTGATTTATTAAACACAACTCGTGATTTATTAAACACATACTCCTCTATAGAAACACAAATGAAGAGTCAAATAACTAGCAGCGTAATGAGCAGATCACTTCAGTCAGTTATTACACACTTCACACTCAACACATATTAGTGTTTGTCTTTTGAGATGCGAGAGCGGTTGGCAGAATTACTGATACTCAGTTTAAAGTGAATATCATGCCCACCCCATGCAGGCACACGGGCAACCTGGGACAGTCTATGCTCCACGGTTGTGCACACTAGGCAGACACAATATTCAGTAATATGGTCGCCGAACAATGGCAGTTTTTACACAAAAAAGCAGCAAAAAGGCTGTGATGTGACCTGGTAAAAGTGTTTCCATTATCCCGATTATACCACACAAGGGTAGCGGGGATTGCGGGGGTGCCCCCGCTCCCATTGTGTAGTACAAAGGGTCCGGGGGTTGCAGTGGTGTCCCCTGCATTCATTACATGGATTGCAGGGGCCACACCACAGCCTTTTAGCAGCGTTTTTTTTCAAACAGCCATTTTCGCAGTGACTTTATTACATGGAACCAACCGCAGCCACATAGTGTATGTAGTCAAATTGCCATGCTTTAGGCCATGCACGGTTGGACGAGACAGCAAACAGGCTTAAAATCGCATATGTTTCACTTTCATACCTGAAAGTAACAGCCCATCATACTTACAAGTTGTTTTAATAAGGCAGGAGGATATCTCAGGGGCAATGCGCTCGCCTTGGAAGCAAGACAACACAGAGCAACACAGGTTCGATCCCGGGTCCGTGCTTAGAAACCTCTGGGTATTAAGCACGTTATAAATAATCAAGTATATCATATCATGTATCCTTTTGCACTGCAATATATTTGTACTTTTCCCTAGTTTGCCATTTTTATGCATTTGCTTTTACTTATCTGCCCTTGTACTGAAGTTCATGATATCTCAGATAACTAAGCGCTTGCCTCGGGTGCCTAGGTGCAACCTGCAGTCACAGGTTCAAATCATAGCCGAGCCGATGCAACCATTATCCGTCCATGTGCGAACAGCGGAGCACCATCAGGCTGGATAATGATAACATGATTATTACATGGGTGGAATCCGGCATGAAGCAGCACATTTCTTCATCCTCTGCACAAAAGGGGAACCGCAGCAGCCGACAGGGAACTAATCAGCACTTTAGCCGGGGCTTTGGGGGCACCACTCAGCTGCAGATGGGTGACGTTTTACCGTGCATTGTACCATGAACTAAAAGCTAACTTCAACGGTGACAGTGAAAGCAATTTCTTTGTGAAGTCTGTGCATGACTCATCCCTTGCTCACTATCACAGCAGTAACAGCCATACCTTGAGTCTTGGCGCGCTCCTGCTCTCAGCATAATAGTGTATAACTTGGAAAGAAAATCCATTCCAACAAAGTTGTTTCTTTGTATTGTATGTTTCATTAGCACTAAAATAATATGTTAACGAAATTAAAGTTAAAATGTTGCTTCCCATAATCCTAATGAGACAAAGGAGATAAGATGCTAAAAAAAATATAGAATAATCATGCCCAATGCTATCTTCAATATTGATTAAAAATAAAAACATGTTTTAAAGTGCATATGTCCCATCCTAATTAACACTTTGCAATTTCATTAGGTATGACATATAACATGTAATCTAAAGAATAAAGAATAGGACCATGCAAAACAAATTATATTATCTACTGGTCATGTTTCCTTTTCAACAATTTTAGAAACCTTATCAAATATATTTTCCTAATAATTTTAGATGTTTGGATATTGGGCAAACAGAAGAGCCAGAACAGCCTTGAGGAGTGAACATGTAGGACAATGTCTACAAGTGTTCTCAGGACTATTCACCACTTTACTCGATGGTGTCAAATACACTCTGTAAAGTGTTTCATATGGTTAGAGCTTCAGATCATGAGTTATGAGGCCCTCATGGACGTCCTTTTCTGCAATATTCATATAATTGCTTATAGCAGTGCATGGCAATGTGGTTTGTCATTTCTGTGTAATTGTGTCTAGCATCTGTTAATATTGTGAACGTGCTGTTTTTAATGATTAATGGCAATTATCTGTAATGATGTGATTTGTAATTGAATTTTAATTGGGGGCTTTTTCCAATATGTGTGTAGAAAGAAAAACTCGCTCATTTGCAGAAAAACGAGGATTTACGTTTTTGGGAGACCACCATCTTCTGCAAGATCCGCAAGTGATTTAGGCATCTCATTGTGCAGTGCCCAAGACTACTAATTCAATCGCACACATTTAGTGGGGTTGGTAAGTAAGCTTTTTGGCAGACTTGGGTTTCTTTAGAAAATATTGACATCATAAGGTGTCGGCAGATGTCACCCCAGATGCATAGCATTGATTGCGCCACCCTAAGTTTCATCTTTTTGAAAGATGTTGACATTTGTCCAGATGGCACTTTCTATTGTTTAGACAGAGGCACTTGATATGCGAATGCACAATTAGCGTGGAATCCATTAATGTGAAGTCAGGACAGTGTTTGAGGTCCAGAAGTTCCCATCCAAACACTTCTTTTCCCAACTATTCATATCTATTGCATGCTGTGGAATTTTACCTGCCAATTTGAAGTTCGATATCATAGATTTTCTTCTTATATTTCAGGGCAGTGCAGGATTAGGGTTTGCATTGTTATGCTGATAAGACTGATCATGGTACATAGTGAAAGTGGGTGATTGTGCCAATTATGGATTGCATATTTTGTGTCTATTATCTTATGTAATAAAGATGCTATGCTGTGCCAGATCACAGCCACAGTGCTTTCAAAGTGCCGATGCTTGCCTGTGAGAAGGTGTATTTTCTGTATTATTCAGCTGTGGAAGAAAGGGACAAGGAACTGTGCCTGGGAGGGAAACGTGGCTGCGGGGCTAGGAAGAGTGTTTTTTGGACAAAGATGAGGAGGCAAGAAGGCAAGAGGCAATGTTTGTGGAACTTTGTATGCAGGTTGTTGATCCAACAGGTCGATGGAGTGTGTGTCTTTAATAATAAGAGAGACTACATAGAGGTGGTTTCCCAGTGATTATCTCATAGCTAGAGAAGTAGCGTGTGGCTGTGGGAGTATCTCCAGATGTGCTCCAGTGGACCCTTCTAGCATGGAGGCTGGCTTGCTTGGGGTTGCCATTACTGACACTAAACAAGCACGAGGGACTGTCCATCCTGACTATCAAGAGTAGCAGAGATAACAGCCGACTGTGTAAAAGGAGAATGTGGAAGGAAATATTGGGAAACCTATACCTGTCCATCAGTGTTCTCTAAATGATTAATATCATAATGAATATGCAAGTCTAATCAGTGAAGATGAGGGAAAGTCCGGCCCGGGCTAATATTTTTACATGTTGCAGTAACTACCATCTGCTGAACACTAAATATACAACTCTACTAGCACCAAATATGTAGGCATTTCCACCTTTTCCACATAACAACGTCCCTTGCTCAGTTTACCTCTGCTGAGACCGGCACAATGGAAGTTCCTGCTCAGCGGGATTCCCTGTCGGGAACACCATGGCTACTAAGGGAAGATGTGTAGAATGCACTAATCTCACTCCTTTCTTTCGTTTCCTGGAACTAGAGTCGCTGTAGCTGAAGAAAGGCAATTGTCTCTGCTGCTTGTAGCTACAGGCTGCGATTATTACAGCATCATGACGCCATCTGTGTAGAGGTTGCCAGACAATAAGATGCTATCAGTTACGATGGTGGCTGGTCAACGTTTCATGAAGATATTTCAAAGTATAGAGTGGAAGGTTTAGGTTTAATCTGTGCCTCAGAAGTATTAAGAGAGTACCCTGATCCTCTCTGAATGTGTGTGCTTCTTATTCCATTACTGAAAGTGATATTGCAGTATCTGCCCTCTATACTATCATATCACCTGAAAAAGTACATATTTATGTTGCAATGTGTTGTGAAAGAAATATTATTTCAATTTCAAAACCTTTTTGGGAGAACGTCATATGATTACAAACAGCAACACTATAGTATCAATACATCCCTTGACCATACTGATAAATTCCACAAATAAAATAATAAACACACTTTAAAATACAATGACACAGTGCATATGCAAGAACATTAAGATCAGGAAACAATACTTAGATAAGCCATGCTCTGTGCAGAAATGCTACTACAGCAACGATCATAGTTCATCATCGGTTCTACTGCACATAGTCATAGCTTCAGAGGTAGACCTTTTCCCATGTAGTGAGAATCTTGGTCTCAGATAGAGCATTCATGTGGTCATCTTCTCCTCCTCCTCACCTGTAGCCTGATATTAATGTGCCTACTTTTCTCCCCCAAATATCATTTTCAACAACTTCAATTTATGGATTGCCTAAGCATTACCATTAAAAAAGAGGGGGTTATTTTAATTTCTGTGAAGTCTTAGCCTATGTGCTGCAAAGCACCATGTGATATTTATAAACGTTTTTCGGGAGCATGGGCCACCCACTTCTCCTTTGAATATAACTTAAAAACAAGTGGACCGATTTAGCCCAAAGGCACATCTGCACACCCTTTCTGCCCAACTTGTTTCTTATTTGGTGCAAATCTGTCCAGTGGTTTTCATGCCACAAGTGTTCAATCAAAGCACGTTTTCTCTATGGGAAAATTAATAGAACCGGGTGGAACACAGCATGTTTTGTTTAACAGTTCCCCTCATATCATACAGTTTTGAGGGCTAATATTTTTCTGAAAATGTGATCCAAATAGTTACTAGCAATAGAATGTTGGGGAAAGTTTATGTAAGCAGGTTTCACCTTCAGGATAGGGTGGCGACCACCGGCGTACAATCAAGTAGCATAACATTTAAAGCAACGCATGCTAAAGCAACATCTACTAACCATCCCTGGGAGGTCATTTTGAAGTCAGAGTTGACCTTCCAAACATTGTTCTGGAGAAAAAAAGACATACTTTGCATACCTACAATGCATTAATCAGTGACTCTGATCTAGATATTAACTTCTAGGATGGTCAGTGGGTTGCACAGAGCGTGTGCGGCTTGTCAGATGAGGTAGCCCATTCTACTCTCGCATTTCAGAGCAAACGGTTTTTGTGCATATTTAAACTCAGCACATCATTGATGTCGTTTGCGAGATACACTAATGCTACAATTGCGAGGCTATCAGACTGTACCAAATTGAGGATTCATAATGAGGGCGAAAAGCACATTTGTTTGTGTTTGTGCTCTTGCAAACCTTGTTTTGGGTTGATAAAGGTTGTGTATGAATTTGCACTAATGTATGAGAAAAAAATCTCTTTCTGGCGAAAGATGCATGACGTCCAAACAATGAGAATAATCAAAATACATGTATTTGTCAGTGGTTCTGAACTGGAAATGAACTGCCAGCGATGGCTTCTGTAAGGAACTGTAGTATCTGTGACTTGTTAGATCAAATGGCCTTTCCACTGCCACGTTTCAGTATTTCTAGTAGAAGGTTTTCTTTTCTCCATACATCTTTTAAAACCATTATAATAAGATAGATGGTATGTGAAGTCTGAGCGGGAGGCATGGCAGATGAGCAGGCAATTGCTGTGGTGGGAAGAGGTGTGCATTAAGTAATATCAACCAGAAGATGGACTATTTATAATAGACAAATGCGCCATTTTCAGAGGGCTTCATTACTAGAGAAACTGTGAACCAGCCCATCAATAAACAATGCGTCTGGGCCAACGCGGCGATGTTTTAGGATTGAACTCTGTGGCTTCATGAAAGTCCTCCTCTGTCAGGCTCACGGACAGATCATTTATTTCGTGTCGAATCCTATCGATGGCTAGGGCCCGATTCTTCAGCCAGTACACCCAGCGGTTAATGTGTTCCCGTGTCTCCAGTGAAGGGCTCGAATCAAAGGGGGATCACGCAGGCAGGAGGCGGCTCTGCCCCACAATGATCCAGGCGTAAAGGTCAGCATATAAATAGCATCTTCTCTCGTGAGGTCACGTCGCGGTCTTGGCGACGCTGCGCTGGCGAGGCATCTGCGGGGCGGAGGTGCAGCACAAACCGCTCCACTCTTTACAGAATTCCACTTGTAGGATGCGGCAGCTTCCCGCGTGGAGGAAAACAAATCCTCTGTCAGAGATCCGGCGACACGGCGTTCTCTCAAACCTCATCTCTGTAACCTTCATGCATTGCCCGCTCAAGGCCCATGCAGGCAAACAATACCGTGTGAAAGAGAAGCCAGCGCAGGTGGGGGTCACGCTAAACACCGACAGGCTGCGCTCCCAATTGAGACCATTTATAAAGCTCACATTCACTCTCAATTGCGTACATGTGGTGTGTAATAATATTGCCTAATGATGCACTGTGTTGGATCTCTATGACCGCCTGTCTCCCTCTGTGCCTGCCTCTACTGATGTGTTTGCTTACACGTTTTAGCCTTTCTATGTACCTCTCTCTTCTTGCCTAATACGCCCCTCTTCATGTCTCTCTATTTATCCTGTAATATATATACCTGTTTATCCACTTTCCTGCTACTCACCCCATCAGCCATGATTCAATACCACAATCCAGCTGTCTGTGAGGATGACTGTCTCTCTATCGGGATGTCTGCCTGTCTCCTTCCTCAGTCTCTTTCTATGTACCTGTCTGCTTATCTGAGTGTCTTATCTGTGTGTCACACCCGGCTGCCTGTTCTTGAAGATTACCCCAGCTATTGCAAAGGGTGTCTTGTCAGTAAAACAACTAGATAAACAATATGTCCTTCACATGAGACTACAAATCCCCAGACGTTCCTTGTGTCCTGTAGTTTTGAAACCAACCCCTTTAACCAATCACGAACCAGCACACTCCTTGGGTCATATCCTGCTGGAGCCTCTTGCTCTTTCTTTGATAACTCCAAAGCAATAGTCCAACTGGAAACTTCCAGTTCCAACGACCGCAACCTGGGCTCCGAACCAAAGACCAGGACCCACTCCCAGCCCCCCCGACTGCAAACATCAATTAATCCGATGGCTGTTCCAAAGAAACTCCCCACTCAGGTGCTCTTTGGATCGACACCTAGGAAGTAACCAAACATCTGAATAGGGATGGAACACACAGGCAAACCAACAATTTAATTACACAAACATCGGAACATATGTTGTCAACAGTTCAACCTGCCCCCAACCTGCATACATTGGGCGGGATAATACATGCCTCTGTGTCTTTAATAGAATCAAGTCTCCCTGCTCAATAGCAGGGGTAATGTTCATTCTACGTCAAGCCCGGAGGTGAGCATCATGCTTGTTTAAAGTTTCTCTAACACCACTGCGGCTACAGTAGACACAGGCTTAAAATAAAAGGTCCTAAATGTCACCTCTGGGGACCAATCAACTGACTTCAGTATATCATGCAAAGACGCACCTGCGGCAAAGGTCTTGTATGCCATAGTCCCTTGAACAGAATGGGCCCCAAACACTCCTAAATCTACACCTGTGGGCTGCATCACTTCTCTGACCCACCTGGCTATGGTGGCTGAAGCCACCGCATGAAAATACTTCCTGCGCTCAATGATGAACTGATGCACACCTCAATGCCTGACATCCGTGGTAGCCTGCTCGTAATCCTTGATGCAACGAGCAACACACAACTTTGGCTCATCCGGAAAATACAGATAAGAGATGATCGATGGACCACTCTTCTTTCTCCTGACAATATGAAACGCCTTCTGGGTTGAAAACCTTCCTGTTCTCATCGAGCACCTTAACATTGGGCACCCTTCTGCAAGAAACTAACCACAACAGCATCGCCAGGTTACCGGACAGCAGTGGAATAGACAACTGCTCATTGTCCGGCCATTCTTTAAAGAGCCAGAAGACCACCTCTACATCCCAGAGCACTGAGTATTTGGCAGCTGGGCCTTACAAAACTTCACCCTGTGCAAGAGCCTAACCAGAGCCGGGTGTTCCCGATCGGCAGGCCATCACACTTCTAATGACCTGTGGAAATTGACGACCTGTAAACTCCTAAGGTGTGGAAAGCTCTCCCATCCTGGGCTAACTCCGCCAAGAAGTTCAGAACCTGCAGTACAGGTGCTGAAACGGGTGAATGTGATGCTCTGCGCACCATTCCTCCCACTTGGCCCAAACAGCCTCATAGCTCCTAAGGGTGGAATGTGCCCACGAGTCTCTTATACGATCCACAGGCACTCCAGAAAGCCCCATCGTTGTCTGAAATTCTGCACACAAAGAGCTGCAGTGTTCCCGATCGCACTAGCAGGTGTTCCCGCCCTTTCGGGCTGCTCAGCAGGCCCGGCTGACATGGAATCACTCTCGGGAAATCGGAAGAAAGTACCATCAGAATCAGAAAGCACACCTGCGATTTCCATAGCGGTACTTCTATCACTACTTCTGCCAGCTCTCTGCAGACCTTCGCCAGCATTCTTGCTAACATGTGAACGGGGGAAAGGTGTAATGCAGTGCCCCTGTCCGACATTGCAAGAACACATCCATTCCCAGCGCCCTGGGGTCCAACCTCGAGCTGAAGTACCTGGGCATCCGCGCGTTCAACCTGGAGGTGAAGAGATCTATGCCGAGTGGCCCCCAGAGACCTTGTAACTGTAAGAATACTGGTCTGTGCAACCTACAGTCACTGGTGTCCTCCACGTTTTTGGAGTTCCAGTCTGCAATCACATTCTGTTTCCCTGGAAGATAACACTCTGCTGCTACTACTAACTTCTTCTCCAGGCAATAATGCCAGAAGTCCTTTGCCATCTCTACCAACATCTTCGATCAGGTGCGCCCTAATTTGTTTATGTAGTGCACTGCCGAGATGTTGTCCATCTTCAACAGAATGCAACAGGTTGCTCTCACTTTGACAAAGGCCCTGACCATGAACAAACCTGTTAGTAGTTCTAAGCAATTTATATGGAGTTTCAATTCCTCTGCGGACCACTTTCCTGCTGTCTGCAAGTGAACGCACCTGGCACCCTAACCAGACCTGGTTGCATCTGACTCTATCACTAATTCTGGCACGTCCCAGAAGGTGGCTCTGCCATTCCAGGCTTCCATGTTGTGCAACTATCAGCTCGACTCTGCTCTCCCGTCATAGACCAACGGGAAATACTGGTGAAACTTCACTCTCCCTTTAAAATGCCTGATCTTCATCCTCTGAAGAGTTCTGTAATGCAGGGGTCCAGGGAATATGGCCTGATTCGAGGCTGCCAAACGCCCCATAATCTTCACCAGATTCCAAAGCTAAATGTGCGATTTCTGCATTGCTACTCTCAGTTCTTTCTGTATCTCTTTCATCTTCTGTTGCTGCAATTCTAAGGAGGTTTTCCTGGTATCTATTACAAACCCCAGAAACTCCAGCCATTGGCTCGGGATCTGTCCTGATTTCTCTTGGTTTATCAGAAACCCCAAGGAGGTAAGTAGAGTGCTCACCCAGTGGACCTGACCGACTAGCATCGCCTTGTGCTGAGCCAAGATCAGGATGTCGCCCAGATAGACTATGATCCTGATCCCCGTGTATATGATGGCTTCTGCTACTGGTCTCATTACCTTGGTAAATACCCAGAGTGCTGAGGCTAGACTGAAGCGGAGACAAGCAAACTGCCAACTGCGCCCCCACCACAAAAATCTCAGGATACGCCTGTGAGCTTGCACTACTGGAATAGTCAAATAAATGTCATTCAAATCGAGTCTTGCCAGCAAGTCTGCCTTCTGCAATTGTCCCTGGGTAGTTGAACAGCAACCTGTTTGAGGTGCCTGTATGCTTACCAGCCATTGAGCTTCTTAAAATTGATGACCGACCTTGAATTCCATTACCTGTGCACCAGGAGTATATTGCTGTAGAACCCCGCCCGACTGTCCGGGCACTGCTCTATGGCCCCCTTCTGCAGTAGGTCACCTAGCTCTGCGTCAAAGAGCCTCGCCTCCTTTTTCAACATCCTTAACTGTGCCGGTATGCTCTGCGCACAAATAATAACCTGAAGCCTGCTACCGTCTGCAGCACACAAGCATCACCTGATAGCACTCACCATTTGGCCATACACAGCAATGTCCGCCCCCAACCCTGGGGTAATGCTTGGTTTGTGCACTTACTGCCGGCAGCTCCTTGCTGTCTGTAGTATCCGCATCCTCTGTGACCATGCTGGCCCCTGCCTCTGGAGGGGAAATAGGCATTGTGCTGCCTACTTTCCCTGTACTAAGCCCTGGGACCTTGGGGCCTCCTTGTGGAATTTGGCATTTTTTATATAGCGCTACGAACCCTGAGGTATCTGAGCGCTGCATATTATTACCCACGGTGTGTGGTGCTCATTTATGGACCTCGGAAGGATGAAAGGCTGGGATTCAAACCTGCGTTAGCAAGCTTTGCACGGATGTCAAAGCGGGCGCACTACTCACTGTGCCACTTGACCGGAATTAAATCGACTGGCCGAACAGCCCCCTTGTCAGTCGGTCCCTGTGAAAACCCATCTGCGGAAAATCTTACTGATGAGGACTGCGCTTTGTCGAGGGCCGTATACGTCCCCACGAATCGGGACATTTCTTAGTGAAGGTTTCCCCGAAGAGCATGCAATGCGTGTACATGCTCGCCTCATAGTTGTCCAGGTCTCCCAACTTTCTGTCTATCTTCAGCAAGAGGCTGCGCTGTCTCTTCAAGGAGAGTGAGCCAATGGCATTACCCAAGAAGCATACCCCTCTCTGCGCCCAGCTAGCCAAGGTGTCTGCTTCCATGGGCTCGCCTTTGTCCTTTGCCCTTTCCACCAGGTCCATTATTTTAGCCAGTGGACCCGCTATGTTCAGGACTTTGTCCTGGCAACTGCTCCAAGCACGGTCAACCCCTTACCTGATGTCCTTCGTGGCGAAGGTGACCATTTTTGCATCCAGTTCTGGTGTTTCCACTATCTTGCCTGGCAAGTCAGGTCTGGGCCATTCTGCCCTCATCCTGAACCGGTTGTTCTTCTCCAAAGGCTTCCGTATACTTTGTGCCATGTATTACACCACTCTAGGGGATGGCAAACACTATGTAGACTTTTGAATCCTAACGCTGTCTGGGTCGAACATGTCTGCTGTGTCGCCCCCTTCCTCCTGGCAAGTTTTCACTGCCGGGGTCACCTTAGGTCTATGGGCGAATATGCTAGTGATTGTACAGCTGTCACCCATATTATCTCCATCCGACTGTATATCGTCACCCTCAACCTCTTCTATGAAAGTGGCATCTCCATCTTTGGCATCCCCTATCTTTTTCGCCCCTGGGGCAGGGGGTATGAGGTTCGGTACTGCCGACTTACCCAGGAAAGCATCTTTCAGTTTTGCAAAGAGGTTGGTCACCTCTTGGGGCGCCTGTTGGGCCCCAATCACTTTGCCTGGGGGGAGAGAGGGTAGAAGATTGTGGGCTCTTACGGACATTTACTTCCCCCTTAGATACAACCTTCTTTCTGGCCTGTCTACTGGAGGTGCCCTTGCGAGGGCTGAGCTCTCTTTTTCTTTTCTTAGGGGCCATTCCCCTCTCAGCTAGGAGAGACTCTAAAGCTTGGAGGCACTCCTGAATCGGCTGCCCCCCTTGTGACAAAGCCACTTCCAATGAGTCCCCTAGGACCCTTTTGAAACTCAGGGACAGGTCCCTATCAATTTCTGGTTCTTCCTCACTATACTCTGGTGAAGTGTAAACCTTGTGTACAGGTGCGTTATAAATGCCATACCATATCATAAGTACTCTCCTGCTCCATTATACTGTAATTACAACCAATACCACTCAGTGCCCAATATTATTAGTGCCTTCAGTGTCTGAATGCTGCAGACTGCTTGTGTGAGAGAGAGAAATCTCTGTGTGCTCATGTCGAGCTAAAACCCTGCAGACTGCAGCCTCACTGTTCGATATGGACTATCCAAATTCTATTTGAAAATTCCACTCACATTTTTCCCTGTGCACACACTCCGCGCTGGCTTAAGGAGTGCAAGGTCCCTGGCTCCTCAGAGTTCAAAAGGGACCCTGCGCTCACTGTAGCAGGATGCGACCAAGCCTTAGGGAAGCGCTCAGTTCGCCCGGTGCGAGCGAGATGACTCGCGGCTAGAGGAGAGCTTCCGGAGACCACTATGCTCGTCACGTACACAGCGGCTGCCCCACTTCTCGCTCAATGACGCTGAGCGCTGTCGCGTTTGAAATAAGGAAAAATATATCGGCGCAACATGGTGGGAATGCTTTATGACTGATCTGCTTGAAGAGCACCAAAGAAAGAGGAGGAGGCTCTGGCAGATTATGACTTAGGGAGTCTGCTGGTTCGTGATTGGTTAAGGAGTTGCTTTCAAAACGACAGGACACTGTGGACTTCTGGGGATTTGTAGTCCCATATGGAGGAAGTTTTGTTTATCTGGTTGTTTTACTGTTTAAAAAAAAAAAGTAAAAGAAAGTGAAGATTTAAAGAAGCTGCTGAGGAGTAGCAGTATGCTTTACTCTCTTTAATACACTCTCCAGCAGCTTCAGGAAGAATCAACAGCAGCAAGCTAATTCTTTGTCAGCATGGCTGTTCTCTTTTGTAATGGCATCCAAGTGCCTTTTAATGCATTCAAGAGCTTCAGGTAATCACTGTGCCGTGTTGCATAATTCTATCCAGCTGTCTATGCATAGATCTATCTAGTTAGCTATCTATTGTTTCATGTACACACCTCCTCAGCTATCCATCCAGCTGCCTTTTCGTCTGTCCTTGTGGGAAAACTGTAAAAGGATGCAGCTGATTCTTCCTGATTGCTTTGTGATTGCTCTGCAAAGAGTCCCCTTCTCTAACTTTGCGCTTCCACTGGTTATTTGTTGCTGGCTTCCTCTACTTAATTCGAACTGTAATTCCCATGGCCATTATCACTTCACTTGTCAACTGGAGGATTGTGCAGAGTGTGGATTGAGATGAATGTTTCCTTCCTCTCCACTCTCTGTCTATTTTGTTCTTTTACCAGTCTCGTCTTCCAGTCGGTTCTAGGCTTTGACTTTTGGGACCCGCTAATATGAACATGCATTGACAATACTGGAAGCGACAACACAGTTAATGACGACACAGGACATTACATCGGTCTTTTATACATCATTCATTTATGTATTAGTATAAATCACAGGGGAAACCAATGCATTTTTGGCACAAAAACACATACAGAATGTACCATTGATAACAAAGCGGAGAACATGGGTCCTTTACGATGAGGTGAGAGAATGTGACTTGAAGACCAGATATTGCAGGGGAAGGTGGAACCATAAACCAGGGATGAGGACAGAAGAGAATGACATAGGAACCGGATGGTGGAGGAAGTGCTGAATTAAGGATGGAGGGGTGATGGAAAAGCGCTGTAGGGTCGTCCATGAAGGTTAGGGAGAGTGGAAAACAGGGTGATGCAGTAGCATAGCGTGAAAGGAAAAAGGTTCTTCTAAAAGAAGGAGAGCTTTGAGGTTGAATTTAAATAGTGGTAGAGTTGGAGTAGTGCATAGAGGGAGAGGAAGAGCATTCCAGGGTACATCAGTGGATCATGAACATGAGATTACAAAACGTGGCCATGAGTAAGTCAATAGAAGCATGACTTTTTAATGTGAAATACATTAATGGTATGCATGGATATTGGTATTATTATTATAGTAATAATAACAATACTTCTTATTATTAACATTAATGTTTATTATTATTGTGTGTGATACCAAAAGTGAGGCTTTTGTGACTAGGACACAGTGTGAACTGAATTACTACTATGGAATTCTAATTTCGGTAGATAATGCACAGTGAGCTAACATAATTTTCCATGAATCACACACTGTAGATATGTATGCAACCTAGGCACTTAACCACAAACATTCAAAGCATCAGTTTTTATAAATATGTATTCATTGGCTTTCAAGAATTCTCTTCAAAAGTACTTAAATCATAATAAACTAACTTTAAACACATGTAAATAATTACAGAAATATGTGAAGGAAAAAGTAGCAGCTGGAAAAGTGATATGAGGCTAAACAATTTCTTCTGGTTTTTGTAAATGTACTTTCAAGACCTAGTCACCTAACAAAAGAAACTGTGTCATAAAATAATCTGCTTGACACAGGCATGCTGCTTTTTATATTACTCCTTCGAGCATCCAGAAGATCATGTACCTATCAAAGTTCTTATTATCAAGCTAGAATACCTACTAGGGTCTTGTCAGAAATATTGGTCGATCCATTGAACCATTATTAATAAAGACTTTCACATTTTAATGCCCAACTAATAACAAGAGAATCCCAGCTCTGGTGGAATGGCAAGGCTTATGAGTCCTGTCCTTCCGCATAGGTGGCCCATGCCTTGAGCTGGCCCTGCTCACCTTACACCATCAGGGTTCAGAACAGAAATCCCAGGTGCTCCTCCTTTGCATGACAACATTTGGCTTCTCATTCACTGGTGAATGGAAGAAAGGGTATCCGTGAACCATGAGTTGTCTTAATATTGTAACCACTTAAACAGAGTGGCAAAACAAACATGCAGCCAGGAAACACAATGAAGCAGTCTGCATCTAGCCACTTGCTCATACATGGGAGATTGAGCTGCATTATTTTGTATCAGCTCAAACTCCACACAACAGCAGACAGCTTTGCAAGGCTGACTCTTCTACATGCATCATACTTACTTTGTTTGGGATTTTCCCTTGCCTTTAACCAGTAACAGAAATGGCCTGTGACAGTCTAATGATCTTCAGGGTTTGGTCAGGACACAGTTACAGCCCACACCAAGAGACAGAACACCTATATTTGGTGCTGTTTAACTTTTGGTGCACACTCACTGTAATAACATCACCTTAGATGGTATGTTGTACTATTGCAGAACATATATGTGCTGTTGGGTGATTAGCCAAGAAAGTCCAAGCAAATAAAAATAAATTCCAAATTGGTGACAGCATAATGTAAATTGAGTAATACATGTAAAATAGATTTTCTCCTTGGCTCAATTAGTCAACATTGAAAGAAGTCACTGTGTTTCATTCACAAGTGTGCGTTTTCAGCAATGTAAGATATATTTTGATTAATGTCTGGCTTCTACATTAAGTGGATATCCCTAAAATAATACCTGCCTGCCAAACAGTCCCACCCCACAATTCTCGGCACAAGAGACAGGCAAATGTTTGTATCAATATTTTGCTTTATTAAAGCAAAATCAATGCAAAGGTGGTTCAGGGCTTTATGAAGGGGAAGTCACCACAACATTACACAATTACAGGCAGCTTGCCTACAAAAACTAAATTTACCTGACTGAATTTATCTTCCTATGTCTCACACACAAACATTCATTTGCATAACCAATTCTGTATACATTTGAGGCCTGAATAACAAAAGCATTCTAATTGTAACTCTGTTGCTTACTGGTCATTTGGTTTAGATATGCCACATAGCAATCAAAACATCAGATGGGATGTGACAGTAACTTGATTCTACAAAGATTTTAGTTTCTCGAATATGCTAACATATTTAAATTTCACATAAACTTCCACTTCGAGATAATACACAAGACTTTTGCTTTACCCGATACTGCCAACAAGTGCTGAATTGTTGTATGCCCCCTTTTCTATTTAAACATGGTGCTGAGGTTTGCTAATATGTGTTTGCCATTTTAAATAAGCTCATAGTGAATCACATCAGACCCCTGCAGGTTTCAGGTTAGGGAATCAGTGTCACGATTTAGAACACACACAATTTGTGCTCATCCATCCTAACCTGTGACTGATTTATGTTCAGATTATATTGAACATATATAAGTACTCCTCCCCTTTTGCCTCACATGTGAATCTCCCTGTGCAACTTCAAAGGGGGTTTGCATGGAATTTACATTCCTAGTGTTTTATGGGAATATAAATGACTCCTTAAGCTCCATCCCATCCCTAAATATATTTTAAAATATCTACGATATCCAGAGGTTACAAATTATGAATACACCCTCTGTCAAACTAGGAGGTGCAGGCCTTCAGTTCACAGTTGGAACTGCCAACTATATATTGGGAAAAAAGCAGGGTTCAATTTGATTGGACAGGATTTCTAAAAAAAAGTAATGGTGCTTAGATTGCACAGAAGTGTTATCAGTTTCACATTCTACACACAGCACAAAAATGCAACAATTTTTCATGAAAGCAAATCTCACATGGCACTTAAATTATGTGATAAGCACATTAAAATGCTCAAATATTTTATTAAGAACTAGCCCCTCCAGCCTAGCATTTCCAAACCATACACGCCTGGGGCTTAGCATAGAAAAGGCAGAAGGACAGACCTGATTTGCTTTAGGGGATTTTTATACTCACTTTTGAATAATACTTTTGGTTCATGAAACCAGCATCAGTTAGGACCCTGGCCCAACGTACTGTCTGCTTCCTCTAAGCACAAGTGAAATCTGCCACCACGTGCTCCAAATGCCCTCCTGAACAAGTATCCTCAATTCCAGATATTTCTAGCTCAGCCCCCCTCCAGTTGGGCAGGCAGCAGCAAATTGGAACGTAATCCAATCTGCCTGGCCGTCAAAGCCCTGCCCCTCCTCTGTGTTTTGCCTCATGTATCCTCTCCTATTCCCACGAGACATCACATTTTCCTGATTGGAGAAGTCTTTCCATTGGCTTGCTTGATAATCAGACACTGACAGAGAATACACACTTCAATCATCATTGGATGATTATAATTTCTATATTTGTGACCAAAAAAAAGCTGGTAGCCCAATCTGCTCTTAATATTCTTGGCAGTAGATTGTCTTTGTTCTATAATTTCGGGGGAAACCTGCTACATTAACAATATACAGATTGCTGTACTCTCCTTGCTGAGACACCCGTCTGCAAATGTGTCATGAGTTTGTTCTGTAAATATCTATAAAATGGTGAACATGTTCCAATTGAATAATCTTTAATAATCATAGGGAATGCCAATGAAGAGGAGACTTTTACCTTCAAAATGCATACAGACTCATGATTGTTTCTGGTATGGCTTCAAAGATATGAGCACATTGCGTAAAATAATGCAACATACCAAATAATTGCCATCCATCTGAACTGTGAACAAGTACTCCATCCTAAGCACATGCTTTATGTGTAAACAGCTCTTTGTGAAGCCTTAGTCAATGGATGATATCGAGTAACATAACAGGTCTCCTTTGTTCTTATTGCATTAATGCTCTTAAATGAATGGTTTTGAGTAACATAACAGGTCTCCTTTGTTTGTATTGCATTAATTTACAGATGGCTGGCTTTATTAACAGAAGGAGTTCAAGAGGTTTTAGGTTGTAGAACAATGTTCATGTGATGCTGGGAATAGAAAGGTAACTGACTCCAAGCATCTAACATTTTTTGTAGATAATCTCCACCCACACTGCACATCTTCCAGTTCTGATACCTTTATGTCTTGTTTTTCAAGGGTTTCTTTTCAAAATGTCTTGCAAAGGTGGGGGCAAGATTGCTTCAGGTTGAAACCCCAGTAAACCTGAAATCAGCATAATAAAGGACTGTTGAAATGGATATTAATGTCATTCAAGCCAATACAAAACAAACACTTTTCCATTCAATTGCATTACAAGATTGTATTTAACGTCCACTATAAAATTATAAGATTTGTACCATAATCTGGCAGTTGTGTGAATATTTATTACCCTTTTACTTCAGTGAAAATTATTGACACTTTGAAGTTTCAATAGTTTGAAGCTTTGAGACCAACAAGAAAAGAAACGTTCTACCATAGGGGGTAACAGCTTCCCAGTCAAAGCAGCAAAATTATGGAACTCTCTACCACCACCCCTTAGAATGGACTTGCACTATCAGAACTTCTGATCTACGGTCATTTTATGGTTGAAAACGTAGGCTTCCCATCATAGCTAGGTGCCTAGTCTATCAGACTCTTGCTTACTGTACCCATTGATGCCTACTTGCACATATGTATATATTCCTGTTATTACTGTATGTTATATATATTTTTTTTGTCGATGTTGTAACCAAGCTTCGCAATCTCATGTAAATGCTGCGAACTGTTACCTGAGGGTATGACGGCGCATTACAAATAATAAAACAAACAAACAAACAAACAATACTAAGGGCCTGATTCACAGAAGTCTTTTATGAAGGCACAATCCCATAGGAAAATGTTGTTATGTGAATCAGGACCTAAGTGTTTGTTCTGGCTTCATTTGTTCAGGTATAGGAGGGGAAGATATGTGTAGTACAGGGCATGTTCCATTTGTACCCTCCACCTCAGCTTGCCACTCTAAACTTCTCACTGCAGCTAGACCCTTCCTTTCCCAACCTAACTGCCTCATTTTGACAGGGTGATTATTGGGTCAAGGCTTGACTACTGTAATGCCCTCTTAGCTGGCACCTCCCAAAATAATCTGACCAAACTGCAATTAGCACAGAACAATGCCTGAGGGCTGCAACTGGCATCTCCAGACATGATCACATCTCTGAGCCCAGGAGGAAAGTCCATTGGCTCCTCCTGAAGGAAAGAATTACCTTCAAGACACTAGCATTGATGCACAAATGCCTTCACGGTCTTGCCCCTCCATATCCAGCTCGAAGAATCTCCTTCCACACCCCTTCCAGCCCCTCCAGAGCTGCCTATACAAACAGAATCACTGTCCCATTCCCCCGCAGAGTGCGGGTGGGCAGTTCTAGCTTCCCTAGCATTCCCTAACTTTCTCCCCACTCTCATCAGGATGATTGACTCACATGCAATCTTCAGGAAAGCTGTCAAAACTAGGCTCTTTGTGTGACAATGCATTTATGCCATATGGTGTTTATGTTATACTTGTAACTGCAACTAAGCTCTCTGTACCAAGCTTTCTCTGTTGAGGCCGCATTCATGTAACCTTGAATCAAGCCTTCTTAAACTGTCTCATAGCGCCTCGATGGCCGTGGGCTGCAGTGCGCTCTACAAATATAAATAAATAAATAAAGTAAGGAATGAGCAGTATCTCTTGGAATGTATAAATGCTCTGTATCTCTCCAATACATCACATTTGCATATTGCTATCAGTGATTTTTTTCAGTGTAGCAAGTGCAGTTCTCCTGTTTTCAGTTTACATTCGTAAAACCCAAGTTTTGGGGTGAAAAGTACTCAAAGTCCATTGTTGTTTGTGAGATGGTCTAATTTCTGTCACTATCCATACCATGTGCCGAGTGTTGTCTCTCATGTGTGCACCCAATTCGTAACAACAAAAGAAATATGATGCAAGTGAAGCTGAAAAAAGCATGTTTCCGTTCCCTCACACTTTGAATTGAGGCAGTCTACCTCTGCCTTTGATTCTCCCCACAGGATTTCTATGTATTTACATTTATTGCTAGGCTGTAATGGAATCAATCTATATTCTGTTTTACATAATTGTCTTGAATCAATTAAAATCCCTTCCCTGACTTTTCAATCGCACATTTATTCTAACTGTACAATAACCCTAATTTTGTACCCATAACTCTGAAATACCTCCAACTAATATGGTGCTCCAGGAACAATCAAGCAATTAAACACACTCCCTATGTCGCAAATAATACACCGAGAAACTCCTATTACATTTGAACACACAGTAAGTCTTACTTACTCTCTAACTCACAGATTATTTTCTCTTGGAGTCTCTTGCTTATGGCAAGATGCTCTGGCCCCCTCTCCAACAACACTACCTCTCCCCCCCCCCTTTCTGGAAAACCATGTGTGAGGCCGATCACAGCTGGAGAAACGTTTTTATCATGGGACTGGGCCAGGTCTTGCGCATAATCTCCCTAGAGATGTTACAGAGTCATGGCATGTCTGCGGGAGCAGGATGGCAATGATTGTCTTGTGTGCTGGTACTGTTAGCATCATCTACCCTACCTTTGGCTACATGCGAGAAGACACTTCTGGTGCAACCCACACTTATGGAAATGTACGGAAGCCATGGAAATACCTTTTCTGTGTCATTTGTATTCAACTATGTGCGCCAAGAATAATGCTGCCACTGCTCAGCTGGGCAGTTACATGACACAGTACTAGTGAGAAAAAGTCAGGTGCCCGAGCTTGTACAGCTCGTACAGTGTAACACGTGACTGACGAAGAATTGAGTTTCCACCTTAGAGATGGCGAAAAGCGACCATGCACCGTTTCAACTCACTCTTTGCCGTCTACAAGGCACCACAGGAAATGCACTGAGATATGGCCAAAGTCACAGTAAGGTTGCCTTTTTCATGGCATGTGTGCCTTCAAGTAAATGAGACACAGTTCTGGCCTGCAGATGCCATGCACTAGATGCAACTATGACTAGAACTTCCCTTTTCCACAGATGTCAATAGAACACATCAAACCTTGGTGAGCATTTCCGTGTTCACTGATTTCTCCTGCGCTCATACACCATTTCTACAGATCTGGAAGTGTATGCTGAATGATTCCGAAACAAGCCTCAACGTGTTTTGTGTTGGGTGTCTAATGAGAAGCCTTTAGTGCATCTATACAATCTGAATTGCTTAAGATGCTTCTTGTGGCTGAAGTAGTGGCTGCGTGGGAATCTTAAAAAGGTGTGGGTTCTCCTTTATTAATCATACGGTGCAGGTGAATTCAGGAAGCATGTTCTTTATCTGGGCTGTAAATGAATGAATGGCCAAGCTTCTGAATGAATGAATGGCGGAATGGATTGATGGGTACAAAGATGCATCATTAGGTGAAGTGATGTAAGTTATGATAAACGATCCTGTTGAAACCTTGCTGGTTTGGAAGCTTAACAAGCTTTGTCTGGGATTATCTTTAGACACAACTGTGCTGTTTGACGATGACATAGGACATATGGATTATTGTAAACAAATACAGTTGTTATATAGGATTTCAGCCTAACAAGATCTGTTTTCAACAAACAATTAACTTTGGGAACTGTAGATCATTTGTCTTTCTTTCTATGTGTCCTATCGTTTCCATTGTTTTTTCACTTAATTGTGTTTTTTCGTCATGTTTTGCAGTATGGTATGTGTGTGGTATATATGATTAGGAGTGCAGATGAGACTGAGCAGTGTGTGGGAGCAATTATTGCCCTCCAGGATAGGAATATATGGGGTTGCCAGTATGATTGTGTTCTAAATATATGATTGATGTTTTGGTGATTATGCCTTTTCAATAAACCTGTACATTAGCATACACTTCAATTTCGGAAAGAAACCTACATGGCAGTTTCTTTGTCTGAACCTAAATTATCAGTTTTGCTACAGGGCACACTGCCTTTGTGTGACGAATAAACATAAACATGCGTATTTAAATGCAACTCAATTGTGTGTGGAACATTAATTGAACAATACCACCAGTCAAATAATGACTCACATTTACAACATGATATGCGTGAGTCTATTGCCATGCCTACTCCTAAGGGCTGATTGCAAAGTCACATCATGGTGGCAAGCTTATTTCTTCTGCCCACCAGACATGAACCTCTATGTCTTGCTGGACTTGCGGTGGCTAAGAAGAACAAAACGGCCAGGCACTCAGATTGCCACCTCAAGGCCAACATGAGTTGGTTAAGCCCAGCATGTTGGCATCATCACATTGCCCTAAGCTGTGATACCTTTGTGGCTGCTGTACGTCACCAGGTAGGTATGGTGCTGGCATGCATCCCCACCCGTAAATGCAACTATTGTTCAGCAGTGAGTTCTATTGTCATAACAAGAGAGCAGGAGGGGTGGTATCAGCTGAAGCATATGGTCGCACAATATTCTCTGGAGTCGGTAGCCTCTTATTTGGCAACCTTTTAGGGGCAGACACCTATAGCTACCGGAACAGGCAAGTCAAGTAAGGCTCTTATCTGGGGCTTTCCGGCCCCTTTGTGCCACGTACTATGGCTTGCGCTTCGAGTGAAGCACAACCAACATAGGTTGGCAAGCTCCTTTTGTGTCATATATCGATGCACTGATTGATCCTGTTTATTAAGCATTGGAGCTTGACCCTGAGGTAGGCCCTGAAAGAGGAAACCGGATACATGAAGGAATAGGGCATTACGGTAGAAATGACAAGAAGCCCCAGGGGTTCCGTTTAGGTGTCCACTAGTGGGTTTAAGCAGATTCATGCTTCAAAGGGGGGATTCCCCTCATCATTTTGATCCACTAGCATTAATGTCATTGAGCTGGTTATGACATTTTTTAAACATAAGCCAAGTACTGTCTTTGCCAATGAGTGTAATTATTTCTGATTCAAATTGTCTGTGTAAGCATATGCTATTTGTGAACCTGCTTGGAGGGTGAAGGAATAGCCTAATAAGGGGCCACTCAAAGTCCCCCGGACAATAACACTGCAGGGGCAGCAACATTCTCTTCAGGTGTTTCCCTCTGCTGAACTCTAGAGTATACAAATCTCCCCCCATGTAAAGCACCAGAGTGCATGTGGTGTGTCACTCTCCGCTGCACAAGCTTTGCAATACACTGTAGCCCATATCCCCTTTTAAGTTTCTGACAGAGAGAAGTGAGGAGAACAGTCTACCTTACAATGCAATACCCTAGGCAAAGCCTTACTATATTTGAAACACATGGAGGAGAGGACACAGCAAGGTCACCTAAATATAAAACACACAAAAGGGAAGGGACTGTGCACATTCAGGACTTGGCCCAAAATGTATAACAGGTTCTTAATGTGGGCGAAACATTTGAGACTTTTTCCTCCATCCAAAAGCATGAGATGTGACAACGCATCCCTGCACTTTTCCAGGCCTGGTTGGTGCCAAATCTTAACCAGAATAGTGCAGAGCTGAACATAGCCTGAGGACCTGTAGGGATGGTGTCACACTCCAAATGCGAGGATGCGAAAGGAGCACTCAGGGGAAGCAACAGTAGATGCTTTAAACAATTATGTTCTTTAGCATTCAACTTTCCAATCTTTGCGTGCACCCAAAGCTCCGACCCATACAGAACAGCGGGTAAAAACTGCTTATTGTATAGGTTTAGGGTCAGGCACACAACACCACTCCATTGGCCAAGAAAATAAGACTTAAAAAGCCCCACTTAACTTTTCTAGGTTAATCACTGTTTTGTCAATCTGTGCCATCCAACCATGGTACTTCTGAAACCTTATGACAAGGTAATAAAAATGACCCACCTGTTCAATTAAAACACCACCCGCTTTCAACAGGATCGATTTGTGCTTCACAAAATGAGAACAAAAGACCATTGACTTGGTTTTGCCACCATTCAAATGAAGTCGCAACTCATTACATTTGACCCAAAAAATGTATAAATCTTTCTCAAAACTACATCATCCACATAAAATAAGGCCGGATATTTACCAGAGGCCAATTTTGAACAGTCTTGGCACCCATTTAATAAAACATTGATAATCTCCTGAATATATATATATCATCAAAAAGGAGGGGGCCCAAGATAGCCCTGTTATACATTCATAGACACTTCAAGCTGAGTGGTCAGTTCACCACCTAACCCATACCGAACAGATTCATTTGTTTTTTAATATAGCTGGATTAATATAGAAATCAAATTGATCAGGCCCCATGGTTTAATCAAATCTGCCACAGTGTTGCTCTTGAAACAGAATCAAATGCTGTTCTTAAGTCCAAAAATACCACATACAAATTCATTTTCCATAAAACTGTGTACTTTTGGATTAACAAAACAAGTATTAAACACTGATTCAGCGTAACTCTATTCTTCATGAACCCAAACTGAGGATTGCTAATCATATCCTTTTTATCCACTTTGGTACGATTGCATAAGCCCCTTTACACATTAGCTTGCACATGTTTCAAGTCACAAAAAGAGATAAGATCAATGTTAGCTGGCTGGAGGACACAATTAGAGTTAGAGCTTTGCACGTTTGCTGGGTCTTTAGCCACCTGTATAAAGCCTCACGAATTTGCATTGACCAAACCATTGCCCAAACCATCAAAGTGAATCAGTACATCTATCATTTCCATAATCAGCATCTTTAGCTCCTTGATATGTTTAAATATCCTGGAAATATTATTTTGGCTCCCACCCGAACGAGTGCTCCCATCTGCTTTCCTTTTGCCCATAGTGCACCTACACACTGACGGCTTGATGGCTTAAAAAAAGAGTTGAGCACATTGAGAGGACTCTTTTCTGTGACTCAGTAACAGGGCATGTACCTGGAATCTATCTGGCATGAGATATGTCTTCCAAATTCACCACTATGGCCGGAAATATTAAAATGCTGCATAGGCAGCGAGGTGAGAGGCGTCAACACCCTGCAGTCAGGGTAGTACAAATGACGGGTCGGGAAACAGTGAGAAGACCATGTGCAAAATCACGTGTTCAACTGCCTGCCCTGCATGCCCACCAAACGGTTACATTAGCGTTCTATTTTCTCTCCTCTCTGTGAAATTCACCTTGCAGTGACACCCAAGGCAAAACCACCATGTGCTGCTAACACCAGGTGGTCCCAGCTAAGTATTTCCCAGGCAGAATATGGGCTCTTCTCTGTTCTGCACAGCACAACACAACGACATGACTCACAGATTCTACGCTTCCTGGAATCAGGCAGTTAGAGGAAGTTAGAGGAAGGGACCCTCATGTGTCACGACCATCAAGCCGCACCGTGTGAGGGCTTCTTCAGACAATCCGACAATCCGACATGCTCATTTCATGCAACAGCCACATGTATTTTATTTCCATTGCATGGCATCATTTGGCCTTGGACGTATGCTTACATTCACAGTAATTTGGTAATATGGGCCTAAACACACTGATATTAATGCTGCATATGGTGATCCATTCTTGTATTAAATGTATATCAAATTACAGTGATATCGTAACTATATTTTTCTTAGTGTACTAGGAACAACAATATGTGATGCCACTTGCTGTTTTGAGAAGGGCTAAAAGGTCATGTGCCATCACTTCTTGTGATGTCACTTGGGTGTGGGGTCAAATGACATCTCTTTGTGCAGCAGGACTTTAAGGGCGTGTTTATGCACAGAATGGATTATCATATAAAACAGTCTTGGACCCAAATGACTGAACAGACTCAAAGAATTGGAAAAGTACTACTTTATTATCAGTCTAATAAAGTAGGGTAATCTGGAAAAAAATGGTTTGTGTTCCACACAATCACACTGCAGATTACAAAGGATTTATACCACAAAGTGCGTAAGGTATGACATCATCCTACGTGGCAAATAATAAAACCTATCGGGTTTAGGGATTGGTTAGGGGAATATATCTACTTATAGAGTCTATAAATGTTAGTTACTTTATTGGCTGCTCGGCTCTAGTAAGCAAGCCTCAAACTTCCGTCTAACTACATATAACACAGATTATAACAGTAGCGGATTGGCTCATGCATCACCTTATGCTCATCGTTGCATACGCCCTCATGATAGGTTGGCATCCTCTCCCAACCTTGAATTCTCAGCTTACTAGCAGCACACAAGCAAAGCAAAACGCAGGTACAGAGAACAACGTCAGACTACTACCCACTTGTCCAATTAGTCCATCATCTCTCCTCAGTCAGGCCTTCAGTCAAGGTCTCTTCTTTGTAGTTGGCCTTGCAGACTGTTCTCTTCTCTGGGACTTTAAGGGAGTGTAGGTACACCACTATCTATGCCTGGGGCTTAATTAATGGCATTTCTTTTGAATTCTGAATCACATGTGAGGAGACCATGATTTTGTCAATTTCGTCCTTTTGTTTAGTAATATTTAATTCAATTAAGCTGGATGTAATTACTCCTCTTGGCCTCTGGAGACTTGATTGCTCTACCTCATATGGGCTTTTCTGCATCTATTATTGTCAATACTTGGCACTTGCAAATGTTTGGTCATTTACCTAATCTAAGAGAAATATGTCCTGCGTATCTTCCTTATCCTCATTACCTCCCCTTGCACCATTCAGAAGCTTCTCACTGTGGCATCGTTGATCTCTGGCCAGCAGCTGTTCTTTGCTCATACATGAATGTGTATTTCCAGCCTATGTCAGCTCTGCAGCTTTGGTCTCTCTCCTTGGAGTTGTTTGCTTGCTATCATTGAGAGCCGACATTCATCTTTCCAACATGGCCACAGGCGCATGTTATGTTGTCTACTGCAGCAAGCTTCTATATGGCTCATCTACCTTGTGTTTCTGCATACATACATAAATAACCGTACATATACATTCACTACTTATCTGATAACTTATCCTCTTTGTACATATGGTTTCTTCTTACTTGTATGGATGTTTTACTCTTGTTTCTTCAGTTACATCTTCATTCTTAAGTATTCTTATATTGTTTCAGTGCATCATTGTATCTTCTCCTTATGACATCACTTTGCATCTGTCAGATCTTCTTTACAACTCCTTCATATTCAGTGGTGCCTGCATATATCCTGTTACCATCTCAGTATGAGGGTACATTTGATGTGGTTGTCTGAGCGCATAATGCCTCTCATACACTCGATGCAGTATTAGGATGATACCTGGTGTCATGAACAGTGTCTTCCTGTTATTCATCCAGTATGACGGAGGTGAGGGGGCAGAGTTTATCAGTGATGTAGACATCTGCTCCTCTAGATTCCCTCCTCCTGATGAATCCCCCACCACCTCCTCTTCCTCAATTCTCTTCATTCTTCTTCCACAGAAGGATTTCTTTGGAATCCATATCTTAGTCACCTCCCTCAGGTCACCCACATTCATTATATGTTCATCCATGCTCCAAGTCATCTGGCAGCACTCTCAAGTTGGTAGACAGAGCACCCAATTCCCTACATAGTTCTTATGATTCTTAGGGTACCAGAACTTTGTTCCTGGGGGTGCTAAAAGACTTTCTTTCAGGCGGTCATGGGTCGTGTTTCTGGGCTGTGTGCTCATCCGTTTCAGCATTTACATCGATCATTATCTTCATTCCAATTGCTTCCTGTGCTGTCTTCTTGCATTGTCCAATGAATATTCAATACTAACAATAGAATTGCTCCAAGTAGTTTGAAGACATTTGCTGCCAACTTCGAACCCATGAAAACAGGGCCGAAAACCAATCTTTACCCTCGGTCTCATCTACTTCATCCACCATTTTTGTATGCAGGATTGACAGCATAGTTATTGCTTACATCAGGGTTCATTTTTCTCTATCATGAACAGGTATGAATGTACAGCATGAAGGCCTGATCTTGGTGCACATGCCTCCTTCCATTATTGTAATTAAGGCCAGGACAAACCTGTTGTGGAGGGTCATGAGCCTGATTGCATTCAGTTCTTCTTTGACCATATTAAATCCTTTTATTCTTGTGTTGATCGTCTTGGTGTGCATTGCTGTCTGGATTCCTGGCATGAATATAGCTGTGAATATCACTGCCGTTCTGCTGAACAATTTATGTTCATCTGAAATGTCATAATAAGCATCTATTGATTTTTCTGGGAAATAATTCTCCCTCTTTCTTCGAAAAGGCTAAGCGATCTTTTCTTCCTTAAGTGTGCATCCATTTTTGGGAAACTGTCAATATGGAGATCACTTTGGGGAATCACCAATGAAGGAACATGTATAATCACCAAAGAACACTTCTCTCCCCAATGTTTAGGCAACTGCATATAAGCCTTGGATCCACAGCCCAATAGCGATCCATTAGCACAACAGTTCCTTCATTCATTCCTGGTACTTCAAGCGTCTGCTTGTATCCTTTATTTTCTCCAACTAGCACCGAGCCTTTGTTCCTAAAGCATGTAGCTGCGTTCTTTTCTGGTATTATGGATAACAGTCCTGCTTCATTTTCAACCCGTGTTAGTAATTTGGAATGCTTGGCTCATGATTTTAGACATCCATCATTTACAATGTGCACACTGTCTACTAGTACTTTCATCAATAAATGTGAACTGCATCCTAACACTCCTTCTTCCCATCGTGTGCTGGTCACAACTCATCCATATACCAAAAGCTCAGGTCTCTGCCAGCATCCTGGAAATCCTGGATTTTCCTGTACATCTGCACATCCCAACCTCTTCTGTTTGGCAGCCCTTAATTGTTTTCCAGTCAGGGATGAATATATGACCATTCTGCTCAACCAACTTTGGTATTTTTCCATCTTCTGGTGTTTTTACGTAAGCATCTTCATATGGAAATTATTTCTTTGATTGCCATCGTAGGGTGGCCCATCTTCCTTCGTATTGCCCTCTTGTTGTGCACATTGCTAGATGGCAGAGGCACTTCGCATAGTCTTCAGATATTTCTCTTGCAACAAATGTTCTGGCTGTGATCATGGCATAAGGAATGAGAAAGCATACTTAGCAGCTTTCATCTGACGTTCTCTTCCCCACCTCTCTCATGTGTTGATACAACATGTTATATTTTAAATGGGCTGAATTGTCAAGATATGAATTCATACCTTCATTGTCTTCCCCAACATCCCTCTCTGTTATGATTGCAAAGAGTAAAACTCACACGTTGTGGATCTGCACACAGGAACTTTATTATGACATATTGCTTGTCTGGATTAAGCCACATACACAACGGCCCACAGCCAGAGAAGCTCCCGATCAACTGCCTCTCATGGAATCAGAATGGCTTCCCACACCAGGCTCCAAGTTCCACTGTAGCACTCGGACTTGGAGCCTGGTAACTATGTACACTGTACACACCATAACCTGGTAACTGTGACCACATGCCGACTGACCTAATGGCCAGCTTGTATAGCTATATACAACTATGTACTCTTGTTTTTGGTGCCTATACAAGCACTGATGCATACACATAAACAGGCACTCCTAACACCTCCCTTCCTCCTACTGCTTAACAACAACTTAATTCTTCCTCAGGATCGCCACCCTCTCCTTGTTCCAAACTGCTCCACCCTTGACTAAAAGTGAAGAACCCAAATCCTTGATCACTTCTTTGGGCTCAGAAAACAAGGAATTACCCTTCCAGACCTTTGTTGGTAGCTTTACCTTGATCCATTCACCCGGCTTGATCACCAACTCCCTACAACAATTCTTCTCATCATATCTCAACTTAGACTTATGCCCACTGGCCAACAACTTTCCCCTCACTTCCTCCTTCTCAACAGCAACACATTGTGACCTCCCCATCCATCCCGAATACAGATGAGAAGTTGGCTTTCTGCCTCTCAATAACTCAAAGAGAGGCACTCCAGTGAAGCCATGTGGAGCCAACCTATATTGAGACGTCCTCGCCATGATGGAACAGACCCAATCACCACCTGTAGCTACTGCCACCCTAATGGCTTCCATTAAAGTCCTGTTGAATCTTTCCACACACACATTCTCTTGTGGATGATAAAATGACATTGTGACTTGCTCAACTCCCTGTCTCTCCAAAAATTCCTTTAATTCCCTAGATACTAACTGCGAACCAGTGGCTGAAAGACACTTCCTTGGAAACCCCTCTATCCAAAACTATGGCTCCAAAAAACATATAATATTACTGCTAATAACTTCTTTGAGTACACACAGCTCTGACCATTTGGACAACAAATCCATGACTACAAGCAAATATGCATCCCTAGATCCCATAATGCTAAAGGGACCTAACAAATCCAACACCACCTCATCCCACTGCACCCTTGGCAGTTCCCTCACAACCATCGGAGTCTTCTGAACCTTTAACCCTTTGTCCCCTTCCAGACACCCGGGGCACAACCTCACTGGTTCCTCAACATCTTTGTCCACACCTGATCACCAGAAATCAGATCTAACCAACCCTTTGGTCCTGTCCAGACCCAAATGACCAACATGCACCAATTCTACTACTGTATTCCTCATCCTCTCTGGAACCGCCAGCTTATGACCTCTACACAGGTAATCACCCTTCACACAGAGTTCATTCCTCACCTTCCCATGACTTCTCATCCTGACATCTTCCACATTAGTAAAACGATTTCCTGAGTAGGAAACCCACGTTCCCTGCACACTGTCAGTAAGGCCTAGGCCTTCATGTAATTTAAGAGTTTGAAGGTTTGGTAGCTGTTAGGGAGCCCCACTAGGGGAGCCACCAACTAGTGCAACCTTCTATTTACAAGCTGTTGAACATGATACATTTTAGGCAATTCTATTAAATTCACTGAATGGCTAAAGAGGCCATAAATTATGCTTGACAATTTTTTCGATAAATTTCAAATATACAATTTTATTCGTACAAATGATGTGGGAAGGCCCAACGCGTTTCGAATTTCTATCACTCTTCTTTAAGGGCATATATTCATTTTCATATACAATTTTGATCCTTCAATTGGTGAACTCCCTCCAGTCCCCGAAACAGGAAGTGACATCAAAGGAGGACAGGAAGTGCAAGTTTAACTTTGGTGTGTCTTTAGCATACATATGCATGTCTCTAACCTCGTGCAGAACTTGAATTCCTTCCTTTTACAGTTCATGTCACCAAACACTTCTGATGAAATGACGAGCGCCATCAGAAGTGTTTTGCAAAGGTTTCCTACTCAGGAAATCGTTTTTCTTTTGTCCTATTTTCCAGCCTAGATACCAAGGCTGAGCACTTCTCCCTTGCACCTTGAAAAACCTTACTCATACATTTAAACATCTTACTTATTTTGAAAACCAAATTAAGATCACAACTTAAAAAGGTGTGCTAGGTACATTGTTCGTCTAATCTTCCACATTAGTTCCATTCTTTTTCACCAGATCCACCACATCTCGATATAACTTGTCCTCCCCACAAGCCAGGTCCCACTACGACTTCCACAAACATTCATGCACCTGAAAAATGTCACCAGTATCTTGATTCCCGAAAAGGACCAGAAAGAAGGTAAGTGGAGTTGGGAGTGCAGGGAAGTGATTGTTTGGATTGTGGGGTGGGGGAGGAGGAAAAACAACTTACTCCCTGGCAGGGGAGATGGCAGCCTCCAGCCGTGTGGTGGCTTGGAGTAGGGATTACCCCGTTCCGAATCTCCTTATTGACTGAGGGGCTGCCACACACCCCCACCGGGGACAAAGGAAAAGTACATCCAGAGAGGGATTCCTGGGCAGGGAAAGCCCCGGCGAGGGCCAATCATATTGCATGTTACTATCTGATTGTCCCTTGCCAGGAACTAATAATAAACAAACCACTCTCTTCTCCAGGACACTGGCCACTCAGACAGCCTGCCATAATGCATACAACAAAGGACAGACAAGCATGTTAAAAGCCTTCAATGCAAACATTCCTGCCGTCTTGACATTATTATTAATAATAATATTAATAATAACAATAAAAATAATTATACATTATAATACATTGAAATCTCTTTCATTTTTCTGAATGACACTTAATATATATATATAAAAGGCTAATTAAAGTAAACATGTGGTTTTCCAACAGACATAACTGAAGTACTTTACAGAGTTCTGATAAGTATCAGAAACAGATTAATATATTTATATATTATTTGATAAAGAACATTTTCCCATTACATTTATCTTAAAGAAATGTTATAGACATAGCTGGCTGACAGAATTCGATAACATTTGTGTTATAGTTGTATGAAATATTATAGTTGTATGAAATATATTTAAATCGCAATAGGAGACAACCATTGTAAAATGGGGGAGTTTTTTTACAACACACAAAGCTGATCAAGTAAAAGCAAGCTATATTAGTCTTATTTCAGTATCTATGACATGCTACTTTTAAGCAAGTAAATGGCGATTTTCAATGAGAACATACACTGGTGTTCAATGGTAGGTTATAATGTTATTCAAATTAGAAATTAAGCCTTACATTGCTGAAAACCACCGGTTTATATACTTTAAGCAAAAAAAACAGATAGGGCACCTTTTAAAATTATTAACATATGACTGCAAATTCGATTCCCAATACAAATGCCAGAAAAGAGCGCAAAAGGGGGGTATTTATTGGCGGGTATGGGTGGGAATAGGTGGCAACTGACATAGGATTACACTACAGATAATCCAAACAACACCTACAAGCTATTTATCCATCTTCATTTGTCATCTCCATTAGGAATCCAGCATTCTCATCTCCTGAAGCCCTCATAATCATGTAACTCGCATTACCGTGACAATGGTTCTGGCCTAAAATGTAGCGCTTTCAGCACCTGCTAATATGCAGAACCAAAAGGGGGACTCTAATGAAAAGAAGCGTTGTATTTGGAGAGGATTATAAACAATTTACTGTACTTTAAATAACTAAAAACAAAATTAGAAAATGAAAAAGAAGAACAAGTCCCTTCACTATAGTTCTTCTCTATTGCAATGAAACGAAAGGGAATAACTGCAGACTATCAAATTAGATTAGAGTTTGAAAAGTAAAAGATTCCATAGGCCCAATGGTCGATTGTTTTGGGGCTATTTAGTTTAAGAATGTTTGATAAAATGAGGTCAGAGATATTTCTTACTTTTGTTTATTAAGTTATTTTTAAACTGTGCCAGTCACTACAACAGTGTCTAATAGCGCCAGAACCTGTGAGGAGAATGGTATATTGTGACCCAAAAGGGCTATCAGAGCCCGGCTTGCGTCCGAATAAAAAATAATAGCAAATGATGGGGGAAATGTGTATAATGGTTAACCACACATGAAAAATGGACAGTTTAGAGTGAAAATGGTGTAGTGATGGAGATTGTTAGAATGTTAATGCCAGTATAGTCAGTGTAGATCGACTAAAGCATACCACTAATCAGAAAAGGCCACATTGAATGATCCCACCATTAAGTACTTCTAGGTATCAAGGCTTGTTTGCCCATTAGGTGCTACCATAAACTTTCAGACCCCAGATAGACAAGTCTGTGATTGTCCAGTCGCTTGTCAGAACAGATGGAGTGCAGAGTGGACTATGTGCAAGACAAATTAAGTGGACATAGAGGACTAGGAGTCAAGTGAGCGAGTCACCCTTCAGAGTGTCATAATTGCATGGCTACAAATTGAGTGATGGGTGCAGTGGGACACATTCATGTGCTTTTCAAATAGTATATTAGGGTTCCCCCCAAACAAAGATTTCCTTTGATCAAATGTTTACACATTTCTTGTGGAATTAGATGGGGAGTCGGTTGGGGTAATGAATATGGTAGGGAGTTGTGGGTTGGGGGCCTACAGGGGTTACCCCCCCACACATTTATTTGCATAGAAATGTGCAAAAAGCAGGGGTAGAAATCGATGTTTTGGTGATTCGCAGTAAAAACATAGAACCGTATATTATATTATTGTCTGAGACTGCAGTCACTGCACCGCTCAGAATGTATGTACAATGGACTCTGTGTATTAAATTCACTGTTATCACCGACATATATTACATGCGTTTTGCTTGTACAGTGCTTTATATCCCAATACAGCCACCTCACAGCACTGACACGGAGGAACATGAAGTGAGACTTTATGGCCAAGAGTATAAGTGCCAGTGTGTCCTAACTGGCAGTTCCATTGTACGGATAGGTGGAGGCCCTGAATACACTTCATGTTTGGGTGGCCTTCAGTATGTAGAATCTCTGCAGAGACTGTAGGCTGAGGCTGCAGCTCAAGTAATCATTGGGCTCTTCCAGTCAACCAACTGTAGGGTGAACCCAGAAAACTTCAGGGAAATATCCCATTTTACTGGTCAACCTGCTCCCTGTACAGCACACAACTGCATCAAAAAGAATTTAGGAGAGTGAGGAAGAACAAGGGAAAAGTATGGGAAGGTGGGCCAAAATCCATGTACCAAACGTACTTGGCCACGGGTATGAAATAGTCTGATCCTTGTGAGAGGGGTTGGTGCTATATGTGTATTGGGATCTCCAAGTAGGCTGGAAATTGACAAGAAGTAGAACAGACTTCAGGCTATGGTGGAGAAAATCTGATTGAAAGACAAGTGAATATGTTCCTAAATGGACACACAGGCAATAGAGATGTTGACGTAGGCAGCTGATACACCGGAACATCCTTTAAAAACACAGGTGGGATTGCATTAAAAACTGTCAAGATACAAATGAATTTGACCCAGAATAGACTGTAAGAATAAGCACTTAAACAGCAGCTGGAGAAAAGAGGGTTTGGGTAGTAATCTAAGAAATCCTTCACAAACCCTTCAAGAAGCATAGGGGGGATTGTCTTAATAGCTTTGCAAAAACAAATTAATTTGCTACAAAATGGACTCCCAGACCAGGCAGATTTAAAGCAGCAGGATAAAATGGGATTAAGCAGAAGATACACTAGGAAAATGTAATTGCATAAACAAATTACAAAACACAAAATTAATCTTCTTCAAGACATGCAGCAGGATCAAATATGCTATTTCACAAAGCATTTGTAAGTGTAAAGTGCTTAATTGACATTTCTATGTCCATATTTTATTATTTATTATTTTATTGTATTGCTTATCGCGCAACCTAGCCTGAGAGCTGTGGAGCACTGTGGAGCACTTTACAATAGACGTGTGGTAGCATTGGGTATGGCATTTTATACAGTAGCACAGTACTGTAAGTGGAGGCAAGCAAGGATTTTTTTTTCATCCAGTAGCTATTGCTCAGAGTGCCATATTTTTTATCTTTGTATAACTGGAGGATGGTGGGAGATTTGGAGCCTCTGCCGGGATTGAGTTCCAAATGGTCAGGTTATGGAAGGAGAAGGACTGCTTGGGGATCATCTCTTTATGGGCTATCGTAGACTTCAGCCTTTTGATCGTTTTCCTATGTGAGGTGAGAGAGCCTCCAGAGGCATGGGGTTTAGCCACAAAGTATGTTGCTGTTCTGTTTGAGATGGCATTGTAGATGCTACATGCGGCTTTTAATATTATCCTGGTGAGGAGGGGGAGCCAGTGACGCATGTGCAGTGAAGGAAAGAAACGGCTGAATGTGCGAGTACCTGCAATGAGGAGGTCTGTGGTGTGGTGGGATGCCTTGAGGGGCCCAAGTTCACATCTGGAAGCCTAGTAAGAAGGGCATTTCCCCCCTTAATGTGTAAGATCATGAGGGCCTGGGATGACCATGTGGAAGTCATATATGGGGAGGAAGGTTCAATTTTGTGGAGTGTGGATATCTATAGTCACAAAGTTTGTGTTTTTTTCGGCTGTGTGCTTTCGGAAGGAAAGGCTACTGTCAACAGCAATGCCCAGAGGCATATCTAAGTGTGACAGCTACAGGAGGAATCCTTCAAGGTGCAAGTCACCCAGCCATTGTTGCTTGAGTTGTTGTTTTGTGGGGGACCAATTAGCATGAATTCAGTCCTGGCGGGACAGTTTGAGGTACTCCTCTGAGATATGTTTGGATGGTAGGCAAGCATTTGCAAAGGTCAGCAATTTCCTGGTGGCCACTGACCTTAAGGTACAGCTGAGTGTCGCCAGCGTACTGATGCATGGTTATGTTGGGGTCGATTAGGAGAACTTATAAGGGTTTTATGTATCAACTGAAGACATTTGGGTAGAGAATGGAACCCTGGCCTTGAAATGCTCAAGCCGTCTTGACAAACAATGCATGACACAATCAAGCAACGCACTGTATAATGTGGATGAGAAGTCGCAAATGAGCATGACCCATTCAGTCAGTCCAGTGACACTGCATGTTACAATGATTAATTTCCGGTCTGTTCATATTGCACACAGTTATCCAAGTCCAGCCAATTGTAGCTGTGGCCTCTGTAAAATAGAGCAATTTTAGTTCTTCCAGGTATTTATGAATACCTTTATCCTGTAAGGGGTTTCCAATGAGAGCTGGGGCGAGCCTACAGACTTCTGTGAATTTGGTGTTGGGAACGGAGTGAAGGCATTTCTGTAGTGACACGCACGTTTCTATGGCTTTGCGAGTTAACATGGAGTGTATGTATTCCTGGATTAGGCTTCTAGAGATTTGCCTGATCCTTCACTGTTTATATGGGGGACGCAGCGAGGGTGACCCTGCAGAATGGATCCCCTTATGCTGTGTCAAGGTCTGATGAATCACCACTCCTTTTGTTACTGCAGCATTCCTTTCACCTACCATATTTAACTCATATTTCAGTATCTTTATCTCCTGAGTTAATGCATGTGTTTTATAGCTGGAGACCTTGTTGTTAGGCTGGGCATTTATTAGTCAATTATTTAATTTTGATCCATTTAGAATTGGTGATGATTGGTGTGATATCGAGGGACGTGTGTGCAGGGTTGGCCTGTAACTGGTATGGGCTCTATCAGCATTGATGGACGTGTATGCAAGCTTGGGAAGACATGCAGAGGATAATGTAGAAGGTAGAAGGAAGCAGATGGAAATGTGAGATTCTCATTGGCACCTCCTCATTTGGTCCCGTGCAAGCCTTTGTGATCCAGGCCCCTTGTGTTTTGGTGCCAAGGCATTAAATGAATGGACGGCCTCATTTATGAATACGAGTTGGTCTCCAGAGAAAGTGGCATCGCAATGCTACGAGCTTCCAATTGTATTATCATCTGTTGAAAGAATCAAGACACATTTTCTGAATGCTATCTGCAAAAGTCAGCCTTCCGGTGGGCACGGGGGGACGAAGAAGCTGCACTTCAAACAGTGTGCAATGCAGAAAGAATGGAAGGAGGTAAGACAAAGCCAGTAACATGTTAAACATTGATGGGTTCTATTTGAATGAACGCGTGCGTGCGTGCGTGCGTGTGTGTGTGTGTGTGTGTTTGTGTGTGTGTGTGTGTGTAAGTTAAGAGGGTATCATTCTATGAGGGGATTAGTCAACGAGTACGTTTTCCCAGCCTTCCCTGCGAGCCGGTGGAACAATAAGGAAATATGATTGAATGTGGAGACAGGACAAAACGCAGGCCACTGCAGAAGCCTGAGTTCCCGGAAGTAAGCAAGAGACGTTTGTGCTCATGACTCAGGGATTTCCATAGACTATAGTATGCCCGGCCATACCCTGGCCTGTGTCCTTATAGTGGCAGGCCACTGTGGATTCTGCATATTACCTTCAGGCAAGGGAAACGAGATGGCACTTCAACTTTATGTGTTATTAAGTAATTGGATACAGCATTATGCGTGAGAGAGAGGCCCGCAAAAGGGCATTCATTGTTTTATTTATTGACATTGCTTGCACAATGCTATTGCCGCTTCGCGCCTACTGCAAATAGCTGCTAGGCAGGCATATGGAGATGTGTTTTTGTAGATCGTTCCTCTGCTTTTGATGGGGTGCTAAGGAGTCTACTATAGTTGAAATTAAGAGCTTGGGGTATTCCTGCGTATCTGTTGGAGATTCTTGTTTCCCTGCATAAAAAAACAAGTGCCTTGGTCCGTTTAGATGGTGAAGGGAGATTGCTGAGGCCGGTGGTGACACACCGGGGTGTTCGACAGTTTTGAGTTTTGGGACTGGCCTTGTTCAATTTGTATCTTGAGGGCTTGGGCTCTCGGTTGGATGGGGTGAAGGCATTTACCCCGAGTGTTGGTTCTGAGAAAAGTCATGATATGCATTATGCAAATTACATTGTGATTACGGACCGAACCTGAATTGGGCTCTGATGGTTCATAAACGCATTAACTTATTTTGTGGATGCACATGGTTATGTGGTAAATTTCCAGAAAACGAAGGTACTGGTCTGTGGGACTAGGAAGAGGAAAATGCAGTTTGCTTGGAAAATCAAGAACTGCCATATTGAGTGCGTAGGAAGTTGCCTATACCTGGGCTTTATCATACATGGCTGTCCTAATAAAAAGATTAGATTGGAGGCCATGAGGAAAACATGTACTACGTTTAGTGCTCACCTGAAAGGAATCATGTGGAAAATGGGGACATTTACTTTAAAGCCTGCAATAACAGACTACAGGTCCAAGGTTTTACCTTCTCTTATGTATGATGTTGATATGTTTGTTGGGGGGGATGAATTTATCTTTGTTGGAAGCAACTATATGGCCGAATGTCCAGCCTAAGGGTGTCCCGGCTTCTATCATACTTTATGACTTGGGTCTGCAATCAATAGAATCCTGTTTCGAATGTCCAAAAGCATATATTGAAAGATGTCGAAGTCCCGGCTGGAGAAGCAAGTTCATGCGATTTCGCTTGAACTTGCTACCCACATTGGAAATTGTGGGGACAAGACATGGCTTTGAAAGATCCTTAAGAACTTGTAGGCTATGTAATGGCCCTGGTTCAACTGAAACTATTGAGCATCTTTTATTACACTGCATGCAATCTAGGTCAATAAGCTATAAATAATTTCATGTACACGTGAGCCAATATAGATAAATGGATCCAGACGTTTTTTGCAAGTAAGTTTTTAATGGGAGATCGATTGCATTGACTTTAGCGGCGATCAGATGGATGGAAGAAATGCTAGCTGTGATGTCCTGATGACATGTATTTTAAATTAGTTATGTGAAGTGTAAATGTATATTTTTGTGTTTGGTTATTTATGAATTGATGGCATTTTATATGTATTTTTGAAATAAATGTGTCTGAGGTTTTCTTTGTTAAATCATAACACAAATAACAAACAATTAAAAAGGAATGTTTCATGCAACCTAGCAGGGTTACGATAGACATTGGTGACAGTAACTTGCATTTCTTTGAATTAAATTATCAGCTAATTTTCTGATGGGAAGCTTGGTTATTGTATCCAGTCTGCAAGCAAGTGTATTTTTCCTTCTTCATTCCAAACAGTAAAAGTTCCCAGAGGAAGACAAAGGGGCAGTCTGCTTGACTCGATAGCAATCAAACTGAATGCCAATGTCACTATCTTTGATTCTGGCTCCAACGGTATTTTGTTTTTTAATGTGGTGCTCCTTGACTTTTGCATATTCTACTGTTGAACATTTATATTAGGTCTGGATTAGAGGCAATTGCTGTCCTGGTGCAAATATTAGAGAATATTAAAGAGATGATGGTCCCATGGGCCTTTTAAGAGTTGTTCCTAGACTAAATAATGATAACCTTGAAAGCGTTCAATGAAGTCTAAAAGGTGAAACAATTAGACCGTTTTCACTAAAGGCACCAGACAAGGTTGTGGCATGGTACTATTTTCTTTTTTTCATTGTATTGGGTGTCCAACATCATAAATTGGCCCTCAAACTCTGCAGCCTGCTTTCAGGTTTTTTTCCATAAAAAATTACCTGAAAAGAAGTGACCCGTGGGGGTTAGATTTTTTAATTCCCCAGGGTGAAGACTTATTAAGTAGCTCTTTTACTGGTTGTTGGTTTATCAAATCTTTTAGATATTTTCAACTTTTTGTATTCGTTTTATATACTTTCTTATTAACTGCACTAAACGTGTGCATTTATGTATATTCCTGCTAGATATTTTCTTAGACCGACATGGTGCAGTGTTTATGGAAATTCCTATGACGGTAGTTTTAGAGATGTATTTCTTTTCAATAGGCCATATGATTTTCCTCAATATAGTTGTTTTATGGAGTTCTTTTACTGAATTGAACATACTATTGATTGGTTTGGGAGCCGGAGCCCTTCCAAACAGTGCCGTGTGTTCTAGCAAGAGAGTTAAAACTTGAGATCTTCCCTTGATTGCTCTGCAATGCTAGGCTATCCGGGTCAGCTAATGCGGACAGAGTTAAATTGTGAAACAGGGATAAGGCAAACGTGCTTGTGGGCCCTTTGGAGATTGCCGATTGTCGTAACACAGAGCCCTGTGTACATGAATGTACGGTTGTTTGGGTGTGATGTTCTTGCTGCGAGGAACACTTGTGAAATACATTTCAGATTTAAGGCTGATATTATTAGAGGTTACACACTTTCTGAGGAATTTGGGTGGGTTTCCTATGACCGAATCCCCTCTGAAAGGAAAGCTGTTGAGTCATTCCGGCCCAGAATCAGGAGCTTGGTCTTAGAATGATTGAGGTATTGAGCTTTGTTTCTGCGTCTGAAAGAGATGCATGCTGCAGGGTAAGTCCAAATGTACTAACCTATAAAATATGACTAGAAAATGACCAACATATTGATCTATGATGTCATAATTTCTAAGCTCAAGCGGTAGCGAGTCAATATATACGAGCTCTCTAAATACGTCTCTTTTAGTCTATTTAGTAATGGTTGGGGTAGAACCTCAGACAACCGACTCATTTGGCTCCCCTTGATTTAAGCTAGTTGACGAGAGGCCCATGTGCCTCCTCCCCATTCTTCTGCTTGTTCCTTGAGTCCAAATCCATATTACTATATCTTGCTCTTCCTCTGTCGACCCAGCCTCTCTTTCTCCTTTCCTCAAAGTGATGGCGGGGATAAACTATGCAGCCCATTTCTGTGCTGATGGGATCTGCAGCCCAGGTTTTTACCATCAAGAACACAATGCTGTACATTCAACAGCACTGAACTGTGCAGCGGGTTCTCTGCTTTGCGTTATTTGAGGCAGAGGATCAAATATGGCCAGATAGAGGAAATGCACCTCAATGTCAACCATCGGGGAGCCCGCTTATTCACTCAGAGACTAATACCTCGACATGCAGCTATAATGCATTTGGTGTCTCCTCCACTACTTTTGGCATCTTTGACAAAGAGGCCTACCCTCTCTCTTGTAACCATAATTGTGTAACCTTGTTTTGTTAATGCTTCTTTTATGCAGACTCTATAACCCAGAGTAACCAAAATATGGCTTTCACCCCCGCAGAAAGGGCAGACATGGCTGGTAACGGCCCACCAGCTAGGCCTAGGCCTAGTGAAGCCTCCTCAGGAGATTGGCTGCGTTTATTAAGCAACGCCAATCTCCCAAGGAAAGAATAAAGAAAAATCCAAGATGGCCACCACCATAGGGAAAAGGAACTACATCCCTTTTCAATTTCCATTGTGGCGGCCGAGAGCTGGATGTGCCACGAGACCAGAGCACACAGCTTTGGTCCACCAGGTAAGTGGGGGGGATGGAAGGGGTAGGGAAGGGGCATGGTTGTTTTGTGGGCATTGGGGGGAGGAGGCAACAGTTGTCTCCCCACATTAAAAAAATAAGAAATGGCGGCACCCGGGGGAGGGCCTCAGTGTCAGCACGCAGAGAATGTGTATTCCTGCCTGCTGTTCCATCCACCTGAATGGCTGCGTGCACTTCCGCAGGTGCAAATCAAGTTTCTTCACTCCAATGTTTACAGTATTTTTCCTACTGCAAACGCGTATTGCTTGAGATCCAACCCTTGACAAGTGGCAATCAGTCCAGTCAGTCCAGAGTAACTGGAGATCAAAAATAATGATTACATTATAAATAAGGCCCCCTGTTTTCCATGTTTACTGTTTTTTGTACATAAAGTTAGAACAAAATCGTTCTGTTCCCTTTCAGTATGTATTTGCAAAAATGGAAAGAAATTAGAAATCAATGTCTCTTGCTCAGCCCCCCAGGTTGCCAATCATATCTTGCTGACCAATGTCTGTTTAGTGAAACACAATGCAGGTGATCAAACATATATATATATATATATATATATATATATATATATATATATATATATATATATATATATATATATATATTTTTTTTTTTTTTTTTTTTCTCCATTTGGTGATTTTTAAATAGCCAACGTGTTCTTACTCAGAGCAGCGATGGCTGGAGCAGTCATTAGTTTGGTGCAGGACCCCAGCTTTACGAGCATCCAGTTAAAGGTACCGAAGCACTGCATTTTCCATGTGGAAAAAAACGAATTGCAGTTTAGATTTTACATAGTAAAACATACATGTGGATAAATGAAGATAAAATGACAAAAAATGCAGACCGAAATGTTGACAAATAATTACAATAAAACCGGGACCCTTAATTGTAAATTAAAACCCATGGCCAACTGTGGATGCTGAGACTTTTGGCATCAAGAGGCAATTGAAGAGCTGCATTTTCTCCGCACAGGAGAATCAGACATGATGGAAGGTATCCAAGACAATTGGCTAGCAGATATGGGGTGTATCTTCTGCTATTAATCGCCAGCTAGCCAATAACATCAATCCAGCTGGGAATTCGAAGAGGACCTTGGAAGGAGGGCAGTGCAGAGCATATCAGCTCCCGAGCTGCACCCTTTGTAAACGGTGTTGTAAGCAGCAACCGAGATGCGTCTGAATCTGTCCTTTCGTAATGATTGATTACGGTAAGGACTGAGAGATTTGAAACGTGATGTAACTTTCCAAACAAAATACATGTGCATTTTCAATGACTGTCTACCGTGCACTCTCTCCATAGATGTATCTTCCTGGTCCTTCTGGATATGTTGCCTGTAGGATACTGGATTACACAACATGCACCCTTTCACTGCCGGACTTAACTGATTTTCTAGCTGAATTGGGAAGCACGCATACAGCCAACGTAGCAATGCAAGGGTTAGGAATCCACATATTGATGTAAACAGAGGCGAGCTTGGATGCAACTGGTCTGAACGGAGAGATAATAGCCTTGCCATCAATAATAAATAAGGCGTTCTAACTTTAGACCAAACAACAATTCTAACTGACCGAAAAGGCTCTTTGTGTTTAAGGCGTCCAGTGCTGCTCTCTCACAGTCTTCTCGAATATTCGCACGCCATGGTGATTCACTTGCAACAAAGCTATGTATTATAGCTATTCTTAGAAAGTACAGCATTTGATTCCTGGTATCCAGCGACTCTGGCTAATCTGCAAAGCAGCACAGAGAGCGGTCAGCCTGGCGGAAAGCTTGAATTCCAGGCCCTATCACTAACGCTGGCTCTCTCTCCCTCTCTCTCTCTCTCTCTCTCTCTCCCTCTCCCTCTCTCCCCGAAGGAAGATACGGACAGCCGAATGACTCATTTCGAATAAGTCAATGAACGACGCTCAATTGCTCTTCGATTAGAGCTATTAAGCCATGTCTCTGGTTCAGTGGCTGGCAAAGCTCCGCAATCAGTTGCTGAGATGATGCAGGGATAATAGGCTGGAAACAGTTTGTCAGACCATTCCAGGCCGCAAGAGACAGATGAGCCGCTCCAGCGCTCAGAATGGGACCCTTGTTCTGAAAAGGCAGAAGGAGACTGCAGAGTAGATCATTGGGAAGGGTGGGTCCTCAGCAAACAGAAAAGGGAACATTTCGGATGTGAAGTGTTGGCCCGCTGACAAAATAGGCCCTTCTCGCATTCAGAGAGATGGTGATGAAATCCATCAGCCATCTACTGCTCCTGTATTGCTTCCATCTTTATGGTCTGCAGCAGCATTTGACCGACAAGGAATATTTAGTGTTTGCTATTAGGTGCCACTAAAACACCACCTATAAACTGAAACTATTGCATTAGAGTACAGCTAGGGAGAAATGGCATAGGAGGAAGGCCACGGAGCGTGTAGGTGTTGTTTGGCTACTTATGGACCTACTGACTGTCCATGGCCATGCTATTCCCTATGGCCGTTCCCGCTCAAGTCCTGCCCCTCCTATAAAAAACACATCCTCCTTGGATCTCTCTGAGGTAGTTTTGTCAAGCGTTGCCATCAACCATTGTGCTCAAAGTGCATGCCATGTTTTGGTCAAAGCAGTCTTCTGTGAGTTAATGATTTAATTGGAGCAGTAAATGAGGTACTGATATAATAAACATTTCGTAACCATGTCTGCCTTCAACCGCTCAATTTATAAGTACTATGCGTGTCCTTCAAAAATATGGAAGGAAGAGCTGAAGAAATTTTAAAAGCATCAATTGTGATCTGATTGTACATATATGGTGATCAATGTATAATGTTTTTTAGGATAAGTGTGGTTATTAATTGTTTTACTGTAATTTATCCGTTTCTTTCCTTTTCTAAGTGCCTAAAGTTTTGTATTAAATTAAGAGCACAATAAAACATTTAAAAATATATATATATAAACATGTATTAACCATGTCTGCCTTCAACCGCTTGATTTATAAGCACTATATGTGTCCTGTAAAAAACAAGCATTGGGAAAGCCACTAGGTTTGGCTTTGTGTCTAAGTATTGTCATTTGCCAGGCAATGCTATTATGTGCAAAAGTATTTGCACCATTTTGCAGCTGCTACCATTGATGGGCAGTTAATGCACGTTGTCCAAGGAGGATAGCTCAGCGGCAACGTGCTCGCCTTGGAAGCAAGACGACACTGAACAACACAGGTTCGAGTCCCGGGTCTGCGCTTAGAAACCTCATGGTGTTAAGTGTGTTATAAATAACCTATCATATCATATCAACGCCACTACGACAGTGCCTGGCAAATACCTTTCCCCTGCCTACACAAGAGCCAACACTGTTGGCATTGCCAATGCTTGTTCTGTCTTATGCACAGAGCTTCTAAGCTTTTGGCATTTGTATTAACTCTTGAAAGGCAAGTCTACTAGCCTGGGTCCCCGAGCCCTGATTCTCTCCAGTCTTGACCATTGCAATAGCCTCCTCCTGAATCTACCTTCTTCCGCTCTACGTCCCCTGAAGCTAAAAAGAATGCCTGTGGGTGAGACAAACCCGAGCCAAATCTTTGGGACCACGACTACAAGTTACTATCCTAATGCAAAGAAAAAAGCCCCATTCTTACAGCAGGGCAATATTGCCCTACAACAACCAAAAAATGTTGGCATGCCTAGCAGCCAAAGACATTACTCCCAGGATGCACTGCAATCCTCACCTTTCTACTGTCTTCTTTACTCTACACACACGGGCCAGCTATTTATCCAACAGCAGAACATCCCCCTGTACACCCTTCACTCCATATTACAAACTCTTTTTAAACTTCTCACTCACCCCTCCCATCAACCAATTACTATAGAGCCCTCTCTGACACCTCACATCCCTGCCAACAATCCATCAGTTTTCATAGGACAGACATTGTTATGTTATGTTAAAGGATATATATACCGTGCACTATCACCACCAGAGTGGTTCTATGGCGCTCTGGCAGATCTGAAAAGCAAGAGGGTAGGGTAAGTTAGTAGGACTGAGTGGTAAAAAAGTGCAAGAGAGCTGTGATGTACTGTTGGCAGCTTTAGTTCGGTGTACATCGTTCGCTGAGCTTAGGTGTGCTTTTCGGTTGGTTGCCGTCATGTGCTGTTGTGAGAGGCTATGCGTGGTTTGTTTTGTTATGGTGTACAAAACAAGCAGGATACATTCACATGCTTCTCCAGTCTAGTTACACGTGCACCTTGTATCCATCACAGCTGTCCTAGATTCCTCCTGGCACGCAGGGCATGGGTTCGTCTAATCTGCACACTGGTTCTCATTTTGTTTTTCCCTCTCTTCCCTTGGCAATGCCCTGATCTCTCTCTTGATGGCCCCAGTGCTGAGGGCCACCCAAAGAGCAGAAGTCACGCAATACGCGACATGTTTACATTATCTTGCATTGCATTACAAGCAGTGCCATTGTATCATTGTGTGTAAGCTTGGTAAAACTCTCTTTTCATTTTTATGAATAAGCTTGTATGTGCATGGGTGCCTTGAGAGTATGTTTAACAAGAGTGCTTCAACATATTCCCCACCCTGCATTCACCCCCCTTTTTCTGATCTCTATGAAAGGTGGAAGTTGTGAGAGAAAGTTTCTGTACTTGGCAGTCTTCAGAGTCAGAACTGGAACCATAGGAACGGAATACTTTCCACTCTTTCCTGACCAAGCATCCTTCTTTCATAGATGTCTAAGGAAGAGCTTCTGGTAACTTCTTGGTGCTTCATAAGAACATTCTCAATTCATATCTAGAAGGGGCTTTTGCTAGCCAGGTGGGAAGATTATCCAAGGGCCAAACGATAGACCATAGTTAGCATGATCCTCTTACCCCCATAAAGAGCATGTTTTAAAAGTAAGCAGCGAAACAAAAATAGGACTTTCTCTTTGAAATGTCCCATCCCTCTTAGGCTGTATCTGTTTTACCTAATGGAGAAATGCATTTCTTAATGCCACAATTGCACACTAGGTTCCCACTGTTACTCTCTGTGTTTGGTATTTAACTTGCAGAGTTTTAGGTGAACTCGTTGCTAATTCCCTGCAAGGGTACCTTACACCGCCCGATCTCTGCCATAAATCAACTGTACAATGGCCTTACTTTGGCCTACCGGAGGAGTTAACACTCAGACTCTCTGCTGTGACTTTGTAACTGCAAGACTCTTTGATGCAGCTTATAACTCCAACACTCTCAGTTGTGTCTTTATAACGCTGACATTTTCTGCTGTGACTTTATAACTGCAAGACTCTCTGCTGCAGCTCTGTAACTCCAAGACTCTCTGTTGTGACTTTATAATGCTGAAACTCTCTGCTGTGGGTCTGTAACTGCAAGACTCTCTGATACAGCTTTGTAACTCTGAGACTTTCTGTTGTGACTTTATAACGCTGAAACTCTCTGCTGTAGGTCTGTAACTGCTAGACTCTCTAATGTGGTTCTGTAACTCCAACACTCACTTTTGTGACTTTATAACGCTGCAACTCTCTGCTGTGGGTTTGTAACTGCAAGACTCTCTGATGCGGCTCTGTACTTTATAAAAAAAATAGAGGGCGGGTGAGGCGCACACTCTGGTTCCCAGTGTTAGATACCTGCTGCATTTCAAGTTGCTGTTCTCCTCCAAGCGCTTTCATGTCTCTAACAATCATCAGGGAGGCTGTCTTTTCAGGTGTTACAAATTTGTCTGAATAGGTCTCAAGGAATTGTGGTAGCTGTAGTCTGTTTAAGGTAACCAGGAACCAACTCCCCTCCAAAAGCACAATTTTTTCCTTGTGTGGGGAGGGGGGTAAACCAATGATGTGGCTCTCCTATGTAGGGCATGGTGACCCCGGTGCCGCTGCTTAGGCACGCACTCTGGTTCCCAGTGTTAGATACCTGCTGCATTTCAAGTTGCTGTTCTCCTCCAAGCGCTTTCATGTCTCTAACAATCATCAGGGAGGCTGTGTGCGCGCCTCACCCACCCTCTGTTTTTCTACAAAATTGTTTCAGAAGTCCCCGGCTTTAGAGGCAGTGGTTCGAAGCAGCGGCACCGGGGTCACCATGCCCTACCTAGGAGAGCCACATCATTGGTTTTCCTCCCTCCCCACACCAGGAAAAAAATGTGCTTTTAGAGGAGAGTTGGTTCCTGGTTACCTTAAACAGACTACAGCTACCACAATTCTTTGACACCTATTGACACAAATTTGTAACACCTGAAAAGACAGCCTCCCTGATGATTGTTAGAGACATGAAAGTGCTTGGAGGAGAACAGCAACTTGAAATGCAGCAGGGGAACCAGAGAGCGCGCCACACCCACCCTCTGTTTTTCCACAAAATAGGCTCTGTACTTTACTTTTACTTTACTTTATTACACTTATACAGTGCTCAATGGACCCGTAGGCATGGTGGCGCATACAGACAGACAACATAAAAACATAAAGGCATGTAAAGATACAGTACATGCAAAAAAACAGCAAAATCCCCGGAAAGAATACAGGGAGGACAGTAAAATAAGACTGAGAAATTCATTACAATATTTAACTTTGAAGTCGATGACAAATGCTTCAGGTTAATAATTCTGCCCAGAAACGTGGGTAGGCTACTGGAGCCACAACCCACCACAATACAGTCAGTATTTTCTAAACTGCACCACTTAGTAATTTGAACTCTACGTAGGACCCTCAGATCTTGAGATCTGACACAATTGGGGTCCACATTTGAATTGAACCAGGCTAGCACTTTATTCTTTACGGACACCCTTGATTCAAACTGTCCAGGTTTCTCAGCATTGCTAATAATTATATTTCTAGGGTCCAGGACAAAACATTTTAGGTTAAGGTCCGTAATTTCTGCCATATTTGATTTCTTTTGTCGTGGGTCCTTTTTGCGTTTGGGAGCTGAGTGGACAGCAGGCTTGACGCCCGGTAGAGTACCCTTCTGTGGAAGTTCAACCTCGGAACGAAGAGCTGATATGTTAGATTTCGTCCGCAGAGCCAGATCCAAGGAGGCGGACTCAATAGGGTCAGTTTGACATCCATGATGCTGTCCCTGATCAGGGCTTGTTTGAGAGAAATTGTCCAGAAATTCCTCAAGGTTCAAGCATGCTGCCAGGTCCCGCAGCAGCTGATCTTTATAGGACGGCCAATTATCAGGTACAGTGGAGATATCTTGCCCACCATTATCCGTATCTGGAACAATCTGGGCGTGCCAAAAGACATGGGGCCTCATTACGACCTCGGCGGTAGCCATGCCGCTATTGGCGGCATGGCTGCCGCCGAAATCGCATACGGTTCCGGGTTCCCAGAATGGGGAATTACCGGGCCATTCTGAGTTTGGAGGGCCCGCTAATTCCTCCCTCCAGAAACCCATGCCGGATCTTCCCCATTCCCATTTAGCCCCCCATAGGGCTGAATGAGAATGGGAGAGGGAGCAAACAACGGGCCGATTACGAGTGGCCTGTTGTTTGCTCCCTCTTCCCCTCGCGGGACCCAGTAACGATGCCTGGTTTTAACAGGCGTCCTTACTGGGTCCCGCGAGGGGACCTCGTAATGTAGCGGAACGGGTTTAACGGGTCCGCCTCCTTTTGCGGAGCCCGTTAACCCGTTCCACCAGGGTCATAATGAGGCCCATGGTGTAGTAGTTTGTGAGGCGTCTCATTGATTGATATTTTATTTCTATTGCGCTCGTACACAAGTGTTTCATAGCGCGACAAGGCAAGGGAGGGGAACAGGGGTGAACAAAACAGCGATCTTACTAGGCCCAGTGACATTGAGAACGCGCAAGTGCATGGGAGAGGGGGAGGGGAAAAGTGCATGGAAGAGGGGAGAGTTGGAAAGTGCGAAGCAGAGGAGAAACTGATAAATAACAATGAATAAATAATAAAGGCAACAAACAGTGGTAATGCAGCCAGCAATTTTCAAGTGCTAGGTTTAAGGCAGTAGACAGGGTAGGTCCGATAAGTGCAGGAAGAAAAAGGGGGGCTGTATGGGTACAGATACAGACCCCAGTGCAAGGGGTGGCCCGGAGGCAGTGCGGGAGGGTGACAGGATGAGCAGGTACCTGGGCCCAAAAAGACAGAGGGTGGCCAGGTGCACAGTGCCAAGAGAAAACAGATCAGCAGGGGAGAGGGGGAGCGAAGGCAGAAGAAAAGAGGAAGGTCTTGAGGTGATTCTGGAACCGGAGATGGTTCTCCTCAAGTTTTAGAGTGGCAGGGAGGCTGTCCCAGAGGGAGGCCACAGCTGAAGACAGAGATCTACCCCCAGCTCGTTTCTAAGAAAAACAACTGACCCTGAGTGAGTTGGAGGTAGAGGAGCGAAGAGATCGAGAGGGGAGGTATTTGCGGAGGGATAGCTGAAGGTATTTTGGACCCAGGCCCCAGAAAGCCTTGTGGACAATGCAGAGGGTTTTGAATTTAATCCTTGCATCCACTGGGAGCCAGTGAAGAGATTTCAGAGCTGGAGAGATACGAGGGCTTGAGGCCAAGGACAAGTCTTGCAGTCCTGTTCTGGATTAGTTGTAGAGGGCGGAGAGTAGAGGCAGGTAGATTTAGAAAGAGGCTGTTACAATAGTCCAAGCTAGAGAGAACCAGAGCTTGAGATACCGTGAGCTTCTGGGGAAGGAGAAGAAAGGCAGAGTACCTCTGAGGAGGTGCAGTCGGAAATTTGACTTTTTAGAGACCACAGAGATGTGGGCGGAGAAGGAAAGGGTGGAGTCAAAGATGACGCAGAGGTTCTTAGCCTCGCAGGTGGGGGTAGGAGGAGGGCCAAGGGAGGCCGGCCAGAGAGTGAGGGGAAAGGATGGTGAAGGTGTGCCGATGAGGAGGATCTCCGTCTTGCTGGCATTCAGAGAAAGATAATTGGCGGCACACCAATCTTGAATGGCAGTTAGGCTATCAGAGATGAGAGGGAGAGGAGGTGGCAGAGGGCATTCTCTGAGGGCCCCCCTTTCGCCAGACCACTGTAACTCTCTGATGTGAGTTTATAACACAGAGACTCTCTGCTGTGACTGCAGGGAATCTCACTCTACAAAGTTCCAGAGGCTATAAGCAAGAGCTGTACCCTTTCTTGTTCACCTGCTGCCAGGATCATCAAATCTGGAGCAGGCATGCGCGCACCACAGGGAAGACATTTCTCAATACGTGGTACTTGCGTGCTGGGGAGAGGGTGTTTGGGGTTGTGGGGCCTTTGCCTTCATGAATCGTGAGATTCACGAGGTTGTCCTCTGCCTGTTTTGTGATACTGCACCCACCAAGACTACTGGTAAACAGAGACGTTTGGTGCAAGACATTTGTTGACACTAGCCACAGTGGGCTTTAGAGTAATGCAAGCAAGCATGTGAAACAAACAATAAAGACAATGATTTTAATAAAATGTCTCTTCATGCAAGTAAAAGATGTATTTCAAGAGCAGGCAACCGAACTAACGGGAGCTGAATGTCTCCTTTTTGTGTGTGCGCGTGTGTGCAAAACAAGACTTTTTATGTAATAAAGAAAAACAAGAAACAGGCCCATAGATTCCAATGAGGAACATTTATTTCCTAAGTTCTAAATGGTGATTATTCAAGGCTTTCTGTAGGAGTTGGCAGGGTGCCAGGACTGTAGAACACAGAACCCACAGACTTATTATAAGTGCAGGTCTTTGGATCTGCGGGTGTGCAAGTTGCTCAAGGCCCGTCCTCTGTTCCGAGACCCGGATTTAACAACTCCCTCCCTACTTAAGGCTTGTCCACACAGAGAGACCACTGGCACAGGCAGTAAGCACGGGTTAATAAAAGATATCAAACCAACACTGGTGTTGATGGAAGGAGACTCCTTCATGATGTCTGCTCTCTCTCTACTTTCCGCCCCTGTGCACGCCAATTGTACTGGACACAACCTCTTCCACAGCATGCACTTGGATTACGGCTCTGTCAGGGCCTTCTCTTTGGCCAAGCCCAAAGAGTGCATGATGTGTTCAACCAAAGTGACCGAGTTTCTAACAAAACCACAACTGCTCTGAACTGGTGCAAGCAGGGTGGCCCACTAGCAGCAAAGTCCCGAGAATATATGAACTTGGAAGGGTCACTCCTTGCGGCGTGGCTTAACTGCCACATTGCAGCGACACAGAGATTGCTCCTCTGATCAGCTCCCTCTGCCCTGCGGTGAGGATTTCACGCCATCAGCACTAAAGGAGATGTCCTTCAAGGGAGCCCTATCACCTCACATGTACCCAGAGGAGGTTCTTAGATGGAGCAGCAGGTAAAGGGGGAGAATCCTTATAAAGAAAGACTCCACAGTGGCCAGGAGCGCTGAGAGCCACACTATGTCCTTGATGTCGGGAAGATAGAAGCAGCTGGTTGGGACTGGTTCTTCATCTTCTCACTCTGTGCTCACCACCCTGTTGCTGCTTTGTAAGCTTCCATTTTCATGGAGTCCATGATTAGCAGACTTATACAGGTGGTGAGCGCCAGTGGTCATCTGTAAGTTGTCTCAGAAATTGAATTAGCGCAGACAACCCACAAGTCTGTGGCTTCAGTTTGTCCTACCTGAATATGTGCTTTGCACCCCTCTATGTGGCTTGGTTACATTGTCCATGCTACTTATTTTGGCCGGGGGCCCTCTTAGCATTCCACATTCGTGGCTGTGGCCCCAAATGCTTAGAGCCCTTGTCCTCCAGGCTCAGGAACGCTCGTGCGGCTGAGTGAGAATGTTAGAGCCACTGTATCAGGGCACCCACTCTACTGATCCACAAAAGATGCTGCTGCTGCCACAGCCAAACAGACGCCTTGGTGGGAACCCCTCTCCCTATTTCTGTCCACACTTACAAATATTCAGACTTTTGCTCACCGGTTCTTCCATTGCTGCACTCTTTCCTTGAGCAGCATAATCTAAATGTCCCACTTTTCTTTAACTAATAAAAATGTTCACACAGGGTCGGATTGGGGCATAACATTGCCTCGGGAACCAATGAAAAAGTGTCCAACGGTTGCAAATGGCAATTCCGTTCTTTTGTGACAGACTGTTTGAGTAGTAATCAAGGGGGAGGGGGCTGATCAAATGTGATGCACGTTGTGCATTTTAAAGAATATTCATTCAGTAACACTGGTCAAAACTATTAGCCGCATGGTGAAGTAACTTACCAAATTGGACCACTTTGACCAAAAAAACTCGCTCACACTAGCGTTTTGCCTTTTGGATTGGGCATTGCCCTATTGCCCTTTAGACCAGCCGGAGCCCGTATCAAAGTGCCCGGTTGGGCCATGTATTTTTCTCCTTAAAGTTAACATATTAACAATTTTCTATTCATGATATCATTTGTTGTTGCATTTATAATGCGCATGTACACAAGTGTTTCTAGGCGCGCCAAGACAAAGAGGGGGAAACAATGGAGGACAAAATAACGATCTTGCTAGGCCATATGTCAGTCAGATCGCTCAAATGCAGGGAAGAGGGAAGGGGAGAAGTGCCAGGGGGAGGGCAAGGGGGAAGTGCAGTTAACCCATAAGTGCAGCCAGCAGGTGGCTCACAAGTTCAGAGAGAAGGGACAGCAGGGTTGTAGATACCGATCCTTAAGTGCTGGGGCAGCCCAGAGCCAGTGCAAGATTAACTGGACATGGAGGAGCCTGGGCCCGGTTTAGAGGTTGACCAGGTGACCCGTGCATGGAGCAGTCAGGTGCATCAGCAGGAGAGAGGAAGAGAGAAAGAGGAAGCGAAAAGGAAGGTCTTAAGTTGGTCCCGAACCAGAGGTGGTTCTGCTCAAGTTTGAGAGAGGCAGGGAGGCTATTCCAGAGGGAGGGCCCAGCCGAGAAGCTAGGTCTGCCCCCAACTCTACTTGGAGAACTGTCTGACCCTCAGAGAGTTGGAGGTTGATGCGCAGAGAGCTCGAGAAGAAAGATGTTTTGGAAGAGAAAGTTGAAGGTAGAGCGCTGCCAGGCCCCAAAAGCCTTGTGGACAATGCAGAGGGATAAGTTATTTGAATGCAATTCTACAAACATGGGTTATTGTTACCATTTCCTGTCAACATGTATACATTTGTATCTGTGTCGTGCTGTTTGATACATTTTGTCCCTGGCCCCATTTATTTAAGTGAAAGATAGTCTTGGTGGATAGCAAATGAGTTAAGCGCTTGTCTCACACATGGGGCCAGGCTGCACTTGACAGGTTCATCGTTCATCCATTTGATTCATCCATCTGTGCCCAAAAATGCAGTTCCACGAAATTGATTAAGAATAATGCCTGTTATTAGAACACTTAGAAGGGAGAGGAAACAGGTATGAAATAGTATGTGAGGAAAAGATAATATTAATTTAACAATTGTTCCCTTTCTGTGGTAGAGTGGGTCATGGGAGCCGTCTTTCGAATTATACTTCTGGAGATGTTGTTTAAAAGTGTTGTTTAAGCACAGAAACAATACAAGAGCGAATGAGCTGTGGTGTGTGTGACTGGAAATCCACACGCGTGTTCAACATCCTTGTTGCATTGAAGCTGTGGTGGGTGAACTTTTGAATTAACCACTAGCCAGGTGGAGGACACAAAAGACATGTTTTGGGTGAACTAAGTACAATAGCCCCTACCTTCTGTGGCACTAACAAATAGTGGAAGCTTGTGTCTCTGGTTCACAATCGGGCAGGACTGCCGACGTGGAGATACTGAAAAAGGTAATTGGCCAATGGGGTGAAGTCAGATGCCTGTCATACAAACCTCTGGAAGGCTGTGAGGGCTGGGGCAGGGACAGACACCAATTAAGTCCATTGTCCATGTTCTATAGGAATAAAAAAAAAACATATGCCCGGTGCACACAATACATCTAGGGATTCTGAAATAGGACTCTGTTCAGTTAAAACACTCCCTCCAATATTAGCCATAAACAATTGAAATCAACAAACTGGGAGTAAGGATAGCTCACGGGGCAAGGCGTTTGTCTTGGAAGCAAGAGAACCGCAGGTTCAAATCCCGATGCCCAGGCTTAGAACCCCCGAATTGGTAGCCTTATGAAAGAACAATGATAATAATGTAATGCTTAAATTAAGGAAGGTTGACTTGCCCATCTTCTAAAATATTTATTTTCAAATGAGATGACTTATTACTGATACCTTGTTTATGGATGCCCTGTGCTCTGCAGAGAGACACTGTAGCTTGACAGGAAACATACCACAGAATGGTCATTGCATGTGCAATGCCGCCACGACACAGTTTCACCCGCCTAAACAGGGGCAAAGGGAGTCCTCTTCCTGTTCTAAAGAATAAGGGGAAAGTTGCTCCTCTTCCGTATACCTGGCACCTGTGGACTGACTCCTTGTAAAGTATTGGATGACTCGGCCCAGAGTCTGCACCAATGCTCTTATTTACTGAAAGTTGCCAAACTCTTCAAACTAATTGGCCTCTAGGTTGGAAATTCCAACGTCTCATTTTTAGCGTCTCTTGAAGAGGAATCGAATCTTCATATCTGCCGTTGTCTGGGAAACAGGAGCACAGTCAGCCTTTCAAGTATATCGTGTGATATGGTTGCCTTGAGGGTCAGACACGGCCTTGACTTGAAGTGAGCTTCTCCACTGAGCAGTCCCCGCCTGCCCAGGTGAACGCGTGACCCCGGAAGATGCAATCAATAGGAATCTTCTCCATGTCAGATGATTTTTAGGGGGTGCGCCCCAGATGGAGGGAATTGACCTGCACTTCTGAAGGTGGATCTTTTGTCCAAAACATTGAAAGGAGAGAAGGCTTTTGAAGTACCGTTATACTCTGTTAAAACATGTTTCTGATGTATTCCCTCAATTGTCGTGTTCCCTCAATTCCAGCTCCAGTGTTCTAAGATGTAGTGATTTGGGGTATCGCCTGCCCCTTCATTCACACCCTAGCAAAGGAATCTAAAACAGAGCGGCTACCAAAACTTGAGTACATTTACTCGCGCCTTGAAACACTTGTGTATAGGCGCGTTATACATGCCATATCTTATCATATCATATCATACATTTAGAAAATGCAAGCCAAAGTTGGACTTAGAAATATTTTGGTAGCAGCACTCACTCACACTCCCTAGGTACTTCTTTTGCTTTCGTTGCTTTAAGAGAAAAGAGTCCCGTCTCCCACATCTCACACACTACACAAACACACATACACACGTGCGTGCACACGAAAACTAATACATTTCATTATGATTTTACTATCATTATCAAAATGCCACGCAATCTGAATACATGTCCTTTTTGTCATACAGAGGTTAGAATACTACGTTAGCTAAATTAACAAATCAGTTTTTTTTTAACGACTAGAGTATAAAACAACACAAGATCTCATAGAGACGATGTCTTTCTTTGTCTAACTTCATGATTTTGTCTGCTAGCATGTAAGAATTAGGCTGATAGAGATAACATTATGGTCTCCGCAGGATCCTATTTTGCTTCATTTTACCATGTTTTTTTTTAAAGATCTTCACTTTCATACAGGTCCTGAGAGGGGGATAAATTAGTAGAGAAAATAAAATAAGAGGAAAAGAGCGGCTAGAGAGAGAGAGAACAGAGAACAAAAGAGAGAGGGAGAAAAAGAAAGGGACATCGAAAAAAAGACGAGGTGTGAGAGAAGGAGAGCACAGGGGGTTTGATTGCAAGAAAGAGAGGAAACGAAAGAAAAGGCATTGTAGAGAGAAAACAATGGAGCGCAACAGTATCAAGAGAGACTGAAATACAGAAAAAGATATATACATATATAGAGAGAGAGAGACAGAGAGAAAGAGAGAGAGAGAGAGAGAGAGAGAGAGAGAGGGAGGAGAGAGAGAGAGGGAGAGAGAGAGAGAGAGAGAGAGAGAGGGGGGAGAGAGAGAGAGGGAGAGGGAGAGAGAGAGAGAGAGATGAGTAATATAGCTTGCGGAGAGTGAACCAACAGCCTTTCAACTCTGAACAGCAGTCATGATAGTCTTGTTTTCAGCCTTAGACCTAAGCACGAGTCTACGGAAAAGGCATACATACCATTGGCTGCCTGAAGCACAGGGCCTGCAATATTAAGCATTCTCACTGAAAAGGATCTAATTTATGCAAAGTGGGCAGGGGTGATAGTGCAGTTGCCCCGTCGTTTGGGATCACAAGGGGACTATGTTTACGATGCCTTGCACTGGCACTACCCGAGGCCTGTTTGAAAAGGTGTGATGAATATGGACACAAACCGACAATGAGTACAACTTGACCTGGCCCATTAGCATGCATAGAGGCACTGTGATCTCCCCACAGACACGCACGGCGATTCTGCAAAACGTCTATGAGGCAGAAACACAGAACTCTGTTTGCCGCTTTTTAGTATGGGCTAAACTATTGTATTAGAGTAAAGATAGGAAGAAATGGCATATTAGGAGGGACACATAGCCTGTAGGTGTTGTTTCATATTTGCACACCCATTAACTGCCCATGGCCATGCTACTCCCTATGGCAATTCCCACCCAGTTCCTGTGCCTCTCTGGCCCTCCCTAGCCCTCCCGACTCACCTTCTCATGGGAACTCTTTGAGCTCTCTTTACTCAATCCTTACCATCAAACTTTGCACTCAAAGTGAAAGCAGTCTTCTGAGAGTTAAGGATTAATTGGAGTTGTAAACTTTCTACTGGTGTAATACAAATGTCTTAACCAGGTCTGACTTCAGCCACTCGATTTTATAACCACTCTGCATGTCCTTCACTAAAGTCCTGTTAAAAACAAGCAATGGCAAAGCCAACAGTTTTGGCTTGTGTACACGTATTAGGTATTTGCCTGGCACTGCTGTTAGATGCCCAGGTACTCGCACCATTTTGCACCTGCTACCATCAAAGGACAGTTTATACCACTATGGGAGTGCCTGGTAAGCCACTTTTCCATGCCTGCACAAAAGCGGAAAATGTTGGCATTGCCAATGCTTGTTTCTGATTGGTTTTCTCGATTTCACGATGACAGTCGAGGCAATCCTCTGCATGCACTCAGTACGCCTGAAAGGACAGCTGGTATAGGATGAATGCAAGAAAGAACAACATAGTTTATCCTTTAGATTGCGTTTCTGGAAGCAAGTTAATTGCCTGACTCGTATTTCAATTGAACGGGAGAGGATTGCATTTTCCTCAACAATGGAGTCACATGCACTAGCCTCACCCCCTGCTTTTGCGTTGGTCTCCAATAGACAATACATTAAACACTACATGCTGCTGGATCCACTTAATTAAATTGTAGGTTCAAAACTGCAAAGGTACATTCTTTACAGGTAAGCAAGTTTGGCAATGCTCCTTCATCCCTGCAGCATCCAGAATTCCCTTTCCTCAGTTGTCTCCGCTCAGTAGTGGCTATTTCCAATGTGCCCACGACAGACAGATTGGTCAGGACATTCCCAAAGTTGCCTCTGCTCATGATGGACAACAGAGATATGTCATTTTATTCCCCACTGTCAATAGGACTATTTGTCAGAAGTCTAACTAGACAAAGCAATTTCCTCCTGATTCCCATAAAGTGCAATCTGCTTGGTAGCGCTGCAGGTGAAGTGCAGTATCTGTCGTCCGTGCGCTCCACTCACTCCATAGCCTACCTACCCACACAGGAGGTAACTCTTTGGATATTTTATTCATCTCCAGTTCTCTCTCTGAGCCACTAATGCTGTTGTCAGACAACCTTCCATATCTGATCACTCAATTGTTTGCACCACCATCTCCTTTCCACCACCTGACTTTTCCTCAACTCTTGCTTCACCTATTGCTAACAGGAAATGTAAACCTGCCATTCCCCCTATTCTCTCTGAACTACAGTTCTCACCCTCCTCCTTTGCACCCAATGCCTCTTCAACCAGCACTGCCTTCTACAGCTTCCAACCCCTACTATATGACTCATTCTCCCCTCGTATCCCACTGCTTACTTTCACCTCTAAGCCTCAGCATCCTCAGCCTTGGGTCACCCCATTCATATGCTCTCTCTGCAAAGTCATACATAATCTGCTGCGCAAATGGAGGCATACCTACATGCGTGAGGACCTGCAACTCTACCTCTCTGCCCTGAACTCTCTCAAGTTCAGCCTTGCTAGAGAGAAAGGGGAGTTCTACCTTACCCTTATTGACTATCACTCCCAACAACCATGCTGGCTACAGGGTACGCTTCACTCACTACTCACTCCTCCTAGGTCTATGACTATCAACTCCTCCACTCTCACAGCTAATTACCTAGATGAACACTTTGCTGCAAACATTTTCAAAATTAGAGACTCACTCCTGACCTTCCTCACAGTCCCCCCTACTATATTTTACATTCTGCCTACTCTACCATCATCCTCTGTCTCTATCTCACACTTTAGACACTGCTAATACTGACAAAGTGCTATCCCTACTGATGAAGGATAACCCCTCTTGTCCCCCATTAGACCCTCTTACTCCACAGCTAGTCAAGCTTATTGTCCCTCTGTTTTCAAACCAGTCACAGTCATCCCTCCACAAAAAAGCTAGGGGCTGACCCGAAACTACTGGCTAACTGTCACCCTGTGTCTCTTCCTTCCACACTACTCTAAAGTGCTTGAAATGGTTGTGTTCAACATTCTTACCATTTTCTTAGACATCCACAACCTTTGCGACCCTCTAAAAGCAGATTCCTGCTCCTGTCACTCCATGGAAACTGCGTTCATGAATGTGTCCAACTTCATCACCTCTGCTAAGCGCTCCAACACACCCTCTATCCGAATTCCCCTTGACCTGTCTGCTGCCTCTGATACTGTTGGTATCTCTGATCTCCTTAATCCTCTCTTTCTTCTTGGGATTCGCTATCAAGCCCTTGACTGGGTTGAATCATGACTTGCACCTCACCAATTCTCTATCTCCTGGAGCAACAACACCCCCCAGCTCACTCCTCTACCTGTTGGTGTTACACAAGGCTCTGTCTTGGGTGCACTCCTCTTTATACTCTACACCTCTGCTCTTGGGGAACTAATCTCCTCCTTTGGGTTCTTGTACCAACTCCTTGTGGACAATACCCAAATCTTCTTCCCTTTTCCTGAACTCTGCTCTGATCTCGCAATCAAAATGTTCAACCGTCTCTCTGCCATTAAATATTGAATGGCTTTGCACTCTCTGATTTTTAAACTGTACCAAAATATAGGTGGTCTTCTTCTCTGCCAAAAGCTCTCTCCCATCTCTTCCTCTGCCTATTCAGTTCCTACCTGACACTCCCTCCTACTCTTCTTCAGCTAGAACCCTCAGCATCATCTATGGCTCTTCTCAAAACTTCTCTACTTCCATCTTCCATCTCCAAAACTAGAACAGCAGCTCGTTGCAACAACCTAAATATTAAGGAAATCAGGCATCTCCTTCCTTTCAACACTGCCGAGCATCTCTTAACCACTCTTGTCTTGGATGGCTGTGCCAGCATCCTCTTTGGTCTCCCCATATATGCTTGCTGTACTCACAACAAGATCATTAACTTCGCTACCAGGATTCTATTTGAACTCCCTCTTTTCACACCTACTTCCTCGTACTATCACCAGGCTGGATGGCTGATGATGCAAAGAAGGGCCAGATTTAAATGCATTCTCCTGGTTCACAAGTCTATCTACAGTATGGCACCACTGAATACATCCTCCTCTATCTAACTCTACAAGCATTCCGGTAATATCTACTTTGCCTCCTCGAATACCCTTGTAGCTCGTCGCCCTCCCTGTTCCTACTCTCACTTCCACTTTCTCTCCTTTTGCTCCACTTGCATGGAATTCTCTTCCTCTGGACATCATAGAAACAGTCTACAAAGATTTGTTCAAAACCAAACTAAAAGCCTACCTCCTCTCATCTGCCTGCTAGCTTACATGTTTCCCCCACCTTTAACCTGCCTCTGTCCTACCTCTGCCCTTCACTTCCTTGGCCTCCACTCTTGAACTTCACCACAAACAGGAAAGTTTGGGAACAATGTGTTAGAAAATGAAATGAAGAAGTTATTAAGAAAACATAAAAACACAGTTTCCTGCCTACTACTATTCATTTTCTCATTTAGAAAAAGTGCGGGTTTTGAACAGCCTAGCATGAAAACCGATCAGCAGATTTGGGCTAAATAGGAAACAATTTGGGCACAACGCAATGACTTAATGTCCTTGACTGGTTTGGGGAAAATCAATCCAAAAGTTTCCTTAAAACCTTTTACTCCTACGTCCTGTCCCCTTTCCTCCATACTTGTGGCACATTCCATCCTTCGGATGGGAGCGGAGCACTTTTGTTAAAAAGCATCAAGCATGTTATTGTTGTCCTTCTTCTATTTTTATGCTTTGCATCCTGCACTGCAACGTCCCAAATCCTTTCCAAGGAGGGCAAGCTTATTGACACCATTGGGTTAAAAGTCTTTTCCAATTCAGTTCTTCAGCTGTGTCAGGCTAACACAGAGCTTATCCTGGCGGCTGCCAATATCAAACTGTGGCATGAGCTGGCTGAGTTCCAGGAATGTATTCTTGCTGATAAGCTCAAGAACTTCAAAGACGGTTTGTCGGATGCCGGAGTTCTGGTGCAGGATCTACTTGAGCCTGCGGCCCATCACGTAGACACTTCCACTCAAGGCCTTATGGTCGGGGTACACATCTCCCGCCAGGCGTGGCTCCATGCTACAAAGGTCTCGAAGAAGGTTCAGGACAAGGTGCTTGATTGCCCCTTCGAGGGTAAAGAACTGTTCCACTCCTCCTTGGAAGGGGAACTCACAAAGACCAATGCAAGTACTCAAACTGCCAAGTCATTGTCGGTCCTTACTAAGACTCCAACGAAAACATCTTACACTCAGAGGTCGGGGTCCCAAATGAGGTCCTTCTCTGGCTTCAGAGGGTTTCAGGACTTCCGTGCGCGCCGAACAGATCCAGCTGGTGGGCCCCGCTGTAAACAGCAGTGGCAGGGTGGCTGGTTTTTCTCTCGACCAGCAGCCTCCTCGTCTGGAATGGGTGGTCTCCCTGCTGATAAAGTATCTAAGTGATGTTTTCCATTGGTCATATGAGACTCCGGTGGGAGGATGAATTTTGTCTCATCTGGAGGCGTGGCAGACTATCACCGAGGACCGATGGGTTTTGTCAATCGCTCAGGCGGGCTTTCGCTTGCCCCTCCCCCAGCCCCATCCTTCAATCCTCCCTTCCAGAAGATTGGGTCGCTCTCCCTCAGAGCCGAGGTACAGAAACTTCTAGACCTCAGAGCAGTAGAACCTGTTCCACTCGAGGAGCAAGAGGAGGGCTACTACTCCCGTCTGTTTACAGTTCCCAAACCCAAACAGGCTGGCCTGCGCACTATCCTCGACCTTTCCAAGTTCAAACTCTTTCTTCCCCAAAATAAATTCAAGATGATTACGCCCTGCTAGATCAAGTCCTCTTGGCGGAAGGGTGATTGGCTCAACATGGCAGACCTTCAGGATACATACATGCAAATTCTGATCTGGAGCCTGCATCGAAAATATCTGTGATTCTCAGTGGGAACGGAACACTTCCAGTATTGTGTGCTCCCGTTTGGTCTCAGCTCGGCACCGTATGTCTTAACGAAGATGATGTTGGTCATTGCATCATTCCTCAGGCTGCATGGAGTCCATGTATATCCATACTTGGGTGATTGGCTCCTGCACAGTCCTTGCCCACAGATGGCTAGAGCCGATCTACAGTCATTAATTCAGCTCCTGTTCCATCTTGGGCTGTCGGTCAACTGGCGGAAATCATCCATGACCGTCTCTCAAGACTCTCAGTCTCTCAAGTCTCTCAAGACCTGATCTTTCTGGGTTTCCTTTGGCATACCGTCAGTATCAGAGTTTTATTGATTGCAGACCTGTCGACCTTGTGCCAACTCTTTCTCCAGTCCTCTTACATGACGGCTTGGTGGTTCCAGAGACTCCTGGGCCTCATGGCTTCTTGCATGTTAGCACTACCTCTTGCACGACTGAAAATGAGGCACACTCAGCTTGCCCATCGGAGCAGCTGCTCCCAGGCTATGGATCCAGATTCCAAGATGATTCCAGTTCCATCTTGCATGTTGGCATATCTTCAATGGTGTTCATCTGTCAGAAACCTTTCAGTGGGGACCTCCTTTCAGGAGCCCTGCCCACTAGTAATGTAAAAGCAAGGAAATATCGCGGCTGAGTACCACAAAAGGAAATACACGAACCACGGGCTATAAAGATTCACAGATCTTTAATCTACTGTACAGTTACAAAGAAACAGAAATACAGATTGCTATCTGGCTCTCAATACATCACAATGAGTACCAGCCCGTCAGAGTGAGGAGAGAGAGTGCTGGACATCTAAAAATGTGTCCATTTCTTCATTTCTACAACATTGTCCAGCCCCTCTACAGGTTAATAATCTGTGGTCTAGGAGTTTGTGCCGAGTTCACTTATGGCTCATGCAATAATATGCAGAAGGATTACAAGAGTTTGTGTTTCCAGCAAGTTACAATAGCGATGTATATTCTAAGCTCCAACAGTAAACCTTAGTACATCTCCCTCCACAATGCAGTTCAGCCAGTGTCCACGCTTGGCATTTGTATAACATTGTTGCCGATGTATGTTCGTGGATGAGGCTTGTTGGCGCAGACAATCCTCGGACAACAAGTCATCCTAAGTACAGGGTCTCATTACCTCGTCTAAGGAATCGACCCACGGACAGTCTAACCATTAACAGGATTCAGAGGTCGGGAAGACTTGGTTGCAAGTTAAAAACACAGTCCACCATTTTAGAACCAAGAATCATACGAACAGAAATCAAAATGGCAGATGAACCTAAAATGGTGGCGAAGTCGATCTAAAATCGGAACATTGCAACGTGGTTTTCTTCGCAGAGCTACTAGGCTTAGGCAAACATAACAAAAGGAGGCACTAATATGATTTCCATTTAACAAACCCTCTTTTTGGCCTAAGCCAAGGGCTAACTAAACTTTAGTCGCTTTACAAGTAACTCCACGTCTCAATGTCCATACATCCTGAATCACATTCATCGGATATATCAATCTCCATCAGATCTGTAACAGAAATTTCCTTCAACACAAATTCATTGGTCATTATTTTCGGTGCATGTACCTTTGATCCTAACGTTCCCATAGCCTGTGCACAACATCCCCCTAACATAGAACATATGACAGGAAGACATTGTATACAGCAGCAACAGAACAACAGAATACCCAGAATTATCAATAAAACAGAGAGAAGCTTCCATCCCCAAGATCGTAAAGAGTCCCAAAACCAAGCACTAAGATCCCAATTTCCCTCGGGAACATGCACTTCTGAGCTCAGGACGTGCAGATTTTGTATTGCCTTAAAGATGGTTGGGGAGGAATCCGGTATGAAAACACAACAAGCAGACCCCACTAATTTGCATACTCCACCACGCTCAGCCAGGATGACGTCTAATGCCATCGGGTTATGATATGATATGATATGATATGGTATTTGTAACGCGCCTATACACAGGTGGTTCTGAAGTGCCACTAACCTTATTGCTTTCTGTTCTAGAGTCATGTTATAAAGTATGTCAGTGGTCCAGTTGATGGTTCTCTCCAATACTCTCGCTAGTCTCCTAATATCTTCAGAGTTCAAAATTTGTCCCCAGAAAGGTACGAAGGATTTTGCTACATCACCCAGAGTTTGCGAAGGAGTATCGCCATTCTCGTCCCCCCTTGGACGAGCCCCAGAGATTTCAGTGGTGCTTGCTATATACACCCACGAAGGAGAATCCGTAAATAACAGGTTCCATGCCAATCCCTAGGTAGCCATGGGTAAGCTTCATTACCGCAAATGAAGTAGACAGGTTTGCCTACATACAAAGGTCTGTCCTCACTGGTCAAGTTCGCAACATTAGTGCAGCCCTTGAAATCGCCCATTAGCTGAGTGCCATTCCTTTGTATGCAGAAGGAAACTGAGTTGGGGTGATGGTTAACAGTATAAGAAGGTGGTGTGACATCCCTATTGCCTATAGGAGCAATCTTGAAAGAGATCAAAGATTGGAAAGGTCGGGACAGTCTATCAGAATGCCTAATAAAAGCAACATTGAGCTTGCTCCTATTTGCAAAGAGTGAGCATCCCAGAGGCGTTAAGACTCGCCTTTCAAAGTTATTCAAATTCATCCCATCAAAGTTCCCTGAGATGCTATCATTCCATCGGCCGAAGAATAGAGCCCTTAGAGAAGCATAACTTGCAGTAGTAGGAGGTAAAGGATGAATATACCAGCCCAACCATTTTTCCCCATGTTGCGGCAAAAGAGAGCAGATCCAACAGTTAGACTTATTCAAAATGGCATGAGTTGCGTTCATTATAAGCAATAGAGTGTTATTGTAGTAACTCTGTCAGTGTTGAGAGTCTCTATGAGATAGAGTGGGCAGGTGCACAAAAGGTGTAAATACAGTTGGTACATTCTCAGTAGGCAAGAATGTTTCGAGCGGATGTACTTCTTCGAAATACCAAAATCCAAAGGCAATTAACGCTATACAACCAGTAAACAAAATTACAAGAAAACAATACGTTTTGCAAGAACTCGTATTCGATTGTCCATTGTTTTGATTCGCCACAGTCACTTATTTGTTCCGTACGAGTGAGAGCGATAGCAGGCATTGTTCCTTCAAATAGAAAAACCCCGTAGTTCATTTGCTGGCGATCTCCTGATCGCATGTTTTCTGAGTCTTTCCCTATCCCCGGCCACCTAGTTTTCCTCAAATGCAAAAGATAGGGCGAAAGACAAGCCCTGCAGTTGTTTTTGGTTGGCACAGCCGAACCGTGCAGTAAGTCTAGCTTGATGGCACAGCCGAACCGTGCAGTAAGTCTAGCTCCGTGGACGCAGATTGTACCTTGTGACTCCTGGTACAGTGTGATCTGCAAACAGTGTGTCGTTGCTTCCTGATGGAAGAGTGTGGAGATGAGGCAGCTGTTTCCCCATGCCCCACGGGCTCAGGGAGTGTCTCCGAAGCACGCTCCAACCTGCTCAATATTGGATGATCGCTGGGAGCAACACAAGTACGTTTTTCTTTATCTTTATCGTGTGGCAAAGGGAAAGGTATCCTCTTGACATGCAACTCGTGGATCCGGTGCTTTCGTCCAGTCACTCGTACGGTGGTCTGTGTGGCCAGGAGGACCTGGTGAGGGCCCCTCCAACGCAGTGCGAGACAGGATGCTCTTTCAAATGCTTTTACAAGCACCCAGCTACCAGGTCGGATACTATAACCTGGCCCCTCGTATTTGACTGGGAGGGCTTCTCGCACCTGTTGATGAATCAAATACCGATTTTTTGTTAACTGGTCACAGTAATCAGAAAGAAGTACATGTTCAATGTCCCTTAGACTCTTGGGTTTAGGCAAATTCCAAATGTTAGCTGGCCTACCAATAACTACTTCAAAAGGGGAGAGCCCAGTCCTAATCTGTGGAGTTGTCCTCATTGAGAGTAACATGATCGGTAAGGCGACCGGCCATTTCAAATTGGTGCTGGCACACATTTTAGCGAGCTTTTTCTTTATGATTCCATTGTGTCTCTCTACCAATCCAGCGCTCTGAGTATGCCTGGCCGAATGGAACCGTTTATCGATCTGTAATCCCGTGCACATCTGCAGAATTACAGCAGCGATAAAATGCGGACCATTGTCCAACCAGATGACTCTTGGCAAACCAAACCTAGGAAAATATTCTTTAAGCATGGTTTTCGCCGTTGTCATTGCTGTGGCATCTTTAACAGGGAAGGCTTCAACCCATTTACTAAAGGCGCAAATAACAACTAGGACAAATTTAAAGTTATTACTACGTTCCATTTCAATAAAATCAAAATGTATCACTTCAAAGGGGACAGAAGGTGTACCAAAACTACCCCTTGGTGTCGATGTGCAATTCCCCATATTGTGCTGTAGACACACCATACAATTCTGGACAAAACGCTCAGCAGTTTTCAGGATGTTAGTGTTTACCCAGACAGTTTCTAACATTTTGCAAACCTTCCTGGCACAGATGTGGGTGGGGCCATGAGCCATTGCAACCATCATAGTAATGTAAGCATCTGGAAGCATCCATTTTCCCTCTATGTTATCCACCCAACACCCATCATCATCCAACCTTGCCAAGCCCTCAGCCCATTGCTTAGTTTCTTCTAAAGTGGCATCGGTTTGGATATTCTTTATAGATTCAATTCCTTCGTCTATAGTGCAGACATTTGTGAATTCCCTTGTAGTATATATTTATGAATAGAGATCAGTTGCAGTTTGTTTGGCTATCTGGTCAGCAAAAGCCTTCCCTTTCCCTACATCATCTATGATTTTCTGATGCCCTGCGCATTTCATAATTGCTAACTGAGTGGGGAGTGTAAGCGCTGAAAGTAGCTGAACTATCAAGGAGACATATTGAATCTTCGTTCCATGTGAGGTCAAGAAACCTCGTTCTGTCCTAAGTCTACCAAAGTTTTGAACCACCTCGAAAGCATAATGGCTGTCAGTATATATGTTTACTTTAAGCCCTTCAAAAAGTTCACAAGCTCGAGTCAATGTGATAATCTCTGCGGCCTGCACGGAGTTATGCGAAATTCTTTTGGTTTCCACAATCGTGCTTAATGTGGTGATGGTGTAAGCAGCCGTGGATGTACCAGGAGCCATCGCAAAACAGCTCCCCTTGTGGATCGTTCAGAGGTGTCTCTTTCAAATCAATCCTGCCTTTAGTTTCTTGTTCTGTGGTGTAAAGGCAGTCATGTGACGTTTCGTCACTGCAGGCAGTACCTTGCTGGAGAGGTAACAGTTCAGACAGATTCAATACACAATACCTTTTAATTTTGACATGCAGTGCAAACAAGATCAATTCGTATCTCGTTAATTGTGCAGAAGTAAGGTGTTGTGTTTGCGTTCTATCTAATAGAACGTCTACAGAGTGAGGTACCATCAGGGTTAAAGCATGGCCTAGGACCATACCCTCGCTCTGTTTTACAGACGCAGCAGCAGCAGCGACAGCTCTCAGACATCTCAGCAAAGCGCATGCAACAGGATAAAGGGCGGAGGAAAAGTAGCCGCACAGCCTATTCCTCCCTCCATGTTCCTGCGTTAACAAAGCCAAAGCACATCCATCACGTTCATGCACATACAACTCAAAGGCCTTATCATGATTTGGTGTGCCCAAAACTGGTACTGAACACAGTGCAGTCTTGAGCAGATCAAAAGCTTTTTGGTGTTCCAAATTCCATGGCAATGGCAAAGAAATGCCCTTCTTTGTCAGAGCCAACATTGGTTTAATCATTAACGAGAAGTTCGGGATCCACTGCTTACAGTAAGAAGCCATTCCTATAAAGGCTCTGACTTCCTTCTGTGTATTTGGGACAGAAATGCTAGAAATAATTTTAATCCGTTCAGGCGTCAACCTTCTTCCCTCCTTTGACAGGAGATAGCCTAAATAGGTGACCTCCTTTCGACAATATTGAAACTGTTTCAGTGAAGCCTTATGTCCATGCTTTGCTAGGTGAATAAGCAACAACACAGTGACCTCCTTGCAGGCACTTTCTGAATCTGCAGCTAACAAAAGATCGTTGACATAATGAAGCAGTGTACAAGTAGTAGGCAACTCAAGTGTATCAAGCTGCTCTTTCAAAGCCCTACTGTAAATGCTCAGACTTTCCGTGTACCCTTGCGGCGTACGGGTGAATGTGAACGAGCTTCCCCCTAGGGTGAATGCAAACAGATATCTGCTATCTTTGTGTATAGGAATGCTGAAGAAAGCATTCTTAAGATCTACAACACCAAAATGAGTAGCAGAAGCCGTGATCATAGTTAATATCGTTGTTACATCAGGCACAATAGGAAATTGTGGAGCAACAATCTTGTTGATAGCGCGTAAATCAATAATAAAATGGAAAGGAATTGCATTATCTCCTTTCTTGTACACAGATAAATTCGGACTATTGCACAAACTACCTGTAATTTCTTCAATTACCCCACGGTGCACAAAATCGGAAACTATACATTTCAAAGCATGGTCTCCATCAACCAAAATCTTATACTGTGGAATAAGTGGCAACTTTACTCTAGGTTTTAAAATTATTTTAACAGGCTCAATCTGTAACACACTGACATCATTATCATCAATCGCCCATAAAGACTCCGGAAAGTAACTAAATTCCGGCGGCAAAGGTCTAGTCAGAAACTGTGAGACAGAAAATTGCTGTGGTGAAATCGTCAAACGCACTCCATCTGAAGACCAATGAATTATCGCATTTAATTCCTTCAACACATTCAACCCCAACAAATTCTCTCCACAGTTTGTTGTCAAAAGAAACTGACACTGATCCGTGAATGGACCCAGTGTAATCGGTATGGCGAAGAAACCGGACTAACCACTGGCGTACCGGAAAACCCTACAGAAACAGTGGTTTGCCCTGACAGTGAAATGTCTGGAACCCGTGAATGATCAATGGAACACTTTTGTACCTCCGTATCTATCAAGAATAGATGTTTCCTATTTCCCACTATCATCTCAACGTAGGGACCTTTCTGATTAACGGGAATAGGCGTTCGTTCCAAACCCTGCTTCGGGCAGTCCTAGCGAAACACTATATATTTAAAGGGAAGGTCTTCAGAGAGATAGGCAGCAGAAGGATGATCAAAAATGTTTCTATTATCCACACTCGGTGGCTGACTGTCTTGAGAGAAAGACTGTGAATTCTGAGAAAACTGGCTTCTACCAGGACCCCCTGCCCCAGGGCGGCCTCTGGATCGTCTACCCATGATACCAAACGTGTTATTTGACCTCTGCTGGAGGATCGGGCATTGTGCTCGCCAATGACCCTCTTGTCTGCAATAAGCACATTGGTTTGCGTGTATAGGACCCAACAGCGTATTACCTTGCAGAACATACTGTCCCCTAAACTGTGTACTACCCCCTCTAGGGCCTCTAACAATCTCTGTAGTAACACTTTGGGTAGGAGCACGGAAAAATTGCAAATCTATGTCACTCAAAGTGAATACTGACGACTGCAAGACAAATTCTATTTCTTTGTCAAAACCCTGTTGGATTCTTTCTAATATCTGGGATAGATCGTCTGATGGTATTCACTTCCTGTCTTGAGAACGGGACGTGAACAAACTGTGATACATAGTGTGCAGGAATGTCATAGGCAGCTGTACCTGCTGCGGCATTAGCTGGAACCTCAACCTTTGGGACAAATGCCCGAGGAACCTCTCTCATAAGCAACTGAGAGATAGGAAACTCTGAACGCTTTCTGAGTAACAGAGCTAAATCGAGCGCTAAAGCAGCTGAAGGAGTGTCAGATGAAAAAGCTCTCTTATAGATATTCAATAATTCTGCGGGACAACAAATCTTTCTTTTTATACATTCATCCTGCAGGTACTCTACCATAACCTGTATCACTTTCCTCTGCATTTCTGGCATATGCTGAATATACGTAGCATATACTTCTAAGGGAGATATCAACATGTCTGAAATCCAACTGATTGCATCTTTTGTGCAAATTCGTGTTTCCTCACTCATCGACTTACAAAGAGGAAGGAACTGTTTCTGTACAAAAATAGCGCTCAAACTATCACCATCAATTTCTTCATTCCGTAACGTTTCCATCTCCCTTTAATACTCAAAGACCCTCTCAACGTGCTCATATACTTTCTCCGCAGTATCTCTTGAATATGCTAAAACATTCAGATCCCTCAACCCTTGTGGGAGATCTACATCATTCAGTCTGTTCCACATTACAGATAAATGAATTCCCAGTCCTTCGATAAAAACATTTTTCTCAGGAAAACTTTCTAAATTAGAGAGTGTGGCAAAAACATCAGATTGTTCACCCTTCTCCATGCACTGTCTAGCCCATGCAGTCAAATCAAGTTTTCTCTCTTTAGACACTGTGTTACGAGTTACAATTTTCGATCCTGCACCCTTATCGACTACAGGCGGAATAGAACCACTTGGAAGAGAAAGAGCAGACAGATCTTGTACAACAGATAATGAAGGTGCTATCACTGGTGGAAGAGACAAATCTATCAAACGCATGGCAGCAGGCAAAGGTGGAGGTACAAGTGGAGGAACTACAATAGGAGGAGGAACAATTACTGGAGGACGAGGAGCAATAGGAGGAACGATAGGAGGAGCAGGAACTACTATGGGAGGAGGAACAACAGCAGGAAGAGGTAAAGCAACAGGAATAGGTACATAAGGAGGTGGCGCAGTGGCACCAGGCCTCCGTTCATTTAGAAGCTTCTCAATTAATTAATCAGATGCATGAAAATCCTTAGACGGGTATATTTTCTGTATTCCAAGTTGAAAAGCCCTATCCATATTTCTAACTGACTCTGACTGTTTCTGTTGATCATATAATAACGCCTTCTCTGCGTTTGAGATATGTCAGCACGCATGTTTCTCTTTACTTTTAAGTTGCTGCATAGCTTCTTTCTTCCAATTTTGCAATATATCAAATGCTGCAGGCCTAGCTTTTTTCTTCAATAATATTGACTCTAATTATTCTATACAAGAAATCTCAAAGCTACCATTGACTGGCAATTGAAGTACGGAAGCATGTCTAGTTTGTCTGTGCCAAATATCATTAAACACTATACAACCAATGCCGTGCTTAAAGGGATGGTCTAGTAAAAATTTTTATTTAAAAAATAGATAGGCCACATAAAAAAAAAATACTAGCATCCACCGTTTTAAAACTTCCTATGTAAAATTTTGAGCTATTCAGGCTCAAATTTCGAAAAAGCAAGCACAGGGGCGCAGACATTTTGTGAAATGGAGGCCCTCCTGTGTTGGCTTTTGCTTTTGCGGCACTAATGAAGGAAAAGCCAGCCAGCTGTAGTAAACAAAGTCTACCGCTGGGTGGCTTTCCCTTCATTAGTGCCGGGACTCGGAGGTCGCGGACCGGAGACCAGAGCAGGAAAGCTGCAGCTGAATCTCGGTAAGTGCTATTTATTTTTTTTACAAAAAATAAGCACTAGCTGCGTTTTTTTTTCTAAGTTTTCTGGGCTGGAGGAGCCCGGAAAACTTAGTACTAAAACTGCAGCTTTAAAAACGTTGTATTTATGTTTGCAGTCGCTTCAAAAGCGACCGCAAACATAAATACAACGTTATTGTGTTGGAAAACACTGCGGTTTTTCGTTCCAAGTTTCTCAGGCTCCTCCGGCTCGGAGGAGCCTGAGAAACTTGGAAAGAAAAAACGCAGCGTTTTCCAACACAACCGCGTGTGTTTCTGCCTGCTGTGGCTATCACTTTGGGTCTCCGGTGCTGGAGCACCGGAGACCCAAAGTGAAAGCCACAGCAGGCAGAAACACACGCGGTTATGTTTACATGCCACGTAGTGTTTCTACCTGCAGCTGATTTCCCATTTGGGGCTCTCGGGCTCCCCGTGGGGAGCCCGAGAGCCCCAAATGGGAAATGCTAAATGCTGCGTTGTCTGCCTAAATCTGCTTTCCCATTTGGGGCTCTCGGGCTCCCCGTGGGGAGCCCGAGAGCCCCAAATGGAAAAGCAGATTCAGGCAGACACAACGCGGTTGTTTTCCCCAAATGGAAAAGCAGATTCAGGCAGCCACAACGCGGTTGTTTTCCACAATGCAGTGTTGTGTCTGCCTGAATCTGCTTTTCCATTTGGGGCTCTCGGGCTCCCCGTGGGGAGCCCGAGAGCCCCAAATGGTAAAGCAGATTCAGGCAGACACAATGCGGTTGTGTTAGAAAACGCTGCGGTTTTTCTTTCCAAGTTTCTCAGGCTCCTCCGAGCCGGAGGAGCCTGAGAAACTTGGAACGAAAAACCGCAGCGTTTTCCAACACAATAACGTTGTATTTATGTTTGTGGTTGCTTCAAAAGCGACCGCAAACATAAACACAATGTTTTTAAAGCTGCGGTTTTATTTCTAAGTTTTCCGGGCTCCTCCAGCCCGGAAAACTTAGAAAAAAAACCGCAGCTAGTGCTTATTTTTTGTAAAAAAAATAAATAGCACTTACCGAGATTCAGCTGCAGCTTTCCTGCTCTGGTCTCCGGTCCGCGTCCTCCGAGTCCCGGCACTAATGAAGGGAAAGCCACCCAGCGGTAGACTTTGTATACTACAGCTGGCTGGCTTTTCCTTCATTAGTGCCGCAAAAGCAAAAGCCAGCACAGGAGGGCCTCCATTTCACAAAATGGCTGCGCCCCTGTGCTTGCTTTTTCGAATTTTGAGCTTGAATAGCTCAAAATTTTACATAGGAAGTTTTAAAACAGAGGATGCTAGTGTTTTTTTTATGTGGCCTATCTATTTTTTAAATAAAAATGTTTACTAGACCATCCCTTTAAAGTACATAGTACATGCCGGCGACCCTGCTGTGGCGCCGGTCGGCCAAATTCCAAAGGTTGTCTGTCTCTGTGGAATAATGCCCTGAAACAGGCACACAATTTCTCAGGCATATCAGATTCCTGGTGTTACCTGGTCAATAATTGTGCTCGCGAGTACACTACGCCAAATTCAAATATCAGGATACTTAAAAATCGGGTCACGACTCACCGGATCAAAGAACTAAGGGAGGTCCAATCGGATTACAAAGGACAACTAATGACCCTTGTGGTTGGTGATTTCAGCAAAACTGCCTGCCTCGATGTATGGCCCTCGTCAAGATGCCGTCTCGGACCGTGGGCTCACCGTCCAGGGATCGGGTCATGTAGTACTGTTGAGGTGCCGCGTCTCATCCAAGAAGGGGCCCCCTTTCTCACCGTCCGATCCCGGTCCGATAGCCGCGTCAACACTTCAACGAGATGGCATCAATCTTGAGGGTCCCTATTCGGGCGCGATCTGTAAAAGCAAGGGAATATCGAGGCTGAGTACCACAAAAGGAAATACACCAAACGCGGGCTATAAAGATTCACAGATCTTGAATCTACTGTAAAGCTACAAAGAAACAGAAATACAGATAGCTATCTGGCTCTCAATACATCACAATGAGTTCCAGCCCGTCAGAGTGAGGAGAGAGAGTACTGGACATCTAAACATTTGTGCATTTATACATTTCTACAACATTGTCCAGCCCCTCTACAGGTTAATAATCTGTGGTCTAGGAGTTCATGCCGAGTTAACTTATGTATGGCTCATACAATAATATGCAGAAGGATTACAAGAGTTTGTGTTTCCAGCAAGTTACAATAGCAATGTATATTCTTAGCTCCAACAGTAAGCCTTAGTACATCTCCCTCCACAATGCAGTTCAGCCAGTTTTCATGCTTGGCATTTGTATAACATTGTTGCCGATGCATGTTCGTGGATGAGGCTTGTTGGCGCAGACAATCCTCGGACAACAAAGCATCCTAAGTACAATGTCTCATTACCTTGTCTAAGCAATCGGCCCACGGACAGTCTAACCATTCAGAGGTTGGCCAGGCTTGGTTGCAAGTTACAAACACAGTCCACCATTTTAGAACCAAGAATCATATGAACAGAAATCAAAATGGCAGATGAACTTAAAATGGCGGCGAAGTCGATCTAAAATCGGAACATTGCAACGCAGTTTTCTTCGCAGAGCTACTAGGCTTAGGCCAATATAATCAAAAGGAGGCACTAATATGATTTCTGTTTAACAGTAACGGTTACCACATATTCCTCCCTTCTGGGTTGGGGAGAGACACTGCCCCACCTCAAGGTGTACAATTTGTGAATGCCTCAAGACAGGCTTTTCCATATCAACTACCTGGAGAACCTGGCAGTTTTTCTGGTGCTCAAGGCTTTTCAACCAACTGTCACAAACAGTTTGGTCCGTAGTCACACAGAAAATTATGTAGCAATGTTTTCCATCAACAAACAGGATGGCACCAACTCTCCTCTTGTGGTGGACCTTGCTATACAGATTTGGAATTGGGCTATCCAGCACAATGTTTGGCTCAAGCTGTACACATCCCTGGCCACTTCAATGTGACTGCAGACTCCCTCAGCCGTCAATTGGCCGTGAGTTATGACTGGGAGATGAACAACTATGTCCTCAGTGAAATCTTTCAGCAATGGGGCTCCACAGAGGTGGACTTCTTTGTAACATCATCAAACAGGAAACTTCCTCTTTATGAATCCAGGGACGGGTTCGAAGTGTCTTCCATGGGGGACGCCCTTGAGATCCCGAGGGACAACATGAAGGCTTAGGCTTTGCCTCCTTTACCACTGATTGATTGAGCACTCTGCAAACTTAGGAGTGCATTGAACTGCACTCTCCTCTTCATAGCTCTTTGGTGGCCAGCCAGGTTCTGGTTTTCAGAACTCCAGCACCTGTCGCTGCTTCCCTGATCAGGTTGCCGCAGATTCCCAATCTTCTTCACCAGAGCAATCACCAGCTGTGGCACCCCTCCCACAGTAATTCAGCTTGGCGGCCTAGTGTGTGAGTTCCGATCTTTAGCGCAATTCAATCTGTCGACAACATGCGCATAATCCAAGCAGCCAGGAAGCCTTCTACAATGGCTTAATACAGGGGCAAATGACTTAGATTTTGCCATTGGTGTTTAGCCAAACAGCTTGATTCCAGGCATGATTCTTTCAACACTGGTCTGTCCATTGTATCTGACCTGGCAGCCTCGGGCATACAAGTCCTGTCTTGCAGAACGTATTTGTCCACCATTGCAGCCTACCTGTCTACAGACATCTGTTCCTTTTCAGTGGCTACTCCAGTCATCAAGAGACACTTTGCTGGTCTTCTTCATTTTCCACCGGTTCGGGCCCCTCATCGCAAATGGGATCTGGATGTGGTTCTCACTGCTTTATGTCATAAGCCTTTGGAACCCATAGCTACTACTGATCTTAAGTACCTATTCTGGAAGGTGGCTTTTTGGATTGGGGTAACATCTGCAAGACGGATAAGTGATCTTCATCCACTTACCGTGGAACATCCATTCCTAACTTTCCATAAGGATAAGGTGGCTCTAGGCACCCACCCTTCTTTCCTTCCTAAAGTTGTTTCGGAATTCCACTTGAACCAGTCTATATCGCTAACAGTCTTCTTCCTGAACCCGGTTTCTGATGCTGAAAGGGTTCTGCGTAACCTAGACGTCAGACGAGCTCTGAAATTCTACCTTGATAGGACTAGTGAACTCCGAGGATCTTCTCAACAGTTTGTTACATTTCGTGATCCAAAGGGAAAACCTTCCTCAAAAGGATCCATTTCCATCTGGTCAGGGGCAAAGCGGCTGCTGTTGCCTTTCAAGAGTCCATCGCAAAGTCAGCTACGTGGGCCTCCCCATCAGCCTTTTGCAAGCATTACTGTTTAGACCTGAGCTCCCAGGCTGATGCCCAATTTGGCCAGGCAGTTTTCAAGATTTTATTCCAATAAGGGACATTTCCATCCACCCGTAATACCTATGGTCAGTGCTTGGGAATCTCCCACAAGTATGGAGGAGAGGGGACGGGACATAAGGGTATGACAAAGTTACTCACTGTAGTGACTACCTTACTCCTAGTCCATATTCCCCTTTCTTCCATATGCCCACCTGCCGTTCCCTCTAAAAAGTATCCGCTAGTATTGCCTAAATGGTCTCAGACCTGGCGATAGAAAAGAAATGAAGGGCGATGCGAGGGGCGGAGCTCAGTAGGCAGGGTTACGGTCATGTGACAACAATAACATTTTTGATGCTTTTTAACAATGGTGCGCCGGTCCTGAATATCCGACAAATATGGAGGAAAGGGGACTGTGGACTAGGAGTAAGGTAGTCACTACAGTGAGCAGAGAGGATGAATGGGTTTTCAGAAATGAAATTACACCATTTTTGTTTGTTTGCTCGATTCAAGTGATTCCCGCAATATTACTGGAAAAGAACTCAAAATTATATTTGGAGGAGGAAAATGGATGCCAACAGACTTTGGAATGAACACCCCTATTACCTTAGAGAGTCTAATAACGTTTTCAACTTCAGAAAGAGACTCAAAACCTCTTGTTTATGTAGTCATTCCTATGGTAACACTGATTGTTTTGAATGACAGCGCTTAGATGGCCTGACCTTATGTTCTATAGGAATACCAATCGAAATAGCAATGACATCAGGCTAGAAGTCGGGAGTGGGACAGAAGACACCCTGTGAATTTGCGGTGGGTTGGATAGCCAGTTACAGATAGAAAATGTTCAGTTCATCATGGGAAGACCATGTAAATCTCACAAGATTACAGCAGCAACGACTCAAGACGCGCTCAGAATAAAATGTGCATCACACAAAGCAATGAGTTATATGGTTTAATGAGAGAGGGGTAGCGAGCGAAAAAACAATTGAGTGTGGAGTGAGGGGATCTGTATAAAAGAAGGGGGACACATATTGAGTGCATCTGAAGAAGTGGAAGACTTTTTGATTCTGATCAATGTTTCCCCTTATCGTGAGAATCAGCAAACCACCACACTACCGCAGGAATTTCTGTTATTGGAAATGATTATTGTGCAATTATCATGGGAATAAGGAGTCAGAAAAAAAAATGTTTTACATCTGCAGTGCCTACATTTACTGGCAGGGGGAAATGGGTGTTTGTTAACAAATTACTGGTGACACATGACCAGTGGCTATGGCTAGTAGGCGCAAAAGAAAGATATTGGTGCAACACGTATTCTGCAATTGTATTTGCTCTCCCCTCTTGCTTCTCCACTCTTTTTGACTGCTTACTCTCTGTTCTCTCCTCCTCTCCCTTTCTCCATTTTTCTATCTCCTCCCCTCCTCCCCTTACTTTCTTCATGCACTTACTCTAGCAGAATTGTTTTTCTCAAGCTCTACCAGAAATATCGTCAGGCATAGTTATCGAGAATATCGGAATTATCGAGACATTGGCAATCTCCCCACTACCTGAGAGGTTGTCATTAGCAGATGCACTGGTCACTAGAGTCTAAATGGAGGATAAGGGGAGCCACGAGAGAGCAGGTTAGAGGGGAGGACTAGAGGAGTATGGAACCTGTATGCCAGTCAGACCCAGATCTGGACAGAGCCGCAACAGGGGAGAATACGCAAGCCGAGCGCTTCAATTCAGGATAGAGATGCAAATTAACCAACCCTACTAACAATTTTCCCTTTCTGCATACACCTCTCAAACTCCAAACCAAACACAACCAAAACCTACAGCACAACAAACCGCACAAACTTCACTACATTGCAACAACAAAACAAAAACACACATCGCCTTGCACAACAGTACACGACGACTACCGGCTGCAAACACCCCAGGCCCAGTCAACGGACCCACTGGGCTGAGGCCGCCAACAGCACATCACTGCTCTCTTGCACTTTTCCTGCTTCCTCCCACTAACTCAACCTCCCCTCCTCTTTCAGAGCCGCCAGAGCGCCAAGGGACCACTACGGTGGTGATAGTGCACGGTACAAATGTCCTTTAACATTAACATAGTACACTAGTCGCCTGTCTGTTTCCTTTTCCTTCCCTCCCTTCCTTATCTATGTTTTAGCTCTTGCACTATCTGAAATGTCGTCAGGCCGAGCACTATAGTTAATTTCACATCCTTACAGTTCATGGCCTGTAAGAATGTCATTGTATTTTCCCTTGTTCCCTCCCTTGCCTTGAACTGCTTTGAAACACAGTGGGCCTCATTATGACCCAGGCGCTAAGTGTTTAACAGCGCTGTAAAAGGCTGTGGCGCCGTTAAACACCTAGCGCCTAATTACGAGGTCTCTTTGCGGGACCCGACCTTAACGGCTGGTTTTACCAGCCGTTAAAGTAGGGACCCGCAAAGGGACCTTGATGCTAATTACGGTACAGCAATTTGCGGTACCGTAATTAGCACCTTCCCCATTCCCATTGAGCCCTATGGGGAAAAAATGGGAATGGGGAAGGGCCATGGCGGCATGGGGAATTATCGCCCCACCAACCTCGGAATGGGGTGGTAATTCCCCATTCCGCCATGGTGGACTCCGCATGGACCATGGCGCTAATAGCACCATGGTTTAGCGCCCGAGTCCTAATGAGGCCCATTGTGTATAGGCGCTATATAAATGAAATATCATATCATATCATATCATATCATATCACGTACATAGGCCACAGCCAAAGGCCAAAGCTAGTGAGACTTCACAAAACTATGCAAGAAGGCCGTGGCTAGTGGGCCTAAAAGAAAACTAATGGTACAAAATGTGCAGTGGCCTTGGTTAGTGGGCCCTGAGGAAACTAACATATATTTCGGTGAAAAAACATTTGTTAAGCGAGAGTTAGAGTGATCAGATTCAACCCAACAAACCCCCTGAAATTCATCACTCGTATTCCATTCAAGTCCACCTCAGAGAAGAAAATGCATCACACAACACAAGGATAGCGGGTAATGTCCAGGAGAGTGCCATTGAGGGATAAAGCAATAGAGGGGAGTCGGAGGACCATAGAAAGGGAAGGTGGCCATTGGTGAGTGCCTGTGATGACAGGGAAGAGTTTGGGATTTTCGGGCATTATTTGGGAAATACCAGGTGAATCCCATGGGCATGGGTAGTTCAATGCCGCTGTATGTGTAGTTTGTTGCCATTATCGGGGGAACATCAGGGAAATCCTGCGGGAATGCAGAGAGGGAAAAAAGTAAATTGACACCTGCAGTGAATACATCTCCTAGGCTAGTGACTATTGTTAGTGGGCCCCAAAGAAACCTATTGGTGCAACATGTACAGTGGACATGGCCAAAGACCATGGCTAGTGGTCCTCGAAGAAACCTATTTGTGCAACATGTACAATGGCAACAGCCGCAGGCAGATGGCTAGTGGACCCAAAGAAACTATAGTATAACGAAACCTTTGAAATTCAGTGAAAATACTTAAGTCAAGAGAGAGTTAATGTGATCAGTTTTAATGTGAAAAACCCATAGCATAAATCCTTGACTTTCAGTGAAAAATCCTTGGTTAAGGGACAGTTAAGGTGACCAGATTTAACGCAACAAAACCCCTGAAATTCAGCAATCACATTTCGAGCAAATCCACCTTAACTATGTGACCCCTGTTGGGCAGTGTATTACCACAATGATGACATCACTGATGACATCACTGGTGACATCACTAATTACATCATACATCTCATCACTGATTTCACTGGTTTGATTAATTACATTTTGAAATGTGACAACTCTGTTTTTTAACATAACATATATGTACATATTTCATACTTCCAATGTATTCTGCACTTGTTTCTTTAAATGTAACTCTCAGTGTATGAAAACACACAGGTGCTTTTGTCTGTATGTGATTCTTTTATACAAAACGTGTCATTTAGAAAGGAATGTATTCACGTAATGTTATTACAGTGAGGAGAATTGTACATTTAAATGTGAACATTGACTATTTACATAACACTTACTATTACACATGTACCTACTTACTATTACACATGCATTTACTTCTATCTCTTCTTATTTCTTTTTACTTCTACATATACTTATTATATTATGTTTGAAGTACCTGAAATATATTTACCAGAATTAGGTGCAACCCCTGCAATGAAGTACTGTAATAGTTTATGTTAAGTACCATAAACACATCCAGACACGATGTAGCAGGTTCAATACTCTTTATTATGAGTAGGATCTATACCAGGGAGAACAGCCCCCAGCAAGGGACAGTGCGACCGTCCTCTTCTCTTTCACCCGCTCTGTCCCCCACACTCCAGACCTCAGAGCCAACTCAGATAATAGCACTGAGGTTCTCTTGTAGCTAGGAGACATGATGCACATGAGTTGCATACTTGATAAAGGTACAGAATGAATGGCTATAGCTCAAGTGCAACACCTTACTCATCCTAACAGGTTACTAATACATGAAATTCAAACAATTTGTATAAAGTTGCACATTTTTACTTTAAAATGTAGAGGTTGATAAGTACTGGAAATTAATGCTCCATGCATTATCATATCATACTTCTGTATCAGTGTATTGTTCCATGTCATGTTGTCATTATTGTTAAGTGTAATAAAATAAAATATGTATCATAAGAGGTCAACAAAATTATTCTACTTTATTTAATCACTAATGTCATATTTGATGCAATTATTGATCTCATCAGTGATGTCATGTATGATTTAATTAGTGTTTTTTCCTTCTCCAAATAGAAATATATCAAAACCAAAGAGCTGAGTTGCTTAACATGGCAAGTGGGCAAGCACTCTCACAGCAGCACTGGGCCACTGAATCTGAAAAAAACTAATTCAGGGCGTGTATAGCAGAAAGTGTCAAAAAAGTGCACAGGGTTTCCAAAAAAGACACAACTTTTATTTATTTAGTGTGAGGACTGATTGTCTATACTTTAATCAGGTGGACAGATGTATAGAAGGCCAACCTAGTTTAATTACGGGGACAACTCTGAGAGCTGTAGCCAAACCAGTTCAAGGTAGCAAGGGGAGTGGACAAGGCTAACTCTCAGGAGAGGTGAGCCTGGTAAGGAGTCCTCAATGAGTACACACAGTTAAAAGTCAAGGAACACACTTAGACAATCAGATATAAAAAGACATTTAACACTATGAAAAATGACTACAAACATGTAGTATTATCACACAGCACCAAATAAAAGATACACATATATATAATCACTGGATTAGGGCAAAATACATAACAAACCCCTGCAAAGGAAGACTTGCATTAGTATGTAGAACTGCAGGTCCACAGAGATACAACACTAACTTTAAAAGTCCATCCCTAAGGTGCATGGGGCCTTGTCCCAAAAGTTCACCAAAGTTCCACACAGTTCTGTGAGACAGGAAAACATTAGTGAAGGTCTTCTGGAGCCCAATGAAGAGTTCCAAAGGGTAGATGACACATTGTTCTGATTAATATAAGTGTCCTGCACTTACGGAATGCTTGCACAAGCAAGCAATGTCAAAGCCAAACTGTTACAAAAGTTTTGTAAAGTTACACATTTTACACAGGGATATAGGGGTTCAAGTAAGTACTGTTACAACTCACCCCCTGAATTACAATTTTTGTAGGATGTGGCAGGTCTTCTGAAGAGGGTCCAAGGTCACCTTTCTTGCCTTCAGTTATGGTCCTGGATGCCCAGGGATTGCAGGTTTAAGCACTTCTCCAATCAGCAACAAATGCTGGTGTAAGTTCTTCAAGATGGAGAATGCAAATTAACTTGATGAATGGGCCCGCAAAGCACAGGATTGGATGCGGGAAAGCTGTTTTGGATGACGCTCACTGATGCATGGCGATGCAAGGGAACACACTTGTTTCCCTGTGAAACAGAATGCGTGGTGTACATCTTGCCTTGCCCATGTGATATGTTGTATGTTGGAAGTACCATTTGCAAATTAAACCTGTGCACACTCCAACAAATTTGTGCCATCAAAAATGCGGATTTTACATATGCCATGGCAAATCATTTTCATGGGTGTCATGATGGTAAGATAGATGGTTTTATTTATTTCACCATTGTATATGTCCGACATAATCCTGGGGGTGCCGATGGGGCACTCAAGTGAAGTCAACTTGAAACCAAAATGATTCTAAATGTTGAAACCAAGATCCAAAGGGGGCACAATATTGATGAGGAACTCTATACATTTTTGGACACTTAATGCCTATTGCGTCGCCTTGAATAATTCATCTTCTTTAATCCATCCGGCATCCCATCATGTTTTTATCATGCTCTATATTGTTACCACTTACTTTGTTTCTAAAAAGAGTGTGAAAGCTTGGTAATGTTCATATCATGCAAGACTTCATTCTTGACTGTCACCACTTACATTGTCTCACAAAGGAGTGTGAAAGCTTGGCTGTCTAATGCTGCTTTTCTTGTTCTTTTTTATTCTGTAATCATAGTTTTTATCTCATCAATTTTCCTCTTAGTATTGCATCTCAGGTATTACACATGTGTGCACTTTGTGATTCATAGAATGTCTTTTTTGGACCTTGCTGTAGCAATTGTAGAAACATTTTGACTGTTTTTTTAAATAGCTTCTCAATTTTAAGCAACTAGGGTTTCATTGCATTGACGCCTGTCATCCTAATTGCTACAGTGTCTTTGTACTTTGCTTATGAATCTCCATACCTGCGCAGCATTGCTGTTTCCTGTTACTTATTAATTACTGTTTAATTGGAATTAATCAATATTCCTGGGCTGTCTGCCTTGTCGCTCTATGCACATTACATCATGAGCTAACAGTCCCCTTTATTAATCTCAACTCAGGTTTTAAGTAGTTTATGCATCACATGGAACTTATTATCGAGGACTCTTTATTTTATGAATGACACATGTAATAAGTATGCTGTACATATTGCATTATGTTGTTGTGCTACTGCAACCTGGCCAATGCTGCTGCTATCACATTCATCATGATCATTGCTCCAATTATTGGAAAGAGAAAGGGACTTTTTATGTCTAGCATGTTTTGTGTTTTTAAAGTAAAGCTGTAGCGTACCACGGCTTTTTGTGATCAATCGACTTGTTGGTGTGAAACACATTATGTGGTGTTTCTTTCTTGCCTAACTAACACTAATAAAATATACTGTGATAGTCCCTATGCATCATGGATATATAATGTGGGCACCCGCGAATGCGGTCCAGAACTCATGGTGTTCAGCTCTCTTTTATATATATTCAGTGAAAAAACGTTGTTAAAGAGACCTTATGGTTAAGTTGCACTAATAAAAACGTATGAAATTCAGTGGACAAACTTTGTTAAAGGGGCGTTATGGTTACAAGTAAAACTGAAACCCCCGATATTAACCAGTTATGGTAAGCTAAGCAACCTTAACTCGTGCAACCACCATGCACTGCTAAAACTGAAGGCTCGGGCTGCCAAGGTGAAATGCACTGAGTGTACTCAGTCGTGGACAACCTGAGCACTACTCCTATGGGACAACTTCCTTCCTCCGCCGCACCAGATCCAACCATTCGGGTGCTTGGAGAAAGACTGTTCCTTTCTCAGGGAGAAGCAGGTTGAAATCCTCTACTGCATCTTCCTCAACCGCTACTGCCATCACACAGGCTACTCCTGTGGGGCAGAGGATACAGAACGCTATTGACCCTTACATTTCGAGGGTCACAGTACTCTGTTTGTACTGCAACATACCGATCTGCAGGAGGGGATCAATTTCATAGTGCTTTTGAGGCTGTGTTCAAGGAGCATGAGAAATACTGCCATCCACCTGAAATGTAAGTCCCCCCCAACATCTTCCCCTGTCCACCTGCCCCTCTGTATCTGTGGTTGGTGCTCCTTTTCTCCCTTCCATGTCTTCCCTCTCGTCCCTCCGCCACCTTACCTTGCCTCTCCTATAAAAAACAAAATCTAAAACAAATATAAAAGACAAAAAAAGGTTCCTTTAGGAGCTACCTTTTACAGTTAAAAAATAGAACTAAACAAATAAATCACAGCACCTTTTGCAGCCTGCTTTGTCTGCAGACAGTACGAGAGTCAGCAGACATATGGGAAATTCCAGGTGTAGGGTGGGGGAATTATAATCAATTAACTTGTTTTTCATTCAAAAATGGTGGCTCTTAAAATAACCTTTTTTATTGTCTTTCTGGCTTCTAAACTTTTGGGGGTTTATTTGGTATAATATACTGAACTAACAAATGTTCTACTGTACTTAATATTTTTTTCTAACTTTCACAAAAAGGACTTCTAATTTTGTTTTCTGTTTTTCATTTTTGTTTACTTCAACTACTAAAAATACTTCAATCCATATTTTATATGTTGACATGAACTGTTTTAATGCATTTTGAATGTTTTCAAGAAAAATCTTATTGCCAACATCAGTCAAATATACTCCATCTCTTCGAAAAATGTTGACAATATCAAATTTGACATTTTCATTGTGAAAAGATGTCCTGCCAACATCCTGCAAAAAGCACATACAGCTTTGTATACATTGCACCTTGCTTTCTCAATTTGTGGACAAAATAACTTAGAACGCTTTCAGATTTGTCTTTGAGCTATCCGAGAAAAAATAATTTTGGAATGTTTGAACAGTTCCATTAACTTTGCAAATGCATCCTTCATTGAAAACTGTGAGGACATTCTGGTGTCATAGCAAAAACTGTTGCCTCCACAGTGAACAAACAAAGATGTATGGATGCTTGAAAGTAACCATATTCTCACAAAACGGGAGCAATTCTTCCCACTTCATTCCTCAAAACAACATACCAGGAAACTTCAAATTCTTGAAATCCAAGATGACCACGTAATCCACACTGCTCACAGTACATCTAAACCAATGGACCCAAGAATCACCCACCAACCAGACACTTTGCTTCCTCAAAGCCATAGCAATAATGGTCTTCACTGCACACAACCAAGATAACTCTTGCTGCCCACTTTTCCTGTACACCACACCCTGAAACCTGATTGACTGATCCCCTGATGTCCGTGGACATCTACGACTGCCCACGGTTGCCGCAGGGCCCTTTCCATGCCTGGCATCCTTAAATAACACAGATGGCATGTGCAGTGTCCGCGGACTACCCCCTTGTCTGTGGGTGTCATGGCCATTTATGGGGGGTGGGGAGGTTTAAACTCAATTTAAATAATGTATTCTACAATCGTGACTCTTAAAAGAGCCTATTTTTGTTTTTTGGATTTTAAATGTATTTCATTTTTTTCTCATTTGTATGTCCTACACCTACTAACAAAGGATTTAGTATACACTCAACATCTTCAAATTACAAAAATACACATTCCTTAGATGGAACCAGGAACATGAGTGTACCCACCCATTGCTCCATTTGCACCCTCAGCGGGAACACCACAAACAAATAGATTGCGTCTTAAATGCTTTTATTTTCCACATTTGCTGCATCTGTTGCAGTTGAAATCTGGATGGCAAGGACAATACCTAGCCGAGCCGATATACAGAATTTTGCACACTCAGGGAGATATCTGAATCTCTGAATGGAAAAAAAAACAAGATTACCCCAAATCTTGTGATGCATGTGCTTCTTTTCATATGTAAGTGGCTGGGTCTTTCGGCCCATGCCCTGCAATTACAACTGCCGACAAAACATTTTGAAACCCTGAAATTGCATTAGATTATCACCTCTGCTGGAAATAATTCCTGCTCAGACAATGATTACATGCGCCCCATCTCTCCAGCTCTGCAGTCAGATAACAGTGCCAGTGTGCCAGCCACCCCCAACCAGGATCATGCTCTGAACGTCCCAAATTTTGAATGTCTTATGTGCTGTGAGAAACATAATTTAGGCTGCGCTGCTGCACCAGTGGGACATGTGACCCATGGCCGCAGACTCCATGCGACAGGGAACTGGCAGAATTAAGGAGCTTAACCGCGACATATGATATGATATGATATGGTATTTGTAACGCGCCTATACACAAGTGTTTCAAGGCGCGACGAGGCAGGGAGGGAGGGAAACAAGGGGAAGACAGACAAACGATCCTACTAGGCCAGGTGTCATTCAGATCGCGCAAGTGCAGAGGTAGGGGGAAAAGGAGAAAGTGCAGGGGGAGGAGGTGGGGGGGAAAGTGCAGTACACGGTAAGTGGCGTAATAAAATAATAAATAATAAATAATAAATAAAAGGGCCAGCTGGTGGCAAGTGCGAGGTAAGTGCAGAGCAAGTGCTAGGAAGGGGGCTGTAGGGATACAGTGACAGTCCCACAGTGCAGGGGGAGCCAGGGAGGCAGTGCAAGTGGAGAGTGGCTGGGCCCTGGACCGAGGTCGCTGAGAGTGGCCAAGATGCAGGTTTAGTGCAGAATTTCAGTGGGGAGTTAAGCAGGTTTAGCAGGGGAGAGGGAGAGAGAAGGCAGAAGCGAAGAGGAAGGTTTTGAGGTGCTTCCGGAACCGGAGTTGGTTCTCCTCAAGTTTCAGGGAGGCAGGAAGGCTGGTCCAGAGGGAGGCCCCTGCTGCGGAGAGAGATCTACCCCCAGCTCGTTGCTTCCAGAAGCGGCTGACCATGAGGGAGTTGGAGACGGATGAGCGAAGGGCTCGTGAAGGAAGATATTTAGGAAGAGAGAGTTGAAGGTATTTAGGCCCCAGGCCCCAGAAGGCCTTGTGGACAATGCAGAGGGTTTTGAACTTAATCCTCGCAGCCACTGGGAGCCAGTGAAGAGATTTCAGTCCTGGAGAGATACGGTCCCTGGGCTTGAGGCAAAGGACAAGTCTCGCAGTTCTGTTCTGGATAAGTTGCAGAGGGCGGAGAGTGGAGGCAGGCAGATTAAGATAGAGGCTGTTACAGTAGTCCAGCCTTGAGAGAACCAGGGCTCGGGAGACAGTGAGCTTCTGGGGGAAGGAGAGCAAGGGAAGAATACCTCTGAGGAGGTGCAGCTGGTAGTGGGACTTCTTAGAGACGTCAGATATATGAGGAGAGAAGGAGAGTGTGGAGTCGAAGATGACCCTGAGGTTTTTAGCCTTGCAGGTAGGGGCAGGAAGGGGGCCAAGGGAGGCCGGCCAGAGAGCTGCAGGGAAGGAGGGAGTGGGTGTGCCGATGAGTAGAATCTCAGTCTTACTGGCGTTAAGGCAGAGGTCATTGGCGGCACACCATTCCTGGATAGCAGACAGTCGGAGATGAGGGAAGAAGAGGAGGAGGCCGAGGGTAGCCTGAAAATGAGCTGGGTATCGTCCGCATAGCACTGGAAGTGGGGGCACAAAGAGCGGCGATGCGGTGGGCAAGGAGTGCCAGATACTGGTTGAAAAGCCAGGGAGAGAGGTTGGATCCCTGGGGGACACCACAGGTCGAGAAAAAGATGTCGGAGAGGAAGGAGCCCATTTGGACCTGGGAGGGTCGACCGGAAAGGAAAGAGGTCAGCCATGCCAGAGCCTGACCAGTGATACCCAGGTTATCACGGAGACGGTTGAGCAGGATGGCATGGTTGACAGTGTCAAAGGCAGAGGAGAGATCGAGCAGAATGAGAACACAGGGAGTGTTGGAATCGAGGTTCAGGAGCAGGTCCTCACGGATGTTCAGGAGAGCAGTTTCCGTGCTTCTGGCCGCTCTGAAGCCGGATTGATGGTCATGAAGATTACCAACATATTCAGCATGGAGGTTAAGCTGGGAGATGGCCAGTTTCTCCAGGAGCTTGCCCAGGAAGGGAGTAATGGAGATTGGGCGATAGTTGGCCGGGCAGGAGGGGTCGGAAGAGGGTTTCTTGAGGAGGGGGTGCACAAGGGAGTGCTTGAGGGAGGATGGGAAGACTCCAGAGGCGAATGAGTGGTTGCAAAAGTCAGCCAGGGCAGGAGCCAGGGAGTCGATGTGGTCCTTGATGGTTTTGGAGGAACAGGGGTGAACCTGTTTAGACGAGGCTTTCATAGATCGGACTTGTCTGGAAACCTCATCAGCAGAAAAAGGTGGAAAAGCAGAGAAGGGGGGCGGAGGGGCGGCTGCAAGAGAGCAAGAGGAAGAGCCGGGAAGAGAGGGAGGGAGGTGAGAGGAGGAGAGCGAGGACAGGATGTCCTGAGTTTTTGAGATGAAGTGCAAGGCCAGTGCAGTGCAAAGGGCCTGGGAGGGGACAGGAGAGGTAGAGACTGCAGCAGGGTTGGCCAGCTCCTTGCAGATTTTAAAGAGTTCGGCCGAGTTGTTAGATGCCTCAGAGATGCGGGCTTGGATAAGGGCTCTCTTCTTGGTGAGAACGGAGAGCCGGTATTGCCTTTGGAGCAGGCGGCAGGCCAGTTTGTCAGAGGATGAACATGAAGCACGCCATTTCCTCTCTGCCACCCTGCACTTGCGTTTTAGGGTGACGAGATCCGAGTCATACCAGGAGTTACATTTGGCTTTGGGCTTCAGGCGGATTCTCATGACGGGGGCAAGGATATCGAGAGTATCAGATATAGAGGAATAGAGCATGGAGAGGGCTGTGTCAGGGTGGGAGTCAGCCGAGGGGGGAGAAGGGGGCGAGAAGGTAGCAGCGAAAGCCTCAACTGACACGCGCTTCATGGGTCGGATGACCGAGAAGGTGGGTGGCAGTGAAGAGGATGGCTTTGCCTGTGGGTTAGGGAGGGAGAGGTAGGAGGATAGGAGAAAGTGATCGCTCCAGGAGAGAGGAGTGGAGAGAGGGAGGGAGAGGGGAAGGTCAGAAGAGATCAGAGCATCAAGAGTGTGCCCTGCAGAGTGAGTAGGCCCAGACGGGAGAATAGAGAGTGAGAGAGAGTTGCAGAGTTCGCGAAAGAGACCAGTGGGGGGACAGGAGGCATCGAGGTGGATGTTGAAGTCACCGAGAAAGAGGAGTTGGGTGGTTGAGGACAGGAGTGAGGAGGAGAGGTCAGCCCACTCAGAGAGGAAGGAGGAAATTTGACCAGGTGGCCGATAGATAGTGGCCACGGTAAGGGAATGGCTAGGAGAGAGAGAGAGAGTCGGCAGACAAGACATTCAAAAGAGGAGTAGGTCTGCGTAGGAGTGACAGTGGCAGGAATCCACTCAGGGAAGATAAGGGCAACACCACCCCCTGAACGGTTAGGCCTGGGCACGGAGAGGATCTTGTAGCCGTCAGGTAGGAGTGTGTCGAAGCTGGTGGCAGAGCTGGCAGTGAACCAAGTCTCAGTGAGACCGAGGACGTCGAGGTCCAGTTCCTCAAGAAGGCGACAGATATCAGAGGAGTGCTTGATGGCAGAGCGAGAATTTAGAGTGGCAATGTGGAGAAGGTTGCCACCCTTGAAAAACTTCCGGGGAGGGGTACAGATCAGAGGTACGCCCTGCGGAGGTGTTGGAGAAGGAGTTGAAGAGGGAGCAAGAGAAGGGGCAGGGAGGGAGGGGAGAGGCAAGGTAGCCGAGGACAGAGGAGGGGGGACAGCGGGAGCGGAGAGGAAGTTGATGAGGCATGGGAAGCGTCTATCAAAGAGGTGAAGGTTGGCCTGAGGGCCTTGGACCAAGACGGTCCCGTTAGCATAGACATTAATGATGGCTTTAGAGGAGTGGAAAGGGGCCAAGAGGACATCCCAACGGGTGCCACCATTAATGGGAGAGGTGGAGAAAGGAGAGAGCACAGCGACCATGTGAAGGGTCCATAGTTCAGGTGAAGGCACGAAAAAGAGAATGTCAGTGAGAGTTTCCTTGGAGCAGGCGCTCGTGTAGGTGTCAGCGATAGGGAGGCCTGGGTTGGAGACCAGGATGTCCTTTTTAAACTTTTTCCTACCGGATTTAGTGAGGAGAGCAGGATAGTCAATGGAGAAGCAGTTAGAGTAGATAGGCGAGATAGAGAGCACCATGGAGTAAGAGGGGAGGCAGACGACACGAGTATGCAGACAGGGAGTGAGTGGAGGGCACTAGTTTACCACAATGCAGAGCAAACAGTAATGCGTAGTAGGTCAGGGCCACCTAAGTTTGAGAATCCTGCGAGGGGAGAAAAAGCACCCTAGTTGAACACAATGCAGAGCAAACAGTAATGCGTAGTAGGTCAGGGCCACCTAAGTTTGAGAATCCTGCGAGGGGAGAAAAAAGCACCCTAGTTGAACACAATGCAGAGCAGACATATCAGGAAGTAGCCTACCCCACAGTTATGCCAGCTCCAAGGACCTAACAGTTGCTGTTGTTTACAATGGGTGGGGGGGGGGCTCAAGGAGGAGCTACTAATGGGGGCTGACAATGGGGCCCGGGTGGCATAAGAAACTGGGAAGAAATCGAATCCCTGTCTGTGTCAAATACAGGGAACAAAGCACTGTAGGCCAATGGCCCAATGCTGCACGCATAGCACTATAGACCGGTCAGAGTGCTTATAGGTGAGCGAGAAACAGGAGAGGCAGAGAGAGATTGTGAGAAAGAGTCAGACGCACAGAAGAAATGCGCAACGTGTGGAGCACAGGTGAAAGACAAACGCAGCAGACTAGAGAAAGGGGGTGAGAAGAAGGTGGACAGAGGAGGAGAAGTTGGAGAGAGAGGGAAGGCAAATGGATAATAAGAGTACATGGAGGGAAAAATCGAACTCACCTTATGAGTGTCACAACAATTCCGATGCAGGAGGGCACAGCCAAGCAGGGGGCAGCAGGTGTGGCAGGGCTGCATGCTGGGATTGGGGAGTCCAGACCAGACAGTGCTGCTGGTAACAGCACGCCACACGCGCACACAGAGCAGGCAGCTGCAGGCAGGCTAAGGCAGCCAAGGTCTCTGACTGTCAGACCAGGTGTAGTGCGACACACAAACTGGTGGCTGGCTCTCACCCAGGCTTTCTGAGCTGACTTACTGATGAGAGACAGTAATTGACTTGACTGAAATAAATAGTGCGTGGACTGGTCACCAAGCAGGCCACTTATTTCTGGGGCTGGGCTGTGCATGTTTGCTATATTATAGCAAATGTGCCCGGCTACCTGCCTGCACGTAGCTCCAGATAGGCTGGCCGCCCTGGGCCCGGGGATATCGAAACTGCAAGAGAGTGGCATGGCAGTGTCATGTCAATCGCACCAAACGCTAGTCTGCCTGGATGATAGCATCCGTTTTGCCAAATAGACGGGATCATCATCCCAGGCAGGCCAGAAGGAAGGAAAAGGGCCTGAACGCCATCACACGGCGGGCCGGCCCTGCAGCGCAGCTCAGCACCAGCAGGGTCATGTGGGTTTATTGCACAGGCACAGCACAACTTACAACGGTGTGCGTGCGTGCAGCCATGATGTGATTCCACACAGCCCAGTGGGAGGTAAGTGGGTCGCTCAAGGCACCAGGGTGGAGCCGGGGGTAAGCGCACCCCTTACTCCCCTTGCTCTGCCACTGCTTCTCTCGTACTCCTTTCTCTCTATGTCCCCCACTCTCATTTCTCTCTTCTCTCACACTCCTCGTTGTCTTTCTCAAAACTCCTTTCTTCCTTTATCTCCCATACCATTTACACGTTTATCTCCCTAGCTTCGTCTTGCTATCTTCCCTGATACGTCGTCTCAGTTCGGCTTCATTTCTCTTGTCCCCACTACCTCTCTCCCTCCCTCCCTCTCTCGTGTTGTCTCTGTAGCATTATGTATGATTGTACCACGTGATCACTCTATGAATGCAAGCTCATGAGAAGTGTGGCCTTTCCTATCATATGTGCAGCCAAAATGTTCCAAGCGATTTCAGCCCAGGCTGGAAAGGAAGGCTGTATTTGCCTGGATTGTGGGCGCTCTACTGCTCGGAAGCTGCACAATTCGTTAACGCGGTCCCTTCCACTGGCTACATGCTGTTAGCACAAGTCAGGGTCACGGCCTCCGCGCTGGAATGTTTTTCCTGAACTTATAATATCTGAGCCAGGACAGCCGCGCCGGATCACCGGACATTTACAGCAATGCACCCCCATCCACAGGCAAGGAATGTCAACGCATCACACCAGCCCGTGGTCTTGTTTCTTGGGAGCAGGGCTGACTAGCTGGTCAGTTCAGGCGCCGTTGTGCTGCCGGTCATTAAAATAACCCTTAGCCGTACACTTGAACTTCCTGCTCCCTGTAGGCCTTCACAGGAAACATGCACGCTATTAAAGGAGCGGGTTCACTTAACAGCTTCCACGCCTAACTTCTGTCGTTCTCTCTGTCGCATTGCAAGTGTTGTTTTTTGTGTATATCTTTGTAGCTGAGTTATTACAACAAGCTTTTCCTTTATTGATTGCGTTAATAGCACTTAAGAACTGGCATAGACCTGCATAATAATGCAGCATAATTAATAAAGTGCTACATCCTTCTCTTGTCTGGACTGACTTTGCTGGCCACGATGCCGGTCCAGTTTCGATTCTGTGCATCCCCTTGTTTGCTATTGAGATAGACCTTCGATCCTATAGAGTCAGACAGATCACAGAGGAGATCCACCTCACGCAGACTGATCTCTCCACGGGCAGCCGCTAGTGTCCACACAAAGGAATTAAACCCATTATGTGTACCATGAAAGCACTATCCCCTTTAATAAGGAGGCCAGTTCTGGAATTATTAGGATACATTTGAGGATATATTTGACTAAGTGGGAATTAAAAGTGGGGGAGCCCGGTCTGGCTCCGGCTGGCTTTGGCCAAATGGGTAGCTCGAATCGAATTGAGTGTTCAGCCATAGCTTGGGACAAACACAGGCTAAGCCTCGGCTGCTCACAAGAAGTACAGTTTGAAAAAATTAACAAATATAAAATAAAACTTGATTGACCAAGGGTGGGTGGCATTTGCCTGCCTTGCCTGACTTCCTGACCCTTTGCATGCCCTCACACAACTCAGGATTGACTGGGGCGTAGCACAGGCAGTGGAGGCAACAATGAGGTGTGCCTACTGGATACGGCATGGGAGAACATGGAGGCCCTCTTTCTTCTCTCTGGATCGGCTCTACCAATGAATTATCTGGCTCCCCCACCTCTCCTAGGATTAAACATGATCTTGAGGTCAAGTGTTTCGTTTCCACTGTTCAAAATGTACATGTTACACTTTATAGCGTGGTATTCTACTCCCACTTTCCTTTCCCGCTCAGAGAATCGCTACTATTGACCAATCAACCAAAAGGTAGGGAGAACACATTGTCATCAACTGATGACAACAGGCCCCTATTATGGTGCCTTTTTCCAAAGTGTTAAACACGCCACCTTAACCTGCCTATACTTTCATCTGCCCTATCAGTGTAGTGAGTCCCTCTGTTGGTATTCTGGAAACCTCCTCTCTTCTGTGTTATACACAGCACACTACTTGTGCTTTCCGCTATTTAACTATGATCCCTACTCAGTGTAGGGCAACCTAAATTAATTCTTTATGGCAGAATCGTATACATTTATTATTTAAGGCATTGTTTCTTGGAATGTATCTTAGTTTGTCTTGTCTCTTACTCCTAGACTCATGGGGCGGTTGGGCTGTCTCAGCTGGTATCGTTCCTCCACTGGACAGTACTGGCGAGGAGCAGGGGCAGGACATGCATACTCATCTGAGTAGGGACAGTTGGTGTTACCTGCATATTCATCTGTCCGATTATACTCCCCCCTCTGATCTAAATCATTGACCAGCCACTCACTTCTGCCTGTCTCATGGTAGCCGTCTTTTGGTAGCCATATTTTCATGAAACTCCTCAGGCTGCCTCCTTGTGCTCAGGCTCGGACTAGCCTATAGGGCAATAGGGCAATGCCAAACTCAAAACACAAAATGCTAGTGTGTGGCATTTTTTTTGGTCAAAGTGAACCACTTTTTTGGCCAATGTGCACCACTTTGATGAGTTACTTCACTATGTGGCTAGTAGTTTTGACCATTGTTGCTGAATATATATTCCTTAAATTGCACAATTTGAATCACATTTTGTCAAAAAAACTCCCTCTTTGGTACTTTTTAAACAGTCTGTTACGAAAGGAGTGAATTGCCTTTTGCAACTGTGGGCCACCTTTTCATTGGTGCCTGAGACAATTGTATGCCCCAGCCCGACCCTGCTTGGGCTACAAACTCTTCTGGACCCCATGTCATGAAACAGCAATCTCCATTCCCTTCACAATCCACCCAATGTTTGTTGTAATTGTGGGGATTAACAAGACATGTGAACATTGTCTCAGGGGGTCCAATAAGATGTTCTAGTGGGTACATACAGGGTGGTTCATCTGTCTGTACACATCTGTGTGTTTGATCACCCACATTTACTATCATTGTAATTTCCAATGCTTTCTTTCCAACCTCTTTGCATTGGTTCAGTGCTATTTTCAGGACACAAATAGCTATCAGGACCAGTACCAGTATCGGCAGTAATATTTTGAATGTGTTGTGATCCATGAAAACAGGTAATTAAACCAGTCATCATCTTCAACATCCTCCACTTCTGACACCATTTGACGTGCAGCTCCTCTAAGGTTGTTATGGCCTCTGTAAGGGACCCATTCTGCTCATCGTTTGCTGGGGTGTACATACAGCGGGACAAGCCTATTTTGGCAGAAACGCATGTTCCATTGCTGTCATGAGATCAAGAACGTACATATTTTGGAGAGTCATTAATCTTACTGGACTCAACTTGCATTAAATCCCTTCACCATGTCATGTGTTGCTTGCAGCAGCTCCCAACAGGTTATATGTAACCACTTGGCATTGGTCAATGCTTGTAAACCAGGGGCAAGAGGTAAAGAACGTTTCAGTTCTGTTGAACAATTTATGCTTGTCTGGCATGTCATCAAAGGCCTCTATGGATTTTGCAGAAAGGTAATGCTCCCTTTGGGTACGATTTAGGATAAAATGTGTGTGTTCATTAGGGGAAATCACCAAACTGCACCTCACTCTGTGGTACAACTAGAGCCAGTGCAGGGGAGCTGCATATAAGCCTTTGAACCACAAGCCCAATAGCGGTCCATTAATATGTAATACTGCCGTGCCCACCTTCATACCTGGTATGTTAAAAACATGTTGGCAACTTATATTCACTGCTACATTTATTGTACCATTGTTTCTAAAACACACAGTTGTATCTCTTCTTGGTATTCTGGATACCGGTCCTGTTTCATCTTCTACCCAGGCAAGTAATCTGGAATCTTTAGACCACTCTGTTTATTTCAAAATGTCTCAAAATTACACATAAAATTACATTTACAAATGAAGGGAGGGGAGTGCAGGCAGGGTAGCAGGAAACGTGCATAGAATCAACAGCCATTCCAATAGTATCTTCGGATAAAATGACTTTTGGGGACCATTACAATGAACCAATAGTCAGGTGGTGTCTTGTTTTACATCGACCTTTGGTTTTGGGTGTAGAGATAGGGTATGTTGCTGAAGAATTTTATTGAAATATATAAAAGCTTCTTTATTAAACAAGCTCTGTCAATTTCCGATCGTTATTGCTAGTTCCTGGAATGGTGACTTCCCCGTTGATTTGCACTTCTGCAAAATAAAACAGCAAGTGAATTGACGTAAGTGCCTTTTCTAAATCATTGAAGTCCATCAGGTTTCCCACGATTCTGGACCAAACTTTGTTATTAATAAGATCCAAATTAATTGCAAATTGATTTTAAATTCCAATGTAGACATAACAATTGAGAATGACATCTCTCATGACCCCACAATTAAGATTTATCTGTTTTAATCTCCATCATTTTCCTGCTAGGAATCATGTGTTTTGAATCCATTGCCTCAAGTTCAGATTCTCATTTATCTATCAGCGTAAATGTGGAAAATTAATGATCTTTCTGTGAGTAAGATTAATTCTGAACATTCCAGCCATCACCTCTTTTATGTTTCTGAAGTCACCCAGAGTGGTACGGTATGCCCAGACGTGGGTCCCGAGCCTGCTAGGCCTGGAGACCCAAGCTACACCTCACAGATGATACCCAATGAGGCCGAAACAAGCCTGGAATTGCTTGTGGTTTTGTGCAGAAGAGATGTGACAAAGCATTTTGGGCTGAACTGCTTCTTTAGGGGTGGGGCCAAGCCTGATTTCTATATGGTAAAAAACTTTCTGTAATGGCTTGGCAGGATGAAGAAGGTTGGTGTGGACGGTTGCCCAGAGTGATGCTAGAGGTTTCTCTAAACCTTCCAACCATCATCTTTTTTATTTGACCTTTGTTCAAGACTCCATAAAATGCCCTACATAACTCCCATCTTCATATCTACTGCTATGAGAATCCACCCTGATACCTCTCGACAGTCAATCAGACTTGCTAGTAAAAAGGACTCCTTCTCCTCACCCACAAAATCCAAGCACTTTACCTCACTGGGCTATTGCAGCTTTCTGTGCACAGCTTCCTCAATTCCCCAACCAGCCCTCTATTTTCCAAGTTATCAGGTATTCATGGCCCCCTGTTTTCCCCTGGACTGTCAAGATCTGCTTCTTTCCACCCTTAGTCCATGTTGTTTTCTTTTTGCTGTCTTCTCCTGCACCTTGCTGCTGTTTGTGCCAATAGACCACGTTGGTAGTTTGCAATAGACTTTGTAAAAGTAACATATATCTATCTATCTATCTATCTATCTATCTATCTATCTATCTATCTATCTATCTATCTATCTATCTATCTATCTATCTATCTATCTATCTATCTATCTATCTATATTTAAATATAGTGATAACAATCATTGCAAGTCAGAAAAATAGAGGGGAACCTTTCACAGGAGTAGAGTGGACTGCACAATTAGGCAGAGGCTGTAGTTGTAAATTGGCAGCTCAAAGGGGGGCTGAGGAGGAGGAGGGTTCTAAATGCTCAGAGTAACCCTAAAGTCAGCAGGGAAAAAGGCATGATATACAGGGGCCAGACCACCCCCTACCAGTCCTCCCAGCATCCCCTGCCAGCACGTGCCCTCGAGCTGCCTTTCCCGGCCTCACCCCAACCTGGTCTTCCCTGTCCACCGCACTCATCCTCCCTTGCCCCCTCTTCCCCTGGCACTTTCTGCCTTGGCCATCCCAGCACTTGCCCACCCCTTCCCTTGAGCACCCCACTCCAGCTCTTCTGCCTCTACCATGCCCCCTGCACTTACCGCCTTGTCATGCACTTGCATGGTAGGATTGTCACAAGGTCAATTTAAGCATTTCTTGTTGTTCTCCCATGCCCACCCCTCCATCATGTCGTGTGGCACCTGGAAACACATGTGTATAGGAGTCATACAAATGTCCAATAAATACATAAATATCTTTCTGCATTCATCAAACCTCAAGAGATGTTGTCACGAAGCACTAGCGAGCCATGACAATTATATTAATATTGTTGTCTGAAACCCTCTGACGTTTCCACCCCTTGATTACAACTTTTTTAAATCTATTGAATCGGCTCAGATGTTTTTGTCTTGAACTCGGTCTATCTCATTGACATTCATGAGATATGAGTTTTGTCTGAGCCAGTTGGAGCCAGTTGGTGCGTATTGCACTGGAGTACGCTGCAAATTGTGTTTGTAAATTGCTTTAAAACTGTTTGTTATTCCTACGTTTTTAAAAAGGTCTCGGTAACAAATGTATGTTTGTGAATAGAGAATTAGAGTGAGTTGCAGCCGGCTTCAGTTCCTGTGTAACATGGGCAGAACACATGATGGCAACCTGACCTGCGAGGAAGGCTAACCCCATACTGGCAGTGGAGTTGATGTAGCTGTGCCAAGTAACTAACTAACTAACTGAGAGGTTTCTTATATAGCGCAATCACTCACCCAAAGGTCTCAGGGCGCTTACATGAACGAGTACAAACACATAACACTAAAAGGCCAGAAAGGAGTGAAGAAAGTAGCCGCCATGGGTCATGGCGACTAGCAGGTCCTGAGGGGTAGCCAGTGAACTTACGGCACCAGGTGGAGATTTAAGCATTAAAAAGAAAGGTCTTAAGACGTTTTCTGAATTGTTGCAATGTCGTGGACTGTTTAAGATGAAGAGGGATTGTGTTCCAGTTCTTAGGGCCCCCGGCCACAAACCTTGCTTCACCCAATTTCTTCAAGAGGGTACGTGGTTGTGCCAATAGCAGAAGACTGTTTGAGCGTAGCGAACACTTAGGAGGCGCTATCTGGAGCCTAGTTTTCAGATATTCCGGGGCTTTGCCTGGGAGGCATTTAAAGACTATTACTAATCCTTTGAATTTGAGCCGCTGCTTAATAGAGAGCCAGTGTAACTTTTTACGGTGCTCTGTAATGTGAGTTTGACGACTTAGGCCACATACAGCTCGAACAGCTCCATTCTGTATAGTTTGGAGACCCTTAATCTTTCTTTTTGAAGTGCCTATCAAGAGGCTATTGCAGTAGTCTAACTTGGTATTGACTATGGCTGCTGCAATAGATGCTCTATTGGCTTCAGACAAATATGGTCTTATTTGCCATAAGAGATGTGTGAAGAAGCTGCATGATGACTTGAGGTAAGATACATGCTTCTGAAAGGTCATGTAAGTATCAGAGTAGACTCCCAGTGTCTTTACGGAGTCTGATACGTGAATGTTGTTACCACCAATTACAAAAGCAGTGTAATCTGGGTCCATATTTTTACACCTAAACGGTGTACTAATAACCAGCAACTCTGTTTTTGTGACATTTAGGGCAAGAGAGTTAAGGTCCATCCATTTTTGAATGGTATCATAGATTTCATTTACAGTAGCTAGGTCGTCCTTGTTGACCCCAGATAGTTTAATCACTATCTGCGTGTCGTTGGCGTAATTAGCAAATTGTATGCCCATTGATTTTAGCAGATCACATAGGCATTTAATGTAAATATTAAACAGTAGTGGGGATAAGCAGGATCCCTGAGGGACACCACATGTCACAGGAATTTTTAAAGATTTAAAAGATCCCTTCGCGACACACACATTCCTGGGGCCCAGAAAGGATTTTAGCCACCGTACTTCTTCAGGAGAGCATAAGCCGGTTTTTGGGAGTCTTTCAGCTAGTAGTTCGTGGTCGACCAAGTCGAACGCAAAGGAAAGATCCAGCAGGAGCAACAGAGCAGAGTTGCCCTCCTCAAGTATTTCTGTTATATTGGCCTTAAGATCTAACAGTGCCGTCTCGATTCCATGATTGGCTCTAAAACCGGACTGTTCCCTGGCCAGAATGTTATTATTTTCGACAAATTTCTCCAGCTGTACATAAGCTATTTTGTCTAATATTTTAAGTAAAAAAGGAACATTCTTGATGGGGCGATAGTTCTCAGGTAGCAGGGGGTCAAGATTATCCTTCTTAAGTAGAGGGGTGATCCATGCCTCTTTTATACAGATAGGAACAACGGTTTCCTGAAAAGAGTGGTTGACGAGTTCTGTTACCCATGGGGTGAGGGTATTAGCGAATTCCTTAAAAAGTGTGGTGGGAAAAATATCTCCCTTACATGATGTAAGTTTAAGGCCTTCAATGATCGCTAGAACCTCTGACTCTGTCATGCTAGTAAAGGAGAAAGGTTTTATACCATGATGCGGGGGTTCTGGAAGAGAGGGTAGTGATCATTCAGTTAGGCACTGAGACTCAATTTTATCCCTAATGAGTCCTTGATGGAGTTCAATTTTGTGAGTGAAACTATCGAGTATGTTTTGGCACCATTCATTGTTTATGGGTAGAGGGTAGAGCCTAACTGAACACCAATGACTGGTCTCTCGATGCTGGCAATGTCCTCTTCCTAGGGGTAATACTATCTGAAAACCTTAAACTACCGTCTGCCAGTTCCAATATTAAATACTTAATCAAGGCTATTGGGATTCTACATGTACTGAAACCCATCTTTGCTCTTTCACATGTTAACATAACTCTCTGTATGCTGTGCGCTCTCCATAGGATTTAGATGTTATGGGTCAGAAAGTGGGTTCAGTGTATTGTAACAGCCTTCAACTAGAATCCCAGGCTATAACACACATATCCCCACTCACATATTCTTAGATAGTATGCTTCCTAAATGTAAATATAGGCAATACATACATTCCAAAGTATCAAACATGTATGTTCATACTAAGGGGTCTATCCCCCACATAAACCCCCCTGCTCATATGTCATTAAGAAACATATGCCATAGAGAGCAATCATTTGGTGACCAATGGGGTGGTCAATCATGTGCATGAAGCGAGTGTGGGAATTGCTTGGCAGGAGGCAAGGAATTCAATGTGTTCCGTAACATGACAACGGCCCCAGTCTTCCTTAAGGAACCTGGGACCTATGGGGGTGGGGGTCGGGAGGTTCCTGGCTTCTAGTCAAAGACAGGCTGGGACACAAGCAGGCACCGAGCAGGAATATGTTGTGGCCTGCAGGACTGCATCTGAAGGGGCTGCACCTGATTTCATCCACAGGGAGGGCAGATCTCTATGTGAGGGGTAAAACGAAGGCCTCTGATACCACATTATGAACAGAGTAGTGTTCAGAGTGTGCAGGAAGGGAAGGAATGCACAAGTGTTTTACTACAGAGATGTGTGCAGCTGCCTCACCCCTCTACTGAACATCATTAGCAGAAGGCATGTTAATGTACATTCTGTCTTAATCATGCACAACAGCTGTGCATTAAATTGCCACTACGTGCTATGATCTTAGTGTTGTGTCCTCTGGGGACAGGTGGCGCCGATGCGCGGGGCCTGCTAAAAAAACGAGACAGACAGAGTTGTGGTTCTCACGGTCCCTGCTTCTGCACTGACTCTGTGCTGATGCGGGGTCGTCTTTATTCTCTACGCATGATGACATGCAGCATCATCACGCATTAAAAGGGCATCCATACCAAACTCCTCTTTTTTCATAATTGAACAACAAAACACGTAACAACAGTTTTGTGCATACATAACATACTGCACCATAACATTACTCATCTGTTACATAGTCCAGGTATACCGGCCGGCACATGGACTTGCAAGTTAGATATCTCCTTTCCTCCGATGGTCCTGGGGTGCATCGGCAAGATCCTCATGGTCAATATTCTCTCTCAGCATCATTCTGTGTCAGCCACCACTGGACATCATCATGGGTCCCACTGGCCCTCATTACAACTGAGGTGCTAAGTGCACCAACTTTACCACCATGGTGTAAACTACGTTTACACCATGGTGGATGGCGGATTTACCGCCCCATTACAAGGTGAGTGGGGCGGTAAATCCCCATTTCCCATTTTCCCTTCCCCATTCCCATTTTTGCCCCATAGGGCATAATGGGAGTGGGGAAGGCGCTAATTACGGCACCGTAAATTACGGTGCCTTAATTAGCACCAAGGTGCCTTAGCACCATGGAACTTAACGCCTGCAAAAAGCAGGCGTTAAGGTGGGAATCAGGCGTTAAGGGTTAACGGTGGCGTTAACCCTTAACGCCTGAGTTGTAATGAGGCCAACTGTCTTGCAGGTTTCCTCTCATATCCTGCTGAGCACCTCTTCTGCGGACTGGGAAAGCATGCCATTTTCTGAAAGGAACTAGAATTTTGGTTGACTTATTACAACACCATCCAAGGCTGTCACCATGGACCCCTTCACATCAACATCTTGGAACGGACGTGGCTCATAGATGAGGGACAGCTTCAAGGTGGGATATCGTAAACATACCAGCACTCTGTCTCCAAGTGCTATTGGGTACTAGTGAAGCTGTCGTCTCCTGTTCTCTCGATCAATGATCCTTTCTCTATCCTCTCGCACTTCGTTACTGTCGATTGTCCCAGGTGTTCTCCACCCATGATCCGTGATGAAACCTCGAGGGCATCTTTGAAAAAGGGTCTCAGCCAGTGCCATCCCTGTGGAGCAATGGGGTGCTGTACTGTATTCCAGTAGGAACTGGAACAAAGCTTTTTTGAACAACCCCTGTCCATGTGCGATGTGCAAAACCTTATTCAATGTGCGCATCATGCGTTCCGCCTCTCCGTTTGTGTGAGGCCACACCGGGGTGATCTTCCTATGGTGCACTCCCCTCTCTTCCAGGTAGTCTCGGAAGCCACCGCTGTGAAACGGTGGCTATTGTCACAGCACAGTATGATGTGGAATCTATGCATGGCAAACACCTTTTCCAGTGGAGCTATTACATCCTGGAAGGCCGTTGATGCTACAAATTCTACCTCTGGTTAGCGGGACCATTGGTCCACCACAACCATGAAGTGGGAGTCTCTGTGCATGGAGCCAAAATACGCATGTATGGAACTGCCATACTGTTTTGCTCTGATCCATGCACTCAACACAGGGCTCAACATGTTTAGGGGCAGCTGTCTGCCACCATACGCACACCCTCATGAACTCCTCTACATTCTCTTCCAGGGCCGGGAACCACACCTTGAGTTAAAATCAGGCCTTAGTCTTTGAAAATCCTCAGTGCCTGTGGTGAGCCGACTGTATTACTCTCGGCACTAACAATGTCGGCACCGCTCTTCAGGAATCTCGTAGCAGGAGGACGTCATCTGTAAACATTAGTTTGTTTCTCACGCGCCACAGATGTGTAAGTGTGTTCTTAGCCTCTTGGGTATGTCTATTGAGGCTCCCTACAATGCTTTTCCAGTCTGCTCGTGTCATGGTGTCTTTCAGCAGGTTGAAACACCCGTCCTGCTCCGCCATGCTCCTTAGCACTTCCATCTCCATCGAATTTGGTATGGCCTCTGCAGTTACTAACTGCATGAAGTCATCCATCCCCGCAGCTTCCTCCTCTTGGACAGTTGAACTTTTGGCAAGGTGTCAGGACAGGTAGTCAGCAGCTTTTCCTGTGCCTGGTCGGTACACAAGTGTCACACTATTCTCCTGCAGCAACATAAGCCATTTTTCAATTCTGGCTGGTGGTTTAACTGATGCTCTGGTCAGGATGGGAAGAAGAGGCTTGAGATCCGTCACCACCCGCACTTGCATATGCAATCATCTGGAAATCAGCACAACGGGTACCCTGAGTAAGAACTACCCCCAGGCCAAAAGGGCTGGCATCCACTACCAATTTAGTCTATATACAGTGGTCAAAGAAGGCCAGCATGCATTCCTCCTTAGTGGTTCTGAGATTGATGCCAGGTGCTTAATGAAACGGCCACTATAGGTGACCATTTCAAGAAAACTCCTCACCTCGGACACCATCTCCAGAATAATGTCTAGAATCATGTTTCTTAAGTTCCTGTTCTATTTGCTCCCGCGGGTGAAACGTACCCTCCGGTGCTTCAATGGCACCGACTGGACCGTTTTATCGATGTGAAGCCGTACCGGGTCACCTGACATTTGTCCAATTCCTATGAAAATGTCCCTGAACTGCTCCACCAGGGTCTGCACGTCTTCTTCAAAGACTCTGCATGCACACAGTACCAGTTTGCGTGCTTCAGCAAAGGCACATCTGAGCAGTGTCTGGGTGCTTACTCGGGATACGGAAAACTGTGCAGTAATGGACACATTTTTATATCGGACGGGTGCCACAAAGACACTTTGCAGTGGTAGCAGGGATTTGCTCCCGAATGTGAGTATATGCATTCATGTCTCCCTCAGTGGCAGTGGAGATTGTAGCATTTGATAGTGGGTATCAGCCATGACATTAACAGATGTGCCAGTATCAATAAGTATGGGAACATCCACAACCAGCACTTTAAATAAACATCTGGCCTGGCATTTTCCTTTGCCACTGACTGTCAGTACTGACAAAATTAAGAAAACATCCTCTTCACCCGCCTCTTCCAGAAATGGGTTCACATCGTGTGAGACCTGTTCCAATGTTGTGACTTGTGAGGCTCTACGCTAAAATGGCTCTTTCAGGGGTTTTCTCCCCTTCAAGTGGGTTGCAGGTGCTTGCGTCCTGCACACACAAGCAAAATAGTTTGGGATACCACATCTGCCGCAGGTGTGGCCCTTGGCTGGGCAATTATTCTGATGGGGTAGGTCGTAGCCACACCTGGTTCATGCTAGTTTGGTGAGAGGTCAAGGCTGATCCCTCTTCTGCCAAGTGGTCCTCATTCCCTCTCTGCCAGTTGGCTTTCTGTCCAATGCACACACATCCTCTAACTTTGCTGATTTGAGGGCAGACTCCATTCAGGATGCCCTAACATCTGCCAGCTTGTGTGAGCATGCAAGCTCCAAGTTATGAGGCAGGTTAGTGCCCAGTTCGTGGAGGATTTGCCTCTGTAACTTTGCTGACAGGCTTTGTAGATAAGCTGAAGATGCACCTCCTCACCCTCATCTGCCCATATACGTAGATGCAAGATAGAGCAAGCACCGTGACAACCATTCAAACTTTTGCCAGCTTTCTACCATAGGGGCGAAATACTCATTGTGGGATGACATAGCCACATCATAGAAGCCATTAGTGGGGCACAGTGTCTTGAAGATCCTGTGGGCTACAGGGCCCACAGAGTAACACATGCTCCACCTGGGGCCTAAATCCGCAGGTGAGCCATCTACATCGAACTAAGGAATGGGTGCCAAGGACACCTGTTGTCGAGGGAACCTTCTCCTTGGGGCCACTGGTCCTTCATCTCCGGACATGGTCTGTGCATATGTTGATGTGGCGGGGTCACCCAAAAGTGTCCAGAGTCTGGCGTCCTACGGTTGATAGGGCACACAGGCACTCTTGGAGGAGCCGCAACCCTTATTTTATTTCCACAGCCACAGTAGTCAAAATTGTAGTTTTCCCCCAGGGCACACTTGCACTCTCTAAACTGAGAGCCACAAACCTGGATATGCGTGGCTGTTCTGGGCCCTCGATTTTCCAACTCATGTAGGGCCAGAAGAGCTTGTGGTGAAATCCCCAGCTCTGGTGCGGCACATGTACGTGTCCTCCACTTGCGAGGTCCCAAAAACGGTGGCCTGCCGCCAATAATGTAATCTGATGTTATCAGGACAGTTCGTTTGTTCAGAATCTTACTGGCGGATACCTCTCGGTAAAAGACAGCAGAGGCAGTGCGATTACACGTTGCACACTGGCGGCGAGTCGCTGTACTGTGCGCCTGTCGGCGTGACCAAACGCCCAGATCCTCGCAGCCCAGGAGGCTGGGCTGCCTCCTTTCTTGCTGGTCGCCAGTGTTGTGCCCTCTAGGGACAGGCGGTGCCGAGGCGCGGGCCTGTTAATAAAGGAGACAGAGACAGAGTTGTGTGTCTCACGGTGCCCGCTCATGACTTCATGCTGACGTGGGGCCATCTTTATTTGCTAGGCGTGATAACCATAGAACAGCACTTTAAAACCCTGCACTCTCCGATCCGAAGAGGACCAACTTGAGAGGTCATGAATCGTAACAAGACAAGTAGGCGAACTCAGTGGGTTTCGTTCCTGCCATTTAGTTTAGTCAGAATCCTAAAAGAAGGCTTTCTAAATAACGAATTGAAAAAGAGCTTTTGGGCACTCCTGCACCTAAGGGTAAAGTATCAGTAGGGCTTGAGATGCAGTCCATCCACCCTTGATTTTGGGAGGCAACATTCTAGCACGCAGATACATGTATTCTGAGGTTCACGGTGGGGCCCTTTAGCTCTCTGCAGATAGAGGGCTCCAGAGGAGTCCACACCGGGAACCCTGAGTCTAGGAGGTAATGTGTTATCACCCTGCCAGAAGTCAACTTTATACCACAACTAGCAACAGCACCAAACACATCAAGCAGCACATTCAAGAAGGGAAAGCCAGAGGCAATATGCCTCTGTCAGTTCTAGATACACAAACACCACACACTCGCATACACGCCCTCACTCACATATACTGTCTGCGTCCTCTTTCATGGCAACCTGCACACCTAGTTTGCTGCTAGGTCTGATGCTTGGCCTGCCATCTAGTGCAGCAGAATATTCACCAGCTCTTACGAGCTGTAGCACTGTGTATTTCTACGGCATCCCTCACGCTCCCACCTCCATACTTACTACCAGTCAAAACACTGCAAGGAAATGAAAACCATTCACTAACTGAAGTTGCCACATAAGAGGGGTTAGACAAGCAGACATTGATACAGGCAATATGTGCCTGGGATGCAATCACAATTTGTCAGTGGGCACATTTAAGTGCAGGCTGTTGAATGGCACTAGAAGTGAACTCTCCAATTGTTAAAGAATGTTCCTCCCCTCAGGCTTATGCTTAATATTTGCACGATGGCCCTCTGCAAGAACTAAGGATGTTCCGAATTGGTATCAAGTGAAACACTCAGAATGTTACCAGAAGCTCAGCTCTGAACACTAACCATGTCCATGCTCTCCCATCCATCCTTATCAATGATTGCAGAAAAGCGAGAAATTACCCAAGAGTTTGATGGCTTGAGACCTGGAATGGAAACAGTTGGTTACTAGAATGAAACACGGGACTGAAAAAGTTCGGTAAAGGCCATTTTTATGAATGGTAAGCATTGTTGAAATAATAGGTGTTGTGGGCAGCATGAATAACTATGAAAAGTCTATTATTGAGGAGATGATTTTTTTGGGGAATGATGGATACAGAAAGATATGGCATTGTGACAGCATGGCACCTTACAGGGCTGAACTCTGTGATAAGAGCGCTCGTCTGACAACAGCAAGGCCTCAAATACACAGTCGCTACTATCCTCATAGTAGTGAATGCCGCCAATTTACAACAGATTGTGGGTGGTTCATGTGCACCCTGATATTCCTTGATGCCTCCCCAGAATGCCAATGAACATGTGGGCAGACCCATCTAACTGTTTCATATAATCAGTTCCAGCAGCAACCGTAGTTTGTCTGCAATACTGCTTTTTGGAGTACTGCTATATGTGGGATAAAGTACCACATAAAGTACATTATAAGGATATCGCGAGCTACCAAGGAGATCAGTAGAGGAGCAGGTGGACACGTCATCCCTAGCTCCCGCCCCCTCACCTTTGTCATACTGGAATAGCAGGAGAAGAACCCTATGTATGACACCGGGTATCATCCCAATACCACATTGAGTGTATGAGAGATGATATGCACTCAAAAAACCGTACCGAATGTACCCTCCCACTGAAAGGGTGGAAGGATGTTGTTACACACCATTGGACATCATAGAGCTTTAAGTGAAAGCTGATGAGGGCAGAGTGACGCCATGAAGGGAAAACACAAAGAGGCCCCGAAACAAAATGCAAATATTTAAGAATAAAGATGTAACTGAAGTAACATGAGAAACACGGAATCCAATACGAAGAAATCGTATATGCAAAGAAGAAATACAAACTTGCTGACTAATAAGTGTATATTCACAGAAACACAAGGTAGACAAGACATATAGAAGCTTGCTGCAGAGGAAAACATGATGTGGCTAAAGCGGCCATGATGGAAAGATGGACGCTAGACTCGTATTAAAAACCAATCAAGCTACCTCAGAGTCACACCAGAGCAGCAGAGCTAGAAAACGCTGGCAAAACAGCTATGTGTAAAAAATAAAGAGGTGTCTGTTGGCCTGAGATCAAGCATGCTACTTCAAGGAATAAATGCAAGGCGCAAGGGGAGTCGAAAGGATAAGCCATGTACATAAGACATATTTATTTTAGATTAAGCTAAGAGGAAAACATTTGCAAAAGCCAAGTATTAGATAATTAAAGATGAATGCAAAAAGCCTATGCAAGCTAGAGTGAGCAAGTCTTTAGGGTCCGAGTGGAGTAATGACACCCAGGACAATTGAATCAAATAGCAGTAAATAAACGGTTGAGATGGATGAATTTGCAGTCTCCTCAGACATGATTCAGAAGTTGAAAACAAGGACTATTCATTAAGGTCTAGACAACGATAATGGTGCACCTACACTGGCTTACAAATCCCAGAATACAAAACAGACTGCAAGGTCAACTACAAAGGAGAAGCCTTGGTTTAGGGCCGGACCGATGCGAGATGATGGACTAATCAGGAAAGTGGGGAGATAGTCTGACGTTACTCTCGGCACCTGGGGTCCAGTTTGCTTACGTGCTGCTAACGAGCCGAAAGTCCAAGGTTGGGAAAGCATGCCAACCAATCAGAGGGTCTATGTAGCAACACGCTATACAATGTTGCAAAGGCCAACCCCCTGCAATTTCTCTTCTTTAATAGGTATTATACATATTTGAAGGTAGTTTGAGGCCTGCCTAACAGATAAGAGGCAGCCAATGGTGTCAATAACATTCATATATACCGCAGGTGCATATGCTCCCTTAATCAATCCCTCCCTTCAATAGGTTTTACAGTTTGCCATGTAGGATGATGTCATAGCTAACGTACATTCTGGTGTAAAACCTTTGTATGATTAAATTTGGGTGTGAGGACTACAGCTGTTGTTCGCCAGATTCCCTACTTTATTCTACGTTGATAATAAAGTAGTACTTTGCCATATTCTTGGAGTCTCTATGGTTATTTGTGTCTGAAGCTGTTATTGGTAATTCCATCTATGACTAGTTCCTTTTATAAGGACATGGAATTCTGAAGTGACTTGCAATATCCTTTTTATTCAGGGGTATTTTATTCCTTATAATACATGGCCACACACTGTCATCCCCTTTAATACCTGGCCTCTCGCTTAATCTAATGTAACCGATCTTCCCTTTGCTGATCCGTGTAAGCAATGTAGAATCTGTTTTGTTTTTAAAAAGATAATTTGCAGCTTTGAATGTGTTGCAGAAAAATGGATGAAAGATTTTATTAAAATGCATTGAAACAACGTTTTTATTTTGTACTGTAAGATGCAACTTCTTGCTCATGTGGGTTAAACTTCAGCAGTGCACACATTAAACATGCTTCGATAAACAGTTCCTTGCCAATTCATCGCTGTAAAGTATCACAGAACACTATTTAAGCAAGGAATTTGAAAAAAATGCTCCAAACGTTTTTTTTCTCCTGAAACTATATATTCATTTGTATTTGTGATTCCCTCATTCCAAAGTTATGCCCTCCTGAAGCGCAATGTGCGCTCCACTGCCCACTCCGTGCACATTGGAGGCACCCCACCGTTCTTTTCGATAAACGTGGTATTTGTCTCCTTGGTATAGTTTTGCACGGCTTCTGTTGTGAATATCATATTAATATATACGGCAGCTGCAATATTGTGCTCCGTGGATTCCATTAAGGAAGGTGACATAGAGGGCATTTTAGAAACTACTTCAAAAAAGTCTGTTGTATTTCCAAACTTAATAATGTGGGGTCGGGGATTAAAATACCCCACCCCCCCTCTACCCCCACACACCGTCTCGTTCTTATTAGCGTTCGTTACAGAGTCATATGCACGCAGCAGCATTATTTTCACGTTTGACATATTCTAATAAGTGATTTGAAGTCCTATCACAGTGGAACAGGGCCTCGGGAAATTCCCAGAAGCTCTGCCTTGCAATGCCCCGGCGCTCTGTGGAAAAGGACAAGATTTCGAGTGCGCAGACTGTGCTACAGGTGAAAAGGTGGTCAGGCTCCTAACTGTAATGGGCTTTAAATCACGTCTGAGGTCGCGCTGTCTGGCAGAGTGATTGCCTGCGTTGCTCGAGGCCCTTCCCCGCGCCGCGCGCCTACTGCACCTTCTCTGGAAATCTGTTGATGGATAGCTCGTCATGTACACTCCGTGGTTACTCTCGCGTGACAGTGGGTCTCTGCCATGATCGGAAATGGAGGCTGCTGGCCCAGAGACACGATTCTTACAAGGTCGAGTCTGTCTTGTCATCTTTATCCGGGGCAATGGAGCCGGGTGCCCATTGGCCTCTACACATGACAGGCGCGTGCCTAACGCAGCGGCAGAGGAGTCGGGCGACTCTTTCTAGCAATGTATGTTTTCATTATTTTAGACGACAAGCTGTGACTTCTCCAATCCTGTAGGCAAACAATAGCTTCAATAACAATTTTGAGGGGTCAAATATCTTCATGGGCTGGTTTCTAAATTGTAAATTATGAAAATACACTTGTTTGATATGGCTCTTTTTTTCGCATAATCGTACACTATGGGCTTCACAGACCAATAGCAATGGACCTAAAAGACAACAACTGTGCACAAATGGCGTCTGGTGAATTTTTTAACTGGATGGGTGTAAATGTATGCACTGAATATGCATGAGGCCAAGATAGGGCTTCTTTAACAACGGCTGGATCCAGGCCTCTTTAAGGGAGGAGGGGACCATGCCCTCATCAAAGGAGAGATCAATAATCCTAGTTATCCACGGTGCTAAGACCTCAAGGGAATCCATACAAATATCCACAGGACAGCAATGTGCTGGGCAGGTGGTAGGTTTAAGGTACTGAATGAGTTGGGTAACCTCTTCTTCAGCATAATGTGTGAAACTGAAGCAAGGTATGTTGTTCATGTTGGGGGCCAGGGGGGTTGTGGGCCAGTCGATTGACTATTGGATTTCTGCATGGTCAAAAGGTTATTAATAGTTTCCCTGTGAGTGAACATTTTGGCCAGGAAGCCATCATGGATTGTCTGACACCAGGCAGCATCCTTAGTGGCAGTTTTATTAGTAGAGCGTGGATCCTGAAAATCTGTCAATATCTTAAACAGCTCACTAACATTGGAACAAGCATTATTAATGTTGTTATTGTAATAGGGTGACTTGGAAGAAATGATGGCGGTCTTGAATTTCTTTGCTGCTAGTTTGTACTGTAGCAGAGAGGTGGGCTTCTTTCACAGGCCCTTTTCGCTTGTCAAGCAGAGATGACATCGTCGGAGAACCAGGTGTTGTGGTGCACCTCAGGCTTGATAGTTTTACGCTTCAGAAGAGCAAGGTCAGAAATGGCTTGTTTTAAAGAGGAGGTAACGTGCTCCACTATAGGGGACAACAGAGATAAGCAAGGCAATGGTTTTACATTAGGTGATGGACTGGTCAGGAGACTATCTAATGTAACATTTTCAAAAGTACGAACTAGCTTGGTGCTCCGTGGTAGAGTGTTCACTTTAGCTATAGGTTTAGGGAGGTTGAGTGTGGACAGAATCAAAAATTGTCAGACCATGCACAAGGTAGTACTTGCAGGTGGGAGCCAGAGAGATGCACACATACATGTATAAACTCATTCTCCCTTCCATACACACATATCACACTCACATCACACATGCACACACTTTTTTCTTTCTTTTAATCTTGCCCCATCACACTCTGGTGGTGTATAAAATGCAAACTGGATTTTTTTAAACTACTTATCCTCACCTGCTGCAGGTGGCTGCTTAAGTCTCTGATAGGAAATGTTACATTAGCTAGTGCTGCACAATGCTGGCCAAGTAAGAAGACTTGTAAAAAGCCATCATTATGAATGGAATTCCTGAACGTTCCTGAATGTCTAGCAAAAGTTGTAAAGCGTAGCATCTTATCACTGCCCTCTTAAGCCAATTATATTCCAAGTGAACGAAAAGCTATTAGGGGGTGAATGAGAGATCCCACAAACCTATCCAAATGCATTTCCAAATGTATTTAACTGTCAATAAACACGCTTGAAGCCTAATGTCTGAGTCAGTGCAGGTTTTTTTATGTGCCGTCCTGTCACAATTCACACACCCAATCTTGAGTGGATGATTCTAATGTCTATATTTGTGAAGAAACGATGGGGGTCTAAGATCACTCCAAATGCGTTTGACAGTAAATATTTTTTCAGCAAAAATTCATGGCAGCCATATGCTAATTGAAATCAAGATTATTAGAATCTGTGTTTCCAGACACACACATGGATATGTGACACCCCTACATTTATGAATTGTTCTCATTTGATTAATTAAATTAAAAATCTTAGATGATGCAAATGTTCGCCAAGGGCTCAGCCCCATGTTTCTATGTCTTGTCGTTTAAAGGGTATAAGTGGTCTTTTTTTGTATCTAGAGACAATGGTAAATATGTACTGTTTTAAAGCCAAGGGAAATATACATCTCTAAAATTTCCCTGTAATTAAACTTGGAGTCTCTTGGTCAGCACATGATTTAAATGATTGAAAACGAATCCAAATAAAGCCAAAAGTAACCTATGGCGCATGGATTGGATTAATATGTTAGACGTATGCAAAAAATATAAAGTATGCAAAGATAATCCCTTGCAGGCCATGAAACTTAAAACCAAGGAAAAAGACCCTCTCAAATTTCCTCACTCAAACTTACGAAGCACTTTCTTACGCTTTTGCTTGAATTTGTGTCTTACTAGAGATCTAAAACACCGGCGACTGCAATTACAGTCTAGTGAGAACTTCTGTCAATTTTGTTGCAATCAAGAGTGCATTGAAACACTTTTCCATCTGTTAACCGAGTGTCCCACCCTAATTGATCAGCGTATTATGCTATTAAAACCTTACCTGTCAAATGTAACAATTCTAACCTCAGATGATCTCTGGAAGAGATTGTATCATACAAAGCTAATACTTCTGCAAATAGCTATTGTTAAATATGTTCGCCTACTTGACTTCAATTCATCATCATAATGAAATTAATAAGAAAGAGCATCTAATATTTCTGTCTTTTGCCCGTTACCTTTTATAATTAATACTTTTTGTTGCTCTCTTGTATTCTCTTATAACCTATGATGTTTTTTATCCTTCCGCTATCTTTCCTTCCTTTCTTCTTTCTTCTTTTTACTCAGATATTTTTAATTTAATTTTCAACTAATATTTGTGTAGATCTGTCTTCACATTTTTTAAGCACTTGCCCGCTTTTATTGTATCAAAGTTTAAGATTGCCTTATTATTGTTTTTACTTGCTTCTCCTTATTACTTATGCTTAGTTATCTGATGTTTATTTCTATTTTATGATTTATACTGTTAAATGATTTATTGAAAAGTTGTTTCGATAACTGTAACAATAACAAAAAAAAATAAACGTGTTTAATGTGATGCAGTTGACAGGGCATTTATTTTTGCTCACATTAGTCCCAGCAAATGGCTGATTTTCATGAGAGCAGAGTCAAAAGTGCCACTATGTTATTATACGCTTTATACAGTTGTTGGGGGAAAAAACATTGCATTAAAAGATTCTGAAGGAATTATGAATCATTTCCTTCATTTGATGTACAGTAATGAATGCATGAGCATGCCATCCAGAAATTTGACAACATCCTATTACTGGAATGTTATCATTTTAAAATATCTGTTTTATAGCCCATGTTCTCCAGTTAATAGAATTATTATTTTATGACAGATTTGGGCCTCTTTGCATTTTTACAAATGAAATTTCAATTTAAACGTGTACATTATGCATGTCCTGTTTTCACTTGACATTTGTAATAACTAAGCCTGATTGATTACCTGAATCCCACAGGTGCACTCTTGTCGTAGCAGATAGTAAGAGGCGGAAATCACAACTAATATGATGCATGTTTATGGCACTTCTCTCACCTAAACGTGAAATAGTCTCTTTTGGTCTTTTATTCTCCCAACACTGAGCCATCTGCCTCACATTTAAAAGGAGCATCACAGATCACAGTTTATCAGCATCGGGTTGATGTAGGGACACAGGTGGTACCAGGATCGTTTCAAAAGTAGCAGAAGTGGGACCAGAGTTTCTGGGCCTTGGAGGCCCTGCGAACTCTGTGGCAATAGCTGCATGCAAAGCTAAAAGCTCATGGGTGGACCTAAGGGGAGAGAACAGATGGCAAGGAGTGACTTCACTTAAGCCCCCCACTTCTCACAGGAACCAAAAATAATCAGACCGCACTTCCTGAATTAGGACTGCACTGGACAAGCCCATGAGGGAACTGATATTCAGGACAAGGGACACTCGTTGACACTAATAAGAAGTCAAGAGAAAAGATGTAGACCCTGAAGGACATTTCTGCCAACAGTACTGCAAGCAAATGTGCAGCGTGGATGTTCCTGGCAGTCCTTGCACAGATATCAAATTGTATTTCTTTTCTATTCGTAGCAGCAGAAAAATGCTTCTTGGTGAAGAGGAGGAGGAGATACGGAAGGGGGTGATAAGGTGAAGGTGATGTGGGCTAATATCTACCTCTTTGACTTTTTATCTCCAAGGGTCTAATCCCAGCAGTCACACATTACTCACTGGTGTGATCCTAAGCATGCTGCATCACTTACCCCCACCACTATTCCAAGACTTGCCAAAAGAGGGTGGCTCTAAGGATTAGGTTCAACGCTCGCCTTAAGAACTATGTAGGTAATTGTCTGCAGCTGGATAATAATGTTATCACCTGGTAATCAATATGGAATGTGTTTCAAATAATGCGAAGAGCTGCACTTGACACACACTCGAGATCCATTCCTATGGTCGGGAGGGATGGAATTGTCTTTGTTTTGAATAAATGAATGGACCTATTGGAAGGGTATGAAATGTGCAGTGCATCAGTAAAAGGGCTTTTTGGATGTAAATGTCCCAATGGTTTTAGGCAGCTGTTACCCCTTATATTTCAATCTAACAAGGGTTTGGTGTTCTAACAGGCCCTGAATTCCGGTTCCTAGTGATTATGGGGTTGTCAAAGTGATTTTTAACTAAATACGATAATGTCTAAACATTACGTCTAAACATTAATGTCTAAACATACGATAATGTCCGGTGTCTTCAACAATATTCAAATTCACTTTGAAAATATATTGTGTCTGCAATTCATTCATTTGAACGCACAAAATATACACACCGGCCACTGTGTACCAAAACACACACACACACACACACACACACACACACACACACACACACACACACACTTACCTTCTAAACACACTGAACATTTTGCTAATTTTCGATCATCTTGTGAAAATGATACCTTATGCGCACATGAACACGACCGTGTAACCAACCCATGCTTGCTATTGTGCTAAACAGAACACATGCCTTGACTACTCTATCATGATGCACACACATGCACACAATTGTGTCACCCACACACATTTAAAGACCACTGTGTTAGCTACACTCATGTGCTAGTCACACGGCTATTCCTTCACACATTTTTAACCGTTTTTAGCACCAGTACTCGATGCTTAGAATCATCTGGGCACTTCACAGCTTCCATTTATAGGAGTATTTACAGACGCATGCGCACAATCCTGTTCATTAGGCTTTCTTACAAACACTCTGGCAACAGTGCTGTGATGCTCAATCGGTGTAGTCCCATCACCTCTTCTCCCCTGCATCAATGAAACACTCAGCCCCCTGCTCTATTGCAATACGGTTGAACAACCCCTCTGTTCAGACAAGGGATCTTGTATACAAGTGCGTTCATCACCTTGCGTCAATGGGAGTTCGCCATGCTTGCTCTCTCTGGGGAGTTGCCTCTGCATAGGCTCCGGGAACATCGTGGACCAAGTGTCCTGGGCACTTTCCTCAACACATCTAGGTGGCGTTGGCTGCTTCCATTCTCCAGCAAAATCAAATAAAAAAAGACGAAATAAAGGGGGCCGGACCACTTATTTTACAGAGAGCGTGTCTTGACAGTAGTTATTTAGAATCATCTACTGATATGCTCTTGGCTTTCTTTATAATGCCCATGATTGTGATCACCTGGGCCCACGTATTGCTTGACCTCTAAACATGCTTGCTAGCTCCTTTGATTGATGGACGAATTCTGGTAATTATACACCCACCATTCTTATTGGGGGACATTTTAGTATTAGATTGGGCGACTTTGGGGTGGTACCCCAATTCTAGAAGATCTTATCACAACAAACCTTCACACGTGATAAAAGACCCGACTATGTGTAAGTCAGGCACATACCTCCACTAACTGAAATGTTAATGTTAGTGGGTCTTGTACCGTGCACTGTCACCACTTGCACGGTCTCTTAGCGCTCTGGCGGATCTGCAATGGGAGGGGGTTGAGAGGTAGAAGAGCAAGAGACCTTTGATGCAGATTTTCCTCTGCTATTCAGTGACAGCTCATCTTCCTGAATAGTATATAAACATCTGTGATTGATTACTTCCTGGTACCAGTAAACAACTGGCATGTTCTGGGTGATTTTTATGTTAATAATCCCCAGATAGTCATGATCCGTAGGTTTTACCTTTTCGGACCCCAATAGAAATGTTAGCGCCGGGGTCTCTAGTAAATTGTAATTGGACAGTACCTGCTGCACTAATGCCCTTGAAATGGGCCTCTCTTGATAAATAACTGATCTTTAACACTATCATCACTGCCACTGTGCCAGAGATTGAAGGTTGTTTCACCAGCTCCTTTTCTGAAGTGTGTCTCTTATATGCTGTTGACAAAATCATGATGCTAGTAAGGGAGTTTCTTGCAACCGCTCACTGAGGGTATAATCACTCCAAGCCTTTTAATAGATGATATACACGGGAATGTAAGATCCTGAGGCTGTCACACTTAAAAACCTGAAAGGTTCTTCTCAGGAATAGTTTTGCCATTGCAAGATCCAGACAAATCTATAAAAGAGCAATTGCTGAGGGTAAATGAGCTTGCATGCGCAAGGCCTGGTGAAATATAGAATGTGCAGCACGCAGCACAAACAAGATTGAACTCTAGAAAATGGTCTCATGCAGGTTGGGGTTACCAAAACACATGTCAGTAATAATCCATCTCCATCATCCTGGGTGTAACCTTTTACTTCACTTTTTAATTCTTGGGGATCAACGGGATAGTCACACTATTTCAACTGTTTCATTGTCAACGAATACACTATATCAGAATGATAAATCACGCATCAGATTTCCATCTAATGAAGTTCTGGAAGGTTGTTTTTGTCAGCAAATGGGAAAGCTCCTGGATATGACAAGATTTCACTGGATGCATTTAAACACAACTAAGCAGTCTGAGTGGTGGTCTTCAGTTGAATTGCTAAGGCAATTGCCAAGTTTGTTCTTTCCCTGACTATTTGGGGAGGCAATAGGCATTCATTTTATTTGTTGCTACAGATATTGGGTCCTATTTGTCTCCTCTGCCAAATGGTACAGGCAATTGATCCACAGTAGAATTCTTGATTTGGTTTGAATACGGATCTGCATCCTGTGGCTCTTCATATCTGCTGGACTACGACGCCGACGTACAATCACGGTTTCAGAAGATCACCTACCCTGATTGGAACTGTCAGAGAAAGTTAAGAAATGGGCATGACAGTGCACTATTAAAGTACTGGTAACATAACTCAGAAATGCCATGTTACCAACATCAGTGGCGGCTCATCCCTAATCAGCAAGGGGGCGCCCACCTGCAAGTACTCTCGCACATTGCGTAGGGGCTGAGCTAGCCTGTGTGAAAACTGAGCACTCTTTCAGCTGCTTTATGCAGCTCGCAAACTGCTCCTGGGCTGGTTTAAACTGTCAAAGGGAAATGTGGTTTCCCTTTGACAGGTCAGTGTTACCCCGGTACTCATGCCCAGGGAGCCATGCAAGGCTGTTTTATTTTGCTTCCCCAGGCTTCCATGCCCCATTAGGGATGCACGCTGGGGTACTGCAGGCCTGAATGTGCACAGGGGTGTTCTGGATCTACCGTACATATGCAGGAGCCAGGGATCATTCTCTCCTTCCTGGTTCCTGTTGTATTCTGTGCAGGAGCCTTGAAAGCAAGCAAAGCGATGGCAGAGAGGACAGGAATCCTGAGCGTGGCTGCATGTAAGACAATTAAAACATATATGTATTTATGTCTGCGTGTATACAAGAGTTTGCGTTTGTAAGTGACTGCGTGAATGAGAGAGTATCTGTTGTTTGGGTGCATGTGTGAATGAGAAAGCATATGCATGCTGTATGGGTGTGCAGTGCTGGTGAATGTGAGATTGAAACGAGAATGAGTGCTGTGTGAATGCTGTTGTGTGTGTGTGTGTGTGAGAGTGAATGGAGCATGAGTTCCATATTAATTCTGATGATGTGTTTGTAAATGTGAGGGTAATTGATGAATGAATGCCAGATCAATGCTATTGTGTGTGTTTGTGTGTGTGTGTGTGTGTGTGTGAATAAAGAATGAAAAATGCTGTGTAAATGTTAATGTGTGTGTACCGGGAACTGGGTGCAGGCCTCTAATTGAGAGAGGGTGGCAGGGGAGAGAGGGTACAAAAGGTTTGAGGGGATAGATGGCAGCTTCAACTCTGCCATAGCATGTTTTACTGGGCATCAAGTTGGTGCCCATCAATAAATGCCATTCTGGGCTGAAGGCAGCATAATAAGTGTACATGCATTGTGCCTGCCCTTATTGGTGGTTCCAGTCAGGACACATCTTCACTGTGGCATGTCATTTTTTACAGGGCATCATGGTTGAAGACAGCATGATTAGTGTTTCCACGTGGAAAAGGCCCATATTGGTGGGTCCAATCTGGACAGGTTTCTTTGCACTGGTAATTCCAACAGGAGTTGTTTTCATATATATATATATATATATATATATGTATATATATATATATATATATATATTTATATTTAAAAAAAATCTTAACAATTGAATTGGTAGGGTAGGACACACGTTAATAAAATAGACTTTGTACATAATACATGAACTTATTGGTCCAGTTCAGTTAGCTGGATTAGAATACAAAAAAGACATGTATTGTCCCTTATAAAACAATGGGTGTGATGAAGGGATGACATGCACGTGAAATACAGGAAAGAACAGTGCTCAATTACGGTGTAAACAGTACACACTCTATATACAAACTGGTAGTTGACACTACCGTGTTTCGGCCAGTTATGTGCTCTTTAGTGAGGCTGACATGTGGTACACGACAGAGAAGCTGGTGGAATTCAGAGTGTCCTACAATTCTTTGCGTATGCTTAACTTTGCTACGGACTATGTCGGTGGTGGTGCTCCTGTGCTGTGTCATTCGTTCATCACACCCTTTCTTTTATAAGGGACAATACATGTCTTTTTTATATTCTAATCTAGCTAACTGAACTGGACCAATAAGTTTATGTATTACGTACAAAGTCTATGTTATTAACGTGTGTCCTACCCTATCGATTATTTTTATGCATCAATAAATATTGGGGCAAAACATAAGTGTTTGCCAACAATCTCACCAAGAGCAATATCCTCTTTTGGTCTGGACAACCTGATGGATGTGTGTGGCTTCTAGTCACCCTGATCCATTTATCATATATTCCATTGTAAATTCGTCCAGAACAGGATCCAGTGCTAAATAAATAGTTAATATAGCAAATGTGCAGTACTACACACACAATTTCTCAGAACCATTTGAGGAGATCTTTTAATGTACCTGACGGTTTGTTGAAGTGAATAAAGGGACCTTGTGACGAGAATTATCTGCGCAAAAAACGGACCTCGAACATCTCAATGAGTCACTCTTTTATACTCGTTTTTTTTTCCTTTCAAGAGAATGATATGTTGCCTGACAATAAGAGTTGCTTCACGGGAGAAAAGAGATGGATGAACAGTGTAATCAATAATTCTGTAACAAAAATGAGATCAAACTTTACATTCCTATGAAGAATAAATGAAATTATTGATAAAACTAACAACCAAAATTAAAGGAGCTCAGCGCTATTAAAAATACATAGAAATATGTTTCAAAAATTATTTCTGAATGAATGTTGTAATGATGTGATTATGTCATGGGTTCTGCCCAAAATACATCAAATTGAAAATCAAATCAAATTAAAGGTGCATCAGCTTCTCCACCAACAACACCTGCTCCTGTGCCTGACCTCGGAGCTGCTTACTGCAGCCTAACCAGCCACCAAAGTCCTAACCTGGCAAAATGCACACATGCATCTTTAATTCAACTCTTAGAACCTCCCACACATGGACTGCGGTCACTGAGTGCGTTCCTACCACAAAGCGCATTGAGGCCATACAAATGGGGAAAGGGTGCTATATAAATGCTGAATACAATACAATACATCGAGGTTGCTTACATACATTATTAGGATACCAGTGACTTTCTCTTTTTCATGTTTAATAACTGTGCTAAAACCCTGGGGAGGAGCAATTTACAGGCTAGAAGCCCATTAATGTGGTCTCTGGTGCTAATACCCTTCAGTAAAGACCCTTACACCAGCTGAAAGGCGTATTGCTCTTAGCATCCCCGGAATTCGGACCACAGTGATAATGGAGTTTGATTTTTAAACAAAATTGACTTTACAAGGGGCCACACACACTGAATTCCTTAAAGTAAATCTACAACCAGGGAAGACTGCCAAGGACATGGATCAAGAGGTCCCTTGACAAAAAGGGATGAGGAGCCAGCAGGAGGTGGTGTACTAAGTGGGGGAGTCTGGTAGTGGGTCCATTGAATGGGCTTGTGGGGGCCACTGGGTTCAGCATGGTCCTGTGGGGCCAAATGCAAATGGTGACTTGCAGGAGATGCACCAGTGTCCAACATTGATCTCAGGCGTTACCATACATTAGTACCTGGCATGTGCTGTCCACGGGAAATACTACACATGGATTGGTTCTTTTCCGAGCCATACCACATGGTATTCCCGTGGACACACGTACGTGGCTTTTTTTGTTCCCGGCAGGGGGCGCGGTGGCCCCTTAGCCAATGAGGATGCTCGAAACGGGGCAATCCCCGCTCCGAGCCTCCCCAAGGATGGAGGCTGCCTTCGTCCCCGCCGGGGACTCAGGTAAATTTTCTTTTTCATCCACCCCCCTCCCTTACAAACTATCCCCTCCCCTCCCCGCCCTCCCAACCCCACTTACCTTCTTTTTTCTTTTTCTCGGGATCGAACGCGCTGGGAACACTTCTGTTCCCAGTGTGTCCACTCCCGATGGCCGCCATGGAAAGGGAAAACGGACTACGTTTTCCCTTTCCTGGTGGCCATTTTATTTGACACTTTTTGTTTTTTTTCTGTTTCTGATTCGAGGCGCGGCAGCATTTCAGAACACAAAACAATGCCATTAGTACCCCAGTCTAACAAACCAGGGTACTAGTAGCTATAAGACCTTCGACGGTGGGCCAATACCGCCCATGTTAATGCTCGGGCCTGTGACTAGGGGCCCCGGGGGGAATTCCTTGGGGCGGTATCGGCCCGCCGCCTCGGGTCTTATTGCCACAATAAAGCCCATGTTCATGGCCACCTGAGTGGTTGGTGTCTCTCCATGGGGTGTTAATAAAACCTAATTGTTCTCAATTTCTATGCTGAGTGAAGGCTTTATCAACAAGTTAAACTTGCAGCTTTGGTAAAATAAAGCATAGAAAATCACCTATGGCTGATTTGGATCCAACCCATCAGTGTCGTAAGTGATTGACTATTTAACAAACAAAAAGAAGTGTAATTGGCTGGTGTAGTTTTAACATTTGATTTTTCTTTGGGTGGCATAGCAAATTTAGATATGTTGGCTCCTGACCACTGCAGACGCTCTCTCTGTTCAGCGCACTATGCGGAATCCAGCAGACATTCGCACCTCGCAGCCGCGGCGCCCCTGCAAGGACATTATAGATTTATCTAGATCACAAGCCATGCTGTTAGACTAGGTAAATCCATTAGAGAGCACAGTAATCTTTTATGCTGAGGTTTTTTCTGCACCGACTACTGAATCAAGCCCCTGTCCATGCAGGATTGATACCTGCTTAGTAGATTCGACCAACGCATTGGAACGACACTGATCTTTGGTCCAGGACATATTGATATAGTCCTTCAGTTTGCTATGACCCACTGTGGCAAATAGACATCACAAGACTGCAGGTAGTTCCCACAAGCACTTTCCTTTCCCGTCCTGATGAAGGCTGTCCCAAGATCAGCTGAAAATACAGCACTCCAATGCCGAAACACTGTGGTGTAGACCATATGACTCTGAGTCCCAGTGCTCTTTTCACACTGGTTCATTGCATTTAAGCATTATATACTGTCTGATTGTATTGTAATTCCCATGTGACCTTTAGAGTTCTTTTCAGGGTCTGTACCTGTAAATTTACCAGATAGTTGATTCTGGCTGTAGATCAACACATGTTTCTTTTGTTGTTCATTTTGTATAAACACTGAGCACCCTGCTATTGATGTAAACAATTTAGTAAATCCTGAAGATACCCAACAAACACTGAGACATTTATTGTAGCTGTGAGGGGAGTGTGTGTTTGTCTAGGAATCTCTGGCCTTGTTCATTTTGTGTTTTTTGTTCAAGATTGCTTCTTTTAGCTTCTAAACTTTTGAGCTGACCTACCGATGGTGATCTGTTATTTTACTCCTTCGATTTTCCTTTCTATCTTTTGCTCTCTTTTACTTTTTTATGCGTTTCCTTTTTTGACTCAAATTGGACAGTGTTATGTATTACTGTTTTTGTGCTCATATATGAAAGTAACAACAGCTAAGATGCACATTTACTAAACCAGTGATGAAAAGATTTGGAAACATTCCAACTTGGGACATTTCGATTTTATTTTCAGGTCCAGAGGTTGGATGCAGTGTTGAAATGGCTGTGTAGCAGAATAAGTGGTGTCTGCCCCCCAGAAGCAGGACAAGCTCAGGGGGCCCAAAAACAAACAGAAACATTTTACTGTTACTCATTTTGTCATTCTCGGGAGAATAGCTCAGAGGCAACGTGCTCGGAAGCAAAACGACACAGAGCAACACAGGTTCGATGCCCGGGTCTGCGCTTAGAAACCTCTGGGTATTAAGAGAGTTATAAATAACCTATCATATCATATCATTCTGGAACTCGTCCCACTGCCATTAAGATTCAAACAGTTTATTAGCGGGTTGCGCAATTTCTTTAGTGGGACAGTACACCAGTCATGGGTCTTAGCACTATGATTTACAGGACAAAATAAAATTCACAAGAAAGATTTGATGAGACTCAATGTCCAACTTAACCAATCGAACCCCACATATGTTAAGCTTAGGAATGTAGTGAATTTTATGTCTAATTAGGCCTTACAAATTCTTAAAAATCCCAGTAGACCAGCAGTATTGATTCCTTAATTTGCATACTTGACCTAAGAAAAATGCACTCCCCCCATGCGCCCCATGGTGACAGGTGACAAAATATTTACCAGTGCTTTCTGTAAAATGGTGCATGTCACCCTAAACACATTTCATATCTGGCGCAATGCTGCCACCCAAAGGCCAGCCATTCACATTGAAATTGATTTGCTATTTACTGCATATGAGGTTTGTTTGCAGTTTTTGTCATATAGAATGTTCAAACAGCCCCATACTTTCCAGCAAGGTAGAGCACCATGCAAATGGTACCCGCCCTTCACAAAATGTCCTTCCCATTGTAAGTGGGCTATCAGATTTTGAGTGCCCTCTCTGTGCAGAAGAAGAGAACTGTCAGGTCTTCTGTGCCATATTCCTGCTTACAGGGAGAAGAGCTAGCTTATTTATCGACATTGTCTAAACCCTTAGCTAAAAGGTATATTTCTCTCTCCCGTTTCCATCAACTACTCCTAGCATCCATTACCTTGAAACTGTCTCCACAGGGGGAAACACCTGTCGTTGTAATCAAGATGTTGAAGTAGATTCACCCAGTTTATGCTTTTCTTGTCATTCATATTCCCGACCAAGGTCTACATTTTAAGCAACATGTTAAGGCCACGCGTTTTCATCAATGCTTTGTAGCTCTGTTTTATTTGCTTGAGGTGAAAGATTATTATGCATTTTGGAGCTTGAAAAGATACCTAGTCACACCTTTGAGAATTAGACGAAAGATGTTCTCTATGTGGAATATTTATGAATCCTGCAGTGGGATTAATAATGATTTATTTTTAAATTAATGTAATTATTAATGGTTTATGCAAACCTTTTGTAAATATTGAAATGTTATTCCATGCACAGGGCATTACTGTCATTACGCAGGATAGTGTGCTCTTATTGAGGATGTATTATTCCATGCACAGGGCATTACTGTCATTACGCAGGATAGTGTGCTCTTATTGAGGATGTATTATTCCATGCACAGGGCATTACTGTCATTACGCAGGATAGTGTGCTCTTATTGAGGATGTATTATTCCATGCACAGGGCATTACTGTCATTACGCAGGATAGTGTGCTCTTATTGAGGATGTATTATTCCATGCACAGGGCATTACTGTCATTACGCAGGATAGTGTGCTCTTATTGAGGATGTATTATTCCATGCACAGGGCATTACTGTCATTACGCAGGATAGTGTGCTCTTATTGAGGATGTATTATTCCATGCACAGGGCATTACTGTCATTACGCAGGATAGTGTGCTCTTATTGAGGATGTATATCAATATATGGGATTTGCTGTATGCATTTTCTGTATGAAATTATTTTTGAATAACGCATTTTTGATGATGCACCCCACAAGAGGCAAATGTGCCCATTCTTGACCCCAGACCACAGTGATAGTCAGAATTCCAGCTATATGGTTTTAGGTATCACTTGATTAGGGACTCACAGTCACTCTACCTTGGCACACATATTAGATGCAAACAGTCACTCTACCTTGGCACACATATTAGATGCATCTGTTTATAGACTAGATACAATCATACAATGGTGTTATCCTAATATGTAGCAACGTGTTGTGTGCATACCCTCCATGCGTACAGAGAAAACACTGTCTGATATCAAATGCTTATTCCTTCAGGTTGCACTCAGCACAGGGTCCTTGAGTTCACTGGCTCACCGGCTCACTGTGTTCTAGGTTAGGGCTCTGCAACTGTTGGCTCTCCAGATGGTGTGGACTACAACTCCCTTCAGCCCTAGCCAGTATAAGTGCATGCTGCGGCATCATGGGAGTTGTGTGGCAACACATTTGGGGAGCCGAAGGTTGCAGACCGCTGTTGTAGGTGATGACATAAAAAGAGGTTTTCCTCCATGAGCTACTGGAAGTGAGAACTAACTCTATGGTATGAAAAGAAAACATGCTTTCCCTTTATCCCTTGGAATATGTCGGCTGGTTTAGATCCAGCCAAACCACTTTTTTTATTGAGGCTCATGGGCCCATAGAGAACCCCACTAGAGGGTGATTTAGATGAGGCGTTCCTGCAGCTCGTCTCTAGAGCAGCATTGAAGAAAACACAGCGTTGCCTACTCCACCGACCCACAGAGCGTGCAGTGCCTGCATTGTTCTCATCGGCGTTTACTAGGAGCAAATAATCGGCTGTGTCCTCCATGCTCACACACAGCTGACTCCAAAGTGTAAACACGCTGGAAACCAATGGCAGCGCTGATGGCCCCAGGGGATAGTCGAACCCCCGTCGAAATAAGCGAGGCCGTCGTTAGCAGAATCGAAAGATACCTTCATGTGGGCCGGGAATTACTTGTGGCTGTTGTTATTGCATCCCCTCATTCTTTTTGGCCTTTAACTCAATTCATGGCGGCAGAGTCCGCTGGCCCCTTCCAGTGCTGTGCTTGGGGAATCCGATTAGACCTAACCCCGTGCCCATCGCAAGGTCAAATGCAGTTCACACCAATATCACGTGTTTGACCTGCTGCAGCCTCAGGATCAGCAAGATCGTTACTAAATGTGTTATCTTTCAACATGGCCTCCTTCCTGGGGGCAGTGCGGCCCTCGACAGGTGCGAGATGTGTGACACAACTTTCCTGAAAGTGCAAACACAATCCATGCTGCCGTAAAACCATCGACGGTAGGTTGCTGTTCGACCAGCTAGAAGCATGATCAACGATTGTGCTCTGGTTACGAGGTAGAACTGCTTACTCGACAACGTGCACGTCTTCTATGTTGATGGATTTGAACATAGGACCTAAAATCAAATATGTCAATGCAGAGAACGTAAGTCTGTTTATTTGGTGTTGTTTTATTGTTGCTAGTCAGCCTGCCTCACTTTGCCCATGTGTGCAATTCAGATGGACACGTAAAACAGGCGACGTTAGCCTCCAAATGAGGAAACTGCTTTCATGAATTGCTAGGCTGAATCCCACCCTGGTTACGCAGCATGTTCCATCTGTGCGCCATGATGTTGGAAGATGCCTACTTAAGCTTACTCAAAATAGGGCTGGCCAAAACAAATATTGCTGCTTATGCAGTGAACACATAAGGTGGAGATAACTTTAAGACAACGTGCAAAGTAACAGTCTTCCTACTAATAAGCTCTGAGGCTGAATTCTGGGTAGTGTTGGTAGAATTGCAAATGCCTGCCTGCTGAAAGGATGCTTAGAGCCATGCATGCATTATGCTAAACAGAAAGAAACGCACTTGGGGGGTGCTCCCATCTTAACTGAAGAGTACTCACGGGGCGTTGCTCGTTCTAGCAGCAGCATTCTAGCACGCCTGCCCCATTGCCCATGGCATACAGAATCATCATTGCAGGCTCAGGACAGGTAGAATGCCCGGCCTCCAGGACCTTTAGGAATTACATGGCAATGCGTTTCCTACATGTAAACACCTGTTTGCTCTACTCACTGTTACACAAGCATCCATATTGATGCCAAATTCACTTGCTCCATTTTTCGCAAAAGGCCACGTTAGATGAACTGGCCACAGCCTGGGGTCTTAGGGTCCTATTCATGGAATATTTGCCCTCTTCAAAGTGAATTTGCACTGCCGAAAAGTGACTTTGCATTGCCGACACAAACCCTGATTCATGGAAGTGTGCAAAGTTTATTTTTGCCGTGCCAAGTCTGAGCAAAGTAATTTTGTACTGCAAAAATGACTATGCGTTGACTTTTCCCAGACTTTGCACTGCTAATAGACACTTTGCACAGTTTCATGAATCAGGGTTTGTGTCGGCAGTGCAAAGTCACTTTTCGGCAGTACGAATTCACTTTAAACCGGGTAAATATTCCATGAATCAGGCCCACAGATGGATGATGGATGCATATTTGATCTCACTGAGAACAATGACCTCAGGGTGTGCACCTGTGAGTGCTTACAGCCACCAGTAACCCTGTATTTTCTCCACTCCAGCCGGTATCGGCTAATAAAATCATGGCAAAAATGTCACTGGTAAAAATAAATTGTAGCGAAAATGCTGTGGTTTGACCCAGTAAAGGTGTACCCATTATACCATTTAAGGGGAGCGGGGGTTGCAGGGGTGTCCCCCGCTGCCCTTAAATGGTATAATGGGTCCAGGGGTTGCGGGGTGTCCCCCGCATCCTTTACTTGATTGTTGCGGCAAAAGCACAGCATTTTTGCCGCGATGGTTTGTATTCATAGTCATTTTTTCTGCGATTTTAAGACATGGAACCCTCCAGTCTTGTCTTAGCTGGAGTTTTAATTGTGAGTGGGTGAATCACATGTTGACATGTTTGAAGTACAAATGGGAGCCCACCTCTAGATAAACGTACTGTTTTGTCATATACATACGCATGATATCACTTTTCTAAAAGGCGCTATTGCACCTTAGGTGCCGATGTCATGAAATAAACCCTCCCCCGTATAAACTCTCCCCCGGAGATTTTATTTCAGAAAGAAGTGTGCCCCAGAGAGTTTATTATGAAATAGAATCTCCGGATGGAGGAATACTTCCACGGCCCCTGCAAAATGAATTCTCCTCCTCTCTACATCCTGCAAATGCACGTGCTGCAGGATCCTATTCAATCCATTGTAACTTCTTTTTTACATGAGCTATCTCAGCGAAATTTGGCTCCTTTTCTTCCCACATGTAGACGGTCACAACGCCACCAAGGAATCCAAGTTTGCTGTATGATGGTAAGAGAAAATAACAAAAAAGAGAGCACATTTTGTGTTTTATCAGAAAATGCCAATAAAATGATGTACAATGAAGCCTGTGTTTTTTTTCCTCGTAAAAGCTAGGAACAAATGGTTTGCTGTTCTGAATTCGCCATTTTCCAGGCTTTCAAGAACAAGTTGAGTGGAAACAAAAAAAACATAATTTTATAAAGGTTACTCCCAGTTTTGTGAGAGCTATGTGATTTTTCGTTTTGTTTTCCAATAGGACATGCGTGGACGGAATGGAAGAGGAGGGTAGGAAAGTTGAATGAGAAGACAGAAAGGCATACATTTCTGAAAAGTACACAAAATTCCAAGTTTAGGAAGGGGTCATTTGCGCAGGTCAGGCAACAAATATGTAGGTAAAATTCCCATAGTTTGGGAAAAAATTGGAAAAATTACAGAACAAAAAGCATGTGCTGGACATGCTTGGACCTGTAAGGTAATGGCTTCTGTGATTGTTGAGAAAAGCAATGCACCACTACATTCCTGTGACTCTTCTAGTTAGGAAATCACACATTTTGTGTAATGTTTCACAAAACAAGCCAAAAAAAACGGAGCCATTGAACACAGGAATTGTTATGCTAATGTCCTGAACAGACATACTTATCATGTGAAAATAAGGAAAACAAATGTGTTGAGGAATGGCAAGCATACATTTTCTGATAGAGCAGAGGCAGACCTTTTGAAGGATAGGTGACTTGAGCAGGTTTCAAAAGCGTACAGTGCCTAAAGCAGCAACTAAATGTAGGTTATGTTTTGGAAATGAAAGGGTTGTGTGACAAAGTGCGGTAGCAAATGTATGAAAACATTATCAAAACCAAGAGAAAACAACAAATGTCCTACCATCCCACATTCCACAGGTGTCCCAATGAAAACAGTACCTCACATGTGTGGGTGCACCTACCTGGGCGCAAAGGGAGAAGGCTAAACAACTGATACATCAATGACCCTGCCAAAGCTCTGTGGAACCAGGTTTTTGGGTGGTCAAGCCACATGAGGGACAGCCATCAAAGGACAGGGACATCACCCCCAACCATTCTGGAGCTCTGGCTGCGCTGCATTCCAGAATGTCCATCTGGGTAGGGATCCTCTTGTGACACTTGTGTCTGTCTTGCTTCGATACCCTGCCTTCCTTGCATATGGTGTTAGAGGTGGGATGTGATACAACTGATAACATTGAAATCCATTCTGATAATTGTCATACCACCAAAATAGAATCACTGAACTCCTCGACTCTTCTGTGTATCCATGCTAAAAGAGGTTTTGTTCTCTCAACTAAGTATCCCAACTGGTCAACAAGATCTGTTCTTTATAACTAAAGTATTATTACACACCCTCCCTCTCCCACTATAATATACAACAGTTGGATCGAATAATACTGAAAGTTTGACCAGCCTTTACCTTTATTAGACCTAGTGCCTTAAACTCCCGCGGGTCCTGAACCTTTTTTTTTGGTACCCAATTGCCATCCGTCGCGGGGCCATCAGGGTTAGAGACCAAGCTACTGAAGTCAATCGCTTTGACAGAATCAGAAGAATCAGGCGACTTTGAAACTTAATCTGAGGGAGTCGAGAAAAAGGGTTTTTTTCTGATTCAGAAAAAAACACAGAAGGAACCTTACCCCATCAGAAGAATTGGCCGATTTGGCTAATGTCATAGCCCAGTTGTCAGCCCATCAAATACAGACAGAAGCTAGAATCCAAGAAAATCTAACAAAATTGGTTGAGTTGCAAATGAGACCCCTACTACCACAGGGGGTACTTCAACCATATCTACAAGGCAAAGATCTAGGGAATTCATTCTTGAATTTCAAACGCGTAGCCGAACAACTAGATGGGAAGAGTAACTTAAAAGGTGCTATTTGGCTCCTCTCTTGAAAGGTGAACTACAAAATGCCTATCAATTGCATAATCTTGCCCAGGGAGCCACCTTTCTATCCGTCAAAGAAGTATTGTAGAAAAGTGTGGGGTAAATGTGCAATTTTTATCAGCAGAAATTGAGTGCCCCGTAGAAATGGGTGAAGGTGTCAAAAACACTGTAGCCCTTTGGATCAATAACAAATCCCTAGAAGAGTTAATAGAGATGATCACCCTAGAACAGTTCACCAATTCCTTGCCCCCTTTTTTGCAAAAAGCCGTTTTACAGTTAAATCGACCTACGCTAGCCATAGTCATTGAAACTGTACAAATCCACTCAGATGCAGCTAAACACTTCCACTTGGCACATCGAGGGGAAGACCGGAAAGATTACAAACCTATCCACTGACCTCAAACTCAGGGAGTAGACAAATAAAGAAAGTCGTATAGAATCAAGGAAGCGATACCAAAAGAAATCAAGAGATCTGACCCTAAAACCAAAGATGAAAGCAGCAGGGAGGAAACTAAAGGAAGCACACCACCCCCTCTTATCTGCTTTTCCTGTACAGAAACAGGACAGTTAGCTAGATACTGCTCGAAGAATTTAAGGGACTAAGCTATGGAAAAAGGCTGTTTAAAGGGCGGAGAGTGGGAAAAACCTGAAGAGGATTTAGAGACCTTTAGCATATGTTTATGTCAGTCTTCTGCTGACTTCATATATGAAAAGGCTTGGGTGAATGGGAAGCAAGTAAAGGCATTAATTGACTCGGGTAGCAAACAAACGGATATACGAGCTGACTTGGTCACAACAAAAGACCTAGAGAACGCCACCCTATTTAGAGTTACCTGTGTACATGGGGACAATTAAGTATATCCCAAAATCCCTGTACACATTAAAATCCGGGGCGATAACTGTTTAATATCTTCAGCCCTCATTCCAGGACTCCCAAAGGAAGTTATTCTGGGTCAGGATTTCCCTACCTTTTCTACTCTCTTGGAGGAAACCCCACCTCCCTTTGGAGAATTTGTACCCAGAATTGCTGGCAGTCAACCTACTACTCCCAAAACTCTCAAATATGGACTGGGAAGAATCAGAACCCCATAGAATTCCTTCAAGATATAAAGTTTGTATGAAGAAAGCTGCAAGGAACAAAGCATAAGGCATATGTGATGAGTGACACACATATAATTGAATATTCAAGGAGTGAGTGAACTTTTGAAACAGAATAGATACCATACAGAGTGGTCCGCACCATGTAGGTGCTCATTTGAAAGGCTCTGTTAAGTATCCAGCGGAGAGTTTACAATTGTGAACTGTGATTACAAAAAGACAAGTGTGAACCCGACAGAGGGATGCTGAGAGAAGGCTCCACTAGGACTCCGTTATTATTATTTGATGGTCGTAGCTTGCTCCCATCTTAGATTTAGGTTTAGATAGGCGTTTATCACACCCTTGTTAAAAGTTAAACACCCTTGAACTGTGGTCACTTGTGTCTGTCTTGCTTCGATACCATGCCTTCCTTACAGGGGAGAGTTTATTCAGCTATAGAGTCTCCCCAACAAGGGGGAGGATGTATTCTGCTACAGAGTCTCCCCCATCAAGGGGGAGAGTTTATTCTGCTACAGAGTCTTCCATCCAAGGGGGGAGTTTATTCTGCTACAGAGTATCCCCCATCAAGGGGAGAGCTTATTCTGATACAGAGTCTTCGCTTTAATGGGGAGAGTTAATTTAGATACAGAATCTCCTACATCAAGGCAGAGAGTTTATTCTGATACAGATTCTCCCACATCAAGGTAGAGAGTTTATTCTGATACAGAGTCTTCGCTTTAAGGGGGAGAGTTTATTTTGATACAGAATCTCCCTAATCAAGGGGAGGGTTTATTCTGATTAAGAGTCTCCTTTTTCAAGGGGTGGGGGTTATTCTGATACATAGTCTCCTTTTTCAAGGGGGGGGATTATTCTGCTACAGATTCTACCCTTCAAGGCGGAGAGATTATTCTGCTACAGTGTCTACCCTATAAAAGGGAGAGATGATTCTGATATAGAGCCTTTCACATCAATGGGGAGAGCTTATTCTGCAACAGAGTCTCCCATTCAATGGGTAGCGTTGATTCTGATACAGAGACTCCCCCTTCAATGGGGAGAGTTTATTCTGCTACAGAGTGTCCCCCTTAATGGAGAGAGTTTATTCTGACACAGCGACTCCCCTTCAAGGGGAGAGTGTATTTTGATACAGAGCCTCCTTTTTCAAGGGGGTGAGTTTATTCTGCTACAGAGTCTCCCCATTCAATGGGGAGAGTTTATTCTGACACAGCTTCTCCCCTTCAAGGGGCAGAGGTTATTCTGGTACAGAGTCTCCCCTTTGGAGAGGTAGGATTATTTTGCTACAGAGTTTCCCCATCAAGGGGGGGAGTTTATTCTGCTACAGAATCTGCCCCATCAAGGGGAGAGTGTATTCTGATACAGAGTCTTTGCTTAATGGGGAGAGGTAATTCTGATATAGAATCTCCTCCATCAAGGCAGAGAGTTTATTCTGATACAGAGTCTCCCCCATCAAGGTAGAGAGTTTATTCTGATACAGAGTCTTCGCTTTAAGGGGGAGAGTTTATTTTGATACAGAATCTCCCTAATCAAGGGGAGGGTTTATTCTGATTAAGAGTCTCCTTTTTCAAGGGGTGGGGGTTATTCTGCTACATATTCTACCCTTCAAGGCGGAGAGATTGTTCTGCTACAGTGTCTACCCTTGAAAGGGGAGAGATGATTCTGATATATAGCCTTCCACATCAAGGGGGAGAGCGTATTCTGCAACAGAGTCTCCCATTCAATGGGTAGCGTTGATTCTGATTCAGAGTCTCCCCCTTCAATGGGGAGAGTTTATTCTGCTACAGAGTCTCCCCTTCAATGGGGAGAGTTTATTCTGACACAGCATCTCCCCTTCAAGGGGAGAGTTTATTTTGATACCGAGCCTCCTTTTTCAAGGGGGGGAGTTTATTCTGCTACCAAGTCTCCCCCTTCAATGTGGGGGGAGTTTATTCTGACACATCTTCTCCCCTTCAAGGGGCAGAGGTTATTCTGGTACAGAGGCTCACCTTTGAAGGGGGAGAGTTTATTCTGCTACAGAGTCTCCCCTTCAAGGGGGAGAGTTTATTCTGATACAGAGTCTTTGCTTTAAGGGGGTGGGAGTTATTCAGATACAGAATCTCCCCCGTCAAGGGGGACAGTTTATTAGAGTCTCCCCTTCAATGGGGAGAGTTTATTCTGGCACAGCGTATCCCCTTCAAGCGGCGAAGTTTATTCTGGTACAGGGTATCCCCTTTCAAGGGGGAGAGTTCATTCTGCTATAGAGTCTCCCGCATCGAGGGGGAGAGTTTATTCCGCTACCGAATCTCCCCCACCATGGGGAGAGTTTATTCTGATACAGAGTCTGCCCCTTCAAGGGGGAGACTTTATTCGGGTACAGAGTCTCCTTTTAAAGAGGATAGTTTATTCTGATACAGAATCTCCCCGTCAAGGGGAGAGTTTATTGTGATAGAGAGTCTGTCCCATCAAGGGGGAGAGTTTATTCTGCTACAGAATCCCCCATCAAGGGGAGAGTTTATTCTGATACAGAGTCTCCTTTTTAAAGGGGGAGAGATTATTCTGACACAGAGTCTCCCCCTTCAATTGGGAGGGTTTATTCTGACACAGTGTCTCCCCTTTAAGGGCGAGAGTTTATTCTGCTACAGAATCTCCCCCAACAAGGGGTGGGTTTATTCAGATATAGAGTCTCCTCCTTCAAGGGGGAGAATTTATTCTGGTACAGAGTCTCCTCTTTAAGAGGGAGAGTGTATTTCGATGCACAATCTCGCCGGTCAAGGGGAAGTTTATTCTGGTACAGAGTCTCCCCTCTCAAGGGGGGAGCTTATTCTGCAACACAGTCTCTCCCCATCAAGGTGACAGCTCAACAATATTTCAACAGACACTTACCTGACTGGATCTTTCCACCCCCCCAGAAGAGTAAAGACACAGTTTTAAAAAATGCCAGATGTTGAAGGGGCTAAAATGAGAGTAAATTAATTACTTGTCATGGGGGCGAATTTAGTTCACAGGGGGAGATCCCATTTCAGAATAAATTGTCCCGGGGAGACTTTATTTCAGAGTAAAGTCTCCCCTGGGAGACTTTATTGTGGGGGATGGTTTATTTTGTGACACCGGCTGAATTATTGTATGTTTAGTATTTTGACTGGGCAGATGGAAAAGGTCTGGAGAGAGACCGAGAAATAAAGATAGTGCTTCAAATGATAGTGATGCTGTTACCAGGGATTACCAGGGGTCGCACTTGGGACCCCCGTGGTTTACCTTGCTATCCCTGTGGTCTCCCTTATTACCCCTCCTAAAAAAATGTAGAGAACATTTTTTTTTCTTCTTTTTTTTACAAATTGAATCTCCTTGGCTGTGGCCAATGCCATGTGGCTATTTGAGCTATATGTCTTTCTGGAATTCCATACAATAATTGCTAGACTCATTAAAGGTTTATTTCAGGCACACTTCAGGGGGTGAGTCACTGATTTAGTCTGTTCTTAAGCACCTCAAATTCACAATGCCGACAAAATCTTCCAAAAAGAATTTAGAGTGGAATAAGCATCCATTTCGGACGATGTATTTTGCTTTTCAGTTGCAGTTATAGAATGTTTTTTTCTGCCGATACAAATGGTGATCCATTCGTGTATGAAATATATATCACGTTACAGTGATATTGTAACCATATTTTTCATAGTGTACTTAGAAACAATGCTGTGTGATGTCACTTCCTGTTTTGTCAAGGGGTACGGTCATGTTCCATCACTTCCTGTGATGCCACTTCTGGTGGGGTCAAATTACATCACTTCCTGTGATATCATCAGATATCATGGGTCATGTGATGTCCCTTCCGCTACCTTTGGCATTTTGGTGAAATGACGTCCCTGGCTGTTACTTACGCAGGCTGTGACAAGCAACGTGTTAATTATCAGGTGTGCTGCTTAGGCCACCACCCACCACTGAGATGGTGTTTAGGTTTGCAGGGCTAAGAACAGACCCCTTTAATATGCAGTTGATGTGATATATTGAATTGCATGGCAGTCACAGCCAAAGATACGTCGTGGTCTATCTTGAAAAAAAAAAGCCACCACAGGAAATTCTCTCTCTGACCTCTGCTCTGTAAATTCAAGGTCAGCATGAAAGGCCCTCGGTATTCCCTGATGTTATTTAACTATATTTACTGCCCTAGAAGGTTTGAGTTTCAAGCCCAGAGGTTTTCACTGCTTGGCTTTAAACAAGCAAAGGAACAAGCGCTAACATGCAAACAGATCTATGTGATCACTGCGCCCCCAACAACTGCGACGCCGAAAATGCTGACGGCAGTTACGGTGCGGCGCAGTGATCATATGGATCCCACCCCCCAACCCCAACATAAACACACTTACCTTTAGTAGTAGTGTGCCGCCCGCACTCTGCAATCCCTGCTGTGTCAGTTCCTCCCACTAACGTGGGTTGGAGCTGATGCCGCAGGGTGCTTTTCGTTTTTTTTTTTGTACATTTTTTTAACATGTCCCCTGCTTTCCATTACTGCGCCCAGGAAGAGTGGGGGACACCCCCGCGACCCCCGCTCTGCTTGAGTGCAGTAAATGTCACCCTCATTTTGTGCGCATCCAAAGTCGCAGTGACTGTGGGGGCGCACAAATGAGGGCAACATTTTTGTACGATACCCATGCAAACAAGTGCAGGCAAACAGTGAAGGATTCTATGCTGGGGGAGGATGGGGGAAGAGGGAGAGAGAGGAGGCGAGCACAGTAGGATAAAACAAACCCGAGAGACATGCAGTAAACTCAGCAAGCAGTCCCAGTGTCCCGGGGGTGGGGGGCATGTGAGGCAGAAGACAAGACACCACATATGGACAGTCCAGAAAGACGCACAGACAGGCTGTATTGTATCGGGTGCTCCCTCTTGTCCATCGCACATAGAGAAAGGAAAGAGACGTCCTGTTCTGTGAAATGTAGTCCTCGTGGTCACTTTCTGACAATTGACCAGAACCCATTTCCGCCAGTCGTCTTCTTGTTGTTGAATTTGAATTGATAAGTTTATTCGGACAAAACAATGTCCATTAAACACATGTCTAAAAAATGTCATAATAAAAACATAACAAATGCATTGGCCACTACCAGTAAAACATTAGTCCATAAAATAAGACAATTTACAATGTGATTCATAAGCACAAGTAAGATATCACACTAGAGCAATTCGGTGTCCAGATAAAGGATCGATTACAAAAGGTTTGAATGCAAAAGGTGAGAGTCAATAGGATCGAAAACCAAAGGTTCAATTTATTTTTTTATTATATATTTTTTTTGGGGTTTCCGTGTAGGTAAAAAAAGTGTTTTTTACCACTGGGACCCCCCCAAACTTTTAACAAAAAAAAATCATTTTTCGAACCTTTTGTTTTCGGTCCTTTTGATTCGAACCAATTGTAATTCAAACCTTTTGATTCAAACTTTTGACCTATAACCGAGCAATTCATCAGTCATTCCAAAAATTCAACAACAAAGTTGATACAATACAAAACCACACATTACAAGATTATTTAAGGTACCAGAACACGTCTGCTTATGAAACCCCTTCTCAAAGTCATTGCAGCTTTCAAATATGAAAGCAGGGCCCAAGCAATATATATCGTTTCTGCCTTTAAAGGCAGCATCAGCGCTGGCCGGTATAAACGCAGGCCAGTACATCTCAAAACTTGTAAGATGGTTCGCTCTCTGATAGTTGAATAGCCAGGACAAAACAAAATAAAATGGGCCAAATCTTCAAAGGGGGCACCACAGACAGGACAGCTTGAATCATCCGAGTAACCAGACCACTTTGCCATTTTCCCCCTTAAATTCAGGCAATCAAAGCGGGCCCTTGTAATGAGCCAGCTACGGTGACCCCCCCATGCCTTGTTATATATGCTGAAGGTTTATCAGTTGAGGACGAGATAGTAGCGAGGCAGCTTAACAGTGGAGAGAGAAATAGTTAAGCAGAGAGGATGAAAGGGATATGAGCAAGCATACAAGGTTAATAGTTTGCGATTGTTCATAGTAAAACATGTTTTCTATTGTATTGGTATTGACATCATAAACCCAAGCCACTCCCACAATTTGTCTGGATTTGCAATCAAGTGACAAAGTGTTACCTTCCCTTATTAGGTGGTGTATTGGTGTGCTCTAGTACTCACATCATATGGGGATCCATGATTTTCTTCAGGAAGCCCACTGCCCTGAAGCAGGGGTCAATAAAAAGCATGTAGCAAAACAATATGTTTAGTTAACAAAAAAACACCCTGAATCGCTATCCTGCTGTTAGAATGAAGGCCACTGCCACGAACCCCCCCCTTTTCAATGCCTTGTCTCTACTTTCACCCTAAAATATTGATGTATCTTTTCATCTTAGGAGAAGGGGCACCCCCACCATTTTGCTTTAGTCTGGTGCCCCGCATCCCATTAATGCCCCCCCTGCTCTTGTTGACCTCGTTGCAACCTGTTCATTTCTGTTTCGTGTTTTTTTGCCGTGTTCACCCCCGTGCCGGACCCGTTCCTCATGCACTCTTGCGTGTTCCGTGCTGCCTACGTGCACTGCAGCGCTGTGCGAGGGCTATGTACACACAGCACATCACCCGTTGTTTAAGACTTTACAACTACTAGCACAATGTCCTGTGTCTTCCAGTTGAATTGCAGAATGTGCTTCATCTTATGGAGAATCTTTTTTTAAATACACGCCACAAAAACGTCTCAATATACAATTCTTGGGCCAGAAGTGTTGACATTTCGTTCTTTTCAATCTTTTCAATCTTGGAAAAATGGAACAACATTTTTCTTTGTTTGTATTTTGAGAACAATTCACTGAATTTACAAAACATGTCAAAAATATATTTTTTTAAAACAATCCACAGCCACACTGGCATGGCTAGCAAATTAGAATCATGTTTACTGAGTTACATTAACATGTCGATAGCAAATAGAAGAACAATTGCATACACCACTACAGTTTAAGAGCACTTGGGTGGCCCTGGAGTGCTTAAAAGTCCTAAAAGAGGTTAGATTGGCTTTCCGAGTGTGAAGTAGAATTCTTGAGAGCCAATTTGGATCCAGGTCTTTCCAATACACCAATCTTAAAATTGAAACCGAGCATTAGTCTTAGTCATAAGCAGATAATAATCCTCAAAGTTCTCATAAGTGCCCTTGAAAATTATAGACAACTTGGCTGAAAAAAGAGAAATGGTAGGTAAGTCGCCCGTTAATAAGGAGAGGCCTTTTCAATATTGCTTGCTTACCGGCAAGATTATCAGCCCAAGCATTTAATATAATACTGGGTCATCTAACATAAGATTTGTGATATCCGGGATACCTTTTGTGAAGCTTAGGTGATGTAGGCAACCCTATGATTCTGTAATAAGTAATTGAAAATGATATGACAAATCGGGACAGTCGAAGACCAGTCCTCTTGTGCTACTCCTGCAACTCCAGTTGTTCATTTAGATATGACAGGGTCAGTCTATAAATGATTTCCTCTTAAAAATATCCGAAAACATGCCCTACTCTTTCCACAGCAACTTATTACCCAAATGCATAGTGATCCCAACTGCCCCCAACATCGACGCCATACTACAATTGAACCTATGCTAGAACCCCCACGCCCCTGATTTGCAAGTTCCAAACAAGAAGAAGACGCAGGATTGACCATATGTGTATGCAAATTCTGAAAGGAGTGTAACAAGTCCCTTCCATTTATTTGCCCCAGGGTATGTACACCATAATGCACCTATCAGTCCCTAATGACATCAGGGAACATCTGAAGAAAAGGTTTGTTGTTCTAGAAGGATAGTGAATTTGTGTAAATGTGTTCTTGGAATTTGACCTACGTCCTACAAATTGTGCATAAGTGCCCATAGAGAAGTGATTGGGTGTATTCAGCCAGGTGTGCTTCTGGAAATGGATTGTATCCACTATGGTCCTCTGTCTTGCCTATTAGTGCTCAGCGAGGTCCGATGAGCTTGTTACAAGCAAGCTCATTGTCCGTCGCTGGGACATTACCCAGCTGACAAAGCTCCCTCACTGCCGCAGCTCAGAGGTTCCTTCTGTGACTGGCCGCTATGCAAAGCGAGAAGGGACTACACGTAGTCCCTTCTCCCTGTTCCATGGCAGAAACTTTTTTGTTAACCTTTTTATTTTCATTTACTCTGATCGTCACCGCGGAAAGGGAAAAGGGACTACATGTAGTCCCTTCTCCCTTGCAAGGTTGGCCATTTTCTTAGTTTACTATGGCCACCACGGAAATGCAACGCATCTCGCAATTGAAAAAAAAGCACTATTAGTACCCTGGTCTAAAGGGCCATGGTACTAATGGCAATAATCTCCTCGCCGGCGTTCCATTACTGTGTCAGGTAATGTCCCCAGTGCCTTTTCGTTAAGGCCCTTGCTACACTTGGGCCTGTAACTATGAGCCCCAGGGGTATTACCTGACGCGGTAATGGCTCACCGGCTCGGGGCTTATTGCCTTACTAGCCTGAGCATATTTCATGGGAAAATGTGCCATGCCAATGATTATTTTCAAATGTTTACTATGGCATCCCAATTGTATGAAATCAAAGAGGTCAAGACCCCATCTGCATTTGCATTTGCAGGGAATAGATTCCAACATGCTTTTCCGGCTCTAAAATGCCCCCAAATAAAATGACTAATCACAGAGTTTATAGTACCAAATCTACCAAAGTATTGGGAAGAGCACAACAACAAGCTATCCCACTATTGAACAGAGGCTCTGGGATCCATATTTCAGTTTATGTTGTTGTTTGAGCCTAAACTTCATGTACAAAAATAAATGGAAGTCCTAGATGAGTCAACGAATCTGATATATTTCTGGTGAGTCTGAAACTTTCCAAGGTTTTGAGTTTATAGCCCTTGGAACATGCATCTGTTACTGGATGGGATTACACCAGAATAATTCTGAGTCCAAATAACCGGACAAACTCAAGAAGATGGCAAATTACTGTTTTATTAACAATTATCTAAAACAGGGAGGTTACAACGAACATCAACGGACGTACGCTCAGTCTCTTGATGATTTCCCCCAAAAATACAATTCATATACTTCATAATGCATCAGAGTGACGTCATACTACGTGGCAACAGTGAACAACCTATCCAGGGTTGGGATTGGTTAAGGGAGACATCCCGATATACAATCATATAGGAGCTAGGATTGCTATTGGCTGTCCTTTATCAGGTGGACAACTTATTCCTACCTCTTTAAAGATGTAATTTCAGAAAAATCAGTCATACCATGTCTCATTGGTTTCTAAAACTATAAATTCATTCATTTTATCGACTATTGCTATTGGTTTGGCATGCTTGCGCCATATCTGGAAAATTCGGTTAATTTAGCAGCACGTAAGGCAAGTCCCAGGTGCAAGGAGTTAGGAAATGAAGCTACCACACCACTCAATTAGCCCAGTATCTCTCATCACCCATGCCGTCTGCCATGAAATTGTATTTATACTTGGCCTTGCACAGCATTCTCGTCCTGGGAATGCACGGTAGTGAGGACACTCGCTATCATGTCTGGAACTCCAAGTTCGAACTCTATTTTCATCCTTGACTCACGTGACAAAAGACCACGATTTGGTTCATTCTGCAGTTTTTAAATTTTTTAAATGAACTAAAACCTGGCATCCTTTGTGTTCTTTTTTGCACCTTAACGCGAGAGGATTCATCCTCTGCACACTCGTTTTTCTTCAGGATAGATAGCTGACCTCAATTCCTAGGATCTTGACTTCAGGCCAGACAGTCTCACCACATATCTTCAGCATCCTGTTAGTCTACTGCAACACAGCTTTTCATTCCCCTTTCATGGTTTTTGGCTCATAATTTCATAATATCAATGTCCAGTCTCTGAACAATGGTGGATCAGCCTGCATTCTATTTACTACTTATAGCAAGCCTATACGATGACTTGATCTATCTCGCGTTTCAGCGTCTGTACATTCTTCTGCTTCTGATTTCTGCTGAGCTTTTCTATCATGTACATTTCTTCTTTATACTTTTAAGGTTCACTTAATTCTTTACTTCATTATTTCTTCTCTAAGATCCATACATTTTCTCCATTCAGTATCTGGGGGTGTCGTCACACTTTCTTATGATGCCATCAGTCCGTCTTCTTAGTTCGTTTTCATATTTCTTGAGGGATCTCTTCTTGCAGGCCATCATCACCTCGTAAGTACATTCGATACACTTGTCTCATTAGGTATCTCCCTCCAAAAGACTTGCTGTGGTATTGGTATAATAGCTGGTGTCAGACAAGGCACGGTCCCCTGTCCCCAATACAGGGGAGCTAGGGGGGTAGGGTCTCCAGTGGGTGTATACGTCTGCACCTTTACAGCTTTACCTGCATTTTGGAATAATTAATGTGGGAACCACAGACAAAAACGTGTGTGCGGAATCAACAATATGAGGAAATGTGGTGTGTGAGTTAGAGGCCAGGTGAACAAGATCCTCTCCTTTATAACAAGATTATCTGTTCAGGTGTCTTTATTACACACAGTGTTTGTTGTCAGACTATGTTGTGCTCAGTCTATGTTATTTCAATTATTTTCTTCCCATCCAAATCCTCATCATTTGCCTTAGTAACTCAAGTATGCCCTGTAATGCACTCGACATTGGAATTGCTGCATTTTCTGTTCCTTGCCCTAAAGTACATTTTCTCTGATCAAAGCACAGTCCTTTCTGCTGATTAAATACAAATAAAATACCATGGGAGGCAGTGCACTTGAGTTCCTATTCAGGCATAGGAACATTTCATTGACGAGAGCGCAAACCAAAGCGTGAAAAGGGGGCACCCTTCCCTTGTGTCCCCCGTAGAGCACTGGTCTTTCTGGATTGTCTGTCTCTGATCATTAATTTAGCTTTCGGTGCCTGATAAAAACTTATAACCAAAGTAATAAGTTACCAATCAAGTATAGACAGGTAGTAAATAGAGCAATCCATAAGAATGGTGCTTTACAATTTATAGTAGCAGTAGATAGGTAGGTGATGATCCAGGTATTTCGGGTGGGGGGGACATATCAGTGATGACAGATATCGGGGACATCACAGACGGAAAATATAAATGTTGTACATAACATACATATGTTCAAATCAAAATATACACTACAATAGGACATGCAATACACCTGGATGCTCCTGGGGTTTGTGTTTCATAAGAGCCATGATAATCCCCATGCTGTTATTATGCTCCTAAGGGGATCATGGCATACCTGAGCCACATATAACATGCACATATGACAGATTAATTACAACCTTAAGAGGTAGTCCCAACACTGTGCAGTAAGGTTAGCAATGGAAAAGGGGGAGACGCTATATGCTATATGTGCGTTTGAATTGTACTGTGTGAGACTTAGTCCACGCCTAGTGTTGGATATATGTAGGGGTGAATATTTTCATAATTTCTATGAAAAGTTAGGTGACAGTGCACCTGAGATGTGAGAAGTTGGAATGTGTTGGACTATGTCACTCTTTCTTTATAATATGCACAATAATTACAGAGAATAACAAGGAATGTGTAAAAGTCTTACGTTGTCTTCCTGGACAGTGTAGTACCCCATCAAGGTGCAATGTAACGGTTTATTGAGAAGCCACCCTCAACACAGGGAGTTCCTTCCCTTCCCAATCTAGGGATCACACAATAAACAGTTTAATGTCAGTTCTTTATTCAGCCCTATTTCTGATGCATATCATACCCCTTGGATACCTCCCCCAGAGCTACCAATGGGCCAAGAACCAGGCCAGTGTACAGGAAATATATTTGTATTTATTTGGATGGTAGGCAATAGAAAATCGCACTGAAATGTCTACTACATAAATAACTCACACAATTTCGTTGGGAAAACTCAAATCACAATACTTAATACAAATGACGATTAACACTGGTGCCTGAATAAAATCAATTTTACATTTGCAAGGCTGTACAATTTCAGTTTTTCTGTGTGCTTGAGAGGCTAGCAGTAAATAAACAGAGGGTGATTTAGCAGTTGGATTTCCAGATCTGTCCCCTACTTTGGTCTGCGTTGGGGAAATAGGACAGAAAAATTGGGATGATTTAAGAATGTTTTGGATTTCAGACACCTCTCCACTTAAAGGCTTGTGTTGTTAAAGCTGACAGTTTATGGATTCTTTGGTTTAGAGACAAAGTCACCCCTCTTCATAAAAGAAGTCAGGGTTAACAGACAAAATAGGATTACCAAATTACATTAAAGTCTATAGTTTTCAGCACACATTGCAAATGAGCTTAGTTAATTTTGAATTTTAACAAAAATCACTTTGTGGTATTCTGCCAAGGGGAATTAATTAAATTAATATTTTTTTAGTTAAATAGGCTAAGGATCGACACCGTTTTGTCCCCCCGCCCCCCTGCCCACTTTGTAAAGTTTGCCCACAGACCCACCATTTGTCCTTGGCTGAGAGGAGGTCACTTATTGTATTTTCTAAAACCAGCCTTTATTCTCTGACACACTGTGTGTTTTACTGATCAGGGTTCCTGTTTTCATACAGCATTGTTTTTCTTTTTAAAGATGACAGCTGAAAGTGTCATGAGCCGTCACCTACGTCCTTTCTGGACTTCGTGGTCCCTGACCCATAGGGGATTGAATACAGTAATCCTTCCAACATGGCTGCCTGATAAGGAACGCTGCTTGCCAGTCCTTACGCTCCACGCTCTGCATTCTACTAAACAGACACGCCCCCGCGGCTCTGCGCGTCTCAACGCTACCGCTTGCTGTAGTTGGACGTGTGTTGCCGGAGTTCGCTCGGGGCTTTCTTCTGTATCCTGTTTCCCGGTTCCTTGAATCCCCCTTCCTTCCTTCCCTTCCTCAAAACTTACCTTCGTACTTCCTGGATTTTCGCTGCACGCTCGGGTCACGGCATTCCGTGTCCCCGAGCTCAGACATTGTTTCTTCCTGGTCTCCGTCCTGGACATCTGAACGTATCCTGGAGTTGGGTTATCATCCTCACGCTGGAATCCGAAGACCAGCACACGGGTTTATACAAATCCCAGACCGTGCGAAAGAAGTCACCAAAGAAGGTCTCAAGCAAACAACAAAAACAGGTGAGAAGGGGAGAGACTTTTGATGGATTGAGACGACTAAAAAACGATACAGACACAGAGATGGAAGCCGCGGTTCAAGACCTCATGCGAGGTATGCAGGAACTAACCACAGAAGTCCAGAACCTTAAGGCTGAGAATGCTGCATTAAAGCAGCTAGTCTTGTCATGTGACTCTGCAACTAAGGAAAGCGTGTTATTAGGAGGAGTAGTGGACAAATTTGATGGTTCTTCAAAGACCCTCCGTGCCTTCCTCGATTCATGTTTGGTACACTTCACCTTCAAGCCCTACTACTTTTCCACTCCTCGAGCAAAGGTGGGGTTTATGATCTCACACCTCACTGGTAACGCCTTGACCTGGGCAACCCCCCTAGTCAATTTGGGCGATGCCTTCCTGGATAATTATGATGGGTTCGTGGAAGCCTTAAAAGCCATGTTTGATTACCCAGAGCAGGTTTACAGTGCTCAAGAATGTTTACTTGAATTTCAACAAGGATCCCAGGATATGCTTACCCATGTGACCCGATTTAAACAACTTGTGAAGGAAGCTGATTGGTCTCAAGAAGCCAGCTTCACCCTCTTCCGAAGAGGCCTGAATGAAGAAATAAAGGACGAGTTATCCAGGGTAGCTCGCCCAAACTCCTTCCAGGCTCTTATGGACCTTTCCTTGCAAATCGACTTTCGCATCCAGGAAAGAAAAGCTGAAAAAAAGAAGTCTAAGTCAACCTTCCAAAAGGCTGCCACCGACCATTCAACAAGACCAGAGCCCACAGCTTCTCCAAGCTCGGATCCAGAACCCATGCAACTGGGGGCCTTCCATGGACCCATTACCCCACAAGAAAGAATGCGCCGGATTCACACTGGCCTATGCATGTATTGCGCCTCCGATAAACATCTCGTGAGAGAGTGCCCTCCATGGCGTTTGGGAAACGCCAGCTCCTGATCCTAGTTGGGGCACATTTTCGGGAGAGAGATGTCTACTCCACATCGATTCCTTCCATGAACTCTCCTGGACAAAATAATCTTGTGATTCTACAGACATTCCTATCGCCTTCCAAAAAAAGAATCTTACCCCATCCTGGCATTAGTGGATTGCGGAGCCATGGGCATATTCATAGATCATGATTGGGTCACTTCTCACAACATTCCACATGAAACTTGAGAGACAATGCAACCTGTAGAAGATATTGATGGGAGACCCCTGTCTTCGGGACCCATAACTCTTCAAACTAAAGAGATCCTACTTTCAATAAACCACCATCAAGAGAGGATTAAATTTGACATTATAAGATCGGCCCACTATCCAATAGTTCTAGGCATGCCCTGGTTACAGAAGCATAACCCCTACATCAATTGGATGGCAGGCTCCTTGTTTCTTGGTTCTGAACATTGTATATCCCACTGCTTATTCCTAGATACCTTACCAAGGTCCTCTGACGACTCCCAAGAAACTCAGCAAATTCTAGTCACTGTTTCTAACATCATCCGGATTCCCAGGGCCTATCAGGCTTACACAGATGTATTCTCGACAGCCATTGTTCAAGCTCTTCCACTGAGGATTGTGCCATCGATACGGAACGGTCAGAAGTAATCCATTTCGGGAGAATGTTTATTTTGTCAGAACCCGAAAAAAGAGCACTCCGGGAATACCTGGATACCAACCTGGAAAATGGAACTATACCACCATACAAGTCCCCGGCGGGCGCTTCTCTATTTTTCGTCCCCAAGAAGGATTCCAAGGAGCTTAGACCATGCCTAGATTATCGTGGCCTTAACCAGTGTACTCTCAAGGATCGTTACCCATTGCCTCTCATCTCTGACATCCTGGAAGCAGTCAGAGGTGCCGTCGTCTTCACAAAATTAGATCTCAGGGGTGCCTACCATTTTATTCATATAAAGTAAGGTGACAAATGGAAAACAGCCTTTAGAACACCCTTTGGCCATTTTGAATACTTGGTTATGCCCTTTGGACTTGCTAATGCCCCAGCGATCTTCCAACATTTTATGGATTGGGTGTTTTCTGATATGCTGTTCCTCTTCGTCATTGTATATCTGGACGACATACTGATATACTCCAAGGACCACCTGAAACATGAAGAGCACGTAAAGACAGTCTTACAACGTCTATGTGAACATAAGCTCCTGGCTAAACCCGAGAAGTGTCTTTTCCATGTATCAACTGTTCACTATCTCAGATTCTTTCTTAGCCCAAAAGGAATTGGAATTGACCCCTCAAAGGTTGATTCCATTCTATCCTGGCCTGTTCCAACCACTGTAAAACAGATTCAATCCTTCCTAGGGCTTGCTAACTTCTACCGGAAATGTATACCAGCATTTTCTGAGATTGTGCATCCTATTGTTACATTGTTAAAGAAAGATACCCCCTTTCAGTGGACCTCAGCCCAAGATTCAGCATTCCTGCAGTTGAAGTCGGAGTTCACACAAGCTCCCATCCTAGCTCAACCCGACATTGATCGACCTTTTCCTGTCGAAACTGATGCCTCCAACTACGCCATTGGGGCAGTCCTGAAACAGGAACTTGGCGACAAGTTAGAACACCCCATCGCCTATCTCTCTCGCACCTTGACCCCCAGTGAAACTCATTATTCCATCCTGGAAAAGGAATTGCTAGCCATCCGTCAAGCCTTCACTGATTGGCGTCATCTTCTTTTGGGAGCCAAACACCCAGTACAAGTCTGCACGGACCATCGGAATCTTCAAGTTCTGCAATCCCTAGAATGTAGAAACAGTCGTCAAGCCCATTGGGCATTCTTTTTTGCCCAATACCAATTCCAAATCCATCATCTCCCTGGAACACATAACATTATAGCCGATGCCTTATCCAGACGTCCTGATTATGAACCCCCTGAAGATCGGACCTTTCCTAAAATGTTTCGCCACAAAATATTTGTTGCTCAAGCAATTACCCTCCTGGAGGATATTCGAATTCAAACCCAGTCCTCTGAACCTTGGAAGGAGTTTAAGAGAAACAATTGATGGAATCTCAAAACAAAGGATGGATACCTGTTCAAGGACAACCGCTTGGTCATTCCCACTCCTGGACTGAGACAAAAGATCACAAGCCTATGCCATTATACTTTCCATTCAGGACATCGTGGCATCGTCAACACTCTCCATCTAATACAACAACAGTTTTGGTGGCCAAAGATGAAGGATGATATCCAGATCCATATCCAGACATGTGCAGTCTGCAATCAGAACAAACATGATAACAAAAGACCAGCAGGTCTCCTGCTCCAACCAGCAATACCAACTAGACCCTGGGAAATCATTGCCACAGATTTTATCATGGAACTACCCTCTTCCAGGGGCTACACAACTATAATGATTACCATTGATTTGTTCACTCATATGGCTCATTTTACAGCTTTATACAAACTGCCATCCTCATCTGAACTTGCTGGAATTTTCCTAGAACACATATTACAGCTTCATGTGCTACCTTCCAAGATCATTTCTGACCGAGGACCCCATTACATATCCCAGTTCTGGAAACAGTTATGTCGTATACTGGGAATCCAACGTGCCTTGTCTTCAGGTTATCACCCACAGACCAATGGAGCCACTGAATGAGTAAACCAAACCCTGGAACAGTAACTTCGTTGCTTTGCCACCAAGGTCCAGGATGATTGGTCACTCTTAATACCTGTGGCCGAATTCGCATACAAGAATTCGGATCATTCAGCTATCAAAACCAGTCCTTTCTTCTGTAGTCAAGGATTTCAACCTTCAGTCCTACCGTCCATTCTTCCACACCCTACCCCATTTCCTGCGGTTGATTCCTTGATTGAAACACTAATTAATGTGCACAAAGAAGCAAAGGAAAACCTAGAAAAGGCCCGAAGAGATGTCACACATTATGCTGACTCCAAAAGAAGGCGATAAAGTCTGGTTATCCTCGAAACTCCTTCCCCGTCACCTACGACCAATAAAATTGGCTCCCAGGTATTACGGGCCCTTTTCTATAAAATAAATCATCAATCCAGTGGCCTTTCAACTCTGACTACCAGAATCATGGAAAAGGATCCATCCAGTCTTCCACACCTCTCTGTTAAAACCATATGGTCAGCCCACTCGGACTGCTCCAAGATCTACCCCAGTGATGGTCAATGACCAACTCGAATATGAGGTCTCCAGAATCTGTGACTCTAGGTACCGAACGTGGTCAATTACAATATTTGGTTGAGTGGAAAGGTTATCCTCCCAGTGAGCGCACTTGGGAACCCGTGTCAAACATGAATGCCCCCAGGCTGATTCGAAGATACCATCTTTTCCATCCAGGAAAACCCAGAGGACCCGGGCTTCCGAGGAGGCATAATGTCATGAGCCTTCGCCTACATCCTTTCTGCACTTCGTGGTCCCTGACCCATAGGGGATTGAATACAGTAATCCTTCCAACATGGCCTCCTGATACGGAACGCTGCTTGCCACTCCTTACGCTCCACGCTCTGCGTTCTACTAAACAGACATGCCCCCACGGCTCTGCGCATCTCAACGCTACCGCTTGCTGTAGTTGGACTTGTGTTGCCGGAGTTCACTCAGGGCTTTCTTCTGTATCCTGTTTCCCGGTTCCTTGAATCCCCCTTCCTTCCTTCCCTTCCTCAAAACTTACCTTCGTACTTCCTGGATTTTTACCGCGCGCTCGGGTCACGGTGTTCCGTGTCCCGGAGTTCGGATATTGTTTCTTCCTGGTCTCCGTCCTGGACATCTGAACATATCCTGGAGTTAGGTTGTCATCCTCACGCTGGAATCCGAAGACCAGCACACGTGTTTATACAAATCCCAAACCGTGCGAAAGAAGTCACCAAAGAAGGTCTCAAGCAAACAACAAAAACAGGTGAGAAGGGGAGAGACTTGTGACAGAAAGTGCAGGGCTGTTTCTTCCAGTCATTAATGAAATACACTTTAATACACTTTTAAATATCTGCTGTTCATTTTTTTATTCTGAAAATTGGGTCTGAATTTTGTGTTTTGACTTTCTCTGGGTTTCAACTGCAGAAAGACACACACATTGTCTGCCTAAATAGACCTTTTTTCGGGGTCCAGGTCCTTTTCCCAGTGGGCCCTTCACCTCTGTTGGTTTTGGACCTTTGATTACACTCCACATGCTTTCCCCCTGTTCTTCCAGGATTCTTTCATGGGGAAGAGCAGGGCAGAGTGGGGTTTTCATCCGAAATCCCTTTTCTTTATTGATTATTTTTTTAAACCAATCTCCCTTTCCTTCAGTAGGGAGTGGGCACTCCAGCCTCCCCTTTTGTCTTTGGGTTGAGGGTTGTAGCACAGCACCCCTTCCCTTCCTTCATTAGGGAGTGGACACTCCATGCTTGCTTTCAATCTTTGGGTTGAAGGTGTATCATGGCACCACCTTTCTTCTTTCATTAGGGAGTAGGCACTTCAGCCTCCCCTTTCATTTTTGGGCTGGGGGTGTGCCACAGCACCACCTTTCTTCCTTTCTTCTTTCCTTCTGTGGTCCTCACCGGACTCCCCTCTCGTCTCCAGGATGGAAGTGAATGGAGTTAATTATCTAACAAATAGAAACAAAATAGGTTCATTACTTTATACACAACATATTTCCCTGGAAGATGGACATTGCATTCAAGAGAAACATATTACATAGAAATAGACATGACATTTCAAGACTTTCGAAAGAGGAAAACATTACATACAACTAGACACATTTGAGAACATAAATTCAGCACATTTCTTTTCACATTTCCCCAAAATATGAATGAAAGTACTCACCTGTTATAATTCTCCATCCAGGGTTTTGACTCCTTGGATGGTTCCTCTGCTCAAATTCATTTGGCTCTTCAATCATTTGTAAAGCTTGTCTGGAATGACAGCTTTTCAACAGATACTTGTGGACACATTTTCCTTCTGTCTGTTCTGCTTTTGGGATGCAGATCTTGTAGGCAACAGATGATATTTTCTCTAGAGACTAGTGAGACTCAACCCATTGCACTTCTTAACTCTTGTTAATATATAAATGGTGTTCCAATTTACTAATTTCGCAAAAATAAACACAGGTGATCCAAGTAACAATTCATGAAATTGTTTTATAGTCTTCAAAACACAACAACAATGCCGATATGTGTTTCGACCTATAACAGGTCTTCATCAGGGCTTAAAGTTCTGTCTAAACAAATATGCATATGCAACCCGTGATCCCAACAAACAAGTGGGCATGTGGCTGTTGGTCATTGGACTTTCATCCAGTTTTCTTGAGCACAATCATGAACGTATGCCAACCCTTGCGATAGGGGACTCCTCTTGTTTTGGCCATATCTGACCTCCAAGGGACATCCTTGCATGGACAGAATCCAGGAAGTAATTCTGAAATTACAGACTTTCCCCGCTCGGATTCTGTCACTTTATAGATTTTGCAAGGGTTGGTGAGGAGTCTCTACAATGATGTCCTCCCCATGGATGAATGGGCAGTAATTTTTCAACACCCGCACCGTTGCCAGGAGTGCCTTCTCGCAGTCATTGAATTTTTCCCTAACAGAGAAAAATGTCTTGCTTGTATACAAGATGATTTTGTTGACCTTGTCATGCTTTTGATACAATATTGCTGTTAGGCAAGTATCTGGGAACCCTGTCTCAAAGAAGAACCCCTTATTCTTTATGGGGTAAGCCAAAAAGGGATCCTCGGCTTGTTCCGGACCCTTCTCCCACTTCACTCCAGCCTTTGACAAATGGACCAAGGGTCGAGTGACCTCTGCGTAGTATTCAATGAACTTCCAACTACAATTAATGAGTCCAAGAAGGCTTCTAAATTCTCACAGAGTGGTAAGTTCTTTTATTTCATTATTTCATTTTATTTCATTAAGGCTTCCACCTTCTTCGCCTAGGGATTAAGACCCTCAAAGGTGATCTTGTGCCATAAGATGTTCACTCAGGTCTTACACCACTGTGCCTTCTAAAAGGACAGTTTTGCTCCGGCTTTTTGCAACTGTGTTAGAACATAGCAGATTTCTGCTATATATTCCTCCACAGTTGAGCTCTTGATCAGAAAATCATCCACATAGGCCAGGTTACCCTTTTGCCCATGTCGGTCATGGCCTTATGGAGAAAGATGTTGAACTCATTGCCAGAGTTTATGTTTCCAAAGGGAGTTCGGGTCCATTTGTACTGCTGCCCACCGAAGGTAAAGGCAAGCTTGTACTGGTCTTCCCTACTCACAGGTACTGTCCAGTAACTGTTGGTCAAGTCAATGTACACCTTTGACCTTTGGATATGTGCCAGCCCTTGATCGATGAAGGGTAGTGTCCATCTTGACATGTGAACCCATTTGTTCAATTCCCTCAGGGGTGTTGAAGGTACTGTGGGTCGGACAAATTATCCCACATATTTCTCTTAGATTAAGCAAAGCAGTGCCAAGTATTGAACAATCAAAGATGCAGAAAGCATGTGCAAGATGGAGCAACCAAGTCTCCAGATGCTAAGAGGAGTAATAGCACTGACTACAATTGAACCAAATAGCACTAAATGGGCAGGATGGACAAAATCGGGTCTCCTCACACGTGGTACAAGACCAGGAAGAAACAAGGCCTATTCATTAAGCTCCAGATGAAGAAAGAAATTGACTTTCACTACCTTTAAAGTTCTGAGGAAGAGAACAGCCAGCAAGGTCAGCTACAAAGAAGAAGCCTTAGCTTAGGGCCTACCTGATGAGAGATGGTAGGCTAAATGGTCAAGTGGCCAGTAGTCTGACGTTGTTCCCCGCACCTGGGTTTTGTTTTGCTTAGGTGCTGCTAACAAGCCGAATGTCCAAGGTTGGAAGAGAATCCCAACCAATCAGGAGGGCCTATGTAAGGATGGATTATAAATTGTTGCAGAGGCCAATCCTCTTCTGTTTCTCTGCTATTGTCGGTATTATAGGTAGCTCAAGGCGTGCCTACTAGATAAGGGGTAGCCAATTATGTTACTAACACCTAAACAAACTATATGTATATATGTTCCCTTGACCAATCGCTCCACCGATAGGTTTTTATTGTTTGCCACCTAGGATGATGACAGAGCTGACATACATTGAGGTCTGAGGTTTTTTGTGTAATGGAAATGTATTTGCGAGTGTGTGAGCTACAATCCGTTTGGTCATCAAGTTGCCCTACTTTTTTCAGCTGATAATAAAGAAGTATTTTGCCATATTCATTGAGTCTGTCCAGTTATTTGGGGCTGAGAGCATTAATTGGTAATCTGGCACTTGGAACGCTCCAGGTGCTATTGCACAGCCACATTGACACAACCAGCAGGGGCATATGTTTAGGAATAGACATGCATAGGCCAGCATGAATGAATGCCACAATATGTACCAATGATGTACAGGACAGAATTTTAGATCTACCCTTAGAGCACTCAGATCTATTCCACTCTTCCACAGAAAATCAGCTCACAAACAGAAATGACGCTGGCAATCTTGACCAAGCCAGCTGTTAAATCTTTTACACAGGGTATGGCTAGATCTGACACAAGAGCTCAGCCATTTTGAGGGTTTAGAGGTTTCCAGGTGAGGAGAATGAGACAGTCTGATAGGTTGCCTAGTACCAATAGGTGAAAAACAACAAAGGACTACCCCTGAAGGATTCTATTTCCCCCTCCTCTACTTCAGGCTTTTAAATGCCTATCTAAACCTAAATCTAAGGATGAGAGCAAGCTACAACCATCAAATAATAATAACACAGTCCTTGTCGAGTCTGTCAAAATAAAAGAGCCTATCCTAATAAATCTATTGCAAATCCTTACTTCTAAATACAAAATGGTGTGGGACAATAGTGTATGCAAAAAAGGAAAAGTGTTCAAGACAGAATATCAGGACAGTTGAGCAATTGGCCCCCCCTTCCCCACGCTTTCAGCATGGGACAAGGCAGAACACTCTAGCCTCATGCACACGCTGGCTTCCTCGGCACGAGAACACAGTGCGGTGGTTCAGTTGGTCTCACACCACTCTGGCAAAGTCTTTAAGAAACAAAAATGATTCTCAAAAGAAACATCTCTTGTCAATACACAGGCTTCCCCCGCCTCGAAACAAAGTTCACTTTGCTTGTCAAACACAGATTTCCTGTGTTAGAAAACAGGCTTCCTGCGCCTTGAAACAGAAGTTAACTGTACTTGTCAAAACAGACAGTATTACCTTCTTTCCCAGTGACTGCTGGTACTTATAGTTCCTTTTGTTTCTCGTACAGTTCAATATTTCAGTATCAGGACCTTTTGTGCCAAAGTCTCTTTGCCATTCAAAGTCTCTTACTGCACAGGGTCTGATGTAGCAATCAAAACACAAAAGTTCCTTTCCTTTGTCAAGATTCTCACATTCATAAGTTCACGATTGGTCTCCCTCCTTTGGGCTCGGACCATGCGTCCCCCACGTCCTGACTCCGACACCCTGTTCTACAATGCTCACAATTCCCAACTTGGTCACCCTCATCCGGGCTCGGACCATGTATCCCTCTCATCCGGGATCAGATCCCTTTTCACACAATGTTCACAATTTGGTCTCCCTCATCCAGGCTCGGACCATGGATCCTCCTCTTCCAGCCTCAGATCCCTTTTGACATCAGAATCGAAGACTTTCGACTGTGCGTGGGATTTTGTTTGAGCCATCACCAGACCACTTCAATTTATAATTATTTACAAATCTTTAACTTTCACTTTTGGTACTTCTCAGCTGGATACCTTACAGAGACCTTTGATTGGGCAGAAATATGGCACTGGCCCACTCTGTCTCACCGCTTTGCTCTTTTGGACTGCAAGTCCCAGAATGCACATTTGAGGTTTTGTTCCCCCTTCGACCAGTTACAGCCACTTTTGGGATTTACACAAAGTTCTTGACACAACCGGTTTTCCCACATTAGCTTCCCTCAAGTCACAGGGTCTCCATCGTTTACCCTCAGTGATGAGGTGTTAGCGGCTCTTCAATCGGGATTCACTTGAGGTCTGGGTCTCGGCACCTGCCCCTCAACTACCTAGGTTTCTGGAACTCATCCAGAAAGCAAGCACTTATTTAAACACTACAGAAAAGTGTAGCTGGAGTTTTGGTTCCCTGGAGCACAGCTCTCATGCCACACTGTAGCCCCCTTTGTACTCACAGGCTTCAGGTCTTGGCAGTCCGTCCCCCATTCTGGCTTCTCAAGGTTCTCCTAGCTGTTGACTTCTCCTTCTGCTCTTCACAGTTCCTTTAGCATCCCCAGCTCGCTCAGAGTGTGCCTGGGTGGCTGACCTTTTATACTCTTTGAAAGAGTTGATTGAAGTCAGGTGTGAGTAGTTGTCCCTCCCTGCCTGATTCTGCCTGACCTCATTATTGGGACAACATGGAGACTGCCATAGGAATCCATTGCACATGGATTCCTATGGTTAATCCTCATGAATCCCACATGCCTCTTCTTCGTCTCAGTAGTTGGACTTCTAGAATGGAAGTAGGGATTGTGGGACTTTTAGGTTTTCCTGGAGATCATGGAAAAACCATTTAGGATTTTGTCCGGATGAAGGGGGTACATGTATTGTGATGGGTGAATGGATTTTCTATTGGGTTTTAATTTCCCTGGTCATTTTCTCCTTTTACTTACAGAAAGGTACTGGGGTATGATGTGACTCTGCCAACAATATCCCTTGACAACTGAGGGGATATCCGGTAGGGGTGTATTTGAACGGGAGCAATACCATGTCTCACCCAAGGGCGTGTCTCCCAGAGTCCCTGATGGCCCCTGCCCAGGTGATCCACCCTTGCTTGTCCCCTCCAGGGTTGGGATCCAAGAACGATGACCCTCCCCAGGCCACCTGAACAAAGGATCCCCAGGAATAGGCTGGGAGAAACACCTCAGGTTTCTCACACCCCCTCCAACATCATCTCATCTCTTCCAGATATGCTGTACTGCACTGCTCACGCAAGTGGCGACCTTAATAAAAACAAAAGCGGTGGATATGGTGCCTCCATAGGTGAAGGCCAAAGGTTTTTCCTCCAGGATCTTTAGCCATCCTCAAGAAAAAGCAGGCTGGCGAGAGAGTGGTGCTAGACCTGTTTTACCTCAACCTCTCCTTACCTCTAGAGAAATTCAAGATGGTGACATCTGATCATATTGAGGAGTATCTCTGTGCAGGGGGCTGGCTATGTCCACTAGACTTGAAGGATACCTACCTACATATGCCAACATGGTAACCGCACAGACACATTTCTCAGATTGACTGTAATGGGGAAGCATTACCAATGCAAAGCATTGCTGTTTGGGCTAATTGCAGCATGCAGAGTATTCACAAAAAGAAAAAACTCAATTGTCAGCATTTTCAAAAGGATGTGCCAACATTTCTATCCATAGTTAGACTATTGTATTCTAAGAGCGGAAGACCCAGAGGAGGCCATACACACAGTGCAAACATTGATATAAATTCTGATCAACCTAGGGTTTTCTATCAAAACAAAGAAATCTAAATATTCCCCTACTCAGAAGCTCATATTCATTGGGATTCAGTGGGACACCATTCAAGTCAGTTCCCAACTAAGGACAGGTGGAGAGATATTCTTGCTGTGATTACTCACTTAACCTCTAGAAAAATAACAGTGGTGTGGTGGGTCCAGCACCTACTGGGGTCGGTAGTGACATTTATTCTCACAGTGCCCCTATCGATGCTCACAATGAGGAAGTTGCAGCTGCACTTAGCCGCTTTGTGAAATCAAGAGACAGGCTCTCATTCAGACAAAATAACAATTCCAGTGGCACTTCATGAAGGCCACTTGTGGTGGAATCGGGATACCCATCTCATGAGTGTTGCTCTCTACCAGACATGTCCATATTCGATAATGATGACTATGGACTCCTCAATGGGGTTTGGGGAGCCAAAATATGGACTAATGTCAACCTCTGTCTCTGGCCTCCAAAGGACAAGTGACACTACATACATTTTTTAGAGCTAAAAGTAATACTTTTGGCTCTAAACTCTAAAATCATTTCTTCCACTTCTTAAGGATTCAGTGGTCTTAGATGTTACGGACAGTATGACAGCTATGTTTTATCTCAACAAGCAGGGGGCAACAGGTCTGATTCTTTGCTTATTTGCAATTCAGATTTGGGACTGGGCACTAATACATAGAATTTGGCAACAGCAGCACATCTCCCAGGACAGGACAATACAGAAGCTGATTGCCTCAGCAGACTTGTATCAAATGTGTATGAATGGGAGCTCTCTGGAGAGATCACCCAGAAATTATTCAGCCTTTGAGGCACTCCAGAGATAGACCTATTTTACACAGCCAACAAATGTCAGGCGGAGAATTCAGTAGGGGCCGCATTCCAAATACGCTGGTCAGGGATAATGAATTATGCGTTTCCTCCAACACCTCTAATAATGAAAGTCTGGACCAAGGTCTGATATTGATAGCTCCTTTATGGCCATCCAGACCATGGTTCATAGATCTAGTGAGCAGATCATCTGAAGGCCCACTGAACCTGACAATCTCAAAGGCCATGCTCATCCAGCAAGGAGGAGCAGTTCTTCACCCATATCAACATGTGTTGGCCCTAGCAGCATGGCTCCTGATAAACCAATGTTAAGACACCTCAACATATCTTACGACAACCTCAGAATAATCCAAAAAGCCAGAAAGGAATCCTGGAGAGCTCAGTATAAGGTCAAGTGGCCAAGATTGTGTCACTGGTCACAACAAAAAAAGTAGACCCACTAAACTGTTGTTTAGATGATGTACTGTCATTTTTTGCTTATTTAGCTCGCTCAGGGTTTCAAGTATATCCATAGAACCTATCAAGCGGCAATTGGATCATACAGAAATTTAGAGCAAATTACCTTTTCATCAGCAAACCCAATAGTTAAAACACATTTGGAGGAGTTAACAAGGTTGTACCCACCTATCGGAAGGCCACATCCAGTGTGGAACCTCAATGTGGTTTCATCGTCTCTGGCACACAAACAGTTTGAACCCATAGCATCGGTAGAAATCAAAATGGAAACAACTAAAATGGTATTACCGGTAGCACTAACTACTGTTAGGAGTATCAGCTAGATCAAAGTGCTGGCTGCTTCTGACTGACCCTTACCCTACGTTCCACAAGGACAAGGTGGTGTTACGAACCCATATGTCATACCTACCAAAAGTGGTAACAGATTTCCACATTAATCAGTAATAAATCTTCCAGCATTATTTCCCAAACCGCAAACACTGGCAGACAAAGTTTTGCAATGATTGAATGTCAGCAGAGCATTGAAGTTTTAGGTCATCTGAGGGCATATTCATAATTTAGGATGTAACCTCTCCATTCAAACCAGCATCGAAGGTATCTATAGCTTGATGGTTAGTCTTGTTCATTTCAGGGGCATACAAAGTACAGGGCCACACTCCTCGAGAGGGAACTCATGCTCACGCTGTTAGGGCAAAGGATGCAGCTGTGGCATTTCAATGACATGTGCCGTGGGAAGTTATCTGTAAAGCTGCCACCTGGGCTACTCCACCAGTGTTCTGACACCACTACTCCTTAGATTTAAGTTCTATAGTGGGCACAGCATTTGGACCAGGAATTTTCAGGAACTTATTTACCTAGAACGCTGTAAAATATACTGCACCAAGTAATTTCAGCTCTGTTACAATTGCCCATACAGTATGGAAGAAAGGGGACGGGATGTAGGAGTACGAAAAAGTTACTTACCATAGTGACAACTTTACTCCTATTCCATAGTCCCCTTTTCTCCATACGGCCCATCCACCATCCCCCTCAAAATAGTGGTAGTTAGAAATGTCATCTTGGACATGCTTATAAAGGGGGACTGAGGCGTGGTGCCAAGGGGTGGGCTAATATGCACCATCACACCTGTTGCCATATGCCTAAATTAACCCTTACTGGGGAAGTATAATTGTATCTGTGCAAACGTCTCCAGTCCCATTCCTGTATGGCGATGTCCCATACAGTATAGAGGAAAAGTGACGATGGTCTAGGAGTACAGTAGTCATTATGGTGAGTAACATTTTCTTTCTTTGGCAACCAGGAACCGATATAGCATATGATCCAGTCCAACCAATGCCTTCTCACGTGTAGGGCGGTACTCTGGGCCTCATCACGAGTTGGACGGAGCAGTAAAATGTGACGGCAATGCTATTAACACCACATGTATCTCTCCGCCCAATCCTGTATTCCGGTGCATTCAGCTCCAGGTCTGAGCTGGAGGTGAATGCGGCGGCTTCAAGGCCATTTTCACTGCTATTACCGCTGGTGGTATTACCGCCAGCAGTAACAGCACCCCACAACCCCATTGGCTCCAGTGGGGAATTACCCCCCCCCCACAACTCAGGTTTCAGCACAAATTGTGCCGGACCGAGTTGAGTTAACGGTAATTGCGTTGAGCGGTATCCCGGTGCAATTCCCAGGAAAAGTTCTCACGTTATATCCCTTGTCGCCTCTTGCATTCTCAGTCTGCCCTTTTGCTGTCTGTTCCTCGCATCAGACTATCTTGCATGGGTGGTTGTGCTTTTTCTGTGATGGCCGCGAAGGCCTGGATCGACCTCCCTCTGGCCTTGTGAGCCATGGATGATCACCTTGTCTTTCGCCATTCCTTTAAAACATATCTATATCAGGCTATTCCGGTGCCGTCCCTCTGCTTTGTCTTTAGCGCCATGATGCCCCCGGGCGTACGTGCACTGTATAAATGCACATAAAAAATAAATGTGCACCCGGATACCACCCAACTCATGGTGAAGTCCTTTGTCCCTTCCAATATCATTGTCAATTATTTAAATATGCACAAAAACGCATAATTTTGCATGTATCTATTTATATGAGAATTCCAATTTTTCTTCAGAAATAAAAATTCCAGTTTCTGATATCTCTGTCTCCCCTTGCATCATCTTCCCCTTCATAATTGTGTGTTTTTATTAAATTACCTTTAAAATGTTGCATTTTCCCTATTCCAGACAAAATTTCTTTCCCCAAACCCTTGAGCTGCTAAACCTAACCCTACTCTATGAGTTTTCAAATCTAGAATTCAGGCTATCAAAATGGTGTAGATTCTGCTTTAGGTGGAGGGCTTTCATTATCCCTATTACATTTTCTACCCGTGGCGACATAAGGTCATCTTTAAAGACTGTTGAACCTCTGTTTAGGGCTGTAATGGGGACTCATTCTATAAATTCTAGCATATTTAGCCACTTTTAAGCCCTGCCCCAACATGTCCCCATCAATTAATTTCCTTTATGTTTTATTTAAGTAATTTAGGCTGGAAAACTCGTCCACCAGTCCCTCCCAATAGTATTGACTAGTGAGTGCACCCTACGACTTTATCCCGCTGGTTTTAATTAAAAGTTCACCCACTGGGGCAGACGTTAAAATTAGATTGTGGCCTATAGGTTCAATGTGATCACCAACCCGTAGATAATAAGAGAAGCAATGATCTGCCTCACCAAGCTTCAGGGCAAGTGGCACCAGAACCAAGCTGAACAGAACCAGTGACTTTGGGCATCACTGTTGGGTTGATCTGAATTCTTACCACTACAGATGACGGGTATTCGCCATTAGCTGGACCAGGTTCATAGTGTATTTGATTAAGACGAAAGCCACATAGATTTTCCTGCAAAGGGGCAAAACAGTTAATTTATCAAACATTTGTTTGATATACTGTGCTGAAGGCAAGGGACCACAATCAAGGAAAGAAAATGAAAGAGTTTGCTTAATTTTGTACCTAGTGCAGACCTTAGCTCCAAGACCGGACAAGACCAGACGTCCAAGAAATTTCCAGTAGAGAAAAGATCACTTGACACAGACACGTTTTTATGGGAGGGCAAAAGGGGCACTTGTCCAGGGCCCCCAACTTGGAGGGCGCCCCACAAGGCTGCCTATCACACATCAGGATATTTTATGGCAGGGTGCTGAGGCTCTAAACCCATTGCCTGTCTGTTTTGGCAAGTACATTCTGCCTCGATCAATTCATCATGTAATTCTTTCTGTGTTCACTGTGGTATATTGGGAATTATGTTGATCATAAGCAATAGCCAATTTTGAAATGCATATTGGTAAATTGTGTGCCATAATGTTTCAGAAGTTAGCTCAGTGTGTTAAGCACACATTGGAGAGATGTGAATCACACATTCCTGTAAGACTGGCTGAGCCTTTCCTATGTCTGAAGTTTATAAACCTGCCAGCATTTGTACTTGGTCTTGCAGCACAACATGTGCTATTATCAGCAATGTACCTGCACCAGATAGGGGTTGCTATAAAAACAAACATGTCATCCTTATGGTGAAGGTCTAGAAATTGGTTTATTCAAATGGGGTGTTGTAAAACCTAGGTAATCACCTCCAACGGTGAGCATAAACTGTTAGTCCAAGCGATTAATAAGTATCCAAATTTGGAACCAAAGCATTCATGCTTGTAACCTGGCTTTGCCAGCAGACAATACAGTGATCCTGGTCAAATCATCTAATATCTCATACATTACTGTACTGTCTTCTGTGAGGTTTGCCTCCTTCCATGCTAGTGGCATTGTTTAACCCATTACTTGATCTTTCTTCTTATGTAGGCCATTTGAGTGGAAGGGGTGGTAGACAGAAGGGAGCGGACCAGATGGCGCAGGACTCGGGCAAGCATATTTTAAAGTCTGCTCACTTGACACAAAAAAACACTTTGCACTTTTTTAAAACTCAAAGGTTTTCCGGCATGTTTATAAATGACAATTTCAGAAGCCAGTGTTTTGGAAGTATGTAAAGCTTTAAAATACAAAAGACCAACCCAGATGAAATCTGTTAAATTACACTGATTGGTATGGTGTTACTTATATACTTCTATGTTAAACCATTCTATAATATTTTGCTTTTAAAAATGGTCATGTTTGGTAATGTGATTGGTGTACTTTCCAAGCCAGTTTTATAAAATGAGATTGTTTAGGTTCACAGTAAGAACTGGAAATGAAAGTGTTCAACTGCAGAAATTGCAGAGTTGGCACCAATCCCAGATTCACCCCTTCACCAGTGTAGCCGGTCAAGTGGCACAGCGAGTAGAGCGCTCGCTTTGACATCCGTGCAGAGCCTGCCAACGCAGATTTGAATCCTGGCGGGGCAGAACTCAGCCTTTCATCTTCCAAGGTCGATAAATGAGCACCACACACCATGGGTAATAATAAGCAGCGCTCAGATACCTGAGGGTTCATAGCGCTATACAAGTGTTTAATTATTATTATTATTATTATTATGTAATGCTGGGCATCTAATTTAATCTTGCATTTCCTAGCCTCTCGAAATTGCCAGTCCCTAAACCTTTCAAAATTGTGAGCCCTTCAGACAGATTTCCTTCTCAGGTTAGGATCTTCAAAGCAGCCTCTTTCATGGTTTCACTGGCTATAGTGTTGCTTCACTATAATAGTGAGCATTGGTATATTGCACACCCCGGCACTTTATTCTTTTGATCTCTAATGGCAACACTATTTGAAAACCGAGTACCACTTATAATCTCATTCTGTGTGGATGCAGACACCTTCCTGGTAGCTTCTGATTTGCATCCAGTATTCATGCTTTTATAGGTGTAGCTTTCTCCTTCCTACCAATTGCTCTCCTCTATCCACGCTTGAGCATGTTTGCATTCTGTGAGGCAGCAAATGTGAGATCTCTGTCTATTCTGGGATACATTCACCTTTTACATACAGTCCTGGATCAATACTACAGGCTGCATACCTTCCTGGATGATATTGATAAAAAAAGCCTCCTGTATCTATGCTAGAACAGAAGTAACCTCTTCGTAGACTGGTAATGTTGGCCTTCAAATGGTACTTGTTTATCATTATGATTAGAGCAAGAATGAAGAGGGTAAGGGGACTTAAAGGGAGTAAACATCCTTATTTGTAATGCTGTGAGGCAGCATATCAATCTATGGGTTGTGATTGTGGCAGGGGGGGGCGGGGAAGATACTCTTGATCACGTAATTCCTTTGGTTTGGTGGAGGCGGGGCACCAAAGATGTCCCTGCCCAGGGCCCCAAAAGGGCTTAAGATGGCCCTGACTTGACAGGCCCATGGAGTAGTTGTGTTACTGTATTTTCCTTTATTTTGGAGTGGAATTGAATTACTGTTGAAACCATTGGTATCCATGGAAATAGAAAGAAACGATATATGTGTGAGCCTGGATTGTATATCTGAAATATTAATGATTCTGCTTGGTTGTCTTTGTAACAGTGGCATTGTCTTATCATAAAAGAAGCAATCATATGCTCCAAAAAAAAACCACACACTGCATGACAATGGAACCTTAAAGTGGATTGTAGTGGGTGCCTTTTCGCCCACAAGGTCTGACCTGGCGGAGGGAACGGCACCCGCGAGCAGAGCATGTCGGATGCACCGGCACCATTCTGAATGGTGCAGGTGCATCCAACCTCCTCATTACCATTAAGCCCTATGGAGCTCGAATGGGAATGGGGAGCATTTTTATACTGGGTCCGGCAGGGCCATAATGACCTGGTAATTGCCCATTCCCGGTCACCGGTAAAAAAACAGAGTCGTAATGAGGTCCAGTGTGTGTTTATTCAAAAGAGAAAGAGGAATTTGATATATGTTTGTCCCCAGTAGGGGGATTAGGTTGCTACTTGCTCATGGCAGTGGCTAGTTTTATATAGGTCATTCCCCTCTTGCATGATATCCCAATCAGGCTCAATTTACTACAACTGTACCCTGGCTTTGTGATGCAAGGCTCTGATTATTAGGCCTGATGGGACCCAGTCTGGATAGAACTACACAAAGCACAACAGCAGCAGGACACTGGGTTGGCTTTCTGACAAACGCAAGAAATTTCACACATCACAGTTATTACTCATTTGGAAGGGTTCACCAAGCACTATGTAATAAGGAGGCATACACTGCAGGTGAGTTAAGATCCTTTATTGGTAACCAGCCTGAGCCAGCAGTACTCAGCCTACACAGCACCTCTTCACTACAGCTTCTAACGACTCCTCATGGAATCTCCCCTCTGAACAGAAGTAAACATGACATCAGAGAAAGAGTGGAATTCTACGAGGTAGAATTCCACTCAAGAGCAAAAGACACTTTACAACACTTCTCCCCCCTTTACCCACAACTGACGGCAAAACAACTACACACACACAGCTAAACACGCTACCGAAACACACACAACAGCCAACACACACATTCAACACAACACACAATGAGAGCCAGAATGCAGCTAGAGGAGGGAAAGAAAGATAAGGACCAGAACAAGGAACTTAATGTAGCTCAAAGGAGGGACAACCTATGAACTAGAAAAGTGCTAACTAACTTTGGCACCCAAAACATAATCATTGTACTTAGAAGGAACCTTCCTCACCCTGACAGGATGGGAATGACCCTGGTCAGAGACAGACGGCCCAGTAAGGGAGGACGCCTCCTCATCATGTTCACACACCGGAACGGGAGCAATCTCACAATTGTGAGAAGGGGCCAGCATAGGAGGCACCTTATCAGCAGCCTACCCATATGTAGAAGGGAATGGCAAGGGACACTCAAACAACGCCCCAGCATCGCCTGCAGCGCAATCAGGCTCCCCCCACGCACTTGGGAGAAAAGAGGAATGTAGGCAACTGCTGGCGGCTGCAAGGCAACGTGGGTCGGAGGCTGGTTACTCTCGTCACCAGTGTAATAAGGAAGCATACACTGCATGTGAGTGAAGATCCTTTATTGGTAACCAGCCTGAGCCAGCAGTACTCCGCCTACACAGCACCTCTTCACTAAAGCTTCTAACGACTCCTCATGGAATCTCCCCTCTGAACAGAAGTAAACATGACATCAGAGAAAGAGTGAGCAAAAGACACTTTACTACACACTACTACGGTTAAAAGGTGTTTACTGTTGTAACTAACATCTTTGCAAACTGTAGGAGAGTACATATGGTGTACACACCTGACTGCATTCCAGATTATTACAGTAACCACTATGTATAACTAGTACCATATTTGTCAGATTGCAAGACAAGTACCTTGCTAAACAGACCACCAAAACAGAAAGAAACAGCGACCTGTCTTTGTGCATCGGCTGAAGAAAAGCAGCATGGCCATGCTTGCCTGAAAGGATGACATGGACAGGGGCGTCCATGAATCTGGTGCAGCCCCATCATGCAGAGTAATTAGTAATGAGGTCAACAGATAACCAATGAGGGCAGATCTTGACTATCAGACAAAGAAATGCCTAATCAAGATCCTGCGTTGTGTCGCTTCGATAATTGTCTACTACCATGCCATGTGTGAATGCATGATTCAGCTAGCATCCTGGTTTTCAGTATATATCACATTCAGGACATTTAGCAAGACACACAATTATTACATTTGAAAGCAATAAATGAATTCCAGTGTGTAGCCCACGTAGGTCGTTTTGTTTCTGCTACAATCAATTGGAGCGTTGCATGAGAGTAAATTGAAAGTGTGTTCCATGCTATTATGGTGCTTCATTTTCCACCACCAAACCTGGAAGGAACACCGGGGATCCACACTCCTTAGAGGTGCGTGAACTTCAGCCCTCCCCAGACTCTAGTTACATTGACAACAAACACCATGGGGCTGAATTCACTGACGGGTATTGCACACATGGGACAACCAATACACCACAGTCACAATGTGCAGTTAAGAATGTTCACTTTAATAAGATACATTTAGCATATAAAAAAAACCTGATCAACCTCATTACAAAAACTCACTTCACCGGCACCTACGTGTGTAACCCATCCACTGAGGGACTTTTATTAATGTAAATTGTTCCCTCATTTGGTTTTGTATGGCCCCTAATATTGGGCTATTGTTTTTACATCAGTGTGAGGCAAGAAAACAATTCTTGCCCCTATCCTCAACATTACATGTTTCTGTTCTTGGGCCTCCAAAGTGGGGAACATTCCACTGCCAGGGGCTCTTCACTGCGTCACTGTAAGGTGCCACTATCCACCCGACAAGAACACACACATAATAGTGTCTTAGACAACATTTGTGGAAACACACCGCTCGCTATGTCAGCACCAAAACCTCTATGTGCTGATTCAGAAGACTAGGGTTTTACTCACCTCCCCACGTAGAACCACACCGTGAGCTTCTGCTGGATAACTCCCACTCCCCCAGCATCAGCGTTTTGTGTTTTCAGTATCACTGAAATGTAAATACAGACAACCTTCATGTTCCATGGATGCAGCACTATTCCATACCTCACCCTTAGTTCATCAATTTCTCTCTCGGAATCACTGTCACTAGCATCTCAACTCGACCTGCTGATAGATGCCGACCTTGGTAGCAATGCTGTGCATGCCAAAGGCATTCTTCTAAAGAGGGATTAGAATGTAAAACGTCTGGGTTATTTTAGTCTGTCTACCACGGTGGTCAGGATTAAGTGGAATGTTTGCTAATCCGAAACCTCCATGGGGATTCAATCTAAATCCATCCCCCTTCTAAATTGGTGTGTCAAGCCTCATCAGAGGTTTGCCTTGAACTTGCAGAAAGTGTGCAATTTTGGCAGTCATTGGGCTAGAAACCACCTCAGTGGTCATTATTCAATACTGAATACCGGTGCTGTACATACTCCAAAAATGGAGTTTAGAGCTGTATCAAGAATATTCAAATAAATATATGGGCCTCATTATGAGTCTGGCAGTAACCCTGCTACGGGCGGGCTGCCTCTGGACTCATAAGGTTTTTACAGTGCCTGACTTCCCGGTGCCACCGGGAGATTACAAGTCTGGCGGCCCGGGAATTCAGGCGCTGGTAAAATGTAAGTCCCCATTCCGACAGAGTCCAATAGGACTCTATGAGAGTGGGGACTCGGAAGCGATGGCACCGTTGATAATGATCTTGGCACTTCCATGAACAGTCTGCCTACTGTGGCCGTTGCGCCCGGCAGGGACAAACCTGGCAGGCGCAGCGGCCAGAGCAGGCAGACACATAGTTTGCCGGTCCGGCAACAAGGTTGCCGGTGAGCTTACCGGCACCCTTGTTTCCAGACCGACAAACCTATAATGAGGCCTATATCTCACTTCAACCTTTGCCATTCTACAGCCTCATTAAAACCCCATGTGTCACTTTTGGTTAAGAAAATCAGTTCTTGTTCTCAGCTGAATAATTTTGTGTCCCTCTCATTGTCCATTCAAATTCATCGCACCCATGCTTTTTTTCTACAAAATGTTCGACCAGTGGAGCTTGGTCAAACTTGTTCTTTAAGCAACTTCGATGTTTGAAGATCTGTGTTTTTATTTTACGATTGGTTTTGCCCAAATACCTTCGGCCACTAGGGAAATTGACCATGTAAACAACATTTTCTGAGTTAAAATTAGTACATTTATGCTGTATCCATGGCTTCTCTAAGCCAATGTCTCTTTGTATCATGTGGTAAGTTTACAGATAACACATTTACCACAAGGGTGATGGTCCACCACTGGGCTCAAACCCCATGAGTTCTGAAGTGTCAATTGTTTCTTCTCATTTAGTCAATTTGGATTCTTGTTCACTATGTTCCCTATATTGGTGCTATTTTTATAGGCAAACATTGGTCTTTCGACTCTTCTCTCTGTATTGTGGAAGATTTTCCTATGTTTGGATAAGATATTTCGGATTTTTAAACCCAAATCAGTGAAAGCCATTATGCAGACTAGCTGGCTATCCTTACTGGGTTTTGTTTGGTTCTCTAGGAGGGATTCTCTGTGATTGTTGTGTGCCCTCTTAGTTGCCCTTTTCACCAGTTTCTTCAGCTAACCTCTGTTCTTTAACTTTGTTGCAAGGGACACTGCTTCGATTTCATACTAGTCTTTTTTACTACTAATTCTTTTTAGCCCTAGAAATTGCCCAAATGACAAATTATCCTGTTAATGTTTCAGATGTTGGCTGGTGTAAATATTGCTGACAAGAATGCCCTTTTCCATTACACTGGCCACCATCTGAAACATTTACGGGATCATTTGCCAGTTAAGGATAAAAAGAAATCGTTTTCAGTACATTTTTTTTAATGATTTTCGCATTGACCTACTTCGTACTAACCTTTCTTGCATTTTTCTCAAAACGTACCTCGTAATTATTTTTTAACTTTTGTAACTATGTTAAATAGATTCTTTTATATGTATTTCTTGTTCGATCCTCTATCATTAACTCTGAACCCACAACCCTATACCTTATCTTCCAAAGACTTCCATGCTTATTAAAAAACACCTCACCCTTGCTTGTGTACCTTTTGTCAAGGCCTAAAATAAGGCCTACCATGCCCCACGCCCTGCCCCAAGTGGCCCTCACCCTCTGCACGACTCCAATGAATTAATACACTCACAATAGCCCCCTCAAACCTGTCAACTAAAACCATTATTTTCTTTTTCCTTTTTAGTGTTTCCTTTTTTGCATTTCATCCAGTGGATTTCTGCATCCACTGCAGGGCTCTGCGTGGTATCAGGTAATATTATCCCCACCAAAAATATTGCCGTATATATGGTCGTTTAGCCGGCCATAGGTGATATTTTTTGGGGGGGGATCATTTTTGGGATTTTTGGGATTGGGGGTTGTGGCGGTATTTTTGCAGGGATTTTAACACATGGAACCCTCTGCGTTTGATCTCATGGTCACAAGTTTGAATCCCAGCAGGTCCACTTAGCCCTCTGAGGTTGACAAATTGAGTTCAGTTGAGTACGGTAACAATGAACATTAGTTATCACAGCCAAGTTGCCCACTGACGGGTCTATAAATACACCGGTGAGGCTTATGTAAAATTTCATGATCTGCTTTTCAAATTTAAGGAAAATGTTTTCCTATTTTGTGGATTAAAATGTGAAAAAGGTATTGCATATGTTTTGCACCTATAGAGATATCAAGTAGGTTTTACTCACTGGACATATGACACCAGCTGGTTAACAAATAACAATGTTTGCAGTGCAGCCCTTGCCATCTGGCAATGCTTGCCAGTGCTCTTCTGGCGTAATACAAGTGCAGCATTGGTGCCACTGGATTGGGAAAGGGATGTTGCAGCAAGTTGCTCAAATGTCATGGCGGCAGGCACACGGCTGCTCCTTGGTCCATGAGCCGCTTTCACGCTGCTGTGTGGTAGGTTAATACTTTCGGTGGATCACCGTTTGAAAAGTGGCAGTTAATTCTGTGAGATGGTCAGGTAAGTCAAATGGTTTATTTGAGGGCGCAGGCTTCCTTTCCCCGGCTTGTGCACGGTTTCTGCAAGGGCAGGATGTTCGCTGGGGAGCGTGGGAGGATGCACCTGCCAGTCACTGTTCTCGCGCGCGCACTCTCTTGACCTAAAATAGTTGTTGTGCTCTTTAAAAATCTTTTAGTATCAGATCGTGAAAGCTTATCCCTCTATGAAAAGGGATACCGACATCTCTTGTGTTCATATTTAAAACATAGGCGCTTAGATCAGAACACAATAATCCAACTTTTTTTTAAAGCACGTTCAATGTTTATTATTGGCCAACCATGATTCCATTTAAGCCGTAATATTGTGTTTAGGCCTTTCCATCAGCTGCATGTGTCATATCAGAGAAGCCTTGCACAAGTCGAAGTGAACTTTTTAACAACATTTGCATTGGGGGCGAACACTGCTCTAGGCCAAACTCGTATTGATTCACGCAGCGTACTTCAATGGGATGTATTCATTCCATGCATTTGATATGTGTAAGACGCCTATAGAACAAATGGTGTTTCAAGGCGCAATAAGGCTCCTACTAGGCCTTGTGGCATTCGGGTCCTGCAAGTGCAGTAAAGAAGTGTGGGGGTGTGGGGATACGGTCGACTCGCAATGCGTGGGAAGGGAAGTGCAGGTTAAAGAAGAGAGAGTGCAAGTGAAAGTGGGGCACAAGAGGGGGGATGCAACGCTTTGTGAATCAGGGCCACTGTATCACAGCATTTTGTGCAAATAATAAGCTAAACAGCCCTGCAACTATGCAATGTTTCTTCAACACTGTCCCTGGTCTTCTAACCATTTCTATGTAGGGCACGCCATTGAAACAGGCTCTATAGTGACTCCTTGGCTCAGCACTATCTATGAGCCCCTTCCAGTGGCCGGTGCATAAGTCCATTCCGTTGCTAGTCGTGCCCAGCAAATAGAGGAGCACACGCCTTGTTTTAATTACGGCCAGGTCCATGGACCAACCGAATAGTAAAATCTAGCGAGGCTTTTAGGATATTCACAGCCAACAGGTATGCGAAAAATCGAGATTCTTATATTTTTACTCATTTTGTTTAAAAACGAAAGTTGTCGTTGAAAAAAAAATAGTTTAAAAATAAAAACATGCTTAAGACGGAATATTGTATTTTCAAAAAACATTGACTGAAAATGTCTGCAGCTATTATTGTATTCAAATGTTTTAAAATACAATATAGTCAAACGTGGCAGTTCCTTGTATTTTGTACACGTTGCATATTAAATAATTCAGTGAAGTGTAAGTGTGCCTGATGTCAGGTCTATGAGCATCTCTGGCATCTGTCCAGTAGCAATTGGTGCTGCACTAAACTCACATTGCCATATTGCATGGCCATGCATAGGTTACACGATGCTGCATGTGTGTAGTTTCCTCCACTATTGCAAACGCCACTAAACGCCCGTATCAAGCTTGTTTTCCATGCGCTATACAGAACGTAGATAGATGTACAAATGGATCCTCTCTGCATAGACGTGAGTTTGGTTCATGGCCTATAGCTTTTAGATACCAATTGGGTTTATGGCAGTGTCTGTTAGAGGAGCCATTGGTTAACCGTTTTGCAAGATCGGATCCCAACATTCTGGTTGACATCCTTATTCACAACATATGTATTTATGTATTGCATTTTGTATACTTGACCTCATGACCTACGTCATTAACATTGGCTCACAGGTATTCGGGTGGTGGCAGTGTGGTTCCCATAGGTCAGAATGAACCTGAAGGAATCTCAAGAGGAGACATAAGTAAACATACCATGTGCAATGGGGGGCGAGTGCCTTAAAATGTGGGGCAGGTGTTTCATAGTAGCGAGTATTTAGGGCTAGTTTGTCTTACTAACATCTTTTTCTTAATTGATGCAAGACTTGGCTGGTTGTGTTCTCAAGAGGCTGCTGTCTACTTTATTCTATTATTGGCAGCCTTCAGCTTTCATGAATATGCCCCCTAGTGTTTTAGGGTTGAATTTCCCTCCATGTACACCGGCAGACGCACCTAGATAGACGTTAGCCTGCGTCACATCTGGATAGGATTGATTGAAGGATAACATGCCCGCACCTAGAAAAAACGTGAATGCTAGCATGTGCCACACTTAGAGTTGTGAGCACCAGCCTGCGTGGCGTTTGGATGGAGTTGTGAATGTTGGCATGCCCACACCTGGATGGAGTTCTAAACATTGGCCTGCGCCGCGTCTGGATGGGAATGTGAGGGCCGGCAAGTGCCACACTCAGACAGAACTGTGAATGTTAGCATGGTAAAGGTCAGGTAACCCACTAACCAATATAAGCTCAAACTCTGCATACTTATCTCACTCAAAAAACTCACACAACCATCTCACACACAACAAGCCGCACGCACTTCACAACACTGCAACAACACAGAAGCCGGAACAACAGCACACGCGGACTACTCTGATCTGATACCCGCACCAAAGCTCAGCACCCGGTGTATACTGAGTTGAAACTGCCAACAGAACACCACTCACCTCACTATCCGACTCCCTTCTTCACCCTACTAACCCATCCCACCTTTATCATTTACAGATCCGCCTGAGCGCCTGGGGACCAATTCCGTTGGTGACGGTGCACGGTACAAATACCTTTAACATTTAACATTTAACATTTAACATGTAAAGACTGGCTGAGCTCAATCTTAGATGGGTAATTGAGTAGCAATGTGGGGTTCTTGTTCCTAAACAATTGGCAGAATTTCCCTCGCTTTCTATATGCATGTGGCAGAGGGTTTTTAATTGGATTTTCTGTTCTCCCCGAGGCCAGAGGAGAAATCTCATTGCATTGTTGTGCATTCAGATTTCTACAGGTTGAGAGAAGCCCAGGCACCCTGATTTTCAGCTCCTCATAATTCCTTACATTTACTTAGGCACCCCACTGTAAGCACTACTGAACTAGTACAGGGGGAACAGGACTACAGGTCTGCTGATTCCCACGTGGTGAGTGGACGGAAGCAGTGGGAGAACTTTCCTGGACATTGTTAGTTGTAGATTTGTTTTCTAACTGCATCATTAATCTGCACAGGTCTGAGTCACAAATAAATGCAATATCTGTTACTTTGTTTAGCAGAGGCAGAGCTGTTGCCTGACATTGTGATTGCTCAAACAGTAGTTAATTTCCTGGAGAATCCCCCAAAGCAGGACTTGCATTTTGGAGCCATGTAGTCATTGCAGATGTTCTTTCATCCAAAGTCATAGGTGTTCCTAGCATTTAGTGATGTGTGTGTGTGCTTGGCCGAAACCCGTTTTCCAGGTTTGGATGGAGTGGCATGTGTCAGCATGCCTCAAGAATTGGATTTGGCATAGGCGTCTCCCCTATGCTGGAGGTGATACATACAATATGAATGAGAGTTGGGAAATGGCAGAGCCATGTGCTACTGTGCACATGAGCGTTCTGATAATGGAAGAGCCTGTACTGATTCTAATGCTTTGGTAACGAACCCACAGAACGGAGTGGGCCCATCTCAATGCCATGCCTGGTATCGCCATCCCTGCTTCCGAAGTTTCTATTAGAATATCAAGTTCCAGTCTTTTGTAAGATCATACAGCCCAGCAGAATCAGCACTGCCAGAATGTCATCGTCTGGAGACTCGAGCACCTCCGCATAAGCATCGATCTGGTCAATTATGCATCTCTAGCTGGGTTGGTCATGCAGCAGAATATCAGATTTCATGACAATTTGAAGCTGTTGTAGAAGTTCTTCCAAAACCCTACTGGGACAGGGAGGATTACATATGGGAACTACTTTGATGAATTTGTTAGCTCGTAGCTGTGCTTTTGAGGCGGGGACTGAATATTTTCTTTTTTAATTCCTTTAGGATATTCACTTTTTCAGCTGACGCATTTGTAATCTCTGCTATGTCTGTCACTGGGGTATCCATATTCGCCTTAATGAATGAAGCACGGCCAGGCTTTGCTGGCAATCTTGATGATTTGATATTGGCTACAACCTCAGGTACTTGCTTTTGGCTCAGAATGCTGAAGGACCTCAGATTGCAATAGAAAAAAAGGCATGGTTTGCTATAGTGAAATATCTGGAGTCAGGATTGTCTTTTGGAATTTAGCCATCTTGCTCTCAAATAATGTTAGCTGGTATTGCCGAAGCACCAGGTGTGCGTGTGATGGAAGAGAGCTCTGTGCCTGGTGTTTGGTAGATCACAGATCGAGTGAAGGAATATGTTTTATTCAGTGAGAAGTGGACAATCTTATGCGCATGAAAGAGGAATATGCAGTATTTGTGATCTCAATGTGGTCAATCACTTCATTGTACATGGACACTAGTCGCCTGCCCTTTCCTGACTTTGTGCGTGTGTTTGTGGCCTCCTGGCAGGAGTTTATCCAATGTGGCTGTTCCATTCATCAAGAACCATGTCAATGTTAATGTAACAATGAGGCGCAAGTCAAATCCCATCCTGCCTTGGTTCTCCAGGGAGTGCTTAGATGCAGATTGTTGATTAGGCCAAATGCTCTACCTGTTGTTCAGGTGGATTACAGTTCCCCACTAACCTGTTTTGATGTTTGATTTGGGTTTTTATGCCATGATCACATGCTTGGAATACAGGGAACCCAACAGCACGCTGTGCTACCTAGTTTCATCCAAATTCCCGCAGCAAGTACATTGCGACTTGTTTCCATTTCACTCACCAAAATGACTAAAGAAATGCTTTAAAATTCTCATTGGAAAACATGTTATATTTTTAAAGCAGTTCTAATTCTTTCTTCTATAGCAAACCTGGCATTTTATGATGCTTTGTTTTTATACTGTTGACTACATACTTTAAATGGCCAAATACCCTTGAGCGACTGTTAACATTGTAGTAGGGGGGCTGGCCACAGCAGCAGATGAGGATGGAGTTTAATATATATACATCAAGATAACACGATGTGCTCTTTATGTGCTTGGGTGCTTTCAACTACGGTGGTGGTGATTTGGCAGAAAACAAAAGCATTTTAACATAACAGAACACATATTGTGTCAAGTAACATTAAAGCCTTTAAAAAAATAACATCTGCATCACAACTGGGTAGACAGAAAAGGGTATGATGAAATTCTGTATGAACCACTTAACGGCGGTGGAAATGGCCATCCGTGTCTTCTGAAAATACATCAGTTGTAAAGGACATGGACCTCTGAGTTCTTGTAGTACCCGCTATAATTGCGGGAGCATGCACTGACTGATTAGGCTGTGTGCAAGTAACTAAATAACCATTACAGTAAAAAGGTGTTAACGCAGAGCCAATCGGGTGGCCTCTTTAATAAAAAGCTGTACACCGGCATTGGACTAATGATAATCTGTTCATTAGACCCACAACTGAGTAGTCAAATGCAGAAAGCGTGTTTCCCCAACTTCTTTATGGTAATTGTTGGCGCATTGCACTAGTCAGGGGTTTTCACCACCTTTTGGTGGCTATTGCCATGTTGAACATTAAGCTCCTGATCTGCATGACCTTTGTTGCGCCTCGGCCCAATGTGCCTACAGAGCGAACTGTGAACTCCACGTGCGTTAGGGCAGTGGAAGTGCTCTTTGGGACACCCACAAGGGATTTTAAGAACTTGTTCGCATCTGTTTCCGCTGTGCTTAAGTTGGCACTTGTAAGATACATTTTGATTAATACATGAATACGTCAGGTGGTAAATCCCATTCTAATACCCCCTCATTATACAGTCGCACTCCATAATTCTGGGCAAGAAACAGGTGGTTTTACCAAAACTAGAATTTATTTAAATGCATAAATTAATGATGAAATCAAGGCAACAGTGGTTTCCAGCTATATGCAGGGAAAGTCACTACAATGTTCCACAATCACAGATACCACCAATTGTGGCTATTGCCATGTTGAACATAAAGCTCTTGATTTACGTAACCTTTGTTGCACCCTGGCCCCATGTTGGTGATCCCTCCACTTGGTCTGTGAGGACCTCAGCAAGTGGTGTACAGCACATCACCCATCAAGAAGTACATAACATGAATACAGAAATACGTAAATAAATAACTACATGAACTCTATCAAACCTACCTGCTTATTTCATGCAGCATACAAGTCTGCAGGAATTAAAGCTGTCTGAGATACATGAAATGTCTGCAAGCAGAGGGAAGTCAAAGTGCGATTTCAGAATCTACAAAGCAAAATGTTTTTGCCCTAAGTACACATTCATGTATTAAGCACATCCTAAATGTTATTACTTCATGCGTACCAATTACCAATTTGACCAATTATCTTTTGATATATTTTTGAAGCAGTGAGAAGCATCCCTCTTCCTGTCAGGTATAATCACTGAACACTTGAGCACAATATAAGATAAAATGTGAATTGTCCTAATAGTGTTTTAATAACACTTCACTCATATGTAAGTGCTGTGACGATTTGCTAGGTTGCGTCACTTCCCCCCAAGGGGGAGTCCTTTGCAATGAGGCTATAGGGGTGTGCCTTCTACCCAATAGTGCCCATGGGGGAAATTTAATGTGGGAGGACATCATGGGGAGGGACTTACCATCTTGGGAAAAGGACGATCACCTTGGGTACAACCCATAGTATAACATCAGACTCACACATGCCTTAGCCCTCCCCTCCATTTCAAAACACTATATTGAAAGTAAATCATTGTATTTCTCTATTAGCATGGGTACAACAAAGACAGAAAATACTAGGAAGAAGAAGAGTACAAAAAAACCATGAGAATGACTGACTGTGCTAGTACTGAGTCAAGGTGGCTCACTAGAGCCATTGACAACCATTGTTGATGTTACTCTAGGGTGGAGTAAACCCTGCAAAGATGAAAGAGAAGAAGGGCTTAATATATTGTTCCTTCCTCTTCCGAGAACTCTGGAGTTACGATGCCATTGAGTAGCTGAGGGAGCTGTGACAGGCCCTCATTGTAAGGACCGAGCCTAGTGGGAGGCAGCAGAGGTAGTAGCACGACCTACAGGAGGAGGCGGGACGTGTGGTCCCCGAATGTTGCCAATATTACAAGAAGCAGCGAAAAAGAAGATGGCTGCAGGTAGCGGGAAGGAGACCGTCCCCAGTCCCTGAAGAGACTGGCACCATGCAAGCAAGTCCCCAAAGGTAACAGGAAGCACTGGCAGACCATCATGGATGTGGGGGAGTAAAGAGGTCTCTGATTTATGCCGGGGCAAGTATAGTCCTATCAAGCGGCCATCACAGGTTGGGGACCCAAGACAAGGTGAAGAGTGCATCCGAGGAAATCTTCCTTCAAACCAGTGGCAGAGTTCAGTCCACTGACCACCAGAGAAGGGTTTGGGACCCCACCAAGAAGAGAGTCAAGCACCTGAGGCGATCTTCCTCATACCATTGGTGGAGATTAGTCCACTGACCATCAGAGAAGGGTTTGGGACTCTGTGAGAAGAGAAACAGGCATCTGTGGAAATCTTACTCGTACCAGTGGCAGAGATAAGTCCTCTGCCCACCAGAGAAAGGTCTGGGAGCCCAACAGAAGAGAGACAAGTATCTGAGAAAATCCTCCTTGTACCATTGGTGGAGATAAGCCCGGTGACCACTAGAGAAGAGTCTGGAACCCTGACATAAGTAGTACTTGGGATTATGCTGAGATAGTTAAAGAGTGTCAAGATAAAACCCAAATTGGAAAGTAACTCTCATACACCCAAAGGGAGTCATTCTCCTGGTGAGAAAGTAAATCCTATCACGTACACTGAAGAGAGGTCAGTCATTTCCCCTGGCATCTTTTTGCAAGAGAACATTTTGGAAACGTCACACGTATACCAGAAGGGATTCTTTCTCCTGGAGAAGGAACTTTTGGGTGGATTATGTTAGTATTTAGTTGTAGTGTAAGAGATAGATTTAAGTTGTGACATAGGATGTTGGACTTTTCATTTGGACGGACATTCTGACAGATCCCCTGGTATTAGATTGAGGCAGGGAAACACCTCTTAGGGATAGGGATAGTGAGGATTCCTTTACTATTAATAAAGGCCTAAAGCCACAATCATGCCACCCCTGTGCCAGCTTCCTTCTTCAACATCATTACAGTGCTCAGAACTTTAGTAGATAATGTAAACAGGAGCAGAAGGAGGAAGTGATTGGTCCAGATACACATCTGTGATCAAGAGGGAAAATGGAACAATAGGAGCATATGTATTATTTGTCTTATATGGTATCAGCTTACAGAACCAATCTTTTAAATTGAACTGGAACATAAAGAAAATTGACTTTTTTCACCTACCAAATGTACACTGCAATGTAACACATACATCTGCTTTGGTCCTCACAAGAAGCAGCTTTGGTTCTGTTAATTGTAGTTTATTTATTTCCCATACTCTTCTAATGGTATTTAGACTGTTCAGAAGTCTTCACAGTTTTGGCAGGTAAGGCAAACAGGGGTTAGAAAGGTAAAGGCTTTTCCCCAAGTTTGCAAAATGCGGTCAAGTACATGAGTTAGGGTTCAAAACCAAGAACATAGTCACCAACTTTCTCACAAGGCCACATTGCCCCACAAGAAACACTGACTTGCTGGATTCTAGAAACAAACATAACTTTGCCAATATTTCTGGTAACTCTCAAGGGGTACAACACGTGGAACAGGCAAATTCACATGTTTTTGTGTGAGTAACATATATTTGAAGGTGCTAGCCCATTATGACCTTAGATCATCGTCCAGTCCACCTCTTCCTAAAAGTGTCGAAACTAATGGGGAATGGCCAAAGGTACACTTCTGAGCATGTGCTACTTGAGTATTTACACACTGAACTTAAGTTTTACTGGTAGTATGCAGGACCAGACTGTATTACAGAATACACCATGGAGAACATGGGCTTCTCTCATACCACAATTGCATTCTTCGAGGGAGTACAGGAAACAGTACAGTCTTGCCTTTTATTTATGTACTAAATATATTCTTGAATTTATAACATGTTTATGTGATCACAAATTTGGCAGATAAGGAAACAGAGATGCATTTACATGAACAGATGTGTCTATGGACCCCTTCGATCTCCTTTCTTCAAAATTTCATGGGATCATACTAACAAGCAATGTATAACTATGAATTTTCATGTGCAATGTACTAGCCAAGTAATGCTGTGAAAAGCTTAATATCAAAATTTGTGTTAAGTTTTGAGTTGGTGCATCTAGCCATTTTCGGGCTCAAAAATAATTCAGGAGTATCCCAGTGGGCATGCAATTAAAATCTAACCAACGAGGTAAAATGTGGTAGAGCCAAGGCATTTGTGCCTCTCTCTTCAGGATAAAATCCTAATTTAAATGAGTTTTATGAGCACAAGATTCTTGGACAAACCGCACACAAAATGATGGAAACTAGGTCAAATAGCAGCTTCTTTCCATGTAGAGCGAACTCCGAACTCCAAGTGTATTAGGATTGTGGAAGTGCTCTTTGGGACACCCACACGAGATTTGAAGAACTTGTTCACCTCGGTTTCAATGGTGCTTAGGTTGACACTTGTAATATATATTTTGATGAATATCTGTGAATACAACATAAGGTGGTCAACCTCATTTTAATATTGCCTAAGTATGCAGCTCCAACCCACAATTGCGGGCAATAAACAGGCAGTTTTATAAAAAATAGGATACATTCAAATAAAGAAATTAAAGGTGAAATCAAGGCAAAGGTGCTCTCCACCTATATGCAGGGGAAGTCACTGTAATGTTACACAATCACAGCGCTGCTTGCAATTATTTAAATATTTCTCACACACAAACATCAATTTACATAATCAATTATATTGAGTTCAAAATTACAATAGGTCTGCAAATTTCACTTCTGTCGCGTATCGGCCAATATTTCAACTAATCCCTTGCATCAAAACATTCCCAAATTACACCTGCAGTTACATTTGCAAATGATGCAACACCTTTGTTTTCCCCAATGACACCAATACATGCTAGAACCATAGAAGAGTTTCAGGACTCATTTCTATCTTGTAGATATGGTGCAATGGGCTGTTAACATGTGTGCTCTTTGCAATATGAAATATGCTTATAATAACTTGCACTAGAATTCTGAAGGTTTTGAGTTAAGAAAGTAATGTTTTAAATGTAGAAAGCACAGGCTATTTTGGCTCATCCGCCCAATTTGCACTATTATTATGGGGATAGAAGTGACACAATTAAACTTGCTTTCATTTACTATTTCCTATTAAATAGCTTTGGCCCTCACAGAATACACATGATCAAACATATCTTAATTGGGCCATGATACAGGGCCTTCAAACCATAGTCTAAGATTGGCTATACTTGTGAGAGCCCTTAGGATACTTTTTAAATACTACAATGGCAGCCCTCGGAAAAGATTCCTATTTTACAAAGCGCCTACCACAGACAAAGCATTTTTGATTTATTTTAATGTAACTACCCTCACTCTAAAATACAATTAATTCTGAAGGTAACTCATCCTAGCAAACCACAATATCCTATTTTCCTTCTATAAAAAATAATAATATGTCAACCACTCACTCGGGAATGCTATGTTTACTGTACATAATCAAATCTCACTGGGCCCTCATTCGATGAAAAGCACAGTGTATTTTTCTACTATTAAATTAAAGGTATTCTATTTGGAAAGAGCGCTCCCTAGTGTCAATCACAACCCAGTTTCCTGGTACCCCAGGTACTAATCAGGGCAACATTTGCAATAAGTACATTGGGCCTCATTATGAGGTTGGAGGTAGCCTTGCCAGTAAAGCTGGCAAGGCTACCTCCAAACTCGCAACCGGGTCCGGCACCCGCAAATGGGCTAATACTGGGGTATTCCAGCCCCGCCGTACCCGGTAATTGCCCTTTCGCGGGTGCCAGAACTGGTACATCCCCATTCCCATTTGAGCCCAATAGGGCTCACATGGGAATGGGGACGTCGGATGCACCGGCACCGTTTACAACGGTGCCGGTGCGTCCGACTTGCTGTGCTCGCGGGTGCCGCTCTGCCCGCCTAGTGAGTTGACAGGCACCCGCGAGCACAGCTCGTAGTATGGCGGTACAGTAGCAACGGTGCCGGTAGCACTACCAGCACCGTTGTTACCTTACCACCATACTTATAATGAGGCCCACATTGAGTTTTCATACTGACATTGGTAATTTTTCTTTTGAGGCATGGAGCAAGTAGAAACTCTGCACTGAAAAGATGGGTACTTCCCTGTTGTTTGTTGTCGGGGCACCAGTTTAAATATGAGAAGGTTACACGCAATGAAGAAAACATTGTAAACCGGTTACCCCTTCCTTACGTCCACATGACTGGTTTCAACTGACATTTCCATACTGTGTTTATTTCTTAACACTGTATTTAGCCGTGCACTTTTTCAATACAAATACTTTATTCAAAACATGTTTTAAAGACATAAAAACAGATTCTTCAAAAGATCGAAATTCATTATAAACATATAGATATGTTATCATAGGCTTTTTCTGTGGGGTTAGTATGGTATGTGACTTGATTTTCAAACATACAATACTTTTCTATTGTTAAAAAAGTTGCGTGCTTCCTGTTCTTAAAGAAGCACTTCACATTTACAAATACCAATGCTTCAGCATTCTACTAAAGCATCAAAAAAAGTTTAAAATAGCACTTGAATATTGCCTTGGGAGTAGTCGACATATGTTTCGTCCCTTGTGTTTCATGGTGTTATACCTAACGCTCTCTGACTGTTGTTAGCAAGCCTTCTATAGGACAGTGTTTTCTTTTCTGTGACAACTTAATCTAGGCGCCCCTTTTGGGTGTTTTTATGCAAAGACACTACAAAATAGACAAAACAATTAAAAGCAATTGGTATACTAAAACATGGAAAAAAACACTAGTGCTGGTCATTTAATGTTCTTCTTATGATGTCAGACACTAACCTGAATTGCAGTGCAGATGGACATGGGCTATATTTCTAGATCTATTTCTTCTGTCTGAGGCTGAGAAACTTTTCTTTGATGTTCTCTAACAAGTGAAAACAATTTTTGTTGTATTTAAAATGTGATTTTACATGGGAAAGAATTTTTATCATGTAATTTCACCTAAACTCAATATTTTACTAACCTTTCATTGACATCTTTACTGTGAATCCGGAAGGGTTGAGTTTTTAATGGGTCCCCTTAATTTGCGGAATTGTCTGTAGAAAACATACAAAATAATTATACCTCCTACCAGTTTATTCTTGCATTTACATTTCAGCAACAGGGTTTTTAGTCATCCTCTCAATAATTGCACAGGTTTTATAATAAGTGCACAACCAGAGCGAATACTGTGTTTTCCACTATTAGATTGTTGAATAAACGGCTTGGTACATTGACTATACTCCTTCATTAATGAATCATCCAAGCTTGTCTGACGACTTAACGCCACATTACAACTGGCCCGAGCTGATTACATGCAGTGGGAAAGAGTGCGTACAAGGTGCTGTGAAAATATCCTTTTACTTATAGCTTTCAAAGTAGAAAAATGAAGCTAAAACGAAGGGAGAAACCTAGCCATTTCAAGAGAGCTTACATTACTTGCGCGCTTATGTGTCAAGCAGCTGCACTCTGGCTTCTATATTGCTAACTGAAAAGCCGGCTGTCTGTGCACATTTTATATATGCGCCACTCTCACACCGACAATGAGATCAACTGAGCGCCATCTTGGTGTGGCCGATGATCATCGCGTCTCTTGTTAACCTGATTCCTGAGCGCCATCTTTATGTGGGTATTCATGTCAAGCTGATGTATAAAGGATGCACTTGAATTCTACTCCAGTAAGTGTGTTGGTGGCCAGTTCCAATTTGAGGACTGTGCAAAATTGTCACGTTCATTTCAGCCCAAAAAAATATTATTGGATCATTTCTTATATCATTCATTACGGAATATTATTTATATAGAGATGGTATCCACACATTTCATTTCTATTCAATGGTGGGCCCTCCGCTCTTATTCCGCTGAATCTACAAATGGAGAAGCCTACCATTGAATGATTACGTATTTTGATATATACTCACGGCAAAGAGGGTGCTAATGTGACACATCAGATCGTCGATCTTTAAATTCTCGGACAAGTTCTTTCTACATAGCGTTCTTGCACAGTATTTTTCGCAAAACATTTGTTACAGCATTTAATACAACATTTTACATCATGACAGCATTTGTTACAACGTTTTCATTCATCATGGTTCTTATTCAATTGAGCTTACCATGCTTTGTTTACAAAAACAGTTGGGTTATAATTGAGTATTTTGACTCTCTGGGGTAGAGTGTGTAGGAATTCTTTCTAACATAGTTTGAAGAGTAATAATAGCATTTATAACTACATTTATCATCCTTCATAGTTCTTTTTCAATCGCTAATGTTTCAGTTTATTTACAAAATAAAGTGCCCTGTCTTTGAGAAAAGTATTATTAAAATCAAAAGAAAGTGTGTTTCTACAAAAATCTTCACATAAATAGTCCCCATTCTACACAAGAATTCCGACCATTCTGGACTGTGTCTAGTTTATAAATCCAATGTTGTTCTGCTTTTCTCAGCGATAGGTCGTGATCTCCCCCTCTGATGGTTGCTGCAATAATCTATATTACAAACCAGGACATGTTTAAGGCTTTATGTTTGTGCTGCATGAAGTGTGCCACTAGGGGTTTATTCTCTACCTTGTTTTTTATGAATTATCGATGTTCACATATACGCTGTCTCACTTGTCTCTTTGTTTTTCGATCTATCTCTATTCCTATCTGTCTACCTATCTCTATTTCAGTCTTTTCATTTATGTATCTATCTATCTTTCTTGCCATCTACCTATTTGTCTGCCCATCCTCCCTATCTTTCGACAGAGTGAGAGCAGTAGAAAATAACCTAAATAAAATGTCTGACTTTAAAATGAGTGTTTCGGTGGATGCAGAGAAACAGTTCCTGTCGCTTGGTGTAAGTCCACAGGGGGTTGTTTGAAAGCCTGTGTTTGCTTTCAATCCTTTGGATCGCCACCCTCCTCCCCTATCGCCGCCTCGCTCAGTGCTGTGATGTGGGAAGGGATGTCTTCCCTTCTTAGACTGCCGTCTGGATGCTGCACACTGAAGCGCTCCCCTGTGCTCCGGGGCATGCGCGCCCTTTGTTCCTATGTTATGTTTGTCTCTTTGAAGCGGTCGTTGGGGTCTTGTACACACAGTTTGTTCAAGTATATTGCTTGATGCCATATGACTTCACTTGAAAGTACATCAAAGCCCCCTTTCACAGCATTTTTCATATCTTCAGGTTGGTATATTAGCAGGCGGGAAGTGGATGATGTAGTGACCTGCATTGTATCATCACGAGAAGCTGCTCATAGACCGCAACAGAACAGGATATTCATGAAGCTTCTGGGAAGCGCTTTCTCCCAATAACACGACTTTCTAGATACATGCACGTAATGATGAGGGCACGCACACGGTAGGCATGGGTGTCACCCACTTGGTATCTAAGAGAGGTGCATATAAAGCACTGAAGTAGCTCTACCCTGCCACCCAGAAACCCCGGAGGAATTCTAAGCTGTACGTTCACGAGGAGTTGGAAGACAACCCTTCACAGGCTAATGGAGTAGGGCCCGAGTGTCTAGGGTCGCACACCTGGGCAAGGGGCCCTGTATGGAAGCTGACAAACTGGATTCTAATCCTTCATTGGGCCATCTTGGGGACACAATAAGTTTTCTTCGTGTATCTAGGCTCCTGTTACTGTGAAACGTTTTACTGTGAGCTCATAAAGAACACTCCACTTTAGTCATATTATTAGCTTGGGAGCAATGGCTAACATAAACTCCCCCAGTTGCGGTTGGTCTGCTGAAGTGGCTGCTTTTCCTGAGAAGCCGCGGCCTCCTGTCAACTAACCATTTTAGGGCAAATACTGCAATGCATGCTAACACAAACGTGCTCTGAACTCCATTAATTTGACATTACAACCCACCCCCATTTACTCCCCATTCCTCCTCTCCCTACTTGCCTCCACATCGCAGCCGCCTGGCTTTGTTTCTTCCTCTTTCTGTCATAACAATTCTCCCTGCCAATCCCCCATATTCTCACTCGAATTGAGGTGGGTCCTATATTGAATTAAACAATCTCTCCCCCAAACCTTACTGTAAATCCCTTCATGTCCAAGAACTTGACCTACCCAAGCGGTATCTGCCTGTCCCTAGAGCAGCCTTGGCACTGCAACATAAAGCAGCCTAATTACCTTATTCTCTTGATAACTCCATGCTGTATCAAACGTAGACATCCCCTGTGCACCAGCAGTGCCCAAACTAAATGGCTAGAAGAGGGTGTGCTGGCCCTGCGTTCCGGCACATAAGCCTCAGGAGGATAGCTCAGGGGCAACGTGCTGGCCTTGAAAGCAAGACGATAAGGAGCAACACATGTTCAATCCCTGGGTCCGTGCTTAGAAACCTCTGGGTATAAAGCTTGTTATAAATAACCAATTACAATTGCAAGCCCAGAGCACCTCCCTGCACTTGCACTAGAAAATGTCACCTCTCAGCTTTTCTGTATCTTATAAGTGAGATGCAGCATAAGAGCTGGGCCCTGTGTGCCATAATTACCCAAGCATGGCGAGGCGAGGCAATCATTATGGTTGCGTTGCAAGCCCACACTGGAAAATGTCAGTGCAGTTTAACATAGCCGGCCTCATTTGCAAAGCGTTTGCCAACTGGATTCTCCCATTGATAAACGCTTTGGTAAACCAGGCTCAACCTCTCTTCAAGTGAAGGTAACCTATTTGTAGGTCCACCTGAAATTGTAACGTTACCAAGGTGTTAAGAAAGACTCCAACGTGGGCTAAAGGCCCGATTCACGGAAAAGTATGCATTTATCCCACAGTGCATGCACACCGCGAGCGACAGTGCGCGAACCAGCGTTCATAATAAAAAATGGACATATTCATGGAATAGTTCCTGCAAAGTAGGCCTATACACAATTTGCGGCTGGAACGCCCTCAACAAGCCCCCACACAAATGCAAAACAGCCACATACACTTATACTTGCAGGCTCCAGGGGCGTGAACACACGCATCCCGTCAACAGTGCGTGTGGTCACCCCACCAAGCCTGCACCTCGGCATCACTGTGCGGGGTTGCCCGTAACTGTAACCGGCACCCCAAGGACGTGCAGACAGTTTCCTAGAAAGCATTTATGTTTCCGGTCAAACTGCGTGCAAACCCCGTAAACAGTCCCTGCACCCTGCTACCATGCATACGTGCACCGTAAGTATGATCGGAACCCTGTCTGGGTGCATGCACCCCTAAATCCAACATGCAAACTCCCCTCTAGAGTGACGATTCCTCTGAGCAAGTCTGTATGCCTGCTTCCGGGTGGAGATTTCGAGGGCACTAGGTTGTGCAGTCACATCCATTAATACACTTTGTCATGCACATTTGTGGCCATGCTATGGACTGCCTGCAGTCCGTCCCCAATAACGCCCACTTTCCGGCTTGGTTTTCCCCATTTTGCATGTTCCATCACCTATTTCGGCCCCTACGCAGGTCTATGCCGAGCCCGAGCGAACTCCACTCAAGTCCCGTAAAGGTCCAGCGCAGTTGTTTTCATGAATCGACGAGCAGTGTTTTGCACGCAGTTTGTCGCGCAAGTTCCCGAATTTATGTGCAAATAATTCCATGAATCAGGCCCATAATGTTCAAACTAGCTCCAGTTAGCCACTTATCCTGACAAGCGATAAAAAATGTGTGTAAGCGATAGCGCGACAGAGGAATTAAAGGCTAATAGCAGATGAAAGCGTCATCTACCTACAGAAAAGGCATAAACGATTTTGGTCGTTTTGTAGGTTCTCCTGTGTGGAGCATTTTTGTCTCATGGTAATACTCACATGCCCTAAAGTCTGAGCAAGGAATACAACGGATAGTGGGTTCCCCAACACACCAGTCCTTGAACTTCAAAATGTTAATCTTGAAACCACCACAGATTAACGTGGCAAGAGCACCATACAGTAATACCACTGGCAAGAGCTGATTCCATTGCATACTTCTAGAGGATACAGAATAGCTACCTGGTTCTCGCCTGAGGTAAATTACAGCATCAGCGCACTTTTGCATCAGATGTTGTAATGCCCTCTTGTTATAGAAGGCATTTGGTCCAGGGATTGAATGTACCTGGGCTTAGAATATGTGATAAAGCATCCATTTTCAGGATAATCCCTTTGGCAAACAAATGCCTGCCTACTGTATGTAGTGATATGCTCTGACAACTTCCATACATGTCACAAATAGGTCTTGAAAAGAGCTTTAGGCTGCAGCCTTCTAAGTAATTCAGTAGATTGTATATTAAGTACCAAAAACAGGTTCTCCCGGCCTTATATTTGAAGAGCCCGAATGGCACGTGCATCTTTCTGCCGGCAAGGTAGTGGCATAGTGCTACCAAGGTCAGAAAACACAATACGGATATATCAGAAACCACAATCTGGAGAAACTACTGTGTTTCTGTAGCATGTCACTAGCCAATGATCAACAACCATATGAAAGCGTCAGGGTAGAGTGTGAGGGTGGTGGGGGGGGGGGAGTAAGTGAGCTGGGGAGCATGGGGAATTCGGGACATGGGGTAGTCACATTCATTCTTGCGAAGATGGTTTGGGACCAGATGTGTCCAGCACTCTTCAGAAAGAATGCAGATTAGAGGCAGTGTGCCTAGCTAGTGGGCGAAAGGAAGAGAACGCCTTGCTTGCTTGGTCTGAGAGAGGGCAATATAACACGTCTGCATTTACTGCACGTTTCTCCACTTCTGCTCTATTGGGAAGTTTGTTAGCGAGCTGGAAGGAGAATTCAAAGTGAATGAGCTTGTAAATTATGTAAGCTCAGAAACATTGTAAATCTTCGGTTACGAAATGAAGGTGAATTATTGGGGGTTATTTAACGTAAAATCAACACCAACAACGACCTTTACCAGGTGTGTGCATTAACAGCCGCTCTTCAAGTTGCATATATGTCACGTCTTCAGGCAGCATTGTTCATAGCTCCTCCTCCTCGATATATGGCATATATATGGGTACCCTCACATAATACAGCTCTTGTGGATCTGCTGTGCTCAGCAGGGGTCTTCCTAAATACGCTTATTATATACAATAGCTTTAAAATGACGTACAGACACACAATACTGACATTTGGTACAGCTAAAACCCATTTGTGTGTTCGATTTGGGCGATGGCATTGCATAAAATCCAGACCACGAGGCAGTTGACAAACTGTATCGATGATAAACTGTTGAAAGGCACTACTAATATAACTCAAAATGAGAAGGCCACTGTAAGATGTCATACATTCTCGAGTACAGCCAATATTCGTGTACATGTTCATGTATGCCACCATTCACATGCATGTGCTGCTTATTTCCATTATGATAAATATTGCAAATGAATGTCTGTATATTATTGGCTGGCAGGTACATCTCCTCTTTTACATAACAAACAATTGGCACCATCAGGACAGGTCATTTACATTAAGGGACCCTGCCAAGAATGGATCCCAAGGGTGCAGACCTGGCATGCGCACTTGGGTGCCTACACTCTATTCCTTCAATATGCAGAGGAAACTGAAGAAGTAATTATATGGTGTCAAATCATGTGATTATTGAACATATATTACGCAGTGTGCTCAGCAAACTCAGCTATGTTTCTGACTCCATGACGTCTGAAGGCTCAGGCTGTGTCCCAACCAGTGGTCTTTAAAACTGTGTTGCTTGCCCGATAAGGGGCCACCCAGAGGATGTACACTTTCAAAAAGGGATAAGGGTGGCTCAGCACTTGTTGCATCATTTTTTCTCTGTGGCTATGGGGGCGGTCAGTAACATTTTGGAAACCACTGATTTGTTAAGGCCCGGCCTCAGATAGTTGCTCTGTCCATGAATGTAAAGCCAGGCAACAATGCGGTCAGGTTACTCTGATCTTCAAACGGAGGCATCAGAGAGTGCGCCATGCCTAAGGTTATGGTGATCATACAGGCGGAGGCCTCAGAAAGGACGCCAGTGCTATCCCTTAAGGAACACTGTTTGTACATTTACCAGGCTCAGAATGCAAAGCCATGCCTCAGAATACACAGATTGTACACCTAGAGACCTTAAAAAGGGACTCACCCTCAGGTCGCCCAAATTGCACATATTTAGGCAGCAAACAGAACTATCCCAGACGCTGTACAGATCTAACATGCTTATACCAGAGACCACACATTCATGTAACACTTTCTAAGAAACACAACCGACTGATGTTCAGAAAGCAGCTCAAGCAACTAACTGAAATGGATAAACAGCAGGAAACCAAGATTAACGGTACAAATGACCCAATCCTTATTCCTCCATTTTTATAGAGACCAGAGGTGTAGACCATGGAGTCTGGCCTGCTGTACCTCCTGGTTAGAGAAACGCAATACCACATATGCATGCAACTCGAATTTTGCCACTTTTCCCCTCCCACTCATTAAGATGATTAGCCACTATAACCGATAAACCTCAACCAGAATAGGCACTATAACTGGCAAATCAAAATATCAGCATGAAATTGGTCTACTAGACACCCCTTCACATGAGGTGATGAATCAGGGGGGCACCTAGTCCGTATGTCCACTTCCTCTACTATGACACTCCAAACTGGACCACAATCTCTGACACCTAGGAAGGAGCCTACCTACCACCACACCCAAGGAAGTCATTGAGTCTGTGCCCCACTCCTTCCCACTTTTCTCCTCCTTCGCTAACTCCTCACAACTAAAGCTTTGCATGTTACACCAGAATGATTCCCCATCAAGTGACCCACCAGGTCTAGAACACTAAACAGAGACTGCTGCCCTTCCACTTACTGTCAACACAACCATGGTACCCATCACTGCTTTCTCAAACATGTGGGCGCCCTTACCATTAACTCGTCCCAGAATATCACACACCAGAATGCAGAACATGCAGACCAGTACCCAGGTGGCTGATGCTTCTGGTCTGTACTCATCAACTGCACATGTTTCTACACGGCCTTCGCTACTACCCCACGAACACCCTCCCAAATGCTTTCTTTGACAGTATTGCATGCAATGAGGCGACATTATTGGCAGATGCGCGCTATATCAGGCTGCTTACCTTACCTCGCCATGGTTGTGCAAGTGTGCCAGAAGGGAGGAGCCTCTGCAGTGGCACAGGGCAAAAAAAGGAGTATGACTTGAATACGGATAAGCATGTTGTTATGTTATTTGCCGTGTTACAAACCACCTTTTGTGAATTGAATGGTCTCTTTGCACTTGGGGTTTTACAAAAATGAAGGCAGGGTTGTGGGTGGGGAGCATTGGTGGCATGACTGGCAGGCTGATAGTTACCATTTTCTGCAGGCGGGCTGGCGGGCATGTGCTGTGTGTTGGAGTGCTCACTGGAAGATGGTGTTCAGTTCACTACGTTGCATGTTTTGCATGCAGATGATAGTAGGGTGTGGATACTGTGTGTCCTCATGCTATACTGTTAGTGGGTGAAGGTGTTCGGCAGGCTGGAACGCACTGCCTGCATGCGAATGAGTGTAGGCGCCACAGTGCGCACCAGCAGTCTTCGGTCAGAGGTCGTGCAGTGGGTCACTTCAGAAAGTGCTCTGGGATTTCCATTGCAAGGATTATGGGTGATACTAATTTCAAAGTGCATAGGCGATTCTCATTTTAGGGTGTGTGAGTGATATCCATGTAAGAGTGGATATGTGCAACTCCTGTTCTTTGACATGCACATCACAAAGCAAGTCAGGAAGTGACTTCAAAGGGCGTGCTTCAGATGTCGATGTTGTTCTCGCATGCTCAGTGATGAAACCTTTCTTTTCATCTGTGTGATCTGGAATGAACATGCAGAGCAAGTGCTCAACACTGCAAAAGCACGCAGTCATCCATCACTAAGCACTCAACATCCTGCCACAACAAGCCTTCACCTTCACGGAGTACATACCTGCCTAGCCTGGCCTGGCCTGGCCTACCATGCTCTATGCCGGCAACGCGCGCATACCACTGGCAGAGACACTAAGATCTTCCCTGAATGAAAAAAAATAAAAGCTCCCTCTAAGCCTCTATCACACATAATGGTCCCTGGTAATGACCCCTGCCATCTCAGCTTCCATCAGACCTGATAAGTCCCATTAGTGTTCACAGCCACTGCTACGTCCATCCTGGCAGTAGTAGGAACACACCATCTTCCCGATCGCACCTACTCTTACAAGCGAGCACAGTCCTGCCTGACCAGACCATAAGGTGACTTACCCCCGCAAGAAATAACCTGCCCCTGAGTGGAAGCACTCTCCTGGCCAGATTGGCTTCTGCTTGGCCCATAGTCACTACCACACTTGTCTGGAGCCAATAAAGCGCCTGTCTGGCTTGCCTCTGCAGGTACTGTGGCGTCTGCTGGAACAAATAGGTTCCTCTGGAGAACGCAGCTTCTGCTTAGTCAGGCCCTGCAAGGAGCGCAACATGTACTAGACTAGTCCCAGACTCATAGACCCTGACAGCCTGAAGGGGCATGATAACTGACAGCTATTACCCTTCCACAAGCTCATGCTCTGATAGACAAGGCTTGCATGGAGCCAGGGCAACCAGCTTCCTGCCTAAAATATTAGTTCCATAGGGAACTGTACGTTCCTTAAAAGTGACACTGGTCTGGAGGGGTTGAAAGGTGGCCAAGCATCTGATGATATTCTAAAATCATACCACCTTAAAGCGCCTGATCACACGCTGTCCTGTTTTGCCTATCCCTGCTGCTAACTCGCAAGCAGCTACTCCCTGGTGTGCATCCTCTCACCCATTTCCCCCACGAAGAAGTGACCAGCTCTCCCCGCTGCTACTTCATCATTACACATGGCACATCATTATCTTTGTTGTCAAAATCGGCTTCAAATGTCAGTTATGATGCTCCCCTCGGAACAGCAATGGCTGGCACCTTTTCCATTGATACCAACTAGCTGATTCCCCTCGTGAACGTCCTCTCTCTATAATTCCTGGTGAACAACTAGTTTCAAAAAGGCCAACCCATCAGCTCTCCTCCAATGGCCTATATAGGCCATTCCACCAAGGTTTGGATTGTCTTACACCATACACTCACACCTCCTCTTTATCTACCCACAGACTTCGATACACGGAAGCGCAACCTCCTTGTCATCATCATCGTGCCTTCTCTTTCTGCCATGGCACAGAACCCTTTATTCTCCTTAAACTCGCCTGATCAAACCTTCCTGCCACTTATAACCAATTTCAAATCTGCACCCACTTGGCAAGCAAAGGGCTCAGGCAATATTCTTCTTTCTTTCAGCGCACTCGGCCTTCTCCCCTCTCTGCCCCCATCGTCTTTCCCTGATGTCACCCTCCACACACTCTCATCCAGAATCCTCAGACTTTCAGCGTTACCAAAGCTTGTGATTATCTTTCGTTAACATCTCAACAACTCTGCAATCCTCTCCATTTCATGACTCCCCCAAGATATGCCTCAGTTGCACCTTAGAAATGGCAAAACTCCTCATAAACACCCTGGTCCCAAGTATATGGAACTACTGAAAATAAAGTCAACTACTTGTCTGAAGGTTTTTAAAAAGGGCACTGCAGAAGGAGTTATAGTGCATGTTGCTTTGTATTGGTGACAATAAGCGGCTCGGCCATCTCCCTAGGGCAATTGATATCAACACGAATGTGCCTTCATTTAAGGGCTTTCATTGCTATTATTTTGATTGAAATTTGGATCATGCTTGTAAGCCTTCACATTGGTTGCCTGATGACAGATTGCTCAAACCCTTTAGCGCCCCTCTAAACCCTGAACTATAGAAGGCCAGGATGCTGCACCTCTGTTACTGGCATAGGACTGACAGTCTACTCTACTCGCCCCTCACAAAGAATCTCCTCTTCACGTGTATTACCAGCCTTCCCTTCATTCTCCACCACCATCTTTGCAAGCGCGCTCTACTCTCCAGGCCAAACATTACATTCTAATTCTTCTCTGTAACCTCCAAGATAAGAGACGGACAGACAGTCTTAATTGCCCTCTCAAATGCTTGCCTTCCCACCTTCTCCCCACCACCTACTATGCCATTCTTTCTCATTTACCAACTTTCCTTCACCACCTCTGCTAAAATGGCACCAATCCTCCATGCTGCCAACCCGGACAGTGCTCCTGTTGAACCGTTTGCACATCTAACAGTCTCGGAAAAGACACCTTTTACCTGCTTCTTCTTCTCGCCTCAATGTAGCCTCCCTCCCCAGCATGCTGCACAGTGATTAACATCCAAACTAAAATAATGACTGCCCCAAACAGCCCAGATCTGAAGGGAATAAAGTTTCAACCATATCACTGTCTACTTCGACATCTATGGACTATGCAACCATCTCCAATCTGAGTTCCATAACAGCCAGTCCACTGAAATGGCACTAGGCAATGTCTGATAACTTCCTTACATCTGATCATGACTCCAACCTGTCTTCCATCATTATCCTCCTAGATAACCTCACTGACACTGCACCTCGGATCACCCTCTAGAATATAAAGAAAACCTGCCCTCTTATCTAACACTCAACCACAATCTTGATTTCCACGTATATACACAACAGGCTGGACAACTGTGCAAGCCTCCATATGGGACTTCCTCTCTGTTCTTCTGTCTCATTAATAAACTGAACTTTGCCTCCTACTGCCTCTTTAACCTTCCTCACTCCTCTCCCACCTCCACCCACCTCTGTGTGGATTCCTAGTCCATGCAGCGCTGTTCTGTCTTCAAAAGACTTCTTCTCATCTCTTAATAGACATTCATGAATGTCTCCCTATCTAACCACCTTTATCTCCACCCCAAACCTCCTCCTCGACCTCTCCTTTCCTCATCACTGATGCACTTCCTCTGACTTCTGGCCTTTTTCCTTCCATGCTCCAGACCATTGGAACTTTTCAGCCAGGTGATCAAGAGCATAATTAGGAGTCACTCCTTCAAGATGGAAGTAATAAAGCACCTTCTCTCTCTTTTGGGGGCAGCTCACACATACATTAGCATCAGCTATTCCCTGCGTTCCCTACCACTCCCCCTCCTATACGTAATATAAGAAGTATTGTCACTGCGGTGTCGCCCGGCATCGTCCCCATTCCTATTTTTCAAATAATGCAAGCAAAACACAAGTGAATGCCTAAGACCTAATGCAGTGCTCCTGTTGAATATGTGAGCAGCTCTCTGACTCACCCTCTTGGGGATGTTCTGCGCTTGCTGCAGGGTTGTCACTTTCCGGAACGAGTCTGGGGTTTTTATTAAGTTTGGAATGAGCCTGGGGTTTTATTACGTTTGGAATGAGTCCGGGGTGTTGAAAGCGTGGGTTTTGTCGTGCACAGTCCATCAGAGAGTGTCAGGTGGCTTCCGAAATGAATTCGCCATTCGCAGGCTCTGATGCCCATTGACGCTTCCACAGGGATGCCGGTGAGAATGCGATGCTCACACTGCAGTATTCCTTAGTATGATGTTTCTGTTCCTTTAATGGTGCAGCTCTTGAGCGTCGGATGATGGTCATGTATACAATGACTATATAGGTAAATGTCTATTAACTTGGGCCTGTAAAGGAGTTATTTATCCTATAGCGTATTAGCCAGAAACTACTTTACATTTGTCTTCTAGATTTGTAAACTATCAGAGTGCTTTAATAGCGAGCACATAATGGCTGCCTGCCCTCTGTGGTGAATCCCGCTTCCCTTCAAGTACAATGCAGGAAGAGGTGAAATGCTTTAGAAAATGCATAGATGTTGAACAATTAAAGTATTCTTTAGCTCAGCACTTTGCTATGGTATTATAGACGGTATGCATGACATGGTTGTCCGGGAGGTTAAGATAAAGACACACTTGAGGCGGGTTTCACTAAGAGAGCATTTGCACGACACGGGTGGGCAGGTGTAAGGGCAGGTGTAAGGGGAGACCTTCAAGTTCCGAGACATCTGAAAGCCCAACTTTGGTGCTGGGCTGTGTTTCATGGTATCCTTTTTATGGAGGCACCTTTGAGTGAGCAAAGATGAGTGAGTTGGGGAGGATTTCCAGGGTGTACGGCTCACTCAACTCTGCTATGTGCATCATGCATGGTCTGTGGTGGCACCCCTGCTATCTGCCAACAACTCCTGCACAGGAAAGGTGATAGAACACATGCGCTGGAAGGAATCGGCTGCAAGTACCGCAGACTTGTTTGCTTTGGCGAGTGTTCAAATGCCACACATTCATAGTTCATGCATTTGGTTATTATGGGCAAACTCACTATGCAAACTTTGCATAAGCTTTTATGTAAAGGCTATGAGCAAAATAATGCAATATTAAAACCAAAATGAAATAGAATACTGCAGCAATATTTTCTGCTGAACCTGAACTTATAATGGGCCTCTAGAAAAGATGAAAACGAAACATAACATCTGCAGCTGTCATGATTCACCATTTCCACCCCTTCTGGACTACATGGTCCATCAAACACTGCAGCATCCTTTCTAGTGTACTCCCAACATGGCCGACGCCATTACGAAGTTCCCTGTCTAGTGTTTCAACTGACCTGCCACTTCCAAGAAAACAGACGCGCCCGTGCCTCTGCGCGTCTCAATGCTACCTTTCTGAAGTTCCGACAAGTGTGTGTCTAACTTCCATCTACACCCATGCTACCCCCTTTTGTAGCGGTCTCCCAAGTCCTTCCTGGTAATATTCAGTACTGCCCACGCTTACCGCTTGTGGAATTGTTCATACCGCTTTCTCCTCGGGCCCTTGGCCCGGATTCGTACTGCACTCGTATTCTACCTTCGGCACGGTGCAAGCTTTCCGATTCCTTCCTGGTTCCCAGACCCTTCCCGGACTCATATCTATACTTACCTGATCCTCCCTGGAATACTGAACGCCTGCATCTCTCCGAGGCTGGTACCCTACCTGCACACTTGCGACAGAGGACACTCGCCTGTATCTGTACAAGTCCCAAACCATCAGACAGAAGGAAAGACCTCCGAAGAAGAAGACTCAAAAGGATAAACAGGTGGGATAAGAGGTGACAGCTGCCAATGGAAGTTGAGCAAGTTGGAGAGAAGTTTGAGAAAGCCCTCAGCTTGCCAACCAACAGCCTGTAATGACATCTATCCATAGAACATATTGGTTCTTCTAGCTATTCTTTTTCCCGAAGAATAATATTAATTGAATATGTCCCTCAAACAAAAAACCCAATTCATCAGTCTCACCCTAAAATCTGGGCCATGAAATAGGCTGTTTTTAATCTAAATATTTTGGTTATTTAAAATAATTAATCAAGGTACTAAAGGTGATCCCCCAACGTTCAATGCTAGGGAAGTCACCCACATGATTTAAAATAAATACAGGCAGCTTGTCTATAGAAAGGAAAACACATACTGCCTGCTATTGTCTCAATAAGGTTTTCATTAAAATTTGCACAAACCCACATACATAGAAAAACAAATATGTATGGTTATTTTACACAATATTGACATTCCTATACTTTGTTTTGCATGTACACAAAAGAGCATTGGTTGTGTGAATCAAATAGGTAAAATAGTTCTAAGAATAACAAAGCAGTCTCAAAACGAATACTAACATACTTGGTGGCTAATCTCCACACCTCTGGAGTCTCTCACACCTCACACAGCAAAACTATCAGAAGTTGCAGTCAAAGCTGGCCAGCAAAGAGAAAACTCACAAGCAGTCCTTCTCCTGCCACGCCCCGACCATCTGGAACTTGTAGAGGAGCAAATGGACGCATTCGCCCTAGTCAACACCCCCTCACCCTCACCCTATTGAAGTAACAGAAGAGGAGCTACAATTGGGAACCCATGTACAAGTTTATGCGACATGTCCATACCACGTCGATTATATGAAAAATTATATGCACTCAGGCATTCATTCAGAAGACACCCTCACGATGAAACAATGGAAGAATCATACCAAGAGTGATGTTCCTTGCCAAGTGGTCGAAAAGCCACCATGAACAAAACGATGCATGCCATAAATGTACGTTAAATGGTGTTTTATAACAGCCAAAGAATGTTCAAAAAAAGATATAAGACCCTTTAAAGAAACAATATGAATATACTTAGGAATGACGATGTAACTGAAGCAGTAATAGAACCATATACTTCATGGTGCAGTAGTTACGAATAGAAAGAAGAATTAAGTGACCCCTAGGTTAATAACTGAAAATACGCTGAAACGCAAGGGAGAAAGAATACATAGAAGCTTGCTTAGGAGAGGTATATATTCAATGTTTAGGACTAACATCAGAACAAGGTGGACAACAGCTCATGTAAATCAACCCAGTTACCTCAAAATGTGATACCCAGAGTTTTAATATGGAAAGACTATGAAGCTGCTCTCCTTGCAAAATAGGGGAGTACATTGGCTTTGAAGCAAGGATGCTATTTCAAAAGATGGAGAAACAACACAAAGGGTGTTCATGATCAGACAATGCGCAAGGACATCTTTTCTAAGGATAAGGAGGAACACAAACATTTACTGATGCCAAATATTGGGTGATTAAAGGGCGCAAAAGTCAATATGCAATGGAGTGAGCAAATCTCTAACGGACAAAGTATAACTGCACCCAGCAAAAGTTGAATCAAATAAGGATAAAAAAATATTGTTGATATGGACGAATTCATGGTCTTACAACATGTAATGAAGAGCTTGCAAACAAGGGCAATTTATTAGACCTGAATATAAGATATGGGTGAACCTACACTCCCTTGGATGTCCCGAGACTGCAGACTGGTAAGGCAAACCTTCAAATAGAAGACACTGGCATGAGGCCTCCTGATGAAAGAGGATGGCCTAATTGGGAAGCAAAGAAAGAACTGACATATCTCCAACCACCCTGGTTTCGTTTCTATGTATGTGCTGCTAGCAAGCTGAATGTCCAGGGTTGGATTTGGGTTGCCAACCAATAAGAATAGCCTGCCATGCACTTTTACATGCAATGTTGCAAAGTATTATTCTGCTGCTACATTTTCTGCTATGACAAGTGCTTCACACCACATGTTTAGAAATAGCTCAGGGTGTGTCTCCAGATAAGAGACCACCATTGAGAGAACAACATGCACATTTTCTATAGGTAGAGATGATCCCTAAATCCAATCCCACCCCTCAATAGGTTTTTACTGTTTGCCACGTAGGATGATGTCATAGATGATGCATCTAGCATTATATAAACTAAAAACGAATGATAAGACAGTGTGGGCCTCATTACGACCCAGGCGGTAAGTTACCGCCTGGGCCGTGACTTTACCACCATGGCGTAAACTATGTTTACGCCATGGTGGTTGGCGGACTTACCGTCCCATTCCGAGGTTGGCGGGGGCGGTAAGTCCCCAATCCCCATTTACCCTTCCCCATTCCCATTTTTGCCCCATAGGGCTCTATGGGAATGGGGAAGGCGTTAATTACGCCACCGTAAATTACGGTGGCGTAATTAACTCCATGGTCCCTTAGCGCCATGGATTTTAACACCTGCTGAAAGCAGGTGTTAAAAGCGCCATGGCGCTAAGGGACCTCGTACTCAGGCGGTAAGGGTCGGCGCTGTTAACGCTGCCGTAAACCCCTTACCGCCTGGGTCGTAATGAGGCCCTGTGATTCTTCATGAGTCAAATTGATGAATGTATATTCGCCATGCTTTACTTATTGAGATTAAAGTGGTATTTTATTATCTCCTTTGCGTCTGTACAGTTATTGGGTCCAAAGTATTTTGTATGGTAATTCCATCTAGCGCAACAAATGCTTCAAGGTGCTGCAGCACAAACTCAATTCAAGTAGCGGCTCAAAATGCCCCCACCATACGTCAGTTCTGCAAAACACAAAAATGTGTCCTTTTCAACAATACTTGCTGGAAGCAAAACATCCCTTCCAATCTTCCACCTATAGTATTATGTCACTGTATAGCATGCTAAGCCTAATTCTGGCACAATCCTGTTGTAATTTGCTCCACTGTTCGTGCGCTAGGTGTTGTGCTATAAACAATAAACTGAATTTCAAACAAAACAATTCAGTTAGCTATTTCTAAAACCAATTACAAGTATTAACTTGAGAGCAACATACTTGCTGCAAAATATAATTCTCAGATTCTTAGTTAATTGAAATCTAAAAATGTGGGACACTATCTGTGACCTGTGACAAACTATTGGTTGCTAGCTGGAGCATAGATACAGTTGCACATGTTTGCATTGGTGAATTGGGAGCAATTGTTTTTAGAGGTTTCGGTTTAGGAGTTTGGTTTCTTTTTGGAGTGCAGGGACAGCAGCGCCTAACTATGCTCAGGGAATCAGGTTCACTATCTCAACATAGCAATTCCTTGTGTTCTATCAAGAATAGAGCTCAATTACTTTATTAACTATAGTAGTCACCAATCAAAAAGGCTGGTCATTACACATTTCAATGTTTTGATGTTTGTGGCCTACAGAGACTCCAAATGGCTGGAGAACAGCCGTTGTAAGGTGAATATACCCACGGTTTAAATTGAAATTATCAACCACAAGGAACATAAACATTGTACTATTTTCCTCCTTTCATTGGCATATCTTGCAAACAGGATTCCCCAAAATACTTGTAATTGATATCTGTGATTTAATTTGTTTTTTGGACATGTGTATAAGTACTCTGGGATCATTATATCCACTTTGGTTTGTCTGTTAAAGATGCAGGACAAGTAGGGAGGTAAGCTGGCTTCTGGTAGCCCCACAAAATAAACTCTTTCTTTCAGCCCCTCTACCTTCTCCCATAATCCCTCTCAGGTAATCTGGTCTGTTTATGGAAGGCCCTCTGAATTCAGTCCCATCTGCTCCATGTGAGGACATTTTTGATCAGCTTCCTTCAGTTGTGAAACCAATCTATCTGCTTTTCTCCTGTCCTCTCATTCTGTTTTTGTTCCCCAAAACGCTTTCTTCTTTCCAGGTATTTCAGTGTAATTGCCTATGCAGCATCATTTGATGCAGCAATTTTGGACTGGAGTGAGCCTATGACAGGTTCCCTTTACCTGCCTACACCCCTGGGTCACTCCTGCTTTTTTTCATTGGCCCATTGAATTATCTGTGTAATAATTGAATGTGACAGCTGTGAGCCAGACCTTCCCTCAGGAATGAGGAACCAAAATTGCACTGCAATGTTTATTTTACTCATAATTATTTGTGTGAACATGTGTTATTAATAACAATTATATATTCAGGTCCATGAGCGGATATCATTTGCATTCCGGTCATCTCATGAATAGAGGAGTTATTAAAATATGTAAACTTATTAATAAATCATACATTTTTATATGTCATTTTATTTGCATGCAATCTGCATTTTCGACCGACTCTACATCTACATCCACTTTTTTTTAATCAAACCAAGGGTTCCAAAGTTAAAGCCGAACATATTTTCCCACGGACAATTCAAATGCATATCTTTTAACTATGACCTTGTTTCATACAGTCTAGCTGATTTGAATTTGTGTTAGGGCTGAATCAATACCAATAGAATTTCTGCTGTTCTGAACAAATGATTATTTTGCATAACATATACACATTGGTTACCCTTTTGTTTAGATCTCAGGCCTAATGTTCTGTTAAAGTTAGATGTCAGACCTGTTCAAAATATCTACTATTAACTTAAACATATAAGTCAGTGGCTATGGCGTGCATACCCAACATAAATCTTGTATTTAGATATTGGGCCTCATTCCGAGGTTGGAGGTAGTCATGGCGCTGTTAGCGCCATGACTCCCTCCAATACCGATACCGAGTGCGCCCTCGTTCAATGGGGACTTACCGGTCTATTCCGACCTTTGCAGGACCGGTAAGTCCCCATTGAAAAAGCCATTCCCCATTCCCATTTCAGCCTTCATAGGGCTCAATGGGAAGGGGGAAGGAGCTAATAACGGTACCGCAAATTGCGGTACCATTATTAGTTCTGAAGTCCCTTAACAGGCCCCGTCCATAATGCCTGGTAAAACCAGGCATTAAGGAAGGGACCCGCTAAGGGACCTTGGAATAGGGCGCAAAGGGATTACCGGCACCAATGTCCTTAATGGTGCCCGGTATCCCTTTGCGCCCACCTCGTAATGATGCCCATAGTATTTGAAATTTGAGGGCCCGATTCATGCAATTATTTACGTGAAAAATAGGGTACTTGTGTGCAAAAAAGCATGCAAATCCGCGTTCATCAATTCATGGAATCAAATGTGCTGTACCTTTCCCGGACTTGTGTGGAGTTCACACAGGCTTGGCACTTGTCTGTGTGCCATCGAGGGCCTTGCTTGAGGCTCCACGCAGAGCATGGTCATGGCTTGCACAGAGGGCTGGGAAGGGGGTGGGACATCAAAAATGGGGAAGAACTTGCTAAAAACTTGGGCGTTCCGAGGGATGACCTGCAGGCAGTCCCTTGCACACCCACAATTACGTGGTACGAGACATATTCATGGATTCGATTGTGCAACCTCTCGGCCGGGAAACGGCCACACAAGTCCTTCATACAATCAGCCACCTGAAGGAAAGGTGTAAGTACACTAGCACATAGGAATCACAGCACAGAGGTGGGTTTGCATGTCCGATTTTGAGCTGCAGGTCTGCAACTGGGACACCAATCCAGCCTGGGGCTGCATAAAGGCAATGTAGCAGGGAGCAGGAACGTTTTCCGGGATTCACATGCACATTTTTAGAGATTTCAATCGAGTTATGATTTTTCATACGCATGTCGTGGGAGGATAGCTCAGCTGCAACGTGCTCGCCTTGGACGCAAGATGACACAGAGCAACACAGGTTCGATCCCCGGGTCTGCGCTTAGAAATCTCTGGTTATTAAGCGCATTATAAATAACATATCATATCATATAATGTTGGGATGCTGGATACAGTTACTAGGGAGCACGCACAGATAGTTGATCTGGCTGCTTTTTGCTTTGCATTGGGGCGTGTCAGAGGGCGTTCCCGTTCCCGGCACAACTTGCAAATATGGTTTCTTTGCGCAGTAAATTCCATGAATACAGGGAGGCACATTTTTCAATCTGTGCGCAGGCTCACGCAGTTCCTTCTCGGTGTGCCGCCCCTGTGATATTTTTGCACACGTTTCTATGAGTCAGGCCCATGGTCTTTGTTTTGTGTACACACACAGACCCATTACGTGCACCCTGCCTTGCTAATAGTGATAGATAATGGGACATGTGCAATCTTTGCTTTAAAAGAGCTGACTTCTTGTACAAACATTCAGTTTCGGGTGAACTTCACTTCACAGTTTAGGTTTACAGAATGTTAAAGCTACATGAGATATTTTCTGTCCCATTAACTAGAAAGCATGTTCATTTTCAATTGTTTCTACTTGTAATAACACTCAAACAGTATGGGCCTCATTACAAACCTGGCGCTCCTGTAATGAAGGGTCCCGGTACGGGACCGGCACCCTTCTTTACGGGAGCGCCTATTACGAGGTTCCCTTTGCGAAACTCGGAACAGACGTCTGGTAAAATCAGACGTCCTTTCCGGGTCCCGCGAGGGGAACAAGGAGCTAATAACAGGCCATTATTTACGTGCCCGTTATTAGCTCCCTCCCCATTACCATTAAGCCCTATGGGGGCTCAAATTGGAATGGGGCATGGTTCCTTCCTGAATGGGAATTTACTGGGTCCTCCAATGTTGGAATGACCCGGTTATTCCTCATTGAAGGAACCCGGCTTTGGAGCCCGGTATCGAGGCAGCCATGACGCTAATGAGGCCCTATGTTTTCTGTTCATAAATATAATAGAACTCTCATGTGATTTGTAATAACCTTCTCTATATCATTTTTTGCAGAATAGTAACATTGAACTTGAAAAGTTCTACATGTTCCCTTTCACGTGGCAACAAACGTTCACAGAATGTTTTAAATACCCCTTTTCTTTCATTAAAACTTACAGGAAGACATGTTTTTCTTGTGACTTGGAATGACCTGTTTATCATTCTTTGCATTGCATTTCAGTTTAAGGCCATTCTGAGTTTGCATTATTTCATGGAGAGCATTGCATTCAATCATGTAATATTTTTCAATTGTAAGCAAGGTAAATGGGTACCAGGAGTTTTCTGGAAGCCATTTCTCTGAACTAAAAGTTAATATCTTCCATCACAATTAGTACTTCTCTTATAGTCAAAAGTGGGCCTTCCAGACTGCCCCTCCCTCCATATAACAATTTCAAGATTGTTGCACATGGAGACAAAGGGACTCATTCCGAGGTTAGCGGTAATGGGTTAATGGCAACGGTAATGGTGCTGGTGCCGTTAACCCCTTACTGCCGCAGTACGAGGTCCTTTAGCGGGTCACGCTAAGGGCGGCTGGTTTTTCCAGGCGCCCTTAGTGGGTGCCGCTAAAGGACCAGGGAGCTAACAACGGGCCGATTATTAACGGGCCCATTGTTAGCATGGTCCCCATTCCCTATGGGGGCTCGAATGGGAATGGCGATGGGTTTCCTGAATGGGGAAATACCGGGTCCTCCAAGGTTGTAATGGCCCGGTAATTCCCCATTCAGGGAACCCGGACCCGGTATGCAGTAAGGGGTAGCCATGGCACTAATAGCGTCATGGCTACCTCCAACCTTGTAACGAGGCCCAAAGTGATCTATTTAAACGAGATAGTGAGTGTGGGAGATAAAGAAAGAGGGGGACGTCGGAGAGAGAGAGTGATTGAAGGGGCGGAGATTAGATAATAGCAAAGTTAGTAAGGGAAAGAGGAGCTGTCCGCAAGGGGTAGTGGTAGTAGCATAGGGAGGATGCTGTGTTAGGCATTTTAATGCATTCCAATGATTTCAAATTGTTTTCTATGGCTTTCATGCCTTTTTTATACCTTGCTATGCCAAGCTGTGATATGCTATATGTGGCTTTAAGATTGTCTTCACCCCTCACCTACCTGTCCATCAAGGTCTCTGACTGCTACCTGCACTAAAATGCTGAAAACATATGTTGCAAGGCACAATATGTGCACATCGACACATGGAAACCCCTCCCAACATAAATCAAACACCAGAACATTGCATATATAGAATCAACTTCCATACCAAGTCCCAGGCTCACACACATCTTGTATTTTACCCTTCCCCCATTAACCTAACCCACCCCCTCTCAACCAGACGAGACAGACCATCTGGAGACCATGCAAGTGGCAGCGAAGCATTGTATAAATCCAACTGACTTAACAAATGTTGATGAGTGTGGCATTTTCCACTAAGTGTAGTCTTTTCCACCTTCCCGAATTCATGGGAGTGAATAATAGCCTGAATGAATGTGGCGTATTATCCTAAAGTGCCCAAGCTTATTCTGAGACACCTGCATCTATTGCACCTTCTTCTAGATAGGAAGATAATCTCATCATGTATGCAGATGAAAATATCATGATACATCTCTTCCTGTAAAGTACCCATCCCGCAGGTCCTCCGTCCACCTCCAAGGACAATGTATGTGGCAAGAGCTCCACTCAATGCCTTAATGCTTAGCTTGCTTTTTAGATTGCAAGGACACTTCTTGATTATATCCATTAAGGGGGTGGGCGAGGGCGTGGAGCAGCATCCCACAGCCTCCCACAGGGCCTCCGGAGGCAGGGATTCAGAATGGGCAGAGCAATGGCGCATGCAACATTGAAGACTCATTATAAGCATAGTCCGGAAGGACACAGAAGCTGTGTGCACATCTGCTCCATCCCAAAGGCGCCAAGTAGCTATGGATGAAATGCGCAGGCCCTGTCATGTGAAACAGGGCCTGCACATTGTGGTAGCCTAATGATACAAAGTATCTCAGCCGGCTCCACCAATGAACACTCAGCAGCCATCCATGGCCCGTCATGCACATTTTGCCTATAGACACGCCTGGCAGAGGCAGCGGGTGACGGCTCATTGCATAGGGACCTTGACATCCTGAGGCAGGGGCCCTAAAGATGACTTGCTCAAGATTTCACTGAACATGGACACAAGTATAAAAGAATCAGAACATAGTCGCCATAGTGCTGCCTTATGCAGGACTCAAACTCAAATAAATATTATGGCTTGCGAGCATGCATGGGCCAGGACGGACCATCCATGCGTTTTTGAAGGGCACTAACGCCGTCTTAACAGCTAAACAGATGCTGGGAGCCATGGGCTATGCAGAGGATGCACACCCCTTCCTGAGTGAGGGTGCAGAGTCATTAAGACAGGCCTTGCCTCTCCATTTTGCTGCTAAAGCTTCAGGTCCTATGTCCACAACTAGTGGACGTTCTGCAGACGCTCAGGTGTCACTGCACAAGCACCAAGAGGGCATGCAACTGTCCCGAGAGCATAACTAAAAAAAACAGGTCGCCCACCTGCCAGTCGAGCAGACCCTTGGAGAATGTCTCTCCGATTACAGTTGACAGTCTCCCAGTGACTTGTGAAGATAAAACCGAGACCCAGCCACTGCCTGTGGCTGTGTATTGCGTAAGTCACTGTCATCCGCATGTGACCCTCAGTACTATCATGATCAACCCTTGGCCCCAATGAGAACACATGCTCACGAAAGGCAAGCTCTGCATACAAAGGCGCAGCTTATTACGTATTTGTCAAACGCTCCAGATATTGTTAATTAATCCAACAACGTGTTTATACTTCTCATTGGTAACACAAATTAGGGGAGTGTGCATTTAGGCGTGAATGTATAATGAGGCATTCCATGGGTACTGCTCTATTGCTGTTTTTAATTGCCTGCTTTAGCTTTCAACATTATTTTAATGGTAATGGTGTGTTTCCCTGCACACCAAAGCATCTCGTAAAACAATATGGGTATTTCTCTGGTGCCTTTCATTTTCTAAAGTTTGCCTGAATCTATATGCTCATTATCCGGAGAGAAAAACTGCATGTCTTTACTTTCTGCGTGGCAGATTGCAATGTGGATGCGTGCTGATGCCGGACGCTCAAAGCACACTCTAGCATGGTGTCATGCCGGGGCGCCCCATGGTGGTGGGATCACATGTGGCATGCGGTGTACCATGGCCATGTCTGAAGTGGCCCCTCCCATTATGCACTGGTGGCATCCGGTGTACCATGGCCATGTCTCAAGTGGCCCCTCCCATTATGCACTGGTGGCATCCGGTGTACCATGGCCATGTCTGAAGTGGCCGCTCCCATTATGCACTGGGTGTCACTAGTCTGATTCTAATGTATACATAAGCCAGGGGGAACGTGGGGCCACAGCTCATAGGAGGACATGAGGGGATCGGTTCAGGCACTCTAGCGTCATCCTATGCTACGTCATTATCCTCTTATACTGTGCCAAATCAGTGTCATAGCAAGTTGCCATGTTACACGCCCGCCAACCGTGTACAGACCTTCAGGGCTCAAGTCGAGGGTGCACGCGGGTGGACAGAGTCCCCCCACTTTTTTCAGGGGACACCTTGATATTCTAATTTCTAGTGACACCACATTCAATTGGTATGTTAATGAGGCCCCCCTACTTTTATTTTAGGACTTGACCCCTGCCTTAGTCTTTGGAGGAAGGGATAGGCAGAAGATAAGAGGGAGATTACGTGGGTGCAGAAATTAATAAATTAATCTTTTGTAACGTGCTTAATACTGGTCTCTAAGCACGGGACCAGGATTCAAGCTTTGCTTCCAAGACAAACGCTTTGCTCCTGAGCTCGCCTCCCAGCCCGACAGTGGCAGCAGACGAAGGGATGGCGTGATGTAGCAGGATTGGAGGATTACTTGTGGTAGCTTGGATGCATGTGGATCCATTAAGATAGCCCCAAGTTTGGATGGCAGAAAGGCAATATTGTATGTGTAAGGGAGACAGCTTTATGGATAGATCATAGATCAAAGGTAACGCGTAACGTTTGGTTGTGTGATGGGCTCAAGAATTGCTTGAATTGCCGGGATGGAATCTGCTGGCTCTGGACCCAAGAATGACTCAGGACCTGCCAAGCCTGATGTCAAGAATGGGCTGTCTGACAGGTTAATGTAGTTGGAGATCTAAAGGTCAGTGGGGGTGCTCTGGATCAGATGTCACATTCAAAGGCCCCATGATCAGAAGCCCTTGTTCCTGTATCAAGCACGGATCAACCTGAGTATAGTTATGATCAGGGTCTCCCTGGGCCCTATTTTATTTCTCCTCTAATTCACATTTTGTTGGGCCACAATGCAGTGCCCAGGGAATTACATATGCTATGTTATGTTACGTCAGAGGTTATCCGATATGCAAAATCAAAAGGAAATGTTACTTACTTTAGAGGGAAGTCTTTATTTCTCATTACTTGTTGATGTGAAATTTGTGTTCACTCCCCTCAGTGTTGATAGGCGTGTTGTCACAGGCTCTTCTCCCATAGCATTGCCTGTTCTGTAAACCACCTCTGCACCTTTGATTGAAGTAGAAATGCTCCAGGCACTCCTTCAAAAGCCTGTTAATCTGATGGAAGTCAGAAGGGGAGTGTGGGTTGGGGAGGGTCCTTGGTATGGGTAGCAGTGTGACCGAGCTGTGTGTGAGAATGTGCATGTGTGTTCCCTCCTGTATGCATGTCTCTGTGTTTTTTTCATTTAAGGAAAGGCAGCCCAAGGGCAATATCACAAATATCGGGCTGTAATGCCTGGATGGGTCAGCACTATGGTCTGTCTCAGCACCTTCGGCGGGATGCACGCCAGACCATCCAACAGCACTGGAAAGGACGACAAGCATCCCCCCCAGCTCCAGAATCTCACATAGGAACAAGTGGGCGCCGCACAGGATTCCTCGGTCCCCTCCGTCACACAGAAGTCACCGTCCTATTTCTCAACACTCCAACTACAATACCAGCACAATTTGCCACGAAATTCTTAAACCTTCTCAAGTCCCAAAACCAATCTGATAAGAGCTGGAAAATGGCAGATGTCCACACCTTTGTGGAACCCTTCCGTCACCCCGGCACACCATATTTGTATTGTAAAACAAACAAATGTTCAATTTGTAATAATTCTCTTTCAATTAAATCATTTGGTACATAATGTTTAGTAAAAAAAGAAACTGTACTTTGTCTTTTTCTTTAGTTCCAAATACTCAATTATAAATCATGTTCACATCACTAATACCGACTTTTTTTCAAAAAGAAATTATAACCAATACAATTAGAAATTCAGTTCTGTCATTTCCTACTATCCAGAATATTTGAAACCACCAACAAAAATATGATTCCAACATATTCAAAGAGTTTTACACATGAGTGGATTGATAGTCTTGTTAATATTACAATCTCTTGTGTATGGCTCGACGCGTGTCGGGAAATATTTCCCTTCTTCAGGAGCTGTCTATTCAATTCACTGTGTTCCTTGATTCATATCTAGAACAGATAATGAACGGTAATCATATATTATGTTCAGTACAATGTTAAACTTTTATTTACATAATTAAGATTATCTGTCATGAATCCTCTCTTAATAATCACCTGGATGGTTCGGTCTTTCACCAATTCCTAAGTATCTTCCTCCTAACAGGATTGCCTTTACCGATCAATGTTCCTCCTATAGATCAAAGAGGGATTAAAAACCATTATAACCTCTACCGTTCAAGGCTGCTTTTTAATATCTAAGTAACGCAGAAGAGCTAATTAAAAAAACAAATAAAAACTAGAGATGCTGCTGAGACAATAGGCCTTCTCATTATACCAGATGCCACAGCGCACACAAGCTGCACCCCCACAATTTGCTGGCATCACCTGTGCTCCTCATATCGCAAGTTAGGGAATGTTCCAGACACAGCTCCCCCCATATCCCCTTAAAGCCCAGGTGTCCAGTAATGGCGTGTCCAAGGCATTACTCGTGAGTCTGAATTTCAGGGATTTATTTGCTTTTGGTTGTGCATCTACTTGTAATTCAAATGGGATGACCGCTCCTTGGGTGAGGGCAGTAGTGCTCTAAATCTTTGCCTGGCCTATTGGCATCACAAAACCTCATGCCCTATTCTCATGAATTTGTCCTTCACAGGATGCATCACTACCTACCCTACGCACAGCTAACATTCCATGCCCACTGCTTTCAGGCTCTGCAGCTGAATACAACTAGGGTTTATCTGTGCACCGCGGGTGCCTCAAACCTCAGGTTCTCTCTTCCGGGACGGGAAAGGGATTTATCTTGGGACTGACCTAAATGGAGCCACAACTCCACATCAGGTCCTACAATGGTTCATTGTGTACTAGACCTTAAAATCCAATATGGTGGCACTCCTGCCATGTTACTATGCTGACTTTGCTCTTACCACAGTACCGTCCTGACTCCATCTTCCCTCTACTTCAGCTCTCTGATCGCACCTCACTAAAGAACATCATTTTGTGTATTACTTCTAAGCACAGGGCTTAGAACAGTGCTCTATATATAACATATGCAATTGCAACATCAATATATTTGTTGCTCCTTCTGTGTTGCTGTCTGTGGGTATCTAATATATATCAAAACTAACTACAAGTGATACTGGCACCTTCTACCGCACAAAACTCAACCTGCTCACACTCTGGTATGTACTAATAAGTTTTCCTCAGTCTGAACCTTTTTGCCTGGCTGGGACGCTTTAGCCTGCTAAAGTCATATAATAATAATAATATTGTTATTTACTTTCTTATATATAGAGTCATGTTGGATTGTCCCCACTTTTGTCCCCACTTCTAAGCACTTAAAAACTGTTGGTTTTTGGATAACAAGTCATGTGTTTTATGATGATCTCTTGGGGGAGGAGGAATGGGTTAGATGGGAAGAGACCCCATCTATAATAATAACAATTTAGCATTTATATAGCACTACGCACCCACATGCATCTGAGCCCTGCTTATTATTACCCACAGTGTGCAGTACTCATTTATTGACCTCAGAAGGATGAAAGGCTGAGTTTGGCCCCGCCGGTATTCGAACCTGCATCAGCAGGCTCTGCACAGATGTCAAAGGGAGCCTCTATTCGCTGTGCTATCGGGGCCAATAGGCGGATATGGGCCAGGCAGAGACTGACAGTGGGTATGCTGAGGAGGGGAGCCAAACAGAAGGGTCTGAATACACCCCTCAATGCATTTTCTCACTCACGTTCTCTGCAGCTTCTGCAGGCAAGCCCCCCTCGCCCCTGTTCTCTTTACCCAGTCCATATATCAGAAACGCATTTTATTTGTTCATTTGACAGAGTATATTGTCTTAATAAAACATTCAACAGTCCATACAGAACAAGATCATCCAATACATTCATAGAAAACAAGAGTCTATTATAAATGTACAAGCAATACAAAAATCAAAACACCCATATTTTTAAACATGATCTCTACACGACATGTGTGCCTCTTCGGCCTCACTAACAGCCGCCCTCTTTCCGCTTCTTCGCCTCTCATTTACATGCCAAGAAGAGCAATACAGTGAGAGCTGATGGAATGCTGGGAACGGGGAGCGCACACGGACACACACACACGCACACTCTCTCTCTGTTCTAGGGAATATTCTCTTTAATCTGCATAATAATATGAATACTAATAATGGCTTTTTTATAAAGTGGTTCATTCTAAATTACTCCCACTTGTTATCGCTGTAAAAACAGGAGGTATTATTACCCTTTTCCTCGATGTATCTACCTTGTAAAGGTGAAGGGCTGAGTCGGCTCTGCCGGGCCTCAGACATGTGTCCTGAAGGCTAAGGTGGTGATTTCAAGTGAAAGCAGTCTGCCTCCGTGTGCCAGACCATAGAGCCCCAATGCCCCACTGCAACCATGGGCGGCAGAGCGTCTTCTAACTAGGCCCTGTTAGCAGTTCATGTGTGACGCACTATCTCCGCTCTACCCCTTCAGATGGGCTGCGGAGGAAGAGTGCCTGGTGCTGACATGTGTTTATGTCTTAGTTACATCACGTTATTTCAGGAAGCAAATGCCCCCCTTCCTGGCTCTCCTGCGATTTGTGATGAATCGTCTGCAGAGGGAATTTGTCTACGCGCCAGCCATGCGATTCATGTATTTGCTCTATTTGTATCAACAATAATGGTTCAATTAACCTACTTTCCCGTCTATTTACAGCCGGGGACTTGTAATCCGGGTTTGTTCTTTTATCAGGTCACAGCTTCCTGTGTCGTTGCATCAAAGTGGGGGAAGGCAGGCGTAGGGGAGTTGTGATTTGGCAGGTGCGAAACTGGGGTACAGAGTCAAGCAGGGGCGCCGCGTACGCGGGTGCTCTGGGGCCCGGACAACCCAGGGAACAGCCATCTGTGCTAAAAGTTCCAATATCTTTAATGCCCCCCCCCCCATTCCCCGGAAGATCAAAAGTCTGCTCTCCTGTTGTCAAGAGTTAACATTATTTGACCTCTCCACGCACAGTGGATCCTGGGACATAATCTTTTTCACTCTTGAGTGTGATCCAATGAGTGAAATAAAGATCATTAAGTGCAAAGTAAACATGCAGATTCATTCATGGCCCCTCCATAGCAGCACAATTATCCACGGTGCCTGGCATTTCCTCCATCACTCATGGTGTTCAATGCATTAATTGCAGTGCTTCTCACAGTGGCAGATTCACCACTATGCCACTCGGAGGATAGCTCAGGGGAAATGCACTTGTCTTGGAAACAAGACAATGCAGAGCAGCATTCGTCCCATACCTGTCTACTGTTGGAGGCTGCACTCCGGCATGAAGCGCAATATAAAAAAGGCCATTTATTTTTTATTTCCATGATGCAACCGCAACAGCAACTTGATGACCGCGTTGGGGAGGTCACTGGATGAATTTGAGGTTGTATGGAGAATAGGGGAGCCATGACCACACGCAGCTGTTGCCGTTCTGATATGGCCCCATTAGGGGGCAGATCTGTTGGTAATGTGAAATGTCTGGCAGAGGGGAGTGGCCATTCAGTGGGGCCCAATATGAGAGTGGAGCTGCGGTAGGGAGCAGAGGAAGAAGGCACCACCATTTAGAGCTGCCACTTCCTGGTAAGTGTACTATCCACTGGCGTAGCGGGGGCCCCCGCACCTCCCACGCTGTCACCTTTAGCTCCCTTGGACTAAAAAAGAAATGCAGCGTAACAGAAATAATTTAGTTATGAAGGCAGAGTGGCTACAAAAAGAAACTCTTTCTTTTTTAAGTCTGAGTGTTCCCCTCACCCTATGACATGGAAGACTCTAGGCTGGAGACTTCAATGTCATGGGGTGGGGGAGCTCAATGACTTAAAAAAGAAATATTTTCTTTTTGAAGTCACTCTGACTTCATAAAGAAATGATGACATTATGGTTCGGTAGCAAATAATGGCCCTCATTACGAGTTGGGTGGTAGGGGAGACCGGGCACCGGTAAGGAGACCGGTGCCGGTAATCCCCTACTGCCCGATTCTGAGGTCCCCTAAGGGGAACCGCTAGGGACGTGTGGTCGGACCCCACATCCCTTACGGGTCCCGTTAGCGGACCAGGCCGCTAATTACGGGCCTGCCATTAGCGGGCCCATAAATAGCGGCTTCCCCATTCCCATTGAGCCCTATGGGTGCTCAAATGGGAATGGGGAATGGTTGGTGCAATGGGGATTTACCGGTCCTGCCAGGGTCGGACTAGACCGGTAAGTCCCCATTGCACCAGACCGGACACGGTCATGGTATGGGAGGCAGCCATGGAGCTAATTGCTCCATGACTACCACCATACTCGTAATGAGGGCCAATGTCTATATAATGTCGGAGTGACTTAAAAAAGAAACCATTTCTTTTGAATTACTAGGGCTCCACTCAACCCCATGATGCGTACGTGCGTGTGTGAGTGTATGGTGAAAGGGTTCACACTTAAATGTATGGGATCGCTGCCTGTGTGAGTGTCTGGTGAAAGGGTGCACACTAAAATGTATAGGTGACTGCCTGTGTGAGTGCATGGTTAAAGGTGCACAATTAAATATATGGGTGGCTGGGTGTGTGAGTCGAGTGTATGGTGAAAGGGTGCACATTTAAATGTATGGGTGGCTGCCTGTGTGAGTGTATGGTGAAAGGGTGTACACTTAAATGTATAGGTGGCTGCCTTTGTGAGTGTATGGTGATCTGTGACATGAATTAAAATGGCACACTCAGAAGTATAACAGAAAGAGGAGAAAAATACAATGTTTTGTTCTGTTAATCTGCACTGCAATCAGTGTAATTTAATTATTAAGTACACAGAATATGTTGAGGCGTAGTCCCGTGTCAGAAGCGGCAGTAGGCAGGCCATGCGGCTTGACTCCAGCGTCTCGTTAGGGTCCTTTCTCTAATTCCTCTCTTGTCAGCTGTGTGTTGCGTACGACTGTGTTGCTGCGTTGCTGGCGGTGGCTCGCCTCTTCATGGCTTGCCTCTTCGTGGGGAAGTATGGGGGCACTGTGACCCTGTGGAGCTGTACCTTCGCCTCCCACCTGACATTCTAGGCACCACGCGCAGCTGTGATTGCCGGCAACGGCAGTCCGGTGCATTATCGTGAAGGCCACGGAGGAGCGCCAACCGGGATCCGCTGGGGACAGCAAGGCGCTTCCTGGCGTGGTAAGAGTCCCGTTACCTTGGCTGCTAGCTGGGTGATAATTTCTCCCTCGGAGAGGTTCGTCTTGTCTCTTTTCTGCTTCTGTGCCTAATTATATTGTATCCTAACATGAACATTAGGATGGCAGCTTAAAAGAAGTCTGGGGCCAATCCTATACCCAAACAAGCCCTGTGGGGCACAGCAGATACCATGGCCTTATCCCCAATCACTAATAGGGATCGAGTACTAGAGGTTGCAGCTCTCAGTGAGCGCAGGAGATTGAGAGTGCTGAGTAAGCAGAGTAAATCCTCTGCTACAAAAATGGACTTATTCGAAGACCCTACCTTCACGCATAAAGCTTCCAGCTTTACATAGGCTTTAGACAGTCCTTCTTTGATAAAAGATCATAAGATACAAGTACCCCAGGCCAATCTACAAAAAACTGACCCTATGGTCCAGCAGACGCCACTATTGCCCATAGAGGTCCCACTTGTGGCAACGACGGAGATACCCTCAATCATATAATCCCCTGTTCATCAAGGGAGAGCTATGTCAATCTCTCCTCAATTGGAGCCCATAGGCCTCTCCATTGGTCCTCCCCAGTGGTCGGAGCATATGGGTAACATTGCTAAAGAACTACTCGCCTGTAAAGACCCTTTTAATCTTGGCCTATTGGCAGAGGCTCTAAATAACTGAGCCTCGAGCCTACAGCCACTTAATGTAACACCGCCTCCCAGACACATGGATCTACCTGGAAAGGCGTCTTGCCACAGCTCTCTTTGGTAAATGTTGCCTGTCAAGCCCTTATACAAAGGGAAACAATAGACAAAGGGACTCAAACCGGTTGGGGCAGCACGGACTCACTGATACCGATTGGGGCAGTTGAGGATTGTAAATAAAAGGTCCCCATCCCCAACATAGATGGACCACAGGAAATTGCTCCCTTGGCGCCACAACGTGAGTCAATCACCGCACACAAAGTGGTTACTCAGCCCACAACATTGGGTTCTAAATTGAAGAGAGCACTCTCTCGGAACTTACAAGTAAAAATGGGACAAATGCCAAAAATAAAAGATGTGAACACATATGATTTTGTAATGGATCAAAGAAATGTTATTATAACTAATGTTCAGAAAATCGAGGGAAAAGAATCTAAAGAAGCATTGCGCAACAAGGTCTTAGCCTGGTTACGTCACAGAACAGGTCCAGGGGTGGTTAGACGCTTGGACTTAATCCTCACTCGCAGGTTTGACCAGAGCGACTGCTGCTCATATCCTAACATAGAATGTATTATAGTCGGTTGTGGGGCTAGCAACCTTCCTACGTTTCTTAAACATTGTAAATATCTGCCCAAAGATGCTACGAAGTGCAATTTGATTCTTTAATCATTTTTGGCGATCATTAGGATCTCTCTCTTGTACATTTCTTTTCATATTTATTTGGCTATTTGATGAATGTTTTACAGTGGTCCTGTCCGAAAGTCTGATGTCATTATCACAGTGATGGGCGTGTGCCCCATATGGAATTTCACTTCTATGTCATGTACTTGTTTATGTATTATTGTTTGTCTGCGCCATCACACCTATGGGTCTATTGTGCGCATTATAAATGTAATAAAGTAAATTAAAGTGAGCTCAAGGAGTTCCCAAGAGGACTGTTTTGGGCAGGGAGGGACAGCAACTGGCTGGGAATGGCCATAAGGATTAGTATGACTATGGCCAGTCAATGGGTGGGCAAATAACCAAGCAACACCTACATGCTTTGTATCCCTCCTCAAATGCCATTTTTCCCTATCTGTACTCTAATGCAATAGTTTCAGCCACCCAATGATCCAAACTAAAAATGTGCCATGAATGGTAATGGGTTCATACAGCAGCCGATGTAAGAATTAACCATTAAGCAAATCCATCAACACGGTTGAGCCAGATCAACACTACCCAGGACTCCCTTTTGATGTAGGCCCTGGTGCCCTAAAGAGTCCCCACCCACATGGAGAATATGCTGCAGCCTGGATGTGTTAATTCTCACGCCTTAAGGGACTCTCAATAAGATAGGAGCCAGGGCACACATGGGGCATAGTGCAACCGCAGAGACTGCAATGTTGGCAATGATTACCTCAACTGAGCATTGTATATAACTGTATGAGGTATGACCCTACACAGCAATGTGTCAGCAAACAGGTGTTCCTAATTACACATTTATTAAAACATCCATTATTCATACCACATGCACTCGTTTTGTGAAATGTAGAAGAACTAAAAGGATAGGTCAATTAAATATAAATCAATAATTGTAATGCAAATCATACAATCAGTTCATATATTGCAACGATATTAAAGACACAAAAGGTGTCTACGACATATCACTATGGGCCTCATTACGACCCAGGCGGTAAGTTACCGCCTGGGCCGTGACTTTACCACCATGGCGTAAACTACGTTTACGCCATGGTGGTTGGCGGACTTACCGCCCCATTCCGACCTTGGCGGGGCGGTAAGTCCCCAATCCCCATTTACCCTTCCCCATTCCCATTTTTGCCCCATAGGGCATAATGGGAGTGGGGAAGGCGTTAATTACGCCACCGTAAATTACGGTGGCGTAATTAACTCCATGGTCCCTTAGCGCCATGGATTTTAACACCTGCTAAAAGCAGGTGTTAAAAGCACCATGGCGCTAGGGGACCTCGTAATCAGGCGGTAAGGGTCGGCGCTGTTAACGCTGCCGTAAACCCCTTACCGCCTGAGTTGTAATGAGGCCCTATGTATCAAAAAAATCATGCATATCACAGGCCTACACTTTTTCATACTAAAATTGAAGGCACTCAACTTGAAAACGATACAAATATATTTACAGCCATACATTAAAAAAAAACGAATTAAATAAAAAGTGATTATATCAAACTCCACTTGTAAACGTATAGGCAATTGTTGATATTCTCTCCTGAGTGAGTGTGCTCAGCAGATCAGGAGGCCAGCAATGTGGACACAATCTGCCAGTGGCTGCCCAGTTCTCCCTGCCACACGAAAGCCTCCTTTAGGTCACGGCCATTTTTTTCTGTCAACCCCATCCCTCCTGCTCTTCCCATCACACCCACAGCACCCACAGCATCCTGCATCCAACGTAGCTGCTCAATCACCATCGCTTCTGCAATAGAAACAGGAAAGGGACTTAGTGCCGTTTCGATTTCCATTTGTGGCAGCCACCTTGGTTTGTCCTTTTTTTTGATAGGAGAGTGAGCATGTGCGGTAATGGTGGAGCCAGTGTAACGTAAAAAAAAATGTAAACCTCTTTGCACTTTGGAGGGAGTGTAAATATCTTTAACGCCTGTCTTTGTGATATACAGGGCTGGTAAGAGCCCTAAGCCCCTCACAGAGGTCTTTGCTTCATTCGGGCTTTGTGGCTAGCGGCCGTTACTGACCCTGTAAGCCCCAGAATGCGAGGGTTATCACTTAAATACCACACACAGGTTTTATACAGATAGTATTGGCTACATTTATAATAAAAACTCTTTTTAAAAAATACTGGCAAAATTACACCTCGATTGTGAAGGGTTTAGGCAGCAACTGTAGTCCTACCGCCGCTTGATTGACGTGGCAGGTAACGGTAACTATCTTGCCACCTTGTACCTGAATCCCTCACTGATTAGCCACACCTGGCTACACAGGATAGGATGCCCATCCTTCCCTGACAGGCCATCCTCCATCTTTGCAACAGCCAAGTGGTGCAAATAATTCCTGTGGCATAAGTAATTCTGCTAGGATGATTAGCCCCCTAAGGTTGCCCGCTATCTAAATAAATTGTCATCACTTTTGCCCTTGCAGCCAGGTCTACAAGGGCTCAGGCATTGCCTTAATGTTGAAGCAGGGAAGAGTTGCGCATAATAATGATGGAGGGCTTTCGGAGTACCACTCCTTGACACCATTTTCCCTCTTCCCGGGTTTCACCGTCCCGTCCAGTAGTACCATGGAGAGGTGGGAGACATTTGAAAAACTTCTTGTCAAGACAGGGAAAGGAAAAAGTCTCCTTCCCATGGAGCGGAACAAGACTGAGCGGAGCGCCTGCAAAACACATCTTGCTCTACCCAGGGGAACTCACATAAGTGTCCCAGATCCTGTGCCGCCACATACTTATTTGCATGCACAAGTAACCTGCTCTTCAACAAGATTTCTGAAGACTTGTCCCTGGGTACTGCATGCTGCCACTGCCTCCTATACAGTGTTGCAGCTGTCCAAAATGATATATATGTCCTGCAATTTACAGACATCTCTTTATTAGAGTGAATATTGTGACCAATCAACGCAGATGAGTCCATTGTTCGCTAAAAGGGTTTCTTACTAAATCATTATAAGACGAGTTTAACATTTAACATTGTGTCCATTATGATGTTCCCATAGTGCTCTATGATTTTATGCAAATCACCAGGATTGGGTTCTATGAAGAGATACTGGGCGTCATTACAAGATTGGTGGGTTGCCGCTGACCTCGTTACACCATTTCCGGTGCCGCTGGGATATTATAAGTCCCGGTGGCCCGGGATATCAGGTGGCAGGAACTGTAAGTCCCCATTCCCGTGGAGTTCCATAGGACTCCATGGGCAAGGGGACATGGAAGCACCGGCACCGTTACCAACGGTGCTGGTGCCTCTGTGAAAACCATGCCTGCAGGGGCCATTGCTCCCGGCAGGTCAGACCTGCTGGGAGCACCAGTCCCTGCAGGCATTCTTGTAGTCTGGTGGTGAGGAATGGGTGCTGATACGTTGCTACTGGCACCCTTATTTCCAGACCGCCAGAATTGTAATGAGGCCCACTGTGTTACGCAACCTGGCGACGGGGCTACGCCCCTTTGCCCCGCCCACTCCTTCCCACTGCCCCACCCCTCCAAAGAGGTGACAGTTCCCCCGGTACATTTTTTCAATTTCCAGTACTGCTCCAGTGGGAAAGCTTGAAAAGGAAGCGTGCTAGTCATATTCCTTATAGGCTGAATAAGAGAAGCGCTTCTGCGCTGCTTCAGAGATGACAGCCATAGCCAGAGGCAGTACCAGCCGGTCATGGCCTACAAGCCACTCAGTCCTGTAAGGAGGGCTCTGGCGGCATGAGCAGCCCATAGGGCCCTCTGTGGCAGGTGTCATTGCCATGAGCAGACCCATTGTGCATAATTGTTGCCATTTTGGAGAAAACGAAGGCGCACATGTTCGTATTTCTTCAAGATAAAATGAATGAAACGAACTAGAAGCTATGGAAAAAATAAGCAAGTTCAAAGGAGCGCAGCCAAGGAGAGATGTGAAATGGGCAGGCCACAGCGACAGGACAGAGGGTTCAAGAGCAGGCAGTGGGTGGAGGTAAATGACTGGAAAAACACTAGCAACTTAAACGATCTGGGCTTTCGGGTGGGGTGACAGCAGTAGATGTGGCCTGCGCTCTGAGCTTTCCGATTGGCTGGATTGCTCAGGCTAGATGTTAATACTGCAGAGAACGCCTTGAGATCTCCCGCCTTGTGATATTATAAATGCCATGAGAACATTTGTAACACAAATTGCGATATGGGAAAAATGACGAAAGTCGCTGTTAGTAATGTGGCTGTCTTTCACCGCGAGACACTTCCAGCCAAACGTATGCCGCCATGTTTAATATCCTACTCAACGAGGAGCATAGCAGAGTGCAGCGCGGATGCTCTTTCCGTGTGAATAGTAAACAGTCTGTGCTTGCTTAGGCAGGGCGCAGACGACAGCCTCGAATTAATAGCACTGCTTATTTGCTGGCAAATGCAAATGAAGGACACACATCTGGTTTTTAGCACTTGCCACTGACATGCTGATCACAGTGTCAACATGGCAACCTGTTCAGGGAAGAGAGAATACCGTGCATTTCAAGCGGATAGCGACCACGGGAAGGCATGTGTTCAAGTGCGATGACGAAAACGGAATTGTAGAGGTTGACATATCGTCCCAGTATGTTTAACGATAGCAGATACATAGAAGAGGCGGAGTGACATGGGTTTACTCTACAGTGCACATTTGTACTTGAAAGGCAATGTTATTAATAGTGTGCAGACACCAAGGCAAATTAGATTAGGTGCTAGCAATATGACACGAATCAAATGTCACAAAGCAGGTACCCATCGTTTGGTAGTCATAGAAACTACTGGTGACTTACCCCCTATTCCTTGGATTTGCTAGTGTAAGGCTGGCCAAACTTTGCCAAAAGCTAGAAGTGGAAATGTGTGCGACAAGTGTTATTTCCTGCAAATCTGCGTGGGACCCAGCCCTGTAGGTGTCTGCCAAAGGACAATAAGGAGTTGGGGTGCGACACTCTGAGGGATGGCAGCAGCACACCCTCACTTGTAGGAATCTAATTGTTACCCCCTAGTGACCTTACCCTTCCTTGGGTCAATCTCTGAAAAAATTCTAAAAGTTTTCATGAACAAAAAATAAAAAAATAAAATGAGGGTTATTCAGCTAATCAGAGGAGATGTATACACCAGTTATTTGTCCAATGTCTGCCACTGTTGCACTAAACCCAGGCAGCATGTTGCATCCAACCCACATTATTCTTTGTAGTAGTAGTAGTGAGTATACCTGAATATGCCGCTGTCTACTTTCTTTTCTACTACCAGTTCCTGCAATGTTTTGTTTCAAACTCCCATTTTTATGAACTGCAACAGCAAAAACATGTTGCTTGATCATTTTTGCTAACACGAGTTTGCAGCACAGTGTACATCGGCATGGTATGCAATGAAAGGCAGTCTGACTATGGACAGCACTCTAATAGCCATTATTACTGATGGAATTGGTTAAAGATTGGTGTTGGTTGCTGCTTTGCTGCTTACGTAGGGTGACCAGATAAAACATAAAAAAAATACGGACAGGCAATGGACATAGAAGTAGGACTACAGTAAACACAAACAGGACTCTGATAAACTGTAGTCCTACTTATATTATTTTGCTGGACTGTTGCGGGGGTGAGGTGCTCTACCAGGCACAATCCTCTCAGCGGCCAGGGAGAGGTAGGGGGAGGGACGGGGTTAATTAAATGTAAAAACTCCTGGGAACCTGGGACTGAGGGCGATTTCCCGGGATTGTCCCGGGAAAACAGGGACGTCTGGTCACTCTATGCTTATGAGTTATGTAATGGGCTGTGTTAAAAATATTTCTTGAGCAAAACCAACTCCTTGGCTATGGCTTGGTGCTGCTGTATAACAATTACTAAGGAAGGAGCCTACGCACGGTGGAGGGGAAGGGCCGCCACGTCCACATGGCTTTCCTGATCAGGAGATTTTCTCCAATGGAGCAGGCTTTCTTAGGAATGTTGGTCGATAGTTTGATTGCTTAGGCTAGGGGTTTCCAAAGTGTGCCCCAATACTCAATGGGTGCTTGGAAATAATTAAGTTATTCTGCTTCTGTAGAATTGTTGCTCTGATTCAATGCCAAAGAACCTTCTCTGTACTTAATAATAATTTGGTTTTTGTATGGCACTTTAATCTAAAGCACTTTACATAGGATACACCCATTGCTATTATTACCTAATCGAAATTGGTACTCAATTATCAACGTCGTAAAGATGAAAGGCTGAGTTGCCCTTGCCAGGATTTCAACCTGCAGATCAAACACAGATCACATCAACGAACGTTTAAGCGGCTGAGCCAGCTTACTTATGAATCTTTGTTTGGGCTTGAAAGAATATAGCTTACCAGCACCAGTGGCACTGTAGACAGAGAGGGCCGCTTCAAAGGTTTTTGTCCTATTGTCCGCCTTTGCCCACACACAGGACCTTGTCTGTAGCTCTCTCACTAGGAGCAGCACGCAACAGGCGGAGGATGTAGGGAAGGACACCGGAGTGCTAAGCGTCCTCATGCGTGTCACTGAGCTTCATCATATGACCTGGCCGACCCTTTGTCCTGAAACTGAAAAAGTAGAGCACAACCTGGCCCTTTCTGCAGTCAAGATGGGGGGCCTCCCTTGAGCAGTCTGCGTACCCCACCACCCAAGTCTCCTTCAGGACCAAAATGATATACCCGGTACCCAGAAACTGCCCCCACATAAACAGCAAGGGTTAATTCAGCACACTTCACCAGTAGAACCTTGCAAATAGCTGTGTTGCTGGACGTGATGTCTAGTGACCAGCTCAACACTGCCAACAAGCACACCAGGGTCCACCTGCTTGGCACCCTGGGGACCCTCTGCTCATTATTCTGGCATCACTGGTCTGGGGCCCTTGTTGCATCCTTCTTCCCCCCACATACATTTATGAGGTCTAGTTTCCTGAAGTTCCACTGATCATGATTCTGGTGGTGTACCTTCCCCTCCAAGGGAATCCTAGAGGACTAATGGCCACCTGTAATGGGGCGCAGTAGGGAGATGGTGGCATACATGTGTGAATAGGGCAGGGCAAACTAGGCCGAGGGGATGGTGGTGAAAACGTTGCCATGGCAGGACACAGGGGATGGGAGTGATAGTGACTAGATGGTGATTAGAGCCCAGAGAGGTGACTAAATGTACATATTTTTCAGGCAACGTGTTTTTGTTCTGCCTGAAAATAAAACATTTTTAAAGTGTGTTTAACATGTTGTGGATGTATTTGATAAAAACCAAAAAAGAAAACAGATCTTCAGGACAGTTTATAGCTTCAGAAAAATATTTGGCCAACTATTTTGTCATTCAGTTTAACATGACACATACTCGTCCGGATCAACAGATCCCTGCTGACCCAGTTTTTTGTTACTGTTTTTCACCAAAACTGATGTGTTGAAGAAGCACGTGTGCAGAACGAAATGTACTGCAGCAAGAATATTTCCCAAATGTACCTGTTAGAAAGTGGGGACCAATGTTGTAAAAGGTCAATGTGCAATACTGATGAATTATTCACCAATCAGAATCATATTAGGCTGCGTAATGCTGGAGAAAGATGGCCTCCAAAACAAAGATGCAGGAATAGCCTAGCTGCGGCACTGGGGATCCGAGTCAACTTTCTGAGGTTCAGATGAGAGATGTCATTAGTATGATCAAGACACAAAGAACCTGGCTGTGGGTACCCCATGCAGAAATGGCAAACTTTGTTCTAGCTTAAAAAATGGAGCACACAGACCGGTTAAGCATTCCCAGATGAGATACAGCAGGGACCTGCAAACTGCAGTTCTACAATTGTTTGGAACTACAACTCCCTTGATCCCTCACCTCTCACAATGCCAGCTAGGGTTGTGGAATCAGAAAAAATACAATATTACGGCTGTTACACCAAGCAAAGGAAAATACACTGACACAGGCTTATAAAGATTCCCAGAATCTTTATTATAAAACTGAACAGTATTCAACAAAGTACACAAATAGCTATTTGGCCGTCAATACATCACAGAGACCACCAGCAGGGTTCAATGTGAGCAGTGACAGAATTTCCTAGCTGGACATCGACGCATTTATACAATTTGTAAAATGATGTCCAGCCCTCTTTCAGGTTAATCATACACTGGTCTAGGGTCGCGCCAGGTTCACTTTACTAATTTACATATCTGGTGCATGCGGTTTACTTTTCAATACATTTACTAACACACTCCATTATTCTTTAATTTAACATTTACACTCTTTACATGTTGTTTTAATACAGACCAAACAAATGTTTCGCATATTATATTCGGATAGCATTACTGTTCTTGTATACTTGTAGTTTAACATTGCTGATTCAAGTAATCCCTCCGCTCCCGAGGTCAACAAAGGACAAGGTCTACATGACCCTAACATATAGCCTGAGGGCAGGTTGGACATTAACTCCCATACAGAGTTTCGAGAGGTTAAGGCAAGAACAAGGACACACGAGACGGCCATTTTAGATTACAGGGTGACTTTGTATAAAACCCCAAAATGGCGGTTTCTAACCTAAATGGAGGCTTGATTCAGGATGGCGGCTTACATCGATTTCTAAGGTCAAGACCTTGCCGTAGAGAGTTATTCGCGTACAATTTTAAGCAACTTGGCATAGGCCAATATACATACAAATCGTTTGTAATAAGAGGCATACTTTAATATCTGGTTTGACAGAGTGAATGGGATTAGTGGTCCAAAATATCTGGAGATTTACAGTTTGCGGACGCCTGAGACAGAGGAAAGGATGCACAGTAACTTCATAATAGATGCGAGCGTGGATGATGGACCGACAGCTAGTGTACACGTTTCCTGCGTCCGAAGGGCATGAATAGCCCAGACAATTTGTGTATTGTAACACATTGTAATAGATATTTGATACAAAACCTTGGGTAGAATATATCCCACAATATGTCATGGTCTCTGCTTCCAAAAGGTCAGGATTTTCCCAACTCCCTTGGAAGCAGATCCATAACCCAGGTTCCGAGTGCCAACCAGTCCCAATTGGGACCTTTTGGACCCAGTCCTGGCGCCAGTGGCACCAGGCTCATAAATATGCCTAGTCCCAGCGCTGGAAGTGCCGGGCTCATAATGCTTGGGTGGACTTACCTGCAGCAGACCATGCTGCTTACTTGCCTGCCAGTTGAGTCTCTGATCCTCTTCTGTTTGGAACTACTTTTCCTGTTGGGTGGGGCTGGAGCCACTCCCTAGATTCAGAACACTGGAACTCTTCTGGAAGGCAGGAACTCTTTTCTTACCAGGAACTCTTTTCTTACTTAGGCGTGGCTAAGGAGACACCTAAGCACTACAGGAGGCTATTTAAACCACACCCGGTGGATGAATCTTGCTTTGCGTTATTCTGCACCCTCTGCAGCAGAACGCTCATCGTGTCTTCTGCATCCGGTCCTGGGCCTAGGGAAAAAGGCTTACCATCCTGAATCCAGTCTTCAGCAACTCCTATAAAGACAAGAAAGAACAGGTTAGCATTCCGGCATCTGAAAGGCAAAGGCTTACCTACTCTTCGTGCGCTCCGGAGGTCTTCACACTGCATTCCGGCATCTGAAAGACAAAAGCTTACCAACTCTTCGCACGCTCCGGAGGCCGTCGGCGCTGCATCCCGCATCTGAAAGACAAAACAAGGTGCGTTTAAAGACATTGGGGAACTTTAATACTCACGTGCCATTACTCCTTTCCACATCTAACCCAGTGGGTATCCCGGCACCCTGCAGCCGCTCCGAACTTGTACCTGCAAAATAAAAGACAGTTAGAGCGCATCGTGAAGCTGGCAACAAGCGCTTACTTACGTTCTTCCAGGCGCTTCTATTCATCACACGGGCTCCATCTTCAACTCACTTCAGCCCGTCATCCGCCATCGCCGGAACCCTGCAAAACAAGAGACATCATTATTAAAGACTTTAAAGACATTTGAGTTACTCGAAACTTACCGTTCGTGCAGTAAACGACGGACAGCAGTCCTCTGAAGTCAAGAGGCCTGCGCTACCTATCCAGTGAAGAAACTGGTTACAGCACCCTGCCCCGAGGCAGATGGAGAGCTCGGCATTCACTTACCTAAGGTGAGAGCGTTAACCTGTAGGGGTCTACAGGAGAGGAGAAGAGGAAAGAGATAGGGACACCCCAATAACCCCAGTTCATTAACCCCGTATTTTCTATCTGCAGACATCTTCTCTGCACGTCAGGCATACAGGGCACAGAGGTCCAGCCCAAAGAGCCAACCGGGTGCTGCACATCACCTTTGAAGATACGGTAGTCGCCCAGTCAAGACCGGCGCCTCTGCGAGAATCAGGTGAGCGTTACACAATAGTAACAACACATATTGTGATGTTGCAAGCACACCCTCTGACTGGTGAGTTGCAGAATCCTAAGGATTATTGAGTTGGTAATTGAGTTGGGACAGTGAGGCGGCCATCGCTGAGTGTTTTGGTCTTGCAGGTGACTAAGCTGCAGAGCGCCTGACTGACTGAATTGAAGGCTAGGCTGTCAGTGGCACTTTAGTCATATTATTTGTGAATGTTGATTTGTCCAGAGAGGTTACAAGATTTACTTATAATGTTGCAACTGCTTCTCTTCTCTGCATGGCTCAGAGCCCTAGGCGACAAGTACAGAGGGGGCAAAGGGGGCAACTGCCCCCTTTGCCCTTTAGCAGCACTGGCAGGAAACTCAATTTGCTCCTGTGGAGGCGGCCATTTCGTGATTCTGCTTTGCGGCTTCTCGCTTCTCCAGGAAGGCAGCCCTGTCTCCTTGTGAGCATGGAACACCCGAAAGCAATGCAACGCTTGCAAGCCTTTCATCTACTCTAACAGCTGGTAAGGGGTCTGGACATGGTCATGTGCACACTTGCATCAATTAAGATATTCATGGTTACCGTTGTCTCTGTTTCTACCTAAACATCTGAACGTACATATTTGAGAAGGTGACCATGCCCCCTTCTGTGTAATCGAGAAAGTTACTAACTTGAAAATGTGTATTTTGTATAGTAAGACTTTGCATATATTTATATTGTAATTATCGTAACTGAAAGGAGGAATTCTGCAGAATTCCTAGATTTGCGAGCTCCTGAATTTTTTCTTCCTCTGTAATGTTGTGTTCAGTGGGCCTATGTTTGCTTTAAAATCCTAACTTGTTGGCTGTATTGTCAACAGACAAGTTTCATATTAATATAATGAAAAAAAAGGAATCGCTTTGACACGTGTCTAAAGACAGCATTTACATTTGATCTCTGTTACCCTTTTTGGGAAACGCGAATAGATGTGATGTGGAGAGCCCCAGACCGGTCACGCATTAGACTTGTGACTGTCTCTGCTTCAGTCCTCACAGCCTTTGAGATGCGAGTCTGACTTTAGCCCTAGTTACTAATTACCTGTTGGAAAATAACTGTGTCTCTGTAGACCTGCCCGCTTTCACCCATGGACAGAAGATTACACTATTTGGTGGTGTGTTTAGTCCAACCAAACCACATCCAGTCTGTTCTTCACTGTCTAGTAGTCAATTTTAAAGTTCTGTGCCGGGGTTGCATAACATGCACGTGGACTCCCAGGTGTGCATACCACTCTTGTTTTGATTGTTTAAATAAGACATGAAGCAAATATTAGCACTCTCGCCAGGCGGGGCAGCCGATCAGGTAGATCTAAACCTGGACTCAATCAACAGATGCAAGCAATACCTGATGCAAGTTTGGAGCTACCCGAGAGGTTGCTGCACCCGGCGCTGCTGTTTTCCCTCCTCCCCTGCTCCCCCTATAACCGCCCTCAATCTAACCCCCCATCCAAATCTCCTTACCTTAAGGGCTCCTTCACCCGAGCCGATCGACTTCCTGTGGAAGCCATAGAAATGGAAGAGGGGCTCTGAGCTAAACCTTATTACCATGGCAACCGTTGCTGAGAATGAAGCAGCTTGCTCATTTTTTTATTTTTTTTATATTGCTATTCCCAACTTGAGGGTTTGCCTCGCGGTGCTAATAGCAATAATCTCACATTCTGCAGTCTTTACTGGTCTGGTAATAGCACCTGGTTCTGGTGTTAAGGCCCTTGCTTCTGTCGGGCATGTAACTTGGCCCCAGTCCGTTACCAGCCAGTGAAGCCCATAGAATGCGGGATTATTGATCAATTAAAAAACATTTCACAAGTCGGCACCCATGCCAGAGATATGGATATACCAGGATTCCATACCTTTCTAGGGTTGCGGCATGCCTGACCAACATATTTTACAGCTTTTTTGGGACAGAATCTGTGCATCAAGAGAACGGCCCCCATTATTGTTTAATGTAAATGCAAGATCTCTACAGAAATGAACCATACACTGGCCATAGCATTCATTATCGTCATAGGCTGGTAATACTTAACCACTTTACACAAAGCAAATGCTTGCAGGAGGTGCCCAAGTGGATTGAAAAAGAAAACAGCCGAAGCTTAACCTGCAGAAGCATGAGAAGACCACCCGTGGTGGTTGATGGTTGAACCTCAATAGCCAAACCCATGTAGGGAACCACTGCACCAGGGGTGTGCACGTGCAGTGTCATGTTCAGCAGCATCCCCAACATACATTATGCAGTGTTTTATATAGTTTGTATATCTGTACCCAATCTCTGACCAGCCATTAACATAAGTGAGTTAGGTGCCTGACTCTGATATCTATTTGTAACCTCAATCACTGCAAATATCACCTGGTCCGTCATCTTTTTGTGGGTAGCTCAATTTAGTACGATTAAGTTTGTTAATAATCAGGGAGTTGCTAGGTCTGGAAAAGACCCGGGGCTAAGCTGGTTTCGGAACTGTTGGGACTGGGGGCTAACTAGCCTTTTGGCTGTAGCTCCTGAGATTCTATCAGGGGCTACAACCAACAGATAAGGGGCTATAGCCCCCCTATCTCCACCCTAGCAACGCCCCTGTTAATAATAAAACCTAATAATGCAGTGCTTAGAAGCAGAAGGAATAGAACATGACAGCCAACCTAAAACAGTTTATTACTATTATTATTATTATTATTATTATTATTATTATTATTATTATTATTATTATTATTATTATTATTATTATTCCCTAAGATTTCAAGACAACTTCAAGGGTGGCCTAAAAAAAGCAGCATGGCAGGAACATTCAATGGGGTAGCTATGTCTACTGTTTACAGGGGTCAGATAGAACACACATTACACTCCACGCTGTGGGAGTTGCATGTCAGGGTGCATTGGTCATCAAGGAATTGGATTTAATAACGCATGGAGAACATTTATGTTTCTTGCAGTAACTTTTTGACTTGCACGGTTTATGTAATATGGAGTCCATGCTACAAGTGTGCTGGATCATCACCCCCGAAGTCTTAAGTTTACAGCTGAAAATAAATGTTGGTCCGGGCGACAGGGATTGAAATATTGTTTGGATATTGCAATTATAATTGAAATCCATCAAAGCCTTCCCATATCCCCTGTAATGCTGCTCTTCTAGGGACACAAACAATGGGGATCCAATTGGCTGCATGAACATGGAAGGCTGTTCTAAATGTATATCCCAGGGGAATGACATGCCACTCCTGAACTGCTCTCCTGAACACCCATGAAGATCTGCTCACTAATCCTGATTCAACCCTTGCTTCTGTCCTCATCCTACATGACCTTTCCTCTGCTTTTGACACCGTCAATCATGCCATCCTGATAAATCGACTTTGTGAGAACTGGGGCATCACGTATCAGGCCCTGGTGTGGTTGTTCTCCTTCCTCCTGTACCGACCCTCCCAGGTCCAACTTGGGTCCTTTCTCTCCACCATCTCTCTCTCCACATGTGGTGTTCCCCAGGGCTCTAACATCTCACCCTGGCACTTCAATGTCTACCTGGCCCCTTTGGCCCACCTTATCTCTAGCTTCTCCTCTAACTTTCAGAGGTATGCAGATGACACTCATCTCTCTTTCAGGCTCCCCTCAGCGTCCTCTCCTCTCTCGCTCACTCCTGACTGTCTATCCGTGATTCAGGATTGGTGCGCCTCCAGCGATCTGTGCCTTATTGCCAGTAAGACTGAAATCCTTCTCATTGGGACCCCTGCTCCCACTCTCCCTCACTCACTCTGGCCGCCCTCCTTGGGCCCTCACTCCTTCAACTTCCTGTGAGGCAAAAAATCTTGGTGTCATCTTCGACTCCACTGTCTCCTTCTCTCCTCACATCACGGACTATGCCAAGAATGCCCACTACTAGATGCATCTCCTCAGAGGTAGTATTCCTTTTCGCACTTTCCCCCAGAAGCTCACTGTCTCCAGAGCCCTGGTTATCTCTAGGATGGACTACTGCAAGATCCTCTTTCTCAATCTGCCTTGCTCTACTCTCCGCCCTCTGCAACTAATCCAGATCAGGACTGTGAGACTTGTCCTTGGCCTCAAAACCAGGGACCGTATCTCTCCATCCCTGAAATTCTTCAATGGCTCCTGCTGGCTGCAATTATCATCAAGCTCAATACCCTCTGCAGCGTCCACAAGGCTTTCTGGGTCCGGGGGCCACACTACGTCCAACTCTCTCTTCCAAAATACTTTCCTTCTTGAGCCCTTCGCTCAGCCACCTCTACCTCTCTGACGGTCAGACGCTTCTCTAGGCAGAGAGTGGGGGGTGGTCTCTCTCCTCTGCATGTGCCTCCCTCTGGAATGGCCACCCTCACCCTCTCAAACTTGAGCCGGACCACCTGAAGTTTTGTTAGCAGCTCAAGATCTTCCTTCTAGCCTCTGATTTCTGTCTCTCTCTCTCCTGCTGACCCACCGGTCTGCTGAGCTGACTGGTGGCCTGGCTACTCTCAGAGTCTCACTGGTTTCCAGGTTCCTCCATGACCAGTCTCCCCTGCACTGCTTCTGGGCCTAACCCACTCTTAGGGGCTGTTACTGTAACCCTCTGTTCCGCTGCCTCCTTTGATTTACTCAGAGCTGTGTTGCCATGGCTGCACTTACTCTGAGCAATGCTGCCCTAATTGCACTTCCCCTTTCCCACTCCCAGGCACATCACCCTTCTCCCTCCACCCTTGCACTATGTGTTTTCGCACATGCACAATCTGAATGTCACAAGGCCTAGTAAGATTGTTTATTTTGGCCACCCTCTGTCTTCCCTCCCCTATCTTGTCGCACCTAGAAACACTTGCGTACAGGCCAGTTATAAATGACTTATCATATCATATCATATCACACCCCCACTGGTCCATTTCCAGGCTATATGAGCCGGGATGGCTCAGAAAATCAGTATAGTCTGGAAATTGGCCAATGATGGAAGCCTCGCCCTTCCCCCAGGGTCGCTGCGCTGGCAGCATGGCCATCATCATGGCGCTCCCTCTCATCAGAGGTGCTGTGCAGATAGCCATGCAGCCAGCACAGCATGGCTCTTTCACCACGGTGCACCATCTAATCACAGGAACGCCGAGCTGACAGCCATGCTGCCAGTTTTGCATAGCTCTTAGCACAGGGCTCCCTCTCTTCAGACATGGCCGGGCACTGAAATCACCCTCCAGCACCTTAAATTGTTAGCGTCTGGGGTGGCCATCCAACCCCTTGCTGCCTACAGTCTTTGCAGTGCCACACCTGGCAGGCATGGTCCAGCTGAATATTAAGCCCTGCCTCGCCCTCATTATCATGTTTGTAGATGGTTTCTGGGAACTAGCCAGTTCCTAATAAACTCTTCAGGTAGATCACCTTTAATTTAATTTGTTCTGTTTACACCCCTCTTTTACCCCCACACCCACAAAAATGGACACCATAGCTTTATAGACCATGCCCTCAGGCTGTACCTGGAGTTATGGGCCTGTTAACCTTGTTAATCGCCCTCGCAGCACTTGGGCCTTTAACTCAGTCTTAAGTGCCAATAACCCCTGGTACGGCCCTCTGGCTATATAAATAAACCTTAATTATGGCCAAGGCTTACAATGAAGGTGCGATCTAAAGACAGAGACCATTGTGACATGAAGTTTTGGTTGAAAAGATGGACTTTCAGAAGAGGCACAGGTGATATAGTGTGATGTGTATTGTCCTCTGATTGGCAAGAGAAGCCAGTGCTTTTTGAGCGACGTGTTCTTCTGATGCAGTCAGGTTTCTGCAAGTAGAAGTGACGCCTTCTTCGGGTCACACATGGCAATTTCAAAGATAATTGTTTTTATCCTTGCATTCCTGAGTTAGCGGGCTCTGTCCTGCATCCGGCTGCTTTCAGTGCTTTTGCAATTTGCCGCTAATGCGCCATCATAATCCCAGGTAAATGGAACCTAGCATTAATGTCTTACAACTGGAATGCTGACAGCATGGTTGCCATCACATTTACACCGTACCCCAGAGTGGGAAACTGAGCGTCATCCATTGGGATTCCTTCAGTGGGTCCGGAAGAGGCGGGTAATAAAACAATTAGGAGAGAAGAGTATTTTGCCGACACACTAGGTGCAAAGAAGACAATTGAGGACACAATGGTGAGAAAAATAAAAGAATAGGTGAACTGAGTCAGATTTTTATACACATACAGAATTAAAGTATCACACTAGCAACAGTTCAACTCTTGCTTTCCCTTAGTTCCCGCGAAGCATAATAGAGCAGCCACAGAGGGCACGCAGAGCAATGTGTAGGCAACACTTGGACGTCTAGTATTGCGATACTTGGGCCTAGGTGGGCACGTGGTTACGCTGCTGCGCCCGCCGCCACTCGCGAGACTGCGTCACGTGCAGCTGTGAAGAACGGGGGAAGTGGAAGTGAAAGGAAAAAGGGCCGAAGTAGCACTGCACTAAGCGGGCTGTGCACGTGCACGGGACAAGGTTTATGGGCCACACAGCTGCATATTTATATTGCTGGGAATGAAGTGGAGGGTCGGAATGTTGTAGAACTATAACACTGTAGAGGGGAAATCATTTTCAGGTGAACGTGTTTTTCAAGCATGTTTAAACTCACTGTAATCTTGTTGTTGCTTCCTACACCTGCCGCAATGCTCCAAGACCGAGGCTGTCTGACAGTACTGCAGTGATGTTCCCAAATAAGGGTGAATGAAACTAGTATGCATTTGCCAGTACATTTGAAAAATGTCTGCCTGGGGTTGACAAAGCCATGCGTAGAATAGCACTACCCCCATAAAACAATGCCAATAGAAACACTTGTGTATAGGCCCGTTATAAATGACTTATCATAGCGTGTCTGGAGCTAAAGGCTTGCTTATGAGATAATGTTCTTACCGGCCATGCTTCGCTCGTGTTGCTCTGTACTGGAGGTGAACTGCCAGCGATGGCTAGTGGCAGTGTAGCATGGGTTATTCTGCTAGCTCATTTCAGCTGGAAGAGTTTTTTTTCCATATTTGTTAACCCTCACACCCCCCATTTCCTCACCCATGCAAGCGTAAACGGATGTGCCCTTTGAAGTCGTAGGAGGAATGCCTGGCAGACATGTTCATTCCGTCGTGTGCTCCTAAATGGTTGTAAAATTAAGACAAAAACGGCTAACACTTTGCTTTTATGCCTTACTTTTGCACTCAGCGGCTTAGAAAATGAGCCCCAGCTTTATCCTTTCAGTTGACACAATAATCCACGGGCCACATTATGCGTCTGGCGGTATTACCTCATGCAGTATACATGTGGTAACAGGAAGGGTCCACAAGAGCTATTTCCTATCCTGTACTGCAGAAGGACACCATTGGGGACGTGCGGTATAACCCAAGCAGTAAGGCCTCTTGGGTAACACCGCATACGGTAGTGCGTTGAGTGGAGGAAATGTCCTCTGCACAAAAGCAGGTGGTTTGAAAGAGTCTCGTTTGTGAAACTTGTGATTTGGGGGAGATGTATGATATCCGGTATTCCAGAATACTGGATGTTTTAGCAGTACCGTTAAACTTGGAATAAGGTTGTCAGTACCTCTTTTCACTTAACTGCCACTGATAAGTTATGTTGTTTGGAAACATAGTAAAGTGATCATTTTAACCTGAAATACTGTTTTAGGGAAAAAAAAAACTATTTGTATGCCAACATGCATGGCGCATCAATGGCTGAACTGATATAAATGTCAAGGTAAAAAAAAACACAGCTGAAATCAACTGGAAGTAATCGCCAAAAAGCACAATATTGGAGTCTTCTCTTTGGCAATAATCAGTGTCCCCTACATCTGGGCACAAAAGATTCAATTCATTGTTGATTGAACAACATTGTAGGGGGATAAAATAAAGTTTGTGAAAACACATATTTGTGGCTGAATCTTCCTGCCCTGTAGGCACATGCACGCTTTGCAACAAGTGCGCCTAGGAAATGAAAGTTGCTCTCAGTTGAGGCCAGTTGAACACTCTAATAGATGCGGAAATTGTGAAAAGAGCCATTTCCGCCTCACTGCTTTTGCTCTCTGCAAATACGTTATGGTGGTAACCATGCACACAGATGTTCTGATCCAAATGCTCACTACTCCTAATTAACCTGTGCTGTCTTCTTATTGCATGATATCCAACCGTAAGCAGGCATGCACACACTATGCCATACTACTTGATATTGTTGCTCTCTGAGCATGCAGTAATAGTGGATTTTCAAATCTGTAGGACATCAAACACCAAGGTTTCCAGCCCTTGTAAATTACTTATATTCATACATAGATAGACTCCAAAAAGTCAGTTCACGAGCAGAGATTTAATTTCCACATACTTAGACTTATTTATATATCTTGTAACTTGACACCCTAACACTTGGATTGCATGAACATCAGGAATGAGAATCGTGCAGGTCAGTCTCCTTGCACCCTGCAAATGAAACTTGAACAGCAAGAATCCTTTTTCAACAGAGACGACAACTAAACAGTGCAACAACAAACACTGGATCAACCAGCGTTGAACCAAGAGTTTCTTGCTCACTAACACACATCCTCCTCTCTATCCATCTTACACTGCTCACAGCAGCTAGCTTTCTATAAACAAAGTATATTATTAGAGCAATGACACGACTCACTCCTCTAGACATGTCAACATCTAGACATGGGGCATTATCACGAGTTGTGCTGTAGAACCTTAAATGTGGTGCTAACAGTATTACAACCAGATTTAAGGGCTGGCCCTATAACAATTTGAGCGCTAAAAGGGCTGCTTTGCCTCTTGCTTTTTTCTGGAAGTGAAAATCCAATTTAGCGCCCTGTATTACTGCCGGCTGTATTAGCGAGTGGTATTACCGCCAAAAATGCCCCATGGATCCAATGGATCAAATGGGAAATGCGGATTTACCGTTAACGCCCAACCCGTGATCCGGCGGTAATACCGCCGGACCGTTGGATGCTGATGCTATTACAGTTGGGCGGTATTTCAGCCGGGATACTGTCCAACTCGTCATGAGGCTTAGTGTGTCCAGCAGCGGCTAACAAGGTCCTCCGAGTACTGACTACCTTGAACCAATCATGGCCTCTTCCACTATCCGTTCTGTGTGAAACACACACCCATGCATCTCTGCCACTAACCACCTAGAGTCACAGTGAGCCTCAGGACTCCGGTACTTCCATTCTGCAAACATCGAACCTTCAGGATCTGCACCCACCTCTTCCCTTACTCCACTAACAACCCTCCTTGTGTACAGGCCATGTGAATGGCAGAAGTGAAATATAGAAGGCCACTTGCATTATTTACGAATTTTGTAGGGATCATTCCATGCCCACAGGTTTTGCATGCAGACTGTACACATGATTTCATGTGCTCAACCTGTGCACATGGTTCTTAAGTAGAGTGTGCACACCTGGTTCAATGATTCTGCCAGCTTCCATCAGCGAGCCTGATTGAACATATTTATGGTATATGCCTTTGCAGTCTTAGTTTCAATGTTTAGAACCCCATCTTGCCATCCCTTACTCTGTCTCAAAATGAACATCTGATGCTCAGACGAGTGTGGAAAATTCTAAATGTTGTAAACCAACTACCTCACGCAGGTTATGATGCTCCTCTGTGGGCGCCAACAACTTCCTCCACCAACCTGTGGCATATGGAAGAGGTCACTGGGTGCTTTAACCATTTTACAAGAACCTTCAGTTACATTAGAAAATAAATAAATCAATACATCATAAAAGAGTACAGATGTAGCATATTTGCATACGCTTGCATTGCACATGTAAATCACCGTTCACATAGATCGAAAGCGTGATTCCATGTGCATATATTGTACATAGGATTTCATCTGCACAGGTTGTGCACAATTCCACATGTACAGATTGGACACTGATTTCTAAGTCCAGAGGTTGCACACACATTTCCATGTGCACAGACTTTACACAATATTTCATGCGCATAGATTGTGTAAAGGATTTTGTGTGCATTGCTTCTCCGCACATTTCCATGTGCACAAGTTGCACATTTGATTATGTGAGAATGCGAAGAATACCATCGCTCATAGCAGCCATATGCAAACCCTCGGCGAAGGTCAACAACTTGCTCCACAAGCTCAGCCACACACTGACAGACACTGCAAACACAAGTGCTCCCCCGGCAATGCCTCAAACCCTGAAAGCTGTCCACTATACAGGCATGACTCTCAACACCACCGCCAAGACACACCACTGCTGAATGACCAGATCAGAATCCCCTCGGTGCAGAGTCCTTAATAAATCCACCCAGGATTTTGTCAACTCCCTACAAAACATGAAATAACTCAATCATCAAAGTAAATTTAATCAATTGCTTCTTCATGAATTAAACAGACCAGTCTACTGAATACGATACTGTCCACTATAAAGTGCTCATCACCAAACTTATTTGCCACCTGGGTTTGATGACACAATTATATGATGTTTCACCTCCTACCTCAAGCAGAGACTCTAGCTTGACCAGATGTGCAAAACATATCCTAATACTACCTGCAACCTACAGGGTACAATAAGGGTCCATCATGTGCTCAGTCTTCATGTACCTATACTTGCCGCCATTTGGGGAACTCCTCACTAACACTGGCATCAAGTTTCACTGGTATACCGATGAAACCTTGATTTACCTGAAGGTAACTCCCATCAAAGACTTCCATCAACTAAAATATAGCCTCACAACAAAGAAAGTGGTCAAGAAGGCCACTGAGCGATCCAGCACTAATGCCAAAAATCAAGGTTGTAACACAGGCAGCCTTCAACTGTTAATTTGTGGGTGCCTTGACCAAGTCCCCACAGATCCAATTATAGGATGAAGTCAAACAGTGAACTGCACCAAGTTACAGAAAGTGCATCAAAACCGATTGTAATATATTTTAATTTGATATAGGACAGCCTGACACGTGTTTCGAGCAAGGATTACCAAATGCGATTGCAACTGCACAATTTGAATAACAGCCTTCCGGCAGACAAATGATTCAAGGATCATTGTGCAGTTGCAATCGCATTTGTTAATCAGAATTCGGAAGTATATTTAGAATCCCGTTTATTTCAAGGAATTGCGCACTCATTTGGACAAGGATCTCTGGCCTCAGAGGAAGAGCTTTGCTCGAAACACGTGTCAGGCTGTCCTGTATCAAATTAAAATATATTACAATTGGTTTTGATGCACTTTCTGTAACTTGGCACAGTTAACTGTTTGACTTCATCCTAAAATATAGCCTCTCACTCCTTCGAGCATGGATGTCAAGCGCATACTTGAAACTGAAACCTATGAACACAATTCATCCTTCTGCAGGGCTCTACCAAACATGCTCAAATCCAGGAGGAAATGAGGGGAATTAAACCTGGAATATTGTCTCATCATTGCACTCCAGAGTCCTTGACTTCATAATTGATGGAAGCATATACTTCAAGACCACATCACAAGGAAAACCGTGCCAGACTGGCACCAGCTATCTCAACCTTTCATGATGGGCACAGACTTCAGATCTGTGATCTAGTTCCTTCTTTTTTCCCATGCGCAGAGGGCAATGCCCTCCTCATTCCTGAGCCCTCTGAAAGCGGTACAGCCTGGATGCCAGAAGAAATGCAATTATACCACCACAACCCACAGAGAGCTACACTAGTTGTTCCTCCAAACCTGCATTACCTTCAAAATCTGCATGACATACCGGGCGATGCCAAACAAGGCTCCTTCCTATTCTGATGAAAAAAGCCCACTTCCTCTGGAAGCTTCCACAGACCAGAAGCCTCTATATCACCATAGTAGAATCGAAGCAATGCAAGAAGGAAAGTTCCAGAAAACAGCCCTCCACCTCCACCCTCAGAAGAAACTGAAGACGCTGCTCCTCAATACAAACCTTGTCACCTGATTGTACCACCCTCCCACCTCCACCCCTCCCCCCGTCTCTCCCACTCCACGGGACTCTCCCGGTACTTCTATCTCTGTTTTCTCCCCCTTCCTCTTCAATGCTATATGCTTCCCGTATGGGTCAGTGCTATATAACCCCGCACACACTTATGCACATTTCCCTGTATACATACTATACACAGACATGGCACTCCTTGTGCTATGTGCATAGAATATAAGCATGCATTCCCCATATAATTCCATGCACAAAGACTGTGCACATGCATTTTACACATAATTTAGTTTGCATAGATTACTCACGTAGATTCTCCTCATAACTCCATTAGCAAACATGGCCTTCTCTTCACTCGGCTATATAAGCGAGGCAATGAATAAAGAGGCGAGCTGCTTCACCTGTCATTGTTTCTGATTTCACGGATTTACTTCGAAATTATAACCTCACGTACAAAGTGCTCTGAAACAATTGGCAAAAACAGTTGGGCTTTCTTTTGACATTGAAGAGCAATTTACTTGAAGATTGTCTGATTAAGGCAGCGCCTCCGAAAGATGCCTTTATTTCTCTCTCGGAGGCGGATGACAGCGTTCGGGACTAGCAGTCTGCACACAATTAAAATACTTCCCCCTGGAAGCGGCACACTCGCGCTTCCTATGGCAAGATCAAGACACACATGTGAGTGGATATCGTTGGCAGCTAACGAGTGTGTGATTGCGCAGTTTGCTGCAATGGGTACAGCGTTCTTATGATGGCTGGTGTGGGCTGCACGTGTTTGGGGAAGAAGGATAGCTCAGGATAATGCAGCAACACAGGTTCGAATCCCGCTCCTACGTCAAGAAACCGCTTTGTTTTTTTATATAAAAGCAATTATAATTATAATCATAATGTGTGCGCGTGTGCACTTTTACTTCAGACTGGGACCACAGAGCAGATCTCATCGCAATTCTGTCCAAACCTTATTGTTTTGTTCTTGCTAATTCCAGAGCGTAGAGATGAAAGCTGACGACCTTCAGAAATATCTGCTGTTTATTACCACACTACAATGTCAACTCACGCCAGTTCAATTCAAGATGTGAAGATTAACAACGTGCCACGCTTTGACAGAATTGTGAAGTTTAGCCATGAGTCACACTTAGAATTGTGAAGTTTAGTATGCATCACACTTAAATAGAATTGTGAAGATTAACCATGTGTCACACTTAGGAATTGTGAAGATTGACAATGCGTCAATCTTAGATAGAATTGTGAAGTTTAGTATGCATCACACTTAAATAGAATTGTGAAGATTAACCATGTGTCACATTTAGAATTGTGAAGATTGACAATGCGTCAATCTTAGATAGAATTGTGAAGTTAAGCCATGGGCCACATTTAGATCGAATTGAAAAGATCAACCATTGTAACACTTAGATAGAATTATGGAGATTAGTAATATACATCATGGAAACTTGGTTCTCTGACGATTTTGCACCAGTCCCGCATGAGGCATTCCCCCCAGGCTACTTGCTATCTCCAACAACAGATCCTCCAGAGGTGGTGGAGTAGTGATCTTCTATAAACCCCATTTCACCATTTCAAAATACCAGCCATGCAATGATAACTGTGAATCCCTTCTAGTAAAACTCTCTCTACTGCCAACACCACTCACAGCTTCCTACTCATATACAGACCCCTGGGTATGACAGACTTTTTGCCAACAATCCCTGTGAATCGCTAGCTACCATTCTGGTAAAAAAAAAACACCACGCACACTACTGGGGGACTTAAATATCTGGTTTGATGTGCCAAACAACTCCATGACCCATTCCATGGTCGACAGTCTAGAGGCATTCAACCTTTCCCGACCTACCACAGGTCCAACCCAATCTGGATGTCACACCCTTGATGCAATCTTCAGCTCTTTTGACCTTGTCTCTGTTTCTAGTCCCAAACCGCTCATCTGGACAGACCACTCTGTCATTTCTTTCTCTATCCACACTCCTCCCCCTCCACCCAAGACTCACCCTGCCCCCACACATGATCACAAATACTGGAACAAAGTCAAGTTACTCCCTGACCTAGCTGAATCCCTGCAGCCCATTCTCCCAGCACCGTCGACCATAGATAGACCATTAACCATCAAATCCTTTGACTCCTGGCTTAATGAATCACTACTTCCCATCACCCACTCACGCCCGCTGCCTCTCACAAAGGACAATCCCCCAAATGGTTTACGCCCACCTGAAGACCTTCAAAAGCCAAAATAACTCTTTTGAGCGCAAATGGCGAATATTCAAAACCCCTCTCAGCAGATCTATGTTCACCCACCATCACCATAATTACAAATCTGAGATCCGAAAGGCCAAAAAGACCTATTACAATAAACAAACCCTGAACTGTCGCAATATCAGCAAAGAGCTCCACAGGATGATCTCTGAATTTGTGAAACCCTCCTGCACTTCTGCCCTGAACACACCCACGCAAACACTCTGCGACTCTCTCTCGCTGCATTTCTACAACACATCCCTAGACAGGATGGCAGCCCTTAATACCAAACTTTCTACCCTCACCCCATGCCCCACACATGCCCCCCCTGACTCCACTGCTCTGACCATCGCAAGGTGTCTGCACGAGTGGTTTTAGGGCTGAGCGCGGAGCTCTTGGGGAACGGAGCTCGCGGGCCCTCCACCGTGCAGAAAAAGGAAGAGACACCACCGGAGGACTTGCTGAGAGAGCAAAGAGAAATTGTCATGGAAGAAGAGCCCGCACGAGCGGTTTCAGGGCTGAGCGTGGAGCTCTTGGAGAGCGGAGCCCACGGGCCCGCTGCCGTGCGGATTGAGGAGACACCATCTGGTGGTACAGCGAAGAAGTGCAAAGCTACAAATTTAACCAGTACAAATGAAAACACACAAAAGAATACAGAGATCGAGGTGAGAAAGACAAATAAGAGGCCAGATCCACAAGATCTTCAAACATGCGAAAGTGACCTTCATCCAGTGACAGTGAGATCTGACCTACCCAGCCCGGAATGGAATCAATCAGAGCCCAGAGATGCGAGCTGTCAGAACATTACCCTATCATACTCGGAGGAACAGGAAGGAGAAGATATGGATGAATTAAATATCCTGAGAGAACATAACTGGGCAAAAACACATACTTATTTACAACTAGAGAAGCAAGAAGAAGAGCCTCATCAACCAGTAACAAAACAGTTACTTGAGGACAACTTAAAAGGAAAAGAAACACAAATACTTTCTAGTCACAAAGATAATGAACTTTTAATGGACCAACAAACAAAAAGACTAGGAGGGGAAAAATACAATCCCACTGAGGCGTCGACTCCGAAAAATAGATTCCCACCAAAGCCACAAACGAAAAAAACGGGAAAACCGTTAATACCGTCAAATAACCCGATTGGAAGATTCTTTGAAAAACTGGGGAAGCCTCCGACTGTAAATCGTTTTGAGCTTTCCGATTTAGAAATCTTGGCAGGAATTCCACCATCCCCCCAAAGAAATAAAATAAACCCACTGAAGATAGAAAAGTCGACAGAGGGAGGAGTCCTACTACCACACATACGTTGGCACCCAAGCCAACCTCCTGCATGCCAAAGGACAGAAACAACTAAAACTGGCATAGATAAGAAAACTACAGAGAATAGACCTCAGGAGCACGAGAAAGATAAAAACAAATCAATACTGAAAATAGTAACATCAGAAAAGGATATCGAAAAAAAACAGGAAGACATATCAAACTCTATTCAGACAGAAGGAAACAATAAAGCCAGGGAATCATCAGAGGTAACAAATAACGAAAACCAAAAAGTGGGGTACACACAGCCAGACAAACCAGTGGAAAAAACTATTGAGATTATAGACAACGAAAATAAAAATACGAAAAAGGACAAGAAAGTGGAAGACTTGATAAAGCCAAAACCAAGCCATATGTGGAATCAAGAAGAAATAAAATTGGCAGAAGCAATACTGAACTATAAAAAAATGCTAAAACAAAGAGAGAATACTATAGGCGAGAAGTGCTCGCCGCAACATAAAAAGTTAGACATCTCGACAGACGCCTTACGAGTTTTGTTATCAACGCCACAGAAAGCAAAAATCGAAATTGGAACCCCATTGAAAAAAAAAGAAAAAAACTCACCAGTTAAAAACGTGGACATTTTACCTGTAATGTCAGCCATGACCATTGCTCTGGCACCTTTTGGGAAATTGTACGAAACAATAAATGAAACACTTAAAGATCACACTTCAGTACTAGCAGCATGCAATATGAAGTTAAGTCACTTGTAAGGATACATAACAACGTTGGAGGCCTGGAAGGCCTCCACAAAGGAACAAGGCACCATGACGGATAAAATTGAGGTGTTTCAGTTTAAAAAAAAAGCAGTATCCTCTTATTCCCAAACTGACCAGAGGGAGACCAGACAAAATAGTTACGAAGAGGAACTAATAGAAACCTCAGCAGATACCAATTGTGATCTGACACCAACTAAAGAAAACGACACGAACTTAAAGAAAATGGAAAAAAAACTAAAAGCGGGACACAAAGAAACTCAGCAAACGAGGGATCAAAATGAAAATAACCCTCAATCCCAGAAACAGAAGATCTCAAAAATCAGTTCAAGTCAAAAAGATAAACTGAGCACTACAGGGTCAAAAGTACAGGAGAAACAAAACCCAGAAAAAAATGCAAATTTGAGTATTTCCAAATGGATAGCTGGGATATCCCAAAAAACCAAAAATGTAGAAAGCGAATTACAAGAGATAAACATGAAAGCAAATCACAAACGGGTGGAGGAGAGCTCGTCAAATCTGTTGGACCTGAGTACATATTCGATTGAAAACTCAGAGTCAGAAATTCCTCGTCCAATTAAAAAAAAAAGAAAGGTGTCATTTATGGAAGATACCTTACCAATAACAGAACAAAGGGTCAATCACAAGCAGATACAACTAAAAGCACCTGAAAAAGAAATAAATAAAACAGATGACTTAAGCTACAGAAGAAGTCGGATAACCCCAGAAAGGAAAACGTTGTTCCGAGTGGCCAACACAAAGATAAACAAAATTGAACACGAAAAAGTCAGGGATGGCCCTGCACAGAACACAAAGGAAAAGCACGTGAGAGAATGGGCCGGATACACGCCGAATAGCGGAACACGCCACAAACAACACTTTCAATATAACAAAAATGCTCGACAATACAAACCAGAAACTTCTCCATATAGAAAAAGGACAAAAACACCAGAAAATCGAAATAAAAGAAGAGAAAAAACGAGCTCAAGTGAGAGACACTCAGAAAGAAATAAGAGATCAAACAGAAGACCTTCGGATCACCTTACACAGTCTAACCCCACCCGGACATCAACAATTTTCACTCACAAGAGCAATTCATCACGTACCTTGAAACTAGAAAAAAGTGACAAAAAGGGAGAAAAACTTTTATTAAACAGGAGAGCAACCATGAGATTACTACAAAAAGTACAGAATGGAGATCAAATCAAAAGTGTCGACCTAAACATAGTGGAATTCGCACATAAAACTAGAACGGACAGTATCTTCCTCCATATTACATCGCATACAGTGAAGAAACTGCTGTTGTCTGTGGCAGGAGATTTAGCCAAAAGAGGGTATACCTTAAGAGAAACAACTGCAGAAGAAAGAGGGCACAGAAGAGAGGATGAGTATGACACAAAAGAAAAATGTAAACACGGGACAAACGCAAAAGAAACATGGAAGACAACGCCTATAACTGAAAGACGAACAAGAACAAAGAGAAAACACAACTATACACCGGAAAGAGAAGAGCAAAAGGAAGAAGATGAACGTCGAAAACCACGAGAAACATTAGATCAAAGTGACTTAAGAAAGAAAAAGGACAAAGAAAGAGACAAGATCAAAGAAAATTCTTCAGCCCAAGACAACCGGATACAAAATGATAAGAAATCACAAAGACTACCCCCAAAATACCCGAAAGGGCCGTTTCTGACACAGTCCGGCAGAGAAAAAGATAAACGTATCACATGTAGAAACACATCAACACAGATCCAGACGCAAGAAATAGAAAAAAACACCAATAAATGGGCATGGATTTCTACAGCACTAACAAAATATGTGAGGAAATAGCAATCAAATCGTCAATCTGACAATTTCGTTGGAGAGACGTTAAAGGAGCTACACGAGGGCAAAGAACCGGATCAAAACATCATTCTTGGCTCCTGGAACACAAGAGGCCACATTCACCTGACTCATTCAGGAGATGTCAACCTGGGCCTTTTTGACCTTATAACTTTGCAGGAGACCTGGTTATTATCTCAACCGAGCCTGGATGGTTTTGAAGTATCACTCTCGCCGGCACAAAAAGGAACACGAGGACGTCCTACCTCAGGCTTGTTGACAGCTGTAAAAACTGGCGGAGCGCTTAGAATAGTTCATAACCTGATATCATCCCTGACAATTCAGGCGACATTGCTGGAATGGAATAAAGAGGACCCCCGGCAAAAAAAAAAACCAAGGCAGGAGCTTATCCTGGTACTTAACATCTACTGGAATCCGTCAATAACAAAGACAAAAAACTTTCTAAATAAGGTGGAAAAAATCCTTACAGATACAACAGAGATGTATGATATGGACCACATCTTGATATGTGGCGATTTAAACGCCTCTTGCCCGGTATCGGAGAAAGAAAGACCAACGCACAACACGAGCAACACTCAATCAACAACGAGAGGTGCAGCATGGGTCAAACTGATGGACTCCAGGGATTTGTACAATTTAAACTCCCTTGATTCAGCCAAATCCAGAATTCCAACATGGGAAAGTGCGGGCAAAAGAAGTACAATTGACTACATCTTTGCCTCTAAAGAATTATATCTCCTAACCACAAGCTTCAAGGTAGTGAAGACTACGGCCAGTGATCATAATTTACTAACCGTAACATGGCCAGCAAAAAAAAAGGTGCCGGTGACAATGTCGAAAAATCTGGAACTAAATCAACAAGGAAACCGATTGAAAATTACAACAGAAGGCATAACTTCCATCACGGCAGCCTATAATGGACAAACGACCTTAAATACATTGAAAGCAAACTTGGATTACACGCCTCTCTTGATCCCTTATCTCCATCCACGACGTAAAAGAGTAGATGATAAAACTCATTTACATACTCACAATGAGGAATTGAGAGCAAAGAAATCAAATCTAAGAAAGGTGATTCGGCTTGCACGAACAAATCCAACACAAACAAATGTAGACCTGGCATCTAAAACTAAAAAATTGTATAAATCCTGGCTACAAGCGACACGATGGAAATTATACCAGATGGACGCAGAGAACATGTTGAGAGCAGTTTGTAAAAGGAATTCAAGAGATTTTTGGACAATCGTAAAACATAAAATCTCGCCCATGGACGCAAGAATTACAAACAGTGTCGCAGAAGAAAAATGGAGTGACCATTTCACTGACCTATACAATGACCCCACTCCAGGAGAAGTAACATCGATTATCCAAGAAGAGGTCCCCACTCCAGGAGAAGTAACATCGATTATCCAAGAAGAGGTCAACTGGATAGTATGCTCAGAGACGGACATTTTGTCTAAGATTAAGAAACTGAACAACTCCTGGGCCCCCGGACCGGACGGCATCTCCAACGCCATTCTGAAGCAGGACCCAGAAAATTGGGCTCCATTAATAGCAGAAATCTTTAGGAGATCTAGGATTTCGAGAACTATTCCGGAGACATGGAAGACTGCAAACATCGTCCCAATTTACAAAAAGGGCCCAAGAGACGATCCGAGAAACTACAGGCCAATTGCACTTCTAGATGTACTCGGCAAACTTTACGGATCATTGTTGTTGGACGAACTTCAGATATGGCAAAAAGAGGCAAAAACAACTGACCCCTTTCAATCAGGATTCGAGAAGAACCTGGGAACGTCGGTAAATATTATGCTGACCAGCATACTAAAATCAAAGGTCTTCGAGGGGCAACCACCAATATTCATTGCTTCAATTGATCTGGTGCAAGCTTTTGATCGTGTGAACAGAAAAAAACTATGGAAAAAACTGGAGAAACAAAAATGTCCATCAGCCATTCTCGCTCAAGTAAAAGCGCTATATAGTGGAACATCGATCAAAATTCGACTCAATGAAGCAGGCTTGTTGTCGGAAAATATAAAAACAAACAGAGGGGTGAAACAAGGCTGCCCCCTGGCACCGGCACTATATAAGGCCTACATGGCGGACATTGCAGATCCCGAAAATGACACCAGATCATTTCCTCCTCAAATAGGCGACTCAAAAGTGACAAGATTGCTGTATGCAGACGACATCTTATTGCTAGATCAAACAGCAATTGGTCTACAGAGACAAATAGACAGCCTCACAGCCTACCTGACTAAAAACGACTTGGAACTTAATACATCTAAAACAAAAATCCTGATCTTAGAAAAACCAGCGAGAACAAAAAAAAAAAAGAAATGGTTCGCAAACTCGGAGCCACTAGAAATAGTGAAAAGCTGTACCTACTTAGGGGTAAAACTATCGTCGAGCAAAATTGAAATATCTATGCAAGAGCATCTTATCTCCAAAACAAAAATGCTAGCAGCTCAGGCAATATCCTTGGACAGAAAATTTGGGAAATTTTCAATCCTCCCATTAATAAACTTCTATAGAGCAAAGGTAGGTCCAACTTTGACCTATGGAGCCGAGGCCATGCTATACCTGCCAAAGTCATTGTGGGCTAAATTAGAAGGTATATTTTGGCGGAGAGTACTACATCTTCCAAATTCCACTTCTGCGACAATCATTCGATGCGAATTGAGTCTCCAATCATTGGAATCTTTGGTAACAAGAAACAGTCTCCTATTCCTGGGTAAAATCATAAGGCAGCCGCGTCCTAAAATACTGGAGATAATATATCAAGAGATGAAGAGTGAAACAAACCCAATGCTATCAAGTTGGTACAGCAGACTATTGGAACAAGCGGAAAAAATTGGATGTTCTGAATGGGAAATAGAACGGATCCCGGAAAAAGTAAAGAAAAAACTGAAAATACAAGACTGGATTGAGACTTTAGATAAGACAGAAGAACTCACAATCACAACACATTACACTATGAACACCCAAAAAGTAGATGAAGTCAGAAATTACCTAAAAAAGTTCCCAGACAAACGACTGAGAACAACTTTCTTGAGAGCAAGGCTAAACATATTGAAAACCAATGAGATTCTCTTTCGAAGAAAACAGTCGACAACCAAAAACTGTAGATATTGTGAGCAGAGGGAAACCGAAACACTACGCCATCTTCTTCTTTACTGCGCAGGAACGGCAACCATGCGAACTATCCATCTCAAACCACTCAAAGATCGGTATCAAACGGCAAACGAAGAAACCTGGTGGAATATGCTAATGTGCGGCAATTCCGCATCTTTGACGGTGGCCACAGCGACCTCCTTGGAAAAATTGAAGCTGGACGAAAAAGAAATAACAACAGAGAGCTTTCAAACATCCCATTGAACAGAAAATTCCAGGACAGTCCCAAAGGAAAACAGGAAACAAGGACAGAATTTGTAAAAAAATTGTAAAACAATTATATAAAAACAAAAAAAATTTCATCTTTCGACTCTTTTAACCTCATCTCGAGAGACGAGTTCCTTGATCTACTATCCAGTAGCAGACCATCCGGATCCCCCTTTCCCCCATCCCTGTCTGGCCTCCCTTCTGAAAGAAATATTCTCCGCCCCATGGGCAGGAGAACATTCAATGTCCATACTAAATCAGTCCCTCACCTCTGGCATCTGTCTCAAGGCCTTTAAAATAGCGCATGTCAAACCTCTTCTGAAAAAAAGGCTTCCCTTGACCCCCTTGAGCCTATGAATTACAGGCCAATTTCCAACTCCCGATTCCTGGCGAAACTCATTGACCAAGCTGTGTACTCTCAGCTCAACTGTTTTATGGAATCCAACAACCTACTCAATCCCTCTCAATCAGGCTTTAGGCTGTGCCATGGAACAGAATCCAGTCTCAGCGGACTCTGAGGTCTGTGCAGTGCTGGTTCTCCTTCATTTGGTAGCCACCGTTGACACTGTTAACCATTCTATCCTCCTTGACCGACTCCACTCCATAGGAATCCGAGGCTCAGCACTCAAATGGATTGCCTCATTCCCTAACAACAGGAAACAAAATCACTCTCCTCTACCCCTTTTCTCAACCGCTTGCACAGTGAACACTGGACTACCACAAGGCGCCTGCCTCTCTGCTCTCCTTTTCAGACTCTATCTGACCATTCTACATGGGATTATCCACACCCACAACCTCACCTGCTGCAACTACGCTGACAATATCCAAATTATCCTGAGAATTCCCAAAACAAGCTTCAACCCATGACCTGACCTTGAAGCTTGCCTCAGAGGCATTGACCAAAGAATGACAAGAAACCACCTCCTTCTGAACCCGGATAAAATTGAGATAATGGTGAGCGGCAACACTGCCCAACTCCCGCATCCACTTCCATGGCCTCCCTCCCTGGGCACCCCCCCTCCTACTTCCGAAATAGTTAAAAATCTTGGCTGCACTATGGACTCGGGCTTAACCCTCTGCCATCAGATCAATAATGTATCAAAATCCTGTCACTACCACCTCAAGCTCCTAAGACACATTTTCTCTTGCCTCACCTACCCCAATAGGATTGCTGCTATTATGTTCACTGTTATCTCAAGACTGGACTATGCCAGCTCCTCATATCTGGGTACACCAGCATACCAACTTAACAAACTTCAAAGAGACCGAAACGCTGCCGCCAGACTGTTGCTTGAAGTGGAACACAGGGATCACATTGCCTCCGCTCTCCGCAACCTTCACTGGCTCCCTGTTGGACGAAGGGCCACTCTGAAAATCCTGTGCATTACCCACCGAGCAGTGCACAACACCGGCCCAGCATACTGTTAATGACTCCAATCAAGCATTCCCACTAAGTCAGTGCCTTGTCTGTGATTGCTCAAGCGAAGCCCTCATTTATATATTTGTATTACATGTTATAATCTGGATGATGAACCCTTGTATAACGCCCCTCTCTTAGAATCCCCCTGACCCCACTGAGCCAAGAAGTGGGTTTGTTTTGCAAATTAAAAAGGTTTATTTGAAAAATTAAACAATAGATACATATCACACTTTTATAATAAATTAATATTTGATATCACACTTAGACATATGACAGTGATCAACAATGGATGATGTTATACTAGCACACTGGTTTAATTACTGAGGAGTAGTATAGAGGATAAGGTAGCTGAGAATGCTTTATGGTTTCAAGGAGATGCAATGAGGGAAAAATGCAGCACAGAAATAAACTTGATAGGATTTCAACAAAAGATGATATGATCACTTTTTCTTTGACAATTCCCTCCCCCCTATGCAAGATAAGGAGATGGAAGGAGAGCACACAATTCTCAGGAATACAAAATGCAATACAAATATCCAGTTCCCCCCAGCGAGCTTAGAGCAAAACAGGTATGATTTGAAACACAGGCAAAGTACTTTAAATGTGGTATGCAAAGAAGGGAAAAATATGCTAAAAATGCTTTTAATTACCTCTAGAGGTCCAGGGTCAGTGAGAGATACTTTAAATCAGTTCAGGATCACGTTAGCAATGCTCTATGTATGATTGTCAGGTTGCAAACGAATTTCAGCAAAGGAAAGCACGAAGCTGCTATTTTGACAAGTGAAGAAATTTGAGCCAAATCGCAAATCGCAGCACTTTTTCCGAGTGCGTCGAGCGCAATTACGGACTAGAAAGTCGGTTCTGTGTTTTTTGGAAAGCCCAGAATCTTCGCTTTAAAATGAAAGTTAAAACTCACTCCTAGCACAAACAGTGCAAGAGATATGGATGATTTCGTTAAGGTAGTTTTTCAGAAATGAAATAATGATTCAAAATGGCAAAATTACACTTTACAGGTTTAAATCGGAGAGGGAACACACGATTCCTATGATGCAGTTCTGGACAGGTTCAAATGTTTTGAATCAGATTATTTTAAGCTAAGAGATGGGTTCTGCACAGTTCTAGCTGAGTACTCACACTATAAATTTGAAAGGAATGGCCTCGTCACTGATCTGGTCAACAAGTTTAGCTGCGGTTCTCTCTGCTCAATCAGGCACCGGTTCTGTTCACAGCGGTCTGGCCTGGGTCTCTGGTTCCGCTGGTCTGGATCAAGTGGATTCTGGATACCGCACTGCTTTCTGGGTACTGGTTCTGTTCTGGATACACAGGACTCTTAGCAAGCAGCAAACCGCACAGCCCGGCGGTTGAATAGTTTGCAAAAGAAGTGTTGGCATAGCTAAGCCTGCCCCTCGCAAATTATCATTGGCCAAGTTTTCCTCTCTCCCTTGATTGGGGGAAGGAAATGGAGTGTCATCGTGATGAGGTAGTTTATGGGTCAGAGAATCCACCCCTGGCCAATTTGCACACAAATCTATTCTTGATCCAAATACATATTTATCTACGTACAATTTTTCTAATATTATATGTCCAGTTAACATATTTTCTGTACCACCAAACCATCCAATCCCTGTCTTTGTAAGATGTTGTGTCCACTTATGACAGAATTCTGCCCTTTTCATCAAGAACACAACCTCTAAACTTTTCCAGAATTTACACAAACATGCACAAGGAATATGGGCATCAGATGATAAAGTGTCAGATTTTTAACATACAGACATTTGGAGTAATACCTTATTTTCCTCTACTACCCCCAAGAACATACCACAGATTCCTAACACCTCTTAAAATGTGCACAGAAAAATCACAAGAATAATGATATTAATTATATAATTTTGACAAGTCCGTACTATGAATTATCCATCTTTTTAAAATTATGCTCTGGCCCAGAGGGTTGTGGTTTCCCAAAACACATGGTGGAATTTCTGCTTTGTCCACTTCCTCCAACTCAAGTTGCTCACAGAGGCACTGCCCCTCCCTGTTTCTCTCAAGTGGAAGCCATTTACGACCCCCCCCTAATTTAACATTTGCCTGAGCCAAGGAAGGCTCATTGTTCTGTTTCCCTCCAGTCCTAGATGCTCCTCCCCTGATTCAATCAGGGAGGTGTCATCTCCTTTTGGTGGGGGCAGCAGAATGCAGCCAGGCCTGGGAAGAGTGGCTGAGCAAGTTTCAACTCCTGTCGGGGGTAGTTGCCGGGCAGAATTCACTCTCTTCAAGCAGGCTTCAGCTGAATGTCACTTTTGTTCCCAGTTTTTCTTCATTCAAAACAAACTTACAATTTTTACACATGCAGCTAGAACGTTGATTCTAAGTTCAAAACTACGACATTTAACAGTTGCAAACTATGTGACACTCAACAGTAGGTCACTCATTTATTTTAAACATTTAGATTTTAGTGTCTTTCAGTCCAATTTAACTTAGGCTGCTGACATCCACAGCTCAGCCAGTTTCATTATGAACATTATTTTAGGCTCTTTCTTTTCCCAGATTTTGTATGCACACAAGACTACATTCTGCCAAATGTCTGCTGGTGTTCAGTGAGATTTTTGAATATCTTGCAATGTTTAAAATAGGCATTTTGAGCTTGCATTCAGAGAAACAAAGGTGATTTCAAAGCGCTTTTTGAGCCACCCGGCACTGCTGTTTTTCTTTGGCACACATTTCACCCATGGCACTCCTGGCCCATCACGCTCGCACTGGTGGGTGGCAGGTCAGGGGAACATTTTGGTGTGTGCCAAAACTGCGCGGTTTTCCTGGATTCTGGCGCAATGTGGGCTTTTTTAGCCATCTTGGATTTTCTAAGCCCACAGCACCAAATGTTGCAGCATAATAGTCCAAACATGGGTCAGGACACCCAACAATACCTACAAGCGAAGATTACACCCTACCACCCATCACGCTGCCTAAGGTCCAGCACTGCCCTCTTATAAGTGATTTCAGCCTACAATTCAACCAGGATTGGAGGGTCTGCCTACTCAACCTTGGCTCCAACTCTGTGGAACTCTCCCCCACTCACATTTGACACACCCAAGACTACATGGCCTTCCGTAAAGCTCTAAAAACCTGGCTTTTTCTGTAAACCATGATTAGGACCATCTAAGGCCACTGAAACTCAGCAAACTATAAAATCATGAGTTCAATGACATTAAATTGGAAAGTAATGACAGCTGGCCAACAAGTGTTCCTAAGGATACTGCGAGAAGATACCACAGAAAGTGACCAATAAAACATTAAGGTGGATTTAGGAACTTTGAGGCCACAGTTGACAGCCGTAGTGTCCCTCAGGCTCCAGGATATTCATCTGCCAATTCTTCGCTTCCCCATACTACTAGACAGGCCTAGCAGCCTCTTGTGCCTTCAAGTTGTTCATACCCATTCACTCCCTACAATGCTACTGTCCAGCCTGTCCTTTAATACCACTGCCAAGGTAGGGCTACGTTACTGCAAAATATATCCTGACCTATATCCAGTACCCTGCCTAGACCTACCCTGTAACCCACCATAAACCACAACCAGGGACCTGGAAAATGAGCTCCCTCACACATAGTGCCAAACCTAAGAACAATGACCCTCTGACCGGGCAAATCATAACTTACCCCGGTCCAACCTGTAAATCTACCTCAGAGTACCGCTACCGCAAAACATGAAGATGATCACTGCCAGCTCATCCTGACCTAGAAAGTAACCAGGAACAATACATCATCCACTCCAGACACTCCCCTCTCGTACCTATATGCTAACTCTCGACTTTACACCAACAAACAATAGAGCGCAGCTATGCCCCACGAAAAAATCAGCCCAGCTGCACACATAAACATCTTAAACAGGCCTAATGCCACCAGAATGTAGTCTCTGAGACCACCCACCCATTTGCGCACATTCAACTGATCTCTCACTACCACCGCACCTAGTGTTAGGATGCAGCCACCATTACACAAATAACACTGGCTGCACACATATCGAGTGCACCCAAGCACTGTATTCTACCCTACTGACTCGACTGACCCGGACTACAGTCCGCAAGGATGTTCAACCCAAAAGCGCTTTGAGATCATACCAATGATAGATAGGGCGCTATATAAATGCCAAATAACAGAACATAACATGTGTCACAACAGATAGGACAGTGTAGATTAGGCACACAGAAGAATTTAGCGAGGACCCAAAGCAGTAACCACCCCAATTCTACTTCCTCAAACACACCACCCAAGCACTATGCACACCCACTGGTCTAGCCAACCCATACCCAAACACACGCCCAACACAAGCAACACACACTAATGATAAACAAACCCGGACACTAGACCTTACCCTATGGACACAACAAGCCAGTGCACACAACCACAAATACCAGTAATCTACACATAAAGCACACAGACACAACGCAACAAAAACAAACAGCCACACAGAAAACATCCCAGGCATTGGACCTTACCCGTACGGATACAACAAGCTACCATCCGCAAGCCAACACACACAGGCACCAGTTTCTCCTGGTTCTGGACCTATCCTATCATTCTTGCTTCACTAACCAAGCCCGGAGATTGTCTTTGGGTGGTATCAGTGCGTGGTATAAATCAACATAACATAAGATTTGAAACTGACACGCCCAGGAGAATGGTAATTGTACTGTAGTGTGCAGAGAGTGTAGTACTGTTAAGGGCCCCATGAAGCATTCCAAAGCATCTAGACCTTTCACAATTGTAACACAAAAGCAACACACTGTCATGTTCAGGCAACATGTACACATTAGTTTCCTCTCGTGTAGGATATGTCTAGTTAGCTGATCCCATGCAATGTCTGTTACTATCTTCATTAAACTTTCTACTTGCACCTGTGCTATCATCTATTGAGACCTTCTGCCAACTCGTGTTGGATCTCTGTGCTTGCAGCCATTTTTCACAAACATCCTAAGACTGTTATGTATATAGAATTACTATCCACATTTCAACCAACCGTCTTTATATATTAGGACAAGGCAAGCTCTGTTGAAACTATCACACCTGTTTAGTGTAAACTCTCTTTTCTTAAGCATGCAGATCAATGCAAATGCCCATATGCAAGTGGTCAAAATATCCAAACCTTTCACTTGTGCTCATCACAAAAGTGGGTCTATCCATGCAATATCCTTTTATGCTGGCAGAGTCACTTTTGAGAATCAGCTCAGGTGCAAAATGCTGGTATTAGTGGGCCTTACATAAATCAAAGCACACCCCAGTTCACATTGAGAAGCCCCCTGATGTGCCTAAGATCTTCAACTTTTTCTAGTGTTGCAAGCACGGCGGAGGGGAACCTCGCCTGCTACCAGGGTTCTGGAAAGCCCGTACAAGCACTGACCTGCTAAAAGTAGACATGTTCAGGCTGTTCTACTTTTCTTTTATATTTCGCCACCCCGAACAGAAGTGAAAATGTAAATGCAATGAAATTGCAGGTTCAGTGCAAAGGTGCTCACTGACCCACCCCAGTCGTACCCATATTGGGTACTGAGCCGGAGCATATTCATATGTGAGAAATACACACTAGCCTTCAAATAGTATAGGGAGGTGACTGTGGGACACTTGCCCCCGCAGCCACCACCCGTCCCGCCTTACATGCACTATCTGTTATTTAAAAACTTGTTATTGGCATTGAAATGCAACAAAGTTACAACAGGAATTGCATCATTCCAACAACATTGTTATTTGTAAAACATTCAAATATAGTACGAAATACAAAGCACCGCTTGCCATCGACCACTGTTGCAAACAAAAATCCAATCCCAAACCACATGAAAGACTGGGGAAGCCCCATGTCCATGCAGAAGCCAGAGTAGTATTTCTTGTTCCAGAAGGCCTAAGACCTGTTCAGCAACAGCAATGTAATATAACAACAAAGACAACATATATACAAGCTTTCAAGACGGCATATCATCAGGTCCAGGCCAATATGTTGTCATTCACCTCTTGCTTTGATCTACGTACATTCCTATACCATACCTTCGTTTCTGTCCTTCCACTGGACTCTTTCGTGACCTCTGCAATGCTCTCTCACTCTCTTTTCTCTTTTCTCCCCTCTAGCCAGACTCACTGTGCAGGGCACTCTCTGGATGTTCTGATCTCTTCAGACCTTCCCCATTCGATCCCTTTCACCACTCCTCTCTCCTGGAGTGATCACTTTCTCCTTTCCTCCCAAGCCAACTCCAGCACTGCCACCAACCTTCTCGCTTATCTGACCCATGAAGCATGTGTCAGTTGAGGCTTTTGCCACCACTTCCTCCCCCCTCTCCCCTTGGCTGACTCACACCTCGACACAACCCTTTCCATGTTCCACTCTGCTATATCTGATACTCTCTATTTTCTTGCCCCTGTCATGAGGATCCGCTTGAAGCCCAAAGCAAAGTGCAACTCTTGGTACAACTCAGACCTCACCACCCTTAAACGCAAGTTCAGGGTGGCTGAGAGGAAATGGTGTGCTTCCGGTACAACCTCTGACAAACCGGCCTGCCGTCTGCTCCAAATGCAATACCGGCTCTCTGTCCACACCAAGAAGAGAGCCCACATCCAAACCCACATCTCTGCGGCATCTAACAACTCGGCCGAAATCTTTAAACTCTGCAAGCAGCTGGCCAATCCTGCTGCAGTCCCCACCTCTCCTGTCCCCTCCCAGGCCCTCTGCTCGGCCCTGGCTTCTCATTTCATCTCTAAATCTCAGGACATCCTCTCCTCTCTCTCTTTCTCTCCCCTCCTCCCTCCACTCTCTACTCTACCTCTGACCCTCCTGCAGCTACCTCTCCTCCCTCCTTCTCTGCCTTTCCCCTATTCTGCTCATATGAGGTTTCTAGACAAGTCCGATCTATGAAAGTCTCGTCAAAACAGGTTCACCCCTGTTCCTTCAAAACCATCAAGGACCACATTGACACGCTGGCTACTTCTCTGGCTGATTCCTGCAACCACTTCTTCACCACTGGAGTCTTCCCCTCCACGCTGAAGCACTCCCTTTGCACCCTCTTCTTAAGAAACCCTCTGGTGACCCTTCCTGCCCGGCTAACTATCGTCCAATCTCCATGACTCCTTTCCTGCGCAAACTCCTGGAAAAGCTGGCCATCTCCCAGCTTAATCTTCACTCTGAATCTGTTGGTTGTCTCCATGTCCATCAGTCTGGGTTCAGAGCTGCCAGAAGCACGGAACCTGCTCTCCTGAACATCCGTGAAGACCTGCTCTCCAACCTTGATTCCAACACCCCCTGTGTCCTCATCTTACTTGATCTCTCTTCTGCCTTTGACATGGTCAACCATGCCATCCTGCTCAACCGTCTCCGTGATAACCTGTGTATCACCGATCAGGCCCTGGCTTGGCTGACCTCCTTCCTCTCTGATCGACCCTGCCAGGTCCAACTTGGGTCCTTTCTCTCCTCTATTTCTATCTCTACATGTGGTGTTCCCCAGGTGTCTAACCTCTCTCACTGGCTTTTCAACCAATACCTAGCACTTCGTGCCCACTACATTGCCGCTCTCTGCCCCAACTTTCAGTGCTATGCGGATGACACTCAACTCATTTTCAGGCTCCCTTCTGCCACCTCTTCTCCTTCTCTCATCCCTGACTGTCTGTCCTCCATCCAGGAGTGGTGTGCCGCCAATAATCTCTGCCTTAATGCTAGTAAGAACGAGATTCTCCTCATCGACACACCTGCTCCCTCCTTTCCTGTCACTCTATGGCCGGCCTCTCTCGGCCCTCTTCCTGCTCCCACCTGTGAGGCTAAAAACCTTGGGGTCATCTTCAATTCTACACTTTCCTTCTCTCCTCACATCTCTGACGTCTCTAAGAAGTCACACTGCCAGCTACAACTCCTCAGAGGTATTTTTCCTTTCCTCTCCTCCCCTCAGAAGCTCACTGTCTCCAGAACACTGGTCCTCTCTAGGCTGGAGTACTGCAACAGCCTCTTTCTAAATCTGCATGCCTCTACTCTGTGCCCTCTGCACCTCATCCAGAACAGGACTGGGAGACTTGTGCTTGGACTCAAGCCTAGTGATTTTATCTCTCCAGGACTGAAATCTCTGCACTGGGTCCCAGTGGCGGTGATGATTAAGTTAAAAAACCCTCTGCATTGTCCATAAGGCATTCTGGGGCCTGGGGCCTCAATACCTTCAACTCTGTTCCTAAATATCTTCCTTCTCGAGCTCTTTGCTCATCCGCCTCCGACTCCCTCAGGGTTAGTCGCTTCTCCAAGCAGCAAGTTGGTGGTAGATCTCTTTCATCTACTGGGGCCTGCATCTGGAACAGCCTCACAGCCTCTCCGAAACTTGAGGGGACCCATCTCCAGTTCCAGAAGCACCTCAAGTCCTTCCTCTTTGCTTCTGATTTCTCTCATCCTCTCCCCTGCTGATCTCCTGGCTGAATCTGAAACTGCACTGGTTACCTGTCTACCATCTGATCTTGGGTCCAGGTCCCCTCCTGCCAGGTGCACACCTGCAATGCCCCCCTGGAAACCCTTGCACTCGGGGACTGTTTCTGTATCCCTACAGCCCCTACTAGCACTTAACTCCTGATGTCGACACTTACCCCTGCACTTGCCATGCCACCAGCTGGCTGCACTTTTATTATTTATTTATTTATTTATTTATTTTACTGTTATCCCATATACTGCACTGCCTCCCTCCATTCTCCACCCGCCCTTTTCCCCTTCCCCTGCACTTGTGTGATCTCAAAGTCACGTGGCCTAGTAGGATCGCTGTCTCTGTCTTCCCTCCGTTTCCCCTCCCTTGCCTCGTCACGCCTTGAAACACTTGTGTATAGGCGTGTTATAAATGTCATATCATATTATATCAGACAGGGGTATAGATGTTTGTCATCAGATATATCAAGTCTCGGGTCCAGTGTGCTGTTGAAATCCCCGCTCCAAATCCATGCAGAATCTCTAAATGGTGTCATGATTAGGGGCATAAGTATTAATTATACACACCTATCTTCCACATATCCGTGGACCAGTACCATCCTGCCGCCTTGATCAGCATAGGACTCCAGCAATCTGAAGGGCACCAAAGCCGCCACCCAATTCAGGACCTCCTGGCATATGTAGAGAATAGAGAAATTAGCACTATGCCCAATCCCGCTGAATCTACCAATAACATCAGCCTGCCTGGAATCTGAAAGATGAGTCTCCTGTAGAATAACAATCAACACACGCTTCTTACGTAGATATGTCTTTACTCTATTGCGTTTAATGTATCCATTCAATCCCCTCACATTTCAAGACACAAAATTCATTTAATTCACCATGGAATGGCACAGCTAGTGACCCCGCTATTCTTCCTGGCCCCCGACCCACCCAACAAGCATGCAAAGCAGTGGTGGAAGTCTAGACAACAGCCTATTATTACCATCCCCCAAGTCCATGGCAAGACAGTGAGCCTTCCCCAACTGAGACCCAGCCATCCCCATAGCTGGACCATAATTAAATTAAAGAGAGCCGGCATCACCAAATGGCCAACACAGTAGTCCATAGGCAAGTAAAAGAAGCATAATAACCAAACAGCAACACCAAAACCATAGCTCAACAGGTCAATGCTATTCAAGTAACTGTGCCTAACAATTCCCAGCCAAAACATATGCATAGGGCACCTAGGTCCCACGGTGGGCCAGAGAGGTACCTGGTGTAAAGATCACAATTCCGCTCAACGTGGTCTCAGGTGCTACGCGATCTCAACCATCACATCCTACCCATGAGGTCCATGTTTCATCCTCGTTTGCGGGGCCGAGTCAAGCACAGGTGCTCCCCCCGTCATCCCAATCAACCATAGGTACCAGATGGCCAGCAGGCAGCTCCCAGGGAGCCTGTATACTCTGCAGCAGCATCAGGCTTCAATATCAATAGTTTGGGCACATTCCGGGCGATCAGATCAGCGATCCCTATGCAGCGGCACAGCGTGCAGCGGACAGTTATAGCCGCAACCTCACATCAGATCGGGTAGCGAAGAAACTGAAGGCACACCCCTTCCTGAGGTCGTGAGTGTCTCCAAGCACGGAGAAAGGATCTATTATCAGGATCCATCGGGAGCCCCGGCGAAGCACATCTTCACGCCATGGCAGTTGGCGACACCCCTCCACCTTGCTTGTACTTTACATGAATCAGACCCTTTCAAGTTGAGATTGTAGGGTCATTGTAGCAAGGGAACAGAGTGCTTGCACCTCTGTGCCCAGAGATGTTTGATAATCATCCCCTGTGTTGTTAATTGCACTAGATGCATGCATTCCTAGCTTTTAACCCTTTCAGTTCCTTTAGGACACATATATAGGTCCAAGTTCGGCATGTACACATTTTTTTCTATCCCTGCACTCTGGGCCCCGTGTGGCAGGTACTCGTATTGTATTGTATTGTAGTAGTCATTTATATAGTGCCTTTGCCCATTTGCATGGCCTCAAAGTGCTTTGTGGTAGGAACGCCCTATGGGAAATGGTGTAAGATAAGATTGTTAGTCCTCTTTCAGAGCATCTGCACCGTGCACTAGTAAGTACATTCAAACGCCTAATTATCGATGTGCTTAGAACAAGGGTCTGCAACCTTTGGATCTCCATATTGTTGTGGACTACAGGTCCCATCTGCCCTACCAATAGAGCCAATGATGAGGAATCTTGGAAGGTGTAGTCCAGAACATCTGCAGAGGCAAAGGTTGCAGTTCCCTGGCCTCGGGCTACAAAGTAACGTAATAGTACCTGTATTCTGACTGCCATTGTACACCCTTGATTTAAACATTTCACTGATAGCAGTTTAAAAAGTAGGCCAGCTCCCTGATGCCCAGCAGGGAGAAACTGGCTTGAATACGACAGATAGAAAATGTCTTCCGCTCTCATTTGTAAGTAGCACTAAATATTGCTGCCTAGCACCGTGAAGTATTAAGCTCCAAAACGACGAGCTTGCAAGTTTGCTTTTAAAATCATTTAACACAGCATTTCCTTCCGTCTTGTCTTTCTCTCTTAAACAGGGAAGTCTATCAGCCTTATAATGGATGATTACAGCGGGTGTGCCGACGGCCCGCAGACAGCGACAGCGCCGCCGGGGCGACAGCACGCCATCAAGTGCGGGTGGCTGCGGAAGCAGGGAGGCTTCGTCAAGACCTGGCACACTCGCTGGTTCGTTCTCAAGGGGGACAAGCTCTATTATTTCAAAGATGAAGATGAAATGAAGCCTCTGGTAAGTCCAAGGGAAACAAGCCATCGCATGAAAAAAAAAATGGGAAAAAAAGAATGTTGGCAAAGGATAATGGCTAACGGTGGATGTGTTTTAACAGAACTGCATTATAGCAAAACATTATGAAAATGATCCTCAGAAATGTAAAGTCCGGGTCCGCTTGCCTCTGCTGTGGCATTATCATGTATCGGCCATCGCCAAGGAAACACATATAGCTTCATGCCAAAACTCGACGTGTTGTGCATTGTTTGTTGCTACACACACGCACGCACGCACGTGGATGCCGTTGCCCGATGAGTGGCTACATCATAAGGCAGGCTCCAGCTCAGACCCCCCTGCCTGCTCTGTGGGCCTGTTTTTGAAGCTATGATTGAGTTTGGACACCCTTCTTAGTTAGGTGTTCTGCTGTAGAGCTCGCTTCTCAGCTCTTCCTTTCTTCTCGTTTAAAGGGTGAATGGCCATTTCTAAATGTTCTCTTTAAATAGTCGTCCTCACTGTATCACAGAGGTCCTGGTCTCTTACCCGTGTTCCAGCAATACGGCACCCCGGGGCATTCTCTTCTTTCGCAGCCCTTCCAAAGATGTGACTATAAGCTCTACATGCCCATACCAATAGGGGGCTGGGCACAGAGGCAATTATTTATTTGTTAAGGCCTTGAGGTACAAGCAGTACAATAACAGAGGAAGTGACGTACCTGATGAGCTTTCTTCTGTCTTTCAAGAGTAATAAGCAATTTTGCTGTACAATTCCATATCCCCCGGTCCCGATCAGTGCATGAAGGAAGTGGGCCCTAAGGTGGGTGCCATCAGGGTCAGACTAAGGCATGAAATTGGCTCGGCACCAATGAAAAAGTGTCCCACAGTTCAAATGACAATTCATTCCTTTTGTGAGAGACCGTTTGAGCCAAGGGATATTTCTTGGATATAAAGTGGCACACTTTGACCCAAAATACTGGCTCACACTAACATTTTGCATTTTTGGTTTGGACATTGCCCTATATCTCTATAGGCCAGTCTGTGCCTGGGTACCATCTATACCCAGCATCTCCTTTCCATCATATTTGATTCCTGGAAGTACTGACCTCAGAGCATTGTTAAGCAACAAATCCATGGACACCTCTGGAGAAGCCCCAGTATGATACATGTCTGTCCTATGGGAGTCTTCTACCCGCGTTCCTCCTCACACACGATATGCCAGTGCCGTGCTTCCAGAATCCAAATGACTGGACTCTGAATGTGCCCCAAGGTAATGTTCTGAACTTGCCCTGGTAATAACATATGGTCTATTGATGCCTGAAATTCATAGACATAAACACACATCTCCAGCATCAGCTGTGGTAGACAATTCTCCTCGATTTGTAAGTCCTGTAGCACCTCACAGCTGCATAATCATATCTTCCGGAACCAAATACTGTTATGATCGAGCTGTGGAAGGGGACTGAGAGGTCACAGGCTTCACCAAATCAAGGAAGTACACTAATGATATAGTCATTGCTGCTGTGCAAATAATACCACGGTGGCAGTGTGCTATGAAGGAAACCATATCACCAAATCTACTAATACAAGGTTTTCATTGAGTAATGAGGCATTTTGTGGCTTGGTACATGACTCACTCTATACTTTGAAATGCTTGTTGTGAAAGGAACTATATGGTGTGCAAGTCTATTGAAAGACAGATCTGTACATAGGGTGCCACCCTCCCTCCCCTCTGGCCAGCAGCAAGCGTTACTGCGTAAACCTCCTCTGCAGGGGCTTACAATATACTGGGGTCTGCCAGTAGATAGTCCGGCTTCAATAGCATGAGTCCGGAAACTCTGAACATTTCTCAAGACCCCATTGCCAGCCATTCACGAGGTTTGCGTATGGGCACGTGGCCTCTTTTGATATCTAAGCAGATTTGTGCAGGAATCAAAATCACAGGGAAATGAAACACCTGGCTATCACTACAAGGTGGGATGACTGCCATGCAGCCTTCCTTTCAGGATTCCTCCGATAATATAGAGGACCCTTTCTATTATAAGGATTAAGGCATCACTTTCTGCGTGGTAGTTTCTCAATAAGTTCTTAGAACACAAACTTGCATAGTTCAAAGTAGATCCTATCCAGGTGGCCATGGCCAGCGGCAGGGGTGTTGCTAGGTCTAGAAAAGACCTGGGGCTACACTTATGTCGTAACTGTCGGGACTGGGGGCTAGCTAGCCTTTTGGTTGTAGCTCCTGAGATTCTATCCGGGGCTACAACCAACAGACCAGGGGCTATAGCCCCCTTAGGCCCCCCCTAGCAACGCCTCTGGCCAGCGGCACCAGAACCTATTATTGCTATGCCTTTCCCTTGTCAGATGAAATTGAGAAACGTCTAGATGCAAGGCAGATAGAGCCAAACACAGTGCTCGATTTTAGGTAAGCCAGCATGGTGACTACTCCAGGACCACCAAAACATCTGGAAGGAGCTGCACACTTTCCTCTTACTCAATTCTATGACATTACACGAAGCAGGGAAAACGATGTGTTTTGCTGCAGATGTTTACTGGCTTTGCATGCAATCACATGCATTAACTTCTCCTTCCTCCTCATGCCTCGCTGCCCCCATTTAAAATGATCTGATATTCTCCTGTGCCTGGGTCTACAGCCTGAGCTCTGGTGAATCGGTTCTTTATGTTATATTTCAAGAGTACTAAAACCCCACAGGGCTATCCAAATAATGCAAGGCTTTGTCATGCCTTCCAGAGTATCACACAACTCCTTCCTGACCACAGAAGCGGAATGGAAGTCGACCCTCCCACCTTGGTTGGCACGGGTCCCTGATTGTGAAATAACAGGTAACCTCGAGATAGCCAATTGGGGAAGAGGCTTAGGGAGAAGTTGTGGATAGGGAGGGGGGGTTAGGAAAACGGTATAGAGGTTTAGGACATCTTTTTGGAATAGGAAGGGGAGTTGAGGGAAAAGACGTACATACACTTCCTGTCTGGCACTGTACCTATATCAACACTGTGCCCTTTGCCTGAAGCACAGTGGTAATGCAATTGTAGACCTGTTCTGATCTGGCACACACCTGATAGTATTCCACACTTGCCCCCCCCCCCCTTCATCAAGGGCGCCTGAAACCTGGAGAGAACACCGTTCCTTAATTAGGGGCAGTGAGTGAGCACAGTAGCACCTAAAAAGTGAACACAAACAATGGCAACATAACCAACAATAAGCACATTTTGCAAACACATTTAGTAGCCCCTTGGACTTCATAACACATGATAGCAGCACATACAACATGAAGTCACAGACACATGGAAATGGTAATGGCTGCAGGTTCATAGCACAAGCACATGGAGGCGTTCATGGTGTCGAGTTCGCCAGCACAAACACACAGATGCGTTAATGGCGGCAATTCAGAGCATGGAACATGGACGCGCTAACGACTGCAAGTTCTGAGCACAATCACATAGAAGGGAAATGGTGGCAAGTTCTCATCACAAACAGAGAATCTTCCCAGAATGGCCACCTCTGGCCTGTTAACTGCACAAGACAATAACACTGTATGCACACAATATAATGTGGTACAATCACTTATATAATGACTGTGGGGTCCTTACTGAATCTCCCCAGGCGTTGTAGTGTGTGCGTTGTACTCCATGCTGCTCCTGTAATTGAGCCAAGAAAGACTCTCCAGGGTGACTGGGGAAGGAGATCTCTGCACTTTCCATGGTAGCGGAACAAACCACCAGCACGAGATCCTGCTGTCCCCCCTTGTCCTTGCTCCGGTCTCCTTTCGTGACGCAGCTGCTGAGTCTCCTGGCCCGCTGTCATGATCACTGCTTCCAAGGAGTCAGGACCAGCCCAACGTCCTTGGAAGCAGGCCCCTAACCCTGATCCTAGGCACCAGCCGGTCCCCACAGGGACCTTTTGGACCTTGTCCTGTCGCCGGTGGCACCAGGCTCATCAGAAGCATCGGTCCCGGCACTGGAAGCGCCGGGCTCATCATTGGTGTGAAGGTGCTTGGGTGGACTTACCTGTGCCAGACCATGCTGCTTACTTACCAGACTCTTAGAAGTCCTCGGTGAACTGGGACTACTTTCTTACCTGGGTGGGGCAGCTCCACTCCCTGGATACAGCACTGGAACTCTTCTGGAAGCAGGAACTCTTTTCTTACCTAGGCAGGGCCGTGGAAGGAGACGCCTCATCACTCCTAGGCTATTTAAACCACACCCAATTGATGAAATGTGTTTCGCGTTATTCTGCATCTGCAGCAGAACGCTCACCGAGTCTGTTCCAGCCTTTCTTCTTTGGATCCTGAACCTGCAAGAATTATACTTACCATTCCTGTACCCGATCAACATCAGCACCTGCAAAAGACCAGAAACAACAGGTTAGCAGAACGAACTTTAACACGCAGTGTTTACTTACCTGATCCATCGGCAGCGGCCGTGTCTCACGCTGCACCTTCGCCTGCAAAGATAAACAGCATTATCATACTTACTGGCACGCTGTGCATTCCGGCTTCTTCACGCTGCATCTTCACCTGCAAAGATAAACAGCATTATTCTACTTACCGGCACGCTGTGCATTCCGGATTCTTCACGCTGCATCTTCACCTGCAAAGATAAACAGCAGTGTTACACTTACCGGCACGCGGCGAATTCCGGATTTCTTCATTCTGCATCGTCGCCTGCAAAGACAAAGAAAGAGACAGTAAGAGCGCTTGCCATACTTACGCAATTCCAGGCGCTTCTCTGCCACGCATAAAAAGACAATAAAGAGTAAAGGTGTCCAGAAACTTACCGGTTGTGCAGACAACGACGGTACCCATCCTCTGAAGTCAAGAGGCCAACGTTTCACCAGTGAAGGAACTGGCAACGGCACCCTGCACTTGACGCAGATGGAGAGCCCAGCATTCACCTATCTAAGGTGAGCACGTTGACCTGGGAGGGGGGCTCAACAGTCAGGCTGAGAGGAGAGAGATAAGGACATTCACAACCCAGACCTTTAACCCCCATATTATTTCACCTGCAGAAACCTCACCCTTCGAGTCCGACACACAGTGCGGAGAGGTTCGACCCCAGAAGCCAACCGAATCCTGCACATCACGTTTCGTGTTACAGACACCTTCCTGCCAAGACCCGCGCCTCCGTGGGAATCAGGTGAGCGTCACACCCGCATCCATCAAAATCACCAGCAAGCAGAACGGGCCATGGAGGAGCTTAAAAGGCCTCCCATGACGTTGCATCGATTCACATGTACACCCCGTGATCAATGTGCATGTCCCCACAGGCATCATGGGCAGTGTAGTCTCAATGTGCTTCCTCTATTAGGGATTATGCGTCCGGAGTGTCGCCACACTACACATCCAGGGCTTATTCGCTTGTGTGTTGTGACGCCGACTGCATAATACCTCATGACAAACCCCACTTCCACACTTCCTCACAGGCTGCACCAACTAATACATTAAGTTAAGATTTGTGGGGGTTGGGAATCAGTACTTCATTGTGTGTCCTGGATATGAAGAGCATCGGCACGGCTCTTACATTGGGTGACTGCTTTGCCTATCTTGATCTGGAACGTTTAGAGTCAGAAGATCCATTTGATTGCTAAATCTTAATGGAAATGTTTTCACCAAATATTGTGTGGCATATTCTGGGTGGGAGAGAATATGTGGCTCAATAGTTTGACATTTTTACATGGTGCCATAATCCTCACACATAGGATTTGAACTGTGTGTACTCTGCGTTTACATGACCTTGAACATGAATGCATAATTAGACGGACATCTTTGCCTGCATCTAGTGTTTAGATGAAGTCATTAAGATCTTGCATCAATGACTGCTGAATTGACAGTGGGCCCTGCGATGAGTTGACTATTACATGCATTACAGCCCATTGCTAGTGCACTATAGTTCAAGGTGCCATGCAGCGCTTTGACACAATTGTTCAGATGGGCAGGGTGTTGGGGGGGGGGGCTGCATCTAAATTAATCTTACTCTCATGGCTTGGACCAGGCAACCCTCTGGGCAACATTCATGTATACTGCAATGTTCCAGAGATTGAGGGCACGGCTCGGTGTATGTGGATTATCATGTGCTGTCCGGTCATGAGGATGGAGTCGATACTGAGGATGCGCACCGCTAGTAGACAGCAATATGACCAACAGCCACCTGCTCCTGAGCCTTCCCATTACCAAACCTGCTATACCATATGCACCTGTTTCACCTTGCACAGTAATCGGAGATAAGAACAGATCACCAGTTTACAGAAGATATAAAAAGCTGCCTATTCCATTTCAATGTAAAGGTCTTCCTACCGCCGCTAGGCTTGTGGGCAATCGGATCATGCAGGAGTTATAGGTAGAGCACCTGAGCCTGGCCTCTTTATTGGTTGGGGAGCAGTCCCTTCATTAAATATGGACAATGGTCTACTCCAAAAACATTCTGACATTAGAGGACCAGGAAATGCCAAAATCGATTTAACCACATGAGAAGGCCAGACGTATTGGTTTCCACATGCTATTCCCCCTCTCTCCCAGTGGACCCTTAGGAATGGTGTGTGAAATGCACATTCAAAGTTCAGTTATTCACTTGCTCCTGCATCTCCTGCATCTCCTGCAGGGGCAATGGCCAGTGTGTTGGCAGCTCCAGTAGTGCACAAGCGCCCAAGACATGGATGTACAGCCTTTCCAACACATTCTGCTTCTGGTTAAAATCTAGAACACTCTTCAACCCACGCCTTTCAGTCAGCTTTTAAGGTGCATTCTATATCTTGTCTTCTATTGTACTATTTGTAATTATTAATATTCTTAAAACAGCATGCAGTAAAAGGTTACTTGAGGTCTACTCGTTGCATATCAGATGCATTGGCAACATGTTGATTGTACAATGGTTATAATTGCAAATGACTGAATTGGTAGCTATGACATAGCTTGTTGAGTGGTGTATATGTTTATAGATTACATAAATTCATTTTTTTCTTATGTGACATGATTCTCTTTGAAGTTTCCCTATACAATTTCTCAACTGTGATAAGTCTTTGTGGAAAATTAACTTTATATTCACTTTTAAAACTGTATAGCCTATTTTCACTTGTGGAGACATTAGAGGTTATGAGTTTGTGCATAGAAAGTAGGATTTCTAAAAGCAAACCTTAGAGTAATTCACACCACTTCTGAGAATTGATGGGGGTCCTAGGTGAGTTTTGAAAGACGTGATCTGACTGTTGCCTCTCAAAACCTTCAAGCAATGTTTTGCAGCGAGAAATATAGAAATGAAAGGTTGGGATAGTAATCTGTTTTCATTGAACAATTTATATCTTGTCGTTTTTCCGTCTCCCTCAAAATGGAAGTTACTCTTACCACTATAGCCACATCTGTAGCTTGAATGGATTCCACATCTATTTTACTGTATAATGAGTGCCATTATTATAATAAGGTATGGTCTGCCACCAGTGACAGAGACATTTGAGCTCATGCTCTAGTTATTTGTACCACCCTTAGACAAATCGAAAAGTGTGCTGAAGTGCATTATGGGTCAGGTAACTATTCCGCTGGCCTAGAAGATCCAGCCCTGTATCTATTTCTACTTTCAGCTGTGCTGCCTTTCAACTGCACTGCCTTCTAGTGGTTGAGCTGTGTGCTGGCAACCGACTGCCAGAGACAACCTCAGCCTTTTAAATGTGGATTGGTTGCATCCATATTCAATGTAGATCTTGAAAATCCTAAATGGGATTGACTTTTTAGTGATTTGACAAGACTTCATTTTTTAAAATACTTTGGGCCTCATCCTGAGTTGGGCGACATCCTGGCGGCAATTGCTTCATGGTACCACCCAAAGCTATTAGCGTTACCGCAACTCAGTATGGCACAATTTGTGCCAGATCCTGAGTTGCAGTGTGGAGGTAAATCCCTTTTCCCATTGGGTGCATGGGTTCCTTGACGCTATTAGCGCAGGTGCAAATAGCGCCATGATAATAGTTCCCAAAAACGGGCAGAAAAGGTAGATGTTTATATCGAGCATAAAGCCGGAGGTAAAACTCCCACTTTCTGCCCAACTCAGAATGAGTCCCTTTATGCTAGACCTGCCCTCCTGAAGACCTGATCGGCACACATCTACATAGGAAAGATAAACATGTTTGCAAAGACCATCAGTTGAGATTGAGAAACAGATCTGAGGAGATATCAAACGTTGTGGAACATTTCCGAATGTTTTTGATGTCGTACTAGACATTCAAGCTTCCGAAAACCATCTGTTGATGTTTAGCCCCTGGCTAAGCAGCATTGATTTTCCAAGGTGTTTAAGCGTGGGGGGCTGTAGGGGGGCGAGGAAATGCGTTTATCTTTATGGCGAGAAAAGCCTCGTAGATAAGCTGGGATGGTGGTGACAGAGAGAGGCGCCGGACGTCGCTTTGTCCTGCAGTGGCTCATTACAATGACTGACAGGTGATTCAGCGAAGGGCAGTTAAGGTGAGCAAAGATGAGCTTTCTAAGCAAAGCCTTAGAATGCAAGAAAGGGCTGCGCACCACAATGACATTCAAGAACATTCCTTGAGGATTCCAGATCAGATTATGTCCGATTACCGGGGGTTTAACAATAAAAAAGATGGCTCTGCATGCTTAGAAAATAAAGGGGGGTTATCTTTGATGTTCACTGACTCTGCATGTGCTTTTATTTACGATTGTATGCCTCGCCTAAGTTGCTGAATACCTGACGTGCCCCGGCTTTCTCTGTATTCAGTCAGATGTCATTAGTTGCCATGTCCAGTGGGGTCTAACTCTGGAGTCCTGTTTTGAAGACTGTGGAAATCTGCATAGAATTAACACCAAGGGGGCAACTGCAATACATTGCACCATCCATGCATGCACAGACAACAATTGCCTAATCATTTTTTTAATGCCACCACTGATTTAAAAAACTCCTCCTGGTTTAGTGAATTCATTAAACAACATTCGATTCTGCTTCCTGATCCGGATGGGAAGATATTTTAGAAAAAGCACTTGGAAAGCCACCAGTTTTGGCTTTTGTATGGGCATAGGATAGGCATTTCCTAGGTACTGTTTGAATGGCAGTACTTGGTCACAGCTGAAAAATGACATGGGTACCTACGCATCTGAAAGCAGTGGCTGGCAAAGGTCTACTTAGTATCGGTACACAAGCCACAACTGTTGGCATTGCCAATACCTGTTTCAAACAGAACATAACATAACATCGCCCCCCTCCACCCGCATACTGACTCGCTAGATGCCGCCCCCATCTCCTCCACACCACCTGGTACAGCTGTATGCCTCCTGTCTGCCCCTCTGTATCTCACTCCCCGCTGCATATCTGCTCTGTTGTTGCCCTGTGCTTCTCGCAGTTAGGTGTGCGCTCAATAAATAACATAATAATATTAATAATATTAATAATAATAATAACAATAGTAATAATAATAGTGCAATGACACACCTACTGCTCATACATCAAATGGCTGAAGGCACACTTGGTCGAGATTTTTAGTACACAAGTAACACATTTGTATATTCATGGTGGCCCTGAATCATGCTGTTCCCATCTTCATCTTGTATCCTGGCTTGCAACATTATGTGTTACTACTGACGTCTGCAATTGTATTCACTCTCCACTCTTGCTTCTCCACTCTTTTTGACTGCTTACTCTCTTTTCTGTTCTCCTTTCCCTTCTCCCTTTTCCTATCTCCTCCCCTTACTTTCTTCTATGCACTTACTCTATCAGAATTGTCCCTGAACCTAATATGATAGCAACCACGTCTGTTTCCTCCACCCTCCCATTACTGTTTTTTTCCTTCCCACCACCCCTCCAGCACTATCTGAAATGTCGTCAGTCCCAGTATGATAGTCGCTTGTTTTGTTCCTCCCCTCCCTTTCTGAACCCCTCTCCCTCACCTTTTGTTTTTCTCCGGCTCTACCAGAAATGTCGTCAGGCCTAGTACAGTAGTTGCCTGTCTGTTTCCATTTCCTTCCCACTCTCCCCCTCCCTTCCTTATCTATGTCTTAGCTCTTGCACTATCTCAAATGTCGTCAGGCCGAGTACGATAGTTAATTTCACATCCTTACTGTTCATGGCCTGTAAGAATGTGGTTGTATTTTCCTTTGTTTCCTCCCTTGCCTTGAAGCGCTTTGAAACACATTGTGTATAGGCGCTATATAAATAAACAATCATATCATATCATATCATATCATTTAAGCCATTAAACCTCTCATGACTGCTTTGAAATAACACTGACAGGAATTTAGAGCACAACATTTGATCTTACTGTTGATAAAGCTTGCTCAAAGTGATCCCCGGAGGATATTGTTTGGGTAGTTTGTGGTAGTTAGTTAATGGAAATGACCTTAGGAAACAGCACGACCAGGAGCAGTATTTTGATAGGTAAACAGCCAAACAGCACCCATTAGCCTTGTCCATCCTCACATCCCATCAATCACCCGCCGACATGTACTCCAATGTAATAGTTTCATCTTATGGACATTTGCTTCATATAATAGCCGAAACTGAAGAGCATATTAAGCCAGAATGTGGCAGCCCCTCTACTGACAACGAACATGGGTCAAATACCCTGTTTTATGAAATTTCTTGCACTCCGGAAGGACTCCAACCAGGTTTTGGCTCACTGCACCCTTTACAGAGAAAAAATATCAATGTGCACATCAGTCTGGAGTGCAAGCAGAATTATGTTATGTTACCTTCTTTTGTAAAGCACACGGTCGCCCGAAGGCATCATGGCTCTGCAGAAGGAGAACTAATCATCTAGGAGAGGCCACAGAGTTAAGAGCTAATACAGGGTGGTCTTAAGCGCTCTTCTAAAAGTGAGGTCATTGGAAATTTTCCTCATAACAGGAGGGAGACCATTCCACAGGTTGGCCGCGGCTACAGAAAAAGCCCTACCACCAACCCTAGTGCGGTGGTATCTTGGAACAACAACAAGATCCGCAGTAGAGGAACGCAGATCCCGCTCTGGGAGATAACGAGAGTTTGGCCTGCAAAAACTCGGCCCCTTGACCGTGGATAGCTTGATGAACTGTGCACAAGGCTTTGAAACAGACGCGCTGGCTAACCGACAGCCAGTGGAGTGAACGCAGCACCGGAGAGATGTGAGCTCCATACCGAATACCCGTAGCCAGCCTAGCCGGTAGATTCTGCATACGCTGTAGCCATTGAGTCAGACCAATAGGCTGTGACAGATGCAGCGAGTTGCAGTAATCCAAGCGGGAGAGGACAAGTGCTCAGACTACTGGAGGGCACAGTGGTTCGGGTATCATTGGTAGAACGTTCTTCAGAACCTAAACATGGTGGTGGCTTGCTTGACACACAGCTGTGACTTGATGTGACATAGATAGAGAGGCAGAAAGAATAACACCTAGGTTTATTTACCTTACTAACTGAATTGGGGAGGGGACCCAAAGAGGTCGGCCAAAAAGTGGTGGCCCACAGTGGGACAGCCCACCACCAACACCTCGGTTTTGTCGCCGTTGAGCTTGAGCCAGTTTTGGTCCATCCAATCTCCAACGGCACTCAGACAGTCGCAAAGGCACAACGACACCTCTACCCGATCCTGATCAAGACGGATCAAGATTTGGGTGTCGTCGGCCTACGATTAACAGTTGAGGCCGTGGGTGCGTATAAGGCATACCAGTGCCCAGATGTAAATATTAAACAAGATCGGGGACAATGAAGAACCTTGCAGGGCACCACAAGTGAGAAAACAGGACAAAGAGAGGAACGGCGGCATGGCTAGGGTCTGGGTGCGGTCTGATAGAAAAGAGGTGAACCAAGCAAGAACCTGGCCAGATATTCTGAAAGCAGTTGGCTTGTGGCGGTTTTGGAGGTGTTGAGTCTACTGTCCCTGTTTACTTTACCATGCTGGGAGGAGCCTTTGTATACTCTGTGCACATGCAGAGCGAAGCAGAGTGAAAGCAGTTGGCTTGTGGTGTTTTTTGAAGTATTGAGTCTGCTGTCCCTGGTTACTTTCCCTTGCTTGGAGGGAGACTTCATATACTCTGTACACTCGTTGTGCGAAGTGGACTGCGAGCAGCGTGAAAGCAGTTGTCTTGTGGTGTTTTTCGAGGTGTTGAGTCTGCTGTCCCGGTTTACTTTACCTAGTTGTGCACTCACGGAGCGAAGTGGACTGCGAGCAGAGTGAAAGCAGTTGGCTTATGGTGCTTTTGGAGTAGTTGAGTCTGCTGTTCCTTTTTATTTTTGCTTGCTCGGAGGGGCCTTCATATACTCAGTATACACGCAGAGCGAAGCAGAGTGCGAGCAGAGTGAACGCAGTTGGCTGCAGTTAGCTGTGTTACTGAGACTGTGACAGAGACTACAGGAGCTTGATCGATTGGGGCTGTGAACCATCCGAGAATATGGAGAGGTCCACGGCAGAAGTGACTAGTTAGGTGAGCCCCTGAAAATTAGATCTGTCTTTACCGAGTGAAGAATGCCTGAACAATTCAGTGTTTGAGAAAGCCTGGGAATACCTGAATAGTGATGGGGAACATTCCCACAGTCGTTAGTATTCACGGAACCCCATTAGAGGTTCATGTTCTGGTGACTCTTCCACTTCATCATATAAAGAAATATATGGAGCTGCTAGACCCTCCTCCCCCTTACCGCCTGCATCTGCTCTATTGGCAAAGTCAAGAGACTCTGAGAACCAAGATGCACCTGGGCACCTTGCTATAGAGGGAAGGAGGGATATCGACACACTTGCTGCGGGAGCCATAGCCAAAACATCTAAGACTGCATTTAAGTCATGTGAATAACCTCTCACTGCAAACAGAGAGCCGATCAAATATGCTGCCCAGTACCAGCTACAGCCTTCTGTTTGCATGGAACCAACAGACATGACTCATGCCAATTTATGTTTCATTTATTTATTCATTAAACATCTTTGTAACATTGCACCACAAGCCTGGAGGCCTCAGGGCGTGCCAACAACAATAAAGACTCACAACCAAAACAAACTGGTCAAAACGATGCGAAGAAGGAAGCCTTGAAAACAGAACTCAGGGTCAAAGGAGGAAATCCTACGTCAAAATAAGGCACTTAATCAGGTGAAAGGTTAAAGAGTATGGTTTTCAGATCCCTCTTGAACTTTATTGGTGTTTCAAAAGCTCTGATACTGAGAGGGGGTGCTTCCATGCGCTAGGAACTTGAGAATAAAAACTGCACCCACCAGCCTTCACCAGCTTAAACTTTGGTTGAACCAGTCGAACATGGTGTTGAGGTCTAAGAGGACGGGTTGGAACATATGGGTTGAGGCGTACTTTTAGATATTCAGGGGCAGCATTCACCACGCATTTATGCATTAAGGTGAGGATCTTGTGTGAGATACAAAGCTTCTCTGGAAGCCAGTGTAGGCCCCTTCATGGCCGCAGTAATATGGGAACTTCTAGCCAGACCTATGATGGTCCGTACTGCACCATTCTGAGTAACCTGTAGAGTAGTTATGACAGAAGTGGCACAACCACTAAGCAGGCTATTACAGTAGTCGAGACGTGTGTTGATTAAGACTGAAGCTAATATGGCCAGGTTCTCTTGTATGAGAAAGGGTTGGATGTTACATAAAAGCTTATTGATTCGACCACAAACAGATCTGACCGAGGCCACATGTTGACTCATAGCGAGTTCAGCATCCAAAACCACACCAAGGGTGTTTACCTTTTGTTTTACTACAAGAAGCGAGTCCAGGATTTGAAAATGTGCATACTCTGTTGGGAGTGATTTCAACTTTTGACAAGAAGCAACAAGGAGCAACTCTGTTTCATTTGCCTTTAATGGAAGGGACTTAGCAGCCACCCAGAAGTGAATGGTCTTATAGATGGAATTCAGTTTTTCCAGGCAGCAAGATATGCCCTGAAAGTTTAATGATAACTTGTGCATTATCAGCATAATTAGCCACTAAAACACCCAGGCTGATCAGGAGATGCAAAAAAGGAATCATGTAAATATTAAACAACATCAGTGAAATGCATGACCCCTGAGAGACACCACAGGAAACAGGGGACGGGTCAGAGGAGACGTCACCCACATTTACTCTTGAGTTCCTTGGGCCCAAAAAAAAAGAGATCCGATAAGCAGCTTTCGGGTGAGCAACCAGCAACTGACTGAAGTCTGTCGGCTAAGAGTGCATGATCGACAAGATCAAATGTCGAAGATAGATCTAATAGCATCAAGATTGATAGGTGCCCTTGGTCAATATTTTGTAGCAAGTTGGCCTTCAGATCCAGCATAGCTGTCTCAGTACCAAACCCTTTCCTGAAGCCGGATTGGTGAGGAAGCAGGATGTTATTGTTCTCAACAAAACTCTGAAATTGCAGATGTGCAACTTTGTCCAAAATTTTCAACAGAAACGGCACATTACTAATAGGCTGATAGTTATCTGGAATACAAGGGTTCAAGGACTCCTTTTTTATGAGAGGGGATACCGAAGCCTGTTTTAGAAAAAGGAACATTGCCTCTATGAATGTTTGGTTAATACATTGTGTAACCCATGGGCAAAGAGTGCCCCGCATTTTTTTATATCGATTTGATGGACAGGCATCACTGTGACAGGAGGTCGGTTTCATGGCCTCAATAGTTTCTGTGATAAAAGATATTTGGGGGCATCTACGTTGTGAGCTGCCATCTCCATCTCCTGTGCTGGACATGAGTCCCTAATCTGCTGAATATTAGTTTGATGCAAGGTGACCTTCTTGGTAAAAATATCATGGATTGACTGGCACCATTGCTTGTCTTTTTCTGGTGTAGACGAAAGAGGGGGTTTGCTCTTAAACTTGCTCAAGATGGAAAACAATTCCTTGGAGCTGGACTTGGCAGTCTGAATCCTGCTGTTATAGACCACCGACTTTGCTTTTCTAATCGCCTCCTTATATTGTTTAACAAAGTTTTTATAAGTACCCTAAAGTTGTGCCAGATGGATTCTTTTTTCCAATCACGTTCAGCAGTATGTTTCATTTGTCTAATAAGGATAATATCACTGAACCAAGGTTTCTATATGGCTACAGATTTTATATGTCTGAGCGGCACCAGCAAGTTGGTTGCATCAGTAAGGGATTTAGATATATGACGAGCTGCGTCATCCGCACTCTCAAAGTCATGTAGAGCTCCCAACTTCTCTAACAGTAGTGGGGTGAAGTTTTCTGGTGTGAGGGCTTTTAGATTATGCATAGACACCTCCATCCTAGGAATGGTGTTGAGTTTGGGCGGAGGAGCTGGGGGAATAATTTCGAAGGTCAATAAAAAGTGATCAGACCATATACAAGGCACAATAAGTAAGCTGGCCAGGGAAAGCTGATGAGCTAAAAGCCGATCCAGTGTATGCCCTGAACTGTGAGTAGGTAGGTCCACTAGTTGTACATAGCCAATAGAATTAATGGCGTCCACTAGAGACTTAGTAACGGTATCTGTTGGGACATAGGAGGAACAGAAGCCGCCATAGCTAAAGCAGTAGGCTCATCAGATAAATGAATGGATTCTAGACAAGTTGGAGGGAGAGAAACATATGCGGCAGCCTTTTCCCTGCGAGTCGCTGCCAACCTTCTTTGTCTGCTGCACTGAATAGATAATATGAGGTTGGTGCGATATGAATCACTGGTTGAGAGAGCCATAGTATAAAACCAGGAATATAGCTTACCCTGGTTATATGCAGAGAATTATATGTCGCCCCTCCACACATTGGCAGAAAACTGGAACTAACCGGTCAGTCGCATCGGCGCAGTCGCACCTGGAGGCAGCCTTTAACCGGGACTAGGACTACAACGCTACAAGGGAAGTGTGGTTCTCTCGGGCGTACAGCGTCACAACACTGATTCTAATCGCTCGGAGGGATCACACAATGGTCCGATTGACCTGACTGGATTTGTAGAGTCGCATGGGGCCAAAAGTCACACTCCCACCCTGTTTGATTCAGTGAGGCAAACTCTTAGCCCCAAGAACAATTTGAGGACAGGGGTAGGTTCTGAACCTTAGCACACAGACATTACATGCCCAGGGAGGAACGTGCAATGTTTCAAAAGGCCACCCCTATAAAGGAACAACGAACTGGAAACCTGTTGGTTTGGGAATTAGAGGAGAAAGGGGATCTCAAAAATTTAATTACAGAAACCCAGCACAAACTTCAGAGGCTGGCTTTTTAATAATACATTTGAGAATGAAAGAGTAGTAGGGGAACTAGAGGATGCTGCCCTCTTGGACAGCTGGAACTCATTGGAGCAATGTCGGGGGGGGAGAATTAATCACCCTAATATACACTCCTTTGCAAGAGAACCCAAGCTAGAAGCTAGATTTAGTAGCACTCCTCTGGAAAAATGAGGTAGGTTTGACAATGAGGGAGCGGGAGTGTCTATTCATCAGCCTACTCCAAACATCAAGGTCTCCGCCTTAATAACGGATCATCCAAGACAAGTTTGGCAAATAATGACTCCCTTCTAGAGAGCTCTGAGGGGCAACAAACACTGAATAAAGCAAAAAAAATATCCTAATTGGAGCATTAAGGGAGGGCAGAATTGGTAGCCCTGCAATGATGATTAATGGATCCATGAAAGGGAGAAAGAGGCGGAAAATGGAAAAAGCCATAGGAGGCTACTGTTCTCACATTGAGGGCATGCCAGCATCACACATCTCCTCCTCTATATTCCACAATGGCCTACACAGTCTGAAGGAACTGGTGACCCACGACATAACCAAGGATTGTGGGTCCAGGATCAATGCCAGTACTGTAGCAGCAATGTCCATAACTACGGCTCCTTTTATAAAATGATATGAATTAACTGGACATGAATAGGGAAGAGATTACAAGTATACTACACAGTATTCTCAACCCAATGACAGAGGGAAAGAAATTAAGAAGACAATCAAGAGCAAGATGTGATTTAAGCCTTGAAGAATCAGAGAGATTACTCCCTCAAAGTAGAAACCTGAAAAATGCAAAATCTAATGTCCCAAACTTGCAGCAACAGACACATCTGGCCTCTGAAGCGTATGTGATGATGACGTCAATACAAACCACCTACAATGCTCCTCAAATGGAGATGACGGCCACTGGGCCAAAGTAGATTGAAAGTGGTTCCATGTTGGTCCAGAGGAATATGACAGATGCAGTTGTGCAAATACAACAGGAGGGGGGCCAGGAAGAGATGAAAGAGTTAAAGGTGAGTGTATCATACTGGACCCTATAGGGGGGAACCCTAAAGAATATCCAATTTTTGCAAAACCTATTAGGTAAGGGAAAATGATAGGGGCAAATCAAAACCTAGAGAAGATCTTAAAAAGTGAGAACAAAACAATCCAAAAGTAAGATGTAACAACTCCAGAAAATTCTTTAAGAACTTAAATACCCCACCAAAATAGATCAGAGTTACAAAATCCAGAAAATCAAAAGAGGCTCAGAACCAGAGAATTAAGTAAATAAGCAAGCTTATTTAAGGACATTAGTTGAGGATGTTACACTGGAGGAGAATACGCTTGAACATCTTTTGGGTTTGTCAACTTCCTCACATGAGGAGGTGATGAACAATGCCCAGGAATCCTTTAGTTCAATAGACCAAGAAGATCAGCCAAATGCTTTAAGATTTTCTATCGACCATAATGAGAGGGAATCTATGAAGGGTACTTGCGAGAACTCATTTTCAGAGTTCAAATCTTTAGAATAAAACGCTTGACATGAAAAACTTGATTAGCCCTCCTCCAGCAGACATGATTTGCTCAGTTCTGTCATTTACTTATGCCAAGGCAATCACAAAGAAGACTAGTGGCTCTAAAGAGTTAGCACATGCCCAAAAAAGAAATGTTATGGAAAGTGGCAACAAGTGGCCGGAAAAAGACCCTAAGATTGCCTTGTAAAGGACCCGGTACATAGATGTTCATAGACAATGGTCTGATCTTCAGTAGACGCAATATCCTCAGACTGCTCAACCACATTCCTAGGCTTCAAATAATTATGGCCAGAGACATAGCAAGGATCACATTTCTAAGTGAAGAATTCCTGGATAAAGTTGTTGTACACTTAGAAGCCATCCGAATCAAACAAGTATTTTTGGAAGAAACCTCAAATGTTCCCCTACTAGGATTTGCCTTGATGGAAGTAGTAAAAAACAAGGAGATGAACGACAGAGAGATGACCAAAAACAAGATGTCTTCCTGTAAATACTGCAGGGTCCCCCAGGATCAAGATAGATATCATGAATCCCTCCCCACCCAGAAAATAGTGAGCTTAGGGTTGGGGGTGAAACCAATACTTCGAATCATAGCGGGGAAGTGAAAATTGGCTAACAGGGAAGTATCTTTACCTAAGGGCAATGACTAAAAAAAAAAGGATACTATAACTTGGCTCCTTATATTAATAAGAAATGGAAGCCCCTTTGAACTTATTGAGACATGGAACCCAAATATCGACATGCAGGTCTCAAAAATGTGTATTAAAGGACTAAGGTCAAAGCACTCAGAATAGATGATTCTGTGCAAATCTACTGGAATTCAAAAGGAATTGCAGATGTGACGTTTATCAAGGGGATCATGGATCAGATTTATAAATTCAAGGACAGCCTGGAAGATCCCACAATCAGAATCTGAAGTGATTTCAATATGATTGCTATGAAGAAAAGCCCAAACTCATGTCCTGAGGAAAAAAAGCTTCTCAATGAATCTGAAAAAAAAAGATTAACACGGGAAGAAGAAGCCAATCTACTCATTTCCAATTCAGATTTTGCAGGGTCGAAATCAAATTACCATGGATGCTACAAAAATATCATCCTTGATTGACCATTTCGATTAAGGCATATGCGAGGGTGGAAAAGACCCTAGAGTAGTAGATTATCTGAAACTCCTTATGGCATTTTTGGAAACGACAAGAGCAGGTTGGAAACCACATGTTACATATAAACACTGCTTTGATGCAGAATAAGTGGTTGAAAAGAAACATTTAAGATCAGACTGCTCAGCATGGGTTGCCTTGATTAAAACTTGTAACCAGTGCTCTAAAAACTGGGCCAAGACACGCAAATATAAAATGATGCAAGAGGATGCAGAGCAAATGCTCCAAAAGATTTTAAGCAAAACAACGGGGACATCTGGAAATTGAAAAAATCAATAAACACCCCAAGGGAGGCCTTAAAATGTAAAGCTGTAGCAGAAAAGACATGGATAGACTACTTCACTAAACTGTTCAAAATAGCAAATGATGGTTGTCCTAAAGAAAAGAAGACTTGGGAACCAAACTGATGTTCTCAACTATGGAGGACGACATTTTGTTTCATATAAACAGGGCTAGCACTGCTAGGGCACCTAGCCCTGATGGCTTGACCAATACCATCTTAAAGGAAGAGCTGGAATCATGGTCAACGTTTTTGGGGCTACTGTTTACCCAAATCAAAAAGTTTAGGCAAGTGCCATAGTCATGGAAGACTCGTATTGTAGTCCTGATATTTAAGAAGGGTGATAGGTCGGATCCTTGAGACTAACGACCTATCGCCTTACTCAACATAGTCGGAAAGATGTCAATCGTTTTGAGCGGACTGGATGACTGGACGCAGGAAACAGGGCGCTTCACTTCATGGCATTTAGGATTTGTAAAAAAAATGGAACCTCCCTGAATGTCTTGGTAAATAACTTCCTGAAACTTCGGTCCAGGAAGAATAAAGCGTTCAATAGACCTGGATTTTATTGACCTGTCTCAGGCGTTTGATTCTGTAGAAAGATGTTCGCTCTGGAATAAGCTAAAGAAATGGGGGTGCCAGACCAATATTTTGGCGGCTATTAAATGTCTTTACTCTGCAACATTGCTAAAAATAAAGCTGCTCAAGGGGGGGCTACTCTCACGCCCCATCTTTACATCTTGAGGTTTGAATTAAAATTAGGGATCCCTGCTTTGTTCAATCTGTTTATCTCAGATCTGTCAGAAACCTTGAGAGATGCCAGTAGCTTCCCTTGTAACATTGAGGGAGTGCCACTAGATGATCTAGTATACGCAGATGATTCGGTCCTAATTGACCAAACCCCAGTTGGCTTACAACGCCAACTGAATGTATTACATTCATATGTACAGGACAATGTCCTAAACATCAATGTGGAGAAATCAGAAATCCTAATCCTCCAGTCAGCCAAATGAAGGCAATCAAATAGAGCATCTTGTTTTTTGGGTAAGGAAAAGACTGACAAGAGTGAACTCCTTTACATACTTGGGGAGCTGCATAAACATCACTTTGAGAGATACTTCAATGGAAACTATGCTGAGAAACAAAACAAAAGCACTTCCGTCACAGGGAAGATTGCTACAAATGAAATATGGAAAATTGTCCATAGCCCTTGTGGTAACCTTCTACAAAATGAAGGTAGTGCCAATATTGATATATTTTCCCTCCATACTAAGATCTAGCCTATCTTTGAAAGTTTGTTCTGTCATTAGTGAGCTGTGTGCCAGTAGAGGTGTTAAGACAAGAACTTGGGTTGATATGGTATGATAGGTCATTTATAATGCACTTAATACCCATAGGTTTCTAAGTGCGGACCCGGGGATCGAACCTGGGGATCCATGTTGTCGTGCTTCCAAGGCGAGCACGTTGCCGCTGAGCTATCCTCCGGAGACATTCTCCCTTTATTATCTCTCTTTATGCTCTGGTCAAATGAAGAACATGGCACTATATAGAAAATGTAGATTGGACTCTCGAATATGAGGATTCTGCAAAATAAAAAGAGCGCTCTCCAGTGGCTGTGACCCATGGTTGACAAAATGGGGAAAGGCCTGTATTAACATCTTGAAAAACTTGGATACCACTGAGGAACACTTACTATCCTATCCAATGTCAGTAAGAACCAACACCTGGAGAAATGACTGAATTAAGACACAAGAAGAATCTAGCTGATTGAAACTATATTCCCAAGGGCCCCCAGTACACAGGCCCTATAACATCTTACCTAAATATTTGATAATGTGTCCGAATAGCTTCTATAGATCTCAATATATGAGATTTTGGCTAAACCTATACCCAACATAAGAGGTCCTATCAGCAACGAGTAGAGCCGAGGAAAGAGACAATAGCTGCAGGTTTTGCAAGTTAAAATCAGAAACAGAAACTCTTAAACATATGTTTCTTCATTGCAATGCTGTGACAGGATTTAAGTCCCAGATGCAGGGGGATTTAAAAAAAAAGAGTTTTTAACTCTCACCCCAGATTAATAGTGGAACCTTTTTTTTTGCAGGGGGGAAGGATATCATTAATCATTGCTCTGGTTAATTATTTTGCCAACGTCTTTGACTTAATCAGAATGGACTAAGCAATGGCAACAAGAGCAAAACTGATTGAAGAATGAAGCTTGAAATTGTGTTTGGTACGATTTCTGGCCACAATATCTTTCCTCTCCTTAGTTTTTAAAAATTGGGGATCTTGTTTGTTCTTAACATGAAATGTCCTCTTTGGAGATTGGTTTTCTTTTTTAAAATATTTTTATGTTCTTCTTTTCTTCATTTCCCATTGATCTTGCACGTGTTTTACTTTCCCTTTTTCTTCTTTCCCTCTTAGCCTTTTTTTCCCCTCTCTTTTCCTACTGGTGAAAGTCAAAGCACCTATAACTAAATAAAAAAATATATATCAGTTTGGTCCCACCCAAAAGGGCAGCCCAGCATCAACATGCTAGGCAATTCTCGTCTGAACAGGAGTACCATCAGCAACCCCAGACACGTGTTTCAACCTTGTTGCGCCTCCTCAGTGAGGTGATGGTGAACCTCTCTAAAGCACAGTGAGAAAGGGTTCCATTTCTGGATTAGCCTGGATTACTTACGGTGAAACCTCAAGTCTTGCAAGGGTGTGGGAGCCCCTTGTAACGCTCACCTGATTCCCGTAGAGGCGCCGGTCTTGACTGGGCGTATAACGTATCTTCAAAGGTGATGTGCAACACACGGCTGGCTCTTTGGGCTGGACCTCTGTGCACTGTATGTCTGACTTGAAGGGTAAAATGTCTGCAGATAGAAAATATGGGATTAAGGAACTGGGTTATTGAATGTCTCTCTCTTCTTCCCTTTCTCTTCTCCTGTAGAACCCAAAAGGCTAACGCTCTCACCTTAGGTAAGTGAACGCCGTGCTCTCCATCTGCCTCGGGGCAGGGTGCTGTAACCAGTTTCTTCACTGGATAAGGGGAGCAGGCCTCTTGACTTCAGAGGACTGCTGTCTGTCGTTTACTGCACGAACGGTAAGTTTCGAGTAACTCTAATGTCTTTAAAGTCTTTAGTAATGATGTTTCTTGTTTTGCAGGGTTCCGGCGATGGCGGATGACGGGCTGAAGTGAGTTGAAGATGGAGCCCGTGTGATGAATAGAAGCGCCTGGAAGCACGTAAGTAAGCGCTTGTTGCCTGCTTCACGATGCGCTCTAACTGTCTTTTTATTTTGCAGGTACAGGTTCGGAGCGGCTGCAGGGTGCCGGAATACCCACTGGGTTAGATGTGGAAAGGAGTAATGGCACGTGAGTATTAAAGTTCCCCAATGTCTTTAAACGCACCTTGTTTTGTCTTTCAGATGCGGGATGCAGCGCCGAAGGCCTCCGGAGCGTGCGAAGAGTTGGTAAGCTTTTGTCTTTCAGATGCCGGAATGCAGTGTGAAGACCTCCGGAGCGCACGAAGAGTAGGTAAGCCTTTGTCTTTCAGATGCCGGAATGCACCGCGAGGCGTTGGTGACAGCCGATGGACCAGGTAAGTGAAGAGCTGTCACTGAAGACCGTAATGCTAACCTGTTCTTTCTTGTCTTTATAGGTGTTGCTGAAGACTGGATTCAGGATGCTAAGCCTTTTTCCTTAGGCCCAGGATCAGATGCAGAAGACACGATGAGCGTTCTGCTGCAGAGGATGCAGAATAACGCAAAGCAAGATTCATCCATCGGGTGTGGTTTAAATAGCCTCCTGTAGTGCTTAGGTGTCTCCTTCCACAGCCACGCCTAGCTAAGAAAAGAGTTCCTGCTTTCCAGAAGAGTTCCAGTGTTCTGAATCGAGGGAGTGGCTCCTGCCCCACCCAACAGGAAAAGTAGTTCCAAACAGAAGAGGATCAGAGGCTCAACTGGCAGGCAAGTAAGCAGCATGGTCTGCTGCAGGTAAGTCCACCCAAGCATTATGAGCCCGGCGCTTCCAGCGCTGGGACTGGGCATATTTATGAGCCTGGTGCCACTGGCGCCAGGACTGGGTCCAAAAGGTCCCAATTGGGACTGGTTGGCACTCGGAACCTGGGTTATGGATCTGCTTCCAAGGGAGTTGGGAAAACCCTGACCTTTTGGAAGCAGAGATCATGACACCCCTCTACTGAGAATTAACATGGGTCAAATACGCTGTTCTGTGGAAGATACAGTGAGCTAAAACGTGGGTGTAGACCCTCCTGAGTGGGCACCATCAAAGCGAACAGGTTATTTGGTTGTGTTTGTTCTCAGTACATGGGCTCCTAGGCCCATTTTTAAAAAAATATTTTCTAAAAAGCATAGTGGCCTAGATTCAGTATGATCAGTCATGTTTAGAACAATCAGCTCCATCACTCTGCACAGTCAAACAATGGAGCATTATGCAGAACACCTTTGAAATCCTTTCACTGCATCTTAAAGTTATTATTATTATTATTATTATTATTATTATTATTATTATTATTATTATTATTTGGGTATTTACTGAATGCAGACCCGACTTCGTTATCATGTCGTAGAGGGTAGTCCACTTTGAGGGAAGCTGAGATACAAAGGAGTGGGATGCTAACAACGGGTGAGGAGAAGGGCAGGCAATTTGCAGCAAGTGATCAACAAACAAACAAGGAGCAGGGGGAGCAGTTCAACCTGTCTCGGGTTTGGTGGGGAGTGGAGGGACTGTGGACCTAGGTGTTACATTGCACAACACAACCTTTTCAAATACATGTTTGTCCTTACAAAAATAGGTTTACAACAATTAATAACTTGGAAGTAGCCAGTGATTTTCTGTTTTTAAGCACTGACATCCAAACAAAACAAATTTGAAAAACATATTGCTTTAAACAAAAAAATAACATCTGTCAATAAAAAGCATATGTATTCAGCTGGTTCAGCCAAAGGACTCACTGTGCGTGTCTGTGAACTTGATTGACCTAATGTGGGAATGTTTCTTGGCACAAACAATGTATGGTGAATACTGAAATTAAGATGTGCAAGTGAAATATGTGGACCACCTGCTTGTATGCAAAACTAATGTCATGCTACTCTTATTTCATCTGAAAATGGCTCAATGAACTAGAGGCCAGTGCCCTAGGCCCACTATTAAAGAACACATTAAGAGCAAGAAACATTGAAGTGCTTCACATAAGTAAATATATTTAGTTAGTGTTGGTTTGACATATGGCTTGTACCCTTGCAGTGGGTTTAACCAGGGTGAACATGCTTTTTGTGTTCTCCCTCTGGATATTCACACTACTTGCACAGCCAATCTCCTGAGGGAAAAAAAAGATGGGTGCTGCCCCCATTCCATTTCTATGGCGGCCGGGATACTGGAGGAGCACTGGGACCGGAGCACAACATTTTGGCCAAGCAGGTAAGTGGGGATGGAGGGATAGGGTGACTGAGAGGTTGGGTTATTTTGGGGGAGTGGGGAGGTGGGGAGGCTCCCTGTTGCCTCTTCACATTAAAAACAACAAAACATTTAATCACCCAGGTAAGAACCTCGGGTGGCTGGAATAGCTGGTTGGGAATGTGTATTTTCGCCTACTGCTCCAGCCACCTGATTGGCTAAGCTGCCTTCTCCGGGTGCAAATGTGACATTAAAACCTGAATCGGGGGTGGATGTGGCTGTTAACGGCCCGGCAGCCTGAGCCATGAGAGAAGAGAGGAGAGGGCCTGGGGCTTGTTAATGGCCAAGCCTGTCCGGCTATGGTGGATTGACCCCATTACCATCCAGGATAGGGTTGGAAGAGGAATAAGTGGTTGCAAGTGGCAAAGTAGACATGGAGTAGGAAGAGAAGATGGAGAAAGGGGATATTTTGAGGCTGAATTTGAGGACTCATGGGAAGATAGGGAGAACCAGAGTACACAGGTTCAAGGAGGGGTGTGGCGATAGTTTTTTACCATTGTTTCACTGCAATGTCCAGAAATCATCATTATTTGCTGGGTTTCTAGGCAGGCATCTGCTGGGATCTTCACAGAAGTGGCATGTAGGCAATGGTTAGTGTAGATTAGGCTTAATTTAGCATGGATGGGACACCCCTACATCGTTCTGCAGAGCACATTTTTCCAGAGGGGGTAAATTGTGTAAAAAATGATGTAACAGAAGAGGTAGAGAGGAGGTGGTAAAATGAACACTGCTCTGTAAGAGTACTGAGGAGAGCAAGGCTTCTAAGCTCTTACTCAGCCCCACACTACTGCTTGAACTGATCAAAATCATAAAGGTGAAGCAGGCACAGCATGAATGGCACACCTCCCTCGCCTCTGTGTTATGGTAGAATGGGCAGAGGGCAGGCTATTCTATTCAGGAAGTTGTCATGCCAACATGGAAGTATCTAAAACAACAGTAGTATGGTAAGTACAAAAATGAATACAATGTGAATATAAGGTTCCATGAACATAAGACTTTAATTAAAGTAAAAGGACCGAAAAACTACTACAAAGACTAACCGCCCAACTAGTAGAGTAGAGACATAGAGAGCACAAATGTATACATGTTATCAATCTTGTAGAAAAGTCGAATAAGTTCAGGACTATGTAATTAAGGCATACAGGGTTCTTGCATGCCACTAAGGCCCAGTGAACAAGGAGAGTAGGGGCTAGCCATTGATGTATACCGTTTTATATTCTTTCAGGATCTCAATAGCATTGACCCATGTTTTAATAATCGGGTCAGGTTCAAGTTGGTGACTTAGATTGCTGGGATTGAAAAAGTGGTGTCATTTGAAAAGTCTAAATGGATGGTGGCTCGGAGAAGCTTGGGACAGGCAGGCCATGTCGAGTCAGCATCTGTTGAATCTTGACAAATTCTCGATGTGAAGAAAGTGGACATTCAGCTTTAGTGGTGAAGTGGCTCGAAGGAATCCAAAAAAGCAGTGTGGTTCAAAAAGCAACAATGGCTCATTGGTTGAAGAAGATGGGACAGGCAGTCAATGTTTGGGCACGTGAAAGGGCTCAAGTTGTGGGAGTGTTAAAGACAGCACTGTTTGGTCTTTGCAGTAACTTGAAGAGGTTCAGAGCACTCAAAGGGGCTCAACGTGATTTAAAGTTGCAGAATGAAACAAAGGAAACTTCTTTTGGTCTATGGGGTGTTGTGGGACCTTCAGCAGATCCTTCAGAAATAGTAAGGACTTCCTCAACACTTACCAGCCAGTAAGGTCGCCGGGGACTCTTGCAGGGCCTGCCACGTCACCAGGAAGAGTACTGGGTATCAACGTTCAGCAGCAGTCAGGCCTTTTGCTTGAGCTGTTTTCTTCTAATGTTCCCCCGCAGTGGTTAGGTGAAGAGTCTGCATTCTCAGTGAAGGCCCTTGTCTTCTCCCATTCGATTGGGAACTTTGCTCAGCCTTTACCTCAACTAGTTTCCAGTTAAACCCTCTTCAAATAATTCTAAGATGTTTCCAAGATGATTTTTCATGATGATTCTGTTTTTTTTAAAAAACATTTTTTTATTGATGGTCTCAGCAGCTACATTGGCACCCAATTAACACAGTTTAAAAAGCTTCCCAGGTGGGATCCCAACGAAAGGTGGATTAAGAGGTAGTCTCACACCCTTAGATAGTCATTTTGCTAAAATGGATTGATCCATTCCAAGCTTTCTGTAAGGGACAATCCTTGACATTGTAACACGGGTTATTCCTTGTGATGTCAGCTGCCAGAGTGCCTTGTTTGCAGGATGTTTGGGAGGTCTCAGGAAGGAAGTGGGGGCATAGAAAATACAAGATAAGTGTCCCCTTCTCCATTGGGAAGGTCCTCTCCCAGCTACACTGTCCTTCCTTCAATGTCCTGTCTGTCTCAGATCGAAAGGACTCCAGTAATTATTTCATTGGTGGACTTCCCCATTATGTCGCAGAGGCGGCTGTGAAGGCGCCGGCTCCTACCCATCCTGAGAGAATGAATGTCCTGTTCTCCTTTGAAAGGTATCAAAGCTTCTAAACAGAGAACAAAGGGCTTCCTGGGCAAGCCGCTATATTCTGTCAGTGCAACTCCCTGAGCCAGTCCCAGTAAATAAATAGCTCTGCAGTTGCAGATTACATTGGAAACCAAGTGGATAGTAACAATGGCATCAGTTTGAGCCTTGACAATTTTAATTGTATTTACTCATATTCCACTATTATAGAAATATAACTAATATTTAAATGTAACAAAATAACTGCCATGTGGCAATGAAGATATGAGGCTAAATCATGCATGAACTGGATACCAGCACTTTAGAAGGAGACCTCCCTGCTAAGTTTCCCAGTTCCATGCACGACACCTCGAGGCAGTCCTGTTTTTTGCTTCCAATTGCATATTGGAACTTGTAGTTTTGTTTTTCCCACTGCAAGGGTGGACCTACAAGTCCCAGAATGTAGTGCGAAAAAAACAGGTCTGGCTCAAAGACTCTGCATCGAACTCGGAAACTTGGCAGCTATGAAACCCCCATTGCTATTGGAATTAATGCTGATTCCAGCAGGCTGTTTTAGAAAGGCACATGTTACTTTGCATCTGCCATGTTGCCAATTCACATTTCAGATGTTGATGTGCCAGTAGACCCGGGCAACCAGAGTATGCGTGTGTGCATTATACATTTCAACATAGAACGCTTTGAATGTGGGGCCTGTTTAGCTGAGCACCCCTTCCAGAAAGAAAAAAAGCACCATTGTTTTGTATAGCACAAATCAAAGCAGCCCGTGATTGCACGCCTTCACAGATGGAAGTCTATCACAAAGAAAGTTCTGAAGAGGAAAGGTAAAGGGGATACAGAAACATATGAGGGATGGGGGGAGGCATTTTGGACAAGTAGTGTTGTGATGGATTGATTTGACAGGTGTCACTCTCTGGTATAGCACACTTGTCTCTGCCATGATGAAATCGCCCACATTCAGAGAGGGGTGAATGAGCTTTTGTTGGTTTGTTTAAGATTATAGTGGCATATGTTTGAGGTCATGTTGTTCAGTTGGGATGCAAAAAGCATTTGCTGACAAATGTCCAACACCTCCACAGCTGAGACAGGCTAATTTAAGCTACATATCAAACCACACCTTTATTTGAAGGCCTTTTGGGTTGCCTAGACAGAAGACACTGGATTGATTTAGGCTATGAAATCAGGTGTGGACATTGGTTGCTTAGGTGATAAATTCAATGAACACATCACTGGCAGATTTGAATGCATCCCCCATGGAAGATTGATGTTACGGTGCTATGGTAATGTCTTGAGGTATATGTTTAGGCCCGCACATAGTGAAACAAGAGTCTGAGGAGGGTAGGTAGTTACATTTGCAGAATGGGCATTTGCATTAAAGGGTATAGTAAAATTAGGGTGCTGTTCTAGTGGGTTTGTTAACATAAAATGAACATAAAGGGGTTGATAGTTTGAGCAGGGTCATCTTCAAGCCAGCTCGAGGTTACGGTCCCAAAATATTAAAGGAGCAAACACCACTGAATAGGGAGGAGGCAGATAGAAATCTTATGAAGCACCACCAATCGCATCCCAGGAGGCATTGAGGAGCTAATCTCAGATCTATGAGCTGTCCACCACAAAGGTAATCATTATCTGCATAACAGCCTGGTCTTTAGGTGTTTCCTGAAGATCTGATCATCAGAATGGAAAAAGGGAGAATGTTCCTAAGTGGTGAAGTGTACACAGCAAATGTATGGCCGCCCCATTTCTGTCCCCTGAATTTGGGAATTATCTAAGGTTTAGCAGAGGTATATCTAAGATGTCTCCTAGGGGCATAGTGAATGAATGTTTTATAATAGGCCTTATACGTAAGGTACAGAGCTCACTTCTGTTAGCAACGCAGGGCAGGGAAAATGCAGGCACATCGTTTAAAATGGAAGATCAGCCTTGCCGATGCACTTTGAATGTGCTGCAAATTAGGTAACGTTTTTTAGGGAACCCTAAAAAAATAACTTTTCACTAGTGAAGGCAACTAGATATACATGCATTTATTGAGCTGCACCATCTCTGAGAATGAGAAATAGCTCAGGAAGCACGCCAAGCTTTTTTAAAATGTTCTTTATTGTAAATTGTTTTTTTTTCAAACCTTATACATCAAAGTGAAGAAGTAATTAATCACAAATACAATCAGCTGACTAATGTTGCAATCTTCACTCTCTTCAAAATTTGCACAATGCCTATTAAAAATGAGGTAGGCATACCTTGTAACATATAAAACCATCCATTGTCACTATTTAATTGGACAATATCATACACACATTGGCTATAAATATGCTTAGATTCTCAGGGGTTCCAAAGGATCCTGACAAAATCTACATATTGCACTTTCCCATTGACCCCCTAAAAACAGGACCTCCCCCGTATGTAACGGGTTAAAACAAGTTAGCACTCCAAGCTTTTCATTTGAAAGACACATCTAATCTTCAACCCTGTACATCTAGAGTCAAATCAGGATCCAGCCAGACTTCGATGTTGCATACTATATCTGTTGGCTTAGGGCAAGGTCCCAACACAGGTGGCCGAAGTCTCAATTTACTGGAAGTTCGTCTACTAATGTATTGAACTTATTAGGTCTGCAAATAAGTTTGCCTATGTTTTGCTTGTTTAATTGGAGGTAGATGGTCATCACCCAGAGCTTCAGTGTAGCATTTGGATTGATCGATTGGATGCTCGTTGAAGTTACCCAAGGACAATATTAGCTGGGTGTCATATATGTAGCAGGTCATAGTCAAGCTATTCACTAACTCTGCCAGAGGAATCATATATAGATTACATCGCAATGGGCTAAGGGAAGCTCCCTGAGGGGCCCCACAGGTGACATCTCTCATGACTGATAAAAGGGTGGGGGGATTCACTCTTTGTTTACGATTTCTCAAAAAGGATTGGGTCCATCCCCATGCCTCCAGCTGTAGCCCAAGCTCATAGATACAGTTCAAAAGGATGTTATGGTCAACCATATCAAAGGCTGCAGATTGGTCCAGTAGGATGAGCGTAGCCATTCCTCCAGCAGCCACCCGACATCTTACATTATCTAGCAGAGCTAGCAAGACTGTTTCAGTCATATAGCCTGGATGACAAGCAGCCTGAATATCATTGAGCCAACCGGCTTCTTAAACAAAAGTTTGGATTGTGATGTGATGTTACCACTGTCTCTGACAGTTTCCCAATGTAGGCAAGTTGTTAAATCGGACCATAATTAACAGGCAGCGCAGGGTCCAAAGTGGGCTTTTTAAAGTGGGGAGAAAGCTGCTATCTTAAGTTGATTCAGAACTTTGTCCACTTGTGGTGAGAGGTTGATGATTAGACACAAATCGGAAATTACACAAGGTCTCGGTTGTTTCATAATTTTGGCTGGGCAAGGATCAAGAGTTGAGCCTGGAGCACGATGACGAGTACCCATCAATTTGAGTAACATTGGCTCAAGTATAGTGAAAAAGCAATCAAAGACGGTGGTCTGCTTGCCACTAATCACATGTTCATGTGAAATGAAAACAGACGGCACATGTAAGGGTAAAGAAGAATTAATAGATTGAATTGTGTTATCAAAGAATTGGGCTGGATGTTCACAGAGCTTTTGAGCCGGGGTGCATAATTGACTGGAAACTATGACCATCACTTTATTTCTATTAGGGCTAGCTAAAATTTAATTTGAAAAATAGGATCATTTTGTCTGTTTTCTGAGACACTTACATGCCTGCACCTGTTGAGAGTAAGACAATCTTAGAAGTTCATCTTGTGCCTTTCTCCGTGCCCTTTCTAATTGACAACAGCATTTTTTAGCCTCTCTCACCTGGTCATTATACTATGGTGTGGTAGATTTAGAGACTGTTCCTATCGACCTCTTTTTTTTGCAGGTGCAAGAAGGTTTCCTGTCGCTTGGAGAGCATCAGTGAAAGATGTTTGTATTTCCATAACATCCTGTAGGTCTGGGTCTGAATGACCTGGAAATGCTTGCGAGGTCCCGAAAAATTATACCTTCGATAATGTCCGCAACATAACTGAAGTGTTATGGTTTCTTGATTATCAAATTGGGGGCCTTATAACACATGATGCCTCACAACGCCATATGAATTGTATTCCCACTAATGGCCATATGGCGGCGAGGAAGGCCATGCATGAGGAATGAAGTGGAAAGGCATATAAACTTACATGCAGCCAGTGCCTTAAGTGGAACTGCAAAAATGAGCTGTGGCTCATCAAGGGGTGTGGCCTAATGGTGGGGTCCCTCTGCTGGCTGGTTAGGCCACACACCCACGACGAGACCCCCACCCCACTCAATGGGCATCAGGCACCCCTGCCAGGCAGCCTTTTGTAGAAATCAGCACCATTTTCTAAACACTTGCTTGGCAAGGGGACAGCGCCTCGCCTTTTTCAGCCTTAATGGTGGCACTGCCCCTCGCCAGCTGGCGAGGGGCAGCGTCACCATTAAGGTTGAAAAGGTGAGGCCACTGGAAGCAGAGGCTTTTTTTTTTCAAAAGGCCTTTGCTTCCAAAAACGCTGCCTTTTTTTGGCGCTGGCCCACGGGCATCTCTTGCTTAAAGGGATGCCTTGCAGGTGTGGCACCACCATAATGGATGAAAGGCATTTTTTTCTGAAGGCTGATGCTTTTGCACATGAGTGAGAGCTTCAGGCTTTAGAAAAAAAAGCCTTGTCGTGTAGTGGCTGCTGCTGCCAGGGAATATTAGTGTGCCCCGGGAAAGCCTCACCTCAGAACGAGATTTCTAAGCCTGGCGGGGCTTGGGCCGAGATAGCTCCGGCCCACTTAAAACACTGCATGTAGCAGAAGTGCTTCTAAGTTTGCTGTAGTTTTCAAACGTAATATGTGGTCATTTCAGCGTGGTTAAGGTCGCTGCAGTTGTGTTTGGTGGTTACGAATCACTGTATTGTGTCTTCAATGTGGAGTAGTGAACATGTGCTCAATTTGTGGTTAAAGAAATGGGCCTCTTCGCTATACACTAGAGGGCACGATCTGGGGCTCCAAGGGGAAAGTGGTGGAACTGCGGCGCAACACAGGAACGCAGCAGATATGTGTGAAAAAGCTGCACGTACAGCGCAGTTGAGACCTTACACAAAGAGTCCACATATAGTGGGAATTCACGCCAGCTGTTTGTGTAACGTGATTGGTGAAAGGGATCGCTTTCTGTGCCGATGTGCTGCGTTGCATGTTTGATGGCCAAGGGGGGATTTACGAGCTTTGATGGAGTGTTAGGTGAGGAGGAAGCAGAGCTGTTATAGGATGTTCCTGGTGGCATGGTTGCTTACGTAAAGAAGAGCTGGATCTTAAGATCATTGGTGAAGTCGTCTCCACGGTCGTGATCTTTGTGGATTGTAAGTGGACTTTGCAGGAAGGAAATAGCGAATGAAGAGCAAAGGAGGGGAGTTTGAGGCCAGAAGACAGAAGACTTTGGTATTTCAGGAACTGAGCAAAAGACAGGGAAGTGTCATCCAGCGACGAATGGCAGAGAGAAGGAAAGACATCCTCAGGCATGGGTGTAATTTTAGAGGGGGGACAGGGGTGTTTGTCCCCCCCAACTTCCATGGCACACCATTTTGTCCCCATTAATTTGGCTGGGGCACCTTTTCTTCAGATGTCATGTCTCCCCCAACATTTTCAGCAAAGTTACTCCACTGTCCTCTGGGAGGGCTCAAAGGTGAAGGATGGGAAGGTGATGGAATCGTGGGTATCATCCACAAAGAGAAGTAGTACAACCCAAAAACAGTAATACGTTTGCCAAGGGAGGATTTGCGGGTGCCATAAGCAGCGAGCCTAAGCCTGTCCAATGATGGAAACCTTGTGAAAGAGAATTAAGATAAGATGTGCCCATATTGCCCAAAAATAAGTGACATTTATAAAGATAGTAGCTGATCCAGGCGAGAGTGGAGCAGATTCTCAGGTTATAGATCCTAAGAAAAGGAGAGGGGTGGTCAACAGTATTGAATGTTGCAGATAGATCTAATGGAATAAGAATGGGGTAAAGTTTTTTTTAGTGGGCAGAGGGGAGCAAGTTGGTAACATGCATTGAGCAATCACAGTCGAACTGTGGCAATGCTTGTTCATGTTGAGTTAGCTAGTGGTCCTGCTGATGGCTACACATTCCGGGATTTTAGAGTGGTGGGACAAGCGAGAAAGAGGCTGGTAATTGCCATGGCAGGTAGGATCGGCAAAGGGCTTCTTCAGGATAGACACTTTGACTACCTTGAAGCAGGTGGGAACGTTACCAGTATATAGAGAGAGGCTAATAGGTGCAAGCCCTTTGACGGTTTTTGGTCCAAAAGAGTCTACCAGGGAGCACAATGAGCTGACACACTCGAGGATAGGACCCAGTTAAAAGAATTGATGTGGTGGAGAAAAAACTAAGACAGATGTGCATAGTGGAGAGAAAGGACAGAGACGTGGGAAGATGAGAGAGGTGAATGCAAGTTGCGTATCCTTGATTTTATATATTTTAGTGGAGAAGAAGTAGAGGGACTTAAGCCGAGAGAGAGAGAATATGGTCCGAGGCACGGCGGTGGGCAAGCATGGGCAAAAATGTAAAGGGGAATTTGCAAGGGTGAGAGTGGAGGATCAAATGCAAGGTCATAAACAAAAGATGAAAAGTGTGCTGTAGGACAGCAGGGCAATGAAGGGGGTGAGGTTTCAAGGACCAAGGAATTAGAAATTGCTCTAATGATTGCTAGACTGGGGGCTAGACTGGGGGTGGAGGCAGTGAGGAGAGTGAATACAAAGCCAGTGTGTAAAGGCATGGCAGAAGCACGTGTTTTTGTGAATGTGTTCCCACACGTCTATTTACGCAGATTCTTAAGAAAGGACAAGGCTCCGAAGAGAAAGAAGAAAAACAGAACTGTCCCAAAATGTCTTTGTATGTTGAAAGGTGGAGCCAACATTCATCCCATCTCTAGGTATGGAAAAAAAATAGTATCCCATTTCTTCAGCAATAAATAAAAGACTGTCTCTACGCGCAGGGAAAGACCGCCTCTAAGTGCAGGGAAAGACTGCTTCTACGCGCAGGGAAACACTGCTTCTACGCGCAGGGACAGACTGCCTCTATGCGCAGGGAAGGACCGCCTCTAGAGGCAGGGAAGGACTGCCTCTACACACATGGAAGGACTGCCTCTACGCAGAGGAGTAGACAGGGTAGGGCGTGAGTGGGCAAGGCCCTCACAAAATCTAACAACGCCCACTCAGCAATGCTGTATGGGCATTTTCACATGTTACTGACACTGCGGTGGGCTCAACTACATTAACTTCAGGCCCCACTTGTTAAACAATCCTGTCTACGCCTCCGCCTCTACGCGTAGGGAAAGACTGCCTCTATGCACAGGGAAAATCTGCCTCTACGCGCAGGGAACGACTGGCTCTACGCGCAGGGAAGGACCACCTCTACGCACAGGGAAGGACTGCCTCTACGCGCAGGGAAGGACTGGCTCTACGCGCAGGGAAGGACCACCTCTACACACAGGGAAGGACTGCCTCTACGCGCAGGGAAAGACTGCCTCTACGCGCAGGGAAGGACCACCTCTACACGCAGGGAAAGGTATTATTGGAAAACGGAAAAAAAACAGTGTTTCCTTTTTAAAACGAATCGGTTAATCAATGAAACCTCATCTAAAATATTGCTTGAGTTCTCGAAGCTACAATTCCCGAAGGATAAGGACTCATGTGTAATAATGAAAAGACCAGCTTACACACGGTTTCGGATTTGAGCCGCAAGAACACTCCGTGGAATCAAAGCTCAACATTTTGCTAGTGACGGATGGAAGGTGAGATGTGTCAAGGTAGAGAAATGCAAAAGATATCAGAGACCAACTGCTGAAGACATGGTAAATGTGCTTTAAAGAAACATTGCACCTAGAGGTAAGGGTCGCAATGCAAGAGTGGCATGAGAGACATTTACAGGGACCTTGGGACATTTTACTCCTCAGACTCAAATACCTACACATACAATTAGAAGTGCCTATGGGGAGAAACCCTGCCACAATCCAAACGGATCTGGGAGAGATACCGGAGACTCCAAGTCATCGCAAAGCTAGATGAAAGGGTCTATGTGCAAGAGTAGGTGGCATGCCATACTGTCGGCGCACCGTGGTCATTAATGACCCACCTGGGAGAAACCATGACCAAGTGGGGTTGCCAATAATCATAACAATAGCATTGTCAAACGCAGGTCTCAATATCCTATTGGATGAATGCACATTTCTACCAAAAAAAGAAAGCTTTGATCAGGGTAGGACTGGGGAGTCAAATTGACTCGGGCACCAATGAAAACGCGGCCCACATTTGCAAATGGCAATTCATTCCTCTTGTGACAAACTGGTTGAGTAGTGCTCATGGGGGAGGTTTTTTGATCCAATGTGATGCAAATTGTGCATTTTAAAGAATATTAATTCAGCAACACTGGTCAAAACTACTAGCCTCGTAGCGAAGTAACTCATCAAACTGGCCACTAAGGGCAGAAAAGTAGGCCACTTTAACCCAAAAAACTGCCCCACCCCCGCATTTAGCGGTTTTGGGTCGGGCATTGCCCTATAGGCCAGTCCAAACCTGGCTCTGATTGCTTTTGATGGTTAGCGAGGCTTAAACGAAGAACAATGCACCTGGCACTAAGCTTCCCCCAGTCTATGACATGCCAGGCTCTTTGAGCCGGTTTCTGCTATTGCACTGATCTCAAGGGGAAAGCAGCAGGGGTGTGTCGCCATGCCCATTTACTGTAGTACCTGGTATTTATCAGGGTGAGTGCTTGATGCCTGATGCATCCAGCCTTGTCTGTTAGACTTGTACTTACGGGAATGTGCTCCGTGCCTCAAAGCTGAGATCTGGGCACACTACAGCAAACCTCTCGCATGGCTCTTAGTGTTTCATTGGAACGCCTGGACTGATGTGTACGCCCTTTTTTTTAGAATGCCAAAAGACTTTTAAGCACTGGTTACTTTTACATATGTCCTTTTGCCTATGAGAGGAAAGCACACACAAAGTTGTACTTCTCATGGTGCCATTGTAAGCCAGGGTTCATATGTGCGCTCCTGAATGGAAATGGTGATAGTGTCGCACAAAATGCATGTTCTAGGTCTGTCTCAATGTTGCAATACCATTAACAAATCAATGTGTTACTCCGCCAATAAAATACATTTAAAAAAAAATAATAATTAAATAAATTACAAGGTAAACAAGCCATGGCCAAAGCCAATTGTTGTGGAGTTTGTAGTTTTGTATTGTATTTTACATTCAGCATGGAGGCAGGGAATGAGTAATGACAGCCCAGAGAGGAAGAAATGACTGCACAGGAGGGAATGAATGGCAGCCCTGAGGGGTGAGAGAAGCAGTGTGGGGGCAAGGGGGATAAGAAACAAATGGCAGCACGAGGAAGAATACAAAAATCCAACAGATAAAAGGCAGGCCAGCAACATTACACCGGAGCATTGCACAACATTTGGGGGGAAGGAGTGACAGGGCCATGGGTGGGGGGACAGAGCAACAAGACAAGTGGGTGCTGATCGACTGGGCAAAGGTGGGTTGGGTGTCAGCACTAGAGGGGGAGGCGCAACAGCACAAGGGGGAATGAGTGAAAGCTCAAGGGGGGGTCGACAGCTCAAGGGAGGAGGAGCGCCTCAGTGTAAGAGGGAATGAGCAGCAGCGCACGCGAGGAAGGAGGGACAGCACAAGGTGGGAAGGAGGGACAGCACAAGTGGGGAGGCAGCCCAATGAAGGGAGAAGGGACAGCACAAGGGGGGAGGAGGGATAGCGCAAGGTGGGAAGGAGGGACAGCACAAGTGGGGAGGCAGCCCAATGAAGGGTGGAGGGACAGCACAAGGGGGGAGGAGGGACAGCGCAAGGGGGGAGGAGGGACAGCGCAAGGTGGGAAGGAGGGAAAGCACAAGTGGGGAGGCAGCCCAATGAAGGGAGGAGGGACAGCGCAAGGGGGGAGGAGGGACAGCGCAAGGGGCGAGGAGGAAGAGCGCAGGGTGGAAAGGAGGGACAGCAAAGTGGGGAGGCAGCCAAGGGAAGGGAGGAGGGACAGCGCAAGGGGGGAGTAGGGACAGCACAAGGGGGCAGGAGGGACAGCACAAGGGCGAGGAGTGAAAGAGCAAGGAGGACAGCGCAAGGGTGGGAAGGAGACAGCACAAGGGGTAAGATGGACAGTGCAAGGCAGGGTTAAGGGATAACACAAGGGAGCAAGGAGGGACAGAGCAAGGGGAGAAAGCAGCAACAGCACAAGATGGAATGAATAACAGCGCAAGGAGGGAAGGAGGGACAGCACAAGGGGCGGAGTGAAAGAGCAAGGGGGACAGTGCAAGGATTGTAATGAGACAGCACAAGGGGGAAGAGGGCCAGTACAAGAGGAGGATTGAAAGAGCAAGGGGGACAGCGCAAGGGTTGTAAGGAGACAGCACAAGGGGGGAAGAGGGCCAGCGCAATGAGGTGAGTATGGATAGTGCATGGCAGGGTGGAGGGACAGCACAAGTGAGGAAAGGAGCAACAGCACCAGATGGAATGCAACATGAATGATTTGGCACACCTTGTCACACAATACTTTTCGCAAATGCACCTAATATAGGCTGCCACATTGAATAATACATTTCAAGAGGGATCCCAAATGTTTTCTCTAAGCCAGCCACGGGTCAAACGGGACTCTCATGTGGGGAAACATGCTAGCTTGCTCATGAGCTTTTACATCAATTCTGATGTCAAAGGAATGTTTTGGAACCAAATCCCATGGTCTTAGATTTCCTACAACTGACTATGTGTTAATTCAATGTTGAGCACCTGTATGTCGTGTGAAGCGTGTTCAGCAGACACATTCGTACCCGTGCGTGTAGTATTGCACTCTCTGAAAAGGAATGCAGCAGTAGGGAGCCATTTTCTAAATAGATGTGACACCAGCTCCTTCAAAGCTGCTGGCTTCTCTGCAATATACAAGTTGCACATGGGGGCTTCCAGACCAATCCCTGCTCAGTGTCTCTACTTGACTGCACTGATCCTGAATAAAGGCCTTTATTCCACTGGCATATGTGTACCCATATGTCCGCATTTAAAGATGAATCGTGAACAAACCCCCTGGATCAGGTCCCAGTTAAAACAGAGCACTCAATTGTTCTGAGTGCTGCTTGAGAATCTAGGAAAGTGCAACACATGGGGTTACTTTTAATGCCGAGAGTGCTGTCTGTTGTGACTATTCTTAGCAGAGCATTCTGTATGAAATCCAGTTTGTGTGCCGGTTATAATTTCATTTTTTCCCACCCAAATCTCCAAATGATCCATAGAATGAACTTTAATAGATTGCTATGAAAGAGGCTGGCTGTCAGAGATCTCTTTAGCTACCTACGCTTGTAGGCTACGCCTCATGGAGCCTAACCATTAGAATTCAAGGCATAGGTGAGAAAGGCAGAGAAATGCATTCCACCAATCAGCTACTGGGGCAGAGATTGGCCTATTTCCCAAAGCAGAACTTAAAATCAAGGAGGAGCCTATTTTTCTGTGGAAAAGTAGAAGGGGGTGGTTTAAAATGGAGGTCAGATGAGTAAGAATCATGTCTCTGTAATAATCACTGTCTTTTGCAAAAGCATCTGTGAAAGTAAAAGCTGGCATAGTACTGACTGGCAAGAGAGCCATCATTTACCACAGGCTTCCCACCAAGCGGGTTAAGAGGAATGTGTAAATCCGGCAGTAAAGCCAGGAACACGCTCATGTTTTAGGGGTGATGCATCTCATTGTAATCAATTGGAGCCCTTTTTAGTTTTGGCTAATAGGTGGCTCTTGCACCACCTATGAGTTGACACTATTGCACCAGAGTACAGCTAGAGAGAAATGCCATTGAGGAAGGACACACTGCGTGTGGGTTTTGTGTGGTTATTTACTCACCCATTGAGTGCCATTTTCCATGCTAATACTTAAGGTCGTTCCCACCCACTTCCTGCCCCGCCCACCCAAAACACATCCTCCCGGCATCTATTTGAGCTACCTTTAGCAAGCCTTTCCATTAACCTTTCTGATCAAATTGCCTTCCAGTATGTTTTCAAAGCAGTCTTCTGAGAGTTATTGACTTATTTGGAGTTGTAAACCTGATATTGGTGTACTAAAAATGTAAACCAGGTCTGCCTTCAGCCCCTCGATTTATAAGCTGTATGTGTGTGCTTCACTGAAGTCCTGAGTCAGCGGTTATGGCTCCTGTATAAGTATTAGGCATTTGCCAGGCACTGCTATTAGATGCCCAGGTACTCGCACCATTTTGCAGCTGCTACCATTGATGGCCAGTTAATGCCACTATGGCAGTGCCTGGCACATGCCTACACAAAAGCCACAACTGTTGGCATTTCCCAGGCTTGTTATATTTATGCAAAACAAAAGAGTTGATGGCTGGAAGGTTTAGAATAAATCTTGACCTCTGGCATTGCTCTGGGCAACCCTCCAGACCATCGTTCTTCGCCTGCCAAGCCATTACAAAAGGGGAAAAACCATATGCAAATCAGGCTTGGTCCCACCCCCAAAGGGGTAGTCCAGCCCGAACTGCTAGGTCACATCCCTTTTGCACGAGACCACAAGCATCCCCAGACATGTTTCAGCCTTGTTGGGCGTCATCAGTGAGGAGTAGCTTGGGTCTCTAGGCCCAGCAGGCAAGGGACCCACGTCTGGGCATACCCTTCCCACTCGGGGTGACAATAGCAAAACAAAAGAGTTGATGGCTGGAAGGTTTAGAATAAATCTTGACCTCTGGCATTGCTCTGGGCAACCCTCCAGACCATCGTTCTTCGCCTGCCAAGCCATTACAAAAGGGGAAAAACCATATGCAAATCAGGCTTGGTCCCACCCCCAAAGGGGTAGTCCAGCCCGAACTGCTAGGTCACATCCCTTTTGCACGAGACCACAAGCATCCCCAGACATGTTTCAGCCTTGTTGGGCGTCATCAGTGAGGAGTAGCTTGGGTCTCTAGGCCCAGCAGGCAAGGGACCCACGTCTGGGCATACCCTTCCCACTCGGGGTGACAATAGCAAAACAAAAGAGTTGATGGCTGGAAGGTTTAGAATAAATCTTGACCTCTGGCATTGCTCTGGGCAACCCTCCAGACCATCGTTCTTCGCCTGCCAAGCCATTACAAAAGGGGAAAAACCATATGCAAATCAGGCTTGGTCCCACCCCCAAAGGGGTAGTCCAGCCCGAACTGCTAGGTCACATCCCTTTTGCACGAGACCACAAGCATCCCCAGACATGTTTCAGCCTTGTTGGGCGTCATCAGTGAGGAGTAGCTTGGGTCTCTAGGCCCAGCAGGCAAGGGACCCACGTCTGGGCATACCCTTCCCACTCGGGGTGACAATAGCAAAACAAAAGAGTTGATGGCTGGAAGGTTTAGAATAAATCTTGACCTCTGGCATTGCTCTGGGCAACCCTCCAGACCATCGTTCTTCGCCTGCCAAGCCATTACAAAAGGGGAAAAACCATATGCAAATCAGGCTTGGTCCCACCCCCAAAGGGGTAGTCCAGCCCGAACTGCTAGGTCACATCCCTTTTGCACGAGACCACAAGCATCCCCAGACATGTTTCAGCCTTGTTGGGCGTCATCAGTGAGGAGTAGCTTGGGTCTCTAGGCCCAGCAGGCAAGGGACCCACGTCTGGGCATACCCTTCCCACTCGGGGTGACAATAGCAAAACAAAAGAGTTGATGGCTGGAAGGTTTAGAATAAATCTTGACCTCTGGCATTGCTCTGGGCAACCCCTCCAGACCATCGTTCTTCGCCTGCCAAGCCATTACAAAAGGGGAAAAACCATATGCAAATCAGGCTTGGTCCCACCCCCAAAGGGGTAGTCCAGCCCGAACTGCTAGGTCACATCCCTTTTGCACGAGACCACAAGCATCCCCAGACATGTTTCAGCCTTGTTGGGCGTCATCAGTGAGGAGTAGCTTGGGTCTCTAGGCCCAGCAGGCAAAAGGGATGCCAGTGGTTAAGATTAATTCTAAACCTTCCAGCCATCACCTCTTTGTTTTTGCTATGTCACCCCGAGTGGGACGGGTATGCCCAGACGTGGGTCCCGTGCCTGCTGGGCCTAGAGACCCAAGCTACTCCTCACTGATGAGCCCCAACAAGGGCGAAACATGTTTGGGGATGCTTGTGGTCTCGTGCAGAGGGGATGTGGCCTAGCAGTTCGGGCTGGACTGCCCCTTTTGGGGTGGGGCCAAGCCTGATTTGCATATGGTCTTTCCCTTCTGTAATGGCTTGGCAGGCGAAGAACGGTGGTCTGGAGGGTTGCCCAGAGCGTTGCCAGTGGTTAAGATTAATTCTAAACCTTCCAGCCATCACCTCTTTGTTTTTGCTATGTCACCCCGAGTGGGACGGGTATGCCCAGACGTGGGTCCCGTGCCTGCTGGGCCTAGAGACCCAAGCTACTCCTCACTGATGAGCCCCAACAAGGGCGAAACATGTTTGGGGATGCTTGTGGTCTCGTGCAGAGGGGATGTGGCCTAGCAGTTCGGGCTGGACTGCCCCTTTTGGGGTGGGGCCAAGCCTGATTTGCATATGGTATTTCCCTTCTGTAATGGCTTGGCAGGCGAAGAACGGTGGTCTGGAGGGTTGCCCAGAGCGTTGCCAGTGGTTAAGATTAATTCTAAACCTTCCAGCCATCACCTCTTTGTTTTTGCTATGTCACCCCGAGTGGGACGGGTATGCCCAGACGTGGGTCCCGTGCCTGCTGGGCCTAGAGACCCAAGCTACTCCTCACTGATGAGCCCCAACAAGGGCGAAACATGTTTGGGGATGCTTGTGGTCTCGTGCAGAGGGGATGTGGCCTAGCAGTTCGGGCTGGACTGCCCCTTTTGGGGTGGGGCCAAGCCTGATTTGCATATGGTCTTTCCCTTCTGTAATGGCTTGGCAGGCGAAGAACGGTGGTCTGGAGGGTTGCCCAGAGCGTTGCCAGTGGTTAAGATTAATTCTAAACCTTCCAGCCATCACCTCTTTGTTTTTGCTATGTCACCCCGAGTGGGACGGGTATGCCCAGACGTGGGTCCCGTGCCTGCTGGGCCTAGAGACCCAAGCTACTCCTCACTGATGAGCCCCAACAAGGGCGAAACATGTTTGGGGATGCTTGTGGTCTCGTGCAGAGGGGATGTGGCCTAGCAGTTCGGGCTGGACTGCCCCTTTTGGGGTGGGGCCAAGCCTGATTTGCATATGGTCTTTCCCTTCTGTAATGGCTTGGCAGGCGAAGAACGGTGGTCTGGAGGGTTGCCCAGAGCGTTGCCAGTGGTTAAGATTAATTCTAACCTTCCAGCCATCACCTCTTTGTTTTTGCTATGTCACCCCGAGTGGGACGGGTATGCCCAGACGTGGGTCCCGTGCCTGCTGGGCCTAGAGACCCAAGCTACTCCTCACTGATGAGCCCCAACAAGGGCGAAACATGTTTGGGGATGCTTGTGGTCTCGTGCAGAGGGGATGTGGCCTAGCAGTTCGGGCTGGACTGCCCCTTTTGGGGTGGGGCCAAGCCTGATTTGCATATGGTCTTTCCCTTCTGTAATGGCTTGGCAGGCGAAGAACGGTGGTCTGGAGGGTTGCCCAGAGCGTTGCCAGTGGTTAAGATTAATTCTAAACCTTCCAGCCATCACCTCTTTGTTTTTGCTATGTCACCCCGAGTGGGACGGGTATGCCCAGACGTGGGTCCCGTGCCTGCTGGGCCTAGAGACCCAAGCTACTCCTCACTGATGAGCCCCAACAAGGGCGAAACATGTTTGGGGATGCTTGTGGTCTCATGCAGAGGGGATGTGGCCTAGCAGTTCGGGCTGGACTGCCCCTTTTGGGGTGGGGCCAAGCCTGATTTGCATATGGTCTTTCCCTTCTGTAATGGCTTGGCAGGCGAAGAACGGTGGTCTGGAGGGTTGCCCAGAGCGTTGCCAGTGGTTAAGATTAATTCTAAACCTTCCAGCCATCACCTCTTTGTTTTTGCTATGTCACCCCGAGTGGGACGGGTATGCCCAGACGTGGGTCCCGTGCCTGCTGGGCCTAGAGACCCAAGCTACTCCTCACTGATGAGCCCCAACAAGGGCGAAACATGTTTGGGGATGCTTGTGGTCTCGTGCAGAGGGGATGTGGCCTAGCAGTTCGGGCTGGACTGCCCCTTTTGGGGTGGGGCCAAGCCTGATTTGCATATGGTCTTTCCCTTCTGTAATGGCTTGGCAGGCGAAGAACGGTGGTCTGGAGGGTTGCCCAGAGCGTTGCCAGTGGTTAAGATTAATTCTAAACCTTCCAGCCATCACCTCTTTGTTTTTGCTATGTCACCCCGAGTGGGACGGGTATGCCCAGACGTGGGTCCCGTGCCTGCTGGGCCTAGAGACCCAAGCTACTCCTCACTGATGAGCCCCAACAAGGGCGAAACATGTTTGGGGATGCTTGTGGTCTCGTGCAGAGGGGATGTGGCCTAGCAGTTCGGGCTGGACTGCCCCTTTTGGGGTGGGGCCAAGCCTGATTTGCATATGGTCTTTCCCTTCTGTAATGGCTTGGCAGGCGAAGAACGGTGGTCTGGAGGGTTGCCCAGAGCGTTGCCAGTGGTTAAGATTAATTCTAAACCTTCCAGCCATCACCTCTTTGTTTTTGTTATATTTATGACCAACCTTTTCATTTTTATAATTGTGCCTAATTTTTTCCCAAACAATTAGGCAACGTTTATGGGTAAGAATAACAGTATTTGCTTAACACTGTTGCACACATTCAGGCGCAGATCAGATACGAAGCAAAACGATTGTATTCTTATCTTCACTTTTACAAATGAAGCATAATACAGCTGGGATATGGTCTCGGGGATACAATAAGTGCAGGTCCATCACACTTGGGTTCTGACTGCCTCCGCCTCCCCCTCTTGACCGAGTTACGACGTTCTGACTAAACGACTTCTCCTTGCAGAGCCTCAGTTCCATATTTTGCAAACATCGCGAGTGCTTAGAATTCGATCAATGGAACCTTTACAGTAAAAACAAAGACAACACATTGAAACGATCTAGAGACATTCTCTGCAATGATATGGATTCGTGAAATTATTGTGCCTCCCCACCCCCATTAATGAAGTGTTCCATCATCTAAACTGGGAACCTGGGGACAAGCAAAACCCTGCCTTTAACGAGTGGCCACCGACAGAAGGCCACGTGACAACTGTATTTAGAGCGCAAGTAGCATGACATTATCCGAGAGCGTGACAGGGGAGAGCCCTTTGATCAGTCCCTCAGCTGTTGTTATAGGTGCACACTCAACAGACAGTCAACATGCACGAGGCAATGATCCGAGAAGCCCACAGAATACTTTGATAATATCACCGCAGGCACCGAAGTTCAAAAGAAAACATCGCTGTCACTGTACTCCAAGGGCTGTGAGGTGATCACAGCCTTCCATTTTAAGGGTTCCAGATCGCATCAAAGCCCCGTGCCTCGTGACCTCACTGTGGTTTTCATATAAATCCGAGAGCTCCATTTCTTCCCATCTGGTGACGGCAAAAGATGACGAAGCTGTCCATTCCAGGACTTGCACGCTAACTGCTTGTCAAGCGCATCAAAGGAACTAGGCCGAGGGGCCTTACAGAAGATTTGCAGACATTCCTGTGCCGGTCCATGCCAGGAAGACTCTTAAACTAAGGGGGAAAAATGATGGACTCAGGCCATTTAGATCTGCAAACGGACAGCGCGGCTGCTTATAGAGATCACTTGTGTCTGGCAACGGGTAACTTGATAGGAAAGGATTTTACACTGGGATTTGATGATTTACAAAGAAGAAATCACCACTTCGTAACACATCAAACAGATGTACACCACGCACTTGCGCAATCTGATTGACACCTGGCCTAGAAGGATTGTTTGTCCGTCCTCCCTTTGTTCCCCCTCCCTTGCCTCGTCGCGCCTTGAAGCACTTGTGTATAGGCGCGTTATCATGCCATATCATATCATATCATATCACATAGGCATTGTCTTCCATGTCAATACATGGATTCTGCACACCACCATGAAGCACAAACAGTCAGGCTACACTAGAAGGCAGTCTAAGAGCAATTCTGTACTACGCTATTTACCTAATAGGACACAGGCACGCAGGCACAGGCCTTGTACAGAGGTTTATTCCATGTCAATACATGGATTCTGCACACCACCATGAAGCACAAACAGTCAGGCTACACTAGAAGGCAGTCTAAGAGCAATTCTGTACTACGCTATTTACTTAATAGGACACAGGCACGCAGGCACAGGCCTTGTACAGAGGTTTATTCCATGTCAATACATGGATTCTGCACACCACCATGAAGCACAAACAGTCAGGCTACACTAGAAGGCAGTCTAAGAGCAATTCTGTACTACGCTATTTACTTAATAGGACACAGGCACGCAGGCACAGGCCTTGTACAGAGGTTTATTCCATGTCAATACATGGATTCTGCACACCACCATGAAGCACAAACAGTCAGGCTACACTAGAAGGCAGTCTAAGAGCAATTCTGTACTACGCTATTTACTTAATAGGACACAGGCACGCAGGCGCAGGCCTTGTACAGAGGTTTATTGTGCAGCCCTCGTTTTTGGAGATTTGAGCGGGTTTCTGAAGGAGACCAAATGTCACCACAATCTTAAAACTGAGTCATCTGAAGTGACATTGGTGTTTTTTGATGATGAAGGGTGGAAACAAAATTGTTGTCATTCCAGCTGTAAAACCATAAAATATCCCTGCCGGATGCTCTGTTGTGTTATTATATGTTATAGTCACTCGCACACAACCCCAACGAATACCCAGTGTCACAATGGACTAAGAACCAGGCCGGTGTGCATTAATAGGATATTTATTAATATATTTATTCAAATCAAATTAGAACCAACAGGTTACATCAGCCACCAATGTTGGGGCAACACAAAAACACAATGACTTCGGTGATTCGGCCAGGTTGAGATCTACTGTCACAAATTCTTCCTTTTAAATTACTAGACAGATGAAGAACAATTCAACACACAACGATAGCACAATGGTTATGCGTTCCCCCAGCGACCCTCACCCGCAAACATCAATTGGGCTTGATTCCTTTGAATGGAAGGCAGTGGCAGGGAGTAGGAATGCAAGGGGAATATCAGTTGTGTGTTGCTCACAGAAACAATGTGGGAGACAGAAAGGACGGGAACATTCATTTGGCACAGCACAATGAGAAATGGCTTTTTAAAATATTGATCACAACTGCTATGAGAAAGAATAGAAAGGAAGAACATTTGTTCTGCTTATACTTAGAAAGACAGGCCTGGCTTTAGAGAATACTAGTCAGCAAACAAGGAGAAAATTGGATTTTGGAAGACATTATCACAACAACATTAAAGAGGAGACAGGGATGCAAGGGTAAACATTTGTTTTGCCACACTTGAAAATAACACACAATGCTTTAGGTCTATGGTCAGAACAGAATAAGAAAACCGAATTTGGGATGTTTAGCACAATTCCAATGGAGAAAGAACATGCAAATGGGAATACGTTTTTACCTTACAATGGGGAAATAGGAACTGAATGGGAAAATGGGAACAATTTCGTTTTGCACCTTACAATGGGGAAATAGGAACAGAATGGGAAAATGGGAACAATATCATTTTGCATCTTACAATGGGACACACATGGAAACAGGGCTTTTGAAGTCAATTCTTTTAGCAGATCTTTAGGACTATACCGGTTCACAAAACACTGGGAAAAGATTGTTGGTTTTGAATTCCACCAGTACAGATCCTGGGGGAATTAATTGATTTACTTTGATAAATAGACTAAGGCTCAATACTGGCAAATGGGAGATTATTCAATGGAGAAATTACTGGAATACACAGGAACATTGGAATTTTGCAATGGGGATTTATCTAAAGCAATGCTACAAGAATACAGGGCCTACACACTTTATTGCTTTTGGGGTTTGGTTCTACTTACAGGAGAGGTCTGGATTGAACATCAGGGAGCATCAGGGCACTGCTGGGACAGCAAAAGGGGGCCAGTCAAGGTCTCTGCTGAGTCCTCCAAGGGGTCCCACATCAGTATCTAATCTTCTGGCTCCTCTGCAAGATTTAGGCCCCCCACTGCTAGGATGTCTCTCCAGATTTCGACAGAAGATCACCTCATAGGATTAGTGAGAAAAGTCCTGCTCTGAGGTGGGCAGACTTTGTTATAGTGCAAATGACATCACGACTTGCCATAGTTCCGACAAAAGGGGTTAGTTAATGCTCCAGTGCCTCACTCCCACCTGTGTGCTGATAGGTCCAGAAAATGTGGGAGTGCTGTGGGACACCAGGGGAGGAGAGCACTTCATCATCTTCCTTGACAGGTGGGCTTGGTCAGGGTTTTGTACTTAAAATCTCACTACCTTGCAAATACTCTTAACTTCCACGTTTTTTTGACAGATATTAATGCATTTTTGAAAACTGCATTTTTTTGCGAGTCAAATTACCCTACTCAGGAGTCTGTATGTCACTCCTGTGCAGACTTACAGTTTTTCTACATTTACTCCATACTCATGTCATCGAAAAATATGTCCCTTTATCGGCGCCACATTGATCATATTTTACATGCTTATCAATTTTTTGCATCACTAGTAAACACAATAAAGCCCCAATCACATTTTCCTGAATAACTTTAGTTGTGTTTACCTCACACAAATCGTTTTGGGATGGCCATACAGGGTTCCTGCCACCTTTCTAGAAATCCTACAATGACTATTGTGCTATAAATATTGTCCATTTTATACAATAAAAAGCATTTCTCCTCTTTTAAACAATTGGCAGCCAAACCACTCATTGGCTCTTGCCCCCACCATTGCCCTCCCAGTTTCAGTTTCCCTGTTCATGCCAGTGACGACAAGAGAGGGATCTGTGTTTATATTAGCTCAGCCCTTCAAGAGGTGATGAGCACAAATGTGTTTTTTATTGCAGCTTGTGTGACCCGGAAATCATAAAGGCTGGGGAACAGACCTGTCTTAATCTTGTCCACCACGTGGATTTGATCTCTAAAGTATCCTTAAGTTGTATGTTTAAGGGAAGGCACTGAGGTTTCAAGTTGCAGGTACAGATCTCCAGGACAACAGGGCCCTGGAATGCAGTTTCACATCTTGAGCGTTTCCTTTCCTTTTTATTTGAATGTACAATGCCTTTTGTTCCATATTGTTTCAGGGCAGGCCTTTTACTTAGGGGCATCTCCCCCCATGACTCTGGCCTCTTTATTTTTGGCATCAGGGGCTATTTCACCCCACATCCCATACAAATGTACTGAAAGGAATCTATATTCTGACGTCTGACCCCCACCCAGATCAAATGGCCACTCCAACCCTAGGAGCAGAGGAAGGTGATTGCATGTATACTCACTGAAGCCTTGAGATTGCAGAACTACAAGGGATGTGAAGATGTCTAGGCCCCATTGGTTTTCTGCTTAGCCCTATCCTACACTTGATGAAAACATGGAATGATTCTGGGTCCTAGGCCAAGACTGTTCTTAAAGTATGTGTTCCAGTGGTGCAATGCAATACAGGATGGCTGACTAATACATTTAATTGCAGGGTTGTACAGGTCCAAAATCTTGAATTGGGGGTTCTGTACTCCAGTTGCTCTAACGTGGTGTTAAACAGGATGCTTAGTAGACCTAATGTTCCATGTGGGTGGTTTTACAACATCAGCATTTCAAACAATATCTCACCTAGATGTTATTAGGAAGAAAAAAGCTGTGGAATGTGGACCCTAAATGGGGCTGGATAGAGAAGAGTTGCATCAATACGTGTAGGGAGTTTGATGGCGAAGTGCAGTTTAATAAGGGCTGTGAACAGGAAGTGGGTTAAGTTATTGATTTCTGAAAGTATATGAGTGGGCGATCAGCAACCTGGGGCAAAGGTTCTCAGGCTAGGGCGATGTCACATGGCACCAGTGCCACTGCACGCCCCCCAGTTGTCCACCGGGCAACTTTTTGCACGCATTATAGGGGGGTCCAGCAGCAGCACTGTCACAGAGTTGAAGAGCATCATCCTGCTGGCCAAGCAGTCCCTCGCTACACTCTGCGGGTTGACACAATGTGGAGTTATGACCATAATGATTATGTGCACCTCTGCTTCTCCATGAGGTGCCGTACAACCTGTCCCCTGAGCAGGACACCATCAAAAATGGCTATTAAATTGAGAGCTATGAGAAGTTTGTTGAAATTTAGCTTCTAAACGTTACTGAGCTAAAACAAGGATATTTGACTCTAGCAACCAGAATACCTTCATAGTCACCGACCAATGAATAGTACAACTGTCCAATGGTGATACAGATAAACTATCACTTTAGATCATACATGCCATTTTGCAAATTGAACTGAAATTGATGCAAATGGACAGCTTGCTATTCTCTGTTTGTACCCATACCCTATTGCAATGCTCTCCTCCTGGGCACATCAGCTACTAACCTAACCAAACTGCAGCTTCTACATAACAAAGCCTTCCACGTCACTCTTGGGCTAAAACGCAGTGTATACATCTTTGCCATCAGACACGATGTCCACTAGCTGTGCATTAAACCTTGGATTGACTTTAAAACACTTACTCTGGCTCACAAATGCATATACGAAGACGCTCTGCCATATCTCAATGACGGTATGAAACAGAAAATACCAAGATGCACCCTAAGATCAAACGCGAGCATAAGGGCGGGAGGTGCCCCATCCTCTGGAGCTCTCTAACTCATTCCATTATAAATGAACAGTCCTACAACAAATTAAAAAAATGAGTCAAAACCTGGCTCTTTGATAAATACGATTGACTCCAGGTGTAACTTACTGTCGTTGATTCAATGTCCTGTGTATGTATTCTTATCTTACTGTTTGTGACAAACGCTGGGATACCCCTGGGTTTGGGAGTTACATAAATGTCATGAATAAATAAATAAATAAAACACCCTTCTACCCAAGGGGATGGTTCCTGGTCTGAGCTATGGTAGTAGGCCTTGCCCAAGACTCAGTATCTGGGTAAGTGGTACCGTGGAAACAGGCATTGCTTCAATTCATTCACCAGGTGTTGTCCCCACCCTACAGAGACTTACAGATACCAACACTGTGTTTGGTCCAATGCTACAGGATAATCCTCAAGCAGAGTACCTGCAGGGCATGAACACAGGTGATGCCTTCAAGATGCTTTGGAGATTAGACGGAAACCCCGTCACAGGCCCCAAACATACGTGGCATGAAATCAGGCCATTTCAAGTGGGTACTATGCAGTGGGGTATTGTGACTGCCAATGAGCACACACCAGGTTTAGTGCCTCTCTGTGTATCACAAGGATGAGTAATGGTTGCACAGGGCAGGGCCCAAGACCACAAGTTGTGAGCAATGCTCAGAGGAAATTATGGGCATATGTAATGCACTGGGTGCCAGGCCAAAATCGTACTAAGAGTGCATGACCATAGTTGCAGACCCTGCAGGTTGCGCCATTGAGCTAAAGTAGTGGTCAAAGACAATGCTTCTGGCACAATGCTCTCAGAGCAACACAACGTCACAGAGCTCTCACAGAGGTTGGTTAGAAGAAATGCCTTGTGAGCAGGGTGGGGAAGAGCATTGCTGCAGGCCTAGCCCCAGACGTAGGCCCTGTCCTGGGGTGATGTATGTCTGCATAGTTTCAAGGCACGTTTCCAGGTCATGTTTCAGACACAGTACACAAAGGGTCTGGCCACGGGCTGTGCCCTAATGGTATCCTGGGGAAGGTTGCTACACCTAAGTCATAAGTACATACAACGCCTGGAATCAGGCCATATTCCATGGCTACGGTTTGCAGTGGTACAGTGGCTAGCGGCAACCATGTTCAAAGCACAGCACCCACAGGTCATGGCCAAATGAATGGCCTGCGGGCATCATGAGCATGAATAATCTTGCACATGGCGAGGCTTGTTAGGAGTATATGGAAGGAGCTATTGGCAAGGGTAATGAGCCTCACTACAAGGCTCTAAAGCCTTGATAAGCAAACAGTATTCAGGGCATGCGGGTGGCACTATGTTGATGGGCATTGTGCGAGGGGGCAAGCTCTTTCCCTAATACTGGTGGGGCATCATCACTTTGAGATCATTGCTAATGTTAGTGGCAATGCCATGTGTAACATCATGGTGTGGGCCGAGTTATGAGCAAGTTCGTGATCATAAGGAGTGATTTTCAGTATTGTTTTAGATTTTGTATTTTTAAGATAATATCGCTTCAACTGAAGTTCATTTGGGGGGAATAGCAGTAAATCTGCAGAAAATGATGGGCACAAGTAGACATGAAGACAGCAAATAAAGCAACTTGCCCAACAACAAGGGCCAGAAAAGGAACAAATAACGGAGAGAATTGCAAGAATATGAGGAAAAAGTACAGTCGTTGATGAAAGTCCTCTAATGAGGCTCCTACTCCAGATTTTGCTGCCAAGGACATTGTCACCTTCCTCATCTATTAATAGACATTGGCTTGAAGATATTGTTAAGCTGTTTCAATAGACAAGCATGCCATCAGGGCCTTTCAACCTTTTCCGCTGAAAGCAGCTTAGAGGGTCAGGGGAGCCCCCGGCAACTTCCCCTATTTTGCGGGTCAGCAGTTTTACAACACTGCAGTATATTGTAGTGGTTTCTATCTTGAGGTTGCAATGTGCTCTTTGCAGTGCTTGCATTACAAGTTGTGTTTGATGCAGCTCTTCCAGCTGTCACTTCCCTCGGGGTATACAGAAGTGTTATCACCTCATCACATCGTTGTCTTTTAACACGGCTTCCTCCACATCAGCCACTTGCTGACAAAGAAGGATTTATAGCTATTTGGTGGGCATTGCTGGCTGGTCGCCTCACAATAATTTGACGGCTATTAACTTGGCTGTATTTGTCTCCATTCTAATGCATGCACCCCACGGGTGCCTCAGACCTTTTTACACTCTAAGCAAGGTGAAAGGGCCAGTTAGGCAATATGCTGTCATCCATTTTGATAGTAAGTTTGCGTTTCTAGTCAAGCAGGTTACAATAGTTTTATGCAGTTTATGAAAATGCCCAACCACAAGCGCATGCGCATCTTTTGCGATGTTCTGGCTTGGGTAGTACTGAGTCCCCTGTTGTTAACCCTCTTCAAAGAGCTTCTGTCTGCTGGCTTCCCTGAGGCCCCGTGCACAATATCTCTCTAGAAGGAAACAATCTTCAGTTATTGTTTAAACGGGCTTGTGCTTGTCCATGTGCGTCACTCTGGGGGAGGGGAAAGAATAAATGCCAGGACTAACTCTGATTGTGGTATAACAGCCACGCAGAGCGACATTAGAACTGCCCTCTCCCCCCACGAGGCGACGTGCCACGCCACATGGAACAATGCTGTTTGTATCCGGTGAAACAGAAGTGCGCAGATGCAAGAATGGGCTCTGCCATTGGTTGACAGCCAAAAGCAAACGTCAATGGCTTGAAAGTCCACGTTTGTGAGCTTGCTGTGCAATGCTCCATGCTGCAGGCTCAAGTCCACCGTTTTGCATTTTAATGAACGCCGTGTTTTTAAAGAACGGAAGGAGCAGAATACTTGATATTGCATGCCGTTCTCAGGCTGCGCAAATTAAGTCATTTTTGATCATCTTTTGGTGTCATTTAAAATGAGTCAAAACATCAATTTTAACGGGAAAGTAGTAAATGAAATGAAAGCGCCTTTTGGAGTTCGGTTTTCAAACATATCTTAAAATGTTCATGCTGTTTTGCGGAAGGTTTCTCCAAGTACCCTGCCTCATTCATTCGGAAAACATTTTCACACCTGGCAGTCATTGTCTGCAGGTACTGGACATTTTGATTATGTGATGACATCAGAGCTCTGTTATTATGCATCAAATATGAATTATTCAGGAAAGACAAAGCTTTCCATGAATTATGCAGGCCCTTCCTTGACAATGGAATTGCTAACCTACCCCCACCCCCTTTTCCCCTCCACTTGCTGTAGCCTCTCCATTCGTTATCTCGTCGTGAATACCAATATGCATGTTGTTCAACCCCTTGGTCATTTTAGTCTGTCCCGTAAAAGTGAAAGGCGCATTCTCGACAGCTGAGACACAATGGCCCTCACTATAACTCTGGCGGTAGCCGTGCCCTTATTAAGGGCACGGCTGCCGCCGGAGTTGTTTTTTTTCCGGCACCCGTGAATGGGCAATAACCGAGTCATGCCGAGTTTGGCGGACCCGGTAATTGCCCATTCGCTGGTGCTGTTATGGCCGGCCTCCCCATCCCCATTCTGCCCCATAGGGCAGAATGGGGGTCGGGAGCATGGTAGCACCGGCACCGTTTATAACGGTGCTGGTGCAATCATGAGTTCTGCTCGCGGGTGGCAGTATGCACGCCTGGTCAGACCAGGCATGCAGTCCGGCACCGGCGAGCAGAACTCGTAGTGTGGTGGAGAGGTAACAACGGCGCCGGTAACACTACCGGCGCAGTTGTTGCCTTTCCGTCACACTCATAATGAGGCCCAATATCTCGATTGTTGAGTTATTTGGCAATCTCTTTACCATGCTTAATGTACAAGTGTTACAAGTAAATGTGGTTTGAGCAATACAATACAATCTTTTTCATTAGTACCCGGCGAGAGTCAAACAGAATGTAAAACACATACTGATTGGCTCTCGCCGGGTCGTTACGCGGGCGGGAATTCCTTCGGCCGAGATTCCACGGCCATTGTTCCCGCCAGGGGGGGCGTGACAGCCCCTCAGCCAATGAGAAGGCTCGAAGCCTCCACACGGTTGAGAAGCTGCCACAGTCCCCCGCCAGGGACTCAGGTATGTTGTTTTTTTAAAATTCCCTTTCCTCCCACCTCTCTGCCCTCCCAACCCCACTTACCTTTGATTGATTGATATTTTATTTCTATCGTGCTCGTGCACAAGTGTTTCTGCCTGCTTTGTTCCCGGGGCGGGACGATGGTACTTTTTTTTGGTCTTTTTTTTCCCTTCTTCCTACTTCCACCCTCCCAACCCCACTTACCTCCTTCTCTTTATTTATATGGGCCCCGTGGCATTACCTGACTCGCTAATGCCCCCGCCGCTTGCGGCATATTGCTTAATTAGTACTTTGAATTTGTTTCTTTGTCACATACAGCATACACACAATACTGACGTGAAAAATAAGCAAATAGAGCTCTGTGTATCCAGCAGCAGCTGGAATACGCTGAGTTGTGCTTGTTTCCTGAAAATGGGAGATAGGCAGCACTGCCATTCCATCCCAATGTGCAACGGTGGGCACAGGCAAGGCATGCATCCCTGCGGGGGAGGTGGGCAGAACGAAGTGGACAGCAGCCGAGAGTCGGTACTCTATTAGAGACTAACAGGGAAAGGAGCCTCTATTTAGACAGCCCTGTGAGAAGCAAGCCAGTGAAATGTAGGGATGGAGGTTCGCCGGAAGCAGGAGAGCAGGATTTCATGATGTATCTTACCTCGAGCGTTCAGAGGACTTTGGAACTGTGCTTCAAGCAGGGACAATGATCGCATGGCCTAATGCAGCTACTTTATTAGACGGTCCGAGTTCTTTGTGCATTGCAAGGTTAGTTTGTGTAAGTACATGTGCACGACTCATACCTTAAGGAATACATTTCCTAGGTAGCTCATCCGATGCCATCTAGAACAAGACTAAGACAATCTCCAGACACAACAAAAGCGCTCTGCAAAAATGGTACTAGAAACGATCTTGCTTATTGAGTGTAACACATGTGCACATATGACAACCTTCCATTTGGCATTGGATATGCCAGAGAACAAGTACATTACCGACCAATTGGTAACATGCAGTGTTTGCTTTTTTTTGGAGGTGAGTGGACTATTCCTGCCCACAGGATCAGTGCCGGGCAGTACAGGGCACTGTATCAGCTGTTCAGGCTCTGCTCCTAAGGACAATGTGCGTCAGTGTGAGAGTGTTGAACCCCTTGATTAGGAACATGCAGGCGAGACCACACAGTGTGCAGCTCGTGTTTCTCCAACCACACAAGGCCCTTCCCTGCATACCACCATCTTGATCGTTTCCAAACTGATTTACACCTCTTTTTCCCAATGAGTTTTCAGTTGAGGGCTTGTAGGTGAGATAGCTCAGCGTGTTAATCTCTCGCTGCTGCAATCTATGTTTGATCTGCAGGTTCGAACCCCTGCAAGGCAAATTCACCCTTTCATCCTTCCGAGGTCCATAAATGAGTAACAACTTTGGTTGGGATGATTAATGTATGCAAATGTGTTCTATGTACTAAGGGCTATATAAATAACACATCATTATCATTGTAAATTAAGCAAATATAGTTTGTAGCCCTGAGACACCCTAGTTCCATCAGAACCAGGGTCCCCCAAAGCCCTCTATTTTATATGTATGTGTTTTCTTGCTTGCACATCTGGCCATTTGTGCTAAACTGATTGGTGGCAGCCTTTGTTTGATTTTAGCCTTCATTAGAATTCGTTTTTTAAAAAAAATGTACAATGTGCAGAACCCTGAAACACTGCACCCAGCAGAATACACTGTGTCTAGGTGCAGAAGGATGGATATAGAACAAAAAAAGAAAGTGTGAGGAACAACAATTTAGATAATGTTTGCAGGAAGCCAGAAAAGAATTGGAGAAATGGAGTCGGAGTGGCCGGGTATTCCAGAGGTGTGGTCCAGCCAGAGAGAACTGTTGATCCCCTCTGGCACTGCACTGAGACTGGGGAATGGCTTGGAGGTGATGCTGTGCCGACCGAAGGAAGAGTGAGGGATTATAAGGAAGCTTTTTTATGCAAGATATGGCCACAGTTGTAAACTAAGCAGAGAATCTTACAAATAATAAGTTGGCCAATAGGTATCCAGTGAAGGAAGTTTCTGTCGCCGAAATTGAGGAGTGCCTTGTTAAATTAAAAATGTAATAGTTGACTGCATTTTGTACTATTTGAAGACGATGGATATGAGAATCAGGAAGGCCTATAAATACAGCTTTGGCATAGTCCATTTGGGAATTGACCAACGCACCACCAACAGTGGAATATCTGATTTAAAAAAAGGAAGGGTACAGCGTAATAATTGAAAGTAAAAAAATGTCGATTTTAGCACCTCACATATTTGTGTGGGGAGTGTCAGTTCTGGGCCTCAGGAGGTTCCCAGATTTTTGACCCTTATGGAAAAAGTTGTGGAGACCAAACAACTGCGGAGGAAGAGCATTGCGAGCAGGGGACATTTAGCAGATGTTTGGGACCCAGCAGCCTGAGTCCAGTTTTTGATGCATTAAGCTGGAGTTTTAATAGTCAGCCAGAACTTGAACTCCTCCAGACAAAACTGGAGCTGATCAACATATCAGAAGGTCTGAATACTATAAGAAATAATTGGAAATCATTGGCGCAAGAATGGTAAAAAATTCAAATGTTCTGAGTAAGGGACAGCAGCAGTAAAATATGCATGTTACAAAGTAGAGGTGGTAGGGGTGAACCTTGTGGCACTCCACATATAACAAAACACAGGGTAGAGGTAAAAGGCCCTAGTTTCAAGCTCTTAGTTCTGTCTGAGGGAAATCTCCAGAACCAGTCAATGTCTGAGTCAGTGACCTCTGCTAGATCTGAGAGAAGAAAAAGAAGGTAGCAGATAAAACTAGCATTAACAAAAGGCATAAATGACCATGGTCAAAGTCATTTAACAGATCATCCCAGACTGTGACAAGAGCCCTCTAGGTTCCATGTCTGGATCGGAAGCTGGATTGAAACTGATTCGGATTTTGATTATTCTCAACAAACGTCATCAGTTGTAAACAACATTTTAAAATAATTTTGGTCAATAGATTGTTAGTTCCCCATTGCAGTTGGATGAATGGAAGATTTCTTGAGAATCAGTGTGATATTGGGAGGAACATTTCCTTCTGTAAGGGAAAGATTTAAAAAATGTGCAACATGATTGGCCAGAGACTCAATATGAATTTGTGCTACGAGAGTTAGAGGAACAACCAACACAGAAACAATGGGTTTACGTTTTCACATTAGGAAATAAATCACGTCCTGTGATACATATTTAATATAAAAAGAACATTTGGAAGAAGTTGAGGGAGATAGTTGTGGTGATGATCAATATGCATGTATATTGATATTGATTAAATAAAGCTGTGATGGTGAGTTCTTCAGCATAATTTGGTAAATTAAAGATTAAAGCATCTGTGCTAATCCAAGGTAAAGCCTTTTTGTACCTACAGGGCTCATTCAAAGAAGTGTGTTGATTATCTATACAGGGAGAAAAATAAATGGTTAAACGTCTCGCAAAATGATCACTCCTAGAAAGTGAAGCTTGGCAGAGAAAGTTAAGGTTATGATTACTTGAGAAGATGAAATGTAAACTGTGGCCGTCTGTTTGTGAGCTAATTTAATCCTATTAAAGATTTCTTGTTCTGAAGTAAAACTGAAGGAAGAAAGCCCTGAAGGTGTGACAAGAAATTGTTTGCTGAGACGTGTCCAATGAATGAAAATGGCTTGAGTTACTTCTGAGGGAGAAGCATTTCAAATAAAAGAGCAGATTTGTAATAACTCTTCAATTTTTATTGATTCAAGTTTAGAAATATATGGGAAAGTCTTTAAAATAATGGCCACGGTTCTGCCCGATGTGTATCGCTGTTAGTCCATTTAAAATAGAACCCAGCTGGAACTAAGAGGGGAACAATGCTTTGACAGTCCTCAGTGGAGAAATACATTCAGCAATGGGAGTGGCATTGATCATTGCAAGGTCAGTGACATTGTCTGCAGTCCAGAAAAAGGGTCTTAAATCTCTGCTCTCTAGATGTTTGGGACTGTGTCACCTATGATCCCTCACTATTGATTATGCTAACTAGGTCTGATAGATGTTGAAGTCCAAAACATCCGGAAAGCCAAATGTTGCAGACCTCCAGGCAGAGGAGATGAAGGGGTAGTAAGATGGAGGCACAGCATGTTTGCTCTGCAGCAGGTGCAGAAGGCACCTACGGCATGCCTCTAGAAACGCTTGGACAATCCATTTTGTTTAGCATTAGCAAAATGTTACCTTTTTTCAAGGACGCAGTGAAATGTACTGAGCATTAAACAGCAGGGTGCCTTTTAAACATACACAAGCTTTCCTTTATTTGTATTGCTAATCACTTCTTACTTAATAAAACGTACATTTTGCCAGGTATGCCATAAGCCCTGCCCATCTCACCCGCCTACAAACATCAAAGGCTGAACGGTTTTATGTTGCAGCTCCAATGTTGACAGGATTTAAGGGATGCTGATTGGTAGACACACAGATCTGAGAGTTGTCCAAAGTGGCAACTCTGCCATCTGTAATACTTTCCACTAGGATTTACCCTGGCCTCTCCCAGATGCTGTGCTCAGGCCTCTCATCGACCCACTGAGGAAATGTGTTAATAATAGTAGCTTCGAACATCGGTAACAGTAAATATTCTGATTGCCTAAAAACGAGCTCTAATTGCATTTGAACATTTTGTCATTTTTATTTTGCTCTGAACTGATAGTTTTCTGTTTTTGTTTTATTTTGTGATATACTTTTTTATTGAATTGTATATGTTTTACTGTGCAACACTCTGTTGAACTGAGCTGTATTTGTTTATGGCGACATACAAAAAAACAATTTAAAAAACATAATTGTCTTTTATTAGGATTGGTTGCTGTTGAAGTTCAGTGGCATTTCTAATGTGGCAGCATGCCTGATAGACATTCTTCTCAAGGGCCTCCTTCACTTTTCAAAGCACTCAGAATAGTTTTTGGAGCGGGCTGCTGAGGAAAGCTGAATACAACTATTTTCTCTAAGTGCCAGGCTATTATGCAAGTCTATGCAAAAAGGACGAGCATACTCGTCCTTGGCACTTAAGGCGTTAAATGCCTGTTTTAATGACTGACATGTTGTCATGCAATAGGGTGCAATTTCAGAAACTCTGCAAAGCTCTTGCGGCTGCTATAATTGACAGGCCTGCACGGCTGAATTACAGTTTTGTAGCCATGAGGGATTACAGCTGGAAATGAGCAGAGCCATTGCCTCAGCGGCACCAGCAAACAGTGGGTGAGTGCTGGCTCAAAACAGAGATAATTTCACCTGCAGTAAGTCATAATTTGTCATTTCCTATAAACATATAATTACAAATGAAGTGATTGCCTAAAGAATGGCGCCACACCTCAAAAGCAAGGAGCCCCACGATGTTGAGAGGATGACATTATGTGTGTCATTTAAAGAAAGAAAAGACAATTAGAAAACATGAATTAAAAATTCATATGCTTCAGAGCCCAGCATTCAGATTGCCTACTTGCACAATCTATGGCGCCATCAACGTTGTTCGTAATATTTTCAACTGAGTTCAGTTCATTTCGGATCTGGCCCTGATTATATAAGTACTAATCTCGGAAAAATGATCCAGAGGATACAATTCTGAAAAAAGGGTATCAAGGAATTTAATTAGATCTGATCCATTATTTTAGATATCAGAATTTTAATCATGAATTAATCATAGCACTCATAACAATTTTACATTGCACGAGAAAGATTTAAGAACACATAATTTTACATACAATTCATTCATACACATACATCCATTAGCAATGCATACTACAGTGACAAATATAAGCTAAAACTTTATCAAAAAACAAACATAACAATCAATTACTTATTGTCTTCATTAAAAAGGACAGAAGTATATAATCAATATATAAGAGACCACAACAGATTGCACAAGTGGTCATTGGTTGGGATGGGTCACATCAATTTCCAAACTCGGCCTCATCTCTGGTTTCTCAACCGGTTTCGACATATATAACCTTAATTTTGTTACGTCTTCATCAGGAGATAAGCAATTACACTCTGAAAAGACAGGGAAACATGCATACATAAGACCCCGTCTTAGAGTAACAAGGTGGGGTGAACCCCCAATTGTCAAACAAATAAGATATTTACTAAAAATTATTTTAAAACAGAAGGAAAACCTGGTCCCACCCTTGTGCCTTAACTCCAACGGGGGGGCCTTTGCATGCCAATCGAGTGCTACCAGTAGAATTGATGCTGGAAATTCCTGAAATGAATAACAGAAATAGCTGATGCACCAGTGTGCAGTGTTCCAAGGAAAAAAAAAAAGAAAAAAAAATCTCCCTATTCTGCAGCTAATCAGACTCTGCAGGCTAAGATTGATACAACTCCTTAGGCATCAATACCTTCGGGTGTTAGAGTTAAAAATACCCGATTAAATGGGTTCCTAATGTTGTATTCATGTATTACATATTGGATAACTGGCAATACTGGGCTGACGGCAATGCAGCTCACCTTCCTTGGAACACTGCACACTGGTGCATCAGCTATTTCTGTTATTCATTTCAGGAATTTCCAGCTGTTTTTCTTCGCTTTGCAGGTCAGTTACAGAATTAGGTTAAACATCTTTTGCTCACCTTATGCACTAGGAACTAGGACCATCTTGGCTGGAGTTTTTGAGAAAAAAAAGTTATGCCTTTCAACCCATTCACGGGAATATGATGCACTAGCACTTTAAATCAGAACTAATAGGGTTTCATGTCGACCATGACTTGTGGGCTCTCTCTTGCACTATGGGGCATCAATTCTATTGGTTGCACTCACTTGGCATGCAAGCCCCCCCCCTTGGAGTTACGGCACAAGGGTGGGAGCAGATTTTCCTTCTGTTTTAAAATTATTTTTCAAACCCAGGTCATATCCTAACGAGAACCCTACACACGTGTGGTCAAGATGGGCAGACATTTCTCATATTGGGATTTGACTCTGTAGGGTATATTTTAATCAGATTAGTGGCTTTAAAAGGGGCATGACTTGCACGCTTCCAAGACAACTTTTTTGCCATGGAAGCAAGGCAACGCGGCACAACCCAGATTCGAATCCCGATCCCACGCTTATAGACAACTGGTTGGTATTAAGCGTTGTAAATAAACATTAAAATAAATAAAAATAAAGGAAAATCTCCTCTATCAAGTTATTCTTTTGGGTTGCTGATTCTCACTTTCCCTGTGCTCTTTCTTTGATTACTAAAGATCACTACATTGAACTTTTCATATTTCATTTTGAAATATCCACTTCTAATGGCAATTTTTAATGTGTATTATTATGCGCCTCCTCTACCCACCACACACGGTTCTATTAACTGGGCCCTTTATAGGTGCATTTTAGAACTAAACACACTTAATACTCTGCACACACATCCTGTACTCCATGGTGCTGATGGTCATGATTCCTTGGCCGATGTACGTGCTCTGCTTAAAGCCGCTTTGTAGTTCAGACCTGTGAGATGAATTTAAAATCAACCAACCCAAGGGCAGTTTTGACCTGCCTTGCTCTGCATTTGAGTCAGCTTGACTTTTTAAAGGAAAGAAAGAGCAGAAAGATACATACTGAACCGACTGAACAGACTGTCGATGTCAGTCTGACAGCATTACAAATGAAAATACAAGCCACTACCTCTTTACATATAATATATATATATATATATATATATATTTATATAATTTAATGAGATTATTATTTACTAAAACATGTGTGCATCCTGCATAAAATGCTATCTGTATCACTACACACACAGCTCAGATCTGTATTTTGGGTTGGGGTGAAATGACATCAGACTTGATGTTCAATGCAGTGAGATGCACCTTTCATATCCCATTACACATTCCATGCATTTTAGCAGCACAATTTCCAAACCACCCCTTTCTGGGACCTTTGAATTGATCCTTAATGCCCGGGAGCCAGCTGATCCCTTCTGAGATTCTCCCAGTCAACCAGACTCTCCTGAGCTGCCTCAATGAAGTTAGACTTGCCTCCAGTTACATTTGTTCAAATTCTCTCATGTATAAGTCATTGAATCTGCATATAATATCCATGTTCATCACTCGTCCAATAGGACCAGGTGGTGTTGTTTCTTGTAGCTTTTTCCAGAGTCAGAATCATAATCCCTCTCTGCTCCCATTTTTAAAATGCCCAATATTCCTATGCTTATGATATGATTATGTCACACTAATTGATTGGTTCAATATTTCCATTGGCCTGGCTCATTGTCGGACACTCCCAAATAATACACAGTCCCAACCTTCATTGATTGATAATAACATTTTGTACATGTCAAAAGAAAAAAGAGGGGGGTGAATCGGCTATCAATAATTTTGAAATCAAAATTGCTTGTATTCCATAATTAATGGTAGCAACTTGGCACCTCAGTGAAACAGGGGTTTTAGAAATCATTTGGACTAAATGCACATCTTGATATCTGGCTTGACTATGTAGCATATTTATTAATAAAGTTATAAACATTTATTGTAGGGAAATCAAATGTAGTGTTATGTTAAATAGGAGGTTCACAGATTCATAATACCATTTTCCGGCTTGATATGTCACTGGCATGGTTTTACTTGTATAAAGGAAATAGTTTACTATACTTTAACAAGTATTTGCAAAGTAGTAGGTAGTTTAAATTAATCAAAGGCTAACATGTTCATACTTATTCTCAGAAAATTATTTTCCCAGGATTTGCTGACAAAGAGCCTCTAATATTTCAATATCCATTAGGCTGGATATGGTCAGCATCATTGCCTACAATCATGTCAAAGTGACACATTAAGACAAATAAGTCTGTTTGAGGCTAGGTCCCAGAAAACCAGGCCTGATGCCTATCAGTGAGCACACCACAATATTAATTTATGACCGATGTCAATGGATGTATTTTCAATTCTTAATCTTAATGTAGGCACATGTGGCAGGGAACAAGTCATGATTTCTCTTTGGTCATTGTGTGCATATAGGTTCTCTTGACAACTGACCATACTCATTCCCTTCTAACAAACTCGGGCCAGTTCAATGTGAGTCTTAATTCTCCAAAATTGGGACCTGTATTTAGGGCAGAAGTGAAGCTTACATTTTCAGGTTAGTTTAGTAAGATGATATGAAGAAGCCCTTTCCAAAGCCATCTCAATGCTTTAATTGACTTTATGTGCCTGAAAGGCGCATCTACGTCTATTGTATTGACAACATGTACACCATTCCCATCAACTATATTTACATTTCTTCATTCTTTCATGCTCAGCATGTTTAAATAAGAATCAGCTTGCAAAGTTAATACTGCCATTAAAGTGAAAAGGTGATACAATGTAGTGTTTCACTTTAAACATGTGCCAATGTTTTTGACTCGTAGCATTACAGGTAAATACCCAAACCAATGTTTTTCTCAATAATCATGCTATCACTTGACCTTTGTCATTTTAAAATGAATGTCTCTCCCCAGCTTTGTCCTCTTACTCACTTGATTATACTCATCCACTCAGACTTCTTCACACTTTTAGAGAGGAGTTCCTCTTTCAACTGGTGCTTTCTGCATCTCCTGTATTCTCTTTACATTGAGTAAAACCCAGTCTTTGGGTGATATGTAGTCAAATGATATATGGTTCTGGGGCCAGTTTAGACTATGGTGAAATGGGTGCTGTCTTTTAAGTGCACAGGTGAATACCTGCATCACACAGGTGCACACTATTTGTTGCAGTGGAAAAATAATATATCATTAAAACAAGGAAAGCCACTATTCTGCACCTCTCACTTCAAATTCTATGCTGGGGAAAAAAGCCAGCGGACTCTATAGGAATCCCCAGCATTTGCACCAGCATGAAAATGCATGCTGGCGCAAATGTGGGAGCAATTGTAAGGGGGAAAGATGGAGTCAGCCGAATCATAAGTTACAATTTGCCCCTCCTCTGTGTCATACAAATCAATGACAATGGGGCATACATGTGACGTTAAATAAATGCACAAAAGCCTTCTGCAAGGCTTTTATGCATTTATTTATGTTACGCTCCTTTCAATATGGGCTACATTACATCCCCAGAACAAAGAGCCATCTGTAAAATATCCCAGAGTAATAGGTTATATACCCCACATGCAAGAGAGTGTTCTTAATAAATACATCCTTACATTCCAGCAATTCTGAATTCACAGTGTTTGCAAAGATAATAATTTGGACAGACCACATGATCATGATCTCCTAACTCCCATCCTCATAGAGCCCCTAAAGTGACACCGCTTGACATCAGTTAAGGGGCAATGAAGTTGACCAAATGCCATATACTGGAAAGTATACAATGGGGCCTCTGAGGACTGTTTACATGACTCATGACAGATGCTAGCATGAGGGTTTCACAATACTATGAAATTAAACTTAACAATGTAAACATGCGTGAGGAATTTCTATCTGGCAAAGTGTAGAGGTCCTGGATTCTTTTTTAATTAACACAAAAATGTGGGTAATTCCATCTCAGAAAAGGTGGTCTGCTATCCAGAACCCCCTTTCATAAACCCCCATGCCAAAATCATGGTGAACACCTGTGCCCTGATGCATTACCTGATCTGCAGCACCCGTCCTTCAGTGATACTGAGCAGGTTCAAAGTTCAGAGGTGCCCTTTTAAAAGTTGATGTGACAGCCAATTCAGTTCTGCACAGAAGTTGCATTTAAAGCCGGCACCACTGTAGGGTGCGGAAGGTTAGCTCAGGGGCAATGTGTTTGTCTTGGAAGCAAGACAACGCAACAAAACACAGGTTTGAATCCTGATCCAGTGCTTAGAAACCACTTGCTGGTTTAAGTGCATTGTAAAAGAACAATTCTAATAATTAATACAATTAGAAATATTAACAAATAATGTCTATTTCATCACACCTTTTAATGCTGAGTATCCCTGTTTTCCAAAGGACTCAGAGAATCCAGACATCCATAATTTATTGATGTGTCATATTACTACAATGACATATGGAACAAAAATGATTTTGGATTAAAAAGAATTCAGAGCAGGCAAACCCTACCTTTTCACATGTATTGAAAATATGATCAGCCTGTGAAGAAATGGGGTGTATTCTCTGATAGTGTCTGACTGTTAGGCAAACCAAAATAAAGATTTGACTTTCAGAAAGTGTGAGATTATCATGACAAAGTGTGGGAATGTCCCCTCTTATAAAAATGGAAACACACAGGGAATCGGAAGGAGTCAAAAAACAGAGAACTCCAAAATCAAAATGTGCATAGAAGGATAACAGCTGTTTCAAATGCATGGGAGCTGAACTTGGATACTATCTTGAGATGTAAGATCATTGTCCATCAGAAAAACTCATACCTGAGGCAGACCTGATTTCCAAGAGGAAAAGAGCTGACTGAGAGTTCCTATGAAAACACATGATGCTCCATCCCAGCTCAGTACCTTAAAGAATTATTCAAAATTGAGTACAAAAAAAATCCCCAATCCAATTAGAAACAGCCCCTAGCGCCATTGCCCTGCTAAATCCCTTGAGTGGAAGGGAAATGGAAGGTGATACCACTACGGGAGCCCATTTCAATTAAAAATGCTTTGATATTGTAGTAGGAAGTGCATTTTTCTTTCACAGTGTATTCAATGCCAAGCCAGATTTAATTACAATAAGAACCAATAGCATTTTCCAGTGCTGTATGCAAATTATAGCACTGATAACTTATCTGTGTAGCTAAAGTTCAGTTCTTTTAAATTAAATCCCATTAAATCATCCCCACAGTGTTCTCATAGGTGTGGTCAACCACTTTGACTGTGATTTGAATGGCCATGTTTCATAGACTAAAGGAATATTGATTGATAACCTGTGAACTATGAAAGCCATAGATAAGTAAAAGGAGACATCCGGATATAAAAGGGAGTTTAGCTGTGTCACTTCCATTCCCATAGAAAGTGATCCCAATACAAATTGCATTCTCTCCAATTTTTTGACGTTGCACAGTAGGGGAAGGGTTTTGCACTCATGCAACCCGATCTGCGAAGTGAAGTGTGATGGGTATTCATCCCTGAATTTGATAACCATAAAAAGATTCTCCTATGTTGGGTGGGTGAAACAATATCCTCTACGATCTAAATTGATAGCGCTGCTTCCTGAACCCAAAATCGCAGAATTAGATGAAACACATTATAGCCTGCTTTCAAATTGTATGAACACACTTCAACCAACAGCTCTATATTTCCATGAGAATAATTTATTTGTATTGATTGATAATAGTGTTGCTATCTATGCAACCTTTCTCTAATACCAATGCCTGTTGTTTATACTGGAGACATGTGTGATTGAGTATAAGAAAATTCATGTGATGTACAAACTGCTCAAATTATTTGAATATACCTGCCGGCAAGCAGCATGTAAGGAAATGGAATAGAATTGTGTTACTTAGGAATAGAAGTTTATAAATATATTGTTTCTTGTACCAAAATGTTGGGGTGGAATTATCTACCTCGGAGTGTTATATCTGGGATTGACCCTTAGTGAAAAGAGTGGATATCAAAAAATATCTCAACAGTCCCATAATGCGTTGTGGCTAGTCTCCATTATGAAGTTCCACAATATTTAATTGAGGAATTGAGCTATTGCCACCTGCAATAATTACACATGCACCATATTACAATTTTTAATGATGTTCATACCACACCCATAATAGGTAGAGTGGTAAAATCAGTGGTTAAATACATGTTTTGAGAAACTAAATACGAATGAGTGGGCACAGCCCAAAGGTCAAAATCTATGATATAATCAAATACACAGTAATGCTGATTTGAAGAGAACTGCACTAATCCAACTTGCACAACAGGGTGGATTTAGACCAGGCTTGTCCAACCTTTTTGAATGTGGGGCCGAAGCATTATCTTTTTGTTACCCGGTGGGCCAGTGAGCCGGAAGTCAACACCATTACCTAAAGCAGTATATTAAAAATCGATGGTGTGTGACCTTTGGCACAATAGCATCACAGGCAGTGATAGCCATGCAGTCCCAAAGATAGCTTTTGGTGTCAGGGACAGTGATCAAAGGTTAGTTTCTTGTGATTTCTTTCACCAGTGTGTATGTGTTCATATTTTTCTGAAACAGTGGGGGCGACTGAGCGTAGCGAAGGAGCTATAACGATCTAGGGAGGGTCCGCCTCCTCTGTCCCCCCCCAAGATTTATTTTCCAAATATGGGGCTGAAATGGTGCATTTTACAGCAGGAAAACTTGCCAAAAGCCATAAATTTACAATCAGTTCTAAAGGGGAACATGTACATTCCATGTCACCAACCGCGGATGAGAACATTGTACAACACAACACGTTTTAATGATCAATGTGTCCACAGTGTTGTAAGACAGCACTGTCACTGATGTAACACATTGGAATGCTGGCTGTGCCCAAAATATGCCTCTGTAGCAACATGTCTATGCTGGTTGTTCCCAATTTAGGCGAGCTTTGTCCTGTACAAAGCATGATTGATGCTGCCTGAGCATACCATGGCACTGGTGATTAGGTACTTCACTATGCAGATAATAGTTTTGACCAGTGTTGTCAAGTAAATATTCTGTATCTATGTTGACCATGTCCCCTACTTTTGCCTTTGGCCCCCTCTGTGACCCTCCTAAATGTGATTCCTGATAACACCACTAGATTAACCAACTATGGGGGTTCATGAGGAGCAGGGGGTAAAATGAATGAGCTGCATCTAGATCCATTGCAGCCTGTATGTCTGCTACTATAGGTGATTGGTCCAGGGGGCACCAGAGGCAGCAACAGTCCTCCGCCACAGCCCAGAAATAAAATTACTCAGGTCCACGGACCCAACAAACATTGAACACATTTCATACAAGAATGGATCACCATATGTATCATTAATATCTGTGTGTATAGATCCATATTGTCAAATTACTGTGAATGCAAACAGTCGTCCAAGGCCAAATGATAATATGTTATTGTATAGCACTTACACTAAAGCTCTATTTTATAGAACAAATATGCATACAATATCGCCCCACCTGTGTTGGTACTCATTTATCAACCTAAGAAGGATGAAAGGCTGAGATGGCCTTGCGGGGATTCGAACATGCAGATCACACACACATCGCAGCAGTGAGCGCTCAACCCACTGAGCTATCATATTGGCTATAGTAAAATGAGCAATTATTATGTAGTGTAGTGGATATCATTAAACTGGTAACTGAGATTTAGCAGCAGACCAGTTAAGTTAATCTGCAGGTCTGGTGCAAAGTTTGCAAAGTCTAAAAATGCACCGGGCCTGTAACTGCCTCTGGTGCCCCCTTCCAGGTTGCACCAGAGGCAGTAACTCTGGCACGGCATGGTTCATTTATTTTTTTTTTCATTGCTTGTCGGTACCGTGGACCCGATTAATTAATTTATTTCCGCAATGTTGGTCAAGCCCAACATTGCAGAAATAAATAAATTAATCGGGTCCATGGACCCGACAAACATCAAACAAATAAATAAACCAGGCTTTGGCTTGTTACTGCCTCTGGTGCCCCCTGCACCAGAGGCAGTAACAGTCCCCCGCCACGGTCCAGAATTTGGGTCTACGACCTGACATTCATTAAAAAAAAATGTACGGGACCTGTAACTGCCTTACACGTGTCTGTTCAGCCTCGGGGGACACATGAAATGGCGCGGAGGGCCGCACTGTGGCCCTTGGACCATATATTGGAGAACCTTGACTTAGACCAATTCAAGCAAGATTGAGGCCAATGAAGCAGAGGACTCTGAAGAAAGATTTCTATCTGAAATGCATTGGCCATGCCTTCTGTTTTCCATTGGTTTACCTTCTGTTTTATGCTTTGCATACTATAATACAAACATTTGTTTTGCATCAAACTATTCCTAGTGTTTTTCTCACTGTTTGTTTGTGTTCACAAGATTGCTTGTGGTGCCTCGTGTTGCACTAGGTTTGTGAGCACAGGGCATTGAGACTTCCTTAGCCCCAATCATTGTGTAAATGCCTGTTTTGACCTCTACCACCATGCTCGTGCTGATGACGCCCCGCTTTAGCACAACTGCAAAATGCCATGTTCTTCAGCATGTGGAAAATCCAATCATGCAGCTACAACCAAAGCCCCTTTCTACTGTTACGGCGGCCATCTTTCAGGCGTACAGCTTGTAAGCGCCGTTCCAGCTTCTCGCTGCATGCGATGTGCTTCTGCCGGCTTCCTGCTCAGTGGGGTATTGACAAGCCAAGATGCTTGTGGGCTTCTTTCTGCTCACGGATTGCCGCTGTGCTTGAGTCTCCGATGGTCTTCTGTCCTTGTGCTCTGGCATCACTTCCTAGTGCCGGCTATGAAGGTCAAATGTGCTGCGGCACAAGAGGCGAGGAATAAGGCTCTTTTGATAATAACGACCACTGCATGGTTTTGACATTTCTGGCTCTGCTCGGATATTACTCTGTGTATTTAGTGTTTACGGGGAATCTGGGGCAGGGCGTCCGTTTTGCCTGCCATTTGATGCATACATCTTGTATTTCCTATTCAGTTATCATTATGATGGAATGTATTTGTAAATGCTATCCGTGACCTTTGACTGCAAATTACGTGGTGGAGACACTTCCCTTTCAAGAGCAAAAGAAACAAATGCACATATTATTTGGGCGACACTGAATTCCGTGACCGGGACAATGCACTGCATTGTACTCTAAGGCGTGTGCACAGTGGCCTGATGTCCATCACAAAGGACTCCATGTATTGATGGCTGTCGCAAAGCTCTGGCACAGAGCAGCACACCAGGGCTTGGAATTTTAAAGGCACTGAGTGACTATAGTCTAAAGAAATGTATCAAGCTCCAGCTCCAGAGGGCGAGATGCCCGACGGGGGCACTGGGTTGCTGCTGCTGGGAATGAATGGCAAAATGAGATGCACTTCAGCATTGGGCTGAGCAGGGGGGCATGCCCAGGTGAAGAGTGGACACACCTGACACATACCTTTATTGGAAGCCAAACCGGACCCATTTTTTAATTCCACAGCAAACACAAATTAACTCCAAAAATTTGATATTTCTTAACAACACAACCATTAATAATCATTACGCACTTTCCAACACTTCAACTGGAAAGTGGTCCAGGCAGATAATGGCTCCCTGCCCCAAAGGGGCGGCGCATGTTGAGGAGGCCCTGTCCCCTCCCCACCAGTCCCTTCTTGGAAGGCGTTCCTGGGAGGCAGCCCTGCTTTTTACTGGGCCCAACTGACCGGCCCCTTCCCCTGGCCAGAGATTCCAGTACCCATGCCCCATTACAGCTCCGGAGTCCTCAGAAAGGTATTTCAGTGACCCCATGGTCCTCCCCAACCCACCACAGGGGTGCAGACTCGCCGGTCCGTGACTCGCCCCAACCGTATCAATGTTCTTATCATGGCCAAATAGTTCTGTACCGATGGTTCAGTTCCGTGCGGGATAGATGCACCCCGTCTTGGTGAAAAGTTCCTCGGCCCCTACCTTGTGATTCTTAGGCATCTGTGGCATGCGGCCAGCCAGGCCAGTTCATTGTTTAGTGTCTGCGCAGACATGTACAATGGGTGTGCCGGCCTCAGACACCCCGAGTTCAATCTTGGAATGATCTGGGAGCAGGCAAGTAATGCCCTTGTGGAGGCCCGTCCACACCAGGTAAACAAAGACAACAAGTGTCTGATCAGCTCATTCCTTCCTTCCTAATTTCACCAGGTCGTTTCCTCCAAAGTGAAGAATCACCAACACGGGGCTCGGCAGCCCCCTCCTTATTTGCCCTTCCACCAATGAAAGTACATGGCATACTTTTAGCCCCCCACGATTAATCCAGTGGATGTCAAAGGATGTCATGTCAGACAGCAACCCCGGGCGCTCCCGCACTCTCTATTCCATCCTTCTTGTGTCCTATGACCCACACCACTGGTTTCGCATATTCCTGCTCATAGCGACAGCATGTTAGTTACTTCCCGGTATTCTCCAAACATTTGATCATTTCTTGAAAAACATCTTCTCCCTTTCCCGTCACCACCCTACTGACCCATATTCCGTCATTCTAGCACAGGAGGTGTGGCCTGATGTAACTCTTATATGCATGAGATTTCCATCACCCGATTGCTTTAATCTGCCTTTCTTCACAACAGTACCCTGGGACCGTGGTGACTGCCACCATTCTGAAGGAGTGTGAGGCAAATCCCATCCCCCTAAGCCCTGCTTTCTCCAATAATCTTTCAAAAATCTTCCGGAACAGGTACCTGGATAGGCCAGAACCATCCCTGTGTAAAAACAGTGGGCCCCACTACTTCCCCCTGTACCTCAAATATGCCTGCAGGTCTGTACTGGGCAGATATCTGTCATGGTGTATACCATTATTGTCACCCTGACCCCCTTTCCCTTCTGATCCGTTTTTGACTTGCCCAACCATATTTGGGCCAGGACACTCCCCTCAAAGGACAGCTCCTCCCTTGACAACCCAACTATCAAGTCAACTGTGGATGCTCCCACTACCTCCCCAATCCTGAAGGCAAGAAAAGAATGCCATCTCAAAACTGCCCTGAACATCGCTACCTCCCAGTCATCTCTGCAGTTTCCCCCAGCACCCGTACGATTGCTGCATTGTTTTTCTGGAACTAGGGGCTTCCTACAATACCCCCCGGTACCACCACTCTTTTCCAGCCAGATAAGGCCTTCTTTATGATGAAATCGTCGGATGGCAGGGACTTTCCTTGCAACGCTGTGAAGAACGCAATAGCAGACATCTTTGTTCTGGCCACCCCCACTGTTACCCTCTCTGCACGCAGATAACCCAGGAATTTGATCATTGCACCTCCAGACCCTATGACACACAAAATTCCCTGAATTCCTTAAATACTTTCTTATGCCCATTTTGTCTTTTTTTACACTAAAACCTCGATCAAGGATGCTAACTGCGGGCAGCACGTTCCCATATTATCTCAGGAAGGATGACATTGCTAGGTCCACCCCTGTTAACCATTGCTGGAAATCCTGTAGTTTAAAACAGGACAAAACATCAGCCACATTGTTAAGAACACCTGGTTGATTTCTATATGTGGACACACGCACATAGGAAGCAACATACATGAACTCTGGGTGAGGATAAGGGAACAGCTGAGTAATTTGGGACATGCTGATGCAACATTTCCATTTTCTGTTGATTGGTTGACTAACCGTCAAATGGGAAACAAAGAAGACTTGTGTTTTTTTAGGACTCAAATATGTGCAATGTGGAAACACAGGGGGGATAGGGAGATGACCATCTGACAAGAAGAGGCTAGAATGATCTGCCAGTTTCGTGCTATCCAATTTGGTTTGAACAGTGATCATGAAATCGGGTTGTTTCTGTGACTGAGTATATGTAATTAGACTTGCATATAGAGTTTGAAGTTCATGTTTGATCAAATAGATCAGTAACAAATACATACCAAGGCGTGAGAGTTTAAAAATAGGTTTATTTTAATTTGTAAAATAGTGCCAAACCAGTTTCACATCCTGCAAATTATCTTTTAGACTTTACCGTATTAAAAAGAAATCTGATTACATAATACATTTAAACAAACAGAATCTAACATTTTCCAATTGAGAGACACGTTCTAAAGATCTCACTCAGATGAGGTATTCCCCGTTTCTGAACCTGGAAACCTTGCAACTTCTCTAGTTAGCTAAAAGCACGGATGCCAACCATTACGACTAACACAACACATGATTCGGGTCAAGTTGCTCAAGAACGTTTCATTGACCAATTATGTAAGGAGGAGACTAGAGAAACATTGCAAACCTAAATCACAGTCTAATTTCATTAACCACGAATGCCTAGAGACCAGGTCATGACTTTGTGTAGGACAATGTCATTCGCAATCACTTTGAGTGTCTACAAGAAGGACTTTGGAGCACCATATATATGAAGGATTTTTTGATTGGGTCATTATGACCTTAATGTGTCGTTGCAATTTAGAGATTGTATATGTCATTGAACATGGACATTTAGACCATTCATAAGTAAACACAACCAATCAATTGTGTGTGATTTTATGGATTAATATCAATATGGATAACTTGTAGGGCTTTACCCTTCACTAGGAAACTAACAGATAGAATTGTGTTGATTTGACGGCCCAGGTGCTTAGTTGACTGAAATTTAAATAGGCCACTTAGTGGCTATTAATAACACGGATACATTAACTTACACGTCTACAAAGAAAAAATACGATTCATCCACACTTAAAAAAAATATTATTTGCCACCTTTAAGACCCTTGTCATCAATCGCGCCTTTGTTGAACACTGGATGGAGGGCCATGAATTAGAGTAAACGATATGAGAGGTTATTGACATATGCTAATTGCTGTGATGTCACACATCATGACATAGGTTAATGGTCATGACATCATATGGTTAACATGCAATGTTACGCTTCTTTAAAAGGACTGTGAATCCAAAATGGCGGTCGCTCTGCAACCATGCGACAATGACCGCTGTCTGTTTACAGACACTACATGCGAGAAGGATTAGCTACGAGATATAAGTAACTCGCTGTGCATATAAGCATCTATTCTGTGCAAATATTTTCTTTCTTATGGCTGCACCGGCATGATTAAAAAGGTAACAGTATCTAATAGTATCTATTTCAGCATGGACAGTTGCATTAACAAGACGCCTAACAAGGACATTGGACATTATTAGTGCAGAACTGCTTTCGATTAACACTGCTGAGAGACAACTCGTTTTAACCACATTAAGCTCACGATACATATAATTTTACTGGCAACCCTGTTTAGGAGACTTAAGACATGTAGAGCCAGTAACATTATAACTATCCTAATGTGTATACATTTTCCATTCAATTACCAAAAATATTGAGATGCGTATATTGCGAGATGAACATGGACTGTGAACTGTAAGATAAGAAGGCCTTTCAAATTAAGAGCCGGTTGAATAATTTAGAGGTATGCCTGACTTAAGCGAATTTGGAAACGTAGGAGGGTAGTTTGGGCATGATTGATTGGACCCTTTCACCTTTCTGCTTTGTGATATAACCATGTAGGTTACAAAAGGGGCGATTAACAGTGACAGCACACAACTAAAGTGAGAAGTTGTCTCTTTGATGGTAATTATGGGTGACAAGCCTTGTATTAGTGGGCTAATGGTGTCCAGTCAAAGAATCGAAAATAAAGGATCGAATTAACTTTTGCTCGAATGCAAAAGGATCGGAAAAAAAAGGATCAAATTTTTATTTATTTATTTATTTATTTATTTATTTATATATATTTTTAGTTTGGGTTGGTAAAAAAAGTGTTTATAATAAAGAAAACAGGGGGTTGGGGGGAATCCCCCCATAAAAAAATAAAATTTAAAAAAAAGATCCTTTTTTTCGGTCCTTTGACTGCCGAACAAAAGGCATTCGATCCTTTTGTTTTCGAAACTATGACCTACAACCTGGGCTAATCATTGCACTTAATATGATATGATAGGTTATTTATAACGTGCTTAGTATCCAGAGGTTTCTAAGCGTGACCCGGGGATCGAACCTGTGTTGCTGTGTGTTGTCTTGCTTCCAAGGCGAGCACGTTTGGCACTGAGCCATCCTTCCGGTCAATATGCTATGTTGCACATAGCCATCCGCTTTTACTTTTTGTGACAATATATGTCAGTGCTGGTGTGGGAATATGAACATTGACATTCACAAGCAATTATGGCAAACGTGCATGCTATTTTTAGTAAAACCGCACTCCGAATCATGTTTTTTTTTTAAATTCACTTAAGACTTGATAGTCAGCTAGCACAGGATGTTGATAATGTATCATTGCCTTTTCTGATTTGAATCGGATTTGGGACCTTTGACACCCCAACACTTGGAATAGGTTGACTAAGTGTTCACATCCAGAATTAGACGTACTGATGTGGGGATGGTATTGGGCCAGTGTGGCCCCATTAAAACCATATGACTGAGACCTTTCACTATGAGATACAATTCTAATAATGGATTGCTCTATTTTTCTCCCTTTCCTTGTCCTTTACCACATCCCCTTTCCCATATTGGTGTTCCCTCTTCCTTTTTTCTTGGATGTTGCTAATTATAAAATTCTAACATAATTTGTTGACATTGCTCAACAACACGATCATATGTATGTATGTATGTATATTTGGTGTACTTCATCATCATCATCAAATGTGTTGTTCACCCAAGAATTACCCATAGGGCACAATCTTGGGTGATTGGTCTATTGTGGATATGATTTATATTGTTTAAACTAACGGCAGTCCTAAATAAATATGCAATGCATAATGTAAATAGCCCTGAAGAAGACCTTGTAAAAGGTCGAAACACGTGTTGGCTATGTCTATTGAACTTATATTCAAAAGATGGAGTGATTACATGTCTCAAACAGACATTGTTTTCCTGAGACCTTTTAGATCTACACTAACATAGGCCCAACAGGGTTTGAAGATAAGCACAGCAGAGATTGAATGGGAGTTAAGGAGGGCATGGAGTAATGCTAACCACTAAATTATTTTCCGTTTTTTTGAACTTGGGCTTAGGCAACTTGCTTATATCCATGCTTGCAGTCTCCAACTAGAATATTATTAGTGAATAATTTCGTTTTTACGGATCACCCAAGGAAGCAAGCTCGACCTGATAGAAGCCCCTTTCCTTCTACACTCTGCTCAGACTATGTTGTTGAGCCCTGCAGGGACCTCCCATCACAGATCAGAGTATTGCCCACTCAGCAGTCCTTTATTGAAGCCACAAGAACATCATCTTCACAAACCCCAAACCCAAAAACCTACTGCAGGTATCTCCCTGACCACCTCAGGTTTAAGGACCCGTGCTTGCTCCTCGTCCACCGTTTTCCCACCTACCCACCACTCCTGAGCCATGCTTCTCACAAAAACCTTTCACCAGGCCTTTAGATTATGCGGTTTGTGGGGCTCTCGCTACCAGATATGGAAATTAGCGAGTGAAAAAACAAACACTAAAAGGGTCTTGACCAGAAGCGTTCGTACTAACAGAGATAATGCATGTCCAAGCTTGCTAAACTCTTTCTGGAAGTGACAGGGTGCTACCTTTCACTGAAACATGAGTGGCGTCCATGAAAATAAACCCTCAACTCTCCTGCAGGGCGGCAGAGTGAAATCACTGAGATGTGATCTATTTCCAAGTGTCAGGCGGAGGGAATTGGAATTCAAAATTCTACCACTCCCCTTCTACGGAGAGGGCTGCAGCTGAAATCGAGTGTGCTAGTAATAATGCATGAGATATGGCTATTACCTGCTAAACTGCTCTGAAACCATATGTGTGTAATTAATAGTGCTGGAGAGATTGGGATATGGGATGCCGCGTGCGCGGCAAACGTCTGGCAGAAGCGTGAACGCATTAGAGTAGATGAGGAAGCGCTTCCCTGAGACTAATATGTTTTTGAAATGGGTTGTGTTTGCTGTCAAGGTAATCAATTGAATGCCTTTCCTCTCACCTGCGCGCAGCTAGCCTAGCACACCGGCCTGTGAGAATTATGGCTTCCTGTGCGGTACTTTGGGAATGAGTGAGTGCAGTATTACCCGACAGCGAGCCTGATGAACAAGTCGGGGAGGCCCATCAGTCTTCAGGCAGTCAATCCTGAGGCACACTATGCACACTGAGTTGCATGAAGACATCCTGTGTATGTGTGCGTGTGTTTGTGTGTACTTACAGTCAGAGCGTAATTAAGTCAAAACTCTCGCAGCAAGGAATAGAATATGATAACAATTAGCATCTCGTTTCTAAGCGCTGTAAATGGTATTATGGTGTCCAGCACACTCCTTAGCAGAACTATCAGTACACATGCTGATCTGACTTCAATCAATCAATCAATCAGCCAATTTCACGAAATAATGTTCACATCAATCAACAAGGAATCAGTTTTGCTAATACTTACTCAAAACAAACAATTCAAGACAAATCAATCAAAATACTGTCAAATGCAAGATCTAATTCCTAAAGCGCCCCTCAAATAGCTCTCCGCAGCATGACACACGAAAGGCGCCTCAAGCAACATACAAACAGGTGAGCAGGGCGACATTCGGGAAAATACAGTTTTTTTCCAGTACAGGTGTTACAACACATTATACCTGGTGAGAAAAAAAAATACCATTGACTAGATAGTGTTTAATATTAGAGTCACATACACAGCATACAAGGGAGGAAGGATAGCTCAGTGGCAACGCGTTTGTCTTGGAAGCAAGACAACGCGGCGCAACGCAGGTTTTAATTCTGATCCCGCGCTTAGAAACCATCTGCTGTGGTAATAGGCGCGTTATAAGTGAACAATAAAATACATAAATGCATCCCCTCCATGCTTCATTTCCGAGTTGCGTTCCATTTTAGAGCTTTCGTGATTTGCGGGAAGTGTGTAATTTTCTCCCGTGTAGGATGTAGCCCCTTGGTGGGCTATGAGTGAGTCATTGTTGCGTATTGTAATAAATATGTTGCGTTCAGAACACATTGTTGAACCCCCATAGCGCTGCATGCAGAGCCACCAATAGGGGCTGCGGCATGGGCCATGGCGGAGATTAGATTGTTTTTTCCTCCTCCTCCCTATCCAGCCACAGGCACACCGGTGGCTTTCTGCTTGCGCCCCCATGTGTTGGCAGGGCAAAGTCACGCTTTCCGGTGGGCAATGGGTATGGGTCCCCAGCGCAGGCCATCAGGGAGAATGCGGGTTCTGGGCATTGAACATCTTAATGGACAGTTGGATTTATATGTTTTGCCATAACACAGACAACCAGTACTTAAATGGGATTACAGATGCATCAGCAACAGAGGCGTTGCTCGGGGCGGGTTGATGGAGCTATAGCCCCGGTCTTTTGGTTGTAGCCCGGGATAGTGGCTAAAACCAAAATGCTATCTAGCCCCGAGGCTCGACAGTATCGACATAGCCCCAGATCTTTTCCAGACCTAGCAACACCCCTGATCAGCAACACGAGAGGGGCATAGAAGAAGCAGGGGAGCAAGAGAGCTCTCAGGGTGGTGGTGAACAAGGAGCAGAATCTCTGCGCCTAGAACAACTGCTCTGCCAGCACCACGCTTATAAAGCCAGTGGCAGGGTCGGACTGGGGCATAAGACTGGCACAGGCACCAATGATACTGTGGCCACAGTTGCAAATAGCAATGCATTGCTTTTGTGATGCACTGTTTGAGCAATACCTAAGGGGGCATTGTTTGGTAAAATGTTTTGCAAATTCCAAATTTTAAAGGATGTTTGTTCTGTAGCACTGCTCAAAACTGCAAGCCCCATAGTGAACTAACTAATCAAAGTGGCCCACTCTGGCATAAAAACTGGTCCATTTTGACAGGGTTGCTGTGGGCACACCCATGCCAGACAGCTAAACAAACACCCACACTGACACTTATATAACTTCCAAATGCTTTGACTATATAAAGGTGTTATCTCAGTCACCACTGTGTCCTACCAGACATGGCTTCAACTTGCAATTTAAGGTATCACCAGGGTGACTAGGATACACAATCATTATGTTATCAACCAGAGTTACAGACACGTCAGACTGGTGGAACTTTGTGTTACAAGGAGCTGTCAGGAATGCACATGTTACCTTTAAGCTTGCCCTGCTGCCACTGCTTGGCTGCTGCTAGAGACATCAGGAGGTGGTCACGGCAAAAGGGAAATTAGTGCACTAAGATTTGAGCATGGACTGTTATGAAATGGTGGTCTGATTAGCAGACCTCCCTTTCAGAAACAGAATTATGTGGATAATTTTATGTCTACTAAAAGAAATCAGGCTTTCCTGCCCTCAACATATTTATTCTTTTATTTATGTATTGGGTATTTAAAATGTGCCTATCCAGCAAAAAGTGTTTCAAGGCACAACAAGACAAGGGGTGTGTGGGCAGGGATGAAGAAAAACAAAAACGGTCCTACTAGGCCTTGTGTCATTCGCTCGTGCAAGTGCAGTAACCAGTTGTGTGGGGGAGAGGGGAGGTGGGAAGAGCCGGAAAGGGCGGATGGGCCCATAGATTATGCAAGTGCCAAGGGGAGGCCCAGTGGACAAGTGCCAGGGGAATGCAGAGAGTGCAGGGATAAGAAGGTCCATGTGCTAAGTGCAAGGGGCGGGGCTGGAAGGGCTCAGCGGTGCAGACCCAGCCAGGTTAGTGCAGGGGACGGGAGCCCAGAGGACAAGTGCAGGTTTGGAGTGTCAGGGGAGACCAAGTGCAGGGGCAGACTGGTCGAGCAGGGCCTGGTGCTCTGTAAGAATCTGAAGGAACCAGGCCGACAGTCAAATGAGGCAGAGGGGAGCATAAGCATGGGAGGGGATGAGGGAAGGAGGAAGAGAAAAGGAGGGTTTTGAGAAGCTTCTGGAACTTAAGGAGATCCGGCTACAAGTCTGAGAGGAGTAGGGAGGCCATACTGGAGGGTGGCACTTGCGGGGCAGAGAGATCTCCACCCCATCCCCCCCTCTCTGCTTGGAAAAGCATCTTATCCGCAGAGAGTTGGAATTAGAAAATCGAAGGGCTCTAGCAGGGGGGTATTTTGGGAGAGAGAGATGGCCCCAGAACGTATTGTGGATGATGCAGAGGGTCTTGAACTTAATCCTCACAGCAACCAGGAGCCAGTGGAGAGAATTTGGGGCTGGAGAGATGCAGTCCCTAGGCTTGAGGCCAAGGATTAGTCTTGCAGTCCTATTCTGGATTAGTTGAAAGGTGCAAAGCGAGGAATTGGGCAGATTGAGGAAGAGGTTGTTGCATTAGTCCAGCCTGGAGAGGACCAGAGCTCTGGAGACATTGAGTTTCTAGGGGAGGTCTAGGAAAGGGAGAGTGCCTCTGAGGAGGTGCAGCTCAAAGATGGTCTTCTTGGCAAGGTCAGTGATGTGAGGAGAGAAGGAAGAGAGCAGTCAAAGATGACAACAAGGTGTTTTGCCTCACAGGAGGGGCCCATGGAGTACTGGCATAGTGCGGGCAGAGTGTAGGAGGGAAGGAGGGTGCTGGGTCCCAATGAGAAAGAGTCATACTAGTATTAACTTAAATATTGTTAGTAGTGAACCAGTCAGGAAAGAGAGAGGAAGAGGAGGAGGCCATGGAGGGAAGCTTGAAAGAGAGCTGCATGTCATCCGCATAACACTGTAAACTAGGAGAGAAGGCGGAGATCAAGTAGGCTAGAGGGGCAAGGTAGATGTTGAAAAGCCAAGGTGAGACGATAGATCCCTAAGGGCGATAATAAATAATAATAATTTAGCATTTGTATAGCGCTACATACTCTCAGGTATCTGAGCGCTGCTTAGTATTACTCACGGTGTGTGGTGTTCATTTGTCAACCTCAGAAGGATGAGAGGGTGATTTTGGCCCTGCCAGGATTCGAACCGGTGCCAGCAAGCTCTGCACAGATGTCATAGTGAGTGCTCTACCCACTGTTCTATCAGACCGGCAATGGCAGGGGGAGAGTAAGATGCAGGAGAGAAAGGGGCCCAGTTGAACCTGGGAAGGTCGACCAGAGACGAAGGAGGTCTACCGGTCCAGAGCCAGGTCTGTGATGCCAAGGGCATCACAGAGCAAATCTATAAGGGTGGCATGATTAACCGTATCAAAGGCAGAGTAGAGGTAAACAAAGGGAAACAGGAGGCTTGAGGGGGGACCCCCCAAATAAAAAATAAAAAAAATCTATCTTTTTTCAGTAAAAATGTTTAGTTAAAAATGTATGTGCTGTTTTTTCATTGGTTAATATCACATAGAACTGTCTAGGGACTTAATCGGGTGATATGAGAGAGAAAGAAGATAGAAGGAGGGAAAGGGGGCCAAGGGACACCTGAGAGTGGGAGTGGGAGAGGGAGAACGGAGTGGTGTAGAGGAGAGTGAGGACAGGATGTCCTTTGTTTTAGGAATTACGTGAGTAGCCAGTGCAGTGCACAGGGCCAGGGAATGCAGAGGGGAAATGGAGACTTCAGTAGGATTGGTGAGTTCCTTGTAGATTTTGAAAAGTTCATCCATGTTGTTAGTGGGCCCAGAAATGCGGACTTGGATATAGGCCCTCTTTTTTGAGTGGCTGGATAGTCTGTATTTCCTTTCAAGCAGGCCGCAGGCCAGTCTGTCAGAGGATGTGCTAGAGGCCTGGTACCTCAGCACCAGGAGCTCTGTACTTGCGTTCAGAGAGCCCAGGTCAGAGTCATACCAGGTGTTGCGCTCGGAGACAGGCTTCATGCAGATCCTCATGACAGGGGCAAGGATGTCCAGACTGTTGGAGATGCAGAGTTAAAGGTTAGTAAGGGCTGTGTCAGAGTGAGAGTCAGTGGAAGGAGTGGGATGGGGAATGAAGGTGGCGGCAAAAGCAGTAACTGACACTCGCTTCATAGGTTGAATGATGGAGAACCAGACTGGTAGTGCAGGCAGGGGCTTAACCAGCGGATCCAGGAGGTGCAGGTGAGAAGACAGGAGAGCATGATCAAACCAGGAGAGGGGTGTAGTGAAAGAGTTGGAGATGGGGATGTCTGCTGAGATGAGAGCAGGTGTGTCCGGCTGAGTGCATCTGAAAGGAGGGAAGAATTTAGAGGGAAAGAGAGTCACAGAGGTTACAGAAGAGTCTAATAGCATCAAGGTGAATATTGAAATCCCTGAGGAGGAAAAACTTGGCGGCGGAGGCCAGGAGTCAAGAGGTGAGGTCAGACCACTCTGAGAGGAAGAGGGAGACCAGCCCAGGGGCACTGTAGATGAGGGTAGCTATGTGGAGCTGGTAGCCACTTTTGAAGGTCTTCTGAGGAGGGGTACACAAATGTGGTAAACCCGTTGGTGGAAGGGTGGCCAGAGGGGTGGCAGAAGGAGGGGTGGCAGGAGAATAGAGGAAGTTAATGAGAGACGGAAACGCCTAGCAAGAAGAAGTAGGTTGGGCTGAGAGCCCTGTCCATGACAGTGCCATTCAGGTAGACATTAATGATGGCCCTAGAAGAAGGGAAGTATGCCAAGTGTACTTCCCAATGAATGCCACCATTAATGGGAGAGGAAGAGAAAAGGGAGAACACTGAGACCCTATGGGAAATCCAAAGGTCGGGAAAGGGAACAACAAAGAGGATGTCAGTGACAGTCTGCCTGGAAAAAGCGTTGACATAGGTGTCAGCGAGGGGCGGACCTGGGTTGGATACTAGGAGATACTTCTTAAACATTTTCCTTAAAAAAGAGATACGATAGGATAGATGATAGAGTAGCAGTCAGAGAAGATAGGGGAGACTGAAAACAAAATAGAGGGAGAGCACAGAGAGAAGGAGGAAACAAGGAGGTGGTAAAAGAGGGAGAGAGAAAGAACTTCAGTGCATGATACCCACCTTCAACACACAGCAATGCAACAATCTAGATTCAAGTGTCCAGGATAAAGGGAAAAAGTCTAGGTTTCATCATACAGCAGAAAAAGCAGACAGCTTGAAGCAAGTTTTCTGGAGGGAGGAAGAAAAAGCTTAGATGGAGGGATAGACGGAAGAACACCTACATTTCAAACACACAACAGTGCAAAACACACAGATTTGACTTTCCTACATAGAGGGAAACAGCCTCAATTTCAAACACCACAGCAAATGCAAAACATTCAGATTCGACTTTCGTAGATAGAGGGGAAAAGCTTACATTTCAAAGACAACAGAAATGAAAAACACCCAGATTTGACCTTCCTACAGGGTTCACATAGGTTGGGAGTACAGCCAATCAGGGGTCGGACGGGGTGGGAGGCAGGAGGGAACGGGGAAACATGAAAGGAATCAAGCTCCAGAGGCCGCAATGCGACAAAATGCTAAAAAGGTCCCAAATCAGGTTCAACTTTTAAATATGGAGCGGGAAGTGCAGAGATGGAGCTAGCACTCCCCCCAATCAGATTCATATGGCATTCGGTCAGAGTGCTTATATAGGTGCGCCATACAAAAAGAACTAGACTCTCAATTCAGCACGAGGCCAGCACTCTCTCTACTGGAAGAGTGTCTGTACTGGTTTACGCTTGGATTGCTAGAAAGTGGAATAAGGATGTCATCACTACAAGCCCAAGCAATGGAATTAGTAAGAGGGCTTTAGCACTCGAGAATCAAAATCTGACTATGAATACTGAAACAACTAACCGAAATTCACAACTGAAGCTAGCTATGGAGACCTGAAACAAGTAAAGATTTAAGACAGTACTTTCTCTTAACAAAAAGCACAATACAGAAATATCTCAGAAAACCAGACAATGCCCAAGAGAATGCGTATGGACAAGTCGTATGTATGGATCCAAGTTCAGGGACTACTGGTCCGTATCCACCTCTTATGTGGGTAGGAAAATAAAAAGCTTGAATTTGGCACTGCTCAGATTCCACTGTTGTGCATTCATGCCTCTTGTCATGCTGCAATGAAGTTGGAATGGTCTTTATGTCACCCATGTTTGACATTTAAGGCGCTGGTCTATAGGCCTCCGAAGTTCATAGTTTTATTTATTGGATATCCAGTTTAAATGTGCATATGCTCTTGGTGCCTGTATGTTGTGTTTGATATGCAATTGTTGAACATTCTAATAAAAATATTATTAAAAAAAGAAAAGGGACCATCCCTACTTGGAAAAGGTTGACCATTACGGAGCTCGTATTAGTAGAATCAGGATTGGTAAAGCAATGTCTAGAGGTTCTACAGACTCTCTATTGAAGGCCTGGAAATCACCGGATCAAGAGAGCTTGGATGAGCTGATGGAGTCTGAAGAGTCCCTACAGAGCACCCTTGCTTAGGTAAAGAGAAAACTCTTTGACTTTGATTGGATCCAATCTTTGGAACACCAACATTAGAGCCAGTGGTACATTGCCGCCTTACCTGTTCAAGTTCCCTTGTAGATACAGACACAGCCAATTTCTAAGATTTAGGTTTAACTTGTTTCCAACCAAGGAAATTGTAGAAATACGAAAAGTTCCAGAGCTACAGAACTTTCAGTGCAGATTCTGTATTTGCAAAATGGAGACTCTGTTCCATCTGACCACTTTTGCCCAGAACTGAGAGCTTTGAGATCAAAATGTTTGGGCATATTTACTGATCAGTTTCAAACTATGACAACCAGAGACTGGTGGCACTATTGGCTTTTTTGCAAGAAGTGTTTGTGCTGATTGCAGAGAAGATGGAGAGAATGGAAGAAGTTAAGGCCCAGTGAGGGGGGCCCCCGATTCTAATTTTCCGGGCTCTACCATCAAGGGAAAATGGGACTTGAACTCTAACCGATGTTGTTAAAATAAGTGTGATACTTTATTTCGATATTTCTCTCCTATTTGGGTTTACTGTTCTTATTTTATTCTTATTTATGTTGTTTAATTCTATTGTTTATTTGTCTTTTAAACCACATGCTAATAAATAAAAAAAAAAGAACGAGGTGTTCTGCTACTGCTCATACTCTTTTGAACTGTACTGAGATATGATATGATAAGTCATTTATAACGTGCCTGTACACAAGTGTTTCTAGGCATGACAAGACAAGGGAGGGAGGACAGAGGAAGGACAAAACAATGATCCTACTAGGCCTTGTGTCATTCAGATAGTGCAAGTGTGAGTAGGAGGGAGGTGTATAAGTCGCGGGGGAGCTGGGAGTGCAGTTAGCTCCTAAGTGCTGCCAGAAGTTGCTCATAAGTGCAGAGAACCAGGGGACTGTAGGGTTACAGATACCAGCCCGTAAATGCGAGGGAGGCCCGGAGGTAGTGCAAGGGCAACTGGACATGCAGGAGCCTGGACCCAAAGTTCAGTGGGCGGCCAGGTGACCAGTGCGCGGAGCAGTCAGGGACATCAGCAGGGGAGAGGGAGAGAGAACGCAGAAGCGATGAGGAAGGTCTTGAGTTGCTTCCGGAGACAGCGGTGCTCCTTCTCAAGTTTGAGACAGGCAGGGAGGCTGTTCCAGAGGGAGGCACCAGCAGAGGAAAGAGATCTACCCCCCACTCTCTGTCTGGAGAAGTGTCTGTCCCTCAGAGGGCTGGAGGTGGATGGACAGAGGGCTCGAGAAGGAAGATGCTTAGGAAGAGAAAGAGGAACTTGGGGGTAGTGTGCTCCCACGCCCCAGAAAGCCTTGTGGACAATACAAAGAGTTTAAAACTTGATCATTGTGGCCACCGGAGGCCAGTGGACAGATTCCAGTGCTTGAGAGATACGATCCCTGGGCTTGAGGCCAAGAACAAGTCTTGCAGTCCTGTTCTAGATAAGTTGTGAAGGGCAGAGAGTAGAGGCAGGTAGATTTAGAAAGAGGCTGTTACAGTAGTCCAGCCTAGAGAGGATCAAAGCTCTGGAGACAGTGAGTTTCTGGGGGAAAGTGAGAAAAGGAAGAATACCTCTGAGGAGGTGCAGCTGATGACTTCTGTACTTCTTAGAGATGTCAGCAATGTGAGGAGAGAAGGAGAGGGTGAGTCGAAGATGACCACAAGGTTCTTAGCCTCACAGGAAGGTGCAAGTAGAGGGCCCAGGGTGGGCGGTGGGAGTGAGAGAAGAAAGGAGGGATCAGGTGTCCCAATGAGGAGGATCCCAGTGTTACTGGTATTAAGGCAGAGATTGTTGGATGCACACCGTTCCTGAATTGCGGACAGGCCGTCTGTTATGAGAGAAGGAGCAGAAGGTGATGAGGGGAGCTTGAAGGAGAGCTAGGTGTCATCTGCATAACAGTGAAAGTGAGAGTAGAAGGTAGAGATGAGGTATGTAAGAGGTACCAGATAGTCGTTGAAAAGCCAGGGAGAGAAGTTAGACCCCTGGGGAACACCACAAGTAGAAAGAGAGATAGAAGATAGGATAGACCCAAGCTTGACCTGTCAGGGTTGATCAGTGAGAAAGGAGGTCACCCAGGCCAGGGCCTGACCAGAGATACCAGGTTGTTGAGGAAGCGATTGAGCAGGATGGGGTGGTTGACCGTGTCGAAAGCAGAGGAAAGATCAAGGAGGATGAGGACAGAATGAAGTTTAGAATCAAGATTAGAGAGCAAGTCTTCACAGGTTTTCAGGAGAGCAGTTTCCGTGCTTCTGGTTGCTCTGAAGCCAGACTGGTGATCGTGGAGACAACCAACAGATTCTGTATGTAGATTAAGCAGGGAGATGGACAGCGGTTTGCCAAGGAAAGGAGTGATGGAGATCGGGCAATAGTTTGCCAGAGAGGAAGGATCAGCAGAGGGCTTTTTAAGAAGGGTGTGCACAAGGGAGTGCTTAAGGGGGGAAGGGAAGGTTCTAGTGGCAAAGGAGTGATTGCAGAAATCGGCCAAGGTTGGAGCAAGAGTGTTGATATGGCCCTTGATGGTTCTGGAAGAGCAAGGGAGCACCTGCTTTGATGAGACTTTCATAGATTGGACCTGTCTAGAATCCTTGTCAGAGGTGAACAGGGGAAAGGACGAGAAAGGAGTAGTAGACAAGGCCGAAGAGGGGCCAGGGGTGGTAGAGGGAGAGGAAGGGGGGGTAGAGGAAGAGAGAGTGGGCAGGATGTTCTGAGTTTTTGTGGTGAAATGAGAAGCCAGAGCTGTGCAGAGGACCTAGGAAAGAACAGGAGAGGTAAAGACTGCAACAGGATTGTCCAGCTCCTTGCAGATTTTGAAAAGTTTGGCCAAGTTGTTTGAGGCCACTGAGATGCAGGCTTGTATGTAGGCTCTCTTCTTCAAGATGACAGAGAGTCTGTAATACCTTTAGAGCAGGCGGCAGGCCATTTTGTCAGCGGGTGCGATTGATGCCCTCCACATCTTCTCAGCCACCCTACACTAGCACTTGCACTTAAGGGTGGTTAGGTCGAAATTGTACCAAGAGTTACACTTGGATGCAGGCTTCAAATGAATCCTCATGACAGGGGCAAGGACATCAAGGGTGTTTGAGATAGAGAGATGAAGCTTGGAGACGGCTATGTCGCAGAGGCTGCCATAAGGCTGGGTCCAGCAAGTTTACCTGATCAGGGTTGTTAGGCCACCTATCAGTGAACCATGCATGCAGTGGCTTCAATCTAGTGATTATGTAAATAACAGAATAACATTATCAAGTGCATCATACGATGAACACTTTTGAGGTACCCACCCTGCCCTACATAGAAACAGCAAGAAAATGCCCGATGAATCCCTCAAAGACCTTGAAATGAAACTGCCAGGCAGCCAATAACAGAAGCCCGGGCTTGAGAGGGAGGGGCTCATTCAAATCCAAATGCAATTGAAAACATGTTATTATTGTTTATTACAATTATTATTGTTTTTAAAACTTTATTTATTAGAGCTTGACAACTTACTGCAAAGCAGTCATGGCAGCATCACTGAATACATCTGTACAACTCACTGGAGACATATCCAAACTTTGAGGGAGCAGCAGCGTAAAATGACTCAAATGTCGGCCAAAACAGTGTCAATGATATTTCTCAGACGTGACCAGGCGTTGCTATTGGGAATTCGACAGGGCATTTGTATCCAGTTCAGCGCCATTCCTCGTATTAAAAAGTATCAAAAAGGAATTCAGATATCTACCTGCTTACATCCCACCGGCTGTATCTGAGGCCCATGTTACAGCCTGCATCCCTTGTGCCACTGACGGACTGGTCCGTTTCAACTAAATAAGCAGTATACAGCGGTCCGCCAGCAATATACAATGACTGGCTAGCTCATGACAACATTGTCGCAGCGAGAAAAACCCGTGGAACAAGCATAGCAGTGGGGTTGCCTCTATGGTACATCCAAACATATCTGATAATACATTGCATATCCCTTCCCAAAAGTCCCTCAGTCTCGGGAAGTCCCATATCACATGGAGATATCCTGCTTAACTTGAACGGCATCTAGGGCACATTGTGGAATTCGCCGGGGAGAATAGCTATAATCTTGCCGGTATGCAGCGTAATACAATTATTAATGGGTAACTTTACTGCCCTAAGCTCTCTCGAACCTTGAGTTTCCACTGTAGCGTGAATACGTATTTTAATTTTCTTTTAAAGTATTTTCAGGCAATATCTCAGGGTTATTCCAGATACATGGCAATCCAATGGAAGCCATGCTTTTTAACATGCTTAACAGATGGCAAACCTATTGCTTGTGGTCCATGCATGAACTCGAATTAGTGCCGCTCCGTATGGCCGTAACAAGGGAAAGATACACTTCCAGTTCAAGGTAACAATGGCATGTGCTTGGCCTAATAACGTTTTACTTTTTATTCCAAACACCATCAGTAGCAGGAGAATTGTGATGCTCAGTGGCAATCATAACAATGTTTAAGTGAAATATTTCCCCTGCTGACACTTTCAGCTCCAAAATCTTGTTCTGGCTTAGCCTGAGTGTTCTAAATTTCGAGCATGGCAGTTACAACCCTACCTCCATAAAGAACCAGTTCCTTTGAGCTTCACAGTGTAAGCCTGCATTTGGAGCAAGGCTCATCGCTGCGCATGCCTGCTCCCCTATCTTCCCTCCCTTTCCCTGGCATGCCCACTTCTTCCCCAATCCCACTTACCTGTATAAGTTGTGATCCTGTAGCACTGCTCTGCTCAAGTCTGCCGGGCCGCCATGGGAACGGAAGAGGGGCTCGTTCGGATCCTCGCTTCCATTTCCATATTTCCACGGCAGCCATATTGGGTGAATATTACTGTGAAACAATGGTTTGGGCGCTCGCTGTGACCCAGTCTTTCAAAGAAATGCATTCCTTTCAGCACCCTGGGATAGAAGCCTGGGTGCTAATAGCCATACTCATGCATTCTGAGGCCTGTACCTGGGGCCTCAGTTAAAAGGCCCAGGTGTCGTCCAAATGTATGATTATGGCTAAATGAATGTGGCATTCAATGAGTAGCTTTACGCTGGTCAGTCTGTGGCACATGGTAACTCCCAATATCATCTCTTTCAAAGAAACTTGTGTATACATATGTGCCTTTAATTAAGAACTGAATTGAACACATTTCCACTTAATTTGATGAAACTCATTCCTTCTGTATAGAAGACTTGTAAGTCATAATTGATGATGATTTGCAGTTTGCACCCGTTTTTGTCCAGTGGTTTAGTGTCTAATAATACTCGATGTTTCTTGTAGTGATATGATGGGTTGTTTTTATGATATGATTGGTTATTTATAAGGCACTTAATACCCAGAGGTTTCTAAGCACGGACCTATCTTGCTCCCAAGGTGAGCATCCTCCCGAGTCTATAGCTCATAACAGGTATCTCAGACAGATCGTAATAACAAAGTTATGTTCATTCATGTTTTCGGATTGTTCTTAAATCACGTTTTTAGAAGGCTGTGGTTCAGTCTGGGATTCCCAAAGAATGAATATCTGAGTCTGCGATGGTAAGCCCCCTCCGATATACGAGCAGGCTAATTGCACTGCACTGAGAGTCAGAGAAATGATGCTTCTGGAGCTGTGTCTTTTGCCTGTTGGCTTTTCAGTTCAGAGCAATGAATGCGCATTGCGGGCAGCCTGTAAAACAGTGGCTGTCTCCCAGCTCAATTAAATGAATATCTCACAAAGTGACTCCCGACTGCCTCCAGCGGCCACAGGTATCTCCACCCCGTGGCTACTTAACTTGCACCGCCTCGGCCCCGTGCTATCCAAGCGGCCCATTAAGGCGGAAACTTCCAGAGGGACGATACACGCTCTGGAAAAAGGCATGCCAGCTGCAAAGCAAATGCCAAAGGCAAAGTGCCGTCAAGAAAGTGTTGGGGAGTTTGCAACAATGGCTTGTCTTTGAAAGATGTGTTCATTCACAATTTGCTTCAAAAATATGATTGATTATATATTACAAAAAATGGACGCATCTGTCAGGCTTTGCTTTTCTTCCTGAAATACAGAACAGCTGGCCGCACCCTCTTCCTGTATCACAAGGGCACTTTGTTGGGCCCAGCTTATAAAGGAATGGTGGCATGAAAGTGCGCATCACAGAGGTGGGGAGGCCTGTGTGCCCCTTCCCTGAATTGCCAGGTGTTGACATGGGCTGGCAGATATACATATGTGTTGCTCTGCGAGATGTAGGCGTTGTGAGGGGTATGCTGTATCAGCACCCTGCCCCATAGCACCAGCTGGTGCTCTCCAGGGCAGAAGCATTAAGAGACTGCAAGGGGTGATGCACGGGCCAATGGCAAGGGCGGCATCCATGGCTGGAGCATATGGTGCATCAGAAGGCTTCTGTGGCACAGCCCCCCCCCCCCTGGCACACGGGCGGAACATGTATGAGCCCTCCTTCCTCCAGCCCCAATGCTACCAGTCCCACTGCTTGGGCGCGCCCACTTTGAACCCGCCTTGCACATGCTCAATTGCACACAAATCCCAAGAAGAAGGAAAAAGTACAAAGGCATGCAGGGCACTGCAAATATAAGTGTCAACAATATATAACCTTTTTAGAATGAATACGTTTAGACATGAAACATACATTGCCTCAGCCATCAAGATTCAGCTTTGAAGGCAACCATGATTTAAATGCAGTCAAAGTTTGCTGCATTTGCAAAAGTGACAATTATTGCTTGTATGTTGCTGCCGGAATTATATTAACTCATCAAACATACAGAACATCAAGCCTCCGAGCAATAAGGGCGTGAGAGTGTTTACATCTTATGCAACCAATTGATGCTCAGAGAGAGAGGTGCATAGGACTTGGATTGTGTGCTTGATTAAAACACAATACTGAATTGGATCTTTTTAATCCTCTTGATTAAAAATGCAGCCTTAGACCAAAATCTAATCAAAATGACTAATAAATCCCTGGCCGGTATGTGACATTGCAAGTCAAAACATGTCTTCTCCAATTACACGAAGGGTTTTCAGGCATCAGATGGCTAACTGTGAATGAGACATTTCATCACAGTACACTGATTAATGGGAGATCGGAAACCAGTTGTGCATGTGTGCATAAGGACTTGGTTGTTCTGCGGCTTCTGGTCCCTGGCCCGCTGCATATGTTGGCAATTCTTTCAGATGGGGATTATGAGTCCTGGCAGAACGTGTGTTGCTGTGGCAAAGATTCACTCATGGGCAGGGAACCCACATCACATTGATCCCTTCTTCAGAAAAAGAGATGGTTGTGAGAGTAGTTCGTGCATGCCAAACTCTGGTTATCGCCCCCTAGAGTCAGAATGCTGGAATTAGCAATCTGAACACTCTTGCTGTAACACTGTAGGCATTCCTATGCTTTGCAGACGTACCCTACACTACCCACCTACCTAGTTGCCCTGCGGTTCGGTTGAACAAACACTCTCCTTAAGCCCTCCTCTAGTTCCCCTTGTTTCTCTCTCTCCCCTTCCACTCACTCGCCTTTGCTTTTCATTGCTTGCACCGCAGTGCGTTTCTCCTACACCTTTTCATGACACACCCAGTCAGCGACTCCACCAATTTCCAAGTTAGCTCCCCCAACTCACATATGAATCGCCTCGCTCTCCTCTCACGATTACAACTCTCATTGCAGAAGGTGAAGACTTAATTAAATTCCATCATGATGGTTGGAATTAGTTAATTAGTTTGCTTAATTGGTTCACCATTCATTTATTTGCGCTGCTCTAATAATTCATTTGCGCTGCTGCAAATAGGACTGGCCACTCTAATTGTGTAATTAATCCAATAATATAGTAACACCATTAGATTCTACCAATGCTATTTCCCACCAGTGAACATCTTTTGTACATTATTGATATTTATAATAATGCTGTTTATATAGCATAGACCACAAAATGGACTGTCAATACGCCATTTAACAATCGTGATTTTCTTACTCAACGGACGGGTGTTTGTTGTGTCTTGTCTTTCCATGCTCCCTGCCCTGTATGCATGGAATGCTGTCTGTGAGAATGTTAAGTTCTGAATGCTGTCAATCGGAAGATGGGTTGACTGAGAGAGGATGCCTGTGGATCTCTCTCCATGTCACTTACTTGATATGTCCTATATGTATTCTATGCCTTGTACCTGGTACTGGAACTTAGGATGTGTCCGCTTCCCACACAAGTGCCAGTGTCGTGCTTGGCCAGGACCCCAATTTAACAGTACTCTTTTAAAAACCGTAATTCTGAGTGGGCTACCTGAGGACCTTCACTCGTCCTTCACTTGTCCCAGGCATGACTCTTAGGCTGGGTGCAGCTGACGGAGGCACGAAGGCTCCTGCGGTCCTTGCACTACCTGCAGTAGATGGGGGCCTACAGGTTGCTCAGGATCTGCGTCAGAGGGATTTGCAGCAGCACATGCTCCTGCTGCTCTGTCAAAGGACCTGACCCCATTATTCCTTTGCACTACATGTCAGTGAGAGCTGTGGCAATGCGCATGGAAATCTCATTTATACCTTTAAGTGAAATACATAGTTTAGACATCAGATATATTTAATGCTTAACAGACGTATCATATAAGCATGTTTAGTATATATTCTATATATCACCTAAATGACATATGTCTCCTACATATGATATTTTGGTTGTTATCTAGTGGCTGCCAGAACCTAACTAAGGCAATCACTGGTATCCAGAATAGAAAGCATTGAACCTCTGATGGACCGAGGGTGGGATTTAAATGCCTTCACCCGACGACGCTGCCCTGCATGCCACGCGTCAACTAGTGCAGGCGTTCTGAGGCCGCTCATGACACGTAGCAAGTTCCAGTATGACTTAAATAAATATATACCTTTGAGTTTCCGTACCCGTGCCCTGCCATACTCTGCCTGCCAACCTGCTCATTGGGTTGCCACTGAGGAGGGCACAACCCCTTGCTACCAGGGGCTCTGGCGCACCCTTTGCCTTAGCCACTTTTACAATTCACCAAAATAAGTGCGCAATAACAAGGTGATGCAGGTAAAGGTGGCACTGCACTTGCCGCGCAAACTACCCACAGGAATTGTCAGACCCGTGCATATGTTGCCTAGTAACCTGGTACTTCTATGACCCGTTCAAAACTCTAAAGTTCACTTCTAATCTAGAGAGCATGCAGCTGTCTCAAATCAATGACTAGTCCTTTGATACATGAAACCCTTAACATAATTTCTAATCAAGAATATATGTGAGTGAAATTGAGTGCAGTTATTAATAAAGTTAGGATGGGATGCACGTTATGACAAAGACAGCATTGCAAAAGAAAAAAATGCAAAGCAAAGGAACAGATACAGTGCCTCTTCAATGACATGGTTTGCTGCACTTCCCACAAGGACTGGTTCTTGTGCCATCTCTCCGAGCACCAGCAGACTACCTTGATGGAGCTTGGCACTGTCTATTAATGTGCATTTCATAAACACTATAACCCATCTGCTGCCAAGGAGGTGGCCGTCCATGTCCGACGCAAGCCTAATCTATAGCACCGGGTGAGGACGCCCAAGGGCTCCTGGCCCCCGCCGTAACTGTGCCCTCGCTTAAGAGGTCAATTTACTAAACGCAGTAGTGGGTGGCAATTAGTGGTTAAATTGTACGAAAAGAAACAGTGGAACTAGGTTGCCTGCTGGCCGGCTCCCCACAAACCCCATCACCACGCCCTCTTCCATGCGCAATCCAAACCCCTAAACAAGCAATTTTATTTCAAAACGAAACCATCCTGCAGTGCTTTCTTTTGAAAAATAAAAGTATGGGAACTGTAAAACTTAATAAAAATAAGAGAGAGCGCCACTCCCAACCGCTGCCACCCACTTTGACCACTGGTGGCAATGTGTGCAGCATTGGGATGAATTCCTGAAACTGCTGCCTTCGATGCCTGTGTGCCTCCAAGATGGCCGCACAATCTCGGAAAGAATGCCATCTGTGTCTTTTTTTGCCGGCCCTCTGGCTTTCTTCCACCTGATCAGGATTTGATTCAGTGCTCTCACAGCTGCCAAACACATGCCAATCAGTTTACATTCATATCAGAACTCTTTAATGTGATCTGTGCTAAGCTCACCTGCTGGGACGTCAAGGTTCACCTGAACACCCGATTTCTTCTCTAATGTCTCTTTTTTCCTAGACATTGACATGCATGCATTTGCAGCACATCACCTGCTTCCTTCCCCTCGCCCCCTGCCCTTTATTTCCATTTAACAGGTCGAAAAACTACTTAAACATCTTCATTTTCGAAACAGCCCTAATTCCATAAAGAGGACTATGGCTGCTAACACTTACCGTGTTACGTTGTTTCTAGGTAGATGTGTCGAAAGGGCACAGGCATCCGGAGGTTCCACGTTCTGGGGTCCTTTTACACCCCACCATGAAATTATGAGCAAAACTGGCAGCAGGGCCGGCCTTAGCGGTGGCAGCGGCCCGGACAGTGAAACAAAAATGCGCCCTCCTTTCATGAATAACCCGGAAGCACTAGTGACTCGACATTAGAGCGGGAACATAGGAGAGACTGAGCAGAGGATGGGCTGTTGCAGAATGCCCATCTGAATAGCAGAACCCGTTTCCTCCGGCCAGGGACCTCACTGAAGCAATTTAAAGCCCCTGGACTGCTTCGATCTGCTTGGTCCTGGTAACTTGAAAAGTGTTTGACTACGCCTGCATTTTATAAAATGTTTCATCCTCGCTTATCAGATTCCACCAATGCTCTGAAAATGTAGTCCTCCAAAATAGCCAAACAGTACAAATCCACAACTATCGCTGCTAAATCAAACTCATTCAATTCCAGAATCAACAATGCCAAGTCTGATGCGAAGGAAATCTTTACTATCTTCAGAGAACTTTTATCTCCTGCCCCACACCCCATGACATCACTAAAGATGCTACCTGGTGCTCCGATACCCAAACAGCATTACCTGGCAAAATGGACACATTGAACTTGAAAACCCTTGCACAACAGGCTAAATTCAATAATGACACCACAGCCATAAGCAACAGCTGCATCCCGCCCCCACCTCTCCCTCCACTAATCACTTCTTCTTCAGAGTCCTCACTGAAAGCAAAGGATTAAAATTGATCAGAAGTTTGAAACCCTCAAAATACAAAGGCGACATATGCCCTGCACCCCTCATTAAAGACTGTGCCGACTTTCTAGTCCCTTTTATCACAGCCTTTATAAATGCATCCTTCCCTAAAAGCACTACTCCAGCTAACCTCAAAGAAGCTTGGGTCCGCCCTCTCCTGAAAAAAAATGTTGCTTGACCCAGCCATTCCATTCAACTACAGGCCAATCACCACCGTCCCCTTCCTACCAAAAATCTGGCACCGTGCAGTCTACCTGCAAGTCCAACCATTCCTGGAGGACAAGAAAATCCTAGGGATGCGACAATCTGGCTTTCGCTCGGGGCACGTAACTGTATCCGCCCACCTGGACTTAAAAAATCATCTAGACGAGATCAGGGATGAAGGCAACTCGGCCCTGCTCCTCCTCCTAGACTTATCCAATGCATTCAACCTGGTCAACCACCAAATCCTCTGTCACCATCTCACCACACACACCAGTTTCTCCCCTCAAGCCACTGGCTGGATTGCATCCTTCTTGGAGTAAGGGTCATGAGGGTCTTCTAAGAGACTGCTAATGCCTCTTCCTCTCCCATCACTTGTGGTGTCCCCTAAGGTTCTTGCATCACACTAACACTATACAATATATTTACAAAGCCACTCTTCAATATCCTGGACTCCCTCAGCATAGCATACACCAACTATGCTGTTGACTCCCACATCCTGATCTCACCCACAGGCAACTACGCAGATGACACTGACACCCCCAATAAAATTGTTTCTAAAATAAAGGCTTGGATGGCAGCAAATCATCTTTGTCTTAACAGCGAAAAAACAGAAATATGAATTGTTGGCACACCAAATGCCCTCAAGTCCCTCAACACTCACTACACTGCCTTCCAGATAGACAGATGCTCAATCCCCATCTCAACCATGGCTAAGACTCTAGGAGTCTATCTTGACGCCTCTCTCACTATGACCAGACAAGTTAAAACCATTGCCTCCTCAGCAGCTTACACCACCAAGGTCCTCAATGCTGCCAGACCCTTCATCTCCAAAAATAACTGCCTTACCATTAACTGTGCAATCATTGGTTCCAGGATCGACTACTGCAATGTCTTATTCACAGGCACCTCTTCTGGAAACATCCATAAACTCCAAGTCATACAAAACAACGCCCTGAGAGCAGCCCTTAATATCCTGAAAAGAGAACACATCTCCAAAGCCAAGAGAGAAGTGCACTGGCTCCCCTTCTGGGAGTGTATCACTGTTAAAACACTATCCATTGCCCACAAGTGCCTCTCCAATTCAACATCCCCCAACTTCACCAAAAGAATGACCAATGTTCACTCCACAAGGCCTACGAGGGCCCACTATACTGATCGACTCATTACGCCAAAGTAACGAGATGCAAAGCCGGAGGCTCAAGTTTCACTTACCTTGCTGCAAAACTCTGGAATGACCTCACTCCCTCCTTGAGGGCTGAAAAATCTTAATGGATCATTTGTAAAGCTCTTAAAATTCGTAACCCCAGATAAATAACCCTACAACACCACTGCACTGTATGTTAACATCCAGAACAGAACCGCAAGACTTATCCTTGGTCTCAAGCCGAGGGACACATCTCTCTGGTGCTGAAATCCCTTCACTGGCTCCCTGTGGCTGCAAGAATCAAATTCAAGACCCTCTGTTTTGTCCACAAGACTTTCTGAAGCCTGGGACCTACTTAGCTGCTACGTTGGCCACCTAAATACTGTCCCTCTCGAACTCTCAGCTCATCTACCGCCAACCTTCTGCGAGTGAGCTGGTTCTCCAAGCAGAGATTTGGAAGGAGAACCTTATCATCAGCAAGTGCCTCCCACTGGAATAGCGTCAATGCCACTCTCTGTCTTGAGCCTGATCTCTTAAATTCCGGAAACTCCTCAAGAACTTCCTCTTTTCCTCTTCTTTCTCTCTTCCCCTAACCTGATAACCTAGCTCTCTGCTCTTTCCACCTCTCCTTCCTCTTCCATACTGCTTGCTGACTGGCCACCTGGTGTACCCCAGAGTCTCACAGGTCCCTTTGCACCCCTGCCACTCCTCTCTGCACTTGCCTCAGGGCCCTGTACCACACGCCCTCACTGCACTTGTAAATAAATCCAAAAGATCTGCTCTCTCTGCACATACCCCAGTCTCTGCCGACTGGATGCACTTGGGCCCCCGGCCCTCATTCTATCGTCTTGCACTTTCATGATTTGAATGCATCTCTGTCTGAAGATCGTCTGTCTATTCTCCCTTGTCTTCACCCCTTAATGTGCACTTGAGCAAAAAAACACAGAATCGCTGTCAGGCCTATTTGCTGCATCTCAACTGTTAAATGTATCATTTTCACTTACTCTGCTTGTGCAGACCATTATCGCCTCTGAATTTCAAGGGCTCTGAGAGAATGTTGTTTTTCCTCGTGTTCCTATCCTCCTTGTGCACTTTGAAACACTGCCTGTGTATAGGTGCTTTATAAATAAACATGACCAAATACCATTACCAAACATGTATGACAGTGGCCCTCATTACGAGTTGGGCGCAAAGGGATACCGGGCACCGGTAAGGGCACCGGTGCCGGTAATCCCTTTGCGCCCTATTCTGAGTTCCCTTAGCAGGTCCCTTCCATAACGCCTGGTAAAACCAGGCGTTATGGACGGGACCCGTTAAGGGACTTTAGAGCTAATAACGGTACCGCAATTTGCGGTACCGTTATTAGCGCCTTCCCATTGAGCCAATGGGGCTCAAATGGGAATGGGGAATGGCTTTTTCAATGGGGACTTACCGGTCCCGCAAAGGTCGGAATAGACCGGTAAGTTCCAATTGAACTAGGGTGGACTCTGTACCGGTATTGGAGGTAGTCATGGCGCTTTTGTAATTGCCTGTAACATGACTCATCATGATTGTATGACAAAATCCACTATTTCACTTGTACCTGTAACAGCGCCTCAATGCCTCAGGGTTGTATGTGAGCTATATAAATGAAATAAATACATTATGCCTATAATTGACATTCAGTTGATATTTAGCTGCCATCATAAACTGATATTTCCCCGGATATTACACAGCCCTTGCTGAATGGCCTGGTTTGGAACGCCTGGCCCTTTCAGGAGCTCTGTTCATTCTTTCTTGATCCCGTGAAAGCCGTCTGCCAGATTTGAGTATGGGCTTCTGGGAGACCTCATTAGATGAACTGAATACCTAGTTGTTGTTTTGTGTTACTATCGGCTATTTGATGCCCTTTTGATAAGCCACCAATGGTTATCTGGGAATTGCAGAAAGTGCCAGTGTTTCACATTTTACATTGGATTTTCTTGGAACCTTGACCATGTGTGGTGAGACATGGAGTCAGACTCTGCAAACCCCATGCGCTACTCGGGCATACGCTCATATGCAATCTAAAGTACAATGGATCCAAGGTCTTCAGGGAAGATTTAGTGTGTGCTGTGCTTACTAATGCCTGTCTTTTTAATATAGATTTTTAAAGTGATCACCAGGTTTGTCTAATTTCTGTTTTTATTTTTTTGTGTATTATATACACACAATAATGTGTTCATTTGATTTATCTGCACTTTTGCACCAGGCACCTTGGATTTTGTAATCCCACCATGGTGCTGCACTTTGAACTCATAAGTGTTTTGGCATCTTTTTCTGCAAATAGGATTGCCTGAAATGTCATAAAGGAATGTAACCACACATATTTTAACTCACAACAAGGGCCAGAAGGCCGCTAAACGTCTGGCACCAAGACACAATGTTTATTTGTTAATTCTTTAAATTGAGGTACTCTTAGATGAACTGAGAACTAAGGACCTAGTTAGTTCAGGCTCTGTCATGGATCAGAGCACTGTATTTACGGAGTACAATCACCAAAGGATACAGGTTGAAAATACTATAAAGGATACAGATTATGGCCCGACTCCTGGTTGAGATGGTCTGGTACACAATTCATTCAAGGCAGACCTTCCAACTGATGTCACCCTCTGACTGTTAGAAATACAGCCAGAAGAAGGAATCAATGGAAAGGGCGTGGAAGGTAACAACTCGCCAGACTGGAACAAGACAAAAATTACATTAATCACTGCTCTACAGTCTAATGGATGTGAAATCAGCTGTAATTGAACACACTAACCTGATGGCATAGATGGTTTCAGGAAGTCTTTCGTAGAATATCAGGCAAATCCAAGGTGGAAACAACAATGGGAAAAAAAGGAAAGGTTAGTAGGGGAATTAATCCCGAACGGCACGAGGGCCAAACTCTGTTTGTCCAGTGCTTAGCCATATAATATGCTCCTGGCTCATAGGTTTACAGCCCTGGCTGAAGCCCTAGACTTGTGTGAAATCCCAAAGAGTGTATCCAGGGTCTTTGCAGTTACAAGTTTTGTTTACCACTGCTCTGAAAAGATGGCATACATGTTTATGAAATGTGTGTTTCTTGTATAATGTTTTGTCGTGAATTGTGTCATTAGTATTTTGCTATTTAAATTGTAATGTTGTATTTCTTATTCAATTTTTAATATTTTCTTGTTTTTAAGGTGTTTTTATGGTCTTTCTACCAAACCAAAGCTTTTATTGATTGATTGATATGTGTTTCTGAGAAATTAGCAAATGCATGGACATGGTAAAGTTGTCATGAGTCAACCTTGTTGTGACTGTAGAGTGTAATAGCTTACACAGTCTGGGTGGGTCAAAGTCTGGGTGGGTCACAGTCTGGGTGGGTCACAGTCTGGGTGGGTCAAAGTCTGGGTGGGTCACAGTCTGGGTGGGTCACAGTCTGGATGGGTCACAGTCTGGGTGGGTCAAAGTCTGGGTGGGTCACAGTCTGAGTGGGTCACAGTCTGGGTGGGTCACAGTCTGGGTGGGTCAAAGTCTGGGTGGGTCACAGTCTGGGTGGGTCTCGTGTAATGAAAGAATGAATACACAATTACATGAAGTGATTCATTATTAGGTTAAGTCAAAAGGTAACTGTTGCAATGACTTAAAAAATCAGCAACAACATATAATCATTTCAAACATTAATTTCTACAATTGTTGTAAATACATCTTTTAGCCACCCTGCAAGTTGTGTTTCAGTGAGAACATTGTAAAACAGGATTTTTAAGCACACCTTTAAAATCTAACTGCACAACCAGTTTTGACTCTTTCTGGCAGTGACAAATGAGGAAACCTCTTCTGGGCACTAGGGTTAAGAAAATGGCAAAGGCACCCAATTAAATCACTCCATCATCTAGAGGTGGCTGCAGACAGCCAGGCGTTTAAATTAAAAACATGAAATCGACCTACAATAATTCATTCTTTAGTGGGGTACGTAGTTAGAACCCACTGAAAAGGTGATAATACTGTGGGAAGAGGGTTTCTGGAATTGAACACATTATTGAACATATGTACTGAATAGTACCAGCAGATAAATAGCAGAATGATGAAATAACTATAAATCGGTGTCAAATGATGCTGGAAATTTTAATCATTACAACATGTACCTGTTGACAGGGAACAGCTCAGAGCTTGTGCAGACAGAAGCAGCATGTAAAAGTTACGCCAATTAGCCATTTTCTGTGAAATATCATTGACATTATACTATGTCAGCACGTTATTCCAGTGGACTCTCTCGCAACCAGACATGGTCCCCTGAGTCCTGCCAACCGAGCTGATATGACCCTTTGAAAGACTAGGTGATCCCTCTTCTAGGAGCACAGCTGTGGTGACACTCAGTCTAAAGATCTCAATTAAGAACAAGAACAGCAACAAATAATAAAGTTCAATGTTAGAAGCACCAAGCAGGGTGGATCACCAGTTCGCTTTGGGTGCAACATGATGATGCAAGCATGGCATGCTGCAGAGAAATATTGACAATTAGCCGTGCCATGCCGCAAGCATTTGCTAGAGGAGCCATGGCAGGAGCCATTGCAGGGAGACTGGCATCCCCTCCTAGCTCCCCCAAACCATAGTGCAGCTGCATTAACTGCACCAATTATAGCCATGCCCCCTTTGAAAGACGGGCTATTTAGGTCCTGGTGAACTTCAGATATTTGTTTCACCAGTGATAAATTGGCGCGTGGTGTGTCTGATCTAAACTTTCTTTTTGGCTTCCACTGAATGAAGGAATGAACAGCTAGATGATTGTAATTATAGACTCGACTTACTTGTATATACAATGCTTTGCATTACTAGTATGTAAATCTATGCAACATGCTCGGGTGCAGTGTTGCTTCAGCTCGCATACATTTGAAGGTTGTCCCTTCATGACAAAAATAATTCAAATGCAATGTACTATCACACATGAGTAATTGAATAAACATGCAGCATGCATAGTTGGTGCTTGGGTATGTTCATGCGTTCCTTAAGAATGGAAAATAATGACGCATGACTCTTTTAAGAAGCAGACAAGCTTTATTATTATTGTTACCGCTTTGTTTTTTTTTTGTATTCTTCATTTTTGCAGAGTTATTTCTTCTGTGTAAATGTAAGATCTCGAGTGGATTCCATTCTGTATATTGCTGAGGTTCATTCACTGATTTAACTTGTGCACAATCCGACCCCACTGTTCTGGGACAAGAAACAAGCTGCATTTGGAGTTGACATTCTAATTTATTTAAATAAAACAGAGCCAAAATTGATCCCCAACCTTCATGCTGGGGAAGACACCATAATAAATGATATGTGCATTGGTAACTGGTTTACAGAAATAAGATTTGGGCTTGCAGTGAAAAACTCGCAAAGATGCATCACACACATGCAGTCATTCCATAAGTCAAATGATTGTATTCCTGAATATTTCTAAATGTCTACTTCTATAGAACACAATACAAATTACAGATCTTTACACACCACTCAAGCGTTCAGGTAATTTCAAAGTCAGCTAAGCCTTTCTGCCCTGTTTCACCCACCTCTAGGAAATCAGGTGTGCTGCAGGTAATATCTGCTTCAGGCTTCCTCGTGGAAAGGACCATTCCTCCAGATAATATCAAAGCTCAGCACTCATCCATTTGGGATGGGGGGTTCCAATTTTCAGCACACTTCAGAATCCTACCTCTTCTCCTCACTTCATGTGGGTTTCTCTTTATATTATGTAAAATATGCCCACACTATGTTATACTGACAAACACTTTATAATTGGTCAAGTCTTTACATTGGCTTAACAATAGCTAACAGGAAGACTCTCCACGAGATTCTATCCCTAGTTGATTTGACAAAGAAGATGTCCCTTGGGCAATACCTGAGTTAATGGCAACTCGCCCAAACGACACCATAAGCATGACCTTGAAGTCGCACAAATGTTGTTTTCATTTGTCTTAAGAGCATGTAATAGTAGAGCAGGTGAGGACAGACCAGCTGCTAGAGCATATATAAATGGGATCAATATCAGAAGCATCGATTACATTTTATTTGAACTATGATCAGTCTTTTTCCAAGATAGACCACTCTGATAGTGAACATCGCCCCCTTAGCTTAACTGAAGTCAGTAGCATCGCTGGAATCTCCCACTCAGTCCAAGATAACCCAGTGGTGCCAATAGTCTTGGAAGGACATTCTAGGAGTTCAGTAAAATGGGACTCAACTAATAATGATGAAACATTTGCAGGCATCTACAGGGAGGTCTACTGAAACCTTCAGCTGCACCGACCTGGCCACCGATTGGCTACTGCCCCATACTTCTTGGCCAATGAGAGCCGGTAGGCTAGAGCCGGCCTCCACACGAAGGCAGCAACACAAAGGCAACCCCTGTCTGAGCCAGTTTTCGATCACTCGACACCGTGTTGGAGCAAGAGCTCACACTCTTAGCATTGCAGGAGCAGTGCTACAAAGAGGCCATGCAGTCTCCAGCAGCTAGGTAAGCCAGATGGCTCCTTTGCACGCCACTTTTGGAAATCGGAATTTCCTTCTCTAAAATAGCAGACCGGCCGCACTTTGACCCACGCTGCACCGCTTGATTTTATAAGTCCACACCAGCACATATGCAGCACTCCCCACTGCCTGTAGCCAGCTGACCGCCATTGATCACCATGAGGCAAACACCTTCCAAGATGGCCGCCCGCAGATCCGGCAGACCAGCAGCACACTGAAACCTTCAGCTGCACCGACCCGGCCACCGATTGGCTACTGCCCCATACTTCTTGGCCAATGAGAGCCGGCAGGCTAGAGCCGGCCTCCACACGAAGGCAGCAACACAAAGGCAACCCCTGTCTAGACCCTGTCCGGAGCCGAAGGAGCCTGGGCCCATGAACCTTGGATGCTCTGCTCCAGGTAAGCTGGTGTTGTTACACTGCTCACCGTAACGCTAACTACTTTGTCACATCGCAAATTATTGCACATTGACTAGATTCGTCGTGATATCAATTGACTTTCTTTCGCTCCTGCCTAATTAATGGCACCGTCTCGTACTGCGGCACACACGTGCGCTTCTCTTGCCCACAATGCACCTCGGAACCTTGTTGCTCCGCGTCTCACCATCTTGCTTAACCACCACGCTCACCGACCATGCCGCTCGATTCGTGGCTGGAATTATCACGGCCAGCACGTTGTACTTTTTATCTGCTCATCTCAACTATGCTTCCCCCATGAGTCACCTGCACATACTGCACTTTCCTTTATCGCCCAACCGCATGCTCACTATAGTCATCTTAGGTCTATCCAGTTATGTATTATTATTGATTTTGTTTAAGACAAGAATGCATTAGATGCCTAGTGTTCACCCACGTACTCTAAGTCCAAATGAAACATCTCAATCACAGTTAGTACCATCAGTGCTTTGACTCTATCTGCATTTATAAATTGCTGATTGTTGCCAACTGCATTATTTTGAATATAGATGCCCCTTTGCATTGAGCCCATAATGATCTTGTAGTACTGCTGATTGTTGCTGATTGTTCCCACTGCATTATTTTGAATCTAGATGCCCCTCTGCATTGAGCCAATAATGATCTTGTAGTACTGCCGACTGTTGCTGATTGTTGCCAACTGCATCATTTCGAATCTAGATGCCCCTTTGCATTGAGCCCATAATGATCTTGTAGTACTGCTGATTGTTGCTGATTGTTGCCACTGCATTATTTTGAATCTAGATGCCCCTCTGCATTGAGCCCATAATGATCTTGTAGTACTGACGACTGTTGCTGATTGTTGCCAACTGCATCATTTTGAATCTAGATGCCCCCTTGCATTGAGCCCATAACGATCTTGTAGTACTGCTGATTGTTGCCAACTGCACTATTTTGAATCTAGATGCCCCTCTGCACTGAGCCCACAATGATCTTGTAGTACTGCTGATTGTTGCCAACTGCATTATTTTGAATCTAGATGCCCCTCTGCACTGAGCCCATAATGATCTTGTAGTTCTTCTGACATTAGCCTAACTGCATTATTTCAATTATAGTCGCTACCACCACTGCCCTGTTGTCAACAGTATTTAGTACCTAGACATTGCCACTTTAACTGCTACCCCTTCACTTGGCACCACACCTTAAGCTTTTTGAGAACCAACAAGCCACGACATGCAGTCGATGCCTTCTGCCAGCCACTACCTCACCCATATAGTCATTTTAGGATCCTTATCCTTCTCTGTAGACAGCTACCCTGCTAGCATCCTCAAGACACACCATGACCTCCAACTCACTTGTCCCTCCACCATGCTCCTCTGCTCTGACCCTCAATCGAATCCTTACCTCAATGACCCAGCTCTGTGGCTTAAACACTTTGCAAACAAACCTACACCCAACCTTCCATGTACTCTACAACATGGGAATAGCAGGCTCAGATCCAGACTGCCCAGACCACCTTGTACTCAGCGCAGCCACGCCGCCCCTCCTCAGCATAACTCACCAGCAGCACCCAGCCCCCCCTCCACCCCACCTACTTCAGCGATAAAGGGAGCCCTTATCAATGCTAGATCCCTTACGGTGCATGCCCTTGACATTGCAGACCTCATCACTGTCCATAACCTCGACTTCCTAGCCATTACCGAAACCTGGCTACATGATGCCTCTGGCCCGCTCCTCGCCTTATCCCTGCCCAAGGGTTTTACCATTATCAGAAATGACCATCAATCCAACTTGTCTAAAGGAGGAGGAGTTGCTTTCATACATAGCGACAAGATCTCTATGAGAGCTGCTGCCAACACGCAATTCAGCTCTGCAGAATTACTATCAGTGAAACTATCCCTCTCTCCCACTAACACAGCAACACTCCACCTTGTATACAGACCTCCAGGTCCACTGGGCTCATTTATTGATGATGTTGCATCCACCTTGTCGTTAACACCAACCCTAACTCCCAGATATTGCTACTAGGTGACCTCAACCTCGGCCTTTCTGATCCCAAGGACCACATGGCCTCTGAAGTTGACGCCACCCTCTCCAACCTACGCTTCCAGCAGTGCATTTGTGATCCTACACACAACAAGGGTAGAACGCTCGACTAGTTAGCTGACCTCAATTGCAATACCAATGTCATTTCCAACGCTGCCTGCGCTTGGTCTGACCATCATGTTATTACCTTCCTATTGCCAGCCACCAACCCCCAGCCCACATTGACCATAGCCCCCGCTATTCCCACACGAAATAAAAAGGACATCACCAGGGAGAAATTGCTTCCTCTCATCCTCCCTTGTTTGAACACGTTTGCTTCGCAGCACAAGGACAAGGACCCCACTGTCTTAGTAGACGCTTTCAATAGCCTGATGACCGAAGCCATTGAGAGCATAGCCTCACTAAAAATTTGCAAAGCCAAACAACAGTCCCACCTGAATTCGTGGTTCACTCCGCAGTTTAACGCTCTGCGCAAAGAAAAGCGCAAGGCCGAAGCCCTTTGGAAAAGTCATCCTAGCTCAGCTAATAAAGCCTCCCTCCTGATCACCTCTCTTAACTATAAGGAAGCCATCCTTCAAGCCAAAAAAGAGACATATAACTTACGCATATCACAAGCAGAATCCAACACAAGAGAATTATTTAACAAAGAGTTAGAATCCCCCTCACTTGCCCCTGACGTGTGCACCAAAGATAGCACATGGTGCAATAATATACAAAACACACTTCTCAACAAAATAACTACATTGCAGTCCAAAATCAACGCCAAATAAAACTCCATCCACACGCCTATATTCAGCAACACCCTAACACCTAAAATAACTACCCCAGACTCCCCGGTGCCGTTCAGCTTCACACCGCTCACCGTTCCGGAGGTTGAAAAAATCATCTGCAACTTAAAACCCTCCAATTGCCAAGGGGAAGCATGCCCAGCCCCGATCATTAAGGAATCGGCCCATGACCTTGCTCCTTTTATCACCACTTTTATCAATTCCTCCTTTCAATCAGGAGTGGTCCCTAACAACCTGAAGGATACATGGGTCATCCCTCTCCTAAAAAAACCTACCTTAGATCCGGAGGTCCCAACCACCTACAGGCCAATCACGACGGTCCCATTGATGCTAAAAATCTTAGATAGAGCAGCGTATCTTCAGATATAGAACTACCTGGAAACAAACAATCTACTAGGCACGAGACAATCCGGCTTCAGACCCAAGCACGGTACGGAGACAGCTCTCCTAGATCTCAAAACCCAAATTGAGGACTTTAAAGACAAAGGTAAACTAGCCTTCTTCTACTATTAGACCTTTCTGCTGCCTTCGATTTGGTCAACCACCAAATCCTCTGTCACAACCTGAAAACGGCAGCCCACTTTCCCGACAAGGCCACTAACTGGATTCAATCCTTCCTGGATAACAGACAGATGAGGGTTTTTTCCCCATCCTCCTCTGCCGACCCTGCGCCAGTCCCTTGCGGGGTCTCCCAAGGATCATGCATATCTCCTACCCTCTACAATGTTTTCACTAAACCCGTGTTTGATGTGCTTGACTATCTGGGTGTCACCTACACTAACTACGCTGATGACACCCAGATACTCATCCCCATCACGGGCGATTACACGGTAGACTCAAAATCCCTAAATGACATATACCTTGTCATCCAAACCTGGATGGCTCAACATGAGCTCTGTCTTAATGATGACAAAAAGGAACTAGATCATCCTAGAAACACAGCAAAGACTTAACAAGCTGAACCCCATGTTCAGCTCCTTTAATATCGACGGAAATTCCATAAACGTTTCCAAAGATACCAAAACTCTCGGAATCTACCTCGATTTCACTCTCTCCCTCTACAGACAAACAAATGCAGTTGCTGCTGCCGCCGCCTACACCTGCAAGTTGATCACAGCATGTCGCCCTTTTCTTTCCACTCATACCTGTACTATCCTTGCTAGGACTCTGGTCATATCCAAACTGGACTACTGCAATGCACTGTACCAAGGCACTAATCAAGGCAACCTAGACAAACGTCAGATCATACAAAATAACGCCATCAGAGCAGCCCTCAATAACCCTAGATCAGCCCACATCTTAGAAATCAGGAAGAACCTTCATTGGTTGTCAGTCACCCAAAGGGTCTCACTAAAATCGCTTGCCCTGACCTACAAATGCATGAATAACCTGGCCCCTATTTATCTTTCTTCACGGTTCACGCAGCACACCCCAGCTCGATTTCTAAGATTTACCCTTAACCAGAACCTACTGATCCCTAGATACAAGCTCCAAACAGCCAGTGGGTCTAGCTTCCCAGTTCTGGCAGCTAAATTGTGGAACTCTGTCACCCTTACTATCAGAAACCTTCCTTCCCTGAATCTTTTCAAACACAAAGCCAAACGTTGGCTAGTCACATCTGACGACCGCTCCGCACTTTGGAAACGTGATGACCTATGTTTTGCTGTTCAAATTACCAATGTGTTTGATCACCTTGTTCAATTTAAATGCTACCTGAAATGTCGTATTGCTATGTAACCACTGTTTCTAAGATATGCGCCCGGTAGCCTCCGGGCCTGGTTTGCGCTATACAAATAAAATAAATACAAATACAAGTGTTGCCTTTTCTGAACACACATTTTGACTCCCTACCTGTCCCTACCTACATGCAGAGAAGATCTTGTCAACTTTTGCAGACATTGTGGCCAAAATGTTCCCCCTAGTAACCAAGTTGCCAAACAAAAGGTTGCAAAGAGGGCCATCAACATTACTTTGTGGTTTGATCAAGAGTGTTACCGAACCAAGCCCGGATTATTAGATTCCTTGAAAAATATAACTTGCTTTGATGTTAATGAAGTTTGATCTGTTAGACGTAAATATAAAAACATAATTGCTAATAAGAAAATTACAAAGAAAGGTAGCAGGCGCTCCTCTCCCGAAAGAGCATGGCATGATAACCTGTTCTGAGATGAGAGTTTGCATCACACGGTTTTTGCTCACTGTACATTTCACAGATGGGAAATACACATTTGCATATCAGTCTTTGTCCCTCCCACACAGGCAGTCCAGCACCAAAATGCTATGGCAATTCCTCTCTGAACAAGACTACCAACAGCAACCCCATACACATGTTTCAGCCTTGTTGGGCCTCATCAGTGAGGTGAAGCTGTGTCTCTCTGAGCACAGTGAGCAGGGAGTCCATGTCTGGTTGTCCCCAGGTAACTCAGGGTGACCAACCCCAAGTTCCTTGCAAATATTACAAAAAAAGATAGCAGGCGCTCCTCTCCAGAAAGAACATGGCATGATAACCTGTTCTGAGATGAGAGTTTGCAGCACACACTTTTTGCTCACTGTACCTTTCACAGATGGGAAATACCCATTTGCATATCAGTCTTTATCCCGCCCACACAGGCAGTCCAGCATCGAAATGCTATGGCAATTCCTCTCTGAACAAGAGTACCAACAGCAACCCCATGCACGTGTTTCAGCCTTGTTGGGCCTCATCAGTGAGGTGAAGCTGTGTCTCTCTGAGCAGAGTGAGCAGGGAGTCCACGTCTGGTTGCCCCCAGGTAACTCAGGGTGACCAACCCCAAGTTCCTTGCAAATATTACAAAAAAGAGGTATAGTGAGCACAAAGCGTGTGCTGCAAACTCTCATCTCAGAACAGGTTATCGTGCCATGTTCTTTCTGGAGAGGAGTGCCTGCTACCTTTTTTGTATTAAGAAAATTAGACACACAATGTATAAGTGGGATAGATTGGCAGAGGCCAACCATGAAAAAGATAGTGCTAGATTTTGGAATTGATGACCACTGGTAATGATAGCAAGTTAGTGCAACATTGCAACATTCCTGAAACTAGATGGCTGGATCATTTTAAGGAGCTTTACATGGAAACACAGATATTTGATCCTGAAAATGACTCGTAGACTGAATTCATCTTGAACATTCTTTTTTTTTTACCAAGTTTATTTATTTTGGTTTTTCAAGAACATAGGTTACAAACCCTGGAACATTCTTGAGAACCATTCGATTTGACATTAAAGTAAGTTACTCGTGCATTACTTGCCCAAAGAGATAAAAGAGCACCTGGCCCAGATAAAATACCAATCGACCTCCTAAAAAACGAACCCTCAGTTTGGGGTCCTGTCCTAGTTTGTTTATTGAATAAGGTTAATAAAATCCCCACTGTCCCGGGCTCATGGAAAAAAGCAGTGATGAATTCCAATTTTTAAAAAGAAGGAGAATGCAATGACCCATCCAATTATTGGCAGATCTTACTTGACTCAACTGGTAAGGTCTATGCTTGGGTACCTTTGGAGCATATCCAAACCTGGATTGCTGGTAATGATCCGATTAGCCATCTAGAAGGAGGGCTTCATGGAGATGTAAGCACTATTGATCAAATCTTCAGTTTGACCATATTAGTGCAAAAATATGTTATACTGATAAAGAGATATCTTTATGCACTATTTATTGATTTAAGGGGAGCTTTTCTCAACAGCCCAAGAAGTAAACTTTGGGACAATGTGCTTGAACTTGGGATGTGTTATTCACTCCTTAGGTTGCCGATATTGCTTTATACATTGCTTTATATATTGCTTTTATTGCTTTATAATTGCTTTATGTAGCTGTTATGTGGGTCTTGAAGGCAAAACAACTCCTTCATTCAGGGTTGAACAGGGTTTGTGCCAGGAATGTGTCCTGGTGCCAATGTCTTTCAACCTGTATATTGACTAAGCAATTAAGGCCATACTTGCTAAACCTACTGATGCCCCAAAAAAAGGTATTGTTAAACATACAATCTTCTTGTTCGCTGATGATACTTTTCGGGTATCCAAGACAGTGAATGGATTAAGAGAACAATTGAAATTATTTAAAACATTCTGGAACAATAATGGACTAATAATCAATCACGTGAAAACCAATAGCATAGTCTTCAAGATTCCTAGAAAAAAAGATTTAAAGCTATGTTTGAAGGTAAATGGGTCTCAAATAGAACAAGTAAAGTCCTTTCATTATTTGGGTCTGAGCGTGATGGATACTGGAATTTGAGTCAAAATAATTGACAAAGCGAATCTCACTTTGTGTAGGTATAGTGGGACTATAACTATATATACCAGAGAGCATGGAAGGAAGCATTAAAGCCTACCATTAATATCTACAAAATGCAAGCCCACCAGGCTGTGCTGTATGGTGCCGAATTATGCTGGCACAGCAATTTTAAAAAGTTGAAGGTTACTGAAAATGCCTTCATTTAAAAAAATACTTAACCTTTCTAAATCTACAACTCTTCTTCCCCTCTATGAGGAATTCAGCCAAAGTTACATAGGGTGTGAATTGGAGCTCAAACCTATCTTCTAATAGGTTCACTTTAGGAGTGATAAGTTGCTTATAAAATATAGAGAAGGTTTTATTGATGTTATGAGTCAAACAATGGCAATATTCTACCCTGGGTTAAATATCTTGAAGAAATGTGTATTAGTATGGGTTTGGCTGATCTCTAGAAAGAACCTATCCTGATGGGACAGAGTGCTAGACAAAGTAATTCATCTGAATTCCATAACAATGTGTGTTTAAAGAAAATTGACAAAGGAATTGAATCATTCTTAATTAGACAATATTGGGATAGAACATGTTTGATTGGATACAAATAGTATCTCCATCTAATTAAACCTAATCTTGCTTGCACTTTGTATGTCAAATCAAAGTGGGGTCTGGGAGTCTCTCTACCAGCACAAACACAGCCCATTGACCTGTTCTTGGGTGGATGGCCCCTGGGAGAGCCTCAACCAAATAATTAGCTCACTGACCCTTTGACAGAGGAGAAATATCCCTGCATATCAGTGTTTGTCCTGCCCAGGGGCATTCCAGCACCAAAATGCTAGACAATTCTTCTCTGAACAAGAGTACCAACAGCAACCCCATACACGTGTTTCACACTTTTTGGGCATCATCAGTGAGGTGGGGCTGTGCCTCTCTGAGAACAGTGAGAAAGGGGTCCACGGCTGGATTCCCCTGGTAACTTAGGGTGAGACCCAAAGTTACTTAATATGCAAAACAAAGGGGGTACTGGGAGTCTCTCTACCAGCACGACCACAGCCCATTTACCTTTTATTGGGTGGATGGCCCCAGGGAGAGTCTCAACCAAGTCTTTAGCTCACTGTCCCTTTCACAGAGAAGAAATATCCCTGCATATCAGTCTTTGTCCTGTCCAGGGGCAGTCCAGCACCGAAATCCTAGGCAATTCTCCTCTGAACAAGAGTACCAACAGCAACCCCATACACGTGTTTCGGCCTAGTTGGGCATCATTAGTGAAGTGGAGCACACTCACATTTTCATGGGAGATCACCTCCACCGACCATTGCCCTAATTGCCCAGATACAATCAATCTGATATCCTCTTCTCAAAGATTTGCCAATATTATGTTCATCTAAGAAGATATTTTCTGAAACTTAGATTAAATTACTTAACCATCTGCCATACTAGTGTCGCATTAAAGGTTTGCAAAGAAAGAAGTAATGAATCACTTGTTTATGCAGTGACAACATTAATTTACCAAGCTTGGATATGCAGGAGGAAGGTGATAAACAATAGAAATTTGAGTCCTGATATATTTATTATTATGTATCAGTTGCCTATGATTATTGATAATATTAGTTCTAATTAAAAACGTATCATCATGTTTGTTATGATGATTTATCAACCTGTTTTAGAGCTTTTTAACAATACATTATTATGAGTAAAATGAATGTCATAATCTTTTACACTTTTTATATGTATATGAAGCATTAGCACTTTGCATTAGCACTTTTTTCCCCAATCGTTCAGGAGATTTATCAATCACCATCTTGCCTAGGGGTGAATGGTTTTAATATCTTGGTTGGTAATATTATTGCACTTGTTGTGTTTGTGACTATATTGTGTTATTGTGTATTTATTAAAAATGTTTTTTTTATTTTATTTGCTTACTTTTATGGCGAAATAAAATATGTGATTGATTGATTGAATGCATAGGTTGATCATATTTCTGCAGATGTGACATAGTGGGACTGTACCTTTTGGACTCTGAATCATATTTCCTCCATCTCTCCACATTGCAACATTGCACATTGATGAAATATGGATTTCTAGATTCCCAAGATCCTCACGAATTCGGACACATGGAATTTGTGCGATGAAATATGAGGAAGATATTAAATCTTATGTATTATTTATTTATAAATATCAAATGATCATGTCTACAGTCCTATCATACAGGAGAATCACATGATGTCAGAACATATTTTCTTTTGTTTTGAATTTATTTTGGAAGTTGTTTTTAAATGTATTTCTAAGTCCTTTTACATCATGAGTTTCATTTCTTGAATTGTGAATGTGAAACCCTGTGTCCATGCTTGTCTTTCAGTTAATTATTAAGGAGAGTGGTTAATAGAGGCTGTTTTTGTTTGTTCTACTATTTCTTGGACATCTGGTGAATTACTGAGCTAATGTCAAGGCTAGGCATCTTAAGTGTATTCCATCCTTCAATGCTTTGAAATGAATTCTCACTGCACCCCTTGGCCAACTTAGATTAGTATCAGCTCTGAAGCCAAAGATTTGGTTCTACTGAAATGTAAAGATGTATTTCTTTAAGAATATTTTTCTTTAGATGAGCCCATGTTGGTCAGGGCAGCTCATTAGTCAGAGGCCTTGAGTATGGTATTCCTTTGCATTGTAGGACCTGACATGTTTCTTTGATGCAAGGTAAATACACCTGTGTGTCTCCAGATGCCCAAACCTTTCTCCTCAGGCCTTAAGCATGTATAACCTAGGTTACAGAAGATGAGTGTGCTGTCAGGATCACTGCAGAACCAATGTACCCATCATAGGCAAAGCCACAGTAGCTCACCCATCTGGCCAGGCAGCCTTAAACAGCAATGTATTCCCTTTTTAATTTCTAACAGTCTAACATGTAATTACAACATTTAACACATTTACAAAAGGCTTATGACTCCATTTACAAATGTACCATTTTCATATTTAACACTATTTACATGCTCTGAATGAAATGCACTGCAGATTGGCTTGCCATGTGCAACGTGATGTGTCGATTAAAAACCCATAACAACACGTTATGAAAGGAAAGTGTTGTGAAATGTGGAGTTGCATTTGAAAATGCGTGGAAACCTTTTCCAGGCTATTGTAGAAAGTTTTATTTTGCATACTTTGTTAGGAGATTAAACATTCAACAGAACTCAGCCCTTGGGTTTTCAAGAGTGTGCGCTTGCACAGTTCTGGGAATGGACAGTTTGTGGCACAATCAGTGTCATATTTTGGATGCTGTCTTCCAGGTGAGAAGGTAACTTACTGACTTTAGCAGGAGAACCTTTTCCTACTGTTTGAAGAAAAACACAGCACACACAAATTAAGCCTGGCACCATTCTGTCAGCTCTTGCTTTAGATTCAGCCCATGTCCAGTTCTTCTCATTTTGGTTTTTCATAACAGACCAGGAAAACAGAATGTAGCAGGTCATGTACACAACAGGCCAGGACAACAGAATGTAGCAGGTCATGTACACAACAGACCAGGAAAACAGAATGTAGCAGGTCATTTACACAACAGACCAGGAAAACAGAATGTAGCAGGTCATGTACACAACAGACCAGGAAAACAGAATGTAGCAGGTCATGTACACAACAGACCAGGAAAACAGAATGTAGCAGGTCATTTGCACAACAGACCAGGAAATCAGAATGTAGCAGGTCATGTACACAACAGACCAGGAAATCAGAATGTAGCAGGTCATTTACACAACAGACCAGGAAATCAGAATGTAGCAGGTCATGTACACAATGTGATGTGGACACTATTGAAGATCAAAGCCACTGCACCAAATATGACAATAGCAAAGAAGATACTTAACAAGAAAAATCAGATAAACTCTGAATATTGACGACAAAACAAATGCAGTCCTACTTGGTGAGGACTGAAAGAACACCAGACAAATTAACCATGTTGCAATATAAGACGCCCAAAGTCCAGAGACATGCAAGAAAATCGTGCTTGATTACATAGACCATATGCACAACCCCATATAGAAATTTGATTAGAAACACCTATGATATGTATAATACAACTTTGGGATTATGTGCACCTTTCGGAATGTCAAAAAAGCATTATTGTACTGTACTGATGCACAATATCTAAACATTGTAATGTAATGGTTCATTTGTAATACACCTAAACACGTGTGTGTCTCAAGGCTCAACAAGGCAAGGGGATGGGGAGGGGGCAATGATCCTAGTGGGCCTTGTACATTCGGATCGCGCAAGTGCAGGTACTTATAGCGTGCTCTTTTTTGCTTCCAAGGCCCACGCGTTGCCACTGAGCTATCCTCCCTTCACTGATAAGGTTAGTGTCTTGGTGACGGTCCGGGCAATACAGTAACTGGCCAAATGCAGAACTCGAGTCTAACGCTGTCTTTCTGCTGTGGAGAGGCACTCTCCCCTTTTGATCCCCCCCCCGCCGATCATCTCCTGTAAATGGCACTGCCCTCCATTTTCAGAAACTGTTCTTCACATCAATGCACGCATCTGTGGAGCCAGAGGAGCTGGCTTTCTCATACTGCCAGGCGGCGCCTGGATATTGGCTGCAATTGTGAAACCTGATGAAGCAACTATATTTGCGGTATAATATAAGAACAATATGGAACAGACTTGTCGGAATAATATACACGTCGCGTGTCAGTCACCAATAACCGATGTATGTTGTAAAAGGTATCGCTCAATACTGCTTTAAGATCCGTAGTTGTGGCAGACATAATCCAAAGGTTGTGAAGTGCGATGTTACGCATGCTTCTTTTTAGCGCACAGCATGAACAATCTTGCCAGATGTATATCCAATACCCAAAGAGCATCTTTTGGAATAGTAAACATGTGCCTGCCCAGCAATGCATTACTATTTATTAACATTCTGCACATAAAACATCTTGTATTTGAGTCCACAAGTGGTTGAATTAGAGAAATCACTCTCCTGGAACTTCTGCTACGCGCCAAGGCAAGCGGCCAGCACGTTCAGCTCACAACCTTGCATCTTAAAGTTATAAAAAAACATGGAATAATCAGAACCGAAAAAATGAAATAGAGTACGAATGAAGGAAGCACGGTTGGCATTGGCAGGGGTCCAGCCATTTCAATGGAGGGTGAGGCGCAGCTGCCTGTCTTCTTTTTGCAAAAATCATGCATGAAGCAGTGTATGTGGTTTGCTCGTGAGGGTCTCACAGCCACACACAGATCATTTGCTACTTAACTTCCCACCATTTACCAGGGGTCCTACCACGTCTGAATAAAAATAAACATACAAGCCTCACGGGACTGTTTATCGACGTTGCCCCTCGAGTCCTCTGCCTCCTTTGCTTTGCCAGACTCCAGAAACAATGTTCTTCTTATTAAAAAGCATCACGTGATGTTTGTGCGCCCCCTGCGTACTCTGCACCATTAGCTGGATGCTGCTATCGAGACGTGTGTCTCATGTACTCCTCTCTTATATAGCAATGCACGTTTGCCATGCACTGTCGGTTAGTCTATCCCATCCTCCACAACAATGCAATCTAAACAAGCCTCATTGGCACTATTATTAGGTTTGGCTACTAGGTGGTACTGCCTAAGGCCGAAACGATTGCATTGGAGTAGACCTAGGAGGGGGAAGACATGTGAGGAGGGACACATATGGTTTGGGGGTTGTTTGGCCAGTGACCCACCCATTGACTGCCCATGGCCATACTAATCCGTATGGCCATTGCCACCCACTACCTGCCCATCCCCACATAAAACACATCTTCTTGTGATCCCTTTGAGTTACTTAGCTTTATCAAACAGTAACATCAACCTTTCGCCTGCCATTGCTATTGCTAAGCAGTCTGCAGAGAGTAGTGGCTCAATTGCAGTTGTAAATGTGCTACTGTTGTGATAACAATGTCTTAAGCACGTGTGCATCTAGCAACTACATTTATATTTGTTCTTTACGCTGAAGCCCTGTTAAAAACAAGCATTGACAAAGCCAATTGATTTAGGTATTAGATCGGCATTTGCCAGGCATCGCTGTCATATGCTCAATTAATCACAGCTTTTCCTAGCAGTTGTCAGATAGTACCATTATATCAGTGCCTAGTAAATGCCTATGCCATGTCTACACAAAAGGCAGCACCGTTGGATTTGTCAATTCTTGTTCCATTTGCCTCCCAATTTGGTTGGCGCAGAAGCCCTTAGTCCACATAATGGCAACATGCAGATTGAAAGGTGCTGGCAGTTGGCCTCTATTGGTCATACATTTGAGACTCTGAAGAGTAATTACATGTTGCAGATAATAGCTTATGCATTTATGTGAAGATTCCTGATCCGATAGAAATCAGCCCCATCCTTTGCCCTTCCTGAAGCATTAGGACAAGGAAAGGGCATGGATGTAGCAAAGGAAAGAGTCATACTACCACAGCTCTCAATATAGCACAAACAGAAAGCCACTGTGACCTTAGATATCCTTAAAGACATATTAGAAAGCGAAATAAAAACTAAAAATCCATGGTGGACATACATGCAGAGGGAACTAAAAGCCTTCAGTGGATGGGGTGGTTAATGAACCAATCGGCATCCCTAGCAGAGTCAAGGAAAATGCATCACAAATGTTAGATCAGCTTTGTTTCAAACTAAGGGAAGAGCTAGCTCTCACGAAATACTCTGTTCAGACCAGCTTCTATTATACAACGAAAACATCTTTATTGATAACGGTTAAGATAACCAACAGTAAAAAGACAGCTCAAAAAGAATAATGAATTAAACACGATGGCCCATTGCATGTAGCAAAACACCATTAGTGTTAAGATACTAGGTGAATATAAACTACAACCTTACACATCAGTCCAAGAGTTGCTACCAAGTAGGGTCAAAATGCCTGGCAAATGATTTTATACATTGTGCCACATTAGAGCAAACCATGTTTGCCCAATGATCTTTCAGCAATGAATGAGCTTCTCCTGCAGTGTGGATGGTACAATCCTTGAAGGCGGGAGGGGAGTGGGTCGAATTGAATGAGATTGGAACTAGCAGTACTTTGAATAAAAGGGTTAAACAACCTATCCTTCCCCATCTCTCCAATGCTCAAAGAGTGTGGATTACTAAGTGGACCATTCTGGCAGGCTGCGCCACTAACTTAGGCCTGTAGGACATAGGGCCGCTTGATGGATTAACCCGCAGGGGGAGGAGTCGGTCTGAGGAACTGATGATGTGGAATTGTCAGAGTACCATGAAGGGGAGCAGCCTGGAAATGAAGGTTACAATGACTAGGGATATGGGAAGTGGTGACAGTAGCACAGTCACATACACACACACCCACGCATGCACATGCACCCACACACGCCCGCGCGCATGCGTGCACGCAAGCGATTGGGGTTGTTTGTCCGTGTGAGATTTGATCGCGAAGAACTGACCGTAATAAATATGCTTGAAGTAGCGGATTGTACGTACACTGAAGTAAACAATTGAAAAGGCTTAATACAATTAGAAATAGCTGTTGTGCAGTGAAAGACAGTACATAATAAGTTTTAAAAACCCTGCCCTCCTCCCCTATTTACCTGGTTGCTCGCCGCCGCTTCCCCTGCACTCCTGCGGCATCAGATCTGTCGCTATAACATGGGTCGGATCCGACTCTGCAGGGTCCCTTTTTCTTTATAACTTTTTTTTTTTCGGTCCCCCGCCTCCAATGTTAAGGAAGCAGGGGACACCCCTGAAACCCCCAAAGGCCAAAATTACCAAGCATGGGGAGCGGGAGACACTCCTGCAACCCCTGCGCCATATGTTCGGTATTTTTAAAAAATCGGTTGAATGGTACTGGCTGAATTCATTCAAATGTACCATTCAATCCATTTTTAATGATCAAATTGTGTAATTCCCACACACACATACCTTTAGGGTCTGGAGCGAATGCCTCATTGGAACTGCAGCAGGACCATGGGGGTTGGGAGACAACAGTTGGTGAACCATAGGAGACACGAGTGGGCCATCAGCAGAAACAGGGACAAAAAAAACTGGTGTATGCAGGGCCGGAGAAGGCAGAACCCGTGGCTGTGCCACTCAGAAGCAGCCCGCAGGAAAATGAGGGTGAGACCCGCACATGAGGATCAGGTGTGGAAAATAAATGTGGTACACATATATCAGGAGTGGCTTACAGGTGACAAAGAAAGAGCCACGTGTGCGGGGAGCAAACAGGGAGTAAAGAAAGGTAAGACGCACATTGCAGGAGTGGCCCGCAGGAAGAACGGAGGTGGGGTGGGTGGTTGGGGGCTGAGGGCTGGAGCAGAGTAAGTGAACCACCTCTGCCATCAGTGGTCCACTAGCTGATGAGCAGGTAGACAGATTTGGGTAAAGGCAGAGGAGCGGCAGCAGCATAGGTACAAGGTCGAATAATGAAATGGAAACAAGCACACTGAAAGGTGCTCGCGCTCGTTAGCTGGGCCCTGAAATAGCAGGAGCTTCTCCAGGCTCCAACCTGCTCCAGGACTACCGTCCCAAATCATGCCATTGCACTGCTGGCAGCAGCTTCTGACACCAATGACTTACCATTGGGAACTTATGTGTGTGATCTAAACGTCAATTTTATGAAGCAACACTTAGTGGAGCCGTTATTATAGACAGTGATACTATCTGCTTGTTTCAGTACTATTTTGTGTGTTACCTGCACTGTGTACTTTATTAAGATAAATCGGAGTCTATTATCACACCTTGTGGTGTCCCTCAGGGTGCTTGTACTTCTCCCTGCTTCTACAATATTTTTACGGCCCCTCTGTTTGCAATGCTCGATCACGAGAATATTATATTTACCAACTACGCGGATGACACTCAATGTGTCATCCCGCTTTCTGGCTCTCACTCTCAGGATGAATTGGCCATCTATAGGGTATTTTCTCTAATTGAGACCTGGATGGTTCATAATAAGTTCGCCTTGAATAAATCTAAAACCGAACTGCTGGTAATTGGATCCCCACATACTAACACTAAACTTGGCCCACTGTATGATAATTTCCAATTGGGAGAAGAATCCATCAAACCACTAAAAAAAGTGAAAACCCTGGGAGTGACCTTCGATCAACACATGACCATGAAACAACATGTTAGTAGTCTTGTTTCGTCTTGTGCATACTACATTAAACTTTTAGCACACCTAAGGCCTCTTATTTCCCAGGACAACGCAGAGACTATTGCAAGAGCAATTATAGGCTCAAAAATAGACTATTGCTCTAGCCTTCTTATGGGTATTAATAAGGCTGATTGTAGTAGGCTTCAAATTTGTCAAAATGGGGCTATTAGAGCCGTTATGAAACTTAAACATAGAGACCATGTCACACTAGCGAGACGTGAGCTCCACTGGCTACCTGTGGCCACTAGATTTTTATTCCACACTCTGACCATTGTACATAAGTGCAGAGCTGGGAATATGCCGGGATATTTACAGCAGCTACTATTCACAAGAACTAATTCAAGTTCATTGAGGTCAAATAATCTACACCTCCTGCCTGAACCAAAGTGCCACACTGTTAGAGTAGCCAACTCAGCTTTCTTTGCCAGTGGACCCAGAGCTTGGAATGCTCTTCCGCTGGAGTTGAGATCCATGGACTCCTTAGAATTGTTTAAGAAACGATTAAAGACCAACTTGTTCCATTAGTCAACTCCGATGCCCCTGACATACTATCCGATTGCCTTGCTGTATGAATAGTCTATGTGTTTTTTGTTTGTTATGTCTTGTAGTGCCCTCACGCCTTCAGGTTCATGGACGCGCTATACAAATGTACTAAAGTAAAGTAAAGTAAAGATTCTGCAACTCCTACGTGTGGACGGATTTGATGATTGTAACAATAATACCACTTTTATAACATTAATAATACCATATTAACATGATTGATTGACTGGCATCACAAATGATGTGCTTAAAACATTACTGTAGATATATTCAAGTTTCAACATCGTTGGTATTACTGGGGTATCCCTCTTAGCAACCGTGTCACTGCATGGGAAGGGCTCAGACGGCTGTACCTTTGTGCACGGTGACTGAGAAATGTGGCATCACACATGGCCACTCTGGGACTTTGGTCATGACACACAACTATAGAAATATTTGCATGGAAAATCAGGGCTTTGTGTGCCAATCTTTGTGCAAATCCCTGTTCGGCCATTCATGGAACCAAATGTGCAGGACTTTCCCGGGACTTAAGAGCATTTTTCAGCAGCCTGGCACACCCCTGCGAGTGGCCGATTGACTTGCACAAGACACCATGCAGAGGGTGGTTGTGGCTTGTGAAGAGGGCTGGGATGGGGCGGAACACTGAAAATGGGCAAGAATATGCTAAAGCATGGGCATTACGAGGGATGGGCTGCAGGCAGCTCATCACACACACACAATTGTGCTAAAGAACACGTTTTCATGGAACCACCCACGCAGCCTCTTGGCAGGAAATTGGCATGCAAAACCCACATGACATCAACCACCCGAAGGCAGGCGCAGAGGCACTTTTGCATAGGAATCACTGCGCATAGGTGGGATCGCATGTTAGATTTGGGGGTGTCTGTATGCAGCTGGGGTTCCGAACTAAGTTAGGGGTTAGCGTACACAGTTTAGTGGGGTGCAGGAATTGATTACAGGGGTTTGCAGGCAGATTTTCCGAGTTTTACCAGAGTTACGAAAAATCATATGCATGTTGTCGGGGGGAGGTGACAGTTGCGAGGGACCCTGTGTAGGCAGGGTCCCAGAGGTGCAAGCTTTTTGCGGGGTACCCCATGCAATGTTTGAAGGGTGCATGTATTCGCACCCGGGGAGCACACAAAGGTATCTGTTATGGCTGTTTTTTCTTTGTGTGGGGGCGTGTCGGGGGCGTTTCGGCCAAGACTTGCGCATAGGGTTACTTTCCATGGACTATTCCATGAATACACGTTGCGTGCAGATTGTCTTATGCATGACGAGCCATGCAGTATCCTTCTCGGTGCGCAGGCTCTGCAGGATATATGCACACTTGTCAAAAGAAGATAGAGGTAATGTCTGCTCCCTTCTACAGTTTGAGGTCTTATGTAATTGTGTAACTGTAACCTCTTCTATGAGATTCAGCCCCATGTTCGCTCTAGCCTGAAAAGGCTGCAGACATTTCTTCTGCACTTTAATCACTGCAATATAAAGCATTCCTCCAGAATTAAAAGGGCATCCCTAGAGGACGTTGCCCTTGGAGAAGACACTGCATTGGGTCTCCCTTAACTAAAGCTGCTGATTGCTCAGTAATGTCTGTCACAAAGTGCTTGGAAACGTCATGCATTATATGATTAATAAAGCCATTATTGATGTAATTTGCCAAGCATCATAGACAAAATCGAGGCCATGGAATAAGATGTACTGTATGATGTCATTCGTTTGCAATGTGGGGGGAAAATCAATGCAAAGCTTGGTTCTGCATATAGTAAGTAACATGTGGTCTCTTCCCAGCCTACCTAAAGGGTGAAGGCAAAGAGGCAGAGGTGCTCTAGCCAATGAAGGCGCAGGTTCGCCGATGTGTGCAGGAGAAAAAGAAATAGTAGTTAGGAGAGAAACTTCCAGGAGGCCATTTGTTTCTACTGAAAGGCAGTACCGGGAGTTAACAACATGGTTACGGTCATGGTGGGGCAGGTACTACAGAGGTCCCTCCACCAATAAATCCACTTCACCAATCACATGAAGGCGAGTGGTCAGAGCATTGCCTACGTGGACTTCACAGCACATTAGGTGGTCTCCCCTCCCTCTACAAGCCAAGATGGGTTGCATAGTAATGCAAGTAGGAAGAAGGTGTATGCGGTTCTGGACCAGGCAACACTATGCATGCATGGGTATCAGGGCAGAATGAACCCGGGAAATGACACTTAGGAAAAGACAGTGGATAGAGGTAAAGTGGCTAAGTCCCCAAATGTTTTATTTAGGCTTTGTGGTAGTAGAAAATAGATTGAATGCCCGTACGGCTTCATGAATTGGCAAGTCAATACACATGAGCTACGTTGTGCGTGTCCTTTACCTCATCATCGTATGCTTTAGAAGAAATTGACAATTGTGAAGGAAATGGCCAGTGTAGACAGGAGATCAGCTTACATATAAAATTCCAGCTGGGCGTAAAATGAAACAAATACACAGCACCAATTGCAGGAACACCACAGGTTCCCACTGCACAACTTGATCATGGCAGTGGCCACCCATTGGAACTCTACTTTACACATGTTGGAGGTGCTCTGTGAGCATTGCATTGTCATTATGCATTATTTCAACACTCACAGCAGAGCTCTAATTGAAGCATATTTACAGAGAGCCAGTGACATCTGCTGTCAGTCTCCTCTGAGCTTGAAGCTTTTGATGAGGCCCCAAGCAGGTTTGCTATCCCTTATTGAGGTTCCCCCTCTAACATATCTGCTTAACATGAACCTGTCCAACAAGGCGAGGGGCCATGCCTTGGCAGTTGATGCAGATGTGGTACAGCTGTGGAGAGACCGACTTTCACCCTTGTATTGTGATGCATGTGTAGTCGGATTCAGAGGTAACATTCAGTACTTGCTGGCATCTTACTTAGAGGCATGTTTCAATTTAACATGTGTCCTGGCATGAGGACTTGCAGCAACCATCAGCAGGAGAAGACACTTTGCAATGTGCATTGTCTGTGCAGTTTTTATAATGCATTAAGCTATCTGAGAACTAACAGAGTGCTGTAAAGTTGATACAGTAGGAAGATACAATACTATGGACATATAGACCTAGAAGGATAGGCTATTAAAGGCACAGTTGGAAGTACATGAAGAGGGGATACAGAGGGCAAATATTCAAGGATGCTTAGCTGCAGCACTTGAAACATTAATTTGTGAATGAACACAGACTGTAGGTAGAACATCAGCCAGCTTACATTTTGAAAACCTGGGGCATGGGAAACATGGGAATGGCATTAATGGGCAGTATGTATCTGATACCTGTTGAAAGATGTGTGAGCCATGCCGGGGCAGCCTATGGGAGGGGATGCTTTGGAAGAGTCACCTCAGTGATTCTGGCATATTGAGTACATGTGGCCCACCACGAAGAGACAGAGGACCATCAGCTGTAAAGATGCTTGATGCCTATCTACTGGACACTTCACCTGTGGGAATTGGAGATATTCCAGCACAGTATTGATACAGCGAGTAGTCCATCTGGTCAGTGGCACTTGTATGAGTTGCTATTGAATCGCTAAGCTGACCCCACACCAGTGTGCAGTAGGAGGGGGTTCCCAGTGTGGCTGCAGATAACCACAGGAGAAGCCTTTCAGTGATGAATATTGTACAAACTGACATTCATGAAAATTAACATAAACTCCATTGTGGCAGACTATGGAATGACGTCTAGCCAGAGCCAACAGTCCGGCTCAGATGATGACAATGACTTGGTACCCAATACATACCAGACACTGGAAGGTGAAACAGGGTAGTTTTGTGGTGCATGTAGTTGGAAAACAGACAGCTTGTAAAAGTGGCAAAGAGGCCCTGACCATTTCCTGATTTGCTGACGACAACATGCTGTTACCTTTTGCAACATTGCTGTTTTTGAGCTCTACTTTTGTCATTGGTTGAGCCGCCACCCACCAAGATCTATTTGCCTCTCCCACAGGGCGCAGCTAGGCCCTGAGTCTCTCCAGCACACTGCCAGCCCCTTACATTCTTTGTCTTGCTCACAAATTGAAGCCACTTCTGAAAGTTCTTGAGCTCTCGGATGGAGCAGAGTTGCCAGTTGAAGGTCTCAGGTCTCACAAAGAGTGCATCCACCCCCTGAAGTATATGGAGTTTCCCAAAGGGTGCAGCCACCCTCTAAAGTGTTTAGGTGATCCCACAGGCTGTTGCCACTCTCATGTGTATGTAGTCTCACCGAGAGGGCAGTCACTCCAAATGACTGAGCCATTCCTTCCCCCTTTTATAGAGGGTAAGGCTGGTGTTGCACACATGCATCACCAAGGCAGTTTCAATTGCAATTCAAGTGGAATGACTCTGCATGGCTAGATCGGCTCATCCCACCAGTTCTTCCCAAATATGGGTACAGCCTTTGTAACATGTGCCTGCTGATGCCCACAGTCACTTGTGCCACTGACACTGATAGAACAAGCTTGGCTGGTATGGTGATTGCCTGCTTCCTGGGGTGGCATTGCAGATGATGGCATGGTTCTGCACCCAGGCCAACTCCTCACTAACTCTGAAGGGCACTGCGGTGTACAGCCAGGTCACTGGCAGAACCACTGGTGGTAGGGGTCTCATTCACTTTGAAAATCTCTCAGTGAATGTGAACCCATATGGCCAGTGTCCACTCAGTGTGGCCAATGCTTCTCTGTCCTGCATCACTTTCATGCCACAGCTGACCACCTTTCAGAAGACAAAAAATTGTCACCCATGACAATCTACCCTGGTGGAATGTCAACATACTGCCACAGATAGGACCATGAGAGCTGTGTGAAGGGGAGATGTATTTTCTCCCCACTCAGGTCTTGCCAAGTACGCCTTTGCCTAACCTGCCCCTTCTACAATGGCAGGTCCAGACTCCTCTGCAACCTACTCTTCTGCCAGCCCCACTGCCTGCTCCACTGCCTCAAATAGGCCAACCACTTGCGTCAGCACCACTACAGGTTAGTCCTTTCCCTGAGCCTCCCCACTGACATGATGATCCGCAAGGACCTCCACTAATGTGCATCCTCTTCCTGCTGAATGAACACCATTTGCTCCTCTGCAATGGTCCCGGACACATACAAACACATTAAATCTCCAGGGTGTTTGCTGCAATTGCTCCTTCGTGTCATGTGATGACCTTGCCCATGTCCAATCCCTGCACTTCGTCCTGCATAATACCCTCGGGCTCCATCAAAGACCTCTGTGGCAGCCTCCCCAGTCGGCCCTGCCTCCCTTTTCTCTGTGATGACCTCCTCCACAGGCCCTGCCACCCTTGCCCACATGGTCAACACCTCACCCGATGGCCCTGCTTCTCCTTTCACTCCTTTTCTGAAGGCCACCCCAATGCTTTAGCCTCGCCCACTGACGCTTTTGCCTGGTCATGCTGCGTGGCTCATGTCCATGAGCTGGAGCCAACAAACATCATGAGGTAGGTTCCCATTCTCCTCATCAATCATAGGAGAACCACTGTGCCCCTGCAATCAGGGGAAATGCTGCTTCTCCTCTTCTGCTGACAGCTCCTTCATTTACCCACCATATTCTTACCTGTTATTGGTGCTTACAACAAGGAGACAACCAGAGAATGCAAACCAAAAACCACCGAAACATATCGAACCTGCTGCACCCAATGACCACGTCACAACAGAAACAATTAACTAAAGGCGTGGCAAACCAACACAACACACAAGCAGGGGGGACTGGGAAATGGTAAACCAACGTTGTTTCTGTTTTAAGATTTTTAGGGAGAAAGGGCATTACTGTTTCGATCCTTTAAATATGTTCATGGTAAACAAAGGGCAAAGGGGACCAGAGGAAAGGGCCACATTTCTGGGTTACACTAACAAACGGAACAAATTATAAACACAAAACAGACGTAGGGCTACAAAAACAATAAACAGACAACACAAAATCTCCAAACAACTATACAAAAATAAACACCACATTTCTCAAAATATGTTGTAATGCTCTGAACACCATCTAATTGTGATACCACCAAGGACTAGGAAGTGAGCTAGGTCTTTTACAAAGCCCCAGACTTTCTTTGACAGATTGAAGGATTTTGGTTGGCTGGATGAACTCAACGAGTCAGTCCAAGATTTTACATGAGATGCAAGGCTCTTGATTAGGGTTCCGAATCGATGCAACACTTTGGAACCCACAGCAACATTTGACGTGGGATTTCACTTTGTCAAAAACCCAGCAGTAGACTCTGTATCTTCCTAAAGAGATGTGAGGGTCTCACAAGGGCATGTGAGGGTGTTTGTGCTTGTTTATTTAAGATGAACGGCTGAGTCCATCACCCAAGACACATATATTTCCCATTGGAGTACCTATAACTGATGTAGTTTGACATATACTTGAGGTATAATTGTTCTAGTTCAGTTAATAGCTACAATCATGTGTACTTTATGTTTGAAACATTCAGTGGGTAAAGGTAAGTGACACAGATTAAAACAAAGTTGTAACCTGTCATATAAATAGTGTTCCCCAGAGGCAGCACTTTGACATCCAGGGCGTTGCACAGGGATCCTCCTTGAAATTGCGATCGCGGTTCTGTCCCTTCCTTGACCCTTGATGATTAATATGTCTCTGATCACTCACCGCCTATAGGTATGGGTGATGCTGAGGACGCTGCAAGGGGTGCTCACAGTAACTCTGAAATAATAATTGTTTATCTCAATTCCTGTTTCGTTTTTCTGTTCCTCTTTCATTATCAGGCTCTTACAACAGACACCAATACACTAGTAGACGCAAACATTTCCCTTTGTAGCCAGTGCGTTAATTAGAACGTTCTGATGCTGTTACTTAACAAAGGTTCACACGCCTGCTGCGCCATCGTGACTACAGGGGGCTTTGAGGTAAATCAGAAGGAGTACAGTATTCATTACCTTGCCATGAAAACATACAAGTATCCGACATGATATATGTTAAGAGTCTTAAATCTCCATTTCACGTCTGGAAATTGTTTATATGTTAGCAAACCAATTGAACATTCTCCTCTTTGTAAAGCCGTTGTTTACGGGTATCTTTTGCAACACATTACCCAATAATAAGTTAGAAGTGGAGACGCTGTGCACCCGAATATGCATCGAATGACATCTCTGACTTTGGCCATGCAGAACCATGTATTCGCCACATTTCTCCTCCCAAAAGACACACTACCAATACGAATGAGCTCTTCAGTGCGTGTGGCACATTACAAAACCACAAAATAAATGACGTACAATAAAATAAAGCAGTTACTAGTTGTAAAGTGCGCATTTTCCAGCCACATCACCTAGGAACCCATATTGGAAAGTGATTTTTGTCTCTAAATGAACCCTTGGAAAAGCCTTGGCAGCGCTGCAGAACGACCCATGAAGAGAAATGGGTCAGAATTCCCATGTGATTCTAATTATGACCTCCCTCTCCACTCACCCAAAGTCTTTGCCCATCCACAACATCAAGCAGCAAACGCTGCCATACCTCACCAGCTGTCAGAGGATAGCCATTAGACCAACTTAACTCGCCATCTGGCCACTGGATACTATCCATCGCTCGAGTGAACGCAGCCACTAGCACGCCTCTAGCACGAAGTTCTGCCACAGATTAATACACCTACAGATGATTGGCTATTGGACATCAACCACCAATTGCGCTTTTCTGCATGAGTGTTCCTTGAACATGCCCTATTTATCCAACCTCCTTTACAGAGAGCACAATGCGACGGGCATTTTCTATTACCTCCTCCTACGACTCAGCTGCTTGCTGCATATGCAAGCATATAATGCACAGTCGATCACACATTAACTGTCGTGTTTATTAGAGAGTGAATTGGATTAATGGCCTTACAATATGCCCTTATCCCCATCCAACACCCTTGCACCACATGCACATGACTCATCAGGCTAATCAGTGCTCACTCAGCAGTCGCTCACACCGCAGTTCGCCAACCTCATCTTGTGCAACAACATTGATGCCTCCTTTTCATCAACAAAACATGGTATACCCCATCCTCTCCCCATGTTTTCGATGTCCTGCAATCCCCAGGCTACTGCATCCAAAATGCCGACTGGCCAGTAAGGGCAGGTGGCAGGGTGGCAATCATCCACAGGGCAATTGGCCATGCTCCATCATCCCATCGTTCAGCATAAGCTTGTTCTCTTTCATTGCTGACATCTCCAACGTACACTGCTCTGCCAAGTTGGTACACAGTAATAATGTCTTTCTCTGAGATGTTAACTTTCCTGAGTCTCACACCGACAACCACATTCAAAGCATGCTTTTTGCACTGACAGGATCCATGGACCTTAAACAAATTGTGCTCTCCCCCAATCACAACAAAGGCAGCATCCTAGACTTAGTTGTTAGACATGCACAGACCATATCCTAATCGACTGATCTGACCAGCCCGCAATCCCACTGTCGAGCACCCACTTAGTCACAGCCCACAAAGGTCAGGCTAAATGGCTCCTCCCTCAGCACCGCTCATTCAAAACCTTCTGAGTCAATGAGCAGGAGGTAAACTTTACAAACTTACCCACCACAGGCCATGCCTCTGTACTCCCAAAATAATTCAATAATTCAGCTATGAACACTCAAGTTTGCTATCCCCAGTAATGCCAATATTGTCTCTGTAATAAGATGTCTTCATGCTGGCTCTGGCAAGGTATGCCAGCTTTGAATGGTAAGAACAAACATGTATTGGCAGTGCCCAGTAATTTAGATATAGCTATTGTGAGAAGATGGTTTCATGTTGGTTGTGTCAACATATACCTGTGTGGTAGACATGTTCACTGTAAAAAAAAAAATATATATACACATAATTTGGTTGTGCCTGCTGTTCCATGATTGCTAATTTAAGAAGATGTTTTTGTGCTGGTTGTGCCAAAATAAGCCAGCATTGACTGTTGGACATTCCCTTGCTGGTGAGACCTTACCCCGGCACCGTAGACACCTCCTTGAAACATCAGCCCTCTTCCTCATCGCTCCCGTCCCCACTTCTACAGACACATAATAATGCATGTGTACAAGCAAACTGACAATCTTACACATTTACACGAACACACAAAAACAACCACTCAACATACACAGGACAACCTCCCGCATGCATGCACACACCTTTTTCATTTCCACCAGCTGTGGCCCACCATTTTCTCAGCAACCCACCTCCATGCTCTCTCCACCAGCTATCCTCAGCATCTGTCCACCTTGAGGCCGGAAGCAGGAAGCACAGAGGTGTATCAATCAACAGACTCTCTCTCAGTCTTGCTTCTTGCGCGTGTCAGGCTGCTCGAGCTCATGAGTGCAAATGCACAATAGCATCTCCTTAAAGAAAAAGGGTATGCTGTTGCCAAGCCAGCATGCCCAATAGGTCATGCAAGATCGGGGAAGCAAGACACCCACAAAGCATTGAGCATGCACTGGTTGAAGGGATTGTCAGTACTGGATGCACAAGGGAAAGACCTGTTACCACACAGCCAGAGCAGCCTCAGGAGTGTTGCCTAATATGGATGGACTACCACTGGCAAACCATGGCACGAGACAACAGTCCAAAATGCATGTGGTTGACCATGTGTATATGCGGCTGTGAGAATTTAACTCTACTCATTCCTGGTCACTGACAAAGCCCATCACAGCCCATTGTTCCCACTTGGGCTGATGTGAGGCTGCAGGTTTTCTAGGTAAGTGAACAAAATCACAGCTTTTGCTTCGTTTTAGACTGTACCAATACCACACCCCACCCTTCACCAAAAGGTTCGATGTCCTCGCAAATAACATAGGTTTCGCAAATATGTTTAATTCACGACTGCTGCTTAGGCCTCATACACCCTCTCATTATGCTTGCACCCAATTAGCATCTGCCTCATAAGACTGACACCTGTGGTGGAGCATTGTGTTCCATGCCGTCAGATTTTCTAAATCCTGAATTGTCAAATTTTACATTAAGATGGATTGTGTTAGCATGGAACATATTTAACCAAGTAGTACAATGTCAAGGATGCGTACTCCAAGAGAATGCAAACACCGTTTTCATAAGCCACAGTACTGAATGAAGTCTTTCAAAGCAACATCCTGTCCATCAAACATCAGATTTTTGGTATGTTTCTAACTCTGTGTGCTCTCTTACCAAGATGCACACAAAGGTTCATAATAAAAAGACACGTAAAAGAGCAATACAAGAATATAAATGAAACATTTTCGCCAGCTGAAATCTGCTCTCTTTTTTTGCCATAACAGTACTTCAAGTATCATGTGCAGCTGACGTGTTTTTCAATCCGTGTCAAATATTGTTGAAAAAGGTTTTTAAATTATTCTGTTTGTTACTTTTGTTTGCAAGTAAGATATGTCAAACCCAATATGTCTCAACTCACATATGTGTTTATGCATTTTATGTTAACACATGTCAATTTAATAGGCATGAATTCAGATAGGTTCCAGGTGTCTACAGATTGTTTTGGTGTGTAAGCTGTTTTCCATAGACATGTTTGTACGTCCGGCTGTCCTGAAACTTGAAGGAGGTCTCACAGTGAAGTCGACCATACTCCAGTCAGTGCATACTTGAAATGTATGCCTTGTTCAAGTTCACTGAATAGTGTCTCACAAGGTTGGGAAAATCCAGGATTTCAATGTGCCATATTTCCACCATTGTGTACATTGGATGTCTGGCCATGATGACTAGTTAGCAAGGAATTTGGTTCCTTTGCACTCTTCCACTGATCCCTGACTAACTTAACTTTCCAAAATCAATCAATTATCCTATATTCTTCAGTTTTTGACAAAATCATGAAACTGATTACACTCTCTGTACAATAAGTGAGAGATCCAAAGTATGGTAGTGCCAGGTGAAGACGTTCAGGAGTGTGTCAAAAAACACAAATTATAAGAGCTTTGTGGTTCAGCAAATTGTTTTGAACATGTCTAGTATTTGGCAAGATAACCTAGATGTTACCAAAGTGTATAATAGAGGGCCCTGTAGATGGGAGCAGGCTGATGTCATCCTCCAAAAGGCCCTAGAACATGGCCTTGACAGTTCTATGATGGCTCACAGCTTCTGGGTGATGGGTGCCTGTACCACTCACTTCTGCAAACTTGACTTTTGTAGCACTGACTTTTCTTAGGTTGTCAACTTTCCTGAGAGTCTTGTGTGAGTTTTCTGGGATCTCTGTTGCCATGTGGGATTTGACAAGACTGCATCACACATAATATACTCTTCAATCCCTGCTCCTGCATTAGGACTCTGTTTGCCGTTTCTGCTTGAGGGTCCCTCTAAACATACATGACACCACTTTGCTAGTTATTTCTCTGCATAATGTCAGGATATTTTCTCTTGATCTTTAAGGTTCTCATTTAAGTTATAGTACCTCAAAGGACTGGAGAGTAACTCAGAGCATAGGTCTTCCTGCTTTGCCTATATAACTGGATGATCTGCCATTAGCTGTAATTGCATTGGGATTGGGACTTCCTTGCACTGAACACATATGAGAATTTGGAAAAGGGGCCTTGCCATAACTGAAATGCTCAGATTCTAGGTCACCAGTCATGGAGTGAGGCATTGACTACTAGGAGCCATTGAGACCCTCATCCTGTACTGCCTCTTCGTATCGAATTACTCCAGCAACAAGTCTCTTGCAATTCTGCTTTTGTGGGTCACGGTGTCCCCTTAATGCCTTTAGATGGCTGGAGCAAAACACCTGACTTCATCACATGGATCACCAAATATTTGGTCAGTGACCCATGAAAATTCATGAGACAATTTTGGAGCAGTTTGCCCTACATTAATGTATGGGAGGTTTTACGAGCGAACACAAATTAGATTAATGCTATCACTTTAAGATGATTGAGAAATATTAAGCAAGGCATAAGGCATTCAATGGTAGTAATTGATTGGGGTCACTGAAAGGAGGTATTTATTTGTCCTAAATCAATGGCTACCATAAAGTGGCTTCTCCTGTAGATCAATACTTCTATTACAAACTGGATCCAGCTTTCAGTTCACAAGAATAATGATCGGCTTTACAATACTGATTGTAGCTAGTTTCTCTCCAGTTCTTAAGCCCGCCCCCCTCCCCACTAAGAAGCCAGACTGCTATTTGCACCCTCATCCTAACTTCCTTGCTATGAGAGTGGCAGCATGTCAAGCTTACCACAAGAAGATGCAGGAACTCCTGCCAGCGCCCGGGAGCAGCAGGATATTTCCCTTTCAGGCACATGAAGAAACCAGCTCGTTCTTTAACTACAGGTGTCCTTTCTCCCCGACACAACAACCTCAGCGTGATGCCTGAATGGAGGAAAATGATAATGCGTTGCTCAGCAACTAACTGGATGTCCACTCATGCTTTGCCCTTACATTGTACTTCCTTGCGAATTTCCCAGGCACACATGCCAATTACAAAGCAGCATCCAAATGGGAATAGGTCATACTGAGCTAGTTAGCAATGTATATTCATTGCCAAGAAATGTTAAGAGTTACAAACCAATCATTTTTACAAATGTAAACATTGTAATGTTGACTATAATCTTACATTGGAAGGTGCGGACTGGGTCCCTTTACAGCGGATATGTATCCACGGAAAAGGAATTTGAGCCCTCCCTCCCCAAAACATGGGGATCATGGGGGTGTCCCTCATGCTATAACAGAATCAAAAGGCCCACATACAAGTCAAATAGGTAAGGGCAGACGGGAAGCAGTAGCCACGAAATGCACACCATGAAAAATAGACCCACAAAAAAGTGATCCTTATCCAGGAAGGAGCTCTTTTCATCTATCCATGCTACTGGCCTCTTCCTGTTGCTGTGTGGCCATTCCCTCATCTACAGGAATGGTGGATACTAGCTCAACATGTCCCTGTATGGCCATCATTTCCCCCTGCTGTCTCAGTTTGTAGAGGTAAGAACTCTGCCCTTCTATTTCGGCCTGGGAGTGGAGAGGTCCCCATGCAGTTGAGGGCCATCACAGTGAACCTGCAGACACATAACGCACATTTCCTAAAGTGTCCTTAGCCTGGGTGTCCTGGGAAAGGGTAGCTTACTTAAGGATTAATGTATCACTCCGCCTGCTGTGTACCTGTTGAATGTCTGTTAAGCGTAAACACTAATATGTTTTCCCAACATTGCACTGTCTAGGTACTATGTGTTGTTAACCCTCCTCTAACGCTGTGCTTTTTGCCTACATCCAGGTTGTTTCCTAAGACTATAACTAGTTCGCTTTGCTGGAAGGGAATTTACAATGTACACTTCTAAACACCCACAGAACAGTTTCTAACATAATTGCTGTTCGTGATCTAACTGTACAACACACACCAGTGCCTTTATGTAGTACAGAAAGCTGGTTAAAAGGCCCTTCTGAACTGTTCTATGCTGTTGTACCCATATAAATATGACAGCCCCCTGGCCAACAATCCTCTTTGTGCAAGTGGAGGTTTAATTTTAGATGTTCATTATTCCGCATTCCTAATATTTGAGTTTAAATGTGCACTTATTGTACGCGCCTCCCCTTACGTCTGAATCATTTGTGAATTCTATATTTGATCTCATATCTTCCAAATCGATTTCATAGTCTCAAAATGAACTTGCCTTGAAATAATAATGATACTAATACTAATAATAATAATAAAAAAAATAATAATAATAATAATAATATTAATCAAGCTTTTATATAGCGATACCTAGCCCAGAGGCATCAAAGCACCGGATAAGCGGTCATATTATCATCTCACAGCATGGTGCGTAGTCCAAATAAGGTTGACGATTCATGAATAACTTTGTAATGAATTGTTCTTTCTTGTCTAGGTCTTCTTCAGCTTATTCAACTTCCCACACAGATCATCAACAATACTTTGGATTTGATTATTTCCTCTAAATCTCGACTTCTTTGTGATTCTGCTTTGGTGTTGGATTGAACTGACCACTTAGCTGTTCCCTTCGTATTGTCTCTCACTTTTATATTTGTATATGTCATGTCCGTACAAGGACCTTCTTCCTTCTTCATATTGATATTCTGACCTCTCTTTGTCATCTTACCCTAGTGTAAGGACCCTAGCCTGAAATTACCTTTCAGTTGCATCACAACCAGCTGACAAGCTTGCTCCTGTATGGTTATTTCATATCACATCCTGTCCCTTTGCTCCACGGTAAAGGCTGAACAAAACAGCACATCATACATATTGAAAAACCTTGGCACCGATCTCAAGACCCATGTTTGTTTATTCGGGTCTTATATCTCTAAGGAGTTCTTATAATGTCAACATCCGTGCTGCCAAATCCCACTTTCTAGTCACTCAGGTTTCTTCTGCTTTCAATTGGCTTAAAGTATTTAAGGTATCACACAATGTGTCGCTTCTTCTCCCATTCCATCCACAGTGTTTTCTCCCACCCTTATTTTGCTGAAAGAATGGAAAAAAGTTAAATCTGATAGTGCTTCAAAAATTCCCATTCCACTTCTCTTACACTTTTGTTCTAACCAGACAAATCACAATTTGGGAATTTGTTCACTTATTTACGAATTCCAATGTGTGTACTTTGTGTTCCTCTATGAAACCTATCTCCTATTCGGATGATTGTCTTCCATCACAGCTTCTAAAAACTTCTGGATATCATTTCTCATTTTTACACGTCTCCTCATTAATACTTCTTTAAGGCGATGTTCCTTTCCTGACTCATTAAAACAGGATAAAATACTTTCCTTCCCAAAAGGCCTGGACTCGTCCCTTTGCACAAAGGCAATTTCTAACCCATTACCTTTTTGCCGTTTTTAGGTAAAATCCTTGAAAAGCGTGCAGCGGCTCAACTTTTCCCGCTCCTTTCACATTGTGTATTGCGTCAGTATCAGTCCAGCTCCTGGCCTTGGTGTAGCAGCGTGACCGCTACCCTGCAGTTGATGGCTGACGTGCACACCACAATGGACACCGGTGGGGAATGCCTACCTCTGCCCATGGATCTGGCAGTGGCTTTTGACATGGTCTCCCGTGAGGTGTTGCTTAACATCCTGTCCTTCTGTGCTGGTTTTGATGGGTCTGTCTTAACCTGGTTCGTCTATCTTTTGTGAAATCCTTGCCAGTTTGTTCAGTTAAGCTCAGCCTGCTCGCACACTCTACCAACATGATGCAGAGCTCCATAGGGGTCCACCCTGTCACTCATGTTGTTCAACATATGCATGAAGCCCCTGGGAGATCTGGTTTGTGGGTCAGGCCTCAAGGTACCCCAGTATGCCGATGACGTACACATCTTTCCAAGGGTGTACACTCCACTGACGTACACTCTCGGCATAATTGTCTCTGTGCCAGCAAGGACTAGATGTACTCTTTTTTAAAAGTGAACCCCTTTAAGACTGAGTTTCCTTTGGATTCTGACAGGTCAGTAACCACATCAAGAACCAGGGAGTACAATTTCTTAGCTCCTGGAATGTAGACATTACACATGGTCGGATCTACTGATAATTCCCATCTGGTTCCAATGAGAGAAGCTGCACGGAAGTGCTTCCTCTCCATGCAGTGACCCAGCTAGCATACCCAATGAGCCAAGACCAGCTGTGTGAGCTGGATGCCTGAGCAAGGCATGGCCCATTAAGCATGATCTAGTTTTTGGGATACTGCAGGGGGAGGGAAGCACCTGTGTGATGCTCTCTCGCTACTTTTGCCCGTGCCTCCAAAATGGAGAGTTGGGGGCAAGGTGAGATTTTCCTCCAACGCACTTGCTATTCTTCCTGGTGCTAGTTAGGGTTCCGCCATCAGCTTCAATTGGTAGAGAAGTAAGCAGCGTGTCGGATACATTTCAGTCCAATAATATGCTTAACCTAAATTATAGTATTTTCACTGTCTTTGCTCATGCTATTTTGTCCTGAATGCATGAACTCTGACCCTAATATGTACTAGATGCTCTTTGCTGAACGGGCTTTTCCCCATGCTGCGGACAATCAGAAGTGAGTTGCCTTGCATTGGCAAGTATTGTGGCAAAAGCGGTCGTTAAGTGGTCAAGGCCCATTGACAAATTGCATAGTATTATTTCATCCTGGCCTTGTTATGAACATCTCTCTGCATCTTTTACAGTGTGTTTACGTGGGTGGGTTGAGTGCCAAGAGAGTGCCATTGTCTGCACATACACAATAGCTTCTCTGTCCTTTCGTTCTTCAGAGCGCAAAGTGCCGTGGCGCGCACTTGCTGGCAGCGACACGCATTTGATACGTATTTACACTTTATATACATATGTATGAACAATCAGTCAGTGACAGATCGGCTCTCTGAAGAAGCCAGCGCTTGAAAAATGTAGGGAATTAATTACAAAAGGAACGTGGAGGTTTTCCAACAACAGCCACACGCGGGTTGCGACTATATTATGCACTGCTCAGTCAGACATGCACAAAAACACATTTGTAAGGGCCCACTCCCTTCCAGACAGAGGCGGGTATTGTGTTGGTAATCTTACAAGAAGCATTCCCCATCACTTCGACTAAAAGGAAAATGTGGCAGGCTTTGCACGCCAGGATTTCGCCAATACAGAGGGGTTGTATGTATTCTTTTGTTGCAAAGAAGGCCCTCGAAGAGAGGCTGTCTGAATGAAGGAATTTCACAAGAAATCCTCGTTTGCCCTCCTTTTAAAAGATCACTTTGCAAAACATGCATTGTATTAAAATAATTTCTTTTCATTGAGGGAGCTTTGGTAACTGATTTTAGGCATCATCAAAGATGTTCAATAGTGAATATATCGCAGTACAGTCAATGCCATTCAAAGCGGTCAGAAGGGAGCACTATGGCTCCTTCCAAGATAAGTGAACCAGGGGACCCCCCCCAAAAAAAACATGATTTATCTATAAAAAAAAGTTGAGTAAAGAAACCTTCTTTTAAAATGACCAAATCAATTCATTTTAGTACAAAACAAGGTTGTTAAAAGTACAAGGACATTAGTAGCCAAAAGCCCACGGAACGGCCAATACGTCATCGGTCTTTAGTGCTGACACAGAGCAATCGGTACTGGTCCTGGCCCATAGAGCGACCACGGAACCAACAGCCATTGGCTTTGGCACAACGCCCCTCATCACTGAAACCAAAGACGAGTCTGGCAGCTCCAGCTGGTCCTCACCAATTGAGATATAGCAAGCATTCCACTCCAGCCAACCCATGAGCTGTAGAAATAGAAGTTCTGACATTGCAGCACCTAAGAGCATCATTACAAAAAAAAGAAACCCACTCATGAATCTGATCAATAGACCTCTACCCAGTCGTGCACCCCCGCCGGCCGGCTACAGTAGCAACCAAAGCAGGACTTGAATGCTCAGCGCCATCATCCATAGAGCTCTGGAAATGAGAGGAACAGGGTCATCTGTACATTCACCATCATTAAAACTAGAAGATACAAGAATCAGAACATATATGCCAATGCAGTAAATGACTTCCCAGTTTGACCAGTGCTAACATTGTGCTGGTTTCTCTTCGGGCCTTCGGCTGGTGGCGGATGCTGCCTGGTAACTTAAAATACACAGTAATTCCTTACCGCACTTGTGTTCTGTATCCGCGGACATGGCCATTAGTAGGCTTTGTGACGTTGCATAGAGGGGGGGACACACAACTGACAGATGCTTTCTCCTCGACAGTCCTTCAACTGACAGCCAACACAGGCGCATAACATCTCTCCAACATGTATTTGTAGATGAGTCTGATAGCCTGAGCGTGGTTATTCTGATGGCACTGAGTTCTGTAGGTGGTCTGCTTTCTCTTTTTACACCTGTATTTTTATCATTGTAGAGAGACTGTTGAGGACAATGCTTGGTACAAAGCATCTTAAGGAAAGAATGGAGATAATGGTGGGCATTTAAATACAACCTAGTGGCTGTTGAAGGAAGGTTCACGCTTCAAGAGAACACAACGAAAATATAAGCAGCCCTCCTTGATGGGGCGCCTGCCCACAGGGAGCATCATGTGCATCCATCGGGACACAACTGTTTTTCTTACACTGCATTAGTCCTAAAAAATACAAAGCGTCTGCCATTTTGAAAGCCTTTGCACATGAACTCTAAAGCGCATGCTGCCTGTGCATGCTTATATTCAGAGTTGATGCAATACCTGCTAGCTTTTGACTGGTTTACAGTCTGGCTAGACTCAGGGATCTTCAAACTGGGGGGCTGTCCCCCTGGGGGCGGACTAAGGATGTCCAGGGGAGGCAAACTTTTTAAAAAGCCGTTAAATTGACTGTTTTAATATAAAACGTAAGCAGATTTGATACTGCTTACATTTTCGATCAACAGCAGCCACCATAACCCTTTTTTGAAGAGTCTGGGGCTTCCTCCTGGGCATCCTTTGGGCAACCCCTATGTGTGGGGTAAGGTCGGCACAGCAACAGTATTTTTACTCAAGGGGGGGCAGCTCAGCATGGACAGGTTTGAATGCGACTGTGTTAGGGAGCGATGTAACCTCTCTCGGGACTGTCTAAAGCGTAAACGCTTGCTGCTGTTGCTTGAATGCGCCGAGAAGTGCTTCATGCAGTGCTGTGCTCCATGCTGATGTGTACACTTGTTTTGATTGGTCCACTGCATTTGGGCTTTCAAATTGTTTGATATTCTTTTTATAGTCCAGTCTTCATACGACCATCATCCAAAATGGTGACTGCATTATCGCCGCCATCTTTAGTACTGGGTTCATTCTTTTCTCTGCACTTCTTTTTCTTCACCCTGCATATTTCCTCTCCCTCTGCACTGCCTCTGCCCTTCTAAACTCTCTTTTTTTAGAGACCGTTCTACGGATTGTAAATGCTCACTTCATTTGCCACTCATGTAGCATGTGACCAGCTGCTTTTCCTGATAAATAAAAGTTAGTTTATTACATTTTGGAATAATTTTTGACCATGCTCTTACCCTTATCTGTCGGTGTGTATATTTTCTGAAAAGTTATAAAAAAGTGTAAAAAACAATGGGCCTCATTACGAGGTTGGAGCTATTAGCACCATGACTACCTCTAATAACGGTACCGAGTCCGCCCTCGGTCAATAGGGACTTACTGGTCTATTCCGACCTTTGCTGGACCGGTAAATCCCCATTGAAAAAGCCACTCCCCATTTCCATTTGAGCCCCCATAGGGCAAAATGCAAAGGCGCTAATAACGGTACCGCAATTTGCGGTACCGTTATTAGCTCTGAAGTCCCTTAACGGGCCCCGTCCATAATGCCTGGTAAGACCAGGCATTAAGGAAGGGACCCGCTAAGGGACCTCGGAATAGGGTCCAAAGGGATTACCGGCACCGATGTCCTTAGCGGTACCTGGTATCCCTTTGCGCCCACCTCGTAATGAGGCCCAATGAATGCAAAATATACAACCATGGCATCATAACTGTAGAAGCAGCAAGTATGTCCTAGCCTGTGTTCAGTTTTGTTTAATCCCAAAGGTGAAAGCACTGGGAGTAGCATTCCCTTTCCCCTTTTTTTATACAGGGAGCTAACACCCCTGTGCCCCCATTGCCCTTTCCACGTCTCACCACTTCCAACTCTGCCACATTATCACTCTGTATAATGTGGCTAAAGGGAAGGCCACCTGTGAGGTTTTCACTGGCAGAATTACCTAGTATGCTCAATCCTGGTGAAACATCCCTTGATAAGGCGCTGCTGATTGTCCGCAGTGAGTAGATGCTCCCGCAGAATGTTCCTTTTTGCTGGGAAGCTTTTCATCCCATATTTTAACCCACTCCTCAATATTCAACCTTCTCAAAGTGTGTTATGAGCAGCGCACTGAGGAAGGGAGAAGGCGGGTGAAGCACCTGTCTCTGACTGACAGCATCATGTTTACAGTGGCATCTGTTGGACCCACTGATGCTAAAGGATGCCTTTTGCCGGAGTTAAAAGGTTCCCACTGACAGATTCGCCTGGTTCCTTGTCATGCCATTTGAAAGGTGGACCGCAATCAAACTGTGTGGTGTGTACTTCTTTCATTTTGTGACATGTTTTCTTCTGAGAAGTCTGATTTTCCTCTTTTAATTCCCCAGGCTGTGCAGGGGATCGGGATCACAATGACGATAAAGTATTCTTAACCCAGTCACCAATCACATGTGCAGCACATTAGCAGAATACTGATGTCGGGGAGACCGCGTCATTTCAGGTGCAATATATTGTTATTTAATTATACATTCTACAGCGGTGGTAGGTTGGTGGAGGGAGAGGGCTGCACTGTTAATAGAAGCTTAAAATAAATGAGGAATTCGGTTTGGTTTCAACAAAAGCCTAATGGATATGATGAATAATGTACATTCTGCATTGAGAGCCCATTTCTTCTGGCTGATAAGATCGCCTGACCTTTGATTAATGCTGAGAGGGCAGGCAGAGCAGCGGATCCGGCTGCCGAGGGCGTGTTTAGAATCTAAACGCTAATTGCCTGGCATCAGAACTGGAAATCCGATGCGAAGCCCATGTCTGCTCTGGCAGAGGTGAATAACACCTTTCCCTCGCTGGCGAACGTCATCTGGGCAGCATGGAAGCACGCTGCCTTTGTGACAGTTGCTAAACGCTTGTGTAACATTCTACACTATGGAGCATCTGTGTCTGGAACACTAGAATGCAGAGCACTTCAAGTGGAATGCTACCAAGATGCGTCTTCCTTTAGAATGTGTATGTTTAGAAACACAGCGTAACAGAAAGAGTGCTGTCCTGAAGGAAGAAAGTGGGGTGCAGACAAGCTCTTAAATAAAGAAGAGGAAAGAAACTCACCTGTCTGCGCTAGCCTTTTAGTTTGGCTTATGTATTGTTCAGTTGTTTGGCTGGTTTGTCCACCCATCACCACCCCATGTGGGTTATGAGTAAAATTAGTAACACAATAAAATAAAAAAACCTGGAAGTAATTAAAGTATAACATAAGTGCAGTGCTTCATACTGGGCAAATACTGGGCAAAGTCCTTAGAGCTGCAAAAGGCAGGTAAAAGGATTGGACTGGTCTTGCAGATGTTTTCTGATGTCAACGGGACAAGTATTTCCTCTGGCCCTGTTGGAGCACCTACTCCATGATGGCCAGGCCTGAGCCCTGCGCCCCATCCACTAAACAGGTTGGGAGCACTAGCACAGTACAAAAGCGCCTACCATCATCCTGATGTTGGGAAAGGTTTTTGAAAAATGAATTCATCATCAGAGATATCATCTGCTTGCATGATTATGTTATGTTTGGGAGAGTATGGTTTGGGTGAGCACAGAATAGAACCTCATATAAAATCACATACAAAGTGTTAGATCACCACCAACAATCTCCTGTATGCATGAGGTCATAACCAGAGTGCTTTGCAACAGAAAAGGTAAAGGGCTGAAAACATGTAATACTAAGTCCCACCCATCTTCCTGTCTGTTCTGGATCAAAGGGTCTCTCTGGTTAATTGAGATTGCTCTAGTTCCTGATTAAAGTGTCACGTCTCCCTTGAGGTTGCAGCAATAACAGTCTTTCTGTCTCCATCAATCCACATACTTCTTCCTTCTGAATGGGGCCTCCGTACAGGGATGTCTACTGTAAATACACTGTCCCAGACATGACAGGTCACTGCTCTTGACACTGAGAGGTAGGAGCTGGCTTCCGGTTCACACAGTGCAAATCAAAGGTTGTTGGGGCTTTCCTGTCTTTTGTTAGTCCTCTGACCGGACTCTCGTGGCCTGCTTGAGTTAACTCTGATTAGTATGCAAGGCTGCCACCAGCAGCTAACAAAGGAAAGGGCGGATCGATGGAGCCTTTGTTAGTTAATTAGGCTGGCCAAGGCAGGAGGAAGGTTTTACTTTCCCCCTTCTTAGACGCTTTGATGTACTCTTGGCTGTCATGACACGGGGGGACAGCGCCTGTAGGCTATGTCCACCCAGAGTACACAGGTCTATGTGTATGTCGTGCGGTGAGCATAGGACCATTTTTGCGGATTAGCACCCCACACATTTTCCAGAGGTTGATCTAGCATCATTCAATTTCATTTAAAATTTCAAAAAAGCCCAGGTGAGCTCACACCCACCGTGTGGATGGCTGAATTCCTCACACATATTGTTTATCATTAAGGGTTATAATATTACACTATTGGGCATTCATATCATACATGGGCCACTGAAAAGCATACAGGCGGAAGAAGAGACATACATTAGGGGTGCATGAAGTTTCATCAAGCTGAGTTTACTTCCAAGAGGACTACTGAAGATTTGTATTTAATAATAGGGAGATTCCATGGGTGCAGTTCAGTGACCACAGAAAGGCCAGTAGGGCTGAGGCAGAGTCTGTCACTTGTCAACCATTCAAGATGTAGAAACTAACATTTCTTAAAAGAATAATTGGCAGGACTCAAATATAATGGGCTCTGTACCTATTTAAAACACATAGCATATATCTATGTAAATAGGTGTACGGGTGTGGGAGTGCCATGCATGCTCCCGATACTAGTATTTGCCGAGCACAACATTTGTGCTGCATAACCGCCCCTCTTTGTGAATAAAGTGACCTGCATATTTCTCAAAGTGAAGCAAATAAATAAGATGTCTTCTGTACATTATTTATTTGCATTACATTTTGCGAATTTAGCACTTTTTTAAAGATCAGAATTATCTGTTAGCTGCAAGGACTTACTTTTGCTTTTTATATGAAAGAAAATGTCAGAGCCAGGTGCAAATCGTTAGTCATTTAGAGAATTTGCTTTCTTTGTGTGTCTCTGGCAGGAAAGCATGTCAGTTTCTGACGCATTCCATTAATGTTACAATTTGTTTGCTTTGAATATCTGCTGGCAAGAAGAATTCAGAAATCTTCAAACCAATGTTTACAGCAAAATTTCATCATCATGAACGGTCATAAGCTTTACCCGAATCCTTCACCAGAATCCCTTAAAGGTTTAGCTGAACCCTAATCATCCAAACACAATGAAAATTCAGGTGATTTGGGATTCGGCTGAATTTATTTGCTGAACCTTAGTCAAAACAGGAGGAAAGTGCTAACGGGGCAAGTTCATCTCCTGCAAAGGACATCTTGAAGAAGTCTTGCAAGTATCCACAAGGCTATTCCAGGGAGCTCCCACAGCCATATTTAACCTGATATGTCGATCTTCTACAAGGCAAAACAACCTGTTGCATGGTTACCCCAGGCTTCATGGCAGCAACCCTAAACCATGAAACAACATCTTACTCAGAGGTTTCAGCTACCCAGTATCCAAGCATCCACAAAAACCAATAAAACACTCTCTGAGCTACTGGAGTACATGATCATAGCACAACTCACATCAAACCCACATACATCACAGCCACTCAAAATGGTACTCTCTTCCCCTACACATATACATTGCTTACAACCCCTACCAGACTGGACTTACCTAATTGCCATACAAATCCGGCCTCACCACACCGCCAAACAACATTAGTCAATTGAAACCAGCTAAGACACAGGACTGCTCATTACAAATCCTTCAAAAAACACTGCCCAGTAGCTTCACCTACCTGACAACCGCAATTGACTCCTCAACAAACATAAGCAACCTACTCTGCATACTCCACAACTCCCTAATGGACACAGTCAACATAGGTGCCCCTCTGAATGTATGCTTCATCAGACTGAAACCCGCTGCACCTTGGTACCCACAGGAACTGACCGTCAGCAAAGCTTTCATCCATAAACAAGAAAAGGTCTGAAAAAACTGTGCTCCGTATGGAGAAAAAATAATTTCTACTGTAAAATGGATTGCTGTAATTCCAAAAAAGGTTGCAATGCATTTTGTACATTTCTCAGAAAAATCTGATTGCCAGCATAAGTAAGATTGACTCCATCTCTGTGAAAAATGTATGTGCTACGAAACATAATATTTTCATTGTGAAAAGAGAACATGCCAACATCTCTTAAAAAGGCACAAACAGCTTTATTGACATTGCACCTCGCTTTCTCCATTTGTGGACCCAATGGAGAAGAACGCAGGCACATTTGTCTCTGTGCAATATGAGAAAAAATTACTTGGGAATTTGGAAACATGTCCATGACCTTCCCAAGTCCTTCTTTTATTGCAAATTGCAAAGAAATTCCAGACACATGTCCTAAACTGTTCCCTCCACAATTAATTATAATTATGTCTGGATGATTCTGTGTCTCCAAAGTAGCACAGAGAGGTACCAAGTCCAGCCACTTCATTCCATGCACTCCATGCCAGTGCACTTCCACATAGGGGAATCCAGGATCTGCAGCTACTCCACAGCACTGTGCATGCACCTCCAACCAATGTATCCATGAGTCTCCCAAAATCCAGATAATCTGTTTTCTGAAACACACAGCCATAACTATCTGTTCTTCTCTCAGGAAAAAGACTTTCTGACATACTGGCTCCTTACACAACACACCCAGAAAACTTTATTGACCATTCCCTTGCCTCTCCATCCCAAAATCCCTGTATGTAATATGTGGTGTCCGCTGACTACCGCCATGTCAACGGACATATCGAAAATCCTAGCGTGATGAATTTAAATTTGAATAGTGTGCCCCATTTCCCCTTTGAGGTTGGCTCTGAAAAGAGACGTTTTTTGTTTTTTTGCCGATGCTTGACAGACACCTGTTATTTGGTATTTTCTTTTCTTTTTTATTCTTACTTTACTCCTAAAATCTTCACATAAGCTTCTCCAAAACAGCCCTTACATTCCAAAACAGCATGGCATTTCCCATAAAAGATAAATAAATGCCATCTTCTTTAAAATAAACAGCATTACTGGAATCAATATTCTCATTATTACAGAAGAACATACCAGCTCTAAGCATGAAAGCAACCATGCCTCGGTTGATTGCACACCTAGCAATGTTTTGCTGAGGACAAAAAACAGAACTATTGTCCCATATTGCCCTAGGTACTAAACCAGATAAAATAACTTTGGCATTTGGAAGACATTCATTACTGCTTGAACCAAGTGTTCCAAATCTGCCAACAAAGTAGGGGCACTGACATACCCCAAATGCAAAGCACTACAGTGCAATTCTACCACAGGGGTACTGTTCATCCTACCCATATCTTCACAAACTTGTACAATTCCCTGTACATTACAATCAGGCACAGTGATCCACACCACCTCCACTCCTTTAACATCAAAAATGTTGCCACATTCCTGCATTGAGCATACTGCTGTAAACCATGCACAAACATATCTCCAACCGCCAATACCCTGACTTTCTCCACCTCTGCCATCTTCACTACACACAGCCTCTTTCAACACAAATCCACAACCTCAACACTTAATTGGCTAATCCCTACAGTCCCTGTTCCATGCTGGATTTACTGGAAAAACCTGGATGTGGCACACCCTGTCCGCGGACAGCTGCGGTGCCCGTGAAGTGCATAATCCTAGACAGCCCTTCTACCATTTCCACTTCACTCTCTGTGCCATTCTCTCATTGGATACAGCTAAGCAGTCACACAACTATCCACCAATCACATCCAAGACCTCTACATCTAACTCCATCATCATAGTCCAGCACTTCAAATGTACTGTTGATCACTCTGAGTACAAGTCTCATATCATTGGAAAGCACCTACTACAAAAACTACTGTACAAGTCTCCAAGATTTCTACTTGCAACTGCATGCATATCCACATGCATGAATACAAACTACAGGTATGCATATTTTATGCAAAGTACCTGTAAAACTCTTATAAATTCATATAAACAGAGTAACTGCCACCTAACCTGTATAACCTATAAAATGAACTTACTGTTATTTGTCCCATCTGCTATAATCAACTGTCACTTCCAAACCTGCCTCCTATCTAAATTCTTTTTTACACACACGACTATCTAAAACATTATTATTAAAAGATGGGAGAAATAACAGTATAATTGTAGAAAAACACTCAGTAGTATATTATAAAATTACACACAGACAGGATAAATTCATGCATCTTTATACACTCACATAGATAGAAACTATCATTAAAAATCTCCCAGCTGAAATAACACCACTGCCTGTACATCACATCCTTCTGCTTTATTACCCACACCTTCACAAATGCATACATTCCATGCTTTTCTATACAGTGTCTGCCATTTACCATGTAAAAATAGCAAAACAAGTATATTATTATTTCTTCTATCTCCTAACATCCAATAACACAGCCTTAAGAAACCAAGTGAGTTTCATACGCTTAGTATTATACTCATTTGCAAAGCATGTTGAACTAACAGATTGTAAGTAAAATATAAAGGCTGCACATAGTCAAAGGAAACTGCATGCACACATTATGTTCAGTTATCAAACAACAATACTACTACAAAAACATAAAAATCAACGTCTAAATTAACAACAGTGCTATAAACACACAAAATTACTAACTTCTTTCTTTTACAATTGCAGTGAAGACCACTCTCCTGAAAAGCAGCAACATCTGAAGTACAAACAACTCAGAAGAAACCTGCTCATTCCAAACGCAAAAAGGAAGTACAATACTACCATAATGTTCTAACTGTTACTCAAACACACTGTGGGGTTGATTCATGGAATTTGTGCACCATTCTGCCGACAAATCCCCATTTGTAAACAGAGATTTGCGGGCAGAATGGCACAGACATCCCAGTTTTTTGGCATACAAAATCCATAAATCAGCCCCTAGAATGTTAGTATTGCAGAACAAAGAACTGTTTTAATTCTATACCATTAGATTTAGTATTAGTGCTTCTCCTCACCACTCGCTTACTTTGTATTGTCATCTGAACCCCAGTATATTAACACACAAATACAAGAATAGCCTTCCCAACTAGTTGTAGCTGCCCATTGCACAATCACACACCTCCACATACATCCTTACCATCATACTCAGACACTCATGCACACAGCACACATACATTTCAGAACAGCCCAACCCATACCTTCTTTTTTTTCCAAGACACCCCAAAGATTGCCTACCAAAAAGCAAGTCTGTAGAAAGCAACGCAGAAGTAGAGCTAATGAAAATAAAAGTGTCCAAAATAAGCATCCATCTCTAGCAGAATTTTACAAAAAGTTCAAACAAAAGATCTAACATTAAGCGAAACAAAACAAGCTTCCAGTACAAAAACTTTGACTCCTTTTTCAAAATGTAAAACAAATCAGAAAGTGAATAACAAGAATTCAGCTACCACTACTGCTAACACTGCTCCTATAAATCTTGATGTAGTGGCAAGTAACCATACCAAAAAAAGTATTTTACAAAAAATGTTCTGCCACAGAGTCCTTCAGAATCTTATGAAAACAGGAGAGAAATCATGCTCAACCCTTAAAACCTACCGTAGAAAATTAATCTTAGAAGTTCTCATAGACAGTGCAATCCTTCTCAAAAGGAAGTTATTTATTTTAGTGTTGATACCAAGTCTAGCCAACCTGTCGAACAAGGGTTTGTTAAAGATGTTATACATAGTGGGAGATACACATGATCCCTGGGGGACACCGCAGGAGACTTGTATGGGATCAGCAGCTGGGAGGGGGGAGAAGACTCTCATAGTCCGGTTAGCAAGGAAGGATTGAACCCAGGTTATGGCATCGCTCGAAAAATGGGCAGCGGAGCTGAGGTGATTGCATAAAACTGTGTGATCTACCAGGTCGAAGGCTGCCGATAAGTCAAGGAGGAGTAGGATAGCTGATTTTCCACTATCCTTCAACTCGTCGATTTGAGTCTTAAGATCAATCAGGGCTGTTTCAGTGCCATGCAGGGGGTGGAAGCCAGATTGTTGTGAGCCTAGAAGGTTATTAGTTTCAAGGTAATCCTGAATTTGCAGGTAGGCTACCCTGTCGATAATTTTGAGTAGGAATGGGATGGTGGTGATGGGTCTGTATTTTGTCGGGATGTTGGGGTCGAGAGTTTGTTTTTTTAGCGGGGGTAAGACCCAAGACTGTTTAAGGTTACTGGGCACTAGGTTAGTCTTAAAGGAGGCGTTAATCCATTTTGAGATGATGGGAGCTAGGTCTCTCGCTGCATCTTTTATAATTTGAGGAGGGCAGTTATCTCCTTTGCAATTAGAGGGCTTTAGGGAGAGTATATTTTTTTCTGTCTCAAGTATGGTTATTTGTTTGAAACTAAAGGGGTGTGGAGTGTTAATGGCCGGGTTTAGGGAGGGCTGTGCCATGGGGATGGGCTCAGGTGGCAATAGCAAGGCAGCTTTTTTATTTGCAATTTTATTTTGAAGAGAGCTAATTTTTCCTGTAAGGGCATTTTGTATGTTAGTGCACCAGAGTTGATTTTTGGGGGTATTATCCGTTTGCGGTGATGGGCAATTCCATTTCACGCAGGATGGAGAATAATTCCTTGGTGTCAGATTTGGCTTTGGTTATTCTGTCGTTGTAGGAGTTCTTTTTAGTGCTGATAATTTCCTTTTTGTATTGTTTGGCATGGGTGGCTAACTTGATTTTGTTCTCCTCAGTGGGCGAGTGTCACCATATAGATTGCAGTTTTCTTTTTTGGGTCCTAAGGACTTTTAGTTGAGGTGTGAACCAGTTGTTTAGGTGGGTGTGTTGTTTGCTTTTCCGAATTTTGGTGTGGGAGATCAAATCTAGTGCCATGGTCATGGTGTTATTGTAGGTTTCCACAAGTAAGGATGGGTCTGTAATATTGTCTACATTGTTCAGGGTGGGGAGGAGGTTTGGAAGGAGTTGTACTGCTGAGATGTCTTTTTTGCTTCTGGTGGGGTGTGGCGGGGTCATTATTATCGGTTTAGGATGAGTGAGATCCAGTGAGGCGGTGAATGAGATTAGATGGTGGTCTGTCCAAATTTGAGAAGTTATACTAGTGATGTTGATGTTGCAGTTCAGGTCAGCAACCCAGTCAAGGGTCCTACCTTTGGAATGGGTGGGGGTAGTGACTTTTTGCGTTAATCCATAGCCATGCAGTAGTGCTCCAACAGATGTGGCATGTTTGTCGTTGCAGTCATTGAAACCAAGGTTGAGGTCTCCATATAGTAGGATCTGCACATGGTCTTTTGTATTGTTATCCAGGATGCTAGTTAGGTTGTCCTCGAAAGTGCCTAGTGGTCCAGGTGGTCTGTAGATCACATAGATGGTGAGAGTACGGTTGCAAGAAAGATGAAGTTTGGCAGTGAGGAGTTCACAGGACTGGAGTGGCGTAGTAGTAGCTAGTCTGATGGGCAGGTTGGCTTTGTGGATAATGGCTAAACCACCTCCTTTGGAGTTGGGTCTGTCGGCTCTTAGCAGTTGGTAGCCGTCTGGTATTGCTAGCATAATGGCAGGGCTGGCAGCCTCATGGAGCCAGGTTTCAGTTATGCATAGCAGGTCTAGGTTCTCATTAGTTAGGGTGTCAATGATCTCAGTCACGTGTGCAACTATGGATCTGGCATTGATAAGGGAGCAAGTGAGCGGGAGGGTGCTAGTTGGTAAGGTAGTGGAGGGTTGGCTCTTTTTGGGATGTTGAGATTGTTTGTTGGTTGGGTTAGTTAGGCTGGTGTAGCCCCTGAATGTGTGGTAGGGTGATGGTTCATGTAGTTGGGACAGTCTGGCCCTTAGTCGCATGTTCCTATCTTTAGGTGGGCAGGAGGCAGCGTGTGTAGGTGCCATGATAGTAAGGAGGCTCACTACAGAGTAAGCTGCAAGCTTTAGGGACGTTTTCATTCTGTACGTGGGCTGTGAGAGATGTTGTAGGTTAATGGTAATGTGTTGCACAGTGTGCAGATCGGGATAGGCAAGATGGGCTAGTGCACAATAGCAAGTAATCTAGTACAAAGTATGCAGTTCCTGGTCACATGTCATCCATTGTTTGAGAATTTTAGGTAGTTCAGGAAAATGAAGGCGAGGGCATATTCCTGCAGAAATAAAATGAATACAAGCAATGCCTGACTTACACAGAGGGGAGTCTGTCAGTGCAAAATGACAACACCCGATCACACACACGGCAATATTGAAGTTTGGACACGGGAACATGACACGTTAATTCTTACTGAGGAATGTCCTAACATTCAGAGCCAGGATTTCAACCTAAACGTGAGGCAGTCAATTGGAACCCTTCACTCTCACATCAGTCCACCAAAGTCACGTGGAGGTATTACACACACCCTAGAGGACTTCAACTGGCCAGGATTTCATAGGAACTGAACCTTTTTGGAATTCCGTGGTATGGTCCGTCCAGACCCTGCACCCAGGCATTGCAAGGAAGATAAGAGGCATGGAAGCTTTTTAAATGGTGGCAAAAGCATGAACACTAAACACAACAAAGAAAATGATGCACACCAGAAGGTAACACCAGGAACTGTCCTGGATCATAGTCTCAGTATGTGTCTGGCTCCTTGCAAATATATGGACCTGTGGGAAACACAGCGGTACGAACAATCTAGCAGGAAGTCTCATCTGGGAACTCGCCTGCTTGAAAGCGTGCTTCTTTGAAGATGAGAGGTATTGCTATATTGCGGGCCTTGTTCCCCTATGTATGTGCTCAGCACAAGTGCACTATGTCCATACATAGGCCCTCATTACGACCCTTGCGGAAATTGACTGACCGGACCGCAACAGCGTAAATAGCGTTTCCGCCATTGCACGAAGGAGCAAAGTGCGGCTAATTACGACCCATCGGGCACGAGCATTACGCCATGGCGGAATCCGAAAGGCTGCGATGGCGGAAATGACCCCAAAACGGCCCTTACCGCCGCCGTACGCTGCACCAGGTGCAATACCGCCACCCATCTTAGCGGTCACCGTAATGAGCGGGCACCGTAATGAGCGGGCACCGCAAATTACGGGCACCGTAAATATACGGAAACGGAAGTAAAAGCATGTGGCCGGAACGGGAAACAGCACGCCGCACAACTATAAAATCCGAATCCCAACACAACCATTAAAAATCCGACCCTGACACACATCCCAACCCGTTAGCAACCCCAGTTAAAAAAATAAATATGGGAAAGGTAGCCAAGAAAGCGTGTGATCGCAAGCGGCAGGTCCACTTCTCCCGAGAGGAACTGACCGTGCTGACCGAGACCCTGCAGGAAAATGCCGCCGTCGTCTTCTCCAGTCAAATGACCAGGACGGCCCTTGCCAACAAGAAGGCCATATGGGCCCTTGTGGCACAGCGCGTAAGTGCGGTGGGGACAACACCCCGCACGCCACAGCAATGTCGCAAGCGGTGGGACGACCTGCGGATCCGCGTACGCAGCATACTTTCTGCGAACAGGAACATCGCCACAGCTACCGGGGGGGGATCAGAGTCGCCCATCAAGTTGACCCCCTGGGAGGAGATCTGCGCCTCCACCATAGGAATGGAGAGCATAGAGGGAGTCGGAGGGATGGAGAAAGGAGTGCCGACATCCGGAGAATCAGGTAGGTTTGCCAAGAGAAACAATGCGAAATCCACAAACCACGAACATGTGCAGTACCATGTGACCCCATAGTGCAATACATACTTTGCCCTGACAGCGCCCTCTAAAAGTCAGAATGAATAAACAAATTAATCAAGATGCCATAAACAACCCCTACATGTGCAGCATGCACCCCCTAACTGCAGGCAGCCAAATGAATGCATCCTCAATCCACACGAAAATGAGACCACCTCCAAGGCCCAGTCCCATATCAGCCTCATGTACCACCCCAATGCATTTGATACGTTGCCATTCCAAATCCGACAGACCCATAACTAACGCTCGCCCCTCTTTACTCCACCACAGGGTCCGATACCAACGACGAGCTGCAGGACACCCCTACCAGCACGCCTGCAAAGAGGGCCAGGACCAACGTCCCAAGAGCCTCCACCTCAGGTGCAAGGATCAAGACACGGCAGCAGCAGGAATCAAGTGCCAGCACACTGGAGGGGACTGCAACAGGCACCCCAGCAGCCAGCAAGTCCACAACCCCAGCACCACAGGTCCCCCCAAAGAACGTATCTGATGGCACTGCCTCTGGTGGTAGCAGCACCATAGGTGACACAGCTGTCATGCCAGCATGCTCCGACACGGAAAACAGTGCTGGCGACGTAGGTACCATCCATGACCTTTCCCAATCCCCCTGCATGTTCCATCCCCTACACCATGACGAAACCACGCAGGGGCACCCTGAAGACGACGACTGGCCAACCCCCACAAGTCCTGTGCCAAGGCAACATGTGTTGAGCAGCCCCCCTGTCACACCACCGCAAATGTCCATGGCCCAGCAGAGGCAACAGTCCCTCGACCTGCTGATCGAGCAACAGCAGGAAGCGTCCACGCTACTCAAGGACCATGCAAATGAATGCGGGGGTTCCAGGGCAGCCATGGAAACATCCACCGAGACACTCAGGGCACAAATAGAGAAAAGTAGTGAGAGCCTCAGGGGAGAAATGGAGAGAAGCACCGAGAGCCTGAGAGCACAAATGGAGAGAAGCACCGAGAGCCTGAGAGCACAAATGGAGAAAAGCACCGAGAGCCTGAGGGGGGAACTGCATGCGACGTCCAAAGACGTTTGTGCTGAACTTGCTGCTGTGCGCCGTGTGCTCTCGGAGCTCTCACAAACCCTCAGAGACATGCATGGACGCGAGCAGGCAGAGACGTCATCCGTGGCAAGTTCCGTCCAGGGCAGCCCCCAACGCAGATCTGGCAGGAACCTGCGCTCCACGGGCAGGGGTGCCCCTGATACCCGTAGAGGGGGCTTGCAATAGCGTCTACCCACGGGCAGCATGCATATCTGGACACTGGTGTTGGGGGGGGAGGAAGTAGGGTGGAGGGGGTGTGTTGGGCTTCACTGGGTGGCGGGTCCATAGGGTGTATGAATCAAATCACATTAACAATACAGCACTTCATTATCATCCAATGACATGTGTGGACATTGATATTTGCGTACGAGGCCTTCATAGGCGTACAGTCCACTATGTGCCTGTACTACACACACACAGTGCCACAGGTCCCCTTTCCGTGTAATAGGCACCATGCGTGGTTGCTAGAAGCATGCATCTATGATGCTCTGTCGGATTGCACGTGCATCCTGTGCCTCATGGACTCCCTGGGGTGCCTCCACATCCCCACCCTCATCATCATCATCTTCAGGTGCATGCAGTACAGCGTCAGGGGGCATGGGCACATTCCTACGTATGCACATGTTGTGCAGCATGACACATGCCATGACCATCTTAGAAACCCTCTCATGGCTGTACATGAGTGCCCCGCCAGACCTGCTGAGGCTGCGGAAACGAGCCTTCAGTAGGCCGAATGCCTGTTCAATGACCACACGGCTACGTGAGTGGGCATGGTTGTAGTCCTCCTCATGCTGGTTCTGTGGGTTCCGGATTGGTGTAAGGAGCCATCTCTTCAGTGGATACCCGGCATCACCTGTATGGGACGAATAAAGGGTGTCAGTGGAATGATAGTGCTAAGTAGCCCCCCCCCCCTCCTGCAAGGTCATTGACGCATCAAATGGGCCACGATGTCATGCATGGAATGAGACTCACCGAGTAGCCAGGATCTGTGCCCTGCGTGTCGCTCCATGTAGCGTGGTATTCTTGTGTTCCTCAGGACCATAGAATCATGGGTAGATCCTGGAAATCTGGCACAACAATGCGTAAAGATCTTGTTGGAGTCACACACCATTTGCACATTGATTGAATGAAATTGTTTCCGGTTGCGGTACTGGACCTCCATGGCATGTGGGACAACCAATTCAACATGGGTGCAGTCGATGGCACCAATGCAACCCGGGATGCCGCCAAGTGCATGGAATCCCACCTTTGCGTTGGTAATCTCCTGGTACGTGCGTGGTAGTGTGATGTGGTCGTCGGCGTGCTTCAGGAGGGCATCGTGCACTTGGGAGAGTGTCCGTGAGAACAGTGGCTGTGAAATGCCATGCAACTGTCCCACTGTGTGCTGGTAGGTGCCTGTGGCCAGGAAGTGGAGTACAGACACCACCTTCAGTAGGGGTGGGATGGCGGTTGGGCTATCTATCATGCTCACGAGGTCAGCATGTGTCATGTCCACAATGGCGATTATGGTGTCCCGGTCCAAACGGTAGAGGGTGTGGATCTGCTCAGCAGTGAGGTTGAACGGATCAGCTCGGAGGCGTGGGATTGCGGGCCGCCTGCGTGGTGGTAGTGGCAGTGCTTGTGGGCCTTGCTGACCCTGCCTTGCCCTCCTCCTCCTCCTTCTCCTCCGTCTCCCCTGTGCGCCCGGTTGTTGTACCTGTTGTTGTTCGTCGTCTTCTTGTAGTTGTAGCACTTGCAGTGCTATCTGGTGCCCCAGGCCCAACATCGCTAGTCCTGCCGGTAGCATTTTGGAGTGGGAGTGGTTGTGGGAGGGGTTTGGGTCTGCTATATATGTGCTGTCGGCCTGTATGGCCTCCACCTGTGCTGATTGAATGAATCTGTGGCAGATGCAATCCCTTCTGGCCGAGCACGTCCCGCACGTAAGGCTGCATTTGGCCGCATGGCATCTTGGGATTGGAATCATGTATCAAATCCCGATGGCAGTGTGATGTACTTTGACTGATTTTCATGCTATGCTCCCATTGTTACACATGCTATGATTGCAGCCGCTTACATACCTGTGAAGAGTCAGTGGTATGTAGGGCTCGATCGATGGCCGACCCTCATGCAGCACAGTATCGTACTTCACCGACGGGCGTGGCGTCCCATTTGTGATTGCAGCCAGTTAGCATTATGACACACAGCCGCACTACATTGATGTAATTGTGAATGCAAGCGTTCACAGAAGCCTTTTCGACGTAATGTTGCAAGTGAGGAATTCGAAGGCCAGGATTTTTGGTTGCGAAGTAGCGGTGAGGAGACGCCCACAGGTCTGCCTGGAAATGTAACGTTCTATTGTTGAATGTCCTTGGGACAGGGCCCATAACGAGCAAGCAATGAATGACATGAATTGAATGGGATGCGCAATAGCGTAGTGGACGATAAGGCAGGACGTTCCCAAGTCCATCTAGCTTCACGACACTACAGATCCGGCCAGGAGCACAGTGGTTTTTGCAGACTGCATTACGCACAGACGCGATGGAAGTTTCACATATTATGTGAGTGAATGTTCATGCGTTTTCATTGCGGGATGAGGGAATGATGAATGGATGCATGGACAGATGATTCCATTTAGGGTCTGCCATGTACATGTGTTTTTTGATTCAATCCCCTTCCCCTGCGCTATGTGATGCAAGGCTGCCATAGTGGGACTTACGTCTATCTGCCCTTGTCGGATCCTCCCTGTCTCGACGCGCCTTCATACACTTGTGTCTAGGCACGTTACTAATCCCATGTCATGGGTTCTATCTTGACGGACGCATGCACAGTAACCGACGTTGCCAATGGTGTATTAACCTCGATTGGTTTCGTTATGTATCGATACTGATTTAGGGGTGTGTATATTCCTTTGGAGTGGGCTAGCATGCATATGGGTGTGGATTTGGTGTGTTGAATGAAGATAGTGATGCATCATGTGTCATGTAGTGCAATCGGTTAATTTGTGTTTCATTTTGGTGACAGGTATCTCCTGCCCTATTGCAGATGCCATCTGTACGCCACTCCTCCAGATGGTTTTTACTCTCGACACCTGCAGCTTCGGGTGAATCAGTGGAGCAGCATTACGATCTTATGGGACGATCGCCAATGGGCCACATGCCCTTACGCTGTTCTGGTGGCTAGGTGCAACATTTCGGCCTTTCAGCTGGACTAGTGCCTGCCTCATGGGACGGACCTGCGGTTCTTGCCGCTTCCATGTTGCCTTTTGGAACGTTGATGTTGGCCCTGTGTGCCATGATGGTACAGGGCGTCACACAAGTGGAAGCTGGTCAATTATTGCAGATGCAGCCCTCGGTGATGATGGATGTTTTGGTGTTATTTTACAAATTGCTGTGAGGCCTTTGTCATTTGGATGTGCATTTAAATTGTATTCCGATATTTGGCGTGTTGCGTTATTCTTTGCAGGTGATGTGGCGATTTTCGATTTGTGGCGGTATGTATTGCGAGATGATCTGCATTGTGTTCCGCCTTCTGAGTTGAGTTGTGTGGTACAGTACTGGCCGCTTTTGCCTACGTAGCACAGTGTGGTCACGGATAGGGGCTGCCATTGTGACTGTTTACATGATGTGCTGTTCAGGGGCGGGGGATTGGCTTTTGGCCGACTGGTGCCTGTCAGCCAGGTCGATTGATGGTATGATGGGATGTTCAGAATGTGGCTGGTCACAGGTGCCTGTGTTTGCGTGCGTTTGTTGGAGGGGGACTGGGGTCATGTCCATTGGAATAGCTTCTGTATTCATGCCATCTGTGCCCTGCAGCTCCCATCGGCCCCTCTTGGGATGTGCCTGGCTGCTCAGTCACTCTGCCAACTTGTGTGGTACATGCTTCTGCTGATGGTTGGTTTGTTTACTGGCAAGAGTACAGGTCTGGTGCAATCCCCCTCAGGATGCTGTTTTGGATGTTGCCTTGCGCTGGTGGCAAGCGATGGGGGACTACTGTTGTTTTGTGTCATGTGTTCTTGATTTCCATTTTGATGTCTTGTACCTTCACATGCCTGTGCTGCATCAGTACGGCTATGGTGAAATGCCGTACATGGATGCCCACTCACGGGGCGCTTCGAACACCTGCATGCATTTCTACGTTGGCATGCATGGGTGAATTGTAGATTTCACTGGTTGCATGGTGTGAGTACATTGCGCCTGCCAGGAGTTGTGCAATGTGGCCAGGGAGTGGAGTACAGGCACTCAGTGGGCCATTTACGGTTGGTTCACGATGCCGTATTTCTCGCCATGGCGGAATGGTCCATTCCGCCATGCCTGATGGCGTTAGGTACATGTCCGCTAGGGTCGGAATTGGCGTACCGTTGCACCATGGTGGTGTTTGCGGTTTGGCATGGTGCGCGCGCGCGTGCTTAGTGCAGTTAGCGTTGGCGTTCACTACGGTGTCGCTAATGGCTTCGTACTTTGCGGTGACGGGTCATAGTCGCACCGAGCGCTTTTCGATGGCGGTATTGCATTTCCGCCATCGTTTTCCCCTTTCCGCCAGGGTCGTAATGAGGGCCATAGTCTCCACTGAGACCCCTTCTGCAGCCCACTCCGTGTTCCCGTTTTGCCTTCCAATACCATCCTACTCATGAGATGTGTACCTTCCCAGTGCCCACTGCTGTGCTAGATCTTTTAAGGGAGTGTGCAACTGACCAGTGGTTTTAGACTTCTTGTTGGTGAACTGCTTTGAGTCCCATTATTTCTTGAATGGCCTGATAGGGTAGGTCATTCAGTTTAAGGGCACTGAAAACGTGAGGAAGTGTGAAGGAAGGACTCATGGAACAGCAAGGCCATTCCTGCATGTTTGTGTTAGGTGGGTTAAGGTGGGAAAGCAGGTGCACAGTATGATGCATGTTGCCTGTCACTGCACTTGCAGGACCAGCAGTGTTCTGTTTCTGGACCACTCAGATTCCAAGATGTGAAAAAGAAAACAGACTTCCTCTTTTCCTCCCCAGTTAGGAATACCAACATAACAGGTCTTTACGTTTTTAAGAGTAGCTTACACGCCTTGGTTAAACGCATGCTTGCACTGTGGCATTAAGGAACCAGCACACAATGTCTGTACGAAAATGCATATTGAGGGGCAGACAGTAAAATGAACAAGATAATACCTCATTCCACATGCACATAATTTATATTCCAGTGGGAACGAATATGCACAAAATAATATTCAAGGCACTTGTCCCCAATCTTAAAGTTCTATATTCTACTGAATAATTGAACATTAATATTTCACAGTGAAGTAACGTCATTAAATTAAACAAATATTCTAATTCAAGGATATTCCAACCTTGTTAAGTTTTCAAGTATGGTTGTTGCAATACATTTTACAGCGACATGTGTTTCATTCCAAAGTATTAAAGGGAAATGCGTTCGTATATCAGCGCCTCGCTACCGTTGGCAGCGTCTCACTGTTCATTACACGTTAAGAGGGAATGACTTTACCTGCACATCTTCATTTCTGATAAACGTCTTTTAGAATATCTGTGCATGTTACTTTGGGGCACATCCATCTTAGAGTACATGCAATCAAAGAGCACCACCGCTCCTGCTACAGCAATGAACGTTGGAGTAGGCAGTTCAACGGCTTCACAAAAGTGGACCATCTTTCAAACATAAAACACTGCCAGTGAAGCCCAACAGTTGTCTAGGGTTACTTGTGGTGTTTTAACTTTTACAAATGTGTCTGATGTTGCTATTTTATTAGGACTTATATCCTGCTCCGTTGCCATGTTCATGGTTTCCCGGCCCGCTCTGACTGACCCGCAGGAGGGAGGAGCGAGCAAGGTTACTGGGGAGAGATGAGAAAAAGGAAGATAGCTTTGCTGTCGTGTTGATGCATGCAGACTGGCAGTAACCTCAGTTTCCTGGAGCTCTGCGGCACGAGCATAGAGGCACTTATGTCCGAAGGGGTGCGCTGGGTGCCAGGCAGGATTTCTTTGGCTCAGGCTGTGGTATGTAAGTTGGTTGTGGAGGTGCTATGTTCTATTGATCGACGTCTATTTGAAGAGATGCTCAATTGCCACGAACGGGAGGAGGTGTTGGGGAGCATATTTTATGTGGTAAGGAAGCTTTTGCAAACATCAAACAGAATCATATGCATATTGAATGGGTTATGCTTCAGGTGTGGTAGTCACAACATTTAATTTGCAGACTTGTGAGGTGATTGGCTGTGAATCTTAAACTGTTGCTCCGTGCAGGTAAGAGCAATTGGAGTATCGAGATAGCGACCTATAAAGAGCGGAATCTAGTGTTGGCAACCACACACACACACACCGCAAATGCCCTTAAATCATGGCTAAATGTGTAGTGAAATATTTGGAAGCGACACCCGTTCTACCTTTGACTTGAGACTACTTGAGATTGAGATCAGAAGCTGGAACACTCAGCCAGTGGTGCCAGCTGGAGTAAAACCACATGGGCAGCAGAAGAGACATCACATGACCTTGAGTAGCGATGATAACCATAGTACGTTTTGATAAGCAGTGATAAATATCCAGCACTTCCTCCCAGATTCTTCCTGCCTTCAAGCACAGCAATATATAAGCAATGAAGGCCATGGTGAGGGCTTTATTGCATGTAAAGGGCCCAGGGCCCAATCTAAAGCTCCGAGTGAAGCAGGGTCCTTAACGTGGCCTCTCACCATTAGAAGGTGACGAAGCACTCCATCGAGGGAGTCAATAGCTATCAGCACCACAGTATGCATTGTGAGGTGCCAACAGCTTTCTTTTTTAAAAAAAATTGTGAAGCACTGTGGCAGCGTTTTGCATATTAAACAAATACAACTACAAATCAAAATAGCCACCAAGGAAAAGGAGGAAGAAAGGTCCTCCTAGTCCATTCTCCATTTCCATGGTGGAAAGAGCTGATAGGCAGAAAGTGTGATGGGAGCTGTGGAAGTAAAGAGCAGGTCTGAGGGCCTGAAGTGGATAATGGGTTGTAGGGAGGTGAAAGTCCAGGAAGGAAGATGACAGCATCAGTGTTATCTGGTGTCTCAGAAGGCAGGCTGCTTCTATGAGATAGACCCTGCATTATGAACTTCCTGATTGTCTGGAAGGGCAGAACATTGAACCTGCTGGGTAATCCCCCCTCATGGCTGTAGGCTGCCATCTTCCCCCACACGTGAACGAGGTAAGTAGTGTCCCACTTCCCCTATCCCCTCCCACCTCCTTCATCCAGAGAATTTACTCCCCGTCCCATCCCCACTTACCTTCTTTAAAGTCATTTCGGAAGCTGACGCACTGGTAACACTTCTGTCCCCAGCGCGTCGGCTCCCGATCTGCGAAAGACCATCATGGAAAGGAAGAAGGGACTACCCGTAGTGTCTTCTCTCATTTCCATGGCAGCCATTTTTTTGTTTACTTTTTTAATGGGCACCATGGAAAGAGAATACAGACTACACATAGTCCCTTCTTCTGTTTCCATGGCAGACTTCTTTTTGATGATTTTTTCTATTTTTTCATTAGCCGCCATGGAAAGGGAAAACAGACTTTTCGGTTCTGTGTTTCGTACAGAAAAAAAATGTTTTTAGTACCCCGGTTTTATGGCCCAGGGTACTAATAGAAATAGGCCCCTCGGAGGGGCAGAATCACCACTTCAGGTAATGCCTCATGGCATTACATGAAGTAGTAATGCCCCCTCCTGTGAGGGGCCTATTGCTTAATAAGAATTACATTAATGAATGGTTCTAAGTTTGTCAACTTAAATGGGTGAAGGGCAGAGTGGACCTTGCCAGAATTCAAACCTCTGATGTTTTTGTTGGAGACATATCTCTGAGGCGGTGTCCAGTCATAATGTCGAATACAATAATGTCGAAAGTCAAAATGTCGAAAACATTTATTCGAAAATAAAAATGTCGAATTACAAAAATGTCGAATTTTTTTCGATTTTTTTTCGAATTAATGTTTAAATAAATTATTAATTAATTATAGTTTATAAAACATTTTTTTTTTAAATGGTTAAAGGTATATCCAATGGGGAGGAGGGGGGGTTGGGGTAGGGGTTTGGGATGTTTTTTTTAATAATTAATTATTTAATTAATGTTTTATTAAATATTTTTTTCAAAAAATTAAAGGTATATCCATGGGGGGTGTTGGGGGGGATGGGGAGGAGTGGAGGGTAGGGGTAGGGGTAGGGTTTTGGGATGGGGGTTTGGGGGGGGGACCCCCCAATAAAAAACGTTAGTATGTGTGACATTTTACATAGTTATTTTAACATTGGTTTTTCGATTTTTTTTTCGACATTTTATTTTCGAAATAATGACTTTTTCTATTATATGTATGTGTTTTCGACATTTTTGAATTCGATATTTTTTTTCGACATTTTTGTAATTCGACATTATTTTTTCGATATTATGACTATAAACCCTCTGAGGCATATAGCTTGATAAGTTAAGCCTCATTTACTCCCATCAACTGAGCACCTGCATTTATTAAATGTCAAACATGTAGGCACTGTTGATCGCGGATATATTTTTTTTGTACTCAGTGAATCCCCAAGTGTAACTGAACTGTCCATGCTAGACTGCCATTATATATTCAGCAGGAAACTGGTTTGTGGACATCAACCTACTGCAGCATTTTAACTTTCAAAACTAACCATGGACTACTTTGTTAGCTCAATCCTGTGCTAGTCTATTTACTGTTTTATAAGTATATTTGCTTATTTGCAAACTTAATTTTCCCATATTAGTTGCCAGCTTTAGTATTATTGAAGGCAAATCCAGGATAGCAGAATGTTTTCACCACTGGTGTGAAGCACTTTGAATCCCTACAAGTTTGAATGTTTAGGTGGATCTTGAGCAGGCAACATTGCTCTCCACAAATGTGTACTTCTGGAAAATAGATACTTTGTTCCTATTCCTAACACGCCCCTCTTTGCTGTTTCATTGGTGCATCACTTTAAGACAGAGGTCATCAAACTGTGGGGCGCGCCCAGCTAAGGGGTCACAGCCGCATTCCCAGTGGGGGTGTGAGTACCCAGCCTGAAATCTATAAAAAAAAATTACAAAAGGAGGAAATGGCCAGGGGCAGCGCACAGGGTCGAACTGGAGCATAAAACTGTCCGCTGCACCAATGAAAAAGTGGCCCACAGATGCAAATGGCAATTGATTCCTTTAGTGACAGACTGGTTGAATAGTACCCAAGGAGGTGTTTTTTGTTAAAATGTAAGCAAATTGTGATATTTAAGGAATATTATTCAGAAACAATGGTCAAAACTATTAGCTATGTAGTGAATTAACTCAACAAACTAGTGCATATTGGCCAAACAAGAGGCCCATTTAGACCAAAAAAAACGAGCCCACAATAGCATTTTGCATTTTTGGTTGGGGCATTACCCTATTGCCCAATAGGCCAGTCGGAGCCTGGCGGCTCATCCATAATGGGTGAGTCGACCCAGTGGCCTCCTCAACCATTATGGAGGAGCCAAGGAGCCAACCCAGTGAAACACTGAGCACTCCCTCAGCTTCTTTTTCCAGCTGAGGGAGTGCTCCTGGGCTGGCTGAACTGTCAAAGGGAAACACGTATAGTGGTAGGAGCAGGGAGGGGAGAGCCCAGGGACAGGGTAGGAGTGGGATGAAGTAGCCCAGAGACTGTGATGGGAGTAGGTGAGGGAGCCGAGGGACTATACTGGAAGTAGGTTGCGGTGACGGCGTACAATAATTCATAGCCATTTGGACTTCCTGTCCATTTGGCATTTTTGGGGGTGCCCGTCTTCCCCACATTTTGCTTGGGGGATCCCAGGCCTAAAAAGTTTGACGACCAGTGCTTTAAGCTGTTCTTAGTTTTCTCTTTTCACATATGTGTCATTTCTGCCTGATGTCTTATGCATCCTGGTCATGCTTTTAGAGTAGTCATCTGGTTAATTAATAAGTCACAGTGCTTCACTGTTATCAGTTTGTAAATATTTGACACTCACCATACTCATTTTAGTTAAATGTTTATAGAACACTGGTCCCTACCCATTGGATTTTGGGTGGCTTACAAATTTCAAAAGTGAGGAGGTGAAAACAAAAGTTACAGTGCGTTCTGAACAGGATACGCAGATTATGATAGGTTTGTGGACACCAGCAGACCTAATATGGAAGATACTTTTGGGTGAGGATTTAGAGACCCCAAATGTAAGTTTTAAAAAGAAAAAAGCAGCAAGTCTTAATCTAGCAGTAAGACAAATACATGGAAGAGTCTCTATTCTGGGCATTGTATAAAATGAAATATTAGTCAGGCATAATGGAATGGGGAATGTGTTACCTTATTCCATTCTTGCTGTAGCTGTTTAAATACAAATGTTGCAGTTCATCGATGGAACTAAATCTTTCAGCTGGAATTGAAGCACAATATTAATGTCAGAAAAAGAGTGTATACAGCCACGAAATGTGCTTTAGACACGCAAATAAGAGAAATTGTACCGGACACCTATAGGATATTGGGAGTTGGTGATATGGCAATATCTTGCCTGCAGGTCACCGGAGGGAACTTGTGTAAATGTGTAATACTCTACCTTTAGGATGCACTGCTGACTATCTTGGTGCCCACGTAAAGATATCAAAAGATCTCTATATTTGCAGATCAGGCAATCATGATCCACAAATATCCCCACACATTGTGTTTTGCACACACCTGGTGTGATGAGAGGAACGCTGATCCATTCTAGTCTCCATTCTAGTCTTTATGGTGCATCTAATCAAACTTGGCTCATGCTTGTGCCATTCCTCAATTACATTGACTGGGCAATTGTACAATGCAGTAAACTGCTAATTATGGATTAAATTATGAAGCCTGGTCTATGAACTATTATGATGGTAAGAAATGCAATATGTCAAACCTGATATTGGAACACATTTTTACATAAAATGCATTTCAATAAATATGTTGTCATATTTTGCTACTCTGGAACAGTAATCATTGGTTGTACTATATTATTACATTATGTTAATGGTTCAATTGCAGGGGATGTGGATGCCACTTTAGTTTGCCTCCCTGACGTCCTATCGCCACCCACTAATTATGTGGGCCGGCTCTGTGGCAGGAACACCTGCCACAGGCAAGTGGCCATTGCTTGTATGGTTTTCATTTTTGTAAATCCTAATGAACTGTAAATGAATTGAACTGAAATCAACAGTTATGCAGGGACCGATGTAATATTCTTTATACAATTCTCTGTATTAAAGAGTATGTGTTTTGTCACTATCCTCATTTAAAAAGTCGTCTCAAAAATGCTATTAAACAGGTATGCCCTTCTACATCCATCAGGATGGGTGAGATAAGCATACCCATCACATATTATCATCATCTCTGCTATGGGAATCCAGTTTCTTGATCCTGCTCTGGAAGTCATAATAAGATAGCTATGTTGGGCGCATTATTCTTCTTCACACTTTATAGAGTGAGACAGCGAGCTACTCTGGGAGGCACAGTGTGAGTAATAGTTCCCCTACTTACTATTTGGTGGCATGATGACTAGGCTATGCAATCAGAGGTCGAGGAGTTCACTATTATTAATACTGGCATCTTACACACATGAATCATGGCCCTGGTTACCAAGGACAAGATGCATATCAAGATGAATGACCCTTGCTTGGGAGCAGCTAAGGTTAACACATTGAGTTTCATTTGGTATGAACCAATGGAAACACAGTGATTGAGTACATTCAGAATGAGGCTTCCGCGGACCAGGATTCGATCAATCCTCCAACCTGAACCGCTTTTACATTGCCAACCACAGAGAATAGTTGGCACTTTCTTCTGGAATGTGTATTCGACTTCGGCTGGAGAATTGGATGAGAATTTGGCATCCATGGAGAAGATATTGGATGGCTGCCAGCCTGCCACCCTTGCCGCTCGTCGTTCCCGCTCGTCTGCAGGAAAATTCCCAAACCACAAGGGGAACAACTACTTATTGAATGGCTTTTAGCCATTAGAAGTGAAGCACAGCCGACTCATGTTGAGTCACACTAAGGGTTGAGCCCAAAAAGCATTGGCCACGATAGACCCATGGATCAGCACTGCTTCACATAAGATCTTTGTTTTTAGGAAAATCAATGTTTTACATGATTACGAAAGCATAAGTGACGACCCGAGATTTGAATATGAATGTCTATGAATTATTGAAATGTGCAGTGCTAGCTAGGGGCACGCGAGAACACGTGGTCATTCCCAGGGCAACCTTGGGGTTTATGCTCTTGTATTTCACACTCTAGTGCCTAGAGTCTGTTCACCACTGTGTTCCGATTACCATACGAAATGTCTAAACATATTTGTAGAAGGAAACTTTGCAGCAAAGATAAGGTGGTGCCCACCTGCTCCTCACTTCAAAGATATGGGAGAGGCCACACATTGAACAATCTGCTATGATATGGTGATTCATTTGGGCTGGTGTTGTCTGGGGCTGGGGCTCTGGACATATTTTACAGTACTGGCATTTATAATGTATTTGCTTGGCGTACACATTCTTTCCTCGCCCCCTCAGCATGGTAAAAGTGACAATACACCAGGGAGCATGGATGTGTACAACTACAGTGTTCCGCACATTATATATAAGTCAGAATTCCATTTTCTAAAATAAGAGAAATGGTGAGCATCATGGAACAGTGATAAGGTAAACTATGTCTAGGATGGCGTGGTACACTAGCGATGCATTAATGTTTTATATGTGTCTGCTCTATTTTTGAAACGAAGACAATAGATGTGTAACTTTACTTGTTTCAAGTCCAGACTACTTGCCCACCTGGAATGTTTGTATTATGCCTTTGAATGCCCAGCAGCACTCAACCTCCACATCTCAATTGAAGTCTGTTTCACTTTTGTAAGTTTGTAAGGCAACTCAATGCGTTAGTGTGCCTGCTGCAGAGCTGTCAAAGTTACCACTAGTCTTATCCCAACCTTTTGTAGTTTTAGGTTCCAAATGTGTTCCATTGGATTTGGGGAATGATAAACCCTTCTATTTATAGGCCAAAAAATAAATGTTTGCGGTGTGTTCTACATAAATCACATTTTGTATTATCAGCTGTATGGATGAATACAACTCGTTTTGACACTACCTCAAAATTGAATCGTTTTTTTGTTTCTATTTCTAATTGTAAAACAGTAGTTTGTTATATTCTCCTTCACTTCAAAGGTCTTGAAATGATAGTCCCGACCTGACTGAAGGTGTGTTGGCGAAGGTGACCGTAGGGAATGGGCACTGCAAAAATGGTCAGGATCCTTAGTCAACACCGCTCAAACCCCCCCCCCCCCCCCCTCCTCCACCCAACCTCCCCGGCTCCAGATCCAGGGGCTTGCCACATGTACTTCACACAGACAACTAGTCCTCTAGTGATGTAAATGGCGCATTTCTAAGCGGTAGAAAGAATACAGGTTATGCTGGCTCTTTAATGCTAGCCCCTTGTCTAGCAATTTGTAGTTTGTTTAGTATCATTGAAGTTAGATTCTTCCTGTGACGTAGCAATGCATACCGACATTGTCACACAAATCCGCCTTACAAAGAAAGGCTCTGCCATAGTGGCACCAGACTCGATAGAATAATCACAGAGCTGAGGTCCCCTGATCATGCATGCAAGACAAAAGAAATCCAATATGGCAGATTGGCTCTGTTAAACCACAGTCCATGCGGTCCTCAATCAATGACACCAGCCGCACAATGAAATCGTAAAATTCACCCATCCCAGTCCAGTAAAAGAAATCACACAAAGGTGAAACCCCTTGTAGCAAGCCCAGGCCAAGATTAGGGGAGACAGAAATATATGAGGAGGTCCTAACAATATAGGGAACTGGGAGTGTCAAGAGAGGGAAGAGGTGAGCTTTTTAATATTTGAAGAAAGGAGGATAACTCAGGTGTAATGTGTTTATCTTGGAACCAAGACAATGCAGAGGAACACAGGTTCGAATACCAGTCTGGGGCGTAGAGACTGCTCACTGCTAATTAATTAAAGGAGGGCTGGAGGAGAAGAGGAGGTTGAGGTTGGTGAAATGAGGAAATGAAGAACAGGATGAGGGACTACAATTTGAGAAGAAAGCAAGTGGAGGAAAAAGGAGGTAAGGATCAGCAGAAGCATAAGAAGGACGTAGTAGTGAAAGGGGGAACAGAGGAGAAGTTTGGGATGAAAGTAGTTCAGGAGCTGAGGAAGGATTGAGGAGGGGGAGAATGGAAAGGGAGATACTCACCCCAAGTCAAGTGAACTGGGTATGTGAGATACGATGGCAGAGGTTTGAGTATGTAGCAGTTCATCGAGGAGGCAGATGAGGAGCTAGAAAGCAGAGATAGTGAGATATGGAAAGTCCAAGTAGGACCTTTAGAATGAGTTCATACCCAGGAGATGAGGCAGAGTGGGTTGGGGATATAGGGCCAGTATGCTTGGCCAGGGAGGTGGCAGAGAGCCCAAGGCACAATCTGAAACTCCACCAAGCGTGATTCCCTTCTGGGAGAAACTGTGGGCCATTTGGACTGTGTGGCCTGCGGCAGGAGCTGAATCCACTATTGGGTTAACCAGGAAGACCCCAGAGGAGAACGGGATCCATGAATAAGAGAATGCGGAAAAGAGACCGCATGGACTGTGAGTGCCATTTGGGAAGCATCCTGATATTCTTTTGAGAGACACTGGCCTTGATTTTGTGGTAAGAATTTGAATTCATGAACTGCCATTCAGATTCTTTATATGGATTTTTTAATGAGGCCAACCTTCCTTTGCTGTGCCCTACGTGCAACTTGCGTATAAGGTGTTGCCACCAATACCCCATGCTCACCTTTACGAAAAAGGAAGTGATATAAACAACTTTATTTGTCACAATTCAATGTACATGTGCTTAAAATATACACTGTTGTTAACACTGCACCACATTACATAAAGTGAACCAACCAGTTGTGTCTCTATAATGCTCTCCCTAATTTACAGAGTAGCAGGAGAAACAACACTTTCTTTGTTATGCCACACTCTATTTGGTGGTGCAGAGGAAAAATCTTTTTTTTTTAATCACTTTGTTCAAATCTCACAGTGGGTCTTTCTCTAATCAACACATTTCAGATTTGTCTATTTGTGCATTTCTAATTCATATGGAATACGTCTAAAATACTTGTCTCGGGAAAAAGGACATTTCCCTTATGAGCCGCTCGTGATGATGATGATGATGAACATGGAGTCATTACTGCACTAACAACCACAAATGAGAATCACAACTCTAACCTTCCTGCCCACAAACCTAAAGGGACATGATAACAGAGATAGGAATGTGTTGTGTTTCTTGTGAAGAACCAGGAGAGAGTTGGTCATCTGAATGTCCAATGGCAGGGTGGTTCACAGCATCACCACCTGCACATCATAAGAGCAACCCAAGACATGTTTGCCCTTAAAGCACAGGGTAGCAAGCAAGAGTTTGTTAATTATTTTTCCTTTTAGGTATATAATAGATTATTTATAACGTGCTTAATACCGAGAGGTTACTAAGTGCGGACCCGGAGATTGAACCTGTGGTGCTCCGTGTTGTCTTGCTTCCAAGGTGAGCACTTTGCCCCTGAGCTATCCTACCGAGACGATAGCTGAGTGGCAACGAGCATTACTATGTATCAATGTACATGCCATAGTATATGCCTACAATTATACTCTACTGGAAGCCAGTTTAAATTCCTAGGAATGTGGCGTTCTGTTGGTTACTACTCTGGCTGCTATGTTAAGTAGTACCTGTAATCTTTGAATAATGTATTTCCTACCTCACAGGAGGAGTATGTTACAGCAGTCTCCCTTTGAGCCAAAAATGACTTGAGCAATACATGTGCAATACATGTGCAATTCTCTTTAAACAGAAAATGTTGGACTTGCTATAAGTAGCATTAAATGATAAGATGAAAAACTGATGTCAGAGTTGGGCTCACAGGACATAGAGCGGGCAGCATCCAGTGTAGCCTTTAGCAAAAGCAATTTATCGTGTCCACCAGTTTAATCTGCTTGTGGGCAATACCGATGTATAGGATAAAGACGCTGAATCTTTGATTTAAGATGGTCAATGTATTAGACAAGAAAGTTATTCTTGGTTTGATTTAGACTCAGACAATGTTCCTTCGTCCACACTTCCAGAGTGGAAATTACATTTTGCAGGTGTGTAATGCTTTCCTTTGGGTTTCCAGCAGCTCTTACATAATCTGTGTATCATCTGCATAGTATCTGCATAGTTTTGAAAAGATATCTTGGTTCCAGCTAACAGGTCATGGAGGAGTTTGATGTTGACATTAAACAAAATGTGCAATAAACAGGAACTCTAAGGAACCACACTCTTTAGCACTGTGATGTTAGATTTGAGGTCCTCTGTATGAGTCGACATTTCCCTGTTTGGAAGAAAGGAATGAAACATTTTGGTTGCTGAGATGTCATATTGTATTTCTGCTGCGAGTATGTCCAGCAAGATTTGATGATCTAACAAAATATAATTACTGTTGACAAATCAAGAAACATCAATTCGCCCGATCCATCTACATCGATTGATTGCAATACATTCTCTTTGACATCCAACATGGCGGGTTGTGTGATCAGGTTGGGCCTAAAGCCATCATAAAAAATAAAATGTTTCATTGGAGCTAATAATAGCTATGCCAATGGGGATCAAGAGATGTAAGGCATAGTAATTGACTGGAGAGGCGGAAGACATTTGATAAGATAGAAATTCAGAGTTAGATGCTCTGAGAAGAAATCAAAGAGAAAGAAAGCGATACAGTGAAAGTTATAGGTCAGGAGGGTTTGGGGTAAAAGATGGTCATGAGCAAGACATGATCATATGTAAGACAGAGAGCGCAGGGTGAAGTTTAGTGCGTGGTATTCTCTAGTTACATGATTACAGGTTATATATGCTAAGAGTTGTCACCATACCTTGGCACCACCTTTGATGGCTACATCTTGTGATGACAGGCAGCCCCTAACAATCATGTTGGGCCCTGGCACTTAATGTAGTATTGCTAGGGCCCATTATTATAACAGTAACAGTGGACTGTTTGGGACTGATGTGGAAAAATGTCTTTGCATCAATGGAAATATTTCATTTGAACATTGTACGTATGATCATCTTTCCTTCTTCTCAAGACATATTTCATTTTTTTCCAAACATGTTCCATCCATCAATCTGTCCATCTATTTATCTATGTATGCAACCCGCTCACTCTATTTTTTTAATCTATTTATGTATCTATCTATCATTCTATCGATCTATCAATAGCTATGGATATAGATATAGTTGTTTTTCTATAACATTAAAAAGGGTAATGTTACTGTCTACATAATATGGACATCTAAAAACGTTGGGAATGCATTTTTAAGGTTAAACCATAATTGCTGAAATCTTAACAAATCTTTGCTTTTGGTGTGGTGTAAATGTGTTATTGTTTGAAATTGTTGAGGTATTTAACAGTGTGCTTGGTTTTGTTAGTATACTGTTGTTGTATGTGCCCATGTTTGCACTTCACATGCAAATGTTATTAATTGTTAAGTGTGAAATGTAATTTGAAGATGGTAGTAAGACTCTACGTTATTGTGAGCTAGATTTATTAGTAGCGTGTGTGTGTGTGTACTTGTGTGTGTGTGTGTGTGTGTTGGGGTAAGCTAATTTGGTGTATGGTGCCAATTATTACATTATTACTATTTATTTCATTGGTAATGTTGCTTGGTTTTAGAATGCATTGTATGTGTGCTATGTATGCTAGTTTGTTGTTGCTGTACGTTGTGAAGATATTCACAGCACGTCCTCCGGTCAAGATCATTTCTGCAATAGATTTGATGCTTTAAATGACAGAAAAGGCTTTGGAGATACCTTATTGTTGCGGCAATGGTTTTAGCCCAGTGAGGTTTTCCCATCCTTTGGGGTGACTCACATTTTCCACCATTGGAACAACGTTACACATCTTGAATGTTATCAAATGGATTACATACTACATTGGGACTGTGCAGTGGCCGACAAGTGGACATGAATTAAATGTAGCTTTGAAATATCTGACATAGGTACATGCATATTTATTGTGCATGTGTTCGGCATATAACATATAGAAAAATCTCAAATTTAGAAAGTTGTCCTTAGGGTTGACAGACTGATTTGTACACTAAGGCAATATACATATATAAAGCAGCATAACATAACATATCATGTGTGCTGGTGTACCTTTTTAATTGTCACATGTGAGGGTGAATTAAGGCTCAAACAATGTTGGTTTTATTTTATGATTGTTTAATAATGTATTCATTTTGTTTATTGAGCATTTGTTAGGCGCCTATACTACAAAATGGTGTTGCCAAGTGCCACTTGGATGTTCAACCTTATTGTTGACATTCCCACGCTTTACAGACTTTAATTTGTATAGTTAGTATAACCTTAACTTTTTTCAAACAATATGTTTCCCCACTGATTTTCTAGATTTATTTGTGCGTACCTTATGTCGGCAGGTTTGTGTAGTGTCTCACTATTTTAAGTATGTGAATATATTTTTCTATTTGTTTTGCCATTTTGTTTTGTCAGTGTGCATAGACTGTGTTGAGAGTAATACACTTCATGCAGTTTGTCCTAAACTCAGTGGTTGGATCTTAGACATATATTTGGTTCAGGTTGTAACAAATGATGCTATTGTAAGTTAGGAATCTACTATTGGTTCTATTTGGCTTGTGTGGTGTATGCCTATATATATGTACTTGTCTGTGAAAGTGAAAAGAAAGTAATGTGACCTGTAAGGGGTTATATTAATAATACACGGGTATGAATTTGCGTTTGATTGATAGGTTGTTTCTTTAGATACTTTTGTGAAGGCAGATATCGTCATTGGGTGTGTGGACTTTCGAGCACATGGTTGATGTGTTCTTTTTGAATGCTTTGCAAGTTGTTCTTTTAAACTGATATGTATATTTATTTTGATTTCTGTCTTTGTTAACATTGCAATGTTTAACAATTGATAATGAAAAGGGATTTTTTGCCATCGGCCAGTGAAGAGGGACTCGAGGGGGTCGATTGAGACGTTGAGAGTGCCGTTACTACTACTGTGGCACCCATCTGTAAAGTCCTTGCATGGAATATAGCAGAAGTCCTTAAAACTTTTTAGGATCCAAGCTGACTCCACTTCATAAGGCAATATCAAATTGTCTTCGTCAGGAGACCTGGCCTGTAGTCCCGATAGACCTTGAGGGCGACCAGTCCTATCATATCCCAGCACATAAGGGGCCTTATGGTAAGACTGAGTGGTATCATGACTGCATGGTTTGATACTTTGTGAACTGGAGATTGTCAGCACAAGATACAAGTTGAATGGACCTACAATCAATTGAGGCCACAACCCCGGAGGATAACCATCTTTTGATGTTTAATGTATATACTAGACCCAACACAATGACCACAATTGATTAAATGGTTGACTTGCTGCGTGAAAGTGAAGGACGACCTACACATGAGGGATACACATTGGTGGTTGGAGACCTCAACATGCAGTCTGAGCCTCTGCTTGACCTGGACGACCTGTGGGAGGAACAAGATGTAGCCTGGGACATGCCCCCACTAGTGTCCTCCAGACAATCAAGGGTCCATAAATGTGCAGTTGATGTTGTCCGTGCCTTGTACTTATTGTACTTAAGGGCATGTAAAGGCCACTTCTGTAGCGGCCAGCCTTCAGGAAAAAAGTATGCTGGCCCGAATGATCCTTTCTTATAGACTATATTCCCATATCAGCTAACATTTGGGGTTGGGTTGCCCTTTTCAAAATTATGGATAAGAAAGAAAGTGACCATAAGCCGCTAATGGTTACTTTGACCTGGCCTGGGATCCAGTTGGGATCCAATAGAGAATCTCGCCATGCACAAACCATCTCCATCACCGGTCATGCTCGAAGAGCGGTTAAGTGGGCTAAGTTGGTGGAGCGTGATGGTAAACCACCACTTTGTGAGGTGATGCTGCTAAACCTAACCAACATTCTTAGGGGGCATCAGACAATGATGTATTAGGGGAGTTTAGGAAGCTAGTGTGTAACATACAACCTTTTGTAACATGCAGCAAAAAATGCACGCTATAGCCAAAAATGACAGGTACGACCACAAATGTTCCTTTGCAAAGCAGTTATTGTTGGATTTTTTTCTAGCTGACCTTCAGTTGATAAAGAATGTCACAGTGCCTACAGAGCAGAGTACAACAAATTAATTAAGGTTAAGAAAGTTGAGTCTCTAAATATAGAATTGCAGTGCTTAACATCTGCCTGTGAAAGGGGAGACACAATTGCTTTTTGGAAACTGGTTATGGGAGCAGATGTAAATGGACCCTCAGATATAGAAAGCAGTATAATGCCGGATGAATGGTGCGCACACTTTTCAAGTCACTATACTAGGGAAGAGCCCCAAGGCACAATGGCAGTAACAGCGATTGAGTCTAGGCAGGACACCCCGCTGAGCAAGGGAGATGTACATTTAGCACTGGATGAAATTCGTACATCTATTGCTGCCCAAAAATGGGGGGAAGCCTCAGGTCCCGACTGTATCCCAGGTGATATTCTTAAGGATGAAGTCTTGATTTGGGCCCCCGTCCTACAGAAATTGTTTATGGCATTTAGACTTTTGGACATCGTTCCCACCTCTTGGCAACATGCTGTAATAATTCCAATCCACAAAAAGGGTGGGAGAGAGCATCCAGCAAAATCTTTGCTAAGGCAATTCTAAAACACATTCAAGCATGGGTTGAGGAACACAGCATAAATCACCCAATACAGGCAGGCTTTCAAAAAGGCAATGGTAGCATGGAACAGAGTTTTCACTTATCTGTTCTTATGCTATATTCATCGACCTCAAAACTGCATTTTATGGGGTGGCCCGTGATTCATTATGGCAGATTTTGCATTGTAGGAACGATTGTAAAAACTCTTTACCACAATAACAAAGCAGAAGTTGGACATGGTTTGGCTACAGAGACAACTCCACAATCTGAGGTGACCAGGGGGCCAGGCAGGGGTGCGTACTCGCCCCCCTCCTGTTAAACGTCTTTATTGATTAAGTGATCAGGACACCCCTTGAGGAATGCTTGGATCCCCCAAAATTGGGTGTGGATAAACTACTGGCACGTTTTTTGCGGGTGATGCAGTGTTATTCTCCACCTCACCACAGGGGATTAAGGTGATTCGAGCATCATTTGTGAAGCGGTGCGTCAACCTCAAACCTTCCCTCAATATTGGGAAATCAAAACCCAAGTTTGCCAAACAACAACGGATAATGGTTAGCATTGAGGGAACTGTGCTTGAGCAAGTGACATTCTACCATTATTTAGGGGTTAGATTACATGAAAATGGGGTTTGGTCTTCCCAAATTACCAAAGCATGTATTAATCTGTCGAAATATCGTGGTGGGATATTGAGCTTTCACAACTGCCCTGGCACGGGAGCTACATTTCCTGCAATTGAATTATTTAGGAAGCTGACAGTGTTATATGCCTCTTATGGGGCAGACATTTGGGGTTATGAGAGTACCTCAAATCTGATTAATGCAGATAATGTATTTCTGAAGAAATTGTATTTGCTATCCTGAGCACCCCCAAATGCCCTTATCCATATGGAGATTGGCTTGGCTTCGATTGCCAATGAGATAATGAGGAACCCAGTAGATTATGGGTTAAGGCTGTGGTCTAACCCGCGGCTGTAACTATTCTGTGATGCTATTGCTCTTTTGCTCAGCCTAACTGGATGGGAGAGCTTCCCATGGGCCATTCATATAAAGACAACGATGGCCACTCTGAATGAGCAAGATCTTTGGAGGCACCCCAGCATATTAATAAAGTAACCTAACCAGAGTTAAGAAAGCTATCATCTCCCATAAAAGAGAAATCATGGCCATTAGTTGTTATGAACTGAGGCTGGCAGACAAATATCTTGGGGGGAAGTTTGAATTTGGATTTGAGGCTTATTTAGGTTAAATTGAACCATCATATGTGTGAGTCTTATAGTTTGACTCGTGCTTCGGCACATTGAGGTTAGCCTCATATCGAAAATCTTGGGGTTGTGGTAGTACAGATGCATGCCCACTGTGCAATTTGGATGTAGAGACTGTTTGCCATTTTCTGTTTTTTTGCACAATCCTCAAAGGTTTGAGGTGTCTTTATTCGTAGAGAACTAGAGGGATGTGCCTAAGTGGCAGGAAAAAAAGGGCTAAACAAGGAAAGGAAATGAAAGGAGTCCTGCCACATACAAATTTGACATACTATAAATCATGCATGTACCAATTCTTCACAAGGGTGGCTGGAATGAGTCAGCCCTAAAACTACCCTTCGAAAAGCGTAATGTTGGGTGGATGCAAATAATCCGGGTTAAAGCTATAGACCTTGTACACACAATTTACGCAACTAGACCTTTATAAGGTGGTCGAAAACACTTTTATTGGTGTTGCCATGAACTAATGCTTCGGTATATTGCTTCCTTGCATTAATCTCAGGCAGTTTTGGAATCTATTGCTGTTAACTTTTTTTTAACATTTGCTTTTCTGTAACATAATTGTGCATTTAAGACAAAACATTCAGGTGGGATACAATCGTGGGCGACAGAAAATATGCCACACATACAGCTATTTGCACTTCAGTGCTGGTACATAGTATTTCACTACAAACCAATTCTTATAGCATAATTCAACACATTAGTAACATGAATTAATTTGTTTGTGTGTCTTCTTTTTTGACCTGACAAAGGTCATAGTGCAGACAAGGTAGTGATCAATTGTGGGTCGCTCAGGTAGCCAAACATTTGCATTGGTGTGGGAACCGAATGTGATCCTCTGGGGTCCCTCCACCCTAAAGAAGGCAGTTGGGGTTGGTACGGTCTTTGGTACATATTTGGTCCATAGTTGGCGTAAATTTCATCTCGTTGACGACAGATTGTCCCATTTCTGCTTGGTTTGTCATAGAACAAATTCAGTGACAGTAGAAGTGTTCTGTGCCACATCCCACTAACCCATAATTTGTCCTATTTAACTCTTCATGCTCAGAACTGTCTTTTTCTACCTAATTTGTCCAATATCACTCCCTTTCCCTTAAAAATATTGCCCCATGTCATGGATCCCTGCCCCTGATTTCCCCCATGCTACTTGCAATGCCCAAAAAACGGACCCATTGCAACAGAAGTTACCACAAGCCACTCTCAGTGCCCATTCAAATGTCCCGTGCTACATCCCGCTGGCTCCAGACTGGACCAATGACACTCACTTTACCCCATAAATGCCCCCTTATTTTACCCATGTCAATCGTACCCATGCCGTATTGCTTCTACTTATATTCTACTAAGCTGATCTGGCCAGGTCTCTTTAACTGCCCCAATAACTCGCTCAGTGTGACCTATTGTCCCCAAGTCATTCATATTACCTAGAAAACTGCCCTACATCACATCCCACCACGACATGATTTGCCCCATGTCACCACAATTGCCACCAAACTTCCAATTTGCCTCCTGATGTGTCACATACCACTGTCATTTCTTCACGTATAGTTAAGATTAATTTCGTTTGTCAGCACGCTATATCACGGTATATAGCCAGTCCGATAGCACAGTGAGTAGCTCGCTTTGATATCTGTGCCGAGCCTGCTGACACAGGTTCGAATCCCTGCAGGGCCAAAATCAGCCTTTTATCCTTCCGAGGTCGATAAATGAGCACCACACTCCTTGGGTAATAATAAGCAGCACTCAGATACCTGAGGGTTTGTAGCACTATTTAAATGCTAAATTATTATTATTATTAGATGGTCATAAGACCCTCTGAGTGCTAAAGAAAAGCAACGCTCCGGATAGATACAAACATTTAGTACTGCACCCATGTAAACAGCTATGCTTTGAAAGCTCCCTAAAACGTGAGAAGCCCATGTTATCATTTAAGTTCGACATGGTAAAAAGTTCCATTGACTTGGCCAGATGTCAAAAAGATCACCTACTCAAATATTGGGGGCGAAAACTAGAAACAACAGTATACCTACTTTAGCAGACCTCAGAATTCTAAATGGGATTTCCCTTTGTAGCTGTGAGACTGCGCCAGAGTAGATCCTCTGTACCGAGCACAGAGATTTAAACGATATGCACCTGCCAACCTGTAGGCATTTCAGGCCTTTGAGTGACAAGACATGACCATATTTCCTTATGGAAAGATCAGCTGTGCTTCTGTGTTTTGGACTCATTGCATGCATACAATGTGCTCTCTAGATAAATCCAAGCAGGCACCATTCCAATAGTCCAGCCACGGTGAAATAGAGGCATTTTCCTTTGAAGAGGAACCCAAAACAAAGCATTAATTTCTAATCTTTTCCCCTTTCCCTTCCCCTGGCACTTCTTCCCTTTCTCCCTACCGTCGCACTTGCGCGACCTGAATGACACCTGGCCTAGTAGGGTCGTTGTCTGTCTCCCACTGTCTTCCCCTCCCTCGCCTCGTCGCGCCTTGAAACACTTGTGTATAGGCGCGTTATAAATGCCATATCATATCACAATCAAAAAGAAACTGATGGTTGTGCTAATGTGCGTTATAAAGAGCAATTGTACGCATAGATTAACTCTGTTTATCTGAGTAACTGGTTCAGGAAAGGGAACGAGGGCTACTGGTCATAATGAAGAGACCTTTTGGTAAAAGTGGAACATTTCTGCTTTAGTTGGTTTAAACTTCAGCCAGTTTGCATTCATCCAATGCATTACTGAAGTGATGCGGGCAGACAGACAGGTAAGCAGACCCCGGGCTGCACCGTCACTTAGCCGACCAACTGTAATAGAATCTGGAACCCTGGCCAAAGAACAAGAGAACACCGGGGTTCCATTGCAACATTTACCTTTAGATACAGGCCTTACATTCGGGAATCTGGACACCAGGACGGTTGTTATAATTTAAGCAGGATCTTGCTGTCATCAGGATACTTTCAGAAAGGATCTGTTAGGGCTGCAGAATCGACTCTTTCAATGGTCTCCGATAAATAAGCCCCTGTCACCATCAACAGCTACCTTCCGGATGTCAGCCACTAGCGCCGGCAGCACACATTCTGTGAGTCTGGGCAAGCATTGGCTTCTTGCGCATGAGGGTCGGCAGCACACATTCTGTGAGTCTGGGCAAGCATTGGCTTCTTGCGCATAAACGCCGGCAGCACACATTCTGTGAGTCTGGGCAAGCATTGGCTTCTTGCGCATAAGCGCAGGCAGCACACATTCTGTGAGTATGGGCAAGCATTGACTTCTTGCGCATAAGCGCCGGCAGCACACATTCTGTGATTCTGGGCAAGCATTGGCTTCTTGCGCATAAGCGCCGGCAGCACACATTCTGTGAGTCTGGGCAAGCATTGGCTTCTTGCGCATAAACGCCGGCAGCACACATTCTGTGATTCTGGGCAAGCATTGGCTTCTTGCACATAAGCGCAGGCAGCACACATTCTGTGAGTATGGGCACGCATTGGCTTCTTGCGCATGAGGGTCGGCAGCACACATTCTGTGAGTCTGGGCAAGCATTGGCTTCTTGCGCATAAGCGCAGGCAGCACACATTCTGTGAGTCTGGGCAAGCATTGGCTTCTTGCGCATAAGCGCAGGCAGCACACATTCTGTGAGTCTGGGCAAGCATTGGCTTCTTGCGCATAAGCGCAGGCAGCACACATTCTGTGAGTCTGGGCAAGCATTGACTTCTTGCGCATAAGCGCCGGCAGCACACATTCTGTGATTCTGGGCAAGCATTGGCTTCTTGCGCATAAGCGCCGGCAGCACACATTCTGTGAGTCTGGGCAAGCATTGGCTTCTTGCGCATAAACGCCGGCAGCACACATTCTGTGATTCTGGGCAAGCATTGGCTTCTTGCACATAAGCGCAGGCAGCACACATTCTGTGAGTATGGGCACGCATTGGCTTCTTGCGCATGAGGGTCGGCAGCACACATTCTGTGAGTCTGGGCAAGCATTGGCTTCTTGCGCATAAGCGCAGGCAGCACACATTCTGTGAGTATGGGCAAGCATTGGCTTCTTGCGCATAAAGCAAGTAAGCAAGTTGTTGATTCTGCCAAAGATCACAACTGATTCTAATGGATGTTTCCATTACATTTCCAGGAAGGGGAAGACGACAAACAGTATGATGATTAACATGATCATCTAATGATGACTTCGTAAAGTAATTGAAGTACTTCTTCCTATTGGATGTTACTCACAATATGGATATCGATATTTATATGTGTTTATACCAGACTGCACTGTATTACACGTCAAAGAAAATAGTCTAGGGTACAAAAGATTTGGCAAATGAGGGAATACTGAGAACAACTTATTTTCAGCAATTACCCGCCAAACTGATGTGGATCACTTTTTTGAACCTGAAGATTGATAAGGTCCATTGCAATATTCATGTGTGTGTGCGTGGGCTTTATGAGGGATCATGTAATGCCTACAATTTGAATAAGTGTGAGATAGTGTCCATGTCCATCTGGTTGACTATGCTAATCATATATTTTCAAGTAACGTGTTGCAGGTTTTGAAAGTGTGTTTAATTAAAATACAATATTTTTTGATTTTGCTTATGTGTAGTGTTTTAACATAAACTCATATTTCAGTCTGTGTGTCTGTGTGTGTTTATGTGTGTATATGTGGAAGGGTGTGCTCAGTAAATTTGCATCCTTTAATCTGCTGATGTATTGTCCGTGACGTGTGTGTTACTTCGTGTGTGGCTTCTGTATGTAATGGGTCTGTACATTAGCATCCATGTGTCCATGTGTCCATGTGTTATGTTTATGACTTGTGTGTATGTGGGTTGGCATATGCATGTGTGCATATGTGTGTGTGTGTATGTGTGTGTGCGTGTGTGTGTGTGTGTGTTACCTTGTGTGTGTGTTTGAGAACTTTCACATACATTTGTGTGTTTTTAGGCTCTGACAGTGTGTGTGTGTTTGTGTGTGTGTGTGTGTTTATGCACATGTTTAATATGGAATGTGCATATGTTTTGTGCCCGAATGTACTGCACTGTTCTGAATAGGAGTTACATTGTTTTGGTTTTTAAAACGTGAATATCCCAACTTTGTCTGGTCGGAGTTTTTAACGTTTTATGGTGAGCACACATAAGCGTGTGGTGTATGCTGGCAATATCAAGATGGGTTCCCCAAAATTATGTGTTTTTTTGGAGGATCTAAAAACCCAATGCAAAAAAACCTATTTTGCACATTCACTTTGTGTACGGAAAACAGTTTGGCGTCTGTGTTTCTATATCATCAAACACGTTTTATGCCACATTTGCTGAACTTCATGGACAAAGTCAAATATTATAGAAGAACATGTTTTCTCTTTTTGCAAACATTTTTAGTTTTGCAGGAGTTAGCAGTTTTGTGAACTTTGCAAAGTTTCATGCACTACGTGAAGGTGAAGTATCCAAACTCTTGCTGGCCACATTCGAATAAAAGCAATTATGGAATTTTAAATCAGTATGAACATTTCCATTTGTAAACCTGATTAAGCTCATAGGTATGCTGGTCATCCTACAACAAACTCCCCTCCCCACTGCTTTGCTTAAAGCCTAATGTTGCTTTACAATTTCATTTGCCTCGTGAACATTCCTTTCTTTTCAGTGGCATTTTGATGGCATCATTTTCATGCCCATAAACACTTTAAATATCGGAAGGTAACATTAGAGTATTGTCCCCAGTGAGACAACAGATGCTCTTTGCTTTAATTTCCTCAGACACGGCTGCAGTTGCTTGGAATACATTAGACGAATTTTCCCATTGACGTAACTTCCCTGCAGAAGGCAGTTGTTCATCTTTCGTTATTTATTTCTCAGGTCTTCTGCCCTTTGAAACAGAACCCCAATGGCAAAGTCTTGGCCTCTGTGTTCTAGTTTGATCGTTTCTGATATATTTGCAAAAGGGCCTGTGGAGTGCATTTTCATGAACATTTCCGTAAGAGACGATGAAGAGTGTCTCCCAGAAGGGCTCTAATTGACCGTGACAGTGGATGACGCCAGTGAGGGCTCAGTAGACACGCTCCAAGGCATGTGGAATAGCTAGCATTAGACTTAAGGAGCAGGGCATTTGTCATAGAAGCTAACATTCACAGGTGGGTCAACATCGTGGTAAATGTCAAGGTTAATTTATACTTTTTGGTGCACTTTTTCAAAATAGTGCTACACGTGTTTGTTTAAGAGTGGGTCACATAGTTCTGAAATGGTGTGTTTTTCATTCAAGGGTTGTTTCTTACTTTAATCACAAAAACAGACGTTTATGGAATTGTTCTTTTTCCTTGCACATTGTGACTAGTATTGTTATCTTCAGTTGCTGTCAATTACCCTGTATTCTCAGTGAGGGTAACGTAAGGTCTGTTCTCCTCATTTAAAGCAGTTCGCAAGACCCAGGATGGGGAAAGGAGATTTGGTTTCACAATATCACCGGTCATGGCAAGTCTTTTGCCTGGATGAATTCTCCCCATCCTTCCCTTTTGCAATATCTGAAATGAATGGATGTGATTTAAGGAATGAACTGGTTACAAATAGAGTCCAATTTAGTCAGGCATGTTCAAGCTGTGAGCTGCTGCACCAACGTCTTCTGCTTATGAAGACCGGCAAGAAGCCATGTTGATGTAATTATGCATAGAAAAGCTAATCCTCAAAAGGAGTGCAGCTAAAATTATACTGGATTTCCAATTATGATTTGGGACATCAGGCACGTGGTTGGCATCATCTCCTAAAAAATCTGGTCCAAGAGCACAGCGAGTAGAGCGCTTGCTTTGACATCTGTGCAGAGCCTGCTGACGCAGGTTGCTATATAAATGCTAAATTATTATTATTAATCCATATTTACAAGGTGTATGGAGGCAGGTAGCCGGGTACAGGGCAATTAAGTGTCAGTGCTTGTCAAACTGCGCACAAAATTAGTCATGTTCTCACTCATTGGTTATCAATTATCTCATATTAGAAATCGATTCATGGATTTAGCGAAGGCAAGAATGACAGCTGTCTTACATTCGGTTGAGATATAATCTTGGTAAATGCAGGCCCTGGATGACATACAAGTGAACTCATGATAATGAGATGTAGGAGATGACCCATGTCGACATTTGCTTTTAAATGCTCAGAAAAATGAACTACTAATGATACACAATTACAGAATAATAGCCAATTAAGGAACCAAATAACCCACAGATTTTGTGAGACTACATAGACTTCTCTAGGGCTGACGGACGTGCGTGGCATGTTACTTAGTATCTCAAAAAAGGCCCAAATTAGCATGAGCCAAATCCAGGTGGCAAAACAGAGGAAAAGTTGTAAAGACAGCTTCTTCATCAGTCCTATTTAATGAGAACATGATATAGTCAATATAATATTAATATAGGAAATACTATCATGAAGTATCCTTGGCAATGTCTATTTCACACTTGCTCTGCAGTGATTTCCATTAGGGAAGTTGTTGCACTGATTATGACCTTATGTGAAAAATTATGAAGGGAGTTGGAGTGTATTCTTGTTTGACTTGCACAATTGCCAGAGTGCATTTGGGGGACAGACTATAAATGAGCATTGGAAAATGAAGGGGCTATATGTAGTTGATATCATACATGGTCTGAAAGATCAATGCTTGGGAAATATCCAAGCTACCTATGTGTTCCTCTTCCATTGACAATCTGCAGTTTCAGCCCAACTTTCCAAATAACTCCTCTTTTGGGGATTTTGGGAGGCCTGTGAGTTATATTGAAATGTTGGAATAATTTATGTTTTTGGTTTTGAGAGTTATAACAAGGACAGGTTTTCCGTCAATTATTATACTTCTATTGGTAGTCATGAGCAGATATCGGGGTGAGGTATTGTGCTTTACCTACAGAAACTTAATAATGACATGATATGACGATTGCATCTTTTTCTACATGGAGAAACTGATATAAAAGATGTTTTTGTGCAGAATTTCGTCTGACAATCCCCTTTCCTCATTCTGTTTTCATTATATATTATAACTAGCAGTTGTACCTCTGCTTTGCATGGTAATTCTTGCTAAAAACAAATAAAAAATAGACAAAGTTATATGTATATTTTATACTTTTTACATTGTCTACACCATGCCAAATTTCAGGTTTGTAGCATGTTCGGAAGTATACTGAACATTTTGAAAAGACACACATACACATTTCCACACATTTCCCTTTTGCAGAGAGATTATTGTTTTGTCAAGACCGAAACAAACCGAATGTAGGCATCAGAAAGCAAGTACCATGTTTGTGTTAAGAGCAATACATTTTTTTATGATAACCCTTTTTGTAAAATGAACACTAGAGCATCTTTGCATGTGTGGGGTACATTTAAAGGCCCTAGACAGAAGCCCCCCTCACCTAAACAGCAGCATTTAAACACTTCCACCAAAAACGGCCCTGCTTTGCTTTTATTTCCCCAAATGACAAGAAGTTCTACATTGCAACCAAAAACGGCCCTGCTTTGCTTTTATTACCTTTGAATGACAAGAAGTTCTACATTGCAACCAAAACACGGCCTTGCTTTACTTTCTTTTCACCTGAATGACCATCAGTTATACACTGCAACCAAAAACAGCCCAGCTTTAATGTTATTTCACAGGAGGGGAAAGAATTTCAACACTATAAACAAAAACGGCTTTTGTTTTCCCTTTCACATGAACAGCAGCCCTTTAAACACTGCAAACGAAAAATGTCTTGGCTTTTTCTTTGTTTCCATGTCAAATTAAAGAACCATGCGAAAAGAGTGCCTACCCATCATTATCAATGGACTAATAGTAAATGTTAATTCACCCATGGAGGAGAACTTAGACTCTTGTGACCTGCAAGACAGGATTTAAACATTAAAAGCAAAAAGCCTGCACACGTGTAAAAATAAAAAGGCTTTAAAGGCACAGTGGAAAGATAGCATTGCTCACGCAGAAAATGCCAGAGAAATATCAGGGAAATATCATGTCGGGGTTGATCAAAGCGAATGTAGATTATGTTCAAACCCACAAAACTCCAGTCACCTCTGAATAGACCCTTACTACAGGAAAAAACGGTTTTGGCATGAAGGCAGGAACTCATGATGACAAAACCCCACTCCCAATGGATATCACACATATCTTATAACCATCCCGCAATAAAATGTGATGCTGGAGCGGGTGTAATTATTCCCTGCTCTGCAGACATGAAGGCAGGAGTCCAAAGATTTCAAAGGAGGCAAAGTGTCGCTAGAGCTTGACCAGGAGGTGTGAGCTCCTTGTTGCACCCCCTCTTCAAAAGAACCAACAACACTTCAAAGAGACTTATAAAAAACTTACAGGCTGAGCCCAGGGAGACAGATGGCTGTGGGGGGAGGAAGTGACCCTCCCCCAGGTGGAGCAAGACACTCCCAAGTAACATTAAAAGACTGATTTCATGGTAGGCATTTTCACAGCAATCAGAATAAGAATCAATTTCATTTTATGCTATTTTTTCATGTAATTTCCAGGCAGTTTTAAAGAGACTAATTGCATTTCCCTTGGACTTTGGGGACTGAAATGGCTAGTTAAGATTAGTTTTTGGCTTATCTGAGCAGGTGACAAATATGACAGTTGATGAAAAGATGGAAGATGAAATAATGAATATGCTAGATCATTTGCAGAGTCATAACTGTCATACATTTTATGAAATTGTCAAAAAATGTGCCAAAAGGTCATGCTACCTCGTACTGAGCTGGCGATTGGCTTACCTAATTCCCTATGAGCAACTGAAACTGCATATCTACTTCTTATGGCCAAGGCTAGTATAATTATGAAGTTATGAGACATAACTAGTTGTTGCCAAAAAGTGGTCATGAGAACAAAGAATTGTAATAAATACAAAAAGACAGATGTGCTCTCTTCCCATGAACCAATCTTGACTGGGGGTGGGGAGACAGAGAGAAACTGTCCAATCCTGGTGGCAGGGATAATTACAGGGTACTCCCCCTAGATTGTAAATGTAGTGATGTCATTTGTGCTATATAAGGGGGCTGCACTAAACTGTCAGGGACAGACAAAAATACATTGAGACAGGAGCAGGAGGACGGAGAGAAGGCGGCTGAACCTTACCATCTTTGAGAGTGCACTGGCCAGACCCCTTGCCATAGCTGTCCAGTGTCCTGAGATCCAGCTGGCTGTTCTGAGTCCTAAACCAAGGCTTGCATTGTAAGTAGCATATACCCCAGCCCTAAATTGCATAAGCCCTTCATTTTTGTAGCATTGCATCCAATATTTCCCCCATTAAAAACCCCATTGAAAACCCCACATTGCCAGTGTAATTCAGTCACCCTCCCATAGAAGACTCTGTTATTAACCTGTGTATGTTAGCATAGCTCCTTTAAAAAACATCTCTCAGTTGTCTGTGTAAATACTTTGTTTTTTTAAGTAAATCAATGAATTCCCTCATTGAAATTCACGGTACAAGATTGTTGAAATTTGAAATTAACCATCTTGGACCTGGTCTTCTATTTAATTATTATAGTCATTAAAGTGTTGCATCATAAGACTTAGTCTCCTTGTAACTGAAAACTGAATTTGTCAGTGTATTGTGTGCATTATCAAACAAATTCTCATTTGCATCTGTCCTATTAAACCCCAAACCGTTGTTCCATTAGTCTAGAAGTCTAGAAGTCTACCTGGTATGTGCCTCTGTCCTTGTCATTGAAAACCAATTTTTCTCTTGTAAGTTAAACCCCTTCCCTGATCTGCCTGTCATTGTAAAAATTGTAAAAATCAGTATAAACGAATGTCCATTTGCCCTTTTGCATTTGCTTTCTCCCAAAACCAATTTTACCATTTCATTTCTACTTTGCTCTGGTGTGCGGATTAGCATTCTGTCATTATAACAAAAGTGAGTGTAACAGCCCATTTCCACTTCGTCGCTCTAGAAAGGATATTGCATTTGCGTTGCCACAATTGTGGTGGCTGCTGTTTGTTGACTATTTTCCTTTTTCATTAAATAATAAATTAATAAATATCTTATTGATACACACCGGCCTGGTTCCTAGTCCATTTTGACACAGTGTGTGTGTGTGTGGAGGTTGGGTGCGAGACGGGTTGGAGGCCTACTCAAAAAAATAATCTGTGGTTGATTAAAAATAAAAAGCGCTTTATTGTAGACCACATTCGTTGTCAGGGAAGGAGTCCCTGGCTGGAGTGTGCCCTGTAATAAAACCGTGACACATGAACCATCAAGCTATGGAACCAGTGTTCAGAGCATCATTGCAACATGTGCAATATCTGGAGGCGAAACAATAATAATTTAACATTCTTTGAGAGATTATGCGCAGAAATGAGAAGTATAAAAAAAGAAGTCCTGCTGGAAATGTGAATGCTATGTTGTATACATTTTCTATGTGTTAATTAGTTAAGGCATTTTTTTGTGTGCAACTTGTTTTATTGCCGTGATATCAGGGTGCTTGTTTGTCGGTGGATGGAGTGTTCATGATTTCCAATCTTTAGAATGGGAATCGATGGGCCTAGTTGAAGTATTGTTGGTGCCTCTCACAAGCAGATTAACCCTCCGGCAGCAAGTCATACTCCTAAAAATGTCTTGAAGGCTGAATTTTCTAATTTCTCTGACATGCTGGTGGTTACTTTTAGCTCTCAGCAAATGTATGGAGGTATTCCAGAGTTGGGGACTCACCCAGTACAGCAACAGATCAACAACACCAGATCTGCAGAATATACTTCATGAGGAATACTACAAATGCATAATTTCACTGCTAAAGGCTTTTTCAGAGTGTATAAAAGGGGAGGTCATCCAAGTAGCCCCTATGCATGTTGTCACTTGGCTGAAATATGTCCCTTTGTTCCATTAATAATGCTCTATGTCCAATGAGTTTGCTAAAAAAAAGAAGACATGCTGCATTTTTTGTTGATCTGCCATAAGACCTTTAGGCTGAGGCAGTGATACTTGAGATCAATTTTAATTAATGTTGGGATTCGAAGTTCAAGGGAGGCACTTCTATTTTTAAGTAACCCGCAAAATATTTGTGTTGTATTTGCAACATCTCGATACATATAAGGAGCTTAGTTTTTAAGAGCAAAAGCCCTTAATATATATAATAGGTGAAACAATCAAGAATTAGTAATTTTCTTCTGGTGGAGCAGGGTATGACCAATTCAGTTCTCTTGTCTGTTAAAGCTGTGAGCTATGCTCTCGTTATAATATGCAGATAATAATTGCATTCTAGTACTGTGTCTTTTTGTATTGTTTTTATTATTAACAAATAAAGTATATTGTTGTGTATTGCTTTTATGGTTTTATGATCGAAATAAAGCTTTTATTGAGTGATATTTTAGGTTTGCTTTAATGCGGTTGGTGGTTTATAAACCACAAAACAGCCTGACAGCCTGAAAAAGTAGCCTTTCCTATAGAATTTATAAAATAGACGGGAGCCAATGGACGGGTCAGGTGTTTGATTTCAAAAAGTGTTTTTTCTTGTGAAGTTCCTAAATCTGGAAATGGAAACCTAGGAGCATCCCTCTATAAAACAAAACAGGAATTGCCACATATCGTATCACCCACTAGGCCCCCTATATTCCCGAGCATCAATGTGGTGTGAGACATCTACAAAAAGTTGTCCACTTGAGTCTGGGTTTGCTCTTGATTTGTGCATCCTAACCAGGTCCAAATCTAATATAAAGGCGTCTGCTCCTCGATGATCAGTGAATGAGTAGACTTGACCCTCCAGTATCAGCCTGAACACCGCATGTGTATTTTAAATGTTTACTTCTGGCTTTTTCTTTTGCCTTGTTGAAAGCATGTCTTTTGTCCAGTATAACTTTGCTCAAATCAGCAATAAACATCACCTTATTGCCTCTCCATGCAATATATCCCAATTAACAAGGACAAGTTATTTAATTGGAAAGTGCAGAAATGTGATTACAAAATGCCTTGGTCTTTGTCCCAGTGCAGGTTTGGCTCCCAATTAACTGTGTGCTCTCTGTATCTCCTATGACATTTTGGGATCCAGATTAAGCATTTTCAGTAGATTCTTCATCAGGAACTCCACTGGATTACCACGCTCTGCATTTTCAGGGATCCCAGCAATGCAGATATTATTCCTCCGTGAAAGGTTCTCTTGCTCTGGTAGTTTAGCAGCCATATTCTCATTCCGAATTTGTAGGTCAGACATCTTTTGTACTTTCCCATCGATCAAGCTCATGTGAGATTAAACTGAATCAACCTTAGCACATAGCTCCTGAAACTTCTATTCTGAGGCAAAGATCCTAGTTTTGATCTCCGCAATGTCATCTGTCACTCTTGCCAGTAATTCCAACAACTTATCTTCCCTTTCGGCTCCAGTGTCTTCCCCATCTTCTACTTTCTGCCTTTTAGCCGGTTGGGAGGCATCTAAAGTGACAGGATCGTCCATAATTAAGTGGTGGCTCAGGAGGCACAGAGCACAGCCTTCGAACATGTGACGTAGTTTCATGAAAGTGAGACGTAGTTTAGTGAAAAGGCTGTGAAACTGATCCTATTTGGCTTTCCGCCCAACAATGTTTTTACAGGAAAAAAAAAGCTTCTCCGACAGTTAAAAGAACCTTAAGAAAATCTCAGATTTTCTTTTTGTTTCTGGTCACAAGGAAAACTGATAAAAAAAACAAAGTTGAATGCCACTGCATGCCCATTGCAGCAGCACACAAAATATTCTGAACCTGCAAAATGGGGCCTCTGGCCTGCTGAGGCTTTCAGCAGCCACAAAGCATCAGCATCAAAAATGGAATTTCTTATATGCACTTGGACGTCCACTCTGTGACAGAACCAAAGTCATAGTTCAAAGCAGAGGTCTGCAATTATTTGCAGAACAGCTGGGCCTATGGAGACCTTTAATAACTATCATTTTCTCTTTTCTTCAAAATTGACCGGTTATAAATTGAAGTAGGTAGCAAAGAGAGGCATATTTCTTTCACTTGAAAAGGTCTTCTCAAATCCAGACGGAAAGCCATGGAGACAGCGTTCGGAAGGCGGCACACTAGCATTTAAATTACATACCCTGTCTTTATTTCCTAAAACATGATGGATCTAGAAAAAACTCTCTTTGTCATATAATATCTCTTTAATCCTGTAACAAACTGGACGCCTGATTTCCATACATCTTAAATTATTATTATTATTAGATTGCCGATTTCCCTGTGTACTCCTGCCCCTCTTTACGGTGTGTTTTGTGTTTGTTGCTTCGTGACTCACAGCCTTGCTCCCAAACTTACTTTTTTCTCCCTTTGACTTTCATTGACCCCTTTAGCATAATTTCCACTATAAATGTTGGTCTATGTGCATGTACTCTCCTGCACAGCATATGTGTGTCCTGTGTAGGGGCAACACGTGAAAGCCAATGCCATTCTGTTCCCTGTGGGGACATATCACCTTATCTTGGGCTTCCTATGAATTTCTTCTGTGTTGCTTGTGAGACCAGGGGCAGACTGGAAGGCCACCAGCAGTGCAGGCAGTAATGGATTCCAGCCCGATAAAAAAAATGGTCAACTGTTCCAATCCATACACACCACTATGAACGTTTCTGCACATATGCGCACTGCCACAACAAAGGAAGACCCCATACCCACTGGTAGCATGGCTGAGCCAGTAGTACCTGGATTGATGGTCTCCCTAAAACACCTTAATTTGAGTATGACAGTAGTGTGCACAGGTCAAGGTAAAAGCAATGGGTGCACTGTTATTAATAATAGCCAATTTAATGGGAAATACTTTCTGGATCACAAAATAACTAAATGAATTGGCCCCTTCTGGACTCAAACATGCTATCTGCAATGTAATCACAGATCTCTGCAACACGCACCAAACACAGTGATCTATGAGTCTTCTGAGGGACCATGAGCCGTGTACATGAAGATGACTTAATGTTTACCCTGTGACTGCAGACGGGAGGGGCTCCATACATTCTCACAATTCCTTTAGTTATGCTACTGTGTTTGTTTTGTCTCTGTTGAAGCAACCATTGGTTTGAAAAGGTTGGGGGAGGGAAGTGATCACAAGTGGAGAGACAACCCTTAACCAACCCAAGAGCAGTCCCGGAGCCTTTGATCCTGCTGGCATACTGGGTGAATGCCCGAGCTGTTTAATGACCAGTCCGCCCCCATGTGAGACCCTCTTTCCTTCCCAATTCCGAAGTTGTTCCTCACAGACTTCCCCTGCTTGTCTCGTTGTTTGCAGTCCTGGCCCCAAATGTTGACTGATTGATTGATAGGTTATTAATAAGGCACCTATGCACAAGTGTTTCAAGGCGCAACCAGACAGGGAGGGGAAAACAGCGGAGAACAAGACAAACAATCTTACTTGGCCTAGTATCACTTAGATCATGCAAGTGCGCAGACAAGAAGTGCAGGGGAAGGAAGGTGGAGATGTGCACCCAGTGGAACAGTGCCCTGGGTTAAGTGCAAGGAAGGCAGGGCCTCCACAGGGAACATGACCCTGGACGTGCAAGGAAGATCACGTGGCAGTGCAGGAGGGCCCACAGGCAAGTCCTAGGAGTGGGCAGGGGGGCGGGGGGCAGGTGTCCTATATGACTCAGAGGAGCACCAGGAAGCCAGTAAACATAACTGAGCATAAGGAAGCGAAGGATAGCAGAGGGAAGGCAGAAAACAAAGTAGGCGGGGAAAGGTTAGCAGGGGAAGGCAGAGAGAAGGAAGAGGAGCAAAGGAAGCTCTTGAGGAGGTCCGGGCTCAAGGCGGAGAGTAGCAGGGATTCCATTCCAGAGGGAGGCACCTGCGGAGGAAAGAGATCTAGCACACAGCCCCTGCTTGGAGGGGCGACTCACCCGTAGAGAATTGGAAGTAGACAAGCAGAGGGCTGTGGAAGGAAAGTACTTAGGAGGAGAGTTTTGGAGATAGTACGGGCCCCATCCCCAGAAGGCCTTGTGGACAATGCAGAAGGTCTTGAACTTGTTCCTTGCAGCCACCGGGATCCAGTGGAGGGATTTCAGAGTCGGAGAGATGCGGTCCCTGGGCTTGAGGACAAGGATAGATCTTGCAGTCCTATTGAGAAAGAGGCTGTTGCAATAGTCAAGTCTAGAGAGAACCAGGGATCTGGCGACAGTGGGCTTTTGAGGGAAGGTGAGAAAATGTAGAATATGGAAATGGCAATGGAACTTTTTGGAGATGAACGGGATGTGTAGAGAGAAGAAGGGAGTGGAGTCAAAGGTGATCTCAAAGTTTTTTGCCTCACAAGAGTGCCGAGGGAGGCCGGCCAGAGTGAAAGAAGAAAAGTGGGAGCAGAGGTCCCAATGAGATGGATTTCCATCTTACTGGCATTAAGACACAGATCATCACACCATGCCTGAATAGCAGAAAGACAGTCAGGGATGAGTGAGGAGGAGGATGAGGGTAGCCTGAAAGAGAGCTGCATGTCATCCGCATAACATTGAAAGTTAGAGGAAAAGGTAGAACTCAGGAGGGCAAAGGGGGCCAGGTAGACATTGAGAAAAAACAGGGTGAGAGGATAGATCCCTGGGGAATGCCAGATGTTGAGAGTGTGATGGAGGAGAGTAAGGACCCAAGCTCAACCTGGGAGTATCAGTCCAAGAGGAAAGAGGATAGCAACACCAGAGCCTGATCCATGATGCCCAGGGTATCTTGGAGATGGGTGATCAGGATGTTGTGGTTCACCATGTCAAAAGCTGAAGAAAGGTCGAGGAGGATGAGGACAGAGGGAGAGTTAGAGTCAAGGTTAGAGAGCAAGTCTTCACAGGTGTTCACGAGAGCAGTTGCCATGCCTCTGGCTGCTCAGAAGCCAGACTGATGGTCATGGAGACAACCTACAGATTCGGTGTAGAGGGGTTAGCTGGGAGATAGCCAATTTCTCCAAGAGTTTGCCCAGGAAAGGAGTAATAGAATTTGGGCGATAGTTCACTAGGATGGAGGGGTAGACAGAAGGTATTTTGAGAATACAGTGCACAAGGGAGTGCTTGAGAGGGAAAAGTCCAGTGACAAAGAAGTGGTTGCATAGATTGGACAGGGCTGGAACGAGAGAGTAAATGTTGTCCTTAATGCTTCTGGAGGGGCAGGGAGACATGTTTGGATGAGACATTCATAGATGGGACTTGTCTGGAAACCGCATCAGGTGTGACAGGAGAGAGGGAGGAAAGGAGAAGGGGAGAATGGGCAGCCAAGGAAGGCCTGAGAAATGTAGAGGAGGGAGGGGAGCAGATGAGAGTGAGGACAGGATGTCCTGAGTTTTTGTGGATCAATGAGAGGCAAGTGCCAAGTAGAGGGCCTGGGTGGGTGTGATAGAGGAAGATACTGCAGTAGGATTGGCCAGCTCCATGCAGATTTAAAATGTTTGGCCGTGTTGTTAGATGCCGCAGAGATGCAGGGTTGAATGTAGACTCTTTTTTTAGAGAGGCTGGAGAGTCTATATTGCCACTGAAGTAGGCGGCATCCCAGTTTGTCAGAGGGTGAACCTGAAGCTCCCCATTTCCGTTCAGCTGCTCTGTACTTGCGTTTTAAGGCGGCCAAGTTGAAGTCGTACCAAGAATTGCACTTTTTGGCAGGCTTCAGGCGGATCTTCATGACAGTGGCAAGGATGTCAAGTGTGTTAGACATGGAGAGGTGGAAGTTGGAAAGGGAGTTGTCAGGATGTGAGTCAGCCGCAGGAGTCAGTGGAGGAGAATAGGTGGATGCACAGGCTGCCACTGACACTCTCTTCATGGGTTCGATGACCGAGAAGAAGGGTGTCGGTGCTGGGGGGCCATTGCCAGGGGAACCGGAGGCTTCAAGTGAGAAGAGAGATGAAAGTGATCAGTCCATGAGAAAGGAATAGTGAAAGGGACAGAGGGATGTCAGAGGAGATGAGAGCATGCAAGGTGTGTCCAGCAGAATGGGTCGGACCAGAGGGTAGAATAGAAAGAAAGAGAGAGTTGCAGAGGTTGCGGAAAAGCCCTGAGTAGTCTGGAGAGTCCATGTGGATATTGAGATCCTCAAGGAGGAGAACCTCGCAGGTAGAGGAGAGGAGAGAACCAGTGAATTCAGCCCATTCACAGAGGAAGAGTGTGGCCTGGCCAGGTGGCTTGTAAAAGGTGATCAGGGTCAGAGAGGATGCAGGAGAAACAGAGAGCCTGCCGACCAGGCATTCAAAGTTGGAGTAGGCTTGAGTGGGAATGATGGAGACAGGAATCCACTCAGGAAAGATCAGGGCCACACTACCTCCGGGCCTGTTGGGCCTGGACTCGCAGAGGATCTTGTAGCACACAAGGAGAAGTGTACCAAACTCATAACAGAGCTGACCTTAAAACATGTCTCGGTAAGAGTGAGAACATCTAGATCCAGCAGTTCAAGGAGGTGGCAGATGTCAGCAGTGTTTGACAGCAGAGCGACAGTTAAGAGTAGCAGTGTGGAGCAGGTTGCCTCTTTTGAAAGACTTTTAGGGGGGCACAGGGGACAGGAGTCCCCACCGGAATTGGAAGATGAGCCTGGGAGGTGGAGAGGGGAGGAGGCCGAGGAACCAAGGAAGACTTGGAAGGCAGAGGGGATAGAGAGATAGAGGACAAGGGAGGCAAGTGATCCAGGAGAGCCAAGGCGTGCAATGGAGCCAGAGTGGTGGAGGGAGTGGCAAGGGAGCCAAGGAGGTAGCTGACAAGGGAGCTAGGGTAGGAGAGAGACGGGGTGGCAAGGGAGCCAGATTAGAGGAGGGAGGGTGGCAAGGGAGCCATGGAGGAGGATGGCAATGGAGCCAGAGTGATGGACGAAGGAGCCTGAGGGGCCAGCGCAGAAGTAGCCAGGGAGGATGAAGGAAGAAAGTTGATGAGGCGAGGGAGGCACCTATAGAAGGATGGGCTGAGACCCTTGTACCAGGTTGGTACCATTGAGATAGACATTAATGATGACTCTGGAGGAATGTAAGGAGGCTAAGAGCACCATCCAACGTGTGCCACTATTAATGGGTGAGGAGGACTAAGGGGAGAGCGGAGCGACCATATGAAGGGTCCATAGGTCGGTTGAAGGAACAACAAAATGGATGTCGGGGAGAGTGTCTCTGGCGGAAGCACTGACATAGGTGTCAGCGATGGGAAGGCCTGTGTTGGAGACCAGTGTGTCCGTCTTAAGTTTCTTCCTGCTAGACTTAGTGAGAAGAGAAGGATAGGAGATAGAGAAGCAATTAGAGAAGATGGGGGACATACAGAGCACCATAGTGGGTGTGGGAGGGAGAAGAGGAGGCACTATGCAAGGTTGAGCAACTGAGGTGCAAGGGAGGGTACAATTAGAGGGGAGGGTGAAGAGAGAACACAGGGATACACAAAAGGGAACAGGTTAAGAACAGTAGGTTCCAGTAGGGTTACAACTTCTGCGACAGAGTACAGAGCACAACAGCACAGTCACAGGCAATGAGTACCAACAGTGGGAGCTGCTCAGAGCCCCCCAGGGGGGGAGAGATGGAAGCCAGAGTGGGGGGCACCTAGAGAAGAGGAGAAAGGCCTATTGGAAAAGCAAATCATGAGAACAGAACTGTGGCCTAGTACAAACTGTAGGGGAAAGTAGATGCAGGGGTCCACAAGCATTCGCATAGAAGGAAAAAGCAGGAGATGTGAGAGAGGTGAAGAAACAGAATACGGCTACCCTGGAGAAATGGCAGCCTAGTGGATTTGTGGGACATAGTCCAGGGAAAGAAAACACAATGAAAATGAAAGCACAAGCGAGTAATGGCAGTTTAGTAGGACACAGTAATGGATGTACCCCCCCACCCCAATTAAAGGCATAATGGCTACTTTTCTGTAGCTGGGTAACCCTCTGCCTTGGCTGGCTGTCTATTGCCTAACAATGACCTAATGTAGCAATTGGTTCTACATCAAGTTACTGTGCCTTTCTCCTGGGCCCATAATGCATTCAATAATGTTGCTGAATTTGGCATTTCCTTCTTAATATTATGGGACCCATTAGTAGGCATGTATTCCTAGTGTCTGCATGTTGGACACTGTTGTATTACTGTCAGCCTAGAAACTATTATAAAGTGGAATAAGGAAGGACTGACATCAAAGATAAAAATGACAGGAAAAGTAGTGGATGAAGAAAATGTTAATGGAAGGCTTTTAAAGAATATCCCTGGAAGATATAGCTTTAAGAGCCATCAGGGCTGCTCTACCATTGACTATTTTTGCATATCTATTGAGAAATGGCAGCTGGTCCAAGAGTTTTGCATTATATCAGACACCATTAGTGATCATCACCCAATTAGTCTGAGAATCATTTAGCATACCTCTCTAGATCAAAGTAATATACAAAAGCACCTAAAGGTGGCTGCCCTTTCCTCATCAAAAAGGAGGATTAGATGGGATGCAAGAGGAGCATCCGTTGTTCAGGAAAGAGTCGGAACATCTCCTTTGGATTTAATTAAAAGACACGGATAAAGCAGATTATGTTATGTTTATTATGTTTATTATTTGATAATGCACACAAAACCCATGGGTAGCACGGCGCAGCAGGTACAAGGTTACTTAAACTTAGGTTACATACATACGGCGTACAGTGCATACAGGTCAATACAAGCAGTTGAGATGAGAGCTAGCATGTTACAATGTTAAGAGTACATCTATACAGAGAGGTAGAAGGTAAAGGCAAAATAGTCTTAGAGATGTCTTTTCAATATGGAAGGCAGTCTATGGGAAATTAAAGCAACAAGGTTGGTTCAATGAAGAATGTAAACAAGTAACAAAAAAGATGATTGTTGCTAAAATATCTGATACCTGAGAATTGTTATGGCCCGTGCCAAGTACGAACGAGTGATCTCTAAGTGAAAACTTGGGTTAGACATAACTGCATGTCAAAAACTCATTGAGGCTGTCGATGATGAAAACACTAGACGATTCTGGGAACTCATTCATTATGGCCCACTCATAGGAATCCAAATAATAATATGGGTGCAAATGTAGATGATATGACCTAGATAAAACACTTTTTTCTGGTTTGTACCAATCTCCAGAAGACAGCGATCGCTCATTAGAGGTGGACGCTTCAGACTTGAAATTACAGAGGGGTTTAGAAGATAAAACTATGAAACTGATAACTACTGTGGAGGTATTGAAGATTGCCCTCAGGAAGCAAGCCTTAAATCGTAGACCTTTGCTGGATCGCAGTTGATTTTTTCCAAGATATGAGAAGTGCCTGGATAGCTTTACTTACATATATCATCAATATTATGCTGGAAACTGGTAGCTATACAGCCTCTTGGAAACTGGTGGTGGAATGCTATTTTTAAAAAAACATGTTTTAACCAATCCAGCTGCTTATAAGGTCATTATCGTTATTGGACTCACAATTTAAAATCTTTGGGAGGGTTACGTCGCAGAAGCTAGAGTAATGGGCAGAAGACAATAATATTCTGTTAATGATTCAACTGTGATTCTGTAAGGACTTAGGTTCTAACAATCAAGCGCTAAACCTATATATTTTGATAGCAAACTCTCGGTTTATCAATGAAGCGGCTGTGTATTTAGCCTTCATGGACTTGAGCACAACCTTTGCTAAATTTAACAGATCAAACCTCTGGAATGGTCTTCAATCTTTGAATTTCCCCAAGGAGCTTCTTGACATCTTGGTTGATCTCCAGCCAGATGCAACAGCCTGTGTAATGTCTGGGCAAGTGGGCGATGAACTTCCTTCTTCTCAGTGAATGATGGGTTTATGCAGGGATGTGTCCTGGCCCCTTTGCTATTTTCTCTTTCTATTAGCAGGCTGAATGAAGAATTTGTAAATATTGAGGCTGATGTCCACAAAATAGGTGGCAAAGCTTTTTCTGTCCTAGCCTTTGCATATGACACTGTATTGGTGGCTCGGACTACGCGTTCTCTTTGACGTTTGATAGACTGGTGCAAAATATTTATGGACAGTTTTGTTCTAAAAATAAATGTCACTAAATCAGCCATAATATGTTGCAAGATTGATAGAAAATATTTCAGTAGTCAAAAATTGTTTGCCACTAAGCAGGCAATTTCAGTGATAAGTTAATTTGTATAACTTGGGGTCTTTTTCTTCAAAATTTTAATCGGGCACAGGGGCAACGCACTGGTCTTGGAAGCAAGACTATGCAGAGCAACATAGGTTTGAATCCCGGATCCCCGCTTAGAAACCGAACTCAGGTACGGTAGGCTTTATCCTCTCAGTGTGGCTCTTCAACATCTATCTTGCCCCTCTGGCCCACCTGATCTCCCCCTTCTCTCCTCACTTCCCGTTCAAGCTTCTCCCCCCACTGTCTCCTCTTCCTCCTCTCTCTTCCCTGACTGCCTGAATACTATTCAGGCATGGTGTGCTGCCAATGATCTCTGCCTCAATGCCAGTAAGACTGAGATCCTTCTCATTGAGACCCCATCTCAATCCTTTCCTCCTACCCTCTGGTCACCCTCTTTGGGTCCCCTTCCCTCACCCTCTTGTGAGGCAAAAAAACAACTCAGTGTCTTTGACTCCTCTCTCTCCTTCTCTCCTCACTTCGTGGACCTTGCCAAGAAGGCCCACTATCAGCTGGATCTTCTCAGAGGGTTTCTCCTTTTCCTCACCTTCACCCAGAAACTCAATGTCTCCAGAGTTCGGGTTCTCTCTTGGCTGGACTACTGCCTCAATCGTCCTTTATCCTCCCTTCACCCATTCAACTAATCCAGAATATGACTGCGAGACCTATACTTGGCCTCAAGCCCAGGGACTGCATCTCTCAAGCCCTAAAATCTCTCCATTGGCTCCCGGTTGCTGCTAGGGTCAAGTTCAAGACTCTCTGCATCATCCAAAAGGCTTTCTGGGGCCTGGGGCCATGCTACATACGCCTCTCTCCCTAAATACCTCCAAGCTAGAGCCCTTTGGTTTTCTAGCTACAACTCTCTGCAGATAAGGCGCTTCTCTAAGCAGAGAGTGAAGGTTAAATCTCTCTCTTCTGCTGGAGCCTCCCCCTGGAATGGTCTCCCTGCCCCTCTCAGGCTTGAGCCAGAAATCCTTAAGTATCAGATGATCCTCAAGACCATCCTTTTCTCTTGCCCCCCCCTACATATGTCACAATGACTGGCTGCCTGGTCTCCCTCTAAGTTCTACCAGGCACCGCCCACCCCCGCCCAATCCCTGTCCTCAAATTTAGTTTGTGGACCATCACCCCCTGCACCTCATGCAATCCCTCAAACTTGCCCACCTGGCCTCCCCTTACAACTCGCCTGGCCCTTTGGCCCTCTCCCCTCCTCTTTAACACCCCTTTTCACTTGCACTCTCTCCTCTTGCCCTGCACTCCCCTTCTTCGCATCCTAGCATTTTGCATTCTGTGCAAACTGCACCCCCCTTTCCTCGCACTTCTTGTTACTGCACTTGCACGATACGAATGTCACAAGACCTAGTAGGACCGTTACTGTTATCTTTCTCCATTGTCCTCCCCACTTTTTTGTCTTGTGGCGCCTTGAAACACCATTTGTTGTATAGGCATCTTACAAATATCCAATAAATAAATGAAGCAACAATACAATTTGTATAATCTTGATATGAAATACAATGTATTCTAATTGTATATGCCAAGGTATCTTTGTTTGAATGCCTGTCTGTATTCGGTATGTTTTATGGAAACTGATGTTTTCCACAATCAATTTTACTTGAACTTGAGCGCAGTCCTATAGCACTGTAACTATTTAAACAGCCAGGTGGGAGACACTATAGTGCCACCATACTTGCCATCTAATCTATGGTGGACTCAGAATTGGCCATATTTGGAGATGATCCATGGTAGATTATCACCAAACCCTCTTTCCCACCCCCTTATGTGTTTAGGGTACTCCTGTTGCAAAAAATAGTTGATGCCATCTCCAAGGTAGATAATGTCCTTGCAAAGTTGCCAATGTTCCATTGAAGTCAAGGTTGTGCCATCCTAGGAAAAAATGGGCCATCTATCTCATCCTCATCTTTGAGGAAGAGAAATCAGGGTCAGTAACGAGAGGTTGGACCACAGCCAATCATTGCCAATAGGGATGGGGAGCGTCCCGATCTTTCAAGTCCTCTTCTGTTGGCTATTGCATCCAATTTCTGGTAAGATCCATGGTACATGCCCTGACATGGCTAGTGTACTAAAATGCATGGATAGATAGTACCTCTTCGGCACAGGTATGCTATTGGGAGGATGACCCTGGTAAGGGGTAAAGCTTCCCTGACCTCTCCTCTGGTTTTGATGGTTGGGAAGACAATGTTTAGCTCATAGCACATAGCAATTGCTACTCAAACAACATGTGACCCGGCAATCACTCAATAACAAGGAAGTCTCCAATCAGGGTCCCAATTTATCACTGAATAAGTACTGTCTGTTGCAGCTATATTCCAAACCTGCATGCTGATGAATGGGGACTCGTATCATATGATATCATACATGGCAAGACTTATGCTCTGCTCCCAGTGCCCATCTGTTCAGCACAGGTTGGTGAGAGGCTGCGAGCAGTCAGGACCATAGACAGCCCGCCACAAGACCTGGCTGTCAAGACCGGTAGGGGGGTCTGTACTTCCGCTCTCTATATGGTAGAGGGGAGGCACAGAGGACCCCAGCCAAGATTCTCTAATATGGTAACGATGGACGAGCAATCAAGGCCTAGCTTCTCAGGAGGTGATGCAGGCTGGTTCTTAAGTACAGTGTATCCCCAAGCCCCCACAAAGGAATGTCCACACACTGTATTACTGAAAACACAGTCTTTATATAATTAATATTCAAGGGTTATGTACACTTATCACAATAACGCACTTTGTGCTCAGGAAAATCAGCAATGGTAAATATCTACAATTCTAAAGTGGTACCACTAATATTAGACCTCATTAAAGTGCATTCACAATACTGTTAAAATGGCACACAGATCAATAAGAAGGAAACCAGCAATAGAGAGAGGAGAGATAACAGAGGGTTGAAACAATAGGCAGAATACTGGCCCCTACCACTGGACACAGTTCTGTGTGGAGATCCCCCCACCTGGGCAACCTGTAAAATAAAGAGATATAACACCAGCCCAGTCCATATATTGTTCAATAGTCTATTTCTCTCCTATAATGTTTTTACCCCCCCAATGTACCTGGTGGAGTCGAGTTCTTCGAAGAGGCGTCGACAGATCCTTCTTGAATGACCCCCTTTAAAGCAGGAGTCACGGATCGTCGAGAGGCGTCGAGAAGCGTCGAGGAACTCGGTGTTCGGTGTCGGGGAATCGACGGCCCTTCTTGAATGCCTTCCCTTTCAAGCGGGAGACACGGGGCGTCGAACGTCCGACAACAAACAAGGTAGAACGGCGTCGATGAGGCGGCAGGCTTCGATCCGAGCGGTGCTCGTCGGCGTCGAGACATCGGCGTCCTGCGAGGAAGAGGCGTGCGGGGCACCTCGGCGACACTAGTTCTGGACCGCAAAGATTGTGGGTGACGGTGGCCCAGCAAGGGCGTCGAGTCGCTCGAGTCTTTGGGGTCGTGAGGTGGCGGGAAACCCACCGGCGGATTCTCCTCGGCGCGTTGGTCGTCCTCGACTTTCTCCGGCGGGACAAAGCGGCCGACGATGCGGACGAGGGAGTCCTTCAAGGCAAATGTTCTTAGGCAAGGAGCGGACGGCTCCGGTCGTCGGCGGCACGGCGTCAAGTGGTTCCCACGGCGGGGCAACACAACTTCGACGGGCCTCCAGCGGTTACACAGACCTGCGAACCCTGGTCGACGGCAATGGACTTCGACAGCGGCGATGTCCGGGTGCTTCACTTCGATCTCCTCGGCGGTCCCGTCTCGGGTCGGCAGCCTTTCGAGGGTCTGACTTCCAGGGCGCTTCGGCGAAGATTCAGCGGTGCTCGATGGTCCCTCGGAGCACGGGAAGAGGGCGCCTAGCCAGGTCCTCTCTCGGGTCAGTCCTCGACGATTTCGACAACCTTCAGTTCCGTCGAAGCAAATGCCACAGCAAGTCTTCTTCTTCCAGCTGGACGTCGAGGATCAGCAAATCCAGTTACTCTTGAGTGGAGACTCAGCTTCTGAATGCTTCTGAACAATTTCCAGTGGTGAGAGGTCCCCAGATATACTATTCTGTCTCTCATCCACACTGCTGGCACACACACAGCAGCCAATCACACAGAAGGGCATTCATGCAGTCAGTCAGCCAATCAGGCACACAGTGCATTCAGGCCACACTCCTCCCTTTCAGACACTCACAACAAGGAATGTGGATTGGGACAAGTACCCAGCCATTCAACACTACACACTGCATTCAGGCCAGTTTCGGGCAGGGCTGTCTCAGTCTTTGTCTCTCATGCCAGAAACCAGACAACCACAACAAGGAGTGTATATTGGTCACACACTCCATTCACCCAGGTCCCACCCACAGGAGGTACCCATAACATACAGTCACTGGGAAGGCTCCAGTCAGTCTAGCTGGGCCTTCACAACAACACCATATATGGAACTTCCACCCAACAGCCAGCCAGGGGGAAGGGACAGAGCCAGGGCTTCCCAGGACTTTGGGAAAAACAAGACAACAGGCAATAGAAAGCAAGAGGCCACAGGGGCCATCTTGTTTCTATCAGGAATCAACTGATCCCAATGGCAGGGCCTGGGTATCCCGAAATGGAGGACACCCAGAGCACCTGTCAAGTTTAGCATGGAGCTGCCACCAGCCCATACCCTGCTCTGTGGGCCACCCACAGGTGCCCAAAAACATACACTAGGGGCACAGGGTTGTACCCCTACCCATGGGTGCCATTAGGGTATCCCATGGGTCTGTTCACCAAACCAAAAGAGAGCTGCACTGCCAGGAGTCCCTCATGGACTCCTGGGCAGAAAACATGACAGAACACACGGTAAAAACAGAAAAAGGACAAGGATTCAGAGGCCCTGTCCCTCAGATGCATTTCCGGCATCACAGTCTCCCCCCCCAGACTGAGGTGGAGGGTGCCTAATCTCCCACGGGATAGACACCCTCATCCAGACGGTCAACATACCTTCTGGAAAGGCCATCTGCATTATCGTGACTCTTCCCTGGTCTGTGCTCTATGGTGAAGTCTAGCCCTTGTAGGCTAATCGACCACCTGAGCAATTTCGGATTCTCACCCTTCATCTGCATAAGCCACTTCAGGGGCTTATGATCTGTTTGGACCTTGAAGGTGGACCCCGTAAGGTAGGGCCTAAAACGCCTAAGGCTCCAAACTATACTAAAACATTCCTTTTCAACAGTAGCCCACCTAAGTTCTCTACCCTTGAGTTGTCTACTGATGAATATGATAGGATGTTCTCTCCCTTTGTCATCTAACTGGGACAAGACAGCTCCAATTCCGGTGTCGCAGGCATCCGTCTGGACGATAAAGGGTCGGCTGTAGTCAGGCGCACTCAACACAGGTGCCCTACACAGACTTTCTTTCAAGCCATCAAAGGCCCTCTGACAGTCTTCAGTCCAATTAACCTTCCTAGGCTGTTTGGGTGAAGTTAGAGCTGTCAGGGGTGCAGCTATGGTTCCATAGTCTGCCATGAAATTGCGATAGTACCCAGTGAGGCCCAAAAAGGCTCTCACCTGGGTTTGAGTAGTGGGCGTCTCCCAGTTCTGTACGTCCTGTACTTTACTGGAGAGAGGTTGGATTTGACCCCCTCCTACCTCATGACCAAGATAGGTAACTTTCCCCTGAGCTATCTGGCACTTGGTGGCCTTGATAGTGAGGTTAGCCCTTTTCAAGGCCTGCAACACCTTATCCAGATGTGTCAAATGCTCTTCCCAGGTGGAACTGTAGACGGCAATGTCGTCTAAGTAAGCCACACAAAAGGCTTCCAGCCCACTGAGCGCATGGTTGACCAATCTCTGGAAGGTGGCAGGGGCATTCTTCAACCCAAAGGGCATGACCCTAAACTGGTAGAGTCCCTCAGGTGTGGAGAATGCCGTCTTTTCCTTGGCATGGTCCGTCAGAGCTATTTGCCAATAGCCTGAGGTAAGGTCAAAGGTGCTCACAAATTTGGCAGCACCTATAGTGTCCACGAGCTCATCAGCCCTGGGCAATGGGTGCGCGTCAGTTTTGGTGACGGCATTGACTCCTCGGTAGTCCAGACAGAACCTCCAATCCTTGGTACCCGCCGGGGAACTTGCCTTGGGGACAAGGACCACTGGACTGGACCAGGGACTGGTGGAGGGTTCAATAACACCCAGATCCAACATCTTGGCGACCTCAGCCTGGATGTGGTTTTTGACGGTATCTGACATACGATAGCTCCTGCTTTTGACAGGCACCCTGTCACCAGTGTCAATTTCGTGCTTACACCACGGTGTAAGGCCCGGTGTCAGTGAAAACAGAGGGGCATACTGCTGGAGCAAAGCCCGGCAGGCCCTCTGCTGCTCTGTTGTCAAATCGGGAGAGAGTTGTACTCCCTCCACTGAGCCATCCTGAGGGTTGCTATGCAGCAAATCAGGAAGGGGCTCACTCTCATCCTCTTCTTGCCCTGAAGCTAGCAAGAGACATGAGACCTCTGCTCGCCTGTGGAAAGGCTTGAGCCTGTTGACATGGAATACCTGGGGGGCTACCCCAGAGGCTCCCATGTCCACCAGATAATTGACTTCGCCCATCTTGGAGATGATCCTGAAGGGTCCAGTCCACTTGTCTGCCAAAGCTCTAGGCTTGGTAGGCTCCATCACAAGGATTTCCTGTCCCGGAGTCCAATCCACTTGCGAAGCTTTCAGGTCATGCCAGTACTTATTCAATTCCTGGCTGGCCTTGAGATTTGCTGTTGCCTGACCCATCATTTGTGTCATCCTCCGCCTGAGGCCTAACACATAGTCCCCCACTTGCTTGGCGGGACCTGGAGGGGTGGCTTCCAAGCCTTCTCGGATCAAGGCGAGGGGCCCCCTCACGGGATGTCCAAAGAGTAACTCAAAGGGGCTGAAACCAACACCCTCTTGAGGTACCTCTCTGTAAGCAAACAGCAGGCATGGCAGGAGGAGATCCCATTTCCTCCTTAGGGGCTCTTCCAAAGCACCTAGCATGCCCTTGAGAGTTTTGTTAAATCTCTCAACCAGACCATTGGTCTGGGGGTGGTAAGAGGTGGAGAACTTGTAGGTTACCCCGCACTCTTTCCACATGGTTTTCATGTAACTAGACATGAAGTTGGATCCTCGGTCAGAGACAACCTCCTTGGGGAATCCAACACGGGTGAAAATGCCCAGGAGAGCCCTGGCAACCACCTTGGCAGTAACAGTCCGAAGGGGTATTGCCTCAGGGTACCTGGTGGCATGATCTACCAAGACCAGGATGAACCGATGTCCACCTGAAGTGGGAGGGTCAAGGGGACCGACGATGTCGATGCCCACCCTCTCAAATGGTGTGCCAACCACTGGTAATGGCTGCAGTGGGGCAATGACCCTGCCTCCAGTCTTGCCAGACAACTGACAAGTTGGGCAGGTCCTGCAGTGGGACTCCACCTCTACTCCCATCCGTGGCCAGTAGAAATGGGCAGAGAGCCTCTGCTTAGTCTTCTTGGTCCCAAGATGACCAGCCAAGGGCACCTCATGCGCCAACTGCAGTAGGAAGGGCCTGTAAACCTGGGGTACCACCAACCTCTTGCGGGCACCAGGTTCGGGCTTAGTGGGCTCACTAACAAGGAGCTCACCCTCCCAATAAATCTTGAATGTCCTAGGCACTTCACCTTGTGCCTGGGACAGGGCCTGTTTCCTCAGGCCCTCGAGAGAGTGGCACTCTCTCTGTCCCTTACAGAAGTCTGCCCGGGAGGGTCCCCCTTCAGCTAACAAGCATTGAAGGTCGGGATGATCCTCCGGGTTGAGAACCTCTCCCACAGGAGAGTCTTCTGTCTCTTCTCCCACAGGAGTTGAGTTTGGGTTTTCCGCTGGACCCAGCCCGTCCGGAGCATGGATCCCATTGGGTGCTGTCGGAACAGCAGGAAGAGAAGGTGTTCCCTCCACAGAGGTGGCCTTCTTGGTCTTCCTTCTTCTTGCCTTAGGCCTCGCCTTTGGCTCGGATACCTGACTCACAGCCAGACCCGGTGTCACCTGTGACCTAGTGACTGCAGCAGCAGTCATGGGAAGACCATCCGAGATCAACCCCAACTCTACTAGATCATTTCCTAACAGAATGTTAGCAGGGACATTGTCCTGAACCAGGACAGGAAGCTTTGCTGTCTTGTCTCCAATCATGAGTGTGACTAGGGCTATAGGCGATAATTTGGGAGGCCCACCAGCTAACCTGGTGGTTCTCAGAGGAGCACCTACATAGTCCTCTGGCTTGAGCAGGGTCCTGTCCACCACTGTCATGCTTGCCCCAGTGTCTCTCAAACCAGTAGAAGGCTGGCCATTCAAGAGGACACTTCTCAAAAACCTACGGGTGTTCTGCGGGATAGTTGCCAGTACTTCTGCGTACTGGTCCCAGGCCCCAAGGGACACTAAGGAAATCTCTACCGGAGCACCAAATGTGATTCCTGTAGAGGAGGGGAGGACAGTGGCCTCCACCTCAGCCACGGGGTAAGGGTAGGTCAGGCTGACAGCCTGTACTCCAAGTGCCTTACCTTTACACTTGGGGTCACCCCTTTTGTGATCCAGAGCCCCACAATCCCAACAAGTGCCAGGAGTGCGGGGTACGGTACTGGAACCACTGGGAACCTGCTTTGCAGCAGGTGGACCACTACTCTTATTCCCACCCACAGAGGACTTATCCCCACCAGATTTTTGGGTCTTAGGAGAGGAAGGTTTTGGTTTACCCGACTGTGATTGCTTTTGGGACTCCTCAGCTTTCTGAGAGGTCCCCTTTTCTTTGTCCTTGTCCTTCCCACTGGAGTCCTTAGGGGACACCCGGTGGGAGACCCACTTGTCAGCCAACCTAGCCAGCTTAAAGGGGTCCAAAATGTTCTGGTCAGCCACATACTGACGCAGCTCTGGTGAACAGGCTTCAGAAAAATGCTCAAAAAACAAGAGGTGGGACAACTCAACAAAAGTTTTCACCTTGTAACCGTCAATCCACCCCATCATGTTCATGTGCGCAGTACTCACCCAGTCAACCCAAGACACATTCTCTCTTTTCTTAAAATCCCTGAACCTTTTAAGGTATTGGGTAGGTGTCTTGCCAAACTTGGCAATCAAAGCAGACTTCATACACTCATACTGACCCCTTTCCTCCACACTCAGCTTCAGAATACAGTCATATCCAGTTTGAGGCACTCTGCTTAACAAACACTTAGCCCAATCTCTTTTATCTACATCATGAATTGCACAAGCCATTTCAAACGCTTCAATCCATTGGAGGATATCTGAACCCTCCACAAACACACCAACCAAATCTTTCATAAACTTGGTGGCTGGGGACCTGCCACTCTCAATTGGTCTAGCTGAAGTCTCCACTCTAGCTCTCTCTAGCTGGATTCTCTGACATTCAGTGTCCTTGTCTTTGAGCGCAAGATCCCTATTCTTGAGTTCCACTTGCTGTGCCAGCTCCTCTTTCTTAAGCTCAGCTTCTATTTCCAACTTGCGATATTCAAAGGCCAATTTCATCCTTAATAACTCAAGTTCCATGGAATTGCTGGGGTTTGGAACAGAGGCAGCAGGAATGGTGGCATTCCCAGAAACAGATTCAGCGACAACCCCAGGGGCAGAGTCCTCACTGGTTGCATCCCCCCCTTCATCAAGGGTTTCACCATCAGTCTGGTAGTCCACCAGGGCAGCTATCAGCTCAGCCCTAGACTTATCCACAAAGTCCAACTCCCTGGCTTCACAAGCACTCTGGAGAGCCTCTACGCTCATCCGAGTCAATTTACCATTTGCAATGGGCTCCATTGCCTGTAATGCAGTTATTTGGTACACACCCAAACCTTAATCTAATAAAGTGCGGATATTTTGTAAGTGGCACGGTTATACACTGAGTCTTAAAACCATAAGCATCCCACCGCTGCCACCAGCTTGTCAAGACCGGTAGGGGGGTCTGTACTTCCGCTCTCTATATGGTAGAGGGGAGGCACAGAGGACCCCAGCCAAGATTCTCTAATATGGTAACGATGGACGAGCAATCAAGGCCTAGCTTCTCAGGAGGTGATGCAGGCTGGTTCTTAAGTACAGTGTATCCCCAAGCCCCCACAAAGGAATGTCCACACACTGTATTACTGAAAACACAGTCTTTATATAATTAATATTCAAGGGTTATGTACACTTATCACAATAACGCACTTTGTGCTCAGGAAAATCAGCAATGGTAAATATCTACAATTCTAAAGTGGTACCACTAATATTAGACCTCATTAAAGTGCATTCACAATACTGTTAAAATGGCACACAGATCAATAAGAAGGAAACCAGCAATAGAGAGAGGAGAGATAACAGAGGGTTGAAACAATAGGCAGAATACTGGCCCCTACCACTGGACACAGTTCTGTGTGGAGATCCCCCCACCTGGGCAACCTGTAAAATAAAGAGATATAACACCAGCCCAGTCCATATATTGTTCAATAGTCTATTTCTCTCCTATAATGTTTTTACCCCCCCAATGTACCTGGTGGAGTCGAGTTCTTCGAAGAGGCGTCGACAGATCCTTCTTGAATGACCCCCTTTAAAGCAGGAGTCACGGATCGTCGAGAGGCGTCGAGAAGCGTCGAGGAACTCGGTGTTCGGTGTCGGGGAATCGACGGCCCTTCTTGAATGCCTTCCCTTTCAAGCGGGAGACACGGGGCGTCGAACGTCCGACAACAAACAAGGTAGAACGGCGTCGATGAGGCGGCAGGCTTCGATCCGAGCGGTGCTCGTCGGCGTCGAGACGTCGGCGTCCTGCGAGGAAGAGGCGTGCGGGGCACCTCGGCGACACTAGTTCTGGACCGCAAAGATTGTGGGTGACGGTGGCCCAGCAAGGGCGTCGAGTCGCTCGAGTCTTTGGGGTCGTGAGGTGGCGGGAAACCCACCGGCTGATTCTCCTCGGCGCGTTGGTCGTCCTCGACTTTCTCCGGCGGGACAAAGCGGCCGACGATGCGGACGAGGGAGTCCTTCAAGGCAAATGTTCTTAGGCAAGGAGCGGACGGCTCCGGTCGTCGGCGGCACGGCGTCAAGTGGTTCCCACGGCGGGGCAACACAACTTCGACGGGCCTCCAGCGGTTACACAGACCTGCGAACCCTGGTCGACGGCAATGGACTTCGACAGCGGCGATGTCCGGGTGCTTCACTTCGATCTCCTCGGCGGTCCCGTCTCGGGTCGGCAGCCTTTCGAGGGTCTGACTTCCAGGGCGCTTCGGCGAAGATTCAGCGGTGCTCGATGGTCCCTCGGAGCACGGGAAGAGGGCGCCTAGCCAGGTCCTCTCTCGGGTCAGTCCTCGACGATTTCGACAACCTTCAGTTCCGTCGAAGCAAATGCCACAGCAAGTCTTCTTCTTCCAGCTGGACGTCGAGGATCAGCAAATCCAGTTACTCTTGAGTGGAGACTCAGCTTCTGAATGCTTCTGAACAATTTCCAGTGGTGAGAGGTCCCCAGATATACTATTCTGTCTCTCATCCACACTGCTGGCACACACACAGCAGCCAATCACACAGAAGGGCATTCATGCAGTCAGTCAGCCAATCAGGCACACAGTGCATTCAGGCCACACTCCTCCCTTTCAGACACTCACAACAAGGAATGTGGATTGGGACAAGTACCCAGCCATTCAACACTACACACTGCATTCAGGCCAGTTTCGGGCAGGGCTGTCTCAGTCTTTGTCTCTCATGCCAGAAACCAGACAACCACAACAAGGAGTGTATATTGGTCACACACTCCATTCACCCAGGTCCCACCCACAGGAGGTACCCATAACATACAGTCACTGGGAAGGCTCCAGTCAGTCTAGCTGGGCCTTCACAACAACACCATATATGGAACTTCCACCCAACAGCCAGCCAGGGGGAAGGGACAGAGCCAGGGCTTCCCAGGACTTTGGGAAAAACAAGACAACAGGCAATAGAAAGCAAGAGGCCACAGGGGCCATCTTGTTTCTATCAGGAATCAACTGATCCCAATGGCAGGGCCTGGGTATCCCGAAATGGAGGACACCCAGAGCACCTGTCAAGTTTAGCATGGAGCTGCCACCAGCCCATACCCTGCTCTGTGGGCCACCCACAGGTGCCCAAAAACATACACTAGGGGCACAGGGTTGTACCCCTACCCATGGGTGCCATAAGGGTATCCCATGGGTCTGTTCACCAAACCAAAAGAGAGCTGCACTGCCAGGAGTCCCTCATGGACTCCTGGGCAGAAAACATGACAGAACACACGGTAAAAACAGAAAAAGGACAAGGATTCAGAGGCCCTGTCCCTCAGATGCATTTCCGGCATCACACTGGCCTACAAAACCAACCACTGATTAGCATGTGAATCAGCAGGGCACACACACACACAAAATCAAAAACTGTGTAAACAGAACATTTTGAGGAAAAGGACATAGTGTTAATAAGAAGCCGCCGAGGGAAAAAAGAAAACATTGTTGACAAACTGCTCCATTTTATTTTTAATTAAAAATCCCAAGAAATTGGTTCAGCTTGCTGAAGCAGTTCACGCTGGCTCTGCCGCTTTCTCGGGCTCTGGAATGCTGAGTCAGCTAGAACAGACAACTTTTTCTAAAGAACGGCCAACGTATTGCTTGCTCCTCATTACGTTGTCCCATCAACACGAATTATAATATTTTAAAGAAAAAAAGAGTTTGCAGTTCTGCTTGAAGTCCTCTCACGGCCTTTTTCCAGACAGCACTCTTTCACTTGGGCACAAGTTCACCAAAGGTATCCCAGGATGCTCGAACTGTGCACTTTTATATCATTGCGTGTTTTATTGTATTCCACATATTTTTTGTGTGCAGTGCTCGTGCTGGCAAGTGGACACTGATGAATGGGGGCTCATATCATAGGATGTCATACATGGCAAGAATTATGCTCTGCTCCCAGTGCCCATCTGTTCAGCACAGGTTGGTGAGAGGCTGCGAGCAGTCAGGAACATAGACAGCCCGCCACAAGACCGTCTAAGAGAAATTCCAAGAGGTGAACAATGAATAGTTGACATGATTCGACAGTGGGAATTCTGGACTCAAAAGTCACCAAGCCCAGTGGCGGCGAGTGAATGTTTTAATGGGTATGGGGTGGTTCTCCACCCACGAAAATGTTTACTATAATGGGTTGAAATTGTGCATTTTACAGCACGTTCTGTGAAAAATTGGCTAAAAGCCACAGTTTGCAATCAATTGTGTATGGTTGCACATGAAAGAGCCTAATAGATGCAAGTCACCATCAGTACACAGGAACATTATCAACATGTTCCTTTTGCCTTTGCCTGCATCATATGCCGGCAAATACAATATGTTCACGCTGGCTGTGCCCCTACATGTCCATGCATGCTGCACCAATATGTGCCACTATTACGATATAAGGAATCCCAACCAGTAAAAAATGACAGTACACAGAAATAAATTATATCCATACTGGCTGTACCAATATAAGCCAGTGTACCAAGTAATCACACTTGTTTTTGCTGTTACCCTTCTAAAAAAAGGTGCACGCACGCCATGGCACACAAAGGATATATGGTGGACTGGAGCCACTAAAGTAAGTCAGTCTAGCTATGTAATGCCACAGTAAGAACATACATGCACACCCAACACCATAGGCCAAGTTATCCACATAATAACACTATTCATGTTTTCTTTACACTTGATGCCAAGTAAACAATGTGATGCCACAATAACAAAGTATTGCAGGCTGGCACCCCTGATGTAGTACAGTATATCCAGGTAATGACACTCATCATGTTTGCTTCACCCTTGATGCACAGTAAGTGTGCATCAAGGGTGAAGCAAACATGAGTGTCATTACTGGGCTAGACTGGCCTATAACAAGTGTAGGACAGACTAGACAAGTAATACCACTTATCATGCTGGCTTTATTCTTGATGCATAGTAACTTTGCATCAAGTGTAAAGCAAACATGACAAGTGTTGCCAATGGCCTAAATTCAATGTAGACCAGTCTTGGCAGGTAATAACACCTAACATGTTTGCTTTACCCTTGATGCACAGTAATTGCACATCAAGGAACAAACAAAGGTAAGTGTTACTAGCTGACTGGACTGGTCAACATTGAATCTAGGCCAGTGACAACACTTGTCATCTTTTATGAACACTTCATGCAAAGTAACTGTGCACCAAGGCTAAAGCAAATATGAATATTGTTATGTGGCTAGACTGCCCTACATTGAGTGTAGGCCATTCTAGGTAAGAAGTAACACTTATCATGGTTGCTTTACTTTGATGCACTGTAATGTGCATCAAAGGCAAAGCAAACCTAAGTGTTCTTACATTGACAGTCTAGTCTACATACAGTGTGGGGTAGTCTAGCCACGCAATAAATAGCCCATTGCTGATGCTCAGACCCTGATGGGCCTTAATGCCCTTGTTGCCCCTACTGCATTGCCTATGATTGTGAATACTGACTTGATGATGGGTCCTGCTGCCCCTGTTGCCCCTACTGCATTGCCTATGTTTGCTACGGTTGATCTGATGATGGGCCCTGCTGCCCCTGTTGCCCCTACTGCATTGCCTATGTTTGCTACGGTTGATCTGATGATGGGCCCTGCTGCCCCTGTTGCCCCTACTGCATTGCCTAGGATTGTGAACACTGACTTGATGATGGACCCTGCTGCCCCTGTTGCCCCTACTGCATTGCCTATGTTTGCTACGGTTGATCTGACGATGGGCCCTGCTGCCAAGTTTAAAACACAGCCCACCAGCCTCCCCTTGACCAGCCTTAACTGCGCCCTAGTCAATACACGCTCCATCCCTGCACACACGCTCGATATTCATGACCTTATCACTAGGGACAAGCTTGACCTGCTCTTTATCTGTGAGACTTGGCTTCAAGACACATCTGGACCAGCCCTCTCACTGGCCATCCCTGACAATTATACCATCTACAGACAGGATAGGACAGGATAGGACAGGACAGAGGGGCAGAGGCGTTGCCATCATAGCCAAAGACTCCCTTGACATTAGAAGAACTCAGGCAGAAATAGGCCTCAACTCAGACTACCTACCTATCAAACTCAAAATCTCCCACAATTCTACCATTCCATCCCACCTAGGTATCGCCCCCCAGGTCCCTCTAATGACTTCCAAGATGCCCTCATCCACTCAATCTCAGACAACCTGAAAAAAACCTCTAAGCTAATACTGCTGGGTGACATGAACATGGGGCTCAACGACACCAAGGACCTCAGCGCCCAATCCCTACAAAAGGCGTTAGCAAACCTGGGCTTTGACCAAGCTATCACCAAACCTACACACATCAAAGGACGTACCCTAGACTGGGTGACACAACATAACTGCCCCATTCTCCTCCACGCCATATCTCCCATCCCCTGTTCTGACCATTTCTGCATCAACTTTCACATTGACACCTCACCAGGACCCACAAGACCCTCCATTCTTCTTCCTGCAGGGCTCTCAAGGAGCTCCCAAAAACTAACGAAGGACTCTTTCCTTCTGCACTTGCTCATCCCGGTATTGCAACCCCCATTCTCTAATGATCCCACCGTCATAGCTAACACATTCAGCCAAGTGATATCCACAGCGGTAGATGCTATCGCACCCCTCACGGCAAAAAAAGCAAAAAAAAACTAAGCACTCCAATGCCTGGTTTTCTCAAGAACTTGCTGATCTCCGCACTAAGAAAAGAGCGTCACTGGCCACTTGGAAAATGGACCCCTCCGAGTCTAACAAAACTGCCTTCAAATCTCTATCCAAAGACTACAAAATAGCCACCACACAGGCTAAGGCAAACTCTTACAACACTAGAATCAGCAACGCCATCTCTGACTCTAAGGAAATCTTCGCCATATTCAGGGAACTTGAATCACCGTCCATTCCACCTTCCACCATCACCAAGGATGAGACCTGGTGCAACCAATGCTGCATAAACTAGATACCCTACATTCTAAAATTCTAGCCCACCAAAAAGCACTATCCGCTCTTCTTGAGCACACATCGGCTCCTCCAGCCCCACCGCCTAACGCTCCCAGTCATATTCCAAAATTCGCATTCTCCAACATGACTGAATCTGAGGTCATTGATCTCTTGAAATTCATTAAGCCATCCAATTGCAAGGGAGATATCTGCCCCTCCCACATTATCAGAGACTGTGCGCCTGCCTTGGATCCCATTATTACAGCCTTCATCAACGCATCATTTCAAACGTCTAATGTACCAACCTCACTAAAAGAAGCCTGGGTTAAACCTCTCCTAAAAAGCTCTATCTCGACCCATCTATCCCAGGGAACTACCGCCCCATTACAACCGTCGCCTTTCTGTTAAAGATTCTGGACAAAGCAGCCTACCTGCAGGTTCAAAAATGTATTGAAGACAACCACCTCCTTGGGCTTCGCCAGTCCGGCTTCCGCCCTCAACACGGCACCGAGACGGCACTACTTGACCTAAAAAATCAAATAGATGACCTGAGAGACGCAGGCAAACCAGCTCTCCTCCTGCTCCTAGACCTCTCGGCAGCCTTCGATCTGGTCGAGTATAAAATGCTATGCCACCATCTCACAACCTCAGCACAATTCTCAACCAAAGCGTGTGAATGGATCTCCTCATTCCTTCAGGAGAGAGTAATGAAGGTCTTCTCAGACTCTGCCAACGCAACACCAAGGCCCATAAAATGCGGAGTCCCACAGGGCTCCTGCATAGCTCCCAACCTCTACAACCTCTTCACGAGACCTCTTTTCAGGATACTTGACTCCCTGGGCATCTCTTATACAAAATATGCAGATGACACACAGGTTCTCATCCCCCTGTCAGGTGACTACACCAAGGACCTGGACACACTCAACAGCATTTACGCCACCATTCAATCATGGATGGCTGAGAACTGGCTCTGTTTAAACAGTGATAAGACTGAGCTCCTGCTTGTCGGCTCCCCATCCACTTTGGGAATACTTGATACTAAATACCAATCCTTCACAGTGGACAATATCCCCATCAGAGTCTCTCAAACAATCAAAACACTGGGGGTGTACCTCAGGCCCAGCCTCACCATGGACAGACAGGTAAACGCCATCGCCTCATCCACAGTATACCACTCCAAAATCATCAATGCCATCAGGCCGTTCTTGTCACGGCAAAACTGCATCTCAATAGCCAGAGCCATCATCGGCTCCAGACTCGACTACTGCAATGCCTTGTTCATTGGAACCTCCCAAAAAAACCTTGCCAAACTCCAGATTGCCCAAAATAATGCCTTAAGGGCTGCCACAGGCACCTCGCACAAGGAACACATCTCTTGGATCAGGAGGGAGGTACACTGGCTCCCCATCAAGGAAAGGGTCATTTTCAAAACTCTGGCTCTTACACACAAGTGCCTTCACGACCAAGCACCTCCCTATCTGACACAGAGGATAACTAGACAAACTGTCTCCAGACCCTCAAGGGCAGCCTATACCAACCGCATCACGGTTCCACACACACAGAGAGTGCATGCAGGAGGCACCAGCTTCCCCACTATGGCAGCTACCCTATGGAACAACCTCCCAGCTCAGATGAGATCAATCGACTCACACACGGCCTTCCGCAAGGCCTTAAAAACCAAGCTCTTCATCTAAAGAGCCTGCCACTCTAGGTTTGCATTATTACTGTATTCACCATGTACAGGAGACTATATACCTAAACAAGATTTGTAACCAACTGTAACAATCAATCTGTATAATATGTAACCATGCAAATGTGTATAAGCAAATGTATTTAAACTGACCTTTGGGGCCGCTTACTGTAACCCTCAAGCAAGCCTTCTTAAAAACTCCTTATAGCATCTCGTTACCTGTTGGGCTGTAGGGCGCTCTACAAATGCTAAAATAAATACATAAATAAAATAAATTAATTTACCAGTTTTGATTTACCCTCGATTCAGGGAACTGTGCATCAAGGGTGAAGCCAAAAAGAATGCTATAGCCCAGCAGCCCCACCCCTAAATTTAAGGAGTGGGAGCTGACACACACTTGCACACATATTCACACATTCCTTCATAAATTCCTTGCAGGCACAAATCCATAAACACAAACACCAACATACATGCATTTAATCCATACATGCATTCAAATATGCACATTCAATTAAAAATAAAAAAACATACCTTCATGTGCCTTCCACACATGTCCGCACCACCCTGGTGAAGATCGGATGCCCCACCCCCTCTCGGTAACATAAACACGCTGACTAATGTGAGTATGTCTATGCTGAGTGCAATAATGAGAGGTGGCATGGCTAGGCTTCTAAGGCCCTGACCCCTCCCATTATTATGTTTGTTGCATAGCTGAAAGGGCTCTGCATCAGACAGACAAAATAATGCATAGCAGGGGAAGTGACCCCTGCTCAAAGGTAAGAAGTGGAGTCCCCTGTGCAAATAAAGAACACAGGCTACTATGCTGTCTGCCACTCAAGGGAGGGGGTGGCCTGCCAATCAAGTGAGAGGGTGATAACCCCCACCCAACTTTGCATGCCACCACTGTCCATAACGCTTTCGCAAGCTGTCCTCCATGCAGTTGCCCACGTCATCAATCCCCAGCCAAAAACAATTCCCACTGTTCTCCACCATCTTCCTAGATTCACACTGCATCTCGTTGCCTGCTTGCACCACCTTCAAGCCGTACCACGGCCTTTACAAATCCCTCCTCTTCACCAAGTTATCAGCAAGTTATCAGCAAGAAAGCACATTTCAATGGGATTGAAGAATGCTTCCTGAATCAGGCCCATTATCTCCCTCAGCGCATCCATCTGGCTTCATTCTGCCTCTAATCCAGGTGAAGAAATTAACATTGTCATCTTCCAACAGCTCCTTGCAGTTCTGGTTTGCTAACATTCCATCCTATTTTTCAGACTCAGTGCTTTTATGCTCCTATTGCCTATTTAACAACATGTCTTAACCTAGGTGTCATGTACTTTGTTGTGTTATCTTGCAGTTACCGGGGTGTACAGTCAAAAAAACCATAAACTAAAATAATGAGTAAAATAAAAGCTGAACTAGCGCGAGACTTTACTGTATGCTCTACAGAATCCATAGGTCCTCTGCTTCCTTCAATACTCCACAATGCTTTGAATTGCAGAAGCAGCGATCAAGTCCTTCCTTACTGTGGAGTCTTGAGAAAGGAGACATCTGCCCCGAAAACATGTATTTCTCTCCAGCTAGAGAGAGAGAATGCATTGATGTTAGTCACCTGTCTGGTTAGAATTGCAGCCGTAGTTTGGTGAGGTACTCCGTTGCCCAACCATATGGGTGTCTATATGCAAGGCTGAGGGTTTAATCATCAGAATCAAGTGACAGACTGCATTGGAGCTGTGTGATCCATGAGAATGTGTGATCTTCTGCTCTCATGGAACACAATAGATGACATTGCAGGGGTAAATGTAGGAGGGGACATCTGTGAGCAGAGGACAAAATCACTAAGGAAGCTGAAACACAGGCTGGGTCTGGCAGAGGTGGTGCAACTGCCAGAAAGCATTTATGGTGGCAAATATCTGGCCTGCATTCAATGTGATTCCAAAGGAATGCACCATTTGGAATGGAATTGGGGCAGAAGGCCACAGTCGGAAGCCTGATGGGCTCAGCATGACCTAGCTGCGTGATTTTCGCGCTATGAAACACTTGTGTAGCGCCATACAAATAAAATATCATATCATATCATGTCTGCATTGGATGCTTTGTGGCAAAGCCAGTTCAGTTAGGTCCACTTTTGGATGGGAGTGTTGCATGGTGTGACTTGCCCCTGGTGTCCATGGTCCGAATATCTGGAAATCACTGGCGTGTGATGAGAGTTATGACACTAGTGCTTTTCGAGACGCTTATGAGGAGCGTCGTTTAACTGCTGGGGGGAATTGTCAGTGCAAGCTTGTGCTCTAGTTTTGATGAGTACATCTGCCACTGGATCAAACCACATTGTGCAGGGAGGTACAAACAAACACGTAATTGTCCGACTGTTGCATAACACAAGGTCAACATCTTCACTCCACAACCAGAAGTATTCACAAACAGTCAGGGTAATTAACAGGAATGATGGTGTCAAACGGCACATCCATGGCTGCACCACTCTCCTATTATGTGAGAAGATGGCAGACTGCCCCTTTTCAGACAGTATGCATCAATGAAGTTGGCATTCACGTCACTGGTGCATGGGGTACATGGGGTAAGAAAACCTAACTGTTGGTGGGTTTGGATCATGTTGGCTGGATGTGGTCACCATTTTACCAGCACTGCCAGGCACCTCTCTCTAGAGGTTATGAAGATTGTGCTTGATCTTAAGCCAGATGTTGGCTTGATAGGGTCCTGGATAGGCCTGAACCAGAATCAGGTGCCAGCGGTTATATGCAAAGAGAGAACACATTTCACAGAAAGAAAGGATGACTTTTCTACAGCTTTTACAAGTCTTCCCTTCATAAGTGATGGACACAATTCACGCAGTTATTAAATACATTGCAGGTCACAGTCTGATCAATAAAACATAGCAAGGAATGAGCACACTAAACAGATCAAGTCTCACCTGCAAGTAGCCTTTCGGTTTTTCTGTTGACAAACTGCTGAGAAAATATCAGATTCTATTCAGGAGGAAAACAGTCAACAATAGTCTGGGACCTAATGTGTTATGGTGGCGTTGAGAAGCATCTTCCTAGGTAATTTGCATGCATCTACAGCACGTGTGTTTATTGGAGCACTTTTTTAATTATGCACTCGTTATAGCATATGACATATGTTCAGATAGCAATGGGATTTTGCTTTCTTGCTCCCCAAGAACAGTGCGATTTTGCATAAACCTATTATTTGCACAGAATCTTCTGGGATTTTCTGCTATTCCAGAGCCGATGAAACACAGGGTGAAGCATCCTTTGCACTAGTGCTTGCACCATTTTTTGTCTGCACCCCAGTTATGCTTCAATTTAAATAGTAATCCTGATTGTCTCTGTTGCGGACATATTTTTTGAAGCTCAGCTGACGACTGTAAAGCTGAGGAGAAAGTTTAAACGCCATTCCGCACAGCGTTCAGCTGGGCGACAGAAATGACGTATTAGGGTAATATGAGGAAACGCCCTTCCGGGGATGCTATCACATATACTATCAATGACAGTGTCCATGTGGTTATTGTCACAGGGCCACCCCAGCTGGCATAAACAAACAACATTGGAGACAAAGGTGGCACGAGGCTAACCCGACCGATCACGGCGTGGAGACCCAGTGCAACCTGGCACCACCAAAATAGCTGCAAGCCCTGTGGGGATAAGAATCCGTGAGCTATGGCACCACCGAAACAGCTGCACACTCCACGTAGAGAAACATAAAGAAAATAAAGCAGTATTCAGGCCATTGACACATTCTTTGGTGGAACAGTAGACCTATAACTGCAACCTTCCTCTCTGACATCTTTTTCTCCACCTGTGGTGTCCCCCAGGGATCTAATCTCTCTCCCTGGCTGTTCAACCAGTATCTGGCACTCCTTGCCCACCGCATCGCTGCTCTCTGCCCCAACTTTCAGTGCTATGCGGACGATACCCAGCTCATTTTCAGGCTACCATCGGCCTCCTCCTCTCCTTCCCTCATCTCGGACTGTCTGTCTGCTATCCAGGAATGGTGTGCCGCCAATGACCTCTGCCTTAATGCCAGTAAGACTGAGATTCTACTCATCGGCACACCCACTCCCTCCTTCTCTGCAGCTCTCTGGCCAGCCTCTCTTGGCCCTCCTCCTGCTCATACCTGCAAGGCAAAAAACCTCGGGGTCATCTTCGACTCCACACTCTCCTTCTCTCCTCATATCTCTGACGTCTCTAAGAAGTCACACTACCAGCTGCACCTCCTCAGAGGTATTCTTCCCTTCCTCTCCTTCCCCCAGAAGCTCACTGTCTCCCGAGCCCTGGTTCTCTCGAAGCTGGACTACTGTAACAGCCTCTATCTCAATCTGCCTGCCTCCACTCTCCGCCCTCTGCAACTCATCCAGAACAGAACTGCGAGACTTGTCCTTGGCCTCAAGCCCAGGGACCGTATCTCTCCAGGACTGAAATCTCTACACTGGCTCCCAGTGGCTGTGAGGATTACGTTCAAAACCCTCTGCATTGTCCACAAGGCCATCTGGGACCTGGGGCCTAAATACCTTCAACTCTCTCTTCCTAAATATCTTCCTTCCCGAGCCCTTCGCTCATCCGTCTCCAACTCCCTCAGGGTTAGCCGCTTCTCGAAGCAACGAGCTGGGGGTAGATCTCTCTCCGCAGCAGGGGCCTCCCTCTGGAACAGCCTTCCTTCCTCCCTGAAACTCGAGGAGAACCATCTCCGGTTCCGGAAGCACCTCAAAACCTTCCTCTTTGCTTCTGCTTTCTCTCTCCCTCTCCCCTGCTAAATTCTTCACTGAAACTGCACTGAATCTGCAACTGGGCCACTCTCACCGACCTCGGTCCTGGGCCCAGCCACTCTCCACTTGCACTGCCTCCCTGGCAACCCCTGCACTGCAGGACTGTCTCTGTATCCCTACAGCCCCCCCTTCCCAGCACTTGTCTGCACTTACCTTGCACTTGCCACCAGCTGGCCCGATTTATTTATTTTTATTCTACTTACTTTGTACTGCACTTCCCCCCTCCCCTTGCACTTGTTCCCTTCCCCCTACCCCTGCACTTGCGCGATCTGAATGACACCTGGCCTAGTAGGATCGTTGTCTGTCTTACCCTTGTTCCCCCCTCCCTGCCTCGTCGTGCCTTGAAACACTTGTGTATAGGCGCGTTACAAATGCCATATCATATCATATCATATCATAATACGGCACTAGACTCTCGGTGCCCACCTGGTAGAGGGTAAATATTACCGCAGACTCGCTGGCCCTGTGTATTAAGGGTGTGTGTGCGGTACACTGCTCACAAGGCGACACAGAGCTACTGAACTGCATGCCATGCCACCCGCAATGCTCGAGGAGACAGCTACAGCCTAGAACAACTTCCCCATCCGATGAGCAGACAAGACATGGAGGGAGCAAGTATGGAAGAGGATGAGGACATGGTCTCTTCATCCACCTCTCCATGGACACATGATAGAGCAACAAGGCCCAGAGGGCACAGGGGCATGAGAAGCGAAGTAAGAACATAACAACAGTTTTACAGCTGCCCTGTGCCAGTACTTGACATATAGGGCTCTCCTGCCACCCTTTTTTCTCATTGGGCATTATGGAAAGAACGGCAGAACTGCTGGACATGTTGTTTACCACACTTAGAGTAGATGATTGTTAGGTGTGACCCTCCCATGTGTATTGCCCCTTTAAGGGGATGTGTCCCTCCCACGTGTGTTGCCCCTTTAAGATGGGCCATGACTGCGTCATGGCCCATGATGAATAAAGGGAGCCCCTGCAGGCACGTGAGACAGAACGGCTGCAGACGCCATAAGAGGTTGGTCCATGTCTCCTTTACTGAGGTAGGCCGGAGGCCTACACGGGGCGGCACAGGCCTGCAGGCCCTGTTGCCATGGGACCCTCGTGCCAGGACGGTGGCAAAGGTCCGCATGGTCAGGAGCCTGGCAGGCTGTGCCCCTCCACCCCGATGGCGCTGGTGTCCCATAGTGCCACGGGGCCTGCCCGATGTCCATGGCAGGCCCCAAACCCCCACAGGCACTGGGCCTGTGGTGTGCTGCAAAGGAAACAGCACCCCGGGGGCGCCTGCCGGATGGCCATGGCGGGCGACCCCTAACAATGGCGACGAGGAGTAAGGGCCCTGCGTGCCCTGTAGCGTGGTGAGGAGCTGCCCCTTCCCTGCCCGCCTCGGCGAGCGGTGTCAGATGTGTGCTGCGGGGTGTGGGTCTGCGCCCCCACCCCACGTGGGGCGAGATTGCCCGCGGTGTCGGCCGCCACGTTGAGGAGCTGGTGTTCCCCTCCCGTCGGAGGGAGGGAAGTTGCCCACCCACCGTTGAAGGCGGCATCCGCCGTGTGGGAAGGAGGGTGAGCAGCCCCTCCCCACCCGAGGCCGCACAACATCAGGCGGCTCGGTGCACGCAGCATCAGCCGCGCGGGGATGGAAAAGCGGCATCGGCTGCGCAAGCACTTTCCCCCCGGCCACAGTAAGAAGAACGGGTGTCGGAGCCCGCGATGAGGAGGAGGTGCGGCCCCCCCGCAAAGAAGATGTGAAGTGACATCCACCGCGGAGGGGGAGGAGCAGCAATTTTCGAAAAAAAAGAGAAAAAAAAATTGCAAAAAGGAACTTTTGCCAGCGGCAGCCCATCCAGAATCCGGGCCTGCCGCGGCAACAAAAAAAAAAAGTGGGGACGGAGCGCCTGATGTGGCAGGGCTGCAGCCCCTGTGCCTGGACGATGGTTGCACACGCCCCCATAAGGTGGGCTGTGCATGCTCCCGCTGGGGGTGCCGACTTTCCCATTCCTGGGTGTGTCTGCCCCAAGGGGAGAGGGGCACCGGCAGTGCTGCTGCTCCATTCTCTTGCACCACGGTGCGAGGTATTTGTGTTTCGCTGCAGGAGAAGGGAGGTTCAGAGATTCTCCCATCTGCGCCTGGATGCTGCCACCCGGGAGAGAGTGGAGAGTGTCATTCCCCACTGATTCACCCCCAAGAAGGAGAGGCCCCGCCAGCATGGGGAAACAAAAGGGGAGGGCCCAGTCACTCTCCCATGATAAAAGAATAAAGCGGCCCCAGGCGGCTGCTGGAGCACGACTTTGATCCCGGACCTATGGCAATGGAAGGAAGCTCCGGGACCCCTAGCATCAAATACATATAAAACAGAAACATCCTGCTCTCCTTGTGCGTGGATACACACTGACACACTCCCCGCATCTGCAATCTTCACCACGATGAACCCTGAATAATTATGTTAACATGAAGGAGATGCCGTCTTCATCTAAAGCCTTAAATGTGGCATGTCTTCCAGGGTAGTTGTTTAACTCCTACCAATACAGGGTGTAGTGTTGTCTCTTTTGCGCGCTGGTGGGCAGGACTCCCAACCAAAGCCACGTTAAATCCAATACGTGTTGAAGAGTAAATACGGCTTTGTCATTTTCTTTGTTCTACACCATACATTGAGTATGGTCCACATCATTGAACATCACCAACCTTCTAACTTTTTAAGTTTTGTGGCACGCCACTGTGGTGTGGGCAATCATACCGTGAGAACATTCTGTGCCCCTCCACAGTAGGTAAAGGCTGCACATATCGGTTTAAAAAGTACATTTGGTATTTCTGAAATTGGAGTGCAGCAACAATGCCTGAAGGCAGGTAGGGTGATGCAAAATCCTCCCTGGGGAAGAGGATGACGTCAATTGGCCAGGGACGTTTGTCGACCAAGGCGAAGCATCCATCCAGTGGGATGCTACAGTCAGGAGCCTGAGAGGATGAAAGCACCCCGGGGAGGGCACCAGACCGCTTGGGGTGACTGCGGCTGCGCCTCCACAGGGCCGGAGCGACATGTATATGTGCGCGTGCTCCTCGCCGGAGTAAATCAAGATAACAGCTGATGGCCCTGCGAGAGCAAGGGCCACTCAAGGAGCGACAACAGTGTGCTCTACCCACCAGCATGGCGAAAGGGCCCTCAGCATGATCCGGGACAGATGGTGAGGGCCAAGAGGTGCTTCCACCTGGAGCAGCAACTGGCCCGGGCTGCCATGATCCTCGGCCGACAGGTGGTGAACTCGAAGCACAGTGCCCAGTCCAGAGAGGCAGTGAGGAGAGCCCTAGCCCTACTCTGGGCCCTGCAGCGGTGACCTCAAGAAAGTGCGCCGTTCTGGAGTACTGCTGCAGTGCTTTGGTAAGAGCAGATCGACCACCTGCCAGAGCCCCATCACGATTCTAAGCCTCGGCGGTGACTGTTACTAGGGTCGAGCACCCAAACAAAGAAGGGCGATGGCGGCATCCCTGCCTGTGTCTGTCGTGGCAAGAATCAGAGTCCCAGCGAGGTCCCCGGATGCCTGGTGGTGATGGAGACATCAACGGTAGACAAGAGGTGCTCCAGCAGCCAGTCCCAAGGCGAAACCCGTGGGGAGTGCACAGGCAGCAAGCGGAGCTACGGCACCAGCACCCACAGGGACCACAACACCTCGACAATAGGACTTTCACCCTCATGTTCATCGAGGCTCCACTCCGAGAAACCGGGTATCGCGGTGCACCTGCTCTGCCGGTCCCAACACACACCTGTGACGTCAATCCAGCCCAGCGGTGGCAGCCGTGCAAGAACTGGTACACCGTTACAACAGTCAAAAGGGAAGGCCAACCAGCATAGAAGTGACTATCTCCCGGAACAGCGCCAGCGAATCACGAGCCACCCTGCCTACCATGTCAGTGGCCCTGGCTGCTTGCCACTAATCACACCCTGCATGCGATGCCATCGAAGGACCAAGCTAAACAGCGCTTGGGGGAGATACCTGCCGGACCCCCTGAGGTCCGCCGACAATTTGTGTCTGACCAATCAACCGGGCGGCCCAGGGCCCCAACACCAAGAATCAGTACATCGATCAAGAGATGGGTTGCAGCTCATCATGAGTGCTTGTGCGCCCTCCTGTACTCCTGGAGGAAAGAGATGAGCCAGATCGGGAGAACATCACAGACGAGGGGGCTGAGTGATGTCCTGTCACCCCGTACGCCATCAACAGCACATGGAGCAGCCTGGATGCCCTGCGACCGGCATATCGCTGCTCTGATCTGAACATCAAGGGACTATGCCGATGTGGCCCCTGGTACTAGCCAGGTGCGGCTTTGCCGGCTGTGAACTGCACCATCAATGGACCTGGACTCGGGAGATGACTCCTGAACGGACGCTGAGGGAAGGTGAACTGGTCTCCTGATCTCCTGCAATTGCTTAAAGAGGACTCAGTAATCCTGTGTGTTTTGATGCTGTGAACCTGCATAGTAACTACATGCTTTAAGTGGTCTCAGTAGAGAATAATACGGTGGGGCTGTGATCCCGCAGCCGCGAGGTGTGCATGGAGTGCCAGCCGCCAACCATGGTGTTGTTTGTGTAGGTGCTATCCCGAACCCCAGGTTAATAAAGGGGTTTGGCAAACGGTGTTGGAACTACCTATGTTCTTCCAGCAGCTCACCGGCCACGACTGGCACCTATGGAGTGTGTGTAGAAATGGGTTAGTAGATGTTGTGTTTGTAACTGTTGACACATGCGTTAGTGGCATAACCTATTGTTGGGCTACCCCACAAGTCCTAAGTGATAATTAGGTTGCTGTTCTGTAACGGGTGGGATGCATGTGTGTTTCAGCAACGTTTGTTTGTTTGTTATGAAAAAGGAGGAGTGTTAGGTGTGACCCTCCCATGTGTATTGCCCCTTTAAGGGGATGTGTCCCTCCCACGTGTGTTGCCCCTTTAAGATGGGCCATGACTGCGTCATGGCCCAAGATGAATAAAGGGAGCCCCTGCAGGCACGTGAGACAGAACGGCTGCAGACGCCATAAGAGGTTGGTCTGAGTCCATGTCTCCTTTACTGAGGTAGGCCAGAGGCCTACACGGGGCGGCACAGGCCTGCAGGCCCTGTTGCCATGGGACCCTCGTGCCAGGACGGTGGCAGAGGTCCGCATGGTCAGGAGCCTGGCAGGCTGTGCCCCCCCACCCCGATGGCGCTGGTGTCCCATAGTGCCACGGGGCCTGCCCGATGTCCATGGCAGGCCCCAAACCCCCACAGGCACTGGGCCTGTGGTGTGCTGCAAGGAAACAGCACTCCAGGGGCGCCTGCCGGATGGCCATGGCAGGCGACCCCCAACAATGATGATGACAAGAAGAAATTGTATAAAACGCTTCTGTAAGGTGCTGGATCATATCGTTATGCAGGAAACACACTGAGAAACTACTTTATGTTGATTTGAAAGGTTTCAACTTCGACAGGTGAGTCAAGGACAGGCGGAACCCCTTCATGCCTTGTAGACCCGGCTAAGACATCTGGCAGAAACAGGTGCTTTTTTGGACAAAAAAGGAGCAATATAAGGGCCGACGTCACAGAAATGCTTTTCCTCACAACTGCAGAAACCAATCTTCAAGGAACCAGTCCTGACAGTACTATGAATCGGAGAGCTGCCCACATAGAGAAGGCAATGAAAGGCCTCAGCTGAAGGCACACAAGAATCATGCAGCAGGGGTAGATCAAGAGGTTGTACTATAGGACAGCAATGGCAAGAACAAGTGGCGAACCCATGTGAATTTTTGGAGGGCAACTCTACCACACTCCCTAGGATTCCCATTGATGGGCTGGCAATGTTGCTGCTATGGGAGACTGAACCATTTTGCAAATGAATGCAGGGTGATATGGCCCCCTCAACATTTCCAGAAAAGCACCTCGCAGACAAGAGGGCACCCAGCTGAAATAGTTGTGGTCACCCAGTATACACTGGAGGACAACGCAGACCTGGATGACACAGTTGACAGCAAGGATGTTTTCTTTATATCAGCAATATGTCAAGGCATCCAAGGGAAAAGACGTCAACCTTGTTGTGTGGTCATGATGTTGTCACCTCAAGTACCCGTAATGATAGATACAGGGACATCTGTGAAGTGAATGCAATACACTAAATTTCACAGAGTGCAACCTGCTCCCCGACTGGCAAACCTATAAATAAGGACTTTTACTTACAGAGCCCAACGCCTGCTACCCCTCGAATAGGCCAACTATACACATGTCACAGATGACTGAGAAACGACACCAGCAACATGTTACAGAAGCTAAGAACACATTAATCAGCTGCAATACAGCAGAAGACCTAGGCCTGGTGCATTTTGCATTCCCTATCTACCAGGCAGACATCTAAAGCCTAAGAGCAGAATATCAAGACCTGTTTCCCGGGTGGGCTGCCTGCAAATTCATGAAGTTACATTACATATATATCCAATAATACAACCGGTAGCCCTAATACACCGACACATTCCGTTCCTCCTCAGAGAGAAAGTGGAAGAAGAACTCAGTAGACTTGAAAGCGATGACATCACAGAGCTGTTGAGTAGGCCACCCCTTGGTATCCACGACAGTGATAGGTCCCATACAAAAACTGTTCGGAAACATGCAGGTTTGTGCGGACATGAGGATTCCCAGTAGGGTGATCAGACCTGAACGACACTCGACCCCTACTTTGCGTGGCATATTGGCTGACCTACAAGGAGCTGCCATTTTTTTATGCCATTGACCACCACTCAGGATACTAACAAATACCTTTACATCTAGATTCTCAAGCCATCACAACGTTTTCATCTCATGTAGCTCTCTTCTGGTACAAGAGGCTTATTTTCGTGGTGTGCTCCGCGGCTGAGGTTTTCCAGCATACTATTAGGGGCGTCCTAGCCGGAAGGGTCATCACTGTAAGTAACAATGTCCTTATATATTTCTGGGACAGAAAAAGAAAGCCTGGAAAGAGTTGCAGCGGTTTTACAATGCCTCAGGCAGAATGGTCTCACTTTACATTAGTCAAGGTATTATTTTCTTCAACGGAAAACACATTTCCTTGGAATTTCATTTCAAGACAAGGGAGTCTCTGCTGACCCTCAGAAATTAGCACCGATTAGAAAATGTGACCCATCCAAAACGCTGTTGGAAGTCTGGAACTTACTTACCAGGATACATTCCTGTGAGGTAGTAACCCCAATGTAGCCACCATCACTGGACCCCCTGCATAACCTGATTAAAATAGATCATGACTGTTAGTGGAATCAAAGCACACAAAAGGAATGTGATGATGCCAGAACTGTCTAACAGAGGAAACAGCAATGGCTTCTTTGACCAAAAATGTGGTCGATGCATGTCTAGTGGGTCTAGGAGCAGTATTGGTAGACGTAGATGTTGATAAAATACGACTGATAGTGTTCACAAACAAATAATTGACCCAAACACAACAAAGATATTCCTAAATATAAAGGGAAGCTCTCACCACATTATTGGGATGTTGACACTTTCATCTAGACTATCATGGTGATTACTGATTCCAAACTCTTGATAACCATTTTACAATAGTCAGCTCTGCGGCCCCTGTTGAATTTGGAATGATGGATGCTATAGCTGCAGAACTGTGTAGTTAAGCTACAGTTCACGGCAAGCGCAGGAAACACAGAAAATTACCTATCACACCACCCAGGATCACCAACAATACCTCTGGGGGACATTGAACAAGAAGCAGAAGCCCTGGTTAATATGATTACAAGAATGGCAATTCCCAAGTCAGTGTGGTGGACTGACGTTGCTTAAGCTACGGTGCAACACAATGGCATGCAGCACATTGTGAAACAGCTGAGAAGTTAACACAGGTGCTCATTTTTAGTTGATCAAGCACACTGCACATCAGATATGCAAACATTCCTGCAAGGGCTCTAGCAAGTATGTACAAGGCTGCCAATGGGCTCAGAGGGTATCCTCCTCAGAGGCACTTGAATTGTAATTCCACCCTCATTGATAGAAAGGGTGGTACCAATTGCCTATACAGGACAGCAAAGGGCAAATAAAACAATGGCCAGGTTGTTGGAGAAAGTATGGACTCAGAGAAAACGGTGGATTGCTTATTGGCTAGCTGCATATGGTGTCAATAGACCTGCACATATGAGACAAACCTCCCATTGAGTCACCGGTGAGGGTGATTGTCCCTTGGCAGGCCGTGTGCATGGACTTTGGGACCATACAACATAACAAGAATTGTGTTATGATATTGGATGAATTTTCCAGGTAACTCAAAGTGTGATTTATCCTTTCAAAAGAAACTGCCATTTCTGGAAACACGATTTGCTGTTCGCTCATGACCTTCCAAAAACTCTGAGAACAGATAATGGACTGCTATTGCAAAGCAAACACTTTCAAGAATTCACGAAATTCTATGGGGTACAGCGTCATCATATCACCCCCTGCTGACCCTGTGCAAATGGCGATGTTGAACTCTTCTTGTGGACCCTTAATAAGGCTTTCTGCATTGCTCATGTCAAGGGCAATTCCTTGGAAGCTGCTCTTAGAACAGAACCTCACACGACCACAGGGGTGGCATTGGCAGAGGCGTTCCTCAACAGAAAACCAGCTCTATGCTACCGGAGCTTGGCTTCCAGAAGTAACCAAGTTGCAGGCAAAAACAAGCTGAGAAAGAACCAATAAGAAGATGTCTGGTGCCTTCAGTCATTCAGGTCGGTGATGAAACATTGATATGACATGATATGATCATTTATTTATATAGCGCCTATACACAATGTGTTTCAAAGCGCTTCAAGGCAAGGGAGGGAACAAGGGAAAATACAACCACATTCTTACAGGCCATGAACAGTAGGATGTGAAATCAACTATCGTACTCGGCCTGACGACATATCAGATAGTGCAAGAGCAAGACATAGATAAGGAAGGGAGGGGGGGAGTGGGAAGGAAATGGAAACAGACAGGCGACTACCGTACTAGGCCTGACGATATTTCTGGTAGAGCCGGAGAAAAACAAAAGGTGAGGGAGAGGGGTGCAGAAAGAAAGGGGAGGAACAAAACAATCGACTATCATACTAGGCCTGACGACATTAGAACAGTTATTACCAAAGAACTCCACACAAGCTGTGTCTCCCGCACGATCAATGCCGTGGACATTCACGAAGAAGAAGGGTTTGATGATCACAGTAATGATAGATGGTGAAGCGGTCACCAGAAAGTGTACCTGGTTCCCATGAGTATCTAAATTGAACACCAATGACAGAGTGATCGACAGAAGAGCAGAAAAGGACGCATCGCTGGAAAATCCAATGGAGAACGCAGTCAGGAAGATTGTGATGACACGATGATGGGCAGCAGTGATGCCCCACCCATCCACAGTAACAATGAAGAAGTGCCCATGGCCAGATATCCCCAGAGGGATAACAGCTAGGTCCCGGTCTGGCTTGCAGATTATCTAGTAGACACATTACTTTTTGACACAAAATATGTGTTGGTTAACAAGGGTATAACCTAGATGCCCTGTACAATTCTCATTTACTGTTGACATTAAGGCTGTTAAATATTGGTTCATGCTAAACGTAGATTTATGGTTAAAGAAGGGATATAACATCATGCAACACAGCTTTCAGATGGTTGGTGGACTTAACATGTTAGGGTAATAAAAGGAAACACTCTTCTGGGGGTGGTGCCATTTATAGTAGCAATAACCATACTAGCAATAACTGTGTCCATGTGGTTATTGGCAGGAGCCTCCTCTCTTATCATAAATAAACAACAGCGAGGGCTTTGGGAGGTGAGCGGAGTTGCCAATCAGAGAACATCAGTCAGCAATCAGAAGCCAATGGGCTGTTTCACAGTAAATGCACAAAATAACAGTGTTTCCGAAAGTCCTGACAATCTATTGCACTTTCACAACTTTTATAAATCATTTAAAAAAAAAATTGTATATGGGCACACATGACCTTTACACTAAACCAATTATAAACACATATACATGTTTTAATTTATATGTTTGTAATGTGCCTGCAGCTCACAGGCATCGGGCACAACAAAGAGGAAAAACAAAAAGGATGAGACAATCATTCTTGGAATAATCAAATATCACAGAGAGGCATATTTATCAATGTCCAGAGGATTACCTGAACAGATAAGTTTTCACGGTTTTCCTAAAAAGCTTCAGATTAGGAATAGATCTAAAGATTGGTGGTAAAGCATTCCAGAAAGACGACACTGTGACCGAGAAAGATCTTGCAAGACCCATAGATTGAGTATATCTAGGTACCAACAACTGGCTCAGAGTGGAAGATCACAGGCTTCTAGTAGGCTGGTACAAAGGTACAAGGCTTTAAGATAATCAGGAGCTTTGCCATAAAGGCAATGGTGCACCAATGTGCCCGTTTTAAAAAGTATTCACTCCTGTACAGGGAGACAATGAAGGTCTCTTCTGAAATTAGAGATGTGGGATCTTCTGAAAATGTTCAGGGCAACGCGGACCGTGTCATTTTGGATGGTTGGACAGGCCTGGATGTTGAACTTGGAGGCTCCACCTATCAGGGCATTGCAATAGTCCAGTCTCGTTCAAATAGTAGCTTGAGCTATGGTCACAGAGTTTTTTTCACTCAGATAAGGGCAGATGCTCTGAAGGAGCCATAGATAGTAGTTACAATTCCAGCGAAGGTGGTGCACTTGGGCCTCGAAGTTAAACCCCTAAGGTTTTAACATGTGTGTGTGTCGCAATTTTGTTGTCTTGAAGGAGAAAGTTGTCATATGAGGGGCCAGCTTTAGAGCGAGCCTGAGGTGAGCCAAAGATAAGGAGCTCGGTTTTGCTGCCATTAAGACACAGCCAATTCTCGGGTATATCCAACCCTCGATGGACTAGTAGATAGTGTTAAGGTCCGTGGAATCCTGGGCATGATCCCCACTCAGCTTGATTAACAGTTGTGTGTATTCTGCATAGTTTTTAAAAAAAAATACACCCAATTCCGCCAAGAGCGAGCCGAAAGGTCGCAGATAAAGATTGAAAAACAGGGGCAAGATGGAAGCACCCTGGGGAACAACATAGAGAATGGGAGAGGCAGGGGAAGAAGCAGAACCCCAGTGAATATTTGATTGCTGGTTCGACCGGAAGGACTGTATCCAGTCCACTGCATCTTTGGAGCAGTTGTAAAACATTTACATCATAAAACATTTCATCATAAAAACAAAATAACTAAAAATAGAAACGTTGACTTAGGCCAAAACATTTCATTTCATAAAAGGAACATTTCACCCTAGATGATATCAGCAGTAGTTCATGTCAATTATATAGCAGTTGGATTTTCCCAATCTGTGGGTCAGTGATGTTTTAATTGTAACCTTTTAGAATAACCCGTCCCTTACCCACAATGTGTGGAATGCAGCAGCAGTCATAACCAGGGATTTTGCCCCATAGATTAAACTCCAGAACTGGTCTGATGTATAGTGCACACCTGCATGATTCCCTTTTTCTTATAGTGCATGGAGCAGACTGCATTGCGTAAGCATATGCCTCACCAATTCGACAACCACATTGCATATACGGCACAAGCGTTAATTTCTTTTAAGACCAGTCCAGTCCCCTGTGTTTACATAGACCGGCAGTGTTTCAAGGCCCAAGGAAAGGATAAAATGCACCGATTGGGGGGGAGGGGAGGGGGGGGTTGGACTAAGTAATCACAGGTCTATGCCTGAATGATGACAAGACAGAGCTCATCATCTTAGGTTTCCCCGCTAATATCAACAAACTAGGCCTTGAATATGCCGAATTCAACATAGATGGCAATCTCATTAGAGTATCCAGGGAAATAAAAACCCTCGGCTTTTATCTAGATGCTACTATGTCATTCACTAAACAGGTCAACTCACTAGCATCTACCACTGCGTACACCTGCAAATTAATAAGGGCAGGCAGACCATTCCTATCCAATGACAGCTGCTTGATCCTGGCAAGAGCACTCATACTATCTAGGCTCGATTATTGTAATGCCCTCTATAGTGGCGCTAACAAAGCCATTATCCACAGGCTTCAAATCCTACACAACAATGCCTTGAGAGCTGCCCTCGGCATTAATAAGAGAGATCATATCTCTACCACCAGACGCCAACAGAAATGGCTCTCCACAGACAACAAAATCAAACTAAAGTTGGCCTCCCTAACCCATAAAGCCCTCAACAATGCCGCCCCCAGCTACCTGATGGACAAGGTAAAGAGAAAGTCCTCCATCCGACAAACAAGAACTATCAATTCCAACCGCCTGATAATTCCCAGATTCAAACTCTCCACCATTGGTGGGAACAGTTTCCCGGTGAAAGCTGCCATGCTCTGGAATTCGCTGCCACACAACCTAAGAGCTGACCAACCATACTTACACTTTAGAAGACACCTCATCAGTCACCTTAACTCCAATAACCCTTGTATATAGCTGCACTTTCTATACCTAGGCATAGATAGTGATACCTTGTTCGCGACCTCGCCCTCGCCTCTAACAGCCCTTACAGCACACATCTGTACACTTACCTCCTGTATAGATATTGACCTTTTATGTATGAAGATTTGTATACATTTCCATACCTCCTATTCCTGTAATCCTGAATATTTTTTCTCAGGAGTACCCGCCTCTAACAGCCCTGTACATATTTGTATATTTGTATATTTACCCCTGCATAGATATTGACTTTGTATGTATGAAGATTTGTACATTTCTTATTCTGTAATTCTGATTATCTCTATCACTACCTCAATGTGTATATTTCTGCAACATTGTAAGCTTCGAATTATCTTCTGCCTGCGCCCTGTTGCCCCATGGGTAAGGTGCGCCATACAAATAAATAAACAAACAAACAAACAAACAAACAAACAAACAAACAAACAAACAGGGTGTACCTATGTTTTATAAACGTGAACTGGATACAAAAGTAAAAAGAAACAGCAAAGTTATTCCCCAAAACGAGTTGCCTTCACTTAGATCTCCAATTTTTAATGGCTCATAAAAAACTCACACTTGGGGTCTGATTCATGGGATGTTTTGGACGGTTCAAAGTGACATTTCACTTGTGCAAAGAGACTGTGCAATGCCAACAAACACCCTGATTCATTGAACACGGCAAAAGACACTTTGCACTGCTCCCTGAATCAAGCTGGAGCAGTGCAAAGTTTATTTTTGCCGTGCAAAGGGTACTTTGCACCGCAAAAAGACTCTTTGCACTGTTCCATGAATCAGGGTGTTTGTTGGCAGTGCAAAGTCACATTGCACAAGTAAAAAGTCACTTGGTAACGTGCAAAAGATTCCATGAATCAGGCCTGCGGTCCCCATGCATTCTGTCATTTTGTGATGAGCGACACCACAACCAAATTTGTCCCTGACTGATGAGGTACCAGTCGGATTTTGGAGAACCTGCAGCCAATTCAGACCAAATAATACCTAGATTTGATGACCATATTTGCTAACCCATGCTGGATATCTCTAAAGGAAACTCATGAAGATGAAAAAGGACTGACCGAGAAAAACCATGGACAGATCCCTCCTCTTCATGCAATGAAGCCTGATGCCACTTGGCGAATTGACAAGCTATACTGCTCTTTGTATGGCATTCAATTATTGGCAAAAACAGCTGATGTGGCGGAGACTAAAAGAAGAGCTTACATTTCAACCAAAAGATAAAATGTGTGGTATTTAGAAAATGAGCACTTCAAAGCGTAGTGCCTCATTGCCATTTTGGTGGTATTTACATAGGGCATACTGCCAAACTCGAAAAACTTTGCTGTCACATTTGTTAGTGATATTGATGCCATATTACAATTGGTGGGTGGTAGTGGTAATCCTCATTCATGCTGTCCAATAAGACCTGATTTGAGATTTAGAGCACTACAGGTGGTCATTACATCCAAGGTAAATCTTCAATGTTGGTAGATAATGTGGTGGACAAACCTCCAGCCAAGTGCTGGAGATGTTACCTCTGCATCACCTCTAACCTCATTATACAGTAGTCAGCCAAGGTGGCAGTAAGTTAATCACCACCACTTTTTGTACCACCATACTCATAAAGAGGCCCTTAGTATACAGAGCACCTTTTTTGGTGGAAGCACCAGACAAAAAGAACCCATGCACCAGGCAGATTCATGTACGACCTGACTCTAATTGATGTTGCATATGTTTCAGTTCTCCGTCAACGTTTCCTTAATTCTGTCAATGTAAAAAGCACCAAGACAAGCAAACAACAAAAAAGTCTGGGATGGCACATAGTCCAGATTCAAGGGGAACAGCTGCCCAGCTCATAGAGGTTAAAAGCTTTTATTTGAGCAGATGGGTACTATGCTGCAAGGCTGCCATGTAGGAAATTAAGGTTTTCCAAGGGTTCTTGCACAGCACTTGGACCAAGCTAACACTTAGTCAAAGAAACTGATGGAATATGTCACCATGTGAGGCCCAATACCTCTGCTAAGGGAGGTGCCCTCTGCCCCAGGATGATGACCTGGAGAACAGCATTCAGGTGGTTCTGTGAGAAGATGCTGATATTTCATTTTAAATAGGGTTCCTGGTTGCAAGTGAGCAATGGACCATGGGGTCTCAAAAAGAGTCCAATGGCCCTGAAGACTCCATCATGAATCAGCCTACTGGTTTTTACCAGTTTAACTATCAAATGGAGAAATGCAAAGGGGTGTGGCTCAGCATGTCAACCCTTATTCCACTGATACATAAATAAGTCCATAGACATGTTTCGCTAAGAACACAGACGGTGAGTAATTTGTCATTCAAAAATGTTAATGCTTGCTTTAGTTGCTTCTACATCAACAGGCTAATAATTAATATATATCAAACATACCCACTAGCGTGTACACAAATCATTATTCGCCCCAAACTCCCCATTGTCTAACTGTAATATACCCAGTTTCGAAATGGAATGAGCATGATGTCTGCGTTAAATGGGGTGAGGGAGGAGGGAATGGAGGCAGTGGATGGACTACTGAAGGAAAATGGTGTGAATCCCAATTCTATCCCCCAAGAGCAGCAGAAGCAGGCTGGAAACATTCCAAAAGTTAGCTTTAAAAGTGATGTCCTGGTATGTAGCTTGGGATAAAAGACTGCTGACAGATTTAGAATGGGCTAGATTCATTCATTTATATGGCCTTGTTGTTTCCAAGAAACCTGGGCAATGGGTGGCATTGATCTGCAGGGCTTCAGCTCTTTCTGTAAGAATGCAACAAAGGGCACAAGAGGTAAACGCCAAGGAGGGCTGGCAATCTTGATAAACCCTGCTGTGAATCTTAATGCCAAAATGATCCCCAAAGATATATTGTGTTAAGAAGCAGTAACAATTAATGGGAAGTGTATATTGATTTTTCCTACCTACAACAGAATCGGTGGGCTTGCACCGTTGGAAAGCCTTAAGGTAATCAACCGTATAATTAAGGATTATGAAACCACCAACCATATTGCTCCCCTAATCTTGGCACTGTGGGGCATAAATGTGCAGGTTGAAGCAACTGTAGTGCTAAGTGGTCTGTGGGATGACCAGGATGCAGTGTATGGGACTCCACCATTAGACTCAGTTAAACATGGCAGGCTTCATCCTTGTGCCATTGAGGTTGCTAGGCTCATGGAAGAGGCGGGTTTGCGATCCTGTAATGGGAGAGTCTCCCCGGATAATCCAGCGGAAGTCGCATATGCCAGGCATCAGGGAAGCTCAAGGATAAATGATGTCGTCCTTAAATGCAGTGATAGTGACCACTATCCATTAAGTTGTGTTTTGAACTGTGATTGGGGGGTACCAGTAGACTTGCTGATTTAATGGATGAGAGTCAGATTGCGGTCACTGGAAACTCCAAAGGGCTGTTAAATGGTCTTCCATAGATCTGTCAGTGGTGAAGCCAGCATTTATGCAAGTATAGACCAATATGTAGTGGGTACATGTTTGGCCGATGATCCTACTCCCATAACATAGTGAAATCTTTGCATACTTTTTTCATCAAAACATAGGGGAAAACTAGGAAATCACACTGGGAAGTAGCTGCTGGTTTAATGATCAATGCCAGAAGGTAAAGCAAGATCTGTTATCCTGCCTCAAAAGTACAGCTTTGATTGACAAATTCCATCTGAGAAACCTGCAGGTCAAATACAAGGCAGTCGTTGCCACTAAGAAAGCAAATTATACAAAAGTTGGGAAGAATTGCTATCCTGCTGCATAAGTGGTGAACAGACTAGTTTCTGAAAGCTCATAGGAGGAAGAGACCTGAACTCTTTGGGGCCTGTCTCTAGCCACACATCACCCACTAATTGGTTCCATCACTTCAGAAAGCTATATATGATAGGCCCAGAGAGACTGATGTAGTGTCTCAGTGCCTCGGCAGTGGGTACCCTGGCAAGGATTGTTTATCATTTAGAATTGCTGAGGTGAAGGTGGACATGAAAGAGTTGGGAAGAGGAAAGGTGCTGGGCCCCGATGTAGTACCTATTGATCTGCTCAAGGATGAGCTTAGCATATGGGGTCCATTGTTTACCCGTGTGTTTGACTATGTTGCCAGGTGTGGAAATGATCCTCAATCTTGGTGGGAGGCAACAATTCTACCAATATTTTAGAAGGGAGATAAGAAACATCTGGGTAACTACAGGCCCATCTCCCTTTTGTCTGCTGTAGGTAAGGTTTATGCCAAAGTGCTGTTGATATACTGGGAATCTGACGGAGGCCATATTAACCATCTACAAGCTGGATTTCAGACCGGGATCAGGACTGTGGATTAGTGCTTTAGGTTAAGTGCGATCCTAGCTAAGTATGTCTCCCTACAGCATTTTAGAATATATGCAACATGTGTGGATTTACGCATTGTGTTTGTGTTTCACCCAGTAAACCATTGTTATTTTTAAGAAATAAGGGTGTCCCAGCGTATCTTCTGGCTAATATACAGCCCCTACACACTGGTAATAGGGCATCATTACGGTAGGGACTGGGAGGGGAGACAACAGAACATTTTGCGGTAGAGAGGGGGGTTCGCCAGGGGTGCATGCTGGCCCCTCTCCTATTGTATATATACAATAATGTAATCATTAAGAACCTGCTAGTCTGTAGCATTGACCCACCAAACTGGGATGGGATAGGCTCCCCGCGTTATTTTACATAGATGAACAGTGTTACTATCAACTACCCTCTGTCTGTGTGAGACACAACCTACAATACTTTGTTGGGGAAAGCAAGGAACTTTCAATGGTGTTCAACTCAGAAGGAGTGTTCAAATGAAGGATTTGTTATGGAACAAGTGAGCTCATATGAATATGTGAGGATCAGGTTCTCCGAAGATCTTACCTGGTCAGCTCATCATACAAAGGCTGTGGTGAACTTAGAGAAATATGGTGGTGGAGTTTGTCCCTTTTATTACAATCATGGCAGGTGTCTAGTCTCACCTGCCATCAAATTGTATAAAACCAAGGGCTGGGCGGCAACTCTGTACAGGGCCAAATTGTGGAGGCAATGCTTAAATGCCCCCTTAAATGTAGTTGCTAATCATTTTTTAAGAGCCCTACTCATGCAACCCAAAGGAGCACCCATTGTTAGGACTGTGGTGGGAATGTGATCTGAAGCCAATATCTGCGGTATCGGCAAATTTACCATTGTTATATTGGACTAGAATATGGTGTGCACCTGAATTGGGTAAATATTGAGATGCGATCATTAGCCTGTTCAATGTTTCGGAATCAGGCTCTTTGCCCTGGCTAAGGTATATTCGCAATGACTTATCGAGTTTGGACATGGATACACTCTGGTCAAGCCCTGTAGATTTGAATTCTTGTGAAAAGGAGAAGGTGAAAAAAGTGTGCTATGAAGCAATCATTAATAACATGAGATGGGCTTGCATCAAACGAAACTAAGTACTGGTTCTTTGTATATTGAGTTTAAAAACAGAGGACTTTGAGGTGTATCTAGATTATGTTGGTCCTGGATACACTTGAGCCTTATATATCCAACTGCGTAATAACACACTGAAGCTGGCTACATTTACAGCTAAGTGGTCACGTCTTAATGATGTCAATGTAAGATTTGCGGATCCCCCGGGAATTGACAATACATTTTGTATTGTTCTGCCCAGGATACAAGGACCTGAGGGAATGTTATTTGCTGACGCTTTTCAGGCTGAGAGATGTCAGACTGACAGCTGCAGCCGTATTTTTTGTAAAATCACGAAAGATCTGAATGCTATTTATTGTATATCAAAATATGTTTTGTAGGGCCCGGTCAAGAAGATTAAGTATGCTTACAACATTGTGCTAAATAATTTAATTATTTCTGCATTGTTGTTTGAAAGCTCCCATGCTGGGTCTGGTTTTTAATGTGCATGATGTTGATGAATAGTCTATTGTTGTATTATTGTATATGCATTGTGTGCTGTGTTGTTGCTTTAATGGTGTTTACAGCCAAACACAGCTGTGTTTGAACGTTATTCCTGTAGAACCACAGTTTGGAAGGCTACACGCAAACCACGTTCAAGGTACGGGGAGATCTCATTTAAGTTAAAAAAGCGAATCAAATCTTTGGACATTGAAATGATATTTTTCTCAAGAGTCAATTATCACAACATAAATGTGGTAACACAAGAGTACAACACAGTGTTTCCTGAAAAACTGTGACATAGTGAGACTTCATTCTGTGCAGCTGAAATTTGTACCATGCAATTAAAGTTTACCTTTGGCCGTGTGAACGCAACGTCACATAATGTGCTCCTCCTTAATGTTATGTTATGTTATGTTATGTTATGTTATGTTATGTTATTTTGATTTATGCCGTCCACCACTACCACCCGAGGGCAGTCTCCAGGCGCTGAATGGGGAAGCATGGAAAATAATATATTCACATGATGAAACAATTGACTGTGTTTTCTTTGGCAGAGCTTGTGGTGTATATTTACCTCTAGTTGAGGTGGGGCTTTGGCTTCCAGGTGTGGTGGTGGCTCACCAGTGGCAATTCTTACCACTTGATGACCTGGGTAATATATTTTTTTACAACATGTTTACAGGGATATTTGCCACTGGTGATTGGTCCTGTCTGGACTCCAATATGTGCATGATAAATAGGTAATTGTTTAGTTGTTTTTGAATTTTCCACTATTTGCGTAGACATGTATATGGCAAACATTATCCCTTTAAATTTCATTTTGGAAAATATTTTGTATTAATTCCCCGTTTTTCTTTTTATGTTTTTCTTTTTTTTTTCCTTAAATGGTTTTGTTATTAGAGATTATTACATGTAGTTTTGCTCTGATATAGAGACATCCACTGAGGTGGAGGTCTGTGTGTCGAAACCAGTTGCTTGTCTGTTAATACAAATTTTTTATTTCTGAGTGATATATATATTATTTATTTGTGTTACTTTGTGTATGTTGAAGTGCATTATTATAAATGTGTTTGTTTTATTACTGCAAATTTAGTTTTTGGCTAGTGCTGATTTGCTTGATGAAATTATTCACAAAATGGGGTAAAAATGTGATTAAAGTTTGTATTCTCTGATTTGTTTTGGAATTTTCAGGTGAGACATATTGAATTTAGTTTTGAATGCTTTCGAGTAATAAAAGCTTTAAGTGTTTTGTATGTATTTGAATTGATCTCGAGGATACATATACTTTTGTGCACTTGTTATTGCTCCCTGTTGGGCCTCGAACCAACAGGAAAGTCCTCTGGTTAACACACTCTTACAAAACACCACATAACTTAAAACGAATGTGCAATTGACCAAAATTCGCTATTTAGAGTGACGCCTCTTCTTGAAGGAAATAGGTCATTATTTCTGAATACTATAACATCTCTAGAGCCACTTCAGATTACTACCAGTGGCAGGTTTTTTATCACGAAACTCAGATTAGCACCAGTGACAGGTGTTTTATTAGGAAACTCAGATTAGCACCAGTGGCAGGTGTTTTATCAGGATGCACAGATTAGCACGAGTGGGGGGTGTTTCATCAGGATGCTCAAATTAGCACCAGTGGGAGGTGTTTTATTAGGAAACTCAGATTAGCACCAGTGGCAGGTGTTTTATCAGGATGCACAGATTAGCACGAGTGGGAGGTGTTTTATCAGGATGCTCAAATTAGCACCAGTGGGAGGTGTTTTATCAGGATGCTTAGATTAGCACCAGTGGCAGGTGTTTTATCAGGATGCACAGATTAGCACGAGTGGAGGGTGTTTTATCAGGATGCTCAATTGGGATGCTCAGATTAGCACCAGTGGCAGATGTTTTATCAGGATGCTCAGATTAGCAGCAGTGGCAATTGTTTTATCAGGATGCTCAAATTAGCACCAGTGGGAGGTGTTTTATTAGGATGCTCAGATTAGCACCAGTGGCAGGTGTTTTATCAAGATGCTCAGATTAGCACCAGTGGCAGGTGTTTTATCAAGATGCTCAGATTAGCACCAGTTGGAGGTGTTTAATCAGGATGCACAGATTAGCACCAGTGGGAGGTTTTTTATTAGGATGCTCAGATTAGCACCAGTGGGAGGTTTTTTATTAGGATGCTCAGATTAGCACCAGTGGGAGGGGTTTTATCAGGATGCTCAGATTAGCACCAGTGGGAGGTTTTTTATTAGCATGCTCAGATTAGCACCAGTGGGAGGTGTTTTATAAGGATGCTCAGATTAGCACCAGTGGGAGGATTTTTATTAGGATGCTCAGATTAGCACCAGTGGGAGGTGTTTTATCAGGATATTCAGATTAGCACCAGTGGGAGGTTTTTTATTAGGATGCTCAGATTAGCACGAGTGGGAGGTGTTTTATTAGGATGCTCAGATTAGCACCAGTGGGAGGTTTTCTATTAGGATGCTCAGATTAGCACCAGTGCGAGGTGTTTTATTAGGATGCTCAGATTAGCACCAGTGGGAGGTTTTTTATTAGGATGCTCAGATTAGCACCAGTGGGAGGTGTTTTATCAGGATGCTCAGATTAGCACCAGTGGGAGGTTTTTTATTTGGATGCTCAGATTAGCACCAGTGGGAGGTGTTTTATTAGGATGCTCAGATTAGCACCAGTGGGAGGTGTTTTATTATGATGCTCAGATTAGCAGCAGTGGCAATTGTTTTATCAGGATGCTCAAATTAGCACCAGTGGGAGGTGTTTTATTAGGATTCTCAGATTAGCACCAGTGGCTGGTGTTTTATCAAGATGCTCAGATTAGCACCAGTTGGAGGTGTTTAATCAGGATGCACAGATTAGCACCAGTGGGAGGTTTTTTATTAGGATGCTCAGATTAGCACCAGTGGGAGGGGTTTTATCAGGATGCTCAGATTAGCACCAGTGGGAGGTTTTTTATTAGGATGCTCAGATTAGCACCAGTGGGAGGTGTTTTATCAGAATGCTCAGATTAGCACCAGTGGGAGGTTTTTTATTAGGATGCTCAGATTAGCACCAGTGGGAGGTGTTTTATTAGGATGCTCAGATTAGCACCAGTGGGAGGTTTTTTATTAGGATGCTCAGATTAGCACCAGTGGGAGGTGTTTTATCAGGATGCTCAGATTAGCACCAGTGGGAGGTTTTTTATTAGGATGCTCAGATTAGCACCAGTGGGAGGTGTTTTATCAAGATGCTCAGAACGTGTCATATGTCTGCTGATACATGTCCACATTCCGAGCACGCTGATGTAGGCTTGACTGGCTTCCTGGCCCTCCTCTAAATAAAAAGATTAAGAAGATAACATGCAGTGTTTCACTTTCTACGGCACACTCTTAGTCCTTTTTCTGGGCTACCATAGAATGAAAAACCCTCTTTACAGTGCTCCCTTCTCTTGGTGGCCATCTTATATTGTAGGAGTTTTTTGGGACACAAATTAGTAGTGTTGTGTTACTTATATTGTGCTTATACCTAAATGCTTCACAGAGATTATATATATATATATGCATACAACATCCCCCAACCAAAGTTGGTACTCATTTATCAACCTCATATGGATGAAAGGCTGAGTTGGCCTTGCCAGGATTCGAACCTGCAGATCACACACATATCACAGCAGCAAGCCCTCAACCCACTGAGCTATCTTACCGGTTATGGTAATTGTACGGGACATGAAATCCTTATTGGTCAATTTGTCAGAAGCAAAACAAAAAACATTAGCGCCAGACATTTTTCAGAGGGGGTATTTCACTATGTACCTCTAGGGGTGGCCTCAAAGTCTGCTATTTTGCACTACATCCCTTGTTAATGGCTCTCGCTTTGGTGGAGCCATACATTGGGCCAGCATTGACTTATTATCTGTCAAGGACAACCCGCAAGGTAATTGCTGCCTAAACATTGACCTAAGGAGAATCAATCTTTCATCTAAAACTACTAAAAATAATGAAACTGAGTGGTGGAATATCATTAGCCCTTTAGCCCTTTGATTGGCCATAGGATGAACATATGTGGGCTTATTTTGTCTTCCTAATGGGGGCGTGGGAGCTGTCAGCCCTCATTTCCCTCCCTCCAAATACCAGTGATTACAGAGCAAAACATTTGTTTTTGTGCCAGAACTCTGCACCCCTGGGGAGAGGAAATGCTCACCTAAAAGTGTAATACTAGAATAATTTGTTTTTAGATAGCACTTTAATATAAAGCACTTTACATGGGACATATGTGCATACATCACTATTATTACCCAATCGAAATTGGTACTCATTTATCAACCTCAGAAGGATGAGTTGACTTTGCTAGGATTTGAACCTGCTGTTCAAACACAGATCACAGCAACAAGCGGCTAAACCGCGAAGCCATCTTGCCTAGTTTTATAAAATTATAAATTAAACGCTCTGTGCAAGAAAAAAAAATAATTATAAATTACATCTCACAAGTGAACTGTGGCAAAGCGCTTAATTGTATGTATTATTATCTGACTCAATTGTCCTCATTTCATCCAATTCTCCAAATGGAAAACAATACTTTGGTAACCTATGGTGTGGAGCTCACTGATGGGGGCAGTGCATGTGGTGGAGTAATGGCAGACAGGTGATAGGCTGGTAAGAAGCATAAAAACCATGGGTCAAAAATAAAATAAAATCAAGTTTCATAGAGATGACTTGTAACATGCACAAGTGACTTAATAATTCAACCTGAAAATACATTGGGCTTCATTTCGAGATTGGAGGTAGTCATGGCGCTATTTGCGCCATGACTGCCTCCAATAACAGGTCCGGTACCGGTATGGTTCAATGGGGATTTACCGGTGTAGTCCGACCTTTGCGGGACCGGTAAATCCCCATTGAAAAAGCCATTCCCCATTCCCATTTGAGCTCCCATAGGGCTCAATGGGAGTGGGGAAGGCGCTAATAGCTGTACCGCAAATTGCGGTTCCGTTATTAGCTCTGAAGTCCCTTAACTGTTCCCATCCATAACGTCTGGTCATACCAGACGTTAAAGGAGGGATCCGCTAAGGGAACTCGTAGTAGGGCGGTAAGGGATTACCGGCACCGGTCTCCTTACCGGTGCCCGCTATCCCTTACCGCCCTACTAGTAATGAGGCCCATTGTTACAGTAACATGTTGAGAAACAATATTATAATTATAAGTGTATTTGTCCAGTCCTGATGGGAAGGCTTCAATCACTAGCATGCACAGTAATGTGAGACTGAAAAAAATCAAATCTGGTTTTAAACTTAAACTGTGCCGTCAAATCAACTGAACTGAAGTGCATGCTACAAGTACGCCTGTAGTCTTTATATCACACAGCATACAACGTTATGCACTCTGGCCGTTTCTAATCAATCGCACCTGCCGGGGGACAATAGGTACTCCAGGTCTAATCACACTTTAATGTGCTTTCACGCAAAACAAAGGCCCCCCGTAGGAGAACTCTTCTTAGCCTGTAAGGTCTTCTAGCGCTGGGGGGGCATAGGCTCACTGGATTTGGGATCTCAGGGTCACTTATTCAGGGTTTGACTCCATGGCTTGCATGTTACATACATACAACTGCCATTCACCAATCTGACCTATTGTATATGCCAATTATGTGCTTTTCCGCCCACCCGACAGGAAGATCTAGCCCTCATGTTAAATTAAACATTGTCAAGAGAGAATGCGATCTGCTTGAAGGGCGTCCGTGCCGCCGATGCTGCTGTCTCCCCAGCCCACCGTGTCTGCTCAGACATGCTCTCCATACCCACAAGCAAGCAGCAGACCCCGGGGCTCACACACCTGCTTACTATGGAACGACACAGCAGTCCCAAAGTGAAACCTGAACTCCCAGAAGCCCCAAAGACTCACCTGCAGAGCCTTGCGTTAATTGCATCGTCAGTCAAGGTTTCAAGGCTCCAGGCTGCGAATAGTCTGCAATTAGGCTTTGGTAATGTCTGTCCTTTCTTTTGCCAAGATTTCCATCGGGAGATTTACGTTGCCCCCCCCCCCTTCCCACCCCCAATTCGAGAAGTTTGCTTTTGAATGTGAAGTGATAGGGCTGAATATTGCATAGATGAACTGGACAGAAGGAGCCAGTCAGACAGCGCACACCTGTCTTCTCTCTGGTATAACAGAATGACCTGCGACCCGTATGACTGATTGCTGCTGCCACCTCTAAGAGGTAGTCATGGCCCCAAGACATACATACACCTTCAGCCATGAGGGCCTCACAGCTTACTGTTTTTGAACCCACAGCATGACATCATTAACAGCTGCAAGTTGGAGCAGGATGAGCCATACATGCATGTGCGTGTTCATGTGTATGTGCGTGTAGGTACACACGTGTGTGTGTGCATGTGTGGGTGCATGTGTGTGAGCGCACATGTGCGTGTGTGCGCATGCTCGTGCTTGTTAATGTGAATTTGAACACGTGTGTGTTTGTGTGTGTGTGTACGGAGGCAGACTTTATCATGAATCCATGAAACACTGGCCCCTACCAGCTCCTGTCCATAGCCATTGAATGACATTCCCAATAAACAGTCATAAACAGGCGCGATTTCTATTAAGGTTTCTATTAAAATTCTAATAGCTTTGTTGGTGTTTAGGCAAATAAAATGGCCTAATATAGTCAGCTTTTCATATCACGTCCAGTGGGATGAAGGCAACATGTTAAGCTCCAATTGTAGCTCATTTTCACCAAAAAGACTACATATGTCGATGATAGAGACTAAGGCCTAATTCCCAGAAGCGTTTCGTAATGGCAAAAGCCCATTGGAGGACGCTCTGGTAATAAGGGAAAGCGCTGTAGCATGTCACGCAACAACGAGATGTTACAGGAATTTTCTATATACTCTACACCTTCAGCATTTGGGACTGAGTGATACAAGCAACACATTTAGAAATGTGCCTGTCAGAGAGTGAGACTGCACATTGCCACCAGCCACCAGCACCCCTTGAGTGCTCATTTTATGAGCCTAAAAGTATAAGGACACTATGGGCCTCATTACGACCCAGGCGGTAAGTTACCGCCTGGGCCGTGACTTTACCACCATGGCGTAAACTACGTTTACGCCATGGTGGTTGGAGGACTTACCGCCCCATTCCGAGGTCGGCGGGGCGGTAAGTCCCCAATCCCCATTTACCCTTCCCCATTCCCATTTTTGCCCCATAGGGCATAATGGGAGTGGGGAAGGCGTTAATTACGCCACCGTAAATTACGGTGGCGTAATTAACTCCATGGTCCCTTAGCGCCATGGATTTTAACACCTGCTAAAAGCAGGTGTTAAAAGCGCCATGGCGCTAAGGGACCTCGTAGTTGGCGGTAAGGGGTCGGCGCAGCTAACGCTGGCGTTAACCCCTTACCGCCAGGGTCGTAATGAGGCCCTATGAGGCTTGCCTGGGAGAACAGTTTTGGAAATGTCCCAGTAGTCTGGTTTACTCGTGGGTGAACTATATATAAAGTATTCAGCAAAAATGTGTTAATCTTTCCTGAAAAAGGTGATCACCGATAACTTGGATCCTACCAACCCCACCGCAAAGTTAGGCGGATCAAGGAGGCCACCCAATTACATGATAGAGATAATAAACATAATATTCGTAACACACATCTGTGCTAGTAACAGTATTTCTACTATATCTATCACGGACGGACCTGTGATTGATAAAGGAAAAAAAAAGATTTCGATGACAAGCAAGGCTCATACAAGAAACAGAAAATGCACTCTATAGTTCACGGCGGCCTGTGCTGGAAATTAGAAAGGGTGTATCCTTCCAAGGCACGCTTCGAGGTGAAAATAGAAAAAAATACTATTGCCACAGCAAGGCAATGTTGTCCACGAGCCCATGCTAGACATGCAAAACAAATCTTATTTTCATTATCCTTTGTCGTCATCATAATTGGGTATAGCGCTAAAATGCAAAGTCATGAAAGGGCCGTTTGAGAAAACAAGAAGAACCACCGGAAGCAGCTGCACCTGGTCAGTAGGGTACATATGCTTGAGAAAGGGATGTCTATGGTTTCTTCTTAAAACAAGGCAGACCAGGTTCAGCTCTCCAAGATTCGGGAATGGGATCCCAGACTGCAAGGCCCTGGACAGAAGAGCGCAAGTATTTAGGAGTGTTATTGTGGAGACATTTGTGAATGGAGGGAGCCACCTTAAATGTTATTCTTGCTTCAAAGGGTAACCAGTGCAACTGATGGATGACCTGAGTGGCGTTGGGCCTAGAGATGGAGTTGAAAACTATCTTATCATAGCAGACCTGGACTGTTTGAAGTCTCTAAGTTAAAAATATGGGTGTCTCCAATTAACTGATAAAATAAGGGCCAAAAGACTCGAAGGTTTTTAACTTCATGGGGAACATATGGCATGAACTGTTAGGCCACACACAGTGCAATCAGCTGATTTGAGCTTGTCTTTGCCTTTCTACAAAGTTTAAGCTGAATAAACTCAACCAAGTCTCTCTCTCTCTTGCATCTAGTTTTTAATAATATCAAATATACATTCTGCGGACGGTCACTGCATGAGGTATGAATCCCTATCATGTTTAACAAAAAAAAAGCTGGGAGTCGTCCCCATAACAATGGAGCCACACTGTCAATGAACCCAAAAGTTCATAAAATGGTTTGTTATGTACATTTAAAAGTAAAGGAGAAAGTGTGCACCCTGGAGGGACCCCCATTTTTATTGAAGTCGGTTGTGTTGAAAAGCTTTTTGTTAGTGTGTAAAAGCACTCTATGAAGCTGAGTGTGAATTTTAGCTCACTTTCTTTGCGTGTTCCCGAGTCTACGCCGCCTAGACTGCAGGTTCTAAGCACACCAACGCTGGAGCGGGGGATTTTGCGTCACTCTTACAGTTTTGATATGGTGATAATGATGCCCACCATCTTCATTGCAGGTACGTTTACACACATTCCTAAAATCACACAAAGAGATAACTACAGAAAATAAAACCGATTTTAAAACAGTTACACGTTCATAACATTGTACAACAAGATGATGCCATATAAAAGCATTGATAATGAACTAGCAGCATATTAATCAAGACACACAAGTATCTGGAAATGTCCTTTCTTTATCTTAGGGTCCTAGAAAAGTGTACATTTCAGACCCAGAACTGGACAGTTTCAGGAATTAACAGCATACATAAAAAGGCAGGGCTGCCCTGACTGCAGCATCCTTGTCTTAGGACGGGTATGTCTTGAATCTCTATATTTTGGAGAGAATAGAACAAAGTTCATGGGGGGTTTCTATAGAATTTGGGCACAAGGGACATTTACACTTTGACCAGCCTTCGTGTTGCCACTTACCACTTGTTTTTTCAGAGCGTGTCCCGGAAAGCCAGCCTCTGAGGTCCTCTGGTGTTAAAATAATGGTGTGTTCGCTATTCAGGGGTTTCAACATTTGAATGATCTCTCTCTGCTCAGTTTCATGCTTTGCGAGCTGAGGAGACGCCATATTTTGCCATTACCACGGATATCAGATGGATTTGAATACCAATTGCCTCCAACAATGACATCTATTTTTTTTTATATCAGAGAACCAATGAGTGAACAAGGCATTGAGGCATTTAATTAAATAGAGAATGATTTTCTGAGTAATCCAGGCGTTGTCATTGTTCCGAATTCAGAGCCATCAGAATCGATTTCTAGCTATGTCCGTGATATTAGTCACGCATAGTTCAAGATGGAGGGAGGATGCAGAAGCAGTGATGATCTGCTGTATTTGTCACGGGTTTCCCCCTTTCTCACCTGTTTTTGCTGCTTGATGGACTCTTTAGGAGGAGTTTTCTTCCACATGGTACGGGTCCTGTACAAGCCCGCTCGTCCGTCTTCGGCTTCCAGTGTTCGTTCAGCTTCAATGTCCGGGATCAATAGGAAACTCCAGAAAGTCCAGGATAAGGAGAAGGTGCAATCGGAGGCGGGTGGACAGAATCCGGGAAGAAGGCTGAATAAGAAGGAAAAAGGATAGTAGGGGAAAGCGGAGGATCCGGGAACCAGGAAACAACAGAGTTCATCGAAGGCGAACTACGTGGCACATGTCTAGCCACAGCTAACAGTAGCGTTGAGACGCGTGGGGCCGCGGGGGTGTGGCTAATTTATAGAACGTGCTGCATCGGACAAGAAGGCTGGTAAGCAGCGTTCTGTGCTTACGGCCATGTTGGAAGTACAACTGAGTGTAAGCCGCTGTCTTGATGCCTGCCTCCAAGGAGCCAAACCAGGCCCGGCACCCTCAGAGACAGACACCATGCATTCAAGGGAAGTCCCAGCAGCCCCAAATGGGGGCCCTTTGGACTCAGTCCTGGCGCCGTTGGCGTCAGGCTCATAGGGGACATCAGTCCTGGCACCATCAGCGCCAGGCTCATACAGAAGTAGGTTGGGAGTAGTGCTTGGTGTAAACTTACCTGTGCAGACCATGCTGCAACTTCCAAGACTGGAAGGAACTATTTTTCTAGGGACTACTTGATCTCTAGGGTGTGACCGGTGGAGGAATACATATTTCTAGGGGAAGAATACATACCTGGAACTACTTGAAAGGCTATTTAAGCCACACCCAAGCAGCAGACCACGCTTCGCGTTGTTCTGCACTCAGCAGCTGGACGCTCACAGTGCCTGCTCCTGCGTTGGTCCTCCATCACGCCTGCCAGCATCCTGGAAAAACCTAAAGGAGAAAAGGGAAGAGAACAGGTGAAAACAAGAACCTGACCTGATACATCTGCACTCCGGATTCTGCACGCCGACGATCCTGCAAAGAAGGCAAACATTTTAAACGCGCATCGCGTCGCGCGCAGCACGCTTCATTTCACTCACCTGAACGTGGCGTTTTCGAGTCCTGCGACGTCCATCCGGAGCTTCCACCACCATCCAGCACCTATTGGAAGTAAGGAGAAAGAGAGGTGAGAAGGGAAACACAAATCTAAGTAGAACTTACCTGTGGTTCAATTCCCTTTCCGCCTTCGGGTTTGTGCCATACCTTCGGCATCTCAGCACCCCGGCCCCTAAGGGGAAAGAAACAGACATTGTATTAGTGAGAGCATGTGAGAACATTAGCAATACGCTCACTCAAGACTTACCCATTTGCAAGAGAGACACAGCAGCTCTTTTCGGGTCGGCGCCTTACCTCCGGCATTGCCGTACCCCGGCCCCTATGGGGAAAAAGACATTGGACATTAAAGGAGATACTTAAAACTGCAAAGGAATCTCTCATCGGAATTCTTACCAGAATTTGGCTTCATCCAAATCGCCAGCAGCCCGGAATCTTCTCCAGCACCTGCGAAAGAAAAGAACAGATGAGTGAATATAAACCCAAACTTGCCATAAACATTTGCGGTACGACAGGAATGGACAAACTAGTTTAAACTCATCAATCCAGTGAAGTAACTGGAATCACAACGCGCCCCTGCATCAGAAGCAGGATGGAGAGCTCGTCATTTTGGTCCCTAAGGTGAGTCTTCGCAGGGAATCCCAAGAGGGTTTCACGGAGGGAGAGAAGGGAAGTGGGAGGTCGGAACATCACCCGCAGACTATTAACCCTTCCTTTTCACACACAGTGGGATATTCCTCCGAGCCAGAAAAGCCAGGTTGGGGAATCCAGTCCAGTCCATCTTCCGGGTCTTACGCATCTCTGCAGAAGAGGTCACAGCAGTCCCAGCCACGCCCGCGCCTCCGTGGGAGCCAGGTGAGCGTTACAGAACGCGAAGACAACCCATAATTTCCCACCCAGGCACCATGGAGACTTCCGAGACAGACCAACTGGCCCAATTATTGGGGGAATTACGGGCAGAAGTGCATGCCGCCCGCCAGGAAACTAACGCCCTTAGAAGGGAACTAATCCTATCCAAAGAACGAACTGATGATTTGGCTAAACAGCTTTTGCAGAGTCAGGCAGGACAAACACCTTTACCCGGCTCCGGGATGAATTCCACTCTGATGGTTTCAACCAACCCGGTGCAAATTAACCTGCCAGGAAATATGCCACTGGCCCCCCCTGAGCGTTTTACTGGGGATCCCAAGAAATATGCCGTTTTCATGAATCAATGTCGTTTACATTTCATATGCAGACCTGGGGCCTTCTCTAATGACCAAACCAAGGTGGCTTTTGTGCTATCTTATCTCAGCGGCAGTGCTGCCGATTGGTGGATTCCGTTGGTAAATCAAGACAACCCAATCCTTCAGGACTTTCAAGGCTTCCAGGCAAGCATGGAAAGATTATTCGCTCGACATGCTCAGCGTGAGGCCTTGGATAACGAACTTCTGTCCTTGCGGCAAGGAAACCAAGATCTCCTATCTTATATAGCCACATTTAACAGATTGGTCGTAGAGACTGGGTGGCCTGAGAATAAAAGAATTACATTATTCCACCGAGGTCTGCGTGGAGAACTAAAAGACGTTCTTGCTCAAATAGTGAACCCGCCTCAACTCTGCGCAGAATACATTGACTTAGTGGTCCAACTTGATCATAGACTCCAGAATAGAAAAGCGGATCGGTCCAGATTTGAAACCCGAGTTCTGATCAAAACCCACACAAGACCCAAGGGTAACGACGCTTCAGAGCCAATGCAAATTGGGGGAATTAAAGGACCACTAACTCAGAAAGAACGAGAAAGAAGAAGACAAAAACCATTATGTCTTTATTGTGGAGCTTCTGGACACTTCCTGCGGGATTGCCCGGTAAAACCACCTAAGAAGGTAGTTGGAGCCACAGACAGTAATCTTCCAGAACCTGATTCGGGAAACGACCAAGCCCGACAAGCGTAGAGGTCCGCTTGCCGAGCGTGAAGACAGACTCTTTGACCTCGCATTTCATCATGCCTATGGTCCTCATAGATCCAAAACAGCCTCAACGGTTGCACGGAATAAAAGCCTACCTCGACAGTGGGGCTATTGGAAATTATGTTGACCTTGAATTGGCTTCCAGGATTAGCCTCCTTCTCCGTCCAAAAACCACCAAGGATGTCATTACCACGGTTGATGGAACCGAAATTGGCTCTGGCCCGGTAGCACACTCTACCATGGAAATGACACTGGTTGGCCAAGATGGCCATCGGGAAACCATAGTGTTTGACGTAATCAAGGCTCCACAATTTCAGGTAATCTTAGGGATCCCTTGGTTAGAAACACATAATCCTCGAATTGACTGGCGAGCAAAGAGCATAACCTTCCCTGATTGTGCACAAAAGTGTTATCCAGGAAATCCACAGATGGGTCTAGCCTCAGTAACCTCCACAACAGTACCATTACCTTTTGAGTATCAAGACTTTCAAGACGTCTTCCAAAAGGAACAGGCCAACACCTTACCTCCTCACCGGCCATATGATTGTCAGATCGACCTGGTACCCGATGCTCAACCGCCTTGTAGTAGAATCTATGCCCTTACTGAACCGGAGAACCTTCATTTGCGACAGTATTTGGATCAGTACCTTGCCAATGGTTTTATTCGCCCGTCAAAGTCACCTGCTTCCTCAGCTCTATTCTTCGTACCGAAAAAAGAAGGTGACCTTAGAACTTGCATTGACTACCGTGCCTTAAATCAGATAACGGTCAAGAATCGTTATCCTTTGCCCTTGATCCCTGAGCTCCTTGACCAGGTAAAAGATGCTTGTATCTATACTAAGTTAGATTTAAGGGGAGCTTACCACCTGGTGCGCGTCAGAGAAGGCGACGAATGGAAAACTGCCTTCCGCACCAAATATGGACTCTTTGAGTACCAGGTAATGCCTTTCGGGTTGTGCAACGCACCTGCTGCCTTTCAATATTTTATGAATGACGTTTTTCGAGAACTCATCGATGTTTGTGTCATTGTATATATTGACGACATCCTGGTGTACTCCTCCTCGGAATCCAATCACCGAAAACATGTTAGAACTGTCTTGGAGAAACTGCGCCAGCACAAACTGTTTGCAAAACTTGAAAAATGCCTTTTTCATGTTACGGAAGTTGAGTTTCTCGGATTCGTCCTAACACCTAAAGGAGTCCGAAAGTGGATGCGATCCTCAAATGGCCGTCTCCTAGTTCTGTGAAAGGAGTTCAAAGTATGCTAGGTTTTGCCAATTTTTACAGAAGGTTTATCCCAGAATTTTCTCGAGTGGTTCAACCCATCACGGCGCTCCTACGAAAAAACAGACGCTTCGAGTGGTCTAAGGAGGCAGAACAAGCCTTTCAGGAACTAAAAACCAAATTCACCTCCGCACCTGTGTTAAAACATCCTCGTCCGGACCTCCTTTACGTTGTGGAAACCGACGCTTCTAGTTTAGCCATGGGGGCTGTCCTTTCTCAAAGGGATCCAGTTTCAAATCAACTACATCCCGTAGCCTTTTGGCCCAGGAAATTCTCGGCTCCTGAAGTGAACTACGGAATCACAGACAAGGAACAGTTGGCTATTAAGTCAGCCTTCAAAGCTTGGCGTCACTACCTGCTCGGCGCAAGACACACCGTTACAGTGATTACAGATCACAGGAACTTGCAATACTTGAAAACGGCCAAAGCTCAATCTTCTCGTCAACTCCGTTGGGCTCTGTTCTTTGCAGAATTTGACTTTATAATCACATATCGCCCAGGTTGCAAGAATGGCAAGGCAGACGCTCTATCTCAAATTGGAATGGGTGACATTGCCTCAAGTCTAGAGCCAGTTCCGATTATTCCCGAACAGAGGATTTTGGGTGTAATCTCTTCTCAAACTATTGAGGATGTTCAAGGTACAGTTAAATTGCTTTTCGACGCTACAGCTTTACAAGAATGGAGCCAGAAAGGCTCAAACTATTCCATTAATAATGATTTACCCTATTTCCAAGGGCGGTTATTTCTGCCTCACAAGGAATTGCAAGAACTCGTTATAGCACATTATCATGATACACTAATGGAAGGACACCCGGGAATGGCTAAAACAGAGGAAAAGATCAAACGCCATTTCTGGTGGCCATCCTGGCGAAAGGATATTAAATCCTTTGTGATGACCTGCGGAGTGTGCGCCCAAAATAAAAGTCAGAAGCAAAAACCAGCCGGTCCTTTACGGCCCCTGGACATCCCTCCGGCACCGTGGCACACCTTATCGATGGACTTTATAACTGACCTGCCTCCTAGTCATGGGTATAATACTATCCTGGTGATTGCAGACCTCTTCTCCAAGATGGCTCATTTTATCCCATTGAAGGGGTTGCCTTCAGCCCCCACCTTAGCAAAGGAATTTCTTGAAAATGTTGTTTGTTTACCATCCATATTGGTTGATGATCGGGGAAGTCAATTTATTTCTCATTTCTGGAAAAGGTGTTGCCAAATGGCCCAAGTTGATGTGCGATTATCCACCAGCCACCATCCTCAAACCGATGGTCAAACCGAAAGAACAAACCAGACCCTGGGACAGTATCTGCGGTGTATGTTACCTCAATCTGAGAGTAATTGGAAGGACATTCTATGGATTGCCGAGTACGCGTACAACAATTCTGTGCATTCTGGAACGGGTCAGACTCCTTTCTATACCCTATTCGGCCATCATCCCAGGACTTCAGACCTTGAATCCCCTCAAAGCCTTGAAATGCCCGCCGTGGATCATTCACATGCCACAATAACCCAAGCCTTCAAGGAAGCAAAGACTCATTTACAACAAGCCAAAGAAAGGTACAAGGAAAATGCTGATTTACATCGAAGTAAAGTACCTCCTTACAAAGTAGGAGACCAAGTGTGGCTTGCAACTAGACATTTACCGCTTAAAGGTCCACGAACTTTTGACCCAAGATATACAGGGCCTTATCCAATCAAAGCTATCATTAACCCGGTAGCCTTCAAACTCGATCTGCCACCTAATATGCGAATCCGTCCCGTTTTTCACGTATCACTGTTGAAACCAGTACCACCCGGAACCAGGTTATGCAAACCACCAGAACCAATTCCAATAGATGGGGAATTGGAATTCGAAGTTAAGGACATATTGGATTCTAAGATGTCCAAGTCAAAACTCTTTTATCTGATTGATTGGAAAGGATATGGACCTCAGGAAAGATCTTGGGAACCAAGTGAGAATGTACATGCACCTCGACTAATACGGAATTTTCACCGGAAGTTCCCAAATAAACCGAGACCTCCAGGTTGGACACCCTTGGGAGGGGCCTTGGGGGGAGGTATTGTCATGATGCCTGCCTCCAAGGAGCCAAACCAGGCCCGGCACCCTCAGAGACAGACACCATGCATTCAAGGGAAGTCCCAGCAGCCCCAGATGGGGGCCCTTTGGACTCAGTCCTGGCGCCGTTGGCGTCATGCTCATAGGGGACATCAGTCCTGGCGCCATCGGCGCCAGGCTCATACAGAAGTAGGTTGGGAGTAGTGCTTGGTGTAAACTTACCTGTGCAGACCATGATGCAACTTCCAAGACTAGAAGGAACTATTTTTCTAGGGACTACTTGATCTCTAGGGTGTGACCGGTGGAGGAATACATATTTCTAGGGGAAGAATACATACCTGGAACTACTTGAAAGGCTATTTAAGCCACACCCAAGCAGCAGACGACGCTTCGCGTTGTTCTGCACTCAGCAACTGGACGCTCACCGTGCCTGCTCCTGCCTTGGTCCTCCATCACGCCTGCCAGCATCCTGTAAACACCTAAAGGAGAAAAGGGAAGAGAACAGGTGAAAACAAGAACCTTACTTGATACATCTGCACTCCGGATTCTGCACGCCGACGATCCTGCAAAGAAGGCAAACATTTTAAACGCGCATCGCGTCGCGCGCAGCACGCTGCATTTCACTCAACTGCACGTGGCGTTTTCGAGTCCTGCAACGTCCATCCGGAGCTTCCACCACCATCCAGCACCTATTGGAAGGAAGGAGAAAGAGAGGTGAGAAGGGAAACACGAATCTAAGTAGAACTTACCTGTGGTTCAATTCCCTTTCCGCCTTCGGGTTTGTGCCATACCTTCGGCATCTCAGCACCCCGGCCCCTAAGGGGAAAGAAACAGACATTGTATTAGTGAGAGCATGTGAGAACATTAGCAATACGCTCACTCAAGACTTACCCATTTGCAAGAGAGACACAGCAGCTCTTTTCGGGTCGGCGCCTTACCTCCGGCATTGCCGTACCCCGGCCCCTATGGGGAAAAAGACATTGGACATTAAAGGAGATACTTAAAACTGCAAAGGAATCTCTCATCGGAATTCTTACCAGAATTTGGCTTCATCCAAACCGCCTGCAGCCCGGAATCTTCTCCAGCACCTGCGAAAGAAAAGAAAAGATGAGTGAATATAAACCCAAACTTGCCATAAACATTTGCGGTACGACAGGAATGGACAAACTAGTTTAAACTCATCAATCCAGTGAAGTAACTGGAATCGCAACGCCCCCCTGCATCAGAAGCAGGATGGAGAGCTCGTCATTTTGGTCCCTAAGGTGAGTCTTCGCAGGGAATCCCAAGAGGGTTTCACGGAGGGAGAGAAGGGAAGTGGGAGGTCGGAACATCACCCGCAGACTATTAACCCTTCCTTTTCACACACAGTGGGATATTCCTCCGAGCCAGAAAAGCCAGGTTGGGGAATCCAGTCCAGTCCATCTTCCGGGTCTTACGCATCTCTGCAGAAGAGGTCACAGCAGTCCCAGCCACGCCCGTGCCTCTGTGGGAGCCAGGTGAGCGTTACAGCCGCGACTCGTCAAGGACCAGGAGGCCCAGAAGGGGCGTGTCCGATGGTTCATGACAGTATTTTCAAAGCCCCAATGCTCTAAGCCAAATTGAAGCATTCCTCCTGAAACTTGTTTCATCTTAGTTGCTTCATTTATGTGTTGACAGCCGCTTAAGTTTTCAATGAAGCAAACACCTAGAAACGTCTTTTTTTAAATTTGATTTTAATGTTAGTTCTTCTCGGGATGAAAGATAATTTGTGCTTCCTCTTTTGCCTACTACCAGCACTTTACATATTCCTGCGTTGACTGCTAGATACTTAGCAGACATACATCTCCCAAAGCTATTAAGAATGTTGGGTGTTTGGTGTTCCAGCAATACATGCCATCCACATAAGATAATGCCGGGATACGCTGGGTTTGCATGCATGGGAAGTCTCCAGTCACTGTTCTCAGATGGCTAAATAGGTCATTAATATATTTGCTGAATAACTAGAATGCCAAAATACCCCCCTTAGAAACACCCCTATTTAAAACAAAGGATTCTCTACATTGACCTTCCTTCCCGAACCTGACTGTTCATGAAGATCATGGGGGTCATTATGACCCAGGCGGTAAGTACGCCAACTTTACCACCATGGCGTAAACTATGTTTACACCATGGTGGATGGCGGATTTACCGCCCCATTCCAAGGTGAGTGGGGCGGTAAATCCCCATTTCCCATTTTACCCTTCCCCATTCCCATTTTTGCCCCATAGGGCATAATGGGAGTAGGGAAGGCGCTAATTACGCCACCGTAAATTACAGTGGCGTAATTAGCACCAAGGCGGTTTAGCGCCATGGATTTTAACGGCTGCTAGAAGCAGCCGTTAAAATCGGAATCAGGTGTTAAGGGTTAACGAAGGCGTTAACCCTTAACGCCTGAGTTGTAATGAGGCCCCATATGTCATGTTCATTGTGTGACGTCAGGGATTCCAAATGTTGTCATGGTAGCTCATCACTTTCTTCAGGAAATACAGTTGAAAGGAGAAGACATAAATGTGGGACATGATCTGTGGTACCTAATTGTTCCCTAATGCTAAATTGAGGGTCTGCTCAAATTCCCAGGGCTTTCACCCATAATAAAAGCTGGTCATATATGAGGTTTTGGCAAGCTATCTATGAGCGATATTGGCCAAAAGGAAACCAAATGGCATGCATCTCTGTTATCAAAAATATGTACGATGAATGCACAATTCCAGCTTTCTGGTATTCTTCCCAAACGTGCTACAGCATTACATAACTGAAATAAATAAGGGTCTTAAAATCAAGCAAAGCTCTTTGGGCCTCATTACGAGTTGGGCGGTAACGCCGGCGCTAATAGCGCTGGTGCTATCTGCCCTACCGCCAAACCCATCGGCGCTATTAGCGCCGGATCACGGGTTTGGCGGATTTGGACATCCCCATTCCCCATTGACCCCATTCGGGAGTGCCCCATTCCCCATTGGGCTCAATGGGGAAATTTCGTGCTCATACCGCCGGCGGATTTCCCACTGGCGGTATGAGCGTGAATTTTTGGCGGATTTCCCCCCAGCTCAGAGCTGGGGGGAAATCCGCCAAAGCCCTGGTTTGGGGGACCCTTAAATCCAGCAGGAACAGCGCTACCGCCGGATTTAAGGGTTACCGCCAAACTCGTGATGAGGCCCAATAGTGGGGTTTCCCCTCTATTTTGCGAGTCGCAGAGGGTTCCTTGTCCATCAGTAGAAATATAAAAGTGCTTCTCTTTCTAGCATTGGTTTGCTACCCCTTCAGAGAATTGTCCCGGTAAGGCCAAACCCGGCACAATGCAACGTACTAAGGGACTGATGAAGGGTCCTTCTCCTCAAACTTATTGGGTCAATTTGCTATAAAGGTTTGGAGATTTAGGCTGATTTCACTGTTGTAACAATCTGCTGATTCTTACTCGTTTGATTACTCACTCCACCGTAAACTCTTTTGAGGGAAGTAATATAGACTGTCCTTTTATTCTTTTAACAAATAGGCACTAATATATTATGGGCATGGATACATAATGCACTGTATGAAAAAGAACCAAATGTTATAACATCAACTGCATTAGATCGGGGTCTATGGTGGTTTAGAGATGTGGACAGGAAGAATTTGCAGGGGATTTTTTTTTTTGAGAAGGTAGGCCGTTGTTTATTAGTTCGATCAACAAACTTTACAACTTTTATACTTAAATAGTAAAAATGTCTATGTATTATACATTTGATATTTTCAGATAAACTGTTTTCCTTCCTACTAATCTGTTCCCTTTACCTACATTATACAATTTAATATAAATTATATAATAAACACTTAAAAGTTCATTCATTTGCTGTTCACCATATAGCCAATGTTTTGACATCTTCAGGGGATTACATTGTCCAGATTTATGGGCCTCATTTCGATGTATATCCCGGTATGACGTCCTTTCATCACGGGATGTTTTTTCGATGGGTTTTTTACCGCGATTCTTTTGCAAAAAAAACTCATCAAATGTTTTGGGGGGGTTAGAAAAGTATATAAAATGGGTGTGGGTGTATGGGAAAATAAAAAAAATTAAAGGGGATGGGGTTTGATGAGTTTTTTCCTAAGAAAATCTGCGGTAAAAACCCAGCGAAAAAACATCCCCCGATGAAATGACATGGAACCTTATATCCCATACAATAAGGTGGGTGTCTGAGACCTAAAGGTGCTATTAGTGCCCAGAACAATGTGATCGCAGACTGCATCTCCATGCAAAGATAAGTCTTTGGTAAATTCATCTCATAATACACATAATCAAAGTGGAAGGTGATAGGCGTGTGTGTGTGTGTGTGTGTGTGTGTGTGTATCCATAAGTCTCATCCACAGCATCCCTTTCGGTGCAAGAATGGTAAACAGGATGAGTTCTACAGTGGTGGAAAATGGCAGGTCGGTCTGCAGGCTCCTGTTAACGAAAGCATATATTGGCAGCAGTGGTATTATTTCACACCAGGGAGTGACCAGGCCCATTGTGATGTTTTGTGCGTGCACACTATATGGGCAACAGGGAGGATAAAGTCGACAGATGCTGCTACATATGGAAACACCACCAGAGCTTGTGGCGGCTGGTGAAGTTTCAGATCGAGGGAGCGTAGACACCAGCCCCATTCCACACTGAGAAAGAGAGATCAGCAAGCAAATGCGACCCTCCTCAGGGGTCTGCATATGTAGTGTAGAGAGGGAATCGCCTACAAATACAATTTGGCTAAAAAGCCACTGGTTTTCCAAGCACTTGTTATGTCTCGTGACATTTTGAAATTCACTTGTTAGTGGTCACCTGAATGATATTCATTTTATCGACCCCAGAAGGATGGCTTGATCAGTTACGATTGCCTCATTTCACACCTGCATCTACTGTTATATTTTTGCAGGGTTTTCTAACTCTAGGCCCTGAGGCCTGGAATCCTGACAGGTTTTCAGGATATCCCTAATAAATATTCATGAGGAAAAATGTGAATGCATTTAGAATCACGGTATGCAAATTTATCTCACAAATATTAATGAGGGGTATCCTGAAAACCCGGCGTGGATCCAGCCCTTGAGGCCTGGGGTTGAAATGTTGACTGCAGTTTACAGAAATATCTCTTCTCAGTGGATTCAACCCACTAAGCTATCTCACTGAGATTGAGACATGTGACCTGTCATTGGGCTATCGATCTTTTTACAGCAGACTAATCCACTAAATTATCTTAATGTGTTCCGACCAGCAACAAACACACAAGGCTATGCAATGAATACAACCGCCTATCTCCTTCCCCCAATCTATCCTACTAGTGTAGCTTGTGTGCTGATGTCGCCAGACACAAAAACCCTGTGAGCTATCTTCCAAATGAAAGTGGAATCCATTACCTGATTGTAACACACACATTGCTGCAGCAAGCACCCACTCTACTGAGGGATTGTACTAGATATTAAATCTGCAACCTATGGTCAAAAGGCTTCTCTGCAGCATATTGGTAACCCACTGAACTGTCTCAGTGGGAATGAAACCTCTGACCGCACCTGAACAAACTTACCAGATATGCTGCAGGCTTTGGGACCAGGAAGAAAATGTACACACTGGGGACACCAACCAGATGAAGGCAGTACTGGGAAGGTTGTGTGGCTTAATTTTCCAAAAAGGAGGAATGATACTACTTTTACCTTATTACTCCTAGTTCTCTCAAGCCTCGCCTGCATGATTTTCAATGTCAGCATTCATTGAATCCTCTTCTTACCATAGTAGAAAGCAGAGGGAACCCAGCTTGCCCCCTCAGATCAGCCCTGTCCACCACAAATGAACAGTTATTGCTAGCTACTCATGGACCCTTCAGTTATTCCCCATTTGCTGACCCATTAGACTCCCCATGGGGATTTCATTTTACCACATGTGGTAATTAGTGCATTCAGTAAGTTCAAGAGATTTTCTCCACTCAAAACCAGGTGTTTACACAGTAAAGGTAGTGGTAATCCCATTACCATTACTGTTTTAGCACACTGCTAAACTCTTTTAAAGCTTTCAAACCATAATCACTTTTGCATGCACTAGTCCAGTATTCAAGTATTCTAATGCGTTATTATATAACTGTCGAGGATTTCACTTTTCTCCCACACTACAGTTAAACAGATGATACTGGGAGTCAGGTAGCAGAGCCTGATTATCCTTCCCTATCAAGCAAAGAAATAACAGTATCAAAAATACCTAAAAGAAGGAGTTGCATCAGGATTAGGATAGTAAGAACGGAGACATGTTACTGTAGCCGGAACCACAAGCTGCACATTGTCCTGAATTGTCCTGATGGTTTTGTACCACTCTCACCACCCCACTAACTACTGGCCTATTTCATCCTTCCCTGCCCGGCTCCATGTGGCTGGTCTCATTGATCATAGAGGCAGCTCCATTATGCCTGAGTAGTTGTCAACAATGCTGTCAAGGTCGGAATCCTCCTCCCTCCCTTCCTCCTCACCTGTCTCTTCCAGAAGGTCTTCTCCTTGCGATTTCTTCTGACGTCGGGGGTTCCGGGTCTCTTGCTTTCCTTCCTTCCCCTTCTTCTGCAGTAGGTAGGGTCTCTCTCCTCGGGAAGCCACCCTGTCGGCAGGATATACTCCAACAGAGAGGCCTCCCCGGGAGCCAGACCCAAATACAGAGGGAAAAGCCTGCTAACGTGGTCCTTGGCGCTTGCACAGGTGAGCCACGCACTCCTCTATCGATGGGAGCTCGAATACTGATTCCGGAGAGAGAGTGCCTTCAATCCGTATGATAGATGTGTTCCCGGAACAGGAGGGCGGAGCAGCCACAGTGCGGTAAGGAAAACAGAACGATTACAGGAGCACAACACGGGGCAGAGGGAAGCCAGAAAGGGATGACAAAAACAATAGTAGGTAAGAGGGAGGCAGATGCCATGCAGAGAGGGAGCGGAGGAACAGGTAAGCCACTACAAAGGAAAAGTTAGCGGCCAGCTGACAAGAAGAAAAAAATAAACACTGAGTCGAAACACAGTGCAGCGCAAGCACAAGAGGAAAACAAGTGCAACGCGTGGAGCTGCAGGAAGAGTGGAAGTTTATACATGGCAGCGGCCATTGTGAAAACAACTAGACCATTACCCAAGAAATGGCAGAAGCGTAACGGAACTAGTAATGGCACCGCCATCTCCCCCATAGTTTCCATCCGGGCATGGCAGTAGTAGAAGGTGTCACCCTTTACATAATGTAAAATTTTGACAGGTGGTAATGCCCCCTGTGTCTGGTTTTAGCCCCCGCACCGTTTTGCTGTGCTTTTATATCAATTTATTATACATTTGATATAAAAATGATATAACAAATGTTTGATATTGATTTTATATTAAATGTGTATTTGATATAAAGTGTTTTCTAATTTATATCTGTTTTCATATAAAGTGAAAAGACATTTTATATATAATCTATATAAAGATGGGAGCAGCGATCGATGCTGTTGCTCGGTCAAGCGCCTAGAGCGGAGTGAGCTCTGAAGACAGAAACTGTGAATCTAAGGTTGTGTAGAGTGATGCAGTGATGATGTCACAGCTCGTAAGCAGATATGAATTCAATATATAGTTTAGATGAACATCAATGGATATAATAAGAGGTAAGGAGTTTGCTGCGTCACTTTGAAATATTGAATTTTTCTATAATCTCAATGTAAAAAATATGATAATCGCAATGACACAGGCTTGAATCCATATATTTTTGATATAAAAAAATCGAGCTATAAATATAGACTGGGATGGTTTTAGAATTTTAAGGCGAATAAAGTCTGAATAAAAAGTGTTGTTTTAAATGTTAAAAAAGAATTGTTGTTCTGGTTGTGTTTCTAGGTTGAGCGGTTATTGGGCGAGCATGCCTGGGCATGTTCGCCCCACAAGCAGGCCTGAATCTGGTTAAAATATATTATGACAAAGGGTTTTAAGAGCCAGTAGCATTATCTGTAAGAATACAAATTTAAAAACAACAGCTGGAACAACAGCAGAGTTCTTCTCTGTGTTTTAAATCACAAGAGGTGATTAAAACATATAGAAACAGTTTGTTTTTTATGCTGTAGCAAATTGTTGAACCCTTAAAAGTAAAGTGTGGTTGATAGTGCAAATACAAAAGAGTCTGAACTATTGGCTCTGAAATATTGAAAAGCAGTTCGCTATATAAGTGAAGTACACTTACCAGAATCCGTGCAAAAGTCGAACTATTGCTTTTCAAATAATTAAAGCAGTTTACTTTACACGTAAAGTGTGTTTCCTAGACCCCGTACAAAAGTCAAACTATTGTTCTTAGTTAATCTACAGCACCTTCCGTGCACAGCTTCCATGTGTCCCTCTGAGCCCCAGCAAGCAGCTGTGACATGGAAATGCTGGTGCTGATCAGCTGTGAAACAGCACTGCTGTTTTTTTTATCTACCACAAGGTATGTGGAATCCCAGGAATGTCATGACACACAGAGCACCATTATATCCACATCAGCAGAAAATGCAGGGATCTTTACATATAGCTCGCCAGAATAAAGGATGTTCTGCAACAGCTGTATAATCAAACCAACCATAAAAATACACACAGATATTGTGTATCAACTAAACACAAAGGTAGTTAACAAGGCTATTTTTAACTTATGACTGAAGGACGACACAGGAAGCATTTGCAGGCTGAACTTAATTTTAGATGCTGCTGTGAGTATACAGGAAGCTAACTATTCACAATCTATGGAGTCACTCTCTAGTTCTTGCGGAGTATGCAGGAAATAGAATGTCATGACTCTGTTGATAAGAAAAATGGCACTAAACCCAGGAAACATCTACAGACTGAACTTAATTTTATATGTTGTTATAAGGCTACAGGAAGCTAACTAGTCACAACCTACTGTACCACTCTCTAATTATTGCAAAGTAGGCAGAAATACATACATATGTGCATTGTTGATAATAAAACGGCATTGAGCTTTTCACCCCTTATATGGGGTTCTCTGACTCCAGCAGGGGGATTGATGATTCCATGCAGTGTCAACTAAGTGAGTTGAAAGCGCTGATTGCAACTCGGTGTGGGGAGGCCTTGCTTATTGACTGGATAGGAACATGGGCCTGTGGACACGCCTGTTGTTTATTCAGAGTTTATTTCATCAACATTAAAAAAGGGAGTTTGGGGGGGATTTAATACTTTCATGTATTGTTCTGTGTATTTTACTTTGTTTATTGATATTCATGCCCTTTCTTAGTCAGGCCATGAAGCATGCCATGAGGCAGGCCATGAGGCATGCCATGAGTCATGCCATGTGGCAGGCCGATCAAAGATGTTTCATAGCACTTGGAATTCACTCAAAGGCGTTAGGCTGAGCATTTTTAACTAAACAGTTGTGTGGTTTTAATGACATGTTTATAAATGTACAGCTTACTTAGAATGTTCTATGGTTGTGCATGTCAGCCTGGACAGCGCATAGATGTTGGTAGTTGAAAATGTGTAGAAGGCTTTGTAAGTGTTTATAGCACTGTTACACAATCAATCAATCAAACACTCCCACAATCAATCAGAGACACTCACACAATCAATCAGACAATTCAATATTAAAACTTGAAACCCGACATTTCCAAATTTTTGATTTCTTCAATGGCCTTAGCTTTAGCCACCCTAGGTTTTCCAGGGTCATCCAGATGTGGACCCTTTGCTCACTGTGCTCAGAGAGGCACAACTCCACCACACTGATGATGCCCAACAATGCTGAAACACGTGTATGGGGTTGCTGTTGGTACTCTTGTTCAAAAAGGAATTGCCGTAGCATTTTGGTGCTGGACTGTCCATGTGGGCGGGACAAAGACTGATATGCAAATGCATATTTCCCATCTGTGAAAGGTACAGTGAGTTAAAGTGTGACTGCAGACTCTCGCGTGGGTTCCTTCCCAAAGAACAGGTCAATGGGCCATGTTCGTTCTCGCAGAGAGACGTCAATGACTAAGCTTTGCAGAAGTAGATTGCACCAGAGTATGTGTGTATGGGGAGCAAACCTGTGCATCCCCATGAACATGTGAGGATTTGTGCAGCAAGGGTGTGCGAGGAGGCAGTGTTGTAAAATGTAAACAAAAAGGCACAAGTGCTTAACTTGTGGCCCGCAAGGTGCTTTGGAGTGCAATCGCCATTAGCCCTATGCCGCACAGTCAGGGGGTGAAGGATTGTGTGAGTTGCACTGCAAAACATCTAGAGGGCCAGTGCTTGAGTACCAATGCAGGAAAAAAATGGATCAGCACTGAGAGAGTAAACTAGACCAACACATGAAGAACAAGGATTATTTAAAACAGGTGAGGGGGTCAGGTTTAGTGGAAATGTGTGATTTCACTGCATGGGTGTATATTAGCTGACTGGACAAGTAGTAGAAAGGGTCCCTTTTTACACAATGTTACATTTTGACAGGTGGTAACACCCCCCTGCTTTCGGTCTTAATCTCTCCTCCTTTTGATGTGCTTTGATATAAATATAATAAAAATGTGATAGAACAATAATATAAAAATGGTTGATATCAACTTTATATCAAATGCATATTTGATATAAACAGGCCGATTCATGTAATTCCTCTCAAAAGTGTTGCACGGGGCTGGCGCACAGCATGCCCGTGCGAATGTCTGCGCCAGCCGCGTGCGATAAAATCAATTCCCGCGCACAGCGTATTCATGGATTCTCGCCTCCAAAAGCAGACGTGGCGCAGAGTCGCGCAGCGACCCTGCAGCAGCGCCAGTTACGCCCCCAAGAACGCCCTCGCGCAAGGAAAAGCCATCAAGATCGCAAAACCATCGCAAAGGGCTGTGCCAACACTGTACCAGTTTACCGGACTGGCAAAAGCGGGGAATGCGTATTACGGGTGTCGGGAACACGCGTGCGCGAGAAGATTCACACGCGATCGGGCCAGGGGGAGCGTGTGCGTGTATATCAGGGGTGCGCGAGACGTTCTACACGCGAATGGCCTGGGTGCGTGTATTCCAGGGGTGCGCGGGAACTTCCACACGCGATTGGGCTGCGTGCGTGTATTTCAGGGGTGCGCGGGAAGTTTCACACGCGATTGGGCTGCGTGCGTGTATTTCAGGGGTGCGTGGGAATTTTCACACGCGATTGCCCTGGGCGCGTGTATTTCAGGGGTGCGCGGGAAGTTTCACACGCGATTGCCCTAGGCGCGGGAAGTTTCACACGCGATTGCCCTGGGCGCGTGTATTACAGGGGTGCGTGGGAAGTCTCACACGCGATTGCCCTGGGCGCGTGTATTTCAGGGGTGCGCGGGAACTTCCACACGCGATTGGGCTGCGTGCGTGTATTTCAGGGGTGCGCGGGAAGTTTCACACGCGATTGGGCTGCGTGCGTGTATTTCAGGGGTGCGTGGGAATTTTCACACGCGATTGGGCTGCGTGCGTGTATTTCAGAGGTGCACAGGACGTTTCACACGCGATTGGGCTGCGTGCGTGTATTTCAGGGGTGCGCGGGAAGTTTCATACGCGATTGGGCTGCGTGCGTGTATTTCAGGGGTGCGCGGGAAGTTTCACACGCGATTGGGCTGCGTGCGGGTATTTCAGGGGTGCGCGGGAAGTTTCACACGCAATTGGGCTGCGTGCGTGTATTTCAGGGGTGCGCGGGAAGTTTCACACGCGATTGGGCTGCGGGTGTGTATTTCAGGGGTGCGCGGGAAGTTTCACACGCGATTGCCCTGGGCGCGTGTATTTCAGGGGTGCGTGGGAAGTTACACACGCGATTGGGCTGCGTGCGTGTATTTCAGGGGTGCGCGGGAAGTTTCACATGCGATTTGGCTGCGTGCGTGTATTTCAAGGGGGGCGCGGGAAGTTTCACACACGATTGGGCTCCGTGCGTGTATTTCAGGGGTGCGCGGGAAGTTTCACACGCGATTGGGCTGCGTGCGTGTATTTCAGGGGTGCGCTGGAAGTTTCACACATGATTGGGCTGCGTGCGTGTATTTCAGGGGTGCGCGGGAAGTTTCACACGTGATTGGGCTGCGTGCGTGTATTTCAGGGGTGCGCGGGAAGTTTCACACGCGATTGGGCTGTGTGCGGGTATTTCAGGGGTGCGCGGGAAGTTTCACACGTGATTGGGCTGCGTGCGTGTATTTCAGGGGTGCGTGGGAAGTTTCACACGCGATTGGGCAGCGTGCGTGTATGTCAGGGGTGCGCGGGAAGTTTCACACGCGATTGGGCTGCGTGCGTGTATTTCAGGGGTGCGCGGGAAGTTTCACACGTGATTGGGCTCCGTGCGTGTATTTCAGGGGTGCGTGGGAAGTTTCAAACGCGATTGGGCTGCGTGCGTGTATTTCAGGGGTGCGCGGGAAGTTCCACACGCAATTCCATCAGGGTACGTGTATTACAGGGGTGCGCGTGGAGCACCACACGCGATTTCATCAGGGTACGTGTATTACAGGGGTGCGCGGGGAGCACCACACGTGAATTGCACGTGTGGGTACTCACAGGTGTTCACTCTACACCCTCCACAGCCCCTGCAGGTGGCTCACACCACAGGGGCCTACCCTGCACATGTCCTGCAGGCACCCCATCCACCATGGCCATGCCCCCCAGCCAACCCACATGTGAACTTGCACTACTGCCCACCAACGCATGTCCCCCTGCACCCCCAGCCACCAGGGGCACCCTCCACCAGGCCCCCACCCATGTCTCCCACCCCCCCACCCTCCGGCACTGCGGGGCACCTGCCAGCAGGCCCCCACCCATGTCCAACTCAAGTTCCTCACCACCCCAACCCCCCAGCACTGTGGGGCACCTGCCAGCAGGCCCTCACCCATGTCCAACTCATGTTCCCCACCACCCCCACCCCCAGCACTGCGGGGCACCTGCCAGCAGGCCCCCACCCATGTCCAACTCATGTTCCCCACCCCCTCCACCCCCCAGCACTGTGGGGCACCTGCCAGCAGGCCCCCAGCCATGTCCAACTCATGTTCCCCGCCCCACCACCCCCTAGCAGTGCAGGGTCACCCTCCACCAGGCCCTCGCCCATGTCCCATCCATGCCCCCCTGCACCTGGGTCCCAACAATCCCCAATCATCTCCGTAATGGCCATCCTCCCCTGCCAAAAGGCCCAACCAACTATCACATCCACCCACATATCAAAGGCAATTACATGTTACACACCCAATGTAAATAATGCAAATGAACACATGTCTGTCACACACAATGGCTGCAAGTGAATGTTAAAACACCCAACATGACATGCATGAAAGCAATGAGATGATATGACACATTGAAGGATGAAAATAAAAATGTATTGAAAATCAACTTGAATGGAAATGAAATGAGAAAAACCACAAAGCAAAACAACCAAAAGAAGATGAATGTCCATGAAAAAAATCAAAAACACACAGCACAATCAAAATGAATGGTGTCCAAAGTCACAGTCAGAAAAGTTATCCAAGTGTAAATGATAAACAAAAACCATTGCTCCATGGCGATGAAAAAAATCCAAAAAATAAAAGAATCCATTGAAGAACTATTTACAAGATAATCCCGGGTCCATGAGCCCAACCAAATGAAACCTAACTATGACAACTAACAAAAAACTGAACAATATACAAAAATGTGGCGCATTGTCCAATCGCAACCAAATAAAAAAATAAATTAAAGGAAACCTAACACTAACTATATAACTATATACAAAGGCGGCGAGCAAGTCCAGCGGCTCACTCCGTGGTGTTCGGGGCCAGGGCATCATCGAACTCCTGTTCGATGTCCCAGAGGCGGTCCTGTTCCATGGCCCCGAGGGTCCGCAGGGACGATGCCGTCTCCTCCTCCAACCCCCTGCGGATTGCCTTGAGGCACTCGGCCCGCCTCAGGGCCCTCCGCATGGAGTTCTCCGCCCTGACCATTGTGAGCTGCACCTCTTCCGCCCGCCGCCGCTCCGCACCTATATGCTGGCCCAACCGCTGCCACACGGAAGACACTTCCCGTCCCGGGTCCTACTGCCCTCCGGCCGATGCCTGCCCTTCCGATGTTGATGGCCCCGAGCCATGATGCCTCCCACGTTGACTCCGCTGCTGCCTCCGACGCCACTGCCTCTGCCAGCACGACGGCATCCAGGCTGATGGAATCCACCGACGCTGTCGTGCACGTGCCCTGCCTGATGATTCCGGCACATCCTCCATTTGCTGGGGTACAGTTGCTGTGGTGTCCACCCCTGCTGGACCTCTGTCTCCCAACTGTGGCAGGGATGGGATCCCCACCGAGCTGGCTGCATTGATCAGGGCAGGTCCACAGGGGGCCCTGGTGGCATCTGGGCCGGAAGACGGCAAGGAGATCGACTGGCGTATAGTCTCCACAGAGGAGGAGAGGGACGCCAGATTGGCCGACACATGCAGGAAACCCCCGAACATGGACGATCCCAATTGGGCCACGTTGGCACGGTGCTCTTCGTGATGACGTGCGTGCTCCTCCTGGGAAGCACGCACGTCATCACGAATCACAGCCGTGCGCATCGCGACCCCAATCAGGACCTTCTCCATACGGCCAGGGGTCCCCTCGTCCGCAGGTGGAGGGGAGTCAGATGACATGGACATCCCCTCTACCTGCGGACGGGCCTGGGACGGGGCATCCCTGCTGATGCATGGTGGTGCACCCACAGGGTCAGGGACAGCGACATGCACAGGCCCCTCCACGGTGACGGCCTCCTCCTTCTCTGTGGAAACCACCAACCTGGATGGCTCCTCACCGTCTTCCGCCGTAGCAGGCCCCTGTGGGGGCTCACCCACCCCTTCCGCTGCAGCCGTGGGGGCATCCCCGCCGCCTTGCTCCACAGCACCGTCTCCGCCCTCTTCTTCACTAGCCGCTGCGTAGAGGGAGACATAGAACACAAGCATCAGGGTACTGTACAATGGTCCCCTAGACAGGAAGCAATAGCAGATGAGTGCCACTGTCAAAGTACACTTCCATCATGTCCCTCCACAACACATGTGTCCGTCCAGGCAAAACACACACAGTGACAGTTATGGTGCATGCCATGGACATTTCCATACATGTCCAATGGACTCTCGAAACATACAATGTAATGGAACTCACATGCATCATGGGTCATGCCTATCACATGCACACACTTCAACTCAGTCACATCCATCTGGCCCCGTACACCCCAATCACAGTGGATACAAGGATGACTAGGCTGCATCAGTGAATCTGTAAATTGTCACAGACATGTGTCATGCATCCATGGCATTCACAAGTCACAGACACGCAGGTCAGGCACACAGACATGGATACCATATATGTAGCTGGCATCAGCACCCATCCCTCACCCCCACCCATGTCCAGGAACAGAGACTGCCATGCTCTCATGTGTACAATCTGCATAGGGCTCCCCATGTCGCATTTAAACACATGCAACAACCGTGCAGTTCACACATTACTGGTCGCACATGCATTACCATGATGTCCCTGCACACATACATGCGTACATGGCCTATGTCACACATACAGGCAAGTATCAGACAACCAGCACACTGCAACATGCCCTGTTTCACACAGCAATGCTTGGCCACTTACCGCTCAACTCCAGACGGGTCTCCCTCTCAAGGACCTGGGCGTGGAGTGCTGGGTGTACGCGTTCCAGGACCCTCATCTGGATGAAACTCATGCGGCCCCGGCCCCCCTCCACGAGGCCCCGGGCCTTTATGAGGGTCCTGGACCTCAAGTCCTCCCAGCGCTTCTTGACCTTCTGGATGGTGCGGGTTGCCACCCCCTCCGCATTGATGGCAACTACACAGTCGGCCCAGATCCTCTCCCGTTCTTCGTTGTTGGCGCGGGACGATCCGAAGAGGGCATCATACTGCCCCAGGACTTGCTCCACCAGGACACCAACTTCGGTGGCAGTGAAGCTGGTGCCCCTCTGCCCCTCTGGCCGGGGGTTGCCACTGGTGCCAGATGTTGATGTGCCTGACATGGCAACCCCAGGGGCAGGAGTGGGTGGGCAACTGGGTCCTGGGGCTGGGCTGTGGAGCAATGTTATCCGAGTCGGGAGTCTTCTGTTCCAGCAGGGGTGGACACAGCAACTGGACCCCTGAGGATGGCTGATGTGCAGGCACCAAATGGCAGGGCACGGTGGCAGCAGGCAGGCAGGCAGGCAGCAGCAGATGGCACGTGGGAGGCTGCTCGGGCACTGGGGGGCAGTAATTCGGCCTTCTGGGCAGGAGCGGGGTCTTCCGTGTGTTTTCGCGTGGCCAGCTTGATACGGAGTGATTTGGCACGTGAAAATCCTGCACGTCAGCGTGAAATTCGAGGAAAGGGGCTTAGCGCGTAAGCGCGTCAGCACGCGTACGCGATTTCATTGGACCAAAGGCCCTTACAGCGTAAGCGCGTCTGTGACGTTTCGCACATGGGCGTTGCCCTGGCGGGGCTTGGAGATCCCGCATGCCTTTACACTGCTCTGTACGTGCTTTTCGTGCGGTGCATGTGTTTTCCATCCGTTGGGGTTCACACGCTATTACTTCACAGCGGGTGTTGGCTACGCGTTCTTCTACACGCAAGGCAGACGGTGAGTGGTACCCCGCTCCCCCCCAGGCCCGATCGCGTGAAAAACTTCACGCGCACCCCTGAAATGCCCGCACGCAGCCCAATCGCGTGTGGAACTTCTCGCGCACCTCTGAAATACACGCACACGCTCCCCCAGGCCCGATCGCGTGTGAAAACACCCGCAAGCACCTGGAATACACGTACCACGCTCCCCCAGGCCCGATCGCGTGTGAAAACACCCGCAAGCCCCTGAAATACACGTTCCCCGCTCCCCCAGGCCCGATCCCGTGTAAAAACACCCGCGAGCCCCTGGAATACACGTACCCCGCTCCCCCAGGCCAATCGCGTGTGGAACTTCACGCACACCCATGAAATGCCCGCACGCAGCCCAATCGCATGTGGAACTTCTCGCGCACCTCTGAAATACACGCACACGCTCCCCCAGGCCCGATCGCGTGTGAAAACACCCGCGAGCCCCTGAAATACACGTACCCCGCTCCCCCAGGCCCGATCGTGTGTAGAAACACCCGCAAGCCCCTGGAATACACGTACCCCGCTCCCCCAGGCCCGATCGCGTGTGAAAACACCCGCGAGCCCCTGAAATACACACGCCCAGGCCAATCGTGTGAGAAACTTCTCGCGCACCCCTGAAATACACGCGCCCAGGCCAATCGCGTGTGGAACTTCACGTGCACCCCTGAAATACACGCACACGCTCCCCCAGGCCCGGGCCTTCTCGCGCGTGTAGGACTTTGGCGCACATTTTTTTCCTGCGCAGGGATGCTACCGCCTGCTTTCGTGTGGCGGACATGTATGGGCCTGTGCACGTCTTTGGCCGTGCGCTGTTTTTCCCTATTCAATTCCATGAATACGTGTTGTAGGCGAGCGTGTGGGCGTTCTGCGCACTTGCCTCCTGTACTTCCCCCGTGACGCCCACATTTTCACGAGTTGTTCCCCATTCTGCGTGTGACGCCCCGTGTTACACCTACTTTTGTTATGTGCGCCGCGCTATGTGCGAATTCGCTGTGGCCTTATCGCACGGCGTTCGATGACCTGTGCGCCGGCGTGCGCCAGCGTGCGCCGCACACTTTTTCAGCGCACATCCCACATTTTGCGCGTGCACGGACTTCCATGAATTGATGTGCGATGTTTTCTGTGCGATAATCGCACTTGCACTGCGATTTTCGCTATTTCTCTGCGAATCGCACGTTTCGCACGCGTGCGCCATTTTTCCGGCGCACATTAATTCCATGCATCGTCCTGAAAGTGTTTTCTAATTTTTATGAGTTTTGATATGAAGTGAATATACATTTTATATAAAATCTATATAAAGGTGGGAGCAGTGCTTTATGAGGTTGCTGGGTTGAGCGCCGAGAGCGATGTGAGCTCTGAAGACGAAGACAGGGAGTGTGAATCTGGGGTTTTTGCAGAGTGACCCAGTGATGACATCAGAGCTAGGAAGCAGACATAAATTCTATATATAGTATAGAGGCGTATGGAGTTTGCTGAGTCACTTAGTAACATTGAATGTTGCTATAAACTCAATATAAAAATGTTATAATCTCAATCTGGGCGTGAAAATAGCTGAAATATATCATGTCAAAGGGTTTTAAGAGCCTGTAGCATCATCTGAGAGAATAAGAAAAATCAACAGCTGGAGCCACAACAACAGAGTTCTACTCTGTGTTTGAACTCACATAGGGCGATTAAAAAATATAGAAACTGTATTGTAGTGGAACAGCCGAATGCCTCTGCAGGAAGTGCCGCCCCCTACTGCCTGTAGGTTGGAAGCCTGAAACTGCACCATGTTTGACACCAGAAGTTGTGACCATACCACGATGAGTGTTCGAGGAAAGGTATCCACTGAGAATGCCATACCAGATGTATGCACGACTGAGAAAGCCATACCAGATGCATGCACGAAGAGGTGACAAACTCTTGGAAGAGATCCCTGAAGGAATATGAAAAAAGGAGAAAGAGAAGCTGGTGACGTCACAAGAGGTGAGAGTGACGCAGTAAGAAGATAGGAAGACAAAAATGTATGGACCTTATAGAAACTGATGACGAAATAAGAAATCGAGTGAACATCCTTATGCATAAAAGAAGATTGCATGTGCATGCGACACACTGCAGAAAATGCAAACCGTTCAATGAATGTACAGATGCAGCAGCGCAATATACTATGTAATCATAGAGCTGGCTATATGTAGTGAACAGACTGCAGGCAAAGCAAACATTATATGTGTTAAAACTGGACATCAGTGTCACAATTTTAGTAAACTCATATCCACGGAGACAGAAGGATCGAAAACCATGTCGCAGAAAAAAATTGCTGCGATTATGAAAGAAGCTAGAAGGGCTGTCTGGACTGGTGTCAAGACTGAAGGCAGCCAAGAACTGGTTATCTATCCTCAAAGAACAGTGAACGTGAGAAGCTGAATTATCCCTCGTTAAGGTGCAAGTAAGGAACACCATCAGTGAGGTGGAACTGTGCCTCTCTGAGCACAGTAAGCAAGGGGTCCACGTCCTGATGACCCTGGGAAACCTAGGGTGACTAGACCTAAGGCCCTTCAAATAATCAAAATTTAGTAATTGGTGCCCCTCAATGAGAACGAACACGGCCCATTGACCTGTTGTTTGGGAAGGTACTCACTCGAGAGTCCGCAGCCACACTTTAGCTCCCCAGAAACAACAATAGCATCTTTTCCATGAATGAGAGAAGACAGGTGCAGCAACCTCTCCCCACCTGTCTTCGGAGTTCTTAAGATCGGCTGCTCATAAACATACAGGCATGAAATGTGCTCAGGGGAGCTGTCATGCTGCGACATGAAGAGCAGTGCAGGGAGAGCATCTCTAGTGAAGGAGATGGAAGAGAGCTCTGCATTAGCATGTACAAGTAAGCGCTGAGTGCCCTCCTGCTGGTGCATCTGGGAACGAGCGGGAGGACGAAATAATGCATTGGACACTTGGGCATTAGCTATTATGGCAGGTAGACAGCAAAGGTAGTGGAAATTGCTTCGGTGACAGCTTTAAGCTACTGATTTACATTGCTAACAAGTGTTCAAGGTTTCTCCAACTTTCACAAAGTGATAGGACATTTTCACTGTGCTTTCCCTCACAATGATATTAAGCATGGATTCTCCAGGTGTACCGTGTAACCACTCTTCGTGGATAGCTCTGGATACAATTATTGGCAAATTGTGCCTTTTAGCACGTATTGTACGGACTTGTTAGGTGCTGTCACCGCTATAGCACTTTGATACAGTACATGTAAATTGACTCGTCCAAACCCACCCCATGAACAACCCGCTCCCGTCCGGCTTCTGTGTTTCTCCTCCCCCTCCTGTGTGCCACATCTGCCAGTGCCTCCACCCCGGCCACACACACAATCACCATTCCTGTCGCTCCTCTTTCCAGCCCCTCCCCTGCCTCCACCGCTGCATAGATATTTCCCATCAAGCAAGTATGGTGCAGTAAGGACCTGTCCTGCAATTGTTTTGTGGGAAAGACGAGACACCACCATAATGGTATTACCTCTTCATAAGGTGACAACAGCAAGAAAATGGTATAAGTAACTGGATATATGTCAGTGCCTGGCAAAGGCCTATTGAATACCCATTCACAAAGCAAAACTGTTGTCTTTGACCACGCTTTTATTTAACAGGACTTCAGTGAAAGGAACAGATGAAAGGAGACGCTGGCAAAGCTGGTTACAACATGTTTTTAATAAACTGCGATCTCCTTTACAGTTACAATTAATGCATTAACTGCCACAAAAATACTTAGAAATAACACTGGAAGGCCCTTTCCAGCACACAATTTGATGATAGAGCTAAATGAAAGAGGTTCAGGACAGTGTATTTCAGGTGGAGAAAGGCAGGTAGTGGTGGGAAGGGCCATGGGCATGTCCATGGATGGTTAGTGGGTGGGTAAGTAATCCAGCATGCTATGTGTCCAATCTTACATCCTATCTCCTATCTGAACTCCAGTTAAATACAGCCGGGCAGGGCCCCTTACCAGATGAGGGTCGTCTGTCCGAGTACCGGCGGTGCAATAAACCCACCCAGGCAGGTCACACCAGGGAGTCCTTTTCACTCATTCTTTCACTGTGCCCCTCACTGGCCCAGTAGGACCCCTATTGCAGGATGACCGTGGCCAAGCCTGGCAGTGGCGGAGGCTGATGCTGCCAGAGATGCCTGGGTCTGTGATGATTTGACTACTGCCTAGTCCTCCTGCTGGTGACGGTGCTCCTGCCTGCCTGCCCTTGCACACCAGCCAGGGTTTGTCTTAGACTCATTAAGTCTGTGCTTGAGCTCTGGCTGGCACGCACGGGCATGCAAGTAAAAAAAAGAAACTGAAAATGCAAGTCGGACTCCGCTCGAGGGCCCACACGCAGGCGCAGGTGGGAGACAGACTGATGTGATTTTTGCAAAGGGGACGTTTTTTGATAAAATATGATGCAAATTGTGCATTAAAAAGAATAGTTATTCAACACCACTGGTCAAATCTATTAGGCGCATAGTGAAGTAACTCATCCGACTGGCCCAAATTGGCCAAAAAAGTGGCCCATTTTGCCCAAAACAACATGCCCACACCAGCATTTTGCGTTTTTGTTGCGGCCATGGGCCTACCACCCTATAGGCCAGCCCGCGCCTGTTGCTTGCAGAATACGTCTGTACTTCAAGTGGCTGGCGCCTACTGCAAACCCTCACATTTGTTTTCTTTGGGCAAGTACTGCTTAATAATAGAATTAATTCTACCTACTATCGCTGGGAAGATATGCGGTCAGATGTCTACATTGTAACCTGGTCTAAAATCTGGGGTTCACCACTTGATGTGTGCGGTCCTGGGGAAATGCGCCCTGCATAGTTAGCATTAAAACAACAGTGTAAAAAATTCACTGTTTCACTTGAAGAACTTTTCCGTATTATTACATGACAACTTTTTATCACAATTAGAATATTGTTGCTACTGTGATTTACAAAAAACAATAATTTGATGACTGTTGCAGTCATTCTTTTTGTCTGCTTGTCCCACGTTTGGCTCTTTTTTTCTAATACAGTCTTTGAGTGCTGCCAGCCTCTTTTCTTTTCCACACGCCACTATCCACAGTTCCTCACAATTTACGCTGCCAGTCCCCTTTCTCCCCCACACCACCATTCAACAAATACCAGCCACGCTCCACCCCCAAGCACACTTTCCCCGCTTTCAGTCCCTTTGGCTGCCACAGCCCCATATAGCCTCCTTTTTTGTCCCTGTCCCCTGTAGCCCTTGTCTTGCCCCAGTGTGTTTTAGCCCTTTTTCCTGCCCCACCCCAGTGTGCATTAGTCCATTTTCTTGCCCCTGTGCTCATTAGCCCTCTTTATTGCCCCAGACCCTTTTTAGCCCCTTTACCTGTCCCCAGTCCAGTTTTGCCCCTTTTCTTGCCCCCAGTCCCATTTAGCCCATTTTCTTGTTTGCGGAAGCAACCACTTCAGGTTTTCAACGTGCGCCATTTGAGACCGTTGTTCTGATAGGCGGGTGCAATGCTCCACTTTCATCGCATTAAACCCACTTGATATGAAAACATATGATGTGGTGGCTTAGGGGAGACGAGAATACACACAAAAAGGACTGATTGCTGTGGGAAGGAGAGCATAGCAACACCTCGGAAACAGAAGGTGCCTAGGGCAACATATCAAACACTTAGCAGGGTGGTGCAGTCCATAGGTTGGATCAATACCAAGGTCCAGATGACAGCCATCAGGCAAGGATGGGAAGGGAAAAATATGACGCAGAGACGGGTGGGGTAGTCGAGTGGCCAAAGTGTGTGCCTTGCCATGTTCATGGTGCTGCAAACAGCCTTTGAATTGGGGCAGGATATAGAATATTATGGGGCTCATAAGAGGGTTGCCAGTATCCCGCCGGTACTATGTGCGGGATACCGGCAACCCTGCCTAACCGTCTCTGCCGCCAAATATCCCGGTTTTACAAGGATATTACGGGCGTCAGAGAGATGGTAAGTTCCCATTCCCATAGAGTCCCATGGGACTCCATTGGGAATGCCAGTGATTCAGGCATTTGTTTGGCGGTAGGGGTCTGAACTCCCGGCAGAAGATCCGTGTACCCCACCAGCAAACTGTGCCGGTCTGTTAAAAATGCCGGACCCGGAATTAATGGCATTTTAACCAGCATTTCTACCGGACCGGCACACTTGTAAAGAGGCCCATATGTCTTCATGTGGAGTATACTGATTGGCTGTGCAGGTCTCCCCGGGTGCTAGTGATGAGTATGCATCTACGTAATGCCACCCCTCATACCAAATGCACTGGATGCATTAGTCGAGCTGCCACTGGAAAGAAGGTGCCATAAGAAACACATCTGCTGCCATGCCACGCAAGCATTGTGATAGCTATGCCAGCAACCATGTCTCCCAACTATCAATGGAAGCCACTCTTTCTCAAGGCAGGGCACACGAGGCTAAGGTGTTTTCAGCTCTCCCTGACATCTCACCCTTGGCCCTCACTCATGTCACGCCCATCTGTTGGAACCCTAGGTCTTCTAGGCGTAGTCTATTCCCGGATATATTCTTCCCATTGCCTTCGAAACTTGACTGTTTTTTACTGCTGAAGTACGTTTCTGGTCGTCCAATCGTTGAAATAAAAATATTTGTATTTACATTGTACTTTATTCCTTACGTTTACTCCACAAAGCTAGCCGTAATCCTAGCAAATATGTAAGGAGGACTGCGGGGTGACCTAAAGAAACCTTTCTGTTGCCTATGAAAAAACCATGCAATGTCCTTGTGTACTGGATTTGATGTATAGGGCAGATAAGTCCCTCCCCTGTTGGGTGTTCATGAAGATGGACAGAACACCCCACAAATCAGCCTTTACCTCAGCAGGATTCTCACACGAGGAGCTTTCCAAGTCATGCTTCATACAGACCCAAAACAAGGAAAGTCTCCTAAAATTGTTGCTATTGGATTGCATCACGTCTTATGCACCAAGAAGCAAGACTTTCACCTCAGCTAATTAAATATTCCATATTACGATGAATTATTTACAAACAACAAAGTTACACCAGAGACAGATGTGGACTAGCTTCCTTTCCAGAGTCAATTAAACCATTTGTAATAAAGGATATCTCTCTGTTTTACCAGGTGTGCTTCTTTCTAGGTTGCATAAAAGAGTCATTGTTATAGTTCTAAGAAGGCTGTCTTTCCACTGGAAGGGAGACAAGGGGACTGGTACATATTGTGAACAAGTCCTCTAACAACTTCAGTAACTCTTTTCAAGTTCCATTTTCATTGATGCATTCTTCCAGTTTGTGAGACAAAACAAAGTGTAAGAATGCATTAAATGATACAAGCAAATTGACCTCATAACCATGGGTTTTATTATGCCAAATGGTTAGGCTTGCAATGTCTATGAGTATTAGCACAGAGAACTACAGACCCAAAATATAATGTGCTCAATTGTGGAATTGTTTCATTCAATTGACTCGATGTGACACAATGCCACGGTGAGGGCAGGATAGTCCTATTTTAAATGATAAAATGTTGCAGGTAATTTTGTTTTTGAAAGAGAGGTGTGTTAATCAGACCCGCTTTCATAATGTTCTAATACAAAATCATAGTGCACTCATATGCCCTTGATGAGACAGTCTCCTGATAACCCCAGCACATGCCCTGCAGTGGCAGTAGGGCGGGTTCAAAATTCACATGAGCATTCCTCACATCTGATGGAACACCAAGTTCCAATAGGCAGAGGTGGCTGTTCAATCGACCTCACCTCAGATTCAAAACATAATAATGCTGTACTTGAATCAGCCTGGTTGGATGTTAAACTCTAAATAAAAGCCATGCCTGGTCATGACATGTTGACCACTAGGATCACACAATTATACATCCACACCATTTGAAAGTCATATTAGTATCAGCGCGGGCAGCAGTGCTCCAGTCATGATAGGGTTGGTGTGTATTTTGGGAGCTCCACAACATCCAAGCGGGATCTGGCCCAGGAATCAGCTCCCTTTGATTCCCCTGAAGAATGGTGATGCCTCCATTCAGGGCACAGGGACTCCCCCTGGCAGGTCCTCTGGGAACCTGTCGTAGAAGGATGCAGGAGATGGCGGCACACACGGAACCCATCTTTCAAAGACACGCCTGACAACATGGACACTCTCACACCTGGGTGTTAATGACTGGATTCTTATTGATGTAGGCAGGAATGAGAAGAGGGCACAGAGTAGCCCAGAGGGAAGGGTTTCTGGCCAAGAGAGGAGTTTCATTATATTGGACTTTGTAAAAACACCCTGGGTATGATACAGAAGGCAAAGGACGCTTGTTACAGCCGCCTCGATTGGAGCCCTGGCAGCAGGCATGCTTTTGACTAATATGCTGTAGCATTTTGACAGCATAAGGGAAGGGAATCTTGCACTTAGTTGTTTAATCTTTGGACCTCAAGACTAGAAGTGCTAATTTTTGGACTTCAAGAAGTGTCCATTGCATCATGTGACTTGCCAGCAGAGCAGAGTAGCTTATGTGAGATCTGACATGGATCTTTATTACTGGGACTTTACATGAAAATCCAAAAGTTTATTTTTTTAAAATAATCAAATAACGGACAGCCCTTAGTAGACAAATACTGACACCATAGATTTGATTCAAGGTACACGGAGGATCTTACTCTTTGACATTTGTCTTGTAAGTTGTGCACATTGGCATTAAAGTATGTGCTAGGAAAACCTTTCTGTAATACCAGATGCACACCTGCTACATTTGCAGACACAGTTTCTAAAGAGTGCATTTCCTCATCTTCATTGGGTGTAACCCATGCAAAGGTGGGAATCCCGAAGCCCGTGGGCATGGTTGATGTCTGCATGTGCATGACGGGAAGATGACATATCTGCTGAGCTCTGCCCTAGGGTGCACTTTGAAAGGGGGTGAAGAGGAAGCCAGGGAACCCCAGGGTTCTCTCCCATGCCATAATACAGTTTAAGAAGTCTCACCACTCTTGGAGGAGTCCTGGCCTACTTCAAAAGTGATGCTTTATGAACTAACAGTGGCAGGGACAATAGAAATCTCGGTGCAGCACCCACACACTTTGATGGATGCATGGTTGAACCTGTCTCTCTGGGACAGCACAGTGTGCCCTTCCCAAGCATAGGTGTCCCTAGAGGAGGGCACAGGGGGGCAATTGCCCCACCCCTATTAGCTGCTTTGCCCTCCCTAATTGGTGGCCTGTCTGGCAAATAACTCTTTCCAGGAGCCTTAACCTTCGCTCAGCCGTCATTAGCGCATTTGCAGGACTTATTTGCTGAGCCTGAGTTCTTTCTTCTGGCCTTAAAGGGACGCCACAGGAATCAATGAGCCATGAATATCACTAGGGTGGTGGGCATCACTGTTAAAAGCAGGCTACCTACATGCTGGGCACACTATTGTTTTCCAAATGTGCATTTTACACTTGTCTAGAATAAACAAACAAGATATTTCCAAACTGAAACATTCTTTTAAACTTACATTCACTAGTTTTCCTTAAAATGTGTTTATATTTTAATCGGACTACCACACAAATACCCTGTGATTTGTGTGCCACTTCCTTTGTGTTTTAGCACAGGATATATTTTCAAAGCACTTATACGTTTGTCAACCTGCTTATATAAATAAATGCTTCTATTGTGCTGACAACAGTTATTAGGAAATACAACTGTAGGCTCATGGGTGCCAGCTTTTGATTTTTACTATGGGGGCAGACTTTCTCCACCCTCACCCTGAATATAAGCAAACTATCACCCCAACCTATGCCCTGTTCGAACACATTTTATAGCACGTGTTTTTTTTTAAAAAAAAAAGGAATTGCAAAACATGATAAGATTTATAACCAGTTTTAAATATATAACATTTTAGCAACAGTCACTCAACATGCTGAGCTACCCTGGAAGCCTTCTACTGTAGGACATCTCTATGGATCCCTTGATGTGTTCAAAATTGCTGCATTAACAACAGTGCAGTTCATGTATAGGAAATCTGCTCATGCCCAAAAAACAGAGAAGTTAAGAAATGTGACAAATTGCTGCCTTATTAATCCAAGCAGGGATACCCACATGGATTCTACAGCTCCAAGTGCATTCTCAGCTCATTACAGGAGGGCAGTGAGTTTTTAAACAGCTGTGACCTCACAACCAAAAGATACATTCCTCAGTCTTAGGCGAAATGGGATTGGGTGAACATTATAGGCATAATTACAGTCTATAAGGGACTGATCATTTGATTGGTCTGGCTAGATCTGGTAGCTCTGCCTGGCACTTCCCCCATGATTTCATACTGGCATGTATTGTGGGCAAAAGCGACCTGAAAATGTGTTGGCGAAATGCTCCTCTACACTGTTGGTGACTTGCATCTATTGGATTTCGTCATGCGTTAAAGTACAAAACCAATTGCAAACTGACATTTTACCCAATTTTTGCACCATGTTAAGCTATTATTTAAAAGAATTCTCTGGGTGTCAATCCCCCGAACACCTCTTAATAAATGTGGGGTCCCTTGTTACACTCTGTCACACTGGCATATTCTGGGGAAATATTTACACCCCCCATAATTAAAATATTGGGGTGTGCAGCCAGAAACTGAGAACTGTGAACAATTCTGCACAGGCAAATTGAGATTCCTGCAACCATTGCTAAAGAATCATGGGAGCAGTTACCTCAAGTCCCCCTGTAGTTGGCACCTTTATGTGAGATTTCATATGTTAAACAGACTGTCCTTGACTACTATTGGAAGCTGAGGTATGAGGGATATCTCTTCTGTTAAACTATTTTTGACTAGCTATTCTTTAAAGCTGTGTCGGAATTGATATCTCTCCTGCTCAATACCACCTTGATTTTTTGAAGCTGTGCTGAGAGTAATGTCTGCTTGAAGTAAAAGAATGCAGTGTCTTGCTGACTGCAACGACATGTTTTCAACTGTAAAACACAAGGTAACCTTTTAGGTTTTTTTAATACAAAACTTTCATTGCATGAAACCTACTCTGAACATGCTTAAGGACACATTTTCTTTAACCAGGTTGGCTATATATAGGTATACTTAAACCAGTTTGGCCTGTTGACCCTTATTTGGTTTGCCACCACCCCAGGTTGTATTTTTGCCTTCCACCCCCTGGACTTCTGCCCTAATACGGATTTCTAGTGACGCCACTACTCCCAAGCACACGGCCTGTGCTCTGTAGCAGCTTTTTTAATTAATGTGGTACACAGCCCCTGTGAGGCCTAATGGACCCGGTGCGTGCTGCACGAGGAACTCCCCAGATCTTGGTTAGTACAATACCAGATCAATTTAGTTTGAATCAGGTGTGCTCAAATGAGGATCAATCTGTGCAATGTATCAACTGTTTACGCTTCAAAGCTGTGCTTGATGTAAACCTTAATTTAATCTGGCCCACTGATCCTCCTTGCTGTCCTGTGCCTCACACAGGATCAATATCATATTGTTTTCTTTCCAGCCACCGTGTCTGCACTGCGTCAGCCCGCTCTCCGTTCGGAGATGAGGAACTGTTTGGCTTCACGCATGCAGCAGCAGGAGAACGCCCACCAGAAGTCAATGGGGCCATGTACAATGTATTCAGTGTGTAGAGCCCCTGAGTGGAACATCTGCGAAATGCTGCATCCGCGCAGGTTTCACAGACTCCAAGGTGAAGTCCAAGGTGGGACATGCCTTGGGTTTGTATAGCTATCTTCTATCCTTTGCTCTTCACGTTGCGCGTATCTGAGAACAGCTCCTCGGTCTACGCCACTGCTTGAATTCTGAATATGAAATCCTGTGCCGTCAAACCATCAAGGGACTTGAAGTGGTTGCATCAACATTAGTGCTCATTTTTATTGGATTACGTAAGTAACCCTTGTGCTCAAACTGCAGCATTGTCTATGTCCAACATCCTCAACAGTTCATCCCCGGTGATCAGAGAGCTGTTTCCATGCCAGACATATAGAACCCGTATACGTTTTCGGAAGAAAAAAAAACGAATAGGAGATTTTTCGAATTCCCCCATTCAGTGGCATTATTGTGAAAAAGCAGAGTGGGAGCTGCGGGGTGTCTTCTGCACCCTTGTTCACTACAATATAGTCAGGGTTGCAGGAGTGTCCACACCTGTTAGAAAAAAGTTAAGGGAAAAAAAAGAAAAGAGGACCCTGCGGCGCCAGTTCCCATCCTCATAAGTGAAGGGAACCAGCGTTGCAGAGGGATCCAGGAGACGGCGGCACACAAGGAGGTGTGCCGCCAGCATGTGAGTAAGGGCATGGGGAAGCGGGTTGCTAGAAATGTCAGAGGGAGAGAAAACCGAAAGTCATTTTTGGTGAAATAACTTTCGTTTTATCTCCCTCGGCCATTTCACATTCAATCAATTCATGGACATTCCATACCTACAGTATGGGCCGTCGTAGACACAGTACACCGATAATGAGATGGGCCGTGCATGTGCTGATTAGCATACTGCTCAAGGAGTCCTGGGAGGGTTCGGTGTGTCTTGAGTGCCTTAGACTCACCGGGCATCTTGCAAATTAACCATACGGTCCTCTTGGTCAACACCTGCCTCGCACTTTACCAAAAGGTTGAATTACTGGTCTCCTGCATCTTCTTCGTGATTTATTAGCAGGTGCCTTTCTAATTTCGCTCACCCCATCATTCCACAGGTGGCTACCTCAGGGTCCTTCTGTATAACACGTTGCTTGCAGGCAATATGCAACAACGTAGAAATAAGGCGCCATTGAAATCACTTGGGAAAGGATGGAGGCCTGTGAAGAGAATCTGCGCCCAGAGGCAACATTACAAAACCTGTGCCCCTGGGCCAGGGCACTTTTGTACAGCATTAGCACTGCAGAAAGAATGGCACCAGGGCTATATGACCCGTGGTGCTAGTTACAGAATGGTATTCACACAAAATTGCACTTGCACCTGTGCAAAACTTCACTAATGTGGCCGAAAGCATTTGAATTAATTCTAAGAAACATAGAAAAACGCGGGAAGCACATAGCCCAGCATATGTGAGGTATTTCCAATCTTGGTTCACCTTCTCAGATTTACTTTAATGAGTATTTTCGTGGAATTGAAAGAGGTGACAAAAGGGAGACTGGGTCTAAAGGCAGCTAAGCCACACCTGGGGCACATACTACTGAAACTTGCCCAAGTAACACAAACCATGCTTTAGGTCTGGGCCGATAGCCTACACGTTAATAGCTGATCTCTGCCATGAGGGCAGCGTGCACTTTACACGTGTGAATTCTGTGGCATCAGGAACGTGGCCTTTCATCCTTCCAAGGTCCATAAGTCAAGTACCTTAAAAAAAATAGGTATTGATAACAATGGTTAACATAGCTCTTAGAAGCAGAATGAATCTGACATAAAGCACTATACAATAATACACATTATTGATTATAAAATAATTCTTTCATTGCATTTTTTTCACCAGGACAGTTTGCCCTACTGCTAGTACTATTCTCTATTAGTTCTAGGGAAAACATTGCCCTTGTGCAAAATTGCATGAGAGAATACTTTGGGCCTCATTACGAGTATGGAGGCAGCCATGCCCTTAATAAGGGCATGGCTGCCTACATACCGGGTTCCAGTACCGGGTTCCTCCAACGAGGACTTACCGGGCTATTCCAACCATAGAGGAACTGGTAAATCCTCATTGGAAAAACCCATCCCCATTCCCATTTGAGCCCCCATTGGGCTCAATGGGAATGGGGAGGGAGCTAATAATGGGCCCGTTAATAACAGGCCCGGTATTATCTCCCTGGTCCCCTCACGGGACCCGCTAAGGACGCCTGGTTTTACCGGGTGAACTTACCGGGTCCTGCAAGGGAACCTCGTAATAGGGCATCCTGTAATGAAGGGTGCCGGTCCCGTGCCGGCACCCTTCATTACGGGAGCGCCATAGCCGTAATGAGGCCTTCTATTTTCTTACCGCCTGATTGCAAGTTGCGAGTGGTCAGATTTTCATCGATCATCTGGTTGCAAAATTAACTGGACGAAGTCTGAAGTGATGCCTTTGACGCAACATGCCATAAACAGGATATAACTTCATTGGGGTTCAAATAGTGTGCCGACAGAATATGTTATTTAGGTATATGGTTAACGCCGAAGATTGCAGACATGGTACATGAAAATCTAAAAGAACTATGTAAGGATTTCAAAATAGAACTGGAGCGCTGGGGGATCTTAAATCTTTCTCTATGGGGGAAAGTTAATGCCCTCAAGATGACCTTGGCTCCGCAGATGAATTACGTGCTGGGAATCATACCGCTGAATATCAACTCACACTATTGCAAGGAATTGGATAGGCTTGTGCAAGGTTTCATCTGGGATCATAAACCACCCAGATTGCAACTTTGTAAATTACAGCTGCCTCTACAGAAGGGTGGACTGGGCTTATCACCTGGCTTTCATGGGACCTTTTTCTGTCCCATTTCTTAACAACATTCCAGATGAATGAGGGGGTTGTGGGGATGGGGGGGGGGGTTCTTGGACTGCTTTTACTTTTAATGTATATAGTTCTGTTATTAAGTTTAATATGCTGTTGATTTATTGATTATTTGTTTTTTACTGATTTGCTTTTATGTATGTATTTATATCTGAATAAATTAAAATAAATAATACAAAAAAATTTTGGGAGCAGTCGATCATTTTGTACATTTACTGGCAAATTTTTAATGTCAGATTCGTTTTTCATTTAAATGTGTCGTCCCCCATCTGTTTTGCTCATGCATGGTGGCCCCCCCTGCACGTGGCGGGGGTGGATCTTCTCGTGAGTTTCACAGAATACCTTTTGGATTGTCTGCGGCACCCAACACACGGTAGAACTGCTGCCTTACATCTGACACAGAGTGATCAATCAACATGAAAAACAAGGCAGAATTGCTCAATGCATAAGATTGGCCTAAAAACACATGCAGTTGTTATGCCTTGTACAAAAAAAAATGATTTTCTTAATGAATGTTTGTATGATTGCACTGTTTGCCATAATGTTAATGGGAGAGGTATTAGCACTAGGGCGGTGAAAACAATGCATTTTCCATTTTGGTTTGCCTCTGTAACCTAGCTGTGCATATACTGCGGGCAGATTGCATGCTGGGTGAGCTGATCCTCTTGCGCATATCGCGGAATAGTGTTCATTAAGTTGTGTCCCTCCGACCTTAATGCACATGTACGGGGACAATTCGGCCTGTTGGGTGTTGCCGATCATCTTAGGCTTTGGACAGAATATTGTTCTTTTTGCTGTGTTTTTTCAATTCACTTTGTTCCTCCGACCTTAACGCGCATGTACGGTGGCCGTAGTGAGGTTTGGTCCAGCCGATCATCTTGTGCGTTTCATGGAATATTTTTGTTTTCAATCGTTTTTCTTTTCTTTTTTTTCCATCCAAATCTACTCTGCATCAATGAGCACCCCCGTGGTTGTCTGTGTTGGGGTTTTCACTTGCATTGTTATGTTTTACAGCGTATTGCTCATTGGTAACATTGATGATGTCCTACATGATGCCATAAGCGATAACGTATGTGATGTCACCAGTGAGGTCATTTATAATGTCATGGGTGTTCTTATGGGCTGTGCAATGGGGGCTCATAGTTAAGGTGGCATCGTTTCCAGCACTTGCAGAATTCCAGGGGTTTGAGTTAAATCTGCACCTTAACATCGCTTCAACTAAAGTGTTTTCACTAAATGTCCAGACTTTTGTTGCTATGAACTTATCATTAAATTGAAAGGCATTTGATATTGTTTTAGGCAAGCGTTTGGAGACTCACTTTGACAGAGGAAGCAGGGACGTACATCTTAAATAGCATTATTTAGCTCAAATGTAATGTCTTGCGGTACAGAAAGTGTTGCGTAAGACACGCCGCTTGAGCTTCACTGCAAGATTTCAAACTCCTTTTCTTTGCTAAAATGTGATTGACATTATCAGCACTGGCATGGCAGCCTACCTATTTATACCTATTTTAGACTGGTTTTGACTTTGTAAATGTTTGGGCACGATTACATTACATCCGTTCCCCCTTTATGAGGCAGGGCAATGCAACGTGACCAGAGGTTAGCAGTCTTTGAAAGGGCCTGGTACGGTTATGCACTGAGGAGGTACAATCATCTTTACTACTGCAGGCGAATTGCCAATTTGGCATCCCCTCCTTTCTTGCAATGGGGCCACATTTGAATTTCCATGGGTCAATAGCACACCACCTGTTGCCATGGTGATGGCATCCTCTGCAGCGGCCCAGAATGGCCCCAATGAAGAGCCAGGCCCGAGGACACGGTTCTCCGTCTCGCTCTCGTTCTTGGATCTTGCAAAACTGCTGCATGCCTACTCAAGGAGCGGAGCGAATGGCTTGACTTTGCGCAAGGCCCTCATTACGTCTGAGCTGCAGAGAATTGAGTTCCTTCAGCCCATTAGATCCCGAGAACGGAGTCTCCCACGTCTATTACAGGAGGATAAAGGCTGGATTTGCAACCGACTGTGCGGCTTGAGCTGAAACATGACTTGTTGCTAGGAGGCACCTTATGAGCTTGCTCTCGAGCCAGCGGGCCTTTGTTAAAAAACAAAAACATGGAGCGAGCTGCTCAGGCGGGGACTTACATCCTTTCACTATTTTTTTTTTGATTTAATGATTTTCGGTTTCGGATTGCAGTCTGGGAAATCAAATGTAGAGTGTTAGATAGAGGTTGTGCTCTCTCACAGAAAAGTCATCTCGTGACTTTCTTTGCTGTTACTCAAAATGAAACAAACATTTAAAAATTAGAATCTAAACTATTGAGGCAGGAGCTATCTTTTTTCAATGATGACCCATCATAAATCCTGTTACAGTAGCACGTGTTTCACGGTGGTGCAGTAATGTGGTCTGCACTGCACCCACAGAGTTCGAATAAAGAACTAGAGGGCCAGCATGCCATACGTTGAGAGAGCAGAAAGTGAGGCGGCCGTTTCCCATTCATCTAGAAGCCATGGACGCCATGCTGGTGGAACAGCTGCCATAGGAAACAATGGAAAGTGGCGTGTTTATTCCACCAGCATAACGTCCAGGGCTCACACAGATCTTGGTGGAATGTTGGTCCTCTAGTTCTTTATTAGAACTCTGTGGCTGCACCTGATAGGTGAATCGCAAAACGCCTGTCACAAAGTGTTACTGTTTGCACTATTGTGGCAATTGGACTGGAACTCCATATTCACATTTAACGGAGCACAAAGATACCGAGAAAGGAATCCGGAGACACGTGTGAATATAAACGTAAAATAAACATCAATGGAATACAGAAAGGCTTCTCTGAAAGAAAACCCCAAAATATCTGTGGATGGAACCTTAAGAATCCAATCAGCAGTGATCCAAAGTGATTTCGCACGTTTTCTCCTAATCAGATGCGTTGTCTTTTCTTGGCTGGTTGTAGATTGTGGCTATAACTCCATCTGACCAAGCCACCTCTCCCTCAGCACCTTATGATATAATGTGGCATTTATAACGCGCCTGTACACAAGTGTTTCTAGGTGCAAACAGAAAGAGGACAAAATAACGATCTTACTAGGCCTTGTGTCATTCAGTCTGCGCAAGAGCAGGGAAAAGGGAAGGGGAGAAGTGCCAGGGGGGAGAGGAAGGGGAAGTGCAGTTAACTCACAAGTGCAGCCATCGGGTGCCTCATAAGTGCTGAGAGAAGGGACTGCAGGGCTGCAGATACAGACCCGTAAGTGCTGGGGAGCCCGGAGGCAGTGCCAGGGCAACTGGACATGCAGGATGCTGGGTCCGAATTCAAAGGGTGACCAGGTGACCAGTGCACGGAGCAGTCAGGTGCATCAGCAGGGGAGAGGAAGGGAGAAAATGGAAGTGAAAAGGAAGGCCCTGAGTAGCTCCGGAACCGGAGGTGGTTTTGCTCAAGTTTGAGAGAGGCAGGAGGCTGTTCCAGACCCCACCCGAGGAGCTAGGTCTGCGCCCAAATCTCTGCTTGGAGAACTGTCTGACCATCAGAGAGATGAAGGTGGATGAGCAAAGAGCTTAAGAAGGAAGATGTTTTGGAAGAGAAAGTTGGAGGGAGAGCAGTCCCAGTCCACAGAATGCCTTGTGGATGATGCAGGGGGTCTTGAAGTTGATCCTTGCAGCCATGGGGAGCCAGTGAAGAGATTTCAGAGCTGTAGAGATACGATCCCGGGATGAAGGCCAAGGACAAGTCTTGCAGTTCTGTTCTGGATAAGTTGCAAAGATCAAAGATTAGAGGCAGGAAGATTTAGAAAGAGACTGTTGCACCTTGGCCAAATATCTGATTTCTTTCAGTATGCAATTTGGCATTCCCTTTACTGGCCTTCTTAAGAACAAAGCAGCTGTCAAAATCTTTACATTACATGGGTTGCATAAAACAACTGCCTTAATAATAACATCCCATTCCAAACAATCTAAGTCTTGTGACCTTGAACCGTGCAGATGAAATTCTTCTAAAACTCGCACATATTGATTTGTGATTTCTCCTCATTACCATCAGGGGGTAGCTTCAAGCAGCACCTACACCCGAATTTCAATGCATCACCACCCATGCAGTTCCTAGCAACTAGTGGATCGACTAGGGACTATCACTCCCTGTCAGCACATTAGAATGAGCTAACCAATAGTGAGCTTTTCCAAAATCTGTTTCCAAGCTTTTAAGAAGCTTTTATGAATGGGGTGGATTCAGTAGGAGACGGCTTTCTTTTTCCTTTTATCTCACATTTTTCAGGTGAATTCCACAATTTCAAAAAGCTGTAGTCATCATTTGGGTGGTGTGGTACCAGGAAAGCTTATTTTCAATATTTCTTTATCATCCCCAACAGGTAAGAGTCAGTGAGCCTCAAGACAATTATTGAGAGCTCATTTCCCATGGCAACCCTAAACACACTTATGGGCCGAATCATGGAATTATTTGCATGGAAAGTCAGGGATTTTCATGCCATTCTGCATGCAAAACCCCGTTAGTCGATTAATGGAAACGACTAAACCGCCCTTTTTCCTAAGTTGCATGGACTTCGCACAGGTTGGAGACGTCTCTGCAAGCAGTCGAGTGCATTGCGCCAGACACCATGCACAACGTGGGCGAGTCCTGTGCAGAGAGCGGAGTAGGGGTCAGAACTCGGAAAATGAGGAAGAACAAGGGAAAAAGTAGGTGTTACGAGGGACAAGCCGCAGGCAGCCCATAGTACGCCCATTAATGTGCACAACAAAGTATATTCATGGATGTGAACGTGCAAACTCCCACCTGCAAAATGCCCAGGCAAATCCCTCCATCTCTCTGCCACCCGCAGGCAGGCGTAAGTACACTTGCGCATAGCAATTGCAGCGCAGAGGTGGATTTGCATGTCGGATTTAGGGGAGCATGTATGCAGCCGGGGATCTGATGGGACTTAGGGGTATGTGTATGCATCCGGGATTCGATTGGACTTAGGTGTGCGTGTACACAGTCTAGTGTGGAGCAGAAATGTTTTACAAGGGTGCGCACGCAGATTTTTCTGATTTAGAATAGATTGTATGCATGTTGTCAGGGTGCCGGTAACAGTTACAGGGGACCGCATGCAGGGTCCTCAAGATACAGTCCTGCTTGTGGGGGTCCCCACACATTGTTTGAAGGGTGTGTGTATTCGCACCCGGGGTAGCACGCAAAGGTAGCTTTACTGGCTGTTTTTGATTTGTGTTGGGGGGTGTCGGGGCGTTACGTCCACGACTTGTGCTTACGGTTCCTTTGCCCAGAAAATTCCATGAGTACGCTGGGGCACATTTTTTATTCTGCTTGCGGGCTCTTGCGGTGTTGTTTTCAGCGCCCAGCTCTTGCAGGATTAATGCGCTCTTTTCCATGAATCAGCCCCTATGAATTTCTTTCCAATAGAGCTTTAACATGGTGACGTTCAACATGTATGTGAGGCACATCACCACTTTCCCCACACTCGGTCCAGTATTCATCTGATGTGTCTTGGAACATTCTATTCATTTCAAAGCCTGCTCCTTGTACTTGTGTAATTCCTATAATAAACATGGGAGAGGATGCAGGTCATTAGCTACTTATGACAGAACACACTCATGTTGTGTTCTGCCCATGCACATTGGATACTTCTAAGGGATTCCTTAGGTCTCACTGTGTTCATACCGGTGGAAATTCGGAGCGGGTCTAGTTGGCTCCCTTGTTTGTTACCTCTATACAGTTAAAAGTGCTAAATGGTTGCACTATTCCTTATAATTCTTGCTCTGGTTCATTGGTGGCCTTGGCAATCTCCAGAAAACCCTACCCAAAGCCAGTCACGATAATTGGCTTAAATGGGAAAGCCCAGTTCATCTGGTCAAACACCTTTTTGGGACAGCACAACACCAGAATTGCTCATACCTTTGTGTCATTGGACTTTTTCCGACAAGACGCTTTTTTGTATAATGTTGTTAAACATTATCATCATTGAATGGTTCCAGATTGGTCTAATTCCTCCACGTATGGAACAAGCTCCTCCATCATTTTCTACAATGTGCTTGTCAATCTCTTTGCACCAATATTGATTAATTTGGTTGAACCTATTGAAGCTACACTCCAAGGTATTCATGCCTGGATTGCTATCAAAGTGATTGTAGATCAAGCCATGGAGTCTGTGACTGTCTCCCTGGGTTTGAAGGAATTAAACAAGCTCTTGGGGCAAAGGCTACCATGCACCAAGACCATACACCGTGCCAGGCCTTCTTGCCCCAATGCTTTCTTTCATTTATGGAACCTTATTGCTACATTAAGTCTGCCTTCCACAGTAGCAGCCTCTATTTACTCATTCTGCTCTAGAGTTAATTTCGTAATACTAGCTTCTGATGTGTAGTCTAGTTGTAGGTGATTATACGTGTGTTTGGCCGAATACAGCAAATAGGAACATTTTGTGAAGTTCTGCTTGTTTTGCATATATCATCAGTCATAACATGACCTTTCAGGTCTTTCATTTCCTTGAAATATTGATTGACCCTCATGCCCATCAGCCTTGCCACTAACAATGTTTCTGCTTTATCTTATTTCTCATCAAAGTCGGGCGAGTCTTCAGGAATTACACCTCAGCACGTGTTGGTTATAATCCATGTAACTTTCCTCTTACTGATCTAAGTGGCCTCAATGTCACTAATGAGGCGGTAGTTTTGTGGCAATGTCCAGCTGTTTCGGTTCATCTGCTCTGGAAGCCATTCTTCTGTCATCTTCATCACACAATGGCTTTCAGTGGCAATAGTGATGCATTCACCGCTCCGGGCTCTATTCGATGCATCCCCATAGTGGCTTCACTCGTGTTTAGGAAGGAATTATCGCGCAGGATGTCAATGCATGTGGTTAACTACTTAGCAAGTGCTGGGCTGCCACGCATGTCCTCTTGGAATCTGTATGGAGCCCTCTGCTTAGCCCGTGAATTCACATCAATGTTATTTTGAAAGGTTGCCTGATCTGGGCTCAGTTGAGGTGTCTATCACTGCCCATTTCAAGGAATATGTTGGCCATGTGTGGTCTTTGCATAGATATGAGTGGTCACTATTTGAAAAAGAAAGCACAATCTACTCCCCCAGCCAATGTATTTCCCCCCTCATTCCAATGAACCACAGCCCAGTAAGCCCATTCTTCAACTTTTGGGTGGAACAATAATACGTTGAGACCTACTATGCGATACGTTGAAGGTTGGATGTCATGCCAAGCTTGAGATTCACATGAACATCTCTTACCCTTCACGGAATCCCACCAAGTCATCTAAGAACCGATCAACTGGGTCATCCTGATGGGTGCCAGCAGAATCGTGCATAGCCATTGCAACAGGTCCAACCCGACAGGCAACTTTCTACGGGAATGCATTGAGTGCCCTGTCATTTTTCGTTGGCCTTTTTGTATTTAGTTTTCTTCCACTCAATGGTCAGTGGGGTCCGTGGCCTTTGTCTAGGTAATTAATGCCACCAAATCAGAGACACATTCACAATTTGCCATATTTTTCATAGATAAAATTCCAGTTTATGCAGTCTTACTTATTACTGGAAAGAATTCAATACACCTGCACAGTATGGTGCCAAACTACAGAAAATTCAGAATTCTGATAAGTCCCACTTTCTTGTTGCACAGATGTTAAATATTGACCATTGTTGTCTTAGGATTCAATACACGTGCACATTGTGGTGCCAAACTACAGAAAATTCACAATTATGATAGGTCCCACTTTCTTGTTGCACAAATGTTAATTAATTAAGCAATATGACCCGAGCAGTGGGGGCATTACCGACTCAGGAAATGTCCTGGGGCCCATAGTTATAGTTAACAAAGGCCCCGGGGTATTATTTGAGTCGGTAATGCCCCCGCCTCGAGGGTCATATAGCTATTAGTATCCTGGCCCGCATTATCTGCGTGATCGGGGCACTAAAAGCATTTTTTTTCTGTCCCAAAACGCTGCAGCGTTTCGGGACAGAAAAAAAAAAACACCAAGAAAATGGTCACCTGGAAAGGGAAAACGGAGTCCGTTTTCTCTTTCCATGGTGGCCATCGGGAGCGGAAGCGCTGGGAACACAAGTGTTCCCAGCGCGTCCGCTCCCGAAAATGGCTCAAAACGAAGGTAAGTGGGGTTGGGAGGGCAGGAGTGGGAAGGTAAAAAAGTTTTAAAAAAGAAATAAATTTACCTGCGTCCCCGGCGAGGGACGAGGGGAGCATCCAGCTGTGTGGAGGCTCGGAGCGGGGATGGCCCTGCTCCAAGTCTCCACACGGCTTGGGGCTGCCATCGTCCCCCGCCGGGGACCAAGACATAGAAGGTAAGTGGGTGGGGAGGGCAGGGAGATGGGAGGAGGGAGGAAAGGGGAGGGAAAAAAAAGCCTTACCTCTGTCCCCGGCAGGAGGGGTGGGTAACCTCTCAGTCGTGGGGAGGCTCGGAGCGGGGATGGCCCCGCTTCGAGCATCCTCGATGCTGAGGGCTGCCACGGACAAAGGCCGTGGAATCCCGACAGAGGGATTCCCAGCCTGGTAATGACTCGGCGAGGGCCAATCAGAATGGCTCTTTCATTCTGATTGCGCCCTCGCTGGGTACTAATGACCATTGTTGTCTAAAGGACATTTGTTTTGAAGATAATTATCTAGTGTGCAGAAAGAAGAGGGAGAAAAATCATTCACAAGGGCGAATTGCATGTCCTAATTTCTCCCTCAGTATTCCCTAGCAATACTACATTCCAGCACCCTCACACGAATGCAGAAATGGAGAAAGTCACCTTTTGTTTTGCGCTTCGTCCCAAACTGCATTCCATTGTCGAACATCTACCATAGGCGTTAATATTGTGCACTTTAATGGCAACCCATGTGTCATCCTCGAATGACCAATGGGCGAGTGAGCACCGCTGGGATTCAAACTGATATCTGAGCACACATTTGTGGAGCGAGCCTTTAACTCCCCCACGTATTTCACCCTCTTATTGAAGAATATGCACTTTTCGGGTGTGTCTACAATTCTTCATACACTGTGGCAAAACACATTATTCCTACCCCTTGCACATTATGAAAACACTGCAGGGCAAGACTACACAATAGACTGTGAAGACATGTCTATGGCCAGGCTCAGGTGTTTACAGAGATACTGGCTCCTTCTTTCTGTGCCTCCATTTTATCCTTCAGATAAACAGAATGCCCGCGTGAATCACCTCATTGTAGATAGTTGATCTTGCCGTCCCTGTGCAGATCAATTCCAGGCTCGCAAATTATACGTTTTTTTCACTGATCTGCCATCAGAGGCGCCACCTGTTGTCCTGTGGAGACACAACTGTTCGTGAAATTGACTTGCCTACAGGCATAGCCTCTGTGCATGTTACCATTTGAAAGCTGAGAACCATTGGTTCCTATATCTTGCCTAGTTCCGGTACACACCTGGATATGATTGACATGCAATTGTGCTCAAGTTTATTGGTTGCTTTGTTGTAAGTTTCAGGAAGAGGGCACAGTGTCTCGCCATCTTCATGGAGTGGCGTTCTGCCAACCGGTACCGACTATCCACAGGGATATTTTGTTAAAGGAGAACAATAATTAAAGGGGCTGGGGTGTGATGAATAATTGATCATAATTGCAAGACTGATGGTTGAGCTTAGCTGCCTAATGTGATTGATAGAGCGCACATCACAGCAGCCGTCCGCAGGATGCTCGCGTGAACAGGATAATGCATCGCAGTCATCCCGCTCCCGCATAAATATTTCAGGATGAAAGGCATAATAAATCTGCCCACGGTACACACACACAGCAAGACTTCCAAAACTGCCACCTGTTTAGGAATTTAATGAGCTGCGCGGTTCTGCGCCAAGAATTCTCCCAGGATGAATGTGCAACAGTTGTGAGACAACCTTTGGAGGCTACTTACAACTTTGAGCCCTCAAATCAGACAGTGAAATGATATGATATGATATGGCATTTATAACGCGTCTATACACAAGTCTTTCAGTCCCTTCATGGGCAGAGTCTGGTCCTTGGGGGGGATTCTGGATCCGGGCAGAGGCGCTACTTGTGACACTCTCAAAAGGTTTCGCTGCTTATTGTGGAAAAGTTGAGTGAATTGGTATTGCAATTGGTGACTTTGCAATATGCTACAAAACCTCACTGATGATGCCCAATAAGGCTGAACCATGTCTGGGGATGTGTGTGGTGACGTGCAGAAGGGATGTTACCTAGGAGTTTGGGCTGGACGGTCCCTTTGGAGATGGGAACAAGCCTGATTTGCATATGGTCTTTTCCCTTTTCTAATGGCTTGACGGGTGAAGAACAATGGTCTGGAGGGTTACTCAGAGCAATACCGGAGGCTATGATTTATTCTTACCCTTCCAGCCATCACCCCATTTGTTTTTCTCTATGCAACAACATGCCAAGAAACTAAGCTTGTACTTTGTATATTCTGAAATATAGCAACCCACAACGAGTTTGCCAGAATCATTGATGCAGAAAATTAGGCACTCCTAAGGGAAAATGGGAAAAGCTGTGCCTTTGGTTTGCATTGTCATGAGCAAGGACTACTGGTGGTTGGCTGCTTAGTTGGAGAATGTGGTTCAGCAAATTCCATACATGAGGATTCAGACAAGTATCGGAGAGCTCGCGAAGAAGTGTTAGGCTGGTGACAAGGCCAGAATTGAAATGAGCTTTTTTCAGCCTCAAACTTAATAAATACCCCATAGCAAAGTAATAAAAAGAAAACTGTTCAATTAATAATTTCTGTTTCCATGTTTGTCTTCATTTTTAAGAGAACAATTGTTGCGTAAAAAAAATTACGACATAAAAAAATACATTATGAAGAACTAACAGATTAAGTACAATGTGTAAAATGCCACAATCTGAAGTAAAGTTTTTTTTTTCTCCAAAAATCAGAATCACCGTCAGCATTGGCTAAATAATCACAAAAGCATATGAAGGAAGTTGACCATCTGTAAGGTGTCTGACATTCAGGAGAACACCTGCCAGGAGCCGAACCTCTAAACACCCCGGCTAAGTGATACGAAGGGTTCAGCATTAAAGGGAATTGCCTGATCCTAATTCACTCCTTAATCATGAATGTATTTTTGTTTGGGGGGGGCCGTGGGGTATAAGGGGTAATTGATGCTGAGAACAGTTTGCAGGAAAAGATCAGTCAGAGATAGGGCATATGAGGAATAAAGTGACACCCGGCGGAGGAGTGTTTCGGGGGAGTGGCATGTTAGGCCTTGGGCCGATGCGTTGTTGGAAATCAATGGCAGGTTTTAGGATTTACTGGTTTAACCACTCCCTTCCTTCATATTGGCCGCCCTCCTTCATTGCTGCTCTCAAGCAACGCCATCTCCCTCCGCTGAGAGCATCAGGAGTGGGGGGGCTATGCCTTAAAAATTCAACATCCATGTGAGACTTCAGGCTTTGGTCAAGGACGTCTATCAATTTATTTTGATTTAAATAGATTTTATAATGTAGAGATATCAGCAGAACAGAAATGGCCTGATTTTTCAATGGGATTTTTTCCGCTTTGTGAATTGGGTCCAAAGTGTTTTGGCATCCTTTTAAATAGTCACATTTGTCACGTTTGTCCACTATGAATGTTCGGGGCAAGGCATTCCACAAGTGAGGAAACTGTTCGGCAGCCTTTGGTGACCCAGTGTTTAAATGTGTTTTGTTAAGCTGATTGATACCGCTGCAATTTGCATGGTCTTCAGGCGCTCGCGTGGCTCTGTAAGAAAGTGGCTGGGGTGGGTTAGTGAGGGAAGAGGGAGTAGGATAGAGGTTGTGCTCTTCTGTTGATGGTTGTAGAACCAGGAGAAGCTGGCATCTGTGTGTGTGGGCTTTCAGAGTGTGCTCTGTTGTGCGCACTGTGTTTGTTGTGTCCGAAGAGTCAACATCCCGTGTCTGGGTTGTTTGCAGCTGCTTGTTCTTGTGGCGTGTGGGGCTTGTGTGTTTTGCGGATAGTGTGGTTGGCTCTATTTGGCCGTGTATAGTACATGGAAGGAATGCGGGAGAAGATACAGGTGTTTTGGGTGGTTAGTTAGTAAGTTAGTGGGTTGGCTCAGGGTGTGTAGTTGTTTTAGTGGGGCCACTATAAGTGTGAGATGGGACTCAGCCATGTCTTAATTTCACAATCCTCATTGTTAAGGGGAAAAGTATTGTTTTTGTTGTGCCATTTTTGTGTTTTTCTTCATAAATGAATAACAGGAGCAACCCAAGTAACTCTGTATTTTTGACTTCCATCTACATTCCACCTTTCAATGTGTCCAATCTGTTTGGGTTCTCTGTAACTTTTTTTCCTACCCATTACAGTTGCATAATTACATTGACATGCTATATGAGAAGTAGTGTCCATATGCAAGAATTATAGAGGATAATGATGATTATGGGACATAACAGGGACATGGAAGCTGGGCTTATGGCCCTCAACTTTTCATTGTTCCTGAGTTGGGTGTATCTTAAATGAATGTGTGCACGCATGCAAATGGCATGTGCCTATCTACTCCTTGTGGTGAGCTGCTATATTTGCCTCAGGATTACCTGATGACTAGATACCACTGATCACACCATGCCTCAGAACTGTGCTTTCATTTTTCAGTCAACGGCATTCTGGGGCTTGTTGTCTTATCTCTTCAATTGAATAAAATGGGGTGAACTAAAAGATCAGGATTGGATAATAGTCTCTCCGTTGTCATGGAGACATCTGGTAACCTTAATGTTCTGATAGTATGTGCAATGGTCTCTGCTCATGCTTGGTGTTGCTGAAGCCATAAACATCAATGTGTTATTTGTTTATGTTAAAGAGATGTTCTTTATTTAAGCTGCTCATTTTAGTTATTTGATCCAACCAATTGAAGGGGTTCCCAGTTTTGCTTATGGATTTCTATTTTTCAAAACTCTAATGCAAAATGGAATACACATTTACAATTCGAATGATCTGTACTCACCTGAGCCAGCCAGATTTGTAAGCGTGGAAATGATTTTCCAAGGAAAAATGTAATTTGTATGTTTATTATTTATTTGTTTATTTATTCATGTATTTATATAGCACACTAAATGCATGGGCATCAAGGCACATCTTAAGGCGAGATAAAGGAAACATAGCAGGTTACAAGTGAGTGATTACAGTACAGGTATGATGTTACTTGAATAGATTGCCTAGGTTATCAAAAGTCAGTAGGCTGCACTTGAAGAGCCATGTTTTCAAAGGTTTTACAGAAAACCTAGTAAGACTGTTCAGCTCTCAATGGGGGAGGTAGTGAGTTCGATAGTTCAGCTGTAATGACTGGGAAGCTCAATCCTCCCACTCTTAATAGTTTGAATTTGGGCAGGGTGAGCCTGTCGGTATAGGCAGCTCTGGTTGGTCTGGAAGGCAAGGCTCACATGAATTTATGAGCGAGGTAATGCAGAGCTGTTTTAGAGAGGTACTTGTGGGTGATAGACAAGGTTTTACAAATGATTCTTTCTTGCTTTGGGAGCCAGTGAGTCTCTCTTTCGGCGAGGGTGATATGGTGCTGTTTAAAAATGTTTAACGCTGACCGGAGAGCATTCTTTTTGGATCACCTGTAGTTTGCAAATGTTACTCTTGATGGTGCATTCCAATAATCCAGTCATGCACCTATGATGGCGCGGGCGATAGTGAGATGGCTGTCCTAAGATAGGAATGGCCTGCCAGCATTGATGAGCTCAACAGTGTATGCCACGAAGGAGGAGATCGCATTACGTTGGATAGGGAGGGTGGGGGAGGTGTCGAGGTAGACTTCCAGTGTTTTTACTAATTGTGAAAGGGGGGTGTTAATGCTGTTGATGGTGAAGAATCAGTAAAGCTTGCTGGGGGTATTGGTGACTGTGGGCAGGCCAACGGTGAGCAACTCAGTTTTGTCATCGTTGAGACAGAGGACGTTAGTGGCCAACCAGGATTTAATGGTCTGATAGATAGAGTTGAGTCAAGTTGGCAGTTGCCTGAGAGGGGGAGTAGAGTATATATGAGCTGCCCACTCTGTTTTTTAGCACTGAACATCTGACTTCATCTGGGTGGTTAATAAAAGTCGCCTATACCCATTCTGTATCGCCCTTGGGGAAATGGTGACAATATTGAAATTTATGGTGCAGAGAATGGAAATTTGATTACATGAACATGTACTAAACTCTTTTAGTAGTATTCATTTTAAGCCACTACATATTTGCCATAGTTTTCCTTTCATACGCATTTCTAACAGTTTACCTTGCGTGACAAATATGATTTTGCAATACAGAAAAGCAAGTGCAGTGTGAGCGGTTTCCACAGTGGGGGAGCAACGGCTGGCCCATCTCTGATTCACTATGCTTCTAGAGCATAGGCCCTACTTAACTTCTTAGTATTTACAAGTTCTTAATTTGAGTTGTATTTAATTTGTGCTCCAGTTGAAGCAGGTCTCCAAAGTTGGCCGTCTAGTCCCGAAATATTACAGAAAATCACAGCAACCTTAGAAGAGTCCCATTTACTAATGCAGTACCAACTCTACAACGGAAGACCTACAACCAGTATAACGAAGGTATTGATAAAGAAACTATGGAAAAGAAGACATGGTGGGTGAGACAGAGGGTAGAGCACCTCCAACGGCAGCACTCCAAGGAATGCAAGTGCCTCTGCCATCCAGACACCTAAAGAGCAAAGAAGGGGCAAACAATGCTCAACGACGGCCCGGAGAAGCATCACCAGCACCAAAATACCCCACAGCAACAAGCTCCAAGCAAAGGAGGAGGCAAGAGGGGTTGCTCCTAAAGACAGAGGTAATGAGAAGAAACAGAGTAAACAAGAACAAGAGGAAGGAAGAACAGGGATCGACCACAGAAGAGAGAGAACAACCGGAGAGGAACACCAAAGGAAAGGAGACAGGAGGAAATGTGACTGAAAGGGAAGGGCCAGGAAGCAAAAGGAGAGACCTTGGCTCCAGTGTGAAGAAGGAGGAGAGGAGAAGGTAGGAGAGCAGCAGAGTGCAGGAAGTGAGCAAAGTACGAGAAAGAAAGAGCAAGAGTTAGAAAAGAGGGAGCAGGTGGACCCCGAGGACGTCCTCGAAGCAAGAGTCAGGAGAAAAGATGGAAGAGAAGATGAGGACTGAAGCAAGGAAAAGGGCTCGACGAATACCCAGAAGACCGCCAGAAGACAGCAAGAGCAGTAGCCCTCAAAGATGATAAGCAGGGGGGAGATGTTGTAGCGCGATTAAGGACAGCCCTCCTTAAAGAGAAGATGGCCTTAAGGGAATAAAAGGAAGGACTGGGCACTGGGTTGAGGGAGACAGAGGAGGGGCTACTAGACGCTGGGAAAGAGAAGCTGGGGAGGGCTAATGAAGAAGGTCAAGGGCTTGTGTGGCTCCGTTGATAGTGTTGCATTTGTGGGCCGAGAGTGAGTGAAGACGCAGCTCCTCTCTTGCCTGTGAGATAAGGGACACAGCACCACCTGCTGGTTTTTTATGCATGATGGAAGAGGAGGCAAAGGCTTCATGTTCTGCACACAAGCTTCTGCAGTGCTTAAGCGATGGCTATTCACAAGTCAGGCAAAACTTCGTCACTCTGGGTAGCGCAGGTTCCTTTTTTGGTAGGATGACTGTGCTTCACCCATACAGGATCCTGGATGCAAACAGCAATACAAACTTTCAACAAAGAATCAAAGAACTTAATGACCTATTCACAAAAGGGTTTGTCCTCTTGCATGTGCACCCACAATTGAACAAAACACCAACACCCTGCGAGTGTGCTGATTCACAGAAGCGAATATGTGCAGCAAAAGTGCCTTGGGTCGCCAAAAACACTTTTTGTGACTTGGAACTGTCTGCCATTACTTTTTTATCTGATACTTCTTCCCCTTTGCTCGGTCTTTCCTGTCGCAGTCCAGGGATGGAGGAAAGCACAATGCAACCAGGTGCCTTTGCATACCATTGGAAACACTCATGCTTTGCAATCAAGCTTTACACCAATGGAACAAAGGCGGACATGTAAACGACGCAGTGAGCGAGCCACTGTCTATCTAGTTGTCTGGCCAGATGTCTGTGGACGTGATTCAATGCACTCTGGGTGGACGCTGCTGGGAGTGGGAGCAGAATGTGAGGTCCTTGGTTTGATGCAGTGGCAAACTTCCTTAGTTTTCTTGTGGGAGCGTGAACGACTTGGAACGGTGGTTGGTGCAGGGAGTTTGACAGTGTCATGCATGAGGGTTTCTTAGCTTGCACTTTCATTCCTTATTGCGATTCTCAAACTTTCTGTTGTTCAGACTGATTCTTTGTTTGGCTTTCCCCAATATTCCTGAATAAACGTTAGCAGGTTTACCTGCTACAGGGCTCAAGGTCTGGGCAGAAGTAAACCGACTTCAAGATACACCAGTATGCAGATGGCACAATGCTTTACCTAAAGGTACATTGCATCAGCAACATCCATAGACTCAGGCACTGTCTGCCCCTCATCCAAACAGCTATCTGAAATGCACACCTCCTTGTAGCTTTACTATCGATTGTGATCTCACATTCAAAACACACTTCGCGGAGAAGACCCATGCAGCATGGTACCAGCTCGCACCCCACTGAAAAGTCAAAATTGTCATCCCTGCCCCGAGTTTCAGAACACTTGTCCAAGTCCTGGTCGTATCCTACATGGACAGGGACAAGGACTTACTCGCAGAGGTTGTATAGGTGCACGTTGTCCCATTTGAAAGCCATAAAACACATTGTAGCATGTCTCATCGCAAAACTAAGAAAATTCAACCACATCGCCTCCATCCTCACGGAGCTGCGCTGGCTGCTCTTTCAAGTACCCATCATGTTTAGACTCTTACATCTCCTAGAAACCAGTCACAACCAAAACACTATATTTGGCAGAGAAGCTCACCATCTCAGGAGGCCTGTGTGACACCAGAAGCCATAACATTGCAAAGCTGGAAACAAATACCTGCAAGTGGGAAAAAACAGGAAACATGCCTTTCAGTGCTATGCAACGTGTCTCTATAATCACTAACAGATACAGATCAGGCTGTTCCTCTCCTTCCTGCAAATCAGGAAGTACTTGAAGACCTAACTCTTCAAAGAACATCTCAGCCAACGCTGATTGCACAATTCAACCCTATTCTCCCCTGAGCCCAATCCAGCTTCTCTGCTAACTCCACACCCTACTTGTAACCCATGGGTGCATCCCCTTAGCACAGTGTTCCTTTGATTCATAGCTAGGTTTGTACTCTATAAATCCATTACATACATATAATTAGTACCCAACGTGCCATAATGTCAGTGACATCTTTACACCGATTGGTGCATTTGCAAGCCTTCCCTTGAAGTAATCCCGTTCACGTTGTGGTGTGTCCCTCGCCCTGGTCCCCAGCATTCTTCTATTTTTCAGATTTCTTTCTTCAGGCTGCCATGGAAAGGGAGAGGGGACTACTTGGAGTCCCTTATAGTCCCTTATCCCTTTCGATGGCGGGCATTTTTTGTGTGCTTCTTTTCATTAGCATTAATAGCTGCCATGGAAATGGAGAAGGGATTACATGTAGTCCTTTCTCCCTTTCCATGGCAGCCATTTCTTTGTTTACTATGGCTGCCATGGAAAGGGAGAATTGACTACATTTCCCAATCCAAGGCAGCCATTTAAAAAATGTATTGATTTCAGCTGAGAAACATGACGTGTCTTGCAACTGAAAAAAAACACCATTAATACCCCGGTCTAATGTGCCAGGGTACTAATGGCAATACGCCCCTCACTGGGGGGCATTACCGCATCAGGTGTGGTAATTCCCTCTCCACCCCCCGATCCCCCTTCCAGCTCAGGGCTAATTCTCTAAGTAAAAATATTGCTGCTACATGACAAGTTTCCAAACTCGAGGTGTCTCATATACTGGATAGCAGTGATCAATTGGTGCCTATATTTTTCTAAGAACAGCACCTTGAGGTACTTGATCCTTACCTTCTACAAGTGCTGTCAAGAGTATGTTACTAGGTTCATGACTTGGACTGGAGACTCCTCACACACTCATGACTAAACGGTTTGGCGGACTGCACATGCCCGGCACTACTCCTTCAGCACTAGCACAGAGCTGCCATTAGGTAGATATAATTCACAGCCCTGGGTTAAGGCAGTGGCATGTCTCTGATAACTAGTGTCTTGAGATCATACGCTGCTTGCTACATGGTTTTGTGGCGTCTGCTTTGACTTTTCTTCTATTGCTAGCATTGTTTGAAAAGTAGTGCCAGTGCTTTTCTTGCATGAGATGGCTGTTTCAAGGGTGTTAAGTTCCTGAAAACTTAAAGGTGCGCCGGGTTGTACGCGTGCCTGCACGTGTTTGTCTGTGTGTGCGTCTGTGTGTGTTTTCTACGGAGAGGTTGCTCAGTATTCTTTCTAGAACGTTCTGGTGATTTTGCCACACACTTGGGGTCATTCCGAGTATGGCGGTAGCCATGGAGCAGTTAGCTCCATGGCTACCTCCCATACCGTGACCGTGTCCGGTGTTGTGCAATGGGGACTTACTGGTCTTGTCCGACCCTGGCGGGACTGGTAAGTCCCCATTGCACAAACCATTCCCCATTCCCATTTGAGCCCCCACAGGGCTCAATGGGAATGGGGAGGGCGCATATAACGGGCTCGCGAATGGCAATCCTGTTATTTGCGCCCTGGTCCCTTAGCGGAACCCGTAAAAGACGTGTGGTCCGACCACACGTCCCTTGCAGTTCCCGGTAGGGGACCTCGGAATTGGGCGGTAGGGGATTACCGGCACCGGTCTCCTTACCGGTGCCCGGTATCCACAACTGCCCGACTCGTAATGACCCCCATTGCCTTTTTAACATTGGTGACGTAAATCCTAGCCGGATCATTTTTGACCTTTTCAACTTCCCATGTTCATGTTGAAAAGGCACTTTCCTGGATTAATTGCAATAAAAATGTTTTGCTTCAATGATTGATTCCTTTCAGCACCCTCGATACACGTCTCAGTACCTTAATACGACCACACAGTAAATTATGTTTCCAACACTTTATGGTTCTTGCCCAAAAAATGTTTCCTATTTTTCGTAAAAGTAACCTTGATATGTAGACCTTGAACACACATACAATATTCGGGTAAATAATTCGCATTCTTTGAATATAATGCAATAAACAACACATGGAGGTTTTAGGGCCAAGTGTAATTGTTGCTGGAGAAACCATAGATGATGGTGACTCACCTGTCGATCACCATAGGTTTCTTTATTATAATTATAATTGTTCTTTTAGAACTCGCTTCATACCAGAGATTGGTTGCTAAGCACAGGATTGGAATTCGAACCTGCGTTGTCTTGCTTCCAAGACAAACGCATTGCCTCTGAGATATCCCCCCTCACTACGTTGGTATGTATACTGCATGCGTACATATAGAAGCCGCTGCAAAATGACAATTTTACTGAGAGCCATATGGCCAAATAAAAGTAAAGGAAGGTTAATCTAGAATCTTCTGGCATCTCCTAGGCTACTTATAACCCATTTCACATTATGTAAAATGTGGTCTTCCACCTTACGGTAAACACTGATTCCTAAATCTGTAAAAGTGGTGTGTGCCCAGTTCAAAGGAAACTGTGGTCGTGTTTCGGTGGGACTCGTCTGCAATCCAGTCAAAGGAAATAAGTAAGATTTCCCCCCAATGTTTGCTCAATCCTGAATTCATCCCATAGCTTTCTAACATGTACAGCTGAAGCGGATGTCTACGAGAGGGATCCCTTACAAGAAGCAATAGACTATCCACACACAGAGCTACTAAATGTTCTCTAGTGTCCAGTGTGATCCCTGTTCCAGTCATTCCAATTCTCAGCGAGTTAGACAACAGTTCCATGAATATGGCAAAAAGAAGCTGGGAGAGAGGGCAATGCTGTATCATGCCCCCTTACCATCCGCCAGATTTTTTAAACCACTTTACCAGTCTTCATTTTTGCCATAGGGGATGAGTACAATAATTTCAGCTACCTTAGGTAGCTGGGACGAACATTGATAGCTCCAATTGTGTAAATGAGGAAAGTGCGATTTACACACTCAAAGGCTTTCTCCGCATCTAGAGAAGTTAATGTGGTTGTAAGTCATCGTTTTTTTACTTTTCAACATTTTTTTGTCAAGTTTGTTTTTTAGAGAAACGAGGGGAGGATAACATCACTCCCTCTATATTGTGCCCCAACCTTAACCAATGTTGCCTAACCTCAATTTATATTTGCATCTTTGGCTTAAAATTCGAGCAGAAAAATTCAAGAGAGAAAACCATCAAAAATAAAATGATTAATAGATCTACTTCCAGTGAATTATGTTCTTCCAGCCTTCCTTGGACCTCCTTCGTTACATGCATCACTCTGCAAAGATTTGACATTTTATTACGACTAGAAATATATCCAGTTTAATAAATATGTATCAGGTCACTCATCTATGGGTGTAACCTCGATCCAATTGTTTACTCAATAGTTTAGAAGATATTCCTTAAGCAAAGATAATGGCCTATAAGAAGAGCACTGAGAGGAGTATTTCCAGGCTTTACCAAAACTGTGATAATAGCTTCTTGCATGGGCAAAGGCAGATTCCCCATGGCGTATGCTTCTTGATAGCCTGCTAGTAGTTGAGTGGTCGATAACCCATTATTGTGTAGGCCATTATAATTATCTCTTGCTCTGGTATCAGGGCTTCCAAGGCCTCTCTACTCTCCATTGTCAGACCAGTCAGTTTTAATGTGCTTATCTCATCTAACAAAATAAATGTTCAACATCTTCTTTGTCGAGTGGCCGGACTGGAGACACATTCAATGATGAAGTGTGTGGGTCCCTGTGAAGCCAAAAGCACTAGAAGTTGTTCCCGAAGTCATAGAAGTTGTGCAACCCTCAGAACAAGGATAACAGAAGCCAGTGAGTGAAACCTGGCATTCTGATTTCTTGCGCAAGCACTGCTGGCAATGGATGTCTATGGTTTGGCCATGACACAATTGTTTGTGGCCGAATTGACTGTTGTCAATTCGGCCGCAAAGCCAATTTTGCTGCAGCCAAATCTGCCAAAAAAAAACAACACCCACCCGTATGCACTCCCCCACTCCCGTAGTTACCTTTCTTCCATCCGCTCATCTTCTAACCCTGCGGCATCGGATCCGTCCCTTCTACGCTGGTCGGATAAGATGCCGCAGGGTCCGCTTTCCATTTATTTTTCTTCCCGTCCCCACCTCCAAACCTCCGGAAGCAGTGGACATACCTGCTACCCCCAAAATCCATCAGTACCAAACATGGGGAGCGGAGGACACCCCTCCAACCCCTGCTCCCCATGTTTGGTGGTGATTGACCAAACTGATCGTTTACAAATGATCGAATGGTACTGCCCGAATTTGGCCAGATTTACCATAGGACCGTTCAATTTTGGCAATAACCCGGCAACAGTATCCAGTCTTATCTTCACTCGCTTATGGAAATAAGCGAGCTGAACTTGTTTGTTAAACCTTTAGCAATTGAACAATGAGAAAGTAGCACTTGCATGTGATTGGTAATTTGGTTTTTAATTTGTGTGAAGAGCAAACTCTACAGAAATCCAATGTTGACTACTTTAAACAGAAACTATATGAAGAAATGGTCTTGTGTGCCGAATTTCACTTTCCAAGGAAAGAGTGGCCTTTTACATATTTGTTCACGTGAACATTAAATGCTTAATAAAGACTTAAGGCATTTAAACTTTGTATCTACAATTGAAGAGAGAGAGAGCACACATTTCACAAGCCAAGAGTATTCCCCTATTAAGCCTGAAATGCAGCCTTTCTTGAGGCTAGAAATCCATCTAAGACGGGAGTCCACAGAAAATGTTCTGTTGCTTAAGGTACAAGTGTGCAAGCATTACCTGGAGCCAAGAGAGTGGCACCAAGGCTTCTGGGTAATTATTTTGTCTAATAGCTGACAGAGAGATTAAGGCAAAATTGGGGAAAGGAAACTTGCTGTTCATGAATATTATCTGAAGTTGACACCATCTAAATTGTCTTTCATGAATATTAGTTGAAGTTGAGACAGACAAGAGAGGCAAAGAGGATGCCCCTTTCGAAGAGATATTCAGAGGAAGAGTGTGTGTCTGTTGGAAGGTGTTGAAGTGCCTTAACCTAAGTCTTGTCAGAAATAAAAACTGTTTTGAAGCTGCAGTGGTATTTCAAAGCACTGAGGCTGTGGTGGTGTATATAATTGTCAGTAGATGCAACATTTCAGAAGCCCAAGTGAAGTGGAGTACTATGGGACAAGATTGAACCTAATTTTGCACCAAATGTTATTTTTGTGATACAAATATTGTTCCTTTGCTTTCAAAGTGCTAGAGATGCACATCAGTTATATATATGATTTTTTTTTGGTTTCTTTTAGGCATGTTTATATCTAATCAATGAATTTGAATTGAATTTTCTGTAATAAATCCCTCCTGGTGAGCCAATAGATTTGGTGAAACACGTGTAGAGGGCTCTACTATTTAAGAACAATTTTTAGAGGATCATTTTTTGAATAAATAAGCCTCATGATACAACAAACATGATTTTTGGAACATCATTTAACCTATAGTTAGCGTTACCTTCAGGTGCGCTACAAGGTGACTTGAACATTCTGTTCTTCATAAACTATGGGACAAAGGAGAATGTTCTCATGGTAAACTTTAGTAGAAGTGAAATTGTTGAAGTAGAAGCAGCAGCACTGTGAAGTCATCCTGACAAATATACCTATTGTAAATCCTAATCTTGTCACTGATGACATACTAATTGTTAACCAAGAACTGCATTTCACTGACAGTTGTAGAAGTTGCATTTATTTTGAACTGCTGCAAGCCTTCTTGGATAAATGAAAGTAGTGGCAAAGCATTGTGGCTGGGAATACCATTGGTGCTGTTCTGAGGAAGTGGAAAGGACCTATTTCACCAAGAAGAAAAGATTTGCAATTGTTGCAACTTTGGTTAACAAAAGTTTACCGTGACATTGAAACATAAAGAACTGATGAATCTTATCTACAAGGGTGTTCTTGTTTCTTTCTTTTGTTGAACAGTAGAGTAGAAGTCACTTTGAATCCTGGGGAAGGGAACATGCCCAGGTTATTGAGAGGTTATCAAGAAACTGTGAATGTTGTTGATGCCATTTGAATTGCCATATATTTTACTTTGTATTTAGTGTTTAGTCTGAGGGCCAGTCATACTGTGTTACAATGTTTCCCTTTAGTTTTGGTTAGGCAGGGAAACCCTCAGCAGAGTAGGGATAGTGAGGCATTTAATATAATTTATACTTTAATAAAATGTCATTTTGAACAATCATCAAACAGTTGTCCCTTCGCATAGGGGCGTAATATGCAAAGGCTTGGACCAGGCTTGGAATTCTGAGAAAACTACATTGGTGATATGGTGCCTTATAAAAGCCTCGTAACATAACATGCCAAGATGATGGATCGATATAAAGACAAGTCACCGTTAGAACATTTAGGTGGATATTTGATTGCAGACATAGAGCATGGGCCCAGGAGGAAGCGATATATTGATAAGTCAAACAAGCTCCAGGAACCTGCTTGAAGGCAGAGGTGTGCTAAGGAAGGACCTGGAATCCCATTGTCCCTGATTCCAAAGGTCAGGTGGACCGCAACATACCAAACTCTGCATTTCATTTAATTGATAAGTAGAAAGGCCGGCAGGCAAAGCAATGGCATAGTTAAACCTGGTCTGTAAGAATGAAGGCTTGACAGGATGATGTTCCTATGCTGAAATAACTTGCAGTAGTTGTTGTATTTGAGTAAGGTTTCTTTTTGATTCTTAATGCCAATGCTAAAATCCTAACTATCACAGATATATTTTTAATTTTGTTTCCAAAAGTGCTGTTAGAACCAAAGCGAAAATGAAGCTCAATAAAAGACATGATCAGCTTTAAACAATTTAATATATTTGTTTGAATGTGCTTAATAACTGAGTATTGTTTCTATTCACGGATCCTGGATGCAAACCTCTGTGTGGTTTTGTTTCAAAGACCGGCACATTGCCCCTGTGCTATCCATTGCATACTTTGGACAAGCACCCAGAAACCACAGAGAAATTCTCCAGTGGCTCCCTCGCACACAGATACATGCGTGCGTGTGTCACCTTAATAAGAGTGGCACTGCATGGTACTACAGATCCTAGCCTCTAAGTTTACACACAGTGGATGTAGGCATGTGATAAAGAATAGTGGGGAACAGAGCCGAGCCCTGTGTGACATAGAAATCCAAGCAAACTTTTCAGATTTAAAATTCCTCAGGGTCTGCTTTCTTCCTCTCAAAAAAGATCTGATTTACCCCTAGCCCTTCACAGAGACTACAGCTGCAGCATTGAGTCCGTGATAGTGCATAGTTTATAGTGTCAAATGTTTCCGATAGGTCTAATGTTGTAAAGAGTAAATGAGCCGCTTCAGCTGCCTGGGCATGCATGTCTCGGTAGGATAGCACAGGGGCAGCATGCTCACCTTGGAAGCAAGACTATTCTGAGCAACACAGGTTAGATCCCGGGTCAGTGCTTAGAAACCCTCTGGGTATTAAGCGCGTTATAAATAACCTATCATATTATATCATACATCCCAGACAGTCATCGGCAGTGTTTCCAAACCAGAAACTAGAATGGGAAAGATCTCTAGAGCCCTGTTCTTCACCAAAAGCATTTAAGTGTTTGGCCTCCACTCTCCCCAGAATGTCAGATGGTCAAGGAAGGACTGTCATGGGCTGATAACTATTCAGGGAGTTAATTGTCCTTCCCCGCCAGTGGGGTCCGTATATAGTGTTTCATTGTGTTTTGGGCCATTTAGAATTGCTAGTGTGAGAAATCTTCATCGGCCATACATATGCCCTTCAATTATTTGGATTTTCTGCACCCAACCTTTGTTCTCCACTGAATGACAAGGCCTGCAATTGTTAATGGGCTTCTGTGCAGTAGATAGACACCTTTTCTAAGGTTACTAATCTCCCAACTAACACAGTGTTAGAGACTAGAGCTTATCTTGAGTTGCAGCTGTGCATTCTAGTTTTGCCATAGGCCTGGCAATACTACAGCGTTTTGTTCTTACCATGATGAAGCTCAGCCTGACTGCCACAATGCAACTTTAGTACACAGAGGATGCAAATGTACGCTGCCCTTCCAATTGTATGTTTCAATTTTTTCAAGAAATGTATTTTTCATAATATTTATAGCCTAAACACCCAGTGCTGAACTTCGATGCTCAATCTTAAATTTAGCAAATGCACTATGCTGCGTGTAAAGTGAACTGATTACATACAGTAAAAACTCCAATCTCTTGGTAAGGGCGTGATTAAAGCCATCTCACATGCGAGACCGGAGACCACAATCACAAGCTACACCACCTGAGATGTCCTAGTTGATCTCAAAGGTCCTGGATAAAGCGAGCACACCTGTCTTCTTGCACCCATCTTGAAACCATGTGATAGAGCAAGCCAGGGTGTGGCGGGTGGGAGGAATAGTGAGCTGTATTTGAAGGCATGAGTAAAATGAACATTTCCCATTGCTTCCCAAAAATATCCCAGGTTTTGCCCTTCATACTAGAGCAGTCCCAAGAGGGAGTGTTCCTCTATGCAGAGCTGGCCTTAGGGTAGGGCGGGCAGGGTGACCACCCTGGGTTCCACACCCCCCCCATGGTACCATTAGCCCCCAGCACGCGAGCTCTGGGGACAGTTTCAAATGCTCCCTCGAGCTGTCGTTGTGGGAGAAGGCACAGCAGGCGGCCTTTTGCCATTAAAAGTGCCTGCTGCCGCAGGTGCATTTAATAACAATAGGGTGCTGTTGTCAGCATCCTATTGTTATTAAATGCGCCCCATCGCTGTGGGTGCATTTAATAACAAAAGGGCATCGTTAGCCCCCAACCACGCCGGCTCGGGGGAGTCTTTCAAGGGCTTCCCTGACTGGCGTAGTGGTAGAAGGCGAGGCAGGCGCTTTGTTATTAAATGTGACTGCGTCAGCAGAGCGCATATAATAACAATAGGGTGCTGATGCAACCTATTCACATCATTACCTTCTGGTAAAAAATGGGGCACTTCCTGGCCCTGTCCCCTGTTGACCAGGGGTGCACGGGGTGGAGGGGGCCAATTCGCCCAGGGCGCTGCTACCGCTAAGGTCGGCCCTGTCTCTATGCAACAGTTTTGCTGACATTGTTTGTTATAATGCTGCTTACACTTCGAGGAGGTCAAATAATAGCACACTTGCCACAAAGTGAAAGCCTCTTTGAAATGTGCAAAAAGTGTAGGTCGGAGACAGATGTATGGCTGAGTAGTGCGTGATCCTCACATGCACACATGCTGCAGCCTTGCAAGCCACGGACACATCAATACTTTCCGGCAATCTCATTCAAAATGACTTTCTTAATTAAGGAAAGGCATGACGGTGACTGGAAAGCACAACAAAAGCCTGCCATGGAAGCAGCTGCCAGATGAAGAAGTGAGCCAAGGGTATTTGTGGAGGGAGGAGAGGGCAAAGAACGCACGTCCCTCGCTGTGGCACAGCCTTCAATGCACTTAGCGTCCAACTGCTCCCAATATTTATTATAATCCTGTTAATTGCGCGGGCACACTCACCCCAGCAGCGGACAGCATCAATCTGCTCCGCTAATGCACTCATTTAGAGAAAGGTGCGCTCATTAGATGTTAATTGCACAGGGGACCGAATGCTCATTAAAAACAGTGCGAGGTGCAGAACGTTTCCCCCATGGAATATTTATTTTTTGATGCCCTCCTCATCCGCGATTTTGTTTACTCCGAACCGTCCATATTGCCATGAACGCGCTGCCTGTCCAGCCTGCTAATTCCGCAATTAAGGTCAGTATTAGAAAGAGGAACCCTGCTTACAAGGAAAGGCGGTCCCACATGCAGCCACTCCCAAGAAAAGATCCACAAATTGGGGACATTCCAAGGTTGGAGGTAAGGGAAAAACGATGCCGGTAAAATAATTACTGGCATCACTTAACGCTCTGGGCTATTCCGACCTAAGACCCCGCCATTAGCGGCATCGTAAATAACGGTGCCTCTAATAACGGCATGGGTGCAAGCACGCGGCCCATCATACCGGAAATACCGGCATGCAGCTAACCAGAAGAAATCACAAGTCAGGCAGTCAAGCAAATACCGACATCACGAAGGCGCTAATAGGGCATACCGGCATGCCGGTAATACCGGCATGTTGAACCAACCGTAAAATGCAATGTGCAATGTTCCCAACTGCCACAGATACACACTCAGCACAGGTGGAGGCAATGTAGTCTGGGCCAATACAAAAGGAGCACACCCAAACACCACACCCTTTCCCACACCAAGATGATTCCAATAGTAGTAGCAATACTGGAGCTGGAGGGCATGCTTGCATTGCAACACCAGCAATAACAACAGCAACAGCAGGCAAAACAGAGGAGACGCAGGAGAAGAAGGAGGGTGAGACAGGCCCAGCATGCCCCGCCAAGGCAGCCAGTGGTACCACGCAGGCAGCCCTCAATCCCTCACATCAGAGCCAGTCCTTTCAACTTAACCCCGGAGCAGATCCACACCCTGTACCGACTGAACTAGGACACCATTACCACCATCGTGGACATGATACACAATGACATTGTCAGCCTCATTGAAATACGCACCGCCATCTCCCCTCTACTGAAGGTAGTGTCGGTGCTCCACTTCCTTGCCACAGGCACCTACCATCACACAGTGGGGTACATGCATGACATATCACAACCCTTATTTTCTCGCATTCTGAACCAAGTGCTGGATGCCCTCCTCAAGCCCACAAAGGACTACCTATCCCTACCATGGACTCCCCAGGAGGTTTTTGACACAAAAGTTAGCTTCCATGCACTGGCAGGCATGCCAAATTGTATAGGTGCCCTCGACTGCACCCACATGGAGTTGGTGGTCCCGAATGCCATGGAGGTGGTGTACCGCAACCGCAAGCAATACCACTCCATCAATGTGCAGATGGTCTGCAATGCCAGCAAGATCATAACACATTGTTATGCCCGATATCCAGGATCAACTCATGACTCTATGGTCCTGCGAAACTCCACGCTATCCGCTACATGGAGAGACAAGCTGGACGACGTGTCTGGCTGCTTGATAAGTTGCATGACAGGCATATGGCACTGATTTGGGGGGAGAGATGCACACACCACCATGGTGTCAATGTTGATGTGACAGCATGATGTGCACATCACTAAACACTGTGCCCCAAAGCATCCCCAACAGAACATGACATCCAGATCCCATAGGACAGAAGAAAGGTCGACACCTAACGCAACATGGCAAACAGTAAACCCCCCCACATCCCACTAAACGTGCACCACTCATCAGCGGACCTCACCTTCCGTAACACCATCTAGCAACATGCTGTGAATATACACTATGTTACTGTCCCCAGCAAATCACCACACAGGACAAGCATCCATGGGAGTGCATTGAACCAAACCACCAAGGGAATCCACTGTCTGTCACAGGGCTGCCACAACCACAGGAATACAGCATGTCACCATGGCAAACATCAGCGCTGAATGCCTAACATTGCAGAGCCTACTGCCAACACTCCCAGTCAGCAATTCCTACAGAAGACAACACATCACAAATTAGACATGAGCACAGCTGTATGCATAGACAATGCATGTGTAACAAGATGGCAGTGCACACCGTGTATCATCTTGAAGATGCAACCCACATCATTAGTCCATAGCACAGGACACATTGAGGGCCTGAAAATGGCATGCATACAACCTGGGACATGTGCATGTGACCAACGATAATCTGCAGGCATGTTTGACTAGTACAGCTGTCCAACATGATTCGATTGACATGTACCTTTTGTTGCCGCCCATGCAGGTGACAGTCGATATCCCTTGAAGCCGTGGCTCCTCACGCCTGTCCGAAACCCACAGAACAGGTATGAGGAGGACTACAATCGTTCCCACACGTACCCATGTGGTCTTGAGCAGACCTTTGGCCTGTTGAAGGCACGATTTCGCTGCCTTAGCCGGTCGGGTGGGGCACTCCTCTACAGGCATGAAAAGGTGGCCAAGATCATCATGGCATATGTAATGCTGCACAATATGTGTATCCAACGGAACGTGCCCCTGCCCCCTGACATTGAACTGCTACCACCTGGTGATGAGGAAGGGGATGAAGAAGATGTGGCTGCACATCATCCCGGTGCTGATGCACAATAGGGACGTGCTGTGCATCAGTCAGTGATAGCACAATAATTCTGACACACATGGCTGCAGAGGGTGACATGATAGTTTGACAGAGGGCACAAGTTGTGGGAGTAAATGTACACTATGCACTGTATATGAATAAATGACACATGCACAAAGATGAATGTCCACTCAAGATGTTTTTTTTCACACAACGGGTGTATTGAAATTCAATGAAGAATGTGCACCAAGACCCCCCCAACCTCACCCCCGTCCCCCTCCCCCAAAACTCCTCAACACATCCTCACCCGCCTCCTGCTCCCCCCAAAACTCCCCAACACACCCTCACCCCTCTCCCCCTCCCCCTCCCCCAAAACTCCCCAACACACCCTGTCCCCTCCCCCCAAAAATCCCCCACACATGTCCAAACAAGTATCCATTGCCTTCATCAGGCTGGCCAATCTACTGGCTGCCACGCCCTGCACCCGGTGGCGGCATGTCCGGGCGGCGCAGGGTGCGCGCCAAACTGCGCAGTGGCTGGTCTGTGTTGAGCTGGAGGACAATGATGTGGCCGTCTGCTCCATCTGGGGTGCAGGACGTTCAGCCTCCATAGCATCAGCGAGTCGGCTGAGGACCTGCCACAGGGCGGATACCTCCTCGCACAGTCTACTTGTATTGTCTGCATAGATCTTGCCCAGGGAGGCGGTATTGTCAGCAATTATCTTGCCCAGAGAGGCAGTGTTTTCACGCCACTCCTGCCTTGCTTGGGCATTGTCATTCGCAAATTGACACACAAGTGCAGTCAGCTCTTCATGCCGATGCAGCACCGCAAGTACACCTGTGGAGGTGGAGGGTGCTTGGGTGTCATGTTTGACTTCAATGGGCTCCACTATGGGACTCATGGCCCCTTGGTTATACTCCCCCCAGACCGCTCCGGAGTGATGGTGTGGTCAGACTCTAGATGTGATCTGGGGGATGGTGCTGGACTTGGTGTGCGGGGCAGTTCGGAGGAATCGTCCTGCACGGACACCCACACCTCTTCCTGCGCTTCCTCCTCAGCCAGGGGTGCTGTGGCTGCCACCTCCCCGACAGAACTGGCCTCTGCTGAGTGTGGAGCATCAGCTTTGTCCTGTGGCAGTGTGACAGGGGTTGCGGCTTCCGTCTTGACGGCCCTTGATGGCACCAGTGCCGTGGCATCTGGAGGTGGTTTCCTTGGTGGTGCATGGCGGGCCTTATGTTGGGCCTTTGAGGTCGAAGGACTTCCGTCCGCCGATGTCTTGGCACCACACTCCATGTCTCCCATGCCTTCTATGGCCTCCATAATGATCAGGCTTGCACATATGTCCTCCCACCGGGACAGCTTTATGGGAGAGCTTGCTCCTCCACCAGTTGACATGGCCTGGCTCCTGTTGGCCGAGAGGATATTGCGGACTCGCAGGCGCAAGTCATCCCACCTCTTCCTGCAGTCCTTTATTGTGCGGGGGGGTGTTACCGACCGCGCTTACTTTTTGCACCACCAGTGCCCAGATCTCCTTCTTACGGATTATGGCCTCCCTCTTGAGGCTCTGGGCAAAAACAACATCTGCATTTTCTTCCAGGGTCTCCGCGAGCATGGTCAACTCATCTTCATTAAAGCACTCCTTGCGCTGGCGGGAGGCACCCTTCTTCACAGCCTTGGGTATTGTGGTGTTGTAGTGGTTAGGATTTCACACACAGCAGTATCCTAAAGCTCCTGGCTGCTGAGGATGGTAATGGATTGTGTTTTTAAAGATGGCCGCCGTGCTCCTTCCCATTCCTGTGCGATGACGCTACTTCCGGTTCTGCTTATTTACGGTGACCGCTATTAGCGGTGACCGCTAATAACGGTCACCGCTAATGCCGTCTTGATTCATGCCGGTAGTGCAATCTGTGCTTTACTTGATGGACCTAAGGGCCTTTTTCGGGTCTTTAGCGGCATGCCGGTAATGTCGTTAGCGGCATGCCGGTAATGTCGTTACCGGCATGGCGCAATGCTCGTGCCTGCGAGGTCATAATCGCCCTCTATTGGCGGTCTCTGACCTACACGGACATGGTATTTACTCCATGCCAGTAAGGACAGTTACTTACCTCCAACCTTGGAATGACCCCCATTGTCAAAAAGGGGACTCAAAGCTCTTTCTTCGCAGCCAGGCACAGCGAGTGCCGTGGTCTTCACACAAGTGGAAAGCAGCGTCACGCCTCGCTTACTATCAATCACAGGTGTATCTTCAGCTCTGCCCCGCCTTACCTGGCACACAATAATATTAAGACGCACTCATCCAGGCCCTTTAGAACACCTTACACCCGAAGACTTGCTCAACCTACATTTAAACGCACTAAACCAGGGGGGATACGTTCCTGGTCATTGCTGCCAAACAATGGAATTGCCTCCCACTCGCCTTAAGGTCGGAGCAATCATATTGGGTTTTCAGCCTGTCCATCAAATCCTGGCTGTTTGCCTAAACTGGACGCAGTGCCTCCACCTCCTATCGATTCATGCATCTGCTGATTTGTACACTCTGTAGTAACTTCACTTTATGCTATATTTGGTCACCGCCTCCGGGCAACATGTAACTGGTTCTTCAACCGCGCCTAGGTGCCCCTGGGTTGGTGTGTGCTATACAAGTGAAATAAATAAATACATACATACATGAATTCATTCTGCCTCTTGTAGACTTGTGTGAATCCTTCTCCTCTCTTGAGTTGCAAGTTGCAGTGGATCCAAACCCGGTTCACTAACGGCGAGGCACTCTGAATGACAACAAACGCATCGGGGTGGATATCTGGCCAAATCTTTCCGTAGGTTTGTTTGCAAGGAACACAGTTTCATTGTGTTTTTTGCCGTTTCTTTTTAAGAATTAGCCTATTGGATGTTACGTGGTTCTTTTATGGAATAAACTTGGTGGAAACCACAAGGGCGCCAGCAGGTGACTATTGGAGAGAAGAACCACTTTGAAGACTTATCTGTTGGAATTAAATCTTTATGTTGAGGGCGGGCAACGAATCTTCTCAGTATAGCAAACACCCACAACAGGTAAAATAGTAACACTTGTTCTAGATGCAAGAAGTTCCCATCCTAAAATAAAGCAAACATCATCCCAGCTGGAGGACTTGAAAAGTGCCAATATAAGCACAGACCAATAGCGTGCTCTATCATGAAACCTCACAACAGGCAGACACATTCATGCTTCAAACTCAGAGAGGATCAAAAATGACTTGGCATTATCGTGCAACAAAAATAAGGAATGAATAAGAGACACCAAAATAAAACCTGGACAATAAAAAGAGCATGACAAGAATTAGAACTACTAATAATGGCAAACTACAATTAGAATTGTTTAGAGAAATAAGCTTGTACTTTCATATTCTGGACAAAGACTTTCAATAGCAAAGATCTAATACACTGATCGTCACGAACGCAAAGTTACACAAAACAAAAGAAACCATCGTTTTCTGTTACAAATAACTGCATATGGAAACAAATTGATTGCACAGTAAATACTGTTTTTTTCTCACAAATGTGAAACCTGTAAGGTCAGCACACATGCAAAAACGACACCAACATACTTTCATAAAAAACATCTACAATTTTTATCGAAAGAATTTTCATTAATTGATATGATATTAATAACGCACTTAGAGGTTTCTAAACGCGGACAAAGGGATCGAACCTCTGATACTCTCTGGGCCTCATCACGGGTTGGGCGGTAACGCCGGCTCTATTAGCGCCGGAGCTAATAGCCCTACCGCCAAACCCCTGGCGCTATTAGCGCCGGATCATGGGTTTGGCGGAAGGGTTATTGCCCATTCCCCATTGGGCCCATTCGGGAATTCCTCATTCCCCATTGAGCTCAATGGGGAAAATTTGCGCTATTACCACCGGCGGATTTCCCGCTGGCGGTAATCCCGCCGAAAATCGGCAATTTTGCCGCGGATTTCCCCCCAGCTCAGAGCTGGAGGGAAATCCGCCAAAGCCATGATCTGGCAGACCCTTAAATGCGGCGGTAATAGAGCTACCGCCGCATTTAAGGATTACCGCCAGAGTCGTGATGAGGCCCTGTCATCTCACTTCCAAGACGAGCACGTTGCCCCTGAACTATTTTCCCAAGACTTCTAGGACAAAAGAAAAGTCTACATTCTGCATTACGGAGGACATCTGCATTAAGGTTTACACTGAGAGTGCCATTGATCAATAACATCTCCCATAATGGAGCATGTTCGATCAATCCAGAACAATGGCCAGAGGTTACGCATGACAACACACTGGCACGAGAAAGCACGTGAAAAAAAAAGAAATTCCAGACAAAGTTTCTTTGGCATTAAACAAGCACAACAACACAAAGGAAGTGGTGGCATAGCTTTGCAGCTATTCTACTGAAAAGTAAAATAGATTTTTCACTTGTGAGAAGCAACTGAAGGAATCAATAAGGCTCATTTCTTGAAATTCTTCTTAGAAGATAACAGAAAGGAATTTCTTTTGCGATTATATTGCATTCATTTGTATTTGCCATTTCAATATAATAATTGGACATGCAATACTATATCATCCCACCATTGCAGCAGTGCAAATAGATATAATTGATACTCTTAGCAGTGGTGTAGCACAACATGTGCCCCACCCCCATCGTGAGCCATGCTGAGGGTCCCCACCGCCCCGCTCGGAAATAAATCGTGGGTCGCGCCACACTCTGGGCCAGCCTAGATTATCACGCTTGCGAAATACACTGAAACGTGCTGCTGCAGGGTTACGCTGTGCACTGCACTAGGAGAAAGATATAAATATGTGTTTTAATGCATTATACAGCACACTTTCTGAGAAAAATTGTCTAAAAAGCCACAGTGTTTGCAAATGCTTTGTAGGTAACACCAATCCAAAAATCCAATACATGCAAGTCACCAAAGGTGCACAGGAACATTTATGCTTTAATTAATTCCATGCCACAATGTAAACATGTCCAACTGGCTGCACAATGTAGACCAGTCTAGACACGTAATAACATATTACAGTAAAGCATGCCAGGCCACATTTAGACATACCTAGACTGGTTGCACCAAAACACCATTTAAAGCAATGACACTTATCATGGTTACTTCATCAAAGATGCCCAGAAAAATATACATTGCCACAGTAATTAAACCACTAGACTGAAAGCACTCAAATGCCAGACTAGCCATGTAATTACTCTTAGCAGGACTGCTTTATCAGAGATGTCCTATTAAGAAAAAATCAAGCCAAACTAAGAAATGACTAGACTGGCTGCACCAAAATGCATCTTTAGCCACTAATGCCACATATCATGCCTGCTTAGCCTGGGCATGGATGACCATTATGATTCATTGCACAATCCCTGCACTACCCCACCCCTCCACACATCCCCTCTCTCTCCCACCCCCTACCCAACCCCCAAAATGAGCTCCTTGTTCCAGAATTTCCTCCATGTCTCTCTTCCTTGACACCATGCTTATGTACGGGGCACCTTGCCTCATAGGTACGTGTTGGGACAAGGAAGAGTGAGACTAGGACTAATGAAAATGACAGGTCTCTGAGAAAGGCATTACCTCCATGTCCCTCTACCTCATCCCAGTACTTGTGTATGAGGCAAAGTGCCTCATACACAGGTACTGGGACAAGGAAGAATAGGGGTCGGAGTAATGAAGATTGCCAATAAGTAATCAAGGTATTAAACACAAGCAGTGGAGCAACACCATTGAGCTGACTTGGCTTCAGCCCTTCCCTCTGACATTTTGGACTATGTATGTTGACTCGACCTGGCTGACCTACAGAGTCATTGCTGATGAGAACAGGAAGCTTTGTCATGATTATATTAGGCAGTCACTTTCAACTCAGGGAGTTTTTCCCCCCCAAGCAAGGTGGCCAAAGCGTGTATACAGAGTCAAATTTAGTGAGGCCTCAACCCATCTCACACCACACAAATAAACAAATAAATACCCTCTATTCCACCAAGGAGCTAGGAGGTGTATAGTAAGAATATATATATATATATATATATATATATATATATATATATATATATATATATATATATATATATATATATATATATATATTGGAAATTCTTCCTTCAGGTAGCAGGTTCGAGCTGCACTCTCCACGGTCCCATACTCGCCCAATTTGCCGAAGAAAGTTTGGAGTCCACACCAACGTTTTCTTGTTTTACTTTTCTTCCTTTATTCGTTAAACAGGGAAAAATTGCATCGCATTTAAAAACAACGGAAATTCGTTCCAAAAATAGAAAATGACCCCAGTGTGGGTCCTCCCATGTGCAGCACTCCTCCGTATTCAAGGCGTTTACGCGTTTCGCAGCTGACTCGCCGCTTGCTCACAACATATATATATTTATGTAAGGCTTGGCAACATTTAATAACAACCAAACATCAGATACCAATGCTGTCACACTACACAATATTACAAATTCATATTTTTTGCACCAATTGACTAACAAAGGGTTAAACGACTTGCAGTTTCAATATGACACTGGTAACATTTTGAATTTGGCAGTCACAATATACATCAGATTTAATTGCAAATTAACCAGTAGAAAACATTCACAATACAATGGAAAAATCGTTCTGGCTTTATTTGGAGAAAAGCAATGTTTCAGAAAGAAGCTCAATGAGAAAATCATTTTGGCTTTTATTTGAAAAGTAAGGTTTGGAAAAGGAATTCAAATGGAGAAATCATGATTTAGGCTTTTATTTGAAAGGCAAGGTTTGGAAAAAGAGCTCAATGGAAAAATCGTTTTTCAACACACCTACAAATGAGATGTAAGGCTTTGCAATTTTGACTTTGGAATCACTGCAAATAAATGGAAAATTAATTTTGCGCAATCTGTTCTCTCAGGAAATGCATGGTTTGGAGATTCGGGTTTGGATGCAAGGGAATAAAGGGCCATTTCGTTTCATCTCCCTCCCCATTGAGTTGGAAGGTAGAGTTTTAAAATTACTTATTTTTGGATTATGTACAACCACACTTTGTTACAGAAGACAGGGGTTTCAGATAGGTATAGTCACTGAAGCACTTTATTGTTTATAACGGCTCTAACACACTAGGCATGCACCTTGTTAGTTTCAAATTCTAACAACACTCATCCCGTGATTTTCTATTTGGGAATTAATCGATTTAACTGCAATTCAATGCTCTAAGGATCTACACAGCTGCCACCCCACAATTTAATGGGAAGGATTAATGCAGGCTGTTCCCAACTCAATTCAATTTAAATGGATCGGGTGATTTTCTATAGTGGAATTCATTTTAATTGGATTTAATAAAATGTGCCAAGGGTCTTACCAGTACCACCCCCTACCCGCTAAGCAAGATGGAGATTAAGGCTGGTAGTCCCCCCCACACTTTTGATGGCTTTGGGATATATCTATTTACATGGGAGGCGTTGGTTATGTGGTATCCACGGAAATAGCAGAGCACCTCTGAGGACAGCACAGATCAGGTCAAGGGCTTCAGTCAAGGATTTTCTCCTGCACCCAGACTTCCTCTGCTCCTCTGATGGGGGTCCCAGCTAGCTTCTAGATTTCCCTGTCACTGTCTCCAATGCAAGGATTGAGGCCTCTCTGCTAGGTGTTCCTCGCAAGAGTCCAGCAGTAGACTACCTCCAGGAATAAAGTGAAAAAGTCCTGTTCTCATGCAAAATTGACCTCTTATAGGGCTAATGACACTCCTACATTATCATAATTCCCACAGTAAGGATTGGCTAGCACTCTCCCTTCACCACCTCCCATCAAGACACCCACGTTGGGAGGTGGGTTAAGGAAGTTGAAGGAGGAGGAAAAATACATCATCCAAAAATTACAGGTGGGTTTTACCTTTTTGGGTTCTGAAAATCTAACAACATGGCAGCTATGCACATTTTTCAGATAACTAAATACATTTATATATTTTCTAATTCTACATTTTATGGCGAGTCGGAAAATACTAATTTATTTTGGCATGCTCTTCCTGGGCCGAGCCACCATTTTACATGCTTTGTGGCTACTTCCAACATTAATTTCACTTTCTATCACTCTATCAATAATTCCAATTCCTCTAATGTATGAAAATGCCAGAATCATAATTTTGATCATAACCTAATTTATGATCATTACAAAAAAATCATCTTTACATGGTCCCGACAGACTCTTTATACCCTTTAATATAAATCCGGGTGGGGCTCACTGGGACACACAATGCTCATTTTATTTAGGAAAATGTGTTCAATGTTAAACATATGTCAATGCATTATATGAGAGGTAGCTTAATTTCTGGCCACCTCAAGCAGTTTCATTTCCCCTCTAAGTTTTCATTTCTCCTTAAACATGTTACCAGGCCATCTGCTTGGGCCAATGTTTACTCTACCCTCTTCTCCTGAGCTTTAAAGGGCTTTGCTCGTAACTAATGCACAATTAATGGGGGACCTGACCTAAGGCCATTTCTGTGGGTCATGTTATCTGTATCACCGTAGTTCCAATCTCTATCTCTGTATTTTTAACATTTGGACTGATAACCAGATCTGTTTCCTTGGTGGGCCCATCCTCAAATGTCTTGTGGTCAAAATTTCAGCTCAGAGAGAAAAACAAGTTGCAGTTCACAATTCTGAAAGAATATCATTTTAAATGGGCAATGTGGGGACACATGATCTTTTGTATTGCATCTGGGCCTGCCAGCAAGAAATAGACTCTTTACATCATGTTTGATCAGAAATAAGTTCCCTCTGGATATTAGTCACACAGTTAGGCCATAGATACATAAAAAACCAGTGTTCATTTATGCAAAAATGAAATAGGCCTTTCTCTTTATAGGCTGCCATTTTATATGATGGAAATTAATGATGTTAATGCTGAAAATGCAGTTTGTCATTCGACTTTATTTCTTAAATGTAAGGCATCATTCCTCCTTTTAGCTTCCAAATGGCCAGTGTTTAAAAAGTACCTTTTCTTTCCATGTGCACTCCTGCAGTTTTGAATCTGTCACATGTGCCTTCACAAAAAGTCATCACCTGCAGCACATGTCTTTTTGGAATCCATAGAACAATGTTAGTAATATTTCAGTTCTGAGTCACACTTCTCTTCAGCTGAGTGCCTGTACATTGTAACAAAATGGAGGGAGGCCTACTATTGCTCATTCACTAGGCCTTATGTCGAAATCACTGTTTTGTACTGGCGTTTATATTTTAATCGTACTCCACACTTAACCAGATTCATTCTCACAATGGTGCATAGCATGGCCTCTCTATCTCTGTCACTCTTGGTCTGCCTTTATACCCCACAACGCAGATGTTAATCAGTGCTCGTGTTTCACTGTTATCAAAGGCCCCGCAATTACTAACATAAAGAATTACACTGTTAGTACCTGCAATCAAATGCTTATTTCTTTAGGCAATTGAAGTCATGATGTGGGTTTAGTACTTGCATATCAGGAGAGTGATTTGAAGGGTAGAGAGGGGACATGAGACCACTCATTCTGACAGCAGTGTATAAGTGGTTGCTTTCAGACTTAAAGGAGAGAGCTAAATGTGTGCAACTATGACGCTGCACTAGAATAGTCTTTAGAATGCATAAAGAAGTTTGATGTCCCCACACAAAAACATGTGCCCCTCCCCACCACCTGCGAAGTTAACACCCCTCCCAACATTTGAAGGGTTAACCCCCAAAATGTAGGTTTTGTGGCACCCTGAACACAAGCACACTCACCATTCACCATACACACATACTTAAATCCAGCCACCCATACATTTAAGTGTGTACCCTTTCACCATACAGGCACACCCAGACAGCCATCCATACATTTAAGTGTGCACTCTTTCACCATACGGGCACACTCAGGCAGCCACCCATACATTTAAGTGTGCACCCTTTCACCATACAGGCACACCAAGGCAGCAACCCATACATTTAAGTGTGCACCCTTTCACCATACAGGCACACACACCCAGGCAGAAACCCATAGATGTAAGTGTGCACCCTTTCACAATACTGGCACAACCAGGGAGCCACCCATACATTTAAGTATGCATCCTTTCCCCATGCAGGCCACACGCACACCCAGCCACCCATACATTTAAGTGTGCACCCTTTCACCATACACCATACACCCAAACAGCCACTCATACATCATGCACTCACTCATTCATGCACATTACATTATATACATATATACAAACACACTTACATGCACGCACACACATTTGAAGAAAATACATGTTCTTATCTTTGATCTGTTGGTGCAGGGAACAAGGCCTTCAGCACCCTACAGCAGCCAGGAAGGCTTGTTCGTGTCATCTGCAGAGGATCTTGAGGCCCCCATGTCATATGGTGGAGGGGAGCCCTATTACTTCAAAAATATATGGTATCCATTAAAGGATTGAACCGTAACGGAAATATTTTCTTTGTAAAAGCAGAGTGACTACAAAAAGAAACTATTTCTTTTTTAAGTCATAGAGCTCCCCCAATCCATGACATGGAGGCCTCCACCCTGGAGGCTTCCATGTCATGGGCTGGGTGTATCCCTCAGACTTCAAATAGAAAAAGTTTCTGTTATGATGTAAAAGAAATAATTTATTTATGAAGGCCGAGTAACTTCAACCTCATTTCATTTTTTGGGTCAAAATACATTACTTGATTTTTTTTCTTTTCAGGTTAGCTCCCTCCAAAGACATGTACTGGTGGGGCCTACTGCACCGCAGAGGCTACGGGGGCCCCACTGCACAGACATTGTCCTTAGCATACTAACATAGCTCCAGTTTCTAACAGCTTTTACATCAAGTTAATCTTAACAATTGAAATTGTCAACATTATGTGTTATTGTCTACAAAAAATGAGGGCAAACAATAAAGCAATGCAGCACTGCAACAATGACAGTATAGCTCAGACACCCCCCACGCCCCTATTGGCAGTTAACACAACACTTCAACATCCAGACTCTCTTGATGCCAAGAATTGTCACTCTTTTATTTCCACACTGTTTCCAATATGTGCCATAAAAGTAAAAATAGGTTGCTTCTACTGCTGTTATTGTATCCTTGTTATAATGTAAAGCGCTTTGACGTAAAGCGCTATATAAACACAATAAACATAAACATAAACATAAATAAAAGGCACATCAAAATAGTGCACATTTCTAACAGCACAAACTGGTTCCTTTCTTGTTTTCCCTTTGGCCTATTGAATTGTTGTCAATAATTATACTAGTTAGGCATAAAAAGTAGGACACAGAATCAAGAACTGCAACACTATAATACCCAGTGTCAATTTGCATAGCATGCAAACATGGGTCTCTTTTTAATAGTTGCATGTATGTACTAGCTGCACCTGGTGTATCATATGCTGATCTGGCATTCTTCCTCTCTTTGGAGCTCATTTAATTTTTCCCAACACTCATCTTAACATTAAAATGTCTGTAACACTGAACCATTCATAAACTGATAAGGACAGGCTTCGGCTTCCTAATTGATCGCCCTCTGAATATAAATGGGCCTCATTCCAAGTCGGAAGGTCTGGCAAAAAAGTGCTGGTCTTTGTAGATGCCGGCACTTTACTGGACTGCACGACTACGGGTTTGCCTCTGGGGCACCTGGGTTACCTCCAGCTTCAAGCTGGAGGTGAGTCAGGCACCCTACCGGCAATAAAGGCCGTCATTAGTGCCACAGAAAATCACCTCATGGAGTTCTGTGTGACACCATGAATGGGGTTGAACACTGTCCCGCCGGGACTCGTAATCTGCCGGCAATGCCGCTGGATCGAGTGCCGGTAAAGGTAAGTACCATATGCTGGTATCCTGCCAGCTCTACTGCCAGGATACTGGAACGCTCAGAATGAGTATGATTTTCCTTTCCCCACACAAAATTATAGCTATGTTGCAAGGCAAGGATGCGGTGCACTTACTAAATTGCCAATGTTCAGAAATCTTAACAGAATCATGTATTCTGGATGTATACAATATGGAAGGACACAGTAAGATACTGTCCTTCCTCACTGTTAATGAAATATAAAAGGATGCTCTAATATCTAGTCAGCCATACTTCCTATATCAAAATGCCCATTCATAAGAAGGAATCACATTGTTTGTAGATGGCAAGCAACGGTGCCATACGAGAAATAGCACCTAGGAAATGTTATCCTGCGAGACACACGCATGTTTGAACAGTACGCCGAACAAGTCGTTTCATCCTGTATTACTAATATCCAATATGTATACACATAAATAGTTTCCTATTAATAAAAATACAGGTTTTGAATGTTTTGTGTTTTTGAACATAATAATTACTCCTGACGAAGCGTTGCCTTTACAGTGTGAAACACATGTTGAGTCTGCCACGCACCAGAACTAACAGGCAATTTGAGTGTTTTTCCATTCCCATCTCGCAACTGGTTAATGAAACAAATCATATTGACAAACATAGGGGCATGGCGTGTCAATACAGTAAAATCCAGTGCTCATTGCATGGGCCATGCATCTGTAGTTTGAGTTTGGTGAGATCGATTTGTGCCACAGGGGATGGGCATATACTGTCAAGGGTTCTGCATAAGAGTGAGATATGAATGGCCATGACAGTGCTGACACCCTCTGTGCTTGCGAACCAGGAGAAAGATCATTACAAGTAGACATGTTGGTTTCTAGGGTGGTATCCCATGCAGGCCATACCAAGAACTAGGTCTGAGGCTATTACACATTTCTTCTGTTACTATTCCCATACTGCGGCTGCTCATGCCTTTATCACATCAGGATTGCATTTCTACCAATTTGCAGACATCCATTTAAATATTGCGCGCTCTATAGGTCCCACACAAATATGTACAATTTTGCGATATCTATATTAGAAAAACAATGGTGTGCTTGTACAGACTGCACTTTAGATGCCACTGTCTCATCCGGGAGATCACAGTTTGTGTGAAATGTACTGGATGCCTGAAAACACACACAGCTGTAAAAGCATTGGATTTGGGTTTTGTGTTTGTATTAATTTCAAGAACAGGGATTTCAAATTCAAACAGAAATTACTTAAAATATCACAAAGCAGAGGCATTCCTGCAAAGGGAACATGTACAATAGCATGATAACAAGTGTTGAGACAGTTTATGAGGGTGTAAAAAAGTGAGACATATACTAGAGACAAAACAACCAGAAGAAAATATATATAAGAAAACATGTGACATACAAAGGTAACATCAACTGTATATGTCAAGTACTTCAAACTAAAGAGGAGTACTATACAAATCTACAAAATTACACTATTAAGTGTCACTGGAGGGATAGTGGCATCAGGCAGGGAGGATGGGGAAGGTGGTAGAGGTAGGTACCCCTTTGGCAAGTAAGGATTAAGCAGAGATTTGAGAAGATCCACAGTTGGGCTGGCTTTGGTTGTTATGAGAAGCGGGTTCCAGTGGCATGGAGGAAGAAAGAGCAGAAGCAAGAAGAGGTCCAGGAGGGTATGGACAGTGAGGCACAGTGCAGAGGAGGATCAGGGGGATTGAGGTGGTAAGTACCTGAGATACTATCAGACAGATACAGATGAACAAGGCTGTTGATAGCTTTGCAGAGTAGAGTGAACTTGAAAAGGGAGTGGTCGGTGATGGAGAGATCAGAGTAGGAGAGGATCTGAGTAGGTTATAGAGAGTGATGGTAGCAAAGATGAGGACTTTGGAGGAAGGAAGGAGTCGGGAGAAGGTCCAAGGAATAGGACTGAGCACCAGTGAAGTTTGCTGAGACAAGGGTGGAGATTAGAGTTTTCATATAGTGGTTAGCAGGAAAAGAACACAATTTCCGAATGTTTAGATTAATACAACCAGCAGAGGCAGTGGTAGTGATTAATTGTTGCAGTAGGAAGTTGCTATCAAAGGGGACGCCAAGGTTGCGAGTCTTGGGTGAGGGAGCTAGAAGTTCAGGTGGGAAGGGGATTGGACAGGTCAGGACAAGGATGGCATTGCAAGATGGGAGAAAGATGACTTCCAATTTCGAAAGGTTCTACATGCGGCTGAAGAAAGCCATCCATTGACAAATTGCTGTGAGTCAATCTAATACAAGATGGCTGGGTTGGAGGAGGGAAAGGATAAAGGTGTGTGCGTCATCACTAAAAGGGTGATACTGAAAGCCAAATGATGTGATAGGTCTTCCTACGGCAGAGGTAAAGAGAGTGAAGAGCATAGGTCCAAGGAGTGATCCTTGGTGGATGCTGACAGGGAAATTGGTGTGGTCAGAGGTTTGGGAGTTCCAGAATATTTTAAAGGATGGACCTTCCAGGTGAGAGCATATTTACAAAACCTGGAGTGCAGCTTGGAGAGAAGAGTAGACAACAGTGTTGAAAGTGGCAGAGACAAGACGGGAGTTTGTAGTGCTGTGCAACAGAGAGAAAGTTGGAAACATGCATGAGCGCAGTCACAGTGGCGTGTTTACCACAAAAAACAGATTGAAGAGGATCGCCAAGGCCACTACCCTCAAGGTACTTAGGGGTCTGATTGAAGACCACAGCTCAAGGACCTTTGAATAATGGAGAAGGAGGGGAATTGAGCGGTAGTTTTCTGGGACGTTTGGGTCAGCAGAGGTTTTCTTCAATAGGGGTAAGACAGTTGCAGATTTGAATGAGGTAGTGAAAAGTCTTGCAGAGTCAGAGGTTAAAGAGCTTGCAGAGATAAGCGTTGTTGATTGAGATCAAATGACCATTTTGGGAGCAAAGGGTCGATAAGAGGGCAATATAGATTGGCACTAAGAAGATGGGTGCTAATTCAAAAGAAGTAGCAGAGAAGTATTCCAGAGTAGAAGAGGTAATGGCAAGGTGGTTGACAGAAGGAGGGTTGGGGAGGGAAAGAGAGGAGGGCTGTTAGAGAGTATAATGAATTGTAGAAATTTTAGAGGAAAAGTAGTGAGCAAAGTCAATAGAAGGAATGAGGCCATGGATATTGGCCTGGCGGGTGCAAGCAAATTTTGGAGGTTAGATAAATGTTTGCAGGGATGATTGTAAAGAGAGGACATTATGTTTGTAAAGTAGCAGGATTTTGCAGAGTCCAGTGCAAAGAGGAGAGCAGCATGGGATTTCCTTTAAGCTTGTAGCAGGGTAGGGGTCAGTAAATTGCACCAGAATTGCAGATGACAGAGCATTTTTTATTTTAGAGGGTTGAATTGCATAGGTGATCTAGGGCTGTGAACTGGGATAGGAAATCATGAATGAGAGAGCAAGATAGTATTGGTCAAATGGAGTCCTAAGTGCATAGTGAAAGTACAGAAAAGAACAGTCAATGAAAGAGATACAAATACGTGTGAGAGAATGGAGAGAGGACCTCACATCATCAAGATAAGGGGCATGAAAGTCTTTCCTGACTTTCCTCTTAGTCATTGAAGAGAGGAGAGGAGGAGTAGAAGGTGCAATGACCGAGATGATTAAGTAAACAATGGTATGATCACAGGGAGAGGGGTTCATGAAGAGGTCAGAGAAGAAGAGTAAATGAGAAAGAAAGATAAGATCAAAAGAGTTCCCACCATAGTGGGTACGCCGGTTGTGGAGATAGTAGAGGTAGTGGTCAGATAGAAGTGAGTTAAGTTCAAGGAGGGTGCCTGCAGAGGGATAGAGAAGGTGAAAGTCCCTCAGCATAACAGATGGAGATGTCTGTAGGAAGTGACTCATGAAGATGGTTCAGAACAGGGAAAAATGAGTTGAAGGGTGAATGGGATTGATACAGAGCCAAATCAGTAGGAAGGAGGTGTTGAATAGTGGCATATCCATGGAGGATGAGGTGATGTCAGATGAGGGGAGAGGGCCATGTTGAGGGTCTTATTGTTAAGGAACCCTACTCCGCCACTCTCCTCAACAGGTCAATTAGGGTGGGGGAAGGTAGCAGAGTGGGTTTGCAGAGCTGCTTGTGTAGCAGAGTCACGAGAGGAGATCCAGGATTCTATGGTGGCAAAAACTGAAATTTGTGGGTGATAAGAGTTGAAGTAGTCTGTGATGAAGGCAGGTGTGTTGTACAGGCATTGTGCATTCCAAAAGGTCAGGCAAAGGGTTGTAGGAGGTGAGGAGAGGAGCAGATGTTGTGTGGTAAGTGAGAGGGATAGATGAGTTTGGTGATCCTGGAAAAACAAAAGAATCTTGTTTGAGGGGTTTGGGTGCAGGTGGGAATGAGGGCGAAGCGGATGCCGGAGAGTGAGACAGAAGTTAGAGTGAGTTGAAGCTGGAGACTATAAGATAAGGGAAGGAGAAAAGTGAGTAGAAGGAGGAATGAAGCCAAGTCAAAGTACATGATGGACAGTAGAAGAAATAGGCAAGTGAACACAAAGAGGAAAGGGTGCAGCCCAATAAAGAGAATAGGCGGGTGAGCGGAAAGGGAAGTAGTTGGTGCTTGGCTGAGAAGAAGCAGGTGTAAATTCTGAGTTGGGCTAGATTGGGGCTGTATGTAGCCAGACAGTTAACAGTCCTGTCCTTGGTCTTGTGAGGTAAAATAAGCACTGAATTGAATGGATATTCAATGAGTGGGAGGCTCCCTAGGGATGGAAGCAGGATTCGGGTCAAGGGTGAGCTTGGTGAAGTCATGGCTTTAGAACTGATTCTGGCCCTAGGCCATCACCCTCACCAACAGGCCCAAACAGGGAGTTGCCCTTTGATGCTTTGGCTGCAGATTCCCAGACTGTACCCCCAGGTGAACCGCACCACATCATTGGATCCAGTTAGTATCGCTCCCCAACTTGAACCCAGGCTCGGCACCAAAAGTACCCACACACCCGATTTGAGGCCAGAAAACCTGAAATACAAGAACTGATTGCTATTTGATTTCAACCTGTACACCTTGTCCACCTTAAATTACCCTATTGACTTTTACGCCTCCTCTCTATCTTTGAAAATATATATTCATTACCATTGACATTTTGCTGCAGAAAGCTTTCCCTGAGAAATCCTGTCTACCGACCCAGAGTGTCCCTTCAGTTTAAAGTCTGCTTTCTGTGTGTTTCCCATACAGAGCTGGCCAGTAGTGCTTTCATCATGTGTGTTCATTTTAGTCCGTTTAATTAAACATCCTAGTTTTTTCTAGAACCTTGGTCGGACATTCATTTTGGTATCATCGTACTGTTGTTGTTTGGATTGGTAATGTCCGAGCTCTGACGCCTCCTGAGGAGAAGAGCCTGTCCTCTGCCAATGTTTCCAAAAGAAGCGAAAGGAGGTATACCTGTTGGGTTGTGCCTGTTTCACCTAACTCTTTAGGATATGGTGAAATGTTTGATATGTGCAGGATCACCATTATTTGTTTGGCATGGGGCCCACAAACCCCCTTGTTAGGCTTTTGGTAACTCAGGAGGATCTACAAAGGGAAGACGGACTGATATGATGTAAGTAAGTAGTAAGTGAGGACGTTTCTCTGGATATAAGAAATGCTTTTCTCAGAAGTTATGTTTTCTGCAGATTATCTCTTGAGGCCTAATTTAGAAATGCATCATAGCCATTGACAGAAACAGCGGCATACCTCACTGTCCTGCTATTATACTCTCACAAAGCAGTCTTCTGAAGTATCAAAAGAAAGACTTCAACGTGCGACTGGGAAGGAAAACTGAGACTGGGCGCAGGAGGTGAAAGTAAGCAAGAGGCGCAGGCAGAAAGAGCGGGAAATGCTGCAATATCAGGCTTTTGGCATGACGAGAACCGTAAACCAATAATATGTTGTTACCAAACAGATACAGCAGGAAACTTCACAAAAGCTATAATAATAGAAAGTAATAGAAAAGCATCAATAGGCTCTTCAATCATATGAAGCAATTATATATAAAAGGCTGGTTACCACACAGGTGTAACTATGCTTTTATATCGGCCAGAGCGCTAAAGGAACAAAGAATAAGTCATTATGATTGACACTGTTATGTCATGTGATGCAAAGTCTCAAGATGGAGAGTGAACGTCGTGTGCTTGCTGGAATTGGAAGTCATTAAAAGTCCAGACTGCCTGCTAGAAATTAGGTGTTTCTGTGCTCTACTTAAATTCCCAGGGCCCGATTCATGGAATTATTTGCACGGGAATTAGTGAACTAATGTGTCAAACTGCATGCAAAATCCTTCTAGTCGATTAATGGAATCAAATGCGCAGGACTTTACCAGGACTTGCGTGGTGTTCGCGCAAGCTCGGCACGTCACTCCGAGCAGTCACGTGCCTTGCCCAAGAAACAACGCATAGCATGGCTGTGGCTTGCGCAGAGGGGCGGGAAGGGGGCGTAACACCAAAAATGGGGAAGGACATGCGAAAAAGTGGGCGTTAAGATAAGGCCACAATTGCCACAAAGAACACTTATTCATGCAACCACCCGCGCAACGTCTTGGCAGGGAAATGGCCATGCAAATTCCTCGATCTTTACGCAAACCTAAGGCAGACATAAAGACACTTGCGCATAGTAATTGCAGCACGGGGTGGGTTTGCTTGTCAGATTTAGGGGTGCACGTACGGAGTGGGGTGGGGTGCAGGAATGGTTTACAGGGGTTTGCACGCAGATTTTTACAGTTTAACCCGAGTTACAAAGTATCATTCGCATGTTGTCATGGTGCCGGCAACAGTTACGGGGGACCCTGCGCAGTTTCCTCGAGATGCATTCCTACTTCCGCACTCACTGTTTGAAGGTAGCTGTTCTGGCTGTTTATGCTTTGTGTGGGGGCGTGTCGGGGCATTCGGGGCGCGACTTGCGAATACGTTTACTTAGCACAGTACATTCCATGAATATGCGGGGCACACATTTTTTATTCTGCACGCACGCTCGCGCAGGGTCGTTCTCGGTGTGCAGCAATTGTGGGAGAAATGCGCACTTTTCCATGAATCGGGCCCCCAGTGTCCAAGAAGTGCATAGAGTTGCTAGCCAGCCAACTGCACAGCGCATTTCCTTCCACCACAAAGGCTTATCCTGCTGGCCCCTGTTTTAAGAGGTAGGGGATGATTAGCTTTTGTTCACCATTAGATTGAATCTCCAATTACAATCTGAAGACACAAGTTGTGTTTAATATGGTTTACAAAACTATCGGGGCTGATTCAAAAAGGTTTATTAACGGAAAAATCCCATTGAAAAACGCTTTGGGAAATTTCCATTGAAAAACACGTTATGAGTCAGGCCCTTAGGTCTTTATAAGAAAGAAATACCAGCAGTGGTAATTAACTGCTTTGCTGAGACTATCGTTCTGCTGCTCGGCCATCTTGACTTTACATCACTTATGTTCTACTGCCTGCAGCATGGAATTACCACAGAAGTACTTATCGCATGGGACTCATTACTACCAGTTGACAGAATACACCTGGAGAAACACACATTTTCCTGTTTTTCCTGTAGCTAAAACAATAAGCAAGGGTAAAAGCGCACCATTCACACTAATGACCATTTACAGTCGCCCTCTCCGTAATGGGTTCCTGGGTACCATATCTACCTTTGTCAATGTATCAAGAGTACATTTACCGAATAAAAGATCATAATTTTTACTGATTTTTGCAACAACAAAAAACAGATGGAAATCACTCCGTTGCCTTTCACTATGTATTTGAAAGAAATGGATACAATCTGAAATGCATGTCTCTTGGTTGGGTCTTTAAGTTATCAAACATGCATTGCCCGTCACTGGCTGTGCAAACTAACATACCAGAGAATTCAATCCTTTCTAATTTGTTGAACTGGGTGCAGATATGCAGCCCTTGGTTTACTCTGCAAGAACGAGATTCCCGTTACAGGCATCTAAGTGCTGGTGTATTTTGGTCATGTAAATAAATGTGTACAAATACTACTTATGCCTCATTTTCTTAAATTGCAAAAAATAAATGTGGCTAAATACAGGCGGAATGGTGCAAAAACAAATACCATAAAACTGTGAGCCTCACTCATAATGCTGACGGTGTACATCCTGAAATGAGTATGTGTAAATAAAGTGATTACAGCTGTTCCTGCATCCTCGGAAATGATGACTAAACATTCATCAACCTCACACAATCCCTACATATGGGTGTCTACCAAAATTCAGGGTCTTTGGGTAGGTGGGGGAGATATGTCACACAGTTCAGAGGCATTTGTGGCTGCATTCAGCACATGATGTCAGCAATGGAAATGGCCTAAAATGTCGCCCTCACAATTGTGACGGCCGAAATGCCCGACTTTTTTTTAACACCCCCCCTTACTCCACATATATATGTCAGGGGGATACGGGCTATTAAAGTAATATGGGGGGCTGCTGGGATTCTCCTCCGCCACCCCGCATATCTATGTGGTGTAAAGGGGGTTTAATAAAAAGAAAATGCCATTTTTCGGCCGTCACAATTATGCGTGGTCGCAGTGATCACATAGCTCCCTCAGCAACTGCAGGTGAGGCTGTGCCTTACATCTGGTGACTATTTCAAAGCATTATGAATCATTAACTGACTTCGGAATGCGTTACTGGGAAATGTAGGACTATGCTTGGCATGTGAAGTCAGCAATTGGACATGCAAGGCAATGCCCTTCATTGCGTGACCACAGGGAAGAAAGATGCTGCACTTGGCATATGATGGCAGCACTTGCACAAGTGACGCTTTGACTTAATATGGTGACTATAGCAGGGGAATGAGGGCCTGACTGCCATTTTAGGGCATTACTGTAATACTTCTAACTACATTGGACGCATAATGGAAGCAACTGGAGATGTGAGGCTGCACATTAAAGGTGAAGACTGTACCTAGCATTGGATGGCATTACTGAGGCATTTGAGGAAGTCCATGTGCATCTGCATCGCAAAGCCGCTAGATCCAACTATTAATACCTATTTATCTTTCACAGAACTGCCTTTTCCCTCTCACTCTTCTGCACTCTTCGTCCCCGACCCATTTTGGCTGTATCAACAAGGATGAACTATAAACATTAAATCATTTGACACTGCATTCTACGGGGACACTTTTCCTAAGACAACAATATTTTGAGTTTTTTATCTATGCTGATTTAATTAATGCACAACAAACAACGTTTGATTTGATTGAGGAGATTGATGTGAACGTTAGATTGATGGAAGGTTACAGTGTTTCTTTTCTTCTAGCTTCATACAGGTTTCTTGTTGCACTTTTTGTAATGTTACAAATTTGACAATTTTATCAATTATGGAATTTTACTTCCAACAGATTTTAGGTTTTGTAATGAATTTGTGTACTTTATAATTTGTTTTATCTTTTATTGTGATCTTGTAAATGTTTATTTGTAAACCAAACACAATTTGAAAAAAAACTATGAACCATCCTATAAAGAACATCCTCCCTCCCCCTTTAACCTCCATGTTCATGACATTTTAACTTCTCCATTTCTCCCTCATCCCAAGCCCTCTTCCTTTTCTCCACAAACTTTGTTCTGGATCCCCTCATAAGGATCCAATACATTATGATCTAGCCAAGCCTTGCTACTCTGAGACAACTACGGTAGTGATTTGGGGCAGTATAAAAACTGTGTGATGTAACATTGCAGAGCATACCCAAATTACAGATAATGCATGCATGCATTTAAGGGTATATTTAGATCTCAATCATAAGCCCCCCCTTCCTTTCCTTCAATGCTGCTGGAGTCTCTCCTCATGCAACACATGGTTTAAACCTTTCACCCTTTTGCAAGGTTGTTAGTGGGCTGCCCCAAGCCTTTCTCTATCCGTCAAGAGATATGAAACATGAATTGAAACAACACCAATGATGTACACACTGATAACATACGCTCAATGTTCTGCTGCTTACACTGTTCCATGTGCACCTCATCATTATAAGTGGTCTCTACAATGCCTTGTGAAATGTTTAGCACCTTTTAGAACAACATATATGAAAACCCGAGGCCCTTTTTTCGTTCGGGATAGAAAAACCTCACCTTACCCTTTGTACTGGTCCTCAGCATTTTTGTGCCTGGAAGACGTAAGGTAGATATGTGGCGGCTACAAATCTTGGCAAGATGCGACTCATGAGCAGAGAAAACTTGGATGAATGATGCCAATGACCCCCCAAGTGCTTCACTGCTGCATTGGCATCTGCTGGCGTGTACATTGCTCCATGAAGCACTAACTTGAAAGCTGTAACCTTTAGAACTCTGATCAATTGTGTGCCCTGGTGCACACTTGACAGAGCTGCACTATTGGTATATTTCTTGTCCTGACAAGGGATTTAAGCAATTGAGGTTTGGCATTATTTTTGTCAGGAGGATTGTGAACATGTTGACTGGTATGTACTTCGCAGTTAGCAGTGGACTGCTGTAGTTTTACTGATGCATGCTTGTGGAATCAAATACTCGGCAGTTCCGGTAATATCAAAATATAAGGTGCCATTACCACCTGCCACCTGTATTTTCCCGGATATATACGTACACAAAGATGCTTGATTTGTATGTGGTGGGTGGCCCTATAATTACTTATATTATAGGGCAGCGATAGCCCCCCTATAGTTAAGGTGAGTCGAACTCCAATAGGAACCTCAAAAATGTTTACTGTTAATAACTTTTGATTTGTGTGATGGATTAGGATGACATTGTGAAGTTGATTAGCGATGCATAGGCCACTCTAGACTGCAAGGTTTCATAAAGATTTGTCAAAATAAAGTGTGTTAAGAAGACAAAACATTTCTTTCCAATGTTGTGGCCTACTTCCCATTCATTTTCCCAGAGACAAACAAGGTACATTTTTGATGGACTGCACAGCCCAAACCACTGGACGGATTTGGATCAGGTCCGAAACAACTTGGGCATGAAACGTTTAAAAGAGGCCTTTTTGTGGTTTGGGGTTATTCCATGCAGTAGAGTTTTAAATATTTAACGGAGAATGGGGGGGCCCCCTTCTCAAAAATATATAGCTATATCTCGGGTAAATGACCAAAACCAGGCTTTTTTTTAGGAATTAAACATATATATTCTAAATATATATATATATATATATATATATATATATATATATATATATATATATATATATATATATATATATCACTTCACCTACCCCATATTCCCATATTCAACTAATAACTTAACATTTTATCAAACATCTCTACTCTGGGATTTTTAGTAACTTCAAAAGAGAAACCAAAAATAATAAAAAACAAAAAACACATCATCAAAAACACATTCCTTTTTGACTCAATTGTCCTTATGCATTCGTATTATTCTCGTTTGGTTATAGGACACAAGAGGATCCAAAAATAGGTTGAACTGAATGAATGAAAGAGCGCCCACCAGTTATCACTGCAGATCCTGAAAATGCACCATTATTGTGCCCCTAGAGAAGACATCCATAGTTAGCAACTTCCACCTCGTGTTTAAATGTCCTCACAAAATTAAACCTCTGAAGCATTTTTTCAAAAATACCCAGTTCACTCTCTGGCACACACTTACTTCAACCACTGCGATAGTAGCTCCAGCATCATCTCTCTCTCAAAGTATGTATAACAGGCCATAATTGGGGCAGGCATTATCATTACCATTTCTGCCCAAGAAAAAGGGGGTTTGGTGAGCACCCACAACATACACCTGCCTTCCAAGCATGAAGAAAGCATTTCTCTGTCAGCATTCATCCCTGTGATAGGTTATAGGTACAGGTCCTGCTCCTGTCCACATTAAATTCAACAGTTAAACAATTAAACAATTTGGGGGATTAGTGGAAATCCTCATCTACAGCCAGGCCTTCTGATACCAGCGTATATGCTCCAACAGGAAGACAAGGGACAACCAACTTGCTACTCTTTGTACCTCCTTCTTGCAAAAGGGACACTCAGCCAGATACATTGACACAGAATTTGATTGGGTATTGGGAACACCAAGAAATGACCTGCTTCAATACACACACAGAAAGAATGCCCTTGGTCATCACTTATCATCGAGCACTAACAGAACTGAATATAATTGTTAAGACCTACAGTCAATATTCAACATAGACGAGGAGCTTAGGGACATCTTCAAAGAAACCCCTTTAATTGCGCACAAACAACCAAAACATCTTGCATGGTCCATCACCAGAAGCAAAATTATGTGATGCACTGTGTATTGGTTCGACTGCCTAATCCTCACGGTCGCTTTGCTTCAATGTAAATTACTGTATTGTATTTATGATGTCAAATTGTGACTCCAGCTCCCCTCTGTATCTTTCTGTAAACAGGTGGAGCTGGATTACCTTCTATTGATCTGTACTGTAATTGTAACTGTAACTGTGTATGCAAGACTATGTGGCCGGATGCCTCCGGGCCTGGTTGCGCTTTACAAATAAACTAAATACAAATACACATACAGATAATGCACGGCTCAATGGAGCGGTTGTCACTTTCAGGCCAATGGGATGCATAACCCTAGAAAATTCTTCCTAGTCAATTTATTATTAATCTGTTGTTGACCTCTACAACCAATGACCTGTAGAGATCTCCTGTTCTAAAGGCGTACAAAGCATTCAAGAAGTTTCTTAGATGGGTAGGACAGGCATAAGTGAAGTCTATATACCTTTCCTGGCTCAATAGAGGCAACACCAAAGAGGCAGGTTTTGGGCTGATTGGATTCCCATCGCACAACTCCAGAAGCAACCATGCAGCCAATTATGCAGTCTCTCCTGTGTGGTGAACTGGTGATGATATATAGTTGCATGTTATACTTCTTAGCTGTTGGTCTCCAAAGGCTCAAACATTCACTGAAGTGCAGCTAGCTAATACGAATATTTCTGGGGACTGACCTGCAGCTCTCCAGATGTTCGGAACTACGAATCCATGAGCCCTCTACATTGACTATACTAGCCCTAGCTATGGGAGGTGTAGTCCGAAACATCTGGAGAGCCAAAGGTTGCAGACCCCTGTGTATATTGATAAAGAGAAATGCGTTTGTTTTTGGCCAATGGAGAAATATCTCATATGCGCGATGGATGGGAAGAAATGGGACTATAAAGTGCCTTGATATGTAGCATGGCTCTTTCGTACAATGCTCAATGCCTTATGTTTCTGACACATTTTCAGTGAATGTTATCACTTGAGCTGATCCAGATAACACAGGTTCTATTAGGCGGGAAAGTCTTTGCTGTTAAAGCCTAATGTACGTTCATTGTTTACCCTCAAAAAATGGTGAAAGGCCCTTTTGGCCCCACACGTCACATGCCACGGGCTAGAAAAGATTGAATATCACATAACTCCAAGCAATGCCTGCTACAAAATGCAACCCTTATCTGGACGCTGGGCTGCAATCATAGAATCAGATGAATGAGGTAACTACGCATTTTAGAGACGCAAACAAGTGGAGAACAAAGCAATGGGCATATCTGATTTCATGAAATGGCACGCATGCATAGATTTAGGCTTTAAAATAGCACCCAACATCACCTGTTGCCTCGTATTTTGAATTCACTCTTTTGACTGAAACAGTTTTTAGTTTTAGCTATAAGCCAAAACCAATGGATTACAGTACAGCTATTGAGAGATGGCATATGAGGAGGGACAGAATGCTTGTAGGTGTTGTTTGCTTATTTACCCACCATGCTGATCCATATGGGCTTTCCTACACATTTCCTGCACCTCCCTGCCCAAAACACACCGCTCCCAGGATCTCTTTGAGCTACCTTTATTAAGCCTTAAAACGAAACTCTGCATGAAGTGCCTTCCATGGTTTTTCCAAAGCAGTCTTCTGAAAGCTAATAGTTTAAATAATGCTGTAAGCACGCTTCTGGTGAAATTAAAATGGCGGAACCAGGTCTGCCTTCAGCCACCTGATTTATAAACAGAATGCACGTCCTTCGCTGACGTCCTGTTAAAAGCAAACATTGGCATAGCCAACAGTTTTTGCGGTATGTCCACCATTTTGCAGCTGCTTCTATTAAAGGCAAGTTATTACCATTGCGGCAATGCCTGGCAAATACCGTTTTCATGTCTACACAAAAGCCACAACTGTTGCCATTGCCAATGCTTGTATTTTGGCACTCTGTGTTATTGTGACAAGAATATCTGAAAATCCATACATAGGCTTGAGATTGTCTTCCTTTTTAAGTGCCCTGTCTACTGCGATTTCCCACAAAACAAGATGGCGTCCGCTGCACGTCTTCACCTTTCCTTGGAGCTTGCTGAAACCAATGACAGAATAAACGCTCACATGTATAAGGAAAGTAACAGCCGAACCCAGCAGCCTGGCTCCACTTTGCCCTCTCTGGAGACGGGCCTAATTTCCCCTGAAGTTGCACTTCTAGGTCATTCCTGCAATAACTCCTCTGCACAGCAAGCTCTAGAGAGAGGCAGAGTGAGGCTGCGAGGCACAATTTGCAAGCGTGAAAAGGAGGCGACAAATGATCAGGGCTTAGTGTTCATTTTTGCGTTTTTCAATGTTTTAAAATCTTCTTGCTATACGTGTTCAATTTTATTTCTTAATGTAATAAGCCTGACAGAAATGACATTATTTTGGCTCTGAGGGAACCACCCTGAACCGTGCTTCGGGGGCAGCTTTGCTTCCTGGGCTTGCAAAATGGCCTTGGAAGCACTTTAATAACTTGTGAGATATTACATCTGTCTAATGCGTTCGTGTATTGTTGCTATTAATGAAGGAATTAGTTCCATTTTTATACAGAAATAAAGACCCCAGCGGGTATGTGTATTTTCTGGGGTCGACATTTCTCGGAAATTCGCTCAAGATTCTCCCCAGCCTTCTCTTCCACAACTGATAAGTGAGCTGCTCCCCATTTGCAGGGCGGTTTGCACGGCGCTGGATGATGCTGTTCTTAGCACCACCGTCATGACCAGAGAGATAACAGAATACTTTATAATGCTTTGACCACAGCCCCAAAATGGCTCTCATCTTTGCATCCAGTTATGAAACAGATTGGGTTCTGCATGCAACAGGGCTCATCCACTAACAACCAACTATGTGCATCACTCCTTGTTAGCTTCTATCAGCACACCGCCTTCTTGTTAGCATATAACTGCACCACTCCCTGTGGTTAGCTTCTACCTGCACCACTCCATGTTGTTAGCTTATATTAACCCCATTCCTTACTGACAGCTTCTATCTGTTGCACTCCTTGCTGTGTGCTTCTACCTGCAACACTCCATGTTGTTAGCTTCTATATATCCCATTCCTTACTGACAGCTTCTATATGTGCCACTCCTTGCTGTTAGCTTCTACCTGCACCACTCCATCTTGTTAGCTTCTATCTACCCCACTCCGTACTGAAAGCTTCTATCTGCACCACTCCATGTTGTTAGCTTCTATCTGCAATACTCCATATCATTAGATTCCATCTGCAGCACTCCGTGTTATTAGTTCTACCTGCACCAGTCCATGTTGTTAGCTTCTATCTACCCCACTCCCCACTGACAGCTTCTATATGCACCACCCCATGTTTTTAGCTTCTATCTGCACACCTCCTTCTTGTTAGCTTCTATCTGCACCACTCCATGTCATTAGCTTCTATCTGCACAACCCATGGTTGTTAGCTTCTACCTGTACCACTCCATGTTGTAAACTTCTAGCTGCACCACTCTTTGGTATTAGTGTAAATGTGTAGTAGCACCTGGAGTGTTCCAAGTGCCGAATGGAAATACCCAATAAATTTCAGGCCCAAATAACCAGACAGACTCAAAGAAGATGGCAAAATACAACTTTATTATCAGTTCAATAAAGTAGGAAAACCTGGTGAACAACAGATTGTAACTCACATACTCTGCACATGTCCATTACACAAACAGCTGTATACCTTGATGTTTGTCAGCTATGATGTCATCCTACATGGTAAATAGTAAAACCTATTGGGCAGAGGGATTGGTTAAGGAACATATATACCTATAGCTTGTATAATGCCTTAAACACCCTCTAATTGCATACAATAAAGATAATAACATAATACCAGGGGTGGTTAGTCTAAGAGAAATATGTCTTACGTACATGGCTTATACTCTTCGACTTTAATGTACTAAAGACGAGACTCCAGGGCAAAGAAGGCTCTATGAGTGCCCCTGGTATTCCAACCTATATAGACACTTAAACTCATATGCCCCGAGACAATAATTACACTACTATTGTTAGTGTTCTATTCTTTTATTCTGTAAATCGTATTCTATCAAAATATTCTACGTCAAACATAGGTTATTCTAACACATCTTTTGTTTTGTACCATAATCTTACGATGCTGTAATACATCCTATCAGGATTACCTAAAAAAACATTCACAAACACCCACAGTTTCTGACAACTCTGAAAGGTTAACACAAATACGTGAGTGAACTCTGTGACTTTTCTACATTCATACTCATTCATACATAAAGTGCGTAACAGCTGAATCTCAAACACTGATTTAATACATTTCATTTATGTTAAAAAACATTCTGTAATATTAGCACACAATGCAGCCAACCAAAATATTTCATTCCTTCTTGCCTTAAGACTTAATCTCTGGAACTTCTTCAGGGACTAGTTTGTCTGTAAACATTAGGGATGCTTGCCAATCATTCTTAGGATTCTACAGTTCCATTTTGCTTCTTATTGCAGGTACACTTAAGTCAGCGTGTTTGGTGTACGCTCTCTGACTCTTGTTTCTCCTGTTGCTTTGCTCTAGGTCTTTAAAGTTATCCACTTCGAATTTCTTCTACCGTTCCTCATAGTCTGCCTCATGGGGTAGGTTGGGTTCTTTTAAATAGATTTTTGTTAGTGTTTTTCGTGATGATGCTTTGTATAGCTTCCGCCTTGCTCGTTCTTAATTGGCTATATGGTGATTCTCCCTCCAGCGGTAACCGTGTTCTAATTCTAACCTGTTTAAAACTTCAAACTTCAAAAGTATGCCGTCATGACTCTGGAGCACTTGTTACCTCATAGCTTATCTTATATTGATACATCAGGTGCCACTTTGATTTCACCCATTTGAATAATCAAGTTTGAATCTTTTTAGCAGAGGGACACCTAAATTCCCCACCTTCCTAATTGCCCTAATTTGCCTGCAAATTTATTTTCCCTCATTGGTGTCATAATAGAAAACATGTTTATGTACACTCATAAGCAAATTATGTGGCATCAAACCGACCCGGGTGTCCTGAATAAATGGGGCAAATATCGGTGCAGTTACAATTTCTCTGTTAACTAAATGTAAACACTCTGCCATTTTGATATTAAATCTAGATGCAAATTTGGGCCTCCAGAGAACTCTATTATTACCTACACTTATTTGAACACATATGTTGTGAATTGTAGATTGGTATCAATTCTCCGGTGAACCGAGCGGGTCAAACAACAGTGATCACTCCCCCATATGTCAACCACCATTAAAGTTTAAAGATTCAGCATGTTTAAAAAAATCATTAGACAGAAAAATGTAATCTATGGCCGAACCCCCACCCGTAACCACCCTTGTTAAATTTGGGGTATATCTCCCTTAACATTGCCAAAGGCTAAGGTGAGATCCCAGTAACCCAGAGCCTCTTTCGATATGTGTCCTCTCTCCTGTGCCTCACAGATCTTTGCATGATGTCCCAGATAATATGTGTCATGTAAGGATTCACTGTTCAAATCACCCAATAATATAGAGCGGCTAACTTCCGCCAAATATGTATCCATTACATGATTTGTACTTGTGAAAAAATTCATTAAATCATCATTATTAGAGTTAAAAATAGACATGTACTATCAAACAGACATGCAGAACAAATTCCCCCTTCCCCTGCATTAATAGGTTAACCGCTAATATATATTCTTCTTCCAATGGGAGTTTTTCCATTAGCTGTTTACAGTCATTAAGAACAGCACAAACCAGGCCTCTAAATGGTCTTCCCATCAAGTCTTTTCTTTCTGGTTCACAGCAAGCAGTATACCCTTCTAATATCGGTTGTTCTAAAATCCATGTTTCCTTTAAAGCTGTGAATTCCAAAGTACCCCAAAGAGAATAAGATGATGACAGATGGCGAAAACCATGTGTATGTCAGGAAGAAATCCTACATTTTTTACCTCATAATTGCCTATCTACCCCTCCATTATTCGCATGTAGTGTATTCAGAATAAATGGCCAATCATACATAACAGAACTTTTAGGTTCCATTGAATTTGTCGTCTTGCTGGGATTCTGATCTTCACAATTAACTTTAATTACCAGTAGTTGATGCTAACAGGCACTCCCTCCTGCGAAGTGTACAAATCATAACCCAAATTTTCAAAGGCCAGCGTTTCAGCCAGAATTAGATTACAGATCAGTTTGGATTTGAATCCAAGCCTCACTATATCGACTTTCACTTGATAAATGAATTGGACCTGAGCTAGATCTCCAGATTGTACTAGGGTTAATTTCAGTATTCCTTCAAATAAGGCCAACACATGCAATCTATTTAGGGGAAGAAATTCTTCAACTTTGAATTTTCTTTCCACTTCTAAAAAATATAGATTTTTGCCCAGCAAATGCATTTTTCCTTTACCATTATCCATTTATGAGGCTACGTGTATGTCCCCCTTTTCCAGAGCTCTAGGTAGGCTTTTGGTCACTTTTTCCCCTTTTAGATTTTCGTGTCGACATTTCTGGTGCTTCTTTTTTCTGTGCTCTTCCAGTGATAGAAATACAGGGAAGACATTCTCCACACCCTTCTTAGGGACAACCTTAGTGGACAACCCATTCTTAGAGTAAAATATATTTCTCACAGCCATAGAGACCTCTTGGAATATATTTAACTTCGGTTTCAACCACACTTTTGTCAACCTTCCCACCATCATAGATATTTTTAGAAACAAAATTGTGGGCAGTGGGTTTTAGGGATGCTTTTGTGCCTCTAAGCTTTATATTCAAAACTCCCTACCCTAAGTCAGACATGAGGCCCTCATCACGATACTCATTTATTCTTTCCTCAATAATTTCTGAGTCTGCGTTCAAACCTTTTATATGATTTAGGAATTATTAATTACCCCTTTTCCCAATGCCAGTCAATTTGTTTTGGCCTTTTGGCCCTTTTTTTGTGAACTTCTTTATTTCATCACTCACTAGTATTATTTCCTCCAATTTTTGTGTCAAATGAACATGTGTGGGGGGCAGTGGTAGTAGTATCGCTTTCTTTGACACTCACATCCTCCTCACCCCGCCCTCTATTTACACATGGATGGCATTTGAGTTTGCTCAAAAAATTTACAGGAATCCTTTGTGGACTTTTTGGGTGGGTTTTTCAGATTTTTGTTTTCATCTGCATTACCATGGCTTTGTCATTAGTAACTCTAGTGGCTAATGAAACAGTCCTAGCTTGTTGGACAGGAACAAACCCCCTTTTCACCCCCAAGCCATTATCCCACCAATATACTAGATAGTTGTTGGTGGCCTCATTCATTTTTTGCCATAGTCCCTTTCGGTCACTTAACTGGGCATTGAGGTAACGCTTAATGGTTTTGTGGACAATTCTTCTGGTTCAGTTGCCTTGAATGAGGCATTTCCACCACTTACAGGTATAACCCTGGTGGCAACCCCCACTTCCAATCAAGGGTGAAGGTAGCCACTTCCAACACAATCTTTGCACAGAAGCTCAGGCAAATCAACACATGTAAGTGGCTTGGTTGATGTATTAACAGCCAAATCGAAGCCTTCCAAAATAGACATTGTTGTCCACAGTTCTTTTAGAGTATGTCTAACATCTCTGATCTCATACTGTACCAGTTCATGGCCTCTATCCATTGAGGACAGAAGCTGAGAGAGAACAGGGAATGAGAAAGCGTCTATGATCTCCCTCACTGGGGATAGGGAAACATGTACACTTTGATGGCACTGCTCTCTGCCTTGGACACACTGTCTCTCCTAAGTTACTGGTGGCAGGGCAAACTGCGAGCCAAGCTATAACAGGCCCGATGATTCTAATTGAGCATTGTTTTTCAACTTTGAGGATGATTCCCCTAAAACCAGTGTGGCTCTCACAAGACAGATGTTTTTCCCATGCCAGAGACCCGCCCTGTCGGAACCCAGAGACAACTGAACCCGCTTGGCTAATTCATGGGAAATAGGACCCAGCATGGATACATCAGCGATACGGTCTTTGTAGGGGAAATTTATAAGGTCCTCCAAAGCAACATTGTCCAACAAGCAAGATGCCTCTGAAAAGTTCTGGGCAGAAACCTCCAGTTGATCTGTACACAGATTCACAGATTCACAGGGGTATTTAACAGTTTCCATTCGGGTTCCCTGCAACAAATTCCGCAAAAGATGGGAGCAGTACCTTATTATCCCATGATTTAATTGTTACCAAAGTATTATCAAGATTCAAGGTCAACAGTTCTTCTTTATTACCGTTAACCAAAGCTTTCACCGTTACTTCCGTTTTTTCCATCATGGCCGCCTATTTGGAAAATAGTCTTTGGCACAGTATTCCAGAGCACAGATAATATGCCATTATTATCAAGCCGTACTGTATGTGGAGTCAATTTGCAATTAAATTCAAATTTGGGGCAAGTGGAGAAGGCTTACTCACCCTATCGGTCAGCATTCTTTTATGATTCGAAAGGTAAAGGATCTGCCCCTCCGCAACTCCAGTGCACATTGAACACCAAACTCTGCTCTGCGCATATGGTGTGTATTTCAAGCTTGTGCTTACTCTTCCACGATCAACATTCCTTCTCCAATATCACAGGGAGAGAAGAAGGACTCCAAAAGCTCAGTGTGCTCCTCCAGTAACACCAAATACACAGCTGCACACTGCAAGTTCTTTTCTGAATAAGGAGTGCATTTTCCAAAGTAAATATTTGTTGTCAGACATAACTCGGATGTCCTATTTTCCCAACCGGTTCTTATTGAAGAAGAGTAAAAGTATTTCTTGTTAGACATTAGCCTGCTAATATTCATCTTTTCTGCATACATTGAACCTATTGCTGCTATCCATAAGCCCCTTCTAATTAAGGTGTCTGGGAGCAGAAAACCAGAAATGTGAGCGTTGCATGGCTATAACTGATGCCACAACGTGGTTCTGTGTTAAAATGCTGGCATTTGATTGATGGCAGAAATTAACACTCCTGTGGCTTTCCAATTTTCTTCTTTTACAAGGGGGTACAGCCGCCATTTACTTCTTCCCCTCCATCATTTAACCACCTGACCATACTTCCTGTATCAGTGTTAAGGGAATTCCGCTGCAAGCCTTTTCACCGGTGGCATTCGAACGCCAGCATTTTCACCTAGTAAACATAACATATGCCCATTGACAAAAAGGAAACTCTTTCCAAATTCTGGATATGTCACTATTAGGAACTTTTGTCAATGTACTGATTGCTAGTCTCTTTTAGTAGGTATGTACTCTGACCGGATAGGGGGACAATGTGCAAATGCCATCCTTTAGAAGGCCGGGCAGACCTCATATACTTCAGACATAATTTACTCTGGCTCATTGTGCGTCCAATTTAAATTGTATCTTGAACAGGTCATCTTCTTTTCTAACAATGTGCCAAAAATCACTGTGGCCCATTCACTCTTTCTCATGCGAAACATTCATATTGCTCTACAAAATGTTATAGGGAACCAGAGAAGCTGAATGTTCTGCCTGGATAGTGGACAAGTGTTGGATCAGCCACTTGCATTGGTGCTTTACAAGAGGAACAGTTTGTATTTATGAACAAGGGGTCTGTCATCATTCAAGTGCTTGAGTGGAATGGCCATAGAGATGGCCCATGGGTGGAATTGTGCTGAGTCAGTAAATGTCGGATTCGACTACTGTGCATCCCGACACGTCTCAATCCAATTGGAACAATTAGGTCCCTATGGCTTGGAATGGGTATAGAGTTTTTGAACAATAGCCACCTTAGTCTTCTTCGAGCCACAGGAAACTATTGATTCAAACCATGTTGGGTCAGCTTGACTTAGTCAGGGAAACTTTAAGCAAAAAAAAATTCTTTTGTTGAACAATGTTCTGAAATTAAGTGTGATATGACAGAAAAAAAGGCAGCTTGCTTAGAGAGCACTTGAGCTTACTATGAGTTTGGAGCCACAGTAAAAAGAAATGTGTGCCCATCTTATCCCCTTTTGGTAATGAATACAAAAACGTCCATTTAAAGTCTACATTATAATCAACAACCCATTATTACCCCTCATTTTGGTGGTAATTGAATTACTGCCACTTTTGCCACACCATAAAATACAAGGTTTGGTGGTAAAATGTAGGCGATACCTGTAGTCATGTGCTGGGGGCATATTCTCCACTTACATTACCATAGGCAAAATTACCAGCCTTGACATTTCCACCCAAAACTTCATGAATCCTTTGGACTATAAAGAAATGTTGCTAACACCACTATTGCCACCCTCACAATCTGGCAATAATTCTGTCAGACCACGTGGTGGTGACTGTAAATAGGTATGTCAGTGTTACTGCCTCAAAGACCAACAAACTCATAATGAACCCCCAGGAACAAGTCCCCGATTTCTTTTTTTTTTGTGATAAAATAAAATAAACCAAAGTATACTTATATTTATCAACTACATGGGGATTTTGAGAAGGGGTGCCTTTAGATGATGTACACAAGGCCTAGAAGTCAGTTTCTCTTCTCTCTCACCACAATACGGCTCAAGAGAGTAAATGATGGCCCCATTTCGCTATTTCCTTAGCCACCAGCACCACATAATTTAGAATTACCACAGAGTTGTAACTGAGACAAGTGAATCAAAAATGCATAACTGTACAAGCTGCACACATTCCAGTTCAAAAGTTTCAAACTATTTCAAGCTTCAACACCAAATGGCAGGACTAATTTGAGCTGGTTCAAACATGTATTACTTACATATACTTGAATCTGAATCAAGCCGGCTCACCCAGCCGTAATATAAACTCAAAAAACAAGAGGGTTTCTGCACCCATCTATTACAGCGCCACACATGGATTTATCTTTTGGTCAAGATTTATTAGGTAGCCCATACTGATTACACTTGTTTCGGCACCTTTGATGTGCCTTTCTCAAATCTGGGCAATACAGTGCAAGTTACTATTTTCAGATTAGTTCACAAATGCAAAAAGTAAATATTTTGTAAATAAAAAAAAATATATAAAATATGAAAAATAAGTAAGTATCGTCATATTAATCATCATATGTGTTACATTTTGTCTTTGTTTTTCACATTATTTCAAACATTAAGTTGGCACAACATAAGTGAAAATACAGTTTTGAGAAAATTATATATTCCACGTGATGTAAATTAATAACACATACCATCATAGTTGTCAGTTTTGATGTTGAAAATTGATCAGAGGAGAGGTAAGAGGGGGGAAATAAAAAACAGAACTTTGTAAGGGTGATATTAAATGCAATCTTAGACAGTTGGCTAATTTGCTATTGTTCATGTCCTTTTTTTGTAAATTAATTACAAAGAAGCTTAACTATTGTTTGGTGTTCAAGAATAACCTCTCTAATAACATATTCGAATTACTGGAGTCCTATCAGACTCGTACCGTAGCCTCAGCTTTAATGGTAAAAGATAATAAACATATTGTTAATTACTCTATATGTGCTAAATTAATTAATTAATTTTAATGGCTGCCCATTCATGTGCATTTGTTAAATGGAAAAATCTCCATAGTTCCACTTCTTATTTTGTCAAAGTTACGTAGCTGTTACTTACAGCCCATCTCCTAGCGAGGAGTAGAGCTTTACCCTTCCAATACAAACACTTTAACCTTAAACAAATTTAAAATGTAAATTTTGCATTACAAAAACGAACAGCGGTACGTAATAGCCGCCTGCTCTTCATGCGGATCTGAACTTAATTGGAGGTGCAGAGGGGTGGTCCCGCATAGATTGCTACGGCTTACCTACAAATTCATGTGTCCTGCATCACGCGTCGCGTCCCTTCTGAGGGCTCGCTCGGGTTGCCGTGTTATGTATATGTATTGTATCCACGGTAACATGTTCGTCCTATCTCCATTTCGGATTCTGAGGAAAAACTCAGAGGCCATCTTAACGCAGAGTTTTGACTCTTATTTGTTACTTACAATTACGCTCCTCATGATAGTTTCTTTTTTTACGAATATTAATTCTTGTTCCTTAATTACAAGTTCATCGCAAGAAAAATAAATCTTCCTTGTTTTTAGCAGGAAGATAATTGAACTCAGCCATATTAACGCATAGTTTTGACTCCTATTTATTTCTTACAATTATGTTTCTCATATTAGTTTCTTATTTACGAATAATAATCTTGTTACTTAAATACAAGTTCATCTCGGGAAAAAGATATGTATATATATCTTTCTTGTTTTAAGTGGGTTAATTGAACTCAACCATGTAGTTCTATACTACCGAGGACTCATGGGAGTTGTGGTCCATATGCAAATATCAGTTTCCGTCTTTCTCCTTCAGTAATTTTGATTAAATTTGAACAATCTAGGAAAACATAACAGGCAATATGTTCGTTAGCATTACACAAAATCTATTTTGTAAACTCTATTTTCTTTTGCATATATTTACCACGCGGTTATACGTGTGTATGTACCCCTGACCTCATAGGGATTGTAGTTTTCAAAGCCTGTTCTAGTATTCAGTCCGTTCTCGTTAGTTTTTCTAGGGAGATATGTTTGCTTAAGGTTAACAGTTTCCTTTATCAAAACATATATTTCCTGCAATTTTAAAAAGGAAGAACCATTGTGTCGTCAGCGCAGGTGCACAAAATGTATAAGAATGTAATCACATGATATTTGAAAGGTCCTATCTTCACATTGAAATTTAACTGGTATGTGTTTTTACTATTCCGTATTAGTGAACTTATGTGATATAGAATTTTGGAATATTTTAGAGTTTATTCATATGAATCCCGCTCCAAACAGGTTCAACCTATTATTTCCTGCATACTGTAAACATATTTGATCCATAATTCTTTACAAGAAATTAGACATCTCATTGTCAGTGTTCAAACCAGACTCAATGCATCTGAAATGGTTGATTAGTTTTGCTTCCTCCTGGCGTAGCCGTAATTCTTGATTTCCACCTCTACGTCCTAGGGAAACCTTCTTGAGACCAATAAATTTGATGTCTTGCTTGCGGTCCATTTGGTGGTATTTCTGCCAGTGTTCTGCCAGTGGTAAATTCTTGTCCTGGCTCCCAACCACTGCCAGGTGCTCTCGGATTCGCACCCAAAGTTCACGAATCGTACTCCCGATGTAGATTTTTCCACAAATGCATATAATTGCATAAATCACGTACTTGGTACGACAATTGATTTGTTCTCTGATTTTAATTTTTATCCCATTTGTGTTCATGAAATTGTCTGTCATAAAACCGCATGTTTACACATAGTACAAGTTCCACATTTCCTGAATCCCAGTTTCGGTTTGTCTAGCCAATTCTCTGGTCTTTCTTTATTGTTTTCTGGTAGTAATGAAGGGCTAAGGCTCAGTTTCAAAGTTTTAGCCCATCGGTAAACTATTGATGGGTAATCCTCTATCAATTGTCCAATATGTGGGTCCAACTTGAGCAAGTCCCAATGTCTTTTAAGGATTCTCTTGATCAATTTGTTATTGGCACAGAACGTTGTAATAAATTGTACCTTTTCTTTTTGAGTTGGTTTGTTTCATTGTGCAAGTGTTTGTGATCTCTGTATTTGATGCACCTTCTTATAGGCTGTTTTGATATTTTTTCCCGAATAGCCTCTTGCTTTAAATCTGGTAGAAAGGATGTTGCATTCTTCCTCAAAATTAGTTTGTTCGTAACAATTTCTCCTAGCTCTGATATACTCCCCCTTGGGGATATTTCGAATCACCGGTTCATAGTGGCAACTAGTTGCATGCAACGTAGAGTTCACTTCAGTGGTCTTCCTGTATGTTTTGGTTTTGAGACAGTTACCTGATACATAGATCGTCAAATCTAAATAATTTATCTCTGATGTACTTGATTCCCCTGTAAATTGAAAGCCTAAGTCGTTTGTGTTTATTTCTTGTCTGAACAGTTCCAATTCTTTAGATGTTCCTTCCCATATGAACAACACATCACCGATGTACCGAGTCCATTTTACAACATGTTGACTGTATGTCTCTGTGGGATAAATCCGTACATCCTCGAACATCCCCATTACATTTGCCAATGCCGGTGCATATTTTAGCCCCATAGCCACACCGCGTTTCTGTTTGAAGAAGCTGTTGTTAAGCATAAAGACACTATTATCCAGTGTAGCCATGAGCATCTCTTTGAGCATACAAATGAATGGCAGATAGGATGCTTGTTCATGTCTGAAGGTGTGATCAACTGCGTCCAAGGCAAGGTCATGGCCTATAGAAGTATAAAGGCCCTTAACGTCCCAAGTTGCAAGTAAGTAAGTTGAATGCCATTGGATGGTTTCAATGATGTTTATTGCTGCAGTTGAATCTTTCAAATAAGCTTTAACCGTTAGAACCTTTGGTCTTAATATGTTGTCAATATATTCTGAAATGGACTCAGTAGCCCAGCCTATTCCACTTAGTATAGGTCTGCCTTCTGGAATAGTTTCAAAGGGTTTGTGTATTTTAGGAAGAAAGTAAATAGTTGGCAAGATCGGTTTGGGAATGAACAGAAATCTTTTTTCCTCATCAGTTATGAGGCCTTGTCTGTACCAACCATCAATTGCATCCTTAAGATCTTGTATAATTTCAGCTTTTGGGTTCCTGGGTATTTTCGCATAACAGTTTGGTGTGTCTAGATGGTTTTGGGCCGTCTTGATGTAATCTGGACGATTCATAATAACTATGTTTCCGCCCTTATCAGCCTCTTTAATGACAATTGCGCGATTCTTCTCCAATTTATTAAGGGCATTTCTTTCTTGTGATGTGAGGTTTTCCTGCTCTCTCCTTCTACCCATTATTCTTTCTCTGTCCTCTGTTTCTTGTAAGTCTTTCGTTACTGATTTGTAGAAAGCATCAATCATGTTATCTGCTGGAAATTGTGGTAAAAACTTGGAAGTTGCTTTCAGTTCTTTTGTGGTTAAGCCTGTTGGCGCAATTGCTAATTCTTCCATGGTTTGATGAATCGGAAAAGATTCTGTTTCTTGCAATGATCTTAGAAGATGTATATTTCCTAGTTCTTCTATTGTCACTTCACTCCTTATTATTTTGCTTGGTTGTTGTTTTCCTGATGTCACTGCAGTAGAAAAGAATTTTTTTAAGTTTAAGTTTTCGTACAAACCTGAACAGGTCTATGTGTACTTGCATGGGTTCCATGTATGATGTAGGGGCAAATGATAATCCTTTATTTAGTAAACTAATTTCATCATCATTTAGTTCAAAATCTGATAGGTTCATCACAAGATTGTTTATTGACTCTTTTTGGCCGCTTGTTTTGTTGCACTCTCGTTAATCTGCAGGAGTCCTTTAAGGCATCTGGGTTGCCGGAGTCTACCGGACCCCCTCCTTCCTCTTCTCCGAGCAAAGGTTGTTTTTGGTAGGTTGATTCGTCAATTGAAAACAGACTTGTTTGGGTGTTTGATTTCTGTTTCCTTTTTTATACCTGCGGATTTGGTTGAGGAAGCCTTTGCCTGTTTTATTTTGATTTGTTGTTGCACCTAATTCTTCCTCTCCTTGTTCTTCTACATCTGAGCTCGCTGCTGAGCTAGTTGGTGAAGTATTTGGTGTACTTTCTTTTGATTCCAGTTTCGTAAACTTATTGTATTTTTATTGAAATGTATAAACTCTATCTTTGTTGTAATCTCTTTCATCCCTAAAGAATTTTTTCAATTTCCGTAGTTTTTTGTCGTCCTGATATACTTTTAGTACTTCATACATCTTAAGGAAGTTATTTTCCTTCGTTACTTCTAATGCCTTTGCGTCTGCAATTTCCTGTTTAATCACCTCTATTTGTTCACTAGCCCTCTTTTGTTCTCTCGTTGCATGTTCCACCAACATTTCCAACATCCGTGTAGAACATGAGCCTAGGTTTCTCTCCCAGTCTTCTGCAAGGTCCTTGTCTGCATCATTGTTAAAGTCTTTGAAGACCCACATTCGTAGACCTCTAGGTATTTGTTTCTTGCTTAGATAGTTCTTAAGTGAGACAATCTCCCAGTATTTGTCTATCTCTTTACGTGAGATTCTTTCTAGTTTTATGAATTTATATCTTAAGTCTTCACGTTTTGGTGTACTTGTCCCAAATGCGTGTGCATTACCTTCTTTGGGTGTAAATAAGTTTCCAGCATCCTCTTCTCGGTTTTCAAGATATTCAGCCATTTTGATCCGTAGTCAGTGTGGTGAGTGATTACTTGTGAGAAAAGCAACCAGTGGGGGACTTTTTTGACGTCACTCTTAAACCTCTGCGACTCTAAATATAATACCAGCTTCTTTGTGTCGCAATGGTGCATGCAGAAAAACGAAGACACAGAGTTCCCCTACTTCGTTTGTTAGTACTGAAAAAACAAGAGGGTTTCTGCACCCATCTATTACAGCGCCACACATAGATTTATCTTTTGATCAAGATTTATTAGGTACCCCATAGTGATTACACGTGTTTCGGTTTCGGTTCACATAATATAAACTCATGTGCGCTGATGTGGCTTGCCTAATGAGGCAAACATATTTGCAGTCTTTGGGTGCTTGTAGACTTGAACTGAATTATTTTAATTTTTCTTTTTGGAAATAGAAACTAGTAAATCATTTCGAAAATTATAAAAAAAGTGTGCTATGTCACTGTTTGATTTGGTTTGTTATTATGAAAAAATCTCTTTTTGTTTAGTCCGTTTGCGTTTCCCCTCCAAAAATGTTACTTATTCAAATTGTTTTGTTTGTAAAAACCAAAGTGTGTTATTGATGAATTGGGTCATTTTCTGTACAAAACATGTTACAAGAATAAAAGTTTTCATCAAAAAAGGGGTGAAGATGTATTTTTGTATGTGTTTTATTTGTGTTTAATATATTTATGAAACTTTCAGCACATTAATCAGTTCACCCTTACATCCACTTAAATACAGCCTGCTGTCAGGTGTATTGACACACGTTCAAGTTATTATGCTGCAAAATTTGGTGCTGTGGGCTTAGAAAATCCAAGATGGCCGAAAAGCCCACATTTGCGCCAGAATCCAGGAAAACCGCACAGTTTTTGCGCACACCAAAACAGTCGCCTGACCTGCCACCCACCAGTGCGAGCGTGATGGGCCAGAAGCGCCATGAGTGAAACGTGGTGCCAAAGGAAAAACAGCAGTGACTGTTAAGTCAAAAAGCGCTTTGAAATCACCTTTGTTTCTCTGAATGCAAGCTCAAAATGCCTATTTCAAACACTGCAAGATATTCAAAAATCTTACTGAACACCAGCAGACGTCTGGTAGAATGAAGTCTTGTAGTCTTGTGTGCATACAAAATATGGAAAGATGAAGAGCCTAAAATAATGTTCATAACAAAACTGGCTGAGCTGTGGATGTCAGCAGCTTAAGTGAAATGGGATTTAAAGCCACTAAAATCGAAATGTTTAAAATAAATGAGTGACCTACTTTTGAGTGTCATATAGGTTGCAACTGTTTAAATGTCATAGTTTTGAACTTAGAATCAGCGTTCTAGCTGCATGTGTCAAAATTGTAAGTTTGATTTGAATGAAGAAAAATGGGAACAAAAGTGACCTTTGGCGGAAGCCTGGCTTAAAGGGACTGAATTATGCCCGGCAACTACCCCCGACAGGAGTTGAAACTTGCCCAGCAACAGCATTCACAGGCCTGGCCTGCCTTCTGCTTCCTCACCAAAAGGAGATTACACCTCTCTGACTGAAGCAGGGGAGGAGTACCTGGGACTGCAGGGAAACAGAACAATGAACTTCCCTTTGCTCCAAGCAATTGCTAAATCAGAGGGTCGTAAATGGCTTCCTCTTGAAAGGAAATGGGAGGGGCACTGCCTCTGTGAGCCAGCTGAGCTTGGAGGAAGTGGACAAACCAGAAATTCCCCCATGTGCTTTGGGATCTAAAAAACACCCCTCTGGGACAGAGCATAATTTTAGAAAGATGGATAATTCATAGTACATAATTGCCAAAATTGTATCAATAATATCATTATTCCTGTGATTTTTCTGTGCACATTTTAAGAGGTGTTAGGACTCTGTGGTATGTTCTGGGGGGTAGTAGCGGAAAATAGGGTATCACTCCAAATGTCTGTATGTTAAAAATCTGACACTTCATCAGCTGATGCCCATATTCCTTGCGCACATTTGTGTAAATTCTGGAAAAGTCTAGAGATTGTGTTCTGGATGAAAAGGGCAGAATTCTGTCAGAAGTGAACACAACATCTTACAAAGACAGGGATCGGATGGTTTGGCGCTACAGAAAATATGTTAACTGGACATATAATATTAGAAAAATTGTACATAGATAAATATGCATTGCAGTCAAAAATAGATTTGTGTGCAAAGTGACAAGGGGAGTGTTCTTTCTGTATGCCATAAAAATGATGCCTGATGACACAGGATGACTCACAATTCAGTTCCTCAGTCAGGCGACAGAGAATCCAATAGCCTATCAGGATCCTCAGAGGGTTGGGCATAGAAAGTCAGCCTTCCCACCCATTTTCAAAAGACATAAAAAGAGCCACTGAGACCCAGGTAGGGACATTGACTTTCCACTTCAAACTGATTTCTAGCGAAGCGCTTTGCCAGAAGACTCCAGATTCCAGAACTTAAAACAGAGCTGCCTGGACCACAAGCTGAATCCATTTTCAGCAGGCCTCAAAATCTTTTGTATTTGTATTTGTTTTATTTGTATAGCGCAGACCAGGCCCAAGGGCAACCGGGCGCATATCTTAGTAGAACATTACATTACAAATGATGGAGCATTACACTACAGGTGGGGCATATCATCACAATAGTCCCAACAGATTGCAAACAAAGTATACAGTTGACGTTACAAATCATAGCATCGATCATCAGAACAAAGCAAGGTCCCAGATGGCCCGTCCAGTACAGAGGGGCAGTTGTTAGTAGGATGTAGCTAACCAGAGCTTGGCTTTGTGTTTGAATTGGTTGAATGAAGGTAGCGTTCTGATCATGAGTGGTACAGTGTTCCAGAGCTTGGCTGCCAGGACAGGGAAGCTAGCGCCACCAGCAGAGTGTAGCTTGAATCTAGGGAAAGCAAGACCTTGGTTTTGTGCAGATCTGAGTGCTCGTGCTGAGTGAATCGCGAGGCTAGGTATGAGGGAGCCTGGTGGTTAATACATTTGTGTGTGAGGGCCAGTGCTTTCAGGGAGATCCTTTGGGCGACTGAAAGCCAGTTGAGGTTCTTCCTAGTTTCTGAAATGTGGGCAGATCGGGGGATGTTGAGGACTGCTCTAATGGCATTGTTATGGGTTGTTTGAAGTTTGTTAAGATTACCCTGGTTAGTGCCCTGGTACAATGCATTGCAGTAGTCCAGTTTGGACACGACCAAGGTCCTGGCCAATGTAATGCAGTTCTGGGCAGTAGGGAAAGGGCGACAGGCTGAGATCAATTTGTAGGTGTATGCAAACGCAGAGGCCACTGCATTGGTTTGTCTAGTGAGTGTCAAGGAGGCGTCCAGATATATACCCAGAGTTTTGGTGTCTTTAGATACTTTGATCAGATTACCATCAATGTTAAAGGAGCCGAACAGGTGACTCAGTATGTTAAGTCTCTGTTGTGTGCCTAAAATGAGAAGCTCCGTCTTTTCATCATTAAGGCACAGTTCATGCTGGGCCATCCAGGCTTGTATGACAAGGTAAATGTCATTAAGGGCTGTAGAATCAGCAATGTAGTCACCAGTGATGGGTATGAGTATCTGGGTGTCATCAGCATAGTTAGTGTAGGTGACACCCAGATAGTCAAGCACGTCAAATAAAGGTTTGGTGAAGACATTGTAGAGAGTTGGGGAAACACAGGACCCCTGCGGGACTCCACAAGAGACTGGTGTGGGATCGGCCGATGCAGTAGGTGAGAAAACTCTCATGTGCATGTTGTCAAGGAATGACCTGATCCAGTTGGATGCATTGTCAGAGAAGTGGGCCGCTGACTTCAGATTCCGACATAGTATATGGTGATTGACCAAATCAAAGGCAGCTGATAAATCCAGTGATAGTAGAAGGGCCAGTTTATCGTTGTCTTTAAGGTCCTCAATTTGAGTTTTGAGATCAAGTAAAGCTGTTTCAGTCCCGTGCTTAGGACTGAAGCCAAAACTATTTTGAGTAGGAACGGTACAGTGGTAATTGGTTTATATTTAGTTGGTGTTTCTGGGTCTAGCGTCGTTTTTTTTAGGAGGGGGATAACCCACGCGTCCTTTAAGTTGTTGGGTACCGTACCCGTTAGGAATGAGGAGTTAATGAAGGCAGTTATAAAAGGAGCGAGGTCATGTGCTGCTTCCTTGATGATGAGTGCTGGGCAGGAGTCACCTTGGCAATTAGAGGGTTTTAAATTGCGAATGATATTTTCGACCTCCAGGATGGTGAGTAGGGTGAAGCTAAAAGGGGTGTGAGTAAATGAGGCCGCCGGAGTATAGGAAGGTTTAGTGGGGGGGTTGGTGAGTAGGGTAGTTTGTTTGGCGTTAATTTTAGATTGCAAGGTAGTGATTTTGTGGAGGAGAGCGTTTTGGATGTTGTTGCACCATTTATTGTCTTTAGTGCAGGTGTCAGGCGCAGGGGATGGGGATTCCAATTCTTTAAGGATTTTAAATAACTCCTTAGTGTTAGATTCCGCTTGAACGATGTGTTGGTTATAGGTCTCCTTTTTGGCTTGTAGAATCGCTTCCTTGTAGTTGTGGGTAGGAATGATGAGGCGATCTTTGTTAGGGTCACATGGGTGACTCTTCCAAAGTGATTCCGCCTTAGGTTTTTCTTTGCGTAAAGTTCTTAGCTGTGGGGTGAACCAAGAGTTCAGATGGGCTTGTTGTTTGGCTTTCCGTAATTTGAGCAGTGCTATATTGGCAATGGCTTTGAGCAGTGTTTGATTAAAGATATCCACTAGGACTGTGGGGTCGTTATGTTGGGACACGCATTTGTTCAGGATAAGAAGGATGAGAGGGAGGAGTTTATCCTTGGTGATGTCTTTTTTGTTCCTTGTGGGAATGGCTGGAGCTATCGCGGGAGTAGTGTGAGGGTTGGTCCCTGGTAAGTGGAAGATGATAATGTGGTGGTCAGACCAGGCACAAGCGTGGTTGGAGCTTATGGATTTGTTGCAGTTAAGGTCAGTAATTCAATCGAGCGTCCTGCCCTTAATATGGGTAGGTTCGTCCTTGCGTTGTTGGAAGCCTAAATTAGCTAATGTGGTAGCTACTTTAGAGGCCAAGTGATCCTTGGTGTCGAGAAGGCCCAAGTTAAGGTCGCCTAGAAGCAATACCTTAGACTTAGGTTTGGTATTGACGGTCAGAATGGCCGTGATCTCATCTATGAAGGAGCCAAGTGGTCCTGGAGGTCTGTAGATAAGGTGGAGGGTAGCAGTGTTAGTTGGAGATACGGTAAGTTTCACAGAGAGGGATTCTGCGGAACTGAGCTCAGTGTTGGGGATGATTCTAAGTGTAATGTTATTTCTGTGTATAAATGCAACTCCACCTCCTTTAGATGTTGTTTGACGGTCCGCTCTAATGATAGAGTAACCGTTGGGGATGGCGAGGGCAAGGAGTGGGCCAGAGGCTGCGTGTACCGTAATGGCTATGAAATCGAGGTTTTGAGTGGTGATAAGGTTGGAGATGTCCAACGCGTGGGCCGTGATGGACCTAGCATTGATGAAGGCACCCTTGAGTTCTTTGGCAGAGAAGGTGCTAAGGGATGGTGGTCACTTCTGTGTAGTGGGGATGTTGTGTGGGTGCTGAGTGCCAGCGGCACGAGGGGCATGTGGCAATCTGGATCCCAATCTAAGATTCCTGACTTGGAGCATGCACAGTTGAATTGGTGTAGGTTTGGTGGCAAAGTGTTGGAGCCATAGGACAGGGTCATTAAGGTATGGGTTGCTAGAGGGCATTGTGAGAGAGAATGGGGTGGCGTCACGGGGGTTAGTCTTAGCAATGCTGGGAGTGGTGGGGCAGAGCAATGTGGCAATGATGAACCCTATGATGGTGGCAAGAATGAGTTGGCTAGCAGATGGCAGTGGCCGCATATCGTGAGGCAAGTGTCCTAACCGTCTGTGCGATGGAGTGGGGGAGCACTGGAAGGTATGTGGAGGGGTTCTGCGCTGGGCAGGGGTGGGATCCACCAGGAGATGGCAGTCCGAGTACAGTTTGTTAGGTGAGTACATGTGCATGGTTGTAACCGGAGACTCAAGGCAGAAGTTCAGCTAGTCTGACTAGGTGGGTAACTATGCAAAATGCAATCAATGACTCAAAGGCAAAGGTTCAGCTAGTCTGGCAAGGTAAGTACATGTGCAAAAGTGCAATCAGTGACTCAAAGGCAGAGGTTCATCTAGTCTGGCAAGGTAAGTACATGTGCAAAAATGCAATCAATGACTCAAAGGCAGAGGTTCAGCTAATCTGGCAAGGTAAGTACATGTGCAAAACGCAGTCAATGACTCAAGGCAGAGGTTCAGCTAATCTGGCAAGGTAAGTACATGTGCAAAACGCAGTCAATGACTCAAAGGCAGAGGTACAGCTAATCTGGCAAGGTAAGTACATGTGCAAAACGCAGTCAATGACTCAAAGGCAGAGGTTCAGCTAATCTGGCAAGGTAAGTACATGTGCAAAAATGCAATCAATGACTCGAAGGCAGAGGTTCAGCTAGTCTGGCAAGGTAAGTACATGTGCAAAGTGCAATCAAAGACTCAAAGGCAGAGGTTAAGCTGGTCTGGCAAGGTAAGTACATGTGCAAAATGCAATCAAAGACTCAAAGGCAGGGGTTTAGTTAGTCTGACTGGGTGTGTACAGCAAGTAGTGAGCAATTAGGTTAGCGACAGGCGCTGTGCGAATACTGAGCAGAGAGGATGGTGTGCGTAAATATGAGCCATTAGACGAGGCAGTGATTCGTAGTGTTAGCAAACAGGTGATACTAGATTGGTGAGTGCGCTCCCAAGCGAAAAGAGGTGAGTGTTCTCAATAACCGGTCTGGGTGACAAAGACGTCAGACAAGGTGCCTTCTATCAAAATTGGGTGCAGCTGGGTTAGTGCAACAAAGGGTCTTACCGCGTTACTTTGTATGCGATCAAGTTCCGTGAGTGTTATATGGACAGGGGTGCAGAAGTAGTCCGGAAAGCGTCTAGAAGGGAGGTGCTGCGGAGCAGTGTCCATCGCCGTAGCGGACCGGTGCGGACAGGGCCAGACAGGAAGGGGCCTTATGCTAGGTGGGCCTTAGTCGTGGTGGGCCTGCTTCCACCTCCGGCTTTCCATGATGTAGATGTATGCGGCCTCAGAGGGTTGCTAAGCAACCAAGAACGACGCTATGGTTGTGTTTTGGTGGCCATTTTGTAGTGCAGGTAGTCGGGCGTCCTCGTGGCTCTGCAGCTGTGATGCGGGGCAAAAGTGGCAACAGAGGCAAAGGCCAGGGTGCCTGTGTGCTTGTATACCCCCTGAAGGTGGGCAGAGATGACGGAGCAATTTGCTTGCAACGTGGCGTCAATCGCTTCTGGAATCCTAGCTGCTCCTGAAGCAGAAACTAAGCCGGCTGCACGTAGCATTGCGCGGCTGTTGTTGCAGGGCTCCTGCCCTGGACAGAGTGATGCTGAGGGGCAGACAGGAAGGGGCCTTATGCTAGGTGGGCCTTAGTCGTGGTGGGCCGGCTTCCGCCTCCGGCTTTCCACGATGTAGATGTATGCGGCCTCGGAGGTTTTGCAACCTGACTCTCAACAGCCGGGCTGTGCTGTTCGCTTCTGGCTAGAACTGTATCCAGAACCGCAGAACAGACTGCTGTGCAGTGCCAAGAACCTTTGCCAGAACCAGAGATCCAGACCCGCATAGCAGAGAGAACCGCAGCTAAACCTGTTGACCAGATCTGTGACGAGGCCCATTCCTTCCAAAATTAGGGGTGAGTATCCAGCCAGAGCTTTGCAAAACCAATCTCTTAGTTTAAAATAATCTAATTCAAACCATTTCCACCTATTTAGAACTGCATAGAAATCATGTGTCCATTCTGTGATTTCAAACCTGTGGAAGTGTCATTTGTCATTTGAATCTTACTTTATTTCTAAGAATCTACCTCCACTAAATCGTCTGTATCTTTTGAACCGCATGTCCTAGGAGCGAGATTTAACTTTCATTTTAAAGCTAAGAACCTACGTTTTCCAAAAAGCCAACAACCGTAATCGCGATCGATGCACTCAGAAAAAGTGCCGCGAATTGCAATTTGACTCAATTTTCTCCACCTGTCAAAAATTGCTGTCCTTTTGCTGCAACTGCTGAAATTCGTTTTCAACCTGATAATCCCTCATGAATCATTGCCAGTGTTGACCTGAACTAATTCAAAGTAACTATCACCTACCCTGAATCTCCTATAGGGAATTTAAATCATTTTTAGCATATTTTCACTTCATTGCAAATCACATTAAAAGTATTTCTGCATGTTTTAAAAGCATACCGGTTGCTCCAAGCTTGCTAGGGGGGACTAGAATTTGTATTGCGTTTGATTGTATTCCTGAAAACTGTGTGCTCCCCTTCCATCTCCTTATATTGCATAGGGTGGAGTGAATTGCCACAAGGGGAAAATCGATTATATTATCTCTTGTTGAAACCATATCAGTTTATCCCTGTGCTGCATTCTTTTCCATCATTGCATTTCCTTGAAGCCATAAAGTATTCTCTGCTACCTTATCCTTTCTATACTAACTCCTCACTGATTGAAAAAAGTGTGCTAGTGTAATATTATCCATTGTTGATCACTGTCATATTCATAAGTGTGCTATCAAATATTAATTTATTCATAAAAGTGTGATATATATATATATTGTTTGATTTTTCAATAAATCTTTTAATTTGCAAAACAAACCTACTCCTTGGCTCAGTGAGGTCAGGGGGATTCAAAGAGAGGGGCATTATACAAGAGTTTATCATCCAGATCTATGAACTTGTCATAAAAATATATAAATAAGGGCTTCCCTTGGGCAACCCAGAGTAGGCATTGACTTATTTGGAGTGCTGAATTGAAGTCACTTAACACTGCATAGTGAATGCCTTGTATATACCGAGCACACAATACTAGTATTTTTACACAGATACATCCCTTTCCAATGCTGTCTACATTGCTGAAGTTAGACTCAATCTAATATTCTGAACATCTGTGGCACCATTCGAAACATCTATGCTTTGCATTGTGGCATGGCCAAGAATGGAGGCCACTCTTCAAAGAAACTCTACATCTGCTTTGTGGATTTTTCCAAAGCTTTTGTTCGGTATAACCTCCTTTACTATGGGAAAAATTGAGTCACTGGGGAACTGATGCCAGTCTGTTGTGTTTACTCAAGGCAAACTATTTGGACACATCGCTTGTAGTGTGATTAAACAAAGAAGGCTTAATAACCCAACATATTATGACTAATCGAGGTCTCAAGCAGAGGTGCGTGTTAGCACCCCTCCTTTTTAATGTATACATCTCAGACCTGGATTTAGCTATTGGTGCTGCTTGTAACTTTCCTCCTTCAATTGGGGGTGAACCATTAGCCCAGTTGGGATATGCGGATGACACCATCTTGCTGAACTACACACCTATTGGATTGCAATACTCAATAGATGTCTTGCCAGTTTAACAAAACAAAACAACCTTAAAATCAACATATCAAAAATGAATGTTGTAATTATTGGAGGTAGGTCTAAAGTGAAACACCCTTTACATGGATGATTAATCAAAAACCTCCTGAAGGTAGAAATGTTTAAATTGTGCCCAGGATGTGATTTCTATGGTGATATGGTCAGCCGCACAGTAGTGAGGAAATGGTTGGTAATGAAAAAGTTAATTTAGCAACATGGAAGGATATAATGTAGGAGGACTTATTAATATCTACAAGCCAAGCATAGTCCCAAGAGTTTTACATGGATTTATGGTGCTTCCTGAATCTAAAATCAGGTGGATTGAAAAGTTAGAAGGCAAATTCTTTGCTCCATATTAGGAGTTCCATCATCAGTTCCAGTGGAAGAACTAACAATAGAGCTGGGCTTATCGTGCTATAGGTCCTCATGGCGGCTATCACGTTGCAATTTTGTACCTTCTCTTCATTCTCCTGAATTGACGTCAGAATTGCTTCTGGGCCTTATTGCAAAATAATACCATTGTGAACAAGTTAACTATTTCCTACTTGAACTATGGAACTAAGGGACACTGTGCAAATCATCTTAGCAATCTAGGGTTATCTATGGGCCATTTGATTGCTCTCCCTAACATATTGATTATATTATAGTGGAAAACTAAGGCTTGAGATGTGAATAATAATTTGAAAGTACTTCACAATAAGAAAATGTATAAAACGTACAGCACTCAAGGCATTCAACCAAATCTACCATGTAAATATCTTACGAGAATTTGCAAGGGTCAATTATTAAGATGCATCATGTGTATGCAGTATAATATCTGTCCTACACTGGCGTATGGTGGTAGTTGGTCTGGAATATTATATGCGGATAGAAGGTGCTGACTTTGTAATTCATTGGTAGAAACCATTTGTCACATTCTTACCTCTTGTTTCAACTTAAATAGTGTCTATTGGAAGGGCTACTCAACGATTACTACAAATATTAATTTTATTGAGACTGACCAATTTTGGAGTGGCTTCTATGGACCTGAATCTATCGTGATAACTGCAGTTGCCTTTTGTGTCTGGAAGAAGGCATTAATTTTAATGCACTCAATTTCTGAAATAGGAAACACGTCTGATGCCCTGATGTAGGGATACTTATAGATCATTTGCTGTGCATTCTAATTATTAACTTGAGGTAATTTAACATGTGAGTTATTTTTTAATAGTGAATTGGTGTTTTTTGATGTCATTTTACATTATGTGTTAATACTGTTTTTGCTTTTAAAACAATGTAATTTGGTATCTAATGGGTACGTAGTGAAATGCAGTTATTTTTAAAATGTATTCCTTATTGTTATGTGCTAATGCTTTTTAATGTATAGCCAAATGCACTAATACAAAAATATATATATTCTCAATCAATTGACATCAACCACAAGACATCTAATTTCAGAGTTTGTACCATACATCCATATTTTAAAATGGCATGCTTACATATCCTCAAGGCACTTCACAGTATGTTGCTGCAGATTAATAATGGCAAAATGCAACATTCTGGCTTTCCCTTTAAAACAATTCACTGAGATTTCCTCTTCCTCTGTAGTTTCTAGATCTTTAAGTAGTGGTCCGAGGTTGTGATCTTTAAACCACTCATAAGGAAGCTCAATTGATCAAATATTTTGCCAGAAAAGTGTTGATCATTATGAGAAGAACACAGAACCACCTCCTGTGATTTCTAAACTGAATATGAGGGGTGTATGTGCCTGTGCAGCACTTGAATCCTTTGATGATAATATTGAACAGGACCATGAATTCTGGACTGTGACTAACTTGGAACTGTTCAAAGTAAACACTGATATTGCAGCCGGCAGTGGTCTGAGGAAGAAATCGACATTCTCCCCAACGATTCCCAATAGTACTAATTTGGATATGTTTGAGGACTTGGTGATAGAGGAGTTGAGTAAACTTGAGAAACGAGAGAAGGATCATATGCATGGTAAATTTAGTAAAATATAATAGGAAGCCCCAAGGGAATTGCAACAGGATACCTATATGGTTATAAAACCCTTGGATAATGGCATGAATTCTGTTATCATGAACAGTAGGGATTATATTCAAGAAGCCCAGTGGTAGTTGAAAGATTGTGACTGCCATGAAAAATTGCCTGAAAATCCCTATACAGCTTTTAAGATTGAATATGATCTCAAATGATATGAATGGCACAACTGCGTTCTCCTGGAATAAGGAGAGAAGAAATATTTATTGAAAGATTATCCTCTTATGCCTATAATATACTTCCTCCCAAAAGTTCACAAAAAGCTGCATAAGCCTCCAGGTAGACCTATTGTTGGCTCCAATGAAACACTCCTCGAGAAGACCTCCATATTCATTAACACATGTTTGTTTCCATTTAGGGAGATGTTGGTGCCATACGTAAGGGACGCCATAGATTTCAAAGAGAACAAAGTGGATACTGTGGTGTGAATACTACATGTTGGTTTCACTGGACGTGGTCTCCTTGTGCACTTGTATCGAACATGATCTCGACCTGGCTGCAGTTAAATACTTTTTATCAACAAGATCTCTTAGCTTTATGGAGCATTCTCTTATGATTCTGGACATGCTCACTTTCTGTCTGAAGCATAATGTTGTTATGATTGTTGGCCCATATTACCATCAACTGATCAATGCCAACTTGTTAATGGGCCGATGGGAAGAAGAGATATTACATTCTGCAGCACCTAAAAATTATACAGATAAAGAGATATTATGGTGCATTTATGTTGACAATATCTTTCTTGTGTGGTATGGTATGGTGCCTGATCTTGGTAAATGTATAGCTGTGCTTAATGAGAATAATATGAATTTCATGTTCACTGCTACATTTAGTAAAGAGGAGATTTTCTATTTGGATATTAACAATGGGCTTAAAATTGAACTACAGAGAAAAAAAGACTAGCACTAACTCCATTCTGTATGCCACCTGTGCTCACCCTAGAAGTTTAAAATGGAGCATACCGCTGGGGGAATTTATCCAGACACAATTGTACAAAGGATGAGGATTTCATCAGACATTCTAGGGATATGGCCATATGGTTTGCGGCTCCTTGGTACCTTAAGGCTGTGGTCACTATGGCCTAAGATAGAGTTAGAAAGATGGATCTTGAGAGTTTGGTTAAGGATAAATCTAACTGCAGTTGAGTTGACAAAGCGATATTTGAGTCTGTTAGTTCATTACCACTTTTAGTAATACAGCTAATGGTGTTAGGCGCACTTTAGATACGCACTGGCGCATATTGAGGGAAGATGTTGTCCCAAAGGATCATTTGGCGGCACGTGTATCCATTACATTTAAGAAATCCCCCTAATTACGAACATTTATTTCTCCGAGTCTCTTCTCCAGATGAACTGTGAAGGATACCATGGCTCAGGGACAGACAAAAAGGCTTTGTTAAATGTAATAAATGCAAATCATGCCAATAAGGCATTAATGTCAAGGATTATATCAATCCAAAACAGGTAAACTAGTTATGCTCAATTATGTGTAGCAGTATATTTTTTGTGTATGTTCTACATTATGCCTGTAAAAAGTGGCATATTGATAGTGACACACATGAAGTCAAGGTCCTTGTGTTACAGCATATTAGGGCCATATATAACATAGACCCTAGCTACCCTATGGACAAGCATTTTGAGGAAAAACTTGGAGGAGTCCCTAGCTCTTTTGGGTATTTTGGTATACATGGTATTAATGAGAAACAATGTGGTGGGGACCATGAAAAAATCCTCAACAAACAGAAGCAAGATATATAATTGAGTAGGACACACGTTTCCAAAAGGTCATAACAAGGATGAGGAACTCCATGTGTTTGTGGGTGAGTGAAAATGTTAACACTCATTCCATATGAGGGTTCTACGAGAACTTGAATTTATCACTGTGTACATATGTACATCATGTGATGGGTGCTTTCCTTGGCATTGTATACCAAATTGGTGAACATATTGGCCAAATATTTGGTGAACTTGTTATGATCTAAGTCTTTGTGTTCATCCTTGGTGTTTTTTATTAGCTGTCTACTTTGCATTATATTTTGGAGAGTGTGTGCTATATTTGAAGGGGTTGCACATTTTTGGTGGCACAACAAGATGTGGATAGTCCTAAAGCTCGAGTAGTCTTTCTCATATGACCCCCTTCCTTTAATGTCTGTTGTATTTGTTTTTATAGATGTCCTTTTGACTTTTGCCATTCATATATCTCTATTTACAATTATGTGCTATAGAACCTGTTTTTATTTTTAAAATGCACTGAAACATTAGGGTTATTTTTGTTAGTCATCCTATTTAGCATCTATGTGCATGTGCACTTTATTATCTATAGGACTAGATAATGGATTATGGCCCGATGCATTGCCTTTATACTGTTATTATGCAAATATTTGTTGGTCCTTTTTGCACTAATGCACATGCATGTTAGTCCCATTGTGGGCAGATTTATATCTGTGGATGCATAGATACCTTTTAGCCATGTATCTTTACTGGACAAGATCACAATAGACTCAGACATAAATATGCTTGATGATAAAGTGCAAGTGCATTTGTAAACAAATGTCTGTACATCTACAGTACATACAGATAGATGGTACATATGGTTGATGATAAAGTGCAAGTGCATTTGTAAACAAATATCTTTCAGTCTACAGTACATACCACTTAATATTAAAGTGCAAATGCATAAGAACCATGATCTGTACGCACACGATTTTTGTGTAGCAATACCTCCTAGAGGAAACCAAGTGAATAGCTAAAAGTAGATACTATTGATGAGCAAGAACCAATGTATTAACATGGTGGAGAATAGATATTCGAAGTTAGAGGGACAGAGCAGGACAAATCAAAAATACTATGATCTGCATAGATCATAAAGTAATGTTCCTCAGATGTTGTAGGAAGCAAAGCAGCCATAGAACCAAGAAAGATGGATCTATTATAAAACAAAACAAAAGTTAAAAAGGCATTAACAGGCCAGGAGGATGTGTCATGCAGATCCGCATAAAGAAGGTATTAAAGTCCCAGAGTAAACAAATGGTGAGAGAGGGAAGACAGCAGACTCATATGCCCAAAAATGTATGTAGCTCTTCATCTAAATTGTGGCCAGTTGGATATTTAGTGTCAACATCTAAAATTAACCTTGTTTCCAATTGTCATAGTCTCAAGGTTCGGTCTCCTCCTCTTTGGTGAATAGGAACATAAACCACAGCAAAGAACGTGAGTAAATGAAAGTCATTACCATGTTCCTGCTTGAAATGTTTGGCCATGGGGTACGTGGGATTAGAGTTTTTGATCGCTCCGAGGTGCTGTAACATTCTAAGCTTTAATGTGCACGTAATTTGCACGTAGTACTCCCGACGTGCCACTTCATGCAGGGACATGAAAGGACATGCAAGACAAATGCAGTGTCACAATTAATGAAATGCCTAATCTCCAAATCAAGGCCTGTAATAGGATGTATAAATGATTTACATGCGGTAGCATGGGGACAGGCCTGGCATTTTCGGCACTTGGTGAAACCTTTCAATGGACCTGATAAAAAATTGGTTATCGAAGAGTATTTCACTATAGGTGACAGATAGCTAGAAACCAATCTATCCCTTAATGATGGTGCTTGTTTGTAGGTCAGAGTAGGGTGCTTGAGCAGGACTGGACCAAGGTCTTTGTCAAGCATTAGATGCGCTAATGTCTCGTGATAACCTTCCTCACATCATGTGAAGCATTGTTAAATGTAACAATCAAACGAAGATCATCACCACTCATTTCTTATTCTTCAGCCCATGCAGGAGCTTTTCTCTAGAAAGTGCACGAGCCTTGACGAAAGCCATTTTAACAGTTCTTTTATAATAACCCTGTTGCATAAAATCAACAGCGGCCGCACTGCAGCATCAATCAAACTCAACAATATTGGTGCAGTTGCGATGAAAACAAATGAATTCGCCATATGGGATGCTTTTTTTACAAGATGGCAACTCATGACATGTAGGGGAAGGCCTGTGTTTGAATGTTTTTTATACAGTGACGATTGAATACCCAGGTTGTCAAGCTTGACAGTAACATCCGCAAGTATACTATTTCTGTAGGGCTGTGGCATTTGGTAAACCTCAAGTTCACATTATTAATATTAATACTTTCAACAAAAGACAGCCAATCACTTTCTCTGCTCTTCCAAATTATAAAAACATCATCAATATACTTCCACCAACAAATGATCTGTGTAGGAAAACTCAACAAAAGTAAATCAGATAAAATTGTTGCCTCCAATATGGTCAAGTTTGCATAAGCTGGAGCAAAGGTACAGCCCATAGCAGTACCTCTTACTTGATGATAGAAAGCACCCTCAATAAAGAAAAAACATTGTTGGTTAAACAAAACAGTAACATATCCAAAATCATAATGCTGTGTCCCAGGAAGTTCAAAAATTGAGTGTCCAAAAATAATGTGCATGCTGCCAGCCCATTTGTGTGATCAATGGAAGTGTAAAGAGAGACCACATCGAATGTTGCCAAAATTAATCCTTCCTCCCAAGGTATGTCAGTGATATGTCTCAGAAAATCCTTGGTGTCCTGTAAGTATGATCGTAGAACTGAAATAATTGGAAACAGAGTCTCATTGATAAATTGTGCCAAATGTTCAAGAGGAGAGCCACATGCATTCACTATTGGTCTCCCTGGGGGATGAGTGAGGGATTTATGGGTCTTAGGCAGAAAATAGATGCTGGGAATGATATGACTAGAGGGAACAAGCAATTTAACCAATTCATCCTCAATTAGACCTTTTTCATATATATATATCCCCTTTACTGAAAAAACTATGCTAAAGGAAGGGTCTGGTTACAGTGCCCTACTAGAAACCTATCAAATTCAGTGAAGGGACACTATGCTTCAGTTGCCCTAAGAACAACCTAGCAACTTCAGTGCAAAAACATTTGTTACAGGGACCTTAAAGTTACTTTGCACTAACAACAACTTATGCATACTATGGTTACAAGTAAAACCGGAAAACCCCAGAAATATGCCAGTTATGGTAAGCTAAGCAACCATAACCTGCGCCACCACTGTGCACTGCTAAGACTAACACCCCTGACATCAAAGATGACATCACAAATGTCATTGATGTTTCTGCAGTATGTTTACAACTCCGTCATAAGTGCCTGTGTGCACAGTATCTGCCAGTGAGCATCCATGACATTCTTAAAAAGGTTACTGTTTTATTCTCCCATCCACTATCATCAAGTGGCACTTCAATTGTATATGCTGCAATGTTTCCATTTACCCAGATCACCCATTGTAATATTGAAATAGGAACTCTCTTCTTTCCTTTCGACAATACTACGAATTTGTTTCCCCACTAACGCATCTCTTACATAAATTGTAAAAATATGCTACCAAAACCACCACTGAATGTATGTTACCAGCCTAAAGCAACATCCGAAAGGTCACTTACTCCACAGCTGTGGATCGCTCTAGGCTAGACTATTGCAACAGCCTCGTTCTATATATGCCTGCTTGTACTCTCTGCCCTCTGCAACTCATCCAGAAGAAGACTGTGCGCCTTCTGCTTGGCCTCAAGCCCAGGGATCGTATTTCTCCGGGACTGAAATGTCTGCATTGGCTCCCAGTAGCAGCGAAGAATAAGGTCAAAATCGTCAGCATTATGCTCAAGGCCTTCTGGGACCTGAGGCCTCAATACCTGCAACTCTCACTTCCTACATTTCTCAGTGCTTAACCTCTTCCCTCATCCGCCTCTACCTCCCTCAGGGTCACTTGCTTCAGCAAGCAATCAGTTGGTGGTAGATCTCTTTATTCGACTGGGGCTTCCCACTGCAACAGCCTCCCTGCGTCCCTGAAATGTGATGAGAACCATTGGCGGTTTCCGGAAGCACCTGAAAACCTTTATCTTTGCCTCTGCTTTTTCTCCTCCTATCCCTTGCTGACTTCCTGGCTGAAACTGATTCTGCACTGGTTACCTGGCCACCCTCTGATCGCAGGCCCAGGCAACCTCCCTCCGCCAGTCGCACCCCTGCTCTGCCCTTCAGGCAAACCCCGCACTTGGGACTGTTTTCTGTTTCCCTAATAGTTCCACCACCACCTGATGTCTGCACTTATCCTTGCACTTGCCACCATTGACCCATATTCTTACTTATTGTCATTGTTTCTTCTTCCCTTGTAATGCACTTTCTCCTTCCTATGCATTTTGGGTGTTCTGAGTGACACCTGCCGTGGTTTGTTTGTTGTGTCTGTCTCACCTTTATTCGCCCGCTCCTGCCTCAGCACGCCTTCAAAAACTTGCGTATATGATCAGTACAAATGGCATATCATACAATATCACATTGTAGGATATTATACACACATTGCATGCATTACAACAGGATGCCTGCCACTTACCTTGTACATGTCACAAAAGAAAATTCTGCAGCACCCCACTTACTGCAAACTTATGACCACTTATCACAGAAAAGCAACACTAAGTGTATGTTAGCAAATGCAAACAAGTACATACAGTGCATGCATACAAACAGGATGCCTGCCCCTTAGCTTGCACACTTCCACCATAGTCTTCTGAATTTCTCTGTACAAAGAGACCTTCTCCCACAGTTTTTCCATACACACCACAACCAGAAACATTATTGAGCAATCACTTTGCCTCCACAGTCCGATTTCCATGTCTACCATCCTGAAAAGGGCGGATGTGGCATGTTCAATCCTGAAACTACAGTGGAATCTGCTGAGTTATCATGCTAGGGGGGTAAGGAAGGAGAAGTGTGAAACATGTTAGGGGATTGGGTCTTTATTGTTCCCTTGGAAAAGATGTTTTTTAAATTATTTTTTTACGTGGTTACAAAGAACTTTTTTTGTGTTTGCTCTTTATTTGCGTTTCTCTTTTGGTTGTCTCCTTACATTGTTACAGGATTGTCTTCAGCACTGTTTGCACAGTGTAAAACAAAACAGCATTGCCAATGTTGGTCAAAGAAATGCACCGCTACCCACGTCCATTCACAAAGCAGTGTATTAATGCCAACCAAACAATAACATCTTCACAACATTTGTTCTGCTCCCAACACTGTACTAAGTGCATAGAACCAATACTGCATAGTGCACTTCAACACTTAGTAATCTGCGCAATGCAGACTTCCCAAGCACATATAAGAACCAGTTTAACCATGCCCTCTTCTATATGGACACTATTCCAACACTGCACCCAGTGGACATACTGCAGGACTGCCCACTGCAGCATCTCCACCCATACACCGACAACTGTAGGACATTCTAACAATCACCACACCCATGCAAACAACAATGTGTGCAATGCTGCCAAACCACACACAAAGCAACAATGTCCAACCTCCTTGCAACCAGTGGACATACTTTTTCAACCAGTGGGCATATTTTTCTGTGCAAGGGCTCCAGCCATGCATCGAAGGGGCTACGGACTTAATGCACACAACACAACACCATAGGGCACGCTATGTTTTAATGTTCTTGTCATGTGGAATGCACTCCCCTTCTGAAATTCAGCCTGCCACCATGCATTGCAGAAAGAGATCACTGCTGGAGCTGTAATTCCATAATGAAGCTGCCTGCAATCACCACACAAGCTTGATGCCTGTTGAGGTAACCGGAAATTGGCATACTATGCACGTATACCGCGGAGCCACAACCGTCTTCTTCTAATGAGATATATCAGATGAAGCACTTCTCATTCCACCACCCTTTCCATCCCTTCTTCCCACCACCAGATGCCGTAAAGTATGTTTTCCAAACCCTTTTGCCGCTGCATTGTCCTCGTACACAACATGCCAGCAGTATGGGAAACCTATGACGCACATCATGTCACCGCACACTGCAGTAGAATGACATTTTTGACCGCGCAGCGGCAAGGGAAATGCGACGCCAGAGCGGAGCCAGATATGACTAACTTTAGTGGGCACACTGTTACGTACAACAGCCCCACCAGCCACGCACACAATGCCATAGGGACTTGGCACACACACCACAACACTCTCCTCCGATACACCATGGTGACATTTCCCAAAAACTTTGATGCACAGCACGCTTCCCTCCAACCAACCACTGGCCGCATCCAAACTTCGCCAACATCACCGTGTACTGCAAGCCAATGAGCCTTCGGTCCACGGAGCGAACAGGGGAGAGGGTATCACTCGTTTTTGAGACATACATTTCAGTTCTTTGCAACAAAACTACTGGTCGGATATCCACCGAACACCCAAAGCATGCTTTCTGACCCAAGCCCCCGCTCCAGCCGCAAATTTAGTGCAAATCCATCCAGGCGTTCGGCATGTAGCCGTGCACAAAGTTTCCGCCAATTCAGTCTATGGAAAAAAAACAATTTTTTGGGATCCCCTATAACTTTTGCCCCCCTGTACGAAACCTCACCAAACTTGGCAAAAGGATTCAGAGTGGGCCATATACTCGTTTTGCAGTTTAGTGAGGATTCCTCCAGTGAGAGCAAAATTATAAGCCACCGATAAAGTGGTCTTCCTATGGGTTTAGCAACTTAACCATAACTACACGGCCGCCCCCGTGGGCTGTGTAATATATATGAACTTTTGCCATGTAGGTACTTTTTGCCAAAAAGTTGAACTTTTGCCATGTAGGTACTTTTTGCCAAAAAGTTGACATGGAAATAATGCTAATTTCAAATGGGAGTTGCAATATTTCTGTTTTAGACTCCTAACCAATCCTTAGAGAAAGTCTAGACTTGGGGGGCGGAGAGAAATGTAAATGTCCAATCCGGGTTGCGAGATCATAAATTAGCACTGCCTAAAAGTTCACTTTCCTTGGGTGGGGCATAGGGAGCAAAAATGTCTTGCACTATGGAAAAGAGGAGAGCTGCTAAAATTGACCAACACACAGCTGCCAAAAATCACCAAAGGAGATCTGCTGCAATTTCATCTGGGTGGAAATATTGGAAGAGGGCTGGGGCTGTCTATTGCTGGGGAGACTAGAAAGCAGAGGCTGTGATTTTTCACTGGGCTCAAGATTTTCTGTGGAATTCCATTGACTGAAGTGCTGGCCATAATCCTGTTGTTCCCTAAGGGAGAAGCCCTGCTCAGTTTCCATGAGTGAAGAGCCCATAGATTTTCAAAAGTAAATAGATTGTCCAAACAAATGTCAGCGTGGGGATCCATTTAATTAACCCATTCCCTTTCATAGTGGGCTCTCTTCCATTAGTGGGAGGGGGTAAAATTGTGTAGATCCTTAGCATAGTTGACTGTATATTAATGTAATGAACTCCCAAATAGATTGATGCAGGGGGGGACTTGGAAGAGTTTGAAACTTTCACCCTCCCTCCTAGCAGCAAGGTACAAGATAGCAATTTCAAGTAATTGGGGTGCCTTGATTTTACTGTTCACCCCTGACTTCTTTAATGAGAAGAGGTATCCATTCCTGAAACAAAAATAATTCCCAACTGAACCCCTTGCAAAAACTTGTTTTTAAGCAAAAGATATACTTGCCACCAAAACGAAATTGATAATTGTCACCATCCCCAACTTTGCCTTTCAACCCAAAATATCCTTGTCCCCTAAAATGTGCTTTAAAATAAAAGGTATTCTTATCTTAACATGGAAATCCCAATTGTCACCACTCTTTCATTGTATTTAACCCAGAGGTGCCCTTGGCCCCACAAACGAAAATTCAAAACTGTAAACTTCCCCAACACTGGCATTTAAGTGAAACAGGGGTCTGAAACAACACATTTCATAATCATCCCCATTTTACTGTCAAGCTTCCCCAACACGGGACTTTAGGACTTTAAGTTAGTGGTGTCTGGAAAACGAAACTTCTAAATTGTTCCCACTCCCTAGACCTGGCCTTTGAACAGAAGGTTGCTGCATGTCATTGATGCTTGGGAATTTGGGGCTGGGAGGAGAAGTGCTTTGCAAAAGTGAGACCTCATGTATCTAACACTGAACGTGTGATGTATTTCTTGTTTTTGCCAATTCCTAAGCTACATTTTGGGTGAAGTCATTTTTGCCATATGCAGTTTTACAAACTTGTAATTTAAACTGCTAGTATTTTGAGTGCGCAGGGAACTCCATATATCAATCCTTAAAGGTGTACTCATTTCAACCAGATAAAATTTGTGCTATGTTTGACACTAACATAAATGTATCTTCTAGCAGTGTGCCATATTATTATTATTGAAAGCCAACATTCAACAGGGATCATGGGAAAAGAGTTTGGACCATTTATTTAGCCTGTTTTCTATGTTTGTGAGACAAAAGCAAATGTAGAACAGGTGTGTTTTGTAATAGAAGCTATTTTTTCTGCCAGAAAGAAGGTGGTGGCTGTGATTGAACAAATTATTATTCATTGAGCTTATAATTAGAATAAATATATATTTGTTCTATACCCCGGCCTGGTTCTTGGCTCACTGTGGACAGAGGGGGGAGATTTATGTGGCTCTATATGAATCTTCAATAAGGCCAGCACTAAAAAACTTAAGAGAGTGTCGTAGGCCTCCTTGATTGGGGGTGGGAAGGAAATCCCCAGGTTAAGCGTGGTCTCTCAATATAATGCTACAGTCATAACAATGTTATAGAACCAATGGCCAAACTTCTTCCAAGGATAATATGTCTTGCTTGAGCATGCCAAGCAGAGCTGTGCTCCCAGTTGGCCCAACCTTAGTAGAGTGAGTTGCATATCTAGGAGTAACAAAGATGGAGAATGAAAGGAGTTCAACATCGGACCTTATGAGTTCAAACTGTGTATCATTTCTTAATCCCATAGATTTCCACTGAAACTTGATCCCAGGGCTTTTTAAGGTCTTGGACCAAATGGAGCTCAGCTTTCAGATCCTTCCTGACTGTAGGGACCACTTTTCCCTAATAGACTTTCAATAAGAATGTTAGTAAAAATCCAAGATGGCCGCCGGGGTGAGGAGTCGCATCTAAGCGTCGCTCCGCCCGGGCCGTCGAAAAATAAAGCACAAATGAAGCAGTAGGCAGCTCGGTTTGCCCTCCCGCCCCCAGACAGCCGAAGAGTCCCTCTCGTGGGATAGCGCGGCGCCGACGAACAGCGGCCGACGGACAAAGAACAAGGAGAGCGAGTGATCGGCCCCTCCCCCATCGAGGCCGATCGGAACCTCCCGCGCTGTGGAGGAAGATCCGGGGAGACAAAGAGGACAGCGGATCGGCGGCCCCCTCCGTGGAGCGGGATCCGGGGTTCCACAGGCGACCGTGGCGCACTGACGGGCGGCGCGGTGGGAGGCGGGGACACCGCGATAGCAGATTGAAAAGGCGCGGAGGCCGGAGAGGACGGCGGGATTGGGGCTGACCGCTGAAGAAGTGGAGCGGGGGCCGCCCTGAGATACCTCGCCCAGAGCAAAGAGGTGAGCCCAGCAAGGGGGAACAGCGGGGACACCCACACATATGGACAGACCAATACTCCGGGGGGGGAGAACAGAACAAAAGAGAAATTTGGGAAGCCAGAGTGAAATTTAAAGCACATCCACCGCATGGTAGTAATTTACAGCAACATATTGGATGGGGGCAACCCACTCCCAAAAAACGCCACACCGCATAACGCACTCACCCTCCCCATCAGCCCGAACTCAGCAGTGCGGCGGAGGTGCTAAAGGAGTCCCCCCCTCCCAAAATATCGAAAGAAAGAGTAGTGGACCCGGAACTGCGGCGGAGAGGACATAAGTAGAGCATACCAGGGGGACCCACTGCCTCCACGCAACGAAGGGGGGAGCCCGGCGCACCCAAGCCATCATAAGCGGACAGGCACAGGGAGACCACGGGAAAGATACGAAATCACAAGCTCAACGTACAGAAACGACAGGGACTCCGCTCACAAAAACTTAGTCGAGGAGCTGAATTGGTGGAAACCCGGACAACAGGGCAGCAGAAGGGCGTTGAAGCCCCATCCGTATTCTAACACGGCACTCTACCATGTCAAGAGCTAAAGGGAAGGGTAACCCCACCCAACAGATGCCACAATCCACAAAACAAGGCGCAGATATACTGCAAATGTGGTCAGCAGAGAGCTCTTCGCAATCAAGAGGGAAAACCCAGGGAGAGGCTATGGGGGAGACCGAAACGCTCTCTCAGCAACAACAACCACCGACAACAGCAGACATGCAAAACTGGTTTATGGACTTGCAAGAAAAGTTCATGTCTACAGTTCAAGAACAATTCACAACCATGAAGAACGAAATGAAACAAGCGGTGCAGGACATGAGAATTGATATAGCCAACCTAGAAGAGAGAACAGACGTAGTGGAGAGGACAGTGCAGAGTCTCGAGGAAGACACGAAACAGATAAGTGAAACAAAAGAACATCTGGTACGACTCACTCATAACCTGGAAATACAATGTGAAGATTTGGAGAACCGCTCCAGACGCTCCAACATCCGTATTAAGAACATGGCGTAATCAGTATTAGACAAAGATCTGAAAGAGGTGGTGAAGGAGGTATTCAGAGACATCCTGGGAGCTCAAGAAGCAGAAGATATTGGAATCGACAGAGTCCACAGGGTAGGACCTAGAAGAACTGGGGCCCCAGGAGAAAGACCACGAAATGTCCTGGCGGCTCTTTCCTCTTATCCGCAGAAAGAACAGATTCTGAGGAGGGCCAGGGAACTGGAGCATATAAAAATGAATGGGCAAGACATACAATTGTACCAAGACTTAGCTCTAGTGACCCTCCAAAAAAGGAGAGCAATGGCCCCACTGGTCAAGGCGTTAGTAGCAAAACAAATCCGTTACAAACGGACCTTCCCATTTGGGCTACTATTCACATGGGAAGGAAGACAGAGAAGAGTGACCACATGGGAAGAAGGCCTCAGTACGATGGAACTACAAGAGGAAGAGATGGAACGGGAGGAGTCTACACTCAGGAGAGAACGAACAAGGAAACCAGAGGGCTGGGAATCAAGCAAGCAAAAGAAGGCAAATGCAGGAAGGGAGACCCAGAGAAAAGTACCATGAGAAACCTAGACATTAAATACACCATGGAATCTAGCATGGAATTGCTGAAATGAAGACCCAATCGGGGGGATGGGGGAGAACGGAGCTGCACGGATAACATGCAACGGCGGCCTGGTCGTGACCCAGCGGTTTGGATCTCGGAAAGGACAGATGGAACAATGGGGTTTAGGATTCCCCACAAAATACCCCCCAAGGGTATGGATGGCAGGGAGCGAATGGCGCAACGCCCAAGCGTCGGTAGGAACCCTTGCCCTACTCGGGGGACAGTTGGTTTGGTTTAATGTTCAATGTTGGGGGGGGAGTTCAGGAGAAGGGAGCGGGTGTCGGAGGCATCAACGAAAAGAATCAAGCACAAAAGGGGACTCAAACCCAATACATACTCGTATAACAGAATGGGTATGATACGCATTTTAACCTATAACATCAGGGGCATGAGTCATCCAACAAAACGGGTGAAGCTGGAGAAACAGATTAAAAGGGGAAAAGCAGATATACTGCTACTTCAAGAAACCCATATCAGAACGAGAGACAAGCAGAAAACACGCATAAAAGGGTATAAAATATGGGCACAAGCAACAACAACAGAAAAAAAGCAGGGGTGCTGATAGCGGTGAAAGAAGGGAAAGACACTAAACTGATGGACAAAGACAAAGAGGGAAGATATGCCTTCGTCAATGTGGAGATTGAGGGATATCGCATTACCCTTGCCTCAATATATGCAACCAATCAGGGACAGGATGGTTTTCTCAACGACGTCGTGGGGAAATTGGAAGACTTTGCAAGGGGGGAGGTGATTATGGGAGGGGACTTCAACATGGCGTGGAACCCACATTTAGAAGTATGGGGAGCATGCACGGCCAAGGGGCACCATCAAAGCGTCTTAGACAACAGATGGACCACATGGCCTTGAATGATGTTTGGAGGGAACTGAAGGGGGAACAAAGGGGATACACATATTTCTCGCATGTTCACAATTCCATGTTAAGGATAGACTACTTCTGGGTATCGGTGGGTCTCATGGGTAAGATACAAGGGCTAGAAAAGGGAGCGATAGCACTCTCAGACCATGCCCCACTATGGCTAGACGTGTCTCTTCCTGGGAAGAGGAATGGGCTCTGGAGGTGGAGGTTACCGCTGGAACTGATCCAGGACCCAATAACTGGGGAATCCATAAGGGAAATGATAGACGAATACTTTGCACAGAATGACACCGGGGAAGTCACTATGAGCACAGTCTGGGACGCGTTTAAAGCAGTTATTCAGGGGAAAATGATGGCATTGAAAATTACGAAAGATAAACAAAGGCTTATGTGGGAAAAGGAGCTGGAAAAAACAATCAAAGATATCCAAGAGAAAATGCTGCCACACCCCACTAAGATATTGAAAAGATCGCTGAAAGGAACTTACTCTATCTGAAACAGAGATACTACATTAAAGCTAACAAAGCAGATAGACTCTTAGCGAGACAACTCCGTGCAAAACAGAAAGAAACAACAATTAAGGCCAGGCATAATGCGAAAGGTGACATACAAATGCGCACACAAGACATGGGGGAAGCACTGAGGGAATACTACCAAACTCTCTACTCCACAGAACGCCCTAATACAGATGCCCAAGACTCTTATCTAGAAGCCCTACAGATCCCGCGGATATCAGAGGAGGATAAACAGTCCCTAGAGAACCCAATTAGTGAAGAAGAAGTTAGAAAAGCAATAAATGGACTCCCAGTTAACAAAGCACCAGGTCCAGATGGTTTTATGGCCCCGTTTTTATAAAAAAAATACTCAGACTTATTGACCCCAGTCTTAACTAGGATTGTGAACTCATTTAAGGATAGCGGCAACGTGACCCCCACAATGAATGAAGCGAAGGTGCTAGTTTTCCACAAAACGGGTAAAGATCCAAAACACCCTGCATCATATAGACCAATCTCCCTGATAAATCTAGATGCAAAAATATATACGAAGATTCTGGCAACAAGCCTATCCCCGCTCCTCCCAAAACTGATCAGTATGAACCAATCAGGCTTCAACCCTGGCAGGCAAACCCATGACAATATTAGGAGGCTCATTCATCTAGTGGAAAAAATAGGCATAACTCACACCCCAGCGATGCTGCTATCAGTAGACGCCGAGAAGGCTTTTGATCGGGTGGAATGGCCAATGTTATTTAAAGTTCTAAAGTGCATGGGTTTTGGAGAACAATATATTGCGAGAATCACAGCAAACTATAACTCCCCATCCAGCAGAATAGCCATTAACGGAGAGGTAACTGACAAGGTGATAATATCAAGAGGGACAAAACAGGGCTGCCCCCTTTCCCCATTACTGTACGCTATCTTTTTAGAACCTCTACTAATAAAAATAAGGGAATCGACACTCATAAGAGGGATAGATATGGCAGGACAGCAACATAAAGTGATAGCATACGCGGATGATATGCTAATAGCTCTAGAACATCCAGAATCCACTTTGTCAGCAGTGGTTGGGGAATTAGAAGACCTTGGGGCCATCGCAGGTCTAAAGATAAATAGAAAAAAATCAGAAATCCTAATCCTGGCGGGGGATAGAGCAAACATAGAAGGGGAAGCAAAGCTACTGGACCTTAAGATCGTAGAAAAGGGTATAAAATACCTGGGAATAATAGTACCTCAACAAATTGGGCAATTCTATGGGGAAAATTACCCGCGGATACTCGCAAACATCCGAAGAGAAGTAGGCAGATGGAATCCTTTACAGATATCTTGGTGGGGCAGGATACAGTCAGTTAAGATGACTATCCTCCCAAGGGTACTATACTACTTTCAGGCTCTCCCGGTGGGCTTCCCCAATATGTTCTTCAAAACTCTACCGAAACTTGTATCATCCTTCATTTGGAAAGGGAAAACGCTGAGAATAGCTAGGACCGTCCTCACGGCACCAACCAGCGAGGGGGGATGGCGCTTCCCCACTTTAAGAAATTCTTTCAGGCGGCGCAGTCTAAGGTCCTGCGGGAGTGGTTGGGGGAGAATCCACAACAGATCTGGGCCAAACAAGATAGGGCAGTAGTGAGAACCCCACTGGTAGAGCTTCTCTGGAAACAGAGGCAACAAAGACGCAAAAACTTAGGGATAAGTGAAATAATGAAGACCACGCTGGAAGCATGGGATAGCCAAACACGGAAAGGTATAATGACCACAGCGCTGGGACCCTTTACGCCCATAAGCAGGAATCCGCAATTCCCTCCAGGGATGGAACAAGGGGCATATGATAACTGGGAGGAAGCAGGCATAACGAAAATAGGAGAAATGTTTGAGGACAATGAAATCAGGTCACTATAATCCTGCTTTGCAAACTCAACTCTCCCCAAAGGCGATGTTTATAGATTTGAGCAGTTAAAACATTGGCTAAGTTCCCCGATCATCACCAAAGCAGCAACTAGGGATCTTACATTGTTCGAGACATACATCATTTCCAACACAGGGGCAAAAAAATGGGTATCGACTCTGTATAAATTCATAAACACACAAGGGGAAGAAGTTAAATGGTCATACAGGATCAAGTGGGGCAAAATGCTAGGGGAGGAGCCGACGAAAAGACAGTGGGAGGATCTATGGAAACATATCCCCAAAATGACTCGCTCGGCACAGACCAGAGAGATGTGGATCAAAATAATGACACAGTGGCACTATACCCCAGAGAGGCTGCATTCGATGTTCCCCAACACGTCAAATCAATGTTGGCGAGGATGCGCCGAGGTGGGAACGTGGAAGCATATCTGGTGGGATTGTATAGGCATAATGCCCTTTTGGGAGTAAGTTAAAGGTGAGATGGGGAAAGAGTTCCCGGATGTAGGGCAGATTGGAGAAGGGGTGTGGCTTTGTGGAATTAGAGATGACACAACAAGGCTTTACAACAAATCACAGTGGAGAAGCTTTATGGGACTTCTCATTGCGGCATGGACAACAATTGCCCAGAATTGGAAGAATAAAAACACCCCACTGACATATACTTGGCTACAGAAGGTATGGGCCCATATAACACTGGAGAAAATCACCCACATAATCCAAGGAACGAGGGACAAGTTTGTAAAGGAATGGGGAGGGACTCTGCAATACCTCCAGTCAGATTTTATGGAACAATGGTGCCCCCATAATATCAAAGTATCACACATTTTCAGCGCATAAAAGGAACCCTTGACACCACGATATCAAGCGACCCGAGGGGACGGAGGGGGGAGGCAGTGGGGGGTGTTATAATGTTTGATGTTTATTCTATGTAAAACCAATAAATACAATTTTTTTTTAAAAAAAAAGAATGTTAGTAAAAAAAACACAGAATTCTCTATCCAAGCCTACCAACAGTGGCATCACATCTGGTGGTGATATCTTATAAAGACAAGAGAACTACAAACCAGGCCTGCTGAAGACTATGAAGATTTTAAAATTGGAACAGAATTTGTAATTATATTAATTTGCCAGGAATTTTAGTGCTTGAAAAAAGGAAATGTGTGAGTTTATATGTGCTTGAGAACCTTTTACCTCCTTAATAGCTAGGTTGATAGCTCACAGGTTATGCACTTTCCACTGATGTGGGGCAAGCCAGCACTTCGTAAGCCTGACTCAGTCCTTCATCATTACAAGGTTGATGCATTTAGCACCATTAAATTGTGTAATAAATATTGCTCCTTTTACAGCGCTCAGCAGCGTGAGGAACCTTGCATGAAGCACAATTCTAAAAAAACTGATATTATATTATGATTTTAATGACAAAAAAATTATTGTTCTGAAAGTTGTGGTGTTTGCTCCGAATTGCAAATGATCATTCACTGGCCATGTTGTTTGATCATTGTCCTGTCAGTATATAAAAAAAAAAAACTATTGGTCGGAAAAAAAATGTGGATGTTGGAGATGCATTTCTGAATGGAAATACTTTATAGCAATCAGCTCCAGTTTGTTCTCCATATGGGCTTAGTGATTAACAGGTAAATAACACTGACTTTCCCTGGTGTTGCCCTTTATTTATTTGTTGTGCATTTATTAGGTGCTTATACAACATGTAATTCATATTTCAAAGCTCCCACATGGCAACAGGGAGGGAACATGTGATTGAAAATGATATATACACTGTGGAATGAAGACAAACCTACTAAGCCTTGCGAGTATTCAGAATGTGCAAGAGCAAAGAGAGAAGAGTGGGGGAGGGAGCGGGGATAAGTCCTGGAATGTCCGTGCTCGTGGGTGAGGAGCAGATTTAAAGTGCAAGTACAGTAAGTGCTAGGGGGCGTTCAGCTGCAATAAGTGGGTAAGTGCAGTCCTACAGTGGGAGGTAGGCCAGTGGGGAGGTCTGCAAAAGTAGGGCTCAGAGAGCCTTATAACTAAGAAATTGGGGCATGGGTTGCATTAAAATGGATACGGAAATGATATATCGATTTATGTGACAATAAGCTCTCCTGACCTGAAAATAATGTCATTAGAGCTGTACCTCTGGGAGCTTTGAAATCAAGCCTAGTTGCTTTGTAATATGGCATGGCATAACAAGTGGTGCATATTCTAGACCATACATGATTGGCGGACGGGTAATGGTAGCGTGCACAAAGCTGTCTTGCCCGAAAAGCCAAAGAAAGCATGAAAGAGAGTGACAGCTGGGGTGGTGGAGTCAAAAATGGTGACTACGATCGGAAAATTCCTGAGATGTGCAAGGGCTTTGGCAGAGCAGACTGCAGAAAAAGTGGTTGGTCAGTGCAACCTAGTGGCCTGGTTCATGTGTTCATTCATAACTTTAATAACAGCGTGGCGGTTCCGCTCTCTAATGTTTATGTTTTTGTGCTTCACGTTATGTTAATTCAATCATGCAACACGATTTGAGGCAGATTGCTTGGAAAAGGGGCAACTAGACACATTCCATATTTGGATCAGTTAAAGTGACAGAAAAATACAACACGAAAGCCATTAATGAAAAAAAAAGCAAGAGAAGTTCAGTACAGTTGAGAAATGCGGTCTCTGTTGTGGGAGCGAATGTGAAGTGGAACCGCAACACGGTTCAATGATTATAAATAAGGTGTGGCTCCCAGGGTGTTCTGTAATCTCGACACTAGCTTTATGGGTGGCTCACCTTGCTTCCGGGGGGGCAGGAACCATCAGGGAGACTGGGTGTAGCTAGGCCCCATCAGTGGGTCCTGACCCCTGTTTGGTCCAGCGGGGAGCAATCCCCCGCCCCACTGCCTCTTTTAAAACAGAGATCTATGCCTCTCTCCAAAGCAACCCAGTGACTTCTCACGAATGCATGATAAGCCAGCTGGGTAATGGCATCCATTTTGGACAGAGCCAAGCCAGCTCAACCTGAACCCAGACAAGACGGAAATAATGTAGATGAGACGAGTCCCCGAATAATAGTTGCCCATGCACTCCTTGCGATTTAATCGCAAATACATAATATGTGCATGCTTGGGATATATATGATGACGTATATTTGTATGACAGTGTTCATATTCTAGATGGACATCGCAGATGCTAGACTTGGCACCACATAATTTAGGTCACATAAAGAAACATTTGCGCCATCTCACCACATCAGTAACGTGTGGTGTACCAGAATGCTAATCTTCACATCATGATTACATTTGGATAAACAAAACATGCATAATGGCTGTGGTTTTGGAACGATAACTGAGGTAAGGTCAAGCAGTCATCGTAGCTGCCATTGGTTGCTAGTGTGTAACCTAACCTAGCCAAGGTGTGAAAGCCATGTGTCGTGTTTAAGAACAGGTTTAACGTGATACCACAAACGGCCTCAGTGGTTAAGGCAGGGTATTTTTATCTCACGGCCAGACTTAACGGGGGCAGAACGTGGTTTCGACTCTTCCACACGTCAAGTCTGCGGGGCACGAGGCCAACAAGACACGTTGGGCACTGCTTACCTGCTATCACTATGTGAGCAGACTCCTCTGGAGGAACGAACGAGTATTAAGACGTCCGGTTGGGTTGTAGCAAATTGTCATGAAGTGTCTGCTGTGGACAGTGGTCGAAGTGTACGAAAAGAAGAAGTGGAAGCATGTTCCCTACTGGCCTGCCCCCGGTTACCACAAACCCCATCACCACCGTCCCTCCCACGCGCACACCAAACACTCAAACAAACCCATCTGCTGTTTAAGGGAATGTTCAGTGCAGTGCACTGAAGTGCAAGTTTCAACTTCTTCATACATTTTAATTTTAAAAGTAAACCATTCCAGAACGGTTTCTTTTTCAAATAAAAGTACAGGAACAGTAAGACAGAGGACCGCTCCCAACCGCTCCCGCCACTTTGGCCACTGGGTGTGGAAACCTTTGGTTCCCAGAGCTCACAAGCCTGCACCATCCATGGGCTCTGCGTTCAGTGCGCATGGCTTGGTTTGATACGCACATGTGATTTTGACAGGAACATCCTTCTCTCTTCTGCTAAGCGCTCTTCTACACCTGCAGGCTGCGTCAACACTCGCTTCCGGTCTCGGTAGAGATTGGCCAATCAAATAATGAATCCGACATGGGCTGAAGAGAAGATCAATTAGGCGATTGAAAAAGAGCTGACAGGCAATCAGGGGTGCAGCCAACACGTAAAGCAGCCGCTTTTTGGGGAGTTTCAACTGCCAGGGCTGGCACGGTTTTCTTCCGCGCGTATTTTCCAAAGCTTGGCAGCATATTTTAAAACATAATGTCTGACTGAATAGCAGAACCCCCTGTATGTTCATTTCTGACTGCCAAGTGGTATATTACCAAAGATATTTAGAGTGTGTACTACAATCATGTTTTGCATCATTGAACAGACTGTTTACTTCGAATATTATTTTAGAAAATGTTGGCTGGGTAGGACGTGCACATAATCAGTCCTAGAGCAATCCTGATGCTTGCACAAAATAGGGCCTGCTAGTCTGAAAAGTGGGGCTTGGTTGGCAGCACTGGTTGCCTGAATTGAGGGGGTGACTTGCAAGATATGCAAGTTAAGGAACTGGATCTTGTCTAGTAGAAGGTCAACCATTTGGGCAACCTCTTGCACTAGATCCAGTCATAGACAAGGAGGGGTTGGAATTCGTTGGGAAAAGAGGGAGAGAGAGAAGATACAAAAACTGGCATGGCATGCCAATGCGTGCCGATCATTTTAGAGAATGTGTGGAGTTGGATTGTGGTATATGTTGCCAGAAGGCATCCTGGCTCGCGATTTATGCCCTGCAAGCAAAGATGGTGCGGGGCTACGTGAGTGGTGGGCGACATGCAGCATTTTCTCAATTCTATCTTAGAGAAGGGAGGGGCTATTCAACTGGTATGCTGCTCGCACATTCCACTGCATGGAGTGTAGTGTGTTTCTCCTTCCATGATATACTAATCATCATGAGTCACTCAGTAGATTTATGCCAGTACATGCAACTCTCCACAGACCAGTGGTCTTCAAACATTATTGGTCTGGGCCCCCCTGAGCAAAATGTGGGCAGGCCGGGCCCCCCAAAATGTGAAATGGGCAGTAATTCCAAATGGCTTTGAACTATTGTGTGCTGTCATTGCACCCTGCGCCCAGTACAGTCCCTGGGCTCTCCCACCTGCTCCCATCACAGTCTCTGGACTCCCTTATCCCACTTCTAGCCCAGTCCCTGGGCTTTCCCCACCCTGCTCCCACCACCATCCCAAGGCTCCCCCATCCTGCTCCCACCACAGTTCCTGGGGTCCCCACCATGTTCCCCGCACAGTCCCAGGGCCTGGTGGCTGGTGAATCTTTAAAATGGAGCGGCATAAATATCCCCCCATTCCCCGATATGCCGTAGTGACTGAGCATAGAGAAGGAGCCCAAACCAAATGGGACTGGGAGGGAAGGTGGGGTTCTCCATCCAGGAGTTTTTTTAAATAATGGGTTAAAATGCTGCATTTTAGAGCACACTTTTAAAAACTATTGGGTAAAAAGCCAAACAGTTTGCAATTGGTACTGGGGGGCACAGGGCGAGGCATGGTATTCTCAGGGTGACCTACACATTAGGAAGCACCAAATATTTCTTCATATGTTGAATATGTTGCAAAAAAGAAAACATTTTCACTATCCACAAGCCATTACTTTGCAGTGCAACCCTATAGTCCAGTAAAGCACGAGTGAGGTTTTCTTGAGCAGTGTACACTGCAAACTTGTCCTGCATGGTTACATGGTCGCCGAACCCTTAGAGGTGAGGGCTGTGGGGGCACATTAATGCTATGGAAAACACCTAAGCACATATGCTAACAAGGGAATCAGGTATGTATTAATAGTTCCAGGAAACTGTAATCAATGACTTTAAGGTAGCTCATCTCCAAGTCACATCTTAGAATCCTGGCAATTATAATGTTCAATTGGGGCTTACATAATTAGTGTGTTTAAAAAGTTGAATTCTAAAGCGTTTTGTATAACAAGTGTGTAATAGGAAACACATTTTCAGACATTAGGTGCGCAACCCCCTGGACACGAGGCCGCAGCCCCCCAGAGAGATGCGCCCCATAGTTTCAATACCCCTGCCATAGACAATGGCAAAGCACAGGGAGACAGTGACACTTTAAAGAAGGGTGTAGCTTAGTTTGGGGCTGCGGGGGGTGGGGAGGTCTAGGTTGTTCACAATGGGTCATATTTTATATTTGTGGGAGGCTTGATGGGGACCAGAGAACAACTCAAGCAAAGTGTGGCGACAATGACAAAGGTTTGTGCTTCTCTATAGATCTGATCCCATGTATGTGTCGACAATATCAATTGGCAAATCAATATCACTCATGAGAGAACTGCGTTTCTTTCCATGTTGGAGTGCACGATTAAGAATGGCCTGAATGAATTTTGATCATGAATTATAAAATCGATAGGGTACATGTTGCGCCTTGAAAAATTTGTGTATAGGTGCGTTATAAATGCAATATCATATCAGGATGGGTGAAATGAGACATAAACAGAGAGATGGGTTTAAACTAATGAATGAATCAATCAATACTTTTCTGACGTCATTAATTGTGTTACAATGCATAGTATGAATGGAAGTACTCCCTCTGCCTCTTTGATGGAAGGGGCATGTACTCAAGGAATAGTCCTCCTGCCATTCTTGGACCCAGATCCACAGGATGCAACAGGAGTCGCAAGTGGGGGTTCCGGAAGATGTTTCATGTGTTCATTTGTCATTGTTTTCAGGGAACAATCTTCCTGCCTGGGAACAGAGTGGTGGAGCACCCCTACAATGAGGAGAGTCCGGGGAAATTCCTGTTTGAAGTGGTTGCAGGTAAGTCCGTCCGTCCAGAGAGGAATTCTTTCCATTGGTTGGTTGCATCTCTGAGGAGGGGGCGTAACTGGTTCGTCTTTGCACTGCTTCTGGCTTCATTAAATCCATGAAGGGCGCAGACAGCACTGTCACAGTGGCACCTGCTTGTAATGACTTCATTACCTACTAGTTTTGTTTTCTATTTTTATTGTCTACCTATTATTTCTTGAAAACGAATTCAAACCCTGCAGGCATTGTCCCTGAGTTTTTTGTGTACGCAAGCACATCCTAATTTCCTGAAGCAGAGCTTCCATCATTGAGATTGACGCCAAATGTATATGAAATTGTGAAATGCCTTTTAGTTTTGGCTCACAGAGGTGCCACTAAGAAACTGTGTGAGAAATAAATAAATATTTGTACGTAAAGTCTAAGCAGGGTTTATGCTTTTTTCTGGCATTTGCAGAGAGACACACATACGTTAGTGTCATGACTACTTGAAAATATTCTTTGTTGTTTAAATACTTGTTACATTGATTTTTTTCAAAACAGTTATTTCTGAATACACAAAGCGTTTATTCAAAGATAATGGGTTTATTGCAGCTATGTATGCGTTTCTTACCTGAACTCGGATGTTTGTACCTGCAACAGCATCTCTCTGAAAGGTAACGATACATGGTGTCTATCGTGCAGCTTCTGTTGTAAATAAAAAAATAAATGAAGCAGCAGCTTGGTTTTCAAGCAATAAAACCTGCGAGCATACCCCTGAATGTATGTATCTAGGCTGTCTCATGTTCCCACTTTTCTATATAAGATGTGAAGACTAGCGGTAACATGAAGTTATTGTTTTGTTTTGGAAGGACGACATAAAGACACGTAGGAACATGTTGTTCATTTTATTTTGACCATTTGTAGAGAATCGCAATATATAAAAGTTGTATTGTCTGCCTGTAGAAAGGTCAACACAGTCGTCTTTCCCAGTGGCTGTTTCATACGGAGGAAAGTTATCAAAATGAACAAAGATTAAGTGAAGTGATACATTGCAAAGACTGGAACCTCTTTTATATACAAAAGGGACCTTTGCAGTTGCACATCAGAACTGTAGCAATCACCAATCCCCGTGCACCATAAAACCAATAATCTATAATATCTTGCTAAATATTAGGAAAGTTAGGGAACAATCCAAAAGGATGCTCACTCAAAAGGGAAATATTCCCTCAAAACATAAGAAATGAATGGACGATTTCCTGGACACATTCCTTGGGTTCCAGACAATGGCAATAAAGGATCTCCTCAAGAGGACGCCATTGAAACACTTCTTTGATCTGTTTATTAGTGGTTGGATCTGTCTCTTCACTAACCAAGCCCAGTCCAATAATTTCTTATAGTAACCCTTGCTCTGAAAAGGAAGTCTGCGCGTGCCTCCATATGTGCTCATTGTGGCCAAAGTGTATGCAAGTGTCAATGGGCCTCATTCCGAGTACGGCGCTAACCAATGGCGCTATTAACGCCTTGGTTGACGCCGTACCCGGACCGGCAGCGCCTTGGTGGATTTCGGAATCACCGCCCCATTCCAAGGTTGGCGGGGCGGTAATTCCCCATTCACCAAGGCTCTTCCCCAGTCCCGAATGAGCCCCCATAGGGCTCAATGGGAATGGGGAAGATGCAAATAACGGTGACCGTTCATTACGGTCACCGTTATTGGCTTGGAGGCCCCTTTGCGCCCTCGACTTTAACACCTGCTCAAAGCAGGCGTTAAGGGCGAGGGCGCAGAGAGAACTCGGAGTATGGTGGTAAGGGAATACCGCCACCGGTCTCGTTACCGGTGGCCGCTATCCCTTACCGCCATACTCGGAATGAGGCCCAATGTGAGCTTTCAGTTTGTCATGTACCTAATAGTCAGTGGAAATTGTTGTCCCCAATATCTCCATCATGGGAAATTGTGCCCTATATTGGCAGGCCCCTGCTTGCACATAATATATGATGATGAAGGGGGTATGGTATAATAGACAGATAGCATTGTAATGCAGCTTCCCTATGATTGCCAGCAGTACTGCCTGGCGCAGAGGAGAAAGAGAGTGTCCCAGGATGCTGCTGTCTACACCAAAGTGCAGTCCTGTTGACCACGTGATTCTTATGGCATTTAAATCGCTTGTGGGATATCTGAAAAAAATTGCATCATGTAGCCCGGTTGTCAAATGTTGAATGAAAATTCTCAATGGTTGATATGTTTTGCACAAAAATCTCATTTACGCATGCATGAATATACCTATAATTAGGTAAAGAAATTGCGTTCAGAGAGGTCCTTTCGAAAAGCTATTTCCTCAAAATACACATACATATAAAATGCACACCTCCTCAATCGCAGCTATACCCTCATATTCTTATTGTCCCATTGCGAAAAGTCCAGGCAAAGTCATTTTGTACTGCAAAAATGACTATGCGCTGACTTTGCACTGCAAAAATATACTGTGCACGGATCCATGAATCAGGGTCTGTGTCTGCAGTGCAAAATCACTTTTCAGCAGTGCAAATTCACTTTGAACAGGACAAATATTTCATGAATCAGGCCCATTGTGTTTAAAATGTTGTTCAACTGTATTTCCAGAATAAACAGCAACACTTTCCAGGTGACTGTGGGCATTTCTTTGTTGGTGCCCTGAGAGCTCTTTCCCTTCCCGGGAGTGATCTGATAGGCCTGGGAGGGTTAGGTGGCTATTAATAAGTGCACTTGAATGCCCCTTTTTGGGGGTGACTATACTGTTCATCTTGCTACTACTGAACAATGTGCCTAGCCTGTAAGGCAATCCCTGTTGTACAGATGTTGTTGCGGCTTTCTTCATCCAAGGGTCTGTGCTCATGTTATGAGGCCTGTCTGTCTTGAGCAAGTATTCATGATCTGCCCATTGTTTTCAGCTCTAGTTGCATCATACAAAAAACCTCCATGAAGCCTGGGCCAATGAGGTTATGGACTGTCCTGATTTAGGGTGTTTTCATTTTGTGAGGCCTGACTGTATAGAGCAACTCATCCTGTTCCTTCAATCACTTATAGCTCTATCTGCTGAATGAAAACAAACATGTCCGGCCTCTGCTAAGGCCGACATAGCCTGTTATGAGTTCTCAGCTGCGTTTGCTGCACAGGACTCTGCTGATGTGGCTGGCGGTTGGCCTGGGGTTTCAGGGGACTTTCCCCTTTCCTGCCCTAGTCGGGATTTCCAAGCATATTCCTCCGGTCCCCACTGGAATCTATTTACATTCCTCTACCACATGAGTAATGTGTCTATTTACTTTGGTGTTGCGCCTGCCCTCTAGCCCTGTCAGGATTCTAGTACTGTTGCAGCATAAGCAATGAGCACCTATTTACTTGTGTAGCGGGCCAGTAAGTGCTTCTTGTTTGGTGCATAGATTTTCCACGTTTATATATGACTGAAGGATACTGAGAAATGATGTGACTGTAATCAGGAGTGTGGAATCTTGGAACGAAATCGCCAAAACTCAATTTGTGGTTCCTTTCTAAAGCTGTTAAATATTGGCACAGAAAAAGGAGCGGAAAATGTAGGAGGAGTTTCTTAATGACTTTGCCCCATTAGGGTCTTCGGAGGGCATTAAAGCGGCACATGCTTGTATCCCTGTCTCATAGTTGAGGAAGGCAACAGAGAAAGTCATTGGTGGAGACCCAGGCACTCAGCAGTACATTGAAGAAGGCCATTGTGCAGGGGTGTTGCAAGGTCTGGAAAAGGGCTGGGGCTATGCTAATGTTTGGACTGTCCGGACTCGGGGCTAGCTAGCGTTTTGGTTGTAGCCTCTAAGCTTCTATCCGGGGCTACAACCAAAAGAGCCCCCTCGGGAGCCCCCCCAGTCAGGGTCTGAAACTCACAGGAATATCTCTTCAAAAGGAAGGACAGCTGTGTGTCAACTGTCAAATTAATCCAACTGGGATCACCTATACCTGTTTGCTTGCCTGTGACAGTCTGTATATGCTCTGCCCATATCCTTTTAGCATGACCCTTAATAGTCTATCTTTCTAATTCTATCCATAGTATTATCCCTATTACTGTTTCCCCTTATTGTGCAGTGATCTATTGCTTCATAGCTGCGTTTGCTGTGCATCAAATACAGCACATGCACACATAATGGCATTGCCAGGCACTGTATGTACCTCTGGCCATTTAATCTCTTAGCAGAACATGCATTTAGGTATTATTTCGATTGGCACATGGATTATGTGGAAAAATAGTGGTATTCTAACAAGCATTTTAGAAAGACAAAATAACATCTGCATTTTATTTTATATTGCCTATTTATGGACCTGTGGTAAATCCTCATTTCTGCAGCGCATTCACAGTTCATGCTGAACACAGAATGTATTGTTTCTGATGTGTATATAACAGTAGGGATCCGGGGACACTGGCGGATCATGAAGTACTGGCGTATTTCATAAGCACTCACTCACTACATATGGTCTGGACTGTAAACAGTTATATTTGTACTATAAAGCTCAGTTCTCTGAAAAATAGTTCTTCGAAGAATTACCCCAAAGCAGATGTTTGAAGGGATGGCTGGCTCACTGGGTTGGTTCTCTGGGGTCTGGGGACTCTCTTTAACCGCCTCTTCATAGAGCATATATGAAACCCAGGATGACCTCCCAATTGCCCTGATTCAGGTTCAAACGTGTAGAGCAGGTCATTTCTGTGACCGAACCCAATAAAGCCATTCATGGATAGAAACAGGCAATTGTGTAAAGAACAAAAACATGCATTTCTTTACGGCCAGCAAGCAGCGTTTCACATGACAACAGGATGGTTCAGCTGGCAGGGAAAGTCTCTGTGTTTTTCTACATCCAGCATACCTTTATAGAAAGAACATATTTGACACACCAGTTCCGTTTTAACATGAACCTTACAATGTAATTGGTCAAGTTTCTATGAGTAAAATGCATTGCCCTTTCTCATTGGACACACATGCTTCCTGAAATGTATCATGATTTCCACTCCCAATGACCTCATATTTCTGCTGATAAGCATAACACTTGTTTTCCCATCTTCAAATGAATTGTGTAACTTGTTTTGCACCTTAGAGTTGGTTAGAAACAGTTTTGAGATGGTGTAGGTTGTAGCTCAACTCTGCCAAGCACATAATTCCTGCTGTCACACCCCTATTGGTCTATTTGTTTAGCTTATCTATTTCTTACTTTACTGCTGAGTCCATTTATAAAAAAAAATCTCTTGAGCAACACTGCCAAAAAAATGGTCTATTTTCCTATTTAATGCTGCCAAATGTGTGTGCCTGGCTCTGCTTTAAGCAGACCCTCACTTTTTCTGCTTTCTCAACCATGCCTGATTCATTTAGAATGCAGGCTATGGTATCCCTTTTGGATAGAATGCATACCTTTTTGCTGTAGCATTTCTATGTTATGGGCATTTTCTGCATATATTTCAGCATTACATTTTGCTGATACATTATTTATGATATGTTTTTTCTAGTTTCTATTGAGTGTGGGTAACATTCTTCACATCCAAACGCAGTTTGACCTAATGTCTGTGTAACTTTGTTATAAAAACATATTTGCCTTGTGTCTTATGCTGCAACGTGTGTCATAAATGAGATTACATCACTTGCTTTTGTCATCGATTGCTCATATCATGTGTATCCTCACTGTCTCTGCTTAGGGTATGGATGATACAGTTGTTTAAGTGAATAACTCTTCTCATATTTGCAATAATGGCTCGGGGGATTGGCAAGAGCCCTGAGTGAAATGTTCATCTGTCCATCAATGATGGGGAGGGGGAGTTGCTTTTGATCTACACCTCTTCAAACTACTTAACATTAAGAAGATGGAGAAACCCTAAATGTCATCTTGTCAGTGTAAGGGAAAGTAATTCATTAAAGCAAAATCAATCGCAAGTCATTAACATATTTATTAATATATTATTAATTCATTGCAATTTCTGCAAGAATATTTGTAAAAACATATGTATGTGATCTATTTTCATGAAAAACAAAATGCTACAAAATAAACGATTTCATAAATAATAGAAACACCACAACCTCTTTATAGTACATAAAATTAAAATTGTCGACAACTTAAATCCCTGCAGTTCTACAGTATTCTTTTTGTCATAATTCTAGGAATAGCTAAAGTTGGCTTTTCTTTAAAGTGGTTATACACTTGTTAATAAGTCCTTTAGCACAAATAAAAGTACGTGCCCTTCGCCTCCTTAAACCTTCCTGTCACTATTGACTCTAACTCTATAACATTGCTCTATCTGGATAAGGGGTTTCTTAACATTTCTACAATTTCTCATTTCTGTATATCACAAAAAAATGTATTTCAATTCAAGAAATAAAATAATGCACAATGTTCTTATCACAAGTATGCCAATATTATTTTCTTGAAATTATTACCATTACCTTTGTTTCTTTTTTTAGGGGGTTATTCTTACAGCAGGGACTTCACCTAAAGCACCCATATTTTTCATCTTGTTGTTTTTGCTTGAAAAACATTCAATAGCCTTTTCTTGGAAAAACTGGGAACTTCATTAGTCTATTCTATTTTCTTGTGCTTAAGGATGTTATATTTTTAGCAAACCTTATGTTCCATAATGCAGGTCCTGCATTTTCCAATGCTCTTACCCAAATATTGAAGTCCACACAAGCATGTTATCCTATCATACATTAGCAGCTTCACAAGCAGTATCTTCCTTTAGGATCTATTTATTGGTAAACCCTATATCATCTTAATTGTGTTTCAACACACAACATATTTTTGCTGTGGGTATAGTGCCCTTTTAATGAATTAATTCCATATTGTTCAGGTAACTTCTGTAATTTCTTCTCTTGTATCTTTGTATCATTTATCATGGTTGCATCTTTAATATTCTTACTTTTTTAAAGCAAAAATTGGGTTTCCAGTTTTTGCTTTCCCATTTAAAAAAAATAATCTATGTTTTTCTTATGACATTCATAATTGTGTGCAATAAATGTGTGAGAGTGTTGACCAAAGACATGTTTTTTTTCTCAATTAGGGCTTATCTTTTGTTATTAAAGGCTCTATTTGTCTCATCTTTCACTTTTTTATATGGATAACACTGTCTTCAAATTCACTAAAACGATTATAAGCTTCTTTTGTGTGTGCCCATTGTGCCCATTGTGCACTGCTGTTCCTTTTCAGATGGAGAACATGCGCAAATGTCTCCTTTATGTGTCTGGCAGATGACATTGGAGAAGAAGCAATGTTTTTTTGTCAGTAGGCTTGCAATAGGCTTCACGGTTTCTCGTGTTTTCATTGTGGCCCTTTTAAACATTGACATTTTCCCTGTGGTGTTTTTACTACAGCTGTTTTTGCAACATTTTTTTTAAACAGGGACTTTCCTCCAACCGCTCTCTAGCCCCCACTACCTCACCCTCCAATACCTTAATGGAAACACACAACACATACATTTATATTAAGCAAAAATGTGGCAAAAAGCAGCTGGGGTGAAAGCACCGCAGGCAAAATGTCAGTGTTTAAAAGTGCTGTGACGAAAAACATGGTCAGCGGGTTTCACCTGTAAAATCTCTTAATGATGGTAACAAACTGCCCAGCTCCTGTTTCATTACCTGTTCACATGATAATAATATCCTCTATGTACCATAACCAAGTTGTCAATTGGTTGTTTTCAGCTTATATATGTGTGTTCTTATCTATCTTCTCATATAAGCTGGCTAGGTTGGATGGGAGGAAAGTACCCATTACTGTGCCCTCAATTTATGTTACAATGTACTCATGAATCAAAACCCAATTGTGCTTCAATGCTAATTAATTGCACCACATTTAGGAATGAAGTAGGCACTGAATGTTCATATTTTCTTTGACACAAGCATTCAGTTATCTCTAATGTGGCATTTTGGTAAATACAGGTATACAATGATTCAATACCCAACGATATCAAAATATTTTTGAAGGATCAAACTCCTGCGCGTCTAATTTCGGGAAAAGACTTGTGTCATCTTTTAGGTGTGATTTCTTTTCACTAACTTGAGAATGTCAATCAATTTGTCACGTCTAGAGTGCGCTTTCACCAAAGGCATCATGGCTCTTACACTGAGGGAATGAACAAACAGAGACACCAGAAAAGAAAGGGAGCCCCCTTAATGAAAAGAAAGGTCTTGAGTTCCCTCCTGGCAATCTCGATATTATACCTTATTAACAAAGGCTAGAACTGGAGCATATCTGCAGATGTCTCAAGCATCTTTGAGATGCCCCAATGCAGATGTGATTTACATAGTTTTGTAATAGGGCATCTCCCTAATGCTCCACATAGTTTGAGATTTAGATTTTATCCTAGTTTTAGACTTTGTGAATGAGGTATAAGGCAGCAGGAGTAAATCAGATATGCTCAGACCATCTCCTGATTTGCTTCAGTGGACATTTTTGTGAGTCAGGCCAAATGAGTTTGGGATGGAGTTATAGATCAACTGTGAAAAACAAGAGTTGGACTGGAATTAATGAGGAGTAGCTTTAAGAAATGCAGCCACTACACTCTTGCATGATGTTTGTCACAGTCATGCCACTATGAGGACGTCAACAGCAATAGCAAACTGTTATATTTAAATAATGAAACACACACATAACACTGTTTACTATTCATGACAATGCAAATTTAGCTTGACCCTCCCAAGAATAGCCATAGCAAAGGCATTTGAATGGGCACCCCAGAGACAACCAAACATGCTACAGCAAGGTTTCAGGAGCAGTTTGGGTGGCTGCATTGCGGTGTTATTGTATGGTGACTCTCTTAGGTTCAGTCCAGGAAACTGTCATAATAGGTGGGACACCCCAGAACTCAATTGGGCAAAGGACTTCAAGCATGCCTGTAGGCTGTGATACAGGCAGTTTTACCTAATGGCTAAGAGTTGCTGTGGTTGGCTATCACATACAAAAACCCAAAGTGAAACCCCAAAACATCATTCCCAATATAGGATATATAATAAACCCCACATACACATATATTCCACACAGTGGTTTCTGAAGTTGAAAAGAGGGTTGTAAAAACAGAATTCTCTGCTTAGAATGCTCAAACACCTGGCCAATAAAATGGGTTCCAAAAAGAAGTCTAGTGGGAAATTGTAATGAAAACCTTCAAAGCAATTGTGTTACTAAAGGCTCATACTATGAACACAACTCGTGGATTGTGGCCCATTTGAAAAATGATCTAGGATTTGCGGGGTTCACACTGCCCAAAGTGAATATCATCGTGGATATCATCGTCATATCATCACAAAGCCCAAGAGGAAACATGTTACCAATGCCAGGAATGGAAACTCCTTTGAAGACACAAATTCACAACCCGACTGCTACAGTGTGAAGGCATAGCACCACCTCCTGCTGACTCAGAGGAGCACGGGATTGGGGGTGGTGAGGTCCAGAGATAGATACAGAAATTCCAGAGTGCTCAGTAAGAGTTTAAGGGAGAGCATGTTTCAAAACATTGTGGGGGCCCATAGACCACAAGGAGCACATTTAGCAGATATGCTTGAACCTTAGCTTGGCCTGTGTCAAACAAGCAAAATCGTGAAAAAGTACACATTAAACCACTGGTTATTGGGAATGACAGCACAGCCCGGACTCACCCCAAGCCATTCAAGATTATTGAACAAACAGCACGTAGAAGGTCACCAATCTTAGAGGCAAAACAAGTTGAGATCAGATTTATAAGCCTTTGCATGATCACAGCAAACTTTCAGGTGTGAAGGTAAAGTCCACCAAAACGAGAGCAAATCTTCAGGCATGTTTGATTCATGACTTGACCAACAACCATGAAGGAAGAGAAGAGTGATTGACGCACAGATCCTCTCTGTCTGACTTGTCTAGTGTTTGCTTTAGTAATGGTAGGTTCAGCTATATGGTCCTTGAAAGCCACCACTGGAATGTCTTAACAATCATAGTTCCTTGATATGAGATTTGCACCTGAGCAAGGATGCTCAGCCAATCAGGTGGAAGGAAACAGTAATGGCCTTCTTGTGTTTTTATTTTTTCACTGGAGATTGGGCTCACGCATTGTGCATGGAGCCCATCTCCAGTAAAACATTCACAAATATAATTGTTTGTACCCCTGATGAACCCCAGGGTGTGAATAGCAATCCTTGCCACTTAGGGGTGCATACAGGGGCGGTAATTGCTCTAAGCCCCTCAGAGGCACTCCCCGCCCTGTACATCCCTCCTAAGTGGGGGTGAGTGCTACATTTCACCACCTGAAAAGATGACGAAATAGGGCTTTGAGGTGCAGTTGCTACTTAGGAACGCGGAAAGACCTCAACTTCTGCATTGGAACAAGGTGCTGCTTTTCCTAATTTATAAAGCAGCTGTGGTGTTGCAGTGCAGCACACACCTATTAGAAATCCCCTCCATGCTAGTTGTAACTAAATTCCTATGATACAAACATGCTGGAGGCCACCAAATTAGCAAGGAAACGAAAGCGCATATCAGAAGAGAAAACACTTTAAAAAGCTAAAAGATTCCAGGCAGTGAATGCCTTGATGAAAGATATCCATCATCCAGGCCTCATGATGAAACAGAAGAATCCAAAAGGGACACATATGTATATTAGTAAAAAACAAAGTCACTATTTCAGAACCCAAACGCCAGCTCCTTAAATCCAACAGATCCAGGGCCCCCAATTCATTAGCATCAAGAACACCATTGCCCCAATAGTGACTAAGGACCAACACACTACCAATGAAGAAGAGACGTCACAAGTAGGAGGGTATATGTAGATACACAAATAAGTAATAATCAAAAAATTGATCAAAGAACAAACCGAACATAAGTCTTCAGTAAACAATACCATGGTTCATCAAAGCGAAGAGCCAAGCCTGGGCGGCAGTGACTTCAGCGGAACTCCAGCAACACCCTCCTCTCTAGGACATAGCGGAGCAAAGAATTCAACGCAGCTATTAAAGCAGTGAAACAATGTAGCTGTGGAGACGAGCAAAAGCAAGCAACTCCAGCTCGCTTAGGCGGGCTTGATCTGCCCACGGCACATATGGCATTCTTTGTACCTGAGGCATGACATCTCTTAAGGCGACACGACCCCGATGCTGCCTGGGCTAGAAAGTTCACTCACTGCCAGCCACGTACACAGTGACCCTCAAGCATGTTGCTGACGGTCCATCCCACTCTGGTGGTTCCAGGTCGTTTATGAAAGCCCAGGTTAAACCTGTGCTGGTCCTTGGTGACGATTGTGGTTACCATGGTGTTTTGGTTCGCTTTCAGAAAGCAACATCCCCGCTGAATAGAAACAGAATGTGCCGGGTGTACAATGTCACCCAGGTAAGGGCACATCTGGACACCCAGAGTATGCAATAGTGCTACCAGAGCATCAAGGCCTTATTGAAGACCCTCAGGGTCCAGTTTAAATTGCAGGTCCTGGAATTGCCAATTATGGTTATCCAAACCACAGCTTAGCAAGTGGCCAATACTGAGGTATCATAGGAACAAATAAATAGGCATCCAGGATCCACCAACTGACATGTGTTTTAGGTGGTGACTCTGAAAGGATGGCAAGGATCATTAAAGCCCTGATCTCCCTTGAACGTATGTCCATGAAAAACATTTCTCTCTCCATCCTTCGTGCAGGAACTGACACGAATGGCCCTTTCCCCAGCAGCGTCTGCTGACTGCACGGCTTATGACGCGCTACATTGCTCAGCATGACTCCCTAGCCCTGGGGAAGACTCTTGACGTCTAGTGAGTACTCTCCCCTGATCACTCCAGCGCCCAGATTGTGAGTAAAACCTTGTAGATTACATGAAACTGGAAACTCTTCCCATAGTGGCGACCCATCGTAGTCATGCATGCTGAGGCAGGCTTGTACATGATGGCTGGAACTTAGTAAGACAGTAGTTTCCCGCCCTCTGGTTAAAGCATTGCCCACCATTGTTTTAGGAATGAAGGAAGCCCTTGGCACATTTGACCTTCTCTTACCATTGCTCACATGGTGGCCTGATTCGTTGGAATGGGTGAGAAACAGATGGAGGCGCCGGCTCTTTTGAGTCCTCTCTGTTTTCCAGTCAATTGCAAGCAAGCCTGTCACTGGAGAGCCCCCAGCACTTGCACTGCGGTGAAGCGCACCAAGAAAGCATCCAACAGGAAGCAGACACACAGACCGCACAAGCAGCTCTTTGCAGTGTGTGACTGAAATGTCTCGTGCCATACCTGACAATCATGTGTGAGTGATTGGGCTATGTATGCCACATGCACCCCTGCTCCGACGGTTAGATCTGCGGCTCCATAGGACCACGCACATGGCTCATCTCTTTCTTTCTCCATTGTGCCCGAGGTAGGATGTTTTGCTGTTGCATGAGAAGCTTTTGAGGTTTGATGAAGTCTGGGATTTTCTCCCTGGTGCGCGCCTCTCTTTCTCTGATCATGCCCTGCAGATAATGGCAGCTCGAGCGGCTGCACATCAGGTTGCCAGGGAAACGTGTCACTGAGCATCCGAAGGGCAACCTTAACACCAAAGTAAGTGGTTTGGGGGAAAAGGGCCTGGGCAAGGGACATCAGGGAATGGGACCCATGCAACACACTGCCGTACCCAGCACATCCGCGGGCAGAGCCCTTTATTACCCCCCGCCCCCAGAGTTCAACACAACATAATACATGCAAGGCATTGTACTCATTATTTATTTGGGATATATGATATGCTAACATACTAGGGGGGTAATTCATAGAATTCAGCGCACAAGTGGCGCACGCGGCAGGCGCACAGTGTGCGCGTGCGAATCCCTGCGCCAGCCGCGTACGCCAAAATCCATTTCTGCGCACAGCGTATTCATGGATTCCAGCCACCAAAACCAGCCGTGGCGCACAGTGGCGCAGCGACCCTGCAGCAGCGCCAGTTACGCCCCCAAGAACGCCTCTCGCGCAGGGAAAAGCCATCAATATACCCAATCCAGCGCAAAGGGCTGCGCTAACCCTGTACCAGCACGGCAAGCGGGCTATGTGTATCACTGGGGTGCGCGGGAAGTACCTCACGCGATTGGCCCTGTGCGAGCAGGGTACGCGTATTTCAGGGGTGCGTGGGAAGTTCCACACGCGATTTCCGCAGGGTATGTGTATTTCAGGGGTGCGCGAGAAGTTCCACACGTGATTTCAGCAGGGTGCGTGTATTTCTGGGTGCGGGGGACGTTCCACACGCGATTTCAGCATGGTACGTGCATTTCAGGGGTGCACAGGAATTTCCACACGTGATTTGTCTGGGTACGCGTATCTCAGGGGTGCGTGGGAATTTCCACACGCGATTTGTCTGGGTACGTGGATCTCAGGGGTGCGCGGGAAGTCTCACACGCGATTTGGCAGGGTACGTGGATTTCAGGGGTGCGCGGGAAGTTCCACACGCGATTTGGCCGGGTACGTGCGCGGGAATTTCCACACGCGATTTGTCTGGGTACGTGGATCTCAGGGGTGCGCGGGAAGTCTCACACGCGATTTGGCAGGGTACGTGGATTTCAGGGGTGCGCAGGAAGTTCTACATGCGATTTCAGCAGGGTACGTGTATTTCTGGGTGCGGGGGACGTTCCACACGCGATTTCAGCATGGTACGTGCATTTCAGGGGTGCGCGGGAAGTTCCACACGCGATTTCAGCAGGGTACGTGTATTTCTGGGTGCGGGGCAAGTTTCACACGTGATTTCAGCAGGGTACGTGTATTCCAGGGGTGCGCGGGAAGTTCCACACGCGATTCCATCAGGGTACGTGTATTTCAGGGGTGCGCGGGAAGTTCCACATGCGATTTCAGCAGGGTACGTGTATTTCTGGGTGCGGGGGACGTTCCACACGCGATTTCAGCATGGTACGTGCATTTCAGGGGTGCGCGGGAAGTGCCACACGCGATTTCAGCAGGGTACGTGTATTTCAGGGTGCGGGGCAAGTTTCACACGCGATTTCAGCAGGGTACGTGTATTCCAGGGGTGCGCGGGAAGTTCCACACGCGATTCCATCAGGGTACGTGTATTTCAGGGGTGCGCAGGAAGTTCCACACGCGATTTGGCCGGGTACGTGCGCGGGAATTTCCACACGCGATTTGGCTGGGTACGTGTATGACAGGGGTACGCGGGAAATTCTAAACGCGATTTGGCTGTGTGCTCCCAGGTATTCCCTGTACACCCTCCACGGCCCCTGCAGGCAGCCGACACCACAGGGGACTACCCTGCACACCTGCTCATGTCACCCAGCACCCCCACCCCCCAGCCACCATGGGCAGCCCCCACCAGGCCCCCACTCAAGTCTCCCACCACCCCCACCCCCCAGCATCCAGGGGCAGCCCCCACCAGGCCCCCACACATGTCCAACTCATGTCTCCCACCGCCCCCACCCCCCAGCAGTGCAGGAGCACCCTCCACCAGGCCCCCACTCATGTCTCCCACCCCCCCGACCCCCCATCACTGTGGGGCACCCTCCACCAGGCCCCCACCCATGTCTCCCACCACCCCCACCCCCCAGCAGTGCAGGGGCAGCCTCCACCAGGCCCCCACTCATGTCTCCCACCACCCCCACCCCCCAGCAGTGCAGGGGCACCCTCCACCAGGCCCCCACTCATGTCTCCCACCACCCCCACCCCCCAGCAGTGCAGGGGCAGCCTCCACCAGGCCCCCACTCATGTCTCCCACCACCCCCACCCCCAGCCACCAGGGGCAGCCTCCACCAGGCCCCCACTCATGTCTACCACCACCCCCACACCCCCAGCCACCAGGGGCAGCCTCCACCAGGCCCACACTCATGTCTCCCACCACCCCCACCCCCCAGCAGTGCAGGGGCACCCTCCACCAGGCCCCCACTCATGTCTCCCACCACCCCCCCCGCAGTGCAGGGGCAGCCTCCACCAGGCCCCCACTCATGTCTCCCACCACCCCCACCCCCCAGCCACCAGGGGCAGCCTCCACCAGGCCCCCACTCATGTCCCCCTGCACCCAGGTCCTCACAATCCCCAATCATGTGCGTGATGGTCAGCCTCCACAGCCAAAAGGCCCTACCAAGTAACCCATTCACCCACATGGAAATGGAAATTACATGTTACACCCCCAATGTTCATAAAGCAAATGAACCCATGTCCGTCACACACAATGGTTGCAAATGAATGGGAAAACACCCAACATGACATGCATGAAACCAATGAGATGATACCACACAGTGAAGTATGAAAACAAAATTGTATTAAAAAAAATTGAATGCAAATGAAATGAAACAAACTACAATGGCAATGAAAAAAAGATAAGCTGCATGTCCGTCCAAAAAAATCAAAACTACAAATCCAAATCCAAAAAAATGTTGTTCAAAGTCACATTAAAAATAAAATCAATCCGAGAGATAAAAATAAATGCAAAGTCCATTGCTCCATGGAGAATAAATCAAAAATAAAAAAATAAAACAATCCAATGAAGAACTATGTACAAAACATCCAAGGGTCCATGCGCCCAACTGAACAAAGGAAACCTACAAAAAACCCTAACTAAAATGCAACTATATACAAAAAGTGGAGCTGTGTCCGTCGACTCCAAATCATAAGAAGAAACAAATGAAACCTAAAACTAAAGAACTATATACAAAGGCGGCGGGCAAGTCCAGCGGCTCACTCCGTGGTGTTCCGGGCCAGGGCATCATCAAACTCCTCGTCTATGTCCCGGAGGCGGTCCTGTTCCATGGCCCCGAGGGTCCGCAGGGACGACGCCATCTGCTCCTCCAACCCCCTGCGGATTGCCTCGAGGCACTCGGCCCGCCTTAGGGCCCTCCGCATGGAGTTCTCCGCCCTGACCATCGTGAGCCGCGCCTCTTCTGCCCACCAGCCGCTCCCCACCTATCTGCTGGCCCAACCGCAGCCACACGGAAGACACTTCCTGTCCTGGGTCCTCCTGCCCTCCGGCTGATGCCTGCCCCTCCGATGTTGATGGCCCCGAGCCATGATGCCTCCCACGTTGACTCTGCTGCTGCCTCCGACGCAACTGCCTCTGCCAGCACGACGGCATCCAGGCTGATGGAATCCACCGACGCCGTCGTGCACGTGCCCTGCCTGATGATGCCGGCACATCCTCCATCTGCTGGGGTACAGTTGCTGTGGTGTCCACCCCTGCTGGACCTCCGACTCCCGACTGTGGCAGGGATGGGATCCCCACCGAGCTGGCTGCATTGGTCAGGGCAGGTCCACAGGGGGCCCTGGTGGCATCTGGGCCGGAAGACGGCAAGGAGAACGACTGGCGTATAGTCTCCACAGAGGAGGAGAGGGCCGCCAGATTGGCCGACACATGCAGGAAACCCCCGAACATGGATGATCCCAATTGGGCCACATCGGCACGGTGCTCTTCGTGATGACGTGCGTGCTCCTCCTGGGAAGCACGCACGGCATCACAAATCACAGCCGTGCGCATCGCGACCCCAATCAGGACCTTCTCCATACGGCCAGGGGACCCCTCGTCCGCAGGTGGAGGGGAGTCAGATGACATGGACATCCCGTCTACCTGCGGACGGGCCTGGGACGGGGCATCCCTGCTGGTGCATGGTGGTGCACCCACAGGGTCAGGGATAGCGACATGCACAGGCCCCTCCACGGTGACCTGTGCTGCCTCCTGCCCCTGCCCCTGGACTGCACCACTTGCACCAGCAGGGATGCCCCCACCAGGCCCCATGTGCGCCTCAGTGGCGGCCTCCTCCTCCTCTGTGGAAACCGCCAACCTGGATGGCTCCTCACCGTCTTCCGCCGTAGCAGGCCCCTGTGGGGGCTCACCCACCCCTTCCGCTGCAGCCGTGGGGGCATCCCCGCCGCCTTGCTCCACAGCGCCGTCTCCGCCCTCTTCTTCACTAGCCGCTGCGTAGAGGGAGACATAGAACACAAGCATCAGGGTACTGTACAATGGTCCCCTAGACAGGAAGCAATAGCAGATGAGTGCCACTGTCAAAGTACACTTCCATCATGTCCCTCCACAACACATGTGTCAGTCCAGGCAAAACACACACAGTGACAGTCATGGTGCATGCCATGGACATTTCCATACATGTCCAATGGACTCTCGAAACATACAATGTAATGGAACTCACATGCATCATGGGTCATGCCTATCACATGCACACACTTCACCTCAGTCACATCCATCTGGCCCCGTACACCCCAATCACAGTGGATACAAGGATGACTAGGCTGCATCAGTGAATCTGTACATTGTCACAGACATGTGTCATGCATCCATGGCATTCACAAGTCACAGACACGCAGGTCAGGCACACAGACATGCATACCATATATGTACCTGGCATCAGCACCCATCCCTCACCCCCACCCATGTCCAGGAACAGAGACTGCCATGCTCTCATGTGTACAATCTGCATAGGGCTCCCCATGTCGCATTTAAACACATGCAACAACTGTGCGGTTCACACATTACTGGTCGCACATGCATTACCATGATGTCCCTGCACACATACATGCGTACATGGCCTATGTCACACATACAGGCAAGTATCAGACAACCAGCACACTGCAACATGCCCTGTGTCACACAGCAATGCTTGGTCACTTACCGCTCAACTCCAGATGGGTCTGCCTCTCAAGGACCTGGGCGTGGAGCACTGGGTGTACGCGTTCCAGGACCCTCATCTGGATGGAACTCATGCAGCCCCGGCCCCCCTCCCGAGGCGCCGGGCCTTTGTGAGGGTCCTGGACCTCAAGTACTCCCAGCGCTTCTTGACCTTCTGGATGGTGCGGGTTGCCACCCCCTCCGCGTTGATGGCAACCACACAGTCGGCCCAGATCCTCTCCCATCCTTCCTTGTTGGCGTGGGACGATCCGAAGAGGGCATCATACTGCCCCAGGACTTGCTCCACCAGGACACCAACTTTGGTGGCAGTGAAGCTGGTGCCCCTCTGCCCCTCTGGCCGGGGGTTGCCACTGCTGCCAGATGTTCATGTGCCCGACATGGCAACCCCAGGGGCAGGAGTGGGTGGGCAACTGGGTCCTGGGGCTGGGCTGTGGAGCGATGTTATCTGAGTCGGGAGTCTTCTGTTCCAGCAGGGGTGGACACAGCAACTGGACCCCTGCAGATGGCTGATGTGCAGGCACCAAATGGCAGGGCACAGTGGCAGCAGGCAGGCAGGCAGGCAGCAGCAGATGGCACGTGGGAGGCTGCTCGGGGCACTGGGGGGCAGTAATTCGGCCTTCTGGGCAGGAGCGTGGTCTTCCGTGTGTTTTCGCGTGGCCAGCTTGATACGGAGTGATTTGGCACGTGAAAATCCTGCACGTTAGCGTGATATTCGAGGAAAGGCCCTTAGCGCGTAAGCGCGTCAGCACGCGTACGCGATTTCATTGGACCAAAGGCCCTTACAGCGTAAGCGCGTCTGTGACGTTTCGCGCATGGGCGTTGCCCTGGCAGGGCTTGGAGATCCCACGTGCCTTTGAACTGCTCTGTACGTGCTTTTCGTGCGGTGCGTGTGTTTTCCATCCGTTGGGGTTCACACACTATTACTTCACAGCGGGTGTTGGCTACGCGTTCTTCTACACGCAAGGCAGACGGTGAGTGGTACACCGCCCTCCCCCAGGCCCGATCGCATGAAGCGAACCCCGAACCCCTGAAATACACGTAGCCCGCTCCCCCAGGCCCGATCGCGTGAAAAACTTCACGCGAACCCCTGAAAAACACGTAGCCCGCTCCCCCAGGCCCGATCGCGTGAGAAACTTCACGCGAACCCCTGAAATACACGTAGCCCGCTCCCCCAGGCCCGATCGCGTGAGAAACTTCACGCGTACCCCTGAAATACACGTAGCCCGCTCCCCCAGGCCCGATCGCGTGAGAAACTTCACGCAAACCCCTGAAATACACGTAGCCCGCTCCCCCAGGCCCGATCGCGTGAAAAACTTCACGCAAACCCCTGAAATACACGTAGCCCGCTCCCCCAGGCCCGATCGCGTGAAAAAGTTCACGCGAACCCCTGAAATACACATAGCCCGCTCCCCCAGGCCCGATCGCGTGAAAAAGTTCACGCAAACCCCTGACATACACGTAGCCCGCTCGCACAGGCCCAATTGCTGTATGTTGCCACTTTTGTAATGCGCAGGGACGCTACCGCCTGCCTTCGTGTGGCAGACGTGTTTCGGCTTGTGCGTGTCTTTGGCTGTGCTTGGCTTTGCCCTATTCGATTCCATGAATACGTGTGGTTCGAGTGCGTGTGGGCGTTCCGTCTGCTTCCCTGCAGTACATCCCCAGTTACGCCCTTATTTTCGTGCGTTGTTCCCCATTCCGCGCGTTACGCCCCTTGTCCCGCCCACTTTCTGGTGTATGCGCCGAGGTTGTGCGCTTTCACTGTGCGCGTCGCGCACGCCTTTCGGGATGTTACAGTGACTTGTGCGCCATGCACGGGTTTGGCGCACATCCCGGGGTGTACACGCGCAGGGACTTCCATGAATCGCACGCGTGCGCATGCGCCTGTTTTTTTCCGCTTGCGCCTGCTTGCGCCTGCTTGCGCGAAGATTTTCGGCGCACGTTTGTTCCATGAATCGGCCCCTAGATGTCCAGCCCTTGACCAAAAGAAAAATGAGTTTTGTGCATGAAAGCGTAAAAAAATTATGTGTGTCAATCATGGTTGCCTCTTTCTGCAATGAAGCCTCGTTCTCATATTAATTAATCAATGAATGCATTAATCTGACCTATTCTCCCGACCCCTCATATGGTCAGGACTAAGACAAGAAAAGGGAGTGAAGGGCACAATACACCTTGCAAAGGTGTTTAGAAGGAAGTCCCTCTCCTGCCTGTCATCTAGAATGCACTTGCAGGCGTCCCTCACAAGCACGCCTGCATCAGGGCATCCGCTTGCAAATGAGGAAAAGCACGTGGAGCCAGCAGTTTCCCATCTCACAGAAACAACTTCCAGCAGCGGCTCAGAATCTAGACAAGTCTGGAGATGGATCCCTTGACCGGGTCTGGGTGGGAAAGTCCCAATGTGGCCGCTGCATCCTGCGCACCTGTTTAGATAGTTCGGTGACACAGAGCACGGCAGACTGACCGGCCAAACAGCCTGGCTCTGCATGGCCTTAGACCAGTGTTGCACAACATGCAGCCCGTGGGCCAAATGCGGCGCTTTAGGACAATATGTGTGGCCCTCCAAGTCACATGAATGTAATGAAATGATGAAGTGTTGCCTTGCCTAAAGTCATTCAGTCACTCACAGGGTAATTCATAGAATTTCGCAGAAAAGTGTCGCAATCGGCTGGCGCAGAGTGTCCGCGTGCGATTGACTGCGCCAGGCACGTGCGATAAAACCGATTTCCGCGCACAGCGTATTCATGGATTACATGCTCCCAAACCAGCCGTGGCGCAGAGTATCGCAGCGACCCTGCAGCAGCGCCAGTAACGCCCCCAAGAACGCCCTCTCGCAAGGAAAAGCCAGCAAAATCGCTAAATCATCGCAAAGGGCTGCGCTAACTCTGGACCAGTTTACAGGGCAGCCAAACAAGGAACGCAAAGCGGGTAACGTGCATATCAGGGGTACACGTGAAGTCATACACGCGATTAGCCAGGGTACGTGTATTACAGGGGTACGCGGGAAGTTCAACACGCGATTGGCCAGGGTACGGTACGTGTATTACAGGGGTACGCGGGAAGTTCAACACGCGATTAGCCAGGGTAAGTGTATTACAGGGGTACGCGTGAAGTCATACACGCGATTAGCCAGGGTACGTGTATTACATGGGTACGCGGGAAGTTTAACACGCGATTGGCCAGGGTACGTGTATTACAGGGGTACGCGGGAAGTTTAACAGGCGATTAGCCAGGGTACGTGTATTACAGGGGTACGCGGGAAGTTTAAAACGCGATTGGCCACGGTACGTGTATTACAGGGGTACGCGGGAAGTTCAACACGCGATTGGCCAGGGTACGTGTATTACAGGGGTACGCGGGAAGTTTAACACGCGATTAGCCAGGGTACGTGTATTACAGGGGTACGCGGGAACTTTAACACGCGATTAGCCAGGGTAAGTGTATTACAGGGGTACGCGGGAAGTTCAACACGCAATTAGCCAGGGTACGTGTATTACAGGGGTACGCGTGAAGTCATACACGCGATTAGCCAGGGTACGTGTATTACATGGGTACGCGGGAAGTTCAACACGCGATTGGCCAGGGTACGTGTATTACAGGGGTACGCGGGAAGTTTAACAGGCGATTAGCCAGGGTACGTGTATTACAGGGGTACGCGGGAAGTTTAAAACGCGATTGGCCAGGGTACGTGTATTACAGGGGTACGCGGGAAGTTCAACACGCGATTGGCCAGGGTACGTGTATTACAGGGGTACGCGGGAAGTTTAACACGCGATTAGCCAGGGTACGTGTATTACAGGGGTACGCGGGAACTTTAACACGCGATTAGCCAGGGTAAGTGTATTACAGGGGTACGCGGGAAGTTCAACACGCAATTAGCCAGGGTACGTGTATTACAGGGGTACGCGTGAAGTCATACACGCGATTAGCCAGGGTACGTGTATTACATGGGTACGCGGGAAGTTTAACACGCGATTGGCCAGGGTACGTGTATTACAGGGGTACGCGGGAAGTTTAACAGGCGATTAGCCAGGGTACGTGTATTACAGGGGTACGCGGGAAGTTTAAAACGCGATTGGCCAGGGTACGTGTATTACAGGGGTACGCGGGAAGTTCAACACGCGATTGGCCAGGGTACGTGTATTACAGGGGTACGCGGGAAGTTTAACACGCGATTAGCCAGGGTACGTGTATTACAGGGGTACGCGGGAACTTTAACACGCGATTAGCCAGGGTAAGTGTATTACAGGGGTACGCGGGAAGTTCAACACGCAATTAGCCAGGGTACGTGTATTACAGGGGTACGCGTGAAGTCATACACGCGATTAGCCAGGGTACGTGTATTACATGGGTACGCGGGAAGTTCAACACGCGATTGGCCAGGGTACGTGTATTACAGGGGTATGCGGGAAGTTTAACAGGCGATTAGCCAGGGTACGTGTATTACAGGGGTACGCGGGAAGTTAAAAACGCGATTGGCCAGGGTACGTGTATTACAGGGGTACGCGGGAAGTTCAACACGCGATTGGCCAGGGTACGTGTATTACAGGGGTACGCGGGAAGTTTAACACGCGATTAGCCAGGGTACGTGTATTACAGGGGTACGCGGGAAGTTTAACACGCGATTAGCCAGGGTAAGTGTATTACAGGGGTACGCGGGAAGTTCAACACGCAATTAGCCAGGGTACGTGTATTACAGGGGTACGCGGGAAGTTTAACACGCGATTAGCCAGGGTACGTGTATTACAGGGGTACGCGGGAAGTTATACACGCGATTAGCCAGGGTACGTGTATTACAGGGGTGCGTGGGAATCATCACACGCGATTAGGCTGGGTGGGTCCTCACAGGTGTTCCCTGTACACCCTCCACGGCCCCTGCAGGCAGTCTACAAAACAGGGGACTACCCTGCACACCTGCTCATGTCCCCCTGCACCCCCACCCCCCCAGCAGTGCAGGGGCAGCCTCCACCAGGCCCCCACTCATGTCTCCCACCACCCCCACCCTCCCGCCACCAGGGGCAGCCTCCACCAGGCCCCCACCCATGTCTCCCACCACCCCCCGCCACCAGGGGCACTCTCCACCAAGCCCCCACCCATGTCTCCCACCACCCCCACCAGTGCAGGGGCACCCTCCACCAGGCCCCCACCCATGTCTCCCAACACCCCCACCCACCAGCACTGTGGGGCACGTGGCCAGCAGGCAGTCAGGCAGCAGCAGATGGCAGGTGGGAGCGTGCTCAGGGCTCTGGGGGGCAGTAATTTCGCCTCCTGGCCAGGAGCGTGGTCTCTCGTGTGTGAACGCGTGGACAGCCTGATAGGTAGTGAAATCCCACACGTCAGCAAAGGCCCTTAGCGCGTAAACCCGTCAACAGCATATGCGCGCCTATAGTCACCTGCACGTGCAGGAAATTGTTACGTGACACGTCCCAGTGTCAAAGCGTGTGATTGGTGAAAATGGATGTACACGTAGAAGTGACAAAGCGTGTGATTGGTGAAAATGGATCTACACGCAGGAGTGACAAAGCGTGTGATTGGTGAACGTACACGCCGCATAAGTGACGCTGTACGTGTGGGCCTGTATATAAGGTACATGTAGAACACCATTTCCTTGTACGTGCTTTTCGTGGAGAGCGAGTGGGTGAAATCTGTACTTCTTGTCGTTTCACACGCGATTTACTTCACGGCGTTTCCAGTTCGTATTCCCTGTTACCTCTGACAGCTTTTTCTCTTTTTTCTCTTTTACTGGTTTACCTGGGCCTGTTCCCTCAAACAGTGTCCCCTTCTACTGTTGTCCTGTCTTCTCAGACAGCGTACACATCTTCTTTTTGCGGGGGTTTAGCCAGCCAAACGCGCTCATTCTTCACGCTCTTTTACCTGGCAGACGGTGAGTCACGCACGTATCCAACTTCTGTGCTTGCCCCGTGTGTTGCCTACCCCTTCAGAGGTCATTCTAGGCTGCGTGTGACACGCATACGTTCATTCTTGTGTTACTGGGTGCCACAGCGTAGTGCAGGTTTTTCTTTCTGCACACGTGGTCTAGGAGGGGTTGCGTGCACGTCATCTCCCTTTTTTGGGCCTCCTGTGCGTTGCGTGACCCGTCATCTTTCCCCAGGGGTTACAATCAGCCGTGCTAGAGCACTAGGGTACAATTACCATCTGGTACCCAACCCCTTTGACCCCCAATTGCCCAGGACAATTGTCTACAGCCACTCCCATACGCACATTAATATCAGTGCCATGGCTGGGAGGCGAGGATTCCGTAAGGGTGGCAAAGGTGGAAGAGCCACAAGTGGTGGCCGTGGTGGATCCGGTAGGGGACGTGGTCGTAACTTGCAGGGTGAGCCTGTCCCCCCATGTGTGGAGGACCAGTCAAGGGCACCCATCATCCCCCCCCCCCCTCCCCCCCCTCCCCCCCTCCCGTTGAGGCTGAAGTGGCTGACACCATCCATGCTCAGCCCTTGTTGGACCAGCCCATTTTGGCACCAGACCTGGCTGACTCCATGGCTGACTTCCAGGTCAGCAGGGCTACGACACGTGCGCTGGTGCACGTTGATGCCATCATGCCACGTGGATCTGGGGCAGCAAGGTCATCTACTGCACCAAGGAGGCAGGGCGGAGTGGCTGCAGGGGCAGCTGCGGCTCCATCCACCCCAGCCCTCACACACCCAGCCAGGACAGTGTCGGTCCTAGTCCATGCTGCTGAGATTCCCCCTGACACCATCACACTCGAGCCAATGCCTGCACCAACTCCCATGCTGAGTGTGCAATCCCACACTCCTGATACAGAGTCCACCAGGGCTCCTGCCCCTAGTGTCCAGAGCGGCGCAGGACATTCAGGATCACCACCACCTTCCAAGCGGAAGAGGAAGAGTGCTCGTCCGGCACAGGCTGATGCCCCAGACACGGCTACACAGTCCGGCCCGTCCAGGAAGCCCAGCTTCACGGATGACGAACTGAATGCACTTGTCGAGTATGTGTCCGGACATGACAACGAGATGGTCATTGTTGCAGGATCCAAGACCACACCTGCACAACGCCAGGCACACTGGCAGACCGTTGCGGACATCGTAAGTGCCCTTGGAATCGTGAGGCGCACAGCCAATGATTGCTATAAGCGCTGGAATGACCTAAAGCGCAGGGCAAAGAGTAAGCTGGCCTCAAGTCATGCCGCAACTCTAGTGACTGGAGGTGGGTCTCCAGTAGTAGACATGGAACTCACTCCACATGAGTCAGTCGCTGGGACCTACGTCACGGAGGAACAGATCCAAGGCGTGGGAGATCTGGCTGATTACGAGGCATTGTCCGGTGAGTGCACATGCATGTATGTGTCATACATGTGCATGGTGTGTGTGTGAGGGCTTCTGTTTGGGTGCCAGGAGAGAGTGTGTGCGCCTCAGTCGTATGGGTCAGCCATGTGCTTCATGCAATACTTCCTGCGCAGCTGCATTTGGCCATAGCAGTATCCCTTCTGCCAACAGTAGACATCTAGCACAACTGCACGCCAGTTGCCCTTGAAGTGTCACCTTGACACAACAGATTTGCTTATTTTTCACTGTTCATTCAGTCAGTTTGTTTGCATTCCACCACTTTCACTAGGCATGTCGCTGTCCACTAGTCACATGTCTGACATGGGTATGGTAAAGGGGAGTGACTTTGTTACCTGGATATCATTTGTACACACATGTCCCTGTGCAATTTGACCATTACAGACTGGCAGCTCCAGGTGAAAAATCTGACCTGTTAGAATCAGAAAAGCTATTACATGCGGGAACTGGACTGAATGAATAGGTGCTGCCCTCCTCTCCATCTTCACTCAATAGCAATGGTACATGCCATCTGTGTGATGGCATGTGTGTTTCACCTGCCAATCACAGGCCAATGTGTGATGCCACTGCCAGGCAGCATGCAGAAAATTTGTTCATCTTCCATCTTGGTGTCATCAGTGTGTGCCGTTTGCCTGCACTTCATACGCAGTGAGGGTGCATGCATGGGAGGGTTCTAGTCATGTGGGACATGTCAATCAAGTACTGGTTCTCTTGCTTCTCAGCCCTCAATGTGTGCCATGGTGCTAATGCCTGTTTCCAATACTTTGTTTTCATGTCTTTGCAGGGGAAGACGCACCTGATACTGCTGGGGTTGTGGAGATGGTGCAGACCCAGGAGGTGTCCCAGGGCCGACCAACCACCAGTGAGGGACGTGGTGTGGTGGTGGGGGAGAACCCACAAGTGCTGCAGGTCGTGCTCTCAAGGGGTGTCTCTGGCTGCACCTCCCCCGAGCTGTACTCAGGTGTTGATTCGGATGAGACCTACGTGCCGTCGCTGGTGAGTGTTCCAGGGAGGGATTCTGTTCTGTCTCACCCACCTGCACCAGGGTCAGTACCCTCCATGGGGATGTCAGTGTTGGCAGCTACGCCTTTGGTGGTTACGGATGCAGGGTCACACTCCGCGACATCTGATCCTGTTCCTGGGCCAGCAGATCAGAGGGGGAATGCAGTCCTGCAGCCTCAGGCAGTGCCGGCACAGCAAGGCGCAGTTCGCCTTGCCCCAGACAGGTGTGGTGCCCGCCGACGTGGTGGCCGTACGCCACCTGGCAATACCGCATGGGAGCAATCCATTTACGGTATGGCTACCCAACAGGCTGCATCATCCGAGATGATGGCTCAGGCCATGGATAGGGTGGCCACTTCCATTGTCCCCCCAGAAAGGCTGATGGAGCGACTAGAGCAGGCAACTGACTCCATCTGCCAGTCACACAGGGAGGACATGTTGGGGTCCAACAGGGACAGGCGGGCGGCACTGGCGACTCTGCAGGAGGCCATCTCCATTGAGTCCCAGGGCCACAGGGAAGCCCTGAGGCAGGAGCTCCTACACCTCAGGACGACTCTTGTTGAGCTTGAGGCTTCAACACACCAAAGGACAGAACAGCAGCTGGAGCGTCTCACCCGTACGCTCTCAGCTGAGATGCAGGCAACGAGGGCGGAGGTCCGGGCATCCTGTGAGTTGTTGCATGGGGACCTCCGCACACTCATCCTCCAGAACCAGACCTACCACACCTGCATGCTTGCAGCCATGGAGGAGCAGACTAGGGCCTTGCGTGGGCTGCCTCCCATAGTGCAACCACCTCCGGATGCAGCTGCACAGGGTGATAATAGCGACAGCAGTGACACTCCCACAATAGGGTAGCCGTGTGGGCCATGAGCCCATGGAGGTGTTTTATTTTCCCAGGATCCACGCAGGTGGGTTCTGGTGTGCATCCTGTCCTCGGACCTCCTGGGTGGCCTCCCCAACCCCCCCGGGCCCATCAATGGCCATTTTTGATTTTTTCTTATTTTTATTTTTATTTTGATTTCTTTTATTCCCAATTTTTTTGGGAGGATCTGTTGGCTCCGATCTGTTGGCTCCGATCTGTTGGCTCCGATCTGTTGGCTCCGATCTGTTGGCTCCGATCTGTTGGCTCCGATCTGTTGGCTCCGATCTGTTGGCTCCGATCTGTTGGCTCCGATCTGTTGGCTCCGATCTGTTGGCTCCGATCTGTTGGCTTCCGTGGTTCCTGTGGGCATACGCTGCATTGTGGCTGGGCACATGCAGGCTTGTAATGTATTTGGTTCAGATGCTTGGGTTTGAGTCACACACACCCCTCCTGCTTCCCGTTTCCATGGGCTTGCAAAGGGTGTGCCCAAGTGACAGTGAATTACACAGTGACGTTGGACTCCCATGACCTGTGTGGCCAGTCTGTAGTCAATACTGTGTATACATTCCTAGTGCATATTGCTGTTGTGTTGTACACTGCATGTTGCATTGATGTGTAACTCTTCTTCTGTGTCTACCTCCCAATTTGCAGGTCCCTTCCTCAAGTCCACACAAGGACCTCTAGTCTGGCGATGGGGACCATGTTGGCAGCAGTGCACCTACAACTCTACATGGCGCCAACACTGCACAGTTGGTAGTGGTGGGAGTGCAGGCATTTCCAGGTGGTGAGACTACTAATATGTTACATTTTTGATGTCATGTTAATGGTACTACGTGCTCAAGTATGTTGTTGGTCCGGCATTGCTGTGAGCATTTCAGGTGTTGCAGGTTTCTAATAGTGCCACTGTACATAGTGAGAGTGATGTCATGTTGTGGGGATTACTTTGTTTACCTGCAATTAGCATGACATGGCACGGTGTGTCGTGTGGCAGTGCTGGGGTTGGGTTGGCTGACATGGCACTGTCCTCTTGTTGCATTTTGCAAGTGGGTATTCATTTTAGCTGCTTCAATGTGTAACTTCACAAAACTGCATTGGTGGTGTCTGTGTGGGTAGGGATGCACACATTGTGACACTTCCAGGTGAACAATCTCAGGCTGACATGGAATTCCCCGTTCATTCTTCACACATTCAGGATCAGTGTCAGGTTGAGTCATCATTGATTGTCAGATGGAATGTGCCAGGGCAGTGTGCACTCCACCGGGGTGTGATTTCTATGTGAAGTAATTAGCCACTAGCTGTGTACGGGCTGCCTCCCCCCGTGCCCTTTCCCCTCCCATGCGCAGCGGCTGTGCATGTGGTTGGGGATGTGGGGCCACCACCATGTCCACGGCCAGGCCCCGGCGTGTTGCAACGTTGTGCAGGACACATGCTGCCACTATGATCCTGCACACTACTGGGGGAGCGTATAACAGCTGCCCGCCAGAACGGTCAAGGGAGCGAAAGCGTGACTTCAGCACTCCGAATGTGCGCTCCACTATGCCCCTGGTTGTAATGTGGGCTGTGTTAAATCTTACCTGGGGTGGCGTGGTGGGGTTCCGAATTGGCGTCATCATGTGGGGGCTGAGAGGGTAGGCACTGTCCCCTGTGGAGGTGGGGATTGGCATCATTGGTGAGGTTGTGACCTTGCTCAGTATCCAACATGCATGCATGTGCAGTGGCATACATACTCACCAAGCAGCCATGTATCGCCATGCCGCCCAGCTTCTAGGTCCCGGCTTAGGGTGGACATTCGGTAAATGAAGCTGTCGTGGGTGGAGCCGGGATAGTTGGTATATACTGAGGTGATGATTCCCTTGGCATTACATGCTACCTGCACGTTGATGGAATGCCAGTGCTTGCGGTTCCTATAGATGTGCTCAGATGCCCTGGGGGGACGTAGAGCCACATGGGTGCAGTCGATGGCACCTAGCACTTTGGGGAATCGTGCCACTGCGTAAAAATCCAGGGCGGCAGCATGCCTTTCTGCAGGTGTTCTGGGCAGGTATATGTGCCTGCGGACTGATGGGCGTGCAGTCATGATGTTCAAGACCTGGTGTAGGCAGCGTGACTGGGTGGCCTGTGACACCCCACCCACTATGGCACTTGTCCGCTGAAATGATCCAGTGGCTAAGAAGTGCAGTACATTGAGGACCTTCTCCAGGGGGCTGAGTGCTTGGGAGCACAGGGTGGGTGATGTGAGGTCATCCTCCCACTCAGTCACCAGGTCCAGTATGATGTGTGGTGGAAACCTGTACCTCCCATACACCTGGTCATCAGGCATCCCGAAAAGGCTGGTTCTGGGTGTGAATATTCTGGCCCTGACTATCCTCCTCCTCCTCCTTTGGTAGCCCACTGCCACTGCTGCTAGGAACGGTATGTTCATCCTGGCGTCTGAGCTTGTTATTGTTAAAGTCCGCAATTTATGCTTAGCGCGTGTTCTAGGCGAGCGTGTGACCCGCGCAGCCCTGGAATCCTGTTGCCAGTCCAATAGCGTGTGGAAATTCACACGCACCACGGGATACAGCGTGTGACCCGCGCAGCCCTGGAATCCTGTTGCCAGTCCAATAGCGTGTGGAAATTCACACGCACCACGGGATACAGCGTGTGACCCGCGCAGCCCTGGAATCCTGTTGCCAGTCCAATAGCGTGTGGAAATTCACACGCACCACGGGATACAGCGTGTGACCCGCGCAGCCCTGGAATCCAGTTCCCAGTCCAATAGCGTGTGGAAATTCACACGCACCACGGGATACAGGTTCGCTGACGTACTTGCGTGTGTAAGTGGCCGCGCACCCATTTAATACACGTACATAGGCCAATCGCGTGTACGCGCACTTTTGTCCAATTACACGCGATGACACTCTGACGTGCAGTATCTCCACGTGTGCCCCGTCATCACGTCCTGAGTGGGGAACACCCGTGCGGGTCACGTCACAGACGCGCTTACGCGCTGAGGGACTCTGGTCCAATAGAATCGCGTATGCGTGCTGACGCGCTTACGCGCTAAGGGCCTTTCCTCGGATTTCACGCTGACGTGCAGGATTTTCACGTGCCAAATCACTCCGTATCAAGCTGGCCACGCGAAAACACACGGAAGCCCACGCTCCTGCCCAGAAGGCCGAGTTACTGCCCCCCAGTGCCCCGAGCAGCCTCCCACGTGCCATCTGCTGCTGCCTGCCTGCCTGCCTGCCTGCTGCCACCGTGCCCTGCCATTTGGTGCCTGCACATCAGCCATCTGCAGGGGTCCAGTTGCTGTGTCCACCCCTGCTGGAACTGAAGACTCCCGACTGGTATTACATCGCTCCACAGCCCAGCCCCAGGACCCAGTTGCCCACCCACACCTGCCTCTGGGGTTGCCATGTCGGGCACTTCCACATCTGGCACCAGTGGCAACCCCAGGCCAGAGGGGCAGAGGGGCACCAGCTTCACTGTCACCGAAGTTGGTGTCCTGGTGGAGCATGTCCTGGGGCAGTATGATGCCCTCTTTGGATCGTCCCGCGCCAGCAAGGAAGGACGGCAGAGGAGCTGGGCCGACTGTGTGGTTGCCATCAACGCGGAGGGGGTGGCAACCCGCGACGTCCTGAAGATCAAGAAGCGCTGGGAGGACTTGAGGTCCAGGACCCTTGTGAAGGCCCGGCGCCTCGTGGAGGGGGGCCGGGGCCGCATGAGTACCATCCAGATGAGGGTCCTGGAACGCGTACGCCCAGCGCTCCACGCCCAGATCCTTGAGAGGGAGGCCCGTCTGGAGTTGAGCGGTAAGTGTCCATGCATTACTGTGTGAGACAGGGCATGTTGCGGTGTGCTGGTTCTATGATACTTGCCTGTATGTGTGCCATAGCCCATGTATGCATGTATGTGTGCAGGGACATCATGGTAATGCATGTGCGACCAGTGATGTGTGATGCACATGGTTGTTGCATGTGTTGAAATGCCGCATGGGGAGCCCTAATCAGATTATGAACATGAGAGCATGCCAGTCTCTGTACCTGAACATGGGTGGGGGTGAGGGATGGGTGCTGATGCCAGGTACATATATGGTAGCCATGTCTGTGTGCCTGACCTGCGTGTCTGTGACTTGTGCATGCCATGGATGCATGACACATGTGTGTGACAATGCAGAGATTCAGTAAAGCAGCAAAATGACCCTTGTATCCGCTGTGTTTGGTGTGTTTGGGGCCAGATGGATGTGACTGAGGTGATGTGTGTGCATGTGATGGGCATGAGCCATGATGCATGTGAGTTACATATCATTGAATGTTTCAAGAGTCCATTGGACATGCATGGAAATGTCCATGGCATGCACCATGCCTGTTACTGTGTGTGTTTTGCCTGGACTGGCCCATGTGTTGTGGAGGGACATGATGGAAGTGTACTTTGACAGTGGTGCTCATCTGCTATTGCTTCCTGTCTAGGGGACCATTGTACAGTGCCCTGATGCTTGTGTTCTTTGTCTCCCTCTACGCAGCGGCTAGTGAAGAAGAGGGCGGAGACGGCGCTGTGGAGCAAGGCGGCGGGGATGCCCCCACGGCTGCAGCGGAAGGGGTGGGTGAGCCCCCACAGGGGCCTGCTACGGTGGGAGACGGTGAGGAGCCATCCAGGTTGGTGGTTTGCACAGAGGAGGAGGAGGCCGCCACTGGGGCACACATGGGGCCTGGTGGGGGCATCCCTGCTGGTGCAAGTGGTGCAGTCCAGGGCCAGGGGCAGGAGGCAGCACAGGTCACCGTGGAGGGGCCTGTGCATGTCGCTGTCCCTGACCCTGTGAGTGCACCACCATGCACCAGCAGGGATGCCCCGTCCCAGGCCTGTCCGCAGGTAGAGGGGATGTCCATGTCACCTGACTCCCCTCCACCTGCGGACGTGGGAACCCCTGGCCGTGCGGAGAAGGTCCTGATTGGGGTCGCGTTGCGCACTGCTGCAATTCGTGATGCCGTGCGTGCTTCCCGGGAGGAGCACGCACGTCATCACGAAGTGCACCGTGCCGACGTGGCCCAATTGGGATCGGCCATGTTCGGGGGTTTCCTGCATGTGTTGGCCAATGTGGCGGCCCTCTCCTCCTCTGTGCAGGCTATCCACCAGTCGTTCTCCTTGCCGTCTTCCAGCCCAGATGCCACCAGGGCCCCCTGTGGACCTGCCCCGACCAATGCAGCCAGCTCGGTGGGGATCCCATCCCTGCCACAGTCGGGAGTCAGAGATCCAGCAGGGGTGGACACCAGAGCAACTGGACCCCAGCAGATGGAGGATGTGACGGCATCATCGGGCAGGGCACGTGCACGACGGCGTCGGTGGTTTCCATCAGCCTGGATGCCGTCGTGCTGGCACAGGCAGTTGCGTCGGAGGCAGCAGCAGGCTCAACGTGGGAGGCATCATGGCTCGGGGCCATCAACATCAGGGGTGCAGGCATCGGCCGGAGGGCAGGAGAACCCTGGAATGGGAGTGGCTTCCGTGTGGGAGAGGTTGTGCCAGCGGATAGGTGCGGAGCGGCAGCGGGCAGAGGAGGAACGGCTCACGATGGTCAGGGCGGAGGACTCCATGCGGAGGGCGCTGAGGCGGGCTGAGTGCCTCGAGGGTCTTCGCAGGGAGTTTGAGCTTGACACTGCGTTATCCCTGCGGGACCTCGGGGCCAGGGAACATGCCCTCCTCCAAGCCATTGAGCAGGAGTTCGAGGATGCCCTGGCCCATGACAACAACCAGTGAGCCGTCCGAATAGCCCGCTGCCTTTGTATATAGTTGTATAGTTAGGGTTAGGTTTCCTTTGTTTTTTTGAATTTTTTTTGGGTTGCGATTGGACAATGCACCACTTTTTTGTATATAGTTCCCTTTTTAGTTAGTAGTCAGTTAGGTTTAATTTGGTAGGGCTCATGGACCCAGGATTATCTTCTTGATTGGCTTATTTTATTTTTTCATAATTTTTTCATGGACATTCATCTTGTTTTGTTTGATTTGCTTTGTGTTTTTTCTTATTTGCTGTTCAATACATATTATTTTTTTAATCTTCAATGTGTCGTATCATCTCATTGCTTTCAGGCATGTCATGTTGGGTGTTTTGTCATTCACTTGCAGCCATTGTGTGTGACAGACATGTGTTAAATTGCATTATTTACATTGGGGGTGTAACATGTAATTGCCTTTGATATGTGGGTGGGTGTGATAGTTGGTTGGGCCTTTTGGCAGGGGAGGATGGGCATTACGGACATGATTGGGGAATGTTGGGACCCAGGTGCAGGGGGGCATGGATTGGACATGGGTGGGGGCCTGCTGGCAGGTGCCCCACAGTGCTGGGGGGTGGGGGTGGTGAGAGACATGAGTTGGACATGGGTGGGGGCCTGCTGGCAGGTGCCCCACAGTGCTGGGGGGTGGGGGTGGTGGGAGACATGAGTGGGGCCCTGGTGGAGGGTGACCCTGGTGGCTGGGGTTTGGGGGTGGTGGGAGACATGAGTTGGACATGGGTGGGGGCCTGCTGGCAGGTGCCCCACAGTGCTGGGGGGTGGGGGTGGTGGGAGACATGAGTGGGGCCCTGGTGGAGGGTGACCCTGGTGGCTGGGGTTTGGGGGTGGTGGGTGACATGAGTTGGACATGGGTGGGGGCCTGCTGGCAGGTGCCCCACAGTGCTGGGGGGTGGGGGTGGTGGGAGACATGAGTGGGGCCCTGGTGGAGGGTGACCCTGGTGGCTGGGGTTTGGGGGTGGTGGGAGACATGAGTTGGACATGGGTGGGGGCCTGCTGGCAGGTGCCCCACAGTGCTGGGGGGTGGGGGTGGTGGGAGACATGAGTGGGGCCCTGGTGGAGGGTGACCCTGGTGGCTGGGGTTTGGGGGTGGTGGGTGACATGAGTTGGACATGGGTGGGGGCCTGCTGGCAGGTGCCCCACAGTGCTGGGGGGTGGGGGTGGTGGGAGACATGAGTGGGGCCCTGGTGGAGGGTGACCCTGGTGGCTGGGGTTTGGGGGTGGTGGGAGACATGAGTTGGACATGGGTGGGGGCCTGCTGGCAGGTGCCCCACAGTGCTGGGGGGTGGGGGTGCAAGGGGACATGTGTTGGTGTTCATTAGTTCAAGGAGACATGTGCCTTTGCTGGGGGGCATGCCCATGTTGGGTGGGCTGCCTGCGGGACATGACCAGGGATGCAGGGTAGTCCCCTGTGGTGTGGGCTGCCTGCAGGGGCCGTGGAGGGTGTACAGGGTACACCTGGGAGGAGCCACACTGTCAAATCACATGTGGAACTTCCCGCGCACCCCTGAAATACACGCGCCCAGGCTATTCGCGTGTGGAACTTCCCGCGCACCCCTGAAATTCACGCGCCCAGGCTATTCGCGTGTGGGACTTCCCGCGCACCCCTGAAATTCACGCGCCCAGGCTATTCGCGTGTGGGACTTCCCGCGCACCCCTGAAATACACGCGCCCAGGCTATTCGCGTGTGGAACTTCCCGCGCACCCCTGAAATACACGCGGCCAGGCTATTCGCGTGTGGAACTTCCCGCGCACCCCTGAAATACACGCGCCCAGGCTATTCGCGTGTGGAACTTCCCGCGCACCCCTGAAATACACGCGGCCAGGCTATTCGCGTGTGGAACTTCCCGCGCACCCCTGAAATACACGCGCCCAGGCTATTCGCGTGTGGAACTTCCCGCGAACCCCTGAAATACACGCGCCCAGGCTATTCGCGTGTGGAACTTCCCGCGAACCCCTGAAATACACGCGCCCAGGCTATTCGCGTGTGGAACTTCCCGCGCACCCCTCAAATTCACGCGCCCAGGCTATTTGCGTGTGGAACTTCCCGCGCACCCCTGAAATACACGCGCCCAGCCTATTCGCGTGTGGAACTTCCCGCGAACCCCTGTAATACACGTAGCCCGCTCCCCCAGGCCCGATCGCGTGAGGAACTTCCCGCGCACCCCTCAAATTCACGCGCCCAGGCTATTCGCGTGTGAAACTTCACGCGAACCCCTGAAATATACGTAGCACGCTCCCCCAGGCCCGATCGCGTGTGGAACTTCACGCGAACCCCTGTAATACACGAAGCCCGCTCCCCCAGGCCCGATCGCGTGAGGAACTTCACGCGAACCCCTGTAATACACGTAGCCCGCTCCCCCAGGCCCGATCGCGTGAGGAACTTCCCGCGAACCCCTGTAATACACGTAGCCCGCTCCCCCAGGCCCGATCGCGTGAGGAACTTCCCGCGCACCCCTCAAATTCACGCGCCCAGGCTATTCGCGTGTGAAACTTCACGCGAACCCCTGAAATATACGTAGCACGCTCCCCCAGGCCCGATCGCGTGTGGAACTTCACGCGAACCCCTGTAATACACGAAGCCCGCTCCCCCAGGCCCGATCGCGTGAGGAACTTCACGCGAACCCCTGTAATACACGTAGCCCGCTCCCCCAGGCCCGATCGCGTGAGGAACTTCCCGCGAACCCCTGTAATACACGTAGCCCGCTCCCCCAGGCCCGATCGCGTGAGGAACTTCCCGCGCACCCCTCAAATTCACGCGCCCAGGCTATTCGCGTGTGAAACTTCACGCGAACCCCTGAAATATACGTAGCACGCTCCCCCAGGCCCGATCGCGTGTGGAACTTCACGCGAACCCCTGTAATACACGAAGCCCGCTCCCCCAGGCCCGATCGCGTGAGGAACTTCACGCGAACCCCTGTAATACACGTAGCCCGCTCCCCCAGGCCCGATCGCGTGAGGAACTTCCCGCGAACCCCTGTAATACACGTAGCCCGCTCCCCCAGGCCCGATCGCGTGAGGAACTTCCTGCGCACCCCTCAAATTCACGCGCCCAGGCTATTCGCGTGTGAAACTTCACGCGAACCCCTGAAATATACGTAGCACGCTCCCCCAGGCCCGATCGCGTGTGGAACTTCACGCGAACCCCTGTAATACACGAAGCCCGCTCCCCCAGGCCCGATCGCGTGAGGAACTTCACGCGAACCCCTGTAATACACGTAGCCCGCTCCCCCAGGCCCGATCGCGTGAGGAACTTCCCGCGAACCCCTGTAATACACGTAGCCCGCTCCCCCAGGCCCGATCGCGTGAGGAACTTCCCGCGCACCCCTCAAATTCACGCGCCCAGGCTATTCGCGTGTGAAACTTCACGCGAACCCCTGAAATATACGTAGCACGCTCCCCCAGGCCCGATCGCGTGTGGAACTTCACGCGAACCCCTGTAATACACGAAGCCCGCTCCCCCAGGCCCGATCGCGTGAGGAACTTCACGCGAACCCCTGTTATACACGTAGCCCGCTCCCCCAGGCCCGATCGCGTGAGGAACTTCACGCGAACCCCTGTAATACACGAAGCCCGCTCCCCCAGGCCCGATCGCGTGTGGAACTTCACGCGAACCCCTGTAATACACGTAGCCCGCTCCCCCAGGCCCGATCGCGTGAATAACTTCACGCGAACCCCTGTGATGCACGTACCCTGCAAATCGCGTGTGACACTTCCCGCGCACCCCGGTATACATGCACACGTATTTTTTGTCAGCGGGTGTCCGTGTTTGTGGGTACCCCTTTGCACGTCATTTTTCCTGGAGGGCCACAGTATGGGACATTCATCATGGCAGTATATAGGTGCTATTTGTTGGCGCACCTTTTGGCGCACATTTCTTACAGCCGCAGAGACGCTACCGCCTCCTTTCTTGTGGCGGTCGTGTTTGTGCCTGTGCGCTGGTTTGAGCGTGCGCTTTTTTCCCCTATTCTATTCCATGAATACGTGTTGTAGGCGAGCGTGTGGGCGTTCCGCGCACTTGTGCCCTGTACTTCCCCCGTGACGCCCACGTTTTGGCAAGTTGTTCCCCATTCCGAGTGTTACGCCCGTGTTCCGCCTACTTTTATTGCGTGCGCCGCGCTATGTGCGATTTTCGCTGTGGCCTGTGCGATTTTCGCTGTGACCTGGCGCACGCTGTTAGATGGCCTGTGCGCTAACGTGCGCCGCGCACTTTTTATCGCACATCCGCTGGTTTTCTCGCGCACGGACTTCCATGAATCGACGTGCGCTGCTTTTCGTGCGATTTTCGCACGTTCACTGCGATTTTCGCTATTCCACTGCGATTCGCACGTTTTTGCCCACTTGCGCCGCGCTAATTATTCCATGAATCGGCCTGTTAGTGTCATATCAGGTGTGTGAAGCCTCTGTCGTCCAGTTTTTGTCTTTGCATGGTGTCGGTGCAGTTTTAAAAGGGCTAGCTATAATGATGTATAATAAAAAAAGTAAAACAGTAGTAAACACAAATTACACCTTAATTTTTTTTTTTTAACTCACATTTGTGAACCAATGCCCCTACCACCACCACATTTGCATTGAAAGTTCGGCCCACTGTATGAGAGTTGTGTGGTACATTCGGCACTGCAGCACAATAAGTTGTGCAGCCCTGCTTTAGACAGACACCCCACGCAAGACTCAGTGCAAGCCGTGGACCAATGCTAAAGGGGTCTCCCACAATCACACCTTCATAAAGCTATTGTAGACATATTGAATATGTCAGCACTCTGCAGAGCAGGAACGCACTGGCCCAGTGGGCACCTACTCTCTCGACAGGGGACAGGACTAGATATAAAGTCTGCATGCTGCCGGTCACCGCCGTACCGTGACTACTGCACACTACTGCGCACGCTTCATGGCAGACTGCCAGCCCAGCTCTCTTAGTTTCAGGTGCTCCTTCTTGAAACCTCAGCATGAGCTCCATTTGCCTTTGATGTAAAGGATTCTGATACGTGAGTTGGCACCAATGTCAAACGCAAAGAATGGGAGCTGGCACTTTGATCAGCAAAGAGCTTCCCGGGCGCAGTGGCAGCAGCAAGCCAACACTGAAGCAACACGTTGGCACGGACACAGAAAGGCCAGGGCTTTTTCTATCTGGCAAATAACGATAAGAAGTGGAAAGATAACACATGAGGGCATTTATTGTATGTTCCCGCCACCTCCTTGGGGTACCAGCATTGCTTGCTCACTTAATGAAGGGACGCAGAGAACGCCCGATTAGGGATGAGAATGTGCTCCGTTGCTGATGCCGAGGACCCCATGCAGAATGCTTCACTGGAGCAGGCTGTACATACAGTTACTGTTCAATGGGGGACAGAAATGCAAGTGGGGTGGCAGCTTTTCATACCACTGACACCCCACTTTAGAAAATGCACTTTATGGTCAGAAATGACCCTGCCATGCTTTGCACATCTCCATTTGCCTGTTCAAATATCTGCAGAGGCCATCATCATGGTAGCCTCCTCCAGCGATGCGGAGGAAGCAGGATTCAGGATTTTCCCGGACCACGGCGTAGAGCACAGTGACACGACACAACGGCCCAGGTGCAGCTGCTAGCACAGGCTGCTGTTATTACATCTGTGTTGCCTTGTTCCGTTCTCCAGCCACCAGTGGTGGGAAAGTTTGCTGTTCCTTCAACGCGCGCAGCAGGAGTGGCATACAGACTACTGTTGAGGCATACAGAATACTGTTGAGTCCCACGATAAATTCATTCAAGGTAAACTTAGATCATCCACCTTTAATATAACATAAAAATCTGTTCTAGCATTTAAGCAATGACGTAGCAGAGGCCCCTTGGCCCCCTCCATGGCAAAAGGGGGGCCCCATTGGACTACTGAAAGAAATCATTTCTCTTTGAAGTCATTCTGACTTCAGAAAGACATTTTTTCCGTCAAAAACAAATTATTTCTCGAAAGAAAGAAATTATGTCTATTTTAACAGGACTGGCACAGAAATAATATCTTCTGAAGTCAAAGTGAGTTCAGAAGAAATTCTTTCCATTCTGATTCCTGTGAGATGGAGGCCTCCGGCTCCTCTGCTCTATGTGTGATACTAACTTCCTGTCTGCGTGGAGCACAGGAGTCGGAGGCCTGCCTGGACAAGAGTCCATCAAGTGAGGGATTCTTCAAAAAGTTAAGAAAAAAAATGTTATTTTTGTAAATGTGTGGGTGTTGCATGGTCATGATATATACTTGTATGTATGTATGCGGTTTTTAATGCATGAATGTGTATATGTATTGTGCAATGTGTGTGATAAATACATTAGTCCATAGTGTGTAGGTGGCTGGGTTTTTATATGAGTGTGTGTTGTGTGTATGAGCAAGTGTATGTTGAATGGATGGGTGTGTGAATGAGCAAGTGAATGGCGTCAAGTGAATAATATCGTATGGTATGGTAATGTTTATTTGTAAAGCGCCTATACACAAGGCAAGTGTTTCAAAGCGCTCAAGGAGGGAGAGGCTAAGAGGTGTTAGGGGGGGATCCAAGTGCGCCCAGTAGTCAGAAACTGTGTGAGTGCTGAGAGAATGCCATTCTCGTGGGTCATTGACCAAGTGCAGTAACAATGAGGCAAGTGCAGGCCCAGAGGCAAGTGTGAGAGGACTGGCAGGGGTGCCAGGGACCTGTGAGACTCTGAGGTACACCCAGTGGCCAGTTGGCAAGCTGAGTGGAAGCAGAGGGAGATAGAGAGATAGAGCAGAGAGAGAGGTTAGCAGGGTAGAGGGAGAGAGAAGGAAGAGGAGAAGAGGAATGTCTTAAGGAGTTTAGAGAATTTAAAGAGATCAGGCTCAAGATGAAATTCGGCAGGGAGGCTATTCCAGATGGAGGCCCCTGCTGAGAATAGAGATCTCCCTCCAAATCTCTGCTTGGAGAACCGGCTCACTCGCAGAAGGATGGAGGTAGATGGGCAGAGGGCTCAGGAGGGACAGTTTTTAGATAGGCATTGTTGGAGATAGTGTGGTCCTAGGCCCCAGAATGCCTTGTGAACAATCCAGAGGGTCTTGAACTTGATCCTTGCAGCCACAGGGAGCCAGTGGAGGGATTTCAGCACCGTAGAGAAGCGGTCCTTGGGCTTGAGGCCAAGAATAAGTATCACAGTTCTGTTCTGGATGAGTTGCAGAGGTTGCATGGCAGAGGTAAGGAGGTTGGGAAAGAGGCTGCTGTAGTAGTCCAGCCTACGGAGAACCAGGGCTCTGGAGACAGTGTGCCACTGGCGGAAGGTGGGAAAAGGAAGAGTACCTCTGAGGAGGTGCAGCTGGTATTTGGATTTTTTAGATGTCCGAAATGTGAGCAGAGAAGGAGAGAGTGGAGTTGAAAAAGACCCCAAGGTTTTTTACCTCGCAAGTGGGTGAGGGCGCAGGGCCAAAGGAGGTCGGCCAGAGTGAGAGTGGGAAAGCGGGAGCAGGAGTCCCAATGCAAACGATCTCAGTCTTACTGGCGTTGAGGCAGAGGTCATGACTAAATTGCAGGCAGACAATCAGATATGAGCGAGGTAGAGGAGGTGGCCGAGGGTAGCCTGAAGGAGAGTTGCGTGTCAACTGCATAACAGATGGTGTGTGAATGTGTGCGTGCTTGTATTTAATGCTGGACCGAATAGCTGATGTGCGGGCTGAGGGATTATTGTTTGGAGGGGGTGTGAGGGAGAGGGGATGGGTGCTGGGAAACGGGGGCAGGTAGGAATTAAGGGATTCACTCAAAAACAAGTTTTAAATTGCATAAGATAATGCAAGCATGATATGTGTTATTAGTGGTTAGATTGGCATTTTGGTGCACCCAGTCTAGTTATTATGTACTGTGGCATGACATTTTTTACTGCACATCTATAAGAAAGTAAGCATTATAGGTGCTATTACATGGCTATTCTGCCATTTTGGTGCAGCCAATCTAGCCAACTCTTACTGTGGCCTGGCATATTTTTCTGGGAATCTATGATAAAGTAAATTACGTTATAACCTGGCTAGATTTGCATTTTCATGCAGCCCGTTTAGCTATGCCTGATTATGGCATGGCATTTTTTACTGGGAATCATGAGGTTTACAGTCAACCTGCCAAGTGTTATTATGTGTCTAGACTAGCCTAAATAGTGCAGTCTGATTGGACATGTTTTCTTATTGTGACATTGGCAAAGCATTACATTAATTGAAGCATGAATGCTCTTGTGCACTGTTGGTGACTTACATCTATTTGATTTTTGGGTTGGAGTTATCCTACAACACCAATTGTAACTGTGTGGCTTTTTAATAAATTCTTCACAGAAAATGGTTTGTATAAAGTACCATTGTAACCCTTTAGTCATTATTACACCATTTGGTTTCTTTGTGTGCTCCCTCTCTAGGCTTGGTCATTGTGGCATATTTGTGGAAATGTTTACACCCATTCAATAAAAATATTCACCAACCACCACTGTGTGAGTGACTGATGGATGAATGTGTATGTGCAAGGTTGGAGCCCAGGCAATAGGAATTGGAACATGGATGTTTTCTTACATGTTTTACTGGCATTTTTGGGCTAAGCTGCCTTGATGAATGTTTTTACAAGGGAAGGGTTTGTGGCATGGCGTGTTTATAGCTCAAGGGAGCAGGAAGACAGGGCATTTTCTGTGGCAGGTAATTTTTACTGACATAAGGGACAAGGCCATTATGATGTGCATTCTTACATGCTGTATGGAGGTATTTGTGCAGCCAAACGAGGAAAGTTTTCCATACTGCAGCATTGCATGTTTTATTGGCGTAGAGGGCAAAGTCAACATCAGTATTCTTACATGGTGGTGCAGGAGTTAGGCAAGCATGTGTGTAGCCAGCAATAACATGTTTTCTTCCTGTGGCAGAAGATAACTTTTTCTGGCATTAAGGGCAAAGCCAACATGAGAATGTTCATATATGGAGATATTGGCATATGCTGGCAGAGTCACCATGAACAGCTTTTGTATGGTATAATTACTGTGATTACTATAATCTAGTGTGTAATATTACTGGTCATGCCCCTTGTTTCTATGCTAGGTGAAAGATATAAGGTTTGATTAGAACACATATTTTATCTTTCACCTTATGCAGTGCCCTGTGTGCCCCTGCCAGATCCTTATAATCTTGTGTATTGCACATGTGTGGTGCTTTGTTGCTAAGCTTGGGGGTGGGGTGGGGGTAGGGTCTCAGAATGGCTCTCTGGGGGGCTGACACATTTTGTTATGCTACTTCATTCAAGCACACATCACCTGCATCCTGGGCTGGTGGTGACTAGGGAGAGCTAGAGAAAGTGCCATCCAATATGCACTTTAACTCATCTGCCTGCTCACCACTCCTAAATCTCAAACTAAATTGAGCAAAGGGAAAGTCTATTTCATGAACTAGCCCCCCTTCCCCATGAACATGCTGCTCTTATCTCCTCCTGCCCCCCTATGATCTAGGATCCTTCTCAATCCCTCCATCTTTCGGGCACCCCATCCATCCTATCAAACACACTGCTTCCTCTTCCATCCCCCTCCATTAAATCTTCCTCCTTTAATCAAAAACACCAACATCAGGTGTGCTTCCAACTCTGCCTGCCAACTCTATCTCATACAATTAGTTGGGGCTCCCTGGCATTTCCAGCACATTCCTGCCCCCTGGTCCCTCCTCCCTGACCACCACTGTCTATATGTTTCCTGACAGCGCTCGATAAATACTCATCTTTGTTCTCCTGCTGGCCTGTTCTCTGCCCCCATCGCCACGAAGACCTTGAGAAAAATGTTATGCCTGGGTCATTCTCACATGGCATGTAGGGAACACAAATAATTCTCATGTTGGTGGCCTTATGTAGTGGGGAGAAACTAAAATATTCTCAGGCTGACGTCTTTTGGGAAGCAGGGATGACAATATATATGTTTTTCCTATTGGAGACGTTCAGATTGCAGCAGGACACAAAACATTCTCATGCTGGTGGTTCTCAGGTAGCGGGGAGAACCCAAAACATTCTCATGCTGGTGGTTCTCAGGTAGTGAGGAGAACCCAAAACATTCTCATGCTGGTGGTTCTCAGGTAGCGGGGAGAACCCAAAACATTCTCATGCTGGTGGTTCTCAGGTAGTGAGGAGGACCCAAAACATTCTCATGCTGGTGGTTCTCAGGTGGCGGGGAGAACCCAAAACATTCTCATGCTGGTGGTTCTCAGGTAGTGAGGAGAACCCAAAACATTCTCATGCTGGTGGTTCTCAGGTAGCGGGGAGAACCCAAAACATTCTCATGCTGGTGGTTCTCAGGTAGCGAGGAGAACCCAAAACATTCTCATGCTGGTGGTTCTCAGGTAGCGGGGAGAACCCAAAACATTCTCATGCTGGTGGTTCTCAGGTAGTGAGGAGAACCCAAAACATTCTCATGCTGGTGGTTCTCAGGTAGCGGGGAGAACCCAAAACATTCTCATGCTGGTGGTTCTCAGGTAGTGAGGAGGACCCAAAACATTCTCATGCTGGTGGTTCTCAGGTGGCGGGGAGAACCCAAAACATTCTCATGCTGGTGGTTCTCAGGTAGTGAGGAGAACCCAAAACATTCTCATGCTGGTGGTTCTCAGGTAGCGGGGAGAACCCAAAACATTCTCATGCTGGTGGTTCTCAGGTAGCGAGGAGAACCCAAAACATTCTCATGCTGGTGGTTCTCAGGTAGCGGGGAGAACCCAAAACATTCTCATGCTGGTGGTTCTCAGGTAGTGAGGAGAACCCAAAACATTCTCATGCTGGTGGTTCTCAGGTACTAGGGAGAACCCAAAACATTCTCAGGTTGGTGGATGTCAGCCTTATTTTAAGGTAACTCTCCCCTTAGTTACTGCGTTTTTATATGGCGGAAACAGGCCAATGAGATAGACTTTAGAGCTGTATTAGTATAACAAACGCTGAGGGCATCTGCACATGATATGACAGTCACACCTTACCCACACCAGCAGTCAATGACTAGAGATATCTGTTTCACAGCCGCACAACCCCATTCACAGCCCCACTCTGCATTGCGGTGTGTGAATAGAAGTGGACACATCTTCATCGTTGTATCTGGTGTTGGCTGTTGGTTTTGGCTGTTGCTACATGCCTTGAAGTAGTCTTCTCCAATGTTGAGCTGGTTAATTTTAATGAATGCTTATTGTTAAACCTGGCCCACTGTCAGGCTTTCCCTGTGGTCACATACAATAGCCCTAGCAGCACAAAATACACAGTTGGACTGTTCACTAGCAAGATGGCAACTCCCTGCTACTTTAACAAGTACTGCTGTCCCTACAGAGTGCTTTCCAAATGTGTACTGTAGTGGATCATCAAGTGAGATATGTTATGTTAGATATGCATCCACCATTTGATCTGCTGGAAGTCTCTTAGATATTCTTTTAGAAAAATGTGGAGTGCATCTCATACAATCTCCCACTCAGGCCTTTCCCTATCAGTAGTTTTCAAAGAAGACGGGTGCGGTGAGCCAAACAACAAGAGAAATCTACTCCCTGATGGTGAGAATGAAAATGCACAATGAATTAGTCAGCCTTCTCCCAGATGCCAATTCCCCTGTGCCCTCTGCCTTCAAATCCTCACATACACAAAGAGGCCGGCGGATAGATTGCATGAACCTGCTACCCTCTAGGAGTACCTTGTGATCCGGACCCCTCTCATCTGCTCAGCAAACAAAAAGTCCCCCAGTGTGTGGTTATAGCCATGTAGTCATGCTCCAGCCTGGTACCTTCCAAGCAATTATCACGTTTACGCATGAACAAAGGGACACAAGGTTTTTGACAAAAGAATACAGCAAAGGTCAATAGCTAACATTACCATCAGGATAACAGTGAGCAAACACACTCTCTGCTTCTATCTGCAATATGTGTGTCCATGGTCCATCATAGTGACTTTGAGTTTAGGGATAGTATTACTTTGGTGAGCAGAGCAATGATGATGCATCAGAAATGCTTTCTTTGTTGACAGTATGAGCTGGAGTAAATAGTAAATTGATACTGGAGGGAGAGGGCTACAATTGAAGTCATGTTTGTTCATCCTGCTCCTGTGCATGGTGACAAATTGTGGCACCAAAAGATGTGGTATCCAAGCAGGTCCCAGATTTCCCTTGGCAAGCACCGTTCTTGTACACAGTGTTGGTAGTGAGATGTGTTTAATCCCACCTTTGATTTTCTTTTGCCGGTCTCGGCATAGACTGCTTTGGACATCTGACTGTGAGAGTGTTGTTGAGGTGGGAGTTATGGTTCTGGTGTTGGTGGTCCAGCTACCACACACTGACTTTTTGGCACTTTTTGTGTTTGAAAGACACTGTATATGTGGATGAGAAAATTTGTCTTTTCCTTCATTCACCGTAACTGTCAAATTCTCCTCCTCTTAGTTGTATTTGTCTTCAAACTCATGTGTTGCTGCTGCCTGTCCATAACTGCAACATGGTATTCATCTGGTTCATAATGATCATTATTCTCAGATTATGAGATATATTTATGGGATCTCTGGGAATATGGGGAGTACTTTCCTCCCTCAATCAGCAGCGCTACACAAATAGATCTTGATATTCTATCTAGCCCTATCTGTGACTCATCTAGAACTAGTGAATCCCCCGCCCATTAGCAATGTTAACCAAAGAACCAGGCTGCTGTATAGAAGAATATATCTGTATTGATATTATGGAAAATGTAATATTTACACTATTTCACATGTCACATTCTCTGTGGCACCAAAACAAAGATTCACTACAAATTATTCACCGTTTTTGGATAAACAGTAACAAAAGATCTGAGATTACATCACATGTTCATTTTTGCTTTTAAGTCTCCAGTAAATAGAATACAGGTCAAATGGACATTTCAGTACTTTTATCACCTGCAACATCCCGGAATGTCAAAATGATGCAGCACCTTAAAACATAACAAGATAATTTAACTACACCATAGACTTTTCATGAGGTTCACTTTCGATCACATTTACCACCTTGAAACCGGACCGGATCATGAGCTTGGCACCAATGCTTCTCTTTATATGATGTTTAAATTTAATAAATTGCACTCTACTTTTATTGAAAAAAACAATTTCACATATGCAGTGATCAATATGGTAATCTCAATGCACAATTAGCAAAGCCTTACGGTTTGGTTTAACTGCATCACATGCAAACCAAATTTTGACTGATGGTCCGTCCTTAGCAAAGCTGACAGTCTTATTGCACAACAAACTTTTCAGAACAGAAACTTTTCAATTATTTCAGAAATCCTTTTCATCACCACTCTGTAATGCAAAATCTCTCTTTCCCTAGGACAAACGTTCCCACTTTCTGTAGCAACTGTGCTTTTTAAATCAGGAACTGTATTCTGTTTAACTTTGGGAAGATACTTTGGGAAGACACTGTTTCTGTCCCAGTTCACAAACCCAGTTATTTAGCTAACCATTTTTGGACCCCTTTGCCTTAATGCAGGGTTCAGGGGAGTTAGGAAGCAGTAGGGAATGTTCTTTTTATGCACCCCTTCCTTTAGGGAGTTTTGGGGTTGGCAATAAAATAGTACTGTCCAATTACTTTATAGGCTATAGTTTTTTTCATTCACACTCTTGTTTTCGAACATCAACAAAATTGCTCTGTGTAATTTTGGCTGTATGGGAATTAATTAACTTATTATTTAATACAATTGCTGAGGGTCTACCACCAGCCCTCCACCCATTAATTAAGGGATAGTATGAACTCAAGCAGAACCCTGCAAGACTAGGTTTAGTTGGACAATTTGGTTGGGCAATTAAAATTTACATAATCACCTCTGGGTTGGTGCATAGGACAAGCATCAATACTTCTGGATATTTATGGGAAACACAGGGGGCTGGTTGGGTTTCCAACCTCATTCATGGATAGCCACCAGCATCCTCCCTTCTTTTCTGCCTCCTCTGGTCAAAGGGTGGCCTTTCTCCTGTTAGCAGTTCCACCCAGATGATATCAGGCAACTTTCCTCATTCATTTCCCAGGCAGCTCTCCCTGAGTTTCATTGTGCGTGTCCTTATGAATCTTCCACCATACCCACACAAATGTCTACATTATCATCTGCCAGCTTAGTGGTTTATGGAGGAGATGGTGGATGCAATTTCCCTAACTTCTGTCCCCTGACGGCCATCATACTGGCGCATCAGGAGATGGTGTGCAGTTATAATGTCGAAAACATAATGTTGAATTACAAAAATGTCAAAAAAATAATGTCGTAAATACACATTAACGCTAGATAGATGAGACATACAGAAGCTTGCTACAGAGGAAAATATAACGTGGCAAGGACGGCCATGACAGGTAAATGGATGTCAACTTGTGAAAAGACTCAATTCAGCTACCTCAGAAACAGACCCGGGCTTCAGAGTCAGGAATCATTGGAGAAATAGCTTTGTATGCAAAACAAAGAGGAGTCTATGTTGGCCTGGGATCAAGGATGCTATTTGGGGAATAGCTGCAAAACAGAAAGAGAGGCAGATGGACATGCCATGGACGTGAATCATATTTCTCTTAGATTAAAGAAGAAGAAACTATTTGCAAGAGCCAAGGATTGGACAATTAACAATGGATAAGGCTCCTACAAGATGGAGTGAGACAGTCTCTAGAGGCCAAGAGGAGCAATGACACTCAGCATAGTTGAATCAAATAGCAGTAAATAGGAGGTAACTTGGAGGTCTATTCACATGTGATTCAGAAGTCGAAAACAAGGTCTATACATTAAGCTGTGGATGAAGATAGTGATGTGCGTACACTACCTTTAATGTCGCAGAACCGAGAGCAAGCTACAAGGTCAACTACAGACAGAAACTTTTGGCTCATGGTCAAACTGATGAGAGATGATGGACTTATTGGGAAAGTGGGGAGTAATCTGGTGTGAATCAAGTACCTGGGTTTCGTTTTGCTTATGTGCTGCTAGCTGAGCAGAATGTTCAAGGTTGTGCGGGGATGCCAACCAATCAGTGGGTCTTTGGGGCAACCTGCTATACAATGTTGCATAGACCAATCCGCTACCATTTTTTCTGATATAATCAGTATTATACATATTTAAAGGTAGTTTAAGGTGTGTCTTGTGGATACGAGACAGCCAATGAAGTACTAATCCATATGTCTTCTATAAGTAGATATGTTCGACTAACCAATCTAACCCATCAATAGGTTTTACAGTTTGCCACATAGGATGATGTCATAGATGGTTCATATTGCGGTATAAAACCTCTGTGTAATCAAGTTTGTGTGTGAGTAGGCAAGCATCAGTCTGATGTTTGCCAGTTTGCCCTGCTTTATTAAATTGAGAATAAAGTAATACTTTGCCATATTCTTTGAGTCTGTCTGGTTATTTGGTCTGAGATCTTCATTGGTAATCCCAGCTAGCAAAAGAGATGCTTCAAGGTGATAGAGCACAGGTTATTCATTGTCATTAGTGAACTATTTTCCATCCGCTTATTCAAGGGCTAGCCCCCCTTCTCTGTTTTGCCAAATTGGGAGGGGCAAGTCATCCCACTTAAAATGATTTTTCTGCACCTTTTAATGTTTGCACTTACAAAGTCACTACATGGTGAAACTTTATAATGTATAGCTAATCATAATATTTATATATATATATATATATATATATATATATATATATATATATATATATATATATATATATATATATATATATATATATATATATTTGGGTTCTTCTTAACATGCCACACATATTGCCCTATGTCCCGTGTCAGCACAATGTTGTGGGTTTGAGTAATTTACTTAAAAATGATAAAAGTCAGTATCACCAAATTTTATATGCAGTTACATGATTCCCCAGGCTACTACCTCCCTTTCTGCTTCATAACATCTTCTGCTAGGAACACATTTTAGGTTTTAACTTGGTTTCTAAAAATGTTGATGAGAGTTGTAGGAACAGAAAGGCATCATGCTAGGCTTTACTGTGATACCTGTCCCATTTCTGTAAGTATCACGGTTGCTGTGAAAATAAAAAAAGGCTGATTCTGCATACACTCATATTACCCGCTCTTAATCATCGGCATATTTTTACCTCAAGTACATTAGGTATAATTTCTTCCATTAATGTGTCTTCTGTTTATCTATGGGACAATCTGCTAACCTCATGAAACTGTAGTCCATCACAAGTTGGCACTGCAGAAACTTCGAGGAAATTTGAAGCAGTGCTTTTGCCCCTGATTGAGGAAAGGGAAAATATCTTATGGGCAAATCCAGCCTTCCTCCATGCACAGAGCTGGTGTTCGAATGTTACCATTACATTCTAAATGGGGTCTTGTGTTTCTTTTGAAATGAATTGCATCTTGCCATCAATTTTCATTTTTTTCCATCGTGATATGAATTCCCATTACCTGGTAATGGAAAATCTGACTCCATGTGCTCATTATTTTAGACTGATAAATGCACTCACTACCATGACAATTTCTTTTTTTTTTAACTTTATTTACACTTGGCAAGCAGAACACCACATGATGAACTCATCATTGAGCAAAACAAATTGGTATGAGCATTATACAATCTTGGTACACCGTTCTGTAGACATGCAGTGCAAGCTGTGATAGCGTGATAAGGGGATCAGGAAGGGAAAAAGAGGAGATCTGGGGACATAATCCCACTTAGAAAGTGTCATACTGCAGGGCGGCACATCAGTTCAGAGTTTGTTTGGCCAAGTACAGTCTAAACTCTAGCCATATGTCTTTGGGCCAAGACATACAGGGCAACATATCCACGTATGTTACCTCACAGTTCTGAGCCCAGGTGAGATCACTCAGCCGAGACCTGGATGTTGGTGGGTGCTTGACTTTCCATTTCAGGAGTATACTTCGTTTGGCAATCATACACCCATATTAACAAAGGATACCAGATGTGTACTCTGTGCCAATCCCCGCAACCGAAATAATACACCTGCATGCAAAGCTCCAACCGATGAGCCCATCACTCCATACATAACCTCAAGGACCTACTCCCAGAAAAGTGACAGTTTGATGCTACTCCAAAATATATGTATTTGGTCAGCATTCAGAGACTGACACCTTGGACATACAAGAGAGTCAGTGCGGTACATTGCACATAATCTGTCATGTGTTTAGTACACTCTATTTAGTAATTTGAACTGCATGTGTTCCAATCTAGCCTTCAGAGATAACGTTTTGTTATGGAGACACATTTTTTTCCACTGGCAATCAGTTAACAGCATGCCCAGGTTGTCGGCCCATTTGGACCTTGGCCCTGGGAGTAGCATATTGCCACTTAGCAGGCACCATTTTATATAATATACAAAGCAGTTTACGACAACCTGGAGAGTTGGCGATGGGCACCAGCTCCGCACATTCTGAGGGTTCGGACGGGTACTCCTCCCACCATGCAGCTATTGCCGCCCAAAGTGTGAGAAATTTGCCCTCAGGGAATATAGCACCCAGTGCCCAAAATTCCCAGTTCCTCCCCTTGTCTTGCTAAAGATCCACCCTACATAGGGCCCAGACCTGGAACCGCTACAGAGGTAGCCATTTATAGTATGAGTGGGAGATGCCTGCTCTAGCAAAAATCATTCACCAGGCACTGACTGTGGCCAGCACTGGGTTTGTATGGACAGTCATCTCGGTATGTGGGATCTGCAATCACAGTTCTAAGATCCGCCTCCCCTACCACTAGCTACTCAAGTCTGACGTGGGGTGGTGGGGAGTCACCCCCATACCAGTAGGTGACAAACTGGATTTGGGCTGCCAGCCAATACACCTCAAGGTGCCGTGCCATTAAACCTCCCATCTCAAAGGGCAGCGCCATGTCTGTCCACTTTTTCCGAACTGCACCTAAGTGCCAAAGTAATTGCGCCAGAGAGGCGTGCAATTTAACAAAGACGTGCTTACCAGGCCAAAGAGGTACGTTGGCAAATGTGTATAATAACTTGGGAAAGATAATAATCTTTACCAATGCCAGTCTGCCGGCCGGTGTGATAGGGAGCGACTTCCACCTTTCTAATTTGATGTCTGCCTGTAGTGCCTGTACCGGGTCATTTTCCTGTAGAAGGGTGGATTTGTCTCTGGTGACTGTTACTCCAAGATATGTGATTTTATCCGGTGTCCAGTGTTACAGATATTCGCCCTTAGGTTCTTTCGTGCAGTCAGTTAGCGGAAAGATCTCCGACTTCTTGTAGTTAATCACAAAGCCAGAGAGTTCACCCAACCACGTGATGTCATGAACAGTCGGATCATGGTTCTTCTGGGGGTCTCTCATGTATAATTAGATATCATCCATGTACAGGGAGATTATTTCAGGTGGTACATGTGGCCGTATACCGCGTTGCCTATGGTGGTGCTGGATGAGGTCCGCCATTGGCTCAATGGCCAGGGCAAACAATATCAGAGACAAAGGACAGCCTTGACGGGTGCGTCTAGCCAACACAATAAGTTCAGACAGGCTCGAGTTCACACAGACAGGAGTCTAATATACCGAAGAATCTCCCTCCCCAGTTCCATTTCCTCGAATACTATGAACAAGTATTCCCAGGAGACCATATTGGATGCCTTCTGGGCATCAATTGCCACTGCCACAGCCTCCGCTGTCAAGATTCATCCTGACCAGTACATTGAATAGCTGCCGGATATTGATCGAGGTGGACCTGACTGAAATAAAACCTGACTGGTCATGATGGACCATGTGAGGCAGTAACGGGAGCAGGTGGCTGGCCACTGTTTTAGAAAACATTTTCGAATTCACATTCATCAGTGACAGGGGACGGTAAGACCCGCAATCATTGGCTGGTTTATTCGGCTTGAGATGGACAGTTATGGTGGCCTCCGGGAGAGACTAAGGGAGTACTGAGTTCTCAAGAGATTCTTCTCACACTTCAAGGGGGTGCGGCGCCAGTAGGGTGCTGTATTCCTGGTAAAATTCAGAGGTCAGACCATCTGGACCGAGAGCCTTTCCCTTCAGCAACTCCCTGATCATAGCCATCAATTGCTCTTTCATAAGGGGAGTGTTTATAGAATCCCTAGCTTCGCCATTCAAGCGGAACAGCGGTATGTCATCCAGGAGGGCGCGTATTGCTCCGGCCCCATGGTCCGTTCCTGACATGTATAAGGCCTCCTAAAATCCTGGAAGACCTCTAGAATGTCGCTGTCTACCCATTTCGGTGCCCCTTGCTCATCGAGGACAAAATCAATACGAGGCAGCCTCCTTTCTGCCTTCACAGCCATAGCTAGAGTTCTCCCGGGTCTCTCCTCCTCCCCATATTTACTGGCCACTACCAGGTAGGTAAAATATCTGATCTCGTGGGCTGCATGGGATCTATATTGTTCCAGCTCAGCCCGTATTGATGCTAGCACAGGGGGTTCTGAGGATCAAGCATATTCGATCTCTAGTGCCGTGAGGCATGTTTCACTTACATCTTGCTGGTCACTTTTAGTACTCCCGTCTCTCGAAAAATATCCATGCCCCTTATGTAGATATTAAATGCCTGTCATTGAGTGCTCTTAGAAGTGACCTCAACAGTATTGCAGGCCGTGGTCGAAGTGTATGAAAAAAAGTAGTGGAACTATGTTCCGTCTGCCCTGCACCCACTCCCCACAAACCGCATCACCACGCCCCCTCCCGCACACAGTACAAACCCCCAAGCGCATAAACCTGCTCTTTAAGGGAATGTTCAGCGTAGTGCACTGAAAGTGCAAGTTTCAACTATTCCTACCCTTTTATTTTAAAACTAAACCATTCCGGAACAGTTTCTTTTTAAAATAAAAGTATAGGAACAGTAAAGCTTAATTTTAAAAAGTAGAGGAGAACTGCTCTGGACCGCTCCCGCTCACTTCGACCACTGATTGCAGACGAAGAAGGTTTCGATGTCAGATCTAATATCCGCCTTGAAGACAATGTCACCCAGAGCATTGGGTTTAAATCTCCATGATCTTGTGTAAAGTATTCAGATCTAGGGCCAACACCACTGGAGAATGGTCTGAGAGAGTTTGAGGAAAAATATCTGCACCGGCGACACTGCCCACCAGCGAGGAAGAGGTAAAAAACATATTAATGCCTGAGGACATATCGTGCACCGATGAAAACAAGGTATACTCCCAGTCACAGGGGCGTAACAGTCACCAAATATATTTCAGAGATAGTGAGGCCATGTGGTGACTTAAAGCCTGGGCCACTTTGGAAGGAGTTCTAGGGGAATTACCAGTACAATCAAAGTATTCCGGGGTATCAATATTCTGTCCGTATGTATTCACTAGTAGAAGTTCCACCCCCTTTATAATGCTCAGGAAAATTACATAGCATCCCTCAGTGTCTAGGTATACTCTTTTCTCCGTAAAGCACAACAATTTGTGGATAAGCGTCAGGACTCCACAGGACTACATGGGGTAAGAGGTAAAGTATCTGTTGGTACCTCATTGAGAAGCCACTCCCCGGAATCTACCAATCAAGGCATGAGTCTCCTGCATGAATAGTGCCTTAACCTTGTGTCTGTTCACATTTGCCATAGACTTGAGAGACTTGGTGAAGTTCCCCAACCCCCTGACATTCCAGCTCATCATGATAGTCTGCATTGCATCAGTACAGTGTTCATATGAAACAATTTGTCATGCTCATCCCCATCTCCTGGGCTTCCCAGGAAACGAAATGCTGTATGCGAGTGTCCGTCTGCCAAGAACATGCTCCCCATAACTGCCAACCCAGCCAGGTGCACACTTCTGACTCCACCACTCGTTCTACGCTGGCTGACCACCCCAGTCTACAACCCCCCCACCCTCACTGACACCCCCAACCAGCAGGCCTGTCCTATGCCTTTTCAACTAACCATAAACATAACCGCATTAACAAATACCAAGCAATTGCAGTGGGGCTTACTGTTGTCTTGTGGCTGGGCTCAGCTGTTACTAAGTTGGATGTGTCATAGTGACTAAGATTGAATCAACAAGTATTATGTCCTAATAACCATGGCAAGACTACCTATAAACACTAAGGGACACAGAGTCAGCCCGGTGGCTGGTTGTCGGCCGCTACTCCCCCCGGTCGTGTAAGGGGATCTGGGCTTCAATTAATTTCACAGATTCCTCTAGGACCGTAAAGAAATAGAACTTCCCTGGAAACTGAAAGTAAAGTCACACTGGAAACAACATGGCATACAGGATATTGCATTCCGAGAGTATTTTCTTGACTCCAGGTAGTTGGCATTGCTCTTGTTGGACAGCTACAGAAACATCTGGGAAGATATGGATGTTTGGGATCCCAACCGCAGTTCCCTTTTGTCTCTTGACAGTTTAAGAAGCAGATCCCCGCCCCAGTACCTTAGGATCTTTGCAATGATAGGGCAGGGGAAGTCTCCTTGTTTAGGCCTAGGAGCCAATGTACGATGCGCTCTCTCCACTGCGGACAAGGGGGACATCTGGGGATCATCGCACAGGTTCCTCAATAGCCGCTCAACCGCCTGCTCCATGCCGCCAGACAGCGCATCCTCGGGGACACCCACAATGCAGATATAATTCCTATAACAGCGGAATTCTAGCTCTTCGCATTCATTTTTTACAGCTTTCATGTATTTCGACAATGCATTCATCGTCACCTGCAGGCCCTGCATATTATTCTCAGTGGTGTCAATTCATTCCTCAGCACCGTTGATGCGAAGTACCTCCTTTGCTATCTGTGCACATATAGACGTAACATTGGCCATAATTTTGTCAAGTTTTTCATGCACTGTTGCAAATTCCCTGGTCATAGTTTCCAGAATTTATATAAAGTCAATGGGCGCTGTGGGATTGGGATGATGAGGGGCAGGGTGGGCCTGCAGCGACATTTCTGCTTCCCCTCGGGGGTGCAGCTCTAGCATATTTATCCATTGCCCCTTCTTTCTTCGCCGCATGGGCCCTTTCGTCATGATGGGGGCATGTCAGAGTCTGCGCAAGGGTTGACGGAGATATTCCACAAGGGGGTAGCTGTTTTGCTGCTGTCCCTTGGAGGGGACTGCATACAAGCTAGATAGGTCCCCCGGGGTTGATGGTTACCAGGGGGTGAAGGTCAGCCAAGGACCCGCAGCCGAAGCCTGCGAGGGAGTATAGAGAAAGTATCATGCCTGGTGTCTCCGGTGCTAAGCAACTTAATTCCACCATCCAGCAGACATAGAGTGTAGTGGTCAAGGGGAGCACCAGAAGCACAGCCAGGGTGAGGAGAAACAGTCAATGGAGAAACCAACAGTATATTACCCTTCACTTCGGGCAGCCCAGACAGGATGACAGAGGGGGAGTTGAGCAGTCCCCCAAAGAGGTCACTGACGCGGGCCGTATCAAGAGGGAGCTGCCATCCCACAGGGAGTATTGGGCCACACTCAGGTCCCAGGGACTGACCCGTGCAGCAACCCGGCTCCCCGATGTTCCTTCTCCCACGGTGCCTCAACTCAGCCATCCCTCACAGCCGCAGCTGAGCCAGGCAGGCACAGCGCATTCCGGGCCCGACCACGGATTAGCCACAATAATGCAATAAACTCAGTCGTCATAGCCACTGACTGCATTCTCTTGCCTAAAATTATTTCTAAGACTTTTCTTTCATAAAAAGATCTTGAGAAATTCTTGTTCACAAAAAGACTTTTTAGAATTGTAATAGACAAAAGGAATTTTAAGACGTTTCTACACAAGCAACATGTTTGTGGACTAGCCGCATAAAGATGGTTTCCATAGTTACTGACAATGGGCCTCATTAAGAATTTGGCAGTATTTCCATTGGAATCACCACCAAACTCATTTATAGATTTCTGCTTTAGAGCCCAAAAGGCAAAAAAGGGATTTTGATGGAATTTACTGTGAGTGATTATGACTGGGCCCTGCCAGGCCACCCAAAGTAGCCACTTGGTCAGTGGTCACTTTACCCCCAGAACAGATCCAGAGGTATATTACATTTCTGCTAGCATGCACTACACATACATTTATACAATATTTGTGTCATGTGACTGAAACAGACCAACCGTATTTTTCACTCTGACAGGTAGTTGTTACCCATGATGTTGTCCTCTGAGATGTCATCAATGATATGATCTGTGATGTTATCTGCAATGTCATCACTGTGGTTATAGGCTGCACAATGGTGGACCTTGAGTGAAGGAGGCACAGATTCCGACAATTGCTAAATGTCAAGGGTTTTGTTGTATTAAACCATCACTTCAACGAAAGTGCTTTCACTGAATTTCAAGTTTTTTTGTGTTGAACTGTTTCAATTTAGCTCACCCATAACTATTGTTTTCCATTAAGTTGCAGGGTTCTGTTATGCTATATTTTGAACTACCAACGTTTTTTCTTTTCGTATCATCACAGATGCCATATTCAATATGATCAGTATTTTTCTAAGGTTCGCACTTTGAGGATTTTTGCCATTACGTGTATCTGGCCATGGCCAGAGGACCTTTTGCGATAATGAGGAACCAGGAAGCGAATGGATGTGATACTTGAATTGTAAGCATACATTTGGAGAAAAAAAAACGTTTTTTGCGACCTACCCACTTTGGTCATGCAAAGATTTACCACAAATTGACTGCACATTTAATGGTAATTTTGAGCAAAATGACTGTGAAATTCCTGTAAGAAAGGCTTGCATCAATGAAAAAAAGATATCGACTTTTCATTTCTCAAAAGCTTTAATTTAGTTGCTGCAATGCACCATAGGAGATATAGACATCTTTTTTTTGCCTGAGAGCACCCCCTTCTTCGTCAAATGTTTACAAAAACGACCTAATGCATTTACACTAAATTCCAAAAAGGCACATCTGGCCTCTGTGTGCCAAACTTGTTTCTTACTTGGTGCAAAACCATCAAGTGTTCTTTGATCTGCGCCTGGTCGATGGATGCGCCTTTTTGCTTATGGGAAAAGGAATGTATTTGGTCAAAAACAACCCTTTTATTCAATGTTAATAATTAGGAAGAATTTGCTCCATGTTTTCAAACGTAGGGTGTACCAGGTCAAAAGATTTAGACAGATACATCAAACAAGTTCAAAGTTATTAACAATAGAATGTTCGCAAAAGTCAATAGTTCGTGGATTGCACCTTAACTATAAGTCGGTGACCCCTGGGGTGAGTTCTAATTTGATCACAGGTGGGCGGACAATCACTCATTTAATTTTTTTAAAAAACATAGCATGGCATTGTGTGGACACTGCATTCTTATATATTTTCAAACATGGAAAAAAAAATGTTTTACTTCGAGAAAGAATTTATCAAATCAACAATGAGGCTAAGCGAATACTAGTGGAAGCAGCTTCTCGCATATGGAGAGCCTGTGTGGGAATTCCCCAGAATAAAAAGCATTTCACTACACATTAGTGCTGGAGTCATAAATAACGAAATGTAATCGCGCTGGACTTCGAATTCGGAGCTATTTTGGCAGCAGGGCCCGACAAACACACTACACATTTGGCACACAAACCTAAAATGGCGCGAGGTCCCGTGTCGGCAGGTGCCTGGCATGGGTGGCCTACGGAACATGGCTCATACAATGGGCACAGCTGTGGAGCTGCGCTCAGCTGGCTCGCCGCGGAATCTGTGGCCAAACGGCAATTGATGCAGCTGAACTTCAGAAAGGTTAATCAAATGCTATTTCCTCGGTCTGTTCCCCACGGAGGCCTAGGGTTTAAAAAAGACCGCGTATCAAGTTTTACTCAGTAAACACCGAGCTGTTTTAACCGCCCTGTGTGCAAACAGAACCCGAAAGTCATGTCAACCTCCGCGAGCGTGGAAAGGGTCCCAGCGTCTGGCCTGCCCCGCATTATTCCCACGTTGCTTTGCGACCCTAGAAAGAGCCGAAGCTGCTGGAAGTCTTTCCAGCTGGTTGTGTTTTGCTCTACTTGACGGTGAGCACATCCGTTTCAAATGAGAACTGGGGGGGGATACAAAAATGACGTCTGCCAGTATTCCACTGTTCATCTGTTTGCTGTAAAAATGCACTCTATGTAGGTTTAGAATCCAACGCACAGTGTGTGGCCAACGAATTAGAAAGAGACGGCCGAGATCGGCAACGGATCCACATGTGTGTGCTTTCTATGTTGCAATAATTCCAGATTTCTCTGAAAGGAGGCATTGCTGGTCTTCAATGCGTACACACTTACATTTAAAGCTTTCTGGTATCCCCTAGCGTTTGTCATTGGATACAATAATGATTTGCTGTTTCTTTGGGAGGGCTAGTGGTAGGAGAGCCATACAGTTCAAGGATATATCGCGCTAAAGCCAAGCAAGAGGAGCCGGCCGGCTAGGCTCCAAGAGTCAAACACGAATCAAGGCCGCAAAAGACCCATAGCTAACATAACGCCTCCCCATCACCCACAACACGTATCTCACACCCGGAATCCCGTCTCCTCACAAGCTACACAACCTATTGGCACATATGGCACACAGAGATTCAATGATTTGCCTAGGATCACAGACTCCAGTGAAGTTATGAAGATGGGAGATGAGCCCACTCTTCACTTTAGACACTTTACCATACATTTTCTCAGCTGTAGCTGAAACACATAATTGTTATGTTAAGCAAACAGGGTTTGATTTTGGCTTTGTTTTCCATACTATAGATATGGGCGAGCCCAGCAAGGCTCAGGCAGGCCCTGGTCAAGACTGGGGCTATGACCTGACCCTTCCCTCGGGTCAGTGCATGCCCAAAGCAGGGGCCAGCTGAGAGCCCCACTTTCTGCCCTTTCAACCCTAAATAGAAACCTGTTATAAAATAAAACACGCTTGCATGGCCGCCTGACTTCTGGTCTGACTGTCTCACTGCCTGTCCCACCCTAGCCACTCTTTGATCCTATCCCAGCCAACCCTTTGGTGCCATTCTTCGACAAAGAATAGGCCAGCATGATACAGCTAAAACGGAATCTTTGAAAAGCCCGGTCAGAAATGGAGTCTATGCTATGGTTCCAGAAATGTTGGGTAAAGTGGCAGAGGAGCCCAGTAAGAAAGTGAGAGTGGCATGTGTCTTTCCAACTAGACTGGAGAGTGCCCTCTGCAGGCGAACGTGGAAGGCAAACACCCAGAATCTTTCCTGTTAGCACCCCTATTGAGAGTAGGTCTGCGTAAAATGGGTTGGACCAGGCATACCTAGTGTCAAGTTCTTTTCTCTTTTTGGACCGAGTCTGGCCCTGCCCGCAGGACCACCTTAAAAGAAGGCACTATGTGGGAGCCGCTCTAGACCCAAGCCTTCTTTGGTGTCAAATAAGAAACCAATGCCCAGAAAGAGGTATACAGTGTTTATATTGAATCCTTTATATCGAATATTTTATAATGAAAACTTTTACAGTGATGGCATTTAGGGGTGGGGTAAAGGGTTAAATAATTTTGGGAAACAGTCGGGTGGGTTTTTAGGGGTGGGAAACAGAGGTTTGTGGGGGATCCCCACCCCAGAAAAGTGTATTCACTATAACATTTTTCGTTATAAAATATTCGATGTGTGGTTACTCAATATAAAAGTTCTCGGTATAAAGACATGTAACCAAGAAAGAGTGGTTGTGGATTGTCAAAAACCTCTGTTCTTCAGACAGGTCTTGACACGCAAGCTGCTTTCCTCGTCTTTCAACTGCCAGCGGTGGTACAGTAGGTGTTGGGTAAGTCCACTCTGCACATTAGAGTGGGAAACGTGTGCCTACCCACAACACACAAGCATGAGAATGGAAACCAGACCCAAAGCAAGACATGCTACACTTTCATCATTTGCCATCCACGCCTCGCGGTGTCGTGCTTAAGTCCCCCTCTTGATGGGTTCTCCTTAATCACCCATTTTTAGAGCTTTCATGCCTCTGCCAAAGGCATGAATGTCCCAGTGGGGTCAGGAGCTATTTTATGGAAAATGCAAATAAAAATCAACATTTTTTTCTGTTTACATAAAATAACATATTTTGTAAGAATGTTCACTCTAATTTGTATTTATTGATCATTTATATTGTGCTTAACGCCAGAAATCGAACCCCCCCTCCCCCCCGCATGGCATTGGCTTGTTCTCATGGTGAACACGTTGCCCCTGAGATATCCTCCCAGTCGCTAATGGAAGTGGTTAACAATCCAGTCATTCGTAGACCTAATGATATTAATGACATTCATATTTTAGGTGTGTTTCCACTTTAGCCTGGTACTTTTCTTCGAAGCCACCTTTCAGGTCTGATAATGGGCTTTAAATATGTATAGCAGGACACTCAAAATGGCTGTCACACAAAGACAGATGTGGATACACAGCACATCTGAGAGAACTTGGCTGAAATCTCAGAAGAAGAAGATTTGTGGTTCATTGACTAGCTCATGGTTATCAAACCTTGCTTAACCTCAGAGTGAGGGGCAGCATACATCTAATTGCTTGTCCTTGGGAACATCTAAGCCCGGATCCCTCTCCCATCAACGTTAGTAGAGAAATTAAAAGGATGGCCAGGCGCATGTATTGACGACTTTTCTTCAAATTAGACATTGCCGGGAACCAAGTGTTCACTCAAAGATCCGAATATACAGGCTGTGTTTCTAAATTCTTGCTTTGGGATGGTTATAGCATTTTAGTTAATGCAGCGGCCACAGTGAGTGTGGTGGTATTGGGGTTGCCTCAGTTTCCAATTCATCTATAGGTTGTGGGGGCACCTGAGCTACAGGTGTCACACTCCTCTTTCAAACTCTCCAATAAGAAGAAACGCAACGTGCCATCACTTTCTTGAATACGAGTAGTTCAATCGAAACCACTAACACTCCCATCTGCTCTTAAATTCCAGAAGGAAACGTGTATTTATAGTGCACTAGCTCCAACATGTTGTGCGTCATCAATGGTCTAATGTGCGCTTTCTACACTGTAAGCTTTGCAGAACGTTGGTCTTTCCCATTGTGTGGCCTTAGTGCCTAATTTAGGGAAGACTGTGTATAGTCCTTCGTCTCTGCTCACTAATTCTCTTCCTGATCTACACTTTCTTAATTGCAGTTTTGAAGCAGAGTGCTAGCTGTCCGCCATTTTGCCACATGTTCCGCATATACACGCGCATATTTATTGAAAGACTTGGAACCTCAGAAGCAGAGAACTCTGACTTCTGAGGATAACGAAGCCCTGAGCTGGCAGACAGTCTTTCCTTGTTGCTCGAGTGCGTGGGCAGCTGCAAGCCCTTTTACTGTTGCATTCAGGTTTTTTATGCTGTGCTTGCAAACTATTTGGAGAATTTACGTGGGGGAGATGGCTTTCCATAACAATACAAATCTCAAAATGCGGGCGCCGAGGAGACCGTGAATTGCCAGGCAGAGATATTTCACAATAAAAGCTACTATTCTGACGTCTGCATTTGTGGTTCACAAACAATTATAACAATATCACGGGCACATAGACTAACAGAGCATAAGCCTAAAAATCAGTCCTGTGGGCGTTGCACATAACGGGATAGTGTGAGCTGGTATTTAATGGTATTGAAGGTTATCTTTCCATCCAGCCAGCCATCGATCCATCCAACCCATCCAGCCATCCATCCAAACTATCCATCCAATCCATCAAATCCATTCATCTATCCATGCATCCAACCTATCCATCCAATATATCAAACCCATTCATCTATCCATACATCCAACCTATCCATCCATCCATCCATCCATCCATCAAACCCATTCATCCAATCCAATCCATCTAACCCATTCATCTATCCATCCATCCAACCCATCCGCCAATACATCCATGCCATTGATCCAACCCATCCATCTAATCCAATCCATCAAACCCATTCATCTATCCATACATCCAATCTATCCCTTCAATCCATCCAGCCATCCATCCATTCATCCATCCATCCATCCATCCATCCATCCAACCGATCCATCCACTCCAATCCATCAAACCGTTTCATCTATCTATACATTCAACCTATCCCTCCAATCCATCCATACATCCAAACTCTTAATGAGCAGCTTTTTTGTTACAGTTTGATAGTTGAAAATTATACATTCATGACCTATGCAGGGAGTCCCCCATTGGCCCCTCATAACTAAGCCTCACAGAAATGTGTACTAAAATGTATTATGACATATTTGTTTTTAAAATTACAAAATTGGGGCGAGATAATTCGGGGGCCGAGGAGGTAACAAAGCTGTAGTGTGGGACAAAAAAAAAATATTTTCTGTTTTTGTTTTTCCTGCAAGCTCCTAAATATTGTTGATTCACAGCTTGTGATTTTTGGTAGGTAATGTGAATTTACTATAAAGCGCACTTTTTAAAAACATCATAGCGATTTTTGAGATCTAGGTTAGAATGCTGATGGGAAAACTATGCTGTCCCACAATGCAGAGCCCTCAAGGCCATCCTGTCCCTTTTTACCCTTTGAATTCTGTGACTTGTACTTTATTTCACACTCGTAATTTAAGAAAACTCAGAGTCCTCGAATTCCAAGCAAAAACAGGACTGGGTGGCTGTCTAGCAAATGGCCATGGGAAACTTGACCATGGGAAAGCCGACATTCTTAAATCAGCTCCTCTTTACATCCTGCCAAGACGCGGGCACGTCTCTCAGCCACTGCAGCTACCATGGTACACTGTTTGCTTTCTGGGGGTTGGGGACCAGGCTGCAGAGCACTTTTTTTGTGATCGCCCATGTCCCTTCTCACGACCATTACCTGAGACCCCACACTCTTTCATCTCACTGTAGTTCCCCTCCACCAGGGGTGTTGCAACGTTTGGAAAAGATTTGGGGCTATGCTGATGTCGGGAATGTCGGGGCTTGGGCTAGCTAGTCTTTTGGTTGTAGCCACTGAGCTTCTATCCGGGGCTACAACCAAAAGACCAGGAGCTTTAGCCCCCAACCCCTTCTTGCAACTCCTTAGCCCTCCACTATCACACGCATAACGTTGAAAGTTCCCCAGTCCCCCGTCGGCAGTCCCATGCCATCCGAGTGTGTGGCATCCGTGTACCTTATAGCATACTATAGATGTTTGGTTCGGATACTTTCACATCAAAGAGCTTTTCAAAATGCGTGATGGGCATCACACTATCCTGTCAGTTAAGTCTGTGGATTTGTCGACCGTAAAAAAGAAGCACCTGCAGCCATTGGTTTCTTGCGCTTAAGAGTATGCAGAAGGTTCTAGAACTGGCCTATAGTTGGTGAACTAGTGTGAACAATGTAGACTTTGGTTTCATGTGGCCTAGACCAACAAACACACACTGCTCCTACTTGCGCGTGGGAGCTAGTTTTACCAAACTGGACTGTTAAATGTGGATCATGGTTTGCTGGGGTTGATGTTTGAGTTTGACTGATCAGCAACTGTGGACTGTAATCTGCATTTGGGGGCTCAGACCAGCAACCACAGCCATTGTCATTTGCAGGCTTGTGACGTGTGGCTGTGGAAATATTTTTGCACATTTTTGCAAATGCACTGAGTGGCCGTCAGTGTTTTTCAAATGTGTATATATTTTAAAGTACATGAAAAACAAAAATGTGCCAGGGTGTTGAATACTGAATACAATACATACATTAAAAGTCTAAGAAAGGACATTTAAAATTCAAGTATAGTATGAAAAGAACTTGGGCGTAGTAGGAGTTCAAAATCCAACCTCCATAAAAGTAAAAAAGCAGAGTTAAAACTTCAACTTCTGTCAAGATAGTAGGAAATGAGGTTCTGTCAGCAATTCATTCTGGCAGATCCAAAAAAAGCTATGACTCTGGACCTTGGTTTCTGGCATCTTGGATCATCGAGACAAAGGTACTCCCACATCTCAGATCCCTTGTGCAATCATTGACAGCAGCTTTGCTTAATTTAGCCGTATACATCGGCATTCTGGCTTGATGGGTGGATTGGTCGGTTCGAACCTGAGCTGTTGGTCAAGTCGTCACCAGAGAAGCTGCTGCTACTGTGTAGTCACACACTCAGATGTCCCTTTACCCACAACTGTTTGGCAGTGACATGTAAAACCATGCATGGTTGAGTACAGGCTGGCACTGGTGATCCCCTCAGGAATATCAAAAGGGATTTCCTCACTACACCACCACACCGAATCTACTGCTTCGTGAAACAGCAAAGATTATGGACAACACTGCATTCTGGATGATGATGGATCCATTTTATCATTTGTCTTAATCTATCTGTGACCTTCAGCGCGACTGACCAAGAGTAACCACACCTCATCCTGAACACGCGGAAATGCACTTACGACAAGACCCACCTGCATCTCCTGCATGAGGTGCTTCTGACACTCTCTCCACTCAAACAAATCACAGTAGCAACATCTTCTATTGCCCTGAGCCGTGTTCGTGGAAACATCATATATCTGGGCTGTCCAGCTTTTATTATCAACACATGTAGATAATTCAGAATGCTGTGATTCGCTCTCCTGCAGAGGCTCAGAAGAGAGTTCATGCTTCCCTCTTCTCTGTCAGTTGCACTGGAAGCTGGCCCAGCCATGTTTTCATTTCAGCACCTTGCACATTGTTTACAGCGCTTTTTATGGCACAGGTCGGCCTTTTGTATTTGCCAAGCTACAAACTTATCAGCGTTCGTGTACTGTATGTGTGTGCCTTCGTTTTGAAGAAAGAGAAAGAGTGTCTCTCTCTTATTTTCCCTTGTTCCTGACTTTTATTATTCGGTACACTTATCCATCAGATCTATTACTAAGCACTTGGCTTTCTGGGAGGTGGCTAGGATGTTGCGGTTACCAGATTTAGTACTGGTGTTGCTCATCAATCTCTTCAGGTACTAGTTGGCCAAGAGGCCTGTAGGTATAGGAGTGCTCTGTAAACGAAAAACACGAACAAAAATGTCCTCATGCCCGAATATCAAGATTGACTAGTCTTTAAAGGATGCTATATTTCCAAAGCTGTCCAAGGTGCCTGTCATGAATATCTGGCCTAGAAAATGGTGCCCATGGAGCTATACGTTAAACTACTGGGATTCTTGATGGGAAATCGTGGTGCCACCAATCACCAATATTCAGACAAAAACCTAGCAATACCTGGTGTGAGAAACCTGTGGGCATTCCCCTATGTAGAGCTCAGGAAACCCTTATTCAGGTGGCCCAGGGAGGGCTGGCCCTCTCAGATCCCAACCCTGGGGGCAGACGAGTGAGGGAGGATCACCTGGGTAAGGGAACCCAAGTTATGCTCTCGGAATCGCCCCAGGTGAGAAACAGTATTGCACCAGGGAAGATGGAGAGGAGGACGATATACCTGGGGCCTTTGTAAGCTATAATACGTTTACCAACCTTCCTCCCGTTTAATCTATTTTACCCAAACCTAAAATCTCCTCTGTATGTAACCAATTCTCTAGGATGCCATACCCCATTGTATTCAGAAACCATCTCTCACAGATTCCCTGTTTTCCTGTTCCATATCCGAATACTCCCAATCTTTCTTCTTCCCGTCCGTCTGATTATTATTTTCCCACTCCCAAACTGCTCACATAAATTACTACAGTTCCCACAATCCCATATGTTCTGTTCTCCATCCCGCTCATTCTCGTCAATTTCACAAACCTTCCCTATCCCATCCCGTAGGATACTCTGACACCCCACCCTCTCCCCTTTCCAATACCAAGACTGTAATTTCCGATACCCACAATTTTCCCCGATGTAGAAAACTACAGACTTGTAATAAAACTGTTTACCTGACATGTCCCAATACAAGGGTCAGGCAATTGATCAGAATCACACACACACCTGACAGCCAACACGACAAGACAACTAACCAGGCGTGGCAGTTCCAGCGAAGGAAAAAGGCGGCATGAAATGAGAGGGTGGTAAGGAGAGAAGTGACTTTGCCCTTTTCGTTCGAGGCCCACATAATCTTTATGGAAGGGAGCCTAAGACCGCCAACAATAGTGTAAGTGTCTTGCAGCAGATGTCAACGGTACATGGGGAAAGCCTCTACCGATAAGCAGGAGCAGGGGAAGATCCTGTGTCTGTGGTACCGGCCTTGACTCCAGGGATGAGTCGTGGGGAGAACTGATAAGAGCCGGGCTGTGTTGAGAGAGAACCGCAAAATGGCAAGTTTGAACCAAGTACAATGAGCTGTGAAAAGTGTTAAGGGGGGACCAGCTACTGAGGGAAACCGGCACCATGTGGGCGCTAACACGAGAGACTCTGGTCGATCCCCATCTGAGAGAAACTATAAGTACCAGGAGGACGAAGGAGAGCCAGCAAAATAGGTCAAAGTGGTCATACTGAGGGTCAAGAAAAATCCCTGCACAATACAAAAGACTTTGATCTACAAATAGAAGGCAAGAAAGGAAAGTGAATTCCGCTTTGAGAGAAAGCAAGGGAAGTGAATCCAGCAACACTAGAGAGGAAAATGAATGTGAAGTTAGCAAGAGTGAACCCGACCGAGGGATGCTGATGAAGAGTGGGTAATTCTAAAGTCCCAAGAAGCAGTGTGTTGACTAAAGTGAACCCGGCCAAGGGATGTCCACTGGAACTGCTTTAAAAGACATTAACATTTGAGCGACTTACAGTCAAGAAGGATCCGAGCCTGAAGGAGGGAGATCCAGGGGTGAAACTATCACCCAAACTTCAGTAAGAAAAGAACTGATATTGTGGAAGAGGGGGACCCAGAGGTGAAGTCATCACCTGAGAGACAAATGTGAAAGAACTTTGTGTTTTGAAACGGTGCGCAACCAGGCCTGCACCTCTGGGACTCTGCACAGTGTCCCCTGTAACTTTTACCGGCACCCGACAACATGCCTATACATTTCGTAACTCTGGTAAAACTATGGAAAATCTGTGTGCAAACCCCTGTAAACCATTCCTGCACCCTGCTACACTGCTCACGCAGCCCCCAACTTCTATTGGAACTCCGACTGCTTGCATACACCCCTAAATCCACAAAGCAAAACTCTACGCAATGATTCCTATTTTCAAGTGTCTGCACGCCTGTATTTTGGTGGCGGGTATATCGCAAGCCTTACGTTGTTATTTCACCGATGTGAGGTTTTGCTGTCAGATCCATGAATATGAATTTACCTGCGCAATTGTGGGCATGCAATCGCCTTGCGTGAGCCGTCCCTCGTAACGCCCACATTTTCCCTTGTTCTTCACATTTTACGAGTTTTGTCCGCTACTCTGGTCTATGCACAGGCCACACCCACGCTCTGTGAGGTGTCTCTTACAAGGCACTCAGCCACTCGCAATGACGTGCCGTACATGTGCGAACTCCCAGCAGTGTACAAAAAAGTGCCACGCAGTCGATTCCATGAATCGACAAATGGGGTTTTGCGTGCAGAATGGCATGCAAAGTCCCATTTTTCCACGCAATATATTCCATGAACCAGGGCCAATTAGTGTATGTAGCATGGCGCCCACTTTCAAAATGATGTGTCAACTCAAAGCTGTGTGACATAAATCATCATATATCAGTATGTGAAACTGGCATTTTTACTTTCATGATCGATTTTTACTTTTCTATTTTTGACCACCTTCCAGCTGTGCAGCGCACAATACGTCCTTTAATTTATATAGTTTAAAAAGTGTAAGTATTGATTCAGAGGTCCTCATTTTGTATTGATTTCCGTCATGTATATGTTATCATGTTCCTCTAAATCTGTTTGAGGTCATGCTTCTACTGCATGCACTTCATGTTGCACTTCAGGTGATTGTTGCTATGGTTTCATATGAAGTTCCTCCCACTGAGGTCGGGTGTCAAGGATTTGATGAGTAGTTTTAATCACACTCTGGCAAATGCATTGGTGGCTGCCTCACTGCCGCTGTCAAGATTTTATGAGAAATACTCAGGTCCATTGAAATAAGTTGTCAGGTCAGTTAGGGAGGAGGTGGTTATCATATACAGTGTTGTCATTTGCCAAACTTTCGGAAGGGGAAGGTGTGACGCTCCATTGGAGGTACACACAGACAGCAGCAAAGCCCGGTATATATCTAAACTTTAAAATTAAGTACTTTGTATTCAAGGGCTGTGGATCAAGAGGCCCAACACAAAGTATTCGGGAGCTCCCACTTGAACTGCACTTTGTCATTTATCTAAGAATCCTGCTGGAGAGAAAAGACACTCGCAGAGTGGTGCATCATTTCTTTTTCCAAAAATCAACCGGCATAACTACCAGCAGGGCTTGCTTTACCTCTTCCAGCATGGACTGGGATGTCCTTTCACCAAAACGCCAGGAGTAGCGGAAGTGACATCACACAACCCTTGACCCCCCTGATGACATCACAGGAAGTGATGTCATTTGACCCCACTCCGAAGTGATATCGCGGGAAGCGATGGAACACAATCTTTCACCCGTTGACAAAACAGGAAGTGGCATCACAAAGCTTTGTACACTACGATGAATATGGTTACGATATCACTATAATATGATGTACATTTCATACAAGAATGGATCGCCATATGTATTGTTAAGATCAGTGTGTATAGGCCCAAATTACCAAATTACTGTGAAGGCAAGCAGACGTCCATGACCAAATGACAATGATGTGTTATTATATAGCACTTAATTTTAAGTGCTTTATAAAGAAAAAATGTACACCCAATATCACCCAACCTGTGTTGGTACTCATTTATTGACCTCAGAAGGAAGAAAGGCTGAGTTGAGGCATTTAAGAACATACTAAATCAGTGACTCACCCACTGAAGTGTGCCTGAAATAAACCTTTAATGAGTCTAGCAATTATTGCATAGAACTCCAGAAGGACACCTTATTTGGTATTCCTATTCTTTCTTATTTAGGGTCAGTGCTGAAAGTGTTAGACTTGTGGCACTCCTGTTCTTATTTTTCTTCTTTTTTAAGGGGCCTGAACAAGAAAGCCAGCAACCCCAGAAGTAAAGAGCCACATCATGCTGGCCACTGCCCAGGAGCTTGCATTACAAAAAACATGTTTGGTTTCTTTTTTTAGAGGTCGCAAGGAAGACTACAGATGTCGCAAAGGAGACCTCAGAGGTCGCAGTTGCGACCTCTGGCGACCCCTAAATGGCGTCCCTGAGCATGGAGTAGACATAAGAGAAAGACTGCCTCCGGCTATGTCAACAGTAAAGACATGGCAGCTTGTAGTCTTTCATCGATATTGACTCTGTGATGGTGCCGCTACCCGGGTCCTGCTTGATAACGTAACCCTGCTTGGGGGAGTGAGTTTTCGGTTAACAAATGATACACTGCACTGTGGAAGGCCTGGCTGGCATTTAACAAAATGCATATATTTTTTTTTAAAGTGCCAAGTTTAGGTTTTTGTCATTGTTCTCAGCTTCTTGCAAGAGAAATCACAGCAACAATATATGTGGGCACTCTGCAAATCTACGCACCACGTTGGCTACGTAAGCCTTGATATGATATGAGGTGGCATTTGCAACGTGCCTGTACACAAGTGTTCCTAGGCGCGACAAGACGCGAGGGATACAGAGGGCGGACACCATAATAATCAATAATATTACAGGCCTTGTGTCAATCAGATCGCGCAAGTGTGAGAAAGAAGGAGGAGGAGAAGTGCCAGGCGTGACCCTTGACTCTACTATGAAAAGCCACACTACGTGAATAGAGGGAAAGGATTGGCCAGCAATCCCAGGGGATGGATTGCACACTACGGTGGATGGAGTGCTGATTGAACATTACATGTGTGTATTGTAATGCACCAGATACAATGTTTAAACGCTATGTTATTAGTTATAAACAATCTCCAATCGTTCCGAGTCCACAATTATTTTGATTGTACAGAAAACCGCATTAAAGGCATTCTAAAATCATAATTTCTGTAACCCGTCAGAAGACTTGTCTGGTAACAGCCATACACAGTCGTCGTTACAGAAATCCGGCGGCATTTGCAACAATCTGCCACAAGGTGGAGCCCTGCATCTGCCACCGAGTCGGACGCTGGCCCCTGGGCTTTGAAAGAGCCACCTCAATCAGCAACGGTGACTCAAATGAAAAGCGACTTCTATATTCTTCTCTCCGATACATCCCTTTACTTTCTACCTATCTAATTGTCTTTAAACTCCATGCATTAATAACACATATACCATCTGCCTTTGTGTTCAGCTTTACAAGGTTTCAGTTTGTGAAACCTTTTTACAGGGATCTTAGTAATAGGAGAGTTGGACGAACGGACGCGTGGAAAGTGGGAGAATGCTAGAAAACACCAGTTGCTGGGAATTCTTGTGGCAGCAATTCAATTAAGATGCCAAGAGATGTGGCAAACACACGACACACACAGTTTGTAGATCAACACGTGCGCCGCAGTCACGTGGGCCATCCTCTGCTGCCAAGCTTCCAGGAGCGTGCCTGGTAAGCAAGGTCATTTCTATTGAGGGATGCAGGAAACCCCACTTGGGAGCCAAAATGGGTCTCTGTCTTGGCAGGTTAAACCCGCCGTCCATCTGCCCAAGCAAGACTGGGCGCAGTCTCCGTACTCCTCTCCCTCCCGCCCCCCTCCATACACACACTCGCCCTCACACTCTCTCCCGCTCTCTCCCGTCAGAAAGATGATTGCTCGGGGCTCTCGGGGTCAGTGGAGGCAGTGAAAGTAGACGTTGAGTTATGCAAATCTCGTCACTGGCTCGACTCAGCCATCTGCCGTTTGTCTCTCACCACTTAAAGATACCACGTAACCTGCAACAGAAAAATGACACAGTTCTCTTTGGTACAGGAGATACACGTTGTTGAATGTATGCTGGGATCGCGCAGTCATGCGAACCAATTTATCATGCAATGAATTCAGATAAATCAATTAGGACACTCACGAGAGGCACGGAGACTGTGATGTGCGTCTGTACCTTTCTTTAATCAAGCGAAAACCGAATAACGCAGTGGTAACCCCGCCCTTTAACCACGTGGATTGCAGCCCACAACTAACACAACAGAAAGGGGACTTGGCCCCCTGCATGACATCAATCAACAATGAAATAGGACTTTACATCTCCCCCTTGCTTAGCATGCAGCAAGGCTATTTAGTTCATTTCTTGGATCCATTTCGATGGCCTCCGTATGGTCCTCCAAGATGGGCTGCGAGCCGGTGAAGGGCACTCATGTGTGCTCTGATACTTTCACTGTCGTCGGCATCTCTGTCCTCCTTTCGGTATTCAGAGTCTATGTCCGAGGAGTCACCTGCATTGACCGCGGTGGTGCTTGTTTGATTGCTGTCGCCTCTAAAAGTCTGGAAAAAGGAGGAGCTTCGGGTGACCGTGCCTTGAAGGCTTGTAGCTGTTATTATTGAACCATGAATGTGCGTTACATTCATTGGTTCTGGTTTGAAGGCTGGGACGTCTTTGGCACTTTGAGTCTGGCGCACCAGAACTTGGTCTCCTATCTGAAAGGGGCTTGGTCGTGCTTGTCTTCTGTTGTCTGCATATTCTTTCATTTTTGTCTTGTTTTCTTTATCTTTTGTTCTCGCAGTGTCAACATAGGTGTGGGTCAACACGGCATGCGGCTTATGATGCGCCCGAACATCAAAGCAGATGGACATTCTCCTGTAGACCTATGGGGCTTGTTTCTATATTTGCGTAATAGTGTGCAGATGGCCTGCTTGAATGAGCCATTTGTGATGGAGCATACCTGGAGCGTGCGTTTTAAATTTCCCGTGAATCTCTTGCCCATTCCATTCGCTTGTAGCCACAGCAGCGTGATCTTGCGATGCTGGAAACCTAAGTGCTTTGCGAACATGGCAAAGTCATGACCACTGAAAGGCGGTCCATTGTCTGACTTTACAACGGATGGGATGCCATAGTCTGCAAAAGTCTTGTCCAGGGCTGCTATGACTGCCCGGGCGCTGGTGGAGTGAATGAGGTGTACTTCAGGGAAATGCGACATTTCGTCAACGATTACCAGCGCATACTTGCCGTTCGCTCAGGGTCCAAACATGTCGATGGCTACTTCGTCCCACACTTGCAAGGGCATTTAGGAGGTTCTGATGGGCCCGGGGATGTGCATGGGGCCACTGCTTGACAGGCGAGGCACTTTCCTAGTAGTTGTTCTACTCTTTCGTCCATTGACGGGAATCACACCTTGGTTCTAAGCTGTCGCTTTGTCGACACTATGCCCCTATGGCCTGCATGTGCGATGTCTAGCACTTGGTCCTGAAGACTGGATGGAATGCAATCCTGTTCTCTTTTAGTAGATGACAGTCTGATGACGTCAACAGTGTGTGTCGGATTAGTTTGAAGGGGCAGAAGTTCGTCGGTTGGTAATAAAATTTGGCCTTCTTTCCGCCTGTTGTGCCACTGGTCATATCTCAGACACTCCTTTATTTTCTGAAGTAGGTGGTCCTTTTGCGTAGCTTCTATCAATTGAGCTGTTGCAATGGATTTGGGGAGCGTGTTGTTTACAGGTAGTTTAGATATTGGTTTGCCTTGGTTGACTGCCGCTCATCCTGGGCTGGAAGTGGGTGTCTGCATAAGAAATCTGCCGGTTGTTGTCCTTTCCCGGGTGGTGGATGATTTTGAATGTGTACTCATGTAGCCTTAATCCCCACCTGGCAATGCGTGGCAGCATTTTGGCTGTAGGTAAATGGTGGTAAAAGCCTGGTATTCAGTGATTATGGTGAACGGACACCCATAGAGAAACAGATGGTAGCGTTTCCAGACCCATATGACTGCCAGACTTTCTTTTTCAGGTTGGGAGTAGGCACATTCTCTAGCAGACAGGCTGCGGCTTGCATAGGCCACAATGTGCCTCAGAGAGTCTGGTAATGCACCCGATTTGGAATGTGCTAGTATCGCTCCCAGCCTCACTGGGCTTGTGTCTAATGTTTGTACGGTGTTTAGATCGGGATCATAGTAGGCCATGCATGATGCTGATGCAATTCGCCTTTTGATTTCCTGAAAAGCTTCTTCACATTCACTTGACCACTGGAAGTCTTGGTGTTTTCCCATGAGTAGTCGGAGGGGCGTGCTTATTGAGGCAAAGTCTTGTATGTATCACGTGCAGTAGCTTGCCATACCCAGGAATGAGCGTATCGCTGATACAGAGGTGGGTGTTGGGGGCTCCACTAGAGCTTGCACCTTTTAAGGGTCGGGTTGCAGACCTTTGCTCGAGAATATGTGGCCAACAAATTTCAACGTGGATTTGCTGATTTCGCATTTGTCTGGTTTGAGTCTGAGCTGAGCATTTTTAAGAGCGATGCACACTCTTCCGAGAGTGTCATCGTGAATTTCTTGGGTGGTGCCAACAATTAAAATGTCATCACTGTAATTTAAGCAGTTTGGGATGTGCTTAATTACCTGGTGGATCTCGTTTTGAAAGATTTCAGCCGCTAATGACACGCCGAAACGGAGTCTTTTATATCTGAATAGCCCTAAATGTGTTGAACATGTGATGATGTACTTTGAAGATGGATGCAGTTCGAGCTGGTGGTAGCCCTTGTTTAAGTCTGTTTTGAGAACACTTTAGCCACGTGGAGTCGGTGCATCATATCTGTCATCCCTGGGGCTAGGTGACATTCATGTTCTATAGCTACGTTTGGGGCCTTCATGTCGACACAGATGTGAATACTGTCCTTGTTGTCCTTCTTGGGCCGGGGTACGATCAGGGATACCCATGGTGTTGGGCCTGAAGCTGGTTCAATGATGTCCTGCCGTAATAGGGACTGAATATTGTCTTCAACGTGCCTCTGGATGTTGAGGGGAATGCCTCTGTAGTGTTGAGCAGTCAGAGGAATGTGCTGGTTTGTGTGCAGTTTGATTTGTTTATCCTTTAGTTTTCCCAGGCCTTTAAAGAGAGCTGGAAACATTTTCTGCATCATGTCCTTCGGGCTGGCTGTGTATGCTGACATGATTTGGTACATTATTTTAGTGAGTCCCATTTGAATTGCTGACCTGAAGCTTAGTATGAAGCCCCCTGGCAATTCACCTTTTATAGCATAGATTTTGACTCTCTGGCTCTTGTCCTTATATTGGCATGTTGCCGTGAACATTCCACGATAGTCAAAAGGCTTGTTCGATCGGTCGGGATAGATCAGAGTGTCCATTTCTTTTAGCGTTTTCTTTTTGGCAAGCTACCTGTAGGTTTCGTCATTAATTACATTTACAGTTGCACCTGTGTCTATCAGGAATTCTTGGTTTTGACCATTTAATTGGAGCAATAAGGTGGGACTGTAGTCTGCTGCTACACTGTTGCCGATGGCATGAACGTAACTAATAGGGCACACTGTTGCAGTTGAGGCAGACTGAGTGATCTTGATATTTCCTGGGGATTCGGTTTGTAGTGCTAGAGCGGTGTCAGCTCTTACTAGCTGTAGTATTTCTTCTAGTGTTGTGCTCATTTGGAGGAGCGTCTTGCGGAACTCGGGAGATTCACAGCCGGCAATGGCCTGTGACTTTAATGCTTCTTCCGTCTAATATTGATCAAAGTCTCAATATTTCGTCCTTTTCCTTAGCCTCATTACAAAATTGTACATGTTTTCACCACTTTCTTGAGTGGAAGTGTGGAAATGTGTCTTTCATAGTCCACATTTCTAACTGGTGCGAAGTAGGCGTTTAATGAGTCAATTATGCCTTGGAATGCGTCTGTGTTGGCTTCTGGCATTTCGAATACAATATCTCGTACCACCGGGCCCAATTAATGTAGTAAAATACCTTGTAGACGGCATTCTTCTCGCACTCCTGAAGCGTCAATGTATATGTGCAGTTCTTTGAGCCACCTGGCCCATCTGGGTGCCAGACTGCAGGTGTCTGCAGTGTCAAAATGCTGCGTGGCTTGCAGCTGTAGTGATTCAGAACCACCATCCTCCCTGGATGTGGGGTGGCGTGGCGTGGAACTAGATGGTGGACTCAATATCCCGCTGTCAGTGTTGGCTTCAGACATGTTTCAGCGGGTCTGTAAGATAATGGCTGTACCCTGGTATGTAAATGGTGGGCCTGGTTGTTTTCCAGGTGCTGCAGCCTGTGCTTTGGTGATCTGGGCCTTGGGGTGGCCACCTGTCCTGTGATACAGTGCTTGGTAGCTTGTAGAGTCACTTTGCATAAGGGTTGGAGAATACGAGTTCACAATGGCAGCCTTGCAGGTGCTATGGGTGCTGGTGTTTATTTCCTTGCTGTGCACATTTATTACACGATGTGCGTCGTAATGCTGTACAAAACGAAATGTCCTCCGTGGGGAAATCCGGCCAGTAGTAATGATATCATGGCTTCGTACTTGCAGGGTGAAGCGGTGCTCGCATGGAGTTCGAGCAGCACTGGCATCCAGCTTCAAACGCCGCAGTGACTTGAACGCTGGCAGCGTGATGATTACAGCTCTCTGGCAGTCGGGATCTGGGTTCTGCTTCAATGTTCCTCGTTGCCATTGTTGAATGTATGCTGGGATCGCGCAGTCATGCGATCCAATCAATCATGCAATGAATTCAGAAAAATCAATCAGGACACTCACCATGAGGTGCGGAGACTGTGACGTGCATCTGTACCTTTCTTTAATCAAGTGCGAACCGAATAACGAGGCGGTAATCCCACCCTTGAACCACGTGGGTCACAGCCCACAACTAACACAACAGAAAGGGGACTTGGCCCCCGGCATGAAATAAATCAACAATGAAATAGGATATTACACACGTGTTATTATACCTGCCCTAATTTAAGTAAGACATTATTTTGTTTTAACAGAATGTCTATTAATTTCACTTTTGGATCTCATTCGAATCTTTCAAATATTCTGATTTGTTTTTAAATACTTGATCAATCAGGGACAAGGGTGCTTTTTTGACCCTGTCATAGTTTCGTATGGCCTGGAAGTGGCAGGTGTTCATTTACCATGATACTGTGAGCTTCGTGTAGTTCTCAGTGTTTATGTTCGAAGTTCTGCCTACTTCTCTTGTCTGAGTGCCCAGAAGCCATCGTTGTTGGCACATGCTACTGTCTAGATGAAATCTACTAGATGTGTGTGTTCCACTCAGTTGTAAAGCCTGCACCGTGCATGTGGCTTTGTTGGCCCATTTACAGTAGCAGTCGCAGTGATTCGGGGGAGTCAGGTTTTGGGGAAAGTTAAAGAAGAATATCCTCCCTCCTCTCCCCCTTCCTTGCTGACTTCAGATGCCTTGTTGCAGTTTCTGGTCCGTCCACTGAAAATAATCGACTGATGGAATTGATTCTTATGTGACCAAGAGCCAGAGCAAAATTGCAGAGCTCTGGGTGGAAAGGGGCCAGAGACCAACTTTATGTGGTATATAACCATTTTAAAACAGCAGCGGTCATCAGCTCATCTGTGCCTGGGCTAAGAACCAAGTCCAGTGCTTACTGCACTTTTAGCCCTTGCATATATAGCACTAATGAAACAAAGTTTAGTCAGTCTCTTTTTAGGAAAGTCCACAACACAGAATATAGAAACAGGAAATAGAATATTGGCCAGTAAAATCTTGTAAAATGTTCAAATCACAAATACTAAAGCAAATTTGTAAAAGGATTTGTGGAATCATCCATTGACTCATTTTCCTCAGAGAAATGTTCTTTCTTTTGGATGGACAATAATATTACTAAGTGCATTGCTCAGGTCCGACGTAGCAATTCCTTCAACTTACCCCTTAATATCCTGGCCTGTCCAGCTCAGGTTGCTAATGAGGATTGAACCTATTGTCAATAACCATTTTCACATAGCGTCAGTGAAGACTAAATATCACACATGCCAAGCTTTTTGGAAACATTGTCTGAGCCAGAGAGCGCAGAAATATGTGGCTAGAGAGAAATTGAAACACGAGTGGCACAGAATTTCAGCTGAATTATTATGAGCAGTAATACATGGACGACACATAGCTATACCTCAACATCGACCCCTGTAAGGACATCGACAGGCTACAAAATCTACCTCTCACTGATCCAGTCTTGGATGTCCAGTGCACACTTGAAGCTCACTCCCTCCAAGACCAAATTCCTACTCCTCACCAACAAAACTCAACACCCAGGCATACAAAACTGACTATCAACCATGAACGCTGAGGACTTCACACCAGAGCTCACCTCCGTCGTCAAGTCTCTCAGGTTCCACATCGACAAACATCTCTTCTTCAAGACAAAAAAAGCTAAGCAAATTCAGACAGCTTAGAATCCTCTTGAGGAAATGCAAGCCATTCCTGCCTCCGGACAGCTTTCGATCCACTGTTCAAGCTTTGGTCCTGTCCCAGCTGGATGGGGCAATGCCATCTCAGAGGCCTCCCGTAATCCTCTCTTGTGCCCGTAAGAAGTGTCCTACACGTGGACACATGCCTCATCAAGGGTCTGCACAGATATGACCACATCACCCCAGCCCTCATCGAACTTCACTGGCTCCCACTGCACGCACAAATCACCTTCAAGTCTTGCTGCATCATCTGTAGGGTGTAATCAAAGGCCTCAAACCATCAGAACTGAAGGACCATATGAAAAAGGCCTACCTGTCATTATGAAAGGAAAAGCAGCATTTTAATTCACAAATGAAGAAGAAATTCAAAAGTCCCTTTCACATGAAAAAAAGGATTTTTAAACACTGACAAAAAAACGGCTTTGCATGTGTGCTTTTAAGTTAAAGCAAGACATGAGAAAAATGTCCGTATGCCAAAATAAAAATATCAGGGAAAAGACATGGTGAGTGTGTTGACAAAAAGTAAGGTAGATTATGCTTCACATGCAAATTACCAGCAAAATATTTGAAAAGAAAAGCCTGCTTGGTTGCCATGAAAACTTCCTGTAGGACTATTTAGGCAGACTATGCAGGTGTCTTTCTGCAAGGGAAATCCAGAGAAGGCTTAAACAAAAATGTAATCCAAGTGCAGATTGGAAAAGCATATCACATTACTGGCTGAGAAATAAATGTCGCATTTTCACTGAAACTGTCACCCAACAAAAGGTGGTGCACTGTGACAATTTAGGCTCATGTTTCAGCAGGATAAGGAACAGCAGATAAGTCAAACTGTATTTTATTATTGACTGAAAGAAAATGCAAAATGGACCCTGAAAACACACCATATGTCAGGATCAAGGCTGATGCTGGAACATGCAATATGTGAGTCCATTTCAGCCAAGGACAAACAGTGGGGGCTCTGGGTAAATTTGCAATTTGTTAAATAGGATAGTTTTGCTCTTTTCTATGTTATCATGTTGGTGTTGCAGTTTGTAACTACTGCTCTTCATTTTTATTCTTAAAGTTTTCTCTCTTGTCCTAGCTAAGTGAAACTCTCATTGAACTTGGGTTGAGATTGGAAAGATTATTGCTTGATTCACCCAATTAAATCAATATATAGCCAAGCTAAAAGTTTGTGCACTTTTCAGTTTCTTTCAAATGAGAAAGTCCAGTGGATAAAGGTATATGCTGCAAGAATCTGTGGGAAACAATAGGATCTCAAATTTGAATGCAGTTGGGTCAAATGGCACTTTCATTCCCACCAGCAGATAGACACAATTCTGTTTGCGAAGTGTGTTACATAAGGTTATTTATCACTTTTGTCCATGTTATCCATGAAATGTCTGTGATTCCAAGCCAACACTTTGAAACCACCTCTTAGCGGCATTTCAGTAGTTTTCTAGCAGAGGGACCTACCACTTGTCGCTAGCATGATGTTTTCGACTATGACTCAAATGATCCTTCACCATTGGCTATGCTGGCAGGGGCTGGACGGGAGTTGTATTTCAAAACATCTAGACAGCCAAACAGTACAGACCAATGTACTAGCACATCTCTGATATTACAGCTTAGTCAGAGAAAATCAGTGGAGCTGTACACTCAAATGAGCGGTCAGGTCCCAGCTACCAGCATTGTGCCCTCTGCACAAGATAATAAGCAATCCTAGGTGTGTTTCTGCCCCACTGAGACCTGTCAATAAGGTGTATTATAACTTGAATCAAGTATTTCCATCAAAGTCTTTCTTCTCTGTTTAATCTCCCTAAGTGGTTTGACTATATTCTGACCTGGGTCCCTTGTCTACTGTGGCCAGAGACTCATGCTACACTTCACCAATGAGCTCAAAACATGGCTGTATATCATGCAGATGGGCATGGCCTTTCAGTTTTCGCCAGAGGGATCCTTTTGGGACATGACTAGCCTGATTGTAACGAGGTGCATCCTCCTCAGTAGTCACAGAGATAAGTCAAAGAATGGTGGAAATGTTGCCCATAGAATATTGCCAGTATCTCAAGCATTTTGTGGAGTGCATTCAAAGGCCCCAAACAGAAATCCCTTTCACATGAAAAGCAGGATTTTCAACAATCAACAATAACACAAAAAAACTCTTTGCTTGTGGCAAGTGAAAACTGAAGGTCCCTTTCACCTGAAAAGCAGGATTTTTAAACACTTAGCCCCAACACGGCTTGACATGTGTATCTGCAGCTTAAATGTGAAAATATACTACTGCTAGCAGGAAAAATGTCAGAGAAAAAGACATGGTGCATGTTAACAAAAAGTAACGTGTATTATGTTTCACATACAGAATACAAGTGACATTTGAAAAGCCACTCTGTTTTCATGAAAATGTGTATCTAAGCAACCCCTTTTCCTGGCTGTTGGACACATGTCACCATGAACTCCTCCACTGGAAAGTGACCTCACCCATGCAATAAAGTGTCCTGCTAAAGGTGTGGAAAACCCAGTGTTCCCCAGACTTGCTCGCTCAGAAGGCAGATACTGCAGAACAAGCTCCCCTTGTCTGGAGCATGACTAAAATGTGTGAAGATTGGGGGCTACAGCATCAAACAGACAACCAACTTCAAAGAGCAAGTTGAAAACACAAAAAGAATTATCAAAAACTCTTGTTACAGGCTGACCCAGTGAAACCATATGGCCTGGAGGCAGGAGAATTGCCATTTGTCCCACGTAAAGATGTTCAATTAATTTAAAAGGAGTATTATAACTTAGGCTTTTTCCCCAGTAACCATAAGGTGGATTTTCTTCATTAATATACCATTTTTCAGGAAACTTCCAGGTGATTTTGGAGATATAAAAATCATCCACCCATGGCTCAGGGAACTGAAATGGCCATCTAAAATGTGTTTCTTGCTAATCTAAAAATGTTCGAAATGTGAGAGTTGGTGAACGTGTGGAGGGTGAAATCGGGAATATGAGTATGAAGGTACATATTCATAACTGTTATACTTTTTGTGAAAAGGGCAGAAAAGTGCCACACAGCGGTACAAAAGGGCACGGACTTGGCTGTCATCATATGTAATTCCCTATGATTTGCATAATCTGAATATTATGGCAGTTATTAGTGAAATTGTAAAGTTGTGCCACATAACTATATTTTTGCATAATAATGACATGAGAACAAATGGGGCTTGTAAATGAAGCTGCCATAAGTCTGCTCCAGGCCCCTAAACCAATCCTGACTGGGAGGCTGGGTTTAGGAGGAGAGAGAAGGGTAACTGTCCAATCCTAGTTGTGTGACCTCTTGCACGGTACTGCCTCAAGATTGTAAAATTGGTGGGGTCATCGCTGCTATGTAAGGGGGACTATATTAGGAGGAAGAGACAGAGCTGCTGAAATTTACCATCGAAGAGCGCTGATGAAACGTAACATCTGATAGCTGCAAGGAAACACCAGGTGAGATTGCTGAGAGTGCATTTGGGTGGAGCTGTCTATTTCTAGGAATGCCTAAGAGCTGACTGGGTCCTATGGTGGAGAATGGGAGGCCATCCTTGAGAGTGGATTGACCAGACCCCTGCCCTATCTTTCCAAAGGGTCCTGACATGCCGCTGACTGTCATGAACTTTGAACAGAGGCTTTCTATGTAGAACTGAGCCCTGGAAAACGAAAAGGTGCGGATTCTGCTTGCATTTGAAATTAACAAACCTCACTTCACAGAGTGCCCTGAAAAACAATAGACTGTAATTGAATTGGGTAATCCTTTTTGTCCTGTGCACCCCGACTACTTTAAGGAAGAGGGGTGTCTTTGTTCTTAAATCAGTCCAATCTTTTTGTCCAGCTTCCCCTAACACAGGCCTTTCAGTGGAGGGGGTCCGAAATCCAAAATTCCCCAAATCATTCACATTTTTCAGTCCAACTTCCCCAACACAGACCAAAGTAGGGGAAGTCTGAAAAACAAACCACTAAATCACACTATGTTTATTTTAAACCAAAAGTGTGGGTATAATCATAATTGCCATATGTATTTGTACCAATCTTGAAACCCTGCTGCTAGCCTAAAGAACTGTAATTTTTATGTTTTTTAAACTAATTTGAGTAACAAGAAGTTAATGATGAGCCACAAAGAAGGTGGTGACACGTGTAGCTCAGTGTGATTTCTATTACTTTTCTTGATTCATTGTTAGCTTGGGGGTGGAGGGATACAAGGGGCATGAAGAAGTAGGACTGAAGAAAAGAATCTGTTAAACAGTTTGTTGCGTGACACCTTGAGTGGGGATGAAAGGAACTCCCCGTGTTGAGGGTGGTTTCTTGTTACAATTTCCATCACTTTTTTGTTTGTTGTTGCTTCCAAATGGACATCATTGTAAAGAAGGCCTGCTGCCTGCAAACCTCTTCCCAAAATTCAGTACAACATTGTTACATCCACAGGATTTTTTTTCACAGTGTATTTTCAGAACATTTTCAGCCCAAAAAACTAATTGTAAAATCTGGGGAGTGGGTAAGGAGATATAAGGGGTAGCAGCGTGTGGGGAATAGGAACTAAATAATAGGGAAGTGTGGTTTGGGGGAACCCCCAAATAAAAAAATAAAAATGTGGTGAGTTTTTGAACCAAAAATATTTGGGAAAAAACTCTGCAAAAAAAACCTGGTGATATAAGAACATAGCACTCAAAATTCACTACAATGTGAGCAGTGTGCACACGTAAAAACCTCCAAGTTACAAACGACTTTATAAGACAGTCACCAACACTGTCATGAACAATACCCCCTAGCCACATGCTGCAAAATGGCGAGGGGAAGGGTTAAAGCTACCGCTTGACTGCACTGCTTACACTGATGTCCTGCGTCAGCCATATCAGAATCCCAAACCCCAGGGAGGCTTTAATTGCTGCAGCTGCCAAGATGAATGCTGCCCATGCGCACGGTGACAGCAAGCAGTGCCTCTTCATTAGTGCCTGGGAGCACAAACCTCAAGGGCATTGGTGACTCTACCAACTGAGCTAATTGTATCCATGATACCGTGGATTGCAGAGCTCTGCGCAAGTTATGACATGCACACACACACGTGCACGCATGTGCGCACAGACACACACACACTGTTACCCTTCTTTAGGAAGGGAGTTACCTAAGTTAATGCTGCTTCATACGGACAATAGAAACCTAAGGTTTCAATTTTAAGTTCTAAATTATTTTTTTAAACAGGAATTTGTTTATGAGCTTTATAAAGCCCGAACATAGATGGGAAGTAATGGAGTGCTAGACATAGAGGATGAACCCAGAGGCGGCTTACCAGAATGGTGCAGGGTTAGCAGGGGAGCTGAGGTGGGTAAGATGAATGTGCTGTGGAGCTCCCGGCGCAGAGAAGTAGGGTACGGTGAAGCTATCTGCAATTGGCCAAATACTCTATGAAGAGTAATGGCTTTGTGTCCTTCTCGATGTGTAGGATGGAGGGGGCAGCCTGACCTGTATGAATCACTTGTTCCAGAGACAGGATGCATAGTAGGAAAGGGTCTGTTTCCTCTTTTTAGTTTAGTGCAATCGTTTTGGTTATCTAATAGCACAGAGTGCCAAAAGGGGCTATTGGCATATGAGGAGGGACACATAGCTTGTTGGTATTGTTTGGTTATTTGCCCACTCATTGCCCACCCATTGCCCACCCATGGCCATGCTTATCCCTGTAGCCATTCCCACCCAGTTTCTGCCCCTCCACGCCCAAAACACCTCTTCATTGGAACTCTTTCAGCTTGCTTTAATCAAGCCTTAGCATCAACCTTTGCACTCGAATTGCTTCAAACTGTTTTTTCAAAGCAGTCTTCTGAGACTTAATTGGAGCTGTAAACCCGCTAGTGGTGTAATCAAAAATATCTTGACCAGGTCTGCCTTCAGCCACTCGATTTATTAGCACTCTGTGTGTCCTGCACTAAAGTCCTGTTAAAAGCAGGCATTTGCAAGGCAGACAGTTTTGGCTTGTGTATAAGTATTAAGCATTTGCCAGGCACTGCTAATAGATGCCCAGGTACTCGCACCATTCTGGCACCTACTACCATCAATGGCCAGTGAATGCCACTACGGGAGTCTGGCAAGTGCCTTTCCGACGTGTACACAAAAACCCCAACTGTTGCCATCATTGCCAGTGCTTTTTTCCTCTTGCCGTTCTTTGTTTGCATTCTGGTCATGTTGTGGCTTCTGGTGGAGCTCTGACCCACGGAGATGATGCATTTCTCGGGCAGGTAGAGTGGTGTTTTGGTTCTGACTACTTTCTAAGACTACTACTGAAGGTAACAAAACACAAATCATCAGATGGCAGAAATCGTGATCTTTAAATACCCATAAAAATGAATAAGAGAACAAGATACCACCGTAAACTCGGCCCAAATATTGCTCAGACTATGGACGCAACGGCTCAGACGATGGCTTGCAAGGGCCACTCAGTTGTTAGACTTGTACCTTAATCTCCATCTTGTTCCACAGTTTGTGCAGTTCATGTCTTTATCCAGGCACAGCACAGACAGCACACGACAAGAGTGCACGGATTTCCAAACCCAAGCATCAGAAGATGATCAATACTCCAGAAACAATAGACTCGCCTTCATTTACCAGTCATCCGTATTGCCAATGTACTTACCTCCTTTAAAATATGTGCTCTACAGCTCCAAATTCAGTTTCATTGATTCCGTAACGTACGGTAGAAATCTCTTTGAAACACATGAGTTTTGTTAGGCATGCAACCTCAGAAATAAAATTAAGCAGCTGTGCAATACCTACCTCCTACAGCCAAGTAAGGTCAAGTCCCCCTCCTTTCCCATACCGCACTGTAATCCCACTAACTCATTCTGTGCTTCGAGGCATTCTGGGGGCTTGTTGACAATTTACAAATATTCTCTCTGGCCCACTTGCTCTTTTCAATGCCCTTGAGTGCAGGAGATGTACTTGCTGTATACATAACATCACAATCATTGCATCTCTCCCCCAAGCACCTTGAACGGCGTTAGTTAGCAGCAAACCTCCTTAAATAGCTCAGTGGGTTCATTGCTGATTCTTTTGACCTGGGCCTAATCTGCAGATCATAGGTTCGGGGCCCAACAGCAAATAACAAAGGGTACCTCCAGGGGAAGGAAGAGCAAACCGGTCAAACCTAGTAACAGCAATAAACAAAAAATACACTGAGACCGGTCACTGAGGAATATCCACAATCAGAAGCAACCACGTATATGAGATATTGATATAGATATTTTATTTCTATTGCGCTCATACACAAGTGTTTCAGAGTGCGACAAGGCAAGGGAAGGGAAACAGGGGAGAACAAAAACAAGGATCTTACTAGTCCCAGTGACTTTGAGAACGTGCAAGTGCAGGGTAGAGGGAGAAGGGGGAGAACTGCATGGAAGGGGGAACAACATGAGAGTGCGGAGCGAGAAGGAAAAAACAAAAATAATAATAAAATAATAAATAAAAAGGCAACAAACAATGGGAGTGCAGCCAGCAAGTGGCAAGTGCTGGGTTTATGGGAGCAGGCCGTGTAGGTCTGAAAGTGCAGGAAGAAAAGGGGAGGGCTGTATGGGTACAGATACAGACCCCAGTGCAGGGGGTGGCCGGAGGCAGTGCGTGAGGGTGGCAAGATGACCAGGTACCTGGGCCCGGAGGACAGAGGGTGGCCAGGTGCATGGTGCTGCGGGAGAGTAGAATCAACAGTGGAGAGGGGAGGAGAAGGCAGAAGCAAAGAGGAAGGTTTTGAGGTGCTTCCGGAACCGGAGATGGTTCTCCTCAAGTTTTCGAGTGGCAGGGAGGCTGTTCCAGAGGGAGGCACAACCGAAGACAGAAATCTACCCCCAGCTCGTTTCTTTGACAAACGACTGACCCTGAGGGTGTTAGAGGTAGAGGAGTGGAGTGCTCGAGATGGGAGGTATTTGCGGAGGGATAGCTGAAGGTATGTTGGACCCAGGCCCCAGACCCCAGAAAGCCTTGTGGACAATGCAGAGGGTTTTGAATTTAATCTTTGCATCCACTGGGAGCCAATGGAGAGATTTCAGAGCTGGAGAGATACGATCCCAGGGCTTGAGGCCAAGGACAAGTCTTGCAGTCCTGTTCTGGATAAGTTGTCAAGAGCGGAGAGTAGAGGCAGGTAGATTAAGATAAACTAAGAGGAGCAGCTAAGGATTCAATAGTCACTCAATGATGATAAAAATAACAAAAATTAAATTTGGCGAAAATTCACTGAGTGCAGTATCAAAATAGACAACTGGGCAGATCTACCCTTCCATCCTGCTGGGAAAAAGTAATGATATGATATGATAAGACTTTAATAATGTGCCTGTACACACGTGTTTCTAGGCGCGACAAGACAAGGAAGGTGAAGATAAAGGGGAACAAAACAAACAATCTTACTAGGCCTTGTGTCATTTGGATCGTGCAAGGGGAAAGCAGAGAAGAAGTGCCAGGGCGAGGCAAGGGGAGAGTGCAATAAGCAAGCTCAAGTAAGTGCCACCAGGGTATCCAGCTCTATGTAAGTGCAGGAAGGCTGGAGACTCTAGGGTTGCAGATACAGTCCCTAGTGCGCGGTATGCCCGCAGTAAGCGCATGGGGCTATGGGTCATGAGGGAGTCTAGTCACCCTAAGGTTCAGAAGGAGGCCAGGTACCAGTTAGCGCGGCAGAACAAGAACATCAGCAGGGGAGATAGAGAAAGAAAGCAGAAGCGAAAAGGAAGGTCTTGAGTTGCTTCTGGAACCTCAGGTGAAACTGCTCAAGTTTGAGAGAGGCAGAGAGGCTGTTCCAGAGGGAGGGACCAGCCAAGGAGAGAGATCTACCCCCCACTCTCTGCCTGGAGAAGCGCCTCACCCTCAAAGAGTTGGAGGTGGATGAGAGGAGGGCTTGAGGAGGAAAGTGCTTAGGAAGGGAGAGTTGAATGTAGTGTTGTCACTGGCCCCAGAAAGCCTTGTGGAAGATTAAGAGGGTCTTGAACTTGATCCTTGTAGCCACCGGGAGCCAATGGAGAGATTTTAGCGCTGGAGAGACACGATCCCTGGGCTTGAGGTCAAGGACAAGTCTCTCAGTCCTGTTCTGGATTAGTTGCAGAGGGCCAAGAGGGCAAAGGCTACTTACTGCTACGCCTGAAACACAGAGCGCAAAGTGGTTGTTTTTCCATGTTTTCCCTGGGATTATGCCAGTGATTGGGTCCTGTTTAATGCTGATGATGCCTGTAGAAATAAGCTTCACTATGGTTTGGAGTGTTTTAAGATTTAAAAAATCAAGCACTGCTGCGGTGGTGGGGAACTGGCCTCTGCCCAGATAGCTTTATATTTAACATGCCTGCAGCTCAGATGGAACCCACACATATGCATGGGTTTTGTCCGAATTTTGAAGGCCAGATCCGCAAATATGTGCGGACACATTTTCAGAAGTTTCCCTCGGGCATAGCCGGAAGCAAATGTGAGTCCCCTCTATTTTCTTGTGCCGCACCCGTGAGTGGTATCTTGCTTGAATGAGGAGTGCGCCTCTGAAAGACGGATACACACCTTCGTTTTGGCTTAGCAGAATTTATTTTTCTCTGCTTTAGCAGATATTATCCTTCTTACCACGGTTGTTTTGCAGATCAGGAAGTACATATCGGCCTGTCTGGGAAGATCTCTTGCAGTGGCCGGTCTTGCGGGAGCAAGCTGTTTATTCCCTGGCATTTGTGTCTAGGGAGTCTAACTCCGGATCGTCAGTTGACACGAGTGAGACTCATTGTTTGGTCTCTTTTGCTTTTTGGGATCCTGGTTGATTTGTGGATATGCTTGTCCATAAGTCAGTGGTTGTACACTTGGTTATGAAATTGAAAAGCAAAGTCCTGATGCTTTCACATGTGGGTATGTACCATATATATTGGCTGAAGATAGTGCCATGAGGCCCATGCACAGCGCGGAAGCTGTCACTCTTTTATAGCTGGCTCTATCTTCTGGCTTGCCGTAGTCAGTAGGTCACCTTTCATTGTAATGGCTTTGGCACGGAAATTGACTCTTTCTGGAAAGTAGATGAATCTGGGGTTAATGGCTTGATCATTGTATCAAAACTACTAGGATTCTCTTCCCTGGAAGTTCAAATAAGGAGGATGTCAAGTAGCTCTAAGATTATACCCCAACGCATGGGGTGGGTAATGGCAAAACCGCTCGCGTACCTGTCGGCGTGAAATGGAACGAGCATCCTCGCTTCACAATAGGCTTTGTCTAGCTCAATCGATTGAATAATCACCTGTTCAATAGCAGCCTAATTAAAGGTAGCTGCACCTGGACCGCTATATATGGCCCGCAACCCCTCATCATTGCTCAACCAGGCTCCGTAGAAATATTGATGAGTGTGCTTTGCCAACGTCATCATTCATATTTGTGTCCGGCCAAACATGATAATGTTTTCTCTCCCGCCTTCTTTTTCCGTACTTTAAAGAGGTTGGGACCGCGCAAGTGCCACATGTAGGTGCCTCGCTGCACAGTTCTCACAACACACTGCAGCTCTATGGTTTGGCACTCATGGAAAAGCTCACTTTTGTGAGAGGGGAATTTGCGGTCTATGATTCAAGGATAATGCGGTGCAGCAGCTGTACCCCTGATTCTCCGCATATGGCGCATGCACGGGTTATTGCAAAGAGGCCAAGCTGGTTTGATAATGACTTTCGAGTAGGGGTGCTTCGGTTCATTGTGTTTCTGCACATTGCAATTTGTGTCTGTTGGCTGTTCCGTGACACCTGTATTAAGGTTGTGCATCGGGCTTATTGCAGTGCAAATGATTACAATGAGTTACTTGCATAGTTTACTGATAACCAATCCAAGCAGACTAAGTCCCATTGAATGACCTTGACTTTGCAATAGATGGAGCAATAGTGAGTAGGAGCGGAGGAAACGTACATTGTCAAATTCTGGGCAACATCCACCAGTCTTCACAAATGTGACCCACGGAGCAAAACTGGAGTCGAGTTTTGCCGATTCCGCTTGGCTGGCAGCCATTTTTCTATCCCTTATTATTGGGGGCAGCCAGTTGCGTGGCGAACCTCGCCCCTGGATCTATTGTGCTGGATGGAGTCTGCCTATTTTATTTTTTATTTTATTTTTTCATTTGTTGGTAGCGCCCAGACCCAGAGGTATCAAGGCTCTAGAGGTACAGGACAGGTAGTAGATGTTTCAGCTGCCTCACATGTGACGAAGAACGCTGTGGGCATTGCCGATAAGGCAGTTGCGGGTTTTCACACAGAGCAGTATATGTAGTTACATGTACTTGTTATACAAGATTGCTTTGTTTGTATTTTCAGAAGAGAGGGTATACAGGTTCTTCTCGGACACGGGGGGAGGGAGTTCCACAGGGTGGGGGCGATGGCGGTGGAGCTGGAGCCTCCAGCTCTCTTTTTGTTGAATCTGAGGGTGAGGAGTGCAGATGAAGAGGAGGAGCGTAAGCTGCGAGTGGTGTGTTTTTTAATGATGTGGCTGGATGAGCGGGGGAGAGGGGGGAGGGGCAGTGTTGTGAACGCAGCGATGTCTTGCTGTCCTTCCTTTACTGCGCCAGAAGGGATGTCCATTTCGGTATTCCCCGTCTTTTCATGAGTTGGCTTTCTGATAGATTTATATATATATATATATATATATATATATATATATATATATATATATATATATATATATATATATATATATATATATATATTGCAAAAGCCGGGAAAAAGAATTTCCAGTTCTCCCAGGGAGGGATGGCACTCGCGGCAACACACAAACCGCTGGTGTCAGTTGCTTCCTCAAGTCATAAACCAATGCAGTGTAGGGTTAAGTTCATTATCCAGTTTTATTAGGCATCTGCCAGATTAAAAAGTGCACAGTACAACGCGTTTCACCGCCTACTCGCAGCTTGTTCACGTATATATATGTGATATATGTGGAGTGGGGGATGTTGTGAAGTTATTGGGTCATACTGGGCAGCTACAGAGGAATTTCAAAGGACATATTTTTTTTTCTGAAAGAGATCCATAGTTAATTAGATACATACATTTTCCTATTTTCCTCATCCACGAGGCCGCAGTGGTTATCCGTTATGGCCCATCTGGCCAACAGCTCAATAGGATGTCACCCTGAGAAGGTATCATGCTACAGTGGTTAGAGTGTTCCAGTGCACCTGAGAAGGGCAGGGGGCATTCCATTTCTGTATTGGCAGATCCCCGCTTAGGAGTAGGACTTGGCCTACTCCACTGCACAATGGTTCAGGTTCTCACCCACAATTCATAGCTGAGAGGAACATGCACAAGTCATGCCTTTTACACAGCTTTAGTCCATTCGAAAATCCTCCCCTCCTTGTGTTTAGCCTCCGCCCCTTAAAATAAAAACTGCGTGCTTGACATATTGGTTTGCAATTGTGTTTCGCTTTAGCATGGCACCAACACTGCATGACTTGGCTTATGCCGTGGCTATCAAGGGATTGTGTGGCCACCCACAACAGTAGCAGCTGGCTCTACTTCTGTTTTAAATGCTGGTGACTCCTGCTGCAGCCATCACAGTCATCACCAGGGCCAGAGACACACTTCCGTTGGCCTTTCCCATCCCGGGTTGATGTTGCGACACTGACCTATCCTTCTGCCAACGCCCGAATGCTGCTATCCAGCACCTTGTGACTTCCATCATTAGCTGACGTTTGGAAGCCAGCTGAAGTGACCCCCAACCCATTACCTGCACCCTCAGTTATTACCTTGTAGATGTGCATCAGAAGCCCCAGCTCACTGGATATACACCCCTCGAGGGTCTATATGAGACATGTCTTCATAGGACCCTCTAGGCCATTTAAAAGGGATTGTTACATCCGTTGGTCTACATAAACAAGGTTTATTATCACCCCCTTTAATGGTACTCAAGTAATTGACCTCAGAATGTGAAGGGCCGAGTCGCCCCCTGCTGCAGGATTTCAACTTGCCAGGTGGAGGATGTCCCCATGTCTAAGACTAACCCTTACCCATTGGGCTGCCCGACCAACCAATGCGTCTGCGTCAAGGTGCTCTACTTTTAAATGCTGTTCCGTTACAGGAAACCCCCTAAAAACACCGCAGAGGGGGAGGGACAACAGTGAGAGCTGATTATAGGTCACTTTGACATGAAAAGGGGTCTTAGGGTTGATGCCATTTCCCAGACTGGGTTCTAGACTAGATTTATTTGTATATTTAATGGTGACGCAATAAAACAACAATACTGTGGTGGTTTTGAACGCTTCCGCCCCATTCAGTGGATCTGGCTTGCTTTGTCAGCCACTGATGGTCGTGATGTCAGAATGGACTTGATTTCACCACGGAACCCTCCTTCCGATAGCTCTCCAAGTGGCAGCTTACTTACCTGGGGGTGGGAGCAGTTGGGTCCTTGTCCTCCTTTCTTCTGTTACACAGCTTTTAATGGAAGGGCTTACCTGAGAACTTACCTGTGGTCACAGTGTACTTCGTGCGAGCAGCTTACTACAGTTGGTGGTGAGGATGGGATCCAAGCCCAGGCGTGCAAAGTGCAGTAGCCAGTGTGTGTGCTAGCACACTTTACTCACTGCAGCCCACTTTAACTGTGGTAATGTGACAGTTCACTGAATGGGGCTAACACAGCCTGCCAGCTGCCCCGCTTAAGCGTGCATGGAGCCGGCCTGAACATGGACCTTACGCAGCCTTGCATGGCCGCCCGCAAAGCCTCCCTAAGTGGTGGCCTTCATCACGGGGATGCTGGATCCTGCTGCTTGATGCTTCCCCTACCACAGTTCTTCACAGAGCCCATTGCATCTCCTGGCATACTAGGTACCATTGTCCCGGGAGGATAGCCCAGCGGCAACGTGCTCGCTTTGGAAGCAAGACAACACGCAGCAACACAGGTTCAATCCCTGAGTAGAAAACTCTGCCACGTTATAAATGCCCTATCATATCATATCATATCTCATCACAAACTGTAATCTATTCATGGCAAGCGCAGGTACATTCTCCAGCAATAATTTTTCATAAATCAAGTACAGATCACATCAGTTAGAAGGACCAGGATACAACGGCTCCCAACATCCAGGCAATTAAGGTCCAAATGACGCTGCGGGAACTATGGGTGGCAATGCTGCAGGGTGACATCACAGCCACACTACAATCACACCAAGCAAAAGGGGCAGGAGGGAGATGTGTGCCATCTGTCTCACTCTGCACAAGTCAAATGGCACACATCTTCCTCCTTTCATACACATACAAAACACACACACACACACACACAACCCAATGCTTATTTGCAAAGAACGACACAGTGACACCCATCGCACACACCAACACACAAGGGGTTGAGTGAATGGGAGAGGAAAATGGAAATGTTGTCAGGACACAAGGCACACTTGACAATAGAGATTCAATGGAGAAACAACAGCCCAGAAATGGATAAAATAGGTGAAGTATATCACGAGCTAGAAGGAAATTGAGTTTGGCCAATTAAGACACAACCAGCAATGATCTGAATTGGGGTGGAAGAGGCACAGAGGAGGAGTAAAAAACGTATCCACTGCACCCGGCAGTGACAGGTACTGCCACAGTGGATGCACATGTCACCACTAAGGATACACGTATCCTCAACTGTGCCATTCACACTCTTGCCACCGACGATGCCTCAACTCGCCTCACCATGATCTTACCTGGACTCGCACCAGAGACAACACCTATGCCCTGAACAGGCGATATACCCACACTCATCACCCAAAGGCCACAACTGCAAATGTACCAGAAGAAATGCATCTTTAGAGTAGTACTGTAGTGTTTCATGACAGAAATGACCCTGGACCAGTTCCAAATAACATGGGTGCAACAAGCACCCATTATTCAGCCCTTGATGTGCAGGATGGCCCTCCGCAATGCAGGATCCTTCTCTGACTCCACCCCTCCTTGTTCACACCCTCAGCCTGTGTAGCGGCATTCAGATAGACCAGTCACAAGGTTTTGTAGCTGCCCCACATCAGTGTTATGCCTATTAATTATCGTTTCTACTGGATTGCAGGCATCTGAAGTTGTGTGCATTTCTTGAACTTGTAGTGATTCCTGGGAACTTGATAGTTAATTATTCAGTTGATATATTTACTTAGCCAGTAGAGGTTGCCTTGTTTTTTAGTGGCTGCTGAACTTACTGCTTGTGACAAATCAACTTCCGGGGCACCAAGGATCCAGGAATGAATATCGGTTTCTAAACCATCAATCAGCCGTACACCTCTAGTACACCAGAATGGATCCAAACAGGTTGGAAACGGAAGCAAATTATAAACCTCACTGGCCAATTTTGGTAACGTGGATGGAACGGCAGGCTTATATCCGCATGGTCGTGGATGGTTAGTTAGTTGCAACACAGCAAAAATACAGTTATTACCCAATTATAAAATAGATGTTCCTGTCAAGGTTGTTTAGATTAGCAGGTGAACACGTCATCCTTAGCTCCAGCCAACTCACCTCCCCCATACTGGAATAGCAGGGGAAGAGCCCTGCATGGGACACCAGGTATCATCCCAATACCACATTGAGTGTATGAGAGACGATATGCACTCCGACAACCATTTCGAATGTACGCTCCCACTGAAAGGGTGGAAGGATGTCGGCACACACTATTAGACATCATAGAGTTATAAGTGAAATCTGACGAGAGCAGAGTGACGTCATGAATGAAAGATACTGAGACATATTAAGACAATATGAAAATAATTAAAGAATAAAGATCACCTGAAGTAACAAGAGAATCATGTAATCAAATATGAAGAAATATAAGAAGATAAAGTAACCTGCTGACTAATAAGTGTATAGACACAGACACGCAAGGTAGACGAGACAGATAGAGGCTTGCTGCAGCAGAAAACATAACATGGTTAGGGCGGCCATGATGGAAAGATGAACGTTGGACTCGTATTGAAACCAATCAAGCTACCTCACCTCAGAGACAGATCATGGCCGCAGACTCAGGAGACACTGGAAAAACAGCTTTGTGTGAGGAATAAAGTCGAATCTATTGGCCTGGGATCAAGGATGCTACTTCAAGGAATAATTGTGAGTTAAAAGAATAAGCCATGTACCTAAGATCTATTTCTCTTAGATTAAGTAAAGAGGAAAACATCTACAAGAGCCAAGTATTTTACATTTAAAGATGCAAAAAGCCCATGCAAGGTGGAGTGAGCAAGTCTCTAGAGGCAGAGCAAAGTAATGACACCCAGCACAATGGAATAAAATAGCAATACATAGAAGGTCGAAATTGACATCTTTTTTGTCTCTTCACATGTGATTCACAAGTCGATAACAAGGTTATTCATTAGGCTCCAGACGAAGATAATGTATACCTACACTCCCTTAAACTTTCCAGAATAAAGAACAGGCTGCAAGGTGAACTACAAAAGAGAAGCCTTGGCTTATGGCCTAAACGATAAGAAATGATGGGGCTAATTAGAAAAGTGGGGAGAAGTCTGACGTTACTCTCGGCACCTGGGTTCCATTTTGCTTTTGTGCTGCTAACGAGCTGAAAGTCCAAGGTTGGGAAACTATGTTAACCAATCAGAGGGTCTATGTAGCAACACGCTATAAAATGTTGCGTAGGCCAAACCGCTGCCGTTTATTCTGCCATAATCATTATTATATGTATTTAGAGGTGGTTCACCAAATTAGAGGCATCCAGTAATATTGTTAATACTTACATGACATATTTATGCTGATAATAAAGTAGTAGTCTGCCATTTTCTTTGAGTGTGTCCGGTTACTTGGGTCACTTGGGAAAGAGATCGTTATTGGTAATTCCAACCATCACACAAGATGCTTCAAGCTGTTAGAGCACAGTTGTATACAAACTATGTTAATATCTACCTTATTATTATCACAACAGCCAGTTCTAGCAAACTACAATGTCCAGCCCTCCCTGTAAAGGAATGCAGAGGACAGACAGTTTCAAAGAAGGAAAAGGGATGCACTCTGGATACTGACAGGATGGCAGTCAGTAAAGTAATTAATCGCAATAGTTCAAGGATACTTGCTTTCAACACAAAGTGAGTAATAGGTCATAAAATGTTCCTAGGAGCCTTTGGTGAAGGACTGAGGGAACGGAACCACAATCTACCTTGTGATGTAGAAGTTATTGGAGCTCAACAGGGTCGGGTCGGTTTCAGGGTGCTTTGCAGCTTCTCCGACAGAGTTCAAGATGGGAGACAGCTACGGGTATCATGCGGCAGACAGTTTGGGGAGCGAGGTTGAATGGACGGCTGCAGGGTGGCCTACATAACGGCTAGGGGTCAGCAATCTTTATCTCAGTGCTGGTCAGCAGATTCTAGCACTGGTCAAGGCATCTTGGATGGCATTAGCGACTGCTGCATAACAACAGTCAGCGGTGCAGTTGGTTGCAGCTCGAGGGGCTCGACTGGCTCGAAAATGTCCTTTAAGGTGGACATTAGTAGATGCTTGTCGATGCACTTCTACTGGGTTTTTCACTGGGTTTGTGTCATCCTTTAAAGCTGGCGGTCCAAATATGAGGAGAGTGTTGTAGGCAGCTGCCTTGTCCTTGGTTTGGTTCAGAGACTCTCTGGCAATTCCCACCTAGGCAGTTTGCTGCAGAGCCTAGCAGGGCATGCTGTGTGCTGGCTGGGTACCGGTTCTGGAGCTGCTGTAGGGTCCTCTGGATTCAGTATCACCCTCTGCTCCCTGGGGGATGTTTAGGGGAGGGATCTTGCTTCCCTCTTGGAGGTTGTGGCCTTTCTTCACTGGTGGAAGATGTAAGGCAGACTGTACCTTCAGCCAGGGTCCTATGCTGAGTTCTTCTTGTTACTCCTTGCAAATGTGGGATGTATTTACCCAGGCATCCGAGCCCTACCTCAAAACTGTGCAGTACTGACATGGAAAACATCATGATGGCCAGAGCTTCCGAGAAAATGCACAGGGAAATGCATGAAGAATAGGCTGCCACTCATTTTTGCCGATGTTATGGGCACAGAAGGACACTGCCTAAAACCACCATTGGACTACCCACACAGTAGTCTGAAACCATTGGGAATGGCAATGCTGATTGCCAAAAGCAAACCCATAACTGTTGGGAATTCATTTTCTTAAATCCCAAAAAGGGGTGCAGTACCAGTACTCACCACTATCAGAAAGCCGGCGTTTTAAAACCAACAGATTTTGTTTAAAACTGAATAAATGAACCCAAAACAGGCCAAAGAAAAACTTACTGAGAGGTGGATCCAATGTAAAGTTATATTCTGAAGTGACTTGAAGGTTTATAACAAGACTGGCTGAGCTGTGGATTTCAGCAGTTTAAGTAAATGTGGACTGAAAGACACTACAAATCTAAATATTTAAAAGAAATGAGTGACCTACTCTGAGTGTCACATAGGTTGCAATTGTTTAAATGTCATAGTTTTGAACTTAGAATCAGCATTCTAGCTGCATATGTAAAAATGTTTAGTTTTATTTGAATGCAGAAAACTGGGGAACAACAAGTGACATTTTATCTGAAACCTGGCTTGAGAAACTGAATTCTGCCTGACATCTACCCCCATCAGGAGTGAAACTTGAGTCACAGCTGTGTTCCCAGGCCTATCTGCCTTTTGCTGGCCACACTAAGGATATGCCATCTCTCTGATAATTGAATTAAGGGGAGCCCCCACAGAATACAGGAGCTCTGAACAAAGCCCTGTCCTGACCCAGGCAGATGGTTTATTGCAGATGTCGTAAAAGTAGCTTCCTCCTGAAGCAAAGGGGAGGGGCACTGCCTGTGAGAGCAAGCTGGCTTGGCAGAACTGGAAAAACCAGAAATTCAACCTTGTGCTGGAGGAAAACCACACCCCTTTGGGGCCAGAACATAACTCTAAAAAGATGAATAACTCATAGAGCGGACATGTGAAAATTTTATAAATGATACCATAATTCTTGTGATTTTCTGCCCACATTTTAAGAGGTTTTTAGAACCGGTGGCATGTTCAGGGGGGTTTTAGCGGAAAAGAGGATATTACTCAAAATGTGTGCATGTGAAAAATCTGACACTTCATCAACTAATGTCCATACTCCTTGCGCACATGTGTGTAAATTTGGGGTAATGTCCGGTATTGCAAACCAGTTAAAAAGTGCAAAATATTGCCATTTCTGAATGCAAGCCCCCAGGAAGAGCAGATTTGGACAGGGTATACCTCCTGTAATGCATGATGGGTGCATGTAATTTTAAACAATATGTACCTCTGCAAATATGTATTTGGTTCAAATCTAGATTTGTGTGCAAGTTGACAGGAGGAGTGGACTTTCTGCAGGCTGTAAAATGACATCACTCTGACACAACTTAGTTCCCCAATCAGGGGAGAAATGAAAGCTTGGCCAATGGTAAGTGGAGAGGGGCTGGCTAGTGATGCTGCACACACACCCATAAAAAAAAACACATAAAAGCAGACAGACAGGACAGATAGGGACCTTCAAATCCATTTGAAGCTGGAAGCTCTGCCGGAAAATCCATACTTTACCTCCCTCAACCTTCAGAGAGCAGACATAGAGACTTTAAATCCCTCAATCTTCAGAATCCAGAGAGAGAGCAGACCCAGATCACTGTGAAGTGCAGATACCAGAGTCCAGTCCAAAACCTGACTAGATCCATGGCGAGGCCCATTTCATTCAAGAATATAGTGTGAGTACCTAGAAAACTGTGCAGAACCAATCTCTTAGTTAAAATAATATAATTCAATCTATTTAATCTAAGTAGAACTGCCTCCTAACTGTCACCTGTCATTTGCAAAGCTGTCACCTGTCATTTTCTAGTTGCAAGCTGCACTTGTCTTTCTGAACTTTAAAATTTCAAATCTGAAAAACGACCTTTATTTAATCGCTCATATCTCCGTGACCGTTTGTGCTAGAGACTTGCAGTAACTTTCATCTGGAAGCTGAGATCCTAGGCTTTCCTAGGACCCCACGATAGTGATAGTCCTTGTAGTTCCTCTGTAATCGCGCTCGGCGCATTCGCAAATTTAGCCGCGATTTGACATTTTACCGCGATTTGCAAATTTCTTCACGTGTAAAAATCTGCTGCTGCTTGCATCCCATTTGCCAGAAATTCGTTTAACCTGCTAATTATCCCTGAATCATTGCTAGTGTGAGCCTGGACTAATATTAACTATATACCACTCACCCTGAACTTCTAGAGGGAATTAAAAGCATTTTAGCATATTTTTTTCTTCATTTCCAGCACATTTAAAAGCATTTGGGCCTGTGTTTTCAACTTCTGTAGTCTAAGTTGCTGGGTGAACTGAATTACATTTGAATTGCATTTCTGAGAATTGTGTGCCTTCCTTCCCTTTCCTTGCATTTCATAAAAGGGGGGGTGAATTGTACAAGAAAGTGGTTACATTGTCTTTGCTGAAATCCTATCAAGTTATTTTCTTTACTGCATTTCATTCCACATTGCATCCATTTGAAACCATAAAAGTATTGTTGCTATCTTATCCATTTCATGTCAACTCCTTAGTGATTATCAAGAAGTGTGCTAGTGCCAGATTCTCCGTTGTTAATCTTGATCATCTCAGATTAAGTGTGATATTCAATTATTAATTTATTACAAAGTGTGATATATATATCTATTGTTTAAATTATCAAATAAACCTTTCAACTTGCAAAACAGAACTACTTCTTGGCTCAGTGGGGTCAGGAGGATTCCAAGAGAGGGGTGTTATATAGGGGTAGTCATCCAGAACGCATGAACTGGACATAAAGATATATCAATAAGGGTTTTCATTCAGTATTCTAGACTAGGCGTTGACTTGGCTGTAGTGCTGAATTGAATCCTCTTACACAAAGTCTTCAGATGTTCTTCACAAAAGAGGGTCTAAGTCCTCTTTTAAAGCCAAATGGGTCACAGTTATTGGCGTAGGCTAAGCCTACCTCAATGCACCAATCCTGGGTCCCCACCAACAAGCTCCTCTATTCATGAGGTCATAACCAGAGTGCTTTGCAACATAAAAGGTAAGGGGTGAAAACATGTAATACTAAGTCCCACCCATCTTTCTGTCTGTTGTAGATCAAGGGGTCTCTTTAGTTGATGGAGCTCTCTGTGGTTCCTGATTAAAGTGTCAAGTCTCCCTTGAAGCTGCGGCGGGACCAGACTTTCTGTCTCCATCAAATCACATACTCCTACCTTCTGAATGGGGTCTCCCTGCGGAGAAGACTACTGTAATACATGCATTCCCAGCCATGACATTTCACTGTCCATTGATACCAAGGGCAGGAGCTGGCTTTAGGTTGTCACAGTGCACATCAACGGTTTTGGGTGTCTCCTGTCTCCTTTGTTAACCTCTGCAGTCAGGCTCCATGTGGGCCCATTTGAAGTATACTATATATTAGTATGCTCATTATGTTAATCACTTCCACCATTCTGCAGGGCTCAAAAAAAGGACAGGGCGGATCCATGGAGCCGCTGACAGTTCATTAGTGTGGCCATGGCAGGGGTTTTGCCCACCCCCTTGTGAGATGGCATGGTGTAATGCTGGCTGTCCAGGATATCCCAACTAAATTTGACAGTGGGGACTATGCCTGTAGGCTGTGTCCACCCAGAGTATACGGGTCTATGTGTATGTCATGCAGTGAGCATAGGAAAATGGTGCAGTTTAGCCCTACACATTTTCCAGAGGTTGATCTACCACCATTGAATTTCTTTTAACATTTCAAAAAACCTAGGTGAACGCTCACCCACCATGCGGATGGTCGAATTCCTCACACTGCCCTATCTAAAAAAACCCATGTTAAGAAATGGGCCGTAACAAGACTGATCAGAGGTCCTCCAACATTCTGCGGTGTCCCGGGGCCCAGGAAGCTCCTAGATATGTCCGCAAGCCGAGCTAGCACGGCCTGTGCTTCACAAGCCTCAGCGCTGGAGACTGACTGCAGAAATAGCCAAAGCCTCACATACTGTTTAGCAACTGTCTATATTGGTATGTATGTCTTTTATTTTATTTTAGAGTAAGTTTTGTGACTAATAAAAGGAGCACTTTCTGACCCCCAAAGAGGAGAGGGTTCCCCAGGTAAATTGTTCCATTTCCAACTTAAAAAAAAAACATTTAACATACAAAATATCTATAACTGGTAGAATGGGTTTTCCATCAGGTTTATTTTGTTTGGGGTGGTTGAAGTTTCGGCTCTCAGTTTTAATGCCTTTGTTTTTATCATGTTGTGCTTTGTTAGGAGGCTTGCATGTCTGTTGTCCCCTTCTGTGTTTCTGGGGCACAAAGCAATATAGGTTGGAACCAAAATTGTATCATGGCAACTTTCAGTTCGCCAACAGCGGCATAAAGGCTGCAGTGCTGATGGGGAAGTCGCTGTGAACACTGGCCACTATTCGCTGCCGCTTTCAACAGGTGAGCAGTGCAGGGAACGGGAAGGAAAAAGAATTAGCGGTGCTCTGGCAATAAATTGTTTGCCGGAATGCCGCCCTGGCAAAAATGTTCTTGCCAGAGCGCCGCTCCGTCCCCCAGACCCAGGGACCAGCACATGACTCACCCAGGGGACAGCACATAACTCTCTGAGGTCCTGTGCCTCGACGAGCAGACCGCTTTCAAGCAGAAGATTCTGACCAATCAAAACAGAAGATTCCATTATTCACCGAAAAGGGCTTCTTACTGAATCACTATAGGACATGTTTAACATTCAAAATTGTGGCCATTATGATGTTCCCATAATGCTCGTTGCTTTTATGCAAATCACTAGGATTTCGTTCTATGTAGAACTCACCCAGGGGACAGCACATAACTCTCTGAGGTCCTGTGCCTCAACGAGCAGACCACTTTCAAGCAGAAGAGTCTGACCAATCAAAACAGAAGAGTCCGTTATTCACTTAAAAGCGCTTCTTACTGAATCACTATAGGACATGTTTAACATTCAAAATTGTGGCCATAATGATGTTCCCATAATGTTCGTTGCTTTTATGCAAATCTCTAGGATTGGGTTCTATGTAGAGATACAGTGTTGCACAACCTGGCCGGACGCCTCGTCCACGGGCCCCGCCCCATCCTTCCCATAGCTCTGCCCCTCCAAAGAGGTGACAGTTCGGCCAATACATGTTTTCATTTCCAGCGCTGTAAGTGAGACTGAGAGGCGCAGAGCAGAATATGGCTACATGCATGAGCCTTAGAAATTGGATCTGATCCAAAACTTCTGCTTTCTCCTACGGGGCAGCAGGTAATAGAAAACAGGTTCTATTCTGCAAACCCCCCAGTGTCCTCTCTGCTTAGTGTATGCTGCCTGGAAGGGGGCTGCCCAAGGAAACAGAAAAACACACACCTGCCCGAGGAAATCATGGCAGACTGCCTCACAACTAGTAGAATAATGGAAGTGCGTGAATGCATGTGATCCAGCGTTGGGGTAGGCAGGTGAGTCACGTTCAGTGATGGTGAACAATTAGGAAACATGAGGAGCTGCACTATTTCCTCAGCCTCCACACTAACAATCTGTTTTCCTTCTCCCAACCGAGTCTCACAAACTATGCGTGGGATTCATCCGCACCGCACAAAAGGGAATGTTCAGTGTAGGTGGATATTTTTCAATGAACGGGCAGTGGGTGTCTTATTTATTTATTTATTTATTTATTTATTTATTTTTACAAAAGCTGACTAAACCTCAGCGGAGAATCGGACATTTTGAAAACATCAAGGCCCAGCCATCATCAAGTTTTCCTCTATTTGTATTTTGGGTTTTTTGCATAGCAACAAACCCACAGTAGGGTGGCTTCAAGGAGCTTTGATGTAAAGGAGTGAATATACGAAGTTGACAGAAGAGTTGGTGGGGTGATGATAGACGCCAAGAAGGAATTCAGATGTGTGCGCCGCGAAGATTATGTGGATGTTTTGAGCACATTTGAGCCCCACACAGTCTGGCTCCAGGCATAAATGCATCGGCGGGCGTTTCCAGAAGCAAAATAGCTGTCCCTATAATGGCTGTGCTTAGTCCTGTGCCAGGCCAGCTAGCTGTGCGAATTCAATAATTGGCGACTGACGTTTGGACACTCAGACACGTAGAACTTCGGACATATAATGCAGTGCCTGGTAAAGCATATAGAAAGACTCTGTTAGTGAAGACAAAGTATATGTAGCCCGGTAAATTCAATGTCATTTATTTTATTTTATTTTAATTTAGACCAAGTGCGTACCTTGTCAAACTTTACTTTTGGAGCACCGTATAACATAACAAATAATTGGCATTCATTAAATCCCAAAATATTAGTAAATTACAATATAAAATACTGTCAAAGCTAAATCTATTGCTATTAGTACCTGGCACGTCATAGTGGGGTACTAATTGCCTTTTTTCTCGAGTTGAGAAACGGTGTTGAAACCGTTCCACAACTCGAGAAAAAAAAGAGAAAAATGGTCACCGGGGATCAGAGAAAAGGGCTTTCCCTTTCTATGGCAGCCAGGACATGGACGTTACCAGCCCGACAAAGGGCCTGATTCACAGAAGCGTTTTACAATGGCACAAACCCATAGGAAAAATCGATGTGAATCAGGCCCAAAGGCTTTGTCGGGCTGGGAACGACGGGCGAGGGCCAATGAGATTGCTTGTTACAAGTTCATTGACCCTTGGCTGGTACTAATAACTAATAATACCCTGAAATTATTCCCTATGACTCATCCTACAAAAAAACAATAAACAGTCAGCCAGGGCAATCAATCTCTGCTGTGCTTGGAAAAGAGATATCACATGTCTTTGGCTGTTTTGTATAAACAGTTAAAGACAGTGCTGTTATGATATGTGTTGCAATGTTAAGTTGTCTTATTCTGCGTACTGTTACCATTGGTATCGTCTCCAGGCGCTCACGTGGTTCTGTAAGATAGTGGGTTGGATGAATTAGTGAGGGAAGAGGGAGTAGGATAGAGGTTGTGCTTTTCTGTTGGTGCTTGTAGACCCAGGAGAAACTGGTGTCCTGTGCTTGTGCACACTGGTGTTATTGTGTCCAGAAGGGCAATGTCCAGTGGTTGGGATGTATGTTTGTGGCAGTACGTTTCATGGTGGATATGTGGGTTGTGTGTTTTTATGGCATTAGACTGATCCATTAGCTCATGTGAGGTAAGTATGGGGCATGCCGGAGAAGAGTTAGGAGTGGAGAAGTTTAGTAGTTGGTGCGTTGTGTGAGTTTTATTGTTGGTCTAGTCATTGGGTTATCTTGGGTCCCCGTTGGTATCGCTAGTGGTAGCCCTTTTATGTTAATCATTATGAGTTTAATAGCCAGGATTTTAGTCCTTTTTCTGAAGGTGAGGTGCCTTCTGTTGTTCTCATCTCCTTCAGGATTGTGTTCATTAGATTGGCGATTAGGCGTGAGAATGTGGTACCTCTGAATTTCCTTTTTTCGTATTGTTTCTTTTTGATTTGGAGGTCGTTGCTTCATCTTAGATTTCGTCCTGGTTGGTAGCGGTTGATCTTGGCCTGGACAAATTCAGCTTCTTGTCTGTGCAGTGATTGGTGGGCGATGAAGAGGGCTTTTAAGCTAATATGCTTTTTTACTGGGAGCCAGTGTAGACTTCTCAGTGCTGATGTGATGTGATCTCTTTTGATTAATTGATTAATCTCATGGGTATCCTTGCTGCAGAATTTTGGATGCGTTGCAGTTTTCTACAGAGCATTTCTGGCATTCCAAGGTAGAGGCTGTTTGCCAAGTCGATTCTCGATTATACTAGGCATATGATTGCAAGGGTTCTGTGAGAGAAGGAGAGATAGGGAAGATCCCTATAAGTAGTCTAAGGAGGAAGAGCATTTTTTTGCTATAGCGTTGACTTGTGGTTCCAGTGAGACTCTGTTGTCCTTGAGTATTCCAAGATTTTTTACCGCTATGAATCCAGTTGGGTTCCCATGACAGGTGGCCAGTCCAATTGTGTGCCTGTTGCGTTGACTTCTTGGGGTGAGATCCTTATTTCTGCTTTGGCCGGGTTTAGCTTGAGGTTGTTGGTTGTCATCCAGCTGTACATGTCAGCGAGGCAGTTGTTGAAGGTGTTGTTTGGGTCTTGGATTGTGGCTATCTTGACAATGAGTTTATGTATCATCTGCATAGTTGTAGGCGGTCAGTCTGTGGTTTTGAATGATTTTCATTAGGTGAGACGTGTAGATGTTGGATATGAGTGGGGAGAGGCAAGAGCCTTGTGGCATGCCACAGGAGATGGTTTTGTTGGTAGAGGTAAATGGCACAAGGTATGTTCTTTCTGTTTGGTTGGTGAGGAAAGACTTTTGTTCTCACATTGGGATTTGGGCAATTTTATTTGTAATGGTTTCTTAAAAAACAAAGGTTTTATCATACTTTTGTTGTTTGTCATAAAAGGCTCTCCTCAAGGTGAAGCAATATAGACTTTAACAGGGTTCCCTTGAGGGCAAGTTTTTCTTAAAAGACCCCCACTAATCCCTAGTTGAAGTCTTCACTGGAGGGTGGGTACGTTTACTACGTCTAGGACCTTGGGTCCTTGCGTCAGTTTCTTTTTCTTCTTTTGTGGAAACAGAAAAATTGATATGAGGCCGGGAAGCCCAAGGAAACACACCAACACAGGTTACAAAGAACATACAAAGCGCTTTATTCAAAGATACAACAACGGTAGTTTGCCGTGTTAGTGTGAGAGACCGTACATTGAGATACTCGGGTTTTTATACTTTTTATCCAGCTCTGGCCAACCCCCTCGCGGGTTAACCATTCTCAGAACCAGGCCTAGGGTTCGTTGCCAGGTCAATCCCATAATGTATGCATTTTTTGATCAGTTCCGCTGATACAGTTGTTCATTTACACATAGGTCAGGGATAGGACAAGGTCTCAGTTCGCGACCCCAACAAGTGGCCTGCAGGCATATTACTTATTTATGTGTGCGGAGGTCACAACGGCCAGAATCCCACTCGAAATGTCATTCGGCCTCCATTTTGTTGTTCAGGGTGACTTCCACACTACAAGAGAACCTAAAATGGCGGCTAAATCCAAGATGGCGATTTACACAATACGTTAAGGTCAAGACCTTGCCGCGAAATCTATTTACATGATGTTTTTTAGACAACTTGGCGTAGGCCAACATACATTCAAACAATGCGATAGGAGGTACAATATCATTTCGATTTCCACAGACCCTCCTTTTGGCCTATGCCAAGTGCTAAACATCATCCCTAATACTTTCGAAAATAACTCCATGTATTATCATCCATAGATTCCGCATCATTGTCTGTAATGTCTATAGCCATAAGGTCGTTCATAAGAACCCCTTGTAACATGAATTCTTTAGATGCTGTATCTGCGGTATATATTTTATGCCCTATTGCGCTCACTGCTTGAGCACAACACCCCCCTATCATTCCACACATACTTGGGAGGCATTGAAAACAGCAACAAAGGAATAACAGAATCCCTAAAATAACCAGAATAACGGAAAGCACCCTCCAACCCCAAGATCGCAAAGAATCCCAAAACCAAGTACTAAGGTTCCAGTCTCCTACAGGGATATGGAGTTCAGAACTGAGAGTATGCAAGTTCTGAATTGCTTTAATAATTGTTGGTGAGGAGTCTGGTACAAAAACACAACAAGCGGACCCCACTAATTTGCATACTCCACCTCGTTCTGCCAAAATGACATCTAATGCCATCCGATTTTGAAGTGCTACCAATCTTATTGCCTTTTGCTCTAAGGTCATATTGTAGAGTATGTCCGTGGTCCGGTTGATCGTTCTCTCCAGTACCCTTGCTAATCCCCTAATATTCTCTGAGTTTGCTGTTTGTCCCCAAAAAGGCACAACTGATTTCGCTATGTCCCCCAATAATTGTCCAGGGGTATCTCCGTTGTCGTCTCGCCGTGGGCGAGCCTTTGAAATCTCTAGTGTACTTGCTATAAATACCCCGGGTAACAATATTCCTAAATAACAAGTTCCCTGCCAATCCTTGGGCAACCAGGGAAATGCTAAACTACCACAAACAAAATAGACGGGTCCCCCTACATACAGAGGCCTGTTTTCCCCAGTCAAATTTACAATGTTTTTACAAGCTTCAAAATCTCCCATTGGCCTAGTGCCATTTCTCTGTACACAGAAGGGAACCGAGTCAGGACTATGATTTATAGAATAAGAAGGAGGCACAGCGTTGTTATTGCCTATCAGAGCCATTTTAAAGGAAATCAGAGTTTGAAAAGGAAGAGATAGTTTGTCAGACGGCCTAATAGAAGCGACGTTAGGTTTACTTTTATTTGCGAAAAGCGAGCATCCCAGGGGAGTGAATTACGTTTCTCGAAATCATTTAAATTAGTTCCATCAAAGTTCCCTGAGATGCTATCATTCCATCGGCCAAAGAATAGTGCTCTAAGAGAAGCATAGCAAGCAGTCGTTAAAGGTAGAGGATGTATATACCATCCCAGTCCCTTGTTCCCATGTTGCGGTAAATGCGTACAAATCCAACTATTACTATTATTAAAAATGGCATGAGTAGCATTCATTACTATCATCAGAGTGTTATTATGATACTTTTGTCTATGTTGGGAGTCTCTAGGGGACAGAGTGTGAAGGTGTACAGAGGGAGTCAAAACAGTTGGTACAATCTCGGTCGGTAATAAAGGTTTCAAAGGATAGATTTCTTCGAAATACCAAAGTCCTACAGCAGCAGTTGCAAAAATAACAATTATCATTATCAAAACACAACAGTACGTTTTCGGGGCCCAGGCACATTGTTCATTGTTCGATTTGGTCACCCCCTTATTTACAAGTTCAGTAGGGGGAGCAGCGGTGAAGGTGGCAGGCATCGTAGTTTCTCGATCGACGGCCCCAATGTTCGTTGCTGGCGACACTACGGTCGCGTGATTTCTTAGTCCTTCCCAACCCTAGCCAGCAGAATCCCTTTTGTTCAACAAAACTTTCTTATACCAAGGCAATTTTCCAATCACTTCCTTTTTCCAGATGCACGAAACTCGTGCCGTAGTTCTATTTCCTTGGTCGAAGGTTGTACCTGATGGTACCCAAAATTGTCTGGTCCGGAAGTAAAGTATCGTCACTTCCTGAGGGAAGCGACGTGTCGGTGGCGACGGAAGTCGCAGAGCTCGAAACAGTGTTTTCCGGAAGTGATTTTTCAAAAGAGTGCGGAGACGAAATGGACTGTTCCCTAAGCTCCTCAGGCTCAGAGAACTTCTCCGACGCACTCACAGCGCTGTTTGCTACTCCAGGATCAGAGACTGTAGCGTCAGCGAGGGGTTCTGCTTCTTCTGTAGCGTGTCGCGTCGGGTGAGGAAGTTTCTTGATGTGCGTCGCGTGAATCCAGTTCTTCTTTCCAGCCACCCGCACTGCTGTCCTGATGACCAATAACACCTGATGTGGTCCCCGCCAGCGAGGCGCGAGACAGGAAGACCTCTCGTAGGCCTTCACGAGGACCCAACTTCCAGGCTGTATATCGTGTCCTGGTCCCGTGAACCATACAGGTAAAGCAGCATGCACCTGGTGGTAAATGAAATACAGGTTTTTAGTTAACTGGTTACAGTAGTCTACAAGCAATACATTTTCCACCTCCCTCAGGGCTTTAGGTTTTGGGAGACCCCAAATGTTAGCAGGTCTCCCCATTACTACTTCAAATGGAGAAAGCCCAGTTCTAGTCTGAGGCGTGGTACGCATAGCTAATAAGACAATAGGCAAAGTATCTGGCCATTTTAGTTTGGTATCAGCACATGTTTTTGCAAGTTTATTCTTTAAAATACCATTGTGTCTTTCCACCAACCCAGCGCTTTGAGGATGCCTAGCTGAATGAAATTGTTTCTCAATACATAGGGCTGCACATATTTGCAAAATTACTGCTGCGATAAAGTGCGGACCATTATCCGACCAGATTATCCTCGGGAGCCCAAATCGAGGAAAGAATTCTTTTACCATAATCTTTGCAGTGGTCATGGCGGTAGCATCTTTGACGGGGAAAGCCTCGACCCATTTACTGAAGGCACAAATAATTACAAGAACATATTTTAGATTATTACATCGTTCCATCTCAATAAAATCAAAGTGGATGACCTCAAAGGGAACAGAAGGGGGCCCAAAGCTTCCCCTTGGAGTCGCTGTCCCCTTACCCACATTTTGCTGTAGGCAGATCATACAGTTCTGGACGTGCCTCTTTGCAGTTTCCAGAATCTTGTCATTTACCCAAGCCTGTTCTAACATTCTCGTGATCTGCTGGGCACACACATGCGTAGAACCGTGTGCCATCGTAACCATTGCCAATACATAAGAATCAGGAAGCAACCATTTCCCTTCGGATGTATCCACCCAACACCCTTCGTCATCCAGTTTCTCCATTCCCTCAGCCCACCTTTTAGATTCTTCTATTGTGGCATCAGTTTGAATATCTCGCACAGACCCAATACCCTCATCCATTATGCAAGCATCTCTCATTTCCCTTGAGGCATACATGTCCGTGTTAAGGTCTGTGGCCGTTTGTCTGGCTATCAAATCCTCAAAAGCGTTCCCTTTGCCCACATCATCTATGACCTTGCGATGTGCTGCACATTTCATGATCGCTAACTGTTTAGGGAGTGAGAGTGCCGAAAGTAATTGCACTATCAAGGGGCCATGCTGAATCTTGGTCCCATGTGAGGTCAGGAACCCTCTTTCCGACCAAAGTTTTCCGAAGTTGTGAGCCACCCCAAATGCGTACTGGCTATCAGTATATATATTGACTCTTCGCCCTTGGGAAAGTTCCCAAGCTCGGGTCAACGCTATAATCTCTGCGGCCTGCGCGGAGTTATGCGAAATTCTCTTAGTTTCGACAACTTTGCTCAATGTAGTAACTGCATAAGCAGCTGTAGATGTACCATTTGAAAGTTTGAAGCAGGAGCCATCGCAAAACAGCTCCCCTTCCGCATTCTCCAAAGGAGTATCTATGAGATCTATCCTGCCCTTCATTTCTTGTTCAGTGGTATACAGGCAGTCATGTAATTCTTCATCACCGCAAACAGTGTTTTGCGGGAAAGGTAAGAGTTCAGCCGGATTAAGAACACAACACCTCTTAATTTGAATATGAGGGGCAAACATAATTAGTTCATACCTTGTTAACCGTGCTGAGGTGAGGTGTTGCGTTTGAGTTTTGTTCAATAGAATATCAACAGAGTGAGGTACCATCAAAATTAAATCATGGCCTAGGACCATTCCCTCACTCTGTTTTACAAACGCGGCAGCAGCAGCGACAGCGCGCAAACATCTTGGCAAAGCGCATGCGACAGGATCAAGGGCGGAGGAGTAGTAGCCGCACGGCCTATTCTTCCCTCCGTGTTCCTGTGTTAACACAGCCAAAGCACATCCATCACATTCATGCACAAACAACACAAAGGCCTTATCATAATTTGGAGTACCCAGAAACGGTGCCGAACATAGCGCGGTTTTGAGAAGCTCAAATGATCGTTGATGTTCCGATTCCCATGGCAGTGGCAGAGAAATGCCCTTCTTCGTCAAAGCCAACATCGGTTTTATCACTAGTGCGAAATTCGGGATCCACAACCTACAGTAGGAAGCCATACCTATCAGGGCTCTGACTTCCTTCTGTGTATTTGGAACAGACATGCCAGAAATGTGTTTTATTCTTTCAGGTGTCAATCTTCTCCCCTCCTTTGACAGGAGGTAGCTTAGATAGGCAACCTCCTGACAAAAATATTGAAATTTTTTAAGCGAAGCTTTGTGACCATTTTTAGCTAGATGAACAAGCAACAGTATAGGGCCTTCTTTACAGGCACTCTCAGAGTCTGCAGCCAAAAGTAAATCGTCAACATATTGAAGCAGCGTGCAAGTAGGTGGCAATTCAAGGGTGTTGAGCTGCTCTTTCAAGGCTGTACTATAAATTCTAGGACTTTCAGTATACCCTTGAGGTGCCCTTGTAAATGTAAATGAGCGTCCCCCCAAGGTGAACGCAAACAGATATCTGCTTTCTTTATGTATAGGGATACTAAAGAAGGCGTTTTTCAGATCCACAACGCTGAAGTGCGTAGCCGTAGCAGGGATCATTGTTAATATCGTCGTCACATCAGGCACAATTGGAAATTGTGGGGCGACCACTCGGTTAATAGCACGAAGATCGATTATAAAGCGGTATGGAATTGCATTGTCACCTTTCTTATATACGGGTAAGATCGGACTGTTACACAAACTACCTGTAATCTCCTCGATCACCCCACGATGTACAAAATCGGAGACAATGCATTTCAAAGCATGCTCGCCTTCGACTGATATTTTATACTGCGGAATGCGTGGCAGTTTCACCCCATGTTTCGGAACTATTTTAACGGGCTCAATCTGTAATACTCCAACATCATTGTCGTCCACCGCCCACAAACATTTCGGGACAATGCTGAACTCGGGAGTTAAAGGTCGAATCAAGAACTGAGAGTTAGGAAGTTGCTGAGGTGAAACCGTTAGCCGTACTCCATCCAATGAACAATGAATCACTGCGTTCAATTTCTTTAACAAATTCAACCCCAGCAAATTCTCTCCACAGTTCGAAGTGAGAAGAAAAGGACAATGGTCCGTAAAGGGACCCAAAGAAACGGATACCGGCGTAGAAACCAGACAAACAGTTGGTATACCAGAAAACCCTACGGAAACATTTGTTTGCCCTGACAGTGGGATGTTTGGGACCCGAGAATGATCAATGGAGCACTTCTGTGCTCCAGTGTCAATCAAAAACTGGTGTTTCCTATTCCCTACTAATAATTCAACGTAGGGGCCTTTTTGATTAACAGGAATAGGCGAAGGTTCCAAACCCTGCTTCGGGGCAATCCTAATAAAACGGAGCCTCGTCAGAAGGAAGCTCTTCAGAAAGGTAGGCAGCAGAAGGGTGATCAAATATGTTTCTCGAGTCCATACTCGAGATCTGATTTTCCCGCGAAAAAGGTTGCTGAGAATCTTGTAAAAGCTGACCTCTATCAGGGCCCCCTGCTCCAGGGCGGCCCCTAGGTCGTCTACCCATACCCCCAAACGCACTGCTTGACCTCTGGCGAAGGACGGGGCACTGTGCTCGCCAATGACCTTCCTGGCGGCAATAAGCACATTGATTAATATTCACAGGACTCAAAGGAGTATTTACTTTTGGGGCGTACTGACCTCTGGTCTGTGTTGTACCCCCCTCTGGGGTTTCTAATAATTTGCTGCAATAATACTTTGGTTTTCAAATCTTCCTTTCTCTTTTCAATTTTCTCCTTCTCATTATTAACACGGTTCTCATAATACTGAGCCATGTGCAAAACCTCAGATTGAGATTTTGCCTGCCAAGCGCTCTCAGAGGACATAATTTGTGACTGGATGTCAGGTAACAATCCACGTACAAATTTGTCCATGAACAACCTCTTCCCCGACTCTGTACCTAAATCCTGTCCACTGAAGTCAGAAAATACCTGCTCGAATCTATTAAAAAACTCGGTGGCGCCTTCAGTTTTCCCTTGGACACAGGCCGTAAGCTTGTCCCAAATAATCCTTTTTTCTGGAATTATAGTTTTTAGTTTAGTGACAATCCTATCAGGTAAAGTAAGTATTACCTGTGGTGGTTTCTCACCAGCTGGTCTTTCTCCATCAATTCTAATCATATTTGCCCACGTATCTCCCAACCCCGGCACATCATCTATTGTCCGAACCTGTTTCCATACATCTACGGGTAGGAGTACAGGGAATAACAGTCAATGTCACTCAAGGTGAACACAGAGGACTGTAAAACGGACTCTATTTCTTCATAAAACCCCGTCGGGTTTTTCCTGATATCGGGAACTGATTGTCTAATTGTGTTCACTTCCTGTCGTGAAAACGGGACATGAACAAATTGCGATACCTAATTTGCAGGGATATCCACAGCGGGGGCACCAGTCCCAGCGTTGGCGGGGATCTCAACTTTTAGGACAAAGGTCGGAGGAACCTCTCTCATAGGCAACAGAGATATAGGTACCTCCGGCCGCTTACTAAGCAATAGAACCAGGTCGAGCGCTAAGGCAGCTGTAGAAGTGTCGGGCGAAAAAGCCCTTTTACAAATCCCCAATAATTCTATGGGGCAACTAACCCTCTTCCTTACACATTCCTCTTGCAGGTGCTGTACCATCACCTCAATTACCTTTCTTTGCATTTCTACTGTATACTGACTATACGTGTCATACACTTCGTCTGGCGGTATCGATGAATCCGAGATCCATCGAACCGCATCTTTGGTACAAATTCGTACTTCCTCAGGTGCCGCTCTACGGCACGGAAGGAACTGTTTCTGTACATATATTCTATCGTCCTCATCGTCCTCTTGTCGTGATTTTTCAAAGTCTTTCCTAAACTCAAACAATCTTTCAACATGTCCACATACTTTCTGCTCTGTGTCCCTCGAAAGTGCCAAAGCATTCAGATCTCTCACCTCTTGTGGAAGATCCGAATTTTGTAATCTAACCCACATGACACACAAATGAGTCCCCAAACCTTCGATAAAAACATTTTTCTCGGGAAAACTATTCAAATTAGATATTGTAGAAAAAACATTAGCTTGATCACCTTTCTCCATGCAATGCTTAGCCCATGCAAACAATTCCTGTTTCTTATCTGCAGAAACAGTACTACGAGTCACAATTTTTGACCCTGCACCTGGATCAACTTCAATCAATACGGGGCCACTCGGGAGCGGAGGCATAGGTAAATTTAACAAAGGTGCAACTATCGGTGCAGGGGGAAGAGGCGGTGTAATAGGCGGAGGAACAACGACCAAAGTACTAGGAACAATAGGTTGTATAGGGGGAACAGGAGTAACAACAGGAGCGACAACAGGAACGGGCAGAGCGCCCAAAATAGGGGCATACAGAGGTGGCGCTGAGGCATCGGGCCTGCGTTCATTTAATAACTTCTCAATAAATTCCTCAGAATCATGGAAATCTTTAGAGGGGTAAATTTTCTGGATCCCGAGTGAAAAGGCTCTATCCATATTTTTAACTGATTCTGACCGCTTTTCTTTATCATATAATAATGCTTTTGTTTTATGACGACGTGCATGTTTGTCCCTACTTTTAAGCTGCTGTAATGCTTCTTTCTTCCAATTCTGTAACGCATCAAAGGCTGCTGGTCTAGCCTTTTTCTTTAACAAGATCGATTCTAAGTATTCAATACGGGGATCTCAAAACTACTGTTGATTGGCCACTGAAATTCGGAGGCATGTCTGGTCTGTCTGTGCCAAATATCATTAAATACTATACTTCCAATGCCATACTTACAGTACATAGTACACGCCGGCGATCCCTCCTGTGGTGCCGGGCGGCTAAATTCCAAGGATTGTCGATCGCTGCGGAACAGAGCTAACTAGTGATGTGTTGGTACATCCATGTTCCCTGTGAACATTGCCTATTACAAGTAACTCAGCAGGCCATGTAAGTTATGTCATAAAAGCAGGTACCTTGATTGTTAAAAACCATACTCTGGTTTACCACTAGGTACTTGGTGCAGAAGTCTAAATTTGCCTGGCAACTGCAGTGGGACCGTAGTCTTACAGTCTCACACCTAGGACCTTCCTCAAGGAGAGAAGACATACAAGCTGAGGGTAAGCCAATGACCACACTAGGTGACAAAAGCACACATTGTTGTAGTCACTGCAATACTCACCACAAAGCTGTGCTCTTTATCCCTCCCCTCTCCTACACCTCTACTTCCCTTCCCGTTCTGTATTTCAACAGATTGGTCCATCCGCAATTGAAGAAGCTAAACCTAGCCACTCCCAAATCTCACAGCATCATTGATGGTCAGCTGTCCTAGCCCTGAGGAAAGTGGTATTTTACCACTGAAACTGGTCGGCTCATCGCAATACTGTATCTGCACAATCGAACGCAATATGCTAGAATACAGTTTGGTCAACCTTAATGAAAACAAGGACTGATCAAGGATCACCATTGTGTACCTAATACACAGAGATATGGAGAAAAACTCTCCATATTACTAACATCAAGCAAAAGGAGGAAAAAGAAAAATACAAACGAAGAAGAAAAAGAAACTGACGCAAGGACCCAAGTTTTAGACATAGTAAACGTACCCACCCCCCAGTGAAGACTTCAACTAGGGATTAGTGGGGGTCTTTTAAGAAAAACCTGCCCTCAAGGGAACACCATTAAAGTCTATATTGCTTCACCTTGAGGACAGCCTTTTATGACAAACAACAAAAGTATGATAAAACTTTTGTTTTTTAAGAAACCATTACAAATAAAATTGGCCAAATCCCAATGTGAGAACATGATAACCAAGGGAAGGTTTGGGTACTCGACCACCCTTAAAGGTCCAGTACGTGGATACCCCCCGAGGAAAGATTTTTGCCGTTGTAGAGCAGAGTCTTTTACACCACATTCCTCCAGTTTCTCAATTAGTGTTGAGTGTCTGATTGTGTCGAACGCAGCTGATATGTCCAGTAGTATGAGGGTAAATCATGTGCTGCTGTCTACAGTTATGTTTAGGTCGTCCCACATAAACAGGAGTGCTGATTCTGTTCCTCTCTTGGGTCTGAAACCAACTTGTGAGTCATCCAGTATTCCGTTTGTTTCTACGTGGTTGAGAAAGATTTTGTATACATGGCTCTCCAGTAGTCTTGCCGGGCAAAGTAGCTTAGATATAGGTCTGTATTAGTGGGGTATTCTGTGCTTCCCGAATGAAGTGGTAGTAATGTCATAGTGTCAGGGCTTCAGGGCCAAGTGATGGCAGAGCTCCCATTTCGTAAGGAGGTAGGGAGGCTATTCCCAAAAATTGGGCTACACAAAAAAAGGCTGTTTCTTGGTTTGAGTTTCTTTTTTTTACCTTTAGGAATTTCCCAAACAATTTCATCCCAACTACGAGATGTATAGTTCTTTCCACAATAAATCCAGAGACTAACTATATGATCGGAGATTTGGAACTCGTGTTCCTGTGTAACTATTGTAAATTAATCTTAAAAGCAATGTTAGAGTTATTCTGGATGGAATTTTCCAAAATGGTTGCTAACAATAGTGTGAAGTAATGGAAGATTTTTCAAATTGTAATAAAGGGAACATAATGAGAAAGCGACTGTTATGAGAGAAGACCACTATATGAGCCAGAGATCTGCAGCCTTTGGCTCTCCAGATGTTTTGGATTAGGGCTCCCATCAGCCCCAGCCTGCAGAGTCAATGCTGAGGTCTCTTGGACGCTAGGCCATCCCCCCAGGTGGGCCGCAGGGTGCAGACCCCGGATCTAAGTAGATGGGGAGCAGTGTGAGAATGTCATCAATATCCTTGCTGAGGAATAGGATGAAAAGTAGAGGTGTTGGCACTGAACGATGGATGCACTGTGAACCAGGAAAACAACAGGGCGTATGGGATTCTGGAACTCAGCCGCAGAGCACAATAGTCCCAATGGAGATAAATAGGACACTTTTGAGAAAGGTGTGTTCTAATTAGAGAGAAGGATAGATTGATGTCAGTACCAGTATGATGTAGGTATTTGTGATTGTTAGTAGCAGTTTCCATAAAGTTGAGGAGTGCAAAACAGGTTACATATAGTAAATATATTCTGGTGTGGTGTTAATCAAGCTTGCCTGGCTGTCACTTGCTCAGTGTTTTTGCAGTGGCAGGCATTTAAAACGAAAGTGACAGTGAATGGGGACATCAGTACTAAAAGAACATGGTTTGCACCAACCTAAGTCAGAAACGGGAGGGAACATTGTGTTGACAGCTATAACTTGCAGGATGAAACATGTTAGCTTACAGGCACTGCACAGCCCTTAACATGGGTGTACCTGCTGGTCATTGAAGGAGAGTCCCAGCAATAGCTACATGCATGGGGATGTGTTTTAGGGAATCGTTTCTAAATGGCGTCCATCTTGATGGACGATTATCTATCATGGGAATTCCGCTTGGTGTGGACAGGTGGTGTTCAGTAGGGATTAGTGAAGGCGTCACATGAAAAATAACATTGCATCTAACAAATTAGCAGCCAATTGCCCGAACAGAATGTTTTCAGAATGTTTTCTTTCTACGGGTAGGTCGCCTGTGCTGTCATAGCAAGGCCCAGATTGATCCAGAGGGTCGTGCCCATTGACCTGATAGTTGTCCCTCTGTGCTTCTTCCTTCAGAGTCTTCTCTGGTAGATAACCGTGGTACACCTAAAGCATAGGCTTCTTGTTGGATTGCTCCGAGCTACTGGAATTTGGAGGGAGTGCTGCCTCTGAGCTAGAATACTTATTCAAAATATGCCAAGCCTTGAATATTGCCCTGGGTTCTGCTGAGATAAGTTGGTGAGGTTTAAAGGTAATTGGATGATGCACGGCGTGACATTTTATTTTGGCTCCTCTGCAATTTCTGTGCCTCAATGTATGGGTGTGGGGGCCCATGTACATTCTGTAAGCGATATTCAATCAACACTACAGCCAAGTCAATGCCTAGTCTGGGATGCTGAGGAAAACCCTTATTAATGTATTTTTATGTCTAGTTCAGTACTCTGGATGACCACCCTTGTATAACACCCCCCTCTTAGAATCCCCCTGACCCCACTGAGCCAAGAAGTAGGTTTGTTTTGCAAATTAAAAGGTTTATTTGAAAAATTAAACAATGTATATATATCACACTTTTATAATAAATTAATATCTGATAGTACACTTAGACATATGATGTTGATCAACAATGGGTAATCTGGCACTAGCACACTTCTTTACAATCAATGAGGAGTTAGTATAGGATGGATAAAGTAGCAAAAATACTTTTATGGTTTCAAGGGAAAAGCAATGAGGAATAAAATGCAGTACAGAAATACTTGATATGATTTTTAGCAAAAGATAAGATAATCACTTTTTCTCTGGCAATTCACCCCCCTCCCCTATGCAATGTAAGAAATGGAAGGAGATGGAAAGAGGAGCACACAGTTCTCAGGAATGCAATCAAATACAATACGAAATTCAGTTCCCCCCCAGCAAGCTTAGAGGAAACAGGTAGGAGTTTGAAACACAGGCCCAAAATGCTTTTTAAATGTGATGCCAATGGATGGGAAAATGTGCCAACTGATTTTAATTCCCTCTAGAGATTCAGGGTGAGAGGGAGATGCGTGTTGGTATTAGTTCAGGGTCACTTTAGCAATGCTCTATGAGTTATTACCAAGTTGCAACGGATTTTAACAAAAGAAAGAATGGAGCTGCTATTTTGACAAGTGGAGAAATTGAGCCAAAATCGCAAATCGTGGTAAATTTCGCGAGTGCGTAAATCGTGATTGCGGGAAGAGTATAAGGTTCGTTGGAAAGCTTATATTCTAAGCTTTCAGAGGAAAGTTAAATCTCGTTCCTAGCCCAAACGGTTCCAGAGATACGGACGATTAAATAAAGGTAGATTTTCGGATTTAAAGTAAAACTCAAAATGACAGGTGACAGCTTGCAGCTTCAGAATTGACAGGTGACAGTTTTCAGCTTTACAAATGACCGATGACACGATTTCTAGGAGGATGTTCTACTTATGTTAAAATAGTTTGGATTAGATTATTTTAACTAAGAGATTGGTTCTGCACAGTTCTGCTAGGTACTCACAATATAAATTTGAACTAGGCCTCGTCACGGATCTGGTCAACACGTCTGGCTGCGGTTCTGTCTGCTCGGCGGGTCAATCAGGCACCGGTTCTGCTCACAGCGATCTGGGTCAGCTCTGCTCTGCTGGTCTAGCCTCTCTGGATTATGCGGCCTCTGGTTCTGGATACTGCTCTGCTTTCCGGTCCGGATCAAGTGGATTCTGGATGTAACACTGCTTTCTGGGTACTGGCAAGAGTTCTTGGCAAAAGAATTCAGACAGCTCGCCCAGCTGTGGGATAGTTTGCAAATGATTTTGAGGCCTGCTGGCAAATACTTTTGCTTGCAGTGGGCCTTCTTGGTTCAAAGTTCTGTACTCTCTGTTTAGCTTGGAAGTCTATGTGTTGGATCTCTGGATGTGAAGTCGTCGGTCAGCATGCTCCGCAGCGAATGGAATTGAATCTCTCTACCTGTCCCAGCAGTCTCTTTTTATGTGTTTTGAAAATGGGTGTGCCTGGGCCTAGCTAAGCCTGTCCCTCTCTACTTGTCATTGGCCCAATTCTCCCCTCTCCCATGATTGGGGGAAGGAAATGGATTGTCATCATGATGAGGTCTGTTTATGGGTCAGAGGATCCTCCCCTGGTCAGTTTGCCCACAAATCTATATTTGATTCAAATACATCTTTCCCAGATATACAAGTTGTTGAAATTACATGTGCACATTATATATTTCTTATGGTCCATGCTTGTCCGCCTCTGATCTTCCTGGGGGCTTGCATTCAAAAATGACAACATTTTGCACTTTTTAACTGGTTTTGCAATATCGGACATTTACCCAAAATTACACACATGTGCGCAAGGAGTATGGACATTAATTGATGAAGTGTCAGATTTTTAACATGCAGACATTTGGAGTGAGACCCTATTTTCCGCTAGCAACCCCCCAGAATACACCACAGGGTCCTAACGCCTCTCAAAATGTTCACAGAAAAATCACAAAAATAATGATATTACTTATATAATCCTGACAAGTCCGCACTATGATTTATCTATCTTTTTAAAATTATGCCCTGGTCAAAAAGGGGTGTGGCTTTCCACATCACAGGGTGGAATAACTGGTTTATCCACTTCCCCCAAGCTCAGCTGCTAGCAGAGGCACTGCCCCTCCCAGTTTCCCCTAAGAGGAAGCCACTTTACGACGCCCCCAATATAACATTTGCCTGAGTCAAGGGAGTTGCATTGTTCTGTTCCTTCCAGTTCCCAGGTGCTCCAGCACTAACTTAATAAGAGAGGTGACAACTCCTTTTGGCAAGAGGCAGCAGGATGCAGCTAGGCCTGGGAAGAGTGGCTGAACAGGTTTCTCCTGTCGGGGGTAGTTGTCAGGCAGAATCCAGTTTCACTAAGCCAGGTTTCAGCTAAATGTCACTTTTTGTTCCCAGTTTTCTACATTCAAATCAAACTGACAATTTATACCTATACATTAAATAATTACGCCCTTCAAGTCATTTCAGAATATGGTTTTACATTCTTCCACCTCTTAGCAAGTCTTTCATTGGTCTGGTTTTGTTTCATTTGTGCAGTCTTACACAAAAGTCTGGTGGTTTTAAAACGCCGGCTTTCTGATAGTGGTGAGTACTGGTAATGCAACCATTTTTGGGATTAAGAAAATGAATTCCCCACAGTTCTGAGTTGCTTTTTTGGCAAACAGCATTGCCATTCCCAATGGTTTCAGGCTACTGTGTGTGTAGCCCAATGGTGGTTTTAGGCAGTGCCCTCCTGTGCTCACAACATAGGCGAAAATGGGTGGCAGCCTATTCTTCATGTTTTCCCTGTGCACTCTCTGGGGAGTTCTAGCCATCATGATGTTTTCCATGCCAGTACTGCACAGTTTTATGGTAGGGCTTGTATGCATGGATAAAAACATCCCACAATTCCAATAAAATAATTGAATCTTGAAAGGATAAAATAGATATCTGTGTGATTTGATTTCGAGAAAACAGCCTCTTCCTTGCGTTATGCTCTTTTCTGTACCACTATGTTGATCTGAGAGATAAAGGATTGCGCTCTGTCAAGAGTGATGCACACCTTTCTCATGATTTCTGCGGCAGTCTGGCCATCACCCAGTAGCCGCAAGGGATGAAAGGATGGGTTCCACTTCTCAGCGCTAGTGCCACTGTTTCCACCTAGAGGCGGCAAAGGATTCTCTCTCCTCCAATGGTCAATATACTCCAAACATACCGTGCATCAGTCTGGGCTTCAGGCCCGTTCCACAGTCAGAGGTGGACTGTGCTATCATCTAAGTGCATGAGTAGCCTGCGTGTTGCGGCTAAATGGTGCATGCCCGCACCAAAAGGGAGGTTTGATGGGAAGACCTCCCTGGTGCTCTCCATTGCACCTTTTGCAAATGATGTCTACTGTGTTTGATTGCACTGGTTATATACAAATGAGGCAAATCTGTTCAAAGAGCAAGACATTTACCCAGGTAAGGGCTATTCCTGGCACTCTCACACATCAGGACAAGGAATGTAGAAGTACCAGATGGCCATTTGTGTTAAATATGACAAACCAGGGCAAAGGAGCTCATTGCGAGTGCCCCACGTATCCCGTTGGTAATTCCAGTGGGATGATGGGGAACTACAATTCTGTCTCTGCCACCTGATATCCTGGTGTTACTGGAATATTACGGGAGGCAAAGACACTGTTACCTCTCGATTCCCATTCCCATGGAGGTCCCATCGGGCTCCATGGGATGGGGATGCCGCAATCACCGGCACTGGCAATACTGGAAAACAAAATAAGTTCCCAAGTTGGGAATTTACGTCCCCTGCACACTTTCTAGTATCTGGAATACCAAACCAACAATTGACATTGTAAATAATTGTATCTTATTGAATTGAAGGAAAACTGTGAATTGTATTAATTTGAGAACAACAGATTGTTAATGAAAAAAAGACATTCAATCAAATAGGGGCACAAGAATCAATCTTCATTTTTATTCTTGATGTTGAAGCTGTGCAAGGCCCAACGCGTTTCGAGTGATACAAACACTCTTCATCAGGGGCAAAACAATGATTCTAGGGAAAGATTTATACAAGAGTCTTGTTTAAATCCAAAAGGAAAATAACAAAGTATTTTAATAATTCATATTGGGTCAAGATAAATAGTGCAGAAATCTAAGCCTTGAAGGGTTTACATATATATAGTTAAATGTATAGAGTACACAAAAATATCCATTACGGAACATCCTGTCACCCATTCATGTATCTTAAAAAATTAGAGTAGGGGTAGAGTTGAATAGGTTAACATTTAAATGATCGTGGGTACACAAAGCAACAGGTATGAGCTCTGAATAACCAAAGAGAAGTAATCATTCTGACCTTGTACTTTTTATGGTAAAAGTTCGTTCTACAAGAGAACAACGGGAATTTGGAACGGAGATCCTGGGAATTCGTGAAATCAGGACTAGCAGTCTTGAGGAAGAACCCTTATCTGTAAATGGAGCATAGACATAAGGAACGTCTATTAAGTCAACAGTTTGTGAATATTGGAGCAGAGGTAATCAGTGTCGAGTCACTTACAGTAGTTAGTAGTCATCCAGGTAAGAGCTCCTATGCTAGGAGGTAGTGGAGGGATTTTGCAAAAAGAAGGGTCTGGGAGGTAAGCAGGGCTTGGACGCTAAGTTTAAACAAAAGGAACTTATTTTGTTTTTCATTTTATTGTGCAACCTAGGTGTCAAGGTTGCTTTTCTCTCCTCTGCACCTCATTCTTTTTCTACCCATTTCTCTAATTGCTTAAAATTTAAACTTATTCCTACACACTTCAAATTTTTATTACTAGGGTGTGCCATAGTTGTCCTATTTTTCTACTGGCAATGCTGGAGCCAGTGATTGTGGCAATTGTCTGCCGGTAGGCGCCTGAACTACTGGCAGATCGGGCCTGCTGGTAGATCACAGCGCCTGCTGGCAGACTTGGAGTTGGCCGGTCCGGAAAGATACTGGTATACATTGTTACCGGCACTTTATTTCCGCACCGGCTAACTCCTGACAGGCCTCTGCATTGTCCTCATTCATGTGGGAAGAAGGTCCTTCCCGATGGCTATCATTGCCTGATGGGCATGAGTAGGTAGTTGGTTTCTAAAATCTCATGCAATTATTTGGTTACTCCATTCCTTTTGGTGTTGTAGGAAAGATCAGGGAATAGCTGATAAGGTCCTTGCCATTGTTTTGTGGTGTTATCAGGGAGGTGGGTCTGATTGTATGTTGTAGAGAGTAGAGGGCTGTGCCTTCCGGGGACGATATGTTCAGTTGGAAATAGTGACTGGGGCAAGGGAATCATAGACCCTATGTAGGGTTTCACTGGCCGATCGGGTGGCAACATTCCGATTGCTTCATGCCACACCTGGATTGGGTTTGGCGGTGCAAATGTGGACACAGAAACCTGATGTGAAGGTTGCATTATTGAGGATATATTGAGGTGCCAAGTTTAGGTCTTGTAGATCCCCACTAATGTTTTGCTGTAAGTCTGAATCATTAATGAGAGCACCGATAGGAACACATCATCTGGCGACTCCTTTGCTGGCGTCAAAGACAGATACAGAGAGAAAGAATATTAATTTGAAATACCATTTTAGTGGATTAAAATATACAGCACATGGAGACAATTCATTTTTTAAAAAGGTGCTACTTGTGTAAACCAGTTGGTGTATTATTACAATGTCATAGATTGCTTTGTCCTACACATTAAAATGTAATTAAGTTTTATTGTATCTCCTAACCCCTCAACATTAATATAGTGACACAGTTAGGAATAATTATTTCACCTGCCCCATATCAATATGATATGATATAAGTAATTTATGCGCCTCTTCTAGGCGCGAGAAACACATGTATCCCCATTTAAAGCCCAAGTCACAAGGATGCAATAAGAAGTCCGTTCACCGGTGAGCTGTGTGTTCGACAACAGTACGTCAAATTATATTTATCTGTATTGCCTGTTTTTTTTTTATTTTGACTGACGTTCGCTCAATGAATTCGATTAGGTTTGTTGTGTGCGCTATATAAATGCGCTATATATATGCCTCAAAATCAAAAATATAAATCAATGAATATCCAGTTCACGGACTTCCACTCTCTTAAAATTGGCTTCAATATAATATTGTACCATTCAATACCCTCCTGCCCAAATCCCTATGGCGCCGGCTGTTTGTCATATACTTGCCTGAGTGCGCATTCAGAGGGTAAACTCCACCCCTGTTTTGCACCTCCAAAATGGGGACGTTGCCCCATACCCCACACATTCACATTCCCCATGAGACCCCACTCACCTACTGCTCCCAAACATCAACCTGCTGTCCTTGCAAGATGTCCTGTGCTGACACACCACCAAGTGGTGGTATTGGTCAACACTCTACCCACTGTATTCCTAGCATCTACTCCCTCTGTCCACGTCAACTTTAACTTGCCCGGTGTGCCACACTTCATTCCACTCACACCGCCTGTCCAATGCCCGTCACAGGCACATAAATGAGAGGACATGCCAAAGTTCAGCAGCCCCCTTCTTTGCGTACAAAGCTGCTTCCAGGGAGTAGTGTTAGACTTCACAAGATTCAGTGAGTGTGGTGTTGGTAACGCACCTAAGTCCCATCAGATCGTCATTTTCCTTTCACCTCCTCATGAGTCCCGCAATCCAATGATGCGCTCTAAGCTGCGCACGGTTTGGTTTGATTTGTGAGATTTAGATGCACACTTACCATCCAAGGGGTATCTCATTGCTAATTTTTGGGGATACAGAGATGAAACATTTGTCTTTGCCTTTCTGTGAGTCAACTGGTGTTCCATGTGGTACACGCCACACAGTGGCCAGGTCTGAATTGCTGTGAAACACTTGAGCGAATAATAATAATAATTGGTTATTTATATCTCATTGCTAATTTCCGGGGATGCAGGGATGAAAAACTTGTCTTCGTCTTTCTGAGGTTCAACTGGTGTTCCATGTGGTACACACCACACAGTAGCCAGGTCTGAATTGCTGTGAAACACTTGAGCGAATAATAATAGTTGGTTATTTATAACGTGCTTAATACCCAGAGGTTTCTAAGCGCGGACCCGTGGATCGAACATGTGTCGCTACACGTCATCTTGTTTCCAAAACCAGCTCATTACCCCTGAGCTCTCCTCCCGAGAAGGAATGGGGACCAGACATTTGGCTTTTGAATGAATGTAGTGGATCCACATTGGAAATATTGGGCAAGCAGAAATGTCTAGCAGGAAACTGCTGGCTTTGGTAGGAGCCAGAGCATCGTTCTCAGATCAGGAGAAATGGTTTGCCCCTTCCAGTGTTGGTGCCAATTGTTTCTGTGGAATTTAAGAGAACTCGCAGTCAGGAAACTCTTGAATAAAGCTCAGTCAATACTTCCTCTTCCCTCTATTTGGACAGGTTTCTGGTACTGGGCATCATCACAGCATGTGTCAATCAAGACCCTCCACTTCATGCTGACCTCACATCAGGAACATTTCCAGATCGGGCTCCATCAGCTGCATCTTGGAAAAACGGTTATGCCTTAATCCCTCAGGAAGAGCGATCTCTGTCCCAGCAAACATTGATGGGTGCAAGGCCTGTCTAGAAGAACTCCAAAGCCCAGCTCTAAAGCCAGACTCCAATTTACAACAATTAAGCCATGGGTCAGAAACTCCAACCTCATCACTTCTTATTTTTTAGCCAATTTTCACGGACTTTCAATTCATTGCAGATCAGATTTTGATGCCTGGTCTTTAAAACTAGCTTAATCGTCTAGCGTATACGCCTGTAATTGCGGATCAACGTGTTTTCACAGAGTTCTATGTAAAAGTCTGTACTTTGGTCATGCACTTTTCATTGACAGGAACTCTCAGTATTTTCTTCAAAGGGGGATCCCCCTCGCCCAAGGCCTCACCCCTATCTCACACCACACCCCTATTGGTTGGTTTCGTCTAAAAGTGCCCAAACAAAAATCAGACTTTTAGAAAGAAGTTTTTGAAAACACAAAATACAGTAATTTTAATGTAGTATCGCTGGTCTCTGTTATATAAATTGGTAAATTAATAAATCAATAAATTCGGTGGGGATATCAGTAATGCCTTCTACTCTCTGCTCTGGGGTGCCCCCTTGTGCAAATGAGCACATTCCAAAACCCCAGATGAAGAAATAAATGAAGTTCCCAAAAGTTGCATAATATATGCTTGGGATTATATGCTTCATACATGGAATGACCTGCATTAGCTGTGCTTATTTCATGAGGGGTTGGCAGCTGTGCAGAAAATCAGCACATGGTCATGGCGAGAGACGGGGGAGTCCCATGGCCATGCCACCCTTCTTTTGGTTGAGAGTCAGGTCCTTGCATCTCTTGTCTTGTGCAGCCTTCCCCCAAGTACAGCAGTCTGTTTGGTTAAGAAAGTTGGTATTGGTTGCAAAAGTCCTGCCTCTGGCGTGCCTAGAAACCATGGTCTAGCCTCTTGTAAAGCACTTTGGATTAAAGCGCTATATGCAGTAAAATAAAATACAAATACAAGGGGGAAACGCAAAGTGTGGTCGACTCTGTTGAGATCGGTAGCATTGTCGCTGTTCCTCCTTTTGCCATCTTGTTAAGCTGCATGTCATTGATTGCCTGGGGCATGCGTCCAATTATAAGTGAGGGTGAACATTACTAAACTTGTACAACGTGGCTACCTGAATGCACCCCTTTCATCCTTTTGTTAAATGTTTTTTAACCCTGTGGGAAGTGACCTATGCCGAGGATGACAAAGCCCACGGTCTCACTGACGTGTGTGTGACGAGCTTGCCATGCAGTGGGTGCTGCTTTTGGAATTCGGGCGGCCACAGGCTTTGCCCATTTCTTTACTGAGGAGAATAATTATTTGAATTCTTAGGGCAGCGTGTGCTTTTGGGGTGTATACTAAGAGGAAAGAATGCTAAACGAGTGCATGGCGCTTGAATGGCCTTCTCCTTCAACCCAGCTCAGAAACCCAGCCTAATGTCGCCACTAGAACCGCAGCCACCAAGGCGGGTGCCCGGCACTTCAGAGGACGCCCAACTGGGCGGTCACTGAGGGGGGCTGCGGCTGCGCAAGGCAGAAAGGGTAAGCGAGCCTGTCTCTTTCCCGGCAGGCTGCCCTCAGACGGCCCGAGGTCAAGGTCACAGAGTCTCGCGTGGGGCCATGACGCTCAGGTACTGATGGTAAACACTGTTGTGTACGTATTACACAAAAGGCGCATGCGCGGCTGGCAAGCCGGCGCATGCGCAGTGAATAATAAAGGCGGCGCCCGGCAGTTGGAGCCGGAGCGCCGGAACGAGCAGACGCCTCCGTGTCTGTTCTTGCGCGGCGTCTCTGCGCGGCAGCCGCATACACCGGAGGGGCCCTCCCGACACCACGGGCCCTCCGACCATCACACTGGCGACGAGGACGAGCCACGGCCCACTCCCGTGCCCGGCCACGAAACGTCAGTTAAGTCCGCCCGCGTCTTATACTGACGACGCACCGGCGGCCATTTTGTTTTCCTTTGATCCGCTCGCCGTCACGCGCGGCGACCGTGGTTGCGGCCCAACAGGGTGCTCGTGCGCCACTCGCCGACGGCGCCAGGAAAAAAAAAAACAATCACGAACAATTTTTGGAACCCCCACAGTCTTGCTGGTGCAAGGCTGTGGTAATAAAGAAGAAAGAAGATTTGGAACCCCCACAGTCCTGCTGGTGCCAGGCTGTGGCAAGCAAGAAGAAAGAAGGGGATTTCGCTCCCACCACTACCACAAGGCCATATCTACCACCTGTGAGTACCTAGCAGGAAGAAATGGGTGACGGCGCAGACGATGAGGGCGCCGTAGCCCCAGTTCCCCGCAGAGCCCGCAGCTCCCTAGCCCCCATGCCGGAGTTCGATGCCACTGGGCCCCCTTCCAAGCTAGGACCGAAGTGGCTGCTGTGGGTCAAAAGACTGGACATGTTCTTCAGGGCAGCAGGGGTTGACGACGATGATGAAAAGATTGCGACCATGATCTATTCAGCAGGCGCAGAAGTCCACAAGATCTATGACTCCCTGACCATCCCCGTGGTCAATTACGACGCCGTCAAGCAGGCACTCAAAGACCACTTCTTACCCATGGCCAATGTGGACTTTGATAGGTTCGTCATGGGCGCTGAGAAGCAGTTAGACGATGAACCCCTAGACAAATTCTGCGCCCGCCTGAGACACCTGGCGTCCTCTTGCAGATGGGCCGACGAAGAGGAGATGGTCCGCAACCAACTGCTACAAGGGTGCAGCTCCGGTAAACTTCGGAGGCAGGTGTTGAGGGAGCCTGGCCTAACCCTCCAGCAAATTCTAGACCTGGGCAGAGCACACGAACTAGCTGAGGCTAGAGGCGCGAAAATGGACGCTGCCTCGCGACCAGGACACAATGAAGATGCATTTGCAGTAGGGCGGTCGTCTGCGAACAGGCCAAGATGGACGCCGAGAAAGTCTGACACCGCGTCCACCCCAAGCACCGCGCCATCGTGCTCGAACTGTGGGTATGACCTCCCCCACAGCGGCGACTGCCCGGCCAGGTCAAGAACATGCGCCCGATGCGGCGTACCAGGCCACTTTGCCAGGACGTGCCGTGCAGCTGCCCCTGTCACAACATCGAGAGGACCAGAGAGAGCGGGGCGAAGCAGTTCCCGCAGAGTGAGAGGCATCTCCTCCATTGATCAAGGCCTGCAAGACCTGGATCTCGCGGAAGAAGAAGAGGAGGAAGAGGAAGAAGTCTTCTTCATCTCCAACATCGCGAGATGTCCCAGCACGAAACGCCAGCCCAAGTGCACCGTCGACATCAAGGGCATTCCCACCCCCATCCTCATTGACACCGGGGCCTCAGTCTGCGTGCTAGCCACCAAACACTACGTAGCCCTGCCAGGCCCACCAGAGCTGGCGACGTCAACAGCGAGGATATATGCATTCGGTGGTGACACCCCCTTACCCATCCAAGGTGCATTCATCGCCCCAGTGTCGCACGGACAAAACTCCATCAAGGCAAGATTCTTCGTCACCGACGTCAGCCCCCACTCACTACTGAGTTGCGCTGCGTCAGAAGCGCTTGACATCGTGCATTTCACTTTCGGGGTATACCATGCAGATCTAAAAGGCATGTTACACAAGTTCGCGAGCCTCTTCAAGGGCATTGGCAAACTGAACGCTGACCCCATTCGATTGCACATCGACAAATCCGTAAGGCCGACAGCCCTCAAACACCGCCGAATTCCATTTCACCTGAGAGTACAAGTAGAGGCGGAATTGCAGCAGCTAATGGACCGAGACATCATCGAACGGGTAGAAGGGCCCACCCCGTGGGTTTCACCCATCGTAGTGGCCCCGAAGCCGAAACAACCAGGGGCTGTGCGCATCTGCGTGGACATGAGGCTACCCAATGCGGCCATCAAAAGAGAACGCCACCTCACGCCCACCCTGGACGACATCGTCGGCGAACTCCAAGGCGCCAAAGTCTTCTCCAAACTAGACCTCAGATCAGGCTACCATCAACTGGAACTGCACCCCGAGTCGAGGTACATCACCACGTTCACGACGCACGAAGGGCTGTACCAATACAAGAGACTCAACTTCGGGATCTCATCCGCAGCTGAGGTCTTCCAGAACGCAATAAGAGGAGCGTTGTCTGGCCTGAGGGGTGTCATTAACATGTCCGACGACATTCTGGTCTTCGCCAGATCTGAGAGCGAACACCTTAAAAGACTAGAACGCACGTTTGAGAGACTCCAGGCAGTGGGTCTTACACTTCACCAAGAGAAGTGCGAATTCCTGAAAGATCGGCTGGAATTCTTCGGTTTCACCTTCCATGCGAACGGCATTTCACCTGATCCCGGCAAAGTAAAAGACATTAGAGATGCGCCTCCTCCCACTTCCCCTGCGGAAATTCGGAGCTTCCTGGGGATGGTCAACTACTGCGGCAGATTCATCAAAGACTTGGCCTCCCTGTCAGAACCATTGAGGGCACTCACCAGGAATGATGTACCGTGGCAATGGACAGCGGCAGAACAAAGATCATTCAACGCCATCAAAGAGGCCCTGTCAGAGCAGGAGACGATGGCCTACTTCCACCCCAGCCGAGAATCAGAGATCGTCGTTGACGCCAGCCCCGTTGGTCTAGGGGCAGTCCTCATGCAGGCCGACGAACTGGGGGCAATGAGACCCATTGCCTACGCTAGCAAGGCCCTCACTGACACGGAAAGGCGCTACTCGCAAATCGAGAGAGAAGCCCTTGCCATCCTGTGGGGATGCAAACACTTCAGGATATACATCCTCGGCAAACCCGTCGTTGTGGTCACCGACCACGAGCCCCTGATTCCAATTCTGTCAGGCACCTCTTCAAAGCCGCCTCCCCGGATCGAAAGGTGGATGCTATCGCTCATCGAATACAGCGTCAAGCTGGTGTACCGCCCAGGCACCCACAACCCCGCAGACTACCTGTCCCGCCACCCCGGCACGAGGGACGCCCAGAATCCAGTCGAGGTGTCTGATGCAGGAGACGCTGTACATCTCGTCGTTGAATCAGCCCTGCCTGTGGCCCTGTCGAGGGAGAACATTGCGGAAGACTCAAATTCGGACGAGGCGTTCCTGCGAGTGAAAAGGGCGGTTGCGACAGGGGAATGGCGAGAAGTCCTCCTGAACAACGCCAGAAGACACCCAGAAACGCAGAGAGACCTGCAACTGCTGTGGAAGGCTCGACACGAACTCTCAGTGTCCACGGACGGCCTACTACTGCGGGGAGACCAGATCGTGATCCCCAGATCCCTGGTCACAAGAGTTCTCCAGCTAGCCCACACAGGCCATCAAGGCATGGCCAAGATGAAGGCGCGCCTGAGGCTGAAAGTCTGGTTCCCCGACCTAGAACACCGAGTGACCGAGTTCGTGAAGGCATGCATACCTTGCCAAGCTGCGAGTCCGGCAGAAAAGAGCCCGCCCATCCAAGCCATGCCACGGAGCGACGTGCCGTGGGGTACCGTCCACGCAGACTTCGGTTCGACCGGCAGAGGCCTACACTTCGTAGTGGTGACCGACCAGTGGTCAAGGTACCCCGAGGTGGAGCTCGTGGAATCCACCGCCAGCGATCACACCATCCTGGCCATGGACAAAATTTTCGCCACCCACGGCTTCCCGCTCGAGATCTGCTCCGACAACGGCGCTCCTTTCCAAGGACAGCGTTTCGCCAGATACTGCGCTGAACGAGGCATCAAACACCGCAAAGTGACCCCACTGTGGCCAAGAGCCAATGGAGAGGTTGAACGGTTCATGCGGACACTTAACAAAATTTTTCGCATCTCCGTCAATGGAGGGGAAGACCTGCGCCATAATCTGATCGAATTCCTCCGTGAGTACAGGTCCACCCCACATCAGTCCACCGGAATCGCGCCCGCCGAAGCCCTATTCAAGCGCATACCAAGAGGGCTGATACCGGAAGCAGGAGAGCGACGTCCGGGGGTGATTGATGACACACAAGTGGCAGCGGACAGGGCAGCGAGGAACGAGAAGGAAACAACGAGGCGGAGGCTGCCGGAAAAAGAGATAGCGGTAGGAGATACTGTCCTGGTCCGAAACCGGAAGCCAGAAGGGAAACTCTCAATGACATATGAGACACACCCGATGGGTGTCACCCACGTCAAGGGATCCATGGTCACAGCGGCGAACGCGCGTGGGACAGTGACCAGAAACGCGTCCTTCTTCAAACGCATAGGACCAGCAACCTCTAGAGAGGAACCGGACCCTGGTCGGAGGCAAGCAGCAGATGCACCACCGGAGGACGTTGACACGCCCGGAGACCCTGCGGAACCAGAGAGTGTCGAAATGGGACCGCCCAGGTACCCCCGCAGAGAGGGGCGCCGCCCTCCACAAAGATTCCAAGACTTTATCATGGACTCGGAGACCTGAGCAACAAAAGTCCGTTAAGTATATAATGTTTAGGCCACGTTGGCCCCATGTTTGATGTTTTGTCGTTTGAGGGGGAAAAGGAGGGATGTTGTGTACGTATTACACAAAAGGCGCATGCGCGGCTGGCAAGCCGGCGCATGCGCAGTGAATAATAAAGGCGGCGCCCGGCAGTTGGAGCCGGAGCGCCGGAACGAGCAGACGCCTCCGTGTCTGTTCTTGCGCGGCGTCTCTGCGCGGCAGCCGCATACACCGGAGGGGCCCTCCCGACACCACGGGCCCTCCGACCATCACAAACACTACTGCAGTTCGGCCCGCTGTGATTTATGGCCCGTGATCCTCAGCTGCTGGGTCCTGTTTCTAGCCTGACGCGTGAGGAGAGTCAACGGCGTCTTCTCCGCGGCCTGGCCCTGTCACTCCGAGCTCCATTGGGGCCCTGTCTGAGGGCTTCTGCTCCCTATGTGCAGGCTGTTGGAGCACGTTTTACCGTATAGCAGAAGGAACGGGCGAGAATGCAGTGTTGCGTGCAGGCTAAAGGGGCTATAGCCCCTGGTCTTTTGGTTGCAGCCCCGCATAGAATCTCAGGAGCTACAGCCAAAAGGCTAGCTAGCCCCCAGTCCCGACAGTCCCGACATTAGCGTAGCCCCGGGTCTTTTCCAGACCTAGCAACTCCCCTGGTTGCTGGCATTCTTCTCAGTGTGTGAATGATTTCAGCACCATGAGGTGGGCAAATGGCTGAGAAGAACCAGGGCTCACTGTGGGTCACCTGCGGTGTTCCCATGTGTGCTGCAATTCCCCCACTGCCCCCCCCCCCCCGCGCTCCAGATAAGATTTTGAAGTGGCTGAATGACACTCTCTATTGTTTTTAAGCCGGGAGTAAAATTATTTTTTAGGAAGACAAAAAATAAGTCCCATTCCTATTGGGTGTATTTTCTAAGCTTGAACTGTAAAACAGTTGTTTTTGGAATAAGTATACCCTTGCTCCTAGTTATTCATGCACCTTATGGTACAGTTTGACCTCTTTAGATCAAGCAGTCATGATAGTAGTTTCATCCCATGGCCCTGCATGTACTTCTGGTCCGAACATATCCACGGAGCTCTGTGGGTGAACACAGGGGGCAAGCCCCTATGTGGTAGTTCCCTATTTTCTGTTGAGAGTATTTTTATTCCCTATGTTTTCTTCTTTAGGAGCATTTGCCTATTTTCAGGGAGTAAATGTGGTATGATACACCCCTTATCTTTAAGACTGCCTACACCCCCAGCATTCAGTGCTCAAACGGCATCGGGTTGAGCCATGCAGTACTTGCCCCCTTCACAGGTCACCTTATTCAGGTTCCAGGGTGTCAACAGGACCCTCGATTTCAGATCGTGCTGGTTCAGGAAGCGCTGGCCAAGGTTCCATTGTTTTCATTAGATCTCTTTTTGGCCGCGTTCTTTTACAGTTTTGTAAACCTTTTTTGTTTCCCTTTATTTTTACCTCCTTATATTTTCTTCTAAACCCTGCTCTTTTCCCATAGCTTTGCATCTGTCTGTGCACATTAATGCACCTACCAACAAAGATGAACTAGAGAAAAGACGATGTGCAATTGCTGTTCTCTTTTTGAGATCCTAGTTTCTCACTCGGGGTGATCACGTAGTCTTTGTTTGGGATCTGCCTGTATGGATCCTGTTGTCTGATGGGTGGACAATGTTCGGTGGGGTCCCCCTTTTGCACTTTAGGAGAAGAATAAGCAGGGCAGACAATGGTTCTTCCGCCTTCTGTACCCAACCTGATAAGATGTATTGTGAAAAGAATTGGGAGAGAGATATTTTTAGTTGATGTCATACATGCTTGCATTCAACTTGCAGCCTGGCTCGGTGCGTATGGGGTGCCGACACGTTGCTTCATTGATGCGCCCACTCTAACAATATGCTTAAGTCTATTATATATAAAAATGCCCCGCTGTTCTGTGACCAGGTGCACCCTGGTAGTTGGCTCATCCACACATATCAATGCCACTGCATAGTCATGGCATGTCAGAGTCCCGCTGGTCTCACTTGTGAGCCTCAGTTCTCGCTTCACTTTCGAGCACAAGTTGCATGGCTAAACGCACAAGCTGCTGCATGCAAGGCAGTGCGCGCCCCCTTGTGAAGACACATGAGGACCAGGTCCCCGGGGTCATTTGCAGTTACAAGAAGCGCATTTGCCCCTTCTGTAACAGCAAACTGCCCCACCATAATCAAGTACAAAACTAGATCCATGGCTGGTTTGGGACCAGTCTTCAGTTGGGAAAATTATCAAACACCTCCCTAGGTAAGCTGATTGTTCATGTAGTGTAAAACACTAATGAGCTAGTATCGGATGGTGACAGCCAGATACACAGGTGACAATAAAAGGGTCGCATTTAGAAATTTTCATTGATTGCCAGGCAGATACCATCAGAGGTGATCATTTGCGCCTTTCAGGGTCTCAGCTGATTATGTTTTCCCTGTAATCCTTCAGGAAAGAGACAGCATCAGATCTTCTCTGTGGGACGTCTGCGTCATTTCGGACCAGACTAATGCTTCATCTCCTCGCTATGTCTCGTTGACATGAAACTGTTGATGGGTTTGTCTTTTCCTCAGCCAGTGGGTTGCCTGATAGGCTTGTAAGAACCACATTCATGTGTTCAATCAAGCAGGCGAGGAAGTGTGATTCCTCTCTGCGAGTGCAGATGTCGCGGCATCATGCGGCGATCCCAGTTTTGCGTCTATATGTAGATGAGCCGGCGCAGTCACTCAACGCTTCAGAGATCTGTTTAGTGGTGAATCCTCGTCCATAGACACACGGCAGCATTGATGCCGCAGGAGCCTAGTGCCTTGATTTGTGCCTGACCAGCAGGGTTTCAATCTTTCCATTGCTAGATCAAGACAACCGTCTTCCTTTACTACTCTTCTTGAACATGAAAGACTGACCAGGGTATGAACAGTACCTGGCACGCGTAGGACACAAGTATGATAGATCCCCGGGCAGGAACTGGGAGAGCGCCTTCTTCTTATGTATCCATAATGCCACCCCTGTTACTCCCGCTCACCAGGGAGACAGGGGGGAGTTTGTGAAACCACAGCCTTACTAATATAATTCCTGCTCATAACTACTTGCTTTTAAAAGTCAAAATGCAATTTACATTGGAGATGCCAACCTTCATGGCACAACTTGTAGAAACAAAATAAGGTTTTTGAAGATGTTCCTACTTTGTGCTCCGATTGAAGGAGCGCTAACAACGATTTGTCCCCCTAACTTGAAGCACATTGAGCAGTGTATGGTCGGCAAAGACAAAGGCTGAATAACTTGCCTAGAGGTCCTTTAACATCTTGTGGAAATATATACATTGCATTTGTTTAATGTTTAATTACCATTACATCCTAGGATATATTTGCACCACTTTGTATTGATATGAATGGGCCGGGCTTAAGGCTTAGAGGGACCCACTCGTCCTCTCAGTCGTTCTCCGAAGCAATGATGCAGAGACTTTGGGAAGCACATTTCTGAGATAATTTGTCGAATGAGATTTAACTTTATTATTACTGCATAGCTCAACGCTACACCCAGCCAACCGGAGGACTCTGAAGGCGGGCCTTAGCGCCTGCTAGAGGCCTGCGATCCGAGCACCCGGAGCAGGGCAGTGCACAGCTGGTCCCCTGCCTCACCCTCTATGGATCTCTGCAGCGGCTGCACAGGCCCCCTACCTCCAAATGTACACGTGTCTGTGCTCGCAGGCCTCCGGGCCCATCACCCTCGCAGGCTCCACCCCCGATCATCCATAATAAAACATAGAGAAGGGACTCTGTGCAGGTTCCTCTGCTTTTTTTTAGCATGAGTAACAGCTGTCACACTTCATGCACACTGATTGTCATGGGAAACCAGCCCTAATAGTAGCCATAACCGTACGCCAGGGTCTAATCTCTGGCTTCCAGCCTTTATCCGATGGTAATAGTCCCTGGGACCACATTACCTTTACTTCTGTCTGAACCTTCACCTTTGTCCCTGTGCCGTAACCGCCTGGTAAAGTGCCTCAAGTAGCGGGATTATGAGTTAAATAATCACTAATCGCTGCATGTCACCTCCTCAAATCTTTATTAACCCAAACAGCTGTATCCGTTTTATGTATTGGGATTCCCTTAACAGTTTGTTCGGATATTGAACTGAAAAGTAATGGATTCTTTGAATGGATGCTTATGAATGACATCTGAAATAAACCTACGTTGACGATGATCGGGAGGACTAGGGTAAGGCTCCTGGTCCATGTTATCTCTGGGCATCCGGTGGGCCACAGGTTCAAACCTCTGCAGTTCAAGCCAAAATCCTTACCCTTCTAAGATTTATAAAAAGAGAACGCAAATGCCCTTATTCCAAACCTTTGCAACGGTGCATTGCTGTTTCAAACGGTGTTTGTACTGGGCGAAAATTGCCCCTATGCAAAAGTTAATTGAAGCAAAGCAAATTGTACAAAGGCAATTTGTGCCCGGGTTCAAATGCACTAGTACTGGTGCAAAGGTATCTGTAGGATGGCCAAAAGTGTAATGTGTTGAGCGTCTTCTGCTTCCAGCCTACTTGCACAAACTTACAATTGAACACATGTGTTTTATATACACATGCATGTATCAAGACAAAGAACACCATCTGGAGCTGAAGGCTTGCAATAGGGCTAACTTTCACACCCATGATGCTTTGCTAATGTGGCTCTGAACTGGAGATGCATTTCCAGTGATGGCTACAGGGCGGTGCTGTGGCATGTGACAGGGCTCAAATGCCATATTCTACTTTCACATTTCAGGTGGAAGGGACGTGTCAAACCTATTCAAACCCAGCGTAACATTGCTAGTGTTTGTTACACATGCCTCAATGTTCCTACCACGCGACTTCAGACTATACTGCACTGATAAATGCTGGTCCCTAATGAGGGTAAAACTGGTCTGAAAATGTCTGCAACCTTGGGAGCTGTCTGTCTTGGGCTGAAGAAGATATGTAAAAAATATAGCACTGCCCTGTAAGACTAAACCCTGGCACCAAAAGCTGGTACAGGGGCTAATGTGCATACCCACAATGCTTTGCTCATGTGGGTCTGAACTGGACAAACTTTTCCAGTGATGAATATATATATAAAAATATATGTATATATAAATACATGCAAATATTATGGAGTATTGATAGAGTATTGAGATACATAGGAAATCAAAAAAAAAGGAATTGCTAATAACATTTGACTAATATGACGGATTTAGCTGAATTTGTGCAGACAAAATTGTACTGACTCTCCTCAGACTGGAAACATCCATTAAAAAAATAAAGAATTTATTAAGAACACAAAATAATTGTTTTTCCCATCTCAATGGTGCTTTGCAGCAGACAAGCTTTTTGAAAAGCCGCCATTTTTCTTGCTTGATGCGAGAGATACCAGAAAACAAAAAACTGAAAAATGCTATTTGCAGGTCAAAAAACAATGACATATTTCAGGCTAATGGGGACGGGGACGAGGCACGAGGACACTGTGTGACATTGGGGAGTTGTAGGGGGGTCTAGGAACAAGTTTAGGACATGAAGCACAAAGAGTTTTCTGGTAGCCGCGGTTATTCGACGGGATAACTGCAGCCCGGCATCAGGAATGAAAGTGCATCACTGAAACAACCACTGTTAGCGGGTGAATGGGAGAGGGCTGGGGAAGTGAGGAGGCCTTGAGGGGAGTGGGGGGACAAGTCACAGTTGAGGTGGGCTCTTGGTGATTTTCCCAATAACCGCAGATATTGGACTATCTGGAGAGAATTATTGTACCCGAGGTTGGGAAAAAAAAATAAAAATATATATATATATATATATATTACAGCTACAGTGACAAATCAATGACCATGGCTAGTGGCCCAGTAGTGTTTAAAACTATAGCGTGGTAGTGCTCTAAAATATACAGTGAGCACAGCCTAAGGCTGTGCTCACTAGCCAGGGTCAAAGGCCTTGGCTAGTGGGCCTGCTACACATGCACAGTGGACACGGTTGAAGGTTGTGGCCACTGGCCATGCATGAAGCCCATGGCTAGTGGCCTGATAGTAGGCCTGATACACATGTATAGTGGCTGTCTGTAGTACATAGTTATACCCACGGTTATGGGGGAAAAGTTATTATAAATATATATATATATATATATATATATATATATATATATATATATATATATATATATATATATATATATATATATATATTTCTGTTGGTTTGGACAGTGTTAGCCAAGGGTTGAATTGAATGTTGATACAGAAGAAAGCAACGCGTCAATACCTATAAAATCATTTATTTTGCATATTTGCAATCTTTCTTGGAATATCTCTACTTCTTCAGGCAGAGATGAAATGAAGCATTTGGAAAGCATCACAGTGTTACAGCTTTCATAGCCCCTCCTGCAGATACCTCATTATCTATGCCTTTCTGTATCTGATTTGTAGACTTGATCAGAAAGGCATGTGGATGTTCAACTCCCCCACACATTGCAATCTTCAAGGCCTAAATGGTACACTGTGTTAAATAGGGTAAGTCACGTTGTGTAGCCCTGGCTAGTTGACCTGATACACATGTATAGTGGGCCTGATACACATATATAGTGTTCATGGCCAAGGGCAATGGATAGTAGCCTAGTAGTGTTGTAAAATATTCAGTGGGCATGGTCAAAGTCTGTGCTCACTAGCCAGGGCCTTCAGCCTTCGGCTCAGGATAGTGTATATAGTGGATAACTACAGATAACTGCGGCAATCATTAGTACAAAGTTATTCTACCCTAATTTATGGGGGAAAAGTTATAAAATATATATTTATTTTTACAGCTACAGTGAGGTAGGGGGTTAAAAATCACTGGGCATGGCCAAAGGCTAGTGGCTAGTGGCCAATAGTGTTTTAAACTATAGAGTGGGCACAGCCAAAGGCTGTCCTTACCAGGGCCAAGTGCCCTGGCTAGTGGTCGTGATACACATATCTGATATGCCCCAGTAGTAATCGAGTTCAAGGAAATGGTTGCTCTTTTCTGGAAAAAGCTGCCCTGGCATGGAAGAAACTTCTGAGTACTTTACCCACCATTAGAGACCCTCAAATATTCAGAAAAGTATCTGAAAATCGCCTTATTTGAATAATGCATCTATATTCTTCTTTTTCTCGCCGTCTAAGCAACCTTTCTTCTGTACCCTGATGCCTGTGGGCTCTGGCGCAATATAAACATATAAATAAATAAATGATAGTGGGCTCGGCCGCATGCTCTTTCTAGTGGTCTGGTAGTGTTATAAAATATACTGTGGGCACTGCTGAAGGCCGTGCTCACTAGCCAGGGTGAGAGGCCCTGGCTACTGGGCCCAATACACACGTATAGTGGCCACAGCCAAAGACCATGGCTAGTGGCCTGTTAGTGTTGTAAAATATATAACCGTGGGTGTATCGGATAACTACAGATAACCTCAGCTATAAAGAAAAGTTGGAACGCGAAACTCGTTGTGTACAGGTCGTGTACCATGGCGTCCTGCCTCTGTGTGTCTTTGTGTGGTTGCTGATTGTACCATTATTTTTTTGTACAATCCTTTTATTTCTATGGAAACATTAAAATATATCCGTTTTTCAACACAGTGTTTCCTTGCTTTTTGGCCGTGTTTTGGAGTCTGCTGCAATTGCTGCTGTGCCTGCGGGAGTGCGGCTCGCCTTTCCTCCTTATTTTGGAGATATACATATATATATATATATATATATATATATATATATATATATATATATATATATATATACACAGTTACAGTGAGCAAGGGGATGAAATATAGTGTTTTAAATTTAAACTATGGAATGGGCACATCCAAAGGCCATGCTCACTAGCCAGTGCCAAAGTTAAGTTGCACAGCTACATCGCAGCAAAATCCTTGAAATTCAGAGCATTTGGGAAGTCATGACTGGTTTAACTCTGCGCGTTCCCATTGCAGAGCACATGCGCACCTACATATTGTAAGAGACGGTATTCACAATGACAATCAAAATGTCATGATGGGGGACATGGCATTTTGGTGGACAACGACGGTAGTGCACAGAGTTAAGACGGTCATGACTTCCAAAATGTGCTGAATTTCAATGGCTTTGTTGCAATAAATCTGCTCAACTTAGCTAAACTTTAACTGAACTTTTGTTCAGTGAATATGTATATCAGTGTACTGTGGTTTCATCATCCTGCAGTGAATTGGACAATTAGGAAGTGTTGGTTGAAAGGACACTACACAGGAATATTCAAAACAGAGAACAGTATCCTAAAGTTAGCATGGGAGGAGGAGTGCAACGGGGGCAGTAAATAGTTAGGATGGGGATGCAGATTTTATTCATACATCAATAATCAAAACCACTCAGGTAGTTTGGCAAAAGGAAGTCTGTTTTAATGTCAATGATCTAAAACAGGGATTACAACGAACATCAGCACTCGTTTGATCCTCTTACTCAACGAATCTTACAAAAAACTGAGGTTATATTCAGAAAATTCATCATCAGTGACATTTTGACTTGCGTCATTACCAACGTCAACCTCCGTGGCAAACTACAAAAACCTATTGAAAAAAGTGTTAGGCTCTCAATGAATATCTAAGTAAACGTTCCATATCAGTATGGGACAGTGAATAAAAGTGATAGAGTACTTAACATCAGGTAGGGCAACTAAGCCCTCCCCTCAAAATGGCCACTATCAACGTCACTAAATACAAGACGTCCCATTAGCTACACAATCTATAAGACCCTTAAGTACGTGGTCCTCTACAATTGGTTGGCTTCTAACCCCCGTCTGTACCTTTCCACCTACATCCAGCAGCAGGCAGGCTGAACATCCAGGTGCTGGTGAGCTTGCCTTAACACTAGCTTCCCACCAATTAGCATATCAATTCATCATCACCTCAGTGGTTTAATGTTAATTAGTGCTTTGAAGCTCGGCCTTGAGTTTGTACTGTGCTCTGAGAAATGTTAAGGAGTGTGGGCACACGCTGCCATCGTGCGTAGGTGTGACCACCTTGTTTGTCCAACTTCATTCTTCCATGTGACTGGAGACTATGGAATCCAGCTTTTTAGTTTATTAAATACTATTTTCTAATAGTCCTCTGACATCTTTTGTATTTATCATGCCTTCTGGACATGAGTTTCTGTCAGGTAAGGACAAAGGCAGTGAATATGGCAAGGGAAATGTGCACAAAATCACACAGTGAATAGCTTTGAGTCAAACAACATGCACACAGGAACCAAGACTCTTGTATACTAAAACCCAGGAGTGCAAAAAGAGTGTGACAACAATACAAATATATGAAAAGGGATGTGGGGTAAGCACTTAAAAGCTCCTTATGAATGGAAGGAAAGTCGGCAAGCACCTTACCCACAATTGCTATTACAGGTACTGACAGCGCTAAGCCCACGTAGAGGACAAGCAACGACAGGATCTGTGATCCAACACCCTTGATGGTATTGAATAAGGAAACTTAAAAACAGTACGCACGAGGATGAGAAATACCTCTTGAATGTCAGCAAGCCCACGAACCCTGTTGATCAAACAGGGACCCAGAAAGGGTATGACAGCAATGGGAGGATAACTAAATACATAAGACTCAAGACAAGGGGCAAGTAGGAATAGTGATTACAGAATAGTGAGGAAAACATAGAAATTCACACAGGAGCTAGCTACAACAGCACACCACACCTAATGATCAAAGGGAAATAAATGCAGAAGTGCAAGGGAAAACATGGAATGGATTCCAAGAGAAAGTAAAGGAACAGGAGCAGGGAAAAAGAAATACAAAGGCAAACTTCCCCCACCCATCCAAGGAAAAAGGCAGGAAGCTAATCTATAAAGAGGAAAGACTAAAGCATCAAGGTTTACGGCAGCAAAGGGCAAAGCCAAAAAAATATAGAACATAGGCAAACTGGGCTGCACCAAAAGGGAAAGCACTGAGAAATGCTGCCTGCAAACAGAGGAAGACAGAAAGGGAATCTGGGAAACAGAAATCAATTAAGCACATACATTTGAAATCCAGGGATCAGGAACAAGGAATAGAAACTTGGAACTAGGCACAAGGCTAAGAACCAGGAACAAGGGACCAGTCACAAACAGGAACACTGCATCAATGACCAGCGCTGGACTGAAGCAAACTGAGGCTTTTAAAGCTGCTTAACGAGCACACGCCGAAGGTGTGCTGCTTGCTGCACCTGCAGCCACAGGTGTTGCCTATCCTCCACCCAGCCTTGTCCTGCAAGTGTGGAGATGAAGCTGTGGGCCAGGCATTCTGGGAAGCATAGTCATTTGATTAAAGCAGCATACTGGCTGCCAAAAACCTGGAATGGATCCGGAAGGGAAGTAGCTTGGAAAATAAGGATTTAGCGCTCCCAATTCATCACAGCACTGTAGCATAAGGTTCGGAAAGAAAGTCCAGTAGGGAATAAACCCCAAATCATACCCCCAAGTGGTGGGAACAGGAGCGAATCGTGACAGTTTCTGTTTTTTCACATGATTTGTATCCAATGTCAGTTCACTCCAGTTTGATAAGACCTTGACTTCTATGGCTCATCCAACTCCTTCTGCTCAGATTCATTTTGTAATTCAATTTGCTTTTTAACTGTGACATGCTGAAATGTGGACTTCATGCTACTGTCAAGCAGTGCTTATAATTCGTAGTGGAAATATCCATCCTTTACACGTCCATATGCATATATATATATTGGTGCTTGCCGCAATGTATACACTATAAAGCTAGCCTCAAGATTACTTCATCTGCTTGTGTTTCTTTTGCATCTGTACACATACAAACTAGCTTAATATCTTCATCTCTTTCTATGGCATAAGCTTCTTCATCTTGATCCCAAAATGTCACTTATCCTTGGTGCTTTCTTGAAGCCTTATAGAATATTTGCATTTTCTGGTCTCTGCATCTCTTCTATGTATGTCATCTCAGCTCTGTGTGACATCACCATTCATCCTTGCCATTTATCTGCTCTGCTTCTTCAGGAATCTCATTCAAATGGCCATCATATTTTCTTGTATGCAAGCATCGGATATGGTATGAGGTGATGGTATGGGTGTGTGTGTGTGTGTGTGTGTGTTTGTGTGTGTGTGTGTGTGATGTGAATTTATGCTTGGCTCTTGGTCACCTTGAATTTTGGTGCACATTCATATTTTTGAAAAAATACTTCTGAAAGGAAAAAGACGTGTCCCCATCTGGCACTTTCCTCAATGCATGTGAGAGAGGCATACTCATGTTCTGCATTATGTGTGGAGCAAGCTGAGGTACACAAAGTGATTTGCCAAGTGCAAACGATACATTTTCAAAAAGGAGTCACGGATTGTTAAGGGGCGAGACCAAGTCCTTTTAAAATGTGTTTTACATCCTGGAGAGTAAATTAAAGTGCTGACAGTGACAGACACATGAGCAGGCTATTTGTTGGATTGCATATGTGCCATGAGTTTTATAATGAGTATCCTGGTTTGCTCGAAGGCTTGGCAAACAAAACAGACTCAAGGGATCTGTAACAAAGGAACACATGGTAAGAAGTCTGTTGTCATTGCAAGGGAAAATCCTACACATGACTCACTTCACTCAGACTCGTAACTCCGGCCCCGGGGCATTACCTGATGAATAATGCCCCCTGCTACGGTTATAGTGCTTAAATGATAAGTAAATGTTCTTTTTGAAATCATGAACAGTTTTATGAAAGATTAGGTGCATTAATGAATTTGTCAGATTGATATAAGATGTTTGATAATGTCATGAGGGCTTAAGGGCTGAGTGATAATTCCTCCACTAGCCATTTGTGTTGATAAAAATGTCATGTTTTGAAATTACACACATGGTAATGGTTTATATGCAGTCTGACTGAAGAAGTACGCCCTCAAGATAAAGAAGCACAGCACTTATTCTGACAATTTAGTGAAGGCAAACATAGAATCATATTGTGATAGGAAATTGGGTCTTTGATCTTAAAGCCTCTACCTTGTGACAAAGGGTTTGCATGTCCATCTGGTACCATAGGTAATATGCTCCACACTATTCAGGGCCAAACTCGGGTCCACTAGCCATGAATCCCAAACCACGCTTCCACGCACTAGTGTCTGAAAAATGGTATTCTCATCCCCTGTGTCTATCATTCATCTTGCAAAATACAGTCGTTTCTTAGTACCTCCCAACAAACATCTTACACAATCAATATATTGCAATCTTGCCTATACACACTTAATTCATTAATATATATTTGGATTTCTTCTACAATTATTATCAAAAATAAACATTTCAATCAATCAATCATGTTATGGATTTCTTGAGACATAAATATTCAGAAATTTCATATCACAAAAACAGTTTCAATATCATGTCACAGAAAAAATTTACATCCATAAAATTCATACACCATGGGCCTCATTCCGAGGTGGCTGGTAAGGGGTTAACGGCGCAGTAAGGGTGCTGGTGCCGTTAACCCCTTACCGCAGCATTACGAGGTCCTTTAGCGGGCCTCGCTAAGGGTGGCTTGTTTTACCAGGCGCCCTTAGTAGGAGCCGCTAAAGGACCAGCATGCTAACAACGGGCCGTTATTAAGAGGCCCGTTGTTAGCATGGTCCCCATTCCCATTGAGCCCTATGGAGGAATGGGGAAATACGGGGTCCTCCAAGGTTGAAATGACCCGGTAAATCCCCATTCAGGGAACCCGGACCCGGTATGCAGTGAGGGGGTAGCCATGGCGCTAATAGCGCCATGGCTACCCCCAACCTCGGAATGAGGCCCCATGACTTTTATCAGACATATTATTTAACAACCCCCACAAAAGCATGCAACGTGCAACATAAAGGCCCTTCCAAAAACCACTTTTAATCTTCTTCCATACTCTTAATTACAACCAACTTTCCCTATGTAGATTTACCTCACTATCATAATATCATCACACCCATATAAATACAACGTGTTTGGGCATCCTACTTATACTCCACAACTAAACTCTTTAGTTACAGGCACCATGTTCTAACCCGTCCCGACATGTCACAGGTTTCTCTTCCACCAGAGCTGCTTATGCCAGAACATTCATCAGGGCTCTCGTGGATATTTTTTGTTATTTCTTTGGAGGGTGTTACCTACAGTGTTTATCTGAAAAATTCTGGATTCAAAGATACATGCTCCAACTGCAAAATAAAATTAACTCAGGGTTGCCATCAAATGTTGTACTATAAAAAAAAACCTGCTAAATTAATTATCTGTTTATGACGGAGTTGAAAATTAATTCACCTGTGGATAAAGTTGGGAAGAAAACTAAGGGGAACTCCATTTGGCCAAATCGTGTTCTTCCACTCGTGGGATGTCCCCCATTCCGGCGTGCACAGTATTTCCGTCTGTGTGGGAAAACAGAGAAAACATTACAAACAAACTCGCTTTCTCACCTCACTGAGGTTTCATGCGTTATTAATAGAAATCCTAAGTAAACCGAAACGCAACACGTGTTCATGCCACACGTGTTCAGTATTCACTTTCCCACTTTCCCACTCTATCGTTCTCACGTGGTTGAGGAACTTTTTTCATTTCCACTCTGAAAAAGACGAAACATTAAGCCCATCTGTAATCCCCTTTATCGGTCACCCCACATCCTTCTAATAGTCTACTCTGCTAATTGTATGCACATTTGTGTATCATATTACTGTGCCCCTTTGCACAGTGCAACATTGCTCTCCAGCTATTTCTGCACTATATAAAAAAAAACAATAAATATGCACATAACATGCGGTTCATATCATAAATATTTAAAACGGCAAACTAAAACTAATTTGGTGATTTCCATGGCGCTTCATTACAGATTTGTCAAGCTTCTAGGTGCTGTAACAATCAATGCGACTACTATTACCCACTTTTAATTTATTGACCTGGGGTAGGAGGGTTATGAAGGAGTGAAGGGCAGAGTCGACCTGCCTGGGGTGTCGACCCCAATACACATGGCGTCTTGCTCTTCCCAAAGCAAATGCTTAGCGCTTGAGGTATCCTCGAGGTCCCATGATCTGTCAAAGATTGATATTAAACGGAGTGTTTAGCTGATCAATGCTAATAAAAACATTGGGCCTCATTACGAGTCCGGCGGTAACCGAGGCGGTAAAACCGCCTGGTTACCGCCGGACTCGTATTACCATTCCGCCTCCGTGATTCCCGGAATTACCGGGGCATTACAACCCCGGTTTTCCGGGAATCATGGAGGCAGAATGGTGTAAATCCCCATTCCCATTGAGTCCTGTGGGACTCAATGGAAATGGGGATCATGGAAACACCGGCAGCATCTCGTAATGCTGCCGGTGTTTCCTCGTCCGCCTGCATGCGGGAAGTGTTAAACCCACCAGGTCAGACCTGGCGGGAACATCACCTCCCACCTGCAGGGGTCGGACTCAGGCGGTCTGGAAACAACGGTGGCGGTGGGTTTACCGCCACCGTTATTTCCGGACCGCCTGGGTCGTAATGAGGCCCATTGTGTCTTGCAAAATATTTCTTGAATCAAAATGACAATGACTACAGCAGAGTGCGATCAAAAGTCAATTTTAGCTGCTCCCTCTTGGAAGTTCTGGACATGCAGAATACTTTGCCCGTCTTGGAGCCGCTGCATTTTGCACCTCTGCTTGCATCTGTTCTTTCCTGAAGGGCCTTGCCATCCAGAATATGGCAACAATAGAAACGAGAAGCCGCAGGACCTCCAGCCGCTGCTATCTCCTGGACTTGTTCTTGTCCCGTTAAACTTTCAATGGTGGTGGTAAGAGAGAAGGCCTTCCTACAGCTCCATGGGCATGCTTTGGGTATTGCCCCTTGTCATGCCATTCTCAGACCCACTCCTGGTGCAGATGCAAATTCAGTGGCAGACACAATTACTTATGCCCATCAACGTTTTCCTTCAGCACCCACGTCTTTAACATTCGGTGCTGGTGCCACCAGGCCTCTGTTGCTTCCCTTGCATAACATATTCCCATTGTAGTCTGAATTACAACTGTCTGGCATGAGCAGGGCACACACATGGTCCCCTTCTTCATGACACACAAGCAAGTGTGAGTGGAGTAGCACAGCTTGTGGTAGAATTTGTGGTGGTGTTGGTAAGAATACTTTACGGACGCAGTACCGACATGTGACCATTTTCTGGTACTGTGGTTGGCGCTGGTAGGACAACATATCCACCGATCCTTTCGTCATCACCTGTCGGAGAGGATCCGTTGTCCATGGTGTAAGAACAAACTAAATCTTCGTCATCATCGAGATACCCCTTGATGGGACTGGAAGCGGGTTCCTGTGGAGTTGGTGCAGAGGCCATTGAGGCAGAGGCGTAGCCAGGGTACGGCCTGAGCGGGCAAGGCCCACCCAAAATCTGTAAATGCCCAGTCAGCAGCACTGTGTGGGCATTTACAGATGTTGATGTCAATGAGGTGGGCCCAACGACATTAGCTTCAGGCCCTACAAGGTCGGCAGTCGTGGCTACCCCTCTGCATGGAGGTAGTCTGCTCTCCGGCACCATTTAAAGATTTTGCCTCATCTGGTAGCATGTTGCCATTTGTTTCTATGGAGACGGCAGAGACAATAGACTGCTCCAGTCTTTGTTAGAGAGAATTATCATTACTGTGCTAATTCCCTTCAACCTTAGAGACCCCCAAATCTTTTGCTGGACTTTAGGACTTTTTAATTTTAACCCTGGAGTGAGTTGACCTTTTTTCTCACTCTATCATGTATTTTGATCTGATTTGTATTTTGTATTTCCTTTGTTTTTGGAGTCTGATAAACTCCATAGGCATCTACTTTTTATATGGTGACACACAACAACTTCAGTGCAGTTTCACAGTTAAATCCTTTAGATTTCTCTTAAGGTTTAAATACCTTTACTTTGGTGAAATACAGCTCCCAAGAATAGTAAAGTGAAAATTACTTTACTTACCTTTTCTCTTTGTAGGTCTAGCACACCCCGTCTTATGTGGAGTGCTGGGGGTTACTTAGTAGCCCCTTTTTTCTGCTTACTCATGTAACATTTTTATGTTAACCGCACTACATTAAATGGCTAGTGGCAGTGGTTTAACTTTCCTACCATTGGGCTTTTCTACCGCAGGCTGAATCCTCATCTGCAGTATAGCACACATGGTTGACCATTTTGTCAAAATAGCCTGGTCTTCTTTTTTTGCAATTTTCAGTTTTGAGCTCTTTATTTGGTTGTACTCTGTGCGCCAAACCAGGTTTGACCCCTTTGTTAATTTTGTCTTTGGCGGGCTTCAATGCTGAATCCCACCTCTGGCTCCAATGTGTCTGGAAGGGCAGGAAGTCAGGGAGGTGCCCGAAACTCCCCTGTCCTTTGTCTCCATGGTTACCAGAATGCACCCAGTCCTGATTGGCTGGCTGTCCTGAAAGGACAGCCTCCCTGCTGTCTGAGTGAAAGCTAGGATGTCCATGAATGGGAGAAACCTGCTTAAAAGGTGAGGCTCCTTGGACAGAAGACAGAGTTGACCACTGGGGAGGACATCCCGATGAAGAAACAGTGAACGAAGCTTGCTGCATCCTCCGGGACCGTTGAAGCACTGCTGCTGTGCTGAAACTCCTTTTTCTAATCGACAAGAGAAGCTCCAGGAAAGCACAACTTCTTCCCTTGGGTTAGTAGGACCAACTAACCTCGAGACGAACTTTGCTGGAAGACCTTCCCCAACTTGCTGTATGTCTTTGCTGCTAATGGAACCGAGTGCCAGGGGTCGAGAAATCTGTAGTCGAGTGCAACATCTGTAAGCTGGCCAAAAGCTCCAGCAAGATCCTGAGGTCGACGACGCAAGCTGGAGCCCCCTCACCAGAGTGCTGGACTCATGGAGTGGAGGAAGCCCAACCAGTGTCCAAGATCCACGGTGGTGCTGTTGACCGAGCGCTGAAACCGCAAAGTACCGCTGATCCGAAAAGAGCCGTAGCTGCCGCCGACCTTTGAATTGCTGCACAGGAGTCCTCCAGACGTCCTCCCTCTTGTCCCTATGACTGAGGCCCAGGAACCCAGGATATGAATCACTGCAACCAGACAGAAGCCAGATGATCCTCTTCTTCTAACAAGAGGTACTGGTCTGACTTTGGGGTACTTACCTCATTGTCTGTAGTTCTGCTCTTCTCACTCGAGACTTGCAGTAGCTGCTTTTCTAGGGTTGATCTCAACTCTAACCTTCCCACGTGCAACAGCTTGTGACCCTACAGTGATTTTGCTTTCAACAAATTTTCTAACTTTCTGCAAGACTTTTGCTATTTAAGACGTGCCTCAGCTCCATAGACTTTGCTCCAATTGACTTTGGCTGTCCTGGCTCCCTGCAGACTCTTCTATTTCCATTGACTACATCAATGCTTGCCTAACAGTCTTGATACCTTTTCGAGTGTCAGTACTTCCACATGCACTTCATTAGTTGTCAGCTGATTCTGGTGGTCTGCTTCTGACCTTGTGTCAGACGCTGGCAATCTTGTGCCTGATGGGCGAATGGCAATCAGTATAGTACCCACCAGCTGTGCAGACGACGCCAAGCACAAGTCGGCCTCTCTGCTGAAGTGAATTGAAGCTAAGCCCTGGTGAGCAGTGCAGCAGTTCTCTGCCTTCCCCTATACATAAGAGGTTTTGCTACATGGGCCTCATCGCGAGTTGGGCGGTAACGCCGGTGCTATTAGCCCTGGCGCTAATAGCCCTACCGCCAAATCCCCCTGCAATATTAGGGCCAGATCACGGGTTTGGAGGAAGGGTTATTGCCCATTCCCCATTGGGCCCATTCGGGAATTCCTCATTCCCGATTGGGCCCAATGGGGAAAATCAGCGCTAGTACCGCCGGCGGATTTCCCGCCAGCGGTAATCACGCCAAAAAGTGACAATTTTGCTGCAGATTTTCCCCCAGCTCACAGCTGGGGGAAATACGCCAAAGCCATGATCTGGCGGACCCTTAAATGCGGCGGTAATAGCGCTACTGCCACATTTATGGGTTACCGCCAGACTCGTGATGAGATACCGTTTTTAAAGCGACGTTTCAAAAAGCTTGCTGCTGCATGTGCGTTTACCTCTCCGTATCAAGTGGCGATAACAGAAGAAATGGGTACAGCTGTTGGGAGCCGAGGAATAAGGTGCCCACAAGTAGAAAAACGTACAAGTTTGGCTGATGTGGCTTCGAGGCTTTTGTCACTGTGGAGCGTTAGACATAGGATGTGCCTCGCGTGTCCCGGACTCTGTCAAACAGCGTTCACTTCCTGGATAAAACGCAAGGCACGCACGCAAATAAAGGAGGCGTGTCTCCATGGAAAACGACTGGTTTCGTGTTTCGCTCGCTTTTTATTCGCAACATCTAGTCACATAGATTTTGTAAATACATGTCTCGCTCAGAGCAAAAGTGACACAGGTGCTGCAGGGGGAAAACATTTCCTGTAGCGCCGTTTTAGATGCAAGCAAAGTGTCACTGCTCAACACACTGAGCAGCTTCACTTAATCAAACATCACCTTCTGAAAGTGTTTGCCGCATGGTTGCAAAGCTGCTGCAGCTCAGCACTCATAAAACCTCACAAAACATATCAAAGATTTGAAAACCTGTAATAACATTAATTTAGTGATTGCCCGCATCCTTTTGCGCTGTACTAATTCGTGGTCACATATGTTGGATGAGAAAGGAGACCCTTCTGGCCCTGATCATGTCTAGGGAAGAGTGCATCCTTTGGACAGACTCCAAAGAGTTGAAAGGGAGGCCCCAGAGGTCCTGCTTTTGACCCCATTTCAGGGAAGGTTAGCAACAACATAAACACTTGGACCTTTTTACTAGACCGAGGTCAAAATGAAATATGTATGACATTCTTCCCAGGGAAGACACTGCACATTCCCAAGAAAATGTGGATTCTGAGGGGTTCTCGTGTAAGAAGTCCTGGCTGCAGAACTTCATTCACTGAAGGGTGACATGCCACCGTGATACCAAGTTCACTTCAGAGCGAGGAAGCCAAATGAGCCCACGGGCACCCTAATACACATATGAAGTCATCCCTCACGCCAGTGTCTTTTTTGAGGTCCCCCAGGAGCATGGCACACACATCGCCGACTTTCTGCGTGCGAACAGTACATTGAAATTAATGATGGCAGCCAATGAATTGATGCTATTCGGGGATAATAAAAGAACCGATGAGCTTTTCACACCCGGCAAAGGAAATTATTAGAATCCATAGACCGTAGTTTAGTAGATCTCGTGAATACACATCCCTTAACTCTATCCTGTGCCATTATCTACTATTGAGACCTGGAAACATTGCTAAACTATTTTTCTTTGCAGGGTAATGACTAGGTAGGTAGATAGATAGTGTGAAGGAGTGTCATCTGCTTGGGCAGTACAGGCACAGTATTTTATTATTTTTATTCAGATGAAATGATGCAGGTAGTTCTGTTGCTCAAATGAATGTCTGTTATTCATTCCCCCTTTAATAAATGCTTACTGATAAAAATCATAGTGCACACATGTCTCTTGACATCTACAACCCCAGATATGCAATGACACAGAGCAGGTTCAAATGTCATTTGTGCATCCCTGACACCTGCTGGGACACAACATATGTGCAAACAGAATGTGCTTTCTAATCTTCTGTACCACTCATCTAATTTATAATATTTATATGCATGAGCCAGTCCGGTGGCACATACATCATTAAATATAAGCCATGCCTCGTTATGGAATGGTAACTGATAAGAGCACACAATTATACAGGCATACAGTGTCAGCTCTGTTAGCAGGGCCAGCTATGACAGGCCATTCTGTGAAGTAGCATCTGTTCTGTCTCCATTGCAGCCATGTGGAACAATAGCCAGGATTCTGCACCGTTGATTCTCCTGCATGAAGGGTAACACCGTTCCCCGGGGCTTAGTAACTTCCACCAGGAACCCACTAGGAACCACTGACTCAGAAGCAGCACTGATATAACAAAGTCCCTCTCACACCAGGGTGCAGTCTACTGGAGTCCCTTTAACTCTAACTACATCCCCTTAACAGGCATGTTAAGGGGATATAGTTATAGTAGGCCAAAGGGAGTCGTAGCCAGGAGAAAGGTCCCACCATATTTATTTCTGATAGAGCTCTCTTCCTTTTCGTGTCACCTCCATTTCCTGCAGGCAAGGGACTCTGGGTGTTTTGTAATGTAAATGGCATTTGTTACATCAACCTGGATTGGACCCCCTACAACAGGCTTGCTTTCAACCAATCCCTTGTGGCATGTTGCCATCAAAAGGACAGAGGCACCACCTCATTCTTTGATTAATCTCTGGAATTTCACAAGGACCCCTGTTGTGGATACATTCTATTCCCAAGTCCTCTCTCACAGAGGTGAAGAAAGAAGGCATCCAAGGAAGAGGAGGGTTCTGTTTCCTAATCTTCCCAAGGCAACAGTGGGGAGTCACTGCTGCTGGAACAATGATTATATACTGGTTGCACTGGAACCAGGCTCCTGTTCACTGAAGGTGAAGGAGCTCCTGTAGGTGCAAGCCAAAACCATGGTCTGAGAATGCAGAAGGACTTCCCTTGTCTTCAAGCCCCTGGATTGGGACTCTGAGCACCCACACAACCCAGGAAGTGACCCCTGGCTCTTCCTGCATCACCAAACACATTGACCACAGTTTGTGCAACTTTGATGCTATCCAAGTTGCTGCACAGGTACTGCCAGAGTCCTCGCTGACCTTGCTGCCCAAACCGCCTCTGCTTCTCTGAATTTTTCTTGATGCCAATACTGTAGCTCTACCATCTCTGCATCTGAAACCCTTCAAACCTTCTGCTTCTTCAACTCGACACTGGAACCTGGTCATCAGCTTCGTACAGCTCCAAGTTAACACTCCTGCAGTAGGCCAACACCTTTTCGTCCCAGCCAAGCCCACTCGCCACTGAAGGCTAGTCTCCACTTCTCTGAAGCAGTGGACACAGAATCTTCCAGCATTGCCAGCCTGACCCCACATGCAATCCCCACCCACTTCGACCCATAAGCTGTCACCTCTGCTGAACATCCCAGCATCATTGGACCTGGCACCACCACACCTTGACTCGACATTGGCCTAACATCAAAAGCATCCAGATTCCAAGGTTAAGGCCAAAAGGCCTAGCTCAATGGTGTTAAGCCACAAAGACAAGAACATACGGCACTTTGATGAGGCCCTCTCTCCTTGCTCTAGCTTTGGGACCCTAGTGACATTTAAGATCCCTTCTCTACCTAGTTCTTAAAAGCACATCCCTTGAACAGTGACATTGTGCTATCTTTGTGCCTTAACACCACTGCGTATATACCCAATGCCTCACTTCACAAAAGTCTGACTTATCTGTGTTGTTTTACTGGAGTGTTTTTTTCTTAGTGGTGTCTGATTAATTTGTTTGCATTTTACTGTTTATTAAAAGTCTATATTTCCATAAACCCTTGATTGGACATTATTTTATGTTTGACTATTGTACTTATGTTTTTTTGGTTGCTACTATTATCTGCTCAAAACCCTCATATACATTATAGCCTACCTCTGGCCTTTGTTATTACAAACGATGAAGTAGGTATAACTACCCAGGCTGTGTCTGTTTCACCTTTATGAATGGTATCATGCTTGTTTGATATTAGTGTGTGGCTGAGCATGCGGTTTAGCCACTACTAATCCCTGTGCTCCTGCAAAGGAGCAGTCATTTTGTCTCAGATAGATTGATTGACATATGGGTGAATGAACAGATAGATATAGAGAAGATTGGTTGTTGGCTAGATATATAGGTAGCTAACAGATGGGAGGTTGCTGGATAGATGGGAGATAGATAGATAGATAGATAGATAGATAGATAGATAGATAGATAGATAGATAGATAGATAGATAGATAGATAGATAGGCAGATAGGATAGCATTATGTATGAGATAGGCAAATAAAAGGATAGATAGATAGATAGATAGATAGATAGATAGATAGATAGATAGATAGATAGATAGATAGATAGATAGATAGATAATATAGCCATCTTGATATACAGAGCTAGACAGATGAACATATAGATATATAGGCAGACAGTTAAGAGATAGATATAAGCCACATAAAAGGATAGAGAAATAACAAATTTAACAGATATAGAGATAGGCCGATAGGTGGATAGATAGTCAGATGGTCAAGAGATAGCTGAATAGATAGTAAGATAGATTTATAGATAGATAAGGGATAGAGGGCTAAAATGGTGCAACATAGATTGATTGATGTATTGCTATAGAGATAGGCAGCTAGACCGCTGGACTGACATACAGAAAGATAGACAGATTGATGGACAGACAGATATAGATAGGAGATAGCTGGATATAGACAGCTAGCTAGGTAGACAGATAGGAAGAGAAGGAGAGTGAGGCAAATAGATGGTCAGAGTCATGAGTCTCTTAGAATAAGCATAGACTGCCATTGCAGTGTTTCTATTTGTGCTGAATTGCAAGCCATCTTTGGCTCATGCTCGATCAAGGGTTTTTGCTTAAGCCCCAGTGCGGATCTTGCACTTCCACACTGCCCTCTGCAGTGTTCAATCAGAAGTGCAAGAGGGGTTATGTCTGAAGTAAGAGGCCACCGTCATGACACCAGTGAGATAGTCCCTGCAGTGCCGTCAATCAATCTATAGGGCATAACTCACTCTAGCCATCGTTCCAAATAAGTGCTTTTAGAAATCAGAACTTCAATTGCTATCTATAAATGTCAGTAAGATCTTGGCTGCAGGGAGTCCGCCGGCCTTTTCATTGTGGGAGCCAATGAGCATTTACTTATCTCCTCTGCGCTCGAGGTCCATGCATGAGAGTGGGCAAGAGCGCATGGCTAGTGATGCAGTTGTTCATGCCCAGCTCGAAGGTGAGTAGCAGTGCTTAGGGTAATCCTTGCTTTTGCAACAGGGTGCATTTTCGCTGCTGAGTGAGCACCACCCAGAAGGGCGGCCCTGGGGACCACCTGGTATACGTTGCTCCCCGGGGAGATTTAGGCACTGCACCAAGGCCTGCGAGCCACTTGGAGGGTGGGGGCTGAGTGCCTCATACTCTATAGGGGTGCAGGCGAAGATTCAGGAACAGTTAGCACTTTTCTGTTTTGCCGCCCGCCCACCCTGGTGATTTTGTCTTGTAGAAGGGGGTTGGGCAACGTTTACTTCTGGTTTGGTGTACTGGCCGGGCGAGGAGAGTAATGGGGTGAGACAGTGGTTTTTCTGTGACAGGCTATGGCGACAAGGGGTAGGGTAAGCTTTGTATGGTGGTGTTCTTTTGTTGCTGATGTGGCAGGCCAGCCTGGCTTTCAGTTTAAGTAGGGCAAGAAGTGTCTTGGGGGTTCAGTAGATTTTGGGGCACATGGGAATATGGGAGCAGTAGCCGGGGGAAACGGTTGGTTAAATGATGGTTGAGTGAAGCCGAAGGATTGTTATCGCGGTAATGAGAGTGGTTAGTACTGTTTGGCCAGCCAGGCTAGCCTGGGGTTACAAGAGAGCGGAGGTACGGAAGGACGGGCAGTGGCTCGGCGAGAAGACATGGATAAAGTTGGGAAAGATGTTGGGGAGTTGAAGAGTGAAGGGATCCAGAGAAAGCTTGCAGATGCTTATGGCAATTAACCCCATGAAACTACAGGAGAAAATAAGGAGCCTGATAGGACCACGTCTGACTAACCTATAGGAAACATAGCACAATATCAGTGTGTAGAAACCATATTATAATTCTAATGAAAACCTCAGAGGCCTTAAGCTGCAGTGCACCAGGCAAAGGAAGCTGAATCAGGCTGCACAAAGCGGGAAGGTCAAGCTCACAGCCAAGGTCAGAGATAAACAAGCACATTCCAATCTTCAAACCACAAGAGACCATCTGCAGAAAGACAGAATAAATCTTCATAATTGCAGACCCAAAGAGCTCGATTTTGTGGTTCTCAACAACATGATGCGGCCGAACTATACAATGGGTATTGAACCGTGTTGGGAAGACGACCAGTTCTCAGCAACCCAGATGAAAAGTCAAACAAATGTTGCAACGTGGAGCAAACTCTCATATGCAAAGATTGTGTCACTACCAGATACATTGGGGACACATAGTCATTTCACATCACCTTTAAGATGTGCACCGAGGGCTGAGAACCAAACTGGGTCGCAGGGCTGGGGAGACCAGTTCCAGCTGGTTGGGGTACAGAAATCTAGGGGTGGATATCAGAGGGCAAGGGCCAATTGTAAGTCTGTGACCCTGCAACAATGTAATAGATAATTTCTTGGAGACGGGGTAGGTCAGCCACCTGACATGGAAGGTCCAGTAGAATTAGATATATATACTGACCCTCTATAGGGTCTACCTCCGAGTATCCAATAGAAGTAGGTGATACGTGTTTGGGGGAGGGACTAAAGTGATGACACAATTTGGTATCAAAATGGGTAACACGTCTTGTGGAATTGGAGCTTCTGGAGAACTGTGATTGTCCTTATGAACCCTGTCGGTTTTTGCAGTAAACAACAGTTCTAACTCTGTTCATTCTGGGAAAGGGTTGTTGGGCCCATGGACATGAACAGGCAAGCTCTTAGCAATCCCCAAACCTCTGGCATGCAGGTGCCCTCATCAACACTTGGTTGACATTTTTATCACACCAGTAGTGGATTTACAACTCCAATTAAGTCATTAACTCTCAGCAGACTGTTTTGAAAAAACATTGGCAGGCACTTTGAGTGCAATGCTTGATGGTAAGACTTGATTAAAGCTAACTCAAAGAGTTCCCATGAGGAGATGTTTTGGATGGGGATGGGCAGGAACTGGATGGGAATAGCCATAGTGATTAGCCTGGCCATGGGCGGTCAGTGAGTGGGCAAATAACCAAACAACACCTATAAGCTGTGTATCTCTCCTCATATGCAATTTCTCCCTATCTGTACTGAAATGCAATAGTTTCAGCTTATTGGTGTCACATGCAACACCTAATAGCCTAACCTAAAAAATGACAATGTTATATCAGCCGCAGCACCACACTAGGAACTGTGGTATATGAAGTTACAGTACTGAGTGACTTGTTTGGTGTGCATGGAAGGGAGATTGCCGGAGCTTGTGACCACTGATGTCAACAGTGCTTCAGCTCCAGTATTGAGAAGCCTAGCCATTACACAGAGACAAAGCAGTGGTCTCTGGGTCTCTGGTCTTGGGAGGATAGCTGAGTGGCAACGCACTCGCCTTGAAAGCAAGGCGACACCGAGCAACACAGGTTCGATCCCCAGGTACGCGCTTAGAAACCCCTAGGTATTAAGCGCAATAACCAATCATATGATATCATATCAGTCACCCCTCTGTGAATGTGTGCCTGGCACAGGAGTAGGATCGGACACACGCGCAGTGGGCACTTGCCCGCTCCAGGAGGACACTCATTATGTGGTGCTTCGCAGGGCATGCACTATGCTGCGGAGACCAATATGAAATATAAACAGGCATTAAACATGCTGTGCACCACACTATGCACGTACACCCCATTCTAGTTCATCCCTCCTGCCCCATCTAGTCGCTAACCCCGTGCTCTGTGGACCCATCCTTTCTGGATTTGTTTCAACACCATGGAAACCAGCTCCAACTGTGTGCAGGGCTCTACCCTTGAGGCAGTCATGACTCCAGCGGGGGCCTGCTTTTAGGACTGGGCTCCAGTGCCCTGGTGATGAAAGGAAATGCGTCCATGTAACACTGGCCAACATGTCTCTGGGTCCTTGATGCACTTTTCACTCTGTGACCTGAGAATTCTCTTTGGTTCCCAGGGCACTCTTTCTATCTTTCCAGTCCATCTATCCACCTGCACCGGTGACATCAGAAGGCGCCGGCACCTGAACGAAGTAATGGGCAGACCTGCTTTTCTAAATGTCTTTTGATGATTATGTCGGGAAACTGCCTTTGGCCCCGAGAGAGGCTACACTCACAAAAGTGCCTTCCTGCCTTTACAACCTCTGCATCGGTCACGTGCTTTCTTTGAAAGCTTGTAGAGTGACACATTTGTGCTGTGCATTTTCACCTCTGCCAATGCATGTGGTAGCCGAATTTTGAACTGTACCTCTTAATTGTTTATTTATTTACGTGTTATAGTTTGTTTCGGGATGAGAAGGTTCAGAAGGTGGGCGAACAAAGTTGGTAACCGGAAGACACAATTCTTTATTCTCTTAAAAAGAACAAATAGGTTCATTTTGAAGAGCGCCTGCTGGAGAATCCAGCTTTGGCACCATGAAAAATGTGTGCCCCTCACTTATCCTTGCTGCCATTAGTGATGCATAGGGAACCCGCATTGGCTGGGTCAAGTGGTCTCCTTGGGATGCGAGGGGAGAACTTGGTTATCAGTTATTGGGGGCTAGGCCATGGATGGATGTGTTTGCAGTGGAACTTGCTTTAGATTTGGTTTCTTGCAGCAAACAGGGAACAGTCGAGGATGATGAAGGAGTAAAAATGCTGCTGCATTTTGAAACTGCTGAAGTCATTGAAGTTGATTGCTTGAGAGACTCGGGTAGAGGCACAAATCACTTAAGGTGTTTACCATTGTTTCACTCTTTTTTGGAAAGAGGGAAAGTGGAAGACTTGGTGAAGCAACTTAAGTTACTAATAATATGTTTTAACAACAGAAACTTGGGTTGTGAGGGAGGGATTGTGGTCCATGTATCATCTTGCATCTTTCACAGACTTGGCATGAGTAGAGATGCTGCTTTAGGATTGAGGCCTAAGAGGTCCATTACAGAGGGTTGTGCCACCACTGGGTATCATGACTTCAGTTTTGAGAGATTGAACTTTCAGTCTTGCACTGTCAAGTCCCATTTTTTGCTGCAAATGCTGAACCCACGACTGGCTTTAGATGAGGTCCCATCAGAAGAGGCACTGCCTTTAGCCTATAACATCATTCCAAGTATTTCATTGGTATCATTGAAAGTAAAAAGTAGATATTCCAAGGCACATTACACATTCCGCAGCTTGTGATTGTGCCTTGGTTTCTTGGTGAAATCCCTCAAAAAGAGTTGAAAGAGATTCCAAGATGGCAGCCCCTCACGAAGCCTGTGTGTTTGCTAAGGTTCTTCCACCACCCCAGAGCCGTTGGAACCCACTGGGCTGTGAAATAGTGTGGAGGAAAACAGAGGGACTGCTGTGGCTTACCAGCAGAGAGGAGGGGAGCTGACCCCCGCTGGAGGGACTGGGCAGTGGGCCAGTTTGGACTGGGCCCGCTAGGACAGGCCCGGAGGCAGTGCAGAGCAGAGGACAGGAGGTGAGGTACCAGCCTTGGGGGAAGTGCTGCAGAAGCCACGCAATGAAGGGATCCAGGCTGGCGTAACTCTCGCTCCTTCTGGGAGGCCGCTGCGGCAGAAGGACATCCCCGCAGAGTGGTGCTCGCCAATGTGGAGACCAGCCCAGCAAGCCCTCATCCCCTCCCGGCCATAGCAGAGAAGTCCCACATGCGGGTGGTAGGAGAGCAGACTCCAGCAGAATTCAACACTGGTGGAGAGGAGGAGCCAGGCAGGGGAACTGACATACTCGTGGTGCCGGGCACTGGTGGTAAGGTGAGGAGCACCCCCCAAAGGTTGGCGTAGGCCTATTAACTAAAACATTGACAAGCATTGCCAGTGCTGGTAAAGGGGGAGGGTCTCCAGCACGAGCAGGGCAGTGCCCAACATAGCAGCCTGGGGACAGAGGGCCATAAACGGAGGGCCCCTTCTCCGGGAATGGGAGAGTGAAAAGTGTTAGGCTGTAGCAGGCCTGGAGGGTACAAGCCCTGGCCTCACAAGCAAACAGAGAAGTGGTGGCAGTGTTGGAGGAGACGCACATTGAACAGTGGAGGCAGCACACTAGCATTGGCTCCCTGCGAGAGGGTCCAACTTGTGACCAGCACCACATTAGAAGTGGGGAGGTGGCAGACTGGACTCCTGGAGGAGAGAAGGGGAAGGGTGCCCCTTGGGAAGAGCATCAGCATGCCCGGAAGTACCGACTTGAGCAGGACTCCGGCTCCTTGGTGGGGGCTGGGGGAGGTACCCAGAGCACCAGGGATGTAAAACGAGGCTGGGAGCGTACGCGGGGTACCTGTGGACCAGAAGCAAGGAAAGAGCTGCAGGAAAGGAGTGGGCCAGGCCTGGATTCCCCCCAGGGGAAGGAACCGCACCCCTAGTGTGGAGGGTAACCTGGACATCAGCAGTACCTCTTATTAGAATGGCAGTCCCACCAGGGAGAGTCTAAGGAGTGGAGTGGAGTTGGAGGGTCCCCCTTCAAGGGAGTCTGTCAGAGGCCTGGAGCACTGGGGAGTGGGGCAGATGCCCAAACCCAAGGAAAGGGAAGCTAAACAAGCGGCAGCAACAGGGGAGGCACAGGGAAAATCCACCCTTTGGGGCCCAGGAGAGATGAAGGGGCTAACAAAGCCGGCCCAGGAAATGGCAGCCCAGAAGGAGTCGGCAGGGCCAGGTGCGAGCAAGCCTACATCAAGGCAGGACCTCCATAGTGACTTAATGAACTTCCAAGACCAATTCCAGTTAGTGAGAAAAGACTTGAACAGGGACATGGTGGAAATAAGAAAAGAGATAGGCCAGCTGGGTGAGTGGATGGATGTCCTAGAGAAGGAACTCCAGGAGGTGGACAAGGGTGTTTTAGTGCACAGGGAGGCCATAGAGGGCCTTAACGTGGCAACGCACAACTTAGAGCTGCAAATGGAGGACATTGAAAATAGATTGTGGAGGATTAATATAAGGCTTAAAAATCTGTCGGAATCTGTCACGGACAAGTAATTGAAGGGAGAGGTCCAAAGGGTCTTTGCAGAACTCTTGGGGACAAAAGACCAGAGATTGAATTAGACTGGATTCACAGAACCGGCAGAAAGACGAGGAGCCACAGCGGCAGGCCGAGGAATGTCCTGGTGGCTTTTTTGAGATATGTGCAGAACGAGGAGGTCCAGGGGGGCAAGGGTGAAGTATCCAGTGCTATATCAAGGCTCACTAATCCCTCTATTTCAGGCCTTGGTGAGTAGCATATTTTCCCAAGAGAAGGCAGATGGGCCCAGTAGTGAGGGAGCTGGCCTATAGAGGAGTTTGCTACAAATGGACCTTTCCCTTTGGTCTGATATTTAAGTGGGATGGGGCGCAAAATCGTATCACATCCACCCAGGAGGGGTTCAACCTCCTGCAGATTGAAGCAAGTCATGACCTCCAGGAAGATCACCCCACCCAGACTTGAGAATCGCCCAAGGCCCCGGCACTGGGAATGGGTGACAGCAGGAAAACGGCATAGGAGGATGACTTTTTCGGGGCCCACAGCTGCGAGCCAGGGGGGAGGTTGGGGGTTGCCAATCGGAAGAACAGAGAATATAAGGGGAAAGGTATATACAGGTAAAGGTGTTTAAAGGTGTGGCGGACTATGAGGGGAGGTGACTGTGCAGTGGGAGCTCAGGCAGATGTTGCAGCTTGATTTCTGTGAGGGCGGGTAAGCCCGGGGGCTGGGGGAGGGGGTGCAGTGAGTCGAGAGGGACAATGGAGTACGGGTGGGTGGAGGGTGCCATCCCAGAGTTGGGGGGAGGGAGAGGGGAGCAGAGGGAAGTGGAAGGGGGGTTGGTGCTGGAAGTTGCGGGCCGGGGCAGGTGGGAGGGAAGAGGCTAGGCGCAGGGAAGGAGGAAGGGGGTACTAGGAGCGCAAAACAGGAGGGAGGAAGATGGGGTGGCTGAGCATGAGGAGGGGGCGGATGGGTAGCAATGTCCTGTGGGGCAGAAAAAGGGCAGAAGGGAAGAAACACATGTCTAATCCAAATGGTCAACACATAATGTAAGAAGGCTCAACACCACTCGTAAGAGGATAAAATTGGAGCAGTTTACAAAGATGTCAGGCCCAACGGGCTTGTGATCCAGGACACTCATCTCCAAAAGAAAGATCAAGCAAGACTTAAGCTGCAAGGCTTTTCCCGGATCTTTCATGCATCCAGCCCAACTAAGAAATGTGGGGTGGCACTGACTATTAAGAATGGGATGGACTTAAGGGTAAAGGAATCTAGGGCGGACCAGGGAGGCAGATTAATTATAGTGGTGGGGGACTACATGGACGTGACATACACGTTGGCCTCAATATATGCGCCCAATTCAGGGCAGGAGGTCTTCTTGAGGGAAATCTTGAACACACTACAGGAGGTCACAAAATGGCACATAATCCTTCTAGGTGACTTTAATCTAGCCTAGTCCAAAGAATTAGATAGGAGCTCATGAGGGATCTTGGATGAGTGGGCGGTGGCTTCTCCAACACTGCCGGAAGGGTTTGGGGCCCTGGGACTATGGGACATCTGGCGAGAGGTCAATGGGGATAAGGGAGGGCTACACCTTCCTTTCCGGTGGCCACGGTACTCAATCCTGCATCGATTATATATGGGTGTCGGCTCCCCTGCTGGGTGCAGTGGAGGATATTGAGGTGGGCCCCTTGGAATAGCCGATCACGTGGTGGTGACAATAAAGCTGCATCTACCAGGACGCAAGGAAGGGCTCTCGGGATGAAGTATCCTGAGAGAATTGCTGCGGGACCCAGTCATCAGGGATGAGATGGAGGATAAGATTGAAGGATTGTTTTAGCTAAATGATACCTCAGACTTGGGCGAAAGTTTCAGATGCGACGCGTTCAAAGTAACAATAAGGGGGGAATTTATAGCCTCAAAGGTGCAGAGGGAAAGGCAAATGAGGGTACTCAAGTCCCAATTGGAGACGGAGGTGGAGGAAACCAGAGGGCGGGTGGGTGCTACTCCTACCAAGAGGTTGATGAGGGAATACCGGCAGGCGGTGGGTCAGCTCAACATCCTCAGGACTAAGAGGGCGGAGGTGTCATTACTATTTGTCCGCCAACGGTATTATGCAAAGGCCAACAAGGCAGACTCGCTCTTAGTGTGGCTACTGAGTGGGTCGGCAGGTAGCAACACCATTGTAGCCATAGCCAACAACAAAGGGCTCCTTCACTCCCCTACAGAGGAAATCCAGGAATGCTTTGCCAGCTACTATTCGGAGCAGTACTCATCCCAGAGCCCAGGGAGCCAATTGCAGACAGATTTTCTGGTTAGCGTTCACTTGCCCGTGGTATCAGGTAGATCAGGGAGGTGCTGGGGCAGGAAATCACAGTGGTGAAGGTGCAGAAGGTCATAGCGGCACTTCCACCAAATAAAGCGCACAGGGCGGATGGATATGCAACGTTGTATTATAAGACTTTCGTGGGTGTCTTAGTCCCGCATCTCACCAGTTTATTTAACCACTTCCAGGAGCCCGGCAGACTGTTACCATCAATGGAAGAGGCAATAAATAACGCTTATTCCAAAGACCAATAAAGATCACACCATGTGCACATCATATAGACTGATAGCGCTGATAAATGTGGATGCTAAAATATATACTATAATCCTGGCCAACAGACTGGAGAGACTCCTCCCGAATCTGATCCACCCGGATCAGTCGAGGTATGTTCATAGGCAATAGACGTTCGACAATATCAGATGCATGGCAGATCTGATAGAGAAGGCCCATAACACCTCTACTCCCTCAGTCCTCCTCTCCCTTGATGCCGAGAAGGATTTTGACCAAGTGGAGTGGACCTTCTTATTTAAAGTAATGGAATGGATGGAGCAAGGCAGAAACTTTTTGCGAATAGTCAAGGCCAAATAAAACACCCCTGTGGCGTGCCTACTGGTCAATGGGTCAATTTCCCGTAGCATCCAGCTAAGCAGCGGGACCAAGCAGTGGCACCCAGCATAAAGTCATGGCCTTTGCGGACAACATGTTCCTCTCGCCATCAAAGCCGGGGGAATCGCTAAGAGCGTGTATGGAGATTCTTAAGAATGTTGGGGTCGTGCCGGGCCTTAAAATCAATATAGAGAAATAAGAGCTGTTAAATCTCATGGTGATGGGGTGGGAGGTGGTAGATCTGGAGGGGTACTCACCTTTCAAATGGAGCCTGGCTGGAATCAAGTACCTGGGAATTCGGATCACGCCACTACTCCCCTGCTGGTAGGCAGCCAATTACCCACTTATGCTGTCGTCCATCAAAACCTACAAAAGTGGAAGAATCTCAGGATTTCGTGGTTGGGTAGAATTGCAACAGTTAAATTGGTGATACTCCCGTTCCTGCTATACCTCTCGCAGGCCTTCCCGTTGGCGGTACCAAATAGTCTCCTTGGAGAGCATGGGAAGATGACAGGGAGATTCATATGGGAGGAAAAGAGGCCAAGGGTTAATCGCACGCTGCTGATGTCCCCTTAGAAGGAGAGAGGGATGGTGCTCCCCAACTTCCAATTGTATTATAAGGCATCACAATTGCAGAATATTCAGGAATGGTTCTCGAGACACAAGGGGAAACTTTGGCCGGTGATGGACCAGGCAGTGGTGAGGCACGATCTGAGGGAGGTGTTGTGGCTCCCGTGCCAGCACAGGCCAAGGCATGTGTACCTGAGCGCTATCACGAAGTTGGTAGCTGATACATGGGACAAAACGGTAGAGAAGAATGGTATCACGGCCACCCCATCAACATTCACTCCTTTCTTCGATAACCGTGACTTTGCACTGGGAATGGACCAGGGGTCATTGGCTTCATGGCAGGAATAGGGATGCCTTAAACTCCAAAATATGTTTCAGGGCCCAACTATCATATCTTTCATAGAGTGCAAGCAGTTCTTTGGAGTGGGTAAGAAAGAAAGGATGCAGCATTTTCAATTACAGCACTGATTCCGAAGCCCAGAGATCAAAGTAGCGTCCACACGTCAGTTCATCGCCTTTGAAAAGTTCATCCTGATGCACGACCTGTCTAAGGGCCTGTTATCGAGCCTATATAAAATCCTGGATGAGTCCACACCAGAGGCAACCTGGCCATACGTGGAGCAATGGGAGAGGATGGCTGGGTGGGAATTGAGCAGGGATGACTGGGAGAAGTTGTGGAGGATGATACCGAAGGTGGTCAAGTCCTCACAGCTACAGGAAGGGTGGTATAAACTGTTAATTAGGTGGCACTATACTCCGGCTCACCTCCATAAGATTTACCTTAAGGCCTTGAGGAAATGCTAGAGAGGGTGCAGGGAGGTGGGTAGGGGAGGTGGTTACCTGGTCCCAGATTCGGTGTAGATGCCCCAAAATCGAGCCATCCTGAAGGGAGGTGTGGGAGTCAATGATCGAGGTCTTTGGGGAAGAGGCTAGGGCACCCCTGGAAGAAGTTCTTTTGGGTCTGGGTGGGGAGGCCAGAGGGGGTGACTCCAGGGGTAGGGTGAAGGCACAGACGGTGCTCGCATTGGCTGCGATGCTACTCAGGAAGGGATGGGTGATCCCCACACTACATGAATGGCACGGCAAGGACCCGGACTTTGTGGCACTGGAGTGGGCAACGTATGCAACAAACAATATCCTATCATGCTTTGCCACGGACTGGGAGAAGGCCACGTCCTTCTTAGTTCAGCTCCCAATGGTGTCCCCAATGCTTAAAACTGCTGGACCTGTTTTGACTGGTAGGCTACCATCAGTGCTCACAAATGTTGGCCGGTTTTATGGGCCTCAAGGCGGGGCTTGGAGGGGTTGCAGGTGGGTGGGAGGGGGTGGAGGGAGTAGGAAAACTGAGCAGAGGGTTTGGAGTCTGTTGTTGTTCACTGTTGAAAATTAATTGAAAGAATTTGGAAAAAAAAGAGTTGAAGGGTTGTTGGTAATTTTAAGAAGCACCACTTTCCACTTCTCCTCATAAGTTTCAGGCACCTTACATTTTGTATGTAGCAACCTACAAAATGTAGAATCGAGAGCATGGATACTGCGTCTTGTTTTGGGATCATCAGGCGAGCAAGGAATTTTGACAGTCATACAATCCCACTGAATATATTTTGTTCTTTACACACTATATTTGTAAATTACAACTTACCATGCCCATTTATCTTGGGTGAAAAGGCTGGATGACTCCACAGATGAAAAGAAATAACTTTTTTTTAAAACTGTTTTTCATATGAAACACATACATGAGGCAAATTCTAAGAGTGGATGGAAAGAAGCCTACATTTGGTAATTCTCTCAACACCAGAGGGTCCAGATCTGCAACATCTTGATAAATACATAAAGAATAACAGCATTCATAAAAATACAGACCACAAGAAAAACAAAAATAATTTTGATGGCGTTTCCACTCTGTGAAGTGACGGTTCACAAGATGAGCACTTGTAGTTTAGATGATCATACTGCTCAAATTGAGAGCAAAGTGTTAAAATCCTCCGCTTCAGGAAGCAACAAAAGCCTGCACAGATCAAGACTGAAAAAATACAATGCAGAGGAAAAGCAACTGGAATAGATGGTTTTTACAGCATGCCTGGAAAAGGGATATAATATTCATGTGCCATTAAGGAGGGGTTAGTGCATTCAAGACCTCTCAATTTGCGCAAGAGAAGGAACGGCATCCAACATTATTATGGTATTACAATAATAATTAGTATTATGGTCTTTTTTTTTGCACGAACCTAGCTGCGAGAAGCAATGGAGCACTTCACAGAGATATGCAACAATACAGATACACAACAGAGCGCTTTACAGAGGTATACAACAATACAGATACATCACATACAGTGAAGCACCCTTGGCACAGTGGGGACGGTCTCTTTAAAGACCTTTGTGTGTCCAAAGTCGCCCTCTACCATGGTCCATGAGCAGGCAGTCCTAGTAGCTCTACCCCTTGAAAATCGTTGAACAACCTGATAGCCAGCCTGTACTCAACCCAGAAGACTGTTGTGCAAACATGACACGCAGCACTCATGCTGTCGTATTCAGGCACTCCTTGTGGATTGTGTTAGGTACATGCACAGATGTACACAGAGCATATGAACATACAGCAGAGACATGGACACAAAAGAGTGGACCACTGAATCAAGGTCCACTGAGACACGAGGCAACGCTAAGCTATGACCACCCTCTAATAAAATGCCACGCCTTGGCTACTGAGGCAACTTGTGCATGCAGGCTAAGGCTGTGGCCAAACAGAACACTGAGATTTCCGACTTGCCTTTCAGGACTAGGATGTACATCCTCAACCAATGTTAGGAAAATAACATCCTCCACATCTATGCCCTCCAGGACAACGCAGTGACACATCTAGAGTGGGTGTAAAGGCCTGCGTCTCTGCATTCTCTGGGGGATTGTGGACCCAGGGAAGTAAACATTGCCACATCTTAGCTTTTATGTGGGAGTACATTTATTTGGCCCTTCAAGTGCAGAGCCATAACGTTCAGGTCAGAGTTAAATTCACAACAATATGCTTCAACAAGTGTAAACGCCTAGTCATGCTCAATAGTACAAATGAACAACAAAACGGAGGATGCGGCACCCATGATCTGCTGTTTCTGATTTTGAATGTCAATGCCAATGGACCTCAACGGCAGCAATGATCAGCGCTAGGTTAGCACACATGCCATGGCACGGGCCACCCAGACAGGCCCTTATTGTGCATGTTGAACATACTTTATGGACTGTGATCCACAAATTGGCCTTAAATAACAATTTCTCATCTTTTAAAATCTAATAAGCAATGCTTGGGCAAGCTGCTGATACCGGGAGGAGAGCGGTTTGCGGGGTCGGGGTGGGGGTGATGGGCAGGGGAGTGACTCAGCTTTCTTGTGAACTTCTAGTCCTTATCAGTGTGATGAGCAGTGACTAAGAACGGCGGTCCCCGCGGCATCATTTGCGTCCTTTGCCATCTCCCGACAACTGAAATCCATCTCTAATGCCTTAATACAATGAGCAAAAAAGTGCTCCATAAAATTTGCATTTAAATTACAAAGAAAGCCCGCTTCTTTAAAACAAGAATCACTGATCTGTGCTGTCAAAGACAACCGGAGATGATGTGTTTTTTTTCGAGCCAATCTGACTGCGCAATGTCTGGTTTTTAAACATAAAGATGTCTCCTCGCCATTACTTGTTCCCAGCCACACAGTGTTCCCAGTCTGTGCTTTCAAAAAATGCGATGGAAATGAACATAAAAGGCAGGCCTGTGCGGGCTTTGTAATAGCCCAGTGATGGAAGTTCAGAATTGAAGTGCCAGCTCTCTGTGTCTCCCGGTTATGAATAGTGGAGAGAAGTTTCGACATGTCTTTTTGAGGACAGCCCAGGGGCAACGTGCTCGTCTTGGAAGCAAGGCAACGCAGAGCAGCACAGGAAACCCGGTCCCACGCTTAGTGGCTGGACTCCAGCATGAAGCAGATGGAAGAACCCAATTTAATTTAATTTAGGCATTGCAAGTTCCATCGATGCCCAGGCTCGGCTAGGCCTATCGGGCGAAAGGCCCACGCCCGAACCAAAAATGCAAAATGGTAGTGTGGGCCAGTTTTCAGTCCAAGTGGTCACTTTTTTGGCCAATATGGACACGTTTGATGAGTGCTTCACCATGCGGCCAGTAGTTTTGACCAGTGTTGCTGGATAAATATTCTTTAAAATGTGCAATTTCATCACATTTTATCAAAAAACTCCCCCTGGTGTACTGTTCAGACAGTCAGTCCCAAAAGGAATGCATGGCCATTTGCAAGTGTGTGGCACTTTTTCATTGGTGCCGGAGACCATTTTATGCCCCTGTACCACACTGTTGAAGCCCTTAGATATGCAGTGCATTATGGGGAAGCAACAGGGCCATTCCTATTGAGCTCTGTCTAACCCCATCCCCAGGGGAAGCCTACCCCAGGAGCTGGAGACCCATCCTCTTAGAAACAGGAAGCCAAACATCTCAAGACCCAAGAGTCTGCATGAGCGCGATTTGATACACCGCTTTGGCCACACGGAAACACATGAGCAAAGAAAATGGTCTTCCCGCCCTGCTAGCAGACGCTGTTGAGATTACTCAAGACTAACAATTAGCTCACAGCTGTAAAGTTGATGCTTAGTGAGTAAAAGATGAGGAATGTTTTGAAGTAGACAATCAGCAGATAGCAGTGATAGATTTAATTAAAATCCATTCCACTGTTTAATTTCTTGGTTTTCCAAAACGTCTGGGCTACACTTTGGCATATTTTAGATTTTACTGTATATTACAGTAAATCAACTGTGTTCCAAGAAGTTGTTTTTGAAAAAAAAAATAACAGCGTTGCAAATTTGTTTGCTTTTATTTTCCTGGTTGAGACGTTCAGTCACTTGCTTTTTGGATGATTCCTACATTTGTGTCCTACTGACCTTGCATTAGAAAAATCCTTGTTTCTGATGTCACATCTACTATCCAATCCACATTTTCTGTATGACCCAGCTTAAATATGAATCCATTAAATGTAGGTGACTTGGTGCATCTTGTTAACTGAAGGGGCCCCGAAATTCAGAAGGGAAAGAAGTCGGGTTCCCTCATTTTCCCGGACGAAAGTGAGGGGGTTGAAGAGATGGCTGCTGGGAGGACTTAGATGAAGAGCAAGCTACACTAGAGAAGGTTCCTGCCAGTCTCTCTGCCATCTCCACCACTGCAAGGCAATTACATGCATAGGCACAAGAACAGGTCCACAGGCACCACCACCACCAGCACGCACTGCAGAGCAAGCTACACCAGCTTTAGTGCATGCTGTTGTAGGTAACCTTAGCATAGCATGCCCAATTAAAGGACTCAGACCTCGAATGATTGAGGGTAGTTCTAATACTGGTTGTACTAGGTATAAGTTCCAGGGTGGGTAATGTCAGAGCTGGTGAGACATCATACGTGGTTGCTACTGCAGAACGCTTAGCGTTGGAATTCATCACCATGCCATGTAGCTCAGAGAAAGTAGGAACATAAGGTGGTCTGGTAGTAAAAGCAAGGCAAAATGGTTCAGGGAAGTTGCAAGCTATCAGCAGCTTCTCTGAGGAAAGCAGCATCTGGGATCCCCTATTGGTGAACTGCAAGCACAGCAGTGCCCAAGGAAACATTGATAACTCTCATAGCCATGAATTTAGCATTGCCCTTAAAAGATACCAAAGGAATAGTCAAATGTCAGAGTGCCCAACATGGCAACCACTGGTAGTTTCAACTTCCCCCATCTCTAGATTGTCATCACCACCAACGATGATTCAGAAAAAGCACCAAATGTCCTGATTGCACATCTCAGAACAGATAACATTTCCATTCTGATCTCATAAGTCATACACACGCCCATTGATTTCATCTTCCTTCTCCGGCACCATCTACCCATCTCCAAGAAGATAGTAGCTACGCGCCCTTCATCTCAACACAGCAAAGTGATGATTTGTTCCAGAGGGTTAGATTGAATTTGCTTGACTTGCAGGGTCGTTTCAGAAATGGTGATTATGAGGCTGGGTAAAGGAGTTGTACATTGAGAATATACTTTGCCAGGAAATATGTGTGGCTACTTTAAAAAGCATGATAGTCAATCAACTTAAGATGTACTCTTCCAACTCTGTACGTGCCATCATGGACTATAAGAATGCTTGTGTTTATCAAAGAAAGTAATTAAATCAGTCCATCTGTGCAAAATAGGGCGGTCTGGGGCAATTTGGTGTGTGGCACTGTAAAGGAATGACTATCCCCTCCCCCTCAAACTGAATTTAGTGGAGATTGACCCACTCCCCCTCAAACCGAATGTAGATAACTTGGTGAGGTGATTAGTGCCTTCAAAATGTTGCAGACAATAGAATTGTAGTGCATTATAGAGAAGCGCTTTTAAAGAAGCATTCATGTTTATGAGGTTAGACTTTCTTGAGTGATGGAAGGCTTGTTAAGTAGTACATGCTAAGTATATATTACTAAAAAACTAGACTTGAATTGGACTAGATATCGAAATATGACTAGAAATAGGGTGATCCGTCATTTTGTGATAGGTCAGGCATTTTGTAACAAGAACAGCCATTTTAGGTTTTGTGACAAGGTCAGGCACTTCAACATGGATACTACTGTAGTAAACAAAATCATTGCTTTATGCTAAATCACTCTGACCTCACTGGACAGTTTTTTTTTTTTTTATGAGTGTTCATGCAGGGGACAAAGGTGGGGGTAAGGAGTGGGTAAAACCGGTCTAGACTAGGTCTGAGTGGCAGATAGGCCAGCAAACCACAAGTAGTGAGAGGAACAGCACATTGATCATGCCATATGAGTCAATGAATCACAGACAGAAAAGGGGTTGTCTGTGTGACCAAACCATTACCTCACCTCTCTAGATGTATATATAAGGCTGGGTGAGCTTAGTAATTTTAGCAGAGTTTCTGAGGTGTCCTTGCTGTATGATGTGTACTGCCTGTCGGAAGAAATAAAGCCTGATGTCTTCTTGAAACCAGCCTGAGTGTCCTGCTTGCTCCAGTGACTCTTCCTGATCCCAAGAAATTCCAAGGCCAAGAGGGTGGGGTGGTTGGGCCATCCAGAAAAGCACCATGACAATATACCAAATAAGAAAATTCAGTAACAATGTTTTTGTTGATAGGACAGGACAGGGGTACATTTTGTGTCACATTCATATAATCAACATATTCTCATATCAGCAGTGGAGAACCTGGGCCGGATTCTTAAAAATGAGCTCAAAGGGTGCACTTCTTTTGTTTGCTCTAGTTTGAGAAAAGCGCAAGTGACCTGTATTCAAAGTAAATCTTCACATTTTGGGGGGTAGGTGGGGTGCAGCAGCGCAAATGATGTTCTACCCCCTTGCAGCACACTCCCATCGCTAATATATGAGGGGCTCCTGGGTACTGGCAACACATACCACAGTGACAGGCCCTTAAGGAGTCTATTGGTGTGAAATGCACTGCAAAAAACATTTCTATCCCTGTGTGAGGAATAGAAGTGCAAGTGGGACAACAGTGAGTCATATTGCAGATGTTACACTTAAAAAAAAAGAGAAACGTGGTCAGGAATAATCCTGTTATGCAATGTTCATACACGTGCTGTAGTGATCTATGTATTTCAGTGTGTTATTTTTCCATGAGCTGTGAGGCTGCATGGAATCATATGATGTTTGTGGAACCTGGGGTACTGGAGGTTCCAGAGATGACCATTGTGAGAGGTAGAGAGAGACTGACAGGGTGCTTACATACCGCTCTCCTACGTCCATGCTATACCGCAACTAAGAAGAAATAAACAAGCATTCCTTTTGTACTTACCTGGGTCTATCAACACATTCTGACCGCGATCCGAGCAAATTGATTGGCTGCACCCCATGTGTTGGATGCTAATGTTCTTTGTGCCCTGCACCTGATAGCTTGAAAAGTTACCTACTCCAGTAGGGCCTGTTAACCATTACAAACGAAAACAATATGATTTTAAAAAGAGACACTGAAGATGAAAAGTAAAGACTACTCATGTTTTGCATTGGCCTTTTAAGGTTAAGCAAACAAATACCATGCCAGGAAAGTACTGATAGCCCTGCACATTTCTGTGTCGCAATTATATGCAAAGAAGGGGAGAAGGAATTCAGAAAGGTAGTTTAATTCTTATAATATTGAACTTCCTTGTAATATCGATGAAGCTGGAATTTTCTGTCAATTAAAGACGTAACCACCCACCTCTCAACAGAGGTTTAAAACATTTGTTTTCCCTGAAATGATGCGACGTACGTCCCCAACTCTTCACATCAGGGACAAAGAATCTGCAGTGTCCCCCAAAGTGGGAGAAAATGTGTGCATCTCTGATGCCCACCGTCCCCTCCCTTCACAACGTAATGCAGTGTGTGTGGGGGGGGGAGGGGCCAGGGGGATGGGTCATTAATGACACTTTGCTGTATTTCTTTCTTGCTTTGTACCACAGAAGTAAAATCAGCTATTGCACCCATTCCAATCTGAAGCCGTTACCGCCTCACCAATGGTATTACTGTAGTCAGGTGGATTTGCTGGGTTACCATGTGGGGAAATGGTAATTACGTCAAAGCATAACCCCTGGACATTTTCAGACATCATCATCATTGTGAGGCCTTAGACTAGAGTTTTCTAATTCTAACTCTACTGCGTGAGATGCCGTCTTTTGTATAATTCCATGGATATCTTGCTTCGGACCGAGACGCCCTCCCTTCTGCCATAGTGAGCATAAAATAAAACAGGCTCATTTGGAACGCACACACGTCCGTCTAGCTACTTCTCCTACTCCTTGCTTAGGCAGCTTCGATATAATGTCTAAGCAGGCGTTAACACTCTGAGCTCCATCATACACTCTCACTGACTCCAACTCCACACTCCCTCCTTCTGGGTAAGCCCTCAAGGGGAGGTGAACTCACCAATGTAAGGGAAGCCTAGAAGGTCAAAGAAGCCCTTGCAAGCTATTCACCCTAGAAACAGGGCTGAAAGGATTGTAGGGACAAGCTGGAAGTTGGGAGACGCCCTGGCAGGATTCTCACACTAGCAACAAACCTGAAGAGGAATGTAAGGGGGGACGGAGTAGCAGAAGAAGCTCTGGTAGGCTCCCCGCACTAGGAACAGGGCAGATTACAATTCAAGGGTAGGCTGGAAAGAGGAACAAGCCATGGAAGTCTTCCCACACTAGAAACTGGTCTGAAGAGGATTGTAAGGGCAGGATGGATGGCGGATGGCGGAAGAAACACTTGCAGGCGCCTCAACCCAGGAACATGGTTGAAGGAAGCTATTGCTCTCCATCCTTACATTCTGTGGATTGTTCGTGCATGTGTGTGTGGGTGTTTTAACTATTGTTTATAGGCTCGGAAGGATAACTCAGGGGCGACGCGCTCATCTTGGAAGTAAGATGATGCAGATGAACACAGGTTCGATCCCCGGGTCTGCACTTAGAAACTTCTGGATATTAAGCTTGTTATAACCAATTATAAATTAAACTTTTATAAATAATGGTTACTTTCACTGCTCGTTTGAATGAGACTAATATAGTTCCTGATTGCATGCCACTGTTTGGATTACATCCTCTATTTATCAATCTATGAGTTATTATACCCTACAGAGAGATAACCCATTTTAATTGACAGTGCATGTCTTTGTCTATCACCAATTGTGAATAACTCCTGCTGCATAATAATAACAATGCATACTGACCGTTTATGTGACCCCTTCTACAAACCGTATTGTCGGAATTTGAATAACATGTGTAGTCATTGTACAAATCAATGATACTTCTGAAGAATGGACGAGAGCAGACATATGGTTTGTGTTGTGTGGGGTCTAGTGTTTTGGCCGACGTGAGCACCTTGACTGTGTAATGACGCTCACGTGCTCACTCAATAAAAGGGGCTCTGCTGGCGCTGCGAGGGCAGAGCAGCAGAGCCCCAGGAAGTGGCAACTCGTGTCTGTGTATTGTGTGTCTGGACGGGTTGTGGGCCTGCCACGTGATCGTGGCCTGTTGTGCGGCGCGGCCCGAGTGCCCTCAGAGCCGTGACCGCTGATGACTGGGGGTGACACCCCCACGCTGTGGAGCCTGCGCCCAGTGCCCCCGGGCGCCGTAGGGTGCATCCCTACACAAGACACGCCGGTTGTCCACCGACGTGTCTCTGCCTTCGAGTGATCCCGACGGCATCAGTGGGCTGCCCCGGAGATCGAAGGCAGCCCACAACACTGGCGTCGAAGGTGCCTCGCCCCCACCTGCCCGCGGGAGCTCCCGCAGAGTCGGAGTGCTCTGGTCTGTGTCGCGGAGGAGAAGGGGGCGGAGCCACGAGGCCACGCGTGCGGCCGCAGCGTGGACTGCGTTTGCTCCGAGCGAGCAAAGGGCGGAAGGTGTGGCATCTGGCCGTGGATCCAAGTGGTGGCGCTGGTGCAGATTCCCTCCACCTGCTTGGGGGGGGGGTGCCTCAACATCTACAGCGGCGGCCGCCGGTCGAAAGAACCACCGGTGGGGCCACGTGTCACGGCCGGTCCCGGAACAAAGGAAGGGGGCGGAGCCTGTGAGGGCCCGTGCCGGGGACGAGTGACGGCCGCTGCAGTGCTTTGGCCACCCGCTCCACACAGTGCATCAAAGGAGTTACTCCTTTTTCATTTACTTGATCTGTTCGAGCTCCGCACCACCCGCAATACGGTCGGAGAGGGGCGTGGCCCCGGCGAGCCCAGGAGCAGCCTGTGCAAGAAAAGGGGCATGGCCCCCAGCGCGGGCCAAGCTCCGGGACAAACAGAAGGGGCGGGGCCTCATCACTGCTCGTCTTGTGCCCCAGAACTGCGGGTGAGTGGCAAACAAGGAAGCAGGGGCGGCAGAAAGTCGTCCCAATTTAATCATCCTGCTGCCTGTACCTGTTTTAGTCCCGGGTAGCGGCTCCGTTCGGAGTGCTTGTGCGCCCGTTGGGAGGGGCATGCTGGGTAGCCCAACTGAGGTCAACTACGAGTGCAAGGGGAGGGGCCTACATCAGCAAGGACATCGAGGTGCAGCCCAGTGAACATGTTAACAGACTGCCCCTATCTGGACACCCTTGCCATCATCAATACCCCAGAAGTTGCGGCCCAACCACGGAGCACAAAGGCAGCACCCGAAGAAACACCAGTGGTGTGGTGACTGAACAGTTCGCTACAGCCAACTGCTAGTGAAATAACAGCTAGCCGGCCCAACAGTCATCATGTCGGACGAGGACAGTGAAGGCATATGTCGGGGTCAGCTGGCACCTATACCAAACTTCGATGTCCTAGGTGCGCCTGCAAGTCTGGGACCCCGGTGGACAGCCTGGGTGGAAAACCTGGAGCTGCACTTTGAGGCGATGGAAATCAAGGACTCAGCAAAGTGCCCGACACTCCTGTACTCGGCTGGGCTAGCCGTCCAGAGGTTGTTCAAGACATTAAGGCCCAGAGATCAGTCTTACAAGGCAGCCATCGCAATCCTGAACGAGTACTTCAAGCCCATGGTCAACAGGGACTATGAACGGTTCAGGATGAGGTGTGCGAGGCAGGAGGAAGGGGAAAGCCTCGATGCATTCCACTGGAAGTTGCGCGGAATTGCACTCTCCTGTGACCTGGGAAATTTCGAGGAGGACAAGATCCGGGCGCAGATCATCTATGGCTGCAGCTCCACCAAACTGCGCAAGCAGGTGCTAAGGGACCCAGCGCTAACCCTCGATCGAATACTGGAGCTTGGCCGGGCACAGGAACTGGCGGAGGTGCGGGCCTCGGTCATGGACTCCTCTGGACACCACCTAAAGATGGAGGTCCCCCTGCCGCAAGTGAAGGTTGAGGAGGTGGCGGCTGTCGGCAGGTGGCCAGGAGGAAGAGTGATGAGGAGAGGGGACTGGCCGAAGAGAGACCCCAATGCTACCATATGTCATCAGTGTGGGTGGGATCTTCCACACCCGCAGGACTGCCCGGCGATGGGACAAATCTGTGGAAGGTGCGGGAAAGGAGATCAATTCGCACGAGTGTGTCTCGCTCCATCCCCAGCCAGCATCGTGGGGGCATCAGGGGGGATTGAGGTGAAGGGGAGAAAGACCGCCAAGGTAGCGGTGGTCCAGGTGGCGGAGAGCCCCCAAGAAGCACTGTATGATATAGGAGAGGAGGAGTACGAATAGAATGTATTCTTCTTGTCCTGCAGCGGCGCTGGGGGCCAGTTTGACCCCAGTATTTTCTGAGTTGGAGGAGCCCGTCATAGGACCCCGTGGTGTGTGGACTGGAACACATCTGTTTTGTTTTGCAGTATTATATTATTTTGAGTTATAAGTAGCTTTAGGTGGTGCGCGGACTGGAATGCACCCAATGTTTGTTGTGTTGACGTAGGGGCACACTTGGTGCGTGGACTAGAAGGCACCAAGTGGAATCCAGTAGAGTGGTTGATGTTTGTGGTGGGTTTCTGCAATTTTGTTTGTTTATAATAAAGGAGGGATGTTGTGTGGGGTCTAGTGTTTTGGCCGACGTGAGCGCCGTGACTGTGTCATGACGCTCACGTGCTCACTCAATTAAAAGGGGCTCTGCTGGCGCTGCGAGGGCAGAGCAGCAGAGCCCCAGGAAGTGGCAACTCGCGTCTGTGCATTGTGTGTCTGGACGGGTTGTGGGCCTGCCACGTGGTCGTGTCCTGTTGTGCGGCGCGGCCCGTGGGCCCACGGAGCCGCGACCGCTGATGACTGGGGGTGACACCCCCACGCTCTGGAGCCTGCACCCGGTGCCCCCGGGCGCCGTAGGGTGCCTCCCTACACAAGACATGCGGGTTGTCCACCGACGTGTCTCTGCCTTCGAGTGATCCCATTGGCATCAGTGGGCTGCCCCGGAGATCGAAGTCAGCCCACAATAGTTTGCACATGAACCCTGTGCATTGGACTTACTGAGTTGTCTTACAAGCTGCAGAACATAGTGATACAAATGATCATTGATTTCCTTCTCAACTCATTGGCCAAGCAGCTGGTGCAAAAGCACATGCTCCCTTAGGCCTTGACGACTTACACGCGTGACAGTCGTGGTTGTTTCTCAGTGAAAGCTGGATGCGTTCTGCAGCTAGAACCGACTTCTGCCAGCACAATAGAACATCAACTTCCTCACACGAGAAGCTCAGTTCCATTATTTTTTCTGGGAACCGGAAGTAAGCCATTATGACATTTTTCTCATGTCATCATTCATTAAATCAGGTTTCCGAACCAGAACTCACATCAGCTTGTGGAGGAGAGATGCCTCTGGCAAGTAAACCTACCCCCAGCAAGGGAGCTTGAAACATTTGCAAATGGACATTTTAAATCAAATTGGGCATCAGATGAATCAAGGCAGACATGGGCCAGGCCTGTAGAATCCACATCCCTGTTAACAAGCGCATAAACTGCTGATCGGCCCCCTCGATCCCTGATGATGGCTTAGCTGAGTGTTTGCCTTCACAGGAGAGCAAATAGGCTTTCTTAGCTTTGGAAAAATAGATTCAAAATATAGGGATTAGGGGGACACACCAGAGGTGTTGCTGGCAGGTGGGCTGAGGGGGCTATATCCTAGTACCAGCTGCCCTAGAAGGATGTCCCCCTCCACACCGTGGGACGGAATCTGATGTTCTTCTATAAGCCAGAAGCAGACCTCACAGTTCCACTAAGATGGCCGCCGCATTTGTGCCACATTTTCTACCTGCCTGAGTGCCTAAGCAGCCATCTGACTGGCTTTCCTCCTCAGCAAATACCGAGGCCCGGCTGAGCACTGTCGGCTAGCTAAAACTGTGTTCATTTATTCCCTGTTGGTCCAGATGAGACAACATCGACTGCATGTTTGGCAAAAGAAAAGAGGTACAGGACAGCCTAAGACCCCTCCAGTGCAGTCAAATATTTGCACCAACATCCTGCACAACTACTTAAGGGAGTATGGCTGATTCACAGATTTTCACAAGCCCTGTCAGAACACCATCTCTGACTGTGGATCCCACAACATGCAGGTGACTTACTTCCTCTTCAATGAACTAGCCCCTCATTGCTAAGAGTTTTGAGCATGACACAAAATATTACAAAATGCACAAAAAAGCTTTGTCTTTTCAATTAAACTCTTGGTGTAATGTTGGTAGTAGATGTACTGCCCCTTTCCTTTGTAGAAAACCAGACTACAGATGGTTACATGACCTAGATTGTCTCAGCTGGGAAATTCTGAGCCTATTGAACTTCACTACCATGCCCTACGACCGTTTTGTGGAAGCAGTGAGAATGGCACTGGACCACTGTGAGGGTAAAAAAGTTAATCTTGCAATGGAAATGTGGACCAGTGGAGTCGTTTTGTCATGTTATATTTAGACCACTCTTAACCTGGGGAGTTCCCTTCCCACCCCAAATCAAGAAGCCCTGCAATACTCAGGTTTTTTAGCGCTAGCCTTCCTGGAGACTCATATGGACAAATCTCCCCCTGCTGTGCCCACAGCGAGCCAAGAACCAGGCCGGGGTACAGGAAATATATTTGTTTTTGTTTGAATGATAAACAAAGGAGATCACACTAAAACAACACACACCACCTTCTTTGTGGCCCACAATTAAACTTCTGGTTACACGAATAAATCACACAAGTTGGTTGGGAAAAACACAAATCACAATACTTTATCCCAATTTCACTTCAAGAAATAATCAACACTGGTCATTGAGCAAAAGCTATTTACATATGTAGTGCTGTGCAATTTTTCTTTTCCTGCACGCTTAAAAGGCTAGCAGTTTGTTTTATAGATCAGTACAAATGCATATGGCAATTATGATTTCACTCACGCTTTTGCTTTAGCATAAACACAGGGTGTTTAGTGGTTTGTTTCCAGACCCCCACTGCTTTGTTCTGTGTTGGGAAAGACGGACAGATACATTGGAGTGATTTGGGAATTTTGGATTGCAGACCCCCTCCACTTAAAGACTTGTGTTGAGGAAGATGGACAGAAAAAAACTGGATGATTTAAGAATTTTGAATTTTCAGCTGCCCTCCACTTAAAGACTTATGTTAGGGGAAGTTGAACAGAAAGTTTGCCGGATTAAATTACAGGCTATAATTTTCTGCGCATACTGGGAATAACTGTTGTTAATTAAAAATATTAACAACAATAATACTGTGGTGTTCCGCCAAATGGAGAATTAAGTAAATTAATATTTTTAGTTAAATAGACTAAGGATCTACACAGTTTTGCCCCCATACACCACCCACTATAAAGGGGTGGTGTATGGGGTGATTTAAGGCAATCAGACTCCCCCGCCTTTTGATTTCACATGGCACAATTCTACTTATATTTAAAACCTCTGTTTAAAGTTCGGGAAAGCCAGCTGCATTTCAAGGCCCTCTGGGAGGACAGGGCAGTTGTTGGGTCACTCCATTCTCAATGCTGGTCCCCAACTCTTCACCATAGGACCCAGTCAGCTTCAAGGCCTTCCGAGCAATAAAGCACTCCATGAGTTGCAATATCAGCTAAATCTCCTTTTGAGGTGGTCTCCTTGCAGCTGTCAGATGGTATATTTTAACAGCTCTCCCCCTCACTCATAGTGCACCCACTTTATATACCAGTGATGACACCATGAAGATTTCAGTTTTGGGCAGTACCCTGTAATCGTTCTTGCAACCAGAATTGGACAGTTACCATTCTCTCTCCTCCCAGTTCCAGCCTCTTTTTAAGGATTGGTTTAGGAGTCTGGAACAGATATATGGCAATTCCCATGTGTAATCCCCTTTTGTGTTCATGTCAATGTTTGGCAAAAATCTAGTTATGTGTCAAAAATGTTGTGATTTACTAGTGACTGCCATTATTTAAAAAAACAACAGCTGGGTCGGCACCAATTTGCACAGGCTGTTTGGCAATTTTCCACTGTTTTTACAAAAAGCGTAATCGTTAGGAACATGCAATTTACTCCCCACATTTCTAATTTTACCCTCTACCTGCTCACCAACTCTAAATTCGGAACATGTTCAGAGCAGCCAGGAACACCTTTTAGCTGGTCATTACAATTCACTAAGTCAGAGGTGAAGGAATTGTATTTCAACAAAGTCGCCTGGAAATTATCTAAACAATGACACAGAAATAAAGGCAGTATGGTTGCTGAGAAAAAGGCATAAGTGATCACAGTCCCTTTAAATTAAATGTTATGCAAATTGTATCTCTCTGGTCTCCAGGCCATTTGCCACTTTGGCCCTGCCTGTGATCGCAGTTTTTTTTGTTAATTATTAGTCTCTTTGTTGTTTGAAGTGTAGGCTGCAAATCGTAAATACCTGGGATACACCAGCCAACACAGAGAACCCCCTCCCCAAATTCTAGTCATGCACTGGATAAAACATTTGGCCGGCACACAACTGCCTTCAGAGATGACATGTCTGGGGACACTTGGTTTTTAACACTTTTCAGGCAGGCCACATTTTATTGCAGTTGTAAATAGTGTGAATGCACGAACCAGGCTTGCACTGGGGGAAGCCATTTGCAAATACGGCCCAGAGAACCAACATATGTAATTGGCTGAAAGGAACTCACATATTGCATTTTCTAACATCAGCCTTGATTATTTGACATAGGGTGTGTTTTCCTGATCAGTGTTCCTTTTGCTTTTGCGCTGAACGTACAAGTCATTAATAAAATACACTTTTAATTATCTGCTGTTTGTTTTCCTGCTGAAAAGTGGGTCTCAATTGTCACGATGCACCACCTTTTGATGGGTGGCACTTTCAGTAAAAATGTTGTATTTATTTCTCAGCCAGCAATGTGATGTGCTCTTCCAATCTGCATTGGATTACATTTTTGTTTTTAGCTTTCTCTGGATTTCCACTGCTGAAAGACACCCACATAGTCTGCCGCCTAGGGCCTACAGGAACTTTTTTTGAAAATAAAGTGGGCTTTTTTTTCAAATGTTTTTCAGTATTTTGCATGTGAAGCATAATATACATTACTTTTTGTCAACACACACCATGTCTTTTCCCTGACATCTGTATGTTAGCAGGAGTGCATTTTTCTCATGTCTTGCTTTAACTTGCAAACACCATGCAAAGTAATTTTGGTGTCCGTCTTTGAAAATCCTGCTTTCCACGTGAAAGGCGCCTTTTCATTTCTTCTGCCATTGTGAATTAAAATGCTGCTTTTCCTTTTGTAATGACAGGTAGGCCTTGCTCACATGGCACCTCCTTATATTACTTGCAGAAGCCCTGCAGTCTGGCTTAATAGGCACATTTTCAGGCTGATAGTTTTCTTATAAAGGCTGGCAGGTCATCTTTTCAGTGGGCCCTTCAGTTCCGTTGGATTGGGGCCTTTGATTACACCCCACAATAATACCCTAAGGTCTTTCCTTGTGTAGCTAGCATTTCAGAAAATCACAATTTGGATGATTCTGTGACTTCAGTTTTCCCTTTTCATGTGTGTGTCTGCAAGCCCAAGCAAGCAGTATTATGTTGGTCAAAGAAACAAGCCTGAAGGTGACACTCATGACACACGATCAATTGGCAGCTATGTGAATGCTCATTTACTTATGGCAATCGACATTGAGAATCTTGAGAGGGTACCTACCCACTAGTAGATTGATTCAGGCCTACAATTTATGGGGGCAGGAGCTGCTGAACAAATCTCCCTAGAGTAATGAACCCAAATCTGGGTTAGGCAAAACCAAGTTACTTCTTATGTATCCATCAGACTGATATGACCAGGGTCGTCTTTTACTAGTCCGCGTATAAGAAAGTGGAGTGCTGTGTAGACTTAAAGGTCATAAAACATATGGAATGGATAGTTCACATAGCTCCCAACTATCTTCATGTCACCATCATCACTTATGTCGAATACCGGCTTTCTGGTGAAGAGCACTTTACATACATGGACTTGTAGTTTTCGTGTCTGCATTGCAAGTACGGCCTACAAGACAATCAGCAAACAATCAGCAATCTGTTACTCACCAGAATGGGGAGTACGTAAAACAGGCCGGACCTCTAGTGCTGGGGAGTTGCTTGAAGGAGCAAGGGTTGGAGCCTCCACCCAAGCCTCCTCTCTGTGAGGGAAAGAACTCTTTAAACCGATATGACCACCTGCTGAACTGTACAGACAAGGGGACCGATCGATCAAAAGAGCGGGGAGAACACACCGCCTCGAACCCAGGCTGTAAAGGAAAGGATAACAAGTTAAACTATGTCAATTCTAAATCTGGTTTCCCCAAGACTATAGCCCTTAAGTAGTACCTGGTTTAACTCCCCTTAAGCCAAAAGAACTGGAACAACCTATAAAGCAAAGAGGCTTTAATATATAGCTAAATGTGTAACTCTCCAATATTGAAAACCAAGAAAACTATACTTTACCACTGGTGGAAGTAAGATTGGTGTAAAGAATCCTGGGTAACAACGAAAGTATAAAATAAAAAAAAAGGAAGGTTAGTAAGGCAGCTATCCCCGAGCGGAACGAGGGTCGCACTGGTTTCGGGATGGTGCACCACAGCAAAGCGTTCCAAAATGCACTTTAGAAGCCAAAATCCACAGACGTGATGACAGTCTGATGAAAGAGGGATTCCAATTATAGAGTTGTTCTTACCAGAGTAATCACTATCCAAGAGTCCAGGAAGCAGGCAAGGGTTCTGGTATACGGGCGGTCAATTAACACAGCAAAATCACTATCCAAGAGTCCAGGAAGCAGGCAAGAGGTCTGGTACACGGGCGGTCAATTAACACAGCAAAATCGCTATCCAAGAGTCCAGAAAGCAGGCAAGAGGTCTGGTACACGGGCGGTCAGCAAACAAATCAAAATAAGGTTTAAGAAGAAGGAGTCCGAGTGCAGGCAGGGTCGGTATACGGGAAAACAGGAACTTCCAAAATCAAGGTACAGAGAGAGCACTTCGGAAAGTATGCCGGTTGTAACTTTAAACAGAAGCAGCGTTCTGCACGCCGCTGTGGAATAAGTAACAACAAGGAGGCGTACCGTTTGAAAATGAGGCTCCCATATCAACGCCGGGAACTACAACCCTTGACAGGTTTTCTGGGTAATGTAGTTCGTGTAGCAATTTTCCACGGCAGCTGCCAGCACGATAAGAGGGGCGCATGCCGGCGCTGTAACCCTTTATGAAGGGCGATCACTTTCCTGTCCCTTATTCTGGCGTTACCTGGAACACCCCAATTGTCCTTGTGTACACGGGAGGAACGAGGAAGAACCCGGGGAACGTGGTGCGGCTGAGGGCGAAGTGTAACAGCATCCACCCCCAAAGGCGGCGCAGACCCCCTCCGAGCATGGAAACGGCGTAAGAGAGCCGGAGAATGTATATTGCAGAAAGGCTCCCAGGACCTGTCTTCGGGACCGTACCTCTTCCAATCAACCAAATAAAAGGGACGCCCCCTACGGAGACGAAAATCCAGGATGTCCGCCACTTCGTATTCATCATCCCCGTCCACCTGAACCGGAGGAGGGCGATCGGGCAACCGAACAGAGGTTGGACAAGGTTTCAGGAGACAGACATGAAATACAGGATGTTGATTCCAAGAGGTAGGTAAAGAAAGGCGTACAGCCACCGGATTTATAATCTCAGTAATGGCAAAAAGGACCCACGAGTCTAGGCAACAACAAGCGTTTGCCAGGAATTCGCAAATTACGGGTGGACAACCAGACTTTCATGCCCACCTTATAATTAGGCGCCGGTTTTCTGTGACGATCAGCATTTTTCTTTGCCCTTGCTTGAGCTTGAAGTAGATGTGAGCGAACAGTTCTACGGGTCGTCACCAGTTCCCTGACACAATCCCGAGCCGCCGGGTTGTCAATGGGAAGTGTAGGATCAAAAGGCAAAGACCGTGGATGGCAACCATATAGGGCAAAAAATGGCGAGACCCCTGAGGCAGTATGACTAGAATTATTGTAAGCGAATTCAGCAGAAGGAAGCATCGTCAACCAGGATGCTTGAAAACAAAGGCAGAGACACCAGAGAAATTGTTCAAGGGTGGCATTTACTCTTTCAGTTTGCCCGTCCGTCTGAGGATGATAAGCAGAACTGAACCGGTCGTCAATACCCAATGAAGCAGTCAAAGCCCCCCAGAAACGTGATGTAAATTGAGAGCCACGATCCGAAATCAGGATAGCAGGCAATCCAAAGAACCGGAAAACGTTCTGGAGAAAAAGGGAAGCCAAGACAGGAGCAGAAGGCAGGCCTGAACAGGGAATGAACAGTGCCATCTTGGTGAAATAATCAATGACTACCCATATGGTATCAAGGCCTTTCACAGGAGGTAAATCCACAATGAAGTCCATAGAAACCATGTACCATGGTTTGTGGGGCACAGGGAGAAGGCGTAACAGACCCACAGGTTTAGAAGGGGAGACTTTGCATTGAGAACATACTGAACAGGATGCCAGATAGTCAATCACATCCCTTGACATAGTGGGCCACCAGGACCAACGGCGTAATGCCTCCAGCGTCTTTTGCTGACCCGGATGAGCCGCACTTAGGGAGTCATGAGACCAAGCCAGAGCACGTAAGCGTGTCTGACCTGGAGGCACAAACAAGCGTCCTTGAATGTAGGGTAGGCCTTGAACCACATCAAGATTGAGAGTTTCACACTCTTCCTTATGTGCGGAGACCCAATCCGAAATCAAAGTCCGCAGGCTAGGTTGAAGGGTGCAGGCACAAACAACGTTACAAGGTAACAAGAGAAGTTTGCCAGAGACATTGTTGTCAGAATGGAAGGCAATGCATGACAAAGCGTCTGCACAAGAATTCAATCGGGCCGGTCGATACGTGATAGTGAAATAAAACTGAGAAAAGAAAAGATGCCAACGAGCCTGTCGGGCAGTAAGACATTTCATTGATTTAAATGCCAAAAGGCTCCGATGATCCGAAAAGACCGTGACCTGATGTCGAGCCCCCAAAAGATGATGCCGCCATTCGGAAAAAGCGTCTTTTATGGCTAGGAGTTCTCGTTCTGTGATTGGATAGTTGCGCTCATAAGGCGTCAATTTCCTTGAAAAGAATGCAATCGGATGGATTTCCCCCGAGTCTGGACATCTCTGGGATAGAACTGCCCCAATAGCCGAGCCAGAAGCATCGGCCTCCACCAAAAATGGGAGTAAGGGATTAGGATGCTGTAACACTGGAGCGGAAGTGAATGCTGCCTTAAGAGCATCAAAGGCTCGTTGTGCCTCCTGGTTCCATTGATAGGATTTCTTAGAACTGGTCAAAGCCGTCAGCGGCGCAGATATAGAAGAAAAAGAACGGATGAAGCGCCTATAGAAGTTCGAGAACCCCAAAAAGGATTGCAAGGCTTTAATCGATGTAGGAACGGGCCAATCCAAAACAGCCTTAACCTTGGAGCGACTCATTCGTATACCCCGACTAGTTAGATCATAACCAAGAAACTCCACCTCAGTGGAGTTGAAGACACACTTTTCAGCTTTGACAAATAGGTGGTTTTCCCTCAACCTTTGCAAGACAATTTGCACGTGCCTCGTGTGTTCCTCTCTGGAGGGTGAATATATGAGGATATCGTCCAAATATACTACCACAAATTGATCCCAACAGTCATGGAATATATCATTCATGAACGCCTGGAAAGTGGCCGGGGCGTTACAGAGACCAAATGGCATGACCAAATATTCATACAATCCATAGCGTGTTTTGAAGGTGGTTTTCCACTCGTCCCCTTTCCTGATTCGAACGAGGTTATATGCACCCCTAAGATCCAGCTTAGTAAAGACTACAGAAGAACCGAGTTGGTCTAAGAGCACTGAAATAAGCGGGAGGGGATATTGGTTTTTTACCGTCACCGCGTTTAATGCCCTATAATCGATACAGGGACGGAGGTCGCCCTCCTTCTTAGGGACGAAAAAGAGCGGAGAGGCCGCAGGGGACCTGGAAGGCCTAATGAACCCAATGGCCAATGCCTTGTCAATGTACTCCTTCAATACCTTATCTTCTGGAACCGTAAGAGAATAGACCCTACCCGCCGGGACCTTAGCACCTGGCAGTAAGTCGATGGGGCAGTCGTAAGGCCTATGAGGTGGCAATTGGTCTGCCCCTCCTTTGTCAAACACATCACAAAAAGACTTGTATTCAGGAGGGATTTCGGTTTCGGGAGACTTAGTGATGGCTCCAATTATAGACATAGATGCTACCAAGGCTCGACAAGAAGACTCAGGGGACACACTAGTGTCTAGGAAACACTTTTCGTTACACTCAGTGGAAGGAAACTGCACGGTTTTCCTTGTCCAATCGATGGCCGGATTATGATGTTGCAACCAAGGGATGCCCAAGATGACCTGGAATTGAGGGGCTTTAATTAGATCGAAGGAAATTAACTCAGCATGTCATTCCTCTGTTTGCATATGAATTAAGGAGGTATTTTGTGTAACTAGGCCAGAGATCAAGGATGTACCGTCCACAGCGTGAACAGCCTCGGGTTGGGCTTTGGAGACAATTGAAACATTCTTACTTATGGCGTAATCGTAATCCATGTAATTCCCGGTGGCCCCAGAATCAATGATCGCCAAAGAAGAAAAAGTACTACCCTCAGTGGTAAACACCACAGGAAGGCTAACAGGAGCAGAAACAGCACCATGAGAGTCCAAGGAAAGCACCCCCGGCGTAGGGACCCTGTCTATCGCCGGGTTCTGGCGTTTCCAGGCTTTTTGACAGGTCTCTTAGGACAATCTTCAAGTGGTGTTCAGCAGATCCACAATACATACATAAATTATGTGATCTGCGATAATCTCGTTGTGCAGGAGTCAAAGGACCTCTTAGTGCCCAGATTTGCATAGGTTCCGGAAGCAAAGTAGAAGGAGAAGACTGGTCCACCTGAGGAGTAACAGGGACTGGCGACTTGCGTTCGCCCCTTCTTTCGGTTCTTCTAGCGTCTATTTGTAAAACCAGGTCTAGCAATTCACCGAAAGTGGTAGGAACCACTGGTACTGTGGCCAAAACGTCCTTTAATTCTTCCGACAACCCTTTGTTAAACACGGCTGATTTTTTCTCTTCCGGCCATTCGGTTTCAGCCGCCAGTTGGTTAAATTTAGTAAGGTATGAAAACAAAGAGGATGTACCTTGACGCAGATTGAGGAACTCCAGGTCAGTAGCCTGAGATTTATAGCGGGTGTCAAATACTCTGTTCATGGCAGTGATGAGAGCATCACAGTCGTAAAGGACGTAGCTATTGGATTCAAGTAACGGATTAGCCCAAGCGGCTGCTGTACCCCCAAGATGAGAGAGAACAAAGGCTGCCTTAGTAGTAGAATTAGGAAAAGCAGTGGGCCGACAGAGGAAATGTAATTTACACTGGTTGATAAACGTGCGATAATGTTTAGGATCCCCAGAGAAACGTTCTGGGGGGGCCAGTGGGAACTGAGTAGCCATAAGCACCGGGGTAGCCGTAAAGCCAGAGGCAGAGGCTGTAGGACCGGTCGAACCTGATGCAGTAGCAGCAGACGTATCCACCCCCACGGTGTGGGGGCTTGGAAAACTCTGCAAAGTGTCGATCCTTTGATGGATAGCACTATGTGCGGCTGTCATATCAGAACGAAGTTCAGATACCAAGTGAACCAAGGTGGTTAAAGGATCGACTTCTTCCATGGCTTCTGTTTTTGTTACTCACCAGAATGGGGAGTACGTAAAACAGGCCGGACCTCTAGTGCTGGGGAGTTGCTTGAAGGAGCAAGGGTTGGAGCCTCCACCCAAGCCTCCTCTCTGTGAGGGAAAGAACTCTTTAAACCGATATGACCACCTGCTGAACTGTACAGACAAGGGGAACGATCGATCAAAAGAGCGGGGAGAACACACCGCCTCGAACCCAGGCTGTAAAGGAAAGGATAACAAGTTAAACTATATGTCAATTCTAAATCTGGTTTCCCCAAGACTATAGCCCTTAAGTAGTACCTGGTTTAACTCCCGTTAAGCCAAAATAACTGGAACAACCTATAAAGCAAAGAGGCTTTAATATATAGCTAAATGTGTAACTCTCCAATATTGAAAACCAAGAAAACTATACTTTACCACTGGTGGAAGTAAGATTGGTGTAAAGAATCCTGGGTAACAACGAAAGTATAAAATAAAAAAAAAGGAAGGTTAGTAAGGCAGCTATCCCCGAGCGGAAAGAGGGTCGCTCTGGTTTCGGGATGGTGCACCACAGCAAAGCGTTCCAAAATGCACTTCAGAAGCCAAAATCCACAGACGTGATGACAGTCTGATGAAAGAGGGATTCCAATTATAGAGTTGTTCTTACCAGAGTAATCACTATCCAAGAGTCCAGGAAGCAGGCAAGAGGTCTGGTATACTGGCGGTCAATTAACACAGCAAAATCACTATCCAAGAGTCCAGGAAGCAGGCAAGAGGTCTGGTACACGGGCGGTCAGCAAACAAATCAAAATAAGGTTTAAGAAGAAGGAGTCCGAGTGCAGGCAGGGTCGGTACACGGGAAAACAGGAACTTCCAAAATCAAGGTACAGAGAGAGCACTTCGGAAAGTATGCCGGTTGTAACTTTAAACAGAAGCAGCGTTCTGCACGCCGCTGTGGAATAAGTAACAACAAGGAGGCGTACCGTTTGAAAATGAGGCTCCCGTATCAACGCCGGGAACTACAACCCTTGACAGGTTTTCTGGGTAATGTAGTTCATGTAGCAATTTTCCATGGCAGCTGCCAGCGTGATAAGAAGGGCGCATGCCGGCGCCGTAACCCTTTATGAAGGGCGATCACTTTCCTGTCCCTTATTCTGGCGTTACCTGGAACTCCCCAATTGTCCTTGTGTACACGGGAGGAACGAGGAAGAACCCGGGGAACGTGGTGCGGCTGAGGGCGAAGTGTAACACAATCAAAGTGCTGTTGACCAGTAATCCCAGTGACCGAGGCCATTTGGGAACTGCAATAGTGATCTATTCAATCTGGGTTATAGTCTTTAATCCCACAGTGTTCCCTGCTTTTGAATGTAGGGTTTTGCAAAAGTGAAGAGTGATGGATGTAAAAGCTTTCAATTATTCATAACCACTGACGATTCCTCACAGGAAGCCTTATAAACCATCGATTTTCAGACTTCTGTGCCATTACTTAAGGAAGGAAAGCCATATCCAAATCAGGCATATTTCCACCCAAAAAGAGGTCGTCCAGACCACCAGAAACTCAGACATGTATCCTCCTCATTGTCCATCATCATTGAGATATAGTTTAAAGTCTGGGCCACATCAAGCTCATTGCCCACGTCTACTCATACCTGTGCAACTTAGGGTAACTTAGCTATGATGAAGAGTGGTGGATGTAAAAGTATTTTTATTAAGAACAACCGCTGGCTACGGTATTGGGCCAACTGATCGACATCCATCTCATAGGTCCAACTGGTAGAGACACCATGTTCATAGGGATTTACCTACACATTGACTAATCTTCAGCAATGCTAAAACTGCATTGTATTCACTACAGATTTTACTAATATCTCCTATTTTTATTCTGGGATTTACATGTACCTTTAACTCAAAGAAAACAAGGAATGTATGTCATTGCTTTATTATGTTCTTCTTGCGTTTTGTTTTTTTTTCAATATTTGTGTGCGCTGGTTCACCCAGATCTGATTATAACTTTATAGACCATGTTTGCAGTATTTTTTGTGTTCCTACTTCACCCACATGTAGCAGAATTTGCAATGCGGCACACTCCAGACCAGGACTCTTTCCACTGGCAAGGGATGGGGCGCACAATAAAAACGCTTTTAATTTTATTGATTTCAGATTATACTTTGAGAAGGCACCCAACCCGTCTCACACCCCCCTTGACAAACACCCTGTGTCGCAATGAACCATGAACCAGGCCGGTGTGTAATAATGAAATATTTATTTATTTTTAAAATTCAAATGCAAAATCAAACAAACCAAATTTAAGGCAGCAATCACCAGTGTGGTGATAATATACAGCAAAATGTTATAATACACTTAATTTACTTTCTGACATTTGATGCATATGTTTTCATGGATATGGAAACAAAGTCACTTTTTGTCATACTTATCGATGGCACAACTGTTATGCACTCCCCCTGCAACACTCCCCCAAACACCTGCTGACTAGGTTTTGTGTGGGTGGAAAGGAGTGGCAAGGAGTCAGAAATAAGAGGGACAAATCAGATTTGAATTCCGACCTACCACGCCAGAATGGGAGGCCAAAATTAAATGAACACCTTGAAAAAGGAGCAAAATGGCACTCATAGTTGACTGGAAAATTAGAGGTAAGTTTACATGTGCGGTAGAATGGATAGGACAGGAATTTGTGTGGCTGTACTAAAGAAACAAGGAAACAAGGAAGCTCACAAGCTACTGGGCAAGGTACTAAAGCAACATGAACATGAATACAGGTGAGAAAATCAATGCAGCAAAAATCACACATGGCAAAATTGCTAATTCTTATTTTTCACGGATTTTTAAAAAAGCAAACAGCTAAGGAAATGAGCTTATCAATTAAAATCAGAAATCATTTTTTGGGATGGGAAACAAAGACACATAACAGATAGGATACTGAAGTGAAGGAGGACTCTTATGGGTGACAGTATGGGTTTCTTTATAAGAAATGAAAATCGGATTTTATAATGAAAGCAATCACACGGGCAAAAATCGGTTTTGTTAACAAAATGATTCATTCTACTGAGGCAGTATTTTAGTGGCTAGATTATTAAAAAAAGACACTGGATGCAAAGAGGTTAATTTGCAATTTTAACCAATTCACGCTGCGCACCTCCTTATATGTGAATTTATTAATTTATCTCAAAAATGGCACTAAGGATTTACACAGAGGACTGAAATGATTTGAAAAGAATTACGCTAACACATATATATACTACACAGATTCTTCTAAGGACCAGATAAACAGAGTATGCTGACAATTTGGGAAGTTACTAAGGTTCTTAGGGGATTTTTATAGGATTGGGACAGAATACAAGGTAAAAGAGTGGGGTATGCAGCTTTTTGGTACTGGGGAGGGTCATACTTATAAAATGCACTTGAGTTGGGTAGTTTGGACAGCCAGCAGCATCTCTGGACAGCAGGACTAGGATCTGGGTACCTGGGAAGTGACTGGGCTCTCCTTTGTGGGACCAGCAGGGCAAAAGGGGTTTGTTCACTGTGGGCAGTGGGATGCATTAGCTGGGCAGAGAGTCTAGTTGCTGTATTCTCCCAAAGGGATCAGCAGCCTTGCCTCCTGTCTCCCTGAATTATTGGGATGAAGGTGGTTCTGGATATGTGGTTCTGGGTGTGAGGTTTTGGATCGGAGGTTTCTGGATAGGCGGTTCTCCCTGGATTTGGATCAGCTACCTCTGGACCTGGTCTGGAGTCTTGCAGTCTTGCAGGGTTAATTTTGAATGTTGAAATCCCCATATGCCTCCCTGCCTAGCTCTTACATAGGCAGAGTGACATCAGAGAATTTGCAATGTGGGTGGAAATAATCTGGACATACCTCTTGATTTAGGATAGGTCAGGCTATTCCTGTCGCCACCTCCTTCTGAACTGATTGGACTGAAGGAAGTGACCTCCCCTTAAGTGTATGCATTTTATGACTCCTTTGTCCCACAAGCCTCATTTTACACAAAAATAGTAATGGAATACAACTTTATATCTACAATCGTCACCATTATACAAATCAGATAGGCAGATCCCATATTTCACAAGGAATATGCCAGTTCAAACGCCAAGTCTGTGCAATGCTGCTTTGCCCTTTGGGCACCATTTCACAGGCAACATTTTATCTAAAATTCTACAAATGGTTCTGTATATGCATAATAGTGTCTGCCATATTTTCTCCAAATATAATATCTGTGTCATCTACGCTTTCCCCACAAATGCCTTTTCACTGACATTCACGTCCACCACATGTCAGGAAGACACACATAGTCTTATTCTGCTTGTCCAAAATTTGCAGGAAAACTGTCATAATCTCACATTACTGCTTATTCAGATTATTGAAATAAATGTCTTAATGTAAAAAGTTTTTCAGGTCTATGGATGGCATTTTTCACTGTATGGGCGGTCCTTCAAATCTTCACAGCCAGCCTGCCCCCTCTGTGTCAGTTTGAACAACAGGGTTGCCATGGCAACTTTGTTCCTGTGCAGTTGAAGCAGAGGAGAAGAGTGTCAACGGAATTCACAGTTCTTTGTGACAGTGCTAGTTCCCCTTAATCCATTGTATCTTGCTGGGGAAATGCTGGCCAGTCTGACGAGGTTGCACATTTCCACACCTTGGCCCTTTCATCTTTGTAAAGGGGCTTCCTTTCCCATGGGGGCTGATATCTTTGAAGTTGCTGCTTTGCCAAACTGGTTCTGCTGTTTTCAAACATTTTCTTTTTCTTTTTCTCTTTTTCTTGCACAGAACCCAAGTCTTTTCGTAAATAATATAATATACATGTAAAAGAAACCCCACCCTACACATATAATACTGTTCCTGTGCACGTAATGGTGCTATTTCACATTTAGCTTTCAACAGAGCAGTTGTATTGTTTTAGGAAAAATGGATTTACACGTATTCATTTTCTACATGTTGATGTCACAAGATGTGGTTTTCCTCGCATTTGCTTTCTGAAGGCTTTTTATAGCTCTGGTCAGTTTCTGTACACGGGGATATGCTTGAAAAATGGTTTCTGTGTAATAGACATATAGCATGAGAGAGAGAGCTTTCTTTTGAAGTACTTTGCGTGGGTTCGTTTATTTCCAAAAGTAAATTCAAACCGTGTTTCAGTAGCAATACAAATTCTTTGCCTTTCAAGTGATTTCCCAGCACATCAGCTTTTCTGGGAATGTTTCTGCCTCACTGTTATCTACTCCACAGAAATAAAACATTCCCGGAGGGGTTTCCATAAAGGGCAAACTTTGTAGAAAATGAAATCAAGAGTAAATTGCAAATCCATCTTGGGTGTCATTTGTGCAGCTTTAGTATTCAGCATGACAGAACAGAAAAAGGTGATGCTGTTCTGAGCATAGGTCATTTTCTGCTTGATTTAGATGTAAGAGGCAAATGCAGCCATTCTTAGTAGTTGCAGTATTTAAGGCTTGCCACCGCTGTGCCAGCGAAAGAAAGCACAGCTGCTTTTAGGTGAAATGTGTAAATGTGATTTTTGTTGTAGGAGGGTTTCTGTTAGGGCTGGCAAATGTACCCCAAACACAGCACTATGACTATGTTTTAATTTGACTTATTGTAATGTAAGATTGGAGGCCACTTTGTCGGACAATTCCTCACCTAGGCCAATAGGTGCCGCTCACTAATCCCATTTCAGGTTTTTTTCTGCTAATGTTGACCAATCTACACTGGTGATCAGTTTATGTCAATCAGTTGTAATGTTGACCTTTATTAGCACATCAATGGACATACATCCCTGACTGTAAAACCCAGCAATCGAAATTACATTGACCAAAAATCCAGGAGTGGATGATGGTGGTCCTGGTGACCTAGGGGCAGGTGGAAATGATATGATCCATCCAGCCATTGCTTCCATAGACCGCCAGATGGCCTGATAATTCATTCTCACCATCACACCATGTTTTCGATCTTTGTCTTTATATTAACAGAATTTTACACTTTGCGTACAATGGAAATGTTTGAAATGGAAGTATCAGAAACTAATGAATGGTGACAGCAGAGTTTGAGACTGGAAAAGTTGTGTTTGGTATCATTGGGCCATTGACAACATTCTATGTGTGCACATAATGACATGTGTGTGTCATCCTGCCCCGAAGAGCACAACACAGCATGCAACACTAACACACCACACTCAGGTGTCATGCAAGTTTGGATACCTTAACCATACAGAGATAGAGACCTGCACTGGCAAATCCGACGTGTGGGGGGAGTTCACTAAAGTAGACCACTCACCTTTTCAAACTCCTTTGGGGGAACTTGTTCCTGAGAGAGACTAACTGTGGGCAGATCATTATTCTACTGGTCCTCCCAATCCTCACATAAACAAGGCAATTCAAATAGTGAACTTTCCTTTTTATATATATACCACTCAACATGGCAGGCATGCACTTGGTTAGCATGTAGAAGCATGCTCACTGCTCTCACCAGTGGCATGTCCAGGGAGTGGCCTGAGGTGGCACATGGTACCCCCTGGAATCTGATTGGCCACCATAGGTGCCACCCCATTCTCCTGAACTATGATCATTGTGTGAGTGTGAGCTCGTACTTCATGCCACCCCTGCATAAGTCAGTGCCCAACCTGGTCCACCCCAGCCAAAAGAGTCTGGACACGCCTTTGCCTCTCGCCCCACCTCCCTTGCAAGCATAATGGAACTGAATCCTTCTAAATTTCCTCTCTGCCTCTTGGCAATATTGATCTCTAAAAGGTAAGCAATATGGGGTCCATGAGCGAAAACAAGTAGTGCGCCTTCACCACACACAGTGTAGCTCTCAAGAAGTGCCCCTGTTTCTTTGCTAACATTGACACATCCTCCCACAGACGGAACAGTACCAAATTACCCTTTGAGAAATCCAGTCCTTTGGCACCCAAATAGTAGCATTGTGTCTGTAAAATGAGTGGTTATTTAGCTATGCGTTGACGTGTAACATTGAATGCTATGAGCACGTACTGACTGGCCTAACCCCAGGAGTGTGGCAGGTGCCACTGAAACACCTCAGAAAACTGCCTTCCAATGGCCTGCCTCCTCTGTTCCTTTCTTGATTTGCATTCTCACCTGCTGGGCCAATCACTTTGCCCTGATTCATATGTTCGGCTGCATCGCTCACAATAACAAAGGCAAGGGCGCCAGATAAAAGTTTGTTGCTGTGAAAGCACGCGCTTGTAACTGTTTTGCACTGGCCCCCCTGCCTGCCAGCGACCATAGACGGGAGCAGCCACACAATCGCATCCAATTTGTCCACGCTTTGTGCTGTGAGTCAATGCAGCCCTTAATGGACTGCGTTCACTGCTAATTGCGCAGAAAACGTTGCACATCTCGGAATAACGAGCGCTCTTTGCTAAGGTCAGGGCGTCTTCGGGTTGAGAGAGAACACTGTTTTGTGAATAGAGGAGGTAATGTCCCTGCAAACTGTAGAACGGTGCCTACCCTTTCTATTATTCATTCTTGAGAAAGAAAAGAGACAGAGGTTGGGGAGACCGGTTTGTGGGAGAGTGGGGGGAGGCTGTAGTGTGGGACTTACTGGTTCTTTTCCAACCTATCACATGGATTGCTAATACAAAATCAGCAACCCATGACCAATGCTGATAGAACAGATGCAGTATTGTATGCAGGTATTCAAATGCTACATCACACATGAGTTATAGTGGTCCAATAAGGTACTGATCTCCCTAATTTCATCAAAGGGGTCTTCCTGTTCGTTGGCTAAATACAGCAGTGAAACATCAGCTCGAAGCGGGGCTGATATTGCATGGGCTACTGAAACAATATATACACGTAGGAAGGCGCATTAACAGCTGGTAACAGCCCTTAGGTCCCTGTTTGTGAGGGACTTAACGTGTGCCCTGGGTCATTGCCAACTTTCAATGCCACTCAGTGTGGTGTATATATCTATTAGCATATGCTCAATAAATTAATAGCGTACCGAGCAATCAAGGTGAGGTGCTATTAGCTCCGTTTTTAAGGAAACTCATTTTCATGTTCAGCACACGCACTGAATTTACTTTAAAAACATTTCAAACAAAGATGGCCGCCATGTCCATTGAAATAGAATCCATTTATATGCCCATGGTAGGAGAGGCACTGACAGCCAACGAGGAAGCAGATTATTTATGAAACTGATGTAGGTCAGGGGGCCATAGGCACTGTCTATACAGACCTCACACATACAGGAGATTGTTGGTGGGGAGCCAGGGTTGGTTCATAATGTAGAGGAGCAGGTAGACATATATACCCTAAGTCCCGCCCCCTCACCGCCATCATACTGGAACAGCAGGAGACGAGCTGCATATGGGACCCCCTGTGTTGTCGCTATACCATATCGAGTGTATGAGAGATGCTATGCACTCAGACAATCATACCGAATGTACCCTCACATCGAGCGAGTGGATGGATGTCTGCACGCAACATTAGAACACATGGAGTGCTGGGTGACATCGGAACTAGGGCAGAGTGATGTCATGAGGAAGATACACGAGGACGTACTGAAACAATCTGAAAATACTTAAGAATGACAATGTAACTGAAGCTACAAGAGAAACATGTACGAAATGATAAAATATCATGTATGCAAAAAGAAAATAAAGTAACTTGTAGATCAATAAGTGTAAATGTGCAGCAATGCAAGTTAAATGAGACATAGAGAAGCTTGCTATAGAGAAATACATAACTTGGCTTGGATGGCCATAATTGGAAAATGGACACCTCCTCATGCAAAGAATCATTCTAACTACCTCAGAAACAGAACAGAGCTGAAGAATCACGAGATGCTGGAAAACAGCTTTGTGTGCAAACGAAGAGGAGTATATGTTGGCCTGGGATCAAGGATGCTATTTCAAGAAATAACTGCAAAGCACAAAGGGAGGCAGATGGATAAGTTATGAGTGTGGAACATATTTAGCTTAGATTAAAGAAGATGAAAGCATGTGCAAGAGCCAAGTATTAGAAAATTAACAATGAATAAGGCTCATACAAGATGGAGTGAGCGAGTCTCTAGAGGTCAAAGGAACAATAACCGCCCAGCATATTTGAAACAAATTGTAGTAAATAGAAGGTTGAAATGGATGAATTTGCTGTCTCCCCACATGCGATGCAGAAGTCGAAAACAAGGGCTATTCATTAAGCTGTGATTGAAGATAAGGTATTTGCTCATACTCCCTTGAATGTCCCAGAACAGAGAGCAACAGCAAGGTCAACTACAGATGGGAAACTTTGGCTATCTATTACCTACCTTGTGCCAGGGTAGCATCGCTCTCCGCCACACCTGAAGTTTAGATAAACATTTGACTTAGTTATCTCATAAAGACCTCATTAGAAGTTGTGCATATCCAGTGTCAAGGTTCCTTTGCAGATTCTCTCCCTGTTGCCTCCCCTTGCCCACACCCTCCTGCCATCCCTCAGTGATTTCTCGCAAGCTTCCCCCTCCGCCCCCCTTCCCTCCCTACTTGCCTGCTGGACTGGAACTTCATGCTCCAGTCCCGACGCTCCCGCCCGTCCTCTTTGCCTGCTATGGAAATCGAAAAGGAACTAGGTCCCTTTTCTATTAACTATGACGGGGACCATTATGTTGTTGTTTTTTCCTGGGAAATTGGGCTTGTGCAATCATGTGGTACCTGATTCTCCAATTGAAAACAGAACAAAACCTATTTGCACACTGGAACCCTGGGTGCGAAAAGCAATCACCCACTCGTCGGGTTGTCGGAGGGGTGTACATGGCCAGCAATGGCCCACAAACCTCGCTGATGCCCTCACTTTGCTCCGCTGGAGTGCCCTTACTGGCTATGTACTCCCTAATGCGCGGGTTATAGCTATATACATGTACACAAATCAAAACTGTTGACCTTGCCAATGCTTGCATTTAAAAGGACTTTACTTTAGTGAAGGACATGTCTCATGCTTATACATTGAGTGGCTGAAGACAGGCCTTGTTGACATTTTGATTACACTAATAGCATATTTGCCTTTCCAGTTAAGTCATTAAAGCACTAACAGACACTTCGAGCACAAAGTTTGATGGTAAGGCTTGAAAAAAGCTAGCACAAAGAGATCCCAGGAGAATGTGTTTTGGGCGGAGAGAGGATATGTCTCGGGAGGATAGTTCAGGGTCTACGCAGTCTCCTTGGAAGCAAGAGGCCGTGGAGCAACACAGGTTCGATCCCTGGGTACGCACTGAAACCTCTGGGTATTAAGCGTGTTATAAATAACCAAATATATATATATAGGGTAGAAATGGCCGTAGGGATTACAACAGGTGGGTAAACAACCAAACAACACCTACAAGCGTTGTACCCTGCTTTTATGGCATTTCTCCCTAGCTGTACTAGCCAAAACTAAAAATGCACCACAGTCAAATATTGCACTTTGCTCTGGTAAGGTCTGCTGCATCGAATCACATGAAAAGGCAGTCTGTAAAAATGTTTCGGCTGCACTATTAAAAGCTGGCAGAAAGCAAAATGGTTGGGTCCTGGAGCGCCTAGCGTTGTTCGAAGGGCGCTTCTTGATGTTCTATCATGTTCAGAGCGGTGGCTGGCGTCCACGTTGCCCTTGGCCTTGCTTGCAAGTGGAGTTGCTTTCTCCAGAGACACTTGGCGCGCATCACACCGACGCCACAACGACATTAGTAGTCGCAAGAGGTCCAGGGAGAACAAGTGACGCAATGGTGTGTGCACTCGCTGCCAGACAAACATAATGCTATTGATTCCAGGTCATTTAGATTTGACCTTTACATTCCTGCGCAGAGATGACCCTAATTGATACCAGTAGCAGCAGCAGGAGGGTTCTGCGGCGCCCGCCTTTGCTGCTGAATTGCTATCGATTCTCCCAGAGAACTAAGGCTCCGGCGGCGGCCGCCCCCGGATACGGCCACTTGGCTGCTCCCCGGTTACATTCATTTACTTTTGTCTGCTGTGCTTTGTGAAAAGGGACCATGAGAACATACGAGACAAAAATTCGGTTCAACACATTTTCTCAGAAACAGAATGGGACGGGTTCCAATGAAATCCTACCTAGGACAAACTGGATGCTCTCCTCGGTGAATGGTATATAACGTTATATGCGTTTCCCTTACTTCTGAAGATATTAGCCGGTCTCTGAAGTATGACCTTTTCAACAGGCCCAGTCACTAAGGAACATGTAGGAAAAGGGTGGGGAAATGACTTCAGATTCTAGGGATTTTCAATTTATACTCAAAAAGGGACCCGCCCAGTAAAACGAGTTGTGATGGCTGTACGTGAAATAGCGTGAGGGCCTTCCTGCAGGGCCACCTGGCCTCATCTGGATTCCCTAAACTAACCCACAGTCTCCACTCTCAGGGACATAGCACCAAAGCTAGCTTTTTTGGTACAGGGCTCACACTCTCAGGGTTGCAGCAGCCTGTCTAGGTTTGGTTCTTTGTTCATGGCTCAGAGTCTCACGGATGCAGCACCCAGCTTGCTTCTTGGTTCAGGTACCACATTCGCAGGGACATGGCAGTCACCCGGATGAATACTCTGGGATATAGCACCTAGATGGGTCTCAGTGCAGGACTCATAGGATCAGGGACATAGCACCCAGCTTCCTTCTTGCTTCAGGACTCATAGTCTCAGGGATGGAAAACCCAGCTTGCCTCTTTGTTCAGGGCTCACAGTCTTGGGATACAGCACCCAGAGTAATCCTTAATCCAGGACCCACAGCCTCATAGACATGGCACTCAGTTTGCTTCTTGATTTTTCCATTCGCATGGATATAGTGTGCAGAATGGTTATTGGCCAATATTTACCAGCAGATGTTCCCTCCCACCTGCTTGGGACACACTCCAACCAAAAGGCATGTTCTGCCCCTCACTTAGTGTATCACTTTGTAGATGCTTCACCAGCAAGTATTTCCTCACCTCTTGCTTTAGGGTATATTTCTTAGCACCCTTAAACCAGCAAGCATTTTTGTCAGGCGGTGTTACTTAAGTCCATCCACTTTAGAAAGCCTCCTCAACAGGCTCCTGCTTCTTTCTCATGCTCGCTGTTTCCGTATGTATGACACATTATAATAATTGATCATGCAAGCACTGATATAAACACGCAGGGATGCAGATTAGCATCTATTACAATGTACTGAACAGTAATATAGGGCGAGGGCTCTGTGTACACATAACTATAGGAATCTGATCACTGGCTGTTTATTTGTCAGCATCGCACTCCTTTGTAAAGTATGCTTACATGAGCATACATGTCAAATGATTGACAGTAGTGCTTACACCACCTGCATGAAGTGATACAGTACACAGGGGAAAGAAAGTAAAGGTTTTCTGGAGTGAGAAACACATGCACTTTATTTTTCTTGGAGAGCAGCGGACAGCCGGGTAGGCCGGCTGCTCTGTACATGTAATTCATTTAGCTCAAATTCTAGAAAGAAAACTGTGTAGCAGTTTGCAATGCACTGGGCCTAACTGCATCGCCTCTGAGGCCAGACTTAGCAATGTTCAATGTATAACCTCAACACCTTTCTCATAGCGGATAGCCCTCAGCTCATGTGTAGGCTTCCGTCCTTAGATATGGCGCGGTGGTGTCACCTGTTCACCTAGGGATGGAAAATGGCGGGGTCTTGTCCCTAGTGATGCTACATTTAGACTACTTAAAACATACTTATCAATGGTGGTTACTATAGGGCAGTGTCTCAAACACTTGGGCCACATTTCTATGAGGAACTATTTCCCATGAGTAGTGGACCCATCATTCTTTAATTGACCTTCAAGGAAGTCTGTGTGCCCCAAGTTGTAGATCATTTGCTCAATTTAATATATATATATATAATCACATAAACATACACATATACAATGAATTATAATCCACCAGTGAATCATAAAAACTCCTCTATTAAAGCCTCCTAATTAGTGTGGAACTCTGAACTCAATTGTCCCGCCCTATGGTGGTCTCTTAATGATTTGATTTGTGAATCATGACCAATTCTTCAATTCACAAGTAGGAGTTCACAGAGATATAGAGTTCTTGGAGAGTCCTTTTCCCATTAAAAGAGCATGGTTCCTTATCGCTATCCCAGCTTGTTCTTCGGGATATCCTGCTTGTAGAGGGTCGACAGGTTGTGTTGATTTTCTAGTTTATCATCTTCCTCAGGACCGGTTAGTTAAGGCCTGTTTGGACGAGATCAGTATGTTGGGTGGACCAGGGGAACCATCACCCCGTCTACCTAAGGAAAAGAACATTGGTTTTTATCTGAGTTTTTGAGGTGAGTATTTATTTTATGGTACCAATTTGTATAAATCTAATTGTTCACATTTGGACATGACTTCTAGTTATATTATGGATGAAACCATAACAGCATTGGATAATTTGCGAAAGTGACCCCTGCACTCTACGTGCTTGTTTTCATACACCACAACTTAATGGAGTTACTTTTTCCGCAGACCTAAAGGTAAGATTCTGTTATGGCTTCATCCATAGTATAACTAGAGGTCATAACCAAATGTGAACAATTAGATTTATACAAATCAGTATCATAAAATAAATACTTACCTCACAAGCTCAGATAAAAAACAACTTTTGTTTTTTTCCTTAGATAGACGGGGTGATGGTTCCCCTGGTCCACCCAACATACTGATCTCGTGCAGACAGGCCTTAACTAACCGGTCCTGAGGAAGATGATAAACTAGAAAATCATTGAAACCGGTCGACCCTCTACAAGCAGGATATCCCAAAGAACAAGCTGGGATACCGAAAAGGAACCATGCTCTTTTAATGGGAAAAGGACTCTCCAAGAACTCTATATCTCTGTGGACTCCTACTTGTGAATTGAAGAATTGGTCATAATTCATAAATCAAATCATTAAGAGACCACCATAGGGCTGACAGTTGAGTTCAGATTTCCACACTAATTAGGAGGCCTCAATAGAAGAGTTTTTATGATTCCCTGGTGGTTTATAATTCATTGTATATGTGTATGTTTATGTGATTATCTATATATTTTGAAATTGAGCAAGTGATCTACAGCTTGGGGCACACACTTCCTTGAAGGTCACTTAAAGAATGATGGGTCCACTACCCATGGGAAATAGTTCCTCATAGAAATGTGGCCCTAGTGTTTGAGACACTGCCCAATAGTAACCACCATTGATAAGTATGTTTTAAGTAGTCTAAACGTAGCATCACTAGGGACAAGACGCCGCCATTTTCCATCCCTAGGTGGACAGGTGACACCACCGCGCAGCCCACACATGAGGTCAGGGCTATCCGCTATGAGAAAGGTGTTGAGGTTATACATTGAATGTTTAAACTAACAAGCAATCCCACATAATACAGTGGTTTACTAGAAGTGTTTTTTGTGTGAAAACGATGTACTAATTAACACTTCAGGCTGAATTGTGAACTGTAATCAATCTCTCCCTGATTGTGCACTTGTCAGGCTTAGCAGTGGCAATGTTAGGGTTTATAGGGGGAATTCCAGGGGTAGCAGCTGATACCTCAGCCGGGTACCTCAGGCACTCCCTAAATGGCGTCTGCGTGTGAGTGGTGCGTTCAATAAGCTGCAGTATGTTGTGTGGTGCTGCATCACGTGGTACTGCATCCAATGTGTTCATATTTTAGAGTTAGAGCAGCATATGCTGTGGGTGGGCTAGTGCTCAGTTCAGAGTTCATTATAATGTGTTCTGGTTGAAGCAATGATGTGTAAACGGTGTCCGAGGATGCCTGTGAGTGCCATGTTTGATGGGCAGATGTATGTCCATACCCAGGCAACTTACAAATCAGAGAAGAATGATATTTACAGATAGTGACATCCATTATCATAGAGCATAGTAGATATGGTGTCCCACTTAACATGAAAGTAGAAACTGACTGCAAACTAGACCAAATCAATGAGGCCCAAATCAACGATTTAAACAGCAAAAACACTTGAACGTGGGAAAAGCAACACAGGAGCAATCTGTAATGCCATGTTTTGCAACTCTGGAAGCATTGCCAGCAGAAGTAGAGAGTGTACAGAAATGCAAAAGCATGACCATGTTGCAAACCCTTTCTTAAAGGCCTCATTCCTAAACCTACACGTACGAGAGGGTACTATATATGGACTGAGTGCTGTAAATCGAAAAAGTTTACTGGAGCAACCCTCTCATCCTTTGAGGGGTGGGGCGGTGGGGAGGAAGCAGTGGGGCTGAGATGTGGAGCCCCAGGCCAGAAATGGAAGTTGGGCGCTGAACTTTTGATTGGTCAGACTACTCAACTTAAGATAAAAATGCCTGTACATTGCAGGACATATATACCAGTTTGGACTACTGCAACAAGTATGTAAGACCTTGGCTTTTACTGTATTCAGTTTCCCTTGCCAAATCTACTGAAAGTGTCTGCTTGTTAAAACATGTGTTGCTCGAACTATTGCACACTGTTGCTGCACCCCACTCCTAGTATACGCCCCTGGGCACCCCCACCCTGCTTAAGTGTTATTTGGCATTGTCATGCTTCCAAGAGAGAATATTGGCAGCAAGAGAGTCAGCGGAGGCCATGAGGAGAATAAAACCCATAGCTGAAAATATATCTTGTCCTGATGAAGGCTGTTAATTATAGTTGAGGAGGACGCATGGGATGGGCGGATCTCCTTGTTATTGGCCGAAACACGATGTGTTTCAAAACTGTTTTTAAAATGAACATCATATCTTTGCAGGATGTTTTTCAATCAGTGGGAAGAACCTTTAGAACCACCTACATTGTATTTGATGGGCTGCATTTCTGAGCCACTTAGGTGAAAAACCGTATGAAAAATATTGTTCATGCAATGAATTCATAATTTGATAAGCAGTGGCTTTGTGTGACAGGGTCTCCCCTGACAGGAAATTGGAAAATGACATCAGATAGAAAGTTACAAATGTGTTGATTTGCACATGATTACTAAGCCCCTTGCATTTGATACACTTTTTGCACGTTTTAGTATTTTGCAATTGTGCGGGCAGTGTCGTTGTTGATGCCGATCTTGTATAAGGCATGTTTTGAAATGTGTGATATGTGTTTAATGAATAGGAATGTCGAGAAATCATTATTTGCATTTGTATTAATTAATTAAATATATTGTTGTGAGTGTAACTTGATTATGAAGATGAAGTTTATTGATTACATGCATGTGAACTCATGGAACTGGGATCAACTTCAGAAGAGGGAGTGGTAGCCTACCCTGTTCTGAGGTGTTACTTGAGTTCCCCAAGGCTCCATCCTGACAATTGTCATCTTCAAACTCTGCATGGATCCACTGAGGGAATTCCTCACCAACACTGACATTAAAAGGCAGCAATAAGCAGACGACACACGGCTTGATCTAAAGATCAATTGTGTCAACAACATTCATCAACTGAAGCACTGTCTGTCCCGTATTGAAGCCTGGATGTCAAGAGCCTACCTTAACCCCAACCCTACAAAGTGTGCGTTAATTGTCCTAGGAAACCCGACAAAGCATGTCTAAATCCAGAATTTGCTGACTAAAATAAAGCTTGTTGAATTCATGCCTTGCAACATCTGCAAGCTTTACCTTCGACGATTTACCTTTCATTCAAAACACACATCGCCAAGAAGACCTAAACATCATCCTAGTAGTTTGTGCTCCTCCAGAAAATCAAGATTGTCATCAGTGCCTCAAGTTTCAGGACATTTGTGTGGGCAATGCACATAGTCAACTTAGACAATGACAATACCCTACTCACAGAAGTCGCAGATGCCACCTTGTCTCCTCTGAGTGCTATCCAACATGGCACTCATCACAGGGTTAAATATATTCAACCACAGCATTCCCCTTCAAGCACGTATCATGTTCAAGTGAGCCTGCATCACCAACAAAGCAGTGACAACCAAAGCACCACATTACTTGGCTGAGAAACTCACCACCTCCCGAGGCATGCACACCACCAGAAGCCACAACATCACCATTTGGAAACAAATAAACTGAAACAGGGGACAAAACACAAAACAGACCTTTCCCTACTGTGCACCCAGTCTCTGGAAAACATTAAACGTTCAGTCCACTTGTTCCCCTGCCTACTCTAGATAAATGGATAGTGATTTTCATGTTAACAAACCTTTCCCTCACTTCAGATTATGCCTGGAATCTGTGTTTACCCTACAAAACCCCAGGGGAGATATTATTATATATGAACACAGTCCATTGCTTGCCATTTGCAATACTCCTCAACATCGCTAAATTGCAAGCAAATCTGAGGTGAGGGTCTTGTCCATCCTCACACTTCAGTAAGGGTTGCAGGAACAGCAGCAGCCAGGCCCTGAAATAAGCAGTAGCGTTAGTGTCAGCATGCTGACAGGCAGGCAGTATAGTATCATAGAACTTGCCAGAACAGATGGTGCCTTTGCGTCTGCACCTCTGCCCACTCAGGAGAGAAAGGGGAAGCCCAGTGATTGACCTCAAAAACAATAAACCAAAAACGTATGCCCTTTCCTCTGTTTTTCCTTTCACACTAAAATGCACTTTATTAGGTTTTGGCTCATAGGTGCTTCTTTAGTGATGCATAGTGATGCAAAAATATGCAGAAATTGGAGTGGTAGATGGCAAAAGTGTATGAGTATGCATTTGCTTTAATAATGTTTCTTTGTCGTCTTGTTTTATAGGCTTTGGGCATTGCGATTTGCTGAATGGTGAACAATCTGTGTGTCTTAGTTGCAACTGGTTGTATCTACAGCCAATTTAATTTAAAGAGTTGTAGATTTCCCAGGCATGACAAAACACTGATTGTCATATTCTGCTGTTTTGCTTCAAGTGTGTGTTTGTTTTGTGACAAGTACTTTAATGATTGTGGAGTTTACTCAAAGGCCCAAACAATCATAACTGAAAGGCTCACTGGAAGAATAACCTGAAAGCCTTCAAAAACCTTCACACTGAAAACGGGTGTATTAAGGCAGACTATGTGGGTGTCTTTCTGAAGTTGAAATACAGAGAAAGCTGGAATTCATTTTAAATTGGCATGCAGATTAGAAGGGCACATCACATTGGTGGTGCACTATGACAACTCAGACCCACCTTTCAGCATAGCAACAAACAGCAGATAATTAAACATATATTTTATGAATGACTGAAATAAACAGCCCTGTACTTTCATCTGTCATATTTAAAAAAACAATGCTGTAATCCACTGATGCAAAAGCAAAGTGAACCATGATTAGTAAAACACAGTATTTCAAAGAATAAAGGCTGATGTTAGAAAAATGCAATACGGAAGTTCATTTCAGCCAAGGCCAAACTGTGGGCAGAATTCACAAATTCACAAATAACTTCCCCCATTGCCAGATCTGTTGTCTCTGAAGGCTAATTTCTCTGCAAGGCCAATGGCCTAGCCAGTGCATTACTAGAATGTATGGAGGATCTGTGTAAATAGGGGCTGCAATCAAGGGAAGCTGAATTCTGAAAATAAATACAAGAAAATAGGTGGTTTTAATATCAAAATGGTGGTCAACATCAGATAACAGGACCAAGTGCTAGATGTCAGGATGGCCTAATAGAATTACAGGGCAGATGTGAACATTCTGCTGTCTGATAAGGATCTTCAAAAACCCATCAACTTCAAACAACAAAGAGTCTAATTGCTGCCCAGCAGACACTGGTTACATGCCTGTCAAGAAATGAAATGGAGAAATAAGATCTGTATACATGTATAGATTTCCCATTAGCTTAAATTGGTAATACCCAAAAAATTGAGGAAGAAAAGACTGAATCCCAAAAGACCTATTTTGGGATGCCCAATTTAACTGTATATGTATTTGGGGGGGTAGGGAAATGCAAAAATAAATGTTGTGGGGTAAAGAGGGATGCGGGGGTCTCCCTCTACATATACATGCAGTCAAAGAGGAGAAAAAGAAATTCAGTCTTTTGGCATTTGTTTTTTTCCCCAGACAATTGATGGTAAACTGCTTAAATTGACTATCTTAACTAGTGATTATCTCAGCAGGAATACCTCTCACTGTGTCCATTCATATGTTATTGGAAAGCTAGTAACAAGCTGGTTATTCCCAAATGTAAGAATTGGCAAGCTGATGGAGCAAAAAATTAGGTATCAGGAGAGTAAATTGCATGTTTATAGCTTTTATATGTTTTGTATGAACGGCAAAAAATTGCCATGTGCCAGGGCAACATGGTGCGGACACGGCTGTCCCTTTGTAAAATCCCCCATGATTATCTGAAGCGGAATACATGTGTATCATGGCGTTTATTGATAAATTACAAACGTTTGGTGTGTAGTTAATTTCTGGCTGAAATGAAAATAGTAAAAATCTAGGAATTTCAAATGGGAGTTGCAATATTTCTGTTCTAGAGTACTGAACCAATCTTTAGACAAGGTCTGGAATTGGGGTTTGGAGAGAAATATGAAGAACCGATCGAAGGTGAGAGACTATTTGGAGGGCAATGCCCAACATTTAAATCTTGATTGTGTCATCACTGGTTTATAAAGTGGATGCACTATGAGAGAGGGAAGAGCTGCTAAAAAGATTACCATGAGACAGCTGCCAAAATTACCAAAAATAATTTCATGAAGTTTCAGTGGGTGGAAATATTGTTTGGGAGATTGGAGAAGCAAAGGCTGTGATTCTTCACTGGAGCCAGAGAGAGATTTGTGTTGTGAGATCCAACGGACTGAAGTGCTGGATAGAATCCGGTTTTTGTAGAGGAAAAACGAGGATCCAAAAGTAGGAACCCTCCCGTCCCCTGCACTCTATCATAAATCCATCAAAAGATGGTTCAACAAACTTTCAAAAGCATTAGTAATAGTTAAACAATAGTTTTCAAATTAGATAGATAATAAAGATGAACATTCAATGATTTCATAAAGGCACCAAAAGGTGGTTTTAATTATAGTCACAATTAGTTAACCATAAAGCCTTAGTGTACAAAAAGCCAAAATGACTGTCTAAAAAATACCATGAAAACAATAAGCAATGATAGTCCATGTATACAATTTATGGCTGACGCGTTTCGGGATACATATCCCTTCTTCTTGAGCCTAGTTGATTTGGACTGCGGAACCTAAATAAACAAAAAGAGCTGTTTCAATACACAACATGTTCATATATTAGAAATTAAACAAAGTAATTATTATTGATCTCACATAGACATTACATGTATTGGTCTATCCAATTGGGTGCTGTTCAAAGACATCTATAAAGGATGTTAATCCGAGTCATCCCAGTTAGAGGGGTCCCACCCGGGATCAGTGCGCCAGAGAGTGCACATTAATTACTACAGAAGTAATCAAGAAGAGTTGCTAACGGTTGCCTATCAGTGACAACGGCCTCCATTACATATATCAAAGCCATTCAAATAATGCAAATAATGGCATGTCCATCAGTTACATCAGCCTCCATTAATTATATTCAAGGAATTCAAATAGTGGCGTACCTTAAGTTTAAATCAAGGTCAAGTGTAAATTTCCACTCAAAACATGGTAAAAACCGTTTGTTCCAATTCTTTCCGCCGGTCAGTGAAGGAGAACTGCTCTTTTCAAAAGTGCATAGTGCCTACGGGTCAAACAAGAACAAAGCGATTCTAAAGATAAAATATTAACTTCCCACATAAGAGGTCAACACAATAGTATGGTTTTTATATAGTTAGCGCTAAAAAGCAGGGCAAATTATAAAGTCACGGCTTACCTCTAAAGTCGTAAAATCTGACGGGAGAAAATGAGTGTGTACTCCGCTAGCACGGTGATCTTAAAGTGTCCCAGGTTATTTCGCAAACAGGACAGATTGTTCTGTATGGAGAAATAAAGAGATAAGAGAGCTCAATCAGTTCCACAAGGCGGAACTGCGGGGTCTGTGCCTGCACTGAGTTGACAATCTGTAAACACATATTATATTCACCTCTGTAATGGAATCCAAAGGGATACTTGGACACGTGTAGAAAAACAGCCGCAATAGCGGATGAACGCTTCCCGAATGCGAGCGCCTCCGAGCAGGAGGATGCGTCCCCCGTGCTGGCTGAGGTGGGTCTACTGGTAACCCTGACAACCCTTGACACAAACAGTAGCCCATCTAGGATTAAGCGTGTGCGTGGTAAACATAGAAGACGTCCTAAGTGAGCACACAATACAAAAAGTGGCTCTTAGACTGGTGCAAATGGGAGTGCCATTTTGGAATGTACTTTGTAGAATGAAAAAGTGACGGCTGCAGCATATAGACAATGTATGCTCATTAATGTAAAACAATTAAAGGGCCCATAAAACACAATATTGTGTAAAGTAAGGAATGTAAAATGTTAAGTCCTTCATGTTGGTCTAAACCAAAGAGAAGGGTTAGTTATGTGAATTGACTATGGTAAATAAGCGTGTGCACTACACACTGTGGCCACAGTAAGAATCCCCCTGATGGAACAACATTTCAATTTCCATGGTTTGGTTCAGATTGAATGTGTATGTCTGGAAAGCGAACTCGCACCCAAGTGGAAAACACCTCAGAAAAGAAACGGATGCCAATATGCTGTAGATAGAACCCACACCATACTTCAGAGCTTGAGCTTATGAACAGTGGGCCGGTCAACATGTCCCGGACTGATTAGACTTTAACAGTTATTCCACTGTTGGTAATGGCTAATGACATTTGATATGTCTATTCAGGTAGAAATTTTAACTCTTACATAAGTACAATTAATTAACTAGAGGAAGAAATACGGGGGAATTGTGGTGAAAAAAATCCAGTAAATAGTTTTGAATAGGAAGAGAATTAATTAAGATGTCCTCTACCCCAAGTAGTATAAACCAGCGGGGGCAGATGAAAAAAGAAAAAGAAAAAGGTATCTTTTTACACTACATAGTGGGGACACCATTTCTCTACGAAAGAGCCAGGGGTCTATTAAGTTCAGATAAAGCACCTCAGGGAAAATTCCTCATTGAGCCCTTGTGGGTTAAGTGTGTCTAGCTGGTGTATCCAAAATGTCTCCCTACGGGAGAGGATGGATTGGTAGTCTCCCCCTCTATGTGGCTTCTTGACGACCTCCAAGACTTGAAACTTGATCTGGGCCACCGTGTGGTGGTGTTCCATGAAATGTCTTGCCAATGGAGATTTCGTGTTCTTGCACCTGATGTTGGATTTATGCTCTGTTATTCTTTCCTTCACCGCACTTGTGTCTGGCCCACATTTAGCTTACCACAGGGGCATTTGATTGAATAGATAACACCTGCCGACATGCAGGTCGCGTAATCCCGGAGTTTGAATTTCTTGCCCGTAAGGGGATGTGATATGTTTTCACCCTTAATTACATTGTTACAATGGGAACATCCCAGACATGGGAATGTGCCCTTCTTTTTTGTCTGTAGAAACGTCTGTTTATCTTTAGGTGGCTTCTCGGCTCGCACAAGTTTATCCCTCAAGTTCTGGCCTCTCTTAAAGGCCATCATTGGGTATTTGGGAAATAGTCTTTCAAGCAATGGATCATTCTGGAGAATACTCCAATGTTTCTTGATTGCTCTCCCTACTTGAAAACTTTGCCGGGAGTACTTTGAGATATAGAGTAATGGAGTCTCCTTATTTTTGATTTTAGGCGTGAGAAGTTGTTCCTTGCTAACCTTAGAAGATCTCTCCTTAGCTTCTTCCAGGACAGGTTGTGGGTAGCCCCTCTTTTCAAATTTATCCAACAACTTGGTACATTCAACGTCGAGTCCTTCAGGATCAGAGACTATCCTTTTCAACCTTAGGATTTGGCTATAGGGCAAACTACTTAGCATTGACTTTGGATGGAAACTCGAGAATCCGGTTTTTCCCTACAAGGGAAGCTGCTCAGTCCCTGAGTGCCAAGCCCAGAGATTTTCAAAAGTAAGTAGATTATCCAAGAAAAGGTCAGCGTGGGGATCTTTTAAATTAACCCATTCCCTTTCATTGATGGGTTCTTTTCCATTAGTGGGTGGTGGGTATCTGTGCAGATCCTTAGCCAATTTGACTGAATATTAATGTAGTTCATTCCCCTTTAGCAAAACATCCCAGGGTGATTTATTTTAACATTTAAAATTAACAAAGCTCATTCCCAGAGTATGCTAAAAACTATAGCCTGTAAAGTAATTGGGTAATCCTATTTTTCTTGTTAACCCTGACTTATTTAAGGAAGAGTGGTGTCCTGGTCCCTAAATTAAAATCCCTAAACTGTCAACTTCCCCAACACAGGCCTTTAAGTGAAGGGGGTCTGACAATCCAAAATTCCTAATCATTCCCTTTTTCTGTCCAACTTCCCCAACACAGGCCTTTAAGTGAGGAAGTTCTGAAAAACAAACGTCTAAACTGTGCCCACTCCCTGGACCTGGCCTTTGAGTAGAAGGGTGCTGCATGTAATTGATGCTTAGGTTTTTGGGGCTGGTGGGAGAAATGCTTGCAAAAGTGAGACCCCTTGTATTCAACACTGTGCTAGCCTTTTTAAGCCTGCAGGAAAATAAAAATTGCACACACTGCATATGTAAATTGATTTTGTTCATTGACCAGTGTTGATTATTCCTTGAATTGAAATCTGCATAAAGTATTGTGATTTGTGTTTTCCAAACCAACTTGTGTGATTTATTTATGTAAAAAGAAGTTTAATTATGAGCCACAGAAACGGTGGCATGTGTAGTTTTGGTGTGATCTCCATTACCCATAATTCAAATAAATATAAACATATTTCCTGTACGCTGTCCAAGGGCATCACACGAGTCTGAAACAGGGCTGAACAAAGAATCCATGAAACAGTTTGTTGTGACACCTTGATTGAGGAGGTAAGGAACTCCCCATGTTGAGGATGGCCTCTCAATAAACCGTTACATGATTGTTCTCACTCTCAATGGTGCAAAGGTTATTGCATGGCATGAAGAGTATTTCAGCAGTTGATTGAGCACTTGGCATTTGACAGCCCAAAACGAATAGGCTTGGCCAATGCTTGTTTAAAACTATCCCTGCCTGCCTCAAAGACAGGAAAAGAGGAAAGACTGGAATACAGGCTCGGCAAGGGAGAGACTGCCCCGCCCCTCCTCATAGGGTTGGCAAATGTCTTTCACTTGAAGGCACTTTCCGGTTTTCCGGGAATATGTCCCACATTCAGACCAGCGGCCACACAGCAATGAGCCACTCTACCCCTCAGAATGTCTGTACATGATGCTACGGCTGTGCCTGTGCCTGGTTGCTGGGTGGTTGCTCCGTGGCACATCCCGGCAGCACCAGACCAAGTAAATCACTGCGAGAAATAAGATTTGCACCATTGAACTACGGGCCGACATGTCGTGAGAAACTGACATATTCTCAAGCGTTTTCACCCATATTGACCATTTCACTTTTTCCTATTAAGGCACAGATTGAATACGTGTGTGGATATGTTGGTGCCAGTGAGGAATGCGGTTAAACTGGAGGTAACATCGCTCCTCTGACGTATACGCTTCATTATTTAAATAGAAAGAGATATCTCTTTTATGATGTGGTCTCGGGGGGGGGGGGATCTACCGTCCTGGGAAGAAGAGACAGCCCCCCCATCCTGTTCATGGAAGAATGCAAGCGCGTTTCCGTTGGGTCTCAGTTTGGACATAGCTGTGTTCGTGGATACGGTTACACAACAGCGCACTTATTAATAGATATCCCGGCAGACACGTCGAGGCTCGCACATGGCTCATCACCCCCATGAGTACACAGGGCCTGAGCGCTCAATACAGTGTCCAGTGTGGGAACTTAAGCAATGCTGTATGCTCTCTCTCCCCTGGGAAAGCGCGAGGAGTGGGAAGTCCGAGCATTCTCGGTAGGCGTTGGGAGGGTCGTGGGATATTGCAGCAGAAGCCACTGCATATTTGCAGTTTCTAAACGGGAGCTCCACGACTGGAGTGCGCTGTTAGGACCCAGTGGAGAGTCCGAGAGCGGCCACATGGTCTGCAGTGAAGTTCTGTGGCGGCGGTCTGGCAACTGGCACGACATGGGAAGTGTCTCCTGCTGATCTAAGCAAGGTGGGAATCACGTGACCGCAGAGTCCCCTGAGCTCTGGGAGTCGAAGCGTGTCAGGTAACCCAATGTGCTGCTCACTGGCGTTGAGTCACTGCTTTTTAGTCAGAAGTGAACCTCTAATGGGCAGCGGTTCTATCACTGACTGCAGCAAATGCGCCGCAAATAGTATAGGACTGCCCATGTTCTCTGAAAAGCCACCGCTCCTGTTAATGTTTATTGGCTTGCAAGCACACTGCGCTGTATGCATAACCGCAAGATGCATGATAACTTTGTCACAGCGATTAAAACCACATGGCGTTATCGCATATCTTCTCCTGGGTTGTGCCCGAGTCTTGAAAGTAGTACGATTTACTGAGATCTCCAGATGTGCGGTGTCAGCAGGGGAGTATCCAGCATTGTAAGAGTGTAGGAGGGACAGCGAGGGGAGGCGGGTGGGGCGGCGAGCCACGAAAAAGGTCCTGCTACTTTCCCCCCCAAATGCAATGTGCACTATTCCACACAGCCCGTTTTGGCTTACTGCACAAAAACCCAGACTCATTTAAAAGTGGAAAAGGTCGCTTTAATGTGACAGGCCAAAGCTTACAATCAAAACGCTTAACTGGCTCCATGGCCTAACAAACTAAATAGCTATTTGAACAATCAAATAAATAACTTAAACATTTCCCATTTTCCCCCAACAATTAAATAATTAAATAACCCATTTCCTCTCTAATGATCCCTTGGATCCTACCGTATCCTTGCCCCTTTTCCAGGCGTCCCGCTTTCTCCCCAGGGGCCATGCCCCTCCAGGCTCAATACCTGATCCCCCGGGGTGACCTGCTTGTGCAAACAGCGCCACCCCCTCCTTTCCCGTGTCATTCCCCCATTGTGCTTCCCTCCCCCCACATCAAAAGGGGCCATGCCCCCGGCGCCCCGACCAACTTTGACCCCCTGAAACTCCCCTCTACACTAAACTCCTCTTACCTGTGACCTGCAGCCAGCCTGACCTGCCACATCAGCAACAATATTACACACACCTTTCCCGATGCCCTGACCTGTCACACCAAACTACCATCCCTACCCTCCTAACAGAACCCTAAACCATAAACCCCCCCTCCCCCTCCTAATCCTCTGACGAACGTCCCCCCCTATTACATAACTAACTTCCCTAAACAAAATGAAGGGGTGGGAGGGCGGGACAATCGCCAAGTCCTAACCGTCACCTGCCTCCCGAACCTTCCCTGAGCCCTTTAATACCCCGGGCGGGGCGCTCTGCACCCAACGGCCACTCGCTGGCCGTGTGCAGTGCCAAAAAACTCCCCGGGGGGAAACGCTTCGCGTTCCCCCGGGGCCCCCCTTCTCGCCCCCAAACCGGCCACACCAGCCCCAATCTACTTTTTTGGTAAAATTGGCGGTAGATGGCTTTGTAACACATAACAGAAAAAATAAAACTGCAGAATAATTACAGATGCAGGAAACTCATCTATCCAGGCGCTCTGGGGCAAAATACATGCAAACCTCCTGATTTGCATATGGATTGCACCAACAGAAATGACTGCACATAAAAGGACATTGCAAGGAGCATCATCAGTATTTGATACTTGGAGGCAACATAGAAGTTTTATTTATTTATTTCATTTGTTACACGCCCAGACCCTGGGGTATCACGGCAAGGTTACAGACATCTTTGGCATTGGTCATAAGTACAAAGTTACTTTAGAATAAGTAGCCATAAGCAAGCCAAGTGGCAAATAACTTTGTAGTGCATAACACATAAATTGCACTATTATCATATATGGAGGAATTCTATAATCAATTGTTTTAAAAAAAATATATATCAACATGATAGATTACCATAAACTATGAAGGGAATTACTTATGGAGCTGCAGATTAGACACAGTGCGATTAGATGATTTGCCTAGGATCACACTCTTTGTTTAAATGGTGAAACCAGGATGTGGAGAATTTAAGGAACTGAGCACATCTTTCCAGGTTTAGTTGTTATAGATATTCATTAAGGTTTTACTTTTCATTTCATGTGCTTAAATAATACTTTATAGCAATTCCTTGGAAGCAAACCACATTACATAATAAAGTAGCCTTTCATAGTAAACAAACTATACGCTATATACATTGTCATAGAAATATGTTGAGTAACGAGAGAATGGCTTTAGTTTTATTTTCCCCATCCTGCATGCAAAGTCAAAATAGCTTCATGCAAATTAATGTGAGCCTAACAAATCCCCCGTGGGTTTTAAAGCCATAGGGCCTCATTAAACGGTAGGCGGTAACCATGGCGCTATTAGAGCCATGGTTGCCGCCGGTATTTTACCGTGTCCGCCTTGGTGGATGGAGGAATTACCGCCCTACTCCAAGGTGAGCGGGGGCGGTAATTCCCCATTCACCAAGGCCCTTCCCCATTCCCATTTTTGCCCCCATAGGGCATAATGGGAATTGGGAAGGCGCTAATTACGGTACCGCAAATTGCGGTACCGTAATTAGAACCAAGGTCCCTTTGCGGCACCCTACTTTAATGGCTGGTAAAACCAGCCGTTAAAGTCGGGTCCCGCAAAGGGAATTCGTAGTAAGGCGGTAAGGGTTAACGGTCAACGGTAGCATTACCGGTGACCGTTAACCCTTACCGCCTTCCGTGTAATGAGGCCCATAGTAATTATTTCAGAAAGAGTGGAGAATTATGCACCCTTCTCACTTCTGATCACTCCCTCCCATTCCCACTCCCATTTCTAAAGGGACAAAAGTCCCTACTAATAGTCCCCCTCCCTCCCATCAGTGCCTAGCTGTTCACATTGTAATGCTCTTTTGACACAGAGCAATGTGAGAGCCCCTCTGCGGCCTGGAGTGCCTTGGGACATTGCCCTGGCAGCAGGACACCTCTCCCGTTCAAAAAGATTTCCTGCTGCCAGGACAATGAGCGTGCTGAGCAGGAATTGCTCACCACTCATTGTCCTGCCAGCGGGACACCTTTCCCATTGGGCACCTTCACTGAGGATCTCAAAAGAGCCTCTGGAGGGAGGGGGGGCAGCTTATCGCCCTCCCCCTGCTCGGTATGTCACTGGGTGTCAGGTGGAAAATAATCACCCTTGTGTTTTGGCCTCACATTCCATTGTATTCTCATACTTGTTGACCTGCATTGGGCAGAAATGCAATATTACATCTGCTTAAACGCACCTGGATGTACAGAGCAGGGTGCCAGAGATCTGTGTTAGCATATGTTAAGACACATCAAGTGTGATCCATCCAAGGGGTGACGTTAGATGTGAAAGTAGCCTTTAGCATTGTAATATCCAGCAGGTGAAGATTACTGTGTATGCCAGAGTGGTAAGTATGAACTCCTGCTTATTAAGAAGGGTCATCCCATGGGGCACGGTACAAACAAAAAAGAAGACTTTCCAGGAATATATTTGAATCAAGCATTTATTTTTATTTTTATTTTTGGATTTGTAGAACGCAGTACAACCCACAGGCATCGAGGCGCTATAATAAGAGCGTAAGAAGGCTTAATTCAGGGTTACAAGAATGCAGCCCAACAAAAATGTCTTGGTACAGGTTGTTTGGTTACATATACAGAGATACATGCAGGTGTTATAAGTGCACTGTCAGAGATACATAAAGTTGGTACATGTGCATTGTCATACAAAGACCATAGTATGTGTTTGTATTTTAACAAGCACGACTCTGCAGTTCATCCTTACGCAGTCGAGAATATAGTACCATTGGGGTGGTTAATACTAAGATCTATTGTTTATAATTCTGTGAAGATGTTGGCACTCAGTGTGATGCTGTGAAGTTTACTCCTTGCATCAGGTAGACTAGACGGTAGTGGTGTTGTCAGAGTGGGGCATGGGTGCCCATGCGGATAGTTGTTAGGTATGTCTCTTTTGTTTTTACCACTCATTGGGAGACCCGGGTTCTCGCCCCAAAACACAATGTTTTCATTAGACCGCCCCAGGCTCCTGCCATGCTGCATTCGCCCCTGAAGCGGGGATCTTGCTTCTGTACAGTGTTTGGACCTTCGTCCCTCTGTAGGGAAGGGTAGGTCAATAGGACCCCCCTCCCACTACATGTCCCACCTTGGTTGAGACCCATGACTCGTCGGCGCCCCCCCGGCCTCCCGGGCCCAGGCGGCAGGGCGGCTGCCGGCCGACACATGGGGCTGCACCATCACGTTATGTGGCTGAGAATAGAAGCCATCTTGTATTAAGCCATCTCCATCTTGCTAGAAACGTGCATATACAACCCAAGGCAGAAACACTGAACGCTGCAGAGTGACCCCCACTTGACCGCCTCACAGAGGCCCACACTTTCCCCACCTCCCACTCCATGGCAGAGCCGCTGAAGACTCGTTCTCACAAGTCAACATACGCGAGGGAACAACAAAATAAAACACTGTAGCTGTTGACCTTCAGCAGTACATCATTGTCCCAGCTATGAACGAGAATACTAGGATGTAACTGAGATCAGCCCACACCCTGCCGGCCCTGACCCTGGCACCAAGCCCCCAGCCATAGACGGCGTGGCGCCTTGCACCCATACCCACCCCGAAAGCCCTTGTAACTTGCAGAAACCATTTATGTAATATGTGCCTTGTTGACTAACGTTCGCTGCTAATATAAAGGTGAATGGGTAAAGAGAAAGTTGTGCAACCGATATTACATGTAATGAAGAGAGATACAAAGACTGGACAGCTGATAACTGTGAACAATAACTACTTAACGAGCAATGAATTTGAAAAGCTTTGCACAGCTGGAATTAAGGGCTACATTGAAAGCTGGAATTCTCTCTGTTGGCTCAAGCAGCAGGCATTGTGACATCAAAACAAAAGCATAATAATTGAGCGCTTTGAAACACTTGCCGGTGTGTAGGCGCTATATAAATAAACAATGCCAATAATAACTGATTACAAAACAGCTGTGCTGCCACTTTCTTATTACAGTCCGTTGTGATGTCACAACTAACCTGTAATAAGAGAGATATTGCCATGTATTATAAGAAAATTACATCACAACTGTTCTGTGATCTGTTATTACGCTTCTGTTGGGCCGTCACAATGGCTGCTGCTTGAGCCAGCAGGAGCAGAATTCCAGTTGGCACTGCAGCACTTTTTAAAGCCATGGCAAGCTTTTCAAATGCTTTTCTTGTTAAATAGATTTCTGTGACATTTTTTTCTAGTGATTAACAGATAACAAGCACTTAATGGTGGTCTGTCTGTTTATTGTGTGAACTGCTGGAGTTTAAAACATTAGAGCCAGCATCTGCATAGTTCTGCTTATTTTAAAGCACCACATGAAAGTGTTTTTGATGCATTTTATTTCACAGCTTAAAGTATTTTTCTGCAACATATTAGAATCTACATATGAGTTTTTAATCCAAACAGATTCTAAATTGACTTTATGTATCAGCAAGTGTAAGATTGCTTACATTAAATAAGCAAAAGGCCAGTTTATAAAGGGGATAACACTGTTTGACCATGTATTATAAGGAATAAAGTATATTGCAAGACATGTTGGAGTCATGTGACCTTTTCAAGGAATGCAGCCATAATATCATATTTTAGAAGATGTTGTATTATATATTTTTTCTAATATTCGTAGACTTTTGCCCACGTGGCGTGCTTCACTCTTCTCATTTTTTAAAACCTTATATTATCAGTAATAGCAAGGGTTGAGTCTAGGCTGGTCAAGCCACACGGCCTATAAGGCTGCCAGGCACTATTGCCCTCATATCTGAAGAAAACAGTTGCACAGCACTCATAAAGAGGCCAGTTCCTAGACAATAGGGCACTCAGGGCAGATAACCAGCATTGGCCCCACCCCCAATGCCTTGCTTCCATCCCACAAGCCCACTCTGTAATCCCTCCCCAACATCATTAACATCAATGGGATTTAAAGTTGGATTCACTTGCACTGAAAAGTAGTAATTGGACAAGAACATTGACAGCAAAATGACTAACAGGAAATCATGTTCATAATCTCAGGTTTATGTTACTTACCTGAAGGACACTTTCATATGTTGCCACAGCAAACGAATCTATTCCTACCATTCAATAACATATACTGCTGCATAATATATTTTTCGGGTCATATTCTGCTCACTGCTGCCCCCATGTGTTTCACGCCCCACTTTTCACCCACTTATGTTTTTGACTTCTCACCCTATCTATCATTTGCCTCATCACTGCTTCCGGGTCCTTGTTCTCCTAACTGTGGCGTTCACCTTCTTTTCGTTTCTACAGCTTTTCCTACTGGCTCATTTACATTGTCTCATTCTCCTGCTTTCATTCTTATAGTTTTCTATCAGTTTTCATCGTTTTTTCTTTCTGTTGTTTTCCTTACCTTCTTTTGTTCTTTTATTTCCATGATCTGTTTTTTCATTGTTTCCTTTCAGTTTCTTTCTTTTTATCTCCCTTTCTTTTCCATTCTCTTTTCATTCCTAAGGCCTCATCACCCGTTTAGTGGTAATTCCACAATTTATTTACAGAATTAACAACAAACTCTTTACATTTTAACACCACTCAACCCAATGGATTTATCACCAGAATACAAGTGGTGGATATGCCATATCCATCCCCAGTTTTGGAGTCCATAGTACTCCACAGGGATTTTTGCAGATATACCGTGAGTGGTAATTCTGCCGAGGTAAATCTGCTAATTTCTGGGGCTAGAGTGGAGGAGACTATGTATCCAGCAACATATTGGAGGTAAATCTTGCACATCACCTCTTATCTAAAGAATCAGTAGTGTGGTTAGAGTTGACAGTAATTTAGTCCCGGGAGGATAGCTTAGCGGCAACGTGCGCATCTTGACGACACGAAGCAACACAGCTTCGATTCCCGGGTCCATGCTTAGAAACCTCTGGGTGTTTAAGCGCATTATAAATAAGCAACTAAGACAAAAAAAAAAAAAAAACAATTGCAAGACGAAAAAAAACAATTCCTGTAACAGCGCCTCGATGCCCACAGGCTGTGTGAGCACTTTAAACATGCAAAAATAAAAAAAAAGAAAGTGACCAATAAAAAAAAAGTGCTGCCAATGGAAATCACCCACAATGCCACACTCGTAAAGAGGCACATAGAGTTTCCCAGTTTACATTTTCCTTAATTCAGCGTTTCTGCCTTCCTCTCTAAGCCTCTTTTTTTCCTTTCTTCTTCTGCTAGCCTCCTCCTTCTTTCTCTACCCTTTTCTCTTTCCATATTTAGTACTTCTCTTGATTTTCTTTCTCTCTTTCTTTCTGATTGTCTGGCTCCTGTGCCCCCCCTCACCTTCACCAAAGCTTTGCAGGACAGTCTTTATGTGGGTTGTCACGCCTCAGCTCCCAGGGGCTTATGGAAGGTGTTAATTCCTCCCAAGACAGTGACTATGGTAGTTTTAGGAGGTGGTGCTGACACAGTACAGTACGATGATGCAAGCTTATGTCTTCTGAATTTGCACCGGGTGTTCTCTCAGCCATTCCTGTTAGTATGGACTCCTTTATTGCAGTGACTCCCCCCCAGCCCCCCCTGGATGTGGTACTCTCAGTCTGAAGTTGTAACACCTTTGTCTCTTTTTATTTTTTTTTAAACCCAACTTTCCTTGTTTTCAGCATTCATTATAAACATCCCTTATTCCCGAAATCAAGGAGTCCATAAAAAATTCCAACACCCTGATGCTTCAAACTTTCAAACTTGCACAAGTCAATCAGACAAGTTTGCACTGCCCTACTTGTCTTCCGATCACAGTATTGTTTCACCAAACATCTTTTAAATAAAATGTGCAAGTGTGTATGCTTGATTAGCTCACTGTTTTCATGTCAATTTAGACACATCACAGACTAGCTAGAAAAACATGCAGGCATTTACTGTGGCACACACACAGAATGAGTGGCTTTGGAATGCTAGTGGCCCCTCCCACGTGACGTGTCCATTTCACTCTTGCGTCTGCCCCAGGAGAGTAATACAAAGTAAGTCTTGAAAGAAATAAACAACAAAAAAAACCTTTATCAGAATTTCACGGAGGCAACTCTCTTCAAAAAGCACTCTTCCCCTCATTTTCTGGAACGAGGATGCATACCACACAATAGTTTAAGTGCCACAAGGGTGCGCCACCTAGCTTTTCTGTGCTACGAGCGGTCACCCACTTTGACCCCTCTTCCCTGGAGAACGGTCCTGCAGATCAAGCCAACCCTAATAGGACATTGGGTCCACTTCCCTTCACGTTACCAGGTGCTGTTACATAGCACTAGGCATGCCTGGTGTAAACTCATAGAGGCTAATGTGGCACGACTTGCGAGCATGTACACTATTCACACACTAAACCCAGTGTGTCAAGTCAAAAGCAACACAGGTGTTATAATCCACTCAATTTAAAACATGCCAGGCCCAAGTGTCTGTGCAACATTTTGACCTTTCAGAGTCAAGAGAAGGTCAAGAAGCCTGACAGCAGTGAAAAGCCCCCTACATAACATTAGGCTGCCCCCATCTCGCTGCTCTTCCACTCTGTCCCTACTCCCCCTCCCTCTCCTCTCTTCAGCCCCAGTGCTTTACATATGGCATACGAGCATTGAACAGAACATGTTTTCTGATGACGTCCATTGCCTGGGTCTTCTGTTAGGCTGCAGCTTATGTCTGAGTGGCTCATGCAACCTTCACTAATATTTACTCACAATTTGATTGACTTGTGGGTCTTTCCCAATGGTAAAAATGTACTGAAAAAGTAGTGTAACTGTGATCTCGGCCAGGGGCGCTGATGGCGGGTGCATAGTGACATGTGACAAGATGTAGTGTAAGGAGCAATTCATTGTTAGTGTTACCAGGACCTCCACCCTCTTCTCATAGCTAAGACGAGGTCAGCTAGAATCCATCCACGCTATTTCACTTAGGCTTCATAAATGTGCTTCATAAATGTATCGTCAGATTTCAGTTTAGCTGCAAGTGCTCTAATATTGTAAAGTGAAGAGGCATGCTTTACCTTCAAAATGTACAGTTCCGAAATGGTGAATACAGTTGTAAAAAGTAGTGGAACTGTTAACCGTGAAACAGAAAAGTAGTGGAAGTCAACTCCTGAGAATTCCCGCTCACTTTGATCACTGGTCTTCCATGTCCTTCACTGTCTGAGGAGAATAATGGTTCAATGCAAATGCTACTCAGCCTTTCATCCTTTTGAAGCTACTAAACTATTTCCATGAGGCTATGAAGTAACATCACCTACCATTGAAAGTGCCAAGGGGCAAATTGGTGTTCCTTCTGGAATGCAAGTCTGTGACCTGCATTTTGCATAAAGATCTGTGCAACTTGTGCTATCCTTTCCACTACTCATTAAGGACACCGCAGATATCAATACAAACTATGAATCCTGTCTGGTAAAACTTCAACTCTCACTTTCCACCTCGCACAGCTTTCTACTCATTTACAGACCCCGTGGCTACAACAAAAACTTTGCAGACACACTCTGTGATGCTCCGACAACTAACTCCAAACTACATCCAACACTTACTATCCTAGGTGATTTCAACATCTGGTTTGAGGCCCCTTTAACCCCTAAGATCTGATCTCTCACAGACAACCTATAAGCCTTCAACTTGATACAAGGCATCTACACACCCACCCACACTGGAGGCCACACACCCTTGATGCGGTCTTTAACACCACACACATCATATCCACACTGCCTCCATGCCCCCTAACTTGGACAGATCACTCAACAATCTTCTTCTCCATACCACTCTCATCCACAGTCTGTACCCAAGTCCACGCCCGACCACCACCATCCTCCACACCTCTCACTCCACTCTGGAACAAAGTCCCTATCACCTCGGATCTAGCCAACTCCCTCCTCACCTCACTCCTAGCACTTACCCTCCAGGAAGGCCCCCCATTAAACTCTTTGACCTTTCACTCTCGAATTCACTCACACCCCTCACCACAACAAAACAGCCCTTTTCTGAGATCAGGCCCCACACCCAGGTGGTACACCGCCAACCTAAAATCGCTAAAAACCCTCAAACACTGTCAGGAAAAGGCCTAGAAAATGTGGAGAACTATCCCAACTGCACAGAACAAAACTGCCTTAGCAAGACTAACAAAGAGCATATAGATTGGAAATCATAACAAACAAGAAAGCATTCTATGGGAACAGAATCTTAAACTTTCACTACCCGAGCAAGGAACTGCATAGAATCATTTCTGAATTCAATTCTCCAGCCTGCTGTACCCTTGTACACCCAACTCGCCAAGCCCTATGCAATGGCTTATCAGAACACATCCACATCGTCGCTAACAACAGACACTGTGCCATCATCATAAAATTAGAAAGAATGTCCGGCCCATTACCCATCCACAGCCCGACCCCCGTCCAAACCCACTCCAGATACAAACCTTCACTTCTTTCTCTCCAATCTCACACCAGGAGTTCCTCTTGCTCCTTGCACAAAGCCGCCCATCAGGTACCCCCGAAAACCCCTGCCCACCCACTCTCTCCAACATTATCTTCTAACCTGTGCAGGCAGTATTGCATGCTCAATCCTCAACCACTCCCTAACATAGGGAACCTTCCCAGAATCCTTAAAAAACAAACCCTTCCTCAAAAAACCCACTCCTCCCCCAGAACTACGGACCCATCTCCAACATCCGCTTCATGGCCAAACTCATGTACCACACAGCATACAAGCAGCTCGGCCATTTCACTGACGCCAACAACCTCCTGCACCCTGCCCAATCTGGCTTCAAATCGCTCCAAGGAACAGAGTCCTCCCTAGTGTCTGTCTGGGATGAACTAAAAAGAACAGCAGATGCAGAAGATTTCACTGTACTCATTCTCCTTGACCTCTCTACTGCCTTCAATACCATCAACCACACCATTCTCCTAGACAGGTTATCAAAGACACTGCCCTCTCTTGGATCTCCTCTTTCATTTCTAATCGCTCACAAATCATGCTCCTCAACCCTTTCACCTTTACTTCATGATCAGTACTAAAGGGGTCCCACAAGGAGCTTCCTTATCTTTCCTCCTCTTCAACATCTATCGAACCCACTCACTGCACTCCTCCGCTCTCACCATCTCACCTGCTACAACTACACAGATGAAACCCAGATCATCCTTAAAATTCCAAAATCGCCAGGATCTAATCGCCCTTATCTGTCATCATGCCTCTCTGATATTGAGTACTGGATGACGACCAAACACCTAATTCTCAATCCTGGTGAAACAGAAATCATAGTCTGTGGGAAAACATTGCCACTTCCCCAACCTATTCCCTGGCCTCAATCCCTAGGCCCTCACCCTGGCAACATTCGCCTCAGTGAAAAACCTTGGATGCACTCTGGACACATATATATCCCTCTCCCAATACATCAACTCCATATCCAGAACCTGTTTCTTCCAGCTACGCATCCTCAGGCGTATCTTCCGATACCTCACCTATTCTCCCCGTTTCTCTGCCATCATCTCCATCTCCATCATCTTCTCCCGCTTAGAATATGCAAACTGCCTTTACCTAGGCGCACCAGCGTTTAATCTAAGGAAACTGCAAAGAATCCAAAACGCCCCAGCCTGCCTACTCATTAGCAGACCTCCCAGAGAACAGATCAGCCCTTCACTAAGCATCCATAATTGGCTCTGTATTGGTCGATGCACTGCCTTTAAAGCCATGTGCATCAATCACCAGGAAAACCACAATGCTGGCTCGGAATTCCTCCAAGACAAAGTCACTTGCTACCACCCCTCATGGACACTCAGGTCTGGCACAGCATCTCTCATAGTTGTCCCACATTACAACTCTACCATGCTGGCGGATCCTCCTTCGCCGATCTCCTGAAACTCTCTGCCCCTGCACATTTTCAACATTGACGAACACTTGGCATTCCGAAAGGCCTTCAAAATCTGACTCTTCCCTTCCTCCTCTTGAAACCCCCTTGCATTCTATATCGCCGCTACACGCACAGAAGCACTGACCCAAACCCAACAACACACCTATCCATCCATACCCACACGGCTGCTGGCAGCATTCACAGCGGCACACCATGACAAATCTTTTTCGCCCTCCATCCCTGCACCCACAGATGATCGTACAACACCCCATTCCCATTGGCCCCTCTCCCACTACTCAGCCTTTCAATCTAGGGAGACCACAACTGGTGAGACCAGACAATCACTTTGGACCTAAAACATGACATTCATGATGAACTCCATCCAAGTTTGCAGTATGTATACCTTGCACTATGTCTGTGGACACAGGCCTCAGGCACGACCAATCACCCATGCTCTCTAGAATGCAGCTATGGCTATGCTATTCTGTCTAGCAGCACATATAGCCATCCACACTGACAACCCTGAAACACCTCAACACCTCTGTCATTAGCATACAGCAACAACCTATGCACTATGTTGGTCTAGCTGAGTAAAAATATAATCTCTGGCAATAGCACTCTATCCTAAACCACCAACAGCACCTGCCCATGTGCCTGACCTCCGAGCTGCCCACTGGAGCCTAGCCAGCCCACCTAAGTCCTAACCTGGCAAAATGCACACACGCATCTTTAATCAGCTCTTAGATCCTCCCACACATGGACTGCGGTCACCAAGGGTATACCAACCACAAAGCGCTTTGAGGCCATAAATGGGGAACTGGCACTATATAAATGACATGTACAATACAATAAAATACAGGCTTCTGCTGACTTTGATGGCATGTGCCCAGCCAGCCATCAACGGAATCAAATATTTTTAAATTTCCTAAGTCACATATAAATTAGGTTTTGAAGGTTTTCTAAAGTAATTAAAGTAGAACTGAGACACAAATGGTCCAATGCTGGTGTACAGGTGTGTTCAACTGTACACTAGAAACCCTAACACCATTTACAATAGTCTATAACCGTGAGCTCCAACTGGAATACCAAACCCTTAGTTGTCCAAGTTGCTTAATTTAAATTGGAAAATGACCTATATCACTTATATAGCAAGAGTGTGGCATGCTACACTTTTTTGTGTTTTTTTAAAGGTTTTGGTACACAGCCTGTGAGTGTTATTTGATCATTTACCCACTAATTGAACACCCATGGCCATGCTAATCCCTATGGCCATTACCGTTTTCCAGCTGTTGCCATCTCATGGTCAGTTGATCCATTATGTTAGTGCCTGGCAAATGTGTAACCAATACTCACACAAAAGCCCAAACGGTTGGCTTTGCGAATTCCTGTTTACATTGACAGCAGATTGTCTTTTTCGAAAACCAAGGTGGTATCTCGTTATGCTCCTCTAACCTTTTGGACTAGGGTATCAAAACGTAGACTTTTTAATCTAAAGACTGGTATGAATGGATGGGGCCGACTTGTTGCTCTCTGGCTGATATTTTTCAATTCTAGAGTGGTGTATCAGCAAACATCTAAATAAGCTTGCCTTCAGAATAAAAAGTGAACAGGTGGATATGCAATAGCACAGTCCTTTCAACAAGCTTAAACATAGCCAACATCATCGCCACATTAACAAGACACTGTTTGACAATCAGCGATTATCTAAGCATGAACCAAATCCTCTGTAGATAGCTCACAGGTTAAGTGCTCACCTTCCACATGGGTCATAATGACTTTCAGATCTGGTGACTGGCTCAGCCTTTCATCCATTTGAGATCAATAAATCGAGTACCTTTCAACGGGTGATAATAACACCTGCTACTAGAAGGCCTTTTGCACAGTCGCAGGAACCAGGGGTGAGCAGGGGGATGTATGCATCCCACACTCCTGAGTGGGGGTATACATTAAGATGCCCCCCTCCCACATTTCTGAGCTGTCCTTCCTTGCAGATTGCCAGAATGGGGAACTGATTGGGGGGTTTCATGTTTAAGTGCGTCCCAAAGTCACAGGTTAAGTCAGCTTGTCTTTCTCAGCCTTTGCAAAGGCAGGCTATCCATCTGCTGCCCTGGCATTTGCATCCAACAATCTGTGTGAAGGGTAAACGGGGGAGCCTGGGGTGGAGAGGCGTTTCTTCTCAGTGACTCAAAGGGTGCAGATTGTCTGGAAAAAAGATAGTTTACGTTGCTGTGTCCACTCCACATATAACAAAGGACGTTTGTTCTTTCATTATTGTACGTCTTTTTCTGGATATAAGAAACGATTATACAAGTCTAATTTAAGCAAAACAGGAAACGGCACCTCATCTGTACATTTTTCTGTTAGCATCAAATATTTAATGTATGCACTTTGTCTATGAATGGGATGGGCCCTTGGCGCGCTCTTGTCATCGTGGTGCCTTTCTTCTGAGCACTTGATCATTGTAGTGGCGCTGTGTGGAGACTACTTCCTAGTTCACTGATCCGAACACTTTACTAAGGGCATTATATCAGAAAGTACCCCTTCTACATCTTTATAATATCAATGCAAATATAATGTCGCTGTAATCCTCTAGTTGTGACATCACAATTTGCCGGCTACACAGAGCGCCTCGAGAGTTGATGTCTGTGAGCGTGACGTGCACACGTTTTACACTGATTCGTGGCGCCTTTGCCAAGGAGGTGCTGATCCTTCCACATTCGAACGAGAATATCGCTGATCATTTTGATTCTGTACAAAATAGTGCACTTCATTATGATATGTATATTTTAGGGATGCTATAAATCAGATTAGAATGGCGTGTCTTTATGAAGCACGGCGTGTACTCCTACGTTATTTGGCAATGTGGGGTCCATTCTTCTGTGCATCTGTTAACAGGGATTTGCAATGGAGGGCAACACTACAGAACTTTGGTACACGAGGCGCATGCTGGCTTCTGCCAATCACGCCCACTCTTCCATTCCCGGAGGCGCATGCGTTGAATGCTCTGTGATTGGATCTGTCAGGCACTGTCCCACCTACACTCATATTTCTGGGGTACAAGTCTGCCAGGTCCACGCAGAGTGTGTTATAGCAGCACTCGAGCGCACTTCTGCAGAGGACGTGGCAGGAGTTGTGCTAGTTTGAAGTCTTCCTGTTCTTTCTGAGCTGCCGAGGGTCCTTGCCTTGATTAAACTGCACCGCTGCCGGCCTCTTTGTCGAGAAAAACGAATTAAGCCAAGTGGTGCTTTGATAAGGATGCGCTCACGAGGGCTTTCACTTAGCCTCTCCAAACTCCAGATCAGAGCGCTTCCCATCTGCAGGAAGATGTCAGAGCACCCGGGAAGTCGTAGTGAAGCTCGAGATGGCTCTGAACTCGAAGAGACTTTTAGCAATCTCCAGGAGTCCGGGGAGGGCTCGTGTCGTGTGCGTTCCCGGAACATAGCCGACAGATAACCTGCCCGCTTAATGCCCCATTCCTTCTTCATAACATTCCCCTCCTACGCATCATCTCCTGTATCAGACAGACAGACAGAACAACTTTGCATCCAACAGTATCCCCTTGAGATGGCTCCATGTGTTAAAATCGGGCAAAAATGGCCGTGGACACAAAATATTGCGGTCGTGGTTTTTGCCTTCGCAATCCATGTAAAGGATGCGGGGGACACCCCGCAATCCCCGGACCCATTATACCATTTAAGGGAAGCGGGGAGACCCTCGCAAACCTCACTCCCCTTAAACTGTGTTATGTGGTACACCTTTAACGGGTCAAACCACAGCATTTTTGCCACGATATTTTGTACAGGGGACATTTTTGCCGCAATTTTATCACTGCATACCCTTGAGATGGGCTCTGTGGCTGCGGCCTTGGTCCTCGCCTCTGCGTTGTGGATTATGGGCCAGAAAAGCTATTCCTTGGGTCAGTGTAATGCACGAATCAGCCATGGGGATCGTGTGACCCCTTCCATGAGCCTCTGGTTGTAGAGGGGCAAAGGCTGGTGCAGAGAGGCTTGGGGAGGATGTATGGGGTCTGTGGAGATGCCTCTCCCTGAATAAGGGGTGGTGGTGCCTTTACTCCTCAGGTTTTGAGTCAGAGGTGGACTGGCAAGGGGGGCCAAAGGGTAATGGCCCCCCAGGCTTGCCCCATGTGCTAGAGCTCCAAAGTGTACATACAATTATTGGAAAAGATGAGCTTCTTGCGAATCTAGCCTGCCACGAAGTTGCCGAGTGCTGCAGAGCCTGCTCGGATTCTGTGTAAATGGTGCAAGGCACACGTCTTGCCACAATGTTGTCGATGTGCCCGGGTGGCCTCCACACATGGGCCTCCACAGTGAGTGAGAGGGAGAGGAGTCTAGTCTGCAGGGTCATGTTCATAACGCCCAGTGACAATCTATGCATTGAAATAACCAACTTTGTGGCCCTGGGTGGGAATGATGGCACCACTGCTCCACACGCACCATGTGTCTGTTACAATCCACAGCAGCTTACCACAACGTCTACTTGCCAATGGAGTAAGGGTCAATACATTAGAGTTTCGTTTTGATTCTGTACAAATGCTTTCCCTATGGACTGATGAATTTCTTGAGCACCAGTGTGTTCATGCACAAAGAGTTTAAAAGCACCTTCAACAGACCCCTTGATGCTACTAATATAGTGCTTTTAGAAATGGCTGTTGGACTGTCGTACTTACTTTTGGACGCAATTGAAAAACACACATAGAAAGTCAGAATATTCATTTATTAATTATTAGAAGACTACAAACTATGGGGGTCTTTCACAGTTGGATGGATTTTTTAATGCTCAAGAAAGTTACTAGTTCCACCAGTGGTCTTTCAAAAAAATCCATCCTACTCAAAGTTTACCTACGCCCAGCAAAGGTAGTATTTCTGGAATACATCCAGCGCTATTTTGGAAATACTCCCTCTGATGGAGGTAATGTAAAAAGATATGTTTTTTACATTTCTTTTAGTCATTTTCAGCATCAATGTGAAGGGAGAAATGGATTACGTACAGTAATGGCTCATGTCACTACTGTTGATTTGCTTTATGCACAAACGGTACATCCTGGCCCTTTTATGCATTGTATGGGTAAGGTGGTGAGAGGAGGCAATCTGCAAAAAGTCTGCCTTCCCTCACCACCAACAGTAAACCCCTGGAATACCAGCAATGGTATTTGATCAAACCCAGAATTGGGTGGACGGTAAAATCAACCGTATTAGCCAAATTATGACGATTTACCTGTTACCAGCCGAACTCTGATTGACCCCCTAAATCTGTTATCATTTTCCATTGTCCTGTCCAGAACACTTTTGTGTGACCAACAGAAGACACACATGCAAATGGACACCAGAGTCAGATGTATAGCTACAAAGTCACATAAACACAGAAACATCCTTCCACCAATAATTTAGACTGCCACAAATACACTGAAACACATTTCCACAGTCACAGAAAATGAAACACACACGCAAACTCACCTTATTTGAAAACTCACGTAAATATAATAGGCTGTTCCTGCTCCTTCTCAATCACAAGGTCCGAGGTGTGTTCTCCTTGCTGTTCTCTCTGCTTCTGTGAGTTGAAATATCCAGCCAATATGCAGTCGACTATGCATTTTGGCAGCACAAAAAAAGCCACAGCCCTTTGCTGTCTTTCTCTCTGCATTGTCCAAGTGCAGATCCCATAGCCACAATTACCAGCAATACCACAGCCACAGCTTCCTGTCGTGTTTGCCAGAACTGACAGGCAAATCAAGGAAGACTACTGTCTAACTGTAAACCAGGGCAATGGAAGGTGGTTAGGGGCAAGGAATGGACTTGGTGTAATTGACAATTAAAGGGCCTGAGTGGCAAGGAATTGGTGACTGAGCAATGTAGTCAAGGGAAGGAGGTGCGTGTGAGGGAAGGGGACTGAGTTAATAGTTAAAAGATGGAGCAAAAGAGGAATAGAGGTCTGAAAGATAATTGTAAGAAACGGGGGCCATTGAGAATGTGGTGTAAGGGAAGGACACCAATGTATGATGGGTAAGAAAAATAGGGTAAATGAGATGGATGTACATATCTGTAATGGTAGGTCAGCAGGTTGACTGTTGCTAAGATCTATGTCTGACTTGCATGCCACTGCACCCAAATTTGGGACTGACTTGAGCTCCTTTCTTTTTTCTAAGTGATGCATACTTGCTTAAGGAACATATGTTTCAATTGCTACTGCTCTTAAATTCTTTCAGGGTGCTTTATCATGTGACTTGGTGTTTGAAAAAAGACACACAATTGTACAGATTAAAGTTATAATCATAGCAAACCTTCATCATAATTATAATCTGTCTGTTTCTCAGATGTAGTTGCCTCAGTGTGCAGATGATTAATTGGCTTCCCTCTTGTAGATACATTGGTGCTTTGAAAACCAGGTTTATTGAACAGTGTACTAGTTTATCCCTTGAATAACAAGTTTGCAGAACACATTTTTTTGTTTCTAGTATTGAAGATGGAATAGGAAAAGATTAAGTATCCCCTGCTTTCTCAATTGGACGGTGCAGAGCCAGGAATACAGGGCTCAAATCTCCACATTCCACACTTCATACATTAAGTGATCCTGAGTAAATCACTTTTCATCACTGTGCCTTATTTTCCTTAACTATCTGTATAGAAAGCCTCACTCATGTCAGTTTACACTCTTTAGTGTTGCTCTATCCATAATTATAATTTTAACAGTTTCAGTTAAGCATATTGGTGAGGAGGCAAGATGACAAGTGAGGGTTTATGTTGTGGGAAGTGCAGTACAGATTTTGTTTTGTGTGCTGGGAAGCAGGAAGCCAGGCCTGGCTTTTTTGTCATGCCTTCTCATGTTTGGCTGTGAGAGAAAACCCAGAACCCCTGTTTATGCAATGGCTCTGCTCTACCAATGAATTATTTAGCGTTGCCACTTCTTTACATTGTTCTCAAACTAAAGATGGGCTGGGATGGGAGGAGATGTAGCCGGCAGTCAAACTGCAAACTACAACACAATGAAAACTGGGCACAAATCCCAGCTTTCCCATTTCACCAATTATATTATCATGTTAAAATAATTGTACTGTTTGGTAAGTGAGATAATTTCCAAGAGTCTGTGTTGCTAAGAAACCACAAACATAACTGAAAAATGTGTTGCATAGAAGAAAAATAATATCAATAGTGTCTACTATAAATACTTGTGGGAGGGGGAGAGGTTGAAATTGAGTTTACTTTTTTTGGAAGTTGGGGCTGCAAAACTGTGGTTTTGGGACAATGCACTATGGGCTACAAAAGTAAACTTCCGCCCATGTCAAATGTTGCCAGTCCTGGCTCTTCTGGCTAGTCAGTCCATGGGCCACATTAAAGGTTTGTCGGTCCGGTAACAACAACCGGTAAGCTTGCCGGTACCGTTGTTACCGGACCGGCAAACTATGAGTTCTGCTCGTGGGTGCCTTCCCTGCCAGGTCTGTCCTGGTGGGCGTACCGGCACCCATGAGCAGAGCATGTCGGATCCACCTGCACCATTCACCAATGGTGCCAGTGCATTCAACCTCCCCATTCCCATTGAGCCCTATGGAGCCCTATGGGGCTCAGTGGGAATGGGGAGCATTTTTTCCCGGAGACCGCGAATGGGCAATTACCGGGTCCGGCGGGCCGTAATGACCCGGTAATTGCCCATTCATGGGTGCCGTAAAAAATCCCGGTTTTACTGGATAGGCTACAGCCAAACTTGTAATGTGGCCCCATGTGGTGAGTGGAGTTACATTATGGGTTCAGCCAAAACGCATTTACCATTATTCACATTGTTCTATGTCCAATGTGGCTGTACTCAAAAGTGTGAATGTGTCATCACATCATGTTTCTGTGACCGATAGGTGTATGGAAGAGGCCTGTGCTAAGGGTAAAAAGTACCACAATCAGAGTGTTGGTAAAAATACCACATACGCTGTGAAGGGATATCATGACTGAATGTTAAGGGCCTGATTCACAAAATCATTTTATAATGGCGTAATCCCATAGGAAAACGTTCTGTGAGTCTGGTCCTAAGTGTCTAAACAGAAGAGTAAGTCACACATTGTGAATGCTTCATCCTGAATGTATTCCTGACCGATTATTTGAGGTTTGACGATGCGCTGGTCATCTCAATGAAAGTGCCCGGCTATTATTCTCAGTACTGGGTAGCCATTGATGTTGACAGTAGGGTGCAGGCTCCATCATGAGGGCAGAAGCGAGAGTAAGTAGAATGTTCAGATGCATTGTGAATAAAGACTGGTGGCAGACACTTACAAGGAGCCTCATTCTCAAAGTGGTTCTAGTGTAGACTCATCCTATTCAGATGTCGGCTTATCTTATCCCATAAGAGCAGAGACTCAAGGCAACCGCCTATGTGCATGAAAGTTATCAAGTGACTTCATCCTAATTGTAACTCTCTGCTGCAGGCCAATCAGTGAGTGCTGCTACCATTATGTTCCTTCAATGTCAGGTCCACGGCCAAACATCCTCTTTAAGCCCCCACTGTGTGAAGAACAGGTGAGATAAGTAGATTGTGTACATCATTCATCATTCTGGAAATTCTCTACAAACCGTCTGCCAAGAAGACATTGTGCCTCATTCCAAGTCTTGCGGTCCGGAAAGAAGGGTGCTCGTAGCAATGTACCGGCACCCTTTCCAGACCGCCAGGCTACGAGAATGTTTGAAGGGGCCGGTGCTTCCGGCAGGTCTGACCTGCCGGGAGCACCAGCCCCTGCAGGCATGTTGTTCGCAGAAGCACTGGCACTGTCAGCAACGTGCCGGTGCTTTCGTGTCCCCATTCCCGTGGAGTACTAGAGGACTCCAGGGGAATGGGGAATTACAGTTTCCACCATCTGACATCCCGGGCCGCCGGGACTTGTAATGTCCCCATGGCACTGGGATCTCAAGCAGCAGAACAGTGTTACAAGGTCGGTGACAACCCACCGGTTACCGCAATGACGGCGTTTGTGTTAACATGTTCAAAAAGATAGCTGTAAAAAAAGATTCAATCTTTGTTATTATGGACACACGCTGGGACCGTACAGTTGTTTATCAAGGGATTTAATCCCAGAATAAAAGCACCGGCTGAAGCGTCAACTTTACACATTTCCTACAATGAATGTGAAATGCAGTTCTTTTTAGAGCTTGAGAATCTGTGACTTTTAAAACAGAACCCTTGGCTACTCACCCAAGCGTTTGAGGGCTATGCAAGCAAACCTGCTGCACGGTATATGCAAAGGGCCTGATTTATGGAAGTGTTTTATAATGGTGCAATCCCATAGGAAAGCGTTCTGTAAATCAGGCCCAAAGAGTCCAGCCCAGCCAAAGACGACCCAATGTAAAAGATAGTAGGGTGGGCTTCTTGACCCACAGAATCCTAAAATCCAGCCTTGTGTTAGGGGGTTATTGAAATGTCTGAGGAAAATGGTCACGCAACGAATTTTAGTGGGGACGTTTTGGCTCTGTTGGTGAGTAATTCTAAATGCTCGACTGGATTTCTCTGTTTGGTCTGTCAGTGACCCAAGATCTATGACAGGAGTCTGCCACCTGTGTTTCTCCAGAGGTTTTATACTATGACTCCCATGATCCCTCACCATTGACTATGCTGGATAGGGCGGATGGGAAATGTAGTCCAAAACATCTGCAGAGCGCCGATCTATGACATAGCATTTAGGGTTGGCAGGTTTCGGCTTTCAGGCACCAAACATGGTGCCAAGATATTTCTTAACAAGATTTTCCAAGCATGACCCTATTATGAAGAGGCCACCTGGGAAGTGAGATGCTCTACAGAGTAAACTACAGCCATCAGCCAAGAGCTTACTCAACCACAGTAGCCTGGTTGCACTGATACGAGGGCAGGACCCTAATTCACTTGAGCAATGAAAACAAGGTATTGTCCTTTTCTGTGCCTTACACATACCCATCCATGTCAGCTACAAACACACCAGAAAGAACCGGATAGCGTAACCGGGCAGAATGTAGCGGCACTCGCTGAGGCTGCACGTATCAGCCGCGTGGCCCCTTAGGATCAATACACGATGGCACATCCAGTGAGCTTGATCATGAATGCCGCTGAGTCCTCTCCCACCTCTGCGCCCCCCCCCCCCACCCTTGGAGACGGCAATACATCTAATCAAATGGATTTCCTTTCCGGGTGAGCAGCATTACCTCACGCAGCCACTCCGGCGACACATTGACCCTGTGTTTTTCATTCTGAAATGACTTGGTTTTCCGCGCGGGCCTGCTGTCACGTGACGTCGCCGTCAGGCGCAGCAGCGGACGAAGGCACAGAATTTACTGTGTAAAACCACCAGCGGGGGTTATTTCATTTGTCAAAGTAGGGTGTGAGCCTGCTGCAAATGAAGCCTGGTCTCCTTTTAAGCGTATTAAAAATCAAAGGTGAAATGCGCCAGCCAGAAATAGGTCTGCGCCCCTGGCGGCTTGCCTATGAAGCCTTGATAGAGCGCCTTCCCATCCAAACCATGACGGGTCCAGAAAGATGGCTGACGGGAGGCACGAAGTAATGGACAAGCAATTAGCAGCTGTCTAGACGCTCGGTGCAGGCCGTGCATCATGTGTGCAGATCCCTTACGCCAGTGTTTCAAGGACTAGAAAGCTCAGTCAGGCATCCCCCGTCTGCTCCATACCCTCCCCCCCCCCGCTCCCCCGAGCCTGGGCGCTCCCCGAGGAATTACACTCACTGCGCTCAGAATCCCCAGGGCTAAGGACAGGACACCCAGAAGACCTGCGCCCATGGTAGGCTGTCAATTATCACGCTTGCACTTCAGCAGATGTTGTCCATAAGGGCGTTAGTGCCAAAGAACTGAGATAAACACAACCGAAAACATGAAATGAAAGCCTTGACTAGTCTTAGTTGAACACGAGAGAGGGGCAGATACTGAGAGGGAACCTGGGGGCTCGAGGGTCATTGCGGAAGTGCCACTGGGGTGCAAAGGGCCTGTCAGTAGAGTCGAGCACTTTTGGAGGCATTCCTTTTCTTCCCTGAGGGAGTCCCGCCGTAGGCGCTGCATTTCTGGCAATAGGACGCCTGCATTGTTTTTTGGAGTCAAGTTAGCATCTTCGGATAAAGAAAGGGCAGGAGTGAGGCAAGAAGAAAGATGAAGAAAGAGCAACGCTAAGTTGGGGGACTGACCAAGGGACACTATCCGTGTAATAACCTAGTGGAATGTTAGCTGTTTCAAGTATCTGCACAGCCAGGCAGATATTATCTACACTGCTGGGTTCATGTTAAATAATGTATTTTTTTCTTTCTACTTCTTGCATCTTCTTAAAACATGGACACGTTCCTGCTGCCACAGTTCACTGTCATAAAGTTGCTGTCACTAATTGGGCTCAAGTCTTGAGTTTGATATGAACCATTAGTCCCTATTTGGAACATTCCTCTAAGTTCAGACATTTAGTAATAAGACATTCAGGCAAATTCGAGGCACTCGTAGATCAGAATATTGGATTGCTGCAGTACTGTGCAAAGTGAAAAGACCTCAGCCTCCTTGCAGCTCTGCCTCACATAGCTTGCTGACTGCCGCTTGGTCCTTCCTCCACTGGTGCCTCAGGCCTCTCACTCCTCCCATCGCGCTCGCCTCGCTGTGACTGAGTCTGCTCGCTTACCCTGCTGGCACATGTTTTGGCCCACCTCCTCCGCAATGCCATCAGTTGGTTGCCCTTCAGTCCAGCGTCATTCTCTTCTGGTGACTCCTTTCAAGCCATTGAGCCACAGAGGCGTAGCCAGGATTGTCGAACAAGTGGGGCCTGAAGCTAATGTAGTTGGGCCCACCGATGTGACATGAACATCCATAAATGCCTGCACAGCACTGCTGAGTGGGCATTTATAGATTTTGAGTGAGCCTGGCCCGTTCAGGCCCCACCCTGTCTATGCCTCTGTTGAGCCACTCTGCCTCTCCCTGTAACAATGGCTGAGAGTCGACATTGCCCCAGCAACATGGCAGCCATGTCTGCTGCTGCTGCAGGCTCTTCTCTGTCTATAAGTGTATTCTCCTTCTAGGCCATGGTCGCACTGACCCCCAAAGGAGCTAAAAGCCTTAGCACTGGCCAGGGGCTAGATTCTCAGCCATTGGATGAGCCACAGCCCTCTTTAACAAGTCTTGCGTCCCTATGACCCATTACATCAAGCTTTCCGGGCACCTAATGGCCGAGAACCCTATTCCCCATGGGTGTAAGAAATAAATAGCTCCTGGGGTGGGTGCAGTGGCCAATCAGTCTGCTTGGTTTGCTGGCTGAAAATATCAAAGTCCACATTCTGAGCGAGCTGGCGTGCTTCATGTAGCCACCTGCCTGTCCCACAATGCCTATCTCCCTCAACCCTGGACACCCCACTGATCCCATGTACCCCGGCCAGCACCTCCTTACTGCCCTTTGTTGTCTTTCATCTAGCCATCCTCTATTTTTCCAACAGTTCTCACCCTCACAGTCACTCTGGCCCAACCTCCTCTCACCATGGAAATGGAAGAGGGATTTGGTGCCACTGCTTCCATTCCCAATGCAGTAACATGATTCACATTTTTTCTGCATGTTTTCTTTGGGCATTGACACTATTAGCACCCCTTGGGTTGACATTGGGGTGCTAATAGAAATAATACCCACTGCATTGGGCTTGATTGGCCGGTATTGGCACTAGGGCATGGTGTTATGCCATAGGCATGCTAGTGCCAATAGCGTAGGCTCTGGGCAGTTATCAGCCAATACATTCTGCCGGCATAGGTGATATTGCTTAATATATGCCCTCTGCGAACCTATCAAATCAGGACACGTACTATGGTGTAACCATGGTAGCATATGATTTAAAAAGAGATTTCAAAGTGGTTGCTTGCCGCCATTTTCATAGGCTCTCCACATTGTTGATCATTATAAGTCTAACATCTTCGATTGTGAACCTGTTATTTGCCTTCACTGGCATCTAGATTGTGTGTGTGTGTGTGTGTGTGCATATGCTCCTTTGACTGGCTGTCTTTTCCCTCGCACCAACATTTCCATCTCTTCTCGAGTAGGACACTGGTTGGAAGAGTAGAGGCTGCTGGCTTGGAGAAGAGTCTACTGTGGGCTTGATATTTTGACTTCACTATTACCGATCCTTTCGGGTCTTTTGTTGCCCTCTTCGTCTAGTTGGCTCCTGTTCACTTACAAAGTTATGTGATTTGCTATGCTTTTCCATTGCTTCAAGCAACGTCTCGACAGCTCTTGAAGCAACATCATGATCAATGCCTTGACCAATCAATGCTATTGCTTTTCCCAGCATGCTCTTCGTGTACACATGTGCAACACCTGATTTGCATTCCAGTTGCTTGCAGGGCTCTCTCTACTTTCTTTCTGGAGCATTAGGTAGACTTCTACAGAACTAAATGTACTGGGGAAAGAGTGCGCTCTTTTTCCCAGGGAAAAGGTTCACAGCCTCAGGCCTTGGCACGCCTTAGCAAGTCATGTTCCCGTTTCTTGCAGCCAAGGGTATTGGCGGACTCTCTGGAATTGTTTGGAACTCCAAGCACTGAGCGTGGTTCCTCTTTTGGGTTCATTTGAGGCCTCACAGGAGGGGGATTTCCCTTGGTCGGGCGATCGCACAGTGATGGAGTCTTTATTCAGGGAGCGATTGTTATATTTGTAATCATTTTAAAAATTACAGCTTTGGATGTAAATGAACAAGAGGTGTTTTATGCGTGGATGGCCCGGATTGGTTTCATAATGAACCTTAACATATAATAAATATGGTATAGTATAGCGCTACGAACCCTCGTGTATCTGAGCGCTGCTTATGATTACCCACAGTGTGTGGTGCTCATTTATCGACCTCGGAAGGATGATAGGCTGAGTGTGGCGCTGCCAGGATTTGAACTTGCAATGGCGGGCTCTGCACAAATGCCACAGCGAGCGCTCTACTTACTGTGCTATCTGACCAGCTATTTATGCATGGGTTATAACTGGATTATACTCTACGATTATACTCCACGCTATTTAACTGGATTATACATTCACCACGGATCTCTCCCGAGTCTGTCTAGCCGTTTTTTCTCTCCCTTAGCGACTGGTTCCCTCCATGGACTTTTTTTAAAACACCAGTCTGTGGTGAAGAAAGTGGAAGGCTTTCAGATACTGTGCGGTGGAGCACCTCCAATATGAGCCAATATGATCTAAATGAGCAAAAAGGACTCTCTTGTATGCCTTTTTCTAGATTGTGCCTACAGGCCAGTATTTTGATGAGTGGTGTGTACGGATTTACCTAGTTATGAAAAGACAGTGTTTGCACCAAGCTGTGCCTTTAGTCAGTTTGCCAACAATTACAAGAGGTCATGGAAAATCTCTCCCTTTGATTTTCAAATGCACAGTGAGCTGGTGCAATCAGAATGATTTGTTTTGTAGAAACAGTACCTGTCAATTTACATCTGCTTTACATTTTAAGAAGACATGTTTTCCGAGTATACTTCCTGGATTGTTAAGTGGACATTTTGTATGTAACCAATGCATAATGCACATTACGCAATCCAGGAAGTGAAAGGCGGTGCAGGAGGAGTGGTAAATTGAGGGTGGAGAGGAGTTGATGGGATGGGGGAAATGGACTGGAGACTGGAGGAAGTGAGGGAAGGGGGAGAGATATGGGCAGGGGATGGTTGTGAGAGTTCTATGGGTGTCCTCAGATAATGACAAAGGGGAGCCAGGAGGTGGGGAAGTGTGTGGTGGGAGTGGAGGGACCCAGGGGCGCTGGTGATGTCTCCCAGGGAGTGAGTAGGGGGCAGTACAGGAGGGCAGGAGGACAGGGAATAAAAGAGATCCTTTTTGAAACTCCCATAGTGCAAAGGTCTACGCAGAAGGCGACTTTCAACACGAATTGGCAATGCCAACAGTTTGGGCATTTGAACAGGCATGGGAAAGGCACTTGCCTGGCACAGCCATAGTGGCATGAACTGCCCATTGATTCTAGCAGATGCAAAATGGTAAATGCACCTAGACATCTAATAGCAGTGCCTGGAAGAGTCTAATCACAGACCATATCAAGATGGGAGAAGACAGGCGGAGAGAGGAGAGACTCTCCTGAATGACAATCTGCAAGGGAATGTATAATAGCAAAACTTAACCAGATAGACAATCAAAAGGAGTTCCCTAAATGACTTCCGGCTATTAAATAGTGGGGGAACCAGGTTACCCAGAGAACAGCAGAGAAATACTGTCAAATTCCTTTACCAGTAGCTAAAAGTCAACATTGTGGATAGAGGAGAAATGGGAGAGAAATGGAAGGGTGAGCGTGCACACCCATATCTGTCTTTCTGGGTAGTATCACCGGCACATTCAGCAGGCCAATCATGCAAACCTGTTAAGCCCCATTTAAGTCTATCCTGAACCACAAGTCCAAAGCAAAGAATTCCTACGGAAAGTGACCGACGCTTAAGGGAATCTCAAATGCCAGTGTTTGCAAATAGTAAAACAAGAGAATTAACTCAGGATAAGAGGCTGTTAATTATCACCAAAGTGGATAGGCCAGCGAGAAATGAACCAAGACAAGCTTAAAGAAATAAAGTTCTTGCTTGATTGCACCAGAAATTGGGGCATGCACTCATACAATCGCATTACTTTAATGTAGTGGATAGGATAGGTTTCAGGTTGATGAATGGTGTTCCTCTAGCAACAGAGAATGCATTGTCATAGGATGTGGTAAAACAATCGTCCCTATTTTCTGAGCATCTGTAATAACCTGCCAAATGTGTTTTCTAATCTGAAAATTGTGGTTGAAAAAAAAAGAAAATAATAATATATATATATTTATATATATATGTTTTAAAGTGGGGCGGTGAAGCCTTTCTTGATTGGAGCTGCACTCTTCTGCTGCAGCAATGGCAAGCCGTGGCTTCAATTGCCGCCCGTGAAACTTTGGATTTCCGAAAAAAACGCACTGCACGATTGCATACAAAAATAGTAAAGGATTTTATTCAAAGATACTGTTTTTTTAAAAAACGGAGGGCTTCCCAAGGAAAAAGAGGCTTGCTGACACGTTTCGCCACACTCCTGTGGCTTGCTCACAGTAACTCCTCCAAATGGTTGGAGCCAAAATTTAAATACACAGAAGTCAAATGACAAACAGTGAAAAGGTGACTTACTGGCTGTTGGTAATACAGTCGGCCATTTTGGAACAGGTTCATGTAACTAACAAATCAACCATGAACATAGATATTAACAATATGGTAATAAGGAAAATATTGTCAACAGATGTTATAGGATTTCTCAGATAATATAATTTACGCATATAGTGGATTCTGAGTATTATTGAATTCTTAACAACAAATTCTCCTTTCAACCGCATGAGAACACGTGCTCATGCACAAGGTGTATGCTTAGTGCATGCAAAGGAGAAAGTGCTGGGATATGTTACACTGCTCATAAATATGTGCTGATGGTATATAATGATAAAGTGCAAATGCGTTATTCATTAACAATAAACAAATTCTTCTTAAAATTACATGTAAACAAATACTCATACTTGGTATAAATGCAAAGTGCATTTGAGAAGAAAGAGAATAGATATTTCATGTTACTCAAAGATGTGTACAAATGATATGTGATGATAAAGAGCAAATGCCTTGATCTATTGTAATAAATACATGTAACAAATTCATAATCAGTTTTGTAAAATACCAGGGCCTACCACTATGTGCTCTGATTAATCCATAATAATAGTTGTTTGCTAAAGTGTGCTTTCTAAATACCAAAGTAAGACATCAAACCATGGATTTCCAATTTCAATGTGAGTGTAAGTCACAGAAAATAGAAAAAAGATATTGTTGTGAAAAAAAGAGAAAAAAAAGAGGTATATTTAGATCAGAAACATTGTACAAAAATAGTATCTGAACAATAGGAGAGTGAAATAGAATAGAACACAGAGAATTAGAGAAAAAATGAATGCAAATCAATTAAATAATCAGGTGAGATGGAAATATTAACATAAGCATAAAGGACAAAAACATCTATACTCCCAAAAATGTGTATAATTCATTGTCTATATTATGTCCATTGGGGTATTTACTTTCAAAGTCAATTATATATTTTGTCTCTTCCTGTCTCAATTGTTTTTCACTGTCACCTCCTCGTGGGCCAATGTTGACCTTATAGAAACCAAAGAATGTGAGAGTCTTAGGATTACCATCGTGAAACTCTGAAAAATGCTGCGCCATGGGATATGCATGATCCTTGTTGATGATGGCTCTAACATGTTGTAAAATCCAAACCTTTAGCGTACACTTTGTGCTGCCCACATACCATTTAAGGCAGGGGCATGTGAGGACATATACAACTAGCTCAGATTCACAGCTGATTTTACCCTTAATTTGCATGGGTGTTTTAAGGATGGGGTGAGTGTAGCTATTGCAATTAAAAGCATATTTACAAACTTTTCATTTACAAAACTTAAAAAAGCCATCTCTGCCCCCGGGGATCTCTGATCGAAGTACTTTTACGGAAGGTTATATCTGGGCGTGCATGTAGTACTTTGCCCAGATCGTTGTCCGCTGTCAGAACTTATATATCAAAACAAAATGAATGCTAGTCCCCTTAATGCCTATTTGCTGGTAGAAGGCAGAGTGGGATTTACAAAGAAAGTCACAATTTTAAATCACACGTGTTTTTTAAGCACAGACCGGGTTCCCTGGTTTTACTTTTTTTGCAAATCCCACTCTGCCTTCTACCAGCAAATAGGTATTAAGGGGACTAGCATTCATTTTGTTTTTATTTTTTTTCTGTGGCTTGCTTCTGAAGCCACACAGGAGGCACCCACTCATAGCGGCAGAACACCACTTTCAGAAGCCTTCAGTTTTTGTAAATATATATATATATATATATATGTGTATATATATATATATATATATATATATATATATATATATATATTTAAAAAGAACTCATTACCCGGTCCGTGATGGAGGCGGGATGAAGTTGACGGAATGCACTCCCAAAAACAAATAGAGAAAGCCCCAATGACTCTCTATACTGAGGCAAAAAAACACCCAAGTTGGTCCAGACTGACATGCCTTTATTATAAAGTCAGCATGGATACGAAAAAAGCACAGAACAACGGGTTCCCTGGTTTTACTTTTTTTGCAAATCCCACTCTGCCTTCTACCAGCAAATAGGTATTAAGGGGACTAGCATTCATTTTGTTTTTATTTTTTTTCTGTGGCTTGCTTCTGAAGCCACACAGGAGGCACCCACTCATAGCGGCAGAACACCACTTTCAGAAGCCTTCAGTTTTTGTAAATATATATATATATATATATATATATGTGTATATATATATATATATATATATATATATATATATATATATATATATATATGTGTGTATATATATATATATATATATATATATATATATATATATATATATATATATTACATGGCCATGGTAGTTATGGTTAAGTTGCTGTTACCATAGGAAGAGCACTTTTTGGGCGGCTTATAACTTCCCTCCCCCTGGACCAATCCTCACCAAACTTTGCAAAAAAAGTATATGGCCCACTCTGATTTTTTTTTTTTTTTTTACAAAGTTTGGTGAGGATTTGTCCAGCGGGGGCAAAGTTAGAGGGGGGTCCCAAAACTTTTTTTTTCCCATAGACTGAATGGGAAACATTTTTTGCTCGCGCCTACAGCACAAACCGCTGGAAGGATTTTCACCAAATTTGGCCCAGGAGCAGCGGCTTGGTCCCGAAAGCGTGCTTTTGCAAATTTGGTGAAAATCGATCCAGTAGTTTTTTTTAAAATGACCAAAAAGTAGGTAAAAAAAATGAGTGATATCTGTGTTCCGTCCGTGGACACACTTCCCTGTTCGCTCCGCGGACAGTGTCCTGATTGGCCAATCGGCTTGCGTGATGTCCGCGGACATGCGGCGTGTTCGCTGATTGGACGGTGTTAAGCGTGAAGTGCGTCAGATTTTCAGTAGCGCCCGCCATCTTGGATTCTTCGGATGTCCGCGGACAGTGCGGTGAAAGTTTGTTCAAAATGTGTATTTAGTAGAGTGTGTTGGTGTGTAGGAGTGTTTGGGGAGGATGGAAGGGTATGAGATAGGTTAAATGTTGTGCTTTTTTATGTGGTAGACGTTCTTTTTGTGTTCGATTTGTCGGCGGACATCACGGGTGTTCTGAAATGTTCTAAATGAACTGAATGGGGGGTGTTCTGAGGACTCAATATGTGTCCGTTTTGTTCGCAAGCAAGCTGAAACTGTTCTAAGAACACTTGCGGTGTCCTGAAATGTTCGCAAATAAACAAAGTGGGGGTGTTCTGGGGACGCTGTCCGTATTGTTCTGTGGCAAGGTGAATATGTTCTAAGAACACTCAGGGTGTCCTGAAATGTTCGCAAATAAACAAAATGGGGGTGTTCTGGGGACGCTGTTCGTATTGTTCTGTGGCAAGTTGAATGTGTTCTAAGAACACTCGGGGTGTCCTGAAATGTTCGCAAATAAACAAAATGGGGGTGTTCTGATGACGCTGTCCGTATTGTTCGTTGTTAAGTTGAAAGTGTTCTAGGAACTCTCGCGTTGTCCTGAAATGTTCATACATAAACAAAATGGGGGTGTGTTCTAAGAACACACGCGTTGTCCTGAAGTTTTTTAAGAACTCTCGCGCTGTCCTGAAATGTTCGTAGGGGGTGTCCTGAAGACGCTCTAAGAACACTTGCGGTGTCCTGAAATATTCGCAACTAAACAAAATGGGGGTGTTCTGATGATGCTGTCCGTATTGTTCGTTGTCAAGTTGAAAGTGTTCTAAGAACTCTCGCGTTGTCCTGAAATGGTCGTAGGGGGTGTCCTGAAGACGCTGTCCGTATTGTTCGATGGCAAGTTGAAAGTGTTCTAAGAACTGTCTCGGTGTCCTGAAATGTTCGCAGGGGGTGTCCTGAAGACGCTGTCTGTATTGTTCGATGACAAGTTGAAAGTGTTCTAAGAACACTCGGGGTGTCCTGAAATGTTCGCAAATATACAAAATGGGGGTGTTCTGAGGACGCTGTCCATATTGTTCGTTGTTAAGTTGAAAGTGTTCTAGGAACTCTCGCGTTGTACTGAAATGTTCATACATAAACAAAATGGGGGTGTGTTCTAAGAACACACGCGTTGTCCTGAAGTTTTCTAAGAACTCTCGCGCTGTCCTGAAATGTTCGTAGGGGGTGTCCTGAAGACGCTCTAAGAACACTTGCGGTGTCCTGAAATGTTCGCAACTAAACAAAATGGCGGTGTTCTGATGATGCTGTCCGTATTGTTCGTTGTCAAGTTGAAAGTGTTCTAAGAACTCTCGCGTTGTCCTGAAATGGTCGTAGGGGGTGTCCTGAAGACGCTGTCCGTATTGTTCGATGGCAAGTTGAAAGTGTTCTAAGAACTGTCTCGGTGTCCTGAAATGTTCGCAGGGGGTGTCCTGAAGACGCTGTCCGTATTGTTCGATGGCAAGTTGAAAGTGTTCTAAGAACACTCGGGGTGTCCTGAAATGTTCGCAAATAAACAAAATGGGGGTGTTCTGGGGACGCTGTCCGTATTGTTCTGTGGCAAGTTGAATGTGTTCTAAGAACACTCAGGGTGTCCTGAAATGTTCGCAAATAAACAAAATGGGGGTGTTCTGGGGACGCTGTTCGTATTGTTCTGTGCAAGTTGAATGTGTTCTAAGAACACTCGGGGTGTCCTGAAATGTTCGCAAATAAACAAAATGGGGGTGTTCTGATGACGCTGTCCGTATTGTTCGTTGTCAAGTTGAAAGTGTTCTGAGAACTCTCGCGTTGTCCTGAAATGTTCGTAGGGGGTGTCCTGAAGACGCTGTCCTTATTGTTCGATAGCAAGTTGAAAGTGTTCTAAGAACTGTCTCAGTGTCCTGAAATGTTCGCAGCGGGTGTCCTGAAGATGCTGTCCGTATTGTACGATGGCAAGTTGAAAGTGTTCTAAGAACTGTCTCGGTGTCCTGAAATGTTCGCAGGGGGTGTCCTGAAGACGCTGTCCGTATTGTTCGATGGCAAGTTGAAAGTGTTCTAAGAACACTCAGGGTGTCCTGAAATGTTCACAAATATACAAAATGGGGGTGTTCTGAGGACGCTGTCCGTATTGTTCGTTGTTAAATTGAAAGTGTTCTAGGAACTCTCGCGTTGTCCTGAAATGTTCGTACATAAACAAAATGGGGGGGTATTCTGTCCGTATTGTTCGTTGTCAAGTTGAAAGTGTTCTAAGAACTCTTGTGTTGTCCCGAAATGTTTGCACATAAACAAAATGGGGGTGTGTTCTAGGAACACGCGCGTTGTCCTGAAATGTTCGTAGGGGGTGTCCTGAGGACGCTGTCCGTATTGTTCGTTGTCGAGTTGAAAGTGTTCTAAGAACTCTCGCGGTGTCCTGAAATGTTCGTAGGGGGTGTTCTGAAGTCGCTGTCCGTATTGTGTGATGGCAAATTGAAAGTGTTCTAAGAACACTGGTAAAGTCAGCAGACATTAAAAGTTTCCATAGGCCATAGTTAAAATGTTTTACTCTATGGGTGTGATATGCTGCGGTGGTTGTGGCCAGGGCATAGAGTGTTGGGTGCCATTTGGCCATGCACCCAACACTCTATGCCCTGGCCACAACCATCACAGCATATCACACCCATAGTATCTTATAACTTTGTTCCTTATGAATTTGTTTTTGACCCAAAGTTATAAGCAACTATACATGTGATATGCTGCGGTGGTTGTGGCCAGGGCATAGAGTGTATAATATACTTACTGTTTGCTTTAGTAACTGGAGTACACGTATTTCTTGTTAATTTCTGTGATAAAAGAAAATAGCATGTTAGTATTGGTATTTTGTAATGACTTTTTACATTGTATAATCAACATATTTTGTTTTCATATTTAGTAGACTACAAACCAAAGTACTGTGCAATTTGCTCAGTTTCTGTGTTCGTTGCTAAAATCATTGGGTCTGTGGGAGAAAAAAAATCCATGTTGGATTAAAAAAAAACCTTTTTCTGTTATGCTACAGTGTATTTGTTTGTTTGTTTTCAGTGTTCATTTGTTGTTTCTGGCTAAGCTTTATACATTGGGTTGTTGCATTTTCTTTGGAGCAGTAACATATTATTTATTTGTTTGGATATTATGAAATTTTGGAGCAGTTAGATACCAGTAGGCGTATTCTAACTGTCTATTTTTTGATAGATTTTAGTGGTATTGATTTATCTGTTTGGATATTGTTAAATTTTGGGACAGTTAGATACCAATTGGCGTATTCTAATTGTCTATTTTTTGCTCTAATTTAGTGGTATTCATTTATGTGATTAATTGTTGTAGAATCTTTGGGCAGTTAGATAGCTTTTGGAATATTCTAACAGTTTATATTTTTTACTACAAGTTTACTTGAGGTTTAAGTACAGTTTAGTTATCAAATTTTGGTTTTAAGAACATCAAATAAGCGTTTGTAAGATTTGCTGGTGATCTCTGCTTTAGAGTAATGGTACTATCATTACATTGAAACTATCCACATTTCTTTTTTATATATGCAGTGTAGTGCCCTGAATGGGTAGTGGCTCCTGCGTGGTAGATTATACCTTTTGTTGTGAAGGTTTTCTTACCAAGTGATATTTGACCATGTGTGAATCCAGTCAGCTTGCAGTTGTTTTTGGTACCATCTGCATTGTAACGTAGAAGCATTAGTATTACGTATTTACTATGTGTTTGTATTACTAACGTGGAGCGATTATCTGAATTGCAGGTAGAACATAATCTACCATGGTTTGCATTTTGTACAAGTTGCTGAAATGAAATGGATTCACAATTAGGTATTGATATATATACGAATCGTTCATTGGGGATTTCTTCCTGTGTCACATTATTGCAGAGAGTGCATGTATGTTTCCACATGTATGAAATCTGGAAGATTTCATTTATAGGTATGTTTTTGTTTTCCAGTACTTGTAGTAAGTACATTAGAAATTCCTGTGGATCTTCCTGTGAGTTTATAGTGAATTTCACCATTCCAGCACAGTAGTCCAATTGTTATCTTATTCCATAAACACTATACGTGTTGTCAGGATTATTTGCTACATTTCTGTGAAGTACTAACATTTGCAAACACAATGGGTCTGTACTGTGTAAGTAAATGTTGTCAACAATTGGTGGTAATTGAAATAGAATATTCATTGCTACATTTGCGTAGCAACTTACAGCAACTATATTTGAGAGTTTAAATGGACCAGGTAGTTCTGTATCTGACTGCTTTCTTTGGAGTTTGTCTTCCTTCTTTGAAGAAGTACCTGGTTTACTTTCCCTAATTGATTCTTTTTTACTTGTGGTACTTGAGGAAGTATTACTTTCTTTTACTCTCTTTGGAGGATTTGCAGTGCCATCCTGTTGCTTTTCTGTTTGTTTTTTTATTTTTATAATGCTTTACTTTTTGTGGAACAGAATATGTGTTTAGATGGGGAGTGTTTAGTGAGCGAAGTCTACTGTATTCTAAAATGCAAGGAATATCAGCGTTTATTTTACTTGCATCAAAGTTGATTAGAAATAGACCGTCAATTGTATGTAAGCGTGATAGTGCTACGTAGCTCATGCCTTCTTTAAAGACTGTGTTACCAATATCTATCATTGCTTTGTATAGGGTAAGACCTTGTGATTTATGAATCGTGACTGCGTATGCAAGAGTTAGAGAAAATTGTTCTCTGCGTACATACATGTCTTTGAAGAGAAGGAATCGAACTGTTGAGCGTCCTATCCTTTTAATTTCTGTAAGTTTGTCAAAGAGTATATTGACAAACTGAATTTTGTTGTCACGTGGGTATGTTTGAAAGCCAACAACTGTACCCCGTGCTCCATTAACTAGTCCTTGGTCCACGTCAAGGTTACGTTTAAGCATGACTCTACAATTTAAGGATCATTTTAATATCTTTTCTAAGCCTGCTGTGTTTGAGATTGATTTTTCTAAACTATTTAGTCTTGTTGTGGCTTGGTCACACATAGGTAGTGTCATACCATGTACATCTAGTTTGTCTGTGGCGCTAATTTCCATTATTGGTTGCATTTCTTTACTTAACATTATTTCATTGAATTTGAAACAGCTTGCAAGAGTTGGCATTAAGGCAATACAATTGACATTTTTGTGGGCTAATTGTTCCATAACATCTGTAGCACATGCATTATCGCCATAAAGTGCATTAATTTGCTGGGTGTTCAATATTGTTTCTGCTTCTTTAGAGAGTATACCAACTCTGATTCTTTTTAAGATGTTGGCATAAGTGAGATCTGCAGATTGCCGCATGTTTTCTGTTAATTCTCTGTATTGGAAATGTTGCCAAAGGTTGACATTTCCAATGCTGCCAACAGTTTTACGGCAGAGTTTGTGTCCTAATGTTTTAAAAATAGGCTCACCTTTTACTGGTGTCAATTAAAGAAGATCTCCGAAAACAATAATGTGTTTTCCTGCAAAGAGCTCTTCATGGTTTGTTTTCAGTACTTCTTGTAATTTGAGGTGAATCAAAGCCAACATTAGGTTGGAGACCATGCTCACTTCATCTATTAGTAGCATTTTCATTTGTTTCAATGCGTAGTTCCATTGCAGCTTCTGCAGAAAGTTTGTAATAGTGTAATTTGTTCTGGTGTTCTACTGGCAATAGTAGTAATTGGTGTAAAGTGACACCACCTATGTTGTAAGCAGCTAAACCTGTGGGGGCAGTGACTACAGCTGACAGTTTGTTGGTTGTCAATTGTTGAAGGAATTTACTGATGATTTTGATTAAGAATGTTTTGCCAGAACTAGCTTCACCACTGACGTACAGTAGTATAAGTTTATACTTATGGCAGGAACATTCTTTATTTTCATGTTGTACACCATGTGCAATTTGTTTTGTTACTTCTTCAAAAATGCTACATTGTTCATTGTTTAGTTTTGATTGTAGTATAGTTAAGTCTTCTTTATCTTCATACTGACACATGGGGCCTCATTACGACCCTGGCGGAACGGGTTAAACGGCGCCATAAAAGGCTGCGGCAAAACCAGGCGTGCATACCGGGTCCCGCGAGGGGAAGAGGGAGCAAACAACGGGCCATCTCGTAATGGCCCGTTGTTTATTCCCTCTCCCATTCCCATTCAGCCCTATGAGGGCTGAATGGGAATGGGGATGAACCGTGTCTGTGTCCTCGAGTGAGGAATTACCGGGCCATTCGGACTCGGAATGGTCCGGTAAGTCCTCATTCCGAGGACACGGACACGGATGCGGTTTTGCCGGCAGCCATGCCGCAAATTGCGGCATCGCTACCGGCATAACTTGTAATGAGGGCTATGGTCATTTCTACTTCTATCATAGCTAATTCTGCCTCATTTATTTTTAGTGGTTCTCCCAGTGGTTCTTGGCTTCCTGTTACAGAAGGTTGACTTCTGTCAAGAGAGTCTTTATCTAGTTGGGCCTGGAGTTCTTCTTCGTGTTGCTGTTCATTGTGCAACATTGTTTTGTATTGTGTAAAGTATACATGAGTTATAGTGCTTTCATTTGCTTTGAAAGCATCTTCATATGAGTCATATTTTTCTAGTATTTCTTCTTCTTTTCTCCATGGTTTAAAGAGTTGTAGCAGGGACATGTAATATATTTCTTTATGTTGAGGAGTCTTCAATGACAATTTGATATGATTAATTAAATTTGGTTTAGTGAGTTTAACTAAGCTGCCTTCACAGTTTGTCACTCTGTATTTACCTTTTTTTTCATCAGGTTTTATATTATTTTTGTATGTGTAGTTTTGGGCTATGTGGTATAGACACATGGTTTCCAAAGTATTACTTCTGTTTCGGTAGTATGTGTCCAATAAATAGTTTTTTAAAATGTTTTGGCTGTTGGGATCGTGTTTGGCTATTGTTTCTATATCTTCGTATATTTTTAGAACTCTTTTTCTAGATTTAGCTGGACCAAGACTTAGCCATACTATATTTTCAGATTTACCATACAATGCAGTACCAGTTAAACGATCAGCTGCTTCATATGATCCACATTCTCTATGGGAGAGCATTTTCATGCCCAAGATGTATAATTTCTGAGACACTGTTTTATCTGATAACAGGTCATTCCAAAGGTCTTGGAGCTCTGTCTTTTCTGCTTTGGTTAAGTATGCTGTGACATATCGTGCAACTGCAGTAGAATTGTCTGCAATGTACTGCACATCTATGTTTGCATTCCATAAGTGGGCAATGATTGCATTATAATCATTGATATATTTTTCTTCTTCTTTTCTTTTTATGTAATATGTATTTTCAGGTGACTTAACTTTAACACTATGGCTAACTGAAGACATGAGGTTGTTCACTTGACCTGTATTTGTAACTGGTCTAGGGAAACCAAATCGGCATTTGGTGTAGTATTTCCCTTTGTTTTTGTATTTGCGACGACAATATTTGCCACATTTATGTCTTTGAAATTGTAAAATGTGTGCATGAAGATCACTATTTGTGGATTCTGATGGAATTTCACAAGTGACATATTTTTCAATAAACTGTAAAACAGTGGCATCACTGTCTTGACCAAATTTAGGAGCATCTTTAATCCATAAAAGCATGTGGATATGTGGTGCTCCTCTGGCTTGGTATTCTTTTCTCCAAAAGAATTGTTGCACTTCTCCAAGGGGAGGAAAAGTTTTATTACAAATAAAATGTAGCATAGCAATTAAGTTATGGTGAAAATATCTTGAAACATTAACAGGATCCAAAGTACAAAGTTCCCCTGGTGTTAGTATATCTATGTTTGTTTTGTTTTTATTTGATATGCGTAGGAAATCATGTAAATCTTCCCATGCATATTCTGCACAACTTAATGTAACAAACCAAGTGGGTGGGCCAAGGTTTCTGATCATACAACGTACATCTCCATGACGTTGAAATCAGTACTCTTTAGTACCACACATATTTGCTAATAGATTTGTAATATTTGATTGGAAAACCTCAGACTTTTGTTGCACTTTTTGTAATAATTGTGTAGCTATCATATTTTGAAAGTGGGATCCTGATTTTAATATGTGTGCAACTCCGTAACATAAAGTTGCTAGTTCACTTTCAAAGAGTAGGTGGAATATGTATTCCACGTTTGTCTAAATCTGGGATCTTCAGAATACATCCGTAATGAGCGGTATTCTGAAGCTGATATTTGAATAGGTCTATCATCATACCTTCCTCCTTTGCCAGTAGGAAAGAGTAGAGGAAAGGCACGTGCTTCTATACTTTTTTCCCGTACGCTGATTGGTGATCCTTTTGTTTGACGCATTTGGTATGTTTCCAGTGCATCTTTTATGGTGTCATTAGAGTGCAAAGGATGAATTGTATAATGGTCTAAAGTATTTGATATTGTAGCAGGATCTAGTAGCTCAAATTGACCAGCTTCATGTGTTTCTTGAATTATTTCAGTTGTATCTTTCAAGTTTTCATCAATATTAATTTCTTTGTAATATTCATTATTCTCTTTAAGATATTGTAAGGCTTGTCTAACTTTATGTAAATCTACCAGCTGTTGCCATATTTTTTTGTCTTTTGTAGGTACTCCATTTACTAAGATAATTAAAGATTGCTGCATTGGACGTTGCACTCCTAGAGTATGCACATTTTCTTTTAGATCTAATGGTAAATAAACTACTTTTCTACGAATGCCTTTTACCAATTCAGAGGGAGGTAATTTTACTGTTTTTGGTTGAAGGCGTATTATTGCTTGAAATGGGTGTACTGTTTGAATTATAATGCTCTCATATAAATTAAGTTGTTGTAGGGGTTTTGGTAGTGGGTATAATTCCAAATTATTTGTGATAGCACGTGAAGGAGTTTGGTTGTTGTCAAGTTTTTGTAATGCAGTAACTGCAAAGTATTAAGGGGTCACTTATTTCATATATGTGTTCTGCTACAAGGTAGAGAGCTAATTCAAACCATTTAGAATATTCATTGTCTTCTATTTTATATGATAGGTCTTCAGTTTTTGTGTTACGTTTATAAAAAGTTCTGCGGCAACATACATATACATGGTTTGGTACTTCAGCTGATGTACTTTTAAATTTTAGTATTTCTTTTTTGTATGTGTTTAGCAAAAGGTTGCCATGTGTAGAATTGTTGCTAATTTGGTTTAAAGCTAGTTCATTCTGTAAATGGCTTTCACTTCCAAAATATTTTTTCTGGATATAGTCAATTTCTTGAAGTAGGTCTTTCGCTGTACCATGTAGAAGAATGTTATTTAAATTTGCTAGTGCTAAAGCAGGACTTTTAGCATAGTACAGTTTATAGACTAGATGTCTTATAGTTGAATGATGTGTTGATATTCTTTTGATATCATGGAAGGTGGTTTTACAAGTAGGTCCTGTAATGCAGGCCAATGAATGTCCTTGTAGTCCTGTGTATTTGCGGACTGGACAGGTATCCATATTTTGCAGTAGTTTAATTTTGATTTTGTCTTTGCTTTTTACATATTGATTGAGGAATTGGCGTAAAGACTTGAAAAATTGTTTAGGAATGTTACATATTGACGTGCATGGCCATTTGTACCGTAGACGTTCTGATTCAGTTGAATGGAGGGGTAATTCTAAGTTTTCAGGGCATATTTTTGTAAGGAGTACTTCCTATTCCATTATGGTATTATTAACTTTTTCATAACCTCGACCACTGCTATGTATGGCAATTGTATTTGTTTGCTTTTGTTTGTACGATTCTTCATTAAAGTATGGTTCTGTGCTCGTAGTGTGACTCCATTCACCTCCGCAGATACTTAAGAAGTTCTTTCTGTTGACATTTCGTTTATTGAGAAGTCTTTTTTGTAATTTAGTTATTAGTTTTGTTAGTGGTTTCATTTTGTTTAACACTAAAATAAATAACTTTCTTTTGAGAATAATTGCACTATCTATCAACACTTCTAAAAATTAATTTCCTACGATAGGTTTTAAGCATTGAACCTGATTTCTCTCCTGTTTTATGAGATTTTGAAGGACTTTATGACAGAACATTTTGGCTAAAATACTTTTCTTGGTATGCTTACTTTGCACTACATTAAAAATTAAAGAAGTAGTTTTATCTGTAGTGATAGCTGATTTTCTGTTAATTGTTTTTTGGTTTGTTTTACATTTTGATAGAGGAGGCAAAGTTTTTGTACTTGAAACTTCTTGTGTTTCACTAAATGACTGTATTTGCTGTTTTGTTTAAACGTTTTTTACAAATTCTGCTAGAGATGTATGCTTATGTTGGACACTTTTATTTTCATTTACTCTACTTCATCGTTGCTTTCTACGGACTTGACTTTTGGTAGGCATTCTTTAGGGTCTGTTGAAAAAAATAAAGAAGGTATGGGTTGGGGTGTTCTGAAATGTATGTGTGCTGTGTGCATGAGTGCTTGAGTAAGATGATGTATGTAATGGTGTCTGATTGTGCATTGGGAACTACAACTAGTAGGGATGTGTATTCTTCAATTAATATGTTACTAAACTCAGGTTCAGATGACAGAAAAAAATAAGCTTATGGTGTGGGGAAGTACAAATAGTAAATCTAATGTATACAATAACAACAGTTGTTTGTTCTGTAATATGAAAATTCTAGCGGTTGAGTTGGGTAATTTGTGTGTCCAAAAGTAGGAATTTGTGCGCCATTCTGGCTGTAAATCACTGTTTAAGACATGGGGATTTTCGGACAGAATGGTGCACAATCTCTATTTTTAGGCACAGGAATAGCATGAATTAACTTTACAGTATGTTTGAGTAATAATACAAATATTATGGTGATATTCTACTTACTTTTTTCTAAAATGAGCAGTTTAATTCTTAGTTCTTCTTTGTTCTTAAAATTCGACTGCTTCTTTTCAGGAGAATGATCTTCACTGCCATTGTAAAAGAAACAAATTAGTAATTTTGTTTGTATATAGCATTGTTTTTAATTTAGATATTGATTTTTGTAATGGAAATCCTCAGCGCCTTCCTTAAAACCATTAAAACTATCTTATTCACATAAGATACGTCGCACCAGTTCAATACATATGATAAGTTCTTAATGAACAAATTGTATTGCAATGAGTAACTGTAACAAACAAAATATCTTTAGTATGTCTTGTGAAATTCATAATGTACCACTGAATACCACCATTTATGTAACTAAGCTGTTCTAGGTAATAGTGCCTTAATGCCATGCTTAAATTAAAGTAATCAAATAAATAAATAAATAAATAAATGTAATTGTATAAGTATTATTTTTTGAGATTGGAACATAGAGTGTGCATGCATGCAAATTTTGTTTGAATATATGTAGTCTATAAATTTCATTTAAAAAATGTTAGTTTAACATGATTTGATAGTGTGTGTATAAAGAAAGTAAATAGTATAAAGGTTTTAAAGGTTTATAAGTGATAGTTGTTTTAGGAAATTGGGAAAAAGACAGTAGATTCATTTTACACATTACACAAGCTAAAAGTCAGTTTGAAAATGTGTTCATGTACTGTACAGAAAATATGCATACCTGTAGTTTGTGTTCATGCATATGGATATGCATGGAGCTGCAAGTAGAAATCTTGGAGACTTGTACAATATTTCTTGTAGATGGTGCTTGCCAATGATATTACACTTGTACTCAGAGAGATTCACAGTACATTTGCAGTGCTGATCTATGATGATGCAGTTAGATGTAGAGATCTTGAATGTGATTGGTGCATGGTCATGTGATTTCTTAGCTACATCCAATGAGGGAATGGCACAGAGAGTGAAGTGGAAATGGTAGAAGGGCTGTTCATGTTACGATATGTCCGCGGACATGGCGGTAGTTCGCGGACATCGGGAGTTACATCTGGGGATTTTTGGGTTCAGAAGTCATGCAAATGAGAATGAGCAGTGAAAGGGATTGGTCAAGAACGTTTAGTGGGTCTGTTGTGCCAGGAGAGAGTTTCTCAGATACGCTTTTTGCTGAGAGAACAACAGATAGATATGGCTGTGTGTTTCAGAAAACACATTGTTTGGATTTTGGGAGATTCGTGGAAACATTGGTTGAAGGTGCATGCAGAAAGCTGTGGAGTAGCTGTAGATCTTGGATTTCCACATGTGGGAGTTCACTGGCATGGAGTTCGTGGAATTGGTTGGACTTGCTACCTCTCTGTGCTACTTTGGAAACAAAGCAACATCCAGACATAATTGTAATTCATTGTGGAGGGAACAGTTTAGGACATGTGTCTGGAATTTCTTTGCAATTTGCTAAGAAAGAAGGACTTGGGAAAGTCATGGACATGTTTCCTAATTCTCAAGTAATATTTTCACGGATTGCGCAGAGACAAATGTGGCTTTGTTCTTCTTCATTTGGTCCACAAATGGAAAAAGCAAGGCGCAATGTTAATAAGGCTGTTTGTGCATTTCTAAGAGATTTTGGCATGTCCTCTTTTCACAATTAAAATATTATGTTTCGTAGTACATACATTTTTCGCAGAGATGGAGTCCATCTTACTTATGCTGGCAATCAGATTTTTCTGAGAAATGTACAAAATGCATTGCAACCTTTTTTAGAAATACAGCATCCATTTTGAAGTAGGTGTTAAGTATTTATAATTTTTGACATACAAACACCTCCCAAAGGCTCTTTTCAGAGCCACCACTTCCTCCCAGAGAAAAATGCAATGGTAACAATAGGGTAGCACCCCAATTTTTTTAATGTTCGCGAACTGTCCGCGGACTTTTAAGAAATACAAAGGGCCCTGCTTTATTTATCTTCACTTCTATTTTTTAACTGTAAAAGGCGGCTCTGAAAAGAGCCTTAATATTGTTTGATTTTTGTAATTTTGTATTTCTTTTGTTTTTTTAGACACGACACACTAGGAGAGGAGGGGAAAGGAGGGTAAAGGGGGGGACACCAACCACAGGGATAAGAAAGGGCGAGCTGAGAGAGGAAGATGTAGAGTGGGTTTTATTTGGGTAGTGAGCAGGTCTTCTCGTGCTCTGAGACGATAGTCTCAAAAGCACTCTGAAGTCGCTCTCCCCTGCAGAGTACTGTGTCACAGTACATACATTCCTCTGTGACCCTCGAAAGGTAAGGGTCATCAGAATTCTGTATGGCCTGTGAGGCAGATTGAGGAAGACGCTGTCCCACAGAGGTGGTCCTTGTGGTGACAGGATCAGAAACGGAGGATGAAGTAGAGGAAATCAACCTACTACGTTCTTCGCATTGTACAACCTTGCAAATAGCCCCAGAGTGAAATGACCTCAGGTGTCGCTTCATGGTCGTGGTCCCAAAGCTGTACGAACCGTGCTTCCCGCGACTGAGTATCATTTTGCACTCATTGCAGATAACATGGTTCGCACGAGCCTTAGGACCATTCCCATAAATGGAAAATAACCGCCACACCCAAGACTCACGTCTAGTGCGGGTAGTAGCGATTTTCTCTACCTCATTCTCGTCATCCTCTTCTTCCTCCTCTGCATCCTCACTCCTGTTCCCCTCTTCATGCCCTTGGGAAGGTGGTGGTGGTGGAGGGGGTGAGGGTGGTTCTGAAGCAGGTGCAGCACCAGGTGGCAGTTCTGCAGCCAGGGATGCCATCTCGATGGTGTAATCAGCAAGTTGCTGGAGAAATATCTGTGCTCTGAAGAATAGCCAGAAACACAATGAGAATAAGCTCTAGGGCGTGGTCTTTTATAGGGGTGCTTGTACGCGGGTTCGCGGACATGCGCGCTGTCCGCGGACAGATCGAACACAAAAAAGGGTTCAGAAAGTTTCAAAAGATATGTAGAAACTCAGGATTACTATGTGGGACTTGTGCCATGATGGGTTTTTATGGAAAAATACTGTGGATTACTCGAAAATGTACTTTTAAATTGTTCGGGGACACGAACAGTGTACGCATTCAGAATACGCGATCAGCATTGCCGTGGTCACATGATCCCTTCGCGAACAGGTCTGCGAAGGAAGCTCCTGTCCACAGGACATCAAATGCACGGACATTGGTTTGCGCATGCGCGTTGATGTTCTACGGACAGTGTTCGGGTCCTGAATTAATTAAAAGTGCGTCACACAACAAACAAACATTTCTGGACATCGCCTATGTTCTAGAACAGTTTAAACTTGCTAGCGAACACTACGGACAGATATAGTGTTCTTTAGGACACTTCCATTTTCGTTTGATTACGAACTTTTCAGGACATCAATTGTGTTCTTAGAACAGTTTCAACTTGCTAGCGAACAGTACGGACAGGTATAGTGTTCTGTAGGACACCTCCATTTTCATTTAATTACGAACATTTCAGGACACCGCTTGTGTTCTTAGAACAGTTTCACCTTACTAGCGAACAGTACGGACAGGTATAGTGTTCTTTAGGACACCTCCATTTTCATTTAATTACAAACATTTCAGGACACTGCTTCTGTTCTTTGAACAGTTTCAACTTGCTAGCGAACAGTACGGACAGGTATAGTGTTCTTTAGGACACCTCCATTTTTGTTTAATTACGAACATTTCAGGACACCGCTTGTGTTCTTAAAACAGTTTCAACTTGGTAGTGGACAGTATGGACAGGTATAGTGTTCTTTGGGACACCTCCATTTTCATTTAATTACAAACATTTCAGGACACCGCTTGTGTTCTTTGAACAGTTTCAACTTGCTAGCGAACAGTACGGACAGGTATAGTGTTCTTCAGGACACCTCCATTTTCGTTTATTTACGAACATTTCAGAACACCCGCACTGTCCGTGGACATCTACATTGTTTTTAAAAAAATGAAAAATGGGAAGTAATTACAACACAATATAAACATTTAACTTTATTTCACATATATTATTAATTTATGACAGAGAAGGTGAGGCAGAAACAGAAACAAAAACAGGAGAATTAGGGGTTTCAACATGATTGGTATCAGGTGAAGAAGGGATGGAGGTCTCATCAAAACGTTTTGGATTATGGAGAGGGTTTGGGGATAATTGACTGGGATATGGTGAGGGGGGACAAGTACATTTGGGACAATGTTATGAGGTTTTTATTTTAAAATGATCCTCAACAAAAGTTTTCAAATTATTAAAATTGCTCAATAATAAATCCATGTTTTCTTTTAAGCTGTCAAGCGTGTTTTCCATAACAGTTTCTTCAGACATATTTTCTATTTTGGTATGCTCTGTACAAAAAGAAATATATATGTTAAATATATATAAAATAATAACAATTAAATGGTTTATATTGTAAAGTGTGTACCATTAGCTTCACTATTTTCTGACATTTCGGCATGTGGGAAGTGCTCCTCTAGCCATTCCAGAGTACTAGACATTTCTGTGAGAAAAAAAATAAGAGTATAATATTTTTTTTTTTTAATCTAATACAGAAAGTTTATAAAGATATGAGTAAAATGATGTACACTTACTATTTCAGGTAAGATATGTTCTGAGTACTCTGTAGGTCTGGTCTTGGTCTTAGTTGTGTAGTGTCTGTGAGGTAATTATGTTGGAAGCCTATTTATCTTCTCTTGGTATATTCCATTTTAGAATATATTGTATTTAAATGAATGGTTAGTGTGGTACATATATGGGTTACATTTCTTATGTATTACTACATATAAAATGTATGTGTACTACTTCGTGAATTTTTTTAAATGTTATCATATTGAAATATAACAATTAAACATACCCCTCCCCCGCAGACTTTTAGGTAGTGGTACTGTTGTCCGAATATGTCCGCGGACATCAAAAATTTTCACGGACATTACATTCAGTAGAAGTGGTTCAGTATGTTCCATATTACATGTACATAAAGTCAAAGTTACTATTGTTAAGCTTTGCTACTAAAAACCTATGAAATTCAGTTAAACAACTTTGTTAAAGGGACATTATGGTTAAGTTGTGCTACTAAAAACCTATGAAATTCAGTGAAAAAAACTTTGTTAAAAGGACGTTATGGTTAAGTTGTGGTACTAAAAACTTATGAAATTCAGTGAAAAAATCTTTGTTAAAGGGACGTTATGGTTAAGTTGCGCTACAAAAAACCTATGAAATTCAGTGAAAAAACTTTGTTAAAGGGACGTTTTGGTCAAGTTTACTAATAAAAATGTAACAAAATCAGTGGAAAAAGTTTGTTAAAATGAAGTTATTGTTACAAATAAATAAAACAAAAAAAACAGAAATTTGCTGGTTATGGTAAGGTAAGTAACCATAACTCGCGCCACCACTGTGCACTACTAAGACTAACACCCAGGACATGCACACACCATTTCACTGTGCCCCCGGACACTGCACCTGTCCCCACATGTCTGCTGCATGTGTTGCACTTTCAATTAATTCAGGGACTCAAACTCTGCCCTATGGACCCTAGCACGGATGCACACACCGTCTCCCATGAAATAAAAGTCTGCAGGACAGCCGTCCTGCACCGAAGAATCTAGGCACTGGCCACAACCACCACAGCATAGTACAGCCATTCACCTAAGAATCTGGCCAAAACCACCACACCACAACTTGCCCTGAGCTTCCCAATTCAAATGACATCTGCAGACATCAAAAGAGACTGCAACCCTGTTTTTCACCTATGCCAATGTCCCCATATCCTTCAGATTCCACTACCCTACCCTCACCACGCCCTCTTGCATGTAACCAAATAACCCCAAATGTGTTTCTCAAGCTCCCCGCCCAAGAGTCTGTCCGCGGACTAACGTGGTGTCTGCGGACTGCCACACCACCTGTATGCTCTTCTTCCACCTAAACAAAGAGCTGCATATTATCTTTTTTCTTTCACTCCCCCACCCTTCCTAGGCACTCTATCCAACAGCAAATGACCCAAAATGTGTTTTCCAGACTTTTTCCTCCACCACGCTGTCTGCTGTCAGTTGCAGTAGTCCGCGGATACATGGCAAGCGTTTTGGAAAATATGACGCACCTCGCGCTTTTCACCATTCAATCAGCAGGTGCGTCTGATGTCTGCAGACATCACGTCAGCCCCAGGGCCAATCGGAGGCCCATCCGCTAATCGAACAGGGAAGTGAGTCCGTGGACCAAAACAAAATAACACTAGTCTTTCTTTACCTACTTTTGGCCTGTTTTAAATAAAACTACTGGACTGATGTACACCAAATTCACAAAAGCACGCTTTCGGGACCAAGCTGCCGCTCCTGCCGCAAATGTGGTGAAATTCCGTCCAGCGATTTGAGCTGTAGAATTGAGCTACATTTTTTCTCATTGCATCTATGGAAAAAACAGACATTTTGGACCCCCCAGCTCCCGTACTACAAGTCACAAAATATATACTATGGAAACCAAATAAGATCACAATAGACAAGGAGATACATATTAAATGGAAAACAGTTTGTTATGCATGGCAGGGGAAGTCAGCTGCTCACTAACAAGCCGAGGCCCTAGCACTAACACACTAGCACTGGCACACACTAGCACTCCCACCCAACTCACTCACCCTTGCACTTCTACTGAACAGAAATCAACTGTTTATACATAGTGGCATTGACGTACATTATATGCGTAAAAGCATTTCATGGAAACAGCATACTTCTGCTAATGTGCATACATTTCATAATAGCATGAACTGTGCTGAACATATTCTAAGAAAGCAAGGCATATTGTGCGAACATTCTGTCTTACATACGACACATCCTAACTCTGCTGAAACAAAAACATTTGTCATGCTATCTCTGCAGTCAAGGCAGTCAAGGGGCCTCATTACGACCCAGGCGGTAAGGGGTTAACGGCAGCGTTAACAGCGCCGACCCTTACCGCCTGAGTACGAGGTCCCTTAGCGCCATGGCGCTTTTAACACCTGCTTTTAGCAGGTGTTAAAATCCATGGCGCTAAGGGACCATGGAGTTAATTACGCCACCGTAATTTACGGTGGCGTAATTAACGCCTTCCCCACTCCCATTATACCCTATGGGGCAAAAATGGGAATGGGGAAGGGTAAATGGGGATTGGGGACTTACCGCCCCGCCAAGGTCGGAATGGGGCGGTAAGTCCGCCAACCACCATGGCGTAAACGTAGTTTACGCCATGGTGGTGAAGTCACGGCCCAGGCGGTAACTTACCGCCTGGGTCGTAATGAGGCCCAAGGATGTTTCTCTGTGCTAAAGAATAGCTGACTGTCTGCTAACAGACTCGTTGTTAAAATAACATCTCTACACTGTGTTCAGCATTTATCATGAACACATTTCCATTGCATACTCAGCAAAGCTTGGTTCATAATGGACAAAAACAGACCACATTTACTGCTTGGAAAACTATAATTTGCGCTATACATAATAACAAGTATATCTTTCTTCATGGCTCTCAGCAAATGTTGATCCATGATAGCTCAGAACAAACCATAGTGCTAAACAGATTTTACATTAATGAATGAATGGATTAGTTTATGCTAACCATAAACGAAATGCAGATTAACACTGCAACTTTGCCCCCCCTTGATGAAACCTCACCAAACTTGCCAGGAAAATTCAGTCTAGGCCATTTACTTTTTTTGCACAGTTTGGTGAGGATTCGGGCAGGGGGTGTTGTGTTATAAGCTGTCCAAAAAGTGCTCTTGTGCTCTTCCTACGAGTTGAGCAACTTAACCATAACTACAGGGCTGCTACCGCAGGCCCTGTAATATTATATATATGTAGCTGGCCAAATTCAGTGGAGAATAGGGTTGTTTAATTTAATCTGTGACATAAACTATCAGGCAAATGCAATTTTAATTCCAGAAGTTCAATAAAAAAGCCAACAGTTGTGGATCTTATGTAATATATACTTTTTTCGTCAGTGTTCTTTGGCTCAACAGTGTAATAGCACTGGTCCCAATCACTGAAAACAGTGTAAATAATATGGCTTTCCCCCCTGCTGTGAGGGGCGGACATGGCCTTTAACGGCCCACCAGCCTGTTCTTGTATAATTAGTTGTTTATAACGCACTTAATACCCAGAGGTTTCTAAGCACGGACCCAGGGATCGAACCTGTGTTGCTCTGCATCGTCTTGCTTCCAAGGTGAGCACGTGGGCCCTGAGCTATCTTCCTGACCTTAAGGGCCTCAGCGACGGCTGTGGGCCATTAAAGTCCATGGCCGCTCCCCACAGCGGGGATGAAAGCCATTCAAACCAAAGGGTTTATCTGGGGTGCACATGCTTTTTTTTCCCTCAGGAGATTGGCATTGCTTGCACAGTCAATCTCGCGAGGGAAAAAAATGAAAAAAGATAGTCGCCGCCATAGTGAAAAGGGACTAAGTCTCTTTTCCTTTTCTATGCTGCCGGCCGGGAGACAGAGGAGCACCTGAACCGGAGCACAAAGCTCTGGTCTAGCAGGTACGTGGGATGGGGGGGCAGCGAAGGGGCAGGGATACTTTTGGGTAGGGTTGGGTGGGGAGGAAACAAGGAGAAACTTCCTGTTGGCTCCCCACATGTAAAAACAAAAAAAAGTCCATCACCCAGGGATGGGGGTGGCTGGAAGCAGCAGCAAAGAATGTGTATTCTCACCCACTGTTCCAGCCATCTGATTGGCTAAGCACCCTGCCTTGTGTACGAATGCAATATATATAATGATTATTGTATCTATGCATATGCTGAACCTGTTTACGTTTCACATTTCTGTCCAGTGTTCGACTAATGGTTTTATGTTCTGATGTTTCTAAATCTGATGCACCAAAGGCCTTTCAGCCAAAGCGTATTTAATACAAACTTTCAAACGTACACCTATTGATCCTTAGGAATCATATCTTAATCAAAGTCAACGGAGGTCTGATTCAGGAATGGGAGAGTAAGGAAGAGATGCCACAACAAGCAGTGCCTTAAGTGGCACTACAAATCGAGCCGGGGCTCATCGAGGGGGCGTGGCCTAACAGCGGGGGTCTTGATGGCCCGTTAGGCCACGCCCCCTTAACGAGCCCGGGCTCAATGGGCTACTGCCACCCCTGCCAGGCAGCCTTTCGTAGAGATTAGCACCCTCTCCCCTATGGGGAGAGGGTGCTGATCTCTGCATTTATTTTGTGTAGGCTTGCCTGGCAGGGGACAGCGCCTGCCTATTCAGCCTTAATGGTGGTGCTGCCCCTCGCCAGCTGGGGAGGGGCAGCACCACCATTAAGGCTGAAAGGGTGAGGCCACTGGAAGCAGAGGCCTTTTTCCTAAATACTGAAACTCTCGCGAATGCGCGGCAGCTCCAGTATTTAGAAAGCAAGGCCTCTGCTTTCAGCGGCCTCACGTTTTTTCCATAATGGTGGCACCGGCCGACGGTAATCTCTGGATTAAAGGGATGCCTCGCAGGTGCGGCGCCACCATTATGGCTGAAAGGCATTTTTTTCTGTAGCCTGAAGCTCTCGCAAACGAGCGAGCGCTTCAGGCTGTAGAAAAAAATGCCTTTTCGTGTAGTGGCCGGGGCTGCCAGGGGAGATTACTGGGCCCCGGCAGGGCCCCGCCTCAAAACGAAATTTCGGAGCCTGCCGGGGCCCAGCCCCGGCAGGCCCCGGCCCTCTTAAAGCCCTGACAACAAGTATGCCAGTGCACCAACAACAACAGAATCCACAGCTCTCTAGAGGAAGTGGCCACTATCCTGATATCCACTGGAGCATGTAAGCCGTAGGAACCTCACCTTTTTAGCACATAGGGGCCGACAGAGGTTGGTTCTGCTGCCAGGTCGAGCAAATGCTTGTTTAACGGGACTGTGCGACATTAGCGTGTATGAATACGTGAGTTAATGTAATGCATTGGAACTGGGTCACATCTATGGTGCTACTTGTTTCATTGTGTTATTCTGGCCGCCTCTTGGTACGTGTTCCTGCAAAAGAGGGGAATTGGAGCCTGTTGTAAACCCTGAGGTGTTCTGTGCTCCGATCGAAAGTACACACTATCAGTGTGCTAGTAATAGTGAAGGTGCATGCGCATGGGGTTTGCTTTCCATAGGGAAGCACCAGGTGGTGATATGCTCTTTGGCTAATACCAATTTTCACCATGCAAGTTTGGGGAAGTCTAGGGAAAGTGCACAGTGGTGATTGTATTACAGAATACTGTTTGTGTGGCTGTTGGGACTAGGGTAGCCAGTTGTTATATGTAGTTTAATATGAAAAAAAGAAATATGATGAGATGGTTCATGGATGGAAAGGTTAGTTGTTTGGAGCCAGGTCGATAGAGGGTTGGTTCATTGCGTCCCTGTTGAGTTCAGCAGACCCAGGCCTTCTTCAGCTTCTTCGAGATTATCATGACTCATTGTTCTATCAAGGCAAACTCTTGCTTATGAAGCTGTAGCGGGTCATTGTATCAGCCTTTGAGTAGGCTGCAGACGAGGCATTTCCCGGATTAGTGGTGGTGAATGGAGACTCTTGTAACTTTGTGAGCATGCAATTCCAGGGAGGCGTTTCTTACTCTAGTTCTACAAGAGTGGGCCATGGCAATTCTACAGAATTATTTCTAGGCATTGAAACATAATTGTGGCAATTCAACTTCAAAGGTAGCAGTGATCTAGGGGTGAATATCAGTTTCTAAACCATCAATTAGCCCCACACCTCTTGTACACCAGAGGGGATCCGAACAGATTGGAATAACAAGCAAATTATAAACCTCTTTGTCCAATTTTGGTAATGAGGACAGACTGGCAGGCTTATCTCCGAAATGTTGGTGGATGGTTGGTTATTTGCAACACAGCAAAAATACAATTATTAACCAATGATAAAAGGAGTGTCCAGTCAAAGGTTGTATTCATAATATCTACATAATTAATCACAACAGTCTAACAACACTGCGAAATACAACACACCCTGTAAATGACTGCAGAGTATAGACAGTTACAAAGAAGGAAAGGGGATGCATTCTGGATACTGACAGAAGGGTAGTCAGTATGTTTGCTCACCACAACACTTTGTTAAGATTTCTTGACTTGAGCACAAATAGAGCAACGTTTCTTAAAATGTCTATGGGGGCTTTCTCGGAAGGGCCAGGGGCGCAGAACCACAATGTACCTTGTGCTGTAGGTGTTCTTAATGCTCGACAGGGCCGAGTCGGCTTCAGGGCACTTTGCAGGCTTCTGCGACAGAATATTACACAAGGTCGGCACCGAGTATCGGGCGGCAAGACGGTGCACCGAGCAAAGTTGGATGAATGGCTGCAGGCTGGCCTACATAGTGGCTCGGGTTAGCAATCGTCTCAGTGCTGATCAGCATTTCTGAAGCACTGGTCGAGACTTCTTGGATGTCTTTAAGCGACGGCGGCATGACAACGGTTTGCGTTGCTGTCTGTTGCGGATTGAGATACTCGACTGGCTCAAAAATGTCCTTTAAGGCAGACAGCGGTAGATGCTTGTCAAGGCACTTCTCCCAGCTTCTTCACTGGGCTTCTGTGGTCCTTTGAGGTGGATTGCCCACAGTTGAGGAGTGTGTTGCAGGCAGCTGCCTTGTCCTTGGTTGAAGGTTGAGAGACCTTCTGGCACTTCCTATCCAGGAAGCCTACTGCAGAGCTTATGAGGGCACACTGTGTGCTGGCTGGGTACCGGTTCTGGAGTGGATTAGGATCCTCTGAGTTCTGTATCTTCCTCGGTTCCCTAGGAGATGTTTAGGGGAGGGATCTTGCTTCCCTCTTTGGATATCCTGGCCTTCCTTCACTGGCTTTTGGTGAAGTCTTCAGATGATCTGCCAAAAAAGGGTTCAGCCCTCTTTTAAAGCCAAGTGGGCCACAGTGATTGCCTTAGTGACTCAATCCTGGGGACCCTACTAATAATTTCATATATGCGAGAGGTCATATCCAGAGTGCTTTGCAACAGGAAATGGTAAAGGGGTGAAAACAGGAACCAGCGGTGTCCCAGAATCAATATGGCAGAAACCTTCTCTCAAAAGAAAGACCTCTGGGCACACTCCCTTGTGATAATAAGTCCCACCATATTCATGTCTGTTGTTGATCAAAGAGTCTCTATGGGTAATGGATCTCTCTGTGGTTCAGAATTAAAGTGGCAGGTCTCCCTTGAGACCAGACTCTCTGGCTCCTGCAAACCACATTCTCGTACCTTATGAATGGGATCGCCCTAGGGGGGTTCCCAACTGTAAACAACAGACCCAGACAGGACAGTTGACTGTAATGTATACTGAGGGTGAGAGCTGGCTTCAGGTTGACACAGTTACATAGGAAAGATTGTTGGCTTTCCTGTCTCCTTTTCTAACCTCTGGAGCCAGGCCCCATGTGGGCTTGTTTGAAATACCCTCTATTGGTATGTTAATCGCTGCCACCCACGGCAGGGCTCTAAACTAAAGAGTTGGTGGATCCATGAAGCCTTTGTCAGGTAATCAGGCTGACCATGGCAGAGGACAGGTTGGTCCTCCCTCTTCCTGTAGATGACACTGTGCACTCCTGCTGTCATATTCCAACTAAATATGACCGGAGTGGGATGTGCCTGTAGTCTTTGTCCACACCAGAGTACACTGATCTATGTCTTTGTCATGGTGTGAGCAAAGGAAAATTTGTGCAGATTATCCTCACACATTTCCCAGAGATTGGTCTGCCATCATTCCATTGAATCAAACATTTAAAAAAAAAAACAGGCGAGCGCATGCCCACCGTGCGTATGGTCTATTTTCTCACACTAACATTGTGTATGCTTTTTAAAATTCATAAACCAGCCTGTTGAATGATGGAGGAAATTGTCATTAGAGGTTAAGAGTGCCAAGTGATGCGTCCTAGCTGCTGGTGTTCTGTACACAAAACCAATCCAAGCTTGAGCTCAGCAGTCTGAAAGTGGGCCTCAGCAGTCTGGGATATATTGGGCAGCAGACTGGGCTTTGCCCCACGGGGGCTGATGACTGTGCACACGAAGTCTAGATTAAGGTGCTGCTAGCAGGCGAAGCTGTGTGCCCCAGCTTCCTGGTCTATGTTCCCCAGCAACCTGAGCAGCACATATGGCAGCTATCTGGATGCTTCCAAAGCCACCCTTAATTAATAGTTACTAAACTAGGTCATATTATTACCCATTATCAAGACCTCCGTTGATCACAGAGATTCCAATTTTGTGTAGGGAAGATGAGTTTCTCAAACACGGATGTCAGGCCACTAGTAAATATAGCTCAGGCTGCTTGAGCACAGAGCATGGGTAGCTGGATGAGACCTATTTATGTATTTATTTATTTTGCATTTGTAGAGTGCACCAAATCCGGGTGCATCTGGGTGCTGGTCTATATGGAGGCAGTGGTTACAAGGTTGCAGACATAGGCAATACATTTGTTGTAGATAGTTTGTTACAATGGTTATAAAAATAAATAGTAAGTGGAGATTACCTGGGACTGAGTTATTGAACTGGTTTGGTTATCGCGAGTTGTCAAGTTTAGGAGGTTCCGTTAAGCTTGGGGGTCTTGTAAGAAGAGCCAGGTTTTGAGGCCTTTGGGGAAGGACCAGAAGGAGTCATTAGATCTTAGGACTAGAGGGAGTTTGTTCCAGAGTTTGGCTGCAATCACTGGGAAGCTACTTTCACCTGCTTTCTGGCGCCTGAATCTAGGAATGTCAAGTAAATGGAGGCACACATTTCATAGCTCCAGCTGTTGTGACACAAAGTGCTGACTGCGTGACATAGATCTCGGGCAGCTGGGCTTCAGGCCTCAGGATTTGTATTTGTATTTGTATTTATTAATCTTATATAGCGCTTTACACCAAAGCGCTGTACAGTTACAACAACAGGGTACATTTAACATAACAAACTGTAACAACAGAAGCAAATTACAAACATGAATCAGTCCCAAAAACAGTATGTAGAGTAATTATTCAGAGGGGGAAGGGGAGAGTAGGGGGAGGGCTAGGAGGAAGAGGGAGGGAAGGTAGGAGGAGGATGTAAAGGTGGGAGGGGAAGAGGTTAAGGGGGAAGAGGGGAAGGGGTAGGAGAGGGGAGTGAGAGGAGGGGGGTGCCATGGTGGGGAATGGAGAAGAAGAGATTTGAGGGAGGTGCGGAAAGAGGAAAAAGTAGGAGAAGAGCGGATAGAGAGAGTTGGAAGGAGCGGAAACAGGAGGAGGAACAGGGGGAGGGAGGAACAGTGAGGAGGAAGTGGTCCATAGAACGAAGGGGACGAGAGGGCGTGTAGAATGAGAGAAGGGAAGAGAGATAAGGGGGGAGCAAGATCGTGGAGAGATTTGAAGACCAGACAGAGGAAGTGAAATTTAAGTTGAAAATGAAAGGGGAGCCAGCCAATGGAGGAAGGGAAGCATAGATGGAGTCATGGGGGGAGAGGAGACAGAGGGTATGGATGGCAGAGTGATACATAGATTTGAGAGGGGCAAGATGTGAAGTGGGAAGGCCAAAAAGTAAGGAGGAGCAGTAGAAGAGGCGAGAGAAGATAAGGGAGGAGATTAAGAGTTCAGTAGCATGAAAAGTAAGAGAGGGGTGGACTTTGCGAATATTGTAGAGGTGGTAGTGACAAGCACGAGAGGTGAGTGAGATATGATGGGAAAAAGTGAGAGAAGAGTCAAAGTGAAATCCTAGGTTACGGGTGTGGGGGGAGAAAGTGAGATTAGAGGGAGGAAAATGAATAAAAGGGGGAGGAGAGGAAGCGGGAAGGGAGTTGGAAGGGAAGAAAACGACTTCGGTTTTGTCAGAGTTAAGGGAACGAAAGCGAGAAGACATTCAGTTTTTAAAGCAGTGAGACAGGAGGAACGTTTAAGGTGGAGGTCAGGAGAGAAGGCGATGAAGGATGATGGCGGCACAGAGTTTGAGCCTGGTCTACTCCCATGGAGGAAACTGTACAGGAAAGAATAGAATGTTAATTAGGTTCCACCAGACGCTATACCCAAATTGCTTTTCAAGTGTAGGATTGGCTGTGTAGCAGGTTCAAGTACCACATGGCAAGGACTTGTGCCTGTGAAAGCAAAGGAAATGTGCTTGCACGGCTTAGTCTGTGATGTCTGCTTTCAAGTAGAGAGAGGTCCTCCATGGGAGGGCATTACTCAGATGTTGGTATTGCCATGGCAGGCCCAGATGAGGGGACACCCATCAACTGTAATAATGTAATTGTGGGCCCTGGAGGCATCATCATTTTCTCCATCTCAGCAATACTACTGCATCAGGAGGTACGAAGGAAGATGCTGAAGAAATGGTTAGGAGAATAGTATCCATTGGCAAGTCTATCCACGTCTAGCCAATCATCTCCAGAAAGCATTCCCCTCTTCCCTATGCTCACTTGTCACCTCTCTCTCTCCCTCTCTCTTTCTGTCATTCTTGGGCTACAAGACTCACGTGCCTACGTTATAAAACAAGCATCGAGGCTGAACTTAAGACATAACCCCCTAGTCTCATCATTAATGGCACCTCTCATCCTCCTTTTCTCCCACCTCCTCAAAATGTGCACCCCAATGTGGTAGACCGAGCAGTCTTATTAAGAAATTCATGCAGGGTATTTTTTTTCCAAATGACTTGTCTGAATTTCATTGGCCAGTGTCTGTGGCAAATCCATAAGAATGAGCCTGCACAGTCTGACCACTGAGGAAACGGTCCAGTGGGGTCGCGTCTCCTCCTCTAATTTAATGCACTGACAAAACTCATTCCTCATAACCGCTGGAACATATTTACCAAATCGGTCCTGCAATGGTCTGCGGGTCGCTGCAGCAAATTAATACTGATGCTTGTTAGCAAAAACCTGTCATCTTTCATTTAATTGGGGCCTGGACTGTCATTGTGCCGGGGAGCCTATTGTTTCGCTGTTAAGCTGGCAATTAATTGGCTTGCCTTCTCGAGGCATTTGAAAGACCTTGCAGCCTTGTGATAAAGCAAAGAGGAATTCTAGAGGAAATTGTCAAATGCACCCTAAAGCCACACCTCTTAGACAGGAACAACCCCCCCGAGGTCTGCTGCAGGCATTTGCACATTGTGACCCACACGTCTCTCCCATGCAGCCTCGGGTCTGCTAAGTGACTATCTACGAGGAGAGTCTGCCACATGTGGGTCTCCAGATGTTTTGTTTACAAAATAGATGTATTTGTTATGCAACTAGAGACCTTGGATACTGTGCCACAGTGCTAAGTCATCCTATGCCTTATTAGAAACCTATCCTAAGTCAACATCATCCAAATGGTGGTACGTGCTAATGTTTCTCCCGTTACCGGGCTTTGTCAAGGCATAAAAAATTCAAAGCAGTTTTAAACAGATTATCCTGTTTACAAAATACAGGTTATTGTCTCATCCAGTCATTTGGTGTATCCTTACTTAATTACAGTGTACATCACAATCCATTAGGCACCAGTCTATCCCCATAGTGTTTATTCACAATCTAAAATATTGGCAACCATTAAATGGTCTGGTTCTGTCCCAATTAGTGTGCATGCACATCTGTTAGAAGTACATCATTGTACATGTTGCATATTATTACTGTTTCAAGTTTGTATGTAAGGGTACAAAGTCACTTTACAATTGGCCATTATTCCTTGAACCTTTGTTCTCTAGCTGGATCCCTGCTATACAGTGGCTTCTTTGTTGTAGGTCCTTGTTAAGGTTGTTTTAAGATATAAGTTTTATCGTTCTGGCACCAACTCCATGTGTGTAAAGTGTTTTGCTAAACAGAGGGCAGAAGGTCGATCGCTTTCCTTAGCTGGCTCCCTTCTTTGGAATAGCGTCCTCCTGCGTCTTCGTCTTGAGCAGGACTTTCTTAAATTCCGGAACATCTTCAAGACCGTCCTCTTTACCTCCCCCTTTCCTCCCTCTCTTCTCTGCTAATCTCACAGGTGCTTGTTTGGTGTTCAGGGCCCTTATGCATCCTCAGGGCCCTGACCTCCAACACAGAATTGCCCCAGTTTCTGTCTACCCTAAGCACTTGCCTCGACTCTCCCTCCACCCTTATAGGCTCACACTTATCCTACACTACACCTGTTCACCCATGAGCACCCCAGCATCTATCCCATTCCCTCTCACTTCTGCACTTGCACGTTCTGAACACTCACAAGGCATAGTAGGTACGCCCCGCCCCCACTGTATTTTATATTCGTTATGTATTTTAATTATTTCTCATCCCTTGTCCCCTCCCTGTTGCCCTCTGGGTGCTTTGAAAGAATATATGCTTCCTGTATAAGCACCTTACAAGCGAACAATAAATAAATAAGTAAATAAACATATTTCTCTGCATTTATTTGGGCTCTTATTAGGTTGTTGATTGTCTTCTTTAAGGATGGCGGTGCTCTGCGTGTGTGTGCCACATCTGAATGCCGCAAAGCCTAGTAGGACCATTACTGTTGTTTTTCTCCTCTGTCCCCCACCCCCTCTTTTGTCTTGTGGGGCCTGGAAACACTTTCTGCTGTATAGGCACTATACAAAGCTTCAATAAATATAATTTAATAAATACATATTATTCACTCTACCCTCACACCTCCATATGTTTTCGACTGTGACTCCCATTATCCTGCACTGCTATGGCTACACCAACTCCTGGGGCTACGTGGACAATGACGCATGCCATAGGGCATGAGGTGGGTTGCTGATGTTCGTAACACCCTAGCCCCTATTCAGGGACCCACGCCCCCCGCCCTCAATGGGTCTGAACCCGTGTGTCAATTCCATAGCCAGAAGAGCAGATTAACAGAAAACCCTGCTCGTGCTGTCACTGGCCAGTAAGAGGCTGCGTGCAGTCGGCACGAAATGGCCATTTGCATTTTTCACAAAGGCATTCTTCATGACTAATCATAATGTTTTCATTCTATCTGGATGTGTTTGTGTGCAGGAGGATATGGTGTTGTTAGAGTCCCCCGGTGTATTCTCCTCTAATTAAAAGAATATTAATTAAGCGGCGGCAGCTGACATGGAGGTAATCTCCTGCCAGTTAATGATCAGTAAGCGGGAAAAAGGGGATTGTGCTGCGAAGAAGAGGGCCATTAACCCATTCCTTAATGGAGCGAAAATGCAAAACTCAGACATCATTAGTGCTTTTTAGGGCATGAAAAGCAAAGAAGCGACAGCAGCATGTGGACTGTCTGACCAATATGGTCCCTTTATCTGCGAGCCTCACAGGGAGCTGGCAAAAGAACCTAGCAGCAAGCTGCCTTACATCCTAATGAAGCATGTCTTTCCAGAGACTGTACACGATTGTGTCAAAGAGCATGAGCTTACAGCATTCCTATGCCCTTTGACTAAAGAGAAATTGTTTTTGTGTGCGTTCGTTTTTTCTTTTTTTTTAATAGGGTATTTTGACAGACATGCCAAGTTTCTCGAGACAAGGTAACTCCAATGTTGCTCCAGAAAGCGGGAGAAAGGAATTTCCCCATAGTAATGCATTGTGGTTTTAATTATTTTAGCCGGGAGCGAGTGCTGGAGTTTGCCTCCCTCGGCTGGAAACTCGCGCGATTTGCGGGAGACTTGGCATGCCTGTTTTGATGGCTACAAATTTGCAGGAAATTGACTGTTGAAGAAAATAGCTAACTTGCGTAAAAACACAGTGATTTCTGCCTGCACAAGTTCAGCAAGGCACTGACAGTGACTGTGCTAAAAAACATAATGTTTCTGATTCCTTTGCTGTCCTTGCCACGAGGGATTATAAGGATGTCACGATGGGCTGTAGGTGCGGCAGGGACGTCAATTCACCAAAATGCCAGGGGTAGCAAAAGTGAGTACAGTGGTTGCTGATGAATCATTTAATTGGAGGTGCATAGATATTTGCCACAAATTTGCCTGAACGACCGGACGTAACGAGAGAGCCCAAATCAACCAAGGAGGGTTCGGGGAGGTTCTCCCCATCTAGAACATTTTTTGAATAATGAGTTAAAATGGTGCTTTACAAAGCACACTTTCTGAAAATGAATTGGATAAATACCCAGACAGTCTGTAACTGGTTTTGTAGCGTAACACATATAAAAAAAAACAAATAGATGCAAGTCACCAAAAGAGTGCACAAAAGAGCATTTCCCGACACATGTTCATGATGCCTTTCCTCACAATATACGCCAGTATAAAAACATGTCCCTGCTGGCTGCACCTATACATGCCAGGATTCCAGTACATACTCATGTTTGCTTTGTTCATAATGTCATTAATGATACTATGAGAAGACATGGCCAAGTTGCCTCTGCCAGTATATACCAGTACCAGCACATAAGAACATACTCCTGTTGGCTTTGACATTACAACTGACATGCCACAATTGGAAAACATCTACAACACATAATAACACTTATGTTTGCTTTATCAAAAATATGCAGTAAAAAATGTCATGCCACAGTAAGAAATAGCTAGAGTGGCTGTGCCAAAGTGCCAGTCTAGCCAAGCAATAAAACTTAACATGCTTGCTTTATCATAAATGGCCACCAAGAAATTATACGCAACGGCAAGAAATGGCTAGACCGGAAGCACCCAAATTCCAGTCTAGTCACATAATAACAATTAGCATGCTTGGTTTATCATAAATGCTCAGTGTAAAAACCATGTCCGAGGCAGAAAATGTAACCGAACCGGCGGCAGCAATGCCACGTAACAACACATCATGCAAACATGATAAGTAATGTTGCAGAGCTATAATGGACTGCATTTCTGCAGCCAGTCACGTTACGCTTTATGCCTCTGGCGTGGCATTATTTTACTGGGCATGGTTGTTAAAAGCAAACATATTATCATGTTTTCTTAGACATTGATGCCCAGTAAAAAATGCACCTCCTCACTCCGCAAACCAGAGGCCTCTGACATGGCAATTCAGGGGAAAGCTCCTGCTTCATGCTGGTGAGTGGGCCTCTAATTCATCCCCAAATAAATGAAAGGCCTGCTTAACCGCACAGTGAGCAGTGCTCACCATGCTAGTAAGCGGGTCTCTGCTTTGATTCATTAAATCAAAGGCCCGGTCAATAGCACAGCGAGCAGCGGTCACCTTGCTTGTGAGCAGGTCTCTGCTATTCTGATTCATTCACCAAATCATTGGCGGATTAGGTGTAGGGGATGCATTTTTCACACAATCACTCTCTCATTCACACATGCACCCAAACAACATGCACTCTTTCATTTATGCACCCAAACATACAGTCATTCATCACACATGCAAACGCATATACATTCACCTTGTTCGTCTTACACTTACCGGTGGGCAGCCCAGGTACAGAATTCGTTTCTACAGGTCCCATGACAACCGGCTCTGTGCAATACGAACATGAACCAGGAAGGAGGGAGATCTTCTTGCACATGTGCGCAGTAGCCAGGCCACACCCTGGAGTATGCCTCTGCAGCTCTGAATGCGCAGGAGGCGCAGGAGCTCCCCTTTGCACCTTTAGAGCTGCCGCTCCACAGCCAGCATCCCAAATTGGCCATGCAAGGCTTGGGAAGCAAAAAGCCCCAGTCTTGCATGGCATGTGGGACATGCACGCAGGGGTATGAACAGTCAACAGGAAAAATGTGTTTCCATTTGACAGGTCAAGCCAGACCGGGAGCGCTGCCATAGCTGCTTTTTGCAGCCGAGGAAGAGTTCAGTGTTTTTACTGGGCTGACTTGGAGGTGGCTTGTCCAAATGGGTGGGTTAAATGCTCTATCGCACATTATGGATGAGACTCCCTGCCCATTATGATTTGGAGCTTCTTGACCACTCTACATACTTGTGGGTAGTATCCCAGCTTCTTTGGCGAGCGAGGGCACAAACACGAGGGCTGTTCATTCACTGTAGCAGATCAGGATAGTAGGCGTGTTGAGTCTGACTTTTAGAGTGTTCTTGGTCATTCATTAGTTAACTTGATTGATTCATTGTTGTCAGCGGACAGCGTGGAGATGATTTTGCGGTTTTCTGCTTAGTTTTAGCCTGTAGACCATGCTACGAGATGAGCTGCACCAATAGAGCCATGTCCACATTCAAGAGGAGAAGTGATACGCTCACAATGTGTTGTACTCTATAGGTGTTATAGAATGGATTGCTTGAAAAGGGGTAGACAGGTCTTTGTTAAGTAAGAAATGTCATCATCCATCATAGCGCTGCATCGATCAGGCCATCTCCTCGTCGTCGTTCATTGAGGATGATATGGCAGACCCTGCCACGTGCTGTGGAGTATCACGAGAGCATGCGTTCATCCATATCAGCGCAGACGTTCGGGTCATCTCAGGTTGATGCTGGTGCAGATTAAGTTCCGCTCGGTGGTTTCCATCTTGATATTGGATGATTCTTAATTCCACAGGGCCAGACGTTGGGCGTAGACATGACTCTCCATCAGATCCCCCCGAATAGTATGGGATTCAGATGGGGCAATGGTTAGTGGGGTCCCCCAGATTTCGTGTCATGTTCTTGAGTAGCGATTTCATGCAGGATGTTTTGAAGTACCAAAGTAAAACTCCTTGCTCCAGTGAGGCTTCATCAGTCCCTGGCAGAGATAGTCTTCAAGCAATTAGGCAAGTGAGGCTACACATAGAATCTGGTCAACATATCACACCTGATGCATTAACTGTCATTGCAGGACAGTACTTGGGCATTTGAGCCAGCACTTGGCAAATGATGGCAGCACCAGACCATGTTAGGATAAGTGTAACCCCAAACAAAAAAGTATTCAAAATAAACGAAAAAGCTCATGAGCTTGGCAATTCGTGTTTACAACCTGGCACCAGTAAGTACGCATTAATACATAAAATTAAAGAAATAAATGACTACAGTTGCCATTTTGTGTGATGAATTCCACGGACGAATTAGAGTTTGCAGTGTGAAAACACTCCAAGAAAGAGAAGGGCTGAAAGGCCCACGGAGCTGTAGCGACTGTGGATGTCGGTTTCTTTGTTCCTTTAAGGCACAGACAAATGTGCCCACCCCTAACCCCTGAGTGCGCATGCGCTAATAGGAGTTGTATGTCAATCATCAAAAAACTGGTCACAGTGACCCAAAGTACTGGCGTGACAAGCAAAATGGCCAGCTTGATTGCACAGAACCAAAGCTCAGAAACATTTCCCGCAAACCACATGAGAGGAAAAGACAACATTGTGGATTCATTATCTGGTGTTTGGATGAAAGGCCTAACGCTGTTTTATATGTCTTGGCTCTGCACTTTCCAAAAAGAAATGAAAGCACACCATGAGTGTAGTATTGTAATATGCACCCAGGTGTTTATTTTAGGAAACGTTGCTTAAACAGTGCAACACAGTGCTGTTACTGGATGGGACAGCCAAACTGGCCGACCCCACCCAGCCAACCCGTCTAGGTTTAATCACCACTAACACAGCGAGCCCCTAATATGAACATTCAGGTGGTAATCTGGTGAAAAAAGAAAAAACAAATGTATATCTTTTCCCTGATTCTTCTCTTTCCTCGCTGCACCCATGTTGCTCTAGTCCCTTTTTAGTCTTCATTAACCAACTGCAATGAGAACTGACAAGGAATCAGTGTAGCTCCGGGTGCGTTGGGGAAGGAGAAAAACAGAGGGAAATGTATTACTTCTTACATTAAAAAAAATGTACCTGAGAAAAATACAGGCAGTGCAAAGAGATGGCTCTCACTTAGATCGCAGCGCAGAGTAATATTATTGACTACAACCCAAGTTCCGAGCTCACTGGTGGACTGGAGCCCCTTTCAGGATGCACATGAATTGCAAATGTGTTTTTATTCGAGGCCATGCTAATCCATATTTGTTTCGTGGAATTCTAATTGTGAACAGCAGAGTGAACGAACACTTAAGCGCGATCAAAAGAGAAAACAAGTTGTGCACTGTTGTTAAGTCTAAAACAAACCTTGTTCCTTGAAATGTTGTGTATACATTTTACTGAAGCAAGAATAAATCCACTCATTTATGATGGGAATTTGTAAAATGAGTATGAAGTCAGTGGCGGCTCCACCCATTATGGAAAAGCCATACAAAATATTGCCAGACCAGTGAGAACACTGAGCGCCCACCTGGGTGCATCAAGCAGCCAAGTATACACTCGTGGGCTGGTGTTGTATAGAAATGTTGCTTGCATATTGTAGTCTCTGAATTCTGTCCCTGACCCAGGCAACGGGGTGCACATCCTTTTCCCAGGCCGGGGGGGCATTACCCCGTGGCAACCAACCGCCAGCACCCCACGCCGGCCGGATAGCGAGGGACAATGCCCCAGCAAGATAAATCAATGTTCAACAGGAGATGGGCTTCCTCCTGAGTTCTTACCTTCATCTTTCAGGAGACACTAACACCAAGGTGGATTTTTTAGGGATACCAATGGGGACCCCTCTTTATTTTATAAATAGCACGTAAACCTTTAATATTAAACATTTGAACACTTTTAATGCCAGTCCCTCTCCAATGTACCCGAATATGAGTTCTTTCTAGATAGGGATCTGCCCCGTCAGCCAACCCCTCCGTAGTGATGCACAGGGAGGCTGCTAGAGTGCGACAGATGGAACAGACCCCCGCCCTTCACCTGTCACCACACTCATGGACACGAGGGCAGAGCTTGGGATCCATGGGTAGTCCCCCGCCCTTTAGGCAGCCTCAGTCAGGCCGCCACTCCTCTCACTATCCACACGCCAGGGTGCACAACCCCCTTTTCTTTTCCTTTCCCCGTCTACACATTTCTCTTAATTATTCCCCCCTATTTAACTGTACTACTCACTAAACATTCTTATAACTATAACAGAACACCAGATGTAAAAAACTATAATCCTATACCTACTTGACATTACACCTACTTAACAATTCACCCACCCAACATCCCCCATACATAACATTTAACTTAAATAACATTTAACATGCACAAATAATATATATATATATATATATGATATATACGCCCATTTAGCTAAAAACTGGCGCTCTGCCTCAAGAAGTGGCTGGTGCTAGGAATACAAATTCAGCCAAATTCGTTAAAAATCAAAAACACACACCCCTGGGGTGAGTGACTTTTCTACAACCTTATGGCTGTCACAGAGATGATTTCTTGCGCCTCTGTTTTTTATGATGTGCTGTGAAATGTTATAATAAAGATGTCATTTTAAAGTAGCAATGTTTTGTGTGCTGGGATCTTTTTGTACTTGCCTGATATGTGTTTTTTTGAAGTGCTACAACCGCGTAGGGGCTTGTGTGTTCTTTATATATATATATATATATATATATATATATATATATATATATATATATATATATATATATATATATATATATATATATATATATATATATATATGCAAAATACAAACACATAATGACATATAGCATATTATTTAACATGGGGGTGGGGTGACTGCTGCAGTCAGCCACTCTTTACAATCCTTTATTTTGTTATTTTGTGGATTTACCTCTGATGTCCTTTGGGACCTGGCCCCACTGTTCCTTTATCTTCTGGGTGACCCCGTCCACCATGTGGGGCCACCTGAGCTCACCACGCATGGTTCACCCCTTTATAGTATCTACAGGCGGCCCCCTGCCCAGGTGGGGCTCACCACCACAACCGCAGCCTGTTTGTTTCTTTGGGGTGACCCCATACCCCGGGAGGGGGGCATTCCAGCACTTACTGCTGCTTCGTGGCACATCTGATGTTTTTTTCAGCAGTCCTTTGGACTGGGGGGCCCGCCCAATCACATTGCCGCACTCGCAGCCTTTCTTTTATTTTGTGGGCATCCCCACCCTAGCCTGAGGGGCTGTCCACATCACCACTGCACCTGACAGCGCCTGCTTTGCTCCAGGCGGCTCCCCTGTTTCCACCTTCCTTCACTGTTGCTCCCTGGCACTGCTGGTATTCTTGTAGTGCTGCCCTCTATGCATTGCATCGGATGGGCGCAGAAGGCAGGCAACTGCACTTCACTTGCGCTGCCACGATGAGACAGCCTGGGACTTCGACAGCCTGTTTCTTCACCTGGGCTGCCCAACAGGGCGTCACCGCTCTTCATCTCCTGGGCCGCCTTGCAGACATGGACTGGGAGAACTTCTACAGGGCACACTGCAATGGTCCTATTTGGGCCACCCACCACACATGGGCGGGTCTGGGCAGCATTTTATGCTCCAACCTGGGCCGTACCATGCACTTGCCCAGGAACTTTGTAATGATGGGCCCATCCGCTCTGTATTGTGGGTGGGCCTACATGAGTGCGAGGGACCATGGTTCATATGCCGGGTCTTCCCCTCACGTGGCCTGGGTTCACATTGTCTATAGGCCCTGTGGGGCACTCAAGGCTGCGGTCACCTCCCAGCAAGCTATTTTCTCTCTTTCCTTCTTTTGTTTCCCTTCTCTCTCCTTTTTTCTTTTCCCAGGATCCCCAATGGTTCTACTTTTGTAAAATTCTTTAGAATCTTTTCTCCCCTGCCCAAGTCATTCTTGGGTCATTCTTGGGAGAAGTGAGCTCTGTTTTCCCTTTTTCTCCCACCATTCCATCCAGCCGATGGTGGGCTGGATGGATCAGTCCTGCACACTTAAAACACACACTTCTGGTGCCTGTGTCTTATTTATTGGACAAGCATGTAGCCCTATCTAGCCGGGCCTTATTTGGGCCACGGCTACATTGGGGCTTACAGTACCCCTAAGGGTCATGCAAGACTGGGAACATTTTGCTTCACCCAGCCGGTCATGGGACATTGGGGGTGTGGACTAAGGTGGCCAACTGTCCCGGATTTCGTGGGGTTGTCCCGCAATTAGGGACTCTGTCCCGCCGTTTGCAGAGTGGCTGTGCGGGACGCAGGATGTCCCGACTTTCCTCAGGACAACCTGCCTCCTGCTGAGCCACTCTGCAAACTGAAGTGGGCATGTACACAGCGCGGCGCTGCCACCTGCTGCTTTCTTTCTCCAGGTGGCTCTGCAGCCTTGGCTCCTTTTGAGCCTGCAGGTCGAGCTGTGACGCTCTGACACCTGGCTTAAGTGAAATGCTAATGCTTTGTTCCTGGGGTCCTGATGGTCATGTTTGCAGTTAAAAAAACGTGACCATCACCTCCCAAGGACAAACCATTTGCATTTCAATTAAGCCAGAAATGAAGAGCCATTAAAAAAAATGTAGATTAAAAAAGGGGCGGGCCAAATGTGAATGACGTGACGTCATCACCGCCTTGTAGGCAAGTGTCCCATGAAAGAGTTGGCCACCCTAGTGTGGACTGGTGCACTATAGTCCAAATTATGAGTAGTGGGTGCTCTTGCACCACTTCAAACATTGAGGGGGTCTGGGGCACGAGTGGGAGATGCTCCAGCTCCACCACAAATGTCAGGAACCATGAAGGAGGAGTTGTTTGATTGACACCGCCCGCTGCTTCCTAGTACTTTTGTACAGGGTGCAAGAGGGCAATGCAAGCAGCATGTGTGGGGACAGGGCTACCTGATTCCAAGATGGTGGCCATACATTTTAAAGGCACGGCCAGCGGACCAAAACAAACCAATCATATATCAGCAGCCGCACTTGGGAGGGTGGACAGCCTGTGACCCACCAGTCATGACTGAAAGACAATAATTCTGCACAGATGTTCCCACTGAAACCCTCACTGCCTTGATTAGAAACCGAGCCCCTATTGAAAAATGGTCTAGGATTAGCATAAAATGGGGGTTTGGAAATGGGATGGCGGCGTGAAGTTGTGTGGAAATGAGGAGAGGGAAGGAATGGGGAAGGAGAAGGGAAAGGAAGGTGTTGGTGAGGTTACTAAAACCATGACAACCCCTTGTACATGAAATTTGAATGTAGAATAGTCTACTTCAGCGGAGTCACACCTGCCACTGCACTGCCCCGTATCCATCCCTCCATTGCATGTGTGTGCATTTGTTCAAACGCTTCTTTTTTTTGTTTCTGCAGAACATTCTTCTTGTCTTACAGGGCAGCGCTAGCTTATGCATTGCTTTATCTACCCAAGGCAAGCAGCCCTCAAGAGGTCAAGAAGGCAGACCACCATATGCACACTGAATCCTCAGTGGGGATTACCACTGCAGTACAGTCTGACATATATTTCGTGGGAGCTTTTGGGTATGTTTAGAAAAACATCAGCCGTTTTATGGTGGGTTTAAAAAACCCTTCTACCTGAAATGAGAAATGCCATTTCAGCTAATCCACGCATGCCACGGGAAGGTTCCACTAGTTCCGAGACACTGAGTAATCGCAGGCATGCAAAATAGCTCAAACGCATGCCCTGTAAGCTTGGGAATTGGCTTTGTTTTATACAACAACACTGGTGTATATACAGATGTTGCAAACCAAGGCAAACTCCCAAAAATGATCCCAATCACTTAAGCCGTTCACTTGAATTGCACATCATCCGCACAGCACAGTCTAACATCCTTGTTCCTGGAGCAGTGTGGTATGTTTAGCAAACACCTTCTATGTTATGGTGGGATTTAAAAAGCATGGAAAAATCATTCAACCCGAATCTTGAGTTAAGTATAGGGCATTTTAGGTAAGCCACACATTTCATAGAACCACCCAGTAGGACCCTCTTGAATTTTTCCGCCAGTTCAGAACCACGGAGCAATGCATTGTGGGTACACACTTTAGCACAGAAGCTTGTTTTGGCCTCCAGAAATGTATCTTTTTATTATAGGGCAGCACTTTTGCACACATAATTTTATCGACCCAAAGGGAACCACTCTCATGGATACAGACAAATAAATACACATTTCCCCATCATAAGGGATCATGACTGCAATATATTCTAACAACCTTGTGGTTGGAGCAACACCACATGAACAAATATTCTACCTGATATGGGATTGTAGAGCGGTCCACGTATACATGAATCAGCGTCCAGATTCAAAGGGATCACACAGGCTGTGGAACTCCATGTAGCCAATGATGTGGTTGAATACCACACATTGCAAAGTTTCAGAGGAGCCATGGAGAAGCCATGGAGATTGGCTTATAGTTTCCTGGGTTGTTTCATTTAAAACTATTTATTTTAAGATGGGTAGAATAGTAAGCACCTTGGAGCTGGCTGTGAACATCACGGAGGCAGGTGACAGGCTAATGAGCGGAGAAGGGAAGGAACAGCTCAAGGGTCTTGGGAGGATAGCTCAGGGGCAGTGTGCGTGCCTTGGAAGCAAGACGACATTGAGCAACACGTTTTCGATCCCCGGGTCCGCGCTTAGAAACCTCTGGGTATTAAGCGCGTTATAAATAACCTATCCTATCATATCATCAGCTTCCATGTGTGTTTACTGCTTGTAGTGCAAAGGGGCAAGTTGGAGTGCAACTGGAAGCTCAGACCAGGGCTGGCCGTTCAGCGCTGTCGATGGAAGGACACAGCGTTAACAGGAGAGTGTGAGGAGTAACTCAGAGGGCAGAGTTTGGTGTTGCTGAGAGCTGGTTGGCTCCTGCTTGAGCCTAGATGTGAATAGTAATCTTGACACTGACTTCTCCCAGGAGATACCGTGTATTCCTGGGTCAGTGGGTTATATGTAAGTGTCCAAAGAGCCTAGTAATCTAAGAAAGCTCATGTAACTGTTTGTAATACTGTTGCGTAAAATACTCCCTATCAGTTTATTAAAGAAGAATGGACAAGATTCCAGCTCATCTTGGGTTTAATGAGGACAATTCCCACCAAAAAGGGGCAAGGTGGCATACCCCAAAATGGCAATCTACGCAGGAAACATGAAACTGCCTCCTTAGGAGGGTCCATGAAAGAGATCAGATGTTTTTTTTTTGTTTTGTTTTTTTTCCAGATAGAGAGAAACACAGGCATGTATTTGAACGGCTGACCTCGAGTGCAGCACAATAACATCAGTAGCTGTGCCGCGTCTGCATTAACCGCCATGCTCCGCTGGGCTGGAAATTCAAAGCCACTTCTCAGAGCCTGGTGTGACCCGCTGGTGGCTGGGGGCCTGCCTCCCGAGCGCTGCCAAGGAGCCTGGGAGCTTTCGGGCCCGCACGAGCCTTGTCGTCGCTTAAGTCTGCGCTCCAGCCAAGCAGGTCACAGACACATTTTTCCCAGAACCCCGTGTGACGCAAGAGCCCCTCCATCTTAATCACTCGAAGCACATGTAATGACCCCGATATAATAAAGGAATGGAGTGGGGGGGGGGGCGTGCCTCCCTGAGATTATATTGTTGCTAAGGGCTCATTCTGTAGACATAAAATGATGACCACAGTCGTTCACTGTCCTCGTGAAGCTCGCGCTTTGCGCACAGAGGCTCCAGTTACTGCACAGCGATGCTGTGTCGGTGCACACATGACATGTTTTGCTGCTTGCGGGGCGGCTGCTGCTGCTGTTTTGCAATGTTTAACTTGACAACAGTCGTAGATTCCAGCTAGGGGCCGTCGGGTTATGTTGCACTTTCGGCGTAATCAGGCATGTGTAGATAATAAGTTGTTATCAGACCGTGGAAGCGGGTCAGTATATCCCTAGGAACGGCAATTATCTGCCAGCGCTGCTGCTGCTAGCCTCCTTTCCTAAGAAGGAGCGCATGACCCGGATGCCTAATTAGGTCAAGGTCATTTCCGCTGCCAGCAGGTGACGTTCGGGTTTTAAAGTGGAGTCAAAGTGCTGTTAAGAGGGCCCCAGCTACACTTTCTCCTTCCTGTGATGCAAGAGACAAATCGATGGGGGCATGTTGCCACCCAAAGAAGACTATACACATTGTATATTTGTTTAAAGCGCTGAGGCTGCTTGTTTGCTTCTTCATAGCACTGGTTCATGCTTTAAGAGTATGGGGAGGAATGGTAATAATACAACGGAGTAGGAATAAGGGTCACACCCGAACATACAATCTGAGGAACAGGAGAGTCTTTAGATCTTTCTGAAACTTCCTGAACTTTCTGAAAGTCATTCTCATCCACACGGGTAGAGGCAAGGAATTCCATCAGGATGAGCAGTGCGAATGAATCAAAAAACATGTGAAGGTTCAGTTTGAAGTGTTTCTAGGAAGTCCGTCCATCTGAAGCTTCTGGCGGGAAGTAAGTGTGAAGGGCCGAGTGCAGATTCATGTTATTCAGGGGGTGGTGCCATCTAGATGTTTAACCTACTATATAAGACTATCTTTCTTCCTACATGACAAAAAGAGTACCCAGACGTCAGAGAGACACACACGCACGCACGCACGCACGCACGCACACACACACACACACTTTTCTGATCCATTACCTGAAAGCATCCCTCTTAAAAATATTGGTTAACAAACAAGTTCTTCAGATTGCAGTAATTAGGAGGAGATATTTAAGTCTCCATGGCGTTCCATGAAGAGGAACTTGGCCCCCGAAATCAAGGCGTCCCCTATGCCTTATACCGGTTAAGAATGTCTAATGATAATGATGTGTTATTTATATAGGAACTTTATCCAAAGCGCTTTACAGAGCACATATTTGCATACAATATCACCCAACCGAAATTGGTACTCATTTATTGACCTCGGAAGGATGAAAGGCTGAGTTGGCCTTAGCAGGATTCAAATCTGCGACCTGCAGATCACACTCAGATTGCAGCAGCAAGCACTCAATCCGCTGAGCTATTTTACCGGCTAATGATTCATCAATCGAACACCTTCACCTCAAACACTGCAAAAAAGAGTTTCATACACAAGACTTCGATGAGAGATTTGTGAGTGTTTATCTGAAAGCATTTGTTCATCTCTAGAATAGGAAACACTGGGACAGAGTAGCTACCCTGCACACCCAGCACACAGCTCTTGATAAAAACCTGCACATTCCATCTTAATATTCCCCAAGTGGCCAAGATTCCAAGCAGTCCAAAAACCAACATAGGGGAGAGCCAACAGGCAAATTTTACTTCAAAAGCCTCCTTCACACAGGCTCTCTGGTTATCCAAGCTACGGCCAATGAGCTGCATGGCCTCAATGATTAATTCAAGCTTCTGGTGCAGCATTTTTTTAATTATATATATATACACACCCACAGCTCAGTCAGAACTTTCCCCTTGACACTTTGAACACCACATTACCAATGGAGTGCTCAGGCAATCATAATAACATTAACAGTAAGAATACCAACAATGTTCAACCACTTCAGAAAGCTCTCTTTTAAGAACATTATTGGATATAATCACAGCTCCAGATTTTATTGTATTCATTTTTGAGACCTTTCTGTCTGTATTTGGCCATATTTATGTTGTGGTAATTTTATTTGAGTTTATCCACATTTGTTGCTTGTTCTCCAAAATTATAATTTGCCAACAGTATTTTTCCACATTTTACCCTGCGAGCAGAACATTTCTATTGGGCCTTTGGGAAAGCACCAAACACCTGCTCTTCGCGTAAGCCCCATACTGAGGCTCTCCACACTGTACCATGCTGTCTTATGATTTCATGCATGTAACGTGCATTGTAACAGCGCCTTAATGCCCCTGGGTTTAGTGCGCTTTATAAATGTAAAAATAAATAAAATAGTAAAATAAACAACGTACATAGGCGATGGATGATGGTAATGGCTACTGTGACGTGTCTTGCATGTCTGTGCAGCCATTTAAAGAACTGCACCGAAAATCAATGTCTGTATGTATTCTTTCCACTTTGCTAGTTTGTACTAAACGTTGATGGGCCTGCAAGGCATAGGTGCCAGTTTAGAGAATCAAGTAAGAGACCTTCATTTCTGTTTTTATCCGGGATTGAAAAATACATACTGACATGAAACCAAGTGATTTCGGTTTGTATTTCTATGTAAAAAACAGTAAAAATTGGAATAAGCAAACCTTATAGATACTACAAAAATGCCATAACATAACCAATGCCAGTTTCCCTTCCGGTCAGAAAAGCAGTATTCCAACAACTTCAAGGAAACCAACCACCCTGGGTCTATCATGAACCATATTACACTGAATAAGAACATCCCATAGTACATTCAAGGCACTGTGATATGCAGTATCAAGTCAACCACAAACTTCAACAAGAGCCGGTACGTAGCATTCACCTCAGGATCTCACCTTTCCACCCTCTTCCGCGGTCTGATCATTCAGCCATCTACTGATCAATCAATGCGCCTCCTTCCGAGTCTCGCTAACTGAATTCAGGGAAGATGGTCGACAAAGCAGGAAAGTGTTGGTTATTGGGGATCTGGATGAATTATTGCTGGAAGAGTGCAGGGCCTTTCTTAATGCAGTACAAACCTCCTGTGATTACCGGTTTTCTGGATTTCAAAAGAATATCACCTCTTCTCTAGAGTCTGTTCGCCTTCTGAGTGTGGCTAAACCTAATCCAGGAGCCCAGCTTATCCCAGGGTTCTCGGATGCTCTCAAACTGCCACATTATAGAAACTGCAATGGCAATGGAAATGGCATATAGACTACAAGGCAGAACATCATGCTCATTTTCACAAGTACTGCTGTAAATACAAAACCCTTTTTATGAGTTTCTAAAGAACCTTTATTAATGAAATAGCAAATACTCCAAATGCTCAGGAGGAATTAAAATTCATAATGATTTCGGCTACAATCCTTATCCACCGAGATGATGAACAAATACGCCAACAACACGGGGCCATCAATCTTGAACTCAAATGGTTCCCTGACCTAACCATTCCCAGTCACTCTATGACTGTTTCACATCTTCACTCTCCAACTAATATTGAACACACATCCCACCCTTGCACACAGCAGCCAGCTGCCTGCAAACCTACCACATTCATGGAGCAACACCACTGATCAGGTCTCAAGCCCTATGACTGCGCCCACACCACCGGAGCTCCTTAGAGTCTCCTCACAGTAGCATAACACCTGCAAATATTATACTAGAAGGGCCTCCTTCCCAGAGATCTTCAAACAAACAAGATACTGGCAAGGAATTCATCAAGAACATGCAGACACTCGCCCTTGTCCCTTCCACAATGGTGTCCACATCCTGAGGGAGGCTTTCAAATACATCATCAGATTCAAGCTGGTGAAGAGCTAGACCAACCGGTCTAGCCATTCTTTTGGGACACTTCAGCTCACCAACATGGGCCACAAGTCAACCAACATAAATATGCACCATGGGGGTCTCTGTCCGAGCACACCACTGAAAAGCTTCTTCAAACCACATTCCAAAGTGCCCATAACTCAAAACGCAAAACATCTGAGGGGGCATAACTATCCGAACATCATAAAACATGTATTGCCAGCCTGACTAGAACTCTGGTTGGAATGTTCCAGGGCATACAATATAATAGAAGACCCAAGCCACCAACGGATGATTCAATCTAGGCCGTGTCCACATGAAAATGTGTGGGCAGAAGTTGGAGTGGTGGCGGTGGCATTCCCAAGCTGAGATAGAGAGAACTCAATGCCATATATGCCAGAGAGAAGAGCAAACAGAATCACCAAGAAACAGTATTATTCCACCCTTTGCACACAGTGACCAACCAAGCACTTCAAGCTCTATCACAAGATCACAGACCCTGTTTTTAATGTGTATCTTCACCAGGGCCCAGATTCTGAGTGTGGTGTTATGTCTGCAAAACCACACGGATAGTTTCTGTCTTTACAATTACAAGGAGGTATGCCACTGCACCAAATTTGCTGTTCAAGCAATTGAGAATGACCCTCAGACAAGTGACAACCTTTCCCATTGTGGTTCTTCTGGAGAGGGAGCTAAAACCAGGAGCAGAAACATAGAAACACTTGCAGGTCACCATACAAACACACACATCACTCGTACTTCTCGTGTTATATTTTATTAAGCTTCAAGCAGAGTAAAAGCAAGAGCTCTAGCCGAGGGAACATCCCCATGCCCAAGTAATGGAGGAGTCCAAGATGTGACAAAATTACTGCTTTAATAGCAGCATTTCAAAAAGCAGTGATACATACGGACGTCTCAAGATTTCCAATGCTCTCAACTTGTTACAGACTTGTCATGGAGTTTGTATTACACAGTGATGTCTCAAACAAACAATACATTTCACAAACCTAAGGTGGGATGAGATTGGTTAGTGGGGTTAACTACATGTAGCATCTACACTGGGTTAGGGTTCTGATTGGACATACTTTATCTGGTGGCTCCACCTTCGACCATCTCCTAAATGTTACAATTAAAGGCATGTCAGGCTAGTGCCCTGCTATTGGGTCTTGCAACAAATTGTGAACTAGCATGCAAGGTGGGCAAGGATCGGCCAGTGTGAGCTTTCTCATCCTGGGAAAGTTCCCAGCACATGAACACAATGGGTGTGCGGGGGGGGGGATGGAACACAGAGTGCTGCCTTTTCCCAATAAGCTTACCACACTCTGACTCCTCTGGCTGCAAGCAAGGACAGTCTAGCTTCCATGTTGTATTACTTTTGTATATTTTCCCTTCAGTTGGGTGGGAACAACAGTCTCTGGCTGGCACGAATGAATAGGCTTTGTCTTCCAGATTCAGATCACGTGTGCACGGACCACAAACTTAAATTTTCCTGCTCACATTTATGAGGATTTTCAGATTTCACACCTGCAGGTGTCCTATCTCTTCTGCTAATGTGTAATTTTCTCACCTTCTGCGTCCTTGGCAAAAGTACGCACAATTGCTGCACTGACAGCCTGGTCTGCGTTTCTCAGTGAAATCAGGGTTTGCAGGTCTCTCGCTGTGTTCTTGACACTCTCCAGTGTCTTCCATTCATTTCAATGCGGCTGTGGCTTCCATCTTGATTTACATGGCCACTCATGTTAGTTGCATTAAGCATCAGCAAGCACTTTATTTGTATTTTTGTGCAACTTGCTGTTACTGCATAGCATGAGTGTGTCCGTCCTCTACTTGAGTGGGTCCTACGCATGTTCTTCATGTCTGCAAGCCATTTAATCTAAGGGCGTGTGTAGCTTTGTGCAGGTATGCATATGTGCTTCATGTCTAATGCATCTATGTGTGTGTTGCGCGATATCGCCTCTTCTTGATTACTTCAGTGATGTCATCCAGTTATGATCTGTAGGGCTGCTTCAGTGAGTGGCGTCTGTCATCTTAGTGGTATACTGGTGGGGGGTGGGAAGTAGATGCCCCCATTAGATGCTAATAGTTTTAATACTGCCCATTGTGGTTCTTCTGTAGAGGGAGGCAAGATCAGGAGCGGAAACATAGGCAAACTTGCAGTTAACACATATTCACAAACACAGGTATCATGCTTGCTTCTCGTGTTATGTTATAATATGCTAATAGTTGTCCATGCTGCACCCAATCACCAACGGAGTAGTGCAGGAGGAGCACTTTCTCCTGGAGTGCATGCATTTCCGGAGACATTCCCTCATGCTGTGCATAGCGTACCCCTGCCCTTTTGAGGCACTAGAAATTTGCTCGGGAATGGTGCACTTCAGGAAGAAGCGTCCATGTTGCATGGGAGCACACAGATGGCACAAACACCACCAAACAGTCGCTGCTTAGCCTACATACCATGGTGACGCTGGCATCTGGAAAAAAAATGTCTAACAGTAGCACCACAACGCTCATTCAAATCTAGCGGAAACTAAATCTGGTAGTCTCTTTGCCGTGGTTAGTATTCAAATACCCTCGCGAGCGGCAGTGCCAATTGTATGAAACCAGTATAGGACAATTCACAGAATGCACCTCACCATCCTGAATGCTGCTCTCCCATTCCTTGCAACACATCTGTCCCAACGATCCCATCCTGTTCCCTTTTTAAAAAAAAATATCAGCGGGTGCACTGAGCTTTCCCGGCCATCTATTAATACAGCTGTGGCAAGCCCTGCCAGGACACGCAGTAAAGTGCAGCTCCCTGTCAGCGCAAATTGAAAGTTCACTTAGTTAGGTATTACCACATTAATGGGCTAATTATCACAGCGCAAAGGCTTCAACTGCTTGCATTCGAGGTATGCGTGCAAGCAGATGGCTCCCCTATTTCACATCAGCCTTAATGAACTCGTCACCTCAATAAAGTGCATGGATGAGCCCAAGCCATCCTGGTGCATAGATTTCCGGCGCCTTGTACCTTTCACTGTTAATTTGCGAAATAACGGACTGATTTCTTAGAAAGGCACAAAATCAGTTGGATAAGATACAATGAAGTGGCCATAACTTCAAAGTAAAGTTGGACAACAAACCTCCAGCAGCGGCGCCGGACATATCCAAGAGGTGAAGGTTGGCCGCAAAAAGAAACACCATAATGCAACTTCACCTGAAAGCATGCCATTACTGCCAGCAACAGGACACCATAGCAGACAGGAGACTCGTTGCAATATAAGTGGCCCTTTTTAGGCACTTGGACACAATCTACCACTGCAGTTGGGAGTTTGAGTCACCCTCTTGTTCCTTTCAAACTATCAATGTGTACATACCTTTGGCCTGCCAGGACACAGTTCGTTTTCAACTTTTTTGTGATTGTCAATAACCATGTAATATGTGTTCTCCTTCCTAGAACTATTTATTAGCATCTGGAGGTCATTATTGGCATCCTGGTAGCCAATCAGAATGCTTGGAATTCAGACAATTATTGGAAATGTCTCATTTCAAATATCCTGTCTTCAGAGGCTGACAGGGAACCAACAGAAAGCATCAATTGCATTCAAGAAACATCAATGCAACTTAGCAGAAAGAGGTATGATATGATATGATATGGTATTTGTAACGCGCCTATACACATGTGTTTCAAGGCGCGATGAGGCAGCGAGGGGGAACAAAGGGAAGACAGACACCGATCCTACTAGGCCAGGTGTCATTCTGATCGCACAAGTGCATGGGTAGAGGGGAAGGGAAAAGTGCAAGGGGAAAGGGAGAGGGGAAAGTGCAGTACAGGTGTAGTAGAATAACAAGATAAATAATAAGGACCAGCTGGTGGCAAGTGCAAGGTAAGTGCAGACAAGTGCTGGGAAGGGGGGGGCTGTAGGGATACAGAGACAGTCCCGCAGTGCAGGGGTTGCCAGGGAGGCAGTGCAAGGGGAGAGTGGCTGGGCCAAGGACCGAGATCGGTGAGAGTGGCCCAGTTGCAGATTCAGTGCAATTTCAGTCAGGAATTTAGCAGGGCAGAGGGGGAGATAAAGCAGAAGCGAAGAGGAACGTTTTGAAGTGCTTCCGGAACCGGAGATGGTTCTCCTCAAGTTTCAGGGAGACAGGAAGGCTGTTCCAGAGGGAAGCCCCTGCCGCGGAGAGAGATCTACCCCCAACTCGTTGCTTGGAGAAGCGGCTGACCCTGAGGGAGTTGGAGGCGGATGAGCGAAGAGCTCGAGAAGGAAGATATTTAGGAAGAGAGAGTTGAAGGTATTTTGGCCCCAGGCCTCAGAAGGCCTTGTGTACAATGCAGAGGGTTTTGAACTTAATCCTCACAGCCACTGGGAGCCAGTGTAGAGATTTCAGTCCTGGAGAGATACGGTCCCTGGGCTTGAGGCCAAGGACAAGTCTCGCAGTCCTGTTCTGGATGAGTTGCAGAGGGCGGAGAGTAGAGGCAGGCAGATTTAGATAGAGGCTGTTACAGTAGTCCAGCTTAGAGAGAACCAGGGCTCTGGAGACACTGAGCTTCTGGGGGATGGAGAGGAAAGGAAGAATACCTCTGAGGAGGTGCAGCTGGTAGTGTGACTTCTTAGAGACGTCAGATATGTGGGGAGAGAAGGAGAGTGTGGAGTCGAAGATGACCCTGAGGTTTTTTGCCTTGCAGGTAGGAGCAGGAAGAGGGCCAAGAGAGGCCGGCCAGAGAGCTGCAGGGAAGAAGGGAGTGGGTGTGCCGATGAGTAGAATCTCAGTCTTACTGGCGTTAAGGCAGAGGTCATTGGTGGCACACCACACCTGGATAGCAGAAAGACAGTCAGAGATGAGGGAAGGAGAAGAGGAGGCCGAGTGTAGCCTGAAAATGAGCTAGGTGTCATCCGCATAGCAGTGAAAGTTGGGGCAGAGAGCGGCGATGCGGTGGGCAAGGAGTGCCAGGTATTGGTTGAACAACCAGGGAGTGACACCCCACTCCGGCAGGATTTATTTTACATTACTTTTACATTGCACTCAATACATGCACATCTTCAAACCGTTCCAATTCTACCAAGTTTACCATTAAAATGCTTACATATAATGTATCTTCTTACTTCAATAATACATAATAAAACCACATTTCATTTACTAACAGGTTTTGCCTATTTAAACTAACACGTTTTACTTCACCACCACAACCCTAAAACATGCATTGCTATAACTATTATGTGCCACTAGCTTTATAAAACATGGGAGGGGTAATTTGTTCACGTAAATCCTACATTAGCACCCTGGCAGGGCGCTAGCCAATCAGGCAGCTTGGAATGTGAGCTGTATGCTATGGTAGAAGCCTGTGTTTCATGCTCCCCCATTTCTGCGTGCCCCTCGTCTTGTGCCTCACTCGCTCTGCCCTCCTCCCTCATGCCACCTTCTTAGGCTAATGAGAAACATTAAAGAAAATAAACAAACGTACCTTCCTCCAGTCCTGCGATGCCGCTTCTTGATTACGTCAATGTAGTCAACACTGAAAACAGACTCCTGTCCCAGACGCTGCATTGCATGATTGAAGGAATGTATGTTTTTTCAATTTTTCATCATTTTCATTATCCTTTAGCACTCAGTAGGGTCGGCCCAACATCTCGGGTCATATCGCCTCAATAACGACCCACTCCCTCTAAAAGCCAATAATAAAAATGAATTGGTGCATGGGGGTGTGAATGCGGGCATCTGAGCAATGGGGAAGATCCCATTCATCTTGCCACTGAGGAGAGATCAAGTCTTTACTGTTTAATCGTCTATTGTGTATGAAAAAGTTATTCCATGCAACTTCAGCCATTTTACAAGGCCTTTTCTCAATTGTAATTGTTCTTTGTATAACACGCTTAATAGCAGGGACCCGTTTCTAAGCACAAGCCCAGGATTCAAACATGTGTTGCTATGCATTGTCTTGCTTCCAAGACAAACGCATTGCCCCTGAGCTATCTTCCTGGCTGAGGCATTTAGCTCCCTCAGCCAGGAACGGTCCACTGGGCCTGCCACGTCCCTGCAGTGGGACTGGGCACTCCTGTGCCCTCTCATCACTGCTCAACGCAGGCGCTGCAGCATCACATTTCAGAGCCAGAGAGATGGGCAATGTCAGCATGGCACAGCCTCTGAAACCTGAGTCCCTAATGCCAGAGCCATGGGCATGATTTAGGACGCTAAGAAAGAAAGGACGTCTGTGTGTGTGTGTGTGTCAGGTCTGGGTGACGGCTGTTACACTATCAGAGTAGTGTCGGCCTCTTATATGTGATGGCAGCTGGTGAATATGTTTACTGGACGTGTGTATGCGTCATGAATGTTTCATGAGTGACCACGAACATAGGGAGCCAGCTGAAATAAACATAGGGAGATTAAGAGGGGGCAGAGTGGTTCCCCTCCTAAGAATAATTGGTCGAAATTTTGCATTTATACGGCATACTTTTTCCTAAAAATTGGGTGAAATACTGTGCAACCCAAAATATATGTCATCATTGCCCGTGTAATACACTCTGTGATGATGGCACCCACAATGTTGCCACCATTGGCACTGTACAGCACTTCATGACACCTGTGCCAACAGCATATATCATCATTGCCACTATACACGTCTGCCTGATTCTGGAGTCCATTATATATGTGATCATTGCCACTACAAAGCACTCCATGATATTGGTACCACCAGTATGTCACTGCCAGTCTGAAGCATTCAATGACGCCTATACCCGCACTATAGCCCACGCTGCCACTAGGTAAAAGCAATAAATGGGCCTGGGACAAAGCACATGCAAGAACACATGTTCCTGCAGACCCCAGACCTGACGCACCGAAACAAACGTCCTTTATTCCTTAACGTCCTGATTCATCCCGACCACTCTGGCACTGGGGACTCAAGTTTCAGTGCCTGTGGCATGCTGCCATTGCACATCTCTCTGGCTCTGAAATGTGATGCTGCAGCCGCCTGCGTTCATCAGTGATGAGAGGGCGCAGAAGTGCCCAGTCCCACTGCAGGGACGTAGCAGGCCCAGTGGACCGTTCCTGGCTGAGAGCGCTGTATGCCCCAGCCAGGCATGACCCTTTGGGCTTGATCTCAGGATCTTTTCACGTAGAGAGAGTGCTCCTCTCTTTCAGTTTTAGATCACTGCTTCATAAGAGGTGTATCGGTTGCAGGGCACCACCCAACCACCCATTATAGATATGCCACCTCTAGTTCTGGGTTTCCAGGTAATTGGACTTCCCCCAGTGAGTTAGTTCGTGTTCACTGTGTCACTTGTGTCTTCAACACTCTACAACCCCAGTGCATGTAATGCTACGATACAAGGTATTTAAAAAGCATAATGGGCTCTATCACAAGTTGGGCAGTATCCCATCGCTAATTGCACCGGGATACCACCCAATGCAATTTGCGTTTTTGCTACTCAGTCCAGCGCAATTTGTGCCAGATCACGAGTAGTGGTAAGGTGGAAAGTCCCCATTTCCCATTGGGTCTATTGGATTGAATGAGTATGGGTGGCGCAATTCCCGCCGGCGCAAATACCGCCAGTGGTAATAGCTCTGAAAATGGCCGTACTGCCGGCGCATTCATCTCTAGCTCTGAGCTGGAGGTGTATGCATCCATTCATGGACATACTCACGATTGGGCTAACCCTTAAATGCAGCGGTAATAGTTTTACTACCTCATTTAAGGATAAGGTTCAACTCTTGATGAGGCTCAATGTCTATTTGCATAGACTCTTTGCACAAAGGCCTATCAGGGCTGTGTTAGGAGGAGACCATTGGGTTCCACGGCAGACAGCAGCCCGTTTATCATGGGTTCCATTCAGGGTGGGCGACCCACACTGGAATCCATGTTGATGCCCTTTGCCAACATGCCTTTGTGTACTGTTACACCTGTGAGATTTCGTGGATGACTGAAATCTGTGGGTAACTACATTTCCCTGTAGGTAGCTCACCCATAAGATGTCCAGAGCTTTCAACCTCTTCCAACACCCCTGTGTGTGTTATGGAGAGCACTTCGGATGATGTATGGGCCAGAAACATTACTTTTCAATTAACTTCGCGAAACAGGCTAAATCATTCTTGAGGAAAGCGTCAATTCACAGTGTGTCCTGTTTTTCACCATTCGGTGTCCTGTCTTTTTATCAGCGCTCTGATGCCCGCGGGCTTTCAGCGCTTTACAAACAAATACATAAATAAGGAACACAGAATCATGTTTACTGGTTGACTGTGTTATCCAGTAATGGTTTTCCCAATGGGTGGACACCTGTGAGGGTTGTGTGCCTTTGTGATCCTTCCCAACATCTTCATGTGTGTTATCAGTTATTGAATAATGTATGTCATGAAGTTGGTGTGCTTGCTAAGGTTTTTGGAAAGAAGCAATCACTGTGTTTTTTGTTTGCTGCTACCTGTTGAATCCATCGTCATTGGCGGATTGGAACGTGCAACCTCCCTACCTCCCTTGTTTATGCCGTCAGATTGTGCCTGTAACATGTTTTCAGGCTAGGTGTGATCGGAAAGCCTGACACTGCCCTCAGTGATTCATATGGATCTTTTCCACCACCCTTCTTCGGGTTGTCCTAAGGGAGGTTTGATAGGACTATCAAATGGAGATTGTTGGTTGAGTGAGTGTTTGTGGCTTGATAGCTGCTCACGTGGCATTTAGGCTTTTATTTGGGGTCGACAATTGACAAACGACTCTTTAGAAATTGAAGTCGTGTATCGGTATACTGCTTAAGTAAATGAAGTCCGTTGATTTATCCAATTAACCCCGTACAGATGATATTGTTTTTAGAAATGGATTAAGTTGACCATGCAGTGATGAATTGTAATTTACATTTGTATGTTCTCTTTTCTCCATGGTTTTATCAATTTTTTCAAAAAGTTTTTCTACATTTTTCTAAATTTGTCTTAACAATAAATTTATATTAGACTTATTTATGAATAGTGATTTTCAGTGTGTGTTTAAGTATGTACAAGCAACGTGTTCTGTTGTGCACAAACAGCATGTGGCAGTGCATTGTATTGAGTAATTCCAAAACAATAATGCTGTTTAAATACGTGTGATCGGTTCAGCAAATGGGAAGGTATTAACTAAGATGACATTACATATCACCAGCCCAATCCTGGTTCGACAATGAGGGTGTAGTCAAGAGTCTCATTTTTTGTATAGTGTATTGAATGGTGTTCTCCCGTTTCGAGACTCTGACCCTCATTAACAAAAATTGAGGGAGATTACCTTGTTTGAGGTAACATAAATGTTGTGAAGCAATATCGATGTGTCATGTCTAAAACGTACATTATTATCTGAAAAAATGTACAAGAACAAAAAAACAAAGAAATGCAATTTAAAACAAATGTCACTCATGCACCAGTCTTTATAACTGGCAGAGGCAAGCTATATAGCAATGGAGCAAGTGTGACATTACAAAACCTTCTCACAGTATCTTTAAGCAGATACACCTGAATACACCTGAATTTGGAGAAAACACGTATTTGCCATAGCCATGCTCGACTTTACTTTCATGGTTGAGCAAGGACATTCAACGTTTTTGTTTGCATGGACATACATAAAAAAACGAATGTCAACAAAATAGCAATATAGCAGTAAAACATACTTCGGGCCCGATTCATGGACTTTGTTGCACGGTGCAAAGTGACCTTGCAATGCCAACACAAACCCTGATTCAGGGAACTGTGCAAAGTGTAGTTTTGCAGTGCAAAGTAAGTACAAGGTCATTCTGCAGTACAAAGTGACTTTGCACTGATTTTGTACTGCATAAAAACACTGTGCACAGTTCCATGAATCAGGGTTTGTGTCAGCAGTTCAAAGCCACTTTTTAGCAGTGCAATGTCACTTTTCACTGTGCAATAAATTCCATGAATCGGGCCCTTAATCCCAAAAAAGATTAATCATTTCTAATTTTCAATTCAGTGAAATCCCCGTTCACAAGTATCCTGGAGCACTAGACTTAAGCTTCAATATGTACATACATCTCATGTTCAGTGCGTCAAGGCTTTTGTTCCCATTCAGCCAAATGGCTTATTGATTCCTCAAATTCAGTCTTCTGTTTCCTCACGTATTTGGCTTTTCACATGTTTAAGCCCCAAGAAAGTTAAAATTAAAAGACAATCATGAATACATTAAATAGATTAAATGCAAATTTCATAAGCATGCAAATCAAATGCTTACAGGAAATAGTCTCAACCTTATAAACACCATTGTGCCCTAAGACAAAGACAAATACTGTGGAAAGCCCCATGAGAAAACATGAACACCGAAATTAAACCCTATTATCAGACATCATGAAAATAACAGAACAAAAACTCAAAACAAAAAATATATTATTCAAATAAATATAGAGTTGCACTTGTGTGTCAACCCGTACACCAAATGACTATACCAGGGTGTACCTAGATTTTATTTAAAATGACTCCTAAAGAAAATAAGGAAACAAATGCTATGTCATTCCAATGAATCATAGCCTGAAGATCGATGAAAAATAAATGAGTCATTCTCAGACACATGCCAACAAGAGTTTCGGCTAATATACAAGCTGCCTTGTTATTTTAAAAGTGACCCAACCTTCTTCAGGGCAGAAGAATCGTCTAAGGTCTTTGGAAGCATCATGGATGTCGATAAACCTGGTAATACAATACACAAAATCAATTTGCAATAAAAATCCACATTCTCAATCATGACTCTAATATATATTAAAGGAGAAACTCAGTCCAAAAAAATCCCAAATTGGATATTATTTGATAAAATATTAAAAATCCAATTATGGAGGAACATTCATGCCCGCAGGCAGCCTTACAAGTTAGGATCACATACTGTGTTCCCTCACATAGCAGAGTCTGTGCGAGAACAAGTATCTCCCTATTATGTTAGTCGACTATTAAAAAGTAACTAGGGCTAGCAGCCATATTGTTCTAAAACAACTACCCTTTAAAAAGTTAACAATGACAGATCTTCAAGGTAGTCCCAAAACGTGGGTAAATTACGAGTGGAAGCCCCATTACTGAAATACAAGAGCGTACAATGCAGTGGTGTGAAAACCAAACCGGCATACCCCTTTATACTTTTAAAACAAAGAAATCACCTGGTAATTATAGGAGAAAGAAGGTTTACCTAATTTCATCCCGATCACATTAATCCAAACATTTCAGCCATACTAAATCCAGGGTAGACTCATCCTTAGTGTCTCCAATGCATCAATACACGGCCTTCATCAGGACGAAGAAATAATTCAATGCACACGTGTCTTCAGAACCCGATGGTAGCTGGTGTGGGATGTTTTTACCCATGCATCCAAGCCCTACAATAAAACTGTGCAGTACTGGCATGGAAAACATCATGATGGCCAGAACTCCCCAGAGAGTGCACAGGGAAAACATGAAGAATAGGCTGCCACCCATTTTTGCCTATGTTGTGAGCACAGGAGGGCACTGCCTAAAACCACCATTGGGCTACACACACAGTAGCCTGAAACCATTGGGAATGGCAATGCTGATTGCAAAAAAAAGCAACTCAGAACTGTGGGGAGTTAATTTTCTTAATCCCAAAAATGGTTGCATTACCAGTACTCACAACTATCAGAAAGCCGGCGTTTTAAAACCACCAGACTTTTGTGTAAAACTGAACAAATGAAACAAAATCAGACCAAGGAAATACTTGCTAAGAGGTGGATACAATGTAAAACTATATTCTGAAATGACTTCAAGGAAGTAATCGTTTAATGTATATGTACAAATTGTCAGTTTGATTTGAATGTAGAAAACTGGGAACAAAAAGTGACATTTAGCTGAAACCTGGCTTAATGAAACTGGATTCTGCCTGACAACTACCCCCGACAGGAGTTGAAACCTGCTCAGCCACTCCCCTTGCCAAAAGGAGTTGTCACCTCTCTGATTAGATTAGGGGTGGAGCAGCTGGGGACTACAGGGAGTTGAACAAAGGCCTGTCCTGGACTCAGGCAAATGTTATATTGGGGGTCCGTAAAGTGGCTTCCTCTTAGGGGAAACTGGGAGGGGCAGTGCCTCTGCTAGCAGCTGAGCTTGGGGGAAGTGGATAAACCAGTTATTCCACCCTGTGATGTGGGAAGCCACACCCCTGTTTGACCAGGGCATAATTTTAAAATGATAGATAATTCATAGTGCGGACTTGTCAGAATTATATAAGTAATGCCGGATTTGCGATTTGGCCTGATTTCTTTACCTGTAAAAAGATAGCAGCTTTTTGCTTTCCTCTGCTAAACATAAGTTTGCCTCTTAATAACCATCCCTGAATCATTGCTAAAGTGAGCCTGAGCTCATCCCAAGTATCTTTCACTCACCATGAACCCCCTAAAGGGAATTAAAAGCATTTTCAGCATATTTCTCACTTCATTGCCACCACATTCAAAGCACTTGGGCCTGTGTTTTAAAACTCATACCGGTTTTCTCTAAGCTTGCTGGGGTGGGAATTGAATTTCGTATTGTATTTGATTGCATTCCTGAGAACTGTGTATGTTACTTCCGCCTCCTTCCATTTCTTACATTGCATAGGGGAGGGGGGTGAATTGCCAGAGAAAAAGTGATTATCTTATCTTTTGCTAAAATCATATCAAGTATTTCTGTACTGCATTTTATTCCTCATTGCTTTTCCCTTGAAATCATAAAAGTATTTTTTCTACTTTATCCATCCTATACTAACTCCTCATTGATTATAAAGAAGTGTGCTAGTGTCAGATTACCCATTGTTGATTAACATTATATTTATAAGGGCAATATCGATTATTAATTTATTATAAAAGCGTGGTATCTATATTTTGCTTTATTTCTCAAATAAACCTTTTAAACTTGCAAAACAGAACTACTTCTTGGCTCAGTGGGGTCCGGGGGATTCTAAGAGAGGGGTGTTATATAGGGGTAGTCATCCAGAACTCATGAACTGGACATCAAGATATATCAATAAGGGTTTCCATTCAGTATCCCAGACTAGGCATTGACTTAGCTGTAGTGTTGAATTGAATCCTCTTACAAATTGGGGGCTCGTAGCCAGGGATTCCGGATTAGGTCTATCACTTGTGCAGATTAATACAGTGTGCTAACTGACAAGATACATACATCCGGTCGGATCACCACGCTGTGTTACGCTGTAAAGCACTCCTCAAAGGAACGCTCTAAGGAAACGGTCTGTTTTGCAAAAATAAAATACAAACTTCTGTAAGTCAGGAAGGAACTCAAATTCCAGAATGACGACACTGGTAGACATCAAAATAGCCAGAGAGCACTTCTTACATAAGCTATTTGTGAGAGGTGAGTGGACTCATCAGGACCAAACGGTCTGGTTGCAGGCAATCGCGCAACAGGTCACTGAAACAGGGTCAGATAAATGGGGAGATCAGGGTCCCCTACATGTGGCCCTGAGTGAACTATATATGGCCCCTAAAGCCAAAGATGAACATAATAAGATTGCCAGGATAGCGGCATATTTGTATCTATATATGGGAGCCATACAGGAAAAATGTGCTGAAGGCCAAGATCTGGCAAAAAGGCAACAGATGGCGTTAGAGAAGGCCCAATCTGATCTGGACTCTTCTGAGCAGAGGCTGCTCAGGAGCCAGGAGTCAGAAAAGGACAGCAGACAGTACATCACTAAAATAAAGGAGGATATGGATGTGCTGCAACAGGAAAAGGCGGACCAGGATACCAGATTTCTGGCCTTGCAGAAGGAGTACCAAGAAGGTTTGGACTCCCTACTGCAGAGCCAGAAAAAGCTAGAGCAACAATTAGATTTCAATAGGGCATGTGCCGAGCAGGTAGTCACCCTGCAAAGCCACCTAGATAGGGAGAAGGCAGAGAGCAATAAACTGATTTTGAAAGACCTGGATACCCAGGCAGAGTTTGACCAGGAGCGCCAGAAAGCTGGTGCCTTCCAAAGGCAAAGGGACGACCTGGCGGCACAGATGCAGGCTCTTAGTCAGGAAAGGGATACCTTAGGCCAGGAAGTCTGCCACTTGAAAAGGAAAATGGAAGAAAATCACCTGGCCCTCCAGGGACTGGGTGACCTCCAAAAAGAACACCAGAACTTGTTAGAGCACACCAGGAGGGTGGAGGATGCTCTGGCAAGAAAGGAGCAGGTCAATAGGGACACAGCTCAGGAGGTAACCCTCCTGCAGCAGAGACTGGCCCAGTACTCCAGGACCAATCAGGAGGCACAGAGAGAAAATGAGGCTCTCTGTCAGCACAATGATAGGCTCCAGCAACCGGTAGCGATGCAGGAGAGACTGATAGAGTCTAGTAAGGCCTTAACTGAGGAACTGAAAGCGCAGGCTCTTGCATTGCAACAGGGAGGAGGGGCTGATAGAGACGAGGTGCGCTGGGAAAGGGAAACGCCTGAGCATAACCTCAGGAGCCCTGGTACCAGAGGCCTTCATCTCTCCCAGTCCCTGGACTCTGCCACCCCCATGTCCCCTCAAGCACATGAGCCCAGGGCCACGGAGACGGCAGATTACTATCCAGCTAGAAGTATGGGGCTCATATGCCAGTACCTCCCAGGAATGGATGGGCGGGCATCCGGGTATGGGCACCCAAGCACAGTGCAATTTAGTGTGGAACCCCAGGAGAGTAGGGCCATTAAGGGCATCCTGAAAACCTCTGCCCAGTTAGGTCAGTGGAGGGGTACCCATCAAATCCTGGCAGCAAGGAGGGATCTGAAGACTCCTCTGAGCATTTCAGGACACTGGAGACCAGGTCCCCACATTCTGCCAGCCATTACCAGGCTCGCAGAATCCGGGAAAACCTGGAAGATCAGACGGGCACCTCCCGGAGCAGCGCTTCTGAGTCGGAGGATGAATGGACCAGGGTTACCCGAACCAAAAAGGCCAGTAAGGCAAAAAGGGCCTTGCTTAAGGACCCATTGAAACAAATAAAGGCAATAAGGAGTGTCATCACCCCTTATCATAAGAACGCCAAGTATTCTGTTTGGGAACACTTGGAGCTCTATGAGCAAATGATGGAGACTTTCCATTTGAAGGACAGCCAAAGCTGTATTCAATATGTAAAGTGGACCTTCTCACCAGAATACTCCAGTTTCTTTGCGGGGATGGAGGATCAAAACCATTCAAGGTGGTCCACATAGAGGGCGGCCATCTTGAAACATTTTTCTGTGCACAGAAATCCTCAAGAGGCTCGCAAGGCAGCCTACAATTTGCAATGTGGGGAGGATCAGGCCCCACAAGGGTTTGTGCAACAATTAAAGCGTGCTTTTGCGCAGACCACCAGAAGGGTACGCACGGATAGCAGAGAATTTATCAATACGTTTTTCCATGCCTTACCCAAATACATAATGACCCAGCTCGTGAGAGATTTTCATGAGAAAAGATCTTTAGACTGGGTCATTGTACAGGCTACCCGGATCTATGAGGTGTAGAAGCCTATCGAAAATAAAAATAACACACCGAAAAACCCCAAAACCAACAGCACCCCTGCTGCTGCCAAGGTGGCAGAGGTAAAGGTTGCCCCCGTTTTAGATTTGGAGATGGGGGGGCCTAAAAACCTGCCTGCACCAAATAATTCACAGCCCAATAGGCCCTCGGGCCAGTCACAGACAGGGAGTCGAGGAGGTAGTCCCATAAATGGGGTCCCCCGCTCCCCTGACTATGTAAGTCCCCGCTATAAGGGAAACCGACCAATCCTGGGTTATGTGTGGACTCCTCCAGCCCAAGGGGGGATCCAGCCAAGCACCTAACCCAGGGAACTTCCCTCCCAACTTCCCACAGGAGGGCAGAAATTCTCCAAATCCTGGGCAGAACTTTTTCCCCAGGTATCCACCCAATTTCCCGCCCCCAAAATCATCCATCCTTCTTTCCCCAATTCCCTGAGCCCAGACAACCTAATCCGGGAGAGGAGAGGCCAAGGATGGAGGGGTACCAAAATCTTCCCAACCAGGGGTACTACCAGAGAAGGGATAGCTACCCTTCCCGGGATCAGCCCAGGGGAGAAAATAGAGCCCGTATCGGCCTGAGCGGGTTTCACAACTTGAGCGCCAGGTCCAAAATATGGCACGAGATCTGGGTCACATACTGAGGGCTCAACAGAACCCTCAGATGAGCATGCCACCGCAGAATGCCCCAAACTCTGGACCTGGTGCTCCAGAACAATGACGGGGGCAGCACCCCGATAACCCACCGGTTCTCAGGGAGGAGGCACAAGGGGAAGGGGGGTGTAAAGCCTTGGAGGAAGCTCCCTTCCCAACTTGTAAAAATCCCCTGGAAAACCAGGAACCGGGAACAAAATCTCCTGCCCCTGAAAGCCTGCCACCCAAGGAGCAGAGAGGAGGTAGGAGAAACAAAGTACCCAAACAGACCCAGTTTCTGGAGGAGGTACAGATCTTCCAATTTGAGGGAGAGGGATCCTCAGAGGATCCTGGGGAAAGGATCTTCTCCTTTAGAGATGGGGGAACTCCTCCCAAAGACAAATGGGTCCCAAGGGATGCCAATTCAGACTGGGGGGATATGGAGACTGAGCTATCGCCGCCCATCATCTCATCCCAGAACCCACAATACCGAAAAGCCCCTGGTTCAAACCCATCCTGGTGACTGCCTCCAAAAAGGGGGGGGCGGCCCAGAACCGGAACCAGGGGAACCCACAATGGCTCTGATCTCCAGTTGCCAACTTTTTCTTTCAAATTCCCCAGGCTCTCCACAGAATTCTGCCCAAATCTCTTCGCTAGCAATGTCCAAAACCAGAAGGTTAGCCCACCAGTTGTCCAAAAATGTGCATTATCTATGTCCCCTTGAGGAGAAGGAGGGAAGATACTATGCCCCGGTACAAGTACAGGGGCAGGGTACAATTTTGGCACTGGTGGACACTGGATCCCAAGATACCCTTCTGTCCAAAAGGGCCTTTGAGGAACTAAATGCAGGAAGGGGGGAGAATTACCAAATTCCTCTCACCTCTCTTCCTGGACAACTGCAGAACTTTGACGGGAAGGAAATTCCCGTTGAGGGGACTGCAGACTTGGACATTTACATTGGGTGACACAAGGTGAAACACCCGGTCATAGTAGTGACTCCAGAGGGCACCCCTTGTTTATTAGGGAATGACCTCCTGAGAAGGTTGTTACCCCTAATAGATTGTGTAAACAAGGTCCTCTGGACCCAGACTAGCCGACCAATAAAATTAAAACAGAGTGTCAACCATGTTAGTTTAAACGGCACCTGCCACATGGTTGAACAAAAATCTGACCAAGTAGAATTTCACTTGAAGAACAACCAGATTCCAGACGTGACAGTAATAGCTGTTGGACAACAGACTGGTGGTGGGGGGTCCTCTCTATTTCTGAAAATCAACCTTCCTTCCAGTTTAAGGTGGTATTCCACACTGGAAGGAAACACCCTGAAATTCTTTACCAATCCACAATCAGAATCTCCCACTCCTATAGTCCAGAAAGATGTGAAATCAGCTCAGAGCCTGGCTGATATTCAGCAAATTGGAGAGCAGTTGTTCATCCCTGTTCAGTTAAATGATGGGAAGGACTCTGTTCTCGCTCGAGTGTGTGTGAACAACGGTAAGAGCTTCATCAGCGAAGCCATGTTCCGCCAACTCCCAAAAGATCCAGCCATTCCCACATTCAAACTGCTAGACAAATGGGAAATGGACCTGGAAGCACCTAATTCCAAACATCTCCTGCCAAGCAGGTGTATGCTCAAAATCTCCATTGGCAACAAGAGCATAGTCCATAATTGTTGGGTCGTGCGAGACGTCACTGCCGCCTTTTACTTAGGCAGTGACATTCTCAATCGCTTTGCCATTAGTTTGGACCTAATAAACTTCAAAGCTTGGTCCCAATTAGCAGATAATCCCATGGGCTTTGATGATCCAGAAAAAGCATTTAGGTCAGCTCAATTGCCACCTTATGCAGGTGAAATTCAGATTAAAGAGGAAGTCACCATCCCAGAAAGGACCCGACAATTCTCCCTGGGAGTGAAAGTTAAAAGAGGACAAAAATTGAAAAACCCTGATGCTTATATCCATCTAAATGCTTCTCTCCAACAGCAAGGGTTAGGGGTAAACCCAACACCATTAGTCAACATAGAACATGACACCATTCCAATAGAGGTGGATAACAGCGACTTAAAGAGTATTACTGTAGCCCCAGGCACCATTATTGGAATGGCGATTGATGACCGACATTTCTCCATTGATTTAGGAAATGAACTGTTAGGACCAATCCCCAAGGACTGTTTTGACAGTGACAGTGATGACGACACAACACCAGACAGGATTTACACCCGGCATGGGGGGAACTTCCTGGTGTACACTTCTTGCCCTTACGGTAAGGAAGATGTGACTTGTGACTTCAGGAGGGATGAGGTGATTTTCCAGGTCCATGAGGGCTGCCTTTCCCACCTGAAGCCTCCAGTCCAAATCAGCACTCTGCCCAGGGACTTCTCCACCCAGCTGGAGGAGGCCGCTGAGATAGCCAAACCAGAAGTCTTTCCAGGCTTCAGGCAGATGGTGGAAGAGAGAGTCAACCTAGCTGATGCCTGTGTGACTCTGGAACAGAAGCAAAAGTTGAAACAAGTTTTCTTGGATTTCCAAGATCCCTTTGCGTTAGACTCATATGACTGTGGTCGCACCGACATCCACACCACAACAATTCCCACGGACCCTGGAATGACTCCAGTGTTTGTGAAGCAATATCGCTTGCCTCTCGCATCCATGGAGTCCCTTACTGAAATAATTAAGAACCCTGAGTCCCGGGGAATAATCCGTCCAGTCCACAGCACTTTCAATAATCCGGTGCTGGGAATATTGAAGCGAAACGGCCAGTGGAACTCTGTGCCGACCTTAGGGAGCTCAACAAACGGGTCCATACTTCCCGATGGCCTCTGCCCTACATTGACCAAGGGCTGGCCCAGATTCAGGGGTCACAGGTATTCACAGCAATAGACCTGACCAATGGATACTGGACCGTGCCTGTCAGTAGGGAGGACCAATACAAACTGGCTTTTACCTTTGGGGGCCAGCAGTACACATGGACCCGGACTCCCTTCGGATACCTCAACTCCGGCAATGAATTCAACATTTTCCTACATAAGGCCATGCCCGACCTGGGTGCGAGGGGTAACCTGGCTTATGTAGATGATGTCCTCATCAAACGTTCATCTGTGGAGGAACACGTAGCGGAGATCCGTTATGTTCTGACACAGTTGAGGGCCGCCGGAGCAAAACTTTCCTTTCAGAAAGCACAGTGGTGTAGAACCCGTGTTAATTTCTTGGGGCATGAGATTACTCCTCAGGGTCTCTGTCCCCAAGAAAAGAAAGTGGAAGCACTCCAGAAACTGAAAGACCCCACAACTCTGCGGGAACTAAGGAGCCTCCTTGGACTGACTAATTACAGCAGAAAGTTCATTGAAGGCTACGCAGAGATCACTAGACCCCTGATTCATCTCTTGAAGGGGGGGGTCAAGTGGGAATGGGGTCCAGAACAATCTGAGGCGGTAAGACAACTCAAAAGAAGCCTCTCACAAGCGCCTTGCCTAGCTTACCCTGTCAGAAACAAGGAGTTCTTCCTGGAGACGGGGTTCTCTAATACGTGCTTGACGGCAGTATTATACCAAAAGCATGACAAGGTCAATAAAGTAATCTCCTATGCGAGCAAAACTTTATCCTCTGTGGAGGAAAAATTCAACGATTGTGAGAAGGCACTCCTGGCAACGGTGTGGGCATTGAAGAATTACCGCCCGTTTATCCAGGGGGAACACATCATAGTGGAGACTCCACACCAGCCTCTGCAATATCGGGCCGGAAATGTGAGTAATTCCCGAATTACTTCCTGGATTCTGTCAATGCAAGGCTTTCCTGTGGAGGTCAGATATGGCCAAAACAAGAAGAGTCCCCTCGCGCAAGGTCTGGCTGACTTGCATGATTGTGCCAGAGAAAACTGTCTCGAGGACGAAAGTCTAAAAATCAAGGACAACATGGAGGCACACCTTAATTCCCCACACAAAGTCTTTGAAGAAGACAAGTGTGAGGGAATGCCCACTGTCTATGTGGATGGATGCTCTTACCATGTTGACAACGACAGGGAGAAAGAACTGGTGGCTGGCGTAGGGAATGCATGGGTGAAGGAGTTCCCAGAACCCTCCGCTGGATACAAAATTGGTCCCCGAAGTAGTAAGGTGGCAGAATTGATGGCTGTGCATCAGGCCAACCTCACTGCTGTCCAGCATCAACTGCACGAACTGGTCATAATCACAGATTCGGATTATGTACGGAATGGGTTCGTGGAGCACCTGGTCAACTGGAAAACCAGTGACATGTTATGCGCTAATAACAAACCCCTGAAACATGGGAAGTTAATCCAAAATATTGATGATCTGGTCACATCGAATGGGATGACCATCTACTGGAAAAAGATCAAGGGTCATTCCAAAGTAGAGGGACCAGACAAAACTGGAAATGACTTAGCTGATCAGCTGGCCAAAACCGGGGCCATCCATGGGGATCTAATAGAAATAGAGTTCCTGTTGGGGGAAATCCAGGTCACTGCGATCACTAGGTCCCAGACAAATGCTCACAATGATCTTTCAACTGCCCAATGGAGCAAGGAGACCACTGATGCTGATTTGATTACAGCACAGAAGGGGGATCCAATCATTGGTAAGTTTTACCAACACCTTGAGGACCCTGAGAACTTTCCCCTGACGGACACAGATTACATTGGGAAAGAGGACCTAAGAGTGTTGATGAAATGTCCAAAAATGTTCCGAATCCAAGACGGGTTGCTGGTAAGGAAATCCAAAGCTGGCCACGATCAGTGGGTGGTTCCTACCTCATTCCGAAGCCTGATGTTAAGTCACGCCCATGATGCGGCCACCGCTGGTCATAGGGGGTTTCACACAACACTGGAAATCTTAAGAGAGGTTGCATACTGGCCACACATGGGGCAGGACCTCAAACAATACTTGAAGGGGTGTCTTGTGTGTGCACAAATTCAGCCATCATCCCTCACACAACGTGCGCCTCTCCAAAAGAGGGGATGACACTGCCATGGTCAGATTTGCAAATCGACTTTGTAGGCCCTGTAATACGCTCGTCTAGAGGAAACAAGTACATGTTGACCGTTACATGCTTGTTTAGCAAGTGGGTGGAATGTCTCCCAGCCCCAAACTGCAAGGCAGAAACAGCAGCTGCCCTGATGATTAACCACATCTTTTCCCGTTTTGGTCTACCTCAAAGGATTGAGTCAGACAGGGGTAGCCACTTCACCAGTGAAGTTATGACAAAGATGTGGGAGATACTGGGGATTAAAAGGAAGCTACACATTGCTTACAGGCCAGCTTCTTCTGGAGCAGTGGAGAGATACAACCGAACTATTGTGAGCATATTAAAAAAGTTTGTGGCAGATTCTGGGCCAAGTTGGGATATCCGATTACCTCTGGTCCTAATGGCCATCAGATCTACCCCTTCATCTGCAACTAAAATGTCACCATTTGAGTTGATGACGGGACGCAAGATGGTGCTTCCTCAGCATTTGCTCTACAGAACCCAAGAGCAAACGTTGATAAATGCCTCCACAACTCATGAGTATATGGAGAATTTAAGGAAGCACCTTCAGCATGCTTTTGCCTATGCTCAGCGGAATCTAGAAAGATCAGCCGAGAGCATGAAGACCCACTATGATTTAAAAACTACCCGAAAGGAATATAAGGTGGGTGATCGGGTCTATCTATACAATTTCCAAAGGAACCAGGCCAAACAGCGAACATTCTTGCCTACATGAAAGGGACCGTTTGAAATGATAGACAAAATCTCCCCTGTTGCATAGAAGATCTGCATCCCCAAAGGCAGTTTGGCGGAAGGGGAAGACAAGTGGGTACATATAAATCAGCTAAAGTGTTGCCATCCCAGGCGCACGCTGCAGCAACTGGAGGTGTCCTCTGCAATACAAGAGGGGGCCGCTCCAGAGTAAGTCAGTTCAAACTCTAAAATATTCCACATATCAAAAATATAGTAAAGTAATGCAAATGTGCCCTGTTATATATTGTTTTTAAAATCAGCCTGCAAAATGCATTTGGATGTATAAAATGTACATGTTCGCCACACCATTAATAGTGGTGGAAAAATGTCTAGGAATGTGTATTGCCGCTTTTGCTTTATCATCCTAGGAGAGAGGAAACCATGGAGGCTGACCAAGGAGGACGACTGGGGACCGGGAGCAGCGACCCGAGGGGCCCGGGGTACCGCCAATTCCTCCCATTAGGACCAGCAAGGAGAACTGATGGATCGACTGGAGGGAGGAAAAGATGCTGAACTGTGCCATCCATGGAATTGGAAGAAGAGGAGGCGAAAATCCCAGATCTTGCGGGTTCCATCAGCGAAAGGACAGAATGGCCATCGCAAGAGGGGGGGCTTGTGGGATGTTTTTACCCATGCATCCAAGCCCTACAATAAAACTGTGCAGTACTGGCATGGAAAACATCATGATGGCCAGAACTCCCCAGAGAGTGCACAGGGAAAACATGAAGAATAGGCTGCCACCGATTTTTGCCTATGTTGTGAGCACAGGAGGGCACTGCCTAAAACCACCATTGGGCTACACACACAGTAGCCTGAAACCATTGGGAATGGCAATGCTGAAGTATGGGGAATTCATTTTCTTAATCCCAAAAATGGTTGCATTACCAGTACTCACCACTATCAGAAAGCCGGTGTTTTAAAACCACCAGACTTTTGTGTAAAACTGAACAAATGAAACAAAACCAGACCAAGGAAAGACTTGCTAAGAGGTGGATACAATGTAAAACTATATTCTGAAATGACTTGAAGGAAGTAATCATTTAATGTATAGGTACAAATTGTCAGTTTGATTTGAATGTAGAAAACTGGGAACAAAAAGTGACATTTAGCTGAAACCTGGCTTAATGAAACTGGATTCTGCCTGACAACTACCCCCGACAGGAGTTGAAACCTGCTCAGCCACTCCCCTTGCCAAAAGGAGTTGTCACCTCTCTGATTAGATTAGGGGTGGAGCAGCTGGGGACTACAGGGAGTTGAACAAAGGCCTGTCCTGGACTCAGGCAAATGTTATATTGGGGGTCCGTAAAGTGGCTTCCTCTTAGGGGAAACTGGGAGGGGCAGTGCCTCTGCTAGCAGCTGAGCTTGGGGGAAGTGGATAAACCAGTTATTCCACCCTGTGATGTGGGAAGCCACACCCCTGTTTGACCAGGGCATAATTTTAAAAATGATAGATAACTCATAGTGCGGACTTGTCAGAATTATATAAGTAATATCATTATTTTTGTGATTTTTCTGTGAACATTTTGAGGGGCGTTAGGACCCTGTGGTGTATTCTGGGGGTTGCTAGCGGAAAATAGGGTCTCACTCCAAATGTCTGCATGTTAAAAATCTGACACTTCATCAATTAATGTCCATACTCCTTGCGCACATGTGTGTAATTTTGGGTAAATGCCTGATATTGCAAAACCAGCTAAAAAGCGCAAAATGTTGTCATTTTTGAATGCAAGCCCCCAGGAAGATCAGAGGCGGACAAGCATGGACCATAAGGAATATATAATGTGCACATGTAATTTAAACAAATTGTATATCTGGGAAGGATGTATTTGAATCAAATATAGATTTGTGGGCAAACTGACCAGGGGAGGATCCTCTGACCCATAAACAGACTTCATCATGCTGACAATCCATTTCCTTCCCCCAATCATGGGAGAGGGGAGAATTGGGTCAATGACAAGTAGAGAGGGGCAGGCTTAGCTAGGCCCAGGCACACACCCATTTTCAAAACACATAAAAAGAGACTGCTGGGACAGGTAGAGAGATTCAATTCCATTTGCTGCGGAGCATGCTGACCGACGACTTCACATTCAGAGATCCAACACTTAGACCTCCAAGCTAAACAGAGACTACAGAACTTTGAACCAAGAAGGCCCACTGCAAGCAAAAGTATTTGTCAGCAGGCCTCAAAATCATTTGCAAACTCTTCCACAGCCGGGCTAGCTGTCTGAATTCTTTTGCCAAGAACTCTTGCCAGCACCCAGAAAGCAGTGTTACATCCAGAATCCACTTGATCCAACCGGAAAGCAGAGCAGTATATAGAACCAGAGGCCGCTGAATCCAGAGAGGCTAGACCAGCAGAGCAGAGCTGACCCAGACCGCTGTGAGCAGAACCAGTGACCCAGATCGCTGTGAAGTGCCGAGACCAGAACCAGAGTCCAGTCCAAAACCTGACCAGATCTGTGGCGAGGCCCATTCCTGCACAAAATATATTGTGAGTACCTAGCAGAACTGTGCAGAACCAATCTCTTAGTTAAAATAATCTAATCCAAACTATTTTAACGTAAGTAGAACTGCCTCCTAGAAATTGTGTCATCTGTCATTTTTAAAGCTGCACAACTGTCACCTGTCAATTCTGCAGCTGCAAGCTGTCACCTGTCATTTGAGTTTACTTTAAATCCGAAAAACTACCTTTATTTAATCGTCCGTATCTCTGGAACCGTTTGGGCTAGGAACGAAATTTACCTGTAAAAAGATAGCAGCTTTTTGCTTTCCTCTGCTAAAAATTTGTTTGCCTCTTAATAACCATCCCTGAATCATTGCTAAAGTGAGCCTGAGCTCATCCCAAGTCTCTCTCACTCACCCTGAACCCCCTGAAGGGAATTGAAAGCATTTTCAGCATATTTCTCACTTCATTGCCACCACATTCAAAGCACTTGGGCCTGTGTTTTAAAACTCATACCGGTTTTCTCTAAGCTTTCTGGGGTGGGAATTGAATTTCGTATTGTATATGATTGCATTCCTGAGAACTGTGTGTGTTACTTCCATCTCCTTCCATTTCTTACATTGCATAGGGGAGGGGGGTGAATTGCCAGAAAAAAAGTGATTATCTTATCTTTTGCTAAAATCATATCAAGTATTTCTGTACTGCATTTTATTCCTCATTGCTTTTCCCTTGAAATCATAAAAGTATTTTTGCTACTTTATCCATCCTATATTAACTCCTCATTGATTATAAAGAAGTGTGCTAGTGTCAGATTACCCATTGTTGATTAACATTATATTTATAAGGGCGATATCGATTATTAATTTATTATAAAAGAGTGGTATCTATATTTTGTTTTATTTCTCAAATAAACCTTTTAAACTTGCAAAACAGAAATACTTCTTGGCTCAGTGGGGTCAGGGGGATTCTAAGAGAGGGGTGTTATATAGGGGTAGTCATCCATAACTCATGAACTGGACATAAAGATATATCAATAAGGGTTTCCATTCAGTATCCCAGACTAGGCATTGACTTAGCTGTAGTGTTGAATTGAATCCTCTTACACTGGAGTATGCCTATTTTTGCAACATTCTTTCTGAATATGTGTTAAAGGTGTGTAACAGACTTAGTATGGCCGAAACACCTGTGTTAGCATGTTTTTTGTGAATTAATGTGAAAGAGTGATTCTTTCATGTACATCCCATAGTGATTGGGACAGTGTAAGGGAATTTGACTACAGCTCTGAGTGTGAAATTATTGGTTAAGTAGGTGATGACTAGGAAATGTTAGGTTAGACACAGCCTCATCACGAGTTGGGCGGTAACGCCGGCGCTTATAGCACTGGCGCTATCTGCCCTACCTCCAAACCCACCAGCGCTATTAGCGCCGGATCACAGGTTTGGCAGATTTGGAAATCCCCATTCCCCATTGAGCCCATTCGGGAATGCTCCATTCCCCATTGGGCTCAATGGGGATATTTTGCGCTCATACCGCCAGCGGATTTCCCGCCGGTGGTATGAGTGCACATTTTTGGCAGATTTCCCCCGAGCTCAGAGCTGGGGAGAAATCCGCCAAAGCCCAGACTTGGCGGTCCCTTAAATCTGGCGGTGACAGCTCTACCGCCGGATTTAAGGGTTACCGCCAAACATCGTGATGAGGCCCATAGTCTAGCCAACAGGACAAAATGTGTTGCTTTGTTCTTCCCTTTTCGTATGTTGTATGATGTTTAATGTAGGTGTCAATCATTTTTCTAAATGCACATTGCACTTTGTGGTTACTAACCTCACACACGTGAAAGTTGGTATCATAGAATTGCGTTGATTTTTAAATGATGATCAAATAAAGTTAAATGAGGATCAAGTAAAGTATGTTGATGTTTTTAATAAATAACACCTGTTGTAGGAGAACTATGTTACACCCCCCGGAAAGCATATGTTTGCTTTGCTGGATTAGTCCCGCTTCAGAATCCAATCCTACCACCAGATCCTAGTTTTCACTTGGTTTGGGTTGGTCATCAATTGCTCTTCTGTTGCTGTGATCTGGTCCAAGGCACCCATGCAAGTGTTCTTCCAAACCTGCATCCCACAATCTCTTCCTCCCAGTTGTGCCCTCTTCAGCATCCCAAATCCTCTTGTCGGGTCAATGGCTGTAACCTTCCATAGGAAAGTAAGATTTTTCCAGGTAACGTGCGATTGGAGCAAGATTAAGCCCAGCTCTTGCTTTACTACTGCCATTAGCAGACATTGTGTGAGATTCAGCAAGCTTTTCTAGCAAATGCTTTCCAAAAGATCCCAGGTTTTTGAAGGTAGAGCCAGTAATGTTTACTCTCCATATGTGACTATCAACACTACATTTGCTTTGTAAAAAGTTAGGCGTGGTGTAATGGAAAACTTCCCATCTTCCTGTAGGATATGATTTCCTTGCAAAGCTAGTGAATTGATTGTGTTCCTCAGGATGCGTTTGTAAGGGGGATCTCTTAGAGCTGTGTTAATACAGCCCCCCAAGTAAACAATTGAGATGACTTCTGACAGGTTTTCATTTTCCAGGTGTCAGATTTGTTTCCCCGGTCTCCTCGCTCTTGGTTCCCCCAGGGACAGGATCTTGCATTCCTTCACATTTATTTTCAGTCCGTTCTCCAAGATGTACAGTTCCAGGGCTTTTAATTGCCATTGTGGACCTATATAGGTTTGATCTATTAGGACCAAGTCATTGGCATACACTAGATGGTCACTCTTTAACCCTTCGATGTTCAGTGGGAAACTCTGGGTTTTGGTCAAAGAATCAGGGAGGTCCGAAAGGAACAAATTGAACAGGGCTGGTGCCAGCGGACAACCGTCTTTCCGGCCTCTAGCTCTTGGGATTGCTGCTGACAGGGACCCCCCCTTGAGCTAGCCGTATAAGAAGGGTTGTGTCAATGTGCAGGTCTTTAATGGCCTCCAGCAGCTCTCCCTGGCATCCCCAGTTTAACAGTTTAGTCCATAGTTTCCTTCTGTCGACTGAGTCAAAGGCTTGCGCCAAGTCTATAAATGCTACAAAGAGTTTTGCTTTTGAGTTTGCAAATAAGCAGCATATAGTAAATGGAGGTAATATGCAAAGGTCGCTTGCTGAACGACTGCAAGTCAAAAGCAATTTGTCACTGAACCATATCCGTTATCTTTCTGTGTCACATAAAGAGAGGCTAACTGTGTGCATCCATCATGGCGACCAGTGTTGTGTCGTTATGTTTTCTGATAAAAGTGATTTCTTATTTTTAAAGAGAAACTGCCCATCGAGCGTGTGGTGTGCCGATGGTTGCAGGGACTATTTTATGTGTCAATGAAATCCCTGCTTAGAAGCTTATCAGTCATCCTTCTGCAGGCCAGTGTGAACAGAGGCACTTATCTCCCCGCTGAACCTGCCAGTCATGCAGTTCACGGCAAAGCCTCTACAGTAGCAGCCATCCCCGAAGTCATGGGTGCCAACTTTTGATTTTCGCTATGTGGCAAAACCAAATTTTGATTTTAGCTAGGTGGGGGGGGGGCTGAAATTCCCACACCGAGAGAAGAAAGAGAGTCACATCCATCCCCAGGACCACACAACATAGTTTACAGTACATATAGAAGCAGACCTTTGAAAAAAGCCATAGCATTTACAAGCAGGTCTAAAAAAAATAAAACTAACATTGCAGCAACAGTAGCCTAACCTGCTGAGCTGTCTTTGCAGCATTACGCCTAAGGATTCCTCACTTCTCCGACACCAGTGAAGAAGCATTGGATTGCCCCCCACCCATCCTCCAATCAGGGCCCAGGTGACAATGATGCATGCTAACACTTCACGTAGCCTGAGTCGAGCAGTTAAGGGGCAAGAAGTCCTCAGGGGTGTTGCTAGGTCTGGAAGAAATCTGGGGCTACGCTAATGTCGGGAGTGTCAGGACTTGGGGCTAGCTAGACTTTTGGTTATAGCCCCTAAGCTTCTATACAGGGCTACAGCCAAAAGACTCCGGGCTATAGCCCCCAAGCTCGCCCTAGCAATGCCTCTGCCTCCCAGCACAGAGTGATTTAGAAAAGCATGTCACTGAATTTGTCATTTTGTTTTGTTTTATGGTTGTAGCATCTACACTGGGGCAAAATGACACTCCTGACCCCGTTTTTCAAGGAGAGCAGGGGCAACAGCCCACTCCTGCCTTGCACACTCGCAGCCTGAACCCACTGAGGCATTATTGCAACTTCCTAGGCTCCTATTCACTCAGTTGGGTTTACATAATGATCAAGTTAACAAACTCTGTCGAGGGCAAAGCACCCATTCTTTCCTTGCATTGGCAAATGCCACCGCCGAATTTCCTTGTGCCGCGCGCAATGTGTTTCGAGATTTCACTGTGTATTTCTGAATTGCCTCTCTTCAACGCGACTTTCTAGTCAGGATGAAGCAGACTGAGCTTGATTAACCATGGTGCAAGGGAAGTAGAATGAACTAGGTTTGCCAATGCCCATACATTTCCTTAACTGGTGTAACAGCAAAAACGACAGCATTGAAAGTGCCTCATGATCGCAGGGTATTCTGTGACAGATACACCAAAGTCCCCTGCACCTGTGTTGGGTATGGGTATGGGCGTCCACATTCTTCAGAGTGAAGAGCCAGTGCAGTTCCTCCATAATGGGCAGCAGGGCGCCAACACATCATCTATTATGAATAATCCAAAGCTGGGCCTGGGAAAGCCTGGGTGCTCCTTCCCCTGCAGTATCCAGCTGACGGAGTGCTCCTCGGCTGGACGTGTTGTTAGGAAAACACGTTCCCTCTTTGCCTGGAGTACCCAAGGGGATTATACAATCACTGTGACCGCAATTACTGTGACCCCCCAAATGTTGACCTTTTTTTAAAATGTTGACCCCCTTTATATCACATATATATGTGGGGATGGGTATAGCATTTAATACATGTAAGGGGGGTTTGCTGGGGTCTCCCGCTGCATATATATGGGTTCACAAGGGGGATGAAAATATAAACTTTTAGGGGGTCACTGTGATTTGGGTGCAGTAATCACATAGATCCGTACCCAAGATGTGCATGCCTTACTAGCCATGCAATACCAGGGGTCTTTTACTTCACCAGCCTTGCAGGACACTTCACTCAAAAAAATGTGTTAGAGCTCTGCGGCACATCCATGTGTGCTAGGAGGGCTAGGTGCTGGGGGTTCATGCTTCACCATGTACCTGCCGGGGTCGGGGGGACTCAGGGAAAAGTGTTTGAGTGGCACATCCCACTGCTTCCTGGTTCCTGCCTCAAGGGTGTGTGGGGCAGGCTTTCCAGAGCATCAGTGTCTTGTCAGACGGAAGTTCAGAACTGAAGATATGGGGAAATAAACATCAACAAAATGTGTGTGGGTGTGTCTATGTATTCCTGCATGTGGGGGTTGTGTGCCTCTGTGTGCGTGCATGAATACAGCCATGTGTGTATATCCACCAGTAAGGTAATGGGGTGTTTGGTGAATGCGGGTGAGTGCATGAGTTAATGAAGGAGCTGGTGAATTAATGTATGAGCGAGTGAATGGCAGTGGGGAAAGTTTGCTGAGTGGTGCCAGCAGTGAGGGGTGATTCTCACACATATTGGTGCAGTCAACATGGACAGGGTTTCTTACAATAGCTTTACTGGTATATAGGCAAAGAAAACATGATGTTGTTGTTTACCCGAGTCAGCATGGGCCTATTTTCTTGCATTGCCATTACTGATACATGGGGAAAGCAATTTTAAGAGTGTCGTTTACATATGGCTACTTACACGTATTGGAACATCCAGATTTGGCATATGTTCTTATAATGGCATTACTAAAACATGGGGTAAGTAAACATGAGTTTGTTCTTTTCGTGGACCTACTGACATATATTGGCACAGCCACCATGGACACATCTTATTAAAATGACATTACTGGTATGGGGGAAAATAAAAAATGAGAATGCTGTTTGCGTGGAACTAGTGACATATATCGGTGCAGTCAGCATAGATATTTTCTTACAATCGCATTACTGACATGTGGTCAAAGTGAACATAATTGTGTTTTTTATGTGGGGATACTGGCATACATTGGCACAGGCAGTATGGATCTGTTTTTATTACAATGGCATTTCTATGCAGCACAACCTACATAATTATGTTTTCTTCAGAGTTTGTCAGGGAAGGGGTGATGGCTCACCAGAGTCTTCCATCACCCTCACCCTTTACAGAATGGGCCACAGCCACTGGCACACATTGGGCTTCCAATAGCTCTCATGTATGTACGTTTCAATAAATCTAGAGCAAGGGGCTCCTGCCGGAGACATCAGGGATGTTGACACCACGTGTGGCTTCTGGTAGTCAGCTTTTTCTATAGACATGCTGCCTCAATACGGCAGACTATTTATGCATTTGCAACATTCTCTTGAGAAGGCTAAGCCAGCGTAAAAGGCCTTTCCCCGCTCCTGTTTGACCCTGATTGTGCCAATGGCATGAACGCAGGCGTTTATTGAATGTTTAGCCGTCCCTGTCGGAGCTGGTGGAGGTGCTAATTCATCTTCACCCTCATTAAAGGCGCTCACCTACAGCTCAGGTTTGAGTTGTGGTCAATTATCTCTTGAAAAAGCCCGCTTGAACATTCACTGAAGCTGCACGACAAATATTTCATACACATCTGTGATTCACCGAAACAAAGATACTTTAGGCACAGGCCTTATTATAAGACATGAGAAAATAACGTGCATATATTATGACATGATAGGTTATTTATAACGTGCTTAATACGCAGAGGTTTCTGAGCGCCGACCCAGGGAACGAACCTGTGGTGCTCTGTGTCGTCTTGCTTCAAAGGCGAGCACATTGCCCCTGAGCTATCCTCCCGAGAATTCTCTCGCTCCCACTCATCTACAATATGCATTGTAGATGAGGGGGAGCGAGAGAGTTCATGGTTAGTGCTGAACAAGAGACATGCTCAGGAGGTCTTGCCTGACCCTAGAAGCTAGGTACGGACCGAGCCAGCAAAAGCATGGCCTTGTAAATACCTGCAGGCCTTCCCGCCTAGCCTCACCTGGCTCACCCACCTCTAGTTTCTTCAGAGAAGGTGGGAATCAGGAGTGGTGCAAGGGTTTGTAAGACCATGGCCTACACAAGATGTAAAGCCCGAACTAATTTTCACATGCATTGACATTCCTGGAAGTATCGGGAGGATAGCTCAAGGGCAATGTGCTCGCCTTGGAAACAAAATGACACAGAGCACCACAGGTTCAATCCCCGGGTCCACGCTTAGAAACCTCTGGGTATTAAGTGCGTTATAAATAATCTATCATATCATATCATCACAGAAAAGGCATCACAGTAATATCAGTCAATCTTTGATACTCAAGGCCATCATGGGACGTTACCGTAACAACAGCTTTTCCTGAGTGTGCTCAACAACAAATAAACTAGGGTGCAATATATGCATGGCCACTTACTGCTATATATAAAGAAACACTATATTACATCAGGATTTTTTTGAACGGAGGATGCTTTGAATTAAGTCTTTTTTAGGGACCGCAATTTTTGCTGATAATATGAATTACATTTTATTAAACGCTTTAGTTAAGTGATGAAGCTGGGATTGGAGGTTAGTCTGTCATTCAGGAACGTGAGCTCATATCTTCTCATGTGGCATCTACTGGCTACAAGAATACTTTGCTTTATTTCAGTCACATTGAGCGAATGCTGTTGTCTGTGATGCTAAGGGGTACCGCCAGCATGATGCCGATTGCACCCTACTATCAAAGCTTCTTGTAGTGCAAGGCTACACTTAAATTCTTACCTCCCCACCTCAACACCTTTAAACCCATGGATAGACAACACCTTGGTCCAATACCAGACCTAATCCCTATTCTACACCAGATCCTTACATCACACCTCTTCACTCGATCACACCAACTCACTAAAACACAACTTTCCCTAAATTCTCATCACCTTGCTAGTTCAGCACACCATACAAAAAGTGACCAACTAGGCAAAGGCCGGTCCCAGGACCTGTATTGTTTTTTTTTTTTTTTAAACCGTAGCATCTTGCATCTCTTCACATGCACATCACTGCAAAGCCAATGTTATTGCAACTACACCTCCACTGAAAGGGACCTCTCCTCGCTCTGTGCTTTAAAAATGCAAATAAATAAATAAATAAATAAATTCCTTGGACCTTCCCCCTCCCATAATCCCACATTTGCATTTTGGAGTAAGCATTCACTTATAACAACATTTCCTTGTAACTCACATTCTTATTAGATCTTCGAATCAATCAAAAACATATTATTCACATACCTCATCCCATGCCAGGATAACGTTCCTTCTATGGAAGCACCCCTTGCCAAGATGATTTCTCAACCTAGCCCACTACTTTACCCTAAACGAAGACTTCCTCACCAGCACCCAGGCTCTGCTAACTCCACATATGCTCTTTTGGCCACACCTTCTCAATACATGCATCACCTCATTCCTATATCACACCCCCCTCATGCTCCACACCTCCCTTGACAAAAACCTCACTTCAGAGATATGTGTGCAACCTGCAGTGGCAGGTTTGTGTTTTTATATTTATTTATTGAGGGTAACATTGGTTTAGTTTCTCCAGGAAACATCTTAGAAAGCCATCAACAGGGTGATCCTGAATCAGATGCCCTACTTCAGCAAAGAGCATAGTCGCCAACTGATCAATAAATGTTGGGGAGTGCCTGAAACAAATACCTGTGACAGAGGAGACATTGCAGATAGTAGTCTGAGTTGGCATTGGGGCAGAGCAGATTTAGCCTTCCATCCAGGCCACAAGTCGAGGGTACCAGAGGTTGGAAGATGCCCACCAACATTTTCTCATTGCTGGGTTCCTGGTTGTTTTCCAGGAAATAAAAAATGCCTATAATGTTGCTGTAGTCATTTGAACTAAGGTTTAGAGTGAACAGTTCCACAGCTTGGAGTTAACCCCAGGTTTCGAGGGTTTGAGGCCAGAACCTTTGCCACAAGCCCACACAAAAGTCTCATCATGAAATTGTAAAATGTCTCATATCGCATTTTGATATATGGGACATGTTTTGATACAGATCCTTAGGTTTGACATATAGAGCAGAGTTTAGGAGTTTTCTTGGAACTTTAACTGTGCCTCTTTTAAATTAATGTTTTAGTAAGATTTTTTTTGTGTTTATCAACTTTATTGATTTTACAAAAATTGTTACTTTTACTTTGGACTCAGTCCCTTTTGTGGGTTGTAGTGCCTTTGTATTAAGTGGTTAACAGGTTTCTTCTTTGAGGCATTCTGCTAAGGCAGCTTCCAGGATCTTCACCGCTGCGATTGTCTGCTTAGCAGGCGGATCCACCAAGACTCTTCTTCTCTCAACGAGAAGGGTTTGAGGAGAGGTTTTAGATAGGCTTTTCTTTAAGGGATGGTTTCTGGGCACTTCATCAGCAGGTGTTGAACTGATTCAGATTCGGTCGGGACCTTGCATAGACGACAGCTGCCTGATGAAGATTGACCTCTAAGAGCTCTGATTTCGTTGGTGTGAAGAAGGTTTAGCTTGGCCCTTAGAAAAGTTTGTCTCAGACCTTTGTCCGGGAAGTTTCTGAATACTTGTTCAATTTCGTTGAGTTTTTTGCTTTGTCTTGAAAGATGGGCCAGGAGTTTGTTTGAGGCGGTCTTGTCTTGAGTTTCTATCCAGTCCAGTTCGTGTAGCTTTTTCTTAACTCTCATTGGATTTTGGCAGAGATCTTCCTCATTGCACCCCGATTGCTCCAATTGAGTTTTTTTCTTGGCGGCCCAGGTTGAGAGCATCTTGCAACCATCGGTGGCGATTTCTTCATTTATCAGTTTGTATTGTGGTGGTGTGTCGGGCATGATCACTTTTCTGTATAAGGACATTTCATTCCAGTCCACTGCTGCTTTTAGTGAGAGCAGCCCCAGTTCTCTCCTTATTGCTGGGAGTGATGTTGACTATGGGAGGCGGAGCACTTATCGCCAGAAATGGCCTTCAAGTTTGTCCCACAGACTTTGTGGGATTGTCGGGATGGCTTCTCCTCCATAGGATATGGACGGAATCACTTTAGCCTTGTAGTATTTTATCACTGGCAAAAACGAGAAATGTCCGTATTTTCTGTCCATTGCCTTGGCCTGGGCAGTGCGTTTTCTCGTTTTTTCCCATAGGTTGGTCTGCATGCTCAACTCATTGCCTGAGCTGTCGATCATGACTCCAAGGTACTTAAATTCTTTCACTTGTTCGATTTTAACCGTGTCAATAGTCCAACCATTCGATTTTCTTTTTGCTGATGTGGTTTTTTTTCGAGGACCAAGATTTTAGTTTTTCTTTGTTGATCTTGAGGTTGTTTTTCCCGATGTAACTTGCCAAGTTGTTGAGTTGGCGTTGGAGCCCGATTGGGGTCTGGTCAATCAAGATGATGTCATCTGCGTATTGGAGTCTAGGGACTCGGCCCCCTCCTATTTTAGTCTCCCAGGTACGCTGTGAAAAGCGCGGGCGCCAGAGGGCAGCCTTGCTTTACTCCTCTGTCGGTGAATATCTCATCAGAGAGGGTGCCTTTCCGATTTAGTTTTACTCTTGGTGTGAAGAGTGATTATGGGGTCTAGTATCTGGTGAGAACAGTTCCATGCGTCTAATTTGGACCAAAAAAGGTCGCGGACGATCCTGTCGAATGCCTGGGTAAGGTCGACGAAGGCCATGAAGATCTTTTTTTGTTGGGCTCTTGAGTTGCTTTTTACTATGCTTAGAAGCATTATGTTTACTATTGTCCCTATATTCTTGGAGAAGCCCACTTGGAAGGGGTCGGTGCAGGGAGAGTGTGTGGCCCAGCGTTGTAAACTTTTTAGAAGAAACGAGCCGTAGATTTTCCCTATCGTGTCCAACAAGGCAATTGGTCAGTAGTTGGAGGGGTCGGATCTAACGCCCTTTTTAAAGATGGAGACGACTGTCGCCGAGGTCCAGGAACTGGGTATTGTCTTAGATAGGCTTATTCCTTTAAAGACAATGCTGATGAAGGCTGCCCATGTTTCTTGCTGGTTTTTCAGGTCGATGTTTGTTATCCCGTCCGGGCCTGGCTCTCTGGATGGTTTTAGCTTTTGGATCGCTCTTGCTATGTCGGCTTTATCGGAAAGTAAGAATTATTTTTTTCCATTTTCTGATTTTCAGCTGATGCACTCATTTCTATAATCAGAAAAATGTGAACTTGATGCTTGGACTGAACTGTGAATTACCTATTTTAATTTGCAACAAAATTGTCCTTATAAAGTGAGCCAACAAGTGTTTCGAGCAAAGCCCTTCCTCAGGGCTCTCATAGCTTTCAGTATTTGGTGATGCTGATCTCGCATCCCATCCAGTCACTAAGTGTCCAATTCCTAGTGTCTGCAAGGCTTTTAATGGTAGTAAACGTTAGTGTGTATTCTGTATTTCAATTCTAGGGTAATTTTCATGACACAGTTCTCACTGGGGGTTTCCCTCAATGGAGATAATGGGTGAAGATCGTCCGGAGCCTTGTATTTCACATTTACACATGGCAAAGTTATGGGGAAATGTGTGATCTTGGTATATTAAAATCAAATGCTTTTTTTGGTTCTCTGCAGTTTCTTTATTAGGGAAAGACAAATTGAATGCCATTTGCATATTTTACTTTAGTATATTCACTTCCTGTGACACCAGTTCCCGTTTTGTATATCAGTTTCCCCACTTTTTTGGGACTTGTGGCCTGCTTCCACCCCTCTTAGATGGATAGATCGTCTGCCATTGTGGTGGGTAATTGGCAACACCTGTTACTATGTCACATACAGCCCTTTTCTTTTGATGGTTCCAGAGATTGGAGCTGATCAGTGCCAGCAGCCAGAGACACTGTAAGAGGATTCAATTCAACACTACAGCTAAGTCAACGCCTAGTCTATAATACTGAATGAAAACCCTTATTGATATATCTTTATGTCCAGTTCATGCGTTCTGGATGACTACCCCTATATAACACCCCTCTCTTGGAATCCTCCTGACCCCACTGAGCCAAGAAGTAGTTCTGTTTTGCAAGTTAAAAGGTTTATTTGATAAGTAAAGCAATATATAGTGTATCACGCTTTATAATAAATTAATAATTGGATATCACACTTAATCTGGTATGATAAAGATTAACAACGGAGAATCTGGCACTAGCACACTTCTTGATAATCACTAAGGAGTTGACATGAAATGGATAAGATAGCAACAATACTTTTATGGTTTCAAATGGATGCAATGTGGAATGAAATGCAGTAAAGAAAATAACTTGATAGGATTTCAGCAAAGACAATGTAATCACTTTCTTGGACAATTCACCCCCCCCCCCTTTTATGCAATGCAAGGAAATGGAAGGAAGGCACACAGTTCTCAGAAATGCAATTAAATGTGATTCAGTTCACCCCAGCACCTTAGACTACAGACGTTGAAAACACAGGCCCAAATGCTTTTAAATGTGCTGGCAATGTAGAAGAAAATATGCTAAAATGCTTTTAATTCCCTCTAGGAGTTCAGGGTGAGTGAAATCAAGTTAATATTAGTCCAGGCTCACTTTAGCAAGGATCTAGGGTGTAACTAGCAGGTTAAACGAATTTTTGGCAAATGGAAGGCAAGCAGCAGCAGATTTTTACATGTGGAGAAACTTGCAAATCGTGGCAAAATTTGCGAATGCGCCGGGCACGATTACAGAGGAACTACAAGGGCTAGCAATATCCAGATGAAAGTTACTGCAAGTCTCTAGCACAAACGGTCGCGGAGATATGAGCGATTAAATAAAGGTCATTTTTCAGATTTGAAATTTTAAAGTTCAAAAAGACAAGTGCAGCTTGCAACTAGAAAATGACAAGTGACAGCTTTGCTCAAGTTAAAATAGCTTGCATTAGATTATTTTAAGTGAGAGATTGGGTTCTGCACAGTTTTGCTAGGTACTCACACTATATTCTTGAGTGAAATGGGCCTTGTCACGGATCTGGTCAGGTTTTGAACTGGACTCTGGTCTCTGCACTTCACAGTGATCTGGGTCAGCTCTCTCTGGTTCTGCTAACAGGTCAGCTCTACTCTGCTGGTCTGGTCTGGGTCTCTGAAGGTTGATGGAGGTAAAGTATGGATTTTCCCGGCAGAGCTTCCAGCTGCAAATCGATTTGAAGGTCCCTATCTGTCCTGTCTCTCTGCTTTTATGTGTTTTTAAAATGGGTGTGTGTGAGCAGCATCACTAGCCAGCCCCTCTCCACTTATCATTGGCCAAGCTTTCATTTCTCCCCTGATTGGGGGAGCTAAGTTGTGTCAGAGTGATGTCATTTTACAGCCTGCAGAAAGTCCACTCCTCCTGTCAACTTACACACAAATCTAGATTTGAACCAAATACATATTTGCAGAGGTACATATTGTTTTAAAATCATATGCACCCCTCACATATCACAGGAGGTATCTCCTGTTCAAACTCTGCTCTTCCTGGGAGCTTGCATTCAGAAATGGCAATATTTTGCACTTTTTAACTGGTTTGCAATACCAGACATTACCCCAAATTTACACACATGTGCGCAAGGAGTATGGACATTAGTTGATGAAGTGTCAGATTTTTCACATGCACACATTTTGAGTAATATCTTCTTTTCCGCTAAAACCGCCCTGAACATACCACCGGTTCTAAAAACCTCTTAAAATGTGGGCAGAAAAATCACAAGAATTATGGTATCATTTATAAAATTTTCACATGTCCGCTCTATGAGTTATTCATCTTTTTAGAGTTATGTTCTGGCCCCAAAGGGGTGTGGTTTTCCTCCAGCACAAGGTTGAATTTCTGGTTTTTCCAGTTCTGCCAAGCCAGCTTGCTCTCACAGGCAGTGCTCCTCCCCTTTGTTTCAGGAGGAAGCTACTTTTACGACATCTGCAATAAACCATCTGCCTGGGTCAGGACAGGGCTTTGTTCAGAGCTCCTGTCTCTGTGGGGGCTCCCCTTAATTCAATTATCAGAGAGATGGCATATCCTTAGTGTGGCCAGCAAAAGGCAGATAGGCCTGGGAACACAGCGGTGACTCAAGTTTCATCTCCTGTCGGGGGTAGCTGGTAGGCATAATTCAGTTCCTTAAGCCAGGCCCCAGCTAATGTCACTTTTAGTTACCCAGTTTTCTGCATTCAAATAAAACTAACCATTTTTACATATGCAGCTAGAATGCTGATTCTAAGTTCAAAACTATGACATTTAAACAATTGCAACCTATGTGACACTCAGAAATAGGTCACTCATTTCTTTTAAACATTTAGATTTTTTAGTGTCTTTCAGTCCAAATTTCCTTAAACTGCTGAAATCCACAGCTCAGCCAGTCTTGTTATAAACCTTCAAGTCACTTCAGGATATAACTTTACATTGGATCCACCTCTCAGTAAGTCTTTCTTTGGCTTGCCTTGGGTTCATTTATTCAGTTTTCTACAAAAAAGTAAAATCTGGTGGTTTTAAAACGCCGGCTTTCTGATAGTGGTGAGTACTGGTACTGCACCCCTTTTTGGGATTTAAGAAAATGAATTCTCCACAGTTATGGGTTTGCTTTTGGCAATCAGCATTGCCATTCCCAATGGTTTCAGACTACTGTGTGGGTAGTCCAATGGTGGTTTTAGGCAGTGTCCTTCTGTGCCCATAACATCGGCAAAAATGAGTGGCAGCCTATTCTTCATGCATTTCCCTGTGCATTTTCTGGGAAGCTCTGGCCATCATGATGTTTTCCATGTCAGTACTGCACAGTTTTGAGGTAGGGCTCGGATGCATGGGTAAATACATCCCACAACACGTTCTCTGCCAGTTTTTTCCAGTCCCTGACACTTTGGTCAGGTTTCTCCTGAAAGAGCCAGGCCAGGTTCAGAAAATATGCTTCACGCGGTTCCTTTCTCTGTAAGGGTAACATCACAGCGATTCTGCCAGCATCGGAATTTGAATCGGGGAAGACTTTTCAGCCCCTTTAGATTTCTGCCTGTTTTCACAAGAGAAGAAAGCAGGGACAGACCCTGGAGTATAATTGTAATCACACCATTTACATATTTGGCGACACCATAATCCATCAATTTCCTGCCAGGGTGAAAAGGGGGCATTTGGATCTGGCAATCAGACGCATTTTCCTGTTTTTACTTTAACAACACTACCGAGAAATGATCACAATACGGCATAGCATACAGCGGACGTGAATGCAGGTATGGAGGCGTTCTGCTCTGCCAGCATTATACAAAATGAGAAGGTTTCACTTAAGAGGAACGATGCATATAAAAGAGTGGTATACGTATGTTTATACCTATAGGCCTTGCTTGGACCCAAACTTTGATCCAAGCTTGCATGTCTGCATTAAACCATCCATTTTCCCCACATCGCACCTGTTCTCTCCAACCACTTTTCCAAAAATCCCCACCAAACTACTTGCAATGAAGTTACAAAATTGTGACAAACTGCAAAGCGAACACTTATGCACTCAAATCGCCATTCAATGAAACATTGTACGTGTTAAAGGCGGCCTGGTGTTTTCGGGGTTTTCACCATTTAGAGTTCAGTTGGAAAGATTGAAAATGTGTCTAAGTAATTGGTCTTTTGCTAAGCCCTTCTCAGGCACAGCAACATTTTGAGACATCACGCCGTTGCTACGTAATTATCTCGTTTGCGCTGGTAGAATAAAAATATGCACATATTTAATAAAGTTGAAGAAAACCGAAATGAGCACAAATGTGAAGGGAAGGGAATGGCATTTTAAAAAAGCCAACACTTTATGCTTACATTCTGCGAACTCTGACCTTTCAGTACGCCTCTGTGTCTTCATTTTTGTTACTGTAATTTATGAAGCACATAATGGAGAAAAATGCTTTCCGCAAGCACTCCTAGTTTACAGATGAAGATCCGAGTCACAGAGAGCTGGCCGTCTCTGTCTCCCAGAAAGAAGCACGCAGCTCAGGATTCTAGATACAGTTTCCGCAAGCCCTCCTACCTTACAGATGAAGATCCGAGTCACAGAGAGCTGGCCGTGCCTGTCTCCCAGACTGAACCCCGCAGCTAAGGATTCTAGATACAGTTTCCGCAAGCCCTCCTATCTTACAGATAAAGATCCGAGTCACAGAGAGCTGGCCGTCTCTGTCTCCCAGAAAGAAGCACGCAGCTCAGGATTCTAGATACAGTTTCCGCAAGCCCTCCTAGCTTACAGATGAAGATCCGAGTCACAGAGAGCTGGCCGTGTCTGTTTCCCAGGCTGAAGCCCGCAGCTCAGGATTCTAGATACAGTTTCTGCAAGCACTCCTAGCTTACAGATAAAGATCCGAGTCACAGAGAGCTGGCCGTCTCTGTCTCCCAGAAAGAAGCACGCAGCTCAGGATTCTAGATACAGTTTCCGCAAGCCCTCCTAGCTTACAGATGAAGATCCGAGTCACAGAGAGCTGGCCGTGCCTGTCTCCCAGACTGAACCCCGCAGCTAAGGATTCTAGATACAGTTTCCGCAAGCCCTCCTATCTTACAGATAAAGATCCGAGTCACAGAGAGCTGGCCGTCTCTGTCTCCCAGAAAGAAGCACGCAGCTCAGGATTCTAGATACAGTTTCCGCAAGCCCTCCTAGCTTACAGATGAAGATCCGAGTCACAGAGAGCTGGCCGTGTCTGTTTCCCAGGCTGAAGCCCGCAGCTCAGGATTCTAGATACAGTTTCTGCAAGCACTCCTAGCTTACAGATAAAGATCCGAGTCACAGAGAGCTGGCCGTCTCTGTCTCCCAGAAAGAAGCACGCAGCTCAGGATTCTAGATACAGTTTCCGCAAGCCCTCCTAGCTTACAGATGAAGATCCGAGTCACAGAGAGCTGGCCGTGCCTGTCTCCCAGACTGAACCCCACAGCTCAGGATTCTAGATACAGTTTCCGCAAGCACTCCTAGCTTACAGATAAAGATCCGAGTCACAGAGAGCTGGCCGTCTCTGTCTCCCAGAAAGAAGCACGCAGCTCAGGATTCTAGATACAGTTTCCGCAAGCCCTCCTAGCTTACAGATGACGATCCGAGTCACAGAGAGCTGGCCGTGCCTGTTTCCCAGGCTGAAGCCCGCAGCTCAGGATTCTAGATACAGTTTCCGCAAGCACTCCTAGCTTACAGATAAAGATCCGAGTCACAGAGAGCTGGCCGTCTCTGTCTCCCAGAAAGAAGCACGCAGCTCAGGATTCTAGATACAGCTTCCGCAAGCTCTCCTAGCTTACAGATGAAGATCCGAGTCACAGAGAGCTGGCCGTGCCTGTCTCCCAGACTGAACCCTGCAGATCAGGATTCTAGATACAGTTTCCGCAAGCACTCCTAGCTTACAGATAAAGATCCGAGTCACAGAGAGCTGGCCGTGTCTGTCTCCCAGACAGAAGCCCGCAGCTCAGGATTCTAGATACAGTTTCCGCAAGCCCTCCTAGCTTACTGATAAAGATCCGAGTCACAGAGAGCTGGCAGTGTCTGTCTCCCAGACTGAACCCCGCAGCTCAGGATTCTAGATACAGTTTCCGCAAGCACTCCTAGCTTACAGATGAAGATCTGAGTCACAGAGAGCTGGCCGTGCCTGTTTCCCAGGCTGAAGCCCGCAGCTCAGGATTCTAGATACAGTTTCCACAAGCACTCCTAGCTTACAGATAAAGATCCGAGTCACAGAGAGCTGGCCATGTCCGTCTCCCAGACAGAAGCCCGCAGCTCAGGATTCTAAATACAGTTTCCACAAGCACTCCTAGCATACAGGTAAAGATCCGAGTCACAGAGAGCTGGCCATGTCTGTCTCCCAGACAGAAGCCCGCAGCTCAAGCTTCCGCAAGCCCTCCTAGCTTACTGATAAAGATCTGAGTCACAGAGAGCTGGCCATGTCTGTCTCCCAGACAGAAGCCCGCAGCTCAGGATTCTAGATACAGTTTCTGCAAGCACTCCTAGCTTCCAGAAAAAGATCCGAGTCACAGAGAGCTGGCAGTGTTCGTCTCCCAGACTGAACCCCGCAGCTCAGGTTTCCAGATACAGTTTCCGCAAGCACTCTTAGCTTACAGATAAAGATCCGAGCCACAGACAGCTGGCCGTGTCTGTCTCCCAGACTAAATCCAACAGCTCAGGATCCCAGATACAGTTTCCGCAAGCACTCCTAGATTACAGATAAAGATACGAGCCACAGAGAGCTGGCCGTGTCTGTCTCCCAAGCTGAACCCAGCAGTTCAGGAGTCTAGATACAGTTTCTGCAGGCACTCCTATTTTACAGAAGAAGATCCGAGCCACAGAGAGCTGGTCGTGTCTGCCTCCCAGACTGAAGCCCGCAGCTAAGGATTGTAGATACAGTTTCCGCAAGCACACCTAGCTTACAGATAAAGATCCGAGCCACAGAGAGCTGGCTGTGTCCCTCTCCCAGACTGAAGCCCGCAGCTCAGGATTCTAGATACAGTTTTCGCAAGCCCTCCTAGTTTACAGATGAGGATCTGAGCCACAGAGAGCTGGCCGTGTCTGTCTCCCAGACTGAAGCCCGCAGCTCAGGAGTCTAGATACAGTTTCTGCAGGCACTCCTATTTTACAGAAGAAGATCCGAGCCACAGAGAGCTGGTCGTGTCTGCCTCCCAGACTGAAGCCCGCAGCTAAGGATTGTAGATACAGTTTCCGCAAGCACACCTAGCTTACAGATAAAGATCCGAGCCACAGAGAGCTGGCTGTGTCCCTCTCCCAGACTGAAGCCCGCAGCTCAGGATTCTAGATACAGTTTTCGCAAGCCCTCCTAGTTTACAGATGAGGATCTGAGCCACAGAGAGCTGGCCGTGTCTGTCTCCCAGACTGAAGCCCGCAGCTCGGGATTCTAGATACAGTTTCCGCAAGCACTCCTAGTTTACAGATAAAGATCCGAGCCACAGAGAGCTGGCAGTGTCTGTGTCCCAGACTGAAGCCCGCAGCTCAGGATTCTAGATACAGTTTCTGCAAGTACTCCTAGCTTCCAGATAAAGATCCGAGTCACAGAGAGCTGGCAGTGTCTGTCTCCCAGACTGAACCCCGCAGCTCAGGATTCTAGATACAGTTTCCGCAAGTACTCCTAGCTTCCAGATAAAGATCCGAGTCACAGAGAGCTGGCAGTGTCTGTCTCCCAGACTGAACCCCGCAGCTCAGGATTCTAGATACAGTTTCCGCAAGCACTCCTAGCTTCCAGATAAAGATCTGAGCCACAGAGAGCTGGCAGTGTTTGTCTCCCAGACTGAACCCCGCAGCTCAGTATTCTAGATACAGTTTGTGTATCCCTAAACATTATTTGCTTTTTTAAGGGAGTGTATCTAATGAGGTAAATCTCCCAAAGCAAGATTTCCCTCAAAACTAGTTACTTCAGGGCATCTGATAAAACTCTGAAATGTGCAACTTGCTCGATATTTTTTTAGCTTTTATTTAACATCTCACCTGTCTATCCTAATCTCTTAAGCCTATCCCGAAAACATTTTCTAAATTCTGTTTCACCGACACATTTTTAACAGGCGCTCCTAAACTCTGAATTAAATAAATAATAATACATTTGCCTGATGTGATACAAGCCTGCAATGTTCGACCGTGGATCTTCTTTATTTAGCCTGCCACGAGGAAAGCCTGAGCTGTGCACCCTCTTTGAGAGTTTTCATTTAGCCTGGCATGCTATGCTTCTAAACGTGCCTCTGTCTTACTCTCATGATTTTAATTGCCTGTTTTTAGTCTGTTATTCTAAATGATGTAATCTCTCTCTTCGTGATAGTTAATGTATTTGCTTTTTCTGCTGCATGTTACTGTTGTCACCTGTTATGCATTCTTTAGCTGGGTTTTTTTCCCCTCTATGGTGGATGCTCTATTCTGTTCACTGCCATCACTCCAGATGTGGTTCTTTGCTTTGCTGTCCTACATCCCTCCCTTCTAGTTCAGTTTCTTTGACAAACCTTTACTCTTGTAGACCCTTCCCTACACATCCACAATGTGTAGCCCATTGTCACTTCCCTTTTATTCACAGTTTATATATCATTGCATGCACACAGAGCCATTAGTTTGTGTATTTATGGGCTGTTCTCATGGCCACACTTAGATGATATAGCACTTAGTTAGCGCCGGTACTTGATATCCACAGCTTTGGATTGCCTATCCAGCTATGTCATGAGGAATGGCAACCCCCCTGAGGGACGAGGTGTGCACAGAATCGGTATTCCAGGGATACTGGGTTGCAAGACACACTTTCTCAGCATATGGCCTAACACACATTTCTAACACTATCACTTACCCAATGAAACATTGCATTAATATAATTATTATTGTTGTTATTAATATTGTTATTTTTATTACTTGATCTTGGACTTGGCTTCGGGAAGCAATGGATCCCTTTACATCTCATTGGGGGTAAGAACACAGTGAGGGAAGCAGAGATACAAGGAAGCTGGGTGCTAACAATGGGTGGACAGTGGGCAATTTGGTAGGAAGGAATCTACATGCAACCAGGGGCGGGAACAGGAGAGGTGCAGATCACCCAATCCAAGGAGGAGAGGAGCCATTCTGTGAAGAGGAGGGGCTTGAGCTCTTTCCTGAAAGGAAGAAGTAAGGGGGTCAGTCTTGTGTTGACAGGGAGGAGTTTCCAGTTTCGTTGAACGTAGTTAGAGAAGGCCTTTCTTCTGGTTCTTTCCTTCCTGCACCAGCAGAGCTCAAGTTTGAACATGTCCTTACTTCCGGTGGAATGTAGACCTCTGGAGATGCTGAGTGACTTCAGGGAAGGCAGCATTGTGGATGATTCAGCTGGATGTGAAGATGATATGGGCCAATCGCGGGAGCCAGTTCTTTTGAATGAGGGCCTTGGGTGAGTCGTGCTGCAACATGTAGGACACAGCTCAGGGGTACCAGGGTAGTCAATGGAAATCAATGGAAGCCCTTCCAAAAACTAATTTCCACCATCCGGGAGAGAGAGGACCATGGCGTGGACAGCAGATCTGAAGTTGTTTTCTAGAATAAAGGGCTTGTTTTCGCACAGAAGAGAACATTCATACCAAGCCATTTGTGTCTTCTTTGCTATTTTCTGTTTTCAGTAGACGTGTCTGTCGATGTGGAACCCAAGAGACTTGGCACAGAGCCATCTCTGGTAATGCTGTGATTTTAATGTTGTGGTGTGAGTACTGAATCTGCCTCTGTGCTTGTTTTGCCTGCTTATCTTTTGCCAGATCCATGCTGCATTGCTAGATTTAGGTTCTTTGGGGCGCCTTAGCAAGGAGCCAGTTATTGAATGAATTTGGAGTATTATCCGGGGAATGCTTTATGGATGGTTAGAGGGCCATGAACTCCACTCTTTATTTGAGGCAATGGAGAACCTCCATGTCAATGTGCATGATCCTATTTCTTTAAGTTGAGGCAGGGCTTGTCCACCCTGTTCTGCATTCTGTATAGTTGCACGAGCTGCTTCTTAATTCCAAATTGAACACATCAAGTGTTTGCGGCCTCAAATTTGTATAACATTTTCCCATGTTCGTTCAGTATGACTTTTATAAAAAAGAGTGGCGGGATGAAAGGAATATTTATTTCACTGCATATGTATGACTGTAGCTTCACCAGACAGGCATGCAGCATTTCCAGATCAGTCTCATTATGTAGGGTATCCATGTGTTGTCTATGAGGATTCCAGTAGTCATGGCCTGTCAAGGCAACGCCATGTTAGTTATTCTCTCAGACACTGAACTCTGTGGGCATTCTTGCCAATGAATCTATTGTATCTGTTTATCTACAAGTAATTTGATAATTCAGTCGTTCAATGTATAATATGTTCTTTTCGACGCATACTGCTAAAGGTTCCCATGGATAGAGAACAGGCAATAATATCACCCACAAATGTTATCCATGTGAGACTTACAGTGAATGCTGAGTGATGGTGCTAGAGCAGCATTGACCTTCTCTGTCATGTCACAAGTAGAGAGGAACTGAAAATGCCAACGCTTCTTTACACGATTCTCAAAACAATTATTTCAGGAGTCAGGATGAGGAATACAACATAGGATAATGCATCCTAAAGTTATCTTCATGTTCATTAAAATGTATGAGTCCGGCTAAAGGGTAAACATAAGGATAACACAATGTAAATAAGATGTCTTGTTGTTTCCCCGCAGTTGTGTAGTCCCCAAAGGAGTGTGCTAAACTCTAACTCCATCACCTCCTTGGGATCCAAGAGATTCCTCCTTGGATGTGAGGTCCCACCACTTGGTTGAGTCCCTCTTCGGCTTCTTGGAGGAAAGCATACAAGGTCTTTATAACCCTTGAGAAGATAGGTCTAAGTAGCAAAGTGCACAGTATGAGGAGGAAGTCAGTGATGCGGGAGCCAGTCTAACAGATCAGGTGAAAAGTCCTTCCTAACTTAAGCCCTATTTCTAAAGAGTTCAAAAGCCATTCCTACTCGAGTAAAGAACTGAATATGGTTCCCAAGAATCCACCCACGACACTATTCTGATTAATTTAGTCACAGGGTGTTGAGTGCTCCATCAGGCTTCTTTCAAAAAGCTCAATATATTGTCATGGCTGGTTCATAGACTAGACTGTGGATGTTCTCCTGTTTCATCCTGCAGCTGATATCATCAGACAAAGGTGCTTTTGACCTAAATGAGTGCAGTAATGGACATGACGGCACTATGCTGCTACCAGGGCAAAAACGTACACCAGTGACAAATTGAGGGATTGTGTCCCCTCTCCCCAAGTGCTAACCCACCTTGTGAGGCTAGGGAGGTGAGCCCTCTCTGCAACACCCTTTATAGTGATCGAGGCAAGTGGGACCTCACCAAGAGAGACTCCCCCTTTGGAGACAATGACTATGTTTCCAGTTACTCCCTGATGGCCTCCAAGTGATGGCTTGTATGGTCTGATAGCATATACCAAACTGTTATCAAACACATGAAGATAGCGTGAACTTATGAACAACAAGAAATGGAAGATATCCCTTTAAATTTAATTCTCTAATGAACTGCAACAAGGAGGCTGAAAAGGGATGTGAGACCAACAAGTGAGAGAGAACAGGCCAAGAGCCAAGAGAGAGTGAGAACTCGAGAGATCTGGGAAAGCTCCCTGTGTGTAACAAAGGCAAAGAAGGTGGAGCTCTGGGAGAATGCCAAGCCAACCTATGACAGAGCCGATCATGCGCCGAACCAGAAACACTGAACAACTTGCGTACAAAAGCAGAAGAAAGGCAATCAATGCAGAGGAGAAAGAGCCATAGTGGTGTGACCACAGAATCAGAGTTGTAGGCAGACTGCCCGTACAACAGCGCCAAGACCATCCAGGGAAGTGAGCAGCTCCCAGCCCAAGTCGCAATCCCTGTGATGTCCCAAAAACTATAATGCCACACCCAGGAAGGAGATACCATAGAAAGCAATTTCTGAGTAACAACAAGAAGGAAAGCGAATCCAATGGCCTGCAGGTACCACCAATGTTGCCTCAGAACTCAGAAGGTAAAACGGGGAGGGGGAATACTGGAAAACTAATTTGGACTTATTATAAGTTAAGTGAATATCATCCCAGTACTAATGGGAAAACTATTGGAAATAATCCAGTGAAAAAGAACTGTTTTAAGGAGATAATGAGAAACATGAAACCCAAAGAGTGGGAAAGAAGTAAAATTGTAGGCTTATCACTTTGGGGAAAAGGTGAGGCCCTCCCATATCCCAAAGATAAGAAAGAGAGCACAGACAAGAGAGACATTTGAGGGGGACAGGCCTATGAAGCCAGGAAGACCAAACTCATACATTAAACTGCACCCTGGGAAGGGGGGAATTTTAAATGGAACTTGAGCTACCATAAAAGAGAGGAGACAAGTGTAACAGCGATTCAGGAACCCCACAATAGGGAGAAAAGGAAACTAAATAGAAATAAGCTGAAAGGGAAGAATAAGGACCAGGGAAGTACCCGTCCCCTAAGAGAACTGAAAAACGTGATACAGTGGATGACAAGAGACTATTTGCATATGGTCTACTAAAAGAAGAAAGAGTAGTGAGAAAAACTTCTGACAAAACACAAGCACCAGAAGAAGGGATTCATTCTCTTGACCTTAGTTATAATAGTGTTAGGGTCAAATAGCTTAGATTTGGACAGAGGACCGATTTGTTTTTTAACATTTATCCTGACTGACAAGCACCTTAGTCAGGGATGTCATTTCACCAAAATGCCAGTGGTAGCGGAAGTGACATTGCACGACCCTTGACCCCCTGATGACATCATAGGAAGTGATCACCACCCCGAAGTGATATCGCGGGAAGCGATGGAACACGACCATTTACCCGTTGACAAAACAGGAAGTGACATCACATAGCATTGTACACTATGAAAAATGTGGTTACGATATCACGATAATGTGATGTACATTTCATACATTAATGTATCGCCATATGTATCATTAAGATCAGTGTGTATAGGCCCATATTACCAAATTACTGTGAATGCAAGCAGACGTCCATGACCAAATGATAATGATGTGTTATTATATAGCACTTACGCTTAAGCGCTTTATATAGAAAAAATATACACTCAATATCACCCAACATGTGTTGGTACTCATTTATCGACCTCAGAAGGATGAAAGGCTGAGTTGAGGCATTTAAGAACAGGCTAAATCAGTGACTCGCAGCCTGAAGTGTGCCTGAAATAAACCGTTAATGAGTGTAGCAATTATTGTATAGAATTCCAGAAGGACACATTATTTGGTATTCCTATTCTTTCTAATTTAGGGTCAGTGCTGAAAGTGTTAGACATGTGGCACTCCTGTTCTTCTTTTTTTAAAGGGGACTGAAAAAGAAAACCAGCCACTCCAGAAGTAAAGAGCCACATGGTGCTGGCCACAGCCCAGGAGCTTGCATTACAAAAAGAACACCCCATAGTTACAGGGAGAGATGGGCCTTATTTTACTTCAAATACACTTCACAGTAAGAACGTGCTTTTACCTCGTTGGTGACCTTCTTCTGATTCTTCACACACTGCTTGTCCCTAGGGTGTTTAATTCTAAGGGAAATGTGTAGCTATCAATCCACCTTACATGGTATTTATGGGAATACTTCATTAGCCTACTACTTAAATGTATTACTCACCAAATAGCTCTTATGGTGCTTCATTTCATTGGTCACCGATGGACCTGTTTACCTTTTTATCATGACCTCGGCATCCTGTCGCAATGTCTCCTAGCACCATTGTATCATCATTGGATGCGCTTCTCCTAGACTCTGTGGTATGTCTCAATGCTCTGAAACACTTGTTTACGAAGCGTGATACAAAGAAAATATCACATCATATCCCTCCTTGTCAATTCTTTCAAATGCTTGGCTCCATTGGCCAGGAAGTTATGACGAGTTCCAATGTATAGAACTGCAGATGGGCAGCTATCAACTAAACCGCCAGGGGGGTCCCAAGTGCCCTCTGGTAGGCAGCGAGAGCAGAGTATGAGTTGAGCTGCACCCTGCAGTTGAAAGCTATCCATCTATCATTTTATGATGTGCCCGGCCACCTCAGCGTTCCCTTTGAACCTCCAGCACTGTCCAAATGTACCAGAGTGGACCCATTAGGGGACTATATACAATATAAAGAATACAGATTTCCCTCTCCTCTCAGTTACCCGAAAATTGAAATAAAACAAAAATCATACCCGGCAGAGAAAATCGTGTATCCCTTTGCCGTGACGTCACAGCAGGAGAAAAGAGCATTCAGAAATGGAAACAGTTGCTCATGGCTTCTCACGAAAGGTCTCGGACATTTCTGATGAAAAGAGCTTGCATTCAACAAAATGAAGAACAGATTTGACCTATTCGTCACAGAAAAGGTCTGAAATCTAGGGGAATTCAATGGGATGGTGATTCTTCAGAGAGTTGATGATAGACATATTTCATGGGATTATCTGTAAATTAGTTTTACAAAGGTAGCGGGCGCCCCTCTCTCGCAAGAACAGACATGATAACCTGTTCAGTGGTTATTAACCACTTGAGAGTTCGCAGCCACTGCTTTTACTCACTGTGCCTTTCACAGATGGGAAATATCCATTTGCATATCAGTCTTTGTCCTGCCCAGGGGCAGTCCAGCACCGAAATACAATGGCAATTCCAATCTGAACGAGAGTACCACCAGCAACCCCATACACGTGTTTCACCCTTGTTGGGGATCATCAGTGAGGTGAAGCTGATGCCTCTCTAAGCACAGTGAGAGGGAGACCACGTCTGGTTGCCCCCAGGAGACCTAGGGTTACCAATCCCAGGTTCCTTAAAAAATAGTTTTACAAAGGTAGCGGGCGCCCCTCTCTCTCAAGAACAAACATGATAACCTGTTCAGTGGTTATTAACCACTTGAGAGTTCGCAGCCACTGCTTTTACTCACTGTGCCTTTCACAGATGGGAAATATGCATTTGCATATCAGTCTTTGTCCTGCCCAGGGGCAGTCCAGCACCGAAATACAATGGCAATTCCAATCTGAACGAGAGTACCACCAGCAACCCCATACACGTGTTTCACCCTTGTTGGGGATCATCAGTGAGGTGAAGCTGATGCCTCTCTAAGCACAGTGAGAGGGAGACCACGTCTGGTTGCCCCCAGGAGACCTAGGGTTACCAATCCCAGGTTCCTTAAAAAATAGTTTTACAAAGGTAGAGGGCGCCCCTCTCTCGCAAGAACAAACATGATAACCTGTTCAGTGGTTATTAACCACTTGAGAGTTCGCAGCCACTGCTTTTACTCACTGTGCCTTTCACAGATGGGAAATATCCATTTGCATATCAGTCTTTGTCCTGCCCAGGGGCAGTCCAGCACCGAAATACAATGGCAATTCCAATCTGAACGAGAGTACCACCAGCAACCCCATACACGTGTTTCACCCTTGTTGGGGATCATCAGTGAGGTGAAGCTGATGCCTCTCTATGCACAGTGAGAGGGAGACCACGTCTGGTTGCCCCCAGGAGACCTAGGGTTACCAATCCCAGGTTCCTTAAAAAATAGTTTTACAAAGGTAGCGGGCGCCCCTCTCTCGCAAGAACAGACATGATAACCTGTTCAGTGGTTATTAACCACTTGAGAGTTCGCAGCCACTGCTTTTACTCACTGTGCCTTTCACAGATGGGAAATAACCATTTGCATATCAGTCTTTGTCCTGCCCAGGGGCAGTCCAGCAGCGAAATACAATGGCAATTCCAATCTGAACGAGAGTACCACCAGCAACCCCATACACGTGTTTCACCCTTGTTGGGGATCATCAGTGAGGTGAAGCTGATGCCTCTCTAAGCACAGTGAGAGGGAGACCACGTCTGGTTGCCCCCAGGAGACCTAGGGTTACCAATCCCAGGTTCCTTAAAAAATAGTTTTACAAAGGTAGCGGGCGCCCCTCTCTCACAAGAACAGACATGATAACCTGTTCAGTGGTTATTAACCACTTGAGAGTTCGCAGCCACTGCTTTTACTCACTGTGCCTTTCACAGATGGGAAATATCCATTTGCATATCAGTCTTTGTCCTGCCCAGGGGCAGTCCAGCACCGAAATACAATGGCAATTCCAATCTGAACGAGAGTACCACCAGCAACCCCATACACGTGTTTCACCCTTGTTGGGGATCATCAGTGAGGTGAAGCTGATGTCTCTCTAAGCACAGTGAGAGGGAGATCACGTCTGGTTGCCCCCAGGAGACCTAGGGTTACCAATCCCAGGTTCCTTAAAAAATAGTTTTACAAAGGTAGCGGGCACCCCTCTCTCGCAAGAACAGACATGATAACCTGTTCAGTGGTTATTAACCACTTGAGAGTTCGCAGCCACTGCTTTTACTCACTGTGCCTTTCACAGATGGGAAATATCCATTTGCATATCAGTCTTTGTCCTGCCCAGGGGCAGTCCAGCACCGAAATACAATGGCAATTCCAATCTGAACGAGAGTACCACCAGCAACCCCATACACGTGTTTCACCCTTGTTGGGGATCATCAGTGAGGTGAAGCTGATGCCTCTCTAAGCACAGTGAGAGGGAGACCACGTCTGGTTGCCCCCAGGAGACCTAGGGTTACCAATCCCAGGTTCCTTAAAAAATAGTTTTACAAAGGTAGCGGGCGCCCCTCTCTCGCAAGAACAGACATGATAACCTTTTCAGTGGTTATTAACCACTTGAGAGTTCGCAGCCACTGCTTTTACTCACTGTGCCTTTCACAGATGGGAAATATCCATTTGCATATCAGTCTTTGTCCTGCCCAGGGGCAGTCCAGCACCGAAATACAATGGCAATTCCAATCTGAACGAGAGTACCACCAGCAACCCCATACACGTGTTTCACCCTTGTTGGGGATCATCAGTGAGGTGAAGATGATGCCTCTCTAAGCACAGTGAGAGGGAGACCACGTCTGGTTGCCCCCAGGAGACCTAGGGTTACCAATCCCAGGTTCCTTAAAAAATAGTTTTACAAAGGTAGCGGGCGCCCCTCTCTCACAAGAACAGACATGATAACCTGTTCAGTGGTTATTAACCACTTGAGAGTTCGCAGCCACTGCTTTTACTCACTGTGCCTTTCACAGATGGGAAATATCCATTTGCATATCAGTCTTTGTCCTGCCCAGGGGCAGTCCAGCACCGAAATACAATGGCAATTCCAATCTGAACGAGAGTACCACCAGCAACCCCATACACGTGTTTCACCCTTGTTGGGGATCATCAGTGAGGTAAAGCTGATGCCTCTCTAAGCACAGTGAGAGGGAGACCACGTCTGGTTGCCCCCAGGAGACCTAGGGTTACCAATCCCAGGTTCCTTAAAAAATAGTTTTACAAAGGTAGCGGGCGCCCCTCTCTCGCAAGAACAGACATGATAACCTGTTCAGTGGTTATTAACCACTTGAGAGTTCGCAGCCACTGCTTTTACTCACTGTGCCTTTCACAGATGGGAAATATCCATTTGCATATCAGTCTTTGTCCTGCCCAGGGGCAGTCCAGCACCGAAATACAATGGCAATTCCAATCTGAACGAGACCCTAGGTCTCCTGGGGGCAACCAGACGTGGTCTCCCTCTCACTGTGCTTAGAGAGGCATCAGCTTCACCTCACTGATGATCCCCAACAAGGGTGAAACACGTGTATGGGGTTGCTGGTGGTACTCTCGTTTAGGTTGGAGTTGCCATTGCATTTCGGTGCTGGACTGCCCCTGGGCAGGACAAAGACTGATATGCAAATGGATATTTCCCATCTGTGAAAGGCACAGTGAGTAAAAGCAGTGGCTGCGAACTCTCAAGTGGTTAATAACCACTGAACAGGTTATCAGGCCTTGTTCTGTTGAGAGAGGGGCGCCCGCTACCTTTGCAAACTAAATTTCAAGGAACCTGGGATTGGTAACCCTAGGTCTCCTGGGGGCAACCAGACGTGGTCTCCCTCTCACTGTGCTTAGAGAGGCATCAGCTTCACCTCACTGATGATCCCCAACAAGGGTGAAACACGTGTATGGGGTTGCTGGTGGTACTCTCGTTTAGGTTGGAATTGCCATTGCATTTCGGTGCTGGACTGCCCCTGGGCAGGACAAAGACTGATATGCAAATGGATATTTCCCATCTGTGAAAGGCACAGTGAGTAAAAGCAGTGGCTGCGAACTCTCAAGTGGTTAATAACCACTGAACAGGTTATCAGGCCTTGTTCTGTCGAGAGAGGGGCGCCCGCTACCTTTGCAAACTAAATTTCAAGGAACCTGGGATTGGTAACCCTAGGTCTCCTGGGGGCAACCAGACGTGGTCTCCCTCTCACTGTGCTTAGAGAGGCATCAGCTTCACCTCACTGATGATCCCCAACAAGGGTGAAACACGTGTATGGGGTTGCTGGTGGTACTCTCGTTTAGGTTGGAATTGCCATTGCATTTCGGTGCTGGACTGCCCCTGGGCAGGACAAAGACTGATATGCAAATGGATATTTCCCATCTGTGAAAGGCACAGTGAGTAAAAGCAGTGGCTGCGAACTCTCAAGTGGTTAATAACCACTGAACAGGTTATCAGGCCTTGTTCTGTCGAGAGAGGGGCGCCCGCTACCTTTGCAAACTAAATTTCAAGGAACCTGGGATTGGTAACCCTAGGTCTCCTGGGGGCAACCAGACGTGGTCTCCCTCTCACTGTGCTTAGAGAGGCATCAGCTTCACCTCACTGATGATCCCCAACAAGGGTGAAACACGTGTATGGGGTTGCTGGTGGTACTCTCGTTTAGGTTGGAATTGCCATTGCATTTCGGTGCTGGACTGCCCTTGGGCAGGACAAAGACTGATATGCAAATGGATATTTCCCATCTGTGAAAGGCACAGTGAGTAAAAGCAGTGGCTGCGAACTCTCAAGTGGTTAATAACCACTGAACAGGTTATCAGGCCTTGTTCTGTCGAGAGAGGGGCGCCCGCTACCTTTGCAAACTAAATTTCAAGGAACCTGGGATTGGTAACCCTAGGTCTCCTGGGGGCAACCAGACGTGGTCTCCCTCTCACTGTGCTTAGAGAGGCATCAGCTTCACCTCACTGATGATCCCCAACAAGGGTGAAACACGTGTATGGGGTTGCTGGTGGTACTCTCGTTTAGGTTGGAATTGCCATTGCATTTCGGTGCTGGACTGCCCCTGGGCAGGACAAAGACTGATATGCAAATGGATATTTCCCATCTGTGAAAGGCACAGTGAGTAAAAGCAGTGGCTGCGAACTCTCAAGTGGTTAATAACCACTGAACAGGTTATCAGGCCTTGTTCTGTCGAGAGAGGGGCGCCCGCTACCTTTGCAAACTAAATTTCAAGGAACCTGGGATTGGTAACCCTAGGTCTCCTGGGGGCAACCAGACGTGGTCTCCCTCTCACTGTGCTTAGAGAGGCATCAGCTTCACCTCACTGATGATCCCCAACAAGGGTGAAACACGTGTATGGGGTTGCTGGTGGTACTCTCGTTTAGGTTGGAATTGCCATTGCATTTCGGTGCTGGACTGCCCTTGGGCAGGACAAAGACTGATATGCAAATGGATATTTCCCATCTGTGAAAGGCACAGTGAGTAAAAGCAGTGGCTGCGAACTCTCAAGTGGTTAATAACCACTGAACAGGTTATCAGGCCTTGTTCTGTCGAGAGAGGGGCGCCCGCTACCTTTGCAAACTAAATTTCAAGGAACCTGGGATTGGTAACCCTAGGTCTCCTGGGGGCAACCAGACGTGGTCTCCCTCTCACTGTGCTTAGAGAGGCATCAGCTTCACCTCACTGATGATCCCCAACAAGGGTGAAACACGTGTATGGGGTTGCTGGTGGTACTCTCGTTTAGGTTGGAATTGCCATTGCATTTCGGTGCTGGACTGCCCCTGGGCAGGACAAAGACTGATATGCAAATGGATATTTCCCATCTGTGAAAGGCACAGTGAGTAAAAGCAGTGGCTGCGAACTCTCAAGTGGTTAATAACCACTGAACAGGTTATCAGACCTTGTTCTGTCGAGAGAGGGGCGCCCGCTACCTTTGCAAACTAAATTTCAAGGAACCTGGGATTGGTAACCCTAGGTCTCCTGGGGGCAACCAGACGTGGTCTCCCTCTCACTGTGCTTAGAGAGGCATCAGCTTCACCTCACTGATGATCCCCAACAAGGGTGAAACACGTGTATGGGTTTGCTGGTGGTACTCTCGTTTAGGTTGGAATTGCCATTGCCTTTCGGTGCTGGACTGCCCCTGGGCAGGACAAAGACTGATATGCAAATGGATATTTCCCATCTGTGAAAGGCACAGTGAGTAAAAGCAGTGGCTGCGAACTCTCAAGTGGTTCATAACCACTGAACAGGTTATCAGGCCTTGTTCTGTCGAGAGAGGGGCGCCCGCTACCTTTGCAAACTAAATTTCAAGGAACCTGGGATTGGTAACCCTAGGTCTCCTGGGGGCAACCAGACGTGGTCTCCCTCTCACTGTGCTTGGAGAGGCATCAGCTTCACCTCACTGATGATCCCCAACAAGGGTGAAACACGTGTATGGGGTTGCTGGTGGTACTCTCGTTTAGGTTGGAATTGCCATTGCATTTCAGTGCTGGACTGCCCCTGGGCAGGACAAAGACTGATATGCAAATGGATATTTCCCATCTGTGAAAGGCACAGTGAGTAAAAGCAGTGGCTGTGAACTCTCAAGTGGTTAATAACCACTGAACAGGTTATCAGGCCTTGTTCTGTCGAGAGAGGGGCGCCCGCTACCTTTGCAAACTAAATTTCAAGGAACCTGGGATTGGTAACCCTAGGTCTCCTGGGGCAACCAGACGTGGTCTCCCTCTCACTGTGCTTAGAGAGGCATCAGCTTCACCTCACTGATGATCCCCAACAAGGGTGAAACACGTGTATGGGGTTGCTGGTGGTACTCTCGTTTAGGTTGGAATTGCCATTGCATTTCGGTGCTGGACTGCCCCTGGGCAGGACAAAGACTGATATGCAAATGGATATTTCCCATCTGTGAAAGGCACAGTGAGTAAAAGTAGTGGCTGCGAACTCTCAAGTGGTTAATAACCACTGAACAGGTTATCAGGCCTTGTTCTGTCGAGAGAGGGGCGGCCGCTACCTTTGCAAACTATATTTATCTGTAAATTAGTTTAGTTTTGCCTTTGTGTTCTTTGGGCCTTAGAAAGGCTTCTGGTATCATGGTATATCAGAGAAATTCACCTCACTTGCCACATGGGCATTAACAACATGCCAATTTCCTCTGATTCATGTCTCTTTTGAGAGAAGTGTAAGATTAAAGTCCTCCTAGTTAAGCAATGTCCTACCTCAGTACAATGAGAGAAAGGGGTGAGAGAGCACGGGTACTTGTCATGTGGACAAAAGAATGTGATCGGTTGTCACCGTGGATGGGACACAGTTTACAGATTGAAAGTTGGGTTTTGGATGGAAGTGTTACTGAGATATGAGTCCCCCAGTGTTACCACCAACAGAACTCACCTGACAGCAGCCATCCATATGCCAGACACCGAGGGTATCAGTGTCTGAGATGAGACGGAGGATTCCCCATAGCAGATGACCAGCACTGCTCAGCACTTCATGACAAAGTCACCCAGGTAGGGGCTAGAGGATGGGTCCCTGGGGTTCTTGGAGTCCGGAGATGGCCGCTCGCTCCGTGATGGTGGTCTGGAAGGCAGTACACTGGGGACCCCCAGATCCTGCATTGCCTCCCTAGCTTCAGGTAGAGCACACTCCAAAAAAGCCTACGATCCCACGTCACCCCAGAGTCAGGACCCCCCTTTCCCCGTGAATTGCCAAGAAGTTTCAGACAGGCACAGGGAGTCGACATCATCCTTTGATTAAGCAATATTAAGATTAAAATCCTTGAAAGGGACTGCAAGTGCATACCGTCACATGACATCAGAAGCATACCCAACATAGTAGATTTCATGAACATTGCTGATATAGGAAACTTGGCGACCTTCCGGCCTGAGCAAGAGAAAGCTTACGGACAAGACGTCAGAATGTGCAAACCCCTTGGCAGCAGAGTTACATGCTTGGAAACATGCAGGGCACCATTTCGGAGTTGAGCAGCTGGCAGAAGAAGGCCGCCTGACCAAAATGGACTACAGCAATCTTGAATACTTTGATGAAATGCAGCTCGGGCTAGACCTAATCAATGGGAAGTTACGATGCAATACACGTGCTTCCAATACTCCAATTAGAGTCCTAATTACGCCCTGGGAATAGTGTAAGAACTGATCTGCGAAACGGAGGTGGGTAGGAGTTAGGAATTGGTTGGTGACAACAGAAAGGAGTGAAAGAGTATGGAGCAGAGATAATTGAAAGGAGGAAAAGGATGGAGAGGGGTGCGAGAGGGTGAGAGGAGAAGGAAAGAGAGAGGGAGAAAGAGAAAGAGAAAGGGAAAGAGTGGGGGAGAAGGATCTCCTGGACTGGAGAAAAAGGAGGAGAGAGAGTGGAGGGAGTAGGGGAATGAGAGCACTTACAGGAGAAAGGAGAAAGAGAGGGCGAGAAAGAAGTAGCATTGGAAGGAAAAGGGAAAGAGTGAGAGAGGGTGGGGAGTGGTGAAACAAATATTTCTGTAGGGGAAGGTGAAGGAAATTGTGAACGTTTGAATCTTGAGGAGGGAGAGAGAAAAGTAGGAGGAAAGAATAAGAGCAAAGGGGAGTTAGGAAATGACCTGCACCCAGAGAACTAGAGCACAAGGGTTATTAAGAGGCTGTGGAGGCAATGGTAGCCCAAGGATCAGTTAAAGGCAGTGTTCAGTGAGTGGTGGTTAAACCCCAATAATGAGATCATGCAGAGGGTGGCCAAGTCCAGTCATGAGGGGAAAGGGACAGTCCCTTATTTAATTGATTTACAGCACTAGGGCTGTGCTGCTAGGTAGGGGCAAATTTAGGACGACCAACTCTGCACCCCCAACATACCACAGCTACCAAAAAGACTGACAGTTAACCAGAAAAAGTACAGCAGACCACAAAGAAGTGGCTGTCGGCCGTTATTTATCACAGGAACTGTAAGTGACTGGCCTACACCAGGGTGACTGAACCCTAGTCAGTATAATTTCTCAGGGTAGCAAAAAGCATTGCCATCTCCTTTTTGGAAACCTATCAAAGCAGTAGGAGCTGGACCTGCCATGGTTGCAAGTCATACCTGCCTCTGCTCCCCCAATCATCCATTTTCCCATGAGTACATGGTTTGCAGCTTGCTGGGAATCGTCAGGCATTAGTGGGATGTTAAATCGATGGGGCACAATAACTTGTAGCTATACAATGTTACTATTCTCTAAAAGATGTATTGACTTCAACGTAGAATGCACTATTGATTGGGATTCTATGGGGCTATGAGTGAGGCTATGGGTTGGGAATTTTTCAACCACATACTCTGGTGACAATCCATTTCTAGGGCGAGTGGTAGGCTGCAAATGACTTTGTCTCATCACCTATTGGGTGACTATAAAGACTGCATAATAACAACTGATTGAGTCGATCAAATGTGTTTGTGAATCATAATCTTTGGCTTTAAAGTGCATTCCATTCTCATTTCCGCCACCTGCCATGTCAGGCTGTGTCATTCAGAGCAATGCTGCTGCTAGGCCATCACTGGAACCTTAATCCGAAGAGAGTGGGCACAAGGTCAGTGCCAGGGGAAAGACTAAGCGCAGGATAAATGGCACTTTATTAGATGCAGCAAGCCTAGAGTACTACCACGGTGTGCAAAGTAGGACCTATTGTTGAATTTGGTTTCCAAGAATTGATCCAGAGTCTGAAAAGGCAGATGGTTCAAGGTGAACAGACAGGACGTTTTGTGGGAAGGTTCCCTCTGCCCTGCTACCCAGAAACCATTCATGCTCCTGAAAAGCAGATAAAAGCGATACGAAGTCAGTGAATTTGAGAGTTAAACTCAGATACTAATTATGGTTAAAACAAAAAGCTGCTGGGTAACATTGATGCCCAATCTCAAAACGTCTAGCCATCTAGGGATCATTGTAGGAGAGTTCTCGTAAAGCACATGGTGGAAGCCGATCAGGTTGTGAGAAGACGTGTGTCAAGTGGGTTAGAAAGGGTAACAATAAAATATTATATTAATGCCAGAGAGCTCCTAGTCCAGACCGGCTCTTGGATGAAATAGTGACGGTATATAGTGATTCTATTTCAAGATCGGGGGCTTCATATTATGCAACACAATCTTTACAATTACGCTATAGTAGCAAATAAAACAAGCATTCACAAAAAACAAGTTTTTTTTTAAAAGTTAAAAACTTTCATGAACCACTCAAGTCTGTGCGGAAGACCCCAAACCAAGATGGTGGACAGGTCATGCCCTGGCAACGACCAATAGGCAGGGATCCCACACAATAGAAGTCCTTCCCTTTGCTATGACGTCTGATTTCTTTGCGGCTACGTCACAAGTTAAGTCACTTCCTTCTTTTCAGTTAGTATTTAACTGTAGTATTTTAGAATTGTGTCACATTGTTTCAGTACTGTTGCTTTATTCGCCTCTCTCAGCGCAGGGTTTCCCTCTGTATATCAGGGGAGTATACTTTATAGATACCGCCGCCGATGGCAGCGGGCTTCACCCTTTGAGTGCCTCGTTTGTGCTTCTGTCAAAGCATTCAATGTGGGGAAGCCACGTGGTGTCGCTGCAGTGTTCTGTCTTTCGGCTAGTAGGGCCCAGCACAGCTCCAAGCACAGGCCTCCCACTGCTGTTTTCCCCTACCCTGTGGGACGCGATCCCTGCTCCAGCGGTTTAGCTCCACATACGCATGCTCGGCTTTTGTCAGTCTTGCAGCCTGCAGGAAGAGCGAGGTTTGCTCCTCGCATGTTGCCCCACTCTCCAGCGTGATGGGCCTTCACACCTGGCAACGGTGTGAGGGAGACACGGGGTGTCAAATGTAGTGTGTATGGGCGCCTGATTGTCGTTGGTAGCCCCCATGCCTCAGCTCCATGGCCGTCACGCTGTTTGGAAGCTTTATATATATATATAAATGAATTCCCTAAAGTTTGCAAGTCTGCAGAATAATTCAGGTTTCTTGGGTTTGCAGTTGGGCTATAAGTATAAATGACAGCCTCGATAGGGGTAGAAAGCCCTTCTTGTGCGGATGCATGCACACAGATTAGGCCTTCAAAGAAAACGGAGAGGTTGGCAGGGGGTTTGGCAACAGATGACATCCCTTCTAGGGGTTTGGGGGAGCCTCTTACAGCCCTGACATGAGTAATCAAGGTCATTCAGGACACTATGGGTTCTGCTCTTCAGGAGCCTTTGATAGGCAAATCAATACAATTGCAGATTTTCATCCTCATGCTGGTCCGGAATCCTCGCTTCCCTCTCAGGCTCCTCATAAATGCACAGTCAAGACCAAGCATTTAGGGATACAAGAAGTTAAGGGTCCCCGTTCCCCTTCCCAGGATTTCTCGCATATGAGGGCGCTAAACTGCAAAATGGCTGATCAAGGGCTCTCCCACAGCCTTCCGTCTGGGGCAACCCAGTCTGGGAGGGGGGGTTCAAGCTTCCAGGGATTCGTCCATGTCTACTTCTTCACACGATACCTCAGAGGACTCTGATTCCCCACGTAAGGGGCGTAAGAAGAAGGGGGTCCCTTAAATCCACCTCAGGGTGCGAATGCCCCCTGCTAGATGATAGTGGGCTACCTTTCTTAGACCCTTCCGTCATATAACACCCTAGGCCTGCTGAATGGCATTCGTCAGGGGCGGTTACTGATTTGCTGAAGCATTGGGTCAGGAGGTCTTTGCCGAAAGAGAACAGGAATAAGCTTTGCTCTCAATGTCCCTGGCCAGTCCTCCTTGATAAGGCTGCCCTCACACCAGAAATATACCAATCTATGGTTTCTTTTTTGTCTCAAAAAGGGAAAGATCCTAAGAAAGGGATGGATAACCCTTTAAAGGATTGTCAAGATAAACCATTGGATATCCTGGGCCCTCTTACGCAGATTTTGAGATGGCAGAGCATACTGCACTTTCTAATTCTCCTCTGGATGTTCACACCCTACGAGGCTGGGTGTAAAGGTTGATTTGTCTGCTCGGCAATGCCAATGCCTCCATTTTCAGGGAGCGCCATAAAGCACTACTGATGAGGATTGACTCCAAGTTGTCAGATATGGCAGAGGGATGTAGAGGAGCAGATGTACACATCCACAGGAGATCCTAACCCCTTAACTCCACTGCATTGGAGACATGAGAGTGTGCCTTGTCTGACACCAGCTATCATACTAATACTGCAGAGAGTATTTGGAGGGAGATATCCATTGAGACTACCGTATCGGAAGTACCCACGAGATAATGTAGGCCGGTAGGTAGAGATCCCTGAAGAAATTTGAGAACCAGCTAAGAAAATGGACTGATGACGTCACAAGAAAGTGTGCACCACGTCTCGAGATACTCAGTGAAGATGATGTATGAATCCTAGAGAAGAAATAATGAAGTAAAGAATTAAGTGAACCTTAAAAGTGTAACGATGAAAAGTACACAATAGAATAGGTCTGCAGAAATCAGAAGCATGAAGAATGCACAGATGCTGAAACGCAAGATAGATCAAGTCATCATATAGGCTAGCTATGAGTAGTAAATAGTATGCAGGCGAAGCCACCATTGTACAGAGACTGGACATTGGTATCATGAAATAATATGCCAAAAACCATGAAAGGGGAATGAAAAGCTGTGTCACAGTAGAATAAGAGGATTCCGAAGCTGTGTGTTGAGGCTGTCTGGCCTGAAGTCAAGATCCTAGAAATCGAGGTCAGTTATCAATCCTGAAAAAGAATGAGTGTGCAGAGGATGAATCCTCTCAACCTTAAGGTGCAATAAAAAACACAAACAATGCCAGGTTTTCAATCATTTAAATCATTTAAAAGCTGCAGAATTAACCAAATCGTGATCTCTTGTCATGTGAGCAAGGATGGAAATGGAGTTCAAACGTGGAGTTGCAGCCATGATATTGAGTGCTCTCACTCCCATGCATTCCCATGACGAGATTACTCTGCAAGGCCAAGTACAAAGACAATTTCATGGCAGAAGGCATGGGTGATGAGAGATGCTGGGCTAATTGAGTGGTGAGGTAGCTTCATGTCCTATCTCCCTGTACCTGATTCTTGATTTACATGCTGCTAAATGAACCAAATGTTCCAGACATGGCACAAGCATGCCAAACCAATTGTATTAGACCATATAACGAAGAAACCAATGAAACAAACAATGAGACAAGGTGTAACTAGTGTTTATGAAGTGTCATGTTTAAAGAGGAAGGCATAAGTTGTTCACCTGATAAAGGACAACCAATAACAATCCTAGCTCCTATATGATAGTATATCTAGATGTCTCCCTTAACCAATCCCGACCCTGGATAGGTTTTTCACTATTGCCAAATAGTATGACATCACTTTGATGCATAATGAAGTACATAAATAATATTTTTTGTGGAAATCATTGAGGGACTGAGCGTACGTCCGCTGATGGTCGTTGTAACCTCCCTGTTTTAGATAATTGTTAATAAAACAGCAATTTGCCATCTTCTTGAGTTTGTCTGGTTATTTGGACTCAGACTTATTCTGGTGTAATACCATCCAGTAACAGATGAACTTTCCAAGGGCCATAATCCCAGGGAGAAGCAGGCCCAAAAGCTCAAGGGAACCTTTTTGGGGAAAGGTTTATAAAGGACTTATCTGCTTATGTCCACATCATCACGGCCTTGGACAAAGCTCTAGTCAATATTCGGAAATTGTTTTTCCCTAAGACTTTTGACAAGGCTGGACGAGGTATAGCCCACTCCTCTTGCCATCTTTCTGTGGGAAAGATGGCAAGAGGACTTGTCCCGTCCCAGACAGTATGCGACCAGAGATGCGCACAACTGATCCTCTGCAAGAGGGGCTCAAGTCACATTCTCTCCCCTGAGGGGGAACCAATGGAGAGAACGCCCCAGCAGAGGTTTTGGTAGAGCAATGACAGATCCAGGTAATGCCACATATTTTAAATGTTATTTCTTTCCGCAGAGGTTTGGGGGGCGAGAGGTTGTCCAGGTGACTCCCAGAATGGGAAGCTCTCACTTCAGACCCTTGGGATCTCCAAATGGTAAAAGGTTTTCACATACAGTTCTACTCCCCCCATGTCAGTTAGTCAGTGCAGTACCCCTTACCTTCAACAACATCCAGCAAAGGGCAGTCAACATGGAGGTTCAGGACCTCATTCACAAAGGTTTGGTGGTCCTGTCCACCGTCTCTGCCTCCCTATTCTTTTGCATGATTTTCTTGGTACCAAACCCCGAGAAGGGGTTTTGGCCACTCATAAACCTAAAAGCCATCAACTCCTTTGTAGTTTATTGCCATTTACACATGGAGGTTATTCACTTCCTTGGGATAGGCTCCAGCCAGCAGACTGTATGGTCAAAATAGACCTCAAGCAAGTTTACTTGGTAGTTCTGTTTCATCCTCCCCACCAGGCGTTTCTCCAATTTCAGTGGAAAACTTGCACTTGGCAATTTGCCTCTCTCCCGTTACATCTCTCCACAGCCCCTTAGTGCTTCACTAAATTGATGAAGCCAATCATTGCCATTCCCAGGGCCAGGGGGATAAGAATTATCATTTACCTGGGTGACATGCTCCTTATGGCTCAGAGCTTCCAGACAATTATGATACATCTAGCAATCTCAGTCACTCTCTTAAAAATGCTAGGGTTTGTCATAAATACGAAGAAGTCCATCTTCCATCCTGTGCAAAGTATCCCATTTTTGGGCATCCGTATAGATTTCAAGCAGTGCATCCTCCTGTTGCCAGGCAGCAAACTGTCCAAGATCAGGAAGGAGATGTGCCCTCTCCTGACAAAGGGGAGAGTTTCCCTGAGGCACTTAGCCAGAGTAGTGGGTATGCTGTCAGCATCCATTCAGGCGATATTTCCAGCCCCTCTTCATTACAGATTCTTGCAGCATCTAAAGACCAGGCATCTTTGCAAGAATCTGTCGTTCTTCTAGCTTATAGACCTTTCTCCCCGAAGACAAAGTGGAGCTGCTTTGGTGGCTTAGGCACATGGATGCCTGGAATGGCAGAGCGATTTTTTGACCATCCCCACATGTCACCCTGGAGTTGGATGCCAGCAAGGGAGGCTGAGGAGCCAGGATAGTACAGGTGTCTACTGGGGGAAAATGGTCAGGTCAAGAAAGGTCTATGCATATCAACTGAAACTCTTCGCAGGGTCATTTGCAGTAAAACTTATTCTGAAGGATCAGGGGAATTGCTGTGTCCTCCTTCGGATGTACAATGTATCAGCAGTTCAATATGTCAATCACCTGGCGGGTACTCGCTCAAAGGCCCCCTAGCAGACCTTGCATGAGATTTTTGGCACTATTGTCTAGACAGGAACACCACGTTGCAAGCAAAATACCTCTCGAGGACCAGCAATGCAGTGGCAGACTGGAATTCCAGGCACCTTCAGGACAGGAGCAACTGGATGTTGGACAGGAACGTCTTTTCCAGGATTCACTCTCTCCGAGGCCGATTCTAATAGAGCTCTTTGCCTCCAGGCTCAATTGTCAGGTGCCTCGCTTTTACAGTTGGAGACCATATCCCAGCGTGCTGGCAACAGATGCATTCCTTCAGAACTGGGAGGGTGTGATGGCTTACACATTCCTGCCCGTTGCCATGATAGCAATGGTCTGAGTACAGGTTTACAGACAGGAGGCAACATTGGTTGTGGTGAACCCCTTTTGGCCCTCCCAGTTGTGGTTTTCAGCCCTCTTAGAGTTGGCTGTGGATTTTCCTTAGCTTCTTCCTCTTCATCCCCTCACATCACAGATCCTGTGGGTCACCCTCACGATCTTGTCCTTCAGGGGCATCTCTACCTTATGCTCTTGAAGAATTCTGTTCTTCCTGATGCTTCCATGGACTTTTGTAAGACGCTTTATGTATCATCAAGAGCTCGTGGGCATCCTCCGCCTAGTCAGGCTGTTCCTCAGCATCGAACCGGTGGGTGGGCTGGTGCATGGCTCAACACACCAATCCCATTTCTGCCCCTCCTGTAGAGGTGGTTAATATCTCAGTGGAGTTATTCAAAGAAGGGAAGGCCTACAGAACAATAATGTGTTCAGGTCAGCCATTGCCACTGGCCCTGTGTTAGTTAATGGGCAACCTGTTAGAAGACATTTTTTTCTGCATAAAGTTCTCAAATCCATTCTCATCAAGGTTCCGTCTAAGGCTAGATATTCCATTTTGTGGAATGCTAATTTGGTGTTGAGTTTGTTTCAGTCTTGGCGTGATAATGATGAGTTACCTTTGCAACTGCTCCTTTCCAAACTAGCTATGTTCTTGTGCCTCATTTCTATTAGAAGGGTTTCAGATATCAGGGTGTTGGATGTAGATAATTTATATCGTCCTCAAAGGGGACATTTATTTGTGTCTAGGAGAACGAAATGTATGATTTCTTCAGTATCTTATACTTTTTTTTATGGAGGATCACAAACTATGTGTAGTTCAATGTTTAAAATGTTTTCAACACAAGACTGTGGGGCTTAGAGCTTCAGGTTCCTCTCAGCTGATTATGTTTTACTGTAAACCCTATAAGCCAGTGTCCCCATCCACTTTGGCCAATTGGGTAAGGTGGGTCATGAAGGAAGCAAGTATTGATGTATCTTCTTTTGGGGCTCATTCAGTCAAGGGAGCTATGGCTTCTAAAGCAGCCTTTCTGGGGGGAAGTTTGGAACACTTTTTAAAAGCAGCTGATTAGTCCAAGTTCAAAAACTTTTTATCACAAGTGCATTCAGCATGTTTCTATGGATTTTTTGCAAAGGCTTTAAACTTGCATAATATGAAGCCTCTGGTCTTGTAATAGAATGAATAATCCCCTCGCTAGCATGAGAGGGGGTTTAGATTCTATTAAAGACAGAGCGGTGAGTATTATCCCTCCCACCCACCCTTTCATGTTCTCTTTTGGTCATTTAATGCAGCTTCGGGATGAGGTTAATTCCAGCATTAAGGAATTGTTTCATATAATTATGAAATGTTCACGGCATTGTGCACTTACACATCATTAATTGAATCTTTGCTTATTTGGTTCAAAAATGTTAAATATCGATTACAATAAATGATTGATCTTTGTGTAATTCAAAATGAATAAGGTCTTTTGTTTATATTGTTTAATCAGCATGAGATAATTTCTCAAATAATGTGTAATGGTAGTAGCCAGTGGTTATATATCAGATTACACGAGTTTTTAAGGTAGTTCAACCATCCAACTTTATAAGTAATTTCAGTACACAAAAGAGAGTACACATAAAGACATGAAACAATCACATTTATTGATAGCAGATGTAAGGTAGATCCAATGGCATGAAGACCACATGCCCACTTCTCACTAAGAAGTATTTACGCAGCATGCAGGCTTCACAATTTACATCCAGGACAATGGAATCAGCGGTGGTGCTCAGTCCTTGCCTACAAGTCTCATGCTTAATATAGAGCTCAAGATTCACACATACCGCAAACCCTCGAACCATGTTAGGCACACAGTTATGAAATCTTGAATTACAACATGCACAACCATATGTGGGTTAAGGGCTTTGTTGTTTCAGCATAACACAGTGATATTCTCATATTGTAAATCACGTTGTATGCTTTCAGTGTCCATCCCCTTTTACTCTTTGTACAGCTTTTAATTCTTCCTACACATTCCCTTTGGCCATTCCCGCCAATGGCACCACACACCACAGTGAGAGAAAGGGAAGGAAAGAGCAAGCAAGTCTGAAAGAGAGTGAGAGACAGAGAGAAATTTGGAGGGGGGAGAAGAAAAGATAGTTGAAGCGAGACAGAGGTGGGAGCAGAGAGAGGGAGACTATGAATGTGATTGACTGAGAGACAGTGTTATGTAGTGTGAATGTTATCTTGCTCTGGCCATCTATGAATGCTGATAGAGTGTTGGTGCATGGTGTGAATGACAGCTCAGGAGAATGTTGATGAGTGAGTGAGTGTGAATGTTCTGAAGGTGTCAGGTTAGGGCCTGAGCTGGCTGGCCATTTGGTGGTCTCATAATGTATATGCTAAAGAGTAACTAGAATAATACAGCAACAGTATATATGTATAATAAAGCATACGTGGTCTTCATAACTATATTGCTCACATCTGGTCTGTGTCTGGACTACAATCAATACAAACCAGGTCACAGCATACAATCTGAAGTAGTAACACGAGCATAAAGTGGGAGGGGTTTCTTTCTGTGTCACTACATCCGCTCTCTGGAATTCTCTTCCAGTTCATATCAGAAATGAACACTTCTACGCCACCTTCCAAAAGCTTGTTAAAAACCGGACATTTGACAAATATGAATACTGCTCACAACTATGTTTCCTACCTGCCTCTATCTATGTACCAAACACTGTGATACCTCAGGGTCTGGGCATTACATAAGTGTAATACATCAATAAATAAATAAATAAATAATGATGGACTAGTGAGTAGGAAACGTACTAGGACAAATGATCAAGGATTAGGATAAAGGTGACACACTGACACACACTAAAATGTAGGAGGAGGACTAGGTATAAAGACTATGATGAAGGTGAAAGACTGGGATCACTAACAAGGATAAAGGAAAAGGGAGAAGGACAACATCGAAAGTATAGTACGATGAAGGACAAGGACAATTGTGGATTAGGGAGGAGGACTGGGACAAAGGGTTAAGACTAGAATTAGGATGAAGGGCTTGGATAATGGACTAGGATGGTTTAGAAGCAATAAGAGAAAGGCTATGGTGAAGGTCTAGGAGGGAGGAGAACGTCTAGGGTGAAGGATATTGACTGGAACAAAGAACTAAGATAAAGTGGAAGGACCAGGAATATGATGAGTGAAAGAAAGGACTATGGCAAAGGACTAAGAAAGGGAATGACTGTGACAAAGGAGAAGAACTAGGAGTAAGGACTATGTCGGGGGAAATTGGACTGTTTCTGGCATAGACAGGACCTAATTAGCGAGGACTGTGACGAGAAAAGAGAGCTAGACCTAATGTTACATTTCCCCTGTAAATTGTACACATTGCATACATTGATACATTAATGCATGCCATTCATTTAGAGGCCCATTCTCATTGTGTGCACATGTGAATAAATTGTTCTTCTAATGCTATCTAACCTATGATTGGTATTTTAGTTAGTCTAAGTAACGAATAAGTCACACTTGCTCCAGAGAAATGATACAGTGTATGTGAGGGTGTTAGTGTGAACCAGAGGCCTTGGGGTTGCTCCCTTGAGGGCCCAACAACCCTCACCCCAAAATAACAGAGGACTCAGCCAAGGGCAAGTTCAATTGTCGTTTATTGCATAAAAATGACAGGGATCAAACAGGACAATCTCAATTCTCCCAAAAATCTCTGCTCCCCAAGACGCGCTCCCCAGTTTTGTACACAAATGGCATCATCACCTGAGCCCTCCTCCAAAAACCAATCTCTCGTACAGATTAGATGCTGAGAGTAGCATTGCCTATATCTATCACCTATAGAAGTTATTCTACTGGCCCTTGCATGTCAGGTGGCTGACATGCCCCGTCCCCACAAAACTATTAATTACATTGTTGCAGGATTGTGGACTTACCATTGGCCCGTACCATTTGCCATCCGCCCCTGGAGTTATGTCTCTCAATTGGTTAGATCTGGTCTCCCGAGAACTGGGAAACAGTTTGGTTCTCAGCCCTCTGTGCACCTCATGACGGTGATGTGAAGTGACTATGTGTCCCAAATGTATCTGGTAGTAGACCACGTTTGCCTATGAGAGTGCGTTTCCACGTTGCAGCACTTCTCGTCTGGGTGGCTGAAAACAGTTTGTCTTCCCACCATGGGTGAATGCCCGTTGTCTAGTTCGGCTGCATCACGTGTTTATAGACCACAACATTGAGCTCTTTGGGACTGCATTTATGAGGATTTATGACAGGTAGGCCCCTTTCCACATGGCTCTTTAACTTTACATGAAACAAAAGCCAAAGCCAGGCTATTTTTGTTGCAGTGTTTAAATGCCTGCCATTCATGTGAAAATAAAAGCAAAGGCCAGGCTATTTTTGTTGCAGGGTTTTAATGCCTGTCATTCATGTGAAAGGCAAAAGAAAAAGCCATGCCGGTTTTGGTGCAGGGTTTATACCATTCGTGTAGAAGGGACTTCTGTTTGGGGGCTTTAAATGCACCCCACAGTGTGTGTTTATGTAATGCTGTGCAGGCCTGTGAGTATTCTTCATGACTAACAGTACTACTTCATGGTGTCACTAGTGACATCAGCTCAGCGTTTTCTCAACAGTTCATTGATGCAGTCCATTTGGGTGTTTCCATCCACGATCTCTGTTGAGTGCCCAGTCTCTGAAAGGATAGGCACTGGATTGGGTCTGAATGGCTGGTTGAGGGGATACCACTCGGTATATGTGCCAGTCGGCGGTGCACTTGGGGTCTGTCCGACGAATGACGCGTCACTTCAAGCGTACTTAAATCTGAGGCCTGTCATGTTCATAGAGGTGAAGAGGGACATTCTTGGGACCCTCTCTTCAAGGGCTACTGAGCCAAGTGCTATCATGTTCCAAGCTGTCCTATTTTCATCTCCCAAACACATCCAGATTCCCGTTTGGAGAGAGCAAAGCTTTTCATGGACGTACCCTTCATTGTTAGAAAAGTGCTTCATAAACATGACTTTATTCTCCAGTCACGTGAATTCCCAGCACTGGAAAAACAAAATTACGCAGTTAACCGATGCATAGCAATTCGTGAGACTTGCTGGATGTAATTAAATCCAGGCACTTGCATGATAAACGTTTCCTCTGACTCAGTGGTCATGGGGCACAGTTTGAAAAATGCATCGTCCTCTATATGACGCTTTGCCTTAATAAGAATATACTCTTGCCCTGTTAACGCATAAACTACTGAATCGTACAGCTTCCCTCTCCTGTGCCCTTGAGTAAACCGAAAGCAGTAACATGTTGCTAATGCACGTACGAGCTGCTTCATGCGCGACGACAAGAGGGCCCTCAGCACTCGTGTTAGGTTCAGTGAGCCTAACGGACTTCTGCTTGGCTGTGTGCGGAAGAGTGGCACAAGCCACATCTTGACAATCACACCCTGCACACCTCTGCCACCCCGATGTCCAAGCTGTGATTTACAGAGCTCCACGCCACCCGAGGGTCATTCATAGACTACCTTTTGGCTTAATGCACAAAAACCCAGACTCGTTTAGAAGTGGAAAAGGTCGCTTTAATGTGACAGGCCAAAGCTTACAATCAAACGCTTAACTGGCTCCATGGCCTAACAAACTAAAGGAATATATTAACCACCCCTTAAATAAATTAAACATTTTCATTTTCCCCCAACAATTAAATAATTAAATAACCCAATTCCTCCCTAATGATCTCTTGGATCCTACCGTCTCCTTGCCCCTTTTCCAGGCGTCCCGCTTTCTCCCAGGGGCCATGCCCCTCCAGGCTCAATACCTGTTCCCCCGGGGTGACCTGCTTGTGCAAACAGCGCCACCCCATCCTTTCCCGTGTCATTCCCCCATTGTGCTTCCCTCCCCCCACATCAAAAGGGGCCATGCCCCCGGCGCCCGGACCCACTTCAACACCCTTCAAACTCCCCTCTACACCAAACTCCCCATTCCTATGACCTGCAGCCAGCCTGACCTGCCACATCAGCAACATATATTACACACACTTTCACAATGCCCTGACCTGTCACACAAAACCACCAACCCTACCTTCTCAACAGACCCCAGAACTCATGAACCTGCCATGTCATCTAAAGAACCCCCTGCATAATCCCATAAACAATGCCCCCCCCCATATTACCTAACCAGACACTACCCTAACGAAACTGAAAAGGGGTGGGAGGGCGGGACAATCATCAAGTCCTAACCGTCGCCTGCCCCCCGAACCTTCCCCGAGCCCTTAAATACCCCCCCAGGCGGCGCTCTGCCCCACGGCCACTCGCTGGCCATGTGCATCGCCAAAAAACTCCCCGGGGGGAAACGCTTCGCGTTCCCCCCGGGGCCCCCCTTTTGGCTTAATGCACAAAAACCCAGACTCGTTTAGAAGTGGAAAAGGTCGCTTTAATGTGACAGGCCAAAGCTTACAATCAAACGCTTAACTGGCTCCATGGCCTAACAAACTAAAGGAATATATTAACCACCCCTTAAATAAATTAAACATTTTCATTTTCCCCCAACAATTAAATAATTAAATAACCCAATTCCTCCCTAATGATCCCTTGGATCCTACCGTCTCCTTGCCCCTTTTCCAGGCGTCCCGCTTTCTCCCAGGGGCCATGCCCCTCCAGGCTCAATACCTGTTCCCCCGGGGTGACCTGCTTGTGCAAACAGCGCCACCCCATCCTTTCCCGTGTCATTCCCCCATTGTGCTTCCCTCCCCCCACATCAAAAGGGGCCATGCCCCCGGCACCAGAAAAACCCTCCCCAGAGGAGTTCTTTCTGCCCCAACCCACCCCCCCCACTTTTCTACCTCAAACTTTTTACCCAATCTCTCATCCAAGCACCAAATTCCGCCAGGTAGTGATTATTCCCCTACATGGACAAGTGTACCCCAACCTCTCTAAAGATAAGGAGACCCTCAAACGTTATTTCTTTATGGTCCATGACCTGCACTGCCACCGAGGCACAACATTGTACCCATTCCCTTATTATCCCCTTCCTGGCCCGTTCCATTGCTCCCCCCTTTTCATTCCCCTCCACACTCATTGCGGCAACAACTTAGTCCATACCACCACTGCTTGAGGCCACATTTCCCGCACCCCCCCTACGTCCCTCTTCATTTTCCTTAGCAGAGCCAACCCCTAATCTCTCACCAGGTCATTCTCCCCTGCATGCATAATCACCACCTCTGGAACCCCAAGCGTTCCCTCGTCCCTGCCAATATAGGAAGCAGCTGATCCCACCGCAGGCCCCCCAACCCGTGCCGTCTCACCACCACTTCCTTGAAACTGCACCCCTGTTACCTTCCAAAAACCCCTCTCTCCACTTCCTTCCCAGTCCACTTAACAATTGAATGGCAACAAATCAAAACATGCGCCAACTCCCCTTCCTTTCGCGCAGCATCTGAAAAAGAAAATACAAAATCACTGACAAGTCAAAAAATTATTTCAACAACAGTTGGCCCACAAAAACCTAACCACCTTTTCAACACCCCCATTATCAAACTCCCTGCCGTACCCCTTGCATTTCCCATACCTTCAACGTCCCACTCTTCTCACCTTGTCTTCTGAAAAAACCCCGCCCGGTACCCTCAGATGCTGCGCCCCTCCTAAAGTAATGAGTCCCAAAATCCTCTTCCTTTTCTCCCACTGCCACCAACTCCTTCCGCAATACCCTTAGCACCTGGAACTGGGCATAAGACCTTGCTCCCACGACCCAGCCGAACCCAAGAGCCCCTTCCCTTCATAACCGTCTTAGACCTTAAATCTTGATGTCCAACCTTCTTCTGTAATTTGAACATCTTCCAATTGCAGTCACCCTACCCCCCCTTTTTCCCCCTCGACCAACTCAGAAGCCCTGAAAGCCCCCACACAATAACCACGTAAAACAGGTCGCAAACAGCTCCCCTACAAGCAATAAACCATTTGTTCCACTTGTTATGTCCAGTTTTATTCCCTTACATTCCTGCCTTGTCCTACCTGCACCGGGGGCCCCCGTGCACCCCCGTCCCTGCAGGCCCTTTATATTATTACTCCTCTCGCCATTGCACCAGGGGCCAAACCTGCACCCCTGTCCATGCAATCCCTTCCATCTAACTCTTTAGCTCCTCTCATCCCTTACCACCTTTTTCCCGCCTGCACCAGGGGCCCTAATGCACCCCCGTCCATGCCGGCCCCTTTTTGCTTTACCCCTCTTCACCGCTGCACCAGGGGCCAAACCTGCGCCCCCGTCCATGCAGTTCCTTCATATCACCATCTTCAAGCTACTTGCGTAAATTACCACCTTTTTCCCACCTGCACCAGGGGGCCTAGTGCACCCCTGTCCATGCAGGCCCCCTTTTTTCCTTTATTCCTCTCCACCGCTGCACCAGGGGCCAAACCTGCGCCCCCGTCCATGCAGACCATTACACATACATTCTTCTTCCGGCACCTCGCTTCTCTGTTTCACTTTTTTTTTTTTTTTTTTTTTTTTTTTTTTAATTTTAGCTGCACCAGGGGCCTTAGTGCACCCCCGTCCATGCAGACCCATCTCCCCACTTCCCCCTGCTGCACCAGAGGCGCTCCCGCACCTCCGTCCATGCAGCCAGAAACCTACTCACCTTGTCGTGCGGCAAGCGTGAGGGCTTCACCACCGTCGTCCCTGCCTTCCCCACGACAGCTACCTCTCCCTTAACAAATTCCCACCGATACCTCCCCCCTGGGCCCTCCCCTACCTACGCATCTTCCTCCTCACCTTTTTCCCGTCCCATTCAATTTGCTCCCAACAAACCTTTCATCAAACCTTGTGCCCCCCACCTCCTCTACGATAAACTGAGCCCGACCTACCAGCACACCCCAATTTTACCTGGCATGCGGTCCTTCCCCCCCACTTCCTTACCCCGCTCCTCGCCCTGACCCACTGTCCCCTGCCTGAAAACAATCTGTAACCGGATGCCAACCCGCACACCTGCTGCACTCGCGTTTAAATTTGCACCTCCACCTAATGCAGCTTTCTTTATTGAACTCCCAACATGCTGTTGAGGGCTGTCCTCCGCCTCCTCCCCCCACCCCCTCATGGGCGGGGCGACCAAGAAAGGGCCGGTAAGGCACAGGCAGCCCACTTGCTGTGTGTAATGTCGGGGCAGGCCCCGTTGGAGCCATCCATTGCAGCCAAAGATCCATGTCTCTCTCACCCCCCCAGACCGCCTAACTATCCACCGCCCTTCTCGCTCTCAATTCCTCATCATAGCGTACCCAACCAAAAACTCCCCACTCGTGAAAAACCTTCCTAATTATGTCCATATATTTAAGCAGGGACGCACCACTCCGTAAATTTTTTACAGCACACACTGGCATAAATAATAAACGCCGATGTCCAATTCTCGATGGTCACCGGGCCCCTTGGGCGTGAAGCCAGTTCCCTCTCTACCTCCTCAGACCCCTCTTTTGCTCTCACTTCCCTATGGAGCAATTTAAAGACATCCACCAATTCCCCTGCCTGAATCTTTTCCCTGGTCGCTGCCCTCAAGTGCGTCCCCAATGGTTTTGTTATCCCCATGTATGGCCCTTTGTCCCCCTTTCTTTTCGCTTCACACTCCTTATCCTTTCCAGCTCGCACTTCGAGCACCAATGGCTCCCTCACCTTGTCCGTTTGGACCTCCACCGAGCAAATGCTCTTTCCAACCCCTTCAGCTTCAATGGCCTGCACACCAACTTCTTTCCTTACACCTTGAAAACCAGCCCGTTCCTCCCCCGTCCACCTACTTGTAACCCCTCTCTGCCATGCAGATGACCATTCCCTTTCCCGCTCACCTCTTTCCACACCTGCCGCCCGTAGTCTGGCGTCCACACCGATACTCCTCCTCTCCTTCCATAGAGGGCTCCTACCCTTAAATAGCATTGCGGATGTGAGCTCATGCCCAGTTTGAGTTGATGATCTTCATGCGAGCCCGGGGCGTCCGCCCCGCCACCCCTTTGACGTCTTCTCGGCGGGGTTGTGGGAAACCCTTGCCTGGTCCTCTTCTCTCGGGCGAGGCGTTCCGACCTCCACCCTGGAATCCTCATTGCTAGGGGCTGTACTGCACCCTCTAGGATTTCCTTGCGCTGACCGAGGAGGGGCCGTTGTAAAACTCTCTACCTCCCCCTGACCAGCGGGGGCTGCACAGCGCCCTCCGCCCTCACTCCTCGTACCTGGGGGGGGCGTTCCGCGCCCCCTTTCAACCTCCTCAAATTGATGGGGACCTCGCCCTCCTTCTCCCACCTGCACTCTTCCGCAGGTTTTTGCCCCCTTTTCCCTCTGTCCAGATTGCCCCATTCTGCGCCCCATCACCCCCACCGACATGACTCTCCTGCCACCCGCCGTTGCCCTACGCTGCGGCCTGCCCCCCCCCCCCACCTACCCTTCTCCCGAAACCTCCACTACCTCCCCTTCAAGCTGGGCCTTAGATGCCCTGTTAATAATTTCTAGGGCCTCCCTCAGCACCCTGGCATCCACCCTGCCCTTCTTACTAGCTCCCTGTCCCACCATATTGCCCAGATAAAATGACCGTGCACTCAATAATCCCTTTAATCTTACACCTAGCCACTACACCCCCGAGCCAGCCCTTTCCGTGGGCACTTACCCAGTGCAAGGAAAAAACCCCGAAAGGGGAACTAAGCTAAGAAAATAAGGTATCCCAGAATATTAATTAACCTAATTCCACATAATAATACCCCAAAGATACCATTGTATGCTCTATTTCGCTATTATTCTTATATACTTTATTTTATTTTTTTTTTTTTTTTTATTTTTATTATTTTTATTTTAACCTCTTTAAACTAACCTTTGCCCAGACAAAACGTCCTCCTTATTTTCTGACAAATGCCACCCAAAGAAACAAACCCAAAAAACCAGGAGCCACAGCACAACCTTGAAACACTTGTGTATAGGAGCGTTTCAAATGCCATATCATATCCCTACTGCTGAGAAAAACCCCTACCCAAACCCCCCTCCCTTCTCGCCTGCTGTGTGTTTCGTTTTTTTTTTTTTTTTTTTTTTACTGGGCCCCACCGTGCCCTTCCACTTCAGCAGCCTGCCCCCTGGTGGCTCACTCGCCGCACCGCAGGGCCTAGCAGCCCACTACATGAAAGGGAGAGCGGCCCCTTTAAGAGGACCGCTCTGCCCCCTCACTTCAGAAGACAGCACCGCGCGCGAGTACCAGGGAAGCCCGGCACGCAACGGCTCCAACAAACAGACCCCCCAGCCGACCCATTGCCCCCTAACGCCCCCCAAACGAAGCGGGGACGGCACCGGGTCATAAAAACCCCCCGCGACCACGCTAAAACCAACGAGGGATGCACCTCACAGCGGCGCTCCTGCTCCCTCCCCGGCAACCCGAAGCCGCGGCCCCAGCTGGCGCGACCCGCCCTCCCTGATCCAAAGCCACTGACGGCTGCTCCGGTAAGCAGGGGGGGGGAAGGGGTGGGGGTACCTTATGTACAATACCCCCCTAACATGCGGAGTCCGCAATCACCACCCCTTTCTTTGTTTTTTTTTTTTTTTTTTTTTTTTTATAAACGCCCGCCGACACATCTACACCCTCCCCTGCTAAACCTATCCCCGCCACCAAAACCCCTACTAATCCCCTACCTCCTCCTCACCGCGACCCTAGGCCCAGCTACAGGGAAGGCTCGGGAGCAGGCGACAGGACAATCATCAAGTCCTAACCGTCGCCTGCCCCCCGAACCTTCCCCGAGCCCTTAAATACCCCCCCAGGCGGCGCTCTGCCCCACGGCCACTCGCTGGCCATGTGCATCGCCAAAAAACTCCCCGGGGGGAAACGCTTCGCGTTCCCCCCCCGGGCCCCCCTTCTGCCCTCTTCTGTCACTCTGTGTTTTTGACCTTGCTCAGCAGTACTTCGTGCCCGCCTCTTTCAGCAGTGGATTCACATCTGGGGCTGCTGACCTGCCTGCGTTCGATTCCACGGCTATTGCGTCATAATAGGGAAGAGTTCTGATGGAGCAGGGCCGAGCAACAGACGCAGCGCTGGGCGCGAGCCTCGCGCGACGGCGGCAGCAGCTGCTCTGAGAGCATGCGCAGGGCACGGCTGCTCCCCACCGTCGGCTCCAAGGCTGCTGGACCTGCGCGCGTGCCGCCGCCGCTGCCAGGTGAGGAGCCACGCTCGTTATTATGTCTCCTGCGTTTCCTGTCTCCTCACCTGTGACGCACGCCCGCAGCTACAGACTGAAGGCAGATCCGCTCTGGTAGGAAGGCTTTGACACCAATACTGTATCGACTTTGCTATCGGGAGACTGCAGAAGTGGCCTCGTGGTGCACTGCTCGCGCATAGGACGTAGTAATGTAATAATAATAATCTGTGTCGTCTTTAAGAAAATGTTTTTTGTAACTCGCGATGGGACAGTATAACTCCCATGCGTTATGTTATTTGAAAAAGACTTCCCTGAAGGAGCTGGCTTTACCGACGTTTAACTTTTAGCTCACAAATTATACGGTTAGACGGAAAGCATGTGAAGGCTGCGGCTTTGAGGTGGTCCTACCACTTAAATTACGCGTGATTTCCAGAGCTTGCTTGTTTCCTGCCGTTATGTTCTTAGCTCGAACAGCAGTGTGAAACAACTCACCACACACTTTTTTTTCCTCATGCACCAAAAGAAAAGAACATGTAGGCTGTCACTCCAATATAACTTTCACTCAGAAGGATTGATGCGCAGTTCTCATTTATCAAAAAGCAGCCTAGTTTGCACTTCCTTAACTCTGTTTTTTTGCCGGAGTCTTATTCTCTCATCTTCCACGAATGCCTATTGACAAAGCTGCTAGACCCTCCCTCCTCCCAATCCCAGCCTCTGCTATGAATATGTGAGTGGGTTGTTGAGAGAAGGTCACGATATTGAGGCCTGGCCGCATGCTGCTCATTTGATGCCACAATACCTAAATGTTCCCAAACGACTGGGATTCAGTTCCTTGGGGGGTGTATCACAAACACTTTTAACATGTCTGTTAAACTGAAGTCAGAAGAGTCATTGTTGAAAAATGCTGGAGATATGTTAGTTCCTTTGCCCTGAATAGTCCAGCTGCTAGACAAGTCATTGACAATTTGTGGAAAGATTGTTGATTTTGATGCCTATTGGGTGGAGCTGGGGAGAGACCATCCGCACACAGTTAATTTGGTATGTGGTTTATGAAGTTGTTCTCAGCAAAATGTGGACCATATGTGTTTTTAAATGTGACCAAATAAACATATCCTGCTGTAATATAGTGCATGACACTGCTTCCCCCTATTTCTAAGCCCTCTCAAGTTTCACTGCTAATGGGAATGAAGCATGTGCAAAATGAGGAGTTTGTCTGGGATCACACAGTTTAGTAGACATTTCAGCACACTACATGATTTTCAGGTATGTCTGATTATGAGTTTCAAAACCCACACGTAGGTAATTGCTCCAACATGTGCCTGCAGGTATTACCCCCAGAAAAAATGCATTACTGCACCTGGCGGTATCACCACTGGTGGTAATACCGTCATCTTCAATGAAATCTTAAGTGACTTCTGAATGGGCAAAAGCTGAAAACCAAAATCTGGTGGACATCCAACAGTTACCCAGTGGGGACAGTGTTACAGTTTGACAGTATTACCACCTCTGATTTCTCCAAGCTTGTAGCAAGCCCCCTATTCTGGGACAGCATCCATTTTTACCACGTGTTGCTTTCTACAAATGATGCCAGGTGAAGTCATCACTGCAATTGCCTGGCCTCTTCTGAATTGTCTACATCAGCGTAAAGCACGCATTTGTAGTCCGCAATCAGAGAACCCCAGATGCAGAGCGCTCCGCGGGGCTCCATCACTCTCCCCGCCCTGCAAATGCCACTGCTGCGTTCCTACCACATGCTATACATAGAAGTCTCTGGGCGTGTAACCTAATCACGTTTAAATTACGACTCCAAGCAGGGCTTGCCGCTGAAACACCAACACGAAACACGATTTTATTGCTTTCTAATAAAGTCCATTTTCCGCACACCTCAGCAAAATCCCACATGAATTATCGCGCAATGTCATTTGCATTTCTGCTTTTCTTCCCCCAGATGAATGCGTGTGCAGAATGCTGATGTGGTAACCTATGTGGGTTCAGACTACTCGAAAAGCACCAGGACTGTTGTACCATTATGATTCAAAAGTTATGCTAGTGCTTAAGGGCCCGATTCATGGATTTTTTGAAACGGTTCAAAATGACTTTGCACTGCTAAAAAGTGTTTTTGCACTGCTGACACAAACTGATTCATGGAACTGTGCAAACGTGTATTTTTGCAGTGCAAAGTCCATGCAAAGTCAGTGCATAGTCATTTTTGCAGTACAAAATGACTTTGCACTGAAAGAAATACACTTTGTACAGTTCAATGAATCAGGGTTCGTGTCAGCAGTGCAAAGCCACTTTTCAGCAGTGCAAAGTCCCTTTAACTGTGCAAAAAATTCCATGAATCGGGCCCTAAGTGTTTTCAATGTGCAGCAACGTGCGGCCTCGGACTGTCCTATAGGGCAATAGGAAAATGATAAACCAAAAACACAAAATGCTAGCGTGGGCCTGTTTTTTGGGTCAAGGTGGCCCACTCTGTTGGACTATGTTGGCCAGTTTGATAAGTGACCTCACCACTCGAGTAGTAGTTATGACCAGTGTTACAGAATAAATATTATTTAAAATGAACAATTTGCATAACATTGTATCAAAACCTCCCCCTTGGGTAGTAATGCTGTTGTAATTGGCCCTTAGCCACCATGTAAGGACCTATGGGTGAGCCGGCCGGAAAAGCCGGCCCACTACCAAAGTCACCCGAGAGGGAAGAGCAGTTGGGAACATGGCATGCCAGTGTTGTGTGGCATGAGGACACCATCATTAGGCCCTGCTGCATGAAGTTGGAAATGCTGGGAGTACAGTGACGGCTCTCAGCACAGTTCAAACTGAGATATTTAAAGGGATGGCCTGCAAGAGGACCTGGCCTCTTTGCTTATGAAGCACCAATGGATCTTTCTGCTCAGCCAACAATGGTAAAACACAGACTGCCAAGATGCATTTCACATGCAGAATTTAAGGCAAGGGCACCTAGTGGTAGGAGTTAGTGGCATCAAGGCAGTGTTTTTGAGACATTGTATACTGGACATCAGGTGTGTTGGTAATATGGTAATATATATTTTACAGACCGTGTGCAGCAAATGCCAACAAAGTTACCATTGGGGCACTCACTAACCGGTACTAATCTGTTAAGTACACCGGAGAGGAGGGAACGTGACTAGGGTTCGCCATTCTAAGATTGTACCCAGGGCCATTACTGTGATGTGGATGGTTCGTGGTGATATGCACTCCTCGCGGTCTAAGTTTTTGGAATTGTAAGTGTGGTTTCCTACAGTGGTCCAGGTGTGAAGTTTTTATGTATGGCGTTGTTTGGTGAATTTTGGAAAGTTGTTAGTTGTGAGAAACATAAGTTTATTTAACAATCTTTAATTGATTTCTGAAAGATGACTACTGACATTTTATTGGTGCATTATGGATTAAATGAGGCTCATATTTTCAAAGAAAAGTGTTGTGTTGCCTACTTACTCTGCCCTCTTCTGTGCCTGTGCAGCCCATGAGCCTACGCAGTTCTCCTCTTCTTTCTATTGGCTGCTATGTTGGCTATTCAGATACAGAGGAAGCACGTGCTGTCAATAGCTTGTGTCTGTGCTTAATGTCCCTCTGTGATGGGATATGTTTTAATTTCCTTTTCATTTCCTTTTGATCTGTGATGTAAGGAAAATATTTAAAAACATTTCTTTATTTTGTTTTCCTTTCGTTTATCTATGTTATTGGATATACAAATGCTCTTGTTTTATCTTTGTATAGTGGAAAGATTTAAATATAAACCAGAATACTAATAAAAATGTCAAAAAGTGTATCAGTGAAATGTCGGTTTTGGCCCCTCTTTCAGGAGCTCTTTTGGGTAGCAGGTAGTTGGAGCTACAGACCGATGCCGCAGGGCAAGGTGGTTTCTGGGCTATTTTAGGGGTCCAATGGTGGCCAATGAGGTGGCGCAGTGCTTGCCCCAAAAAAGGGAAAACTAGAAACATCACTGTCTTATGGTTGAACTGTGTAATGGTGGCAATATACATTTAGCACAGAGAATTGGAAAACAGAAAGTCAATTTTTTGTTTTGATCAGGGCCCTCTAAGCAGGAAATCATGAGAGTAGGTCGTTGGACATCAGCCAGGTACATATTGTATAATGAGGTTATAGAGAGCCAAGACGTTTTTATGGGAGGGCAAAGGGGGCACTTGCCCAGGGCCCCCACCTTGGAGGGGGCCCCACAAGACTGCTTGATTGAAGAAGTATGATTCCATTGTTCACCAGGCTTACATAGCACACTTCAGGATATTTTATGGGGTGCTGCTGAGGCTCTACACCCATTGCCTTCCTATGTTGACAAGTACATTCTGCCTTGATCAATTCATCATGTATTGCTTTCTGTGTTCACTGTGGTATACATAGTTTGTGTGTTCCTGACGGCACAAATCTAGCATTGTTTCCTTCCTGTAGGAATTGTGTTGATCATGTGCAATAGGCAACAGTGAAATGTATATTGATAAATTGAGTGCCAAAATGTTTCAGAAGTTAGCTCAGTGTGTGAAGCACCCATTGCAGGGATATGTGTTCATATGCAAAACTAAAATATCACATTCCAGCAAGGCTGGCTGAGCCTTTTGCATGTCTGAACTTTATGAAACTGCCTGCATATGTACTTTGGTTTGCAGATCAACATCTGTTGGTGTCAGCAATATACATGCACCAGATAGGGAATGCTATAAAAACTAACATATCATCTGTATGGTGAAGGTCTAGAAATTGGTTTGTTCAGATGGGGTGTTTTAAAACCTAGGCAATCGCCTCCAACAATGGCATAAACTGTTGGTCCAAGAGGTGAATGAGTATCCAAATTCAAGACTATGGAACAAAAGTGTTCATGCTTGTATCCTGGCTTTGACCAGCAGACGATACAGCGACCCTGGTCAAATCATCTAATATCTTACATTGCTTTGCTGTCTTCTGTGAAGTTTGCCTTCTTGCATGCTTCTGGCATCGTTTATCCCATTACTTGATCTTTCTTCTTATGTAGGCCATTTGAGTGAATGGGTAGTAGACAGAAGAGAGCGGAGCAGGTGTTGCATGCCTTAGGCAAGTATATTTCAAGGTCTGCTTGTTTGACACATAAAACGGTTAGCTTTTTGGTAAAAGTCAAAGGTTTTTATGCACGTTTTATAAATGAAAATGTCCCAAGTCATTGATTTGGAAGTATTTAAAGCTTTAAAATACAAAAGACAAACCCAGATTACATTTGGTAAATCACAACGATTGGTATGCTGGTACGTACATACTTCCCTTGATGATGGAGAAAAGGAAGCTAGGACCATTCCCATTTAGCATAACAACCTTCTATATTTTGTTAAATATTTGTCATGCTTGGTAATGTGATTTGTGTACTTTCCAAGTCCGTTTTTATAAAAAGAGATTCTTTTAGTTCATGGTAAGAACTGGAAAAGAAAGGGTTCAAATGCAGAAATTGCAGCGTTGGCACAAATCCCAGCTTCACCCCTTCAGCCCTTAACCAATGTGTGATCCTGGACATCTCATTTAATATTACATTGCCAGTCCCTAAACCTTTCAAAATTGTTAGCCCTTCAGAGGGATTGCCTTCTCAGGGTATGATCTTCATAAAATACTTATTCATGGTTTCACTGGCTATAGGGTTGCTTCCACTTTAATCATGCACATATTTATATCGCACACCACAGGTATTTGTTCCTTTGATATCTAATGGCAACACTATTTGAAAACCATATCCCACTTCTAATCTCAGTCTATCTGGATAAAGACACCTTCCTGGTATCTTCTAATCTGCATCCACTACCCATGCTACCGTATGTATAGCTTTCTTCTTTCTTTCAACTGGTCTCCTCTATCCACGCATGAGCACTTTTGCATTCTGCGAGGCAGCTAATGTGAGTTATCTGTCCATTATGGGTTACATGTACCTTTTACATATAGTCCTGCATTAATACTACAGGCTGCATACCTTCCTGGATGTTATTGATAAAAATGTATCCTGCATGCACTACAACAGTAACCTCTTCGTACACTGCTAGTGTTGGGCTTCAAATGCTACTTATTTATCATTCTGATTAGACAGAATGAAGAAGGTAAGGGGACTTAAAGGGAGTAAACATGCTTATTATGCTGTGAGACAGCATATCAACCTATAGGTTGTAAGCACGACGGGTGGGGGTGGAAGGCGCTACCAGTATTCTTGATCCCTTAATTCCTTTGGTTTGGTGGAGGGGGGGCCCAAAGATGTCTGTGACCAGGGCCCCAAAAGTGCTTAAGATGGCCATGATAGAGAGTATCTGCAGAGCTAGTAAATGCACAACTTAGGGTGGCTTTCATTAAAAAAAATGCACAATCATTGTGCATAAGAACTGTGTAGATTTTGACAATCCATTGCATGCAATCCTCCTCTGGAGTCCCGAAATAGATTGATCAAACGATATCCCATTGCCTGGTCCTGACCAGAATGGCTGCCCAAATTTCCGCTTAGATCTTGCCTCTTCCCTCTCCCCCAGTGGCCTGCCAGCGGTTACCAGGACACCTCTTTTTAAAAAATGTCCAGCCCTTTAGTGCAACCATCTGAGGCTGTGCCAAAAATGTTTCTTGCTGCTGTGAGTTGGAGACTGTACTTACTTCCCCCTTCTGGTGTCACTTCTCATTTCATGAACTGGATGCAATGAAGCCAACCTAAGTAAGAAAGACTCAAACGAGGGCCACCAGGGGGCGCACAGATAGTGGCCGCCTGAACGCCGTGCTCCCACCGAGGCTGGCCATATAAGGGGATTAAGCCCCCCCCGGACCCACCTGGCAGATGCAGTTGGCCGGACCGAGTTGGTGACCAACCCGGCCCTCCCCCGCTCGAAAGAGCAAAGCTCGGTTACCCCAGAGAGATGGAGTACGGGCCTTGCGGTCCGCAAAGGTAGAGCGGTGAACAGACTCATCAGCCGTGGCACCGGAGGAAGAGGCGCGGCCCTCCGAGGCGGGGAAGTCTCGCCGGAGAGCCCGGCCCCCTTCGCCGATCCGCTCCCTGCACTCTCAGGGGGAGCGCACAATCACGGAACAGCGGCCCCGGAGCGGGGCGTGGGCTCTCGCCGCCTCCCCCCCACGCGTCGGAGTGTGTGTCCGGAGGAGTCGGCCCGGCGGACAGAGAGTGCACGCAGTCCTAGACTCAGCATCCGGGACCTGGAGGCAGAGGCATCGGGGCCCAACACCCACCGGAGTCTACCGGAGCGGGCGGGCGGGCGGCAAAGGGGTGGGCTCGGGAGCGGAGGCCTCCCGGGACATGCCAAGCAAAGGACCAAGAGAGGCCTCGCCCACCGCCCCCCTGCAGCCGTGCCCCCCCCCGAGCGGGCCCAACAAAAATCACACGAACCAGCGGAAGGCTCTCACATTGCTGTCGGGCCCACAGCACACCAGCTCCTGGGAAAGGAGTGTGGCCACCCATCCCCCAAGGGGTCCCAGGGGTTTTGCGACCCGCTACCATAAGGAGGGCAGGTGGGGGGACAGAGACCAGTTGTGCCGAACTCAAGCAGGTGGTGACCCCTGGGCCCATCCCCAGGGCGTGTGCCCGCTTGTCACCATCTAGGAGAGCAAAGGAGGCATCAGATGGAGACGGTGGAACGGCGCCGGCGGCCCCCCGCCCTGAGTGAGTGACCCCAGTGGCTTGCCCACACGAGCCCCGTTAAAAATTCCTCCCTCCCCTGGGAACATAAAAAAAAGAAAATACCATCAACCCTGGGGAGTGACTCAGGTGTGAGGCCCCCACCCGGTGCTGGTGGGGCGTGTGCCCACCGAGAAGCTGCCTTCCCGCAGAGGGGGACCCACTCCCCACAGGCTCCCCCAGGACACCCCAGTCCGGATACCGCTGGGTGGGGCCTGGAGGAGACCCCCCAATACCCCCAGACCGTGGCGAACCCATCAGTGGGCACACCGGATGACCGAATGAACTGGCAGGAGGCCCTGCAGGCATATCGATATAAGGAGACGGGGAGCAATATCAGTGACCCTACCCGCACTGAGGACATGGCCCAGCCAGAGGCCTCGATACAGCCCACAACAGCGATGGAAAGGAGCTTTGCATCTATCTTACGGGAGATCAGAGAAATGCGATCAGACATCGTTCAGAAATTTGAAAAAATGGACCAAAGGATAGACAAGGTCGAGGACGGACTTCTACAAGTGGAAACTAACCAGTCGACGTCAACAACCCAGGAGGTTCAAATAGATATGAGACTAGCGACCCTGGAGAAGAGGGACGAGGAAAGGGCCAGGCAGATGGACGACTATGAAAACAGGGAAAGGAGGAATAACCTCAGATTTTACGGGGTCCCTGAAACAGAGGGAGAAACGGAGAGAGATTTAATCTGAATGGTGAGAGACATTATAACCCTCCTCTTCGCAGAAGAGATGACTACAGAACTCACGTTCGACTGGGTGCACAGGGCGGGGGGAAGGGCGGGGAGCCCTCAGTCGGTCCTGGCCCAGTTCCACTTTTACACAGAAAAGGCAAAGGTGCTGGAAGCAGCGAGGAAGGCGGGGGAGATTACCTAAAACAACGCTCGGATCACAATTTTCCAAGACCTCTCCGCCTACACTTTGGCCAAACGCAGAATGTGCCACCCCCTAACGCAGCTACTAAAGGAGAGAGGTGTGCGCTACAGGTGGGGCTATCCCTTCTCCTTGGCTTTCAGATATATGGGTCAACGGACAATGCTGGTCACGGAAGAAGACATAAGGGGAGCCATCCGGGACTATGTGATGGAGCCGACCCCCAGGGGGCCCAGTCGGCCCAGTGGCGGTCGCGGCAGGCACATCTGGCCAGTCGGGTTCCAGGAGAAGAAAAACCAGCTCGAGGAAATTAAAAAAATTGAACACCCCGCTGCCCACAATGGAAGGAGAGCGCAACGACTCGGAGGGAGGATGATAGGGGTGATCTGACCAGCGGCGGATCAGGAATGGAAGTTCCAGAGGTTTCACCGAAAGCAGAGTCCCCTTGAACAGAAAGTATAGGATGGGCCACCGAAGCGACGAAGCAGTGGGGGGGGCTCAAAGAAGTGAGCATTGCTCTGAATGCCTGGCTGAGGAGGGCAGGCTGATGGTCCGGTCAAATGCCAGAAATGGCGGAACTAACTGGCTGGACGCCGGGAAGGGGGCAAGGGGATCACAAGTTAGTTGGGGGTGTTCTTTTGGGGATAGGGATCGGGGGATAGTTGGGGGAAAGCCTAAGGCCCACCCGGGGGGGAGGGAAGGGGAACGAAAGAAATCAAGGGGTGAGACGAAGGGAGCGGGAAGGGAGTAACGATGTGATGAAGCTGACCAAGCGAGAGGGAAACTTAGATTATGGCTGAAAGTATGCCGGCCCTGGGAGTGGGTACCCTGAACGTGCGGGGTCTGAACACCCCCACTAAAAGGTCTCTGGTTTGTAGAGAATTCAGGAGGGCTAGACTGGACCTGCTTTTCTTGCAAGAGACACATTGGGCGTGGGGAAAGGAACCCAAAATGCGGGGGGGGGAATTGGTGAGGTTCTCTGCACAGCCCACAGGACAAAGAAAAAGGGGGTGGCCATCGTATTAGCAAGGTACGTAGGCTTCGAAAAGGAAGCCATACTGAAGGACCCCGAGGGCCGCTATCTGTTGGTAAGGGGCTCCTAAAAGGGCACCCCCCTAACTCTTTCAGTAGTATACTGCCCGAACGAAGACCAAGCTCAATTCTGGGAAGAGCTCAAACTATTTGTCCAGGGCACGATGGTGGTGGGGGGGGCTTCAACATGGTTCTGGATCCAACCACTGACAGAAAGCGGGTAGGCCCCCCAAGCACTAGGTCCACAAATGAAGCCATGGCACAAAACTTCCAGAGGGTTAACTCAGAGCTGGGTCTGGTGGATACAATCCCGATCCCCAGGACGGATGACCCCTCTTTTACATACTACTCTGCCATCCACACCTCATTTTCCAGAATAGATTACATCCTAGTGGACGAGACCCTCTGCCCATATATCACTGTCCATAGGTTCGACCCTGTCCCCTGGTCGGACCATGACATGGTCCGCGTCACCATAGCGGAGGGATGGCATAAAGACCGCAGAGGTCGCTGGAAATGTAACGATGCCCTATTAAAGGATGAGGTCCATGCCCGGGAAGTGTTAGATGCTATAACAGAATTCTTTGAGCTAAATGACAACGGGGAGGTTGGCACACACACATTGTGGTACGCCTTTAAGGCAACCTTACGAGGAGTTCTCATCAAAATAGGAGCCCAAAGAAAGGGAGAGGGAGGCCCAGGAGAAGACCTTGAGAGAAAAAATAGCCCGACTCCAGCCGGGGGGGACCCCCGGATCAGCCCCTTGAGCGTGGCCGGGTGGCCGCTCTGGAGGACTACAGGCTCCAGCTAACTAGAATGGTGAAGGTGGTGAGGAACACCCAGGGGTCCATAGGTTATGATACTTCCCACATAGGAGAGGCCTTCTGCCAATATAACGAAAAATTATACTCGTCAGAATACGACGGGGGCGATGCCCAGATAGAAGACTTCCTGAACTCCATCCAAGTCCTGGCCCTGACGAGGGAAATGGCTGAGGGGTTGGAGGGCCCGGTAACCGAGGAGGAGGTGGATAAGATGATTAGTGGGATGAAGGTGGGAACTTCCCCCAGGGAAGATGGCTTCACAGTGTATTTATATAAAAGGTTTCGCTCTACCCTAGCCTCGCACCTGGTGAGGGTTTTCAATTCCGTGCTGGAGGGGGGCATTCTCCCCAAATCCATGATGGGGGCCATAATAGCAGTGCTGCCCAAGGAGGGTAAGAACCCCGCAAAATGTTCTTCATACTGCCCCATATCATTGTTAAACATAGACGTGAAGATCCTGGCCAAGGTGGTGGGGAGGCGGATGGAAGGGATAATGCCGAAGCTGGTCCATGGGGATCAAGTGGGTTTTATTAGGGGAAGGCAGGGATCGGACAACATCCGCATAACAATATATCTGTTTCATTACGCTCAAGAATCTGAGCTCGAAGCATGTGTCCTCTCCTTGGATTCAGAGAAAGCCTTCGACAGGGTCGAATGGAGATACATGGAACTCCTCCTCCAAAAAATTGCCTTCGGGGCACACATCAGCAACTGGGTATCCGCATTCTACATAGCCCCCACAGCAAGGGTCCAAGTGAACGGGAAGTTGTCAGAGTCATTCCTCCTCACCCAAGGGACAAGGCAGGGCTGCCCACTCTCCCCCTTGTTATATGTCCTTACGATGGAACCGCTAGCCATAGTGGTCAGAGCACACCCAGATATCAGGGGGATTAGAAGAGGTGAGGTAGAATTTAAGCTTTCCCTGTTTGCGGATGACATCTTAGCCTACCTGGTAGAACCCGACTCCTCGCTACCCTCCTTCTTGTCCTTGGTGGCCATGTTTGGGTCCTTCTAGGGACTGAAAATCAACACAACAAAATCAGTATTGCTCCCAATGAGGGCACGAGACCCGGAGCTAGACCCCCTGGATAGGTTCAACGGGATTGCAGTGGGGAAGGACTCTATACGATACCTGGGCGTCCTGCTCACCAGGGACCTGACGAAACTCTCCACCACCAACTATGACCCCAAAATGACAGGGATCACATCAGACCTGAGGAGATGGGGCAAGATGATTTTGTCCTGGTATGGCCGGATGACAGCGGTAAAGATGAATGTACTGCCACGGCTTCTGTACCTCTTTACAGCGCTCCCAACCAGCGTCCCAGATCAAACCTTTAGGGATCTACTGAACGCAGTAGGAGACTTCATATGGCAAGGGAAAACCCAGAGGACCAGGAGAGCCATCCTGACTGTACCAAGGGAGAAGGGAGGGTTTGGGTCACCGGATTTTCATCTTTATTTCCGTGCCGCCCAGCTGCGCGTCCTCCTGGAACATATGAAAGAAGGGATGGGGACATACTGGTCATATTTAGAGGACATGTATGCCCACCCTCTAAAGGTTCGCGACCTCCTGTGGGCACCACGCAAGACATTCCCGAGAAACCTGAAAACCCACCCGACCCTGGGAGTTCTTTAGGAAATCTGGAAAGAGAGTCCCCAGACTGCTTACCTTACTTCTTGGCTGTCCACGATGACTTCTTTCTGGGGCCACCCTCTCAAACTGGGTAGAAGGGGGTTTCGGCAGTCCCAGACCTGGTCAGACATGGGAATGGAATGGGCAGGGCAGATGTTCAGAGAGGGTGCATTTCTAGTGTACGAGGAAATGAGGGACGCTCTCAGTCATGGGTCCCTTTCTATCTTCGAATACTTCCACCTCAAGGGCATCCTCTGCGACTAGTCATTGGGTCAAAACCTAAGGAGAGAGTTGACCCCCTTCGAAAAGCTCCTGGACACGGCGACTTCAAGGAAGGAGGCTGTATCTAAAATGTACAAAATCCTGAACACCAGCAACCTCCCAAGAAGGAGGAGTTTCTTTTAATTCTGGAACGACCTGGCAGGAGAGGATATTTCAGAGGACGCTTGGTCAAGGATATTTAAAATAGCATTCCATGGGAATTTATTCACCTCGGACATGGAGCATAATTTTAAGATTCTGCAGGGGTGGCACAGAGACCCAGTGAAACTGTCAAAGATGTTCCCAGGGGTGTCACCAAGATGCTCAAGGGGACGGGCCAGGCGGGCACCAGGAGCCACATGTGGTGGCACCGCCCAAAAGTCCAAGTCTTCTGGGGGAAGGTTAGGGACTGGATTGCAGAGGTATCAGACGAACTTCTCCCACTAAATCCTCTGACAATGCTGCTGGGGCTCCCCCCGGAGGAAACGGATATACATAGGTACCCAAGGATGTGGGAAACAATGTTGAGGGCGGGTAGGGTGGCCCTGGCACAGAAGTGGAAGAGCCCGGAGACCCCCTCCAAGGAAGATTGGTTGAAAAAAGTGAAGAACATGTTCCTGATGGACAAACTGACTGCAATGGTGAATAACGATTCTGGTTCATTCCTAGCAAACTGGTATGGGGTGCAGCAGACCTGGGGATGGGACGTTCACTGACACCAAGGCGAGGTCCTGATGGGGACCGGGATGTGCCATGAACAAACCGGGTGCCCACGGCCCAGGGGACGGCGGCCTCAACTCAGCCGGCAAGATGGTCACCAATCACATCATCTCCTAAGTACAGGATACGAAGAGAACATTCAGAGTCTCCCGAGTTTCAAGTTCTTATTTGGGGATGGGGGGTGAGGGGTATGGGTTTAATGGGCTAGTTGATTGTATACACTTCGAATTTGCATTGAACCTGTTTGTAACAATAAGAAAATGTGAATAAAACTAAAGTTTTTTTAAAAAAAGAAAGACTCACACACAAATAACGAAATGAAAAGACTTGTTCTTTGGAAAATGGCTAACACAATATAACATATATTGCAGTGAAAAACGTATTTACATGTTGTAAATCAGCATGTTGCCTTAAAGGAGCCAACATGCCCCCCTTATTTCAGTAAAGCTGATGCAAAGAAGTTCAGTGTGAAATAAATACGTTTTTAATAGTTTTCTTAAAATTGTTTTAAATTTCTTTTCTGTGCTTCTCTAGGCAAGGGCTTACCTCATACAATCATTGTTTTTTTCATAATCTGCCTGAGCCCTCTGTGAAAGGCCTGCATGGTAGCTCATGAATTCGCATGTGGGAAAGATTTTCAAATGAAGTTACAGTATTTTCATTTACTCTGGCACAGTAATCTCTTCACCACACATTTTGTCCCAAAGCTCCCAATTTGTTTTAGAACTTGCAGTGAATTATATAAATGTGGATTAATCTCCAGTTAATAGAGGTTGGTGCAGTGTTTGCTGATAAAGATTGCAGTGTTATGGCTGTCCTAAAGTTGTGTGGTCTGGACCACGTTCACTGTTATACATTTCCACATATGTGTTGGTAACAAATGTGTGCTGAGTGTGAGTCAATGGGTGAAATTACTTCCTTCTCCTCAGTGCTGGACTTGGATTGGATTTCCTTGGGTTCTATTGTGACTCGTTGTCCTTTGGGCTGTTTCCATATTGCACCCTTTGCTGCGGTGTCCCAAGCATCTTTTTACTTAAAAAACTCAGAACTGATATTTGTGGTCTGGGTAGGATAATCATCAGGTGAGCATATGCACTGGACTCATGGCAGGCCGGCTGAAGATGTATGGGGGCCCAATTGAATTTAAAAAACATGCCACCAGTCTTATGAAAGTTAAAAAAGAGCGTCAGCAATGGACTCTTGTGGTGTAGTAGTTCAGTGTTATCCCTCAAGGATTTAGGTTGTTTGACCGAGGTACAAAATCACGGCGTAATTGACTGTAGTAATTTTAGCTGAAAATACATTTTACCTCGGTACAAAAAAATAAACCCATGTCCCCCCAAACCGCCAGTACACCCCCTAGTTACCTTTTCTCCATCTGCCGCCTCTCCTGTACCCTGCAGCGTCAGATCCATCCATCGAAACGCGGGTTGGATCTGACGCTGTAAGGTCTCTTTGTCTCCTGCCACCAATGCTGAGGAAGTGGGGGACACCCCTGCAACCGCCAAAGCCAAAAATACCGAACATGGGGAGCGGGGGACACCCCTGCAACCCCAGCTCTTCATGTTCGGTATCTTCAGCTTCGAACTAATGGTGTTGACCGAATTCAGTCAAATCTACCATTCAACCAAATTCTTTCAAACAATTTGTCCAAAACGATCCCTAAGAGCCACCATCCGCCTGAACCTCCCACCCCACCCCTCTCCCCTCCAACATTTTCAGCAAAGTTACTTCACTGCACTGGAGTTGGGTGTTGTGTGCATGCTCACACTTCCCCCTTTCGCCTCGCATGACATGCATCTAGTGGGGCAACTATCCTGACGTTACAGGACTCAGTAAAGGCTAGATTGGCCTTCTGGTATTCCCGAAACTTCACATAGGATTCCAGGAACTGACACAACAGCAATGTCATCCTGTATAGCTCCCTGGTCTATTATTGGGCTGTAGGCTTAACTGTGTCACTAACTTTCTGCACTGCGGCTATGCCTGGGAGAATGCTGTGGTGCCTGTGACATCTGCTGGCCTGATTGCTTCCACCCATACCTTCTCAGCTTTGAGTTATTTGTTCCTCCTTGCTGATCCTGCAGCACTTCCTCATCAAATGGAAAACCAGTCCCAGCCCTTCATGCTGAAAGCTTCCAAAGAATCTGACCACTGTTTTGCACAGAAGAACCTTTATACAACCAGCATCATCCAGCTCAACAGTAAATGTGCAACTCGAAGAGACTGGATCTTTTTGGTCTTTTTGTGTGTTTTTTTGCCATGTTATTTGTTTGCACGTTGTATATTTTTAGCCCATAAAATAATTTGTGGCATGCCATGCAAAATGAATTCAAAGACGGCTGACATAATCTCTTGCTGTTCCTCCATGATCAGCAACATAATCTCCTGCAAGCTTGACACAATTCTTTATATTGAAATAGCAAATAATTAATGTCAAGCAAACCAAAGTAAAAATGATGTCCACCAGTAATTGTTCTCTAAGAAAAACATGATATGCATTCTTACTGTAGATAATATAAATTGATCTACAGTTTTTTTTTTTATATGCGCAGCTAAGAACCAAACATGGATTTCATTTCAAAAGCAATTTTCTGTAAATAACCCATTCCTTTAGAGCATGGGTGCCCAACATACGGCCCGCGGGCCAGTTGCGGCCCGCCATGGCATTTTGTCCGGCCTGAGAGGCACAAAGAGTTTCCTAATGGAGTGCGGTCCGCAAGCAGCATCGGCCGCCCTCCATTAGGAAAGTCTTTGAAACTCTTCTCTTCCGGGCGGACAAAACACTGGCCTCATTGGCTCAGGGCACACGCACCATGTAGCTCCTACGAGCCACGTAGTGCGTGTGTGCTGCACCAATGGAGGGCCAGCACGACGGCTGGCGTGACCATAAGGCTTGATGCCGGAAGGCATTTCAGCCTTGCCATGCCCACGCCAGCCGTAGTTCCAGAGACCTCGCCAGCGTTCCAGCTAGCCTGCCTTCCAGCACGTCCGGTAAGTGGTCTGTTTGTTTGTGTTTGTGTTTGTGTGTCGGGTCTGTTCTGCTGTATGTTTGTGTGTATGTTTGTGTTGTGCTGAGATGCGGGGGTGGGTGTCGGGTGTGCACGAATGTTTGTTTTTGTATGTCTGTGTTGTGTATGTTGAGATGCGGGGGTGGGGGGTGTCGGGTGTGCATGAATGTTTGTTTTTGTATGTTTGTGTTGTGTATGTTGAGATGCGGGGGTGGTGGGTGTCGGGTGTGCATGAATGTTTGTTTTTGTATGTTTCTGTTGTGTTTGTTGTGATGTGGGCATGGGGGGGTTCAAATGTGCATGAATGTTTGTTTTGGAGTGTAAGTGCGGTGTATGTTGAGATGCAGGATCTGTATGGGTGCATGTTTGAGAGTTTGTGTGATGAGTTGGCGTTGGGGGTTCAGGTCTTTATGGGTGCATGCTTGAGAGTGTGTGTGCTGAGTTGGGGGTGGGGGAGTTCAGGTCTTTATGGGTGCATGCTTGAGTGTTTGTGTGGTGAGTTGTGGGTTGGGGGGTTTGCGTCTGTATGGGTGCATGCTTGAGAGTGTGTGTGCTGAGTTGGGGGATGGGGTGGTTCGGGTCTGTATGGGTGCATGCTTGAGTGTTTGTGTACTGAGTTAGGGGGTGGGGGTTTGGGTCTGCATGGGTGCATGCTTGAGAGTGTGTGTGCTGAGTTGGGGGGTGGGGGGTTTGGGTCTGTATTGGTGCATGCTTTTGAGAGTGTGTGATGAGTTGGGCGGTGGGGGGGTTCAGGTCTGTATGGGTGCATGCTTGAGTGTTTGTATGCTGAGTTGGGGGTGGGGGGTTTGGGTCTGTATGGGTGCATGCTTGAGAGTGTGTGTGCTGAGTTGGAGGTGGGGGTTTCGGGTCTGTATGGGTGCATGCTTGAGAGTGTGTGTGCTGAGTTGCGGGTGGGGGGGTTCAGGTCTGTATGGGTGCATGCTTGAGAGTTTGTGTGCTGCGTGAGGGGGTGGTGGGGTTCAGATCTGTATGGGTGCATGCTTTAGTGTTTGTGTGCTGAGTTGGGGGTGGGGGGTTTGGGTCTGTATGGGTGCATGCTTGAGTGTTTGTGTGCTGAGTTGGGGGTGGGGGGTTTGGGTCTGTATGGGTGCATGCTTGAGAGTGTGTGTGCTGAGTTGGGGGGTGGGGTGGTTCATGTCTGTATGGGTGCATGCTTGAGAGTGTGTGTGCTGAGTTGGGGGGTGGGGGGGTTCAGGTCTGTATGGGAGCATGCTTGAGAGTTTGTGTGCTGAGTTGGGGGGTGGGGGGTTCGGGTCTATATGGGTGCATGCTTGAGTGTGTATGGTGAGTTGGGGGGTGGGGGTTTCGGGTCTGTATGGGTGCATGTTTGAGAGTTTTTGTGCTGAGTTGGAGGGTGGGGGGGTTCAGGTTTGTATGGGTGCATCTTGAGTGTGTGTGTGCTGTGTTGGGGGGTGGGGGGTTTGGGTCTATGGGTGCATGCTTGAGAGTGTGTGTGCTGAGTTGGGGGGTGGGGGTGTTCAGGTCTGTATGGGTATTGGTTGGGGGTGGGAGCCATGGGGCATAGTGTTTGGTTGGGGGTGAGGGGGCCATGGGGCATATTGTTTGGTTGGGGGTGTGGGACATGGGACATAGTGTTTGGTTGGGGGTGATGGGGTCATGGGGCATAGTGTTTGGTTGAGGGTGGGGGCCATGGGGCATAGTATTTGCTTGAGAGGTGGGGGTCCTGGGGCATAGTGTTTGGTTGGGGGTGGGAGCCATGGAACATAGTGTTTGGTTGGGGGTGAGGGACATGGGGCATAACGTTTGGTTGGGGGTGAGAGGGCCATGGGGCATAGTGTTTGGTTGGGGGTGGGGGCCATGGGGCATAGTGTTTGCTTCAGGGGTGGGGGCCATGGGGCATGGTGTTTGGTTGGGGGTGAGGGACATGGGGCATAGTGTTTGGTTGGGGGTGGCTGGGGCCATGGGGCATAGTGTTTGGTTGGGGGTAAGGGGCATGCTCACACTTCCCCCTTTCGCCTCGCATGACATGCATCTAGTGGGGCAACTATCCTGACGTTACAGGACTCAGTAAAGGCTAGATTGGCCTTCTGGTATTCCCGAAACTTCACATAGGATTCCAGGAACTGACACAACAGCAATGTCATCCTGTATAGCTCCCTGGTCTATTATTGGGCTGTAGGCTTAACTGTGTCACTAACTTTCTGCACTGCGGCTATGCCTGGGAGAATGCTGTGGTGCCTGTGACATCTGCTGGCCTGATTGCTTCCACCCATACCTTCTCAGCTTTGAGTTATTTGTTCCTCCTTGCTGATCCTGCAGCACTTCCTCATCAAATGGAAAACCAGTCCCAGCCCTTCATGCTGAAAGCTTCCAAAGAATCTGACCACTGTTTTGCACAGAAGAACCTTTATACAACCAGCATCATCCAGCTCAACAGTAAATGTGCAACTCGAAGAGACTGGATCTTTTTGGTCTTTTTGTGTGTTTTTTTGCCATGTTATTTGTTTGCACGTTGTATATTTTTAGCCCATAAAATAATTTGTGGCATGCCATGCAAAATGAATTCAAAGACGGCTGACATAATCTCTTGCTGTTCCTCCATGATCAGCAACATAATCTCCTGCAAGCTTGACACAATTCTTTATATTGAAATAGCAAATAATTAATGTCAAGCAAACCAAAGTAAAAATGATGTCCACCAGTAATTGTTCTCTAAGAAAAACATGATATGCATTCTTACTGTAGATAATATAAATTGATCTACAGTTTTTTTTTTATATGCGCAGCTAAGAACCAAACATGGATTTCATTTCAAAAGCAATTTTCTGTAAATAACCCATTCCTTTAGAGCATGGGTGCCCAACATACGGCCCGCGGGCCAGTTGCGGCCCGCCATGGCATTTTGTCCGGCCTGAGAGGCACAAAGAGTTTCCTAATGGAGTGTGGCCCGCAAGCAGCATCGGCCGCCCTCCATTAGGAAAGTCTTTGAAACTCTTCTCTTCCGGGCGGACAAAACACTGGCCTCATTGGCTCAGGGCACACGCACCATGTAGCTCCTACGAGCCACGTAGTGCGTGTGTGCTGCACCAATGGAGGGCCAGCACGACGGCTGGCGTGACCATAAGGCTTGATGCCGGAAGGCATTTCAGCCTTGCCATGCCCACGCCAGCCGTAGTTCCAGAGACCTCGCCAGCGTTCCAGCTAGCCTGCCTTCCAGCACGTCCGGTAAGTGGTCTGTTTGTTTGTGTTTGTGTTTGTGTGTCGGGTCTGTTCTGCTGTATGTTTGTGTGTATGTTTGTGTTGTGCTGAGATGCGGGGGTGGGTGTCGGGTGTGCACGAATGTTAGTTTTTGTATGTCTGTGTTGTGTATGTTGAGATGCGGGGGTGGGGGGGTGTCGGGTGTGCATGAATGTTTGTTTTTGTATGTTTGTGTTGTGTATGTTGAGATGCGGGGGTGGTGGGTGTCGGGTGTGCATGAATGTTTGTTTTTGTATGTTTCTGTTGTGTTTGTTGTGATGTGGGCATGGGGGGGTTCAAATGTGCATGAATGTTTGTTTTGGAGGGTAAGTGCGGTGTATGTTGAGATGCAGGATCTGTATGGGTGCATGCTTGAGAGTGTGTGTGCTGAGTTGGGGGGTGGGGTGGTTCATGTCTGTATGGGTGCATGCTTGAGAGTGTGTGTGCTGAGTTGGGGGGTGGGGGGGTTCAGGTCTGTATGGGAGCATGCTTGAGAGTTTGTGTGCTGAGTTGGGGGGTGGGGGGTTCGGGTCTATATGGGTGCATGCTTGAGTGTGTATGGTGAGTTGGGGGGTGGGGGTTTCGGGTCTGTATGGGTGCATGTTTGAGAGTTTTTGTGCTGAGTTGGAGGGTGGGGGGGTTCAGGTTTGTATGGGTGCATCTTGAGTGTGTGTGTGCTGTGTTGGGGGGTGGGGGGTTTGGGTCTATGGGTGCATGCTTGAGAGTGTGTGTGCTGAGTTGGGGGGTGGGGGTGTTCAGGTCTGTATGGGTATTGGTTGGGGGTGGGAGCCATGGGGCATAGTGTTTGGTTGGGGGTGAGGGGGCCATGGGGCATATTGTTTGGTTGGGGGTGTGGGACATGGGACATAGTGTTTGGTTGGGGGTGATGGGGTCATGGGGCATAGTGTTTGGTTGAGGGTGGGGGCCATGGGGCATAGTATTTGCTTAAGAGGTGGGGGTCCTGGGGCATAGTGTTTGGTTGGGGGTGGGAGCCATGGAACATAGTGTTTGGTTGGGGGTGAGGGACATGGGGCATAACGTTTGGTTGGGGGTGAGAGGGCCATGGGGCATAGTGTTTGGTTGGGGGTGGGGGCCATGGGGCATAGTGTTTACTTCAGGGGTGGGGGCCATGGGGCATAGTGTTTGGTTGTGGGTGGGAGCCATGGGGCATAGTGTTTGGTTGGGGTGAGCGGGCCATGGGGCATGGTGTTTGGTTGGGGGTGAGGGACATGGGGCATAGTGTTTGGTTGGGGGTGGCTGGGGCCATGGGGCATAGTGTTTGGTTGGGGGTAAGGGGCATGGGGCATAGTGTTTGCTTGAGGGGTGGGGGCCATGGGGCATAGTGTTTGGTTGGGGGTGGGAGCCATGGAACATAGTGTTTGGTTGGGTGTGAGGGAAATGGGGCATAACGTTTGGTTGGGGGTGAGGGGGCCATGGGGCATAGTGTTTGGTTGGGGGTGGGAGCCATGGGGCATAGTGTTTGCTTGAGGGGTGGGGGCCATGGGGCATAGTGTTTGGTTGGGGGTGGGAGCCATGGGGCAGAGTGTTTGGTTGGGGTGAGGGGGCCATGGGGCATAGTATTTGGTTAGGGGTGAGGGACATGGGGCATAGTGTTTGGTTGGAGATGAGGGGGCCATGGGGCATAGTGTTTGGTTGGGGGTAAGGGGCATGGGGCATAGTGTTTGCTTGAGGGGTGGGGGCCATGGGGCATAGTGTTTGGTTGGGGGTGGGAGCCATGGAACATAGTGTTTGGTTGGGGGTGAGGGACATGGGGCATAATGTTTGGTTGGGGGTGAGGGGGCCATGGGGCATAGTGTTTGTTTGGGGGTGGGGGTCATGGGGCATAGTGTTTGCTTGAGGGGTGGGGGCCATGGGGCATAGTGTTTGGTTGGGGGTGGTAGCCATGGGGCAGAGTGTTTGGTTGGGGATGAGGGGGGCATGGCGCATAGTATTTGGTTAGGGGTGACGGACATGGGGCATAGTGTTTGGTTGGGGATGAGGGGGCATGGGGCATAGTGTTTGGTTGGGGGTGGGGGCCATGGGGCATAGTGTATGCTTGAGGGGTGGGGGCCATGGGGCATAGTGTTTGGTTGGGGTTGAGGGGGCCATGGGGCATAGTGTTTGGTTTTGAGTGAGGGGGGCATGGGGCATAGTGTTTGCTTGAGGGGTAGGGGCCAGGGGGCATAGTGTTTGGTTGGGGGTGAGGGGGCCATGGGGCATAGTGTTTGGTTGGGGATGGGGGCCATGGGGCATAGTGTTTGGTTGGGGATGGGGGCCATGGGGCATAGTGTTGCACTCCAAGAGTGAACCCAATAATAAAGCTAAAACAGGCACAGTTAGGAGATAAACATCCTTTGCTTTTTGAGGAAACCTGACTCAACGAAGGCCATACTCTTCTTGGGCAACCCAAACAGCAAACTATAGCAGTCCAAAATAACGGAATGTCCAATCAAGGGTCAATAATATATATATAATTTAATTAAACAGATGATATACAATAACTACGTGACACACAGGTCAATGTGGAATTAGGCTGATCTTTTTCTGAGACAAAAACAGAAGCCCTCATAAATAACTGAGTCTTGGTTTCATTCTTATAAATAGACACATTAGCTTACAGGGAGTATTTTAGATTATAATGTACTTTCTTGGACAGTTACATTTATAACTGACTATGCCTGGAAAACCTGGCCAAACACAATCTATTGTTTTCAGTTGACTGTAGGTCCCCAAAGTTATAAAGCATTTCATATTGCCAGAGACTTCTCAAAGCAAGCTCTACTGGAAGAGCTGTACCTTTATCCCAGGTCATATGAAAGGGTAGAAATGGTGTTGTGATACAATGTTTAAAGTTAGTTTAAAGCTGATTAAACTGTGGAACCACATACAGTTCCATATCTCGGACTCCCAATGTCATATTACAAAAACAAGCATATGTGCATTAGTTTGACCTTTGCCACATCCATACATACGACGACTACCTGCATTAAGTGAAATCTTGCTAGAAAGATAGGATGAAGTGACATGCTTTGTCGAAAGCGAGATAAACATGGAGATGTGATTTTATTGTATAAGCTGTGGTATACCAATAATATATATATATATATATTTGCAATTGTGGAATTGTTCTGCCTAAAATGTGTACTTAAGTGATGTCATATGCTGAGAAGAAAGTGCTGGATGTGTGATGTGTCATTTGCCCCATGGGTTTGGTTAACCAATCAACTGCATGGACAAATAGGAACAGATGTACTTACTTTCCCCTTATGGGTGGATGAATCTGGGTATTTAAGCTCCAACACATAGGAAGAAGAGAGATCATCAGTAAAATATAGTCTGAATTCCAGTTATGGCTACTGAGTGGCTCTGTGCTTTGTGTGACTTGGCTGAATTGGGCAACTCTGCTTTCACATCTCAAATGGCAATTTTTATTTCAAGCCTTTTTAATCCACCATAACTTTGATGGTGTTTGTATATTGACAGAATGATTGCCTGTCACTGTGTTCAAAGAACTGAGACCAAGATCAGAAATAATGCATTTCATGGGTGTTTATTAGCCTTTTGATAAACCCTAGAAAGGAACGTGAAAGGAGGATGGCAAAACTCAACACACACTCTGTCAGGATGGTTGTTTCAATCCTAAAATAAAGTGTCAGGATAATAAACAGTGTGGTTCACAATCAAGAGTTCAAAACAACAGTGACTTACCTCCCTTTTACTCCACAGGGGGACATCAACAAAGTGCTTAACGTTCCAAAATTCACCAAGTTCCAAACTCTGATAAAGTCCTCCCGGTGTCACACACATGAAGTGTCCACAAGTCATCAGTCCTCAAGAAGGTTGTCTCTTTCCCTCCGGGGGCTTCCAGGGAATGGTTTGTTTGGTCCTCTTAACCTTTCTTCATGTTCCCCAGGCAGTTGACCCAGGGTTTATGTGCAGATAAGCTTTTCCAGGGTTTTCCTGAACACTGCCTACTAGGTTTCTTCCTTCACATTCTCTCCTGGGAGTGCATCCAGAGCCTCTCTGAGAGACTGGGTACATGATCAATGCTTTGCAAGATCACCTGACACACCCTACTGAGGTTTGGCAAAGAAGTATGGCTTTCTGCTCACATTACTCCAAAGTCTCATGTGTTGTCTATTTGTGTCCCTTGTCTATCTTGGCTAGCCATAAGCTCTCCCGTATTACCCAAATTGACCTTTTACAATTGACCTTTTGCACAATTGACCTAATAATAGTGGTCCTAATTGACCTTCTGCACAATTGACCTTTATATTATTTTAGTTATTTTATATATGTATTGGGTTGGTTTTGGATTATAAATATTATAAGGGGATTGGGTGGGGGGTTGCAGGGGGTTTTGGATTGGGTGGGGGCTGCGGGGGGTGTCCCCCCACATATATGTCCTAATTGACCTTCTAAATTAGGTCAATTCTCCCGAGGTCAATTCTCCCGAGTTCAATTGTGAAAAGGTCAATTAGTATACAACCAGCTCTCCTACCTCTTCCCTGGTGGTGTGGTCTCATCTCATTCATATGCTAGCCTCTACAACCTCCCCTGGACCAAACATGAACCACTGGAACCTCCATATTATTGCTGCCTAGTGGACAGTGGTCACCCCTTCTTTCCTACAATGGGCGGACAAGGTTTTTGATTTTTAAAATCCGGTCTCCTTTCAGAATTCGGAATGTGGCAAATATTTTCTCCATGGATTATGATTTCAAGGCAACAAAAAACAATCAAGCCCCTGTCCAGCTCCCGTAATACACTGAACCCACAGTGATCAACTGTTCCCAGCACTCAGAGACATTCCAAGCTTAAAATAGCTGTGCTTCAGGTTGTCCTGTTTTTGTTTTGTTTTGACCCTAAGCACATTAATGTTAAGGTGAGGTGACTTCAGGAACAGCATAACATTCATGACTAGGAGCAACTATTGTAGCTTAAATTGTGTGAATGGTGTGTGATTAAAATTAGGAGGCATTCATAAAGCTGTCTGCCTTCTGTGTAACACAGTCCTGATCCACATCAGTTACATTTTCTTCCAAATCCAGAGGCATTTCTGTCTGCAAGCTTTCAATTTTTGACTTCCATTCAGGAAGGGTAAAATAAAGTTAGAATTCTAACCTGTTTGAGCCACTGTGTTTTCTTATTGGTTTATTATATTATTTGTGCATGTTTCAGTCATCTCTCTAAAATGTAGTGTTTATTAGTCCTAGGCTTTTTACACTTTTAACAAGACTGTCATTTGCTTACCGTGACCCCACCCCTGTGTGAAATGTACCAGAGAGTGAATTCATTAAGAGAAGGAGAATGGCAGGGCACATCCCTGGCATGGAGAGAAGGAGTAGGAAAGGAGGAAACCTGGAGAGGGTGGAAAAAAGGGAGGAGGAAAAGGAGGACAGTATCACACATTACAGGTATGGAGAGGAGAAAAAATGCAGTGCACACAGAGAAGAAAATAAGGGAAACTAGAGTGGGACATGAGAAAGGCAACACACACATTGCAAACGGATAAACATACACACACACACGCACACACACCTCGACTCAGTCAGGGATCTGAATGAGCTTTTGATTGGCAGGAGCTAGAAGCAGTTCCTGTTTATCCAGCATCACCCAGTAACCTATCTCGAGGTGATGATGAGCAGCGAGTATAAATCATGCTGCAATTTGTTATTATTGCTATTGTTATTAATATTATGGTATTCATTAAGCACAAACCTAGCTTCGAGAAGAAACAGAGCATTTTACATAGGTATACAACAATACAGATGCATAAGGGAGCACTTTTCAGAGGTAACTACATAACAGATATACAGCGGGGGTAGGATAGAGAGGGGCAAGAAGATGGGAACAGCTGTACAGGCAAAATGCAAACTATAACTTTGTATCCATTATGTATGATCCATTATGCTTTAAATGTCTTCTGTATGTGTACATTTCCAAACCGAGTTCATGCCACTTAAATATTCGTGTAAGGCACCAGTTGGCCAGGGGAGTTAAAAGCAGCTCCTGGTGTGTGTTGGTGTCAAGCTAAGCAAGCTAGCTTTCAGAAGCCACAGTCAGGTGCCATCTAGTTTCTGTCTTCTTGTATTTTCAGACCCTATCAGTGCCACCACCTAAAACCTCTCACCACCATCCTTTGCGCACAGCACCCTCTTTATAGCAGCCAAATGTCATTAAACCCCACCAGGCCCAACACCACCACACATATAGCTCAATTGGCAAATGTTAAGCCTTAGACAATTTACAGATTTTTGCACATGCAATCACCCATAACATCCACTTAAAATATGTAGTTACCACTGTTAAGGCGATTGTTGACATAATAACTAATGTATAATACAATAAATAATGTTGAACAATAGGTTATTTTTCTGTAGTTTGATGATAACATAATTGCACCACTACAGAGATCCCTTCACCACCATAGAAATGTGTCACGTTTTCATAGACACATCGCACCAGTGGTATCTCTCTAGTAAACGATTTTGTTCCAAATTCTACAGTCCCACCTTTCTGGTGTGCTGCTATTTCTCCATTGTACAGGCCTTCTAAGCTATTGAACAGGTATGATTTCATTCTACAGTCAATTTTCACCAGCCTACCTCAACCATTTATAGAGGACTTTCCATTGTAAAGCCTCTCTTCATTAGTGTAGACAAGGATATATGTTAACTTTATTTAATTATTTTCCAATACTTCTAGTAAATACAGCATAAAACATAATCCACCCATCGCACCAGTTTTAATAACATCCAAACCCCTCTTCCTGTTTGTGATGTTGGCCAGATAGATTAGGCAATTGAAATGTTTTCCCCCAGGTGTTTTCATGCCCTTGAGTCAAAGTATGCATGGAGGAATACCACGAGAATACTCTACGATTATCTAACAATGATAGTTGACCTTCTTTATTAATCAGATCATTTCCATGTCTGCCAAATCGTTGGGATTATAGAGCCAAGGTTCCAAGCTCAAATAGTTTGTTTGTCTTCCAGTTTCATTTGGCACATTCACTAGAACGTTCCTAACAACCCATTGTGTCGCATACAAAGGAACATCAGTCCCCTCAGCATTTATCCTATAAGGCACTGCGTCATTAATTCAGTAAGGTATTTGGCAAACAAATCGTCCGTCTTCAACGTTGGATATTGGAATGTAAGAAGGATGTTTTAAATGTTTGTGGTTTTTGGTGTTTGCCTTCTACACATTGCTGAATTGTCTGCCCCGTTGTCTTGTGCATTTGCCTAGGTAATTTACAAACAGCATTATCAACATCACATTGTATATGGAGTAAACACAGTTCCCCCAAGCCCAATGATGGTGGATTACCAACCGTTAAAAAACTAGAAAAGGCAAAAAGCTAAATAAAGGGTATCAGGCAATATTATCCCGACAAATAATGTTGCCATATATATGGTTGCCAGGAAAGGCCATAGGCGACATTATTTGTTGGGATAATATATGGGGTAAATGGTAGCAGGGGTTGCTTGGGGTGTACCCCGCTCCCTTTAAAAAAATATGGGGGTTGCGGGGTGTCCCACGCATGTTCCATGGGTTAACCTCTTAAGTGCCAGGCTATTATTACTGCCGTATAAAAACAGTGCCATTCTTGTATGGTGATATTTTTGCAGGGATATTAACACATGGAACCAATTCAAGATGAAAATAAAAACAAAAAGTCTGTAATAAAACACTGAAAAAGAGTGGACACTAACTAAATGTAGTGTAAAGAGACAATGTGGACTCTTCAAGGGATGCAGCTCGTAGGTCATATTCAAACAGCGTTTTTTTACTTTTATATATGCAGGTGGGAAAATCAATGGTCATCAGAATGGCTTAATAAAGTCTCAATTTTCAAGAGATTCCTGAAACATTTTGTTATGGCCCACTTCCTGTTGTCACCTAGTCTCTTGATACAAGTTTGGTCCTCTGGTCAATATCTTGGTTGCTGGTGGGCCTTTCCAGGGTAGGCCACATGCACGGCAGAACCACTCAGGAGTTATAGGAGCTTGTTTCCGGGTCTGCTGCAACAACAGGGATCAAAATAAGGATTTGATGTGGGAGTGACACGTACATCATGTTTATCGGGCATCACACGGAAGCAGGATCTACCTCTGGGGAATAAGACAGTAATACATGTCAATATATAACGTAGCCCATATCTATCTTCCACATGATATGCATCATTACCCATTGGCCATTTGAATATGATCTTTTGATATTTCAATATCTTCTAAATGAGCCCCTTTGCAAATTCCCAAAATAAATGGTTAATTTCACCTAGATATCCATGTATGGCACCAGTTGGCCTGAGGAGTCGAAAGTAGCTCTTGCTATCTGTTGGTCTCAAGGTAACCAGGCTATTCTAGGCTACAGGCAGACACAAAATAGTTCCCAGCTCTCTCAATTTCAAATCCTGAACAAATCTTGTAGCGTTTCTCAGAGGTGAGGTGTGTTAGGAGGGCCTGCAAGTGACAGGTTGGGTGTCAGCTTATCTCTCTGACTCATTGTACTAATCCGGCTGCCACCCGACCCCATCTCAGTTTCCTCCTCACCCATCAGCTGGTCACTTGAGCATTGGGGCCTGATACTGGATCTAGGCTCTGTCTACTGAGCTGGTTGTCGACTAGCCTCATTGATGTTCCCCTACATGCTCGTTCCTTCTGCCACGTCCTCCAGAAAAATGTACTTCCCTCTGACTATCAACATCTCTGCAAATCTAGCACTCTTCCCCCTCCTTCTCCTTTCTCTCTCCAGATGTACTTTTCTCTCTTCCTTGATCTTTTCCTCTTCCAACCTCATCTGCTGTTCCGCTTCCTTTGTGATCTTCATCTCCTTCAACCTTTTTTGTCATCTACCCTTCTCTTTAGACTTTAGCACATTTTACCCTGGCTCGTCCCTTCCTCCTTGTTCTTTTCCCACTCCAGCCTCTTCTCCTCTGTGCCACCCCCTTGCTTGATGTTAACTTCCTTCAGTCTCCCTTCTCCCCATTCCTGCTGTTTCAGTTTACTCTGCACATCTTACTCCTCCTGCACCTTCCACTATTTCCACACCTCTGCCTCGTCATGCATCTCCAGATCACCTCCTTCTCCCCAAGCACCTTTAGCTCTTTCAGCCTTTTCCCTTCCTCCTGACCTTCCTGCTCTCGTCGAACCTCCATCTCGTACTCGACCCTCATCCCTCTCCACACCTCTGCACTGCCCGCTGCTCTGCTCCTCCAACTCTGCACACACCTTCCCTCTACTGTTGATTTCTATACCTCCTTGTGCCCTCCCCCCCATGGGCCAGATACCCCAAGGTCAAACAGCTCGAGTTCCCGATTTTTGCTTCTTAGGGAAGGCGATGCATTATGTATTTCTCTGTGGATGTGTAACTGACTGGACCATCTGCATCTTGAGCTGGGCACAGGACGAACCCTTAAAGGCCTGTTCTTCAGACTTTGTATTGTCCCAGTTACTTTACTTTATTACATTTTTATAGTGCTGCCACTGACGCGGAGGCTTAAGGCCGCTAGAGGACGGACGATACAAACACATGGGCAGAAGGAGACAAACCAACTGGGAGAGAAAACCTATCAGCTTAAGAGAACCAAGACTTGCCAAGCAACTAATTAAAGAGAAAGGTCTTGAGTCTTTTTCTAAAAGTGATGATTCAGAGTACCTCTCTCAGAGTCAGTGGCAGGCTACTCCAAGCCACTGGTGCTGCTACACAAAAAACTCCTTTCCTGAACTGAGTGAGTTTACATGCAGGAATTTTCAGTTGTGTAGCATTAGTGGACCTCAACATATGACTGTTTGATTAAATGACCAATTTGTCCTTCAAATACACTGGTGGTGTGCTTCTTAAACACTTAAACGAGATTAGCATCAGCCAGAAGTGGATTCTCTATTTGACCTTGAGCCAATGTAGGCTCTTTCTCGCCATGGATATGTGGTCCCTTTTTTTCAGGTCCATAATCACTCTCACCATATTATTTTGCACTACTTGAAGTCTATTGACTTCAGTACTAGGCAGACCAGTAAGGAGACTGCTGCAATAGTCGATTCTTGCACCAATCAAAGCTCTTGCCAATGTTTCCTGACTTTCTCTTGAAGTAAAAGGACATGTGTGAGTTAATAACTTGATATAATATGAGGCACACGACACTAAACTACTCACTTGGGCCTTCATGTTCAGATTGCAATCCAGTGCATGACCAGTGAAGTGCAAGTGCCAGGCCACACAAAGGGAACCAGCACTCTACTTGTTCCGATAACACTTCCTTCCACATTTAACTGCCTAACGGAAAGCATTGTATGAGTCCAGTCTGCCTCTCCTTAATGGATGTATGTGATTTCTTGGAATATATTTCTCCTAAGAGAGATTTCACCGAATCCATTTCACCATAAAACAAAATCTTCTTATTTACTTTTTATACTTTTTTTAATGCAGTGGGAGGCCTCCCGCAGCCCCCACACTGCTCCCTACCCTAACTTATACACTTACCCCACACCTCACCTATTATGCATTACACATATACAATTTCCCCTACCTTTTTCAGTGAAATATATTCGGTTAAATCTCATTAGGGGAAATGGTATTCGAAGAAATCTATGGTAATACTCCTTAACAGCATTAACAACCAGATTTGTGAATCCTGCCTCTACAAAATCTTCTCTACATTCTACATGGCTCTGAAACCACAGGGCCTGCTTTAAGAGACCCGCAGACAACCTAGTCATTCCAGGGTTACTATGTGTAGTGTTGACAGTGTGATGATTCCCTGCTGGCACAGGCCCCTTCTGTGGGGGAGACAGGATGCTTGCCATACTGCCCCCTGGGCCCTACATCTCATTGTGGGTGGTGGGGTGCAGCCTTTTGCCACCCCTATGCTGGCAGCTATGGAAAGGGAGGGGTCATAGGCTCAGTTGAGATCTCCAATGTTCAAGTTGTCAACAAGATCAGGCGTGGCAGAAGAGATGTCATCTCACGTTCCCAAGTTCATAGGCTGCACTCCAACAAGACATCTGCGTTTAGAGAATGCAATTTCTCTAGTCAGACCACATTTGCTTTTTCAAGACATGTGTAATCAAATTCACCTTGATGTAAAATCACCAAGCACATTATGTCTAATTCACCGTAGCGCAATTACTATTTTGCCATGGCACTATGAGACATTATGGATTCTAATGGGCTGAGGTGTTATCAGGTTTCATGACAACAGTGTCCTTATTTTGTTGGCACTCAGCATCTTTGGGAGATTGCATCACCACTCAAAATATATGCAGGAGACCCAGTGACAAGATTACGTTTTAACTTTTGCCTTTAGTGAGATATGAATGTGAGACAATGTAACGCGCTGGAAATTCCAATATTGTAGACATTTTCCGTCAGGGTATAAAGCAACCAGATCATGTTTGAGAACATGTGGGCGATTTTTATGACTTACAAGACACAAAGGTTCTTAACATTCATATCCTTCGCAATTCCTTTAAAGGATAGTTCCGGGACTTTTTTTTTATTGTCCCTACGGGTCGGCCATGTGTTTGTAAGCATAAATCGGTAGATCGTAGGAAACTTTCCTATGGACCTTACCCGACTTTTCGCCCATTATCGCACTCGAAATCAGCCTCCATTTTGTGATAATCCTATCATTCCGCTGCATCGACCTGGCTCACCTGCCTTTGCGGCACTAAATCAAATCCCCCGCCCCTGAAACAGACTTTATCAAAACATTCATATTCCCCGCCTCTATCCGTGACGTGACTGAGCTGCGTAGGCAAACGCGCCCAGGCGTCTTCTACGCGACTCCACACAGACCCCGGAAATCAACACAGATCAGCTCACAATACAGCGCACCACAATTCGGAATATGAAACTGTACTTTGAAATCAAACCGCAAGATTGTAAATGTGGTAAAGTACATTTATTTGACATCAAATGTTTAGAGAATATTCAGCGATTTGCATTTTTATTTGCTCATGTTCCAAAAAGTTCGTATTGAGGAACGCGATGGTCCTTTGCTGTACACAGGGTCTTAGAGCATCTCACAATACAGCACCACAATTCGGAATGTGAAACCGTGGTTTAAAAGCAAACGGCAAGATTGTACATTTGGCAAAGTACGTTTATTGGACATCAAATGTTTAGAGAATATTCAGCGATTTGCATTTTTCTTTGCTCTCGATCCAAATTAGTTCGTCTTGAGGGAAGCGATGTTCGTGTGCAGTACACAGGGTGTTGGTTTACGATAAAAATAAGCTCTTCTGTCGCACTGATAATCGCATGGCTGTTCCAACAACGAGGCACTAGGCCACCACAACGGTAGGTATGTTGCATCTAACCGTTAGTACCGCGTAAGGGCATACTTGTACTTGGCGATCGTCCCATAAAATGGTCAGGGTGGTAACGTTGTTCACGCGGAGAAGCAACTGGCGGCTGTAGAAGCCGTCCGCCGGTGTCTGGTACTCGTGACACAGACAGTAGTGAATGATGTACCTAAAAACATAAAAAATGAAATTAGTCTCACCATCAGATCCTTATTAAAATTATTCATTTCATAGCGAGGACAGCGCTACTGGGTGTACACAAGTGTTTAAAGGCGTGGCGAGGCATGGAGGGGGGGGGGGGAGTGGAGTACAAGGTAAGTAGCATAAAATAATAAATAAATAGGGCCAGCTGGTGGCAAGTGCAAGGTAAGTGCAGAACAAGTGCTGGGAAGGGGGGGCTGTAGGATACTGAGACAGTCCCCCAGTGCAGGGGTTGACAGGGAGGCAGTGCAGGTGGAGAGTGGAAGGGCCCAGGACCGAGGTCGCAGACAGTGGACCAGTTGTAGCAGGGGAGAGGGAGAGAGAAAGCAGAAGCAAAGAGGAAGGTTTTGAGGTGCTTCAGTAAAAGCAGATGTTTCTCCTCCAGATAGTGCGCGGTAGAAAACACTATGCCACATAGAACGAACAAGTACAACTGAACCCGTCTTTAAAGCCACTGTATAGTAATGAAATTGCGGTATAAACTCATCAAAAGTTACTTACATTATATTTGCATTTTCCATTGTGTCTCTGTGTAGGGCAGACCCGAAACACCACTCCTTCTTTGCCGACGTTACTTCTTCTAATGAACGTGGCTCATCGTTTCGTTTCTGAAATTTTATTCATTATCTTTTCTTAGTCTTTCAGGATGGTCCCGGCCTGTCAAGGTCAAATCACAATAGAACCTTATATTGGGTCGTGTGCCGTTCCGCCACCCGAGCAAAACATCAAAGCAGCTGACCTTCACTTTGAGCGAGCACACATTTCTAGTTAGCTCCAGTTAGTGTAAGGGCATCTTGTCTGCGTGCCTTTTTTTTTATTGTCCCTATGGGTCGGCCATGTGTTTGTAATACGGAAACATTCTATAATGTTTGTAAAAATGATTTATATTACTGTTTGGTTTAATTGCAATGGGCCTGCAACATGAGGAGACTCGAGAGAACAGACAATCGAATTACAATCATTTAAACCGTGATGTGTATTTCTCAATGAGCTCTGCTTTAGGTGGACATGGAACAGAGGCAATGTTGGGTGGCAATGCAGTTGCCCCTGCATAGGTTCGTTCACCACTCCATGTATGTGCCTATCGAGGACATCTACGATAAGTCTCTCAATAAACTCATATTGCATATCCTCAAACACTGGTTTGATCACCCATTGTTTACTTCTTTTAGTGAAGGCCTTATTGTAGCGAAGCGTCCCTAAAGTTCCGGTCGTCCTACTTTGTTGACGGCCAACATTATGGTTATGTGCCAAGACCGCTAGAAGAGTCCGATTTATCATGCCTTCCATGCCAAAATGCAATCTTTTGGGCCTGTACTTTAGGCACATATTGTGGAACACCTCCAAATCTCCTGTGTGGCAGAATTCCGTGAGTCCCCTCAAATCTCTTGTTATAGTTTTATCAAATACAATCTTTTCAATGGCCTTGTGAGTGGGTGATGAAGGAATCAACCACTTCTTCTTCCGTGCCTCCTCTGTGGACAAATGGCCATGTTCACATTTGTGGAAATGCTCATTTGTCGACCATCGATGTACGTTGCTACAGTGCAACATTACTGACCGCCATTTTTCCAGTAGAATTTCCAACGACCCTTCACATGTTTTTGAGCTCCACCAAAGATGGTTGCTGATTGACTTGGACCACTGTGAAATACCTTGCATATCTTTTTTTTTTCCTGCAGCCGACAATTTTTTATTGATTGATTTTGCAAGATGCCAAACGTCAAATTGGTGATTTATATTTTTGTACTGTTCTCTCATTGTCTTGGCAATTGAAACGTGTCTGTCCGTGGCTATCAGGTCGATCACCATTCCCCGCGATTGTAGTTCTTGCAATGATGCTACAAAGCCAACTTTCTCCATGGCCACTGAGGATGTACTTTGTGACACCTGCACGACCACCGAACTCACAATTTTCTTACTTTCCATGTCCTGAAAGTGGTAGGTGCAGTACTTGGCTGAAAATCCTGGACTGTCGCATTGTCCATCACCGGCTAGCCTGAAGCGTTTGCCCGCGAATGTACTTTCCATTGACATTTTTTCCATTCTCCAAGCTTCGCTGATGGCTGGAAATAGATAATCGGTTTGGTATTTGTAGAACTGACTTTTCGCAATGAAATGGATTCCCACAAACTGAAAGAAATACTGTAACTTTTTAAAACTTGAACCACTAAAAAGTGCGGCCGCTGCACAAAGTAGATTGCCTGCTGGCAGTTGCCCCAGCATGGGTTGTGCAGACCATGCGAACGGATGATATTGTGTACAGGTGGCATGTATTTTAAGGTTAGTGCCTCGAATTGCACGAGTCACATTAATCAATGGCTCCCCACATACTTCCCCACCAACCCAATGCCCACATTTCATCATCATAATAATATCCATCAAACAGCTATCGAATACAATGAATTTGGCCTCTTTCCTTATACTGTCACTCTGCATCCCAGCTGGTTCGGCCTGTAACGTTGAGGACATGTCACTCGCATGAAAGGTACAATCTCTGATATCGTCTTCCGCTATGCTGAGTGATATTGATGGTGTTTCATTGTCGTCCACTTCATTCTCTTCCATTGCAACATCTGTTCCTTGTCCGGAGATGGGAGAAAAAAACAATGTCTTCAACTTTCGCGTGCTCTTATTTTTTGCGGGTGTGGATTCTGTGAATTGATCTACGACTGCATCCAAACTACCAGGAGGACATTCACTATCAATGGCTGGTGGTGGTATAGCTCCGTTGTCAATCACTTCATATTCTTCCCATTGGCACGATGCATCTCCAGTCTCAAGTCCCTGCCAAAAGGTTTGACAAGCAACATCTCTCGTTCGCTTCACTGTCTGTGTAGATCTAGTTCTTACACCCACTCGCAACTAGAGGACAGATTAGAAAAGGGATGTTCAGTTTAAACACAACTTACAGTATTGAACTATTGACAGTGAAAGACAACATAATATAGTGAACAGGACACTAACCTTCTTTTGCTTTCTTTTCTTTGAAACTTTCTTTCCTCGAACTTCAACATCTGGACGCTGTTGCTCCGACTCGTGTGTGCATGTCTCCACTTCCTCTCGCGCTGCAACGACTATACTTTCATGATAAGCACATCCATCACTCACTGAGGCTCCATCGACTCGCTGAAACATAGAACTTTCATTAGTATGTATAATAATATTGAAAACACAAAATGTACTTGGGGACCAATACCCATACGTACATCTCAATAGCAAAACACGAATGAACGCATTGTGTAGAACATTCAAACGACAATAGTTCACGCATTGTTGATCTAGTTAGATTGAACTGTCAAGATCCATACCTCGGGCTCCGCATAGACTTCCATTGATGATATTATTGAAGATGAGGCTTCAGCAACTCCCTGAAACACAGTAATTGCATTAGTATGGTTTTGTATTTTGTTTAAAAGAACATAAACTTTCTGCAGGCGTCAACGGCTCATCTAAATAGACCTGCACAAATGATCAGTTGTCTAAAATAAATAATGGATATCTAAATATGATTCGATTTGCTCCATCGTTGGAAGTGTCACCACCCAGAGATCTGCATCAACTACTAGGGGTGATGTTCTTGTTGAAGAAGCTCCGTCAGCTCCCTGAAACATAGTACTTGCGTTAATAAAGAAGGAAGTATAGCGGATGTAATCACGTCATTTGATCTCGCATGATTGATCTGTCAGTATCCATACCTCGAAATGCATAAGAACATCAAGGGACGCTGTAACTGCGGTGCACACTTCTGCAAGCTGTTGCGCCGACCCGTAACTGCATGCTCCCCCTTCCTCTTGGACTAATGCTCCATCGACTCCCTGAAACATAGGACTTTCATTAGTAATGAACACAATATTGAAAAAAGAAGACACATAGGAGGGCGACGACAGAAGGACATACCAATGGCTAAAAACGAAAGAAACATTGTGTGTAACAATCACGCTACAAGAATGCAAGATCTGATGATCTCCATCGATGGAACTGTCCGGAAACGTACCTCGAGCATCTGAGTGACATCTACGGTTGTCGTCAATGCGTTGGACTCCTCAGCATCTCCCTGAAAGACAGTACTTGCATTATTTTGGATAACAATAATTATAACTGAAAACAAAGACTAGAGGACGAGTACTGTGGTGTACCATTAGGTAAAATAATTACACGATCAATTAAAACTATTGATTTACATGCCTAAAACAAGTCAGTGTCAGAATAGCTAAGTAAGATTACCCGATAGGCGCTTGAAGTGGCTGATGACTGCAATAACGACACGGATGGAGAATCTTCAGCCTTCATATTGAGTGGATACATAAATGGGGAAATTATTGTTAGCTAATGCTACACACTACCGCAATGCCGAGAGATAAATACGTAAACTTGACTCACCAGTGGAGGGATGTGGACGAATAGAGTGGGAATAGCGGTTGAGAGCAATTTTCGCCTCGCTCGCGGTGTTTTCGTCCTTATTAGCAATGATGTGGAGTACATGTCTGGGCTAAAGTGCCTGCTGCAGATGCGGTATCGATCACCCCTCTTGTCCGCAAAGACTTCTAGGACTCTACTTTCTATCTCAGAGGCTGGATATCCGCAATATCGGACCCATTCTCTTATCTGATCTATTGTCTTAGGGAAAACATGCATTATAGTACCTTCAGATTTGTTATGGGTCTTCGAAGGGCAACCGCCAATGGAACAGGCAGGCATTATGGAAAGTTCTGAAAAGTAAAGATCAACAATTCTCTATGAATACCAATGTGTTAAAACATTAAATGACACATAAAAGGTTCAATGCAAGGTCCGTTTTGGTTCTTGGAACTATACACGTTATTCACATGCGGATAAGTATTTCAATAACTTTCAAAAAATAGAAAAAGTAATTTGACTAAACTCAGAACATGTGACTAGTTCCTTGCATGTACTGTCGTGAACGAAAAGAAAACATGGATGCAATTTGATGACTACTAGCAAATAGATATAAATTAAAAAATTGGACGCAAAATGATTATGGTACATGGACTTACCTTGACGAACAAACAGTTAGATGCAGGGATCAGAGTAGTTTCTTGTCGTAGAACAGGGAGCAGTTCACAGGTTGCAAACTGACGAGTTTGCTCAAAGTGGTCACGGAAGTTCACAGAGACGAAGAGCAGATAACCAGCACCTTCACGGGTTGACTAGCAAAGCGCAAAGAAGTTCTCATTAGAAATATGAAGTGGGTTATAAAGAATTCGAAACAGGGGTGTGTTTGTGAATGAATGACGTGTATATGTCGTGGCATTATGCGGTCTGCAGGGGGCCGTCCAGCGTGAGGGGGGATGCTTGGCAGGAGACACGGGGTCTGTAGGTAGACATGGGAACAACAACCCATGCTCTATAGACCACTTTGAAGTGTACATGGTCTTTGGCACCTCTTGGCCTTTATCGCTCCCTGACAGCTCCACTTGCCAGCACAAGTACCCCGGTGCGAACTGCCTTTGATAGGGCGGGGGGTGGATCGGGGCGGTGGTCGTGCAGACAAGACACAGGAAGACTCGTGAATGGAGACACACTTATGTGGATTGCAGGGGGCCGTCCAGCGTGAGGGGGGATGCTTGGCAGGAGACACGGGGTCTGTAGGTAGACATGGGAACAACAACCCATGCTCTATAGACCACTTTGAAGTGTACATGGTCTTTGGCACCTCTTGGCCTTTATCGCTCCCTGACAGCTCCACTTGCCAGCACAAGTACCCCGGTGCGAACTGCCTTTGATAGGGCGGGGGGTGGATCGGGGCGGTGGTCGTGCAGACAAGACCAGTTTGCCGCAGGGCCTCACCAAGGAGAGGCCATCTAACTGAATGTAAGAGGATGGCTGCAGGATCTACTACATGGAATGCAGGGGGGTGAGTTTATAAATACCTCACCCTCCCAGGAGAATATACACTAGATTCATTTAAAAAATCAAAACAACCATTGTTAAAATATATGTTGGGCTTTATTTTAGATTTTAATTAAACATAAATAATAAACATTACACATTGTAAAGTTGAGGTTGCAGCACATCGAGGGAAAATCCGCGGTATTGTCCACTGTCACTGGGGAAATGTTGTCTAATGGCAAGTACCGCACAGGCAGGTATTACTCTCCGAACGCGGTGTCCGAGCCTCCCGTGAAGCCACCAAGTGAAGCAACGATAGGCCACCAGCCTGTACCACCTGTGAAAAAAAAAGATGCAAACTGTATTAAACTGACCAAACTTTCTTATCAATGTCGATTCAGGTAACACATGTCATTTTTCTTAGAAAAAAATTATATCTAGAAAATGCACTATATGGAACCAATTTACATGCGTTCGAATGATATGTAAATGTAATTTTATATGTGGGAGACGACCATGAAATAGTGGTGGCATCACTGACATCACAAACAGAGTATACTTACTCGTTACTCGGATTACGCGGACGAACAGTGCCACGAAGTTCGTGCATAAGCACCATCATCATCCTCAACACTGTCCGTGAGAGGCAGGCTTCCCTGAACTCTGGCAGCTCGGTGATGCATTGCGGACTTTGCTCGCCTTCCTGCAGACTTTGCTCGCTTTCCGAAATGTAGGCCAAGCACCCGGAATTTTCACGGCAGCAGCAGTTCTCCTCCTCAGTTGGCATTAGCTCGCACCGATTGCACGTGCACCAGGTGGAGACGCCGTCCATGCGACATGGTCCAGGCTCTTCATCCGTTGACTGGTCCTCCCAACTGCCGTCCGAATCCCCATCGTTTTCGCGTGCTTGACTTTCCAGTAGTTCTTCCTCGGTGTACTCGGGCTCGTACATATACGGCATTATTGTGGCCATTGTGCGGTAAAGATAGTAAAATAATTTACAGAGATGGTACAGGTGTTCACACGGGCTACAAGCGGCAAAGGTAGCTGACCAGAGCACTGAAACGAGTCACAGAATACTCAAAGTAACACAGAGAGAGGAATGGAATCGAAAATCTGCTGCTGTGTGTTGTGAAACGGTCTGTTTATACTTATTGGGGAAAGAGGCGTCCTGCCATTTCCATGGCAACACGTCAATAGCTGAGGCGCAGTGATTGTTGACACGAGACGTGCTTGAAATGGGCAGTACGCGTCTGCTGATGTCAGGCTCAGGGGCGGGGGATTTGATTTAGTGCCGCAAAGGCAGGTGAGCCAGGTCGATGCGGCGGAATGATAGGATTATCACAAAATGGAGGCTGATTTCGAGTGCGATAATGGGCGAAAAGTCGGGTAAGGTCCATAGGAAAGTTTCCTACGATCTACCGATTTATGCTTACAAACACATGGCCGACCCGTAGGGACAATAAAAAAAAAGTCCCGGAACTATCCTTTAAGTTGTTATGTCTTTATGTATTATTGATTAGTGTGCCTTTTATAGAGGTTTTTCTATTTGTAAGTGCATGTTTTAATCAGTTTCTCTTCTCCTTTCATATATCCAGTTCTCTGTGCCCCTAATCTGTGCACCGGCCCACTGTTCCCTTGTGTTATGTTCCCCCTTCTCCTTTTTGACCAGTTGAGACACTGTTCCCTGTTTGTACACATTGCTAATGTGTTTATGATATGAACTTCTTAATTCTGTCGTTGTATTGTAAAACATTTGCTATTTAGTGTAATGTAAGGTAATTGTAAAGTGTCCTTCTGCCAATAATATTGCCCCGACTATACCTGGCTCTGTGAAACAAAATAGGTAGAGGGTGCTGTTAGTGGGATAGAGGGAGAGCAGAGCAGATGCAGAAGCCTGCAGTGTTGATGAGTGCAGCTTGGAAGCTCCTGTTACCTGTGCGGCTGTAGGAATGATCTGTGTTGATGGAAAAAGAATGCATGGGCGGGTTACCTGTAAGGGAGACCCAATGGTTAAGATAGCTGTGATGTGTGTTATGTGAGTGTTGCTAGCAGCCAGACAAGGTTGGAGTCTGTGTTTACTTTGCTTCACGTTGTGGGAGGTCTGATGGAATGAGGGTGGTGTAACATCAAACATTCTAGCAGTGTGGATGCTAGTGAGGGAAGAAACATAATGTGAAGGCGGAAATTGTGTGGGTGAGTGCAGGGGTGGCCCAATACATTTCCATAGCTAGAGGGGTAGGGGTCTTCCTTGGGTGCAGAGGTAGTAATCTTGTTTGGACAGTATAGGAGAGGAGAGACGCTGTGGGACGAAAGTAAGTGAGCTGTGATGTACAGCAAACCAATCTTCTTGCACATATTTATATTGGTGGTTTTAGTGCCTATTCATGTGAGGTAAGAGAGGTGGGAACATCAAATGGGTATATAATATTTTGGATCTCTAAGTTCCCCAAACGGATCTCCCTTGTAGTGTGTCTTTTATTGGCAGTGTTATTGCCTCATCTTTGTCAGTGGCAAAACTCAACGAACAAGTAGAGTCTTTTTGTGCTAACCTTGGTCTGGTCCTGTCTAAATCAATTGATTTTATCGTAGAACCACATCTTCTGCTGTTTCCTGAAGGTCTGGTGGTCCTTTTCCAAGTGAAGTTGCGTAGGTAGTGAGTTCCAGAGTTTAGTAGTCAATAGGGAGAATGAGGATACATCCTGCCTTTTCCTACTGAAGCTGAGAACTAATACTAGAATGGCTAATGGACCTCAAGGGGTTGTAATGCTGGCATTTCCCTGTGAAGGAAACTGGTCCCTTGCTGTGGTAAGCACAAGGGATTTGCAGAATCTTTTGAAGTGTATTACTTTCTTGATGGGGAGCCAGTGGAGAGTGTGCAGCGCTGTTGTGAAGTGCTCACGCTTTCCCGTTTTAAGGAGTGGTGTTTTCACTCTCTAGTTTTTCAGTGAGGTATTTCAGGGGCCCGAATAGAGAATGTGTGTGCAGCCCAGCCTTGTTAGAACAAGAAATCTCAACGTCATGGTCCTATGGGTAAAGGACAGGTAAGGCATGATGCATCACAGAGTGTAACAATGGAAATAGCAACTTGTAGCAATATCTCTCGCCTGTGGTTCAAAAATGCTGCTGCTGTCTATTGTAGTTATGGGGTTCTTTATGGAGGATGAAGGTAACGGGCATGGCCCATCTCTTCTGGCCAAGGGATTTAGGTGGTGTATCATGAACCCGCAGTGCAAATCATGGTTTCTTATTTGTTGGGCTTGAACTTTAGTCTCTTTGCTGTCACCCAGGCATCCACCTGTGCCAGGCATGTCTTTAGGTCTGGTGACTCTGTTGAGAGGTTGGCATCCACCTGTGCCAGGCATGTCTTTAGGTCTGGTGACTCTGAGAGGTTGTTCTTGAGTTGGTAAATCATTTGTGTGGCGTCTCTGAAGTTGGTGCAGATGAGATTAGCCACGCTGATGATGTCCACTAGGAAATTCATGCAAATGTTGAACAGAAGAGGAGAAAGGGCAGGTTCTTTTGTTACTCCACAGGTCAGAAGGTATCGCTGAAATCTATAGAGAGCCATGATGGTGGATTCAGTTCTCCCAGTGAAAAACGATGTGATCCAGCATAGCGCACCTTCTTTTATTCCTCTGTCTTTTAGTCTCCTTAGAATAATATTGTGGCTGATGCTATTAAAGGCTGGGGAGATTTTCAGTAGGATGAGTGTGCTTTCCAGATCAAGCAAAAAGAAGATTTTGTACGAGTCATTATCCTAAGACCAAGCAGGGCCTTGTGAATGAGGTTGTGTTCAGGCATATCTTCCCCTTTCCTCCATAAATTATGGATGACCCCTAAATTTCAGGCATGAGGCGGTACGAATGCACTGCAAGCCGCGCACTCTGGCACCACACCTCAGTCTTCTTTTTTGCACAGATCCGGAACAGACACCTCACCCATGTCAGTGCTAGTTTTGCTTTGCACTTCTTTACTGTCATGTTTCTTCTATTCAGTACCCCTGTCCCTGGGGTCCCAGTTCCGTGGCACATGTGGAGTCTAGGTGTTTTTTAAGATCCTGGATCCACAAACGCTCTGCTTGGAGTCTCTGGGAACTGACCACCGGTGGGATTCCTGCAATGTGTGCCACCCTTTACCACCTAGCTCCTTAAAGATCATGTGAGGAACGATTTTTTAAACGTTTCATGTGATTATGAAGTCACAAACCCTTTTTCTGATTTATAAATAACATTTTGAAGAGCTTAATAGGAGGTACTCCCTCAAGAGCCCTAACAAACAGTTTGAGGCCCCAGAAAATTCTATACCAGATAAGTCTCAAGTGTTCCAACTACAGGTGCCACTGCCTTCCCCACAGTCGGTCAGATTGCTCAGTGGGTTGAGCACTTGCTGCTATCATCTGTGTCTGATCTTCAGGTCGCAGGTTTCGAATCCCAGCAATGCCAACTCACCCTTTCATCCTTCCGTGGTCAATAAATGAGTATCAACTTCAGTTGGTTGATATTTGATGTGTGTTCTATATAAAGCACTTAGGCGTATCCCTGCACACATAACCCATCATCGTCATAATACACCTGTGACACTGGCCTTATAAGATACAGTGGACCTCATTACAAGGTTGGCGGAATGGGTTTACCGGAAACGGTAATGGTGCCGGTGCCAGGGAGCTAACAACGGGCCCGTTGTTAGCTCCATCCTCATTCCCATTGAGCCCTATCAGGGCTCGAATGGGAATGGGGATGGACCAGGTCCGGGTTCCCCGGACGAGGAATTACCGGGTCCACCAAGGTTGGGATGACCCGGTAAGTCCTCATTTGAGGAACCCGGGCCCGGTATGCGGTAAGGAGGCAACCATGCCGCTAAATGAGGCATGGTTACCTCCAACCTCGTAATGAGGGCCAGTGTCTCCAGTACACAATAAGCCTCTCCTGGACAGAGATCATGCGTCAACAGGTGTCATACCCCCTCCCCCACACACTGGTGCTGGGGGACCTAACAAACCACATGAAGCCCAAGGTCAGGATACTGATGATAAAGGGGAGGAAGGTGATTTTCGAACTTCTGTTCAAGCCTTCCACAATAGGTTAGATGGGCTTACAATGTTACAGAGTTACTTATTGTCCCTGTGCCCCAGCAGGAACAGCCTGAGGGGATGTCCTAGATGAGGTATTAGCACTCCATTCTCCTGGTTGTTCGGGCATCCCAATTTAAAAATATGTCTTTTTGGTGGCAAAAAAGATTTGACTGAAGCCATATGAGCAAATAATTGATGCTCGTAACAGACAGTCTGGTATTGTGCAACCCCTTGGTCGGTGGCTGTCGCTTCTTTACAAGCAAAAGCTTTTGCCTCCACTTCCTCTTATTTTTTCCTTGCCATCAGTAATACAGCCATAAGGTGTATTATAATGTGTCCTTGAATCTCTGCCAGGCAAATGCAGATGCAATTTTGGCAGCAAACCAGAAACTGTAGAAAGAAATGTTTGATTTTCTTCCAGACATCCCAATCAAGCGCCCTCCAGGATTTCAGGCTGACCTAACAGTGGCCATGTTAATGGCACAGGACCTTCTTGAGTTATCTGTGGGCCATATAGATACTGCAAGCCGTATCATCTGCATAGGAACTGATATGAGAAGGTCTGCATGGATTCAGACAATTACATTCTCGACAGATGTGCAGGAGAGAATTTTGGATCTGACTTTTGAGGGATCAGATTTCTTTCACTTGTACACAGACGAAGAGTTAACGAAAAAGATGGCTGGTTCATAGACAGAGACGTTCCTAGCAATACTGTCAAAGTTGACATCCAAGTCTTTTGCTGAATCTCACAGCAGAGGTGGTAATAGGCCTATGACTTTTTGTGGATTCAGAGGCTTTCACGAAAGGAGTGCAAGGCAGCAAGAGAGGTTGCCCAGAACACATAGGTGTAAACAGTATCGGACAACTCGCAGGGGGCTTCATTCTCCTTACTCCTATTCAGCATCCTCAGTCACAAAAACACAAAACAATGATCTTCACGTCCAGGTCAATGATTTCCCCATCAGAGTCAGACTGACTCAGAACTGGAAACACTGGCATCACCCTTTGAGCGGGTGGTTTTCACAGGATGACACCTCCCCTATTTCCACCTCTCACTTCCCCCCTTTGCTGCAGATTGGCTCCCAAGCACTGTTCGAGGAAGTTGTGCTCTTGTTGGAAGTCTGGACAGTAGATGCAATTCCTCTGTCAGAGAGGGGCAAATGTTTCTACTTGAGAATCTTCACATTTCCATGAAAGAACCAGATTTACTGGATCTCAAGATGGTGACATCTTCTCAGGCTGAAGAGTCCCTCTGTGCAGGACTTGGCTCTGTGCCCTGGTCCTGAAGGATGCTTATTTGCATTTTGCAGTTATCCAAACGAATCAGCAGTTCCTGCGCTTACCAGTCATGGGGAACAATAAGGTGCCTTTTGAGCTCAAATTGGCTTCAAGAGTGCACACAAAAACATGAATGCCACATCAGGATTGCTTCAGACAAGTGACAAAATGTACCAGTACATGGAGGACTGGCTGATCAGGGCCAGGTGTCCAGAGGAAGAAACCCAAACTCTTCAATTTCTAAAGGACATCCTATCCAGCTTGGGGTTCTCCTTCAACCAGAATGATTGGACCTGACCCCGATGCAGACTCCCATCTCATGTTCATGGTATCCGTAGAAAGGTTTGTACATAAAAAAAACTGTATGCCATATTTATTCGAATTTCGGATGTACGAAAATTTCAAACAGCCAAAAAAGTTCGATCAAATATGCCATACAGCGCCATTATAGCAAACAAGGGGACGGGGTTTCGGATCTGTCTCCCACAACTTTGTTCACTATAATGGCACCATGGGTTGTGGGGGTGTCCCCAGCTCCCTATACAATAAAGTAAACAAAAAAGAAAAAGGACCCTCTGGTGGCAGGACCCGACCACGTAAGTGAAGGGAACTGGTGTCGCAGGGGGAAAGGGAGTCGGCAGCACCCAGCAAAGAGTGCTGCCAAAAGGGGATGTCTGTGAAAAAAACAAATGCTTTTCGTGTAAATAGACGTATTTTTTTTTCCTGCTCACTTTTTTGCATTCGATTTCTTCATGGACATCCCATATTCATGGGATGCATTGCAAGAGCAAGAGTTTCTGACCCTGGATATGCAGAGTCGCATATGGCGAGCAATAAAGATTGCCCATGCGACTAGCGCAGGAAGTCTTGATTCTATTAAAGACATGGAGGCAAGCATTATGCTTAACTTCTTTAATTACTGCTAACCACAGCTTTTTAAATCTTTCTTTTGTTCCAATGTATATTTTTGTTTTTTGTTGTTTTTATAACTCGTATAAACAACAGATAAAATGAAACATCATAGCCTTAACGCAGCTAAACTACATCCCCCATGAGGCTCCTCAATATGGTAGTCCAATAGCCTCTTTCTCACTGTCCAATCAGGCAATCCCTTCTACTATAAGTCAATGCCTCTCTGGGTCCCTTCCTCTTCTTTTGCAGCTCGCTTTACTGAACAAATGTCTAAAATCCAACTGCCTCTCATATAATCCAACTGAGTCTGTCCTTTCTATTCTTGGTAGGATCTCCGTATTCTAACTCCGCAGCTCTGCTGCTTTCGTACACTCTAATCTCAGTGATTCTTTTGTTCCTCTCCTATGCAAAAAGAGAAATGTGCACATTAGGGGGGGGGGGGAATATGATTTATCACATGTTATAATCAAGCATTTACATAGATTTGCTGCGACATGTCTTACAGTTCATATCATGCCCCTTACAGCTGTATTCCCTTAGGGTGGGATAATGCTCGCCTCCGTGTCTTTAATAGAATCAAGACTTCCTGCGCTAGTCGCATGGGCAATCTTTATTCTATGACAAGACCGGAGGCGAGCATTATGCTTGTTCAAAGCTCTCAACAACAGCAGCTGCTATATTAGATACTGATTTGAAGTAAAATGTCTCAAATACTGAATCGCCCGACCAGTCTGCTGCTATCATGATCTCCTGCAGCGGAACTCCGACTGCAAAAGCTTGTGAAGCCATGGCACCCCTGGTAGAGTGCGCTCCAAATTTAGACGTGTCTATACCTGCCAACTCCATCACTTCCTTCACCCATCTAGCAATAGTAGCTGACGTAACTGCTTTGTATGGTTTAATACGCGCTATAAGCAACGGGGTAACCTCCTTTGGTCTAACCACTGCTGTCGCTGCTTCATAACACTTTATACAATTCGCCACACACAATTTCTCGTTATTCGGCCAGTATGGGTATGAGATCACTTTAGAATTGGTCTTTGTACGCTGCGCTATGGTAAAGGCTATCCCTTCCGGGTAATACATCTTCCTGTCTATCTCTAGGGCTTTAACGTCTGAAACTCTTGTACTGGACACTAAGCAAAGGAGTGTAGCTAGCTTGCCTGAAAGCTGTTTATCTGACAGAGAGTTCTTACTCGGCCATTGCTCGAACAGGTGTATGACTTTTTGGACATCCCATAACGATGAGTATTTGGGCGTAGGAGGTTTGCTCATCTTTACACCTTTCAGCAATCGGGATACCGCTGGGTGTTCCCCTACTGGTGCTCCGTCCACTAGCTCGTGTCCAGCAGAGATCGCTGACCTATATACTCCTACAGTCCTCAACGCCCTCCCTGTAGACGGGAGGCTGGCTAGGAAATTCACCACTTGGACTACAGGTGCTGAAAGGGGAGATATACTCCTCCCCCTGCACCATATGTCCCAGGCTAGCCACGCGGAATTATAGCTCCTGATCGTAGATGGAGCCCATGATAGATTGATAAGTCTTGTAGCGTCTTCTGAAAGGCCTGGCTAGCGCCATCTATGCCTGAAATTCTGCACGCTATCAGTGTTAAGGATTGATCCTCTATCAGAGGGTGAGGGGCTCCTGCTGGATCGGTCAGCAGGTCTTGTCTGTATGCAATCTTCTGTGGAAAATCCGTAGAAAGTTCCATCAGAACTGGAAACCAGGCTTGCAACTTCCACTCTGGCGTCATTATCACTATCTAAGCTTCGTCTCTGCGCACTTTTGCTAGTACCCTCGCCAGCATCACAAAGGGGGGAAAGGCATAGTGTCTCTGCGACCCCCAATGATGCATGAATGCATCCGTCCCCTGGGCTCCCGGGTCCAGCTTCCAGCTGAAGTAATCCGGCAGCTGTGCATTTAGCCTCGAGGCGAACAGGTCCATGTGCAATGGCCCCCATCTTGCTTCCAACTTATTGAATATGTCTCTGTGTAGTTTCCAGTCGCTGTAATCTACTAGGTGTCAGGCGTTCCAGTCCGCCACTGAGTTCAGGGCCCCTGGGAGATACTCTGCTTTGACTGTAATATTCTTCTGTAGGCAGTCGTGCCAGAAATCCTTTGCCAATTCCGCTAACATCCTGGACCTGGTACCTCCCAGCTTGTTTATATACCTTACTGCAGATATATTATCCATCTTGAGAAGGATGCTGCAGTGCGCTTTGTCTCTGGTAAATGCTTTTACTGCGAAAGACCCCGCTAGTAATTCTAGGCAATTGATGTGTAGATCCAATTCTTCTTTTGACCCTTTCCCGCCTGTTTCTATGTCGCCGCATCGCGCTCCCCAGCTTGACCTGCTGGCGTCTGACTCTATAACTAACCCTGGTACGTCTCCGAAGATGGCGCGGCCATTCCAGGCTTCCATATTGTGGAGCCACCAGGTGAGTTCTGATCTGCTTTCTTGGTCTAGGGGAACTAGTCGATGGTATCTCCAGCCTTTCCATAGGTACTTGATCTTCAGCCTCTGAAGAGCTCGATAATGTAACGTGCCGGGAAATATTGCTTGTATAAATGCTGCTAACAGACCTACTATCCTGGCTAGATAACGGAGAGAGATCAGCGGTTTCTTGAGTGCTGCTCTCAGATCTTTCTTGATAGCTCTCATTTTCTGAGTTGGTAACTCCAAGGTAGCTTTCTTTGTATCTATAGTGAAACCCAAGAACTCTAGCCGCTTGGTCGGCGAAAGCTCTGATTTGTCTTTGTTCACTAGGAAACCTAGGCTGGAAATTAGCTCCATCGCCCATTGAATCTGCTTCTGTAAGCGATCTTTGTTTTCGGCCATAAATAGGATGTCGTCCAGGTAGACGATCATCCGACACCCTTGTTCCCAAAGTGCTGTCGCGATGGGCCTCATAAGCTTGGTGAACGCCCATGGTGCTGACCCTAGACCGAACGGTAGGCATTTGAATTGCCAGAGTTCGTCTCTCCACATGAAGCTTAGAAAAGGTCGACAGTGGGGTGCTATGGGAACTGTGAGGTAAGCGTCTTTCAGGTCTAGGCGCGCGAGCCAGTCCCCCTTTCTGAGTAAGTCTCCTAGCAGATGGATTCCCTCCATCTTGAAGTGCTTGTACACTAACCAGCTGTTGAGTTCTTTCAGATTGATTACTGGACGAACTTTGTCCTTGCGACGGACTAGGAACATATTGCTCAGGAAGGATTGGCCGCTCCCTGTAGCCCTCTTTAGCGCGTTCTTCTGCGACAGATCCTGGATCTCTGCGTCTAATAAATCTTCTTCAGCCCGTGTCATTTGAATTCTGTGCGGGGGGCGATCTTGCAACGGATGACCTAGGAACTCTAGAATGAAGCCCTGTACGGTCTGAATAACCCATGCATCTGACGACAGATCGTGCCAGTTGTGCAAAAAAAGCATTGTCCTGCCCCCCACAGGAGGATAGGTCGCTGCGCGTTCTCTCACCTGAGTTATTGTTCTGTTAACGGTAATATCCACGTCCCCGACGTCCCCGAGAACCTCGTGCTCTGTTCGGGAAAAAGGCGTCTTGTTGTCGGGTCTCCCAATACTGGGCTCTGGGGCCTTGTGCTCTCCTGTTATTGAATCGGCCGGTCGAGCGGCCTCTATATCGACCGGCCCCTGAAATAACTCTCCCCGGGAATACCTGCCTAATGGAGGCTTGCGCTTTCTCCAGCGCGGTGTATGTTCTGACGAATCTGTTAATTTCTTTCACAAATGTGTCCCGAAGAGGAGCCCTTGGGCGCTTTCCCTGGCTTTGTAAGACGCCAGGTCTCCTAGTTTGTTATCAATCTTCAGTAAAGCTGATCTGTGTCGCTCTGAAGATATTGCGCAGTTTGCGTTACCCAGCATGCAGACTGCTCTCTGCGCCCATCCTGCTAATATAAGTGGGTCCACTTGCTCCCCAGTGTCTTTAGCTCTCTTTGCTAAGTCCATTATCTTTGCTATGGGTCGAGCTAAGTCTAACAGTTTATCCTGGCATGTCTTCCATGCCCTATCCATGCCTTTTCTGGTGTCCTTCCCTGCTTTAGTTATGAAGGTTAGCATCTTTGCGTCGAGCTCGGGAGTCTCTGCTACTTTCCCTGTCAGCTCTGGCCTCGGACACTCAGCTTTAAGTCTGAATCTAATATCTTTCTCCATAGGTTTTCTCATTTTCTGGGACATATACAGGGCTACTCTTGGTGATGGGGTCCAGTCCGTTGATCTGGGGTGCCTTATTGTGTCAGGCTCAAACATGTCTGACATGTCTTCTTCATCCAGAGGGGCCTCCACACCGCTGGCTTTAGGCTCGCTCGTACTCTTCTGCGAGACTACGCTCACTTTGCTTATGCTCTGATCATCCTCCTCTCCCCTTTCCTGATCCGAATGCTCTGAGGATGATAAGGTATCCCCTATATTTGTCGCCCCTGGGGTAGGGAGTATGAGGTTGGGCAAGGCTGTCTTTGTAAAACAGGCTCTTTTCAGCCTATTGAAAGCATCAGCCACCTCTAGGGACTTATCCTTCCCTGTATCTGAGCACGGGGGAGTAGAAGAGTGTTTCCTCTTCCGGGCCACTTTCTTCCCCTTCTCACTTTGTTTCAGAGGCTCTTGTGTGGAGGTTCCCTCACCGGGGTCGTCGAGCGTGCCAGCTTTCTGGCCCAGTATTTCTTCCAGGACCAAATAACCTGTCTTGTAGAGGCTTGACTCCTAGTGCTAAGGCTTGAACCAATGAGTCGCCTAGCACTTTCTTGAAGCTGTAGGAGAGGTCTATATCTTCTCCTATGTATTCCACCTCTTGCTCTGGTTCTCTGTCGCTCCCTTCACTCCAAGCCTCGCTATCCATGCTGTACGCCATGGTATTATGTGTGCCTCGCAGAGGATGGCTATCAGGTTGGAAACTGTAGCTCCTCTTTTGCTGCTGGCAACAGAAAAATATATTTTCGTTTTCCTTTTTTTTTTGTTGAAATTTTCTCTTTGTCTTGAATGCCTCTGATGTGCGCAGGCGACTCGCTAACAAATGAACGAGTTTTGCACGTTCGGGAGCGAAGAACAGGAGTGTAGACTTGCCGTTGGCTTTCTCCGTGCGAGAACAAACTCTGTGAGAGGAATACAGTAATGCGCATGCGCGCGCTTTCCTTGTTTCTAGAGGGAGTGGGGTTTACTGCATACTACGCGTTGCCTGTGATACTCTTCATCTCCGTCTGTGTTCTTTCGCGGCTGACTGGCCGAGCCCTAATGCGAGTGAGATCACTCGTGGGCTTGGCAGTCAGCCATCCTGAAAGCCTAACTTGTCCGCGAAAAGAACGCGTGCGTTTCGAACTCGAATGTTAATACGTTTGCGCTAATGGTACGCGCGCGCTTTACAATATATAAATTTAGCGTTTCGACAATTAAGTATTATAAAAACGCAGCATAGCAAGGTACTGCTAGAATTGATGTCAGTTATCTGTGGTGCAGCAAAAAAGAAGAGGAAGGGACCCAGAGAGGCAGTGACTTATAGTAGAAGGGATTGCCTGATTGGACAGTGAGAGAGAGGCTATTGGACTACCATATTAAGGAGCCTCATGGGGGATGTAGTTTAGCCGCGTTAAGGCTATGATGTTTCATTTTTTCTGTTGTTCATACGAGTTATAAAAAATAAAAAAAATGTACATTGACACAAAAGAAAGATTTCAAAAGCTGTGGTTAGTAGTAATTAAAGAAGTTAAGCATAATGTTCGTCTCCGGTCTTGTCATAGAATTTATCACTTCCTGTGCAGGGATTCCACATCAGCATGGTGCTACCAGCACCTGTTTGTCTTTCTAGCCACATACATACTCACAGTCCTGTAAAATAGGCTCAGTATGTGAGATTTGCAGCTACACTTAGTGGCTTGTTGTGACCAAGAAGAGGGGTTTCATTCAAACACAGTGTCATTCCCGACTTCGATGACGAAAGGAGCACAATGTGATTAGTGGACTACCTCTGACTCATGCTCCACACACTAGAACTCTGACAACAGATTACTCACTGGCAGGCTTAGGGGTGACCCTGGGTCCCCAAGCAGCACATGTCCTTTGGACAGGCCTCGACAAGTAGAGAAATAGCAAATGTCTGGAACTTAAGACCATTTATCTGGCACTCACGTCCTTCATCCTCCCACTACAGGGGTCTGTAGTGCTGATATGGGTGGACAGCATTACCTCAATGTTTTATATCAGGGGTATGCCAGATCCTCTGCTTTGTGCATGCTGGCATTCGAGACTTGGGAGTGGGCAGTTGTCAAGGGAATCACCCTACCGGTGGCTCATGTCAGCGGGGAAAGCAACATGGAAGCAGAGAGACTCAAGAGGCTCAAAGTGAACAATTATAGGCAGGAGTTTCATGCAAATAATCTACAAGTTGTGTTTGATCTGTGGGGCCTCCCAGGGGTGTATTTGTTAGCCACTAAGGAAAATACCAAGTGCCCCAACTTCACCGCCTGGAATGGTCAGTGAGAATTATCGATGGGGGATACTTTTCAGATAGGGGGGAAACAGCTGAATTGCTACGTGCTTCTTCTGACTCTGCACATCCAAAGGGTGAGCAACAACGTTCGAGAATCCAGGAGTCTGGAGTCTTTGATTCCAGTGACTCCTCTCTGTGCCCCCAGAGTGTGGTTTTCGGATCTGACTTAGATGAAGATTCAGGTGTCTCTTGTTCTGGAAACGACCAACTGAATACTGCCCCAAAAGGGGGGCTAGTAGAGGTGAGTCCTCCATACGAATCTGCAAGCTCTATCACTAGCTGTCCCCTTGCTGGTCCTTTCACAGGTATAGCCCTGGCACCAAGACTACCTTTTTAGGGGTGACTCCATGCCCAAGGCATATACAACAGCTCAGTACATTTGCTGTATTTCCAAAATGCACGCCAGTGATGCACGGCACTCCTTCTGCCTATTCCTCTGGGTTTCTGTTGAAATCACTGTGAATTCACAGGAGAGGAGGCATACAGAGACCAGGGCTCAATTCATGTCTCTGTGGCGGGCAATCCCTCCAAACAATGATGCTCGGTCGCCTTTCCTCCGAATTCTGTCCCGCTTTCTGCACTTGGCTTCTTCATTAAAGAATAATGTGATGTTGGACATGCATGGAAAACAGGTGGTGGAAAGTTTCCAATCTCGAGTACATTGTTGAAGATGGCGCGACCCTGAACCTTGGAGGGAAGATGTTCCAGCTGGTTGGGAATTAGTACCTTGTCCTGTGATCGTCAAAGAAGTCGGTCCTCTAAATGCTCGGATCACAGATAATTCAATGCTATGCAGGGCAGCAGGAATGGAATACCCCGAAGGCAATAGTGGATGTTTTTTTTTTGTTTTTACTTGGAACAAATGACTGGTAATATAATTAGAACTAGGGCGTCCTACTGTGTCTAAAGTTTAAATGAATGCAACAAATGTTCCTTTTCCTTGGGTCTTACACGATGATGCTCTAAATGGAGGCATTGTAAGGTTGATTTTGCAGCTAATAAACCTTTATTGTTATTTTTCAAAGTGTTTTTTTTATTAAATTGTGCTTATTTATGTGTGATTGTGTATGTGAGGGAGTAGTTGGTATTGGCAGCGCTAATCAAGTTTGCTACATCCGCCTAGTTCTGTGCTATCTTTTCCGTGCTATGCCGTATTTCTCTGACACAAATAATCTTGTACGAATAAGTACCCTTAAGTAAGAAAGCCCCTCTTCCTCAGAATGCAAGCATGTCTGCTTTTTTCAGATTATAGGATAAAGTTAAGTGAAAATATAAATGCCAAAAAGTGAAAATGCGTTGCATCCAGCCGTTATCTAAACCCCAGGGAATAACCAGCCAGTACTCTATCAGAGTAAAAATGCAAAGCTGTCACCTGTCTACAGTGCACTCAGAATGTTCTGCCACTGTCACTTCTTCAATGATTCTAGTCAAGGTTATTCTTTTCACAACACGCTGGGCAGCCAGAGAAAAGGACAGTGGATCCAAAAGTATCAGTGGCAATTGCATTAGAGTCCTTCATCTTCACGCAAGTTGACAGGGCAGTTTCTAGACAATATTACGCGCTGGATAAGTTATTCCCTCTCCAAAAGAATGTAATTGTTGCATTTGAAATAACTTTTTGTTGGCTTGTACTTTAAATTAAAAGGTAGACAACGTATACAGCCACTTTTTAAACAGAAATTCATTTTCTAGTTAACGTTTTTATTTGCTCTCTGAATGAAGGGCTCCTTCGTATATGATGTTTCCGCAAAAACTGTCTCCTGGTGCTGCTGTAATCTATTTTTCCAACACTTTTGCTCTAAATTCAAAGTGCATCAGGAGCCAATAGGTCTCTTGAGTTGCTGAGCACAGCACTCAGAGGCCGTTGCAAATGCCCTGGCAGAAGAACGTGAGATGGATGTGACGAAAAGGGAAAGAGGCAGTGGGGAAAAAGAAGTTACTTTCCAGCTATATTATATTTTATATCAATAAACATTTCTTGGAACTGCTTCAAAGTGCTATAGGGGAAGAGCAGAGAGGTAGGTAGGCTTTGAGGTGAAGAAGTCGTGTTCCCATATGATCTGTGTACCTAGACAAAGTATAGGAATACTTGCCAGATGGTGGGAGTGCATGAGAATGAATTGGGAATACCTGGTACATAGTGAGACTACCTGAGTACAGGATGGCAATACCTAGAACATGGTTTGCGTAATTAGGCATGTGATGGCAACAGCTATTAATGGGTCAGTTCCTGAGCATATCATATTCATTTCTGGCAAATAGTTGCATGCTGAATGGATAGCACATCTGCAACGTGTTGGTTTTGTGAATGGGAGAATGCCATGTGACAGGTTTGAAACCCTGGTGGCACCAATTAGGCCCTTCTTCATTCTGAGAGTGATGAATCTAGTACTATCAGTGGTGAGTAATAACACTGATTAATACATAGCTTCGAAGTGGTCCCTCAACATGAGGCTCTGTAAATATCACCAGATATTATATACATCGTGCAAGTACAATGCCAACATATTGAAATGCCTATTAAATTGTGTTAGTTGCTGTTATCTTGTGGCAAAAGCTGGTCATTTGTATGAATACCTAGCAATGATGTGAGTGCCTTCCTGTATAATGACAGTACCGGTAATATGTTTTATATTAACATATACTGGCAAAACCTACGATATGATAGTAAATTGGGCATGCGACTGTAAAGCTAGGCACATTGTGAATGCACATGGGCCTGGGATCTCAATATGTATAGTAGCAAGAAAGAAAAACGGTTATCTAGAAACATGTGAAAACAGTTGGCTTTGTCATTAATTGTTGCTACAATATTTTCTTTTTACCTTTGCACATACATTTGTTCACATTAAATAAAACACACACACAAACACACACACCACCAAACCAAGGAAGTAATTGCCTTTAGTGCAAATCCCTCAGCCTTCAACCCTTCAATGTTTCCAACTCCTGAACCCTTTGCTAAAACGTAAAAGTCAGCAACAAACATAAGGTGTACAAATATTGCCTTTGTCCATGCTTACTCAAACTGTTCTTGCCTCCCAGCATCACCCGATCATACATTTGCATTCCTGTGCTTTTCCGTAACAGATCACTTCATTGTGGAAGTTGTATTATTTTCTTTCAACTAGATGAACATACCAGAAAACAATGATGTATTAATGTAGTTTTTATTTGAATTTATTGTTCTACAGTTTATTACAAACGTTTCAAAAATCCATTCCACAATACAATCTAAAATACAGTAGAGCAGAAATTCATACATAGTAAAATTCTCATCAAAATATTATAAGTTTAAATCATAAAGCCCTGAGAAAATCCTAAAATTTAAGCTGGGGTGTCCAACCCAAATCAGCCTAGCCAAACCTAGCTCAAGTAAAAATATTAAAAATGCCGTAGATCTTTCTCCAAAGTAGTGTAAGATGTATAACATAATTACTTTCAAAAGAAACCCCAGTGGTGTTCAGATGACATGGAGTCACTCATTTGGATTGGGCTTAAACATCTCATAAACAAGACAATGCCAACTGCTAAAATACCATAAATGAATGCCAATTCCTCCCCATTTCATATTACATCTTCCTTTGGAAATTTATTTTGATCCCCAACTCCTGCCCCGGCAACTGCCTACTCCTGCAGGCTATCGCTGGCCCTTTTGATTAAGCCAGCCAAAATAAAAGTACCCCTTTCAGTACACCATAAGCACAACCCCTGTATTCTGGCATGCTAGTGCTAAGCACAACTTCTCACACTGTTTAGACATGATTCATTTTACAAAGGGATGCTAATTTGAAAGCTGGGAGCCTTCTTAAAAATAATCTCCTCACAGTAGTAAGCCATTGGCTGCATCATGGGAAGTAGTGGATACGGGCAGCTCAGGCTTTTGTCACCTGCCTCTGTCCGTGTAATGCACAGGCCATGTTAAATGCCAGCGCTGTCTGCTCTCTCACAGAGGGAAGATTAACAGGCTGCATGCTTCACCCGTTGCTCCCAACTGTGACACGGCTTTTGCCCACTTTGCCCGCCCCTAGAAACGGCGTGCCAGTTGTAGTGGAAATGGTTGCTTGCAGGGTCCCTAGCCCTTACACATGATAGATCTATTGACTATTGGCAAAATAATATTTGCTGAATTTCAGAAAATGCGTGCACAATTGATGTAAACACTATAGAAGAGGCATTCAAGCTAACTGGTGCATACCTTTGTGACATGGTAAACAGACAATCACTTAAACAAAATACTAAATGAAAGTCAAGAGTGCAAACTGTAGGGCAGTGGCCTTCAAACCCCAGCAGACATAAAAATGGGCCCACTCACTGTCTTGAATTTCTCTCGTTTCAGACTAGGAAGATAACCCATCCATGAAAGCACTTGCTTTTAAATGTTGCTATATTGTGTTGTGATGGTTTCTGGAAACAGTATTGCCTTGTCAGTAAGGATTTTCATTGTGTGTATGTCCTGCTATGCTGGGGTAAACGTGTTTCACTTTATCCTATGACTTCTATTTTAGAAGGACGCTCAAATATAGCACGTTACCTTCCCATTTGTCAATGTTTCTTCATCTTCTTTGGTGCAAATTGAGACTGCAGTGTTTGACAATGGAAGGTCTTTACTTTCTATATATTCGTCTTGGAGCTCTTTAATCAAACCCTTTTTGTTGTCTTTTTAGGGAATTATAGAATTCTATCCTGTCACTTCCAATGATGTATACTGATGTCTGGCAAACCGAACGTGTATTATCGACCACTAATGTTTGCGAGCTTGGGTGTGAGCATTCAGAATGTATTATAGTATGATTTTATCAGTCATAACTTGGTGCAGTGCCTTCTATCAAAAGTAAAGTGAGTTGCTCACTGAGGGCCCGATTCATGGAAATTCGCACAGAAATCCTTCAAGGGCCGCACGGTGAGAACGACACTGTGCGAGCCTGCACACAGAAAGAGAAATGCACGTCCCGTCTATTCATGGAATCTACAGCACAAAGTAACCATATTTGCAAGCCGCGCCTGGAACACCCCCGACACGCTCACACGCAAAGCATAAACAGCCAGAACAGCTACCTTTGTACTCCCCGGGCACAAATAAACGCACCCTTCAAACAGTGTGTGGGGTCCCCCGTAAGCAGGCCTGCGACTTGGGGATCCTGCATGGGGTCCCCGATAACTGTATCCGGCACCCCAACAGCATGCGTATGAAAAATTTAAATTTGGCAATAACTCAGGAAATCTGCGTGGTACCCCCGTAAAATGTTCCTGCACCCTCGCTGCACTGCTTATGCGCACACCTAATTTACATCAGAACCCCCGATTGAGAGCACCCCCCGAATTCCGACATGCAACCCCACCTGATCGCTGCAAATCCTACGTGCAAGTGTACTTACACCTGCCTTCAGGTGGCAGATCGTATGAAGGACTTGAGTTGCCATTTCCCAGCCGAAATGTTGCACGATCGGATCCATGAAAACATCCTGTGCCGCACAGTTGTGAGCATGAGAGGGACTGTCTGCAGGCTGTACCTTAGAACGCCCGCTTTTTTTGCAAGTTCTTCCCCATTTTTGGTGTGCTGCCCCCTTCCCAGCCCTCTGCGCAAGCCACGCCCATGCTCTGCTTTCAGCCTCATGAAAGGCCCTTGATGGCTCGCACAGATGTGCCGAGCCAGCGGGAAATCCACGCAAGTCCAGGAACAATACCGCACATTCGATTCCGTGAATCGACAAAGGCGGATTTGCGGGCAGTTCAGCACGCAAGTGCCCTAATTTCTGCTCTGTTAATACCATGAATCAGGCCCTGAGTGTGCACTTCCGGCAAAACCGACAAGCCTGTGGCACATCAGTTTGCTTTCAATGTAAAATACGAGACTTTCTCACAATTTGCATAGCTTTTTCTAAATTTAAATTTTTGACTTTGTGAGCACTTTCATAAAAGAGAATACTTGTCTCTCATCACAGAATTTGCATGTGGTGACATGCTCAGATTGTCTTCAGCTCTAATCCTATGCATTTATAAATACCTTAAGGGATGCATTACTTGGGCACTGAAGCTCCATTCCATAAGATCTACCTCCTAAGGAGGGATCATAGAACATTGTCAGAGAATCCACTTTTTTTTTTTAAAGCAGATGTTGAAGGCATAGCCATCACTGAACAGGCTGAAAACGTCCCCCACTAAACAACATTGACGCTCCAAGCACTGTAGCCCAATCGCTCGTAATAGGCTGATAACATATAATTATTTTTTCAACTGTGCACTAGTTCTAGACATTGTAGCCCCATTACATGCATTGGCAAATGGACAATAAGTAATGTTGCTTATTTGGCACTGTTTCATTCGCTCAGGACAATAAATGGAGCCCTCACTGTTACTGGTCTGTGAAGTCTGTAAAGGGTGTGGGGGAATTATTGCTATCATCACCCAAGGTTTATAAACTGGGTGTACTAATAGAAAGATTGCCCGCCCTAGGTTAACGATTGAAGAACTAGAGATGTATTGCACTTCTCAGTACAAATACCTTGGAATTGAAATAGACGATAGGGGAGACTACACATCTTGTAAACAAGCGCACATATCGAGAGCTGCGCAGACCACTGCTATGGTGCACCGATTTACCATCAATCACGGTAGATATACCATCTGGGGTGCCTGACAGCTTTATACCCAAGTACTTGCCCCTATGATAACTTATGACTTGGAATCTCATTTATTGATTGATTTAAGGTGAATACATGTCATAGAGGGCAAATTCTGGAGAAAAATGGTAGGTCTCCCCAATTGCATTCCAATAGCTATTATTAGGTTAGAACTTGGCCTTATGCCACTTAAATCCATTGTGTTAAAAAACTGGCAGAATTGTATTTTACAATGAGTAATAATCTGGCAAATTGTCTATTAATAGCCATTTATCAGGAAACGCTCAAGGAGTCTACAAATTGCAAATTAAAAAAAAGCATGGAAATATTTTTTTGATGAGATATGCTGGTCGCACAGAAGAGGGAGCAATATTGCTATAATGAAACAAGCACTAATTAAACGTATAGAGCTGTGGGATTGGCTTGAAAATTATGCCCATTTAAATACTTTAAAAAAGTACCAATCCAAACCATATCTACTGTATATGTTTAAGAAGCTGCAGCAGTATCTTAAACATCGCCCTTCTCCTGGGCTTAAGCGTTTTATCCTGCTCATGAAATTGGATTATCTGCCCATAGTGGCAGTTACTGGTACTGTAAGCCATATACCTTGGATAGACGTTGGTGCCGGATATGAAAGAGTAGAAAAGCCATAGAAACTGCCAAGCATTTACTATCTGAATGTCTGAATATGATTAAGGTCTATCTTATACCATATGGTTGTTATGTATATAACCCAGACTCAGTAGGAAATATGGCATTCTGGTTACAATGCATCAACACAAGAAATATGAAATTACTCATCTCAATGTATAATGTCTGGCAGACGATAGAGAGGATTGTGGGAATAACCATATAGAATCAGGAAGGCACTCTAACTAATGTCTGCGGGAAAGATTGGAGTGTTTGATTTGAGGAGGATCTCAACAATGCTTCTCTGGGATGATGAGTTGATTAAAGTGATGCACAAATACATTGCTGAATGATTAGGATGAGAGCACATAGGTTCGAAAAGGAAAACATAAGAGTGGGTGGCTTTGAGACTTATCTCCTACCTACTCTATTATAAGCTAAGAGGAGCTGAAATAGCATTATTTCTGTAAAAGAATTAGTTATTTTATGATGCACAAATGTTTTCCTTATGCACATGTACAATTACATTGTTTAATTGTTTAATTGCTTAATAGTTTTATTTTGTAAATGTATGTAATTTTATATTTCTTACTTTATTAAGCATTATTTTTGATGAATTATGATTGTGTTTACTATGTTTTTGTATCATGTGTAAAGTTTATGTATAAACTGTAACACATTAAATAAATGATTAGTATAAACCAGGGTTCAAATTGCAATGTATTTAAAACAATGGGTTGTGCGCTTGCATGACCCATTAATTCAAACAAATACTGACACAAGATGTCTGCCATGGAAATGGACGACAAGGCTCCATGTAGAGTCCCTCTTCAATTTCCATGGCAACCTGGCAACTATTAAAGAGGTCCATAGAGGCCTGGGAAACCAAAGTGGGCAGTGAGGTGGAGCAGATGGGAGGTGGTGAGGTGACTGGGGTGGTGGGGAGCCCATTAAAGTTGGCGGGTTGGAGCAATGCACAGCTTGCTTGGAAGCAAGGCTTGGATCGAATGATTGAGACCTGGTTAGGAACAACCTGATTGGCTGCCGCAAACCCCTGGGGTACAAATAGTAGTTCAGTTTCAATCTTTTTCTATTTGGATCACTGTTATCTAGACTATATGTAGTAAATGCACATCCAGTAAGAGCTACCTGATAATCAATCTGCTGAGCAACACTAACACTTATGGTGCTATAGACTGCTCACTTGTGAAAAGCTACATTTTAATGGCAGATATCTTTTAATTGATTTCCACACTCAGCATTGCATTAGTTATAAACATTGTAGTCTGTGATCACAGGGACAGGTTTGCAATGAGCAGTGTTATTATTTTCCTGGCATTTTAATGTTAGACTTTCTTCTGTTTCATCTACACTACCAGTATTACTGGTGGGTGCCCATGCTGATTTAGTCTGTTTTATTAAGCACCACTATGTTCCCGCATTTGTCAACTTCTTTCATCAGTATGTTGTTGCCATTGCATAGCCTCCTAAGTGCCTGTCTCTCACCTTTGCTGAGGTTATTATGTCTTGTTTTATGTTTGGTTGCCATCATGTCCGTGTGCCTTTCACTAAATAGCATGACAGCCGGGTGGAAAGTGTTGATTAGATTGTCTCCCAACATGATAGGTCTATCAAAAATATTATGGATGATTATTAGCTGATTATTAGCTGATGGCAGTGCATTTTTTGCAAATCATAACAGTCATCCCACATTTAGGTCTTTTATTGGAATTACACATGTACCAGAACACAAAAGAAAGGGAGATCTGACATTGAAATTGTGGCAATTAGAATCCAAGCTAATAATTGGGGTCCAAACGTTAAAACCTAATGAACATAACTTGGACAGCGAATTACATGTATTTTTAAACAGAGTCATCTCTATTTGTCTTGCTGTATGTTATCACTTTGATGTTAGTTTGGGATAAAATATGTACACTAGTCTTAGATCATGGAATCAATCTCTTCCGAAGTTGTAGCTGCAGCTATATGCACTATACCCACAGGGGCTTGATACATTTTTAACATTGAATATGTTGATGTTATTGATTAATTTTGAATTGGTTGTATTATCATTATTTGCAATATGTTGCTCTTCCAGCTTTTCTTATACGCCTGGATGGCCACAACATCATTAGGTTTGTATAACAGTTTTTAATTGTATGGAATAATTATGAACATGTGGCCGGATAGTAGTATTTTAGTAAGTTAGTGAATGCACTTGCTCAATATCAGATTTCTAGAATTTGGCCAACTTTTAACTTCCTCCTTGGAAGTATAGCATACTTATTATCTTTAGCCCACATTTATTGGGTAAATCATGTTAAGACAGTGGCCACAATAGTCGCAGTAGTACTATTAGCATCATGTTGATGGAAGGGATCTGTATGATGACATGGTTTTGAGGAAGCTTTAGTGCAACATGAAGCTTCTCCTTGTAAGTTTTGAATTTTGAGGAAGTCCTGTCAGGGACAGAATGAGTGCAACATGGCGTCTTCAGGAGCCAAGACTCTCTGTTCGCCATTATGTAATAACTTTTGTATACTGATTGTATTACAGTAAATATGTCCACAAATGACTTTATGGATCGAGTGCCCACGTTTTGTTTACACTTGTATGGCATCTGCAGATGGATAGCAGTGCCAGTGTTTGGTCTTTTGAGCCTTTTCTTGGATTGTCTTTGTTCACTCCCATAGGCACCCACTGAATTAAACAGACAGAGCAATCATTTCCAAGGCGGCTTTTTTGTGATATACACATATCCCACCTTTAATTAAAGCGCTCTATAAATAAATAAATCAATCAATAAATCCAATAAATCAATCAATTATAAACCTGGCACCTTATGTCTGCATTCCTTCCCTCTCAGATAAGTAAACTGTTTAGTGTTCAGAAAGAGTCAATGTTCAATTGAGTACCTGGTTGGGCAGGAAGGTGTAAAAAGTCCAAATTCTACTGCACAAGTGTGCCAAAGAAAAATGTAAGTAATATCTTACAGAGAACAGGTAAGCAACACAGGTAAAGGTACACTCCGAGCCCACCACCTTAGAGGTTAATCTGGGGCCCATTGGCAAGAACTCCACCTATCAGAGCTAGAAAAGGGTAATGTTAAGGGGTGCACTTTGCTTCCATGCAATCCCTTGAAGAGTGGGAGGCTCTAAACTCGAGCTTCTTACTCTGAATATTCTGTGCATACCATATTAGGTTGTACAAGTGTTTCAAACCATGCATAGGATAGATCCAATATCGTTCTCCACAGCATTAGTCATGCAACCCAATGGAATATGTTATTCCACAGATACCCACTATCATAAGCCGGTTTATTATGTTAAATAAAGCTAAGAAAAAAATGTTTTCCAATCACTAAGTCATTTCTTGGTGTGTCTTTGTTTTCAGCAGAGAGCAATGTGGACCCTTTTTTAAAAAAAAAATGTCAGACCCATATTTTTAACTAGGTTGGGTTCCAGTCTCATCCTCTTGACCTCTGAGTCTTAGACGTGACCGTGGCTCATTAAGCAGAGAAGGGATGAAATCATTTAACAAACCTCTTGCTTCACACACAACTATATCCTTCTGAGTGTGCACCTACTGGCTCTCCCTACCCCCTCTGCATCACCTATGATGTTATGTTATGTTATAAGGATTTATAAAGTGCACTACCGCCACAAGGTATATTGGAACTAGGAAACCACAATACGGTCCACCTCATTCTGCTGTTGAATATACAAGTTTTCAAGGACCATCTGAATTCCAGATGATCTGCAATCTGTTTTAATGCGGGTGGCAGGCATTTCACAATATGGCCGCTGCCACTGAGAATGCACGGCCCTCCATCTTAACATGCATATAGTCGGGGACCACCAGAAGACCAGCTGTCCGTGAGCGCATATCGCACGTCGGGCAGTAGCAAACAAGTTTATCCTACAAATAGCCAGCCCCAAGACCAGCAGGGCCCAGTGAACCAAACACAGTGATTTGAAGTCAATGCGCTTGGACACTAGAAGCCAATGTAAGCATCAAAGGGTGGGGGTGATTTGGGCTCCAAAGGGGGAGCCAGTGGTCACCCGTGCTGCCAGGTTTGTAGCCGCTGTAGACTCTAGATCATGCCCTTTTGCTGGGCTAGATGGAGCGAGTTACAATAGTCTATTTGATTAAGGACAAGGGCAGATACCACTGGTGAACAAAGATGAAGAGGAATGAAAGGGAGTAGCTTGCGCAAAATCCTAAGTTGGAAATGCCCCCAATTTACAAACTGCTGCCATTTGCTGAGTCATGGACAGGGTGGCATAAAAAGTCACCCCCAGATTTTTTATACAGAAGCTGGAGTAGGGCGGTTGCCCAGTGATGATAGCCAAAAAGCAGCCACCGAGAGTGAAAACACCACCAGTGCACGCACAAGCCAACACTTCAGTCTTGTCCCTGTTGAGCTTCAACCAGTTCTGGTTCATCCAGACCCCCACGGCTCCCAAGCACCAACACAAGCACAACAACATCTCTGCATGGTCAAGATCTAATCGGACCAGGATCTGTGTGTCGTCGGCATATGAATAGCACCTGAGGCTGTAAATGCACATGAGACCCAGAAGAGGCTGAATGTAGACATTAAAAAGTATCAGGGACAAGGCGGACCACTGCGGAACACTACAGGAGAGTGAAGAGGGGGAAGAGAGGCATGGAGGCAAAGAGATTGTTTGGCCGCTGTCAGCCAGGAAGGACTTAAACCACGCCAGGACAGTACCCTCCTGGCCAGCAGAAGATAGGTGGTACTGCGGGGTAGGATGATCGACAGTGTCAATGGTCACCAACAGATCTGATAATATCAGGGCCCCGACACCGCCTTTATCAACTAGTCTGGTAATGTCGGCCATCACTGAGACCAGGACACTCTCTGTGCCCCGGCCAGGCCAGAAACCTGACTGAAAGGTATCAAAGAATCCAAAAGACTCAAGGAAAGATGACAGAAGGGGAGACACCAGTGCTTCCAATAACCTCATGTAGAAAGGTAGGAGAGAAATAGGCCGGAAGTCAAGGGATGGCTTTGTAAGCAGTGGGATAGCCATTTTAGCTAAGCAGGAATATTGCATGTCTGACAAGAGACATGAACTGCTTTGCAGATCTAAGGTAAATGATGCCCTACCATTCCCGAAAAGTACCAGCCATACACATGCTACTTCTTGCTGCACATTTCTTTTTAAGGTCTTATGTGGTCATTTATAAACAGCCCCTCTGCTACGTGCTTCAATTGTCTCTCGTGCCCACTTTCATCACACCTCTTAGTTGTCTTACAGTAGGAATGACGTAGCTTGAAACGTGCTCCTTCCTTATGTGAGTTATCATTTTCTATGTGTTTTGGCCCGTCTGTTTATTGTTGATTTGTACCTCGACAACTGCAATTCAAAATCCCTTTGTGGCGCCCCAACGAGGCTGGGGAAGGGGAGGAAAAGACAAGACAGGGAGAGGGACAATGATCTGATCTCCCACAGTGCATACAGATCAGTCTAAAAGCCTGAGGGAAGGAGGGCAGGGGTAAGTGCACATTCAATAAAACCATGACTTGTACGGCAACATCCCATTATGAGGGAAGTGCATTAATAGGTAGCAGAGAAACGGTCGGGTAACTGAACTCTGGTGTAAGAGTTCTTCAGATGGAGAGTCACTTGGGTCGGCATGCCACCACCCCGCTCCCCAGACACATCATATTAAGCTAGTTTCTGTTTACACGTGTGTGCTCATTATCTTCGAATTTTTCTAGTGCCACTCACTGAGCAGTCAAAATATCCTGTGCACTTGCAAAGTTGGTGTACTTGGCTTTAAAAAAAGAAAATAAACAAATGAGTCACTTATCCTTTTTGCACCCAGCAGTGCTCCGGGTCGCAAGAAAATTAAGAGGTGCTGCATAATTGCATGGGGTGCCTTGGCTTGAATCCAGTGCACTGATGTCACGCATCACTGAGAACGGGCAAACGCCTTTGACCATGTTTACTAGTCTCCAACCAGTCATTAATATAAATATCATAATATCATATATATATATATATATATATATATATATATATATATATATATATATATATATATATATATATATATATATATATATATATATAAAATACATTTTACTTCATGAACCCAGGGTCACCATGTTCTTGGGCAGTGTGTACCAACGCTCATAAATAACAGGGCTGACAACCAGTGGAGAACGGTGCAGCTCCAATGGGATCTGGTAGGTAATGGCTCCAATTGATGTTTGCAGAGCGATTCTTACATGAAGGGTTTGGAGTAGAATTGAAGCACAGGAGGGGGCAATCCATGAAAGAGGAACAACAAGCAAAGGGGATAGCTTCATGGAGAAAGATAGGGCAGTATATGTGGGGTAAAAGACTTTAGGTTGACATCCACACTCCACCCCGGCACCCCTCTGCCACTTCCCTAAAGGAGCCTTGTTTCTTCCCTCTGCTTTAAAAGCATATCAGTGACTCCCTTACGCCAGAAGCAGATTGTGCATTCAGAGGCAGCATGAGAGACCCTGCTTTGTCCTGGTGGACACCCTCTTCCTGCTTTGGCAACAGACATGCGCAGTAGTTGAGTACTGATTGCACATTTTCAAGCTACGAGTGTCAAGTTTGTTTTTTTTCAAAATCACAAGACACAGAAACTCTTCTGATTACAGAGAGCTGATTTTGAAGACTTATTGTTCCAGGAAAATATTCTTGTTTCAACCACAGGTACAGACTTTCAGAATTACCAGCAAGATTTCGACCCCCCCTTTTTCTCCCTTTGTCATGCACTTGCACGTTCTTAATGTCACTGGGCCTAGTAAGATCGTATTTTTCTTCTCCCCTGTTCCCCTCCCTTTGCTTGGTCACGCTCTGAAACACTTGTGCATGAGCGCAATATAAATAAAATATCAATATCAATATAAGATAAAGGTCTCCACATGCCCAGTTCACTTTCTGAAGCTTGGTGGTTTAATGCTCCCTCCCTTTGTTGTTTTTTGTGTTTCTGCAACACACTCGATAGTGATTCCATAATTTGAATAAATGTTTCTAAAACGAGCAGGTCTACTTTGTTATAATGACTTATGTTTTCGGCAAATATCATCATGGTGGACAGATTGTCAAAACGTTCAGTAGCCCACTTGTCTGCTCTGAAGGCTCTTTTTCTGTGCTTTGAATCCTGCGAGGGTGGATCCTGCTTTTCACTCTTTTTTAGGTGGAGTATAGTTCAATTAATAGCATATTATATTTGAGCGCTTACAGGCATTTAAGTTTGGTGTGTGCAATATATAAATAGCCATTATTTGTAAAATTGCCTTATGATTAGGGTAATCAGTCTATGCAGAAGAAAGCTACTTTGAGTGTTGTAAATGATGAGCTTTGATGAGGGCTGTGCTTAACTATTGTAATTAAACCAGAAGAGTCCAGCACACATCTATTCCTCCAACCCCATTGCAAATTACTATGCAAACCATGGACATCTTTGATCCACTGATTGATATCATATTTGCAATAATCTTAGAATTGACATGCTACAATCATTTTCACATTCTCTACTCAACACAGTTTGCAATGCCCTTCCTTCCTTCAGACCAGGTATCTTCTCTGCTGTAGCTACTGCTGTACAATATTCCCAATGCCAATGAACATGAATAGCCCACAAAACACGTGGATTGTTCCGAACAAGTTCATCTGCAGGGTACGCACACCCATGCTTTACTTGCACCTCAACGACAATTGATTACTCAAGAATGACACCTTTGAGAAAGGAGGAAGGACCCCTCTGTTTACTTTTGGCTTTTTTCCATGAGTGGGTTTATTTTGATTTAGAAATAGGTCTTCTCTCCGGGTAATGCTTTTCCTCCATGTCATGTGTTTGCCTTTCTCCCATTTTCAGACAACATGGTACGAGAGAAGGCTATGCTGTGCTCCATTTGTGGACTACATAAAGAGCCTTCGTTTTAAATGTCCATCAGAGTGCATGACAAGATTTCAATTGGAGCAAACATCAGACGCATGGTTCTTGCTGAGTCTGTGTTCACATCAGCCAAGGACTCCAGTCAGGGAGCATGTCCACCCTAAGGGGGCCTGAAATCTCTTTAAAGCCTCTTCCCGGGAGTCGCAGTCGACATGCACAATAGGGGTCGCTTTTTATTAGGCGCATGGTCACACAGTCCCTCACCACCATATCGCGTGCAGATGTTAAGAAACAGATTCAAAAGTCATCTCCTTTGTATTTTTCTGATACATTTTCCCCACGGATATCCTGGAACCTAACTTGGTTTTTCCATTATCGGCAAAGGATAATTCTTGCCCTACTTTTGTATGGACAAAAAAAGCCACTGTAGAGCATCCATACAAGCTGCTACACTATGCCATCACTAAATATGCTTAAGTGAATAAAGCACCACACGATTTCACAATGCAAAGTGGCCAGATTTGAACAGCCAATCACATTTAGTGAAGTAAGTGCATTAAAACAATCATGTTTTTTAATGAACATTCTGTACAATATTCTAGTTACCGTTTTTCCCCTTTCTCTTTTACATTACAAGTCACAGCCCCCTGAGGTCACATCCAGTGCCTGGTTGTAGCTATTTAATAAATAACTGAGTAGGCTCAGTCCCAGAGAGCTCATTACCGGCTAAAACCTGAAGGCCTTTTAGCACTTCCGTTAGGTGGCAAGCATGAATCCTGCGAGATGTATCTACGTTTGTTTTGGAAACATTTGGGAGAGGCTAACCAAGAGGGATAGACGTAAACCCCTTCATGAGATACCAGCGGGAGAAAAAAGACATTGTTTTTGGAGAGAGTGTGAAGCATTTATTGGAGGGGGGGTGTTCCTTTAAAAAAGCTACACTACCTTAGGGATATGAAGGCATTTCAGAGGAGGTGGGCCTGCTTGCTTTTTGCAGTGGTGGCTGGTGTATTTTTGAACTCGAGGGGCATACATGTTTGCACTGAAAATACAGGAGTGACTGACCGAGCGCAGTGAGGGAGCCTGAACCACACATGAGTGGTTCAGTGTGCTTGTTCCCGCAAGAACATTTTTAAAATAATGAATTAAAATAGTTTTCCCCCACACTCTCTGTGAGAAATTGGGTAAAAAGCCACACAGTTTGCAATTGTATTTTTTACAGTAGCACATGAAAAAAGGCAATAGATGCAAGTCATTAGTGCAGAGTGGCATTTTCCGATATGCCCACAACATATGCCAGTACAAAAACATGTACATGCTGGCTGTGGATATACATATCCATTCAGACTACACTAATCCTTGCCAGTATTACCATATAACAATGCAAGCAGGTAAAAAATGCCATACCACGGAAAGTATATCCGGTCTGGCTACACCAACATAGGCCAGTGTAACACATAATCACAATTATACTTGCTTTTAACATTGATGCCCAATAAAAAATGCTATGTTACACTACCAATATATGGCCAAACTAAATCCCTCAATGTATGCCAGTCTTACCACATAATAACACTCATCATGTTTGCTTTGCCCATATCCTCAGTAAAAAATGTAATGCCACAGTAAGAAAGTGTATGGAGACTGGCACCACCAATGTAGACCAGCCTAGCCACACGATAACACGTATCATGTTTGCTTTATCCTTGAAACCAAGTTAGAAATGCCAAGCTACATTAAGAAAGTATATGCAGAGTGGCATTACTAATAGTATATGCAGACTGGCACTATTGGTAGTGCCAGTCGGCATATACTTCCTCAATATGGCATGGTATTTGCTACTTTGTATCAAGGGTAAAGCAAACATGATAAGTGATATCACATGGTTAGACTGACCTATACTGAACGTAGGACACTCTGGCCACATAATTACTGTGCCTCAAGGGTAAATCAAACATGATAAGTGTTGTTATGTGGCTAGACAAATCTACATTTGATATATTTAGTGTGCATCAAAAGTAAAGCAAAGGGCCCAACCCTATATTTAGTGGCCCTGCTCCCCCTTCACATGCACACACACACACATACACACACACACTCTCTCTGACATATGACTCGTCAACCTGCACATGCATACATCATTTAAAGAACTCCTTGCATGCATGCATACATAAAAACACACCAACATAGATATATACATACATGCATACATAAATTACATGAAATAACCTTACCTGCTTGCGTCATCATCATGTGTCATGCCACCATTGATGACGAGATGACTCACCCATGCCCTCCCCATAACATGAAGGCTGACCGACAGGAGCGGCGATATGCGCTCCTCTCCTGTCAGTCAGTGTGTCTATGCTTTTATCATAATAATGAGAGGTGGGGACTTCTGCCAGCCCTCAATCTCTTATTGATATGTGCTACATTTGTTGCAAAGTTCAAAGGACTCTGAATACAAACAAAACAATACGTGTCTAGCTGGGGTGGCACCCCTGCTCAGAGGCAGGCATCACAACACAAAGTCCAGATATGCAATTTACATTAAGCACACCTCTACTTTAACACAGGGTCTGAGGAATGGTGAACAGTTGGGAATTCTGTTTTTCTATGCACCCCTCCCTTTAAGGAATGTTGTGGTTGGCAATGAGAAATAGGAGTCCCGAATTGCTTTAACAGACTATATTTTTATTCACAATGGAAGCATATTGTTGATTTTGAATTTCAATATATGACCCCATCTTAATTGGCTATAGGGGAGTTATTTAAATAGTTATATAGTCAAAATACTAAGGGTTCACTTAGCCTCCCCACACAATAAATAATGGGAAGATATTAAATCAAACATATACCTACAAGTCTTAGTTGGGTTGGACAGGTTTACTTACATAAAATATATGTGGGTTTCATCTCATAGGGAAAAATCCTCATGGCTTCTGGATACTTGGGTTCAGCCAAAAATAGCCCCCAGCGTTAATCCCTTTATCTGCCTCTCCTTGTATAGATCACAGACAGGTTTTAGTCCCCTGGTCTCCCCCAATATATTTTTCAGCAGTTTCAACTCAAATGATATCAGACAGCCCTCCTCGATTCTCATTGTGTGAAACCTCATGAGATCTAAACCACACCCCAAATTATTAAAATGAGCATCTGCCAGCTTATTGGCTCTTGTCCATTTTAGTTTCTAGGCATCATCCATGTGAATGTAAGACTCCACCCATCTGGGATAGCGTATTCATAGTTTCAAATATGCAGGGAAAAAACTACATGACAACTTTCTATAATTTCTAAATAACCTAACAATACATATATTTTTTTAGTTCTTCTCATCATGCAGGACTTAATCAAATATGTCCCATGTCGGCACAAGGTTGGAGGTTCGAATGGTGGATATTTGCAAATTATTTAAAAAAATAACAGTTATCAACACTTAATTTCCTAAACAGATATCTAATTCATTAAGCTATCATCTCCCCGAATATCTGCTTCATAACATTTTTGGGGAAGCTAGAAACACATTTTAGGTTGTAACTCCTGATCCCAAGGTTGAATTGTTATGAGAGTTGAATCATTGGATGGAGCTTTCCATAAGATTTTTAAAGATATTTGAATGATTTATGTGCACCTTAGGTTCCTGAGAAAATAAGCATGACCCTGCTATGGTAAAACAGTTATATACATATGTTTCCTTCAATATCACATTACATTTCTTTTCTTTAAATTGATATGTGATCTGGCCATCTGTCTCCTTTGTTAGTTTTTGGGCTGGTGTAAATCATAAACATTCTTGCAAAGTCAATGGCTGGAACGTGGGTTTGCTTATCTTCTTATGCAAATGAAGACAACTCCACCCCTGACTCATAAAGTACTTTCTTGTGTCCTTCCAATGACATTTGCTCAGGGAGAGGGACCACAAATATGGGTTTTTAAGTATTTTAGAAAGTTCAACCTATTAAGGACTGCCTTTATTTACACAATTGCTGGCCCCAACCCACCATTAATTCCTTCCGACTATAGAGGGATTGGCTCTCGTTACAATGTTCCCGCTAAAATGCAGCACCACCACCACCCACTGCTGTAAGTGGCACAGCAGCAGCATTGCATGTAGCTGCTGACATAGATACACATGTCAGTGGCCCCACTGTCCCTCCTGTGCCCTCCACACCACCACCGCACAGCAGCCACCAGGCCATTGTGGCAGGTACAGCACAGAGGAGGAGGATGAGGACAACTCCTAACAGACGCCTTGTTGCAACCCAACAACACCACCCAGCCCCCTCCACTTCCACAGCCCAGCATCCTGTCACTTGATGCATGCCTGCATGCTATTATTATTATTATTAGTATTATTATCATTGCAGCTTTATTTCGATACATTTACTATAAAAGCCAGCATAGCATAAAAACAGGATAACATCTCAAAACAACAAACATAAAAACACAGCAAGGAGCAATACAATTAAAACCAGTCACATGGATTTACAGAAATAGGAACAACATAAAAACACCATTTCGCATTCCCCGTCACATTATTATTAAACAACAACAAACCTCAGAAAGAGCCAATGTGCTTAAGGTGCAAAATAATTAACTTAAGGAGCCGACTGCTCCCCTCCGATAGAACATTTGTACAGGCCTAATAAAACCAGAGAATCAAGGGAATTATTATCCATTCTTCTATAGGAATCCACCTATCAGTTAGTAAGGCCCATTCACAAATCAATCAAAATTCTAAGAGCCAAAAAAGTATTATTTCCTATAAGTAAGGCCAATTTAATAAAAATTCAAAATTTAGATTCTCACAGATACATGATAAAAAAGGGTGAGACATTGCTTTCATTATGCAACTAGTTCACACATGTTCGTCCTCCTTCGCCAGGCCCTAATCAAGTTCCACTCTGTGGTAAATGTGGCAAGGCGGTCCTTAGCTGCCAGGCAAAGCATTATAGCCTCTGCTGTGGTAGTGACCTGGTTCTGTATAAAAAGAGGTTTTAATGATCTTTTCCTAAAGTTCAAATTCAACTCCTCTGTCCTCTGTGATGATCCGGGTAGACCAACAGTGTGCTGTTCCAAAGGACCATATGTCGTAGGTTGATCCTGAGAATCGGGTACAGCAGTGCATGATGGTAAGGTTGGCGTCACAGGTGACCTGAACATTCAGGGAATGGAACTGCTACTGGTTCTTGTAGACGCCCTCTGAGGTTTGAGGGGCCACAAGTACAGCATGCATGCAGTCCAATGCTGCCACCAAATTGGGGATACCCACAATTGCACAAACACGGGCCTGGGTGGCGTTTAACTGTGCCTGGGTGGTCAGTAGGGTGATCCTGGTCTTAATGTCCTCTTGGATGTGGGTCAGTAGGTCAAGTATGGTCCCCTATTTAGTCAGTACAGGGTTAGTATCTGCCTGTCAGTGAGGGTCCGGGGTATAGGCCTTATGCAAGGGATCACTGCACTCTTCTGCCCCTCCATCTGCATCCCCATCATTCTCCTCTTCCTCCTCTTCCTCCTCCTCCTCTTTCTGTCCCTGGCCTCTGCTTGTCCTCCAGCCCCTGCATCTGCAGCATCTCCAGCTCTATGCTTGCGGCAATGACACGCAGCCTGGTTGTGATGGGAAGTGTTTTTGGGGTAGGTGTGGCCTTTTGTACTCTTTCTGTGTGCATGGGGTACCTGTGGCATTATTTCCTTCACCTGTGTTCATTTACGGTTGCTCTGAGGTGAGGTAATCGCTGCCTTGTTTTTGCCGGTATTAATGGCAAAAAATCTGCCGGTATTACCGGCAAATCCAATCTCGTGATAGGCCAGTGATACCAGCAGGCCAGTATTACCGGCACAGGTTTCAGGCATTGCCAGTATTTTCATTGCCGGGATAACAGGCGCCAGTAATTCTGGATGAGGTGACTGTGTTCCGGCAACTGTGTTCCGGCAAACTCATACTTGACAGGACCGCTAAAAGTGCTGATAAATGGAATTACCAGCACTTTTACCATATAACGGCAAAGATGTAATGAGGGCTATTGACTTTCAGAAAGATGGCTGCCCTGGATGAAATGTCTTACGGGCTAACCCAACGTTTCTGTACAAATATCTTTGAGGTAAGCACATCTCTTCTTAATGCAGAGAAAACTCATACTTTTAAATGTTTCCATTTCTTCAGACATGAGGTCTTTTTTTAATCTTACATAAGACCATCATTGTCCATCTTTAAATTATACTTTTGATTAAACTGGCAGAGACACTGGAGTTTCACTGGTAAACAGTTCCTTTCAATCCCTGCTGCAATTGTCTTTATTTTTCTATGCTGCTCTCTTTTTGTGAAAAGTGCATTTCATTGTTTTCATAATGTAGTGAAAGGTAGGCCTCTTATTTAGTTCTTTGTCATTCACCCACATGGCACACTTAATTTTAGTCTTCATGTTTCCGACAATACTGTTGTCACTGTTGGTATATTTAGGAGTGTTGAAATTTCCATGCTGGCCATTCAGTCTGCCAGTCAGAAAGTGTGCTTTTAACTTCCAGAACATTACTTCTACATTTTTAGGCCCCAGTCAGCCGAACACAGTTTCCTTTTTTCTTGAGGCTGCATTTAAACACCACACCACAGGATCGGCTTACTAAAGTAGATCTTCCCAGTCCTATTCTTAGAGCTGATTTGTGGCCAGAAGAGCCATTATAAAACCTCTTTGCACACAGTCTGGCATTATGATCTTTATTTGAGGCATTTAGCTAGGTGGCAAGACTTTGGAATACATTAGCCCTCCTTATGAATGTGCTGGTCTGAGAAAAATGACGGTAAAATGGCTGATAATACCGGATCCAGCATTTTTCTCAGACTGGCACACTCCGAGTGAAGGCCAGACCTGCTGGGAGTTCAGGCCCCTACCAACAAAGAAATGCACCTATCACTGGCACTGTGACTACTGGTGCCGATGAAAGGGGCAAGGTCATTCCATCGAGTCCTATCAGTCTTCATGGAATGGGAACTTACCACCGTTGCTGGCACCCGTATTAACACCGGGATATCAGGCGCCGGTAACGATAAGGTGAGTTTGCCGGTAACCTGCCAGTGTTATCGGTGGGTTTCCGTTAAACGCGTAATGAGGTCTATTGTACCCGAATCGCTGCTTCTCCGTCATAGATTCTCTCTGGGATTAAGAAGTGTGCTTCCTTACATCCGTCTGAGAAGTGTGTGTCACACAATGTTCCCACTCACAAGCATGTGGGATTTTCCAAAGTCTTAATATTTTCATGTAGCTTCATAGAAATGTATATGAGATGTGGCAGTGATATTGGAAAGGCATTGGCTTGGCTTTTCGAGCATAACGGAGTACATTGCTATAGCACACCACATTCTCTGCGAAGCTGAGCTCATATAGAATGAATTATTAAGGAGATACGGCTTAATGGAACCTGCCTGGGAAAAATTCATGGATGGAAAGTGAATGAGCTACAATGGAAAAAGAAAGCTACGTGGGTGTTGTGCTGTTGTGTAGATCACATTATTTACTGTTGCCAAGAGCCAAGTGGAAGAAGAATGCCCCCTATCATGCGCCTGCATGCTGTCATTAGACATGGTTCAAATGGCATGCATGCTTGGAATATATTTAGCAAATAGCAGAGCACTGATATATTATGCTTGCGCTCCGTTAGATTGCGTGATTCTGAGAAATGCGTCCAGGGCTGTATGTAGCAGATCATTGGTCTAAGGGACGTATTTACAGCTCCAACCACCGGGAAATATCTGCACAGCTGACCACTTAGAACATAGCTAATTCCCAGAAGCAACAGGTGGCAGCCGGGGTAATTGAACCTTGGACAACAACTCGGTTTCTGGTAATTACCCCTGATTGAGCTGGACGGGGCCACATGACTCACTGCCCATGACAGTAATGGCAGTCTTTTGACACACGCTGTGTGGTGACAGATGACGTCTAGCTCCAAGCAAACGAATTGGGACGCATGCGCATACGTGTGTTGCCTGCTACTGTAAGATTCTTTTTTGCCTATGAGATTAGCAAGGTTGCAAATAAATTCTCTGACAATTCATCGTCGTAACTAAGTGAAATGTTGTATATTTCATATCAGGCCAGTCCTGAAATTAGGCTGTTTGGTATGTACTCTCCCCATGACTCATACCCAATTTGCTTTCCTTTTCTGACTTAAGTATGCATTTCTTTTCCTTACATTTTTCTCTCGGAGAAAAGGGACAGCTTATCCTTGCCTCCTGTTTTTGACGCCTGATTTAATTTCGTTTCACATGATGGCCAAGCCCAGCAGATGCAGACGACCCAGTCCGAACGCAGCGCCATTCGCTCAGTCAATGTGCACATTGCTACTTAGCTGTGTTTCATACCTGTGTGCAGAACTGAAAGCTGCTTTCCCTGTTCGGGGTTTGCCTCCAGATAGCAGAACATCGGAAACAGGATGCTTCAAATGTAGTTTATAAACAGGGGTCTGCAAACTGTGGACACCAGATGTTTCGGACCATGACTCTCAAGCTCTCTCACCATTGACTGTACTGGCTAGGGCTGATGGGAGTTGTAGTTGAAAACATCGAGAGAGCCAAAGGGTGCAGACCCGTGAATTAAGATCTTCAATTGGAAAGGGCTCCATTGAAGACATCCCATATTGCAGATGTGCAATCCATTTTGCATTAAAATCAAGGATAATTACCAGATTCTTCATGTATGACTTATGGTGTTGTGCTGTGCTTATGAACAGTACAAGCACACTCCCATAAATCATTTGACCTTTTGACCAAACTGACCTCCATTGTTAAGGATGCGGGGTATACCCTTGCACTCCCCTTTTGACCTACTTACATGAACATGAGGAGCGGGGGACACCCCCGCAATCCCTGCACCTCATGTTCAGGTAAGTAGGTATTAACCTATTTGTCCTAAAACAAAAAGGTCAATTTGGACCGGATGCAAAGAAAGATCAATTTGAACCACTCAGAAAAGGTCAATTCGGTCAAAAGGTCAAATATTTAGGTCAAATAGGCTAATACCATATAAATAACATGAACAAAGGCTTCTGCTAATATCTTGAAGCACTCCCCATAATCTACTCAATGTCTATGATCAAAATACAATTTGTTTTCTTATACATTGTCCTATGTTTGCTGTCCTTACTAGATACACTAGAAAACTGTTACACAGGATTTGCTAGAGGAGAGGTGGATACTGGGATGCTGAAGCAAGTCGTTATTATCTCCGGAGGTCACTTCATAATACCTCATTCTCGTCATTGGGCTGTATTCTGGGTATGGTGGTCATGGTTAAACATGCAATATTTTAAATACCACTTGTTTTCAAAATATCTCCTAATTATGAGCTGGATGTGAATGAGATATGTGATGCATGGGATAGATAGGAAGTCCTGCAGGGCGTCAATGTGCATTAGTTTCCCCAAAACAGGACTTTCCTGTAAATCATCTGCAGTAAATATCGCATTTGATTCCCTGATCATAATTAGGTGGTATTGAAATTACACGTTATTACCATCCTGATAATGGGGCACGTTGTGATAAATGTGCTGCACCTGGAGTTTGATTGAGAAAAATCAGTGAGAGCTGCTATGCTCTCATGATCCCGACAAGTGCCTCCTGTGGAGGAGATCCATAGCATCAGAAAGGCGCTTCAGTAGGGCTTGCATGAAAGGGGGTAGGAAAAGTGATTACATCGGGTCTTCATTGAGCTACCCCCAATGTCATAGGATTACTACTGAAGTGGTCACTTGTGTGCAATACCAGTCATTGAAATGATTGCTATGAAATGCAGCCAAGATGTACTGTCAGAGCATCATACATGGATATGTGGAGGCAAATACATCCTTTTTCTTGACACAAAATCTGCTACTAAACAGTAATGGAAGGGTTCTATACAGCTAATGTTTTAAAGAAAAACTTGTAAGGGGACACATGCAATTGTGCTACTATTTCTCAGCACACATGCAATTGTTCTACCATTTCTCGCTAATTATATTGAAATTAAAAAAAAAACTCAAGTCACAAGATAGCACAATAAAGCATACCAATAGTAAGCATTACATAGCATGATGTGCAATGGAAACACATGACATGAAATAATGTGGTAATGCACCTCGGAAGGTTCTCTTTCAAGAATGAGGCATTTATCCAGCTCTGACTCTAAAAATTGCATCATTAATATGACTGTGTCCAAGCTTTCAAACTCTGATGTATTTTTTAATTTTATTTATCTGTGTGTTTATATTGCACCGAAAGCCCGAGGGCATCGGGGTGCATACATGAAGACGCAGAACTAACATGTAAGACAAGACATCATTTCCTTCCTAGCTTGAGGGCTCATCTCTGGGTCAGGTACTATCATCTGAAGAGATATGTTTTCAGCACTTTCCTGAACGTTTGGTAGTTCTTCTCTTGTCTAAGTTATTTAGGGAGGCTATTCCATTTCTAGGCTGCTTTCACAGGAAAATGCCGGCCCAGTCCGTTGGACCTTTTTGAGGGGGTACAGTTGATCTGACCCTAGGCCTCTGATCTTAGTGATCGCGTTGGTGCATAGAGAGTGATTTACTCTTTAAGGTAGGCGGGCGCCTGGCTGAATAGGCATCTATGAACCATAGTCATGCTCTTAAAATTAATTTGGTCCTCCACTGTCAACCAGTGGAGGGCTTTTCTGTGCTCTGTGATGTGATCTCTCCTGGCTTTCTTTCTTATTATTCTCACAGCGCTGTTTTTCAAGATATGGCACCTTGCTATACATCTCTTGCGTGCGCCAAGCAACAGTGTGTTGCCATAGCAGAGCCGTGATAAGATTGTGGCCCGTGCTATGGTTGCACTGTTATCCTCACTCAAATATGGTCTGATGGATTTAAGTAGCCGTATATAGTATTGGCAGTTTTTATTAAGGTAGGTAATCTGTGCTTCAGCACCCATTGAGGCTTCCAGAAAAATCCCCAATGTATTCACCTTCCCCACTACTGAGATGGGGGAGTCTTTGATGTTAGTTGTCTGATATTCTTGACTTAGTTTGGAGCAAGCTTGCAGGGAGCCAAAACTCATGAGCTCTTTTTTATTCCTGTTAAGGCACATCCAGTGCTTATCCATCCAGGCTTCAATGATGTTATAGAAGGATGCCACCTTGGAGCAGTCGCTAGTATAGCAGCCACTCAGTTCCACCACCAGATGGGTGTCATCTGCATAGTTTGTGAAAAAGGCTCTGATGTTATTGAGCACCATGCAGAGACACCTCAGTAAATATTGAATAGTAGTGGTGATAAACTCGCGCCTTAGGGTACGCCACACAGAAGATGGGCCTCACACTTGAGAATTTGCCCATCCAGTGAATTTTAGTTCTCCTATCTGCTAGAAATGAAGACCCTCATCTGGTTGCTTCAGATGAGCAGTTACCCACATTTTCCAGTGCCCACTGTAGCTGTGGATGATCATGGAGATCAAATGCAGCACTTAGGTCTAATAGCACCAGCAGGTTTTACCTCTATCCATAATACTCAGCATATGGGATTGTAAATCTGGCATCTCGGTCTCTGTGCTGTGGGCTGCCCTGAATCCTGGCTGTTGTCTGTGTAGGATGTCATTTGCTTCTACAAATTATTGTAGTTGGGCCGTCGCCACTGTATCCATGATTTTTAATAAGAAATTGCAATGTGTAATTGGCCGGAGGTTACCTGGATCCTTCGGATCCAATCCTGTTTTTTTTTTACCAATGGTGTGACGGTGACTATCTTGATACTCTCAGGAATCTTCCCCTTTCTAAAGGACTAATTCATCATCCTAGTGAACAAATTTCCAAATAACTTCCTGTTATCCAGTATCATTTTAGAGGGGAGTACATTCTCTGCGCATGAAGTTGGCTTCATAAACGCAAGTATCTCGTCCATATCTTCCGTTTTGATGGGCTTAAACTTAAAGCTTTCCTGGCTATTCCGTAAGATGGTTGGTCTTGTGGGGATTGTTTGGATCTGTTTTGTCACTTGAGATGTTCTAATTTCCTCCCTTTTCTTTTCGATTTTATGAAAGAAGGCCCCATGTACCTCTTCACAGTCTTCCTGTGAGGGTTGGAAGGGTGGTGTCACGGCTTTAGATTTTTCCACTGACTTTAGCATTTCAAATAGTTTGCCTGTCGAATTGGATGCTGATGCAATCTGGTCGCTGTAAACCTGTTCTTTGCTTTGATAATGCTTTCTTTATAGAGTTTCTCAATGTCTTTCCATTTATCCCGATTGCATTTTGAAGGTTTCTTTAGCCATCTACTCTCCCTTCTCCTTTTTTCTTGTTTCAGTTGTGAAAGCTCGGTATTAAACCATGGTTGGTGACTTCATTTGCCCTGACTAGCTTGTTCTTTATCGGGGCCAACTGGTCTAATAGTACCTAAACTTGTAAGTTGCACGTGCCAACTATTTTTCGTCGCCTGCGGTGTCAGTGATGATTTTATTTAGACATTGCTCTAATTGCGCTAAGATGATGTTCTTAAAATGTTTGTTCTGTGTCTTTTTGTGCTCGTTACTTCTTTTGGGCGGAGGTTCAGGTGTTAATAGTGCAAAGTTTACTTTGAAGTGGTCGGACCTGATGCATGGTTTGGTCTCTTCCATTCGGGACTCAAGATTACATGTGGCCACTCAATCTAATTGGTTACCCTTAGAAGTAGTAGGCTCTTTGTTAATCACCTTAAAGTCAAAGTTGTTCAGTGCTTTCTCTAACTTAATGGCCTCCTTATCTTTGGTGTTTCCTCTGCATCTGTTGAAATCTCCCAACAGTAGAGTGGCGGTGTTCGGACCCTTAAGGTTATTTAACTGTTGAGTGATTTCCCCGTTGTGGATGGGAACTGATAAACTACTATCACATTGATGCAGTTATTATTAGAAGGAGTGTGTTTTAAATGTAAGATTTCACAGGCCTGACATTGTATGGAGGAAGGGAACATGTGGATGTCATTCCTAACTATGACTGTGACCCCCCCAAACCATCCGTGAACCTGATCTCTGACTTTATGGAGAATTGTGTAGCCATCCGCAACAGCTTTTTCTATTGTAGGGCCACATGGGTCTTGGAGCCATGTCTCAGTGAGACATAACATGTCAATGTTGTCTTCTATGATAAGGCATGAGTACACTGAGCATGCTTGTTTAGGGATTTAGTATTTAAAAGACATATTCTTAACTGATTGTTGTTTTTCCCTCCTTTGTTGGATGCTCAGTGGATGTGTATTTTTTAATCATCTTGGGTTTCCTTTGTGCCTTACTCATAATGTTAATAATGCTAATTTGGAGCCTGTACTCCTGTGTGTGTTGGGGAGTTTTGGGCGTCCCGAATTGACAGGCTTTTTCCTTCCATGGCTTCCTGAATATATAGTTGTAATGTCACTAGCTAATGGTAGTATAAAGTGTCCATCAATGTTTTCAAAGCCGTCCTGGGACACATCCTTACCTCCTAGTGAGCAGCATCCTGCCAAGGGATGTAAGAGCACGTGGTATTGCGTCGATGACGGCGAGGACCGGTGAAGACCAGATTGGCTGCTGAAGCACTGGTGCTGAAGCGCCTGACGTTTCTATATGTGCTGAGCCGGGGAATGTGGGAAATGTAGTCCCTAAGTCTTGGTAAGTTACCAGCTCGAAATACCTAGGTTGTTATGTGGCCTGATCTATTATTCACACACTGTGCCCAAACAATGCAGATACACAAAAACAACTCGCAATGCACACAGATGATTTTTCAGTGGTAGAATGAAAGTTCAAAACTTAGAAGTTACGCGGCTGCTTTAAACAATTCACAGCCTGCGAGTGTAACGTTGTTGGCTCCTGTCAGATTACAATAGCAGATTTCAATACAAATGTTAAATGCAGCTATTCGCTCACCTCCAAACTGGTTTCATTGCTATTCTACAAATTAGAACTGTTTGCAATTAAATACAATGTTGTTCACATCAGCATTCTACCTTATAATGCCCCTATCCTAAAATGCCATCAACTTTAAATAACTGGCCTTGCAAAATGAACCTTAAATTGTATTCGCACCCACACCCAGCACACTGCTTGAGGGGTATTACTGCCTTCCTCTCCCAATAAATTCAGGTAAGAGGCAAAATAGCACTGTGCACTTTCAAAACATGTAGAGGACACTATTCATGGAATTTTTTGCACCGTTTAAAGTGACTTTGCACTGCTGAACATATTGCTTCCAATGCTCTTGTGTACCAGTAACCCCCGGGTTCGACTGCGGCTTGTCGGGAAAGTACTTCCTAGTAATTCAATGTTAAATTTAAACTAAACTAGAGAGCTCTAGTTTAGTTTAAAGTTAACATTGAATTACTTTGTTTAAAAATGGGCGCCACATTGATAAACAGTGGAGAACACGACCAATACTATTAACTCACGTGATGCGTATCGGCTCACATGATCATTCTAGGAAGTACTTTCCCCGCAAGCGCCAGTAGAACCCTGGCGTTACTGGGACACAAGAGTATCAGCAGCAATATTCATTGTTGACCTAATGATCTACAGTGAGCGGAAGAGACTATAGATATTTACGTTGAACCACCACGGTTTGGTATATATGAACATTGGTAGATGGACGACACAAGGCCAGTAAGCCTGAGTCGTAATTCTAAACAGGATTACATTTTTGTTGTTGTAGAGTTTACATCTCGGATAACTTGTCTGTCTGCTGGAATTATTGAGGACTCTGGGATAGAGCCTCTACAGCACTATACTGTCTGAGTTTACGGGAACCTCCTTGAAGGCTCAGGTGAGCTTTGACTTTATATTAAGATTGTACATTTGAATACCACCTAGGTGTTACTGCTGTGGTTGATCATTTGTTCAACTCTTTCATTTTTTGGGGGGATTTTACTTAACACCATGACCAGCTGGAAACAGTTCAATTGGCCGAGTAGGGTCTACGGTTCTGCCTCTCCTCGCACAGACTTGGGTGGTGAACACTAGAAGGTTCTATGTATACTGGTGGCACAATATAGACGACTGTTAGTTTCGTTTTTTTCACTGATGTATGGTTTTCCACATACATTTACAATCTTTGGAGGCATGCTCACAGTATACCACAGGATTTAGTCTGTAAACCGCTTGGCATGTTGACCAAGTGGATATAAGATGAAGTGTATAACTATCACCATGTTGATATGTACAAATATGTACATAAGGCACAGTCATATATAAGAGATTGGGTCAGTCTGTGTTTTTATCTGCAGTTCTCTGCTCCTGAAGAAGGGGAATACATCCCCGAAACACGCTGAGTACCACTGGCTGATATTTGAACACTAAAAAAATGATGAATAAAGAAAATTAGAAGATACAAATGGAATTCTTATAATTGGACATTGTATTGACTCTAATTTTGCGATTGAAATTATACATTTGGCTGATATAGCAGCAACCTTCACAGTGATAGGCACATCAAAGTACCTGCCACTGTAAAATATGTTTAAAAATAACTAACCATTTCTATCCTTGCTTGAAGGATAGACATGCAAGTGGCAGGGTAGTGCCTCACGCCCTGCTCTCCCATTTCAAAGAACTTGCATCAAAGGTTCAGAAATGAACCTCTCATGGATTGTGTCTTTCCATGCTACTGGTCCAGACAGATTTCTGTGCATTTCAAAAGGCATCCCATAGCAAAGCTCGAATCGGAATTGTACCGGGCACAGAAACATAATGACATGCACAGTCCTTGTATCTCTTTTCCCTTTGCTGCATCGTTTCAGGGCCTCTTCCCCCCATTTGCTGCTACCCTGAGGTACCCTCTTCCTGAGGTCCTGCCAAGCTGGGTTACTTGTCCAAATCGCAAGCAAGCCACCCTCCTTTTACCAGGGCTTTCCTGGCAGCTGTGTCCCCACATCTTGAATACCTGGCCCCTTGCACAGTTGCTCTGTGACAATATCTTGCTAGCAATTAATGTGCCCTGAACATCTTGTTCTGCACTCTACTGCTTTTATGGTGCAATGCTGGTCAACAGCGGTGGTCTGCATTCATCTTTTTATTACAGTGCTTATTTTTGCAGTGTTGACTACTGGAGGCAGACGCAGCAATATAAGACACGTGATGTGGTGCCGACTTTCACGAGTCTGCAATCATTGATGAACACGCGCTCTTCAGGCACCGTGTGTACCGTTTTTGTTTTTGTTTTCTGTGGGAAAGAACAAACAAATTGCCCGAGGGTGATATAGACCTGTGAGGTAAGCCTTTCTCTTTCATGACAATCCGCTTCCTTGTCAATATAGCACTCACATTTACATGTGCCAGGGTGAGATTGATTTGCGCGTTCTTCTCACGCATTAACTCCAGGGGGCTAATGTACCTTCTGCAGAGATCTGAATGTTACCTATAGATAAGAGCCTGACAGAGCCAGCCTTCCATCCTTTGAAGGTCCGTGGGATGAGTCCCGTTGAGTTGGGTGTTAGTGAGAGCTGATTTCCACTCAACCCGGCAAAAATATACAGTAGTATTAAGTAAATAAAACAAATATTTTCGTCAATATTATTATTATTAATATTATTATTATGTGTATCGTTATTATGTGGTGCCTTGTAGGGACTTTTCTTCTGGGAGGAGAATGTGATATGCTGATGCTTATATTATAGCCTATCGAGCAAGGCAGGGGTCAATATCGTGGGATAATGACCTGCCACAAAGTTCGTCTCAGGCCATAAATTGAGGAAGGGTGATTATCCTAAGCAATAATGAGCCCTGCCGATGGTCTATAAGGGCATTAGCACATAGTGGTAGTAGCAATGCATATTTTGGAGATTTGGTGGTGAAGTAAAACATTTTATTTTAATGCTGGGTAAAGTTGGCAACTGAGTTAGTAAATTAGGTATGGTTGTATTTTGCAATCTTGAAATAATATGGCTGTCCTCATAAATTAAGCATTTTAATTGCAAACTTGGTAGAACTGAAACAGGTATAACATGAGCATGCATTTGGGGCCCGATTCATGGAACTCTTAGCGCAGTGCAAAGTCACTTTGCACTGCCAACACACACTCTTATTCACAGAGCGGTTTATTTTTGCAGTACAAAGTGACTTTGCACTTGTGCAAAAGTGGTGCAAATTCACTTTGCACTGCAAAAATACACATTTGACCGCTCTGTGAATCAGGGTGTTTGTTGGCAGTGCAAAGTCACTTTTCCCAAGTGCAAAGTCGCTTTGTACCGCGTTAAAAGTTCTATGAATCTGGCCCATGCTGTCAAGTAAAAGTAAATGGTTTACTTTTTAAGAATGCAAAAGCATTTTTCCATGCTTTAGCTTTCTCTTGTGTGTGTTAGTTGTTGCATAGACAGGTTGCAGCAAAAATCCAGTCCTCATAGAGACGAAGTGTTTTGTTGAAAGAAATCTTGCATGGACATTGAATTGTTGTTCCCCATCTGCTTTTGAAGACAGAATGTTCTGAACGCAGTCGATACCAGCCGTTATTAACTGCACTCTAAACATTCTGATGTCTGAGAGGAGGTCAATAATGATTTCCATTTGCTAATATACATAAACAGTCTGAATGAGTCCTTGCTGAATATGAACACAACAGAACAAATGGGACGAAAAGAACCCCCTTTTTTGTTGACGGGGGCCTGACTCTAAAGGGTAAGTAAGTACCAGAACAAAAGAACCTAGAGTCAAACGGCTACCCCTCTCTTTAACGCACAGGAGGTGCAAACACAACCTACAGAGGACTAGTTATTATTGAAAACTAGCCATTTGATCAAACAAAGTGGGATTGATACTGATAAAACAACATTTATTCATCTTAAAGATGCATATTAAAAACAAAGACCAAATGATTTGGTCTTTGCTCATGTTGTGATAACTCACTGGACACGCTGCTGCACCGGTTTGAGAACATTATTGGGCCCTCGAATTAAAAAGGGGCATTTTTGTCCAGTTCAGAGTTGGGCAGTTCTGCTCTGGTTAAGACTTTGATAGTGGCACTGGGTGTTTTTAAAATGCATATTAAAAACAAAGACCAAATGATTTTGAGCACACGTCTAACATTGATGTACGCAGGGGACTGGTCAGAGAATAACTTTCTGTATTACAAATTAGTACCCGGCACACCATTTTCTACTTACCACTAATGTCCAAGGTGGATTTGCGAGCCTTACCTGACCAGTAATCCCTCTTCTGATGTTCTGTCTCGGGCCCGACTTCGCACAACGTTCTTTCCTTGTCCCACATGCCACCACTCACCACTGCAACCCTCGAGTTCCTTCCCCGACTGGTTGCCATGGAAAGTGAGAAGGCACTACGTGTAGTCCCTTCTCTGCTTTCCATGGTGGCCATTTTTTTGTTTACTCTTTTTTCAATGGCCACCATGAAAAGGGAGAGAAAGGGAGGGAAAGTGAGAAGGGACGTCATATAGTCCCTTCGCTGCATTACGTAGCAGCCATTTATTCTTCTTATTTTTTCTTTTTTTTCAGTTGTGAAACACTGATCGTGTCTCGCAACTGAAGAAAAAAAAAACCATTAATACCCCAGTCTTACAGGCCGGACTAGTAATAGCAGTAAGCAGGGTCAGACTGAGACAAGAAATAGGCCCAACGAAAGTGACCCGCAACCGTCAATCGCTCCAATTCAAGACTTTACAGAAAATGCTGCTTGTGGAGTTTATGGAGGGTTAATGGTTTTGTTGCATGTATATATAGCTCTTTTGTCAAAGAACTTTACATAGAACATATTTACATACAATTATTCCCAACCAAAGTTGGTACTCCTTTATCGACCTCCGATTAATGAAAGGCTGAGTTGGCCTTGCTAGGATTTGAACCTGCGGCCAGAAGATCAAACAAAGATCGCAGCAGCACCACTGAGGGCTAGACCTGTTGGTCTATTTTAACGGCGTATAATAGGAGCAGGCAATTCATTCATTATTTATTTCTTTGCTTCTTTTCTTCGTCAATGTTCTTCTTTCTTCTCTTTTGTTCCTTCCTTACTTTTTCTTTTTTCCATCCTCTCCCTCTATTTCCTGAGCATCGTTCCTCTCCCCCTTTCCTTCCTCTTTCACATTGTTGCCTTCGTGTCTCTCTACCATCTTTCCTCTCAACCTTTTCCCCACCTGTCTACCCTCACTCTTTTTTCATCTCTCTTACCATTTCTACCTATTCCTTTCCTTCCTCGCGCTCTGTAAACTCTACCAAAAGACACTTTGGGCACGAGGAGAAATTCAAGGACTTGCCCCCGCAAAGCACAGAAGAGATCACCAGAGAAAGAGGGGTAAATGCACAGGTTTTGCTCCAGTCAAAGTGTATCAAGGCCAGCGCCGCAGGACACTACTCATCATTGGGGATACTTTTCCAAGGCCAAATAAAGAATTTTGCTGGGGCATCTAAAATGTTCCCCCTGAACATAATGGATGAGCACTGGCAGTGGACTCCAGACTCAGGCAGGACTAAGGTCCTCTTAGCCAAGGCATTTTACTTGATTAAACTGAACCCTCAATCCTGATAATTTAACTTTCAAAAGCGAGAAAGAGAGATAGATAAAGAGAGAGAAAAGGAGAAAGAAAGAGAGAGAGGGAGCTGGGGGTGGAGATGGGAAGAGAGATGAGGAGAGAGAGAGAGAGAGAGAGAGAGAGTGATGGGGAAGAGAGAGAAAGAGAGAGAGAGAGAGGGGGGCTAAAGCTAGAGACAGATCGAGATAGAGAAAGATAGCTAGAGAGCGAGAGTGTGTGTGATTGATTTCACGGGGGACCTTTAAGCAACTAGCATGCCGAAAGTATATTCTTCCCTGGGGTAACGTGGTGGCTTGCATTAAGGAACTGTGTGCTTTGGGGTGCAAATGTGGAACCTAAAACTAAGGCAATTGTTGTAACGTTATGGATAGCACTGCTGGGACAAGTGTGACCCTGTAAGATCTGTAGTCACAAGTACTCATTAACCTACACCAGCTTTGTAAAAGAAGTGCACTACTGGCATATCTGAGCAATAAGGCTAGCATCTGAGTTTCTGGGCCTGGCGTATAGGAGTGCCAACCCTAACAAGTGGGCATATTTGAGAAACTCCATGGCATATGTGCAGCAATCTGTTGTACTTAAACAACAACCCAATAGGTGTCATTTGTACACTGTTGGGGACCTTTCTATGATGTTGGGGTACAATGTATACTGCCTGATGGGGCTAATACCTATACTACATAGCAGGAAGTCAGACAGTCCTGTACAGTCTGACGGGTGTCCTTATACTGTCTATTACATTGATTCTGATATTTCCGGCTCGGAAATTATCATTGTGGTACGGCCTCCTGTTTCCTTCGACAAACCTGAGTTCCCCTTTGCCCATGAAGGTCAGAGAGGACGCTATGCACAGATCGGCATTCATGCTGCTGAGTTACGCTGGCAGCAGGTTAGCAGTGTGCACTGTACACTGCCAGGCACTGGGAAGCTTAGGTAAAATACTGTTTGCTCGTGCACATGTCACCTTCACCCAACCCTGATGCAGCCCCTGGTGCCTCTGGGCTAGGATGCTGTGCTTTGCCCTAACCACCCAGGAACCATCCCACCCCACCTAGCCACTAGACACACACACTCTCTCTGCTCCCCCTCCCACATTCCTCCAGTCTCAGATCCACAGCATGGCCCGCAAGGTGCTCCGATCGCGGCTCCTGGCAGAGCACAGGGCTGCCATTTGCCTGGTAAATTATGTGTGCATCTGTCCGGAAATCCAAGTGCTAGACTGCCTGCCCCCATACCAATGAAAAGGAAGGGACATATTAACATAGCCAGAAGGCTGGTGAGGATGGGGGTACCTTCCCTCCTCTCCCCTTCTTTTAGAAACTCAGTGGATTTGGTGAATGAGAGGGCAACTTGGTGGCTGGATGTATGGCACAAACACACACACACACACACACACACACACACACACACCTCTCTCGCTTTCTTTCTCTTTCTCACTGTAGGAGTAACCCTTTTAATATGCATATGTAAAATGGCATAGTTCACGATTATCATTGTTACTTGCATATGAAATAGCAGGGCACATGTTTAAGTTGCTGTGTTTGTAATGTTTGAATATGTGTTATTGGACTTTTTAAACCAGTTTGTAAGCACATGAAGTTCCCATCATATGATGATTAACCTTTAGTGTCTTGGGGCGGCTTCACTCGGGGTCTCACGTTCGATGAATGATCATTTATTAAAGGCCCCTCAGGGCTCATCGGAGCGTGAATATCTTACTCACAACCCAGAGAATGGGGAAAGCAATGGCTGCTTTTGAAGGTGTCTTTTGCTTTCATTTGATGTTTCTATGGAGAGGGGAACTGATGGCTATTTCAGCACCACAGACTCTGCCAATCCACTTCACAACTCCCAAACCTCCAGTGCAGAGTGGCATTTATTTCACATCATTGCAATTTCATGAAGGCATGAGAGAGGTTTCTCCTATAGCTTCAACTGGCAACCTAGCACATCTTCTAGGCGCTAGGGAGAATGTAGTGTGAAGATTCGGTGCTCCAGAGTCCAGGAGCCTCCAGTCACCAGAGCAACAGAAGCTTTTCAAACTGTTTGCGATTGCACGTGACTGAATGCAGTGCGGTGCCTAACACTTCTCGACTAACAGTCATAGGCCCTCATTACGACCCTGGCGGAAAGTGACTGACCTGACCGCCATAGCGTAAATAGTGTTTCCGCCATTGCACGACGGAGCAAAGTGCGGCTAATTCCGACCCATCGGGCACGAGCACTACGCCATGGCGGAAGTGCAAAGTCCGCGATGGCGGAAATGTCCCCAAAACGCCCCTCACCGCCGTCGTACGGCGCCCTAGGTGCAATTCCGCCACCCATCTTAGCGGTCACCGTAATGAGCGGCAATCGGAAAGTACGGTGACCGTAAATATACGGAAACGGAAGTAAAAACATGGTCCCGGAACGGGAAACAGCACGCCGTACACCTATAAAATCAGAATTCCCACACAACCATAAAAAATACTACCCTGAGACACATCCCAACCCGTCATCCACCCTAGTGAAAGCAATAAAAATGGGAAAAGTAGCGAAAAAAGCGTGCGACCGCAAGCGGCAGGTCCACTTCTCCCGTGAGGAACTCACCGTGCTCACAGAGTCCCTCCAGGAGAATGCTGCCGTCGTCTTCTCGACGCAAATGACCAGGACGGCACTTGCGAACAAGAAGGCCATATGGGCCCTGGTGGCACAGCACATAAGTGCGGTGGGGACTGCACCCCGCAACCCACAGCAATGCAGAAAGCGATGGGACGACCTGCGGATACGCGTACGGAGCATACTATCCGCCAACCGTAACATTGCCACAGCTACCGGGGGAGGATCGGAATCACCCATCAAGTTGACCCCCTGGGAAGAAATCTGTGCCTCCACCATTGGAATGGAGAGTATAGAGGGAGTCGGAGGGATGGAGAAAGGAGTGCAGACATCCGAAGAATCAGGTAGGTGGGCCAAATAAAACAATGCTAAATCCACAATGTCCAATCATGTGAAGTACCATGTGTCCACATAGTGCAACAGTAACACATGTCCAGGAGAACGTCCACATACATTGGCCTGATAGCGCACTTTAAAACTCACATTAAATACATAAATAATTAAAAATCCTAAAAACACCCTCTACACGTGCAGCAGGCACACCCTAACTGCAGGCTGCAAAACAACTGCATCCTCAATCCACACAAAAATGAAACCACCTCCAAGGCCCCGACCCAAATCACCCTCAGGTACCACCCCAATGCATGTGATACATTGCCATTCCAATTTCAACAGACCCATTAATAACGCTCGCCCTCCTTTACTCCACCACAGGGTCCGATTCAAACGACGAGCTCCAGGACACCCCTACCAGCACACCTGCAAAGAGGGCCAAGACCAACGGCCAAAGACCCTCCATCTCAGCTGCACGCATCAAGACACGGCAGCAGCACAAATCAAGTGGCAGCACACAGGAGGGAACTTCAACAGGCACCCCAGCAGCCAGCATGCCCACAACAGCACCACCACAGGTCCCCCCAATGGATGCCACAGAAGGCACTGCTTCTGGTGGCAGCAGCACCATAGGTGACACTGCATTAATGGCAGCATGCTCCGACACAGAAAACGGGGATGTCGTATTAAGATCCATCCATGACCTGTCTCAATCCCCCTGTTTGTTTCATCCCGTACACCATGAGGATACCACGCAGGGGCACCCACAAGACAACGACTGGCCATCCCCCACAAGCCCTGTGGCAAGGCAACATGAGGTGACCAGCCCCTCTGTGACACCACCGCAAATAGCCATGGCACAGCAGAGGCAACAGTCCCTCGACCAGGTGATCGTGCAACAGCAGCAACTGGCCACGCTCCTCAAGGACCATGCTGATGATTGTGGGGGTACTAAGGCAGCCATAGAAACATCAACTGAGACACTTAGGGCAGAAATGGAGAGAAGCACCGAGAGCCTGAGAGTACAAATGGAGAGAAGCACCGAGAGCCTGAGAGTACAAATGGAGAGAAGCACCGAGAGCCTGAGGGGGGAACTGCATGCGACGTCCAAAGACGTATGTGCTGAACTTGCCGCTGTGCGCCGTGTGCTCACTGAGCTCTCACAAACCCTTAGGGACATGCATGGACGTGAGCAGGCAGAGACATCATCCGTTGCAAGTTCCGTCCAGGGCAGCCCCCAACGTAGATCTGGGAGGAACCTGCGCTCCACAGGCAGGGGTGCCCCTGATACCCGGAGAGGGGGCTTGCAATAGCGTCTGCCCACTGACAATGAGCATCTTCGGACACTGGTGTTCGGGGGGGAGGTAGGAGGGTGGAGGGGGTGTGTTGGGCTCACTTGGGTGGCGGGTCGATGGGGTGTGTAACATAATTTCACATATGCTATAAACAATGCACGATCATCCAATGAGATGTGTGGACATTGATCTTTGTGTACGAGGCCTTTATAGGCGTACAGTCCATATTGTGCATGTTCCAGACACACACAGTGCCACAAGTCCCGTGTCCATGTATCAGCCACCAGGCGTGAGTGCTAGAAGCATGAATCAATGAGAATCTGACGAATGTCACGGCCCTCCTGTGCCTCACAGACTCCTTGAGGTGCTGCCACATCCCCACCCTCATCATGATCATCTTCAGGTGCTTGCAGTTCTGCGTCAGGGGGCATGGGCACATTTCTACGTACGCACATGTTGTGTAGCATGACACATGCCATGACCATCTTTGCAACCTTCTCATGGCGGTACAGGAGTGCCCCGCCAGACCTGCTGAGGCAGCGGAAACGAGTCTTCAGTAGGCCGAATGCCTGTTCTATGACTACACGTGTACATGAGTGGGCATGGTTGTAGTCCTCCTCATGCTGGTTCTGTGGGTTCCGGAGTGGTGTAAGGAGCCATCTCTTCAGTGGATACCCGGCATCACCTGTATGTGGACAATAAAGGATGTTTGTGGAATGACATTGCTACGTACGCACCCCCCCCCCCTTCCTGCCAGGTCATTGCCGCATCACATACCCCACATTATCATGCATGAAATGAGACTCACCGAGTAGCCAGGATCTGTTCCCTGCGTGTCGCTCCATGTAGCGTGGTATTGTAGAGTTCCTCAAGACCATAGAATCATGGGTTGATCCAGGAAATCGGGCACAACAATGTGTAAAGATCCTGTTGGAGTCACACACCATCTGTACATTAAGAGAATGATATTGTTTTCGGTTGCGGTACTGGACCTCCATGGCATGTGGGACAACCAATTCCACATGGGTGCAGTCGATGGCACCAATGCAACCCGGTATGCCGCCAAGTGCATGGAATCCCACTTTTGTGTTCGTAATTTCCTGCTCCGAGCGTGGTAGAGAGATGTAGTCGTCTGCGTGCTTCAGGAGGGCATCGAGCACTTGCAATAGTGTCCGTGAGAACACTGGCTGTGAAATGCCATGCAACTGTCCGACTGTGTGCTGGTAGGTGCCTGTGGCCAGGAAGTGGAGTACAGACACCACCTTCAGTAGGGGTGGGATGGCGGTTGGGCTATCTATCATGCTGACAAGGTCAGCCTGTGTCATATCCACAATGGCGGTTATGGTGTCCCGGTCCAAACGGTAGAGGGTGTGGATCTGCTCATCCGTGAGGTTGAACGGATGTGCTCGGAGGCGTGGGATTGCGGGCTGCCTGCGTGGTGGTAGTGGCTGTGCTGGCGGGCCTTGCTGGCCCTGCCTTGCCCTCCTCCTCCTCCTGCGTCTCCTCTGTGCGGCCGGTTGTTGTAGTAGTTGGTGTTCGTCTTCTTCTTGAAGTTGGAGTACTTGCAGTGCTATCAGGTCCCCCAGGGCCAACATCGCTAGTCCTGCCGGTAGCATTTTGGAGTGGGTGTGGTTGTGGGAGGGGGTTGGGTGTGCAATTTATGTGTTTTCAAGCTTTATTGCCTCCACCTGTGGTGATTCATTCCACCTGTGCAAGCTGCAATCCCCTTTGGGCGAGCACGTCCCGCACACAACGCTGCAATTCGACGCATGGCATCTTGCTATTACAATCATGTATTTCATCCCGATGGCAGTGAGATATTGGTTCATATGTTCATTCTGCTATGGTCCCATTGTTTGACATACTATCTTTGCAGTCGCAAACAAATTTGTGAAGGGTCAGTGGAATGTAGTACTCGATTAACGGTGGACCCTCATGCAGCACTGTACCGCGGTTCACCGACGGGCGGGGCGTCCCATTTGTGAGTGAAGCCAGTTTGCATTTTCACACATTGCCGCACTACATGGATGGATTTGTGATTTCAAGCGGTCACAGATGCCTTTTCGACGTGATGTTGCAAATGAGGAATTCGAAGGACGGCGCTTTCGGTCTTCAGCTAGCGGCGAGGAGACGCCCACAGGTCTGCCTGCAAATATAACGTTCTGTTGTTTAATGTCCTTGGGACAGGGGCCATGGCGAGAATGCAATGATTGATATGAATAGTATGGGATGCGCAATAGCGTAGTGGACGATAAGGCAGGACGTTCCCAAATACATGTTACTTCACAACACTGGAATTCTGGCCTGGAGCACAGTGGATTTTGCAGACTGCATTACGCACAGACTCAATGGAAATTTCACATGTTATGTGAGTAAATAATCAGGCGTTTTCATACCGGAATGAGGGAATGATGTATGGATGCATGGACAGATGATTTGATGGAGAGTTTGCCATGTACAGGGCTTTTTGGAATCTATCCACCTCCCCTGCGCTATGTGATGCAGAGCTGCCATAGTGGGACCATCGTCTATCTGCCCTTGTTGAACCCTCCCTGTCTCGACGCGCCTTCAAACACTTGTGTCTATGCACGTTACTAATCCCATCGAATGGATTCTGTTTTGACAGACGCATGCACACAAACACTCGTTTGTAATAGTGTTTTCACCTCGATTTTTATAGTTATGATTCGCAAGTGATTTTTGGGTGGGAATAATCCTTTGGAGTGGGCTAGCATGCATATGGCTGTAGATTTAGTGTGATCATTGAAGTGAGTAATACAAATCAAGTTCTGATGGCCATACTATTCTTTTTCATTTCATTGGGGTGACAGGTATCTCCTCCCCTTTTGCCGCTGCCATCTGTATGCCACTCCTGCAGATGGCTTTTACTCCCGACACCTGCTGCTTCGAGTTAATCAGTGGAGCACCATTACGATCTTATGGGACGATCGCCAATGGGCCACATGCCCTTACGCAGTACTAGTGGCTAGGAGCAACATTTCGACCTTTCAGCTGGACTAGTGCCTACCTAATGGGACGGCCCTGCGGTTGTAGGCGCTTCCATGTTGCCTTTTTGAACGTGAATGTAGCCCCTGTGTACCATGAAGGAACAGGGCGTCACACAAGAAGAAGCTGGTCATTTATTGCGGATGCAGCCCACAATAATGAAATATATTTTGGAGTTCATGACCTAATGGCTGTATGGGCTTGGTGATTTTGTGGTGCATTAAATTTCTATTCTGATATTAACCGTGTAGCGTTCTTCTTTGCAAGTAATGTAGCATATTCCTATTTGTGGTGCGATGTATTGTGAGAAGATCTGCATTGGGTTCCGGCTTCTGAGTATAGTTGCGTGGTACTGTACTGGCCGCGTTTGCCTACGAAGCCCAGTGTGGTCAGGGATAGGGGCTACCATTATGACTGTTTTAATGATGTCATGCTCAGGGGCGGGGGATTAGCTTTTGTGTGACAGATGCCGGTCAGCCAGGTGGATTGGTGGAATGATGTGATTATCAGAATATGGCTGGTCACAGGTGCCTGTGTTTGCGTGCGTTTCTTGGAGGGAGACTGAGGTCATGTCCATTGGAATAGCTTCTGTATTCGTGCCATCTGTGCCCTGCAGCTCCCATTGGCCCCTCTTGAGATGAGCCTGGCTGCTCAGTCACTCTGCCAACTTGTGTGGTACATGCTTATGCTGATGGTTGGTTTGTTTACTGGCAGGAGTACAGGGCTGGTGCAGTCTCCCTCAGGATACTGCTTTGAATGTTGCCTTACACTGGTGTCAGTCGATGGGGGGGCCTGTTTTTGTTTGTCTCATTTTTCTGCTCATGTTGCTGTACTTGAACCTTCACATGCCTGTGCTGCATCAGTGCGGCAATGGTGCCATGGCAAATATGGATGGCCACTCACAAGGCACTTGGAGCCCCTAGATTCATTTGTTCGTTGGCATGCATGGGTGACTTGTACATTTCACTGGTTGCATTGTGTGACTTCATTGCACCTACGAGGAGTTGTGCAATGTGGCCAGGGAGTGGTGTACAGGCACTCAGTAGGGCCGTTTACGGTTGATTCGCGATGCCGTACTTCTCACCATGGCGGAATGGTACTTTCCACCATGCTTGATGGCGTTAGGTACATGTCCGCTAGGGTCAGAATTCGCGTACCGTTGCGCCATGGTGGTAATTACGGTTTGGCATGGCGCGCGTGCGCGTACTTGGTGCAGTTAGCGTTGGCGTTCACTACGGTGTCGCTAATGGCATCGTACTTTACGGTGACGGGTCATAATCGCACCGAGCGCTATTCGATGGCGGTATTGCATTTCCGCCATCGTTTTTCGATTTCCGCCAGGGTCGTAATGAGGGCCATAGACACAAATACATGTTTGTTTACAGGCAAAGCTCTTTCTAGTGCTTAAAGGGATGTCAAGTGTTTTCCATTGGACATGCCAGTAATATTTATCCACATGGCAGCTTGCAGCTTCACAGTCTATTCTTGAGAACAATAAAAGAGCTCTGCCAATGGCCGATTCCTAATATAGAACACATTTTCACGTGGAGTCTTGTTGCGCTTGTTTTTAGTGTATGTAAACAAATGGAGTACAATGAATATAAACAAAGATTGCGATGGCAAGCGACAGTGATTTGACACAACTCAATAAACTATTATATTTATAAAATGTTTGCCTACTATTCAACAGCAAACTCTAACATAGCACTTTGTCTCGGTTAAATTAGGTTTTCACTTTAATTACAAGGACCTCAAATGAAATAACTGTTAGCCTGTAATGAGGGCCTCCATTGAACGCTAGAGTATGGAATTAGTCAAAAATGTGATCAGCATAAATAACTTTAGTTACTTCTGATTTTTAAACTACTTTAAATCTGAAATAGCTACTCTCTGCTCTTTCTTTACTACGTGTACCCTGGGTTGCCTTTCTCCTTATGTCATACCTCTTTACTCACTAACCTCTTTCTCCTCTTTATCTGCTCTTCTTTCTCGTGCTCATCCTACTGCCCCAAATTCTTATCCTCTTCTTTCTACTCTCATTCCCCAAATGCATCCTCATCTTCTCCCCTATCTTACAACCCTTATCAATTCTTCATTTTCTAATTCCTGCTTTCCTTCTCTATTTAAGCAGGCACTCATTCTCCCGATCTTTAACAATCCATTTCTTGAACCCTCTATCCCTGCTGCCTTATGGCCAAGTTCTCTTCTTCTATTCTTGTCTAATCTTCTTGAGCTTGCTGCTTACTCACAAGTCTCTGCCTATCTCAATGTTCATTCTCTTCTGCCCCTCTTCATTCTGGATTTCAACCTTCTCATTCAACTGAGACTGCCCTATTGCACGTCTCCAATGCTCTTCTTAAAGCTTTTCACTCCAAATACTCCTCTATCCTTATCCTGTTGGATCTTTCTGCAGCATTCAATACAGACGACCACTCTCTTCTCATTCCCCCCCTTTCCACTCTTGATCTATCTGGTTTGGTTCTGAAATGGTTCAATTCTTATCTTTGCCAGCGCTCTTACTTGGTAACGTGACTGTACACATTTCCACAATCATCCTCTTCTTTATGGTGTTCCTCGAAGGTCTGTTCTTGGTTTCTTGGTCCCGTGTTATCTCATTTTACACTGCCCCCCTTTCTGCTCTTATTTCATCTTTTAATCTCCCTTTTCATCTTTATGCTGATGATGCCCACATTTTATTTTCCTTCTCTTCTTTTGATGATACTTTACACTCTACTGTCTCTAACTGCCTCTAAGCAGTTCAAAACTGGACGTCGTCGCACTTTCTCCACATTGTTCCCTCGAAAACCGAGGTTCTATTTTTTCCTGTTAGTATGATTCCCCCAGTGTTCCTCCTCCTTTCCTCTCTTTTCCCCCTTTTCTTATTCTTTTTCTTCTTCTCCTTGTAATTTGGGTGTAATCTTTGACTCCTTGCTTTCATTTTCTCTACATATTTCTTCTACTGCTCGATCCTTTCATTATGCTCTTTTTAATATTAGTCATGAACCCGACCTTATCTTTCTTTTCATGCAACTAAGCTTCTTCTTTCCTGTTCAATCTTCTCTTGTATTGATTATTGTTCATCTTTCCTCTTTGGTCTTCCTGCTTCACCTCTTCTTCCTCTTTGCTACATCTATAACTCTTCAGTTTGCCTTCTTTTCTCTCTCTCTCTCCTTGATCTTCAATCACACCCTCCCTACTTTTGATATCTCTTCTCCCTTTTGAGTCTTGTCTCTTTTATCGTTTTCTCTCAATTGTCTTTAAGTGCATCCATTGTCTCGCTCCTCTCTAGCTCTCTTTGCTTATCTCATTCTATTCCTCCTCTCAGCCCCTCCATTCCCAGAGCTAGTTCCTTCTTTCTGTTTATAAACTTCCATGGGCATCTTCTCGCTTTCATTCCTTTGTCTTTCTTGCCCCTAAACTCCCTCCCTCGCTCTATTCATTCCTCCCCTTCCCTTTGTACTTTTCAGTCTAATCTCAAAACTTACCTTCTGTCTGCTCACTCTAACAGCTACGTTTTACCTTTCTGCCTTCTTCTGGTTTTATCTGGAAAGCACTGTTCATTTTGATTGTACCATTTTCTAGCATTCCTGTATTAGTGCTTTTGTTGAAAATCACTTTGTAAATGTAATAATAACAAAAATACAGAACACTTCAAGAAGTAGACCTATGTTCTTGCATCTTGCTCTTAGAAATTATGATCTGCATTAGAATAGTCAATTTTAACCTAAATTACACACAGACCTACAGCAATAGAGAATCAAAATGAAAAATTCTCAATCTTACTTCTGGCAAACAACAACAACGAAACACCTGATGACTTGTTTCAGTTTATCAAGAAGTATACAATCTTAATAGAATACTTTTTGGGCAGAGACTTTTTTTAATAGTTACTCTTTAAGAAAATGTTATTGTGTACATTAATTTATTGTGGTTTTTATCTGTACTTGCTCTTTGGAAGATTTGGGAGTTTCTGGAATGAGCAATAATGGTTTTAGATGAATCTTAATATATAAGTAAAAGAAGTTGTTCTCTTGATAATTGTTGAGAACCCCAGTCTTAGCAGGAAAAAGTGGAAGATTGAAAATATTTAAAATTAAAGGAAAATGTGGATCACAGTTTTCTTACACCAAATGTACTACAGTTTGGCGAGAATGTATTATTTGATTTACTTGAACTCGTTTTTACCAACCTGCACCCCACAAAGACTGTACATGGATCATAAGAGGACATTGAAACAAAATATGCTATTTCTTTAAAGACCGGTCAATTATCAGAATGTTTAAAACGTGGGTTTGACATTGAATCCTTTTTTAAGACAAAAACAGAGCGGTGTACAGGAGACGATTCACAGAGGTTGGCAGATATTCATGTAATTTCAGGGATGGCCGTGCTTGAAAGTGCTTGAACCGAATCTTGATATACGTTATTATAATATTTATTAAAATCTGTTCCAATTAATTGAACCCCTTCTCAGTGTGATTCGGAGCAGGCATTAACATGCTTTCTTAACCAGGTGCAGTTTAATCAAATTCCAACCACATGCACTTATCAGTTTAATGAGGATGAATTGATTTGAATGTAAATAAAGGAATAATGTCAGAATTAAATCAAAGAACATTTAATGCAGTTTAAACAGAAAAATGCCAACTTTTGTAGACATGTTGAAGCAAGAGGTTCTTAATTCGAAATCCTTGCATAATGGTTATTCTTTTTTTTAAAAAAAATACAATGGTTTGAAACCTCTCAGTCAATTTAAAACTACATTGCTTAGTTAGGTTTGAAACTGTTCTCAGCTGATTGAGCCCTTTCTCTGTAATTCGCACCCTCCATGACTTCAGCCTGTGCACATGGGCTACGTATGGTCCTGCAATACCAATGGACATGGTATTCACACAGAACAGCGTCCAATATATGTCTAATTTATGGAAATTGGTCATTGTTAATTGGTCATATTCGCACAGAAATGCACTGGTTGGAAATGTGCGGTTCAATTTGCATTCATTATGCACACGTTATGACTGTGTTTAAAAAAAATCAAATTTAAAATGTTACATTTTTTATTCTTATTTTCCTCCTTGCTGGAAATAATTCCCTCTTGACTGTTCTCCATTTCTACACACATGGGGCCTCATTTACAACGCGTTTTCCAATGGGAATGCACTATTGTAAAACAATTTTGTAAATCAGGCCTATGATGTCAATTTGAAAGCAATTATTACACCTATATCACCCCGTACACATAGATCACTGAGGTCAAAGTTGGTTGTGCATGACATAAATGTATCTACAAATGTTTTTGAAAACCCATGTTACCTTTGCAATGCTCTTTCAAAACCCCTTCCCTTGGAATGCACACTTTTGTAAATTTTGTAGTAAATTACTTATGTCTTGTATAACATTCTCCAAAGCCATACTTGTTTAGTGCACATGTTGTATGAGATGTGTTTGCCTTGCGATTTGTGTGCAAATTGAACATGCGTATATTATCACTTTTAGCAGGTATAAGTCATTATTACTACTGAAAAACGATGTAAATGAACTTCGTTGTCTTTTTGGAAAGGATTTTCAACTTGTGAAGAACATTTTTGTAAATGTAGACATCATTTATAGTCATCTTCAGTGCTATTCCCTTCTTTAAGCTCCCTCTCCCATTGCTGGAGAACTCAACCGGTTTTTCTGAAGAGGAGTCCAGTATTTAGGACATATGTGTCTATTAAGCAGGAGGTCATTGACTGTTTCTGAACAGTAGAGGACATTTGAACTTTGGATGTTCCCACCTACTCCTTGGTGGAGGCCCTTTTCCGTGGAGCTGGTCATGGTCCCTGTAACTCTAACACCCTGAGGAGTGACAGTGTGCTGGTGATTCCTCCTCTTCATCCAAATAATCCCCAACATAAGAGAGGTATTTGCATGGTCTTATTTTGGGTAGTGGCTGTCTTTCCACACCTTTTTTAATCTGATGTTCCATGACATCACATATGCATGAAGGGATTACTTTTACAAGGACACTGTCTCATGCAAACATGCACAGCACTTCCTGGAGGAGACGGGTGCTTTACCGGTTTGCAGTGGCTACCGCAGTGCGAGCACTTCATTTTGCCCCACTTGAAATGTATTTTTAGTGGAAAATACTTTGGGGCTGTTAGCTTGGTTACCACATGATGGCAGCATGCAACATGGTGGTATATGTAGTTTGACCAGTGAATGTTTCACATACGGCATCTAGTATGAAGTTGCCTATAACATGACATCAGTTTACCGATTTTCCATCTTGAATCTCTGTATCATATCCCAACCAGAAGCAGAGGATGGAGACTGCAAAAGTATACAGCTAAACAATGAGTGCACCAATACATGCTCAAAGCTTTCAGAATGTTTTCATACAGTAGGTGTGTTCAGGTTGTGTAGCTAGGCTTCTATTGGCTCTGCATCTTCTTCTGCTGAAATGTCTCTTATGAATGTTTGCAGCTTTTGCCACTTTTAAAAACATTTTTAGTGGTTGAAAGTAATGATCTGTGAGGACATGCTAAGCAGATTTTGTTTTTCATTGCCAATTTTGTCCTTTTATGAAATGTTCGTGGACAGTTGTAGCAAAGACGATACACACATTCTGTTACAATTCTTGTTAACTTAACATTTCGATGTGTATCTGCACTATGGGTACTCCAACTCTTCTATCATATTGTAGATTGCCATTATTATTTGACACTTTCCTAGAATCTTAAAATTATACATTACTTTAAAGTCAAAAGTATGTTGTTTATAATATCATATGTTGGACAATTTAGCAGGTCCTTTTTTTGGCTAACTATCATATGAACGTCATTCCCGATCATCCTGTGGCATGGATGTACAATTATTGCAGTATGAAAAACAAACATTTTCGACACATTATTATTTTGTTGTGGAAATGTGTATCACATTAGTTTCCTGAAAATATACTTCAGGTGAATGCTTTAGAAGACAATGCATGAGCCGCCTCCCTCCTCTCTTTTTGCACTTGCTCATTGTGTGCCTTGTTTTACCTGAATCCTCATGAGCAAAAGAGGAGCGTGGGATCGGGCATATGACAATCAGAATGAGGAGTGAAAGGGTCTGGGGCAAGTTGCAATGAGTGCCCCAATGCCTTTGGTGCATGGGTTAAGTCTTGATGCCCTGACCCCAGACGCTTCCACCCACGGTCTCTTGTCCCTTACCTTGTGTTACCTCACTCTGGTGCGTTGTCCTTTCCATGTTCTCTTCTCATAAATTTGTTCCGCTGTACAGTGAATATTCCCTATCCTCTCTCACCCCTTTTGTTTCCTGTCACCATCTGGTTTGTCTTCTTTCTCTGCATTCTGTCCTTGCCTCCCTCCTCTCCATTGTAACTTATTATGTTGTTCTCCCTATGCATATGTGCTCTCTGTCACCAGTGTATTGCTGGCATCCTGGACAGTAACAGGGTGACAAGTGCTTGGATCGCTTAAAGTAGGAAACCTTAAACCTTAATCTATCGTTGAGAAGGCCCAAGAGTTCTATTGGGTCGAAATAGATGGAGATTGTTTTTAGATAAGACAGGGCTGACCAATAGTCACTTTTATGAGTTACTAATGAGCTTTAAAGTCATGTCATCTATGAAGGCGATCTTGTTTAGCACTAAGAAATAGGCATTTGCAGTAATGGAGTTTGGCACTTAAAATAACCTGAGTTATGGTGGCGCAATGAGACTGAGATAATAAATGGCGCATTGGTCAAAGACGCAGGAGATTGAAATTTGGTGAGATCAGGTCTCGGCAGTGCAGGTTAAAGTAGAGTTAAGAATGGTTCCTATTGTTTTAACTTCGGCCAATACTGTTATCAAAAAACCATATATTGATATGTTGGAATAAGTCAGTGCACTTGTTTCTAAATTATGTTGTGAGACTACTGTTTTCATTTGATTTAGAGAAAGCCAGTTGGTATGCATCCACCTTTGAATGAAAGAGAACATATATTGCATATGTTACACATTTCTTTCAAGATTACCATGGAGTTGAAAAATAATCTGTGTATCATCTGCATAGTTCTGAATAGTTCTGATATTTTACATTTTGTTTCAATAAAAGATCATATATGGATTTAATGCATATTTTGAATGTAAAAAGGAATGGTCATGGCCCCCGTGGAACCCCACAGTTATTCATCCCTTCTTGACATTCAAAATCATCTCTCTTCAATCTTGATCTTCTGTTGGATAAAAATGAGTTTAGCCAATTGGACAGCTTATGTGACACTACAATGATGTTTTCAAAACAATGTATCAGGCGTTGGTGGTCCAGGGTATCAAACACAGATGCAAGATTAACGGAAACGAGGTGCCTGGCATACCCTTCATCCAAAATATGAAAAAAAGTTGTTTCTGACATCAATCAATGTTGCTTCCATCCCTCCATGAGGTCAGAAGCGTGATTGGAACTCCCTTGAGATAACATGTCTTTCCATGAAACACTGGAGTTGAGGTGCTGCCACTTGGGCCAGTATCCCTTAAAAAGACTGGGGAATTTGTGACAGGTCTGTAATTGGAGCTTAGTATTTTTAAGCCACTTGAAAATCTTCGCCTCAGCAAGCGAAGAATGAACAAATGTTGGCTCTCTCCAACCCATGCTCTTTGCCCAATGCTCTCTGTCTCTCTTCCCGTTGCTTGATTCACCCTGTGCTCTTCCTCCTAGGCTCTCTCTCCAACGTGTGCTCTTTCCACTTATGCCCGTTCTCCACTCTGTGCTCTTCTATCCCCTCACACCTGTCTAGTTCCCCATGCACCCGTGTTCTCTCTTACCCACATGCCCTATTGGCCTGCTCCTCTGCAGCCAGGAGAACACAGTGCTCCCTAGATAGGAGCAGCGGAACCTATCACCAAAAGGTGTTTAGTTACAGGTGCCTTGTTCTGTCGACAGCTGGTGCTATGTATGCCCTTCAACGCAGGGTAAAGGCAGTATACCATCACGATGTCTGGAGGCCAGAGTCATTCTCCACAAATTTCCATGTTGTAGAGCATTTTAGTACTGTGCATTTTGTTGTGATTGTGATGCCGTGGGGAAGTAAGGATTCTGTGTAGAATGTGCAAGTTTTATAAATTCAAGAAAGGATAAAAAGTCATTGTTCGGGTGCACATCATGTTCTCTGAATAAGCAGTTAGTGAACATTGATGAGAACATTGGAATGTTGGCAAGTGTACTGCAGGCTATGCAGCAGCAGAGGGCAATCATGCCTGGTTTAAGTCTTCTTGTCCAACATTCCAAAGATTCTCTTTTGTCTCTCCATGTTATAAATATTGTACCCTTACTGGATGGAATGTTCCTATAGCCTCATAACCTTCTGACTCAGACTATACTGCCTGGGTATGCCCTCCCCACTGTGATATAACTGGTGGGGAGGAGAATAAAAACAGGAATAGCCTCATATTGTGTTAATATGCAATAATATTTTTCTAAGGCTGCACACCGCGTATTTCAGTAAATAGTTGGGCTAAGTGGGGTTGAAAAGTGTTGAAGAGGTTTAAAATGATACCCATGTGGTAGGTAATACATGGGAATAGGAAGACGCAATCATTCTTATCATGATCATGTGAATTATAGCATTTAGCCTGTAGAATGAAAAACGAGCTAAATAAGGGGATAAGGGGAATCATTACAGATAACACTGGAATAAACAGGAGGAACATATTTAAGTATTACATGATATGAAAACAGCCTACAATGAAGGAAAAACGATGCATCAATATTTTGTGGAATTAATCCAAAAGTTATGCGAACCTGCTTTTTTGCAGATGTGGACTGGTGCATGAAACAATATTGTGTAGGTGGCAGCCAGGACATCCTAGACTCACACTCTATTGGGCAGTCTTTATTCGGTCCATAAACAGTGAGACAATTTAAGCCCTTGTTCTGGTGGCTTTTACAGAGTCATAGGAGGTGACTGGAGCCCAAGTGATGTCCAAATCATGTGCTATACTCGTAATCTTACTTAAGGCCTGGCTACTAGTTTCGAGGTATTACCATTGCTAATAAAATCAAAAGGAAATAGTTACCACCAGTGTTAATAGTGAAATTTGTTCCTGATCATGACTTTATGTTAGTCCCATTCTGATGTCCCCTTGGAGTTCATTTTAGAATGTAGTAAAACTTTGATCCATATGCAGGTGCTGTTACTACTTCTTTATTTACAAACTCATAAAAAGGTGAACTGAAAAAGGAAGGAGCTAATGCCATGTTATGTTGTATTATGGTATTACCCAACTGGGGCTCTGACCAGGAACAGATGTGTGGATTAATATTAAGAAATCAATTGTAGACACTGACCTAGAGACCAGTGGAGGCAGTCAGAAAAGGAAGGAAACAAATGGAGAAGAAAAGTAAAAAATCAATAAGGCACAGTGATATGTTAGTGAAAGGGAAGTTCAGAATAGGAAGTGTAAATTGAGGAGGAAAGAGAATAAAAAGCTGCTGAAGCCAAATTGATTTCCACTGCTGCTGTTCAGTGTTAAGATAGCAAAGTGCTAAAAATCAGTCAGAGGTGAACTGTAGAAGACCACATTAAAAGGAGATGGACGCTGGCACTTTTGCACACCCTTAGTGATTTACAGGAAACAATGAGGAAATACACAAGTTGCAAGAAAATGCAGTTTTAATGCAAGTTAGAGCCAAATGCAACATGGCTGGGAGGTCAGTCTCGTAAAACAGGAAGACTGAGAGACTCTCCCATACGCCCACATTACATTACAGTATCAAAGGACAAAAACTACAAGATTAAAATGCAATATAAAATATCAGGTGTGTTACAATTCCAACATCCCCTTTGGCTACCACCAATGTGAGTACCTAAATACAATATATGTTCTGCCATTTCATTGGTTAGTGCAATCATAGTGATGTAGTGAGTGCATTCCGCTGCAGACACCCTAATTGCATAATCAGCAGAAAAAGTTAAACTAACCCCCCCTAGCAACAAACTTGAAACAGTGAGCTTCTCTCCCATGGGACCGGTCATCTGTCTTGGCAACCCCTTGCTCTAAGGCCTTGCCACCCCTCAAACAGTAACATGCCTTTGCAATTATCTTAGTATAATATATCACTGTTTCCAGTGCAATCTTCTGGCCAAGATCTCCTATCTCCTGGGATGCAGGTGGCCTTATGAGAAGCATAGCTAAAACACGTGCTCTTGATGAATACCTTATCATATTTGTGTGTATTCGGACGCCACCCTACCAAGTAACCAGCAGTCCTAGACTTGATAGGGGGCAGTATAACTACAGGCTGGACTAAAGTTTTGGCGTCATTTCGATTTGAGGTCTTTGCTCACACTGGAAGAAATTGTCAAGCTCAGACGTGATTCGTGGGTTATCAGCACTATCAATGTCCACCTCCCCTTCCTCCTCACCTGTATCTTCTGAGGACACTTCTCGCCTGGAAAGCTTCTTCTTTGTTTTTATCTTCTTTGAGAAGAGATACGGTCGTCCGCGGTAAGAAGCCACCCTGATTCCCTGATAAACAGGGAAGCAGCCGATCCCCTTCCCGCAGGGACCAATTGGAGAGGAAAAAAGCAGCCGCTTAAAAAAACCTCTCTGTGGATATAGCAGCAACTCAACTCGTCCAGAACGTGATGGATGTAGCAGCAGAGGGATTCGTCCAGATCGTGATGGATGTCAAGGTAGTCCGGACTAAATGGCAATAGCTCCGAGGCAGAGGAGCGGAAGAAAGCCTCTTGGACAGAGGTACAAGTTCCACAATGCAGCAGGAAAACAAGATCCGGATCCGAAGCAGAATCGGAGAAGGAGCGGATGGCAGTGCTCAGGACAGGAGAGCGAGTACACCGGGTCCGGATACCGGATTGCAAGGGTACCAGGAGCAGAAATGAAGAAAGCAGTCCGGATGGCAGCAGGCAGGATCGGGAGAAAATAAGGTAAGGGATAAATGCCAGAGAAAAAGAAAGAGAGAAAACAGACAAGGAAGGGAAGCCACAAGCAGGTACGTAAACCACGAGAGGAGGGAGAGAGAGAGGGGGGAGAAAAGGCAGGGCAGAACCGGCATGGGAAAAGGGATCCACGCGCACGGGGGAAGCGAAAAGCAACAACACTAAAGGCAGCGGAGTGAAAGTACGAAGGAGCACGGCAACAGAGCGAAAGAAACAAAGTTGCAATGCACAGAGCCCAGAAAGGCGAGGCTAAATACGGAAATGGGGAACCAAAACAAAAAGACTAGACCGCCAAACCAGGAAGTGGGAAGGAAAACCCCTGCACCACCTAATGGCGCCGACAACGCCAAGCGTTCCATAGCCGCCAGCAACCACCCAAAGGCGGCGGCGTGACAGAAATGCCCTTCAGTAATTCTTGTGTATGTTTGCTTTGTCCCAAGGATAGAAACTATTACTTTGTGTAAGGCTCGATGTTTTGGGAACAGCTTCATGAAAGAAACAGTCAGGGACTAATTTGAAAGAAACAGGGTCTAATTCTTAAGACAATAGCTAGTGTGTGCCCTGCCCCTGCACCATGGCTCTGACATCATTGCTTTTACTGAAAGGAAGTAAGAATGCAATTTGATTTTAGTAAATGATAGAACATTCAGAAATTGGCCTAGTATTGGGAACAGCAAAACCTATAAACTTAATGTCAGTAACTACATATAAAATAGACAACAGGCTTGACATCTTAGTGTTAAACATTAGGCTTAATGTGACCAAATAGTATTCTTTATGATGATAATGAAAACGCCTGCAGGGCCAGGTTCACCAAAATGGCCTACCCTTGGTCAGCTTGTCAGAGCGCCTCAGGTGGGTACATTTCACAGAGTCTCTACTTCTTGTTACTTTTGGTGTGTTGATAGTGCATCCCTATGTCTACATTCCCCCTTCTAGTTGATGTATCACCTACTCTATGCTTATCTCTTATCTTATCAAAAGGATCGACTGGCACCCACACCTTCCTAACATTTCTAGGGTCCCTGTTACACTCTTCCCGGCTGCATGGCAAGAAAAATATATCCCCATCTCCTTCACAACTGACGTATTTCTCTATGTAATTCTCAATATCGAGTGGATGGTCAAGAAGTGTGCCTTGTGGTTCAATTGGGTGTTCTATCCTAACAATGTGAGACTTTTTGGAATTGAATTGACCAGTATTCCCTGCTTATGTTTCAACATCTTCCAAGAGAGGTGTATCTTTAACAGGCTACAGTGTGAGTGGCATAATTTTCCTCACCTCACGTATTGTTGTCTTACAGCATCCCGCGATTAGCTGACAGCTGCACACAAGTATCAGCAGTTTAAAGACAGTAGTCATCCAGGACGGTACACAAGAAAAAATAGATGTCAGTCAGTCATTTGCTGTGGCCCCACCCTCCTTTTCCATGATGGTGTGCAATTTGTGCAGTGTGTCTATTGCTTGGGTAAGTGACCCATTGTCCGCATCATTTGGAGGAATGTAGTGTTGTATCTTCCTCACAGAAGACATTACCAACCTCCACCTCACATGGAACGAACACTCCCAACCAAACGGCACCTCTCTACTGGAAGCAGTCAATGCCACCCTCTCAGCCTCCATCAACTGGCATGCACCTCTGAAACAACGCACCTCCAAACCAAAACCATCAGCACCCTGGCACACGCAAGAACTCAACCTCAGCAAAAAAGTTATCAAGAAACAGAAAACCTAACACTGCTCCAGGACTGCATCTGACCTGGCTCTTCTCAAGGAACTTCTAGCAACCCACCGACAACTTATCAACACAGGCAATGCCGCCTACTATCAGAACACCATAGCAGAACCCAAAGCAAAAGCAGAGCCCTCTTCAAAGCGGTCAAGCACTGCATCAACCTGCTACCCAACCCTGGCATAGCACACTCCATTAAAGAAAATCTACTGCCATCAACACTTTCTTCATTAAAAAAATCAGCAAGATTCCCCAGCATTTAGACACAAGCTCTGCATCCATAAACCCACCTCACGTCCCTTCATGGAAATCTCCACACCCTGGACAACATTCAAGACACTCTCTACAGAGAACCTGGTAGAAACCCTGGGCACCCTCAAAGACAAATTGTATACAGACAACATCCTCTCAGCATCCATCCTCAAGACCCTCCTCGCAGAAGCTCTACTTCCCTACCTGGAGATCAACAACAGCTCCCTAAGTCAAGGCACCTTCCCATCAACCCTAAAGACAGGACACATCCTCCCTCTACTAAAGAAACCCACTCTGGATCCTGATAGCCTATCTCCCCATCATCCATCTTACCTTCCTAGGTAAGATCATCGAGAAAGCAGTAGTCAAGCAACTGCAGCAACACATTGAAACCAACAATCTCCTCCAAACCTACCAATCCGGGTTCAGACCCTGATGCAGCACGAAGACTGCAACCATACAGGTGGTCGATGATGCCCTCAGCATCCTTGACGACAGCCACCCCTGCCTTCTGGTTCTACTTGACCCCTCAGCAGCTTTCGACACAGTAGAACACCATGCACTCAGAGACACCCGACATTGGAGCATGGTGATCAGCGACCTTTTCCTATGTTTGTTCGAATTGACTCCTCTAGATTGCCAATGCTAACTATCACCTGTGGAATACCGAAGGGTTCCATCCTCAGTGCATACTTGAAGCTCTGCTCCTCCAAGACCAAATTCGTACTTCTCATCAACAACTTCAAACACCCAGACATACATACCTGGCTATCAACCATGAACCCTGATGGCTTCACATCCAAGCTCACCTCCTACACCAAGTCCCTCGGGTTCCATATTGACAAACACCTCTCCTTCAAGACACACATAGCTAAGAAAACTCAGTCAGCTTGGTATCAACATTCCCTCCTGCGGAAAGTCAAGTCCTTCCTCCTTCTGGACAGCTTTAGATCCACCATTCATGCACTGGCCCTATGCCACCTGGATAGGGGCAATGCCATCCTCGAAGGCCTCCCGTCCTCTTCCCTTGTTCCCCTGAGAAGTGTCCTACATGCAGCTGCATGCCTTATCAAGGGTCTACGCAGATACACCCACAAAATCCCAGCCCTCATATACATTCACGGGCTCCCACTGCATGCACAAACCACCTTCAAGTCTTGCTGCATTACCTATAAGTCAGGATCACCCAGCTACCTCTGTCTGGCTGAACAATCAGAACTCTGCTGTTATCTTTTCTAATGGTGTACTGGAATCTTCTGATAGGTAGTTGCTTTGACGGTGATGTGGCAGGCCCAGGGACTGACGGGGCTGCTGATGCATTTTGAAAACTTGTTTTGTTAAAGTGTGTTGGCGGGTTTCTGTAAAGTTTACGTTTGGGTCCATTTGCATCGGGGTTTGCAGGGTTGCTAACAAGTACTCCTCCCCAAAATAATGTTAACTGCATATAGGCCATTCCTCCGCTGACCCAGTAGGTGTCCATTAGTGCCGCTGTGCCAGTTTGGAGGTCGAGATTCTAATATTCTTGCCACAGTTCTTATGGGTCCCCAAAAATATATTGCCACTGCCTCTGAAACCAATGGTGAATCAAAAAAGCTCTATCACTTCAGTGGGTTTGTACTGGTCAAGCCATTTCCAACTTCTAACATATTTATTTCAAATACAAAGACACGTTCCATTAATTTCTGATACTATCTGCTTAGGCAGTCCGGCCATTCCTCCAGCTCTACACCTAAAAAGGCCTCCTACCCATTTATCCTGAAAGAAAACCGCTCCTTCCTTGTGTAACTTAGGTCTATCACACTGCTGCTTGCCCCTCCCTACACTATTAGAACACCGGACCATGGGCAGTGCTGTAAAAATGACCTTGCTCTTTCTATACCCTTGCACCCAGAAGTCTGCTCTCCCACTTTCTGAAAACTATAATATCACTTAATTTGCACTGACCTCCTTGGTAAATACCTTTATTATCACACAGGTGTACACATATATAAACGTGTCAGCTCCAACCCACTGTAAGTTTATCAAGTGTCCCTGGACCATACCTCTCACCTTGCATAAAGCTAGGTGCACTAGGCATTGTGCCTCCATTGGTGTTATTTCTCGTGGTATGAACAGTCTGAGCGTGGCTGTCGTATGAGGCCTGTTGCTATAGTGATGGTGCACCTGGTAGGGGTGGTGCAAGCTTGTGATGCTGTGCTCCAACATGGCGAGATATAAACCTGTCAGATTTGTTAACTTCCTTAAAATATCCCTGAAATTCCTCACACAAATTTGTGCAGATGTGTGTGCATTGCAGGCTGTGCATGCAGGTGTGAGAAGAGTGTGCATGCCTCCTACCTGTCACTATCTCATGTGGAGTGAGGTGATGATCTGACCCTGGACTGTTTTGCAGCACAAAAAGGGTGAGGGGTAAAGAGTGCCACCAGGAGCGTTTCAATGAAGCACACCGTTTCATTCCCAGCAGAGACACTATTTCTCTCAACATATAATTGCAGAAGTGGGCCCTGTAGTCAGATCTGATGATGTCACACATGCACCATCAGGGAAACACTTCACAAAACAAAAATCTGTCTGTGCATTCGGCATCTGGGTTGACACAGGGGCCTGTCTCAATCCATCGTGAAAAAGGAAAAACCACAACAATAAGGTAACAATAGTTACTGCACCTGTTAAGCATGTCGACATAGTCAATGTGAAGGTGTCGGAAATGTCCAGATGGGCGGGGTAATGTTGCTTTGAGTGTCTTCAGCATGTGCCCCATGGTGTACTGTTGATATATTATGCAGTTTACTATAAAATCGATAAGTATATATTTGGAGGTTTGGAATAAACCATTCTTCATGTGTGTCTAAAGTGTTATATTCTTTGGATATGTGTGCATTGAAATGAATTTGGTCACGGGCGATGGTGAGCAATCCTAGGGGCATTACTGATTTCCTAGAATTATTTTGTCACCATATGAGATTGGTAGGGGAAAGGGAACACCCTCTTTTTACCCATAATTCTTTTTCTTCTTCAGGTGCTTGCACTTGAAACTCAATGAGCTGAACTACAGAAAGGTCATTGTAAGGTTTTGTGTTGTCCACCTGCAATAAGGACAATTCAAGGAACAGGTTTTCTGTGTCTTCTGGAGTATATAGGTATGCTGCTTCTTTGGCTGAAGAGTATGCCACGCTATTGCCACAGGAAATGTGGTCTATGTTGTTCATGTGACCCGCACATTTCACCACTGCTACTGCTGTGGTGAGTGATAAAAAATCGATTAGCCTAGACAGTAGCGATGCATGTTGTACCAGTGCACCATCTGATTATTTGAAACCCCTCTGGTGCCATCTTGAGAGGCCTGAGTGTACTGTGGGTGTGACGTCAGAGTAAATGGTGGTGGGAAATCCCCAGAATAATTCTAATACTCCTATTAGGGCCACATGTTCTGTCAATGTACTGCCCTTGTGTCATACCCACTACCGCTCCCCCTATTCTCCTGACACTGTCATTCTGGTCAGTGGTTGAGGAGCCATCAATGAAAAGCATCTTCCCTTCCCCTGGTGCATCTTCTTTACCATGCCATAGTTCATCAGTGTAGTCCTTGTAAGTAGCGCAGTTGTGCACCAAATAATTTGCCTGCACTAGGTCTGCAGTGAATATCGCTGGGTTGTGGTGTGAAACCTTACAATGTGAATGGTGGAGTTTGATAGGATTACCTCATATTCCGATGCCCGCTGGGTGGTGAGTGTGCTCTTTTATTTCTGTAGTATTACAAAAAGTGCATGCTCTATGTATAGAGTTACTGGGCAACCATTGTAATAGTGGATAACTTCTGCTGCAGCCATAATCTGTTTGCACTGAAAATGTCCATATGTCCATGTCTTCTGCGCGAGGACAGCTGTCATCCCTTGACCGTTCAAGTGGGAGAATAGAAAAAATTGCTTTGTATAATCTGGTGTTGCTAAAACAGGGGCACTACTGTTCGCTTTTTTAAGCTCCTGAAATGACTCAAGCATCTTGTCTGTCCAGACCAGAGGCCCTTTGGCTCGCTATGCTTATTTTAGCCCTTGCAGTAGGGGGTTGGTATATGTTGAATAGTTGAATATCCATGCTCAACAATAGTCACACAAACCCAGGAACTGTTGCATATGCTTAGCCGTGGCTGTCCGTGGAGTGTTCTGTACTGTGTCAACCCTTTCTGGAGTGATATGTCTCCCTGCAGATGATATTATCTGTCCTAGATGCATGCCTTCACGCTAACAGTACTACAGTTTATTCTTGTCCACCTTACAACCATTATCTGCCAATAAGGTCCGAAGCTTTGCTGAGTCCTCCCTGTATTGTTCTTATGTCGCACTTCAAACGTGGAGGTGATCCATGCAGTGAATCACTGCACTTAGTGTGTATAAATTTCCCAGATCCATTTGCAACACTCTATTAAAGATGCTGGCATATTCACAATACCCCTGGGGCAAACAAATGGACTGGTACCTGCGACCAGGATAAGTGAACACTGTGTGGTACTGACAGTCAGAGTATAATGGGATTGAGAAGAATGCATTTTTGAGGTCTAGTAAATGGGATACTGTTTCACCCAGGCAAAACTGCACCTGGTTTCAATTTAATGCAAACCACCCCTATGCTTTTGAGCAACCCTTTTGAGCCATTGGTCCACAACTCTATGGGTACCCTTTCCAAATCTTCCTGTAAGTGTGGTGATGCTGCGTTGGCCAGGAGCACGGGGTGCAGCACTACTCTGTGCTCTATTACTACCTTGCAGGGTATGGACATTTCAAATATCATTTACCCCTCGTCCTCAGTGTCTATGAACAGACAAATGTCAGACACGTGCCTCAGTTACTGTGTTGGGTGAAAAAAAAATTGCCAATCTAGGTCTTCCTCATCCAGACCAGATAATATTACATGTCTGCTTTAGTGATTACTGCTTGCAAATGTACTTTAACAATAGTGCCTGGTGCCCAGTCCTGCTGGACAGCTGGTCGAAAGAGAAACTCTGCAGGTGCATGTACAATTGTCTACTTAATCCGTGGTACCCACCCTAGCATGACAGTTACCAATAGAGGAACAAATCAAGGTGGAGTTGCACACCTCGCAGTGCGCTGTGGGCATATAGTGCTTGTATCAGTATAGCTGCTCTAGCTGAGTATATGCCGGGCATGGAGTATATTATGCCTTCTTCCAAAAATGAAATAGTCATGTGCCACTTGCTCATTAGTTCTCTACCAGGAGATTAGCTGGGTAGTCTCGTAAAATACAACAAAGGCACCAAATAGCTTCTGTGTACCCATGGTGATGGGTAAATCTTTAGTGAAGGGAACTGAAATGACAGCCCTTGAAAATCCCTGTGTGTCCATTATGTTGTCTGACGTGGGAAACAAGCCCTCCATGATGCAGGATTTGGTTGCTCCCGTATCGACCAAAAAAGAGAATGTTCGACCCCCTATCTTCACGCCCACTCGGGGTTGGGTGTTGCTGACACTACTGGGCACATTTAAGCTATCAGTGGGCTTTCCTATTGGGGAAATGTGCTTGATCCTGGTAGCGGGGAAAGGCTGCCTTCTAACACTGTGTAGTGTGTTACTGTGCCCTGAGGAGTGGCGTTCTTGTCCCCATGGCTGTGCAGGTGTCTGCGTGTAATTTGCCACTAGGGGTTGTTCTTGCTGTTGCTCGGGGCCTGGGCTGTAAGTAACAGTACTTGGGGTCTGTGGGCGGAGCTGCTGCTGTGCACTGTATTGGGGTTGTGGGCTGTAGTAGTGTGCCTGCTGGAAAGCAGGGTGATAGACTGGGATGTTGTATTTATAGGGCATTGCTGGTCTTCTACATTCATGTGTGAAATGACCCATTTTCACTGCATTTCATGTCATTTATTGAATTTATAAAGTGCTGCTCTCCAAAATTGATATTAAAAAATATTGGAAAGACGGTACATTGTACATGATAATGCAAAAAACAGGGGAAAAAAGGTGGGACAGAGAAACAGAAAGTCACTAACTAGAGAGAAGGGAGAGAAGATGAGCTTTCGGTTTAGATTATGAAGAGATGAAGAAGAGCGGATAGAGAGAGGGAGATCATTCCAGTGTTTAGGGGCTAAGAGGTCAAAAGATCAGAAATGGGAAGTAGCACAGGAGGGGTTGAGAACCGTGAGAAGAAACAGATACTTGGATCAGAGAGTCTGATAGCGAGAACAGAATGAGACTAGCAAAGAAAGATAAGGAGGAGACAAGCCGTGAGTACATTTAAAATCAATAGAAAGAAAATGGTAGAGAAGACATGATTCAAAGGGAAGCAGTGAAATAGACAGTAAAGAGGATGGGACAGAGGAGTGAAATGAGTAGACGAACCGAAGAATTATAAACAGACATTTTCCCACAGGACCTACACTGCTGGACCATCCGAGGCCTCGTACACCCGAAACCACCTCCAAATCCGCCCACTTTGGCCCCTCTGGAAATTACCTTTTCCTATCTGAAAACTTCACACCTCCCTTCTCACATCTCTGGGTCCCTCTGCCCATCCTTTTGGAGGGCCCTGCTCTACTCCGGTTGTACCCTGCTATGCTGGTGATTACTGCCCCTTCCACACTCATCTTTGCTTGTTTTTTCGGTAACAACTTTGTCTCTGCCTTCTGTGTTTGCTCACCCTTGCCCTTTTCCTTCTCATGTTTCTGCCTGCATAAATGTACTATGTGTGCCTGTATTTCTGGCTATCCCTTTGCTTCTAACATTGTTTAAATCCACTTGCACATCTGTGGGGAGCCCCCTGTGTATCACATGATAAAAAAACAATAACTTCCTTATTCCATCCATCCCTCTCTCTGTCCTCCACATTTCCTGTATCTGCTGTATGTATGCTGTTGGGTCCTCATCTCCCTTCATTGTGCAGACCATGATGTCATGCATGTCAGTTCTATTGGGGTAGACGTCCCTTAACACTTTTCACATGTGTGCCCTACAGTTATCAATGGGGCACCATCATGTGTGGTGTCGTTCAATGTTATTTCTGCATAACCTGCCTTTCTCCAAAGCTCTTGTGCTGGCTCCCCTAACTGTGACCAAACATGCTTTTCATGTCCTCCAAAGCCAAAGTGATACCAGTGGTGTGTTTCTCGAAGGCATAGATCCACTTGCCCGCTTCTGCAGTGAGGGAAGGCAGTGAGTTAATTATGCTCTGCCGATCCACGTGCAGCCATGGTATTTATTGTGGTCTTCCCAAGCCCTTCAGAAACAGTGACAATTGTGGTGCTTGTGGCTTTGGTCGGTCGACCCTCATCCACCTCCTTATTTTAGCTAAGTCAATTCGACCAGGCAGAGGTCTAAGCCTTTGCCTGTATGGCGTTGCCTCCTCCACCTTAGACTCCCACCCTGTTTTGTTGACTTCTTCTCTCTCCCCATAACCTTTGTCTATGAGCTCCTCATCATTTGCATCCTGTAACCCCTCACTTGCCCCACATATACTATTGATATCCGCAAGGATCAGGATTGGGGTGGTCACTGCCCATTTTTCCATCAATCCTAAAGAGAATCTGTCACAAAATCCACTGATCAGTGCATATAGGCATGCACTGCCCCTCCCCTCATCCCTGCAGGGTACTCTGAGTCTGCACTATTCATGATCATTTCTTTTTCAATTTCTGCACTGTCTCCTATAGCTGTCGGCGGGCCTTATTTTCAATCTCAGCAATTATTGAATACCTGGTTGCTCCACCCACCTTCCCTGGCACTACCTTTCCCCCCTTAGCAGGGGGAAAGAACTGGGGGTTGGTGTACCCTATGGCAGGTCTCAGGGGACCAGACCCAGAAGAGGGTGGTGGGTTATTGGGTGATGTGGGTGGCAGGGTACTGGCTTGCGTGACCGCTAAAATGGACCACCTCCCCCTTCTATGGGGGCATTCTCATCGGGGGCCCTTCCATCTTCATCAAACATTTTCCTCAAGCCTAAGATACTTTGCTGATTTTTCAAATGTTTCCCATTATAAATTGACAACAAGTCCTTATGCACATGCTCTACCATTCTTTTATCATACGTGCCCTCTTCAGGCCATAGTGTAATTATTTTGCCCACCGTTCCCAGCACCCACTCCTTGTGATACTTCAAGATTTTTCCTTGTACTGTGGGAGTGCTTACACATGTGTTCCAATGGCATCTCCATTTTTAACACAAAACTATAAGTACACCGGCCCGATGACCCCACCTTTTGCCAAGAATTCCTTTCTCCAATGCTTGCAAACCCCAATTTCCTCACACTTCTATTAACAATCTCAAACTGCCACAAAAGAACACCTTTGTTTACTCAATCGCCGCAAATATCTGACTCCAAAGGTCCTTCGTCTGCACAATTGCTCACAATTCTTCAGAAACAATACCTTAATGCACTGTTACCACCAGCATCTAACTAAACACATATATACAAATGCCAGTTATCATTTAGAGCCACATTTATTTACACACTGATATAGATCCTTCCTCTATCTCCTGTCGGGGGGAAATTCTCCCGGGGTCTGCTGGGCCGTCCACGGACCTCCGGGCAGGGGGGCCCCAACTCTTCCCGTATATCCCAAAAAAATTGAGTATGAGACACACGCAAGAAGCAAGGTAGTTCTGCTGTTTATTAAACAAAACGGCAGGGATGGGTCAAGGATCGTACGCATCCGTCCTGACACTCTCTTCCAATCGTGGGGCTAGCAGGCCCTTTTTACCTTAGTATGACGCGCTACTTGCGTCACCTGGGAAAGTTTAGCAAAAAACCTATCGCCACTCTGGATTGGCTCCTCGAGTGGTAGGGTTAGTATAGCATACGTATAGAGAGCATTATTAGTGGTCGAGGGTTAGTCAGGTGGTATACTTGGGTTGTCCCTTCAAATTGATACATGAAAATTGTTACATGAAGACCCTTGAGGATTGGTCAATGTTAATGGCGTCAGTGATAAGAGCCCCATGTTCTGATTGGTCCACACACGAGCCCCCCAGTCTGGGACCATCGGTGTTCCCAGCTCGCGGTGCACCTGTCATTTGCAACAATGTTTCACTATGGGTATGTGCAGACAATGTGAAGATTTATTCATATGCTGGAAGGCCGACTACTCCCACCGCCGCAGATGTCCATTGAGTCGCTTAATTGTATCTGCCTGTGTCTTGAAACGGGGGATCCAGGCGCCTCCCTCCTCCTGGGCCTGGCACCCTGTCAGGTTCGGCTTGGTCACGTGAGGTGGGACCGTAGTTGAGGCATAATTCTGCACAATTAATATTGCATTTTCCACTTTGTGCCTGGCTTAATTTGCAGGTGTGACCTTGGCGTCGGTTTGCGGCATGCGAGTTTGCAACATTGTGCCCTTGACTGTCTGCTTTCGCCGGGCTCATTCTGCAGGGTCAGCAACTGTACTTTTGCTCATTCAATGTTTCATGGAAGCTCTTGCTTGCGGCCTACTTGGGCCTGGTGTATAGGTGGAGCCGTTTGGTACACAGGCGCTTTAGGTTATGATATCATGTTGCTTTATCCCCAGTATCGTGTCTTTGTTATATTTCTCATTATGGCGCATGGCTTTAGGAGAAGCGTGAGCAAGCCGTTTAGATGAGTTCATTGTGCGTCTTGCGTTTCTGCATTTTGAAAAGCCTATGTGAAAAATAATAAAGATGCGCGTCAGTGGGTGTGTCCGTCACCTACGTCATAGCACTGAGTATGTTCTTCGTGTGGATTGGTGCGGGAGTGTCCAGTGTGCATGTTTGCACGGGTGTGCTGACCGTTGGCTAGGTCGTCATGGCATCTCTAACGATGTGTTGATTTAGTGTTGGATGGTTCAGTCGAGTCCATCTATGCCGCAGGTGTCGGCATGGGCAGGGCAGGCTGGTGGGCAGGCGGGTGGGCACGCGGGTGGGCACATCCGTATGTTCCTGTACCAGGGTATTTGGTCGTCTGGTAGATGGGCAAACTCCTCTCGTGGCGGGTGCCTGGGCCGTGATCCTCTAGGCCACGGGTGTGAGGGGATTGGTGGGAGCCTTTTGTTCCATTCTCCCACTTCAGTCCCCCCTCTGGTCGACTTGTCGACCACAAACATATCCTTTTCCTTATCTCCTCTCACTCTCCATAGTTTAGTTACTCCTCCCAAATGTCCATAGTGGTTAACATGGTCTTCAAATGACCAATACATATATACACAGGTTCCTCCAGGTGTGCAGTATACCCATTTCCCTATGTAGCTCCTTGGGTTTCTTGGGTTTTCGAGCTTCACAGATGGTGGGTCCAGGTGGTTGGTGATGATCTGGTTGCGCAATTTCTCTCTCTCTTTTATTATTGTGCCTGTGTGTTGGTCGTCATCTGCTGGCATCAAGGGGTGCATACCAACCATTTCGATCATCTCGTCTGTGGTGCGTGCCTTCCGGGCCTTCCAAAATCTTATTATGATCAGTGCAGCTCCAGCCAAAATAATGCATCCAACTATAATCTTCAGTCCATCCGACAGCCAAGCTGGCATTCATGACCATAATATCGAAAACCAGCTGTCATCCTTTTTCACACCTTTACTTTCATCCATCATTTTGGAGTGCATCTGGGCCAATTGTGATACTGCTTCTGTCAGTGTACCATTGTCAGCATTGTTAGCAGGAATGAATGTGCAGCATGATTGTCCTATCTTTGCGCAAACTCCTCCTTCCATTGCTGTGAGGAGGTCCAGTACATATCTGTTCTGTAGTGCTACCATCCTCACTGCTTGCAGTTCCTCTTTTATTGCGTTGAATCCATTTACTGTAGAATTAATTGTCATCATTAGTTCCCATCGAGTTATCTGGAGCCATTTTGCGTTTGCGTAAGCCTGTAGTCCCGGATGTATTATTGAGGAGAAGAACATTGCTGCTCTGCTGAATAGTCTGTGTTCTGGCGGATTGAAGTGAGTGCTGTTTCCGACCTTCCCCATAGGTAATTTCATGTAAGAGGTTCTCCTTGTCTTTTCTTTCTATTCAGGACAGTGTTGTTGCCGTTGTTTTGGTTCGCTGGCCCCTTCTGAGGGTGTACGGATCTCTTCTTCCTCTTGTTTCCTTCATCCATTTTGGGGAAGTTCGCCACATTCACATGTTTCTGGGGCACCACTAGTGATGGTACATTGACGTGTACCATTGTATATATACCATTCCACAGAGGGGGCAGTGTGTGGTATGCCTTGTCTCCGCAGGCCCAGTAATGGTCCATTACCACTGCTGTTCCTGCTCCCCCCTCAGGTAACTCCGTCACGCTTGCACAGTTGGTGTTGTATCCCACGTCCACTTCTCCTTTATGTTGGTAGCATACCTTAGGCGCAGTCAGCGGCAGTATTGTTATTGGGTCTTCATCCTTCTCTATCCACGTTAGCATGGGTACGTACTTGACCCAAGTCATCCAGCATCTGTCGTTGTGTTCAGCAATAGTTTTAGTATCCTCTCTCGTTACCATGTTGCTGCCAACCACTCCTATGTCCCATTTGTCACCTAGGTACACCTTCCCTGTTATTATTATCAGTGGTCTTTCCCAACATCCTTGTTTACCAGGAACTTCAGTGGCGTACCAATCACATGGTAGGTACTGTAGTGTTACTTTCTTAGTTTCTCCTTTTTCAGGGCCGCTCGTTATGTATCTGAATGCTTCAGCATGCAAACTGGCCTTGTGGTAACTCAAATAAACCTTGAGGAAGTTGTTTTCGTACGGGTATGTGTCTCGCGTTTTCCATACCAGGTGCACCGTGTTCCCTTGAAATCTCCCTTTCGTCTGGAACAGTGCCAGGTATATTATACATCGTGCTGTCTTTTCATCAATTTCCGTGGCAACGAAAGTTCGGGAAGGGCTCATGGCGTATGGGATCAATGAGCAGACGTAGCAGCTGTCTTCTGTTGTCTGCTTACCTATTTGAGTCATGTGTTGGTACCACATGTTGTTCGAGACGTGTGCTGAATCTTGTATGTAGTTGTCAATACCTTTATGGTCTGAGTATGTGCTGCGTTTAACTCTATTTCCCTTGTGTGGAATTTTACTAGTACCACCTGACGTAACACCTGTTTCAGCCGGGGGTGGGGGTATATTAGGTTTGGGTACAGCCAAAATATTGATAGCATAACTGTTCTGCCATACAGAGGCAGCCAAGAACCCGGTGATCATCAAAATCCCTATCATCTTTATTACAGAGGCTAATCTCACCGGCATTTTGCTCTTACCTTGCTGCAGTCCGGCAGCTAATTCTTGCGACGTTAAAGTTGCCCGCCTGAAAATTCTCAATACGCTTGTTATTAGTGTTAGTTGTTGTTTTTAAGCTCTCCCTATCAAGTAGTCGTTCAGTGCCCAGGCGAAGAGCTGTTCCCACGCCAATCTAAGTGATCTATCTCTTAGGACAGGCAAGTATGGGTGGAGGTGGGGCATTGATTGTTCTATGGCCAAGAGAAATGCTGTGTAGTAGACACGTACCCTCCTCCTTTTCAGGTACTTTGGCCTTTTTATGTGATAGACAAATTGGTGTGATAATTCTTCAGGGTAGTTATCGTGTGAGGGTAGCATCTACTCCTGGGCAGTGAACCTTGTTAGTTATCTGTTTTCTTTAGCAGTAGAATAATAGACGGTACCTGCATGCGCGAGAGAAAAAAAAGAGAACATTCAAGTGTTTACATGTGTATATGTGCAAGATAATGTCCTTCAGTTGGGCTATTGCTGCAGTGGGAGGGACGTCGATAGGCAGAGGGTTTAGGGCTCAGCTGGCAGAAGTCTCCTTACTTTTTGATCGTGTGACCATGGGGTGGGCGGTATGGGAATTACCCTTCTCTATTTCAGTAGTTGTCTCTGGGGAATCTGGGGGGTGGTAGGGTAGGGAAACACTTAGGCCGTTAGCTGTGGTAGAAGTCTCTTCCTCCGTGGATGACGCTGTTGCTGTTCTTCCAATGGCCCTGTCGGTGACGCTAGGGCGGGTCTGGAGTTTGCAGATCTTTACGTCGTGTAGGTGGTTCCAGGCACGTTTGTCCTGTAGCTTTACTGCTCTCGTTGATACTTCCTCTACCAGGTGGGGGCCAGTGAAACGTGGGCTGTTCCACTTTCTGTTGAAATTGCGGAGTAGTACGTGGTCACCTTTAGCAATTTTGCACAGTTTTTCTTTTTACAATTCTCTGTCCGCGTCTTCTTGTTGATCACTCTTAGACCCGCCCCGCGTGCGCTCGAGCTGTTGAGACACAAACACTATACTAGTAATCAAAGAAGACACATATTGGTACATTTCATCACCAAGAACAGTTGCAGTGTTTTCATAATCAGTGAATGCTCTTGATGTTGGCGTCAGAGGAAGGCGCATTTGACGTCCGGTCACCACCTCGTGAGGGGTGAGGTGGTGGTCGGAGCCTGGTCTATTCCTCAGTTCGAATAGGGCTAGCGGAAGGCAATACAACCAACTCTTCTTTGTTGTTTGCTGTATTTTTGCAATTGCCTCTTTTAGTAGGCCGTTCAGGAATTCGCATAGACCGTTGGCCTGCGGGTGATATGCACATGCAAATTTATGCTTGATGTTCAGTAAGGATGTGATGTGCTGGAACATTTCATTGTCGAAATGCGGGCCATTGTCTGACCGCAGTACCTCGCACACTCCCCACCTGGGGAAGACCTCCCTCACTAGAAATGTAGCTGCTCTGAATGCATCTGGGTGTGAGCAGGGTCCTGCTTCAATCCACCTGGAGAATGGGCATACTGCTACAATCATATACCTATTTCCTTGACATACGTTGATCATATCAACATAGTCAATATGGATGTGTAGGAAGGGTCCCTCTGGCCGGGGTATAGTACCTTTTATCACCTTCAGCGTGTGACCGGCCGTGAACTGTTGACATGTGAGGCAATTGCTGATAAAATTTGTCACATGGGAATTTAACTCGGGGCAGAACCAATCTTCCCTAATTCGTGCGGCAATGACCTCCTTGCCTGTATGGGCTGGGTGGTGTAATTGGCTCAGGGCGGTGTTCAATAGTGCCAATGGCATTACCATCTTTCCAGTGTTACCCTGGCGCCATAGTGCGTCAGTTGGTGACATTGTACATCCTCTTTTTACCCATATTTCTTTTTCTGCCATTGGTGCAGCCGCTTGTAGCTCCATTATCTGTGTGGCTGGGAGATGGGTATACCCTTCTCTTATCAATATCTCTTTAGCTATCCCCCTCCGTCTCCCTCTCTCTGACTCTGGGGGGTTCCATATCTCACCAAAATATGCAGCATACTTCGCATGTGCGTCTGCTGCTGCATTTCCTTTTAAGATATGATCTTCTCCATTAGTGTGTGCGGTGCATTTGACCAATGCTAATTCTTGGGAGTCATTTATTACTTCAATTAGTTCAGCCAACAAGAGAGCATGTTGCACTGGAGTGCCGTCAGCTCTCCTAAACCCTCTTCTCCTCCATTTGGACAATCCTGAGTGGACAGTAGACGTGACATATGCGCTGTCAGAATATATGGTCACTCGTTTGTCAAAGCTTTCCTTCAACGCTAAGATCAGTGCAACTAATTCAGCTGCTTGAGCAGAGTAATGCTGTGGTAATTGTAGACATTTCATCGCCACATACACCGGTACCTCTGTCATTTTTACCACTGCTGCCCCAGTTCTCCTTATCCCATCACTTTGGTCAATTGTTGATGACCCATCAATGAACAAGAGCTCACCTCCATCTAGTGCGTTCTCTTCAACCTTTCTAGTACATGCGTACATTTCAGTAGTCTGCGTACAATCGTGTGCATAGTCTCCTTCCTCAATTACTTCTGCTATAAACCTTGCAGGGTTAACCGTGCTGCATCTAACAATTGATAGTTCTGGTCTAGATAAGATGATCTCATAACCTGACGCCCTCTGCGTGGTTAGTGTGGACTTAGGCTTGTTCAATATTGCAAATAGTGCATGTTCCACAAATAGTGTGGTTGGGCACCCCATGGTGATTGCTGATGCTTTCTCTACCGCAAAGGCAGCTGCGGCGAGACCTTGTTCGCAAGGGAAATGTCCTAACATTACAGGATCCAAGTGGCCGCTGTAAAACGCTACTGGTTTGTAGCCCATGCTTGTTTTTTGAGCCAGCACTGCTTTCATCACTGCTGAGTCGCAATGTGAAAATATAAAGAATTGTCGTTCATAAACTGGAGTGGCCAGTACCGGAGCAGTTGATATTGCATCTTTCAGTTCATCAAAAGCCTCTTTCATTTCCATTGTCCACCCCAACTTTTTCTCCCCTTTGTTAGCTTCTTTTAATGCCTCAAGTAGGGGTCCTATGTACGAGCTGTAGTCAAATACCCAGGCTCTACAGTAGTTGCACAGTCCCAGGAACTGCTGTAGTTCCCTCACTGTTTGTGGCAATGGCGTTTTTGAAATGGCCTGTGCTCTTTGTCGTGCAATCTTTCTTCCGTATTGGGATATGAGCTGACCAATGTAAAGTACCTGTTCCTGACAGTACTGTAACTTTTCCTTGTCTACCTTGTAACCTTTTTCGGCCAATATTGTCAGCATCTTTAATGAGTCCTCTCTGCATCTTCCTTCGCTTGTGCTGCAAATTATTATGTCATCAACATACTGCAACACTGTGCTTTCCACTTCAATGTTACCCAAATCCATCTGTATTACTCTGTTGAAGATTGAGGGTGACTCGCAGTACACTTGTGGCAATCTGGTGTGTTTCCACTTTGTGTTTCTGTAAGTGAAGCTTGTCAGATCTTGTGAGTCTGGGTGCAGGGGTATTGAGAAAAAGGCATTTTTGAGGTCTATTACTGTAAATCGTGATGCCTCTGCTGGAATGCCGCACAATATTGTGGCCGGGTTTGCTGCTATAGGGTATTCTGCTTCCACTATGTTGTTCAAAGGCCTGAGGTCCTGTATGAAGCGCCAAGACCCCCCTTTAGCCTTGCGCACCGGGTATACAGCTGTGTTGCATGGTGATTCTGATGGGACCAATATGCCATTATTTATAAGGGCCGTTATTGTTTCATATATGCCCTCATCTGCCTCTTTCGATAGTGGGTACTGTTTCACTCTGGGGAGTATTGCACCCTTTTTCAATTTTATTCTTACTCCCCCTATGCTTTTTATGCACCCCACGTCATAGGGACTAGTAGTCCATAATGATGTGGGTACTTTTGCCATATCCTCCTCAAAGAAGGGAACTGGGGTGGATGTGGGTGCCTCAAGTGCCATTGCAATTTTCTGTGCCTCTTGTTTGTACGTCACTCTTAGCCATATTTCTACACTCATCATAAACACCATTTCACCTTCTTCCTTTTCTTCTGAGAAGAGCTCCTCATCTGACACCTGGGTGAGTCTACATCCCTCTGCTAGTGCTATCACTGCCCTCCATGCTCTTCCTTCTCTGTCTTGGGCATGTACTGTGATGTAATCAGCAGTTGCTATTATGCTCTCTATGTTCACTGAAATCACCTTTCCTTCTGGTTCATTTGCTGGTGTTTCTGGTCTAAACAAATAGGCTGCTGGCCTCCTCCAGATCTTTCCTTCTATCCCTGGCATCCATGCAAATGCCATGTCTGTCCCGTACTGGAACAGTTCACCATCTACTGGCTCAGCCCTAATCACTGTCTGTCCACAGTATGCTTGCATAATTTGTCGTGCAGTGAGCATGTTAATTCCTGGAGTGGAGCAAATTATGCCATCCTCCGTAAAGGAGATCGTCATATTCAACCTGCTCATTATGTCTCTCCCCAGTATATTTACTGGTGAGGCCCTAGAATACAAAAGTGGGACTGACATGTCATAATCCCCTATTGATAAGGGAATGTTATCAGTAAAGGGAACCAACCCCCTATCCCCAGAGAATCCTTGGGTGTTCATGGCTTCACCTGACATCTTAAATTTACCTTCCCTTATGCAAGACCGGGTCGCCCCGGTGTCAACAAGGAATGATCATTTTTTGTCACCTATCGTTACCTCTATGCGTGGTTTCTCCGCACTATTAGGTGTTACCGACAGGATGGGACACACCAAGACCGTCTGTGGGCTGTCCTATTGAGGGTATAATGATTGACCACTTCCTGTGTAAGGGTTGTGTCCCAGGACCGTCACCCTACCCAGTTGTGTTTGCTGTAGTTGTGTATTGGTAGAGGTTATGTTATTGTCTTGAATTTGTGCAGGTTGCTGTACTTGCTGTACTTGGGGTTGTTGTGTTATCGCTACCTGTTGTTGTGGCAGTGAATATGTCTGTGGCTGTTGTTGTGTTACTAGTTGTTGCTGTCCATTTCCCTGTTGCAATGTCTGCTGTTGCTGGATGCCCTGCTGTTCCTGTGTGTGCCCTTGTTGTCCCTGTTCACTCCATGATGGTGTGCCTGGTCTCACTCTACATGTGCGTGACATGTGCCCTACTAATCCACAAATCCAACACACCGGTGGTTCCCTGTTCTGCCATGGAAAGCTTCCTGTGTTGTCCTGGTATACTGGTTGCCCGGTGGGGTAGGAATTTCTAAGTCCTCCCACCTGCTGTTGTGTGTTATATCCGTATCCTCTCCCTCTCATTATTCCTCCCCTTCCCCTGTAGTGATTATAATACCCAGCTCCTGGCGTTGAGTATCCTCCTCCCATGTTAGTCGTGTATGGTTGGAGTGGCGGCAGCTGTTGTGTTACAGTCTGTGATGATTGTATTTGGGAGGGATCTTGTGCAGCCACTACTTGTGTGGGGCTTTGACTCATTGTTGCAGGTGTGGTTATTAGTGCGCCTTCCATTGTGTATTTAGTAAGTTTTTTCTGTATTAATTTAGCCTCTTCCGTTTTCCTATCCTCTTCTTTTTGTTTCATTTTTTCTTGCCATGTCCTACAATGATGCACTATTGTCAGTTGTATTTCTGGCCATGCTTTTGCTTCCATCCCCACTACTTTCTTCATTTGTTTCTGAACTGCTTCTGGGAGCCCTTGTACTAGTATATGGTAAAATATTGCTGGTGTCTTGTCCCATTGTTCTCTAGTTTCCATGCGCCACTTCTCTTGAATTTCCTGGATATAATCAACAGGATCTTCGTTCTCACGCATCTTGCGCGAGGTAATTGCTCCTATGTCTGACGTGTCTGGATACTGTACCCTCAGTGCCTGCCATAATACATGTCTGCAGTTTGCGAATGGTGCTCCATCGTGTGATGTGTTTGTTATTGTGACCCCGGGGAAGCCCGCTCTCTTCCAGATGTCATCCACTGCATCCCCTAATATTGATATTAGAAGGCCCTTTACATCCCCCACTGCCAATTTCTGTCCTGCGGTATGTTTTTCCATTTCATATATCCATTTACCCGCACCTCCACTTAATGATGGGAGCCTGCACTTTATATTCTCCTTGTCTGCATGCTTCCAGGGGACGTATTGTGGTCTAATCCCTCCCCTCTCCAGAAGTGGCATTAGGTTGTGTCCTTGTTGGCCCTTTGGGTCCCACACAATCGAATCCGTACACCCCTCCTCTTCTTCCCTGTCTTCTACGTCGTCAATGTGGTCTACATTGCTCATAACTTTTTCTCCTCCCTCTCTTCCCTTTCTCTTATCATTTCCTCTATTTAATGTGGGCGTGTGTATTCGTTCTCCCTGCCTGCGTCCAGGGAGGTCTCTAAGTCTACCTACATAGGGTGTCAGTTCATTTGGGAAGGGCGCGAGTTTAGATGGGCATGTTGCACGTAATGAGCGTGAGGTAGTGGAGCATGTAGGACGGGATGGTGACGGTGTGGCTGCACGTGTCTGCCTTTCCGCTATTCCTTGCTCGTCCTCCTCACTTCCCTCCAGTTCTTCCTTTCTCCTGCAGATCCATGGTGATTCTCCGTTTGTCCGGGTGATGTATAATTTATCTAAGCTTTCCCTTTCACTGTCTCTCCCTTCCTTCTCTATCCCTTCTCCTTCCTCACTGCAAAAGTCCTCCATTAATGGCAACCCCCTTTCTGTCTTTTTCCCCCTAAACGTTACTGTTTTTAAGTCTATTAGATCCGTTCCTCCATTGTCTTCTTTGCCAATTGCTCCCCTTTGTGCTGATGTTGTTGCTACTTCTCTGTCTCAGTATACGTACCTCCTTACTTCACTCCCCCCTCTCCTTCCTTCTCTTTCCCCTTCATTTTTCTCCTCTATTTCTCTACCAATTTCTTCTCTTTTCTTTTTCAATTCCTTCATTATTTCAATACTCATCTTTTCCATTGTCCTTTCTTCTTCTTTCTTTCTTTCCCATTTCGCTCTTTCCCGCTCTAATACACCCTCTATCATCCTTCTTTCTTCGTATTTCCTTGTCGTTTCTGATAGTAATCTCCTTCTCCATATTTCCAATTCCTTTTCTTCCTCTTCTTCTTCCCTTTTCTTGTCACGCAGTGCTGCTCTGGATACCCTTTCTGCTACTGCCTTCACCCTTTCTGCTTCTCTCTTTTTCTCCTCAGTTCGTCCCCTCATTTTGTCCAACTCATCCTTGCTTTCTTTCCTTTTCCGTGCTCTCTCTCTTTCCTCTCTCTCGAGCTGCTTGATCAGTGTATTCTGCTCATCCCTTAATTCTGCTAATCGTTCTTCCAAAATATCCTCCTTCTGTTACAACAGCTCTTCCCCCTTACTTTTCCCCTCTTCCCCTTTCCTTTCACTCTTCCTGGTGTCATCCTCGTCCATTTTCCTTACTACCTCCTCCTCTTCTTCTGTTAATGAACCTCGTAATTTTAATAATACCTGCGCAGCTACCCACTCATCCTGTCCTATTCCTGCGATCCGTTCCTTGCCAATCCCCCCTTCCCCTGTGGGCATTTTCGTGCAGGCTGATCCCGTCGTGCTACTCTGCTCCCTTCCTGTGTGGCTACCTGTGGCTGTATATGGTGGCGGGCTGTATGCCGGGTTCGAGTACCCCTCAGCCGCCCTTAATTGAACCATGTCTCGTAGTTCTGTTAAAGGATATAACCCCCCTTCCTCCTTTTTCACCACCTTCGCTAGGGGTATATCGCCGTTCTGTTCCTTTTTTATTTCCTTTTCGCTTATGTTGTTACTCTTCTCTCCCTCTTCTCCGTTCCCCGTGTTCTGTGTGCTTTCACTCTCTTTCTCCCCATTCTCTCCTTCCTCCTTAATCTTCTCTTCCTCCGTTGTTCCACCCATAATAAACATTCCGTTTGGTCCTGGTCGGGACCCTTGGAACATCCTCCATAAGTTAAACACCTCCACGTGGTGCGCCAACTTCTTCCCCTTGTATGTATTATGCAGATGGTTTAATAGTGAATGTTGGATATATGGATCGAAACTACCATTAGGCGGCCATGGTGTCGTCATTTTGTTGTCCGTCCCCTGTGTCCATTGTATGCTATACTTGATCAGTTTCTCCCTATGGGGTGACAATTTTTTACATATGTGTTGTAGCGGGGTAGTGAGGGTGTTCCCCCACCCCCCGATCCTGCCCCGTATGACATAGTAGCTCTTCACTTGTTATCCTTCCCCTATTTGGTAGCGGTTATCTTACTGACAGTTTATAATATACAGCCTTATATCTTTTACCTGGCCCGGTAAGTTTGGGGACTTGCGATAGTCCGCTAAGGGAAATTGGTAAAATGTAGCATTTACATTTGTATATTCTTTTCTTTCTTTTCCTCCTTTGCAGAACACCCTTACGGCCCCCTGCGGCCGAGGTTCATGTAGCCCCCTGTGGCTGTGTGCTGCTTGTGACGTTCTTATTCAGCCGCCCCACTTTCACTTGCTCCTCCTCCCTCCTTTACACTTGCCGTGGCCGGCGTTCTCCGTGCGCAGCCACGTCCCCCTTTTCGCCTTCCCCCCGGTCAATTCACTACCGTTTACCTCCGTTTCCACTCCCTTACCACAACTCTCTTCCCCACCACTCTCAAAAATAAAGATGCCTTCTGCTCGAGATATCCTATGAAAAGCCCTACTGGTGACGTCACCGATCTCTTCAAACTACTGGTAACTTCTTCATATGTTTTCAAAGTTCAAAATACACTTGCAATCTACCCCGTTAACCCCACAGCTGTCTTCCTGTCACGCCTGGAACAAGGTAATCAACAATATAATCGGACTGCGCACGCTGCGTCGCCTCGCGTGTGATACGCCCCTCGACAGGAGGGCTTAACCAGTCAATTATCTTCCGTATCGGGCAACCAGCTAGCTACCGCCTACAGGGAAACGTCATCTATCTATCGAGTTTCCTGCTCGATCAATAGGGATCCTCATCTACTCATTGATCAATAATTACCAAATCGTAGGAAACCGCGCACACACACACCCTTACACGTGGTCGCGACCTAGGCCAATCAGTGTCTCCGAGCGGCCGCACGTGATGTTTTCGTGGTCCGCCCCCTTCTCTCCCGTAACGTAGCGGACTGCTCTCGCACTTGTCCGGCTACCATTGATTTCATTGCCAACACTAATTTGTCAAACCTTCGCCGCGCACCTGTGCAACACCTCCCGCCTCCCGCATTCAATTCCTCCCCCCTCCCTCACAATTTCACATTGCTTGTTGTGCGTGGCATACTCACCAAGTGCTCTTGATGCGGGACCGCTCGACTGCGTGCACCCCTCCAAGCGGCTCGCCACCTCCCCTCGTCGGGACCACGTCTGGACACTCGCCAACCGCGGGCGGGATACTTCTCAACCGGCTCCCGAAGGCCAATATTCGGATTGCGCTGTCCGGTCTTCTCGCAGTTCCGCGATGGTCCTGTAGTCCTCAAAAGGGGGAAGCGGCAGAGGGGGCCGCGCCGCCGGGCCTCCTCGCAATGGGAGTACTCGGAAAAATAAAATAAAAGCAGACCTCAAACAGATCTCAGCAGTGCCTCCAACTTGTCGGGGGGAAATTCTCCCGGGGTCGGCTGGGCCGTCCGCGGACCTCCGGGCAGGGAGGCCCCAACTCCTCCCGTATATCCCAAAACAATTGAGTATGAGACACACGCAAGAAGCAAGGTGGTTCTGCTGTTTATTAACCAAAACGGCAGGGATGGGTCAAGGATCGTACGCGTCCGTCCTGACACTCTCTTCCAATCGTGGGGCTCGCAGGCCTGCGTCACCTGGGAAAGTTTAGCAAAAAACCTATCGCCACTCTGGATTGGCTCCTCGAGTGGTAGGGTTAGTATAGCATACGTATAGAGAGCATTATTAGTGGTCGAGGGTTAGTCAGGTGGTATACTTGGGTTGTCCCTTCAAATTGATACATGAAAATTGTTACATGAAGACCCCTGAGGATTGGTGAATGTTAATGGCATCAGTGATAAGAGCCCCATGTTCTGATTGGTCCACACATGAGCCCCCCAGTCTGGGACCATCACTGTTCCCAGCTCGCGGTGCACCTGTCATTTGCAACAATGTTTCACTATGGGTATGTGCAGACAATGTGAAGATTTATTCATATGCTGGAAGGCCGACTACTCCCACCGCCGCAGATGTCCATTGAGTCGCTTAATTGTATCTGCCTGTGTCTTGAAACGGGGGATCCAGGCGCCTCCCTCCTCCTGGGCCTGGCACCCTGTCAGGTTCGGCTTGGTCACGTGAGGTGGGACCGTAGTTGAGGCAGAATTCTGCACAATTAATATTGCATTTTCCACTGTGTGCCTGGCTTAATTTGCAGGTGTGACCTTGGCGTCGGCTTGCGGCATGCGAGTTTGCAACATTGTGCCCTTGACTGTCTGCTTTCGCCGGGCTCATTCAATGTTTCATGGAAGCTCTTGCTTGCGGCCTACTTGGGCCTGGTGTATAGGTGGAGCCGTTTGGTACACAGGCGCTTTAGGTTATGATATCATGTTGCTTTATCCCCAGTATCGTGTCTTCGTTATATTTCTCATTATGGCGCATGGGTTTAGGAGAAGCGTGAGCAAGCATTTTAGATGAGTTCATTGTGCGTCTTGCATTTCTGCATTTTGAAAAGCCTATGTGAAAAATAATAAAGATGCGCGTCAGTGGGTGTGTCCGTCACCTACGTCATAGCACTGAGTATGTTCTTCGTGTGGATTGGTGCGGGAGTGTCCAGTGTGCATGTTTGCACGGGTGTGCTGACCATTGGCTAGGTCGTCATGGCATCTCTAACGATGTGTTGATTTAGTGTTGGATGGTTCAGTCAAGTCCATCCATGCTGCAGGTGTCGGCATGGGCAGGGCAGGCTGGTGGGCAGGCAGGTGGGCACGCGGGTGGGCACATCCGTATGTTCCTGTACCAGGGTATTTGGTCGTCTGGTAGATGGGCAAACTCCTCTCGTGGCGGGTGCCTGGGCTGTGATCCTCTAGGCCAGGGGTGTGAGGGGATTGGTGGGAGCCTTTTGTTCCATTCTCCCACTTCACTCCTTTCCCAGAGAGGGTACTCATACCCTCCTGAAGTTTCCTTGCACTGCAGAACTCAGGGATAACCCATCCTCTCAATATGCATAGCACTATCACTTAAATCACAACGTTGTCTTTCACTGTTTAAGGGGGGACTCCCTCACAATATATCTGAATGCATCATTAATAATGAAAAACCTTCAAGAGAAAGAGAGAGACACACCCACCATGAAAGAACATCAATAAAGAAAGAAAAACAACATTTCATCCAACACGTGCGTTATACTTACTTTGCGACCTCTGAGGCATCCCAACACCACACTGCCTCCAATCGCCTGCAGGGCCCAGACCGGCGCTCCTGCTCCAGAAATCAGGCAGATCTTTAGGGAAGATGGCGTCTGCTTGCCTCTCTTCAGGTGTGTGCACAAGCTGCTTCCTGCCATTCTCGCACCACAGGAGGGGTGTGTGGTGAGGACTGAGGCACTCTTAGGGGGCCCTGGGGATCACATTGGTGTCACCAAATGTAGACCCTTAGTGATTTACAGGAAAAAGTGTGGAAACACACCAATTGCAAGAAACCACAATTTTAATGCAAGTTAGAGAAAAAGAAAAGACGTCCAGGATGTCAGTCGCGTAAGACAGGAAGACTGAGAGACTCTCTCAACATGCCCACATTACATTACAATGTTTAAGAATGAAAACCACAAGATTAACAAACACTACAAAATATCAGGTGTATACCATTTACCCTATCCCCATTGGCTATCACCTATATGAGTACCTAAACACAATATATGTTCTGGCATTTCATTGGTTAGTGCAATCCCAGTGACGCAGTGAATGCATCTCCCTGCAGATGCCCTAATTGCATAATCATCAGAAAAAGTGAAACTAACCCCCTGCAGCAACAAACGTGAGGCAGTAGGCTTCTCTCCCATGGGACCTGTCATCTGTCTTGGCAACCCATCGATCTCAGACCTTGCAGCCCCTCAAACACTAACATACGTTTGGAACCATCTTAGTGTAACATATCACTGTCTCTGAAATACAGTCTTCTGGTCAAGGCCTCCTATCTCCTGAGAAGCAGGTGGCCTCATGAGAAGCGTAGCTGAGGCACTTGCTCTTGAGGAATTAATTCTCATATTTGTGTGTATTGGACGCCACCCTACCATGTACCCAGCAGTCCTCGACTTGATAAGGGGCAGTAGAACTACAGCCTGGGCTAATGTTTTGCCATAATTTCTACATGAGGTCTTTGCTCACACTGGAAGAAATGCTCTTCAGTAATTCTTGTGTACATCTGCTTTGCCCCAAGGACAGAACTATTACTTTGTGTGAGGCTCGATGTCCTGGGAACAGCTTTGTGAATGAAAAGTCAGGGTCTATTTCTTAAGACAATAACGAATCCATGCCTTGCCCCTCTTCCACGGCTCTAGCATTGTTGCTTTCTCTGAAAGGAAGCAGGACTGCAATTTGATCTTAATAAATGACAAAATGGGTCTAGTGTTGTGAACGGCAAAGCCTGTAGCCTTAATGCCAGTAACTACTTCTAAAACAGCAGACGGCAGGCCCTGTCATATTAGTGTTAAACATTAGGCTTAATATGACCAAATGGTATACTTTATGAGGATAATGAAAACGCTCACAGGGCCTGGTACAAAAACATTTCCTACCCTTGGTCAGCTTGTCAGAGCTCCTCATGTGTAAAGTTCACAGAACCTGCACTTCCTGTTACGTTTGGTGTGTCGTTTGGGTGTGTTGATAGTGCATCACTATCTTTACACACTTACAATAAAAGGCCATCAGGAGAATCAAAACGTCAAGGTTTTCAATACAGTAGGACCAGCCTGGATCTGTCCTTGTATATAAAAGTGTTATGGAGAGAGACCTTGTGGGTATTACTGGAAATGACGTTCAACCACTTGCAGGAAAGGTTCTTTAGGACAGGCTCTGTGGGCAAAGGGAAGACTGATGTCACACTACTCCATACGAGTGGGTGCAAAGAAGAGGATGCCCAAAGCAAAGCAATAAGTCATCCATCAGTCAGGGTGTGGGGGCAGTGCTGCAATATCACCTCAAAGGGTGAGGAGATGTCACTACCTTTGCAGGATTCTCGTGTGACGTTAAGCCCCTGCTTCAGAGGCTGGATCATGGGGTTACAACCCGACAGTCGAAGTTAACGACCCGACCGAAGTGAGGGCAATTTACAAGGGCTCTGGGCCATTACCCCCTGTTCCAGCACTTGGAACGGGGGATTAAGGCCATTAGCACTGGGGCTACCAAAGCAGTAACCAGTGGTGCTAAAAAAACGTATTTTCAGTCATTGAACAGGTCGTTCAATTACAGAAAGTACTGTCTTAAGATGGCCACCATGGAAGGGGAAGGTGGGCCCGGTACGGAGACCCTCTTCCATTTCCATGGCAGCCTGCGTGAGCCAAGGGGAAGGAACGGCTGCAGCTGCGGCACTTGCCTCCGCTGAAATAAGGTAAGTAGGGGGTGGAGACCATTCTCGTTTACAAATGAAGTGTTTCGTAAAGTTTTTCTTTTATTATGTGACCAGTGAAACTTATTAAGGCACAGCAAAAGGTGATCTAAAAAAAACTTTATGAAATTGATGCACGGAAGGGGTTTATCATAACCTTTAGAGAATGGTAAAGAAAGCTATTCCGATAAAATGGCAGCAAAGGAGATCTGTCCACTGTGTGTGATGCGGATGGTGCTGTTTCAAAGTCCATCAAACTGAAGCGGGGCTTTGGAATTATATATGATGACTGGAACAGTAGTCAGTCCTTAATATCACGTGTCCCAGGTGCCTTCATTATCAGCAGCATTTCTGCATTTAGATGTTTGAGGTGCTCATGAGAGATTTCACTATTGTGCTGGTGTATGGCAGGACTATCTCTTGTCACCCCTGCGCCTCTGGTTATGCAGATTACAGAATTAACAATGATGTTCTAGATGCGGCCCCATTGACCGTGTGCTCACTAGCAATTCAATATTAATTTATGTATATCTTTTTCTGCCACTTATGCACTCAAAATCCATCCTGTTGTGAAGACTCGTTTGAAAATCACTCTATATTCTGGGGACTACATCCCCCCAAAGGATGAATACATCGTACGCCAGTCCAGGCCATCATTATAGCCCATTGGGCTGGGGGACGATCAAGAATCTGAATACTGAACCAAATGGGGAGAGCGGGCGGTGTGGGGGTCGGAATAAAGTGACATACATATTAGAAAAAGAATATATTTATTGTACAACCGGTAGACACTTTTTATCCAATATTCACTCTAAAAGTCTGAAACGCAACTGGAGCAGCCTGTGACTCCCATAAGAACATTGCCCGCCCCCCCTAGAAATGTAGTGAATGCATGCACAGCGACCCAGCAGACATGAGCGGGGACATTCGTTTTTTCAATAAAAAGAAAGTAATGGGAAGATAGGTCTTCACAGTGTCTTGGGTCAGGGACCTGGCAGCCTGGATGGGCCTAGGAGTCCTTGTCCACTATTCATCTAGTGAACTGTGGCTTACTCTGTACATTCTACTGGCGATAGGACGAGGATTCCTAGCGTCCACTGTCCACAATGTGTACTATGAATTAGTTAGCTTGTAATATTGTTATAGATGTTTAAGTCTGCATAATTGTAACATTTTGAAACTCCATGTCCTTTGTGCTCACTGAGTCCATTTAAGTGTTATGGCCCTTGCTTAGGTCACTCAGCTGGCAACTTAGACATGTTACATTCAATTCATAAATGTAATATTGTTGCTATTTTCTGAATGTGATTTTCGGATTAACAGCAGCACGCCACTGTTGCGTTATTTCCCCAAAGAGTTGATTTCCTTTATGTTGTGAAGCGGTCCTAAGGTAGAAGGTCGAGATATGATTCCGCAATTCAGCAGCATGGCTATGGCTACTTGCAGGGGGTTGCCATGGTGCCCACGGCAGCTTTCCGATTACTTGTGACTGATGAACAAGAACAATGTTATCCTTTTGTTGACACTATTATAAGATGTAATGGTGCAACGATTGCATTGGATTTAATGTAATTCTATTCATCGATCTGCCTTGAAATGAAGGCTGCACTGTTCTCAGCAATTGTTTAAATACCGCGCAATAGTGATATGATAGTTACAATGGTGGCGCTTTTTGTCCAGGGCATTATCATTCATTCAAGAATGTAGTGGTCATTACATTGACTCATTTCACAGTATGGGGCTTTAGAAGGGACTTCACTCATTCACTCATTCATTCATTAATTCAGTTGTCACCCATCCATCAATTTGTTGTTTTGTTCATTCGTCCAGTCCCCTGTCTATTGATCCATCTGCCCATCCATCCATCATTCCGTGAATTTATTAGTTCCCTCGTGCATAGCTATTTCTTCACTGTTTCGTGTATGCATGCAATCATTAATGAATTCGGAACAAATATAGTACAGCGTTGTTTCAAGTTTGAGGGGGGGGGCAAAGATGCGCTGCTCCCCTGATGCTTTGCCCATTGTCTGCCGCCAGCTTGTTCCATGCACTGTCCACTAGTATAAGCTCCTTGGCCCTTTTCCCCTTCAGGACTCTCTCAATGCGCCATGAAGCTCCCCCAGGCGGCGCGCTGCTGTCCTGAATAAAATTAATGCAGGGACATTCATTTCAGTTTCCCGCTTCTCCGCAGGCAAGAGTGAATGCAAGATCAGGAAACGAAAACGGACCTTCACCTCTTCCTTGCTTAATTGTGTTTCACCGCGTGATATGGCAACTTCTTGCGATATAAAATGTAAAAGAACTATAGTGTACGATTTGTTTTACAAACATGCAATGGAATAATGTGGCCCTTGCCTTCGCCGTTCGGAATCATGCTTAATCCAAGAGTGCTGATTTGGGCCACCATGTACTGTTCAGCTGAGCCCTTAGATCCCGCCGTTAATGCCCTCCTCCTCGCTGCAGAAGCTCGCCATCCCAGACTTGCTGTTTCAGCACCGGAATCCTGCTTCTTGCCTGCACACGTGGGAAATACGAGAAGACGTCTGAACAGTGAGCTCGGGGTGACGCTAATAGCCCTGCGCCCGCAGTATGAAGTTTCCTCCGAACTCGATACACACCTCGTCTGCTCATTGTAAATGCATGTTTGGATTGACTTCCAGGCCTGATGTTGACATGCATTGTGACCCCAGTGCTTCCCTCAACTGCGCAAGGTTGATGGCTTGGGCTTACACATGCTGGCCTCCTGTGCGCCAACCTTGTGTGCATCGGAGTCTCTGGGGGGCTGGTTGTTGATGCAGTTTGTTACCTCATCAATCTTGCTATCCGCTATTGATTAACCACATTTGGGGGCGTTGGGGGGGGGGGGTGGTGCTCTGCTTTCTCATATTGCACAGTGGCCAGGACTCAGCAGTGAAAACATGTCCTTACTCTGTCAAGTAAACGGTTATGCCAGCGCATCACCAGCCTCCTTTGACATTTCAACCAGGACAATGTAATTTTCTTTGGGCTGCACAGGGGCCAGAGGTCATCCTTTCTTGGATGTATCATGCCCTACTTCATTAACACAATGCAACAATGAAACAACATGAAATTATCAAGTGCATGAACTACGTCAACAAGCCTCACATATTCAACCAAATCAAAAGACCTTTCAGTGTCACATGAATGCGATTCTGACATGGGGCACATTCTGCAATCATTTGGAGCGACACACGAGGCCCAAAACACTGGACCTATCCCAAATGCCTCCTGATCCTGCTCCTTTGGCTCAAGAGACCCTACCGACTTGAAGCCTTCTGTTGCGCGATGGTAACCCCATTTCACCGGCTGACCCCGGGGCACCAGCGCACCCCAAAAAGGCAGATCAATATCTACCAACTAACCAGCAAAACCAGCCACCCCCCTCAACCCTCCGAAATGCATGGCAGGTGGGAGGTAAAGATTGCTTTGGCCAGTGGCTCCAGATGACACAACGTTGGTGTGATCACTGGGGAGGAAGCAATGCTGTCCCCCTCCGCAGGCAACCTTTAATGCCAGCTTTCCTGCCGCAGCGAAACTGAAAATCCCAAAAACCCATACAAATCCCTTCCCACCCTTGACTTCACCTGCTCCCAGTGCCCCCGTGCTCACTGGGAGTGCCACGGCAGGCACCGGAAGGAAGCAGGGCAAGGGCTGGTTCATGGCATAGTAAAAGGATGCCTGCCTCGGCCCCGCTCACCGAATCTTGGTCTTGCCACTGGAATTGCTGACTTGGGTAAACAGTGCATCAACACAATGCTTATATTTAGTAAACCTGATCTCTAAACTGCACATGATTCTTAAATATCAGAAACATATTTTGGGCAGTGATCTTGCTAAATACCTTCATCTTTGCCTATTCATGATTAACATCAGTACAAATAACGAGGGACACGTTATATGTACACACTGCGTGTCTTATTTAGTATTACTTTTTGGTAAAAATAAAGAATATTTTAAACATTTTTGGAAATATCCATAAGTCTGGTTCTCATTTATGTTTTCAGATATGTTCTGAGCAGATTTTCTTTTCAATGTTGCAACCACTCTTGCATAGGATCACGGAAAGACGAACTGCATCCAATAATGAGATATGTTTAAGTGTGTGTCAAGTTATGTCAATTTCCTTTAGCAACCTTGGGTTTTCTCTTCCACCGCTGTTCTTCTGGTTAATTGATGTACACATAATTTGTGGTGTTTTTGAATCGGTTTGTACCCACTCTTCTCTTGGCTTTCTTTTCTTTCTTTAAATAAAAAACATATATATATATTTATATATACATATATATAGCTAATTACCCCTGTGCATTATAGGAAGACAACTAAATCATTACACTGCAGGATGGTAACCTACGTAACATAAGAGCATGAAAGCAGCATGAAATGAGACGCTCCATTAGTATTTTCCCTAACGATGACTTGAGGTCTTCGTCTTCATGATAAATGCCAGGTACAGTGATACACTACGCAATGGCCCTAACTAGTCACGCCTTGCATGGAAGTCTTCAGACTTTAACCTTGCCATGGTATGTGCCAGTCTGCTGAGAGATGGGTAGTCTTTCAGAACAACCAGTTGCCAAATGCAGCAGCAACTCTACTTATTCCCCACCTCCAGTTTCACCTATGTGTAACGGTTTATTGAGAAGTCACCCTCAACTCGGGGAGTTCCTTCCCTCCCCACGCACATGGTTATGCAGCAAACTGTTTAACAGATACATTTTTTTAGCCCAACCTCAGACACATATCATGCCCCTTGGGTCCCTCTCCCTGGACCTAACAATGAGCCAAGAACCAGGCTGGTATACAGGAAATATATTGGTATTTATTTGAATTAAACGTAATAGAAATGAGCACCACAAATTTGTCAAAACACCACTTTATACAATGCACAACACATTCAACTTCCCTCACATTAACAAAGTACAAAAGTGAGGTAAAAAGACCACCACCCCAATTCTTCACTTTCTTGAAATTTCACTTCACAAAATAATTACACTGATCATTAAAGAAGGCACTTATCTAATGTTGTGTGATTTTGATTTTCCTGTAGGCTTAAAAGGCTAGCAGTAGGATTTCAAGATTGGTAATGATGATTTCGGCCACACTTTTGGTTTAAAATAAACACAGGGTTATTTATCGGTTTATTTTTTAGACCGCCCTTGCTTTGGTCTATGTTGGGAAGTCAGACAGAAAAAGTTGAATGCTTTGGGTAATTATGGATTTTAGACCCCCTTACTGAAAGGCCTGTGTTGGGGAAGCCAGACAAAAAGATTGGACTGATTTAAGAACAAGACACCCCTCTTCTTAAAGAAGTCGGGGTCAGATGGACAGCAAATATTACCCAATTAAATTATAGGCGATAGTTTGCAGTGCGTATTGGGAAGTGAGATTTTTAATTTCGAATTTTAACAAAATTCACTCCATAGTGTTCTTCCAAATGGGGAATTAATTAAATTAACATTTTTGGTTACGTAGGCTAAGGATCTACACAGTTTTGCCCCTCCCCCCAATCCACTATAAAGGGAAAGGATTCAAGTCAAGCAGACTCCTCCACCTTTTGGTTTCCCGGGGCTCAGTTCTACTTACAAAGCAAGCCTCTGTTTAAGGTTCAGGAAAGCCAGCTGAATTTCAAGACACTCTGGAAAGATAGGGCAGGGGTCTGGTCACTCCACTCTCGAAGATGGCCTCCCGCTCTCCAACATAGGACCCAGTCAGCTTTGAGGCCTTCCTAGAAATAGACAGCTCGACCCAGATGCACACTCCGCAATCTCCTCTGTTGTCTCCTTATAGCTGTCAGATGGTAAATTTCAGCAGCCGTCCTGATGGTCTGTCTCTTCTCCCTGTCCTCCTGTCATTCTCCTTTTTCTGTGTGTCCCTCTCCTGGTGCAGTCCCGCTTATTTAGTAGTGAGGACACCACCATTTTTTTTTATCTTGGGAAAGTACCCTGCAATAACCCCTGTCACTAGGATTGGACAGTCAACCTTCTCTCTCCTCCCAAACCGAGCCTCCAAGTCAGGATTCGTTTATGGGTCTGGAGCAACATATGACAATTCCTATTTGCCATCGCCGTTTGTTCTTCTTTAAACTTTTTGGCAAAAACTAGTTATGTATCACAACTTCATAATTTTACTAGCAACTGCCAGACTAATCATATTTTCTGTTTCAACTAATCATGGGTAATTAGATAAGCCGACCACCAAATCTGTATCATGCAGCACAGCCATGTGGCACCTTTCTGCCATTTCCATAAAAAGCACAACAGTTATGAATATGTAAGTTATTAAGCATATCCCTAATTTCAATTTCCACCCACTCACCAACTCTCACATTTGCAACATGTTTAGATCAGCCAGAAACCTAGTTTAACTAGCCCTTTCAGTTCCCAGAGTCACAGGAAGATGAATTTTATATCCCCACAATTGCCTGGAAATTACATAAAAAATGGCACAAAAATGATATCAATCCGCCTTAAGATGGCTGAGAAAATGGCCTAAATGATAATAGCCCTTTTAAATAAATTGTGAATCTTCACGTGGGACAAACGGCCCGCCTCCTGCTTCCGGACATTTGTTTTCACTGGGTCAGCCTATACCTGTATCAGTCTTCTTTGTGTTGGAAGCTTGCTCTTTGTAGTGGGTGCCCCCATTTTCACTCATATTAGTTGTGCTCCAGCCAAGGGTGACTTTTCTCGAAGTCCATGCTTTCAGATCCAGCAGGTTTGGAGAACACTGACTTTCGATGCCTTTAGCAGGACATTTTTATTGCAGTTTTATTGCAGTTAGTCATTAGATGGGAGATGTGACATCCAGGATGGAAGTGGGAGACGATGTGATGTCCGTGTGAAGTTTTGCCCACAGCCAGCAAAAGGGTGTGACTTGGGCTGACATTTTCCATGAAGACATAGTGGCTCTTCAAATGTCACTGGAGTTTTGGTAGATGAAACATAATATGCATTGCTTTTGGTCAACCTGCACATCATGTTTTGTTATCCTGATATTTTTCTGTGAGCAGTGATATTTTGTTCATGTTTACATTATTTTTGCAACCGTTTTCATTTGCACACACATCTGTAGGCCGTTTTTGTTTTCAATGTTTAAAAATCCTGTTTTCCATGTGACAGGGACTTCTGTTTCCTCCTACTTTTGTAAATTAAAATGCTGCTTATCAATTGGTAATGACAGGTAGGCCCCTTTCCACATGGCTCTTTAAACAAAGGCCAGGCCGTTTTGTTTCAGTGTTTAAAATTCTGTCATTCATGTGAAAGGGACTTCTGTATGGGGCCTTTAAATGCACCCCACAGATGTAAAACTATATTATTGGCTCAACTTTTAGACATCATCCCATGAAGCTATACTTGAAAGTGATAGGCTGGGCCTGAATATTCACTGCAGATGATGCAAAATATTATAAGGAGCATACAGGTATACTATTTTTCTTGTATACCAGGTCTACCTTGCCGTCCAATAAAAAAGGACATGAATAAGAGGTAGCCTGGGTAGCCGTTGCTACCCATATGCTTCTGCTTGTAACCCATGCATTGCTTTGTGACCTCCGTTATTTAAATAGGCATGTGATGTAATCTTAAGTAGCACCCATTTTATGCACCTGTAATCATTGCTTGCAAGCATTTTGCAACCTCAAGTTTTCGATTACAGCCTTTTCTGCTCAAATAAAAAGAGTCCTCATTAGATTGAGTGGTTTTGGAATGTCACTTCCGGTTATCATTTTGGGGCAAATGGCATAATCAGCAGGCTTGCAAAGGATGGAGAGATCCTGGCCTGTTAAATAATAGCTGAATAAGCTCAGATCACCCAAAGCCACTCATCTACAGACAGTGCATTATTTATTTTATTTATTCATTGTTGACATCTGTAAAGCATACAGCTATGGGATAAGTCTCAGGGTGCCTGGCAAGTTATGTGCAGTAAGATGCCAGAGAGATCAGTTTGCTGTATTTTTTGGCAAGGGTTCACATTTTAAAGCGTTTGTGGTAGGAGACTATACTAGAGGTATGTCTAATATGTTGAACTGCGTATTTTCACAGAATGTCCTTGCTGAACAGGGAAGGGTCTGAATCAGGATGGGACAATCAGGTACATGCTGGCTGGCAGAGGGGCCTAAGTCATGGTCTAGCGGGAGTGGTGAGCTTGCATTGATATTTCATCTGCAGTACTTTCTGATCCTGCATAAAGTCATTTCAGCTGGTACCTCTTTCTTACTGGGCACCAATGGAGACATTACACAACATATGCGTGTGTAAGCGACGGGTCTTGCAGCATTCGTCTGGGGCCTTTGAAGACGTTTAAGGAGAGAGGAATTTTAGATGTGCTCCGAAGGGGATGCTTTCTTGTTCAGGAGAAGAGACGTTTCCCGTCGTTGTCTGTCACTTGACAGCCACGCTTATGAAGGTGTTGTATTCAATGAGTTTGAGCGCCCAGAGCCATTCCTTCCTTTGTGATCTTTGGTGGAGAGACTATATCAAAGTATTGGAATATGAAAAGTGAAACATGAGGCCTGAAAAAAGAAACGATAGCTTAAAAACATTATATACGAGTGTTTTGACGCCAACCATACCAGATTTTCAATATAACTATTGACTGTAAAAAAAACAACTGCCGCTTAGATTCACTGCGTTCAAACATGTTGATTCTGGAAACACGGAATGAATGTGACTCTTGAGGACTAGATTGAAGGCCTCTCGTGTAAAATATGCATTTTAAGCCATGCACGCTAAACCCAGCGTGAATGAGGAAGCGCTCGCGCGGTGCCTTAATTACACCGGTCCAGAAAATGTGCAAGAATGCATCTGCTGCTGTGATGGAACTCGTGCAACAAATGGATACGCTCTCTTATAAGATGGATGCCTGTTGACGCAAGAGGCGCCCACAGCCACCCTTATAAAAACACGGTCCCCTGCCAGCCGCCAGTTATGTGTTTGTTTTGGTGCCTCCCGCCCCCCCCCCCAGTGACCTCATCACACCACCCCCATGAAACACGTCTGGGGGCGCCACCCTACATGATACTCTCCCAAGCAGACTTTCTCACCGATTCGACAGGGAGCAGTCCTGGCAATGGCTGATTGGAACCCCCATTGTTTAGGGTGGGAAGCCGATTGCAGCAGGTTCACCTATCCCCAGGCGGAATACATGTTATTCCAGAGATCTTTTTACATAAGAAGGGCCGGATTTACCAAGCGTTTTTCAACGGGATTTTCCCATTAAAAAATGCTTTTGTAAATCAGGCCCAAAGTGTCTCGAGGCTGCACGAGCAGCGCCCTTGTAAACTGGAATACCAGTGTGTAATTTACGCTAGAGCCCGGGTGAGAACTTCGCGAACCTCGGGTGCTTTGATGACCTTTTCCGAGAAGGTCCTAACAATTTAGACAAAATGATATGCTGCGCCATGTTTAACAGCCTGACATCTGCACAAAGGGGGGTTAAACTTTGCTGAGTAGATTCCACCAGCCGGAGGAGTGGGTGCCGACTTTCCACTTCATGGGCCTGCCTCTGGAGGTGACTTTGTGCCCTTGAGCCACTCCTGATTCTTTGGCACGAGCGCAAATGACTGCCCTTGTTAATTGGGATTTAACGAGCTGCTTAGCACCTTTCCACCGATTTCTGAAGAGAGGAATTAAGCTCCCCTAGTTTTAGAGCAACAGAATCAATTTCTTGCCATGCCGCCTGCCTTTTACTTTAGTGTCGCTCAGATTTAATTAATATTGACTGACATTTGCTTGCAGAGGAGGCCGCGATAAAGCCGCGCCATGCGTCTGGAATCGGGAAATGTTGAAAGGGCAGGGGGAATTAGAAGGCAGCTTCCTGGTCTGTGTTGGCATAGCACCATGGACTTACATGAAAATCCCTTTTTATTATGTGCGTCGCGGGCGGATATGAACACAGCCCACCTGCGACTACAGCAAAGCAACGCAGCAGTTAGTGAAACGTTAGGGGATAAAAGGGATTGCATGGACACTTCCATTATAATACATGCCTTTGGTATAACAACACAGTGGTTAACAGGGGGAGGAAGGCTAGCTCAAGGGGCACCGCAACACAGATCGCGCTTAATAATGAACAAAATAAACAATATTGGCAAATTGCTAAATATGTGAAACATTGGGATTTTCCTGGATACCTCGCATTTGTTTTGGATGAAAAAATTGATTTTCCACAGGTCGAAACACGTGTCGGCTGACCTTAGCTGGGGCCAAGAGCCCACACTGTGAAAACGAAAAGATAAATGAAAATCTTGCACCTAGCACAAAAAGCAAAAACTGTGTGGAAAATCCATTTTTTCATCCCAAAAAAATGGTTGGTATCCAGGAAAACCCGATTTTTCAGCCAAACAAACGAGGTGTGGGCTTCACCTCAACCACAAATCCTGTGACCTTGCCAAAAACAACAAAAAAATAACAAAATAGGGTTGAGCAAGGTAGGTTCCAAACCTAGGACCCCTGTACAGTTTTTGCTAAATATGTGGATGTGATTTGAACATGGAACCAAGTCATGGGTAGCGCATCAGAAACGCATGCAGTGTCATTCGCACGCCTCCTCCCATTCATTTTTTGGTCACATTAGTGGCAGAAAACATGTTAATACTTACACAGCACAAACAATAAAACAGTTGGACCATTATACATGCAGGACACTCATCTGTTCGAGATCTGTCCCGGCCCCTGTCTTGCAAAATATATGCAAACGCCCGAGTTTGCATTTGTGTTAACATCCACATAAGTGACTACACAGAAAGAAGACTGCAAGAAGCGTCATCAGTCTTTGATTCTCAGAGACACCATGGGAAAGGGCATTCAATAGGTTGCCACGAGTAAGTTGAGTGTCTTATAACTTTGTGGTGTGAAATACATGAATGACACTATTGTTATTGTATATGTTAAATGTTAAAGGTATTTGTACCGCGCACCGTCACCAATCAGAATTGGTTCCCAGGCGCTCAAGCGGATCTGTAAAGGAGGAAGAAGGGAGGGCGAGTAGGAAAGTGAGAGAAGGGGTGTACTGTTGGCAGCCTCAGTTCGGTTTTCACATTGCATTGAGCTTGGGTGTGAGTATTGGATCGATGCTAGTCCTTGTGTGCTGTTTGTGCGGCTTGTGTGTTGTTTGTTTGTTGATGCAGTGTGGTGAGGTGTGTGCGGTTTGCTGTGCGAGAGGTGGTTGTGTGGATTTTTGTAAGAGAAAGAGAAAAAATGTTCCCAAAATGAGGGAACTTCCGTCCTCTGGACACTATCAGATATCTGTGAAACAGATCAATAGTTTATAGAAGTGGTGTGTGGTTGAGAGGTACTAAGATAGACATCTATTACTCCCAATCAATAAATTCAATTTTTAAAGTCTTAGAATTTTTTTTATAGTTCAAACATGTTGTAGCTTAGTCAAATGGCCATTCAAAAGCAATTTCGTATCACAAAAAACTCAAAATGTATTGTTATCTAAGTTGGCCCAACGCGTTTCGAGAATTCACTCTTCATCAGGGGCATAAAACATAGTTCATGAGTTTCTACAAAAAAATGAAAATATATATATATCTTAGTATTACATTTGACATTTAGTGCAATGATTCATTCAACAATTAGAGTCAAGACTGTTTGACTAATATACAATAGTTGTTATTGTCATCGGGGGATTGACACATTCTTCCCGCATGAATCTCATCTAGTTAGATGGGTCCTACTAAACGGCAAACTTAACATCTACTTTCAGCAATAGTGCTCATTGATATAGCCATGGTAGACATATATTACCAAGAACTCAATCTGTAGAAAATATAACAAAAGATATGTGGTGTGATAAAGAGAAATCTGAAGTACAGAGTCACTTCGCAGAACTAACCTTGTGATGGCTCTAGGCTTGGGAATCCTGAATAGTGGTAGAGAGGCCCAGGACCCACAATACAGTAGGCTCCACAACATGATAGGCAGAGACGGAGGTCATGCCTGGATATGGGGAACACAACTAGAGTTGAGAGTCATTTGTTGCAGACGATTTTCACCGGCCTCATAATACAGTAGGCTTCACAGCGCAATAGGCAGTCATGGGGAGCACACCCAGAATCGAGAGTCCTGCACAGTTGGAGGGAAGCCAAGGTTTCACAGACAATTTGGGCGACAGCCGTTAGAATAAAGAAACCTGTGTAGTGGGTGGAAGGCCTATGTTTCACAATACAGTAGGTTGGCAGCACAATATGCAGATATAGGTGGCACCCCTCGAATTGAGAGTTCTGTATAGTGGGAGAAAGGCTTAGGTTTCATAATGCAATATGGAGGGATGATATTCACAGTTATACCTAATGTGGTCCTGGCTAATATTGCGGTTCGAGCCAACATTCGCAATTCCATCCAAATGTTGCAGTGGCCAATGTTCACAATCCCGTCCAGGGTTGACGCAATCCAGCATTCACAATTCTCTCTGTAATCTAGCATTCAAAATCCTATCTGGTTGTGATGCAAGCTAATATTTCCAATTGTGTCTCGATGTAGCATTGTCTAACATTCACAGTCCTGTCTAGAGACGACACAAGCTGTGGGATGTTTTTACCCATGCATACAAGCACTACCATAAAACTGTGCAGTACTGGCATGGAAAACATCATGATAGCCAGAACTCCCCAGAGAGTGCACAGGGAAAACATGAAGAATAGGCTGCCACCCATTTTTGCCTATGTTGTGAGCACAGGAGGGCACTGCCTAAAACCACCATTGGGCTACACACACAGTAGCCTGAAACCATTGGGAATGGCAATGCTGATTGCCAAAAAGCAACTCAGAACTGTGGGGAATTCATTTTCTTAATCCCAAAAATGGTACTCACCACTATCAGAAAGCCGGCGTTTTAAAACCACCAGACTTTTGTGTAAAACTGAACAAATGAAACAAAACCAGGCCAAGGAAAGACTTGCTAAGAGGTGGAAGAATGTAAAACTATATTCTGAAATGACTTGAAGGAAGTAATTATTTAATGTATAGGTACAAATTGCCAGTTTGATTTGAATGTAGAAAACTGGGAACAAAAAGTGACATTTAGCTGAAACCTGGTTTAGTGAAACTGGATTCTGCCTGACAACTACCCCCGACAGGAGAAACCTGTTCAGCCACTCTTCCCAGGCCTAGCTGCATCCTGCTGCCCCTTGCCAAAAGGAGTTGTCACCTCTCTGATTAGATTAGGGGTGGAGAACCTGGGAACTGGAAGGAACAGAACAATGCAACTCCCTTGACTCAGGCAAATGTTATATTGGGGGTGTCGTAAAGTGGCTTCCTTTTAGGGGAAACTGGGAGGGGCAGTGCCTCTGCTAGCAGCTGAGCTTGGGGGAAGTGGATAAACCAGTTATTCCACCCTGTGATGTGGGAAGCCACACCCCTTTTTGACCATGGCATAATTTTAAAAAGATAGATAACTCATAGTGCGGACTTGTCAGAATTATATAAGTAATATCATTATTTTTGTGATTTTTCTGTGAACATTTTGAGAGGCGTTAGGACCCTGTGGTGTATTCTGGGGGGTTGCTAGCGGAAAATAGGGTCTCACTCCAAATCTCTGCATGTTAAAAATCTGACACTTCATCAATTAATGTCCATACTCTTTGCGCACATGTGTGTAATTTTGAGTAAATGTCCGATATTGAAAAACCAGTTAAAAAGCGCAAAATGTTGTCATTTTTTAATGCAAGCCCCCAGGAAGATCAGAGGCGGACAAGCATGGACCATAAGGAATATATAATGTACACATGTAATTTCTACAAATTGTATATCTGGGAAAGATGTATTTCAATCAAATATAGATTTGTGGGCAAACTGACCAGGGGAGGATCCTCTGACCCATAAACAGACCTCATCATGATGACAATCCATTTCCTTCCCCCAATCATGGGAGAGGGGAGAATTGGGCCAATGACAAGTAGAGAGGGGCAGGCTTAGCTAGGCCCAGGCACACACCCATTTTCAAAACACATAAAAAGAGACTGCTGGGACAGGTAGAGACATTCAATTCCATTTGCTGCAGAGCATGCTGACCGACGACTTCACATCCAGAGATCCAACACTTAGACTTCCAAGCTAAACAGAGACTACAGAACTTTGAACCAAGAAGGCCCACTGCAAGCAAAAGTATTTGTCAGCAGGCCTCAAAATCATTTGCAAACTATTCCACAGCCGGGCGAGCTGTCTGAATTCTTTTGCCAAGAACTCTTGTCAGTACCCAGAAAGCAGTGCTACATCCAGAATCCACTTGATCCGGACCGGAAAGCAGAGCAGTATCCAGAACCAGAGGCCGCTGAATCCAGAGAGGCTAGACCAGCATATCCAGAGTGACCCAGACCGCTGTGAGCAGAACCAGAGAGCTGACCCAGATCACTGTGAAGTGCCGAGACCAGAACCGGAGTCCAGTCCAAAACCTGACCAGATCCGTGGCGAGGCCTATTTCAAATTTATATTGTGAGTACTTAGCAGAACTGTGCAGAACCAATCTCTTAGTTAAAATAATCTAATCCAAACTATTTTAACCTAAGTAGAACAGCCTCCTAAAAATCGTGTCATCTGTCATTTGTAAAGCTGCACAACTGTCACCTGTCAATTCTGATGCTACAAGCTGTCACCTGTAATTTTGAGTTTTACTTTAAATCCGAAAAACTATCTTTATTTAATCGTCCGTATCTCTGGAACCGTTTGGGCTAGGAACGAGATTTAACTTTTCTCTGAAAGCATCCGACTTGCTACTCCTTATACTTTTGCCGCAATCACGATTCACGCACTCGCGAATTTACCGCAATTTGCGATTTTGGCTCAATTTCTCCACTTGTCAAAATAGCAGCTCTATTCTTTCTTTTGTTAAAATCCGTTTGCAACTTGGTAATAACTCATAGAGCATTGCTAAAGTGAGCCTGAACTAATACCAACACGCATCTCCCACTCACCCTGAATCTCTAGAAGGAATTAAAATCATTGGCACATGTTCCCACCCATTGCCATCACATTTAAAAAGCATTTTGGGCCTGTGTTTCAAACTCCTACCTGTTTCCTCTAAACTTGCTGGGGGGGAACTGAATTTCGTATTGTATTTGATTGCATTCCTGAGAACTGTGTGCTCCTCTTTCCATCTCCTTCCATTTCTTACATTGCATAGGGGAGGGGGGTGAATTTCCAGAGAAAAAGTGATTATCTTATCTTTTGCTAAAATCATATCAAGTATTTCTGTACTGCATTTTATTCCTCATTGCTTTTCCCTTGAAATCATAAAAGTATTTTTGCTACTTTATCCATCCTATACTAACTCCTCATTGATTGTAAAGAAGTGTGCTAGTGCCAGATTACCCATTGTTGATCAACATCATATGTCTAAGTGTACTATCAGATATTAATTTATGATAAAGTGTGATATATATAGTTTAAATTCTCAAATAAACCTTTTAATTTGCAAAACAAACCTACTTCTTGGCTCAGTGGGGTCAGGGGGATTCTAAGAGGGGGGTGTTATACAAGGGTGGTCATCCAGAGTACTGAACTAGACATAAAAATAGATTAATAAGGGTTTTCCTCAGCATCCCAGACTAGGCATTGACTTGGCTGTAGTGTTGATTGAATATCGCTTACAAAGCCAATATACGCAATCCCCTAGAAAGGTTGTATTGGACAACATTCACAATCCTGCCCAGGTGTGGCGCAAGCCAACACCCTTAATTCCATCCAAAAGCAGCACCGGCTAACACCCACAACCCTGCCCAGGTGTGACATGAGCCAGCACCCGGAAATCCATACAAAAGCATTGCTAACATTCACAGTCCTGACTGGATGTGTCACAGGCTAACATTGCCAATTGTGTCTAAGTGTGGCACTAGCAAACCTTCATAGTCCTGTTTAGATGTGAAGCAATCAAGCATTCACAATTCTAGATGTGGGACTGACTAACATTCAAATTCTGTCTAGATGTGTTGCAGGCTATTAATTCCATTGTGTCAAAGAGTGGCAATGGCTAGAATTCACAAACCGGTCTAGATGTGATGGAGTCTATCATTCACAATTCTCTCTAGATGTGGCAATGGCTAACATTCACAGTTCTGTCTGTATGCAACGCAATCTGGTTTTAACAATTCTACTAGATGTGGCATTGGCTAACATTCAAAATCCTATCTAGGTGTAATGCAGGCTAACATTTCCAATTGTGTCTACATGTGGCATTGGCTAACATTCACAGTCCTGTCCAGATTTGATGCAGTCCATCAATCACAATTATATCTAGATGTGGCAATGGGTAACATTCACAATTCTATTTAGGTGTGATGCAGGCTAACATTTACAATGTGTCTAGATGTGGCATTGGCTAACATTCACAATCCTGTCTAGATGTAATGTGAGCTAATATTGGCAATTCTATCTAAAGGAAGCACTGGCTAACATTCACAATCCACTCTAGGTGTGAATCGGAACAATCTCTAAACGAGCGACGTAGGCTAATATTTACAGTACTATCACAGTGTAGCAACTCTACAGTCATTAAACCTTGAGTGGGGATTTTTTGTAATAGCATATATAACAACATACGCTATTAAGTGAATTACTTACAGGGACTCCAGTAGACCTGGGAGAGCCGGGGAATTCATGGCTAGGGCAGAGCCAGGGGTGACTGTGGGGGTAAGGCCTGGCCCTAGGAGCCCACCACAGGCCGAGCCAAGAGCTGCCATCATGGCTGTATTTTATTCTTCCCTTTTGGTCCTTTTTTTGAAAGAAATGCACAAAAAGGAAACAAAATAAACACGGCCCTGGTGCCCTCTTGGCACCTGATCCATGTATATTGTTTCCTTTTGTGCATCTATTTACATTTTGCCCACGCTGCTGCTGTCCCTGCTTCCCAGACTACAGCAGCATGGGCAAAATGTTAAAATAAATGCACAATACAAAGGAAATGGAGGCCCAGGTGCCTGCAGTAACAAATAGGGCATGGAGTAGGGGAACCTACCTCAATCCGGCATTGTAGCTGCTGCACTCCAGTCTCCTGCACCAGGCAGCCTGAACCTCGTCATGCCAGACACAGCCTTAAAAAGAGCTGATAGGATAAGGGGGCACATGCCTTTTCCATTAGCCTCTTTAAGGATGCACTGTTGACTTCCTGTTCTGCCCCCAGCCAATCGTGTGGTCTGGGGGCGGGACAGGAAGTTGTAGCTCAGAGGTGGTATGTGGGTGGGACTGCACTCAGTGCAGGCTCCTTTTTTTCTGTTTTTCTCGCGATGAGATAATCGCACAGTGACTTGGCATTTTGCCCACGCTGCTGCTGTCCCTGCTTCCCAGACTACAGCAGCATGGGCAAAATGTTAAAATAAATGCACAATACAAAGGAAATGGAGGCCCAGGTGCCTGCAGTAACAAATAGGGCATGGAGTAGGGGAACCTACCTCAATCCGGCATTGTAGCTGCTGCACTCCAGTCTCCTGCACCAGGCAGCCTGAACCTCGTCATGCCAGACACAGCCTTAAAAAGAGCTGATAGGATAAGGGGGCACATGCCTTTTCCATTAGCCTCTTTAAGGATGCACTGTTGACTTCCTGTTCTGCCCCCAGCCAATCGTGTGGTCTGGGGGCGGGACAGGAAGTTGTAGCTCAGAGGTGGTATGTGGGTGGGACTGCACTCAGTGCAGGCTCCTTTTTTTCTGTTTTTCTCGCGATGAGATAATCGCACAGTGACTTGGCAGCAATGGTGGGGCCTGTGGCATCTCGGGTTACCGGCCCTAAATAAGGGTCGGGTGTTGTAGCCCCTATTTCAGCCTAGGCCGGCCCTGCCACTCCAGACTCGCCCACCTCTAGACTCCAGACAAACACAGCGAGATTACATGACTTGCCCAGGAACACACACTTTAGTTCGGGTGAAAATGGGGTGTTGTCTCTTGTGGCATCTCGACAGAAAAACAAAATAAAGAAAACGTTTACAATTTGGTAATATTTTTGTCAAGAGCACTGTAGTTTTCTATCAGTGGATTGATATGACACTTCAGAGCTTCTCTGTGTCCTGCAGCTGGGGTACGTAAGTACTTTTCACAAGATTATCGTAGACCTACAGATGTGACCGGTATTGTGTCTTCTTCAGAAGGATGAAAGGCTGAGCCACCTTGGCTGGGATTACATCTGTAGTCTAAGGATTAACTAATTCTAAAGCTGCCCTCTTTCATCGTAGGTAGCCCACTGCTTAGACTGTAGGAAACGCCACGGAAAACTCTGTCCCACTGCAGATTATGTACTTAGCATTGAGCCTGGCTTTCTTGAGAGGGACATTCAGAGGCATTAACCTTTGAATTGCTGCTACTTCTGCAAGGTTACCAGATGGCATTTAACATTGCTTGGCAGGTGTGAACAGCATTCAATAATGCAGCAAGAATGCTTGTGCGCAGATGTCGCGCCAACTGAAATCCCTGGCTGTGGCCTAGCAAAGCTGCATGGCTTGAATTAAATGTTTACCCAATAGTTTACAATGTAAAATGTGTGCGGAGCTATTCAGTTAATTGCCAAGTAACATGTCAAATATATCAGACATAGATTTATTGTAACAAAATTCTAAACCTGGATAAAACATATCAGTACATGGAGATTGTTACTGACATCCTCTTAGCCAATCAGATTGTTCAGCGTGCAGTCAATAAGTACTGGTATTGGCTGCATTCTGAACATTCTAACTTCAAAAGGAAACCAGGAAACAACAATTGAATTTCCAGGCAAGCTTTTTTTCAGCAAGACACTTCCTCTCTGGATGCAACTTTATTTTGCTACAACATCCTATTTAATAAAACAAAAGCAAAGCTAAAACATTGGAAAACGCTTTCACCTTCTGAACAGTGCTGAACCTTATTTAAATACTGCAAAATAAAAACATGTTCAATCTACTAACTCATTTTGTCTATTTACTTTACTCACTAATAAAGTAACGTTTTCATTTTACCACCATGATTCCAAAACATATGTTGCTTTTACCACTATGTGCTAATAGTCATATAGACCCCGGGAGGGATCATTATAGCTTGTGATAAATACCCTTCCCCAACGTATGGCCATAGGCATTCGCCTTGGGACAATTAACCCTCCCACAGTATATATGGCTATATTACCACGAGGAGAAAACAATGAAGACGTTGGTTTTGACTGCATAGGAGAAGGGAGGGGAAGGAACCCTCCAAAAGTTTACGTCTGGGCATAGAAGGGAAGAGCCTATCCCCCAATTGGCGCGTACAATACTTATGGATATGTCTCAATCAGCAATACTACACTGTACTAATAGCGATAAAAACATCTTTCTTTCCTTGCACATTTTTACATCAAAAGCGTCTGCAGGCCTACAACAACTAATGATAAATTAGAAAGAATCTAAAACAGCTTAAAAGATTCCTGGAAGGTCCAAACATAATGCCAATGTTGATATTGTTTTTTTTTTTTTACTTCTCCTTTTAGCCCTACCAAAAAATCAACAGAGCGCTCAACCAGGAGCCTTCAACTACTGTTCAACTGAACTGAAATTGAGCACTGGTTGAGATTTTCACATGCAAATTAGATTGCAAATTTCCATGCAATCCTTGTAATTGCTCAATCAAAGCTCAACTACACTTCAACTAGTCCTCAACTTAACAAAATGAGAGTTTGTTGAGCATTGGTTTAGTGAAGTGCTCCACTCTGAGTGCTCAACTTGTTTGACAATTTCTTTGGGACTAATGGTGGTGTTCAACTTGCCTTGAATGAATGCTTGGTGAACGCTTTTTTGTATGGGTAGGTTTCATATCTAGACACATAAATAAAAGTCCAATGCCATCACATAACACATGCTCTTGGGAAATGTAGCTTTCATTTTGAATTCTTGGCAAGTTAGCAGTGTTCTTACAGTGCATCAAGGAAGGGCTTTACAGAAGCTAACGCTGAGAGGTGGCTCCATCCTGAGAGCGTCAGTTGGGATTAAACTACTCAAGCCGACGCATTACTGGTCTCTACTTGCGGAAGAAATCCATCATTTTATTGCTCAACTCTGCCATAACAGAAGGTATTGGCCCCAAATGCGTGTGTGTGATAACAAACAACACCAGACACGTTTCGGATTCACTGACCTTCCTCGGGTGGTTTAGCTTGAGATTCGAAGCACAGTAATCAAGTGATCCCCGCCTTTACATCCCCACTACACCTAGAAAGAGAATCGTGCATTCCGATGAAAAGCTCGTTGACCACTGGTGCTATGCCTTGGAAGTCCTCGCAGCATAGTTCCGGTATTCTTGGCTTGTGTTGCCCTTGAGGGGCACTCACAGGCAAGTCAGCCCAATCTGGTGATGACAAATGCAGAGTGATACTGAGATCGTCCTTGACTAGCAGGCCCACGCTCCTGGCCGACCATTCTGCACTCGATTAAGTAATCTTCAACCATTCAAAGTGATTTCTGGCTGATACACTTTTTTAGAAATGCAAACTAGAATCAGACACGTCCTTAATTGCGAACGTGCAATTCGAAATGCATTGTGGAACAAACACATTTAAAGCCAAACAGTGAAAGTGGCCGTCAATTGATTCTATATTTCTCTAGTCCACATTAAATATGTTTTTTTAATAATATGTTATGGCAGCAGCGAATCTGAGAAAACTCAGTGACAAGGTTATGCATATTTGAGTAAATCTTTGAATAATTATTGGGTAGCAAGATGGCATATTAAGAAAAAAAATATATAAAGACTGGCTACAGGGGTAGAAAGGTATATTTCTGACCAGACTCAACTACTGTGGTACTACGAGCCTCCACACTAGAAAAATGGCACCAAATAAAAATAATAATGTTCTTACATAGAACTTCATACAGGAAGCCTCCTGCTTCTCGCCACTGACATAGGAGGTGTTATTACATCATATTACGGCTCTTGATTTAGCGATCTGGAAGGATGGAATGCTAAATTGGACTTGCCAGGGATTAGAACTTGCCAAGTGCAGGGTGTCCTCATGTCAGATAACAGCGCATTACTCTTGAGCTATCCACCCACACAGATCACAAATCTCACACTGATGCTTTACACAAAGATGTGTGTACACTCTTGCCAGCATCAAAAGGCACACAGTCTGCAGACGTGGGCTTCCGGTATTCCAGCAGACAAAAAGATTTGGCGAATTAAAGCCTCAACATCTAGGAAAACGTGAAACTCTTCAACATGCTCCTGCTTCCACAGTTTGACATACTTGGTGTATGATATCAGAGAGGACACTGCTTCTTGTGGGAAATGGTGGTGTTCAATCCATCATTATAGTGATGCTAACTCCTCAACGGTTCGTAGGTAGGGCCTGACAGTTCTAAAGTGAAGGAAGTTTTCCTACGTGATTGCATGGATCCTAAAGGGTTTTCCAATATCAGAGGCAAATTCCTTCTGGAATTGGTTGTCGCAGTTGTAGCTTATAAATCCGAAACTCTTGATATACCATAATGAACGACACGCTGTCCTTTCTTTCCAGAAGAATAGTTACTCCCGGTTCTGAATCCTATGAAAGGGCACCTTAATCTGCTTGCCCTGCATAGGACTTTAGTGCAGCATCTGCATTGAGTGGAGTTTGGTCATAAGGTTCAAATGGTGAACTGCCAACGGTTCCCATATGTTTTGCCTGAAAGATTGGCCAAGGATTCACTCAAGTTCTCAGCGTTCATGACTCCAGGTCACTTACAATTTTATTTCAATGACAGGCATTTTGTTGTTGCATTATCATCTTTGGGAAGTGATGGCATTTTGTGATGTGTCCTGGTAGTTAGTCAAACCATCCCTCTCCTTTTGAAAATGTCATAATCGATCAAACCGTAGTAGGCTTTCAAAGACAACTAGATAGCCTCTACCGCTACTTGCTTGAGAACAACTTGGAGATAAACGAAAACAAAAACAAAATCATTTGCCTCCAGAAAGCTAAACAGAGAAAGAGCAAACCAAGTTGGTTTTTGGCCGACAAAAAGATCGAGGAAGTGGATTCCATCAGATACCTTGGTGTTACTTTCAACAACAGCCCCACAGAGGTACCGGCACAAGACTTACTAAAGAACAAGATCACAGTCTTGATAAGACAGGGTCGGTTGATGGATAAAAGATTTGGAAGATTCTCCATCATCGGCCTAGTTAACTTCTACAGGAACAAGGTGGCTCTGACCATAACATATGGAGCCGAAGGTTTGATCCACATGCCGATAGAAATATGGACAACAATGAAAGGTAAGTTCTGGCGATCCGTCCTAAAATTACAAAATTCAGCTGGAACTGTTCAAATTATAAACGAGCTAGCTCTAACCTCACTGGAAGCGATCGTGGAATGGAAGGCATTAAACTTGTACCGAAAAACGGTCTCCTTTCTGCGCATCAATATTTGAAGTGATTGATGATGAAATCTCTAAAATCTCAAACAGGGTCCAGAACACTTGGGTTAGCAGCCGCCAAACAACACTAGAGGAAGTCGGTTGCTCAGAAAGGATCTGGTCACGAACCCACTGTGAATCAGGAAAATGCTCTTCGAACTTGACTGGATCAAAACAACTGAGAAAGCAAGTCAAAGTAGTCTAGTGGTGAACCTGCCTGCAATCCCAATAAAATTGAACCATCAGAGAGGCTACCTGCAGAGATTTCTGGATAGGTCATTCAGAGACACCTTCCTCAGAATGAGATTAAATCTGTTAAAGACTAATGAAATCAACTACATTCAAGGAAGATCTACCTTCAAAACCTGCCGGTTTTGTGCACCAACTGAAGAGACTGAGTCGATTAAGCACTTGTTGATGACTTGCAAGAGATGGGAGTATTGAACAACCACACAACAATGGACACAGATGATCGTTGGAAGACACTCATATGTGGAGAGCAAACCAAAACAACCATCGCCTCGGTCTCCGTGATGAAGTCTATTATATCAAACCTTGTTTAACATCCAGATGTTCAGGAGACTTTGATGAAAGACACCCCCCTGAACTCATCTTTAAACGTCCTTTTTGAAAAAATTGTTAATTCAATTAATTCAAATAAAAGAAAAAAAAGAAAATGTTGATACATGTCAAAAAGAGTTCTGTAAAATGTTCAGTAGGCATTCCATTGTATAGACCATTCATAAGGAGGTATTTATGTCTATGGAGAGGCAACATGGGTCCATTATCCTATTTAGATGAGCTTAACTCCTTGGTAAGAGAATCCAAGTTACCTTAGAAAGAAAAAACACAACCATATGTTATTGTGGATCACACAACAAACTCAAAGCTGTTTTTAACTCAGACTATTGCTTCCAGTAGTTGTACCAAGTTAATGTATATGCTGCTTTTATTATACCGTTGTTTATCTGCATGAAAATGTTTATGATACAAAGGTACCCTTAAATCTGGGTTTGATAAACTGAAACAGAAAAAGTAACTGGGATCCTTGGTGATGCATCCTAGAAACCCATGCTGGTTGGAGGTGTGGGATCAAGATTCCCTTTAGTGACGAAGAGAATGAAAGGAAGAGGTGGAAGCAATCTGTTCATATTGTGTGAAAGCAGGGATCGTTTTCCAAGAATGTCCCACAAAGTCAAAAATCTCTTGGACTGGAACTCACAAACCCAAGATCTAAACAAGTCTTACTTTTGAACATGGTAGTGTGCAGCAAATACTACACACCATGTCAGAAAAGGGGTTTCAGGGAGATGGGGTACATTACTTGTTTCTGCTTTCCAAATAATTGATGTTCCATACGACATCATCGTCTCGAGAATCATTAATTCACAATAGTCTAATTGATAGTTATTTAGGCGTTGTTTGATTATTCCCTACCCATTCACTGCCCAGGGCTCACGCTCACCCAAAACACACCTTCCTGGGATCTCTTTGAGCTAGTTTTATCAACCCATACCCTCAAACTTTGTGCTTGGAGTGCCTGCCATTGTTTTCTTCAAAACAGTCATCTGAGAGTAAATGACTTAATTGGAGCTGCCACTCTATTCATACCCACTCTGCCTGTCCTTCAATGAAGTCATTGGCAAAGCCAACAGTTTTGGCTTGTGTATAAGTATTAAGCATTTGCCAGGCGCTGTATTAAATGCCCAGGTGTTTGCACTGTTTTGAAGCTGCTGCTATTGATGGCCGGTTAATATCACTATGGCAGTGCCTGGCAGCTGCCTTTCCGATGCCTCCACAAAAGCCAAAACTGTTGGCACTGCTAATGCTTGTTTTACTTTGCCATTCACCTGGCAGTGACTCAACTCGGTTAATACCACCCACACACGTTTGTCTTAAATAAAACCTCACTCAATTATGTGCTTGCCTATACATTATCTAAAACAGTGTCCTGTTGCTACAGATATATGTATTGCATGGTCGTGGGCCTAGGCATTGTCAATCGCCCAACATTTTTCAATGACTACTAGACTTTCATCTGTCTACCATTTCTTAAGTTATTCCTACTCATGAAGTGGGTACAGTGAATATTTCCTTTCTAGTGTGGGGCCGTATATATCAGATTTGAATGTTTTGCGAAGGTAATGATGTGTTATTTATATAGCGCCTTAAGCCAAAGTACTTTACAGAGCACATATTTACATACAATATCGCCCAACCGAAATTGGTACTCATTTATTGACCTTAGAAGGATGAAAGGCTGAGTTGGCCTTGCCGGGATTCAAACCTGCAACCTGCAGATCACGAGCACTCAGCCCGTTGAGCTATCTAACCAGCTGGTAACAAGGGAGAAACAATTTCATAATTATTGGTCCAGTTTCTTCTTGAAGTTGATGCATTGTGCCTTGCTGTGTCAGCACTCTCCTCAGTGCTCTGCGATGGATTAACACAAATGACTGAAGACGATGGAGAAACAACCAATGATGTCATTTTCTTAAGAATACATAGCACTGTCCTTCACTTTATCATAGATTGTCACCTGAGATTGTGTGCAATGGTACAAGTCTCTAATATCCATTCTACCCGCAATGAATATTTAATTTTAAAAAGCTGCATGCTCCTTAGGTCTTTGAAGTCATGGTCCTCTCTCAATGTGTTTATCTTGGGCTGTCCAGATGTTTAGGATTTAAAGCCCCTTCAACCCAACCCAGCAACATCAATGGTGAGGGATTACTGGAGGGTCATAATCCAAAACAATTGGACTGCAACATGTTCCAGACCCCTGGCCTAGGTAGAGATAGGGTTGGATTTCTCCAGTCATAATTTCAATGATATTAGCAGTGATAACGTGTTCTGCGTGCTTCACCAGCCGGTAATGGCCAGGCCTTAAAGCTGGGCCCCATTGACGTTACCGGGCTAGTGAAGCCTGCAGAATATGTAATTATTGGTATTAGCAACCAGAGGCAAAACTCAAGGTGCTAATAGTCATTGCAAAAAAAATGGCTTTGCGTTTTTGTTCGCAACTGTGGCCGGAGAGAGTCAAGATTGCCATAGAAATGGAATGCGGGGCTCTGCTCTGAGCCCTTCTTCCATTTCCATGACTTGAACAGAAAGCCAAGCAGATGGTGTGCCCGGAGAGGAGGAGCCCTTTTCAGGTAAAGAGTTTTGGATGTAGTGAGGGGGCGTTGAGGGGCTGGATTTGGAGGCGGAAGGCAGGGGAGGAAGGAAAACAGCAGCGAAGGATGCATAGTGGGTGCGAAGACTACTTTGATTGCTCCAAACTCCTGCCTTGCATTGTTAGATTCAGCCCGGTTTGGAACAAGCTGATTGGCTGCCGCACCCTCCAAGAATGCTAATAAAATTTGTAGTCTGACATTTAGTCCTATATGTAACATGGAAAAGAAAAATCTATAAGTCTCAGAATTCCACGGAAGAAACCAGGATATATGAGAGTTTTGGCATAGCAAAACATAACACAGCATAACATGAAACATACATCCACATTACTAGTTAGCTACCTGAGTAAATAATTTCCATGTTCAGCACTGCTCCTGGATACGAACTGCACGGATATGGCTGTAACTGTAAGCATGAAAAAAACGTTGGTGATTTTCCTCTGATTGCTATTACATGCTTTTCCATTACATAAAACAGGGTAACAATAGAAACTGTTCATTTTGCGATTGTGAAAATGTAATCTCTTCCTGCAGTCAGGGACGTCATTTCACCAAAATGCGGGGTGTAGCGCATGTGACATCACACGACCCTTGACCTCTTATGAAATCACAGGACGTGATGTAATTTGACCCCACCCCAAGTGACAAGTTCAAAACTTTCTGCATCCTCCACAAGGCCTTCTGGGGCCGGGGTCCTCAATACCTTCAACTCTCTCTTCCTAAATATCTTCCTTCTTGAGCTCTTCGCTCATCCCCCTCCAACTCCCTTAGGGTCAGTCTCTTCTCCAAGCAATGAGTTTGTGGTAGATCTCTTTCTTCGGCTGGTGCCTCCCTCTGGAACAGCCTAGCTCCCCCTTTAAACTTCAGGAGAACCATACCCGGTTTCGGAAGCACCTCAAAACTTTTCTTCTTTGCTTTTGCCTTTTGTCCTCCTCTCCTCTGCTGACCTCCTGGCTGAAACCTGAACTACAATGGCTACCTGGACACACTCTGATCTCGGGACCAGGTCCCTTACCTGCCAGTGTCTCACACCTGCACTGCCCCCCCTGGAAAACCCTGCACTTGGGGACTGTTTCTGTATCCCTACAGTCTCTCTACCAGCCCCTGACAATGGATGTCCGCACTTACCCTTGCACTAGCCACTTGCTGGCCGCTACTTATTGTTATCTTCTTGTATTGCACTGTTCCACCCCCCCCTCCCACGCACTTGCGCATTCTGAATGACACCTGGCCTAGTAGGAGCATTGTCTGTCCTCCCTTTGTTCCCCTCCCTTGCCTCGTCGCGCCTTGAAGCACCTGTGCACAGGCACGTTATAAATGCCATATCATATCATAGCATAGCATATCATATCACGGTAAGTGATGACACACAGCCTTCAGATGCGTCTAACACCTGTGTTTCCAGTCACACTCATTCACCTTCTCTCGCGTCCACTCAAATTTCATCCTCAACACAGGCACGCACCCACCCATCCTGAACATTCTATCACACACTATCACATTCATACTCATTCACCCACCAGTCACTCACACATAAAACTTCTCTTACATCTACTCTCACTGCATTCTCCACACAGGCACACACCCACCCACCCAGAGCAAATATGCACTATAACATTCCTACTCTTTCACCCACCAGTCACTCACTCATTCACCTTCTCTTATATGATACGATATGATAAGTTATTTATTAAGTGCTTAATACCCAGAGGTTTGTAAGCGTGGACCAGGGATAAAACCTGTGTTGCTCCGTGGCCTCTTGCTTCCATCCTCCCGAGACATCCACTCTCACTGCATTAGCTACACAGGCACAGACCGACTCACCCACCCAAAACATTCAAGAGCAAACACTATCAAATTTCTTTTAATTCACCCACCACTCAATGACCCAAACCTGGTGTGGCGGGGTCCTCCGCACCGTGCCACTTGCTGGATTGCTTGCCGCTTAAACGCTCAAATATGGGAGTTGGTTTGGAACTCCAAAATCTGCCTTCCTTGTCCCACTCCTAACAGATTTTGGGAAATGGAAGTAAAAAGAAAAGACTATGTGTAATGTTTACCACCTTCTGGTAAGTCATCTGTGACGGCCCGTAGATTTGTTACCCTAGGAGGACAACCCTAAATATGCCCCTGCAAGACACCAATCACCTCTCCAGAGACGCATGTTGATCCAGCCCACAGTCTGCACCTGCCCCCCACTTCTTTCTTTCTCTCATTCTTTGTTTTCTTTTCCCCCACACTTTACCATACATCCACCCACCCATATATCCAGGGGCAGCATCAGGGCCTTTCCATTTTTTTTTTTAATCAGCCCCAAGCCTCAGTGGAGCTCCCTTGCAGCTGCCCCATGTTGGCATTGTTATGGTTTTTCAGTGCATAAATTACAGGCTCTTGTTTGCTGAGTCCTTCAGACCAACCTCGCACTCCCAGTATAAAGCAAAATTCATAACAACTAGTTGACTTTTTACACCGTTTTCTTCAGCTTTATCACACTACAGCACCTTATTGACAAACAGCTTCTTAGTGGATATTTTAATGTTTCAGCCCCCACCCACAAATGTCCCCCTCCCTGGCATCCTGTCATAATCAACAGTTTTAGCACCTCCATGCTTTTCTCTTTCTCTGTTGTAATGTAAGCACCCCGGGGTGTCTCAGACTGTTTGCCCCTCCTGTAGACACAGGGCCACAAACATCATGTTGAAATGGGCCCCCACGAGCCCTCACACAGCTTCTTTTGTCCGTCCATCCATCCATTCATCATTCTGTGTTCAACCGGCAGGAAAAACAATACATTATGACGATGTCATTATAACATTATAAACAATCATCTGTTGTCCACCCCATCCCACAAACACTCCCTGTGCTACTGTTACGCTCACCTGACTCCCACGGAGGCGCAGGTCTGGTTTGGACTGTTGATGCTTCTTCTATGGTGAAGCGCAGGACCCAGAAGATGGACTGGACCGGACCTTCGAATCTGGCTTGTCTGGCCCACAGGAATATCTTTCTGTATGTAAAAAGGGAGTATTAACAATCTGCGGGAGAAAGTATAAGCCTCCCGCTCCCTTCTCACCCCTCTACGTAACCCTCCTGCGACCCCCACGTGAAGTCTCACCTTAGGGTTTGAAAGGTTGAACTCTCCATCCTGCTTCTCATGCAGGGGCGCGTTGTATCCAGTTACTTCACTGGGATTTTGATTGTAGAGGGTTCAAGTTTTGTTTTCCCGGTATAGTACCGTAAGGATTCTGTTAATGAGTATGATTCTGCAATAATAATTGTTTGTTGTCTCTTTTTCAGGTGCGGAAACTATTCCGAGAAGAGCTGTGGAACCGAAGAATGAGACTCTGGTGAGCTTGATGAGAGTTCTCTCAGTGTCCTTGTATCAATGCGCTCACTAACGCTGATGTCTTTTTTCCCCATAGGGGCCGGGGTCCGGAAATGCCTGGATGCGGCACCGACCCGAAACGAAGCTCAATCCAGAAGAAATCAGGTAAGTCTTTAATGGGCGTTTGGGTAATGTCTTTTCATGCGCCCACTAACGCTGATGTCTTTTTTCCCCATAGGGGCGGGGTCCGGAAATGCCTGGATGCGGCACCGACCCGAAACAAAGATCAATCCAAAAGAAATCAGGTAAGTCTTTAATGGGCGTTAGGTAACGTCTTTTCATGCGCCCACTAACGCTGATGTCTCTTTTTCCCCTTAGGGGCCGGGGTCCGGAAATGCCAGGATGCGGCACCGACCCGAAATGAAGTTGGAATAACCCAACAGGTAAGCTTTGTAATGGAAATTAAGGTTTCCTTGTTTTCTTTCCCCTCTCACCTTTATTCTTGTCTTTTTCTCCCTAGGCGCGGTGATGTGGCTGCGAGTCCAGATGTCGCCGTAGAACGTGGTGGTACCTTGTACAGGTGAGTGAGATGCGGCGCTGCAGCAATCGATGCGATGTGCTTTTAAATGGATGTCTTCCTTTTCAGGACCGTCGGCGAGATGTCCCCGGAATGCGGATTTAGCAGGTAAGGACTCTTCTTTACCCTTTTCTCTTCTCTTCTCTCTTTGCAGGTGTTCCAGGATGCTGGCAGGAGTGGCAGAAGACAGAATGCAGGAGCAAACACGGTGAGCGTCCAGCTGCTAGATGCAGAACGACGCGAAGCGTGAGTTGCTGCTTGGGCGTGGCTTAAATAGCCTTCAAAGTAGTTCCAGGTATGTATCCTTCCTCTCAGGTATGTATTCCTCCCCTGACCACACCCGTGTGGTTAAGTAGTTCCAAAGATAAAGTAGTCCCATTCAGGCCTCAGAAGGCCTGGATGTTGCAGCATGGTCTGCATCAGGTAAGTTAACACTAAGCACCTTTAACACAAAGTCCCCTTTTATGAGCCTGGCGCCTATGGCGCCAGGACTGTGGCCCAATATGAGCCTGGCGCCAAAGGCGCCAGGACTGAGTCCAAAGAGCCCCTACTTGAGGCTGTTGTGACTTCCCTTGAAGACATGATGTCTGCCTCTGGGGTAGCTGGGTCTTGTCTGGCACCTTGGAGGTAGGCATCATGACAGCTACTTACAATGCCCATCTTTTTACTTGTGGAGTGTGCTGCTTCCCATGCTGCTTCCCAAAGTCTGTGTAACCACATGACTATGCATGTTGCAGCGCCGAGGAGCAACTGAGCCCCGCAGTGCATGCTTTACATGGAAATGCCATTTACGTTCTCCCCATGCAACCAGTATTGGAACCTTGGCTACCCTCAGGTTGATGCATTGTAACAAGCGTCACTCAACATCGCAAACATAACATTTTGGGAATATTTTCACCGGTACAGCTGCCTAAAGAGTGCCCTTGCAATGTGGGGGGGGACTATCTTTGGGAAGGCAAGTCTTTTAGAGTGCATACGGTTGTGCCAGTGAACATAAACAGGGAGGCAGTGGCGATTATAGCGGTCCCAAAACCACAATGCCTGGTGACCCTACTCTGAGCACTACAATGATGCTAGAATATGACATATATAAAAAGACTAAACACAACTAACAAAACATAACACAGCATTTTACAACCCAGAGTTGCATAACTATGTGGTACAGCACTGCTGATCACACTGGGTTGATTGATTGATTGTTTATTTATTATGTGATTATACACAGGTGTTTCAAAGCGCCTCCATGAATGGGAGGGGAAGACATAAGGAAGACAAGACAAGCAAACAAACTTACTAGGCATGGTACATTCAGATCACAGAAAAGGAAGTGAGTGGGCGGTGGGGGGCAATAGTGACCAAGTGCGCCCAGTTCCGTCAGAACATGGGTTAAGTGCAGAGAGCTACCACTTGCATGGGTTGTAACCTAAGTGTGGTAATGCTGCAGCAAGTGCAAGGCCGGGGGGCAAGTGCAGGAGACTTGCAAGGAAAGCTTGGCACTTGTGAGGCTCTGAAGGTACACCAGGCAACCAGTCAGCGAAACTGAGCAGAAGTAGAGGAGAGAGAGTGACAGAGCAGAAAAGGGTGGGTAACAGGGAAGAGGCACAGAAAAGGAGGCGGCGAAAAGCAAAATCTTGAGGAGTTTCCGGAACTTAAGGTGATCCGGCTCAAGACGGAGAGAGGCAGGTAGGCTGTTCCAGAGAGAAGCACATGCAGTGAATAAAGATCTCCCCCCGCAAGTCTCTGCTTGAGGAACCGTCTCACCCGCAGAGAGTTGGAGGAAGATGAGCGGAGGGCTCGGTAAGGAAAGTATTTCAGAAGAGAGCATTGCAGATGGAGATTAAAACAACATCTGTGCAGGGTCGGACTGGGGAATAAAACTGTCTCGGGCACCAATGAAAAAGTCGCCCACAGTTGCAAATGGCAATCCATCCCTTTTGTGACAGACACCACAAGGGTTTTTGATAACATGTGATGCAAATTGTGTATTGTAAAGAATATTTATTCAGCAACACAGATCAAAACTACTAGCTGCATGGTGAAGTAATTAATGAAACTGGCCCACATTGGCCATAAAAGTCGGCCACTTTGATCTAAAAAGCTGGCCCACGTTAGCATTTTGTGTTTTTGATTCGGGCATTGCCCTATATGACCGGCCAGCCTGCATCTGTGCAGAAGACGTTGATAGAGTGGAAATTACGAAGAGAGCACAAACCATGCCTGATTAAAATGTTTAGTAGGTTGTAAATCAGTGTAAGAGTCGATGGGGAACTGTAATAAACTAGGGGAAGGCGCCGATAAGACAGTGAGTAGTGGCTTTGTGTTTGCTTTGGAATCTGAGGACAGCAGTGACAGTCGAGTAAGTTAAGTATTTCAAAGGCTGGCTTCTAAACTGTGTAATCCCCTCCTTTGTGGAGCCGTTTGTTATGGTTAGGGCCCAGTGGGCGTGACCTTATCCTGAAAACAGCTTCTGTCAGCCCCGGCCAAGTAAACTTCAGTCAAGGGGGGCTTACAGGCCATTGTGTGCAGTCACAACTCTCCGGCCCACGTGGCCTGAACGAGCGAGCCAGGAAGCCGGTGCAGGACACGGGCCCCGTTGGAGGCACACCGCCGGCTGGCGTGAGAGCGACATGTCAGGCTGCGAGGTGATTAGCGGCGCGCTGGAGAACATGCAAGGTAAGACAGTCACGGACTTCGCAGGGTCGCCCATGCTGTCCACAGGCTGTGTGTGGGGAACTGCATGGATGCTGGTCTCTGTGCTCTTTATCTCTCGTGTGATCGCGGGGTTTCTTCGCATTGATGTGGGGGGTTATGTATCTGTGATGCCTTCCGTCACCCACCGACTCGGGCACTGACTATAGAAACAAAAGACTCTGGAGTATGTTGTGGCGGCCTTTTGTGTGGTTGCAGTCGAGCTGTTTCTTGTCGTGTGTGCGCGTGAATGAGCTAATTACATCTATATGGCTGGCGTAGTGCGCTGCTCGGTAGTGGGGGTTGTGTCGACGCTTGCAGGCAAAATGTCACTCATTAAGAGAGCCTCGAAAGAGGAGATGTGATTTAGGGAATGCAACCCCGAAGGAGGGAGTGGGGTACCTGACTGTTACTTGGGGGTGTGTTGCTTGGGGAATGCAGTTCCCTTTCCAAAGAACTGATCCTGAAGAACCTCTGACAGCACCCACTTACCCCAGGAACACCCAAACAACATGATGGGATGCGTAGCTATTGCACTGGTAACAATTGGACTCACACACATAATCTCTGTTAACAAACGTTGGACACATATGACACACTCGTACCGCGGGCCCGTTTGAGGACGGACACAAAAACCTTTTATGCTTAAATGCAGTCACACCAACAATCCAAAGCCCAGCATGAGTGTCTCCTTCGATTAAACACAACTTCCAGAGGCTGGACACGAACACAGGCCCTGCCATACAATTCACTGAACTGCGGCGGCATTGCTACACAACTAGGCACAACAAAACCTTTTTTAGGCGAATCCAAGAAAGCTTTTCTTGCATGCATATCCCCAATAGCAAAGCACAGTACCCGTTTAAAACCACAATTATTACCACACTGCTAACCCCTCAGTCCCCCACCCACTCTTACCAGGCCCTCGCCATCCCACAGCATTCCTTTCAGATGTGCCATGCAAAATTTCTGCACAAACAACCTCCCTGGCACTAGATAGAGATGAGGTGCTTGGATGACCCTACTGTCAGTGCTTTAAGTGGGGTGCGAAATTCAGAGGAGGCTCTCATTTGGGGGTGTGGCTCAAAGTGATGGGTGTGGTCTAGGAATTGGTGGGCGTTGACTAAGAATTGATGGGTGTGGCCTAGAGAAGCACAGTAAGAAGAGAATGCTCAGGAGTGATCTGGCCTATATAACTAAGTGCATATTGCAACACAGTATGCTTGGTAAATTCGTTAAGTTATTACACATCAAAGTTGAAAGTCATTATTAATTGGACCCTTAATTAGGGCAATGAACAAAAGGTTAGGTGTTGAGGTATATTTTCAAGTGCACTAGCATCCCAGTACATATGTCAGGCAAAGCAATACTTTGCAGCCATTACATAGCCATGAATAAAGTAGGAGATGGGTGACCTTGCATAGCCTTATGCCCCGGGAGGAGCACATGCTAGGATCGGAGGGATATAGGCCCCACGTGGGGCAAGTGACGCCGAAGGGGAAAGCGAGCCAGAAGAACACAACCGAAAATTTCCCTGACCAGTGTCCCAGAAGCCTTTCTCACCATGCATCACACACATGCACTTGACAGAGCCTCCATCTCAGGCCACTGGTCATTTTATGGGCTTAGAGCAGTGGCTTGGCTCACACCCAAGAGTAAAAACATAAGCCTCCTCCTCCCCAATGAAAGCAGACTTGTTTTTCAGGGAAGCCATATATCACACACCCTCCTCGCTAACTGTCCTCTGGCCTTTGAGAGCAAGACCCACCTTCAGGATCCAAACAACACTCACCCTTAGACACAAAACATTTGCTTGGGAGGTGGTGGCCAAGGAGACTCACCTGCTCAGAGGTACTTTTATTTGTTGCGTGCATTTCTTGTTCCTTCAAAACCTGTTAATTTGTGCATTCTTTACTGTACACTTGCACGATCTTAATGACACAAGGCCTAGTAAGATTGTTTGTCTTGTCCTCCCTCAGTACCCTCCCTTGTCTTGTCGCGCGTGGAAACACATGTGTACAGGCGCGTTATAAGTGACATATCATATCATATCATACATTAGCTCAGATCTTTGGAAGTATTTTGAAAACAGTGCAATAACACAGGTGAAAAGAAAAAATACAACACATACATAATGTTGCATGCCCTTACCCAGGACAAAGCGCATGGTGTGGAAGAAACATCTGAAAAAGCCTCCCAAGTACATAGAATAACTTTTTTTATGGTTCAGAGAAGACAGTGCCGAGGCTTGATTCCATTAAACATGCTTCCTTGAAGGGTGTTCCGCTTTTGCTTTTTCCTGTTTTTTTTTTAGTGCATCAGAATGTCTTTAATGTGTCTTGCTTGAATTGTAGTTTGAACTGGTCGAGGCTAACAGTGAGTCAGGGTTAAGAGGGAAGTCAACTGCGTGTTCACCTAGACCAGTTCAAATTGTGCATTCATCTTTGTTAGAAAGGTGGATTGCGGACGTGACTTACCTTGGCTTCTCTGTCTGTCAGATGATGGATTCTCTCGGTGGATGGGCAGCGGGAGATAGTGTACCTTGTTCGGCCGCAGCCAGGCAGCAGACTCTGGTGCAGGGACAGAAAGGCAGGCCGAGAGTAAAATGGTATGCTAACTTTCTGCTGACCCTTTTATTAGGGCTGCGCTGCAGGCTTTGGGAATCCAACTTTTGTGTTTTCCTTGCAAGGGTTGCAAGCCTCACAAGAGGTTGAAGAGAAAGATGCAGTCTGTCTGGGCCATGCCTGCGACTTTCCCTCGCGAGGCTGGCAGGATATGGGGCCGGGCTGCAACTTTATTGCGCAGTCTCTTGCAAGGTCTGCTTCCCACAGGCCTTGCGAGGGACCTCAAGCCTGATAGCGGGATATTGTCCCATGGCGGAAGACATTCTGAACGCATCAATCTCTACCTCCGAGTCCATGCGTACCACCTGACTAAACTACAAAGAGCACAAAATGCCGCAGGCAAACTGTTACTAGCTCTTGGCCCAAGGGATCACACCTACCCGGCTCTTAAAACTCTGCACTGGCTCCCGGTTGGCCGAAGGGTGCCCTTCAAAACCTTATGCATCTCGCACCGAGCAATGCATAAAACCAGACCTTAATATCTACAGGACAAACTTAGATCCTACCATCCTCCACGCACTCTAAGATCAAGCTCTGCCCCCTCCTAGTGATACCAAAAACCAATTCAGTTAGGCTAGTGTCATGATGCCTACCTCTAAGGAACCAGGCCGGGCCCAGCAACCCCAGAGGCAGGCATCATTTCCCCCAGGAAGGTCTCAGCGGGCCCAAGTCGGGGCCCTTTGGACTGAATCCTGGCGCCTTAGGCGCCAGGCTCATATTGGACCCCAGTCCTGGCACCTTAGGCGCCAGGCTCATAATCGAGGACATGTGTTTAAGTGCTTGGGTGTACACTTAGCTGATGCAGACCTTGCTGCAACATCCAGGCCCCCTTGAGGCCTGGATGGGACTATTTTGTCTCTAGAACTACTTAACCTCACGGGTGTGGCCTGAGGAAGAATACATACCTGAGTGGAAGCATACATACCTGGGACTTCTTGAAAGGCTATTTAAACCACGCCCGATCAATAACTCACGCTTCGCGTTGTTCTGCATCTAGCAGCTGGACGCTCACCGTGCCTGCTCCTGCTTCTGGACTTCTGCCACGCCCGCCTGCATCCTGAAACACCTGCATGTGGAGAAGGAGAAAGAATTGGACAAAAGAAGAGCCCTTACCTGTTTCAACCTCGTCCAAGAGTCGTCCCGTCGGCGATCCTGAAAAGGAAAGACTTTCATTTTAAAAGGTCAACTCACCCGTCGTTGCCGCGCCGCATTTCACTCACTTTGCTGCCAGCCTCCATTGCAGCGGCGCTCGTCCAGATTCGCTGCATCAACCCGGCACCTGGAGAAAAAAGACAGAAAACAAAGGTGAGAGTGAGAAGAGCATAAGGAAAGCCAGAGCTTCCATTTAGACTTACCTGTTTGGGTCATACTTCATTTCGGGTCTCTGCCGCATACAGGCACCTGCAGACCCCGGCCCCTAAGGGGAAAAGAAAGACAGCAGAATTAATGAGAGAATGAAAAGACATAATAAAGACTCTCATTAAAGACTTACCGGAACTTACCTCTCGTTTCGGGTCTATGCTCGTTCAGCATTCTGACCCCGGCCCCTATGGGGAAAAAGACATCTGCATTAGCGTTTAATATTGCACTCAGAGGAAAAACATTCTTTGAACACTAACCTGAGCATTCTTCATCGTTTTCATCGCTCTTCTCGGGATCCACGTTCTGCACCTGAAAGAAAGACAATGGAGACTTTTTATTCTCGGACATTAGCAGAACCAACATGGATGTATGAGAGTGAATCCAGTGAATTAACTGGGTTTCAACGCGCCCCTGCACCAGAAGCAGGAAGGAGAGCTCGCCATCACAAAACCAAAGGTGAGATTCTAGGGGAATTACAGAAAGGGGGTTCGTTCAGGAGGTGAAGGGAGTGGGAAGCTGCACATTGCCCCACAGATCATTAACGCCCCTCCCTTTTCACATACAGAAGAACCGGCCCTGCCATACTCTGAGTCCGGCGCCTCACCGGAAGAAGCAACTTCATTCCAGTCCTGGTCTGCGCCTCTGTGGGAGTCAGGTGAGCGTTACAGAACGCGAAGCCTACCAATCATTTCCCACCTGGGCTCTATGGACACTTCTGAGACTGACCAGCTGGCCCAGCTTTTGGGGGAATTAAGGGCAGAGGTACACTCAACCCGCCAGGAGACTAACGCCCTCAAAAGAGAACTGATTCTCTCCAAGGAACGAACTGATGACCTGGCCAAACGATTGTTACAGACCCAGGCCGGACAAATGCCTTTACCTGGTTCCGGGGGGCCTTCCACTTCGTTGGGTTTGAGTAATCCAGTACAGATCAATCTACCTGGTTCCATGCCTTTGGCACTGCCTGAACGCTTTGCGGGGGACCCTAAGAAATATGCCATTTTCATGAACCAATGCCGCTTACATTTTTTATGCAGACCTGGGGCCTTCCCCGATGATCAGACCAAAGTGGCCTTTGTGTTATCGTATCTAAGTGGCTGTGCTGCCGATTCGTCTGTTCCTTTGGTGAATCAGAATGATCCCATTCTCCAGGACTTTCAGGGGTTTCAGGCCAAAATGGAAAGATTGTTCGCTCGACACTCTCAGAAACAGGCCCTTGACAACGAACTGCTATCTTTACGACAAGGTAACCAAGACCTCTTGTCTTATATAGCCTCCTTTAACAGACTGGTGGTGGAAACCGGATGGCCTGAAAATAAAAGAATCCCTTTATTTCACCGGGGTCTGCGCGGAGAGCTAAAAGACGTTCTGGCCCAAGTGGTGAATCCACCCCAAGCCTGCCCAGAATACATAGATTTAGTGGTACAACTGGATCACAGACTTCAGAATAGAAAAGCCGATCGGTTCAAGTATGAAACCCGAGTACCGATCAGGACCCACGTTAACCCTAGGAATACCGAAGTTTCTGAACCTATGCAAATCGGTGGAGTGAAGGGGCCGTTAACTCAGAAGGAACGTGAGAGAAGGCGGCAAAAGCAACTATGCCTCTATTGCAGGGCTTCCGGTCACTTTCTTCGTGATTGTCCAGTAAAACCACCTAAAAAGGTGGTTGGTGTAATGGAACCTGATTCGGGAAACGACCTAGCCCGACAAGCGTAGAGGTCCGCTTGCCGAGCTTGAAAACAAACTCTTTGACCTCGCATTTTGTCTTGCCAATGGTGCTCGTGGACCCTAAAATGCCCCAACAGTTACATGCCATCAAGGCATACATCGACAGCGGGGCTATTGGGAACTACGTGGATCGCGAATTGGCCTCTAGGATGAACCTCCCTCTCCATCCAAAAGTTAACCAGGAAGTCATTACTACGGTTGATGGTACCGAAATAGCTTCTGGGCCGGTAACGCATTCCACCACAGAAGTGACACTAGTGACTCAAGATGGACATCGGGAAGCGATAGTGTTTGACATAATCAAGGCTCCACAATTCCAAGTTATCCTCGGAATTCCTTGGTTAGAAACACACAATCCTCAAATAGACTGGCGAGCAAAGAGAATCACCTTTCCAGACTGCGGACCAACTTGTTATCCAAGAAATCCAGCTTTAAGTTTAGCCACAGTAACTTCCACCACTGTTCAACTACCGGCAGAATACCTTGAATTCCAGGATGTATTTCAGAAAGAACAGGCTAACACGTTACCTCCCCATCGTTCTTACGATTGCCAGATCGATTTAGTTCCCGGTGCTCAACCGCCGTGTAGCAGGATCTATGCTCTCACTGAACCTGAAAACCAGCATTTGCGTCAGTATTTGGATCAGTACCTTGCCAATGGTTTTATTCGCCCGTCAAAGTCCCCTGTCTCTTCCGCTTTGTTCTTCATCCCTAAAAAAGAAGGTGACCTTAGGACTTGTATTGACTACCGTGCCCTTAATCAGATAACGATTAAGAACCGTTATCCTTTGCCTCTGATCCCAGAACTTCTTGATCAAGTAAAAGATGCTCGTGTATACACTAAGCTTGATCTCCGAGGAGCTTATCACCTTGTGCGAATAAAAGAAGGTGACGAGTGGAAGACGGCTTTCCGCACCAAATATGGGCTTTTTGAATATCAGGTAATGCTCTTTGGTTTGTGCAACGCGCCTGCCGCTTTTCAATACTTCATGAATGATGTTCTTCGAGAACTTATTGATGTCTGTGTCATCGTATACATCGACGACATCCTGGTGTACTCTTCTTCTGAGTCTGATCACCGAAAACATGTTCGAGCAGTTCTTGAGAAATTGCGCCAGCACAAACTATTTGCCAAGCTAGAAAAATGTGTCTTTCACAACACAGAAGTCGAATTCCTCGGATTCATCCTGACTCCCAAGGGAATCCGAATGGATTCACGAAAGGTGGACGCCATCCTTAAATGGCCATCTCCTAGTTCAGTGAAGGGGGTTCAGAGCATGCTTGGCTTTGCCAATTTCTATCGAAGATTCATCCCAGAGTTTTCCCGAATAGTTCAGCCCATTACAGCACTCTTACGTAAGAACAAACGTTTCGAATGCACCCATGAGGCCGAACAAGCCTTTCAAGACCTGAAGACCAAATTCACCTCCGCACCTGTATTGAAACACCCGCATCCTGATCTCCCGTATATAGTTGAAACTGACGCATCCAGTTTAGCCATGGGGGCGGTCCTGTCACAAAGAGATCCGGAAACTAACCAACTACACCCCGTAGCCTTTTGGTCCAGGAAATTCTCTGCTCCTGAAATTAATTACGCAATTACCGACAAAGAGTTACTGGCTATTAAATCTGCTTTCAAGGCTTGGCGTCATTACCTTCTCGGTGCAAGACACACCATCACCGTGATTACGGACCACAGAAATTTGCAGTATTTAAAGACGGCCAAAGCTCAATCTTCACGACAACTCCAATGGGCTCTATTCTTTGCGGAATTTGATTTTGTAATTACCTATCGCCCTCGCTGCAAGAATGGTAAAGCGGACGCCTTATCCCGGATTGGCATGGAAGAACCCAATTCGAGTTTAGAACCTGTGCCAATTATACCTGAACAAAGAATCTTAGGCCTAACTTCATTGCAAACTATTGAGGACATCCAAACTCAAGTAAAACAACTTGTAGACTCCTCAGCCTTACAGGAATGGAGTCAAAAAGGTCCTCATTACACCGTTAAGGATAATTTACCCTACTTCCAGGAACGGTTATTTCTGCCAAGCAAAGAATTGCAAGAACAGGTTATTACCCATTATCATGAATCATTAATGGAAGGACATCCTGGTATCGCTAAAACGGAAGAAAAATCAAACGCCATTTCTGGTGGCCTTCTTGGAGAAAAGACATAAAGTCTTTTGTGATGTCTTGCGGAATTTGCGCCCAAAACAAGGGTCAAAAGCAAAGACCAGCCGGCCTACTTCAACCCCTGGATATTCCACCAGCACCATGGCACACCTTGTCAATGGACTTCATTACGGCTCTGCCTCCTTGTTGTGGTTACAGCACTATCCTAGTAATCGTGGATCTGTTCTCCAAAATGGCCCACTTCATCCCCTTAAAAGGATTGCCTTCAGCTTCTATCTTGGCCAAGGAATTTCTGGAGAATATAGTTCGCATACATGGTTTCCCTTCCATACTAGTCTCGGATCGAGGAAGCCAATTTATTTCCCATTTTTGGAGGAAATGTTGCCAACTGGCACAAATCGATGTGCGGTTATCTACCAGCCACCACACCCAGACCGACGGACAAACCGAGAGAACAAATCAGACTCTCGAACAGTATCTTCGGTGTATGTTACACCAATCTGAGTTCAACTGGAAAGACATTCTTTGGATCGCAGAATATGCCTACAATAACTCTGTGCACTCTGGAACTGGACAAACCCCTTTTTACACATTGTATGGACATCACCCTCGAACCTCAGACCTGGACCCTCCTCCTACCATGGAAATGCCAGCAGTAAATCATCTGCATACCACAATTATCCGAGCCTTCAAAGAGGCTACTTCTCATTTACAGCAAGCCAAGAAGAAATACAAAGAAAACGCAGACTTACATCGTAGTAAAACACCTCCTTACCAAACAGGAGACCAGGTGTGGCTAGCAACTAGACATTTACCTCTCAAAGGACCTCGAACTTTCAACCCCAGATTCATTGGACCTTACACCATAAAAAGCTATAATCAACCCAGTGGCCTTTAAACTCGATTTACCATTCAACATGCGGATTCATCCCGTTTTTCACACATCACTTCTAAAACCAGTACAACCTGGAACCAGACTGTCTGAGCCTCCAGAGCCTGTCCAAATTGATGGGGAATTAGAATTCGAAGTGAAAGACATTTTAGATTCCAAGATAGTTAAGTCGAAACTCTTCTATCTTGTTGATTGGAAAGGATATGGACCTCAGGAAAGATCTTGGGAACCCAGTAACTATGTTCATGCACCACGATTAATACAAAGGTTCCACCGAAGATTCCCGAATAAACCAAAACCCCCGGAGGAAACAACCTTGGGAGGGGCCTGGAGGGGGGGTACTGTCATGATGCCTACCTCTAAGGAACCAGGCCGGGCCCAGCAACCCCAGAGGCAGGCATCATTTCCCCCAGGAAGGTCTCAGCGGGCCCAAGTCGGGGCCCTTTGGACTGAATCCTGGCGCCTTAGGCGCCAGGCTCATATTGGACCCCAGTCCTGGCACCTTAGGCGCCAGGCTCATAATCAAGGACATGTGTTTAAGTGCTTGGGTGTACACTTACCTGATGCAGACCTTGCTGCAACATCCAGGCCCCCTTGAGGCCTGGATGGGACTATTTTGTCTCTAGAACTACTTAACCACACGGGTGTTGCCTGAGGAAGAATACATACCTGAGTGGAAGGATACATACCTGGGACTTCTTGAAAGGCTATTTAAACTAGGCCCGATCAATAACTCAAGCTTCGCGTTGTTCTGCATCTAGCAGCTGGACGCTCACCGTGCCTGCTCCTGCTTCTGGACTTCTGCCACGCCCGCCTGCATCCTGAAACACCTGCATGTGGAGAAGGAGAAAGAATTGGACAAAAGAAGAGCCCTTACCTGTTTCAACCTCGTCCAAGAGTCGTCCCGTCGGCGATCCTGAAAAGGAAAGACTTTCATTTTAAAAGGTCAACTCACCCGTCGCTGCCGCGCCGCATTTCACTCACTTTGCTGCCAGCCTCCATTGCCAGCGGCGCTCGTCCGGATTCGCTGCATCAACCCGGCACCTGGGGAAAAAAGACAGAAAACAAAGGTGAGAGTGAGAAGAGCATAAGGAAAGCCAGAGCTTCCATTTAGACTTACCTGTTTGGGTCATACTTCATTTCGGGTCTCTGCCGCATACAGGCACCTGCAGACCCCGGCCCCTAAGCAGAAAAGAAAGACAGTGGAATTAATGAGAGAATGAAAAGACATAATAAAGACTCTCATTAAAGACTTACCGGAACTTAACTCTCGTTTCGGGTCTATGCTCGTTCAGCATTCTGACCCCGGCCCCTATGGGGAAAAAGACATCTGCATTAGCGTTTAATATTGCACTCAGAGGAAAAACATTCTTTGAACACTAACCTGAGCATTCTTCATCGTTTTCTTCGCTCTTCTCGGGATCCACGTTCTGCACCTGAAAGAAAGACAATGGAGACTTTTTATTCTCGGACATTAGCAGAACCAACATGGATGTATGAGAGTGAATCCAGTGAATTAACTGGGTTTCAAAGCGCCCCTGCACCAGAAGCAGGAAGGAGAGCTCGCCATCACAAAACCAAAGGTGAGATTCTAGGGGAAATACAGAAAGGGGGTTCGTTCAGGAGGTGAAGGGAGTGGGAAGCTGCACATTGCCCCGCAGATCATTAACGCCCCTCCCTTTTCACATACAGAAGAACCGGCCCTGCCATACTCTGAGTCCGGCGCCTCACCGGAAGAAGCAACTTCATTCCAGTCCTGGCCAGCGCCTCTGTGGGAGTCAGGTGAGCGTTACAGCTAGGTGGATCATCATTCTCAGCCCTGGCCCCCACTCTATGGAACTCACTTCCACCCCACCACCGACTCACCGAAGACCTCATGTCCTTCCACAAATCACTGAAAACGTGGCTCTTCCCCTTAAAAATTGACTCTTAACACAGTTTAATCAGCAACAATAGACAGTAACCCAAGGTTGCCGAATCAAAGAAGCATCGAGACCCGATCGTGAAAAATGGAAAACTAAAATTGCCAGTGTAAATTAAAACGGATAAACTAAACAGAATGGAATGAAATGGATGAAAGATGTGAAATGGATGAAACAAATAAAACGGGTGCAATGGGTGAAACAGATGCAGTGGATGAAATGGATGCAGTGGATGACATTGATGAAGCAGATGAATTGGATGCAATAGGTGTAATGGATGGAGCGGATGGAAGGGACGAAGCGGGTTGGAAGGGGTGAAGTGGCTGGAATGGGTGAAGTGGCTGGAATGGATGGAGGGGAAGAAACGGAAGAAGTGGATGGAACAGATGAAGCGGACGGAATGGACGAAGCGGATGGAAGGGATGAAGTGGATGGAAGGGATGAAGTGGATGGAATGGGTAGAAGGGATAGAACGGATGGATGAAGTGGGTGGAATGAACAAATCAAATGAATAGAATGGATTAAATGGATATAACTGATACAGTAGACAGTACAGTTGGAGTTGATGAAATAAATGAGGCTGAGGGAACAGACAGAGTGGATCAATCTCATGGACTAGATGGAGCAGATGAAATGGGTGGAACAGGTAGATTGGACGAAACAGGTTGAGTAGACGAAACAGGTAGAATGGGTGGAACAGTTGGAGTGGATGGAACAGATGGAGTGGATGGAACAGATGAAGTGGAAGGAAGGGATGAAGTTGATGGAAGGGATGAAGTGGATGGAAAGGATAGAAGGGATAGAATGGATGGATGAAGTGGATGGAATGAACAAATCAAATGAATAGAATGGATGAAATGGATATAACTGATGCAGTAGACAGTACAGTTGGAGTTGATGAAATAAATGATGTGGAGAGAACAGATAGAGTGGATCGATCTGATGGAGTAAATGGAGCAGATAAAATGGGTGGAACAGGTAGATTGGATGAAACAGGTGGAGTAGACGAAACAGGTAGAATGAACTGAAGGAGTGGATGGAACTGAAGGAGTGGATGGAACAGAGGGGCTGGATGGAACAGAAGGAGTAGATGGAACAGAACAAGTTGAATGAAAAGTTGGAATGGATAGAACGGATGGAACAAATGGAGCAGATTGGAGTGGATGGAACAGATGTAGTAAATGGAGTAGATGGATCAGGTGAAGTGGATAGAACAGATGGAGCGGATGGAACGGATAGAACAGATGGAATAAATAGAGCGGATGAAACAAAGGGATGGGACAGATGGAGTGGATGGAACAGATGAAGTGGATGGAACGGATGGAACGGGTGGAGTGGATGGAACCGATGGAGCGGATGGAACCGATGGAGTGGATTTAATGGATGGAGTGGATGGAAAGGATGGAGTGGATGGATTGGATGGATCGGATGGAGTGGATGGATCGGATGGAATCGATTGGGTGGAGTGATGGTTCGGATAGAGTGGATGGAGTGGATGGAACAGATGGAACAGATGGAGTGGATGGAACGGATGGAGTCGATAGAACGGATAGAGTCGATAGAACGGATAGAGTGGATGGAACGGATAGAGTACATGGAACAAATGGAGTACACGGAACGGACAGAAGAGATGGAGTGGATGGAACAGATAGAAGGGATAGAAAGAGGTGGAGGGGATGGAATGGATGGATGAAGTTGATGGAACTGACGAAGCGGATGGAATGAACAAATCAAACGAATAGAATGAATGCAATGGATATAACAGTATATAATGGATATGGTAGACAGTACAGTTGGAATTGATGAAATTAATGAGGTGGAGGGAACTGATAGAGTGGATCGATGTGATGGAGTAGATGGAACAGATGAAATGGGTGAAATGGGTGGAACAGGTAGATTGGACGAAACAGGTTGGGTAGATGAAACAGGTAGAATGGATGGAGCAGCTAGAGGTGATGGAACAGAAAGAGTGGATAGAACTGAAGGAGTGGATGCAACTAAAGGAGTGGATGGAACTGAAGGAGTGGATGGAACAAAAGGGGTGGATGGAACAGAAGGAATAGATGGAACAGAACAATTGAACGAAAAGTTGGAATGGGTAGAACGGATGGAGCGGATGGAACGAATGGAGCAGACTGGAGTGGATGGAATAGATGTAGTAGATGGAGTAGATGGATCAGGTGAAGTAAATAGAACAGATGGAGGGAATGGAATGGATAGAACAGATGGAATAAATAGAGTGGGTGAAACAAAGGGATGGAGCAGATGGAACAGATGAAGTGGATGGAAGGGATGGAATGGATGGAACGGATGGAGTGGATGGAACGGATGGAGTGGATGGAAAGGATGGAGTGGATGGAATGGCTGGAGTGGATGGAACGAATGGAGTGGATGGAACTGAAGGAGTGGATGGAACTGAAGGAATGAATGGAACAGAAGGAGTAGATGGAACAGAACAAGTTGAACGAAAAGTTGGAATGGATAGAACGGATGGAGCGGACTGGAGTGAATGAACAGATGGAGTAGATGGATCAGGTGAAGTGGATAGAGCAGATGGAGTGGATGGAACGGGTAAAACAGACGGAATAATTAGAGCGGATGAAACAAAGGGATGTAACAGATGGAGTGGATGGAACGGATGGAACGGACGGAACGGATGGAGTGGATGGAATGGATGGAGTGGATGGAACAGATGGAATGGATGGAAAGGATGGAGTGGATGGAAAGGATGGAGTGGATGGAACGGATGTAGTGGATGGAACGGATGGATCAGATGGAGTGGATGGATCGGAAGGAGTGGATGGATCGGATGGATCAGATGGATTGGATGGAGTGGATGGAATGGATCAGATGGAGTGATGGTTCGGATAGAGAGGATGGAGTGGATGGAGTGGCTGGAACGGATGGAATGGATGGAGTGGATGGAACGGATGGAACGGTTGGAGTCGATAGCACGGATAGAGTGGATGGAATGGATAGAGTACATGGAACGAATAGAGTACACAGGACGGATGTAAGAGATGAAGTGGATGGAAAGGATGTAGTCGATGGAAAGGATCAGATGGAGTGATGGTTCGGAAAGAGAGGATGGAGTGGGTGGAGTGGATGGAACGGATGGAGTGAATGGAACGGATGGAGTGGATGGATCGGATGGATAGGATGGAGTGGATGGATTGGATGGAGTGGATGGATCTGATGGAGTGGATGGAATGGATGGATCGGATGGAGTGGATGGATCGGATGGAGTGGATAGATCGGGTAGATCAGATGGATCGGATGGAGTGGATGGAATGGATCGGATGGAGTGATTGTTCAGATAGAGTGGATGGAGTGGATGGAGTGGATGGAACGGATGGAACGGATGGAAAGGATGGAACAGATGGAGTGGATGGAATGGATGGAGTTGATAGAACGGATAGAGTGGATGGAACGGATAGAGTACATGGAACGAATAGAGTACACAGGGCGGATGGAAGAGATGGAGCGGATGAAACAGACAGAGGGGATGGAACGGCCTTACTGAAAACCACCATGTCACACTTAAACGCTTACTCTCTCCTATACACCACCACTCAACTAGAACACAGCAATACTATGACACATTTGGTATAGCTGTTCTCATACTAACACCTGCCTCTTACTCCTCAACATCCTAATAAACCCAGCTAGCTGAGCACACACTGCTAGCCTAGGCATTTCGTCGGGCCTAAGACAGCCAGAAATCAGTCTGGGTGTCAACCCTCCAGAATGAACACATATTCCTGACTGCCCAAACACCTCACCTACCGCTAAAACGCAGCTATCATGCAAGTGCCTCACCAGCTGCACACATATCCGTGCACCCACACACATTACGACTCTCTCTCTCTCTCTCTCTCTCTCTCTCTCTCTCTCTCAACAGACTTGAACTACGGTTCCGGAGGGCGTTCAACCTACCAGCACTTTGAGATCATACCAATGATACATAAAGCGCTATATAAATGCTAAGTAACATAACATAACATACTGGTATGGTGGGCCGGGGAAGCCCTGGCAGAGCCCCAGCTGAATATCACCTTTTCGGAGCCTGTCGAGGATCGGCCCTGGATACCCCCGGCCCACTTAAAGCCCTGCCGACCCACCAACAATACAACCCAAACTAATCAAAACAATACTCTTCGTTCTGCAGAACATGAGGGCTGGAGGCGGCCCGTAAACAAAGAAGACAAGCAGCTAGCCTGGGGTCCTTTTGACATAGTGAGTTCCATCCCACAGAAAGTATTTCCAGCATCGCTCAGTCAGTGACATCATTGGGCCCATCCCCCAATTGATCTTTCTCTGCCCGGCACCATGCTTCCAACACAGCCCCTAGCCTGCTAGCAAAGTGGTTGCAGTGAGGACTTTTTACATTTACCTTTGAAGATGATTGTGCAGGTGTCTACAGAGGCAATCCTAAAATGCATAGATTACTTACAGGGAATCCACATTAGTGCTAGTTCTACTCATCCTCGTCACATTACAGAAATGTGAGGCCCACTCTCCACTAACAGGAACATTCTTCAATATAAAAATGGTGTGCCCACCGCTCCCCCCCACCCACAAGGTGGTATAATACCGTCCTTTTCCACTCAACCCCAGTTAGCCAGTCCCTACTGAGGATCATTGACCCTACCATCTCTCACCCGGAGGGAGATGCGGGGTGCAAGTATTGTGATAAGGAAGAGGGAGGAAGAGGTAATGATTCCTGCCTGATAAAATCGTTTAAAAGAAGCATTAACTACTATGTAATGAATTTGCAAATTTGTATAACACAGCTATCAAATGCAGCCTTTTAAAACCTTGGTACAATGCTTCTTGGTGAATCACTTTCATTTCTTTACATGAGTGCAAAATGAAAAATAAGGCAAAATACAAGATAATGACCAAATATGGTCACTTAAATATCTCTACAGTTTAGTTTCAGCACAGCTCATAGGATTCATCTGAGGCCTAACTCTAAACTGCTGTAAATTTGCAACCATTCATTTTTATTTTTACAATGATTTGTCTACCCTATGCATTTTAAGTGGGAGCCATAAGCCACCCTGCTCTCTGTACTCCTATGCCCCCTTTCACTTTCTAGTATTGGAAGGAGCGTGCACGTGACAGAGAACGTGATCACACGTGTCGCTCAGAGCATTGGTGCACGTACTGCATCCTGCAGCCACCCTAGCAAGTCCAGCTCATCATTAACCCTCAGCAGAGCGGTACATTATTTGCGAGAACAGTGCCCGGTTTCCTTTACTGATTACACACGGCTCTGTCATTTCCCACCTGGTTTGATATTGACATCCGCCCCCGGTCATCACGTTGAGTGCCAGTGCTTAATCGTGAAGGCATTTGGGAGCGCAGAGCTGGATGGATTTCCTTGTTATGCATGACTGGGCGATTATGGGGTCAAGAGACGCATGATCTGTGAAATCGGACTGGAGAAAAAATGTTGAACGTCTGATGCGGGGCACTTTACTCAGGATACGACCCTCTCCATTGCAGTGAGATGTAAAGAGACATGCTCGCAATTTGGTCAACAGTAGTACAGAATGGCGTCTATTCTGTGCTTCTACGTTCCATAAACCAAAAAGAAACAGCACCATGATCTGCTTTTCTAAGGAACTTGTAATGAAAAGTTGGTTTGCACAGCGCAGCTTCTGCCATTTTTTCAGTCTCTTGGCGCTGTGTGAAACATGTGGAACTCCCTCTTGTGCTATTTGTATTTATTGGAGCCATGCTGGGATTCGCTCACATCACCCACATCCTCAAGGAGCTTCACTGGCTACCCCTTCAGTCATGCATCATGTTCTAGAGAGCCTCCTTCACCCACAAAGCATCACAATCAAAACAACATTCTTCCTGGCTGAGAACCTCGGTCTCTTTGCAGGCCATGGCCACCGTGAAATCCACAGCATTACCATATAGAGAATTTTTAAAAAATGATTTCATTGTTTAAAGTGTGCAGGGATGCGGGGGACTAGGAAACAGGCATTTTCACCAGCAAAGTCGCCAGTTTAAAAAAAAAATGCAAAAGCAGACATTTTTGCAAAAACACAAGTGAAAGCAACCATTTTGACAAAAGCGGACATTTTTTAAAAACAGTTAAAAAAAGAAATGAAGTCATGCTATGAGGTGGAATAAAGAGAGCGTGAGCAGTCGGCCAGGGGACAGAGTGGGATAGATGTGCCAGAGGGAGCAACGGGTATGAGGTCGGAGGAAAGGGCAGACGGACTAAGAGGGAGCAGCAGGTCAGAGAGGCAGTGACTCGGTGAAAGGTGGAGTGACTCTGGAAAAGAGGGAGCGAGCAGAAGATTGGGAGAGATGATAGGGGTGAGTGTGCAATAGACATGTGAAAAAAGGGCTCGAGATGCAGAAGGAGCGAGAGATTGAGGGAACAAGGTAGAGACTGGGGAAAAGAGATACTGAGAAAGAATGAAGGCGTGGGACGTGTGAGAGGAACTGGATAGCATATGGTGTGCATTGGGAGCCTTGTTGGGAGTGTGGCAGGGCTGGGGAGTTCGAGTTGTGACTTGGCAGTGTGACAGTGCTGATACCTGACAGAGTGAGAGATCTGGGAGTGTATTTTGTGATGGAGAATTGATGAATCTGAGGGATGAGGGTGACTGGGAGTGTGGAGAACATAGAAGGTAATTATGTGCACCATTTACAAGTGATGACAAACAATAAAGTTAATAATATAAAAGCAGTGCAGGGAATGGGACGGAACAAGACAGCAGCGCTCTGGCAAAAAAAATTTTGCCGGAGTGGCGCACAGTCACCCAGACACAGGGGTTAGTACATGACTGTCCCATATCCTGCACCTCAATGAGCAAACTACTTACAGAAGAAGTTTCTGAAAGCGTCTGCTCATCAAAACACAGAAATCTACAAACCAGCTCTGAAGCTACATTAGTACCCGGCACGCTCTGTGCACGGGAAATACTACACGTGGATTGGCTCTTTTGTGAGCAATACCACACAGTATTCCTGTGGACGTACAAGTGTGCCAGTGTTTGTTACCGGTGGGGGGCGTGGCAACTCCTTAGCCAGTGAGGAGGCTCGAAACAGGGCAATCCCCGCTCCGAACCTCCCCAAGGCTGGAGGCTGCCTTCGTGCCCCTCCGGGGACTCAGGTAAGTTTTATTTCCATCCAACCCCCTCCCCTGCAAACTATTCCCTCCCCGCCCTCCCGACCCCACTTACCTTCTTTTTTCTTTTTCTCGGGAGCGAACACGCTGGGAGCACTTCTGTTTCCAGTGCGTCCGCTCCCGATGGCCACCATGGAAAGAGAAAATGGTCTACGTTTTCCCTTTCCCGGCGGCCATTTTGTTTGACATGTTTTTTGTTTTTTTTTCTGTTTCGGAACAGAAAAAAAATCCATTAAAAGTACCCTGGTCTAACGGGCCAGGGTACTGATGGCTTTAAGACCCTTGGTGGTAGGCCAGGACTGCCCACAGTAATGCCCCTGGGGCTTCGTTATGGGCCTGTAACTAACTACAGCCCTGGGGGTATTACCTTGGGTGGTATTGGCCTGCCGCCTCTGGTCTTATTGCCACATTATAACTTATTTTACACACAAGTAACCTGCTCATCAACAAACTTTTAGAAGACTTGTCACTAGGAACAGCATACAAAAACTGCCAAAGCTTCATATACAGTGCTGCTGCTGTCCAAACTGATATATATGTCCTGCAATTTACAGACATTGCTTTATTAGGGTGATAATTGTGACCAGTCTAAACAGAAGAGTCCATTATTTGCTTAATAATGTTTCTTACTGAATCACTATAAGACACGTTTAACATTTAAGATTGTGGACATTATGATCTTCCCATAATGCTCTTTGCTTTTATGCAAATTGCCAGGATTGGGTTCTATAAAAAGATATAGTGTTATGCAACCAGGCCGGGGGCTATACCCCTTAGCACCACCCCCACCCTTCCACATCCCCGCCCTTCCTTCCCACACCCCCGCCATTCCATAAAGGTGTTTTTTTTCCATTTCCAGCACTGTATAAAAGAAATGTGCACTTTAAATAAAAAGGTATAAATCACTGTTCAGTCAAACCATGCAAATCTGGGACACTTATCTATTAAATGGATAGCACTACTGGTGAAAAGAATGACAACCTGGTTTTCTTTCAGCCTCGTACACACTTCCTCTTTCTTGCACTTTAGCTCTCACATAGTGGTTCTGTCAGACTCTCCAGTCAATTAAATTTTGCACAAAATATAACTTCTTGCTGCTAAATTAGCATTTCTTTGCTGCAGAATATTTATTTTGATGTAACAATATCATGAAGGATCTGATTTTCTTGTAGCACACTGTGGTTTCTCTAAAATAAGTCACTGACACAGACAGGGCTGTCCCACTCCTTTCTACACTCTAAGACGGAGGTGATAACCCTACTCTTCAAAGAATCTCTAGCCAATCACTGATTGCACCACTCAAAACTACTCCTCTACTGTCTCTCTAGAACTCCCCTTCCCATAGCCAATCTTAGCAAACTCTGGTACCCGCAGATCAAACCTGTCTTGGGGTATATACATCACTCTGCTATTTTCCTGCTAGCTTTGTATTTAATAATTTCAATTCAATGCATGCATGAATTCTTAATGCTTCTACATGGAAAAACTATACAACAGTAACAATGCAGAATGGTAAGAATTCTCTGAATTGTGTGTTTTGCGGTGGTAGCAGCAGAGTATAAAATGTTATGTAGAGAGGAATGCTTGAGGGACACATATTAATACATTGAATTGCGATTATACAGCTCAGCACAAACATTTCTATTATTTCCATTATATGCTCTATATATATATACATTACACAGCCAGCGGGAGATGCTGTGTAGTTATGGTTAAATTGCTAAACCCATAGGAAGAGCACTTTCTGGGCAGGCTATGATTTCGCTCCCCCTGGACGAATCTTCACCTAACTTTGCGGAAAAAGTATATGGCCCACTCTGAATTTTTATGCAAAGTTTGGTGAGGTTTGGTCAAGAGGGGGGGGCAAAGTTGTAGGGGGGGTCCCAAAATATCTTTTTTTCCCATAGACATAATGGGAAAACATTTCTGTCGCGCCTGGAGCGCAAACTGCTGGACGGATTTTCACCAAATTTGTGGCAGGAGTGGCGGCTTGGTCAGGAAAGCATGCTTTTGATAATTTGGTGTAAATCGTCCAGTAGTTTTTTTTTAAATGAACAAAATGTAAGGAAAAACAAATTAGTGATATCTATATCCGCTCTGTGGACACACTTACCTGTTTGTTCTGCGGACAGGACACCGATTGGATAATCGGCTTGTGTCATGTCCGTGGACACGCAGCGTGTTGTCTTATTGGCTGGGATGAGGTGTGAGGTGCGTCAAATTTTTTCGATCTGCCTGCCATATTGGATGCGCGGACATGCGCTGGAAATGAGCATAAATCCAATTTTGGGGAGTGCCTTTGTGTGTATGAGTGCTTGGAGAGGGTGGGGGAGCAAGAGATGGGTCAAATTCTGTATTTGTTAAAGTGGGAGAAGGCCGTGATGTGTTTGCGATGTCCGCAGTCACCGCGGTTATCCGCGGACATACTAACACTGGGCGCACTACTGGCTATTTTACTTTAGTATGATGTTGGTTTTGGGTCGATAGAAGAGCATTGGGTGAAGAGGGTATGTATTGAAGAGTTTGTACGTTGTTTGTAATTATTGTTTAGAATGTTAATTGAAGTGGATAGTTTTAAGGTGGGTGTATTATGTTTTTGGATTGTGGTCATTTGGTAGGTGTTTGTTTCTATGGGTGTGTTATGCTGCGGTGGTTGTGTTTTTTTTAAGTCCCTGGCCACAACCACCGCAGCATTACTCTACAATGCTACAAGATTTGTTTTATTGTGGTAAGTGGGCTGCTTAGGGGATATGGTTTCAAAAATGTGAGTACTGATTGGTAGTAGTGTAATAGTGTTTATAGGATAGTGAGATGATGTGTGTCTGTTTGTTTGTTGGATTGTGTTCAGATTATTGGTATTGAAGACTCTAGGCATTTTGGGTTGTATTTATTGGTGAGGTGTTCATTTGCATGACTGTGTTATGTTGCAGTGTTTGTGAGTTTAATTATTATATACTTACTGTTTCCTTTGTTGAGGTTGTATGAAGAGATTTGGCTAGGCCATGCAGTCAAGAGGTGGATGTATTATGTTTTTGGGTTGTGGTCATTTGGTAGGTGTTTGTTTCTATGGGTGTGTTATGCTGTGGTGGTTGTGGCCAGGGCCTAGAGTCTTGGGTGCATGCCCGAAGGCCGTAGGCCATGCACCCAAGACTCTAGGCCCTGGCCACAACCACCACAGCATAACTGTACAATGCTACCAAACATTTTGATTGTGGTATGTGGGCTACTTAGGGGATATGTTTTCAAAAATGTGAGTACTGATTGGTAGTAGTGTAATAGTGTTTATAGGATAGTGAGATGATTTGTGTTTGTTTGTTGGATTGTGTTCAGATTGTTGGTATTGGAGACTCTAGGCATTTTGGGTTGTATTTTGTTGGTGAGGTGTTAATTTGTATGGCTGTGTTATGTTGTGGTGTTTGTTAGTTGAATTATTATATACTTACTGTTTCCTTTGTTGAGGTTGTATGAAGGGTTTTGGCCAGGCTTTGCAGTCAAGATTGTAGTGTCTGGCAAAAAGCGCTGCAGCATAAGATACCCATGGATGCAAACATTTTGGTTTGTGGTTTATGGTCAGGTGTTTGCTTGAATGGGTGTGTTATGCTGTGGTGTTTGTGTGTCCAATTATTATATACTTACTTTTTGACTTTTAGTGGTTGTATGCAGTTTTCTCATGGCACAGGTAGGTGGAGCACACATTCTTTTTCAATCCCTGTGATAAAAGAAAAAAATCACTTGTTAGTGTAGGTAGTTTATAATGAGTATTGCATTGCATAGTAGACATTTCTGTGTTTTGTCGATCCTCATAGTTAGTACTTTAGAAGTACTATAGTTCAAACCAGTGTACTGTGCAATTTGCTCAGTTCCTGTGTTTGTTGATTAAATCATTGGGTCTGTGGGAAAAAAAAATCCATGCTGGATTAAAAAAACCTTTCTACATTGTGGTACAATATATTTCTTTCATTGATTTCAATAGCAGGAATTGAATAGATGTATGTTTTTTTCATTTGGAAGTGGTGGTAGTATTGTTGCAATGAGATAGCAGTTGGTGTATTCTTTTTGTTTATTTCTTTTTCCATTTTAGTGGTATTCGTCTATCTGCTGGCTTTTTGCAGATTTTTGCGTCAGTTAGATACCTGTTTGCGTATTCTAACTGTTTATGTTTTGTTTAATTTTAGTGGTATTCATTTATGTGTTTCTTTGTTGCAGATTCTTGGGGCAGTTAGATACCTGTTTTGTTTATGTTCATACACAGATTAGTTATTACATTTTGGCTTTAAGAATATTAAGTAAGCGTTTACAAGATTTGCTGGTAATCTCTGCTTAGAGTAATGGTACTATCATTACATTCGAACCATCCACAATTCTTTGTTACATATGTATTGTAGTGACCTGAATTGGTTGTGGCTTCTGCGTGGTAGATTATACCTATTGTTGTGAATGTTTTCTTACCAAGTGATACTTGACCATATGTGAATCCAGCCAGCTTGCAGTTGTTTTTGGTACCATCTGCATTATAACGTAAAAGCATTAGCATTATGTATTTACTATGTGTCCGTATTTGTAAGGTGGAACGATTATCGGAATTGCAGGTAGTGCATAATCTGCCATGGTTTGCATTTTGTACAAGTTGCTGAAATGGAATGGATTCACAGTTTGGTATGGGTATACACATGAAGCGTTCATTAGGAACTTGTTCTTGTACTACAGGCCTGCAAAGAGTGCATTTATGTTTCCACAAGTATGAAATCTGGAAGATTTCATTTATAGGTATGTTTTTGTTTTCTAGTACTTGTAGCAAGTACATAAGAAATTCTTGTGGATCTTCTTGTGAGTTTATAGTGAATTTGACCATTCCAGCACAGTAGTCCAATTCCTGACTTATTCCATGAACACTGTAAGTGTTGTCAGGATTGTTGGTTGCATTTCTATGAAGGATTAACATTTGCAAACACAATTGATCTGTACCGTGTAAGTAAATGCTGTCAATAATTGGTGGAAATTGGAATAGAATATTTATTGCTACATTTGCATAGCAATTTACACTAGTTGTATTTGAGAATTTGAATGATCTGACAGTTCTGTGTCTAAGTAATTTGTTGGGAGTGTGCATTGCTTCTTTTAAGAGGTACTTGAGTTACTTTGAGCAGTAGATTCCTCTTTGGTTGTGGTCCTTGATGAAGTATTACCTTATTTTACTTTCTTTGAAGGAATTTCTGTGAGATCCTGCATAGATTGAGTCTGAAGTAGTTTCTTTTACAGAGTTTTGCTTTTTGCGGTACAGGATAGGTTTTTAGATGGGGGTGTAGAGTGAACGTAGTCTATTGTATTATAGAATGCAAGAAATATCAGCATTTACTTTACTTGCATCAAAGCTGATTAGAAATAGTCTGTCAAGTGTACGTAAGGGTGATAGTGCTACATAGCTCATGCCTTCTTTAAAGACTGTGCTACCAATATCTATCAATGCTTTATCTAGGGTAATACCTTGTGATTTGTGAATGGTGACTGCGTATGCTGGAGTTAGAAAAAATTGTTCTCTGCGTACATACATGTATTTGAAAAGAAGGAAGCAGGCCGTTGAGCATCCTATCCTTTAACTTTGGATAGTTTGTCAAAGAGAATATTGACAAATTGAATATTGTTGTCACGTGGGTATGTTTGAAAGCCAACAACTGTACCAAGTGCTCCATTAACTAGTCCTTGGTCGACGTCAAGGTTATGTTTAAGCATTACTCTACAGTTTAAAGATAATTTTAATATTTTCTCCAAACCAGCTCTGTTAGAAATAGAGTTTTCCAAGGTGTTTAGCCTTGTTGTGGCTTCTTGACACCTGGGTAGTGTCATACCATGTACGTCCAGTTTGTCTGCGGAGGCAATTTGAACTATTGGTTCCATTTCTTTTTTTAACATTGTTTCATTCAATTTTGCAAGAGTTGGCATCAAGGACATACAATTGACATTTTTGTGTGCTAATTGTTCCATGACATCAGTAGCACATGAGTTATGGCCATAGAGTGCATGGATGTGCCTGTTTTTTAATATAGTTTGTGCTTCTTGAGATAGTACACCACTTCTAATACTTTTTAAAATGTTGGCATATGTCAGGTCTGCAGACTGCCCCGTATTTTCAGTTAATTCTCTGTATTGGAAATGTTGCCAAAGGTTGACATTTCCTATGCTGCCAAGAGTTTTATGGCACAGTTTGTGCCCTAAGGTTTTAAAAATAGGTTCAGCTTTCACTGGTGTTAATTGAAGAAGATCTCCGAAAACAGTAATATGTTTTCCTCCAAAGAGCTCTTCGTAGTCTGTTTTGAGGACCTCTTTTAGTGTGAGGTGGATTAAAGCCAACATTAGGTTGGAGACCATGCTCACCTCATCTATTAGCAGCATTTTCATTTGTTTGAAAACTCTGCATAGTTCCATTGCAGCTTCTGTAGAAAGTTTGTAATAATCTAATTTGTGTTGGTGTTCTATGCCTCATTTGCTATTAGTTGCTGTCCAAGTGGTTTTTGGCTTTCTGTTACAGAAGGTTGACTACTGTCAGGAGTGTCCACATCTATTTGGGACTGGAGTTCTTCTGTGTGTGGCCGCTCATTGTGCAACATTGTTTGGTTCTGTGTAAAGTTTATGTCTGTTATAGTGCTTTCTTTTGCTTTGAAAGTGTCTTCATAGGAGTCATACGTATCCAGTAAGTCTTCTTCTGTTTTCCATGGTTTAAAAAGTTGTAGCAGGGACTTGTTATAGAGCTCTTTATGTTGAAGAGTTTTTAATGACAACTTGATATGATTAATTAAGCTGCGTTTGGAAAGTTTCACTAAGCTGCCTTCACAATTTGCTACTCTGTATCTACCATTCTTTTCATCTGGTTTAATATTATTTTTGTATGTGAAGTTTTGGGCTACATTGTATAGACACATGGTTTCCAAAGTGGTACTCCTGTTTGGGTAGTATGTGTCTAGTAAATTGGTTTTCAAAATGTCTTGGCTGTTGGGATCATTTGTGTCTATTGTTTCTATGTCCTCATATGATTTGTTTACTCTTGTTCTAGATTTAGCAGAGCCAAGACCTAGCCATACTATATGGTCAGATTTTCCATACAAGGCAGTACCGGTTAAATAGTCTGCAGCTTCATAGCAGCAACAGTCTCTATGCTAGAGCATTTTTATGCCTAAACTGTACAATTTCTGTGATAGTGTTTTGTCAGATGATATGTCATCCCAGAGGTCCTGAAGCTCGGTTTTCTCTGCTTTGGTTAAGTAGGCTGTGACATATCGTGCAACTACAGTGGAATTGTCTGCAAAGTACTGCACATCTATGTGTGCATTCCACAGGAGGGCAATGATTGCATTGCAATCATTGATGCATTTTGATTCTTCTGTTCTTTTTATGTAATATGTGTTCTTTAGTGATTTACCTTTGACACTTTGTCTAACTGAAGAAATAAAGTTGTTTACTTGACCTGTTGTTGAAACTGGTCTAGCGAAACCAAACCGGCATTTGGTGTAGTATTTCCCTTTGCATTTATATTTGTGACGACAATATTTTCCACATTTGTGTCTTTGAAATTGTAACATGTGTGCATGAAGGTCACTATGTGTTGTTTGTGAAGGAATTTCACAAGTGACATATTTTTGGATGAAGTGAAAAATAGTGGCATCACTGTCCTGACCAAATTTAGGAGCATCTTTAATCCACTAAAGCATGTGGATGTGTGGTGCTGCTCTGGCTTGGTATTCTTTTCTCCAAAAGAAGTCTTGCACTTCTCCGAGGGGAGGAACAGTTTTATTACAAAAGAAGTGTAGCATAGCAATGAAGCGATGATGGAAATATCTTGATACATTTACAGGATCTTGAGAGCAGAGTTCTCCTGGTGTTTTTATATCTATGTTTGTTTTGTTTTTGTTTGCTATGCATAGGAAACCGTGTAACTCTTCCCATGCATATTCTGCAAAACTTAATGTTACAAACCAAGTGGGTGGGCCAAGGTTTCTTATCATACAACATACCTCTCTGTGATGTCTGAACCAGTATTCTTTTGTAACACGCATGTTTGCTAAAAGATTTGTAATGCGTGAATGTAAAATCTCATCTTTTTCTTGCACTTTTTGTAGTAATTCCTTAGCTGTTATATTTTGCAAATGGGTACCTGATTTCAATGTCTGTGAATATGTATTCCACCTTTTACATGAATCTGGGGTCTTCAGAATACATTCGTAAAGAGCGGTATTCTGATGCTGTTATTTGTGTGGGTCTATCATCGTGCCTTCTTCCTTTCCCAGTAGGAAATAGTAGAGGAAAGGCACGTGCTTTGATACTTTTTTCCCATATGCTGATTGGAGATCTTTTGACTTGTCGCATTTGGTACGTTTCCAGTGCATCACCTATGGGATTTTTAGAGTGTAATGGATGAATTGTATAATGGTCTAAAATATTGGATTCTGTAGCAGGATATAGAAGTTGAAATTGACCAGTTTCTGATGAGTCTTGAATTCTTTCAGTGGTTACCCTCAGGTTTTCTTCAATATTAATTTCTCTGTAGTATTCATTTTTGTCTTTTAGATATTGCAGGGGTTGTCTAACTTTATGTAAGTCCACGAGTTGTTGCCAAATTTGTTTGTCTTTTATAGGTACGCCATTTACTAGGATATTTAAAGATTGATCTATTGGACGCTGCACTCCCAGAGTGTGTACATTTTCTTTGAGATCTAATGGCAAATAAACTACTTTGCCACAAATGCCTTTCACTAATTCAGAGGGAGGTAGTTTTGCTGTTTTTGGTTAAAGGCGTATTATTGCTTGAAATGGCTGCACGGTTTGAATTATGATGCTCTCATATAAGTTGAGTTGTTGCAGGGGTTTTGGTAATGGGAATAATTCCAAGTTATTTGCGATAGCACGTAAAGGTGTTTGGTTGTTGTCAAGTTTTGCAGTGCAGTAACTTCAAAGTATTAAGGGGTCAGTAATCTTGTATTTGTTTTCTGCTATAAGATAGAGAGCTAATTGGAACCATCTGGAATCTTCATTGTCTTCTATTTTGTACATTATGTCTACATTTTTTGTGCTATTTTTATAAAAAGTCCTGCGGCAACCCACACACACATGGTTTGGTACTTCTGCAGATGTACTTTTAAACATTAATATTTCTTTTTTGTATGTGTGTAAAAGAAGGTTGTCATCTGTACAGTTGTTGCTAGTCTGTTCTAAATCTATTGCATTTTGTAAGTGGCTTTCAGTTCCAAAATATGTTGTCTGGATATGCTCTATTTCTTCGAGTAGTTGTTTGGCTGTATCATGTAGAAGATTGTTATTTAATTTGGCTAGTGCTAAAGCAGGACTTTTGGCATAGTACATTTTATGGACCAGATTTCTTATAGTTGAATGATGTGTTGATATCATTTTGATATGATGGAAGGTGCTTTTGCAAATATGTCCAGAAATGCGGGCTAATGAATGTCCTTGCAGTCCTATGTATTTGCGAACTGGACAGTGGTCCATATTTTGTAGTAGTTTAATTTTGAATTTGTCTTTACCTTTCACATACTTATTGAGGAAGTGGCGTAAAGATTTGAAAGATTGTTTGGCAATGTTACACATTGATGTGCACAGCCATTTGTATACTGGACGTATTGGTTGAGTGGAATGGACAGGTGATACTGAGTTTTCTGGGTATATTTCTGTGAGGAGCATTTCTTGTTCCATGATGGTATTATTACGTTTTTCATACCCTCGGCCACTGGTATGTATGGCAATTGGGTGTATTTGCTTTTATTTGTATGCTTCTTCAATGAAATATGGTTCTGTGCTTGTGGTGTGACTCCATTCACCTCCACAGATGTTTGTGAAGTTATCTTTGTTTGTGTTTCATTTATTAAGAAGTCTTTTTTGTAGTTTAGTACTTAGTTTTGTTAGTGGGTTCATTCTGTTTAAAAGTAAAATAAATAATTTCCTTTTGAGAAGGATTGCACTGTCTATGAGAGCTTCTAGGATTAATTTTCTACAGTAGGTTTTAAGGGTTGTGCATGATTTCTCTCATGTTTTTACAAGGTTCGGAAGGACTCTGTGGCAGAACATTTTTTGTAAAAGAATTTTTTTGGTATGCTTACTCGCCGCTACATCAAAATTTATAGTTGCAGTTTTAGATCTAGTGGTAGCTGTAGTCTTGTTAATTACTTTCTGTTTCGTTTTACATTTTGAAAGAGGAGGCAATGTTTCTATACTGGAAGCTTGTTTTGTTTCACTTAATGACTATATTAGCTATTTTGTTTGTACTTTTTGTTTTAATTCTGGCAGAGGTGGATGCTTATTTTGTTTACTTTTGCATTGCTTTCTACGGAGTTGCTTTTTGGTAGGCATGCTTTGGGGTCTTTTAGAGAAAAAAAGAAAATGTGGTTTGGGATCTTGTGCATTGTATGTGTGCTTTGTGCATGAGTGTCTGAGTATGTTGGTAAGGATGTATGTAGAGGTGTGTGATTGTGCACTGGGCCGCTACATCAGGTTGGGAAGGCTATTCTTGTATTTGTGTGTTACTATACTGGAGTTCAGATTGCAATTCAATGTATGGAGCTGGTGAGGGGAAGCACTAATACTGAATCTAATGTTGCAGGGTAAATACAATTGTTTGTTCTAAAATACTAGAATTCTAAAGTGTTTGAGTAACAGTTAGAACATTATGGAAGTATTGCACTCACTTTTTTGGATGGAAAGAGTAGGTTTCTTCGGAGTCCTTGTTTGTACTTCAGACACTGCTGCTTTTCCGGAGAGTTGGCTTCACTGCAATTGTGAAAGTAATAAGTTAGTAAATATGTGTGTTAATAGCACCGTTGTTAATGTAGACATGGATTAGTTTGTTTTTGCAGTAGTAGTGCTTTCTGATAACTGTGCATAGCATGTACATGCACTTTTCTTTGCCTATGTGCATTCTGTATATTTTATTTAGAACCTGTTAGTTGAATGTGCTTTAGAAATTAGTACAATAGTAAGTGCACAGAGCACACTTGGCTTCGTAAGGCGGTGTTATTGGATGTTAGGAGATAGAAGGAATAATGGTATGCTTTGTTTGCTATTTTTACAGGGTAAATGGCAGGAACTGTATGGAAAAGTATGCAATGTATGTATTTGTGAAGGTGTGGGAAATAAGTCAGAAGGATTTGATGGGCTCAGCAGGTTATTACTCAGTAGGTGATTAGTAAAGTACTGGGCGATTTTATGGTGCTTGGAGATGGGAGAGTCTGAAATAAAGTAAAGGTTGCAAGGAAGGATCTGGTGCTTGTGTTGCAGACTGAAGGATAGGGGGAGATGTTGTATGTCTTGCTTTACAACACTGTACATAGTTGTAGATTATGTGATAGATATGACTGCACCTGTGCATAGTTGAATGCTGTTGTGAAATCTAGAACGGAATGTGCAGCCAGCATGAATGAGAGAGCTGTCTAGATTGGAAGAACAGTAGTAGAGGCAGTGGTGTTGTTTCAGCTGGGAGCCTTTCAAATGATATTGGCTACCTCTGTGCATAAATAAAGATGCATGTACTCATCCTGGCTGTGTTTAATTTTATAACGCACTAGAAACCCTTTTTCCATAATTATACTGTTATTTCTCCCATCTTTTAACATGAAATGACACTTTGTTCGATAGCTGTGTGTGTTGTGTCTGATTACTAATATAGTCATTTGTAAAGGAAGTTGAAATGATAGAATGTATGTGAAATATGCAGAATGTATAGAAAGGACATTTTATGTACATCTTATGAACTACAATGCATTAAATGCTATCGTGGTTGAAATGTGGTTAAATACATGGCAGTGGTTACAGAAATGATAGAATGAATGAAGAAAATAACAGTTTGCACTTTGCAGTTAATAATATGGGTAAATAAAAATTTGGAGAGCAGACAACTTTGCAAGTGACATTTATTGATAGCAGATGGGAGAGATGACAGTAAGTTTGTTTTACAGGTTGCACAGGGTAAGTGGCAGTTACTCTGTTATGTGTACCATACTTGCCAATCCTCCCGATTTCAGCAGGAGACACCCGATTTTTCCTTGAAAAATATCTATTTTTTTCACGTTCTCCTGCCGAAAATACATCTTTGCCCAATGCATTCTTATGACACAAATGTTGTCTCCCGATTTTTCGGAGGAAATGTCCCTCACAGGTGGGTCGGAATGTTGGCATGTATGATGCACTGTGCAAAAAATATTCATACCTGTTCTTTGTGTTCATGCATGTGGATGTGCATGAATCTGCAATTAGAAATGTTGGAGAGTTTATTAGTAGATGCTGTAGGTGCTTTGCAGTCACAGCGCAATTGTACTCCGAGTGATCAACAGTACATTTAAAGTGCTGAATTGTGATGATGGAGTTAGATGTGATTGGTGGATGGTTGTGTGACCACTTAACAGTATCCAATGAGTGAGTGGTGCAGAGAGTGAAATTGAAAGGGTAGAAGGGCTGCACCAGTGTTACTTACGTGCTCCATGGACATCAAAGCTGTTCGCAGACAGGACATGCCCATCCGGGGCTTCCGAGCATGAAATGGGAGTGTATTTTGAGGATTAGCCAATCCGGTGTTGACGTTCTGCTTCGTATTGAGAGAGGCTGTGTGTAGTGAAGATGGTGGAGGTGGAGAAAGTCAGGGTGGTGGTGCTTGGAGATATGTTTGTGAATGGTTTGGAGCAGTATGCAAAATGTAGGAATGTGGGAAAGAATTGTGATGTAAAAGGAGTGGAGGTGTTATGGAGCACTGTGCCTGGTTTCAATTTGCAGTCATTGGTAGAAGTTTGCCAAGATATGGCTAGGGTTAACAGTCCACATGTGGTTGTCCTGCACTGGTGCTTTGCATTTGGGCTATGTCAAAGATCTAGAAAACTTGGTTCAGGTAGTAATGAAACTACTTCCAAATGCCAAGGTAATTTTTTCTGGTTTGGTACCTAGGACAATATGGCAAAATAGTTCTGTTTTTTGTCCTCAGCAAAATATTGCTAGGTGTTTAATCAACCGAGGCATGTTAGCTTTTATGCTTAGAGCTGCCATGTTCTTTTGCAACAATGACAACATTGACTCTGGTAATGTTGATTACTTTTAAGAAGATGGCATGTCTTTATCTTTTTTATGGGAAATGCCATGCGGTTTTGGAACATAAGGGTTGCTTTGGAGAAGCTAATGTGAAGATTTCTGGAGGAAAATATGAAAAAAAAAATACAAAATAAAAGGTGTTTCTGAAGCATCTGCAAAAAAAAGGCTCTTTTAAGAGCCAACCTCAAAGGGGAAATGGGGCCCACTATTTCAATTTTAATTCCCCATGCTCAGATTTTACGATATGCCAACGGAGACCGCGGTTGTCCACAGACTTCTAAGAATGTACAGGGCCCTGCGCATTTCATTGACACTTCTCTTTTTGAACTGTGAAAGGCGGCTCTGAAAAGTGCCTTTTTTTGTTTTTTGTTGTTTTATATTTTTTGGGTTTTTTAAACACAACACACAACGAAAGGAAGGGAAAGGAGGGTAAGGAAGGGACACCCACCATGGGGATAAAAAAGGGCGGGTGGAAAGAGGAAGATGTAGGGTGGGCCTTATTCAGCTAGGTAGCAGTTCTTCTCATGCTCTTTGACCACAGTCTCGAAAGCACTTCGAAGGTTCTCCCCCCTGCAGAGTACTGTTTCGCAGTACATTCACAATACTGTGACCCTCGAAAGGTAAGGATCAACAGCATCATGTATGGCCTGCGTGGTAGCTGGATGGATGCGCTGCCCCACAGGACTTGTGGTGGCAGGAGCGGAAGTGGAGTTTGCTGCAGTGTAACTCAACCTACTACGTTTATCGCAATGTACAACCTTATGAATAGCCCCACCGTGGAAAGATTTTAGGTGTTGCTTCATTGAGGTAGTACCATAGCTGTACAAACCCGGTTTCCCACGACTCAGCACCATCTTGCACTGTTTACAGGTGACCTTGTGTGCACGTGCTTTTGGTACTCCATCAACGGTGGTAAATAACTTCCACACCCAAGATTCACGGTGAGAACTAGTAGTAGGGACTTCTACTACCTCATCCTCTTCATCCTCTTAATCACTCTCCTGTGTATCCTGACACCTGTTCCACTCTGCAGGGCCTCAGGAAGGTGTTGGTGGTGGAGGGGATGGGGGTGCTGCTGAGACAGTAGTAGCACCAGCGCCAGCCATGGATGCCATCAGGACAGCTGTTTCAAAGAGCAAGAGCAATCCGATGGAACATGGAGCAGTCTCTGTTCTGGAAGCCCAAAAACAGAATAAGGAGCAGCTCTAGGGTGTGTCCTTTTATAGGGGTGCTGGGGCACGCTTTGCGGACACCCGTACTGTTCTCGAACATTTCGAACACCAAGAAAGGGCTCCAAAAATTCTAAAAAGTATGTATATCACCAGGGACATAGTGTAAGACATGTGCAAGGGTACACTTTCCCAGGAAAATACCTTGGAGTGCTGAAAAAAACACTTTTTAGGTGTCTGGGGACCCAGAAAGTGTTTGTTACACTTAGCATGGGTGCGGTTAGATGATGACATCGAGGACACGTTGGCGAATGGGATGGCTGTCCGTAGGACACCAAATGCGCGGGTTCGGGTCTACTCATGCGTGCAGTTGTTCTACAGAAAGTGTTCCAGTCCTCAAACTAATTAAAAGTGCAACACACGTGTAGCAGACAGTTGCAGACAGGCACAATGTTTGTAGGGGCAACGGTGTGGTACACATGCGTGCCGGTGTATTACGGACAGTGTTCAGGCACCCGAACAAAACAAATGTACGTCACAACTTTGTGGACAGGCGGATGGGCTATGTGTTCTACGGACATATTCATTCTGGTTACGGACAATGTGAACAGGGGGAATGTTCTTAGGACATTTTATTTTGCACAGCTGCGAACATGCGGATGTCTTTAGTGTTCTGCAGACACCCCCACTTTGACTACAGCCAATTCGAACAGGTATACTGTCTGTAGGACACCCCCATTTTGGTTAATTACGGACAGGTGGACATCTTGTGTGTCCTAAGGACACCTCTATTTTGATTGCCAACAATGCGAAAAAAGGCATAGTGTCCTTAGGACACCCCTGTTTTGGTTAATTGAGGACATCCCGGACAGCCGTGCTGTTCCCGGACACCCTAAATGCCTTTTTTTTTTAAATAAGACACAGAGCAATATACTAACAACACACAATATGTTATTATTGTATAACAGTATAAAGATTATGAAAGAGAGGGGAAAGCAGAAACTGAAACAAATACAGGGGAATTAGGGGTTTGGATAGGATGGATGGGAGGGGAGGAAGGGATGGAAGTCTCATTGTAACATTTGTCTTGCTGGGGAGTGTTTGAGGAAAGTTGGCTGGGACATGGAGATGGGGAACAGGTACATGTGGGACAGTGATATTTAATGTTTTCTTTTATATGGTCCTCCACAAAGTGTTTTAAAACAATGTCATTTTTCATTAACAGATCAATTTTTAGCTCCATTCGCTGCACTCTCTTGGTATATTATTTTTAATGTCTGTGCGGTCTATTAAAAAAATAAAATGTGTTAAGTACACTTAAAGTAATGGTTATTAATTGGCTTATACAGAGAAGTGTAGTGTCTACCATTAGTATCACTGTCTTCACCCATTTCATCCCGAGGAAACATTGCTTCCAGCCATTCCAAAGTACTGGTCATTTCTGTGTAAACAAAAAAAAAAAAAGATTTGTTTTAGTGTACCTAATACAGAAAGTTTATAAATATATACAATACATGTAGTGTACTCACTAGTTTCTTGCTAAGTGTTGCTGTTACTGCTGCATCGGTGTCCTGTTGATTTTTGCTGTGCAGTTTCTGTGAGGTTATTCTGTTGGAGGCACATTTATTGTGCTTTGGTATATTCCACTATGTTGCATATGCTATGTAATTGGATTGTTAGTGTCTTACATACACAGTTTCACTTCTTATTTATTATTGAATGTAATTTATTTATGTGTTGCTTTTTGAACTTGTTTAGTGTTTTTTTGGATGATATAACAATGTAAGATACCCCCTGAGTTTTTGGATAGTGTTGATGTTGTCCGAGTCCGTCCGTGAATGGGTTGTGGATATCAGACGCACTAGGGCAGGTACGGGGTTCAGTATGTTCTATCTTATATGTATATAAACTAAGGGCATCCTAGTAAATCTTTATCAAATTTACATTATCTATATATGTAGATTCAGTGATAAACTTTGTTACAGGAACATTATGCTTAAGTTGCGCTACTAAAAACCTATGAAATTCAGTGAAAAAGAATTTGTTAAAGGGACGTTAAGCATAAGTTGCGCTACTAAAAACCTATGAAATTCAGTGAAATAAACTTTGTTGAAGGGACGTTATGGTTGAGTTGCGCTACTAAAAACGTATGAAATTCAGTAAAAAAAACTTTGTTAAAGGGACGTTATGCTTAAGTTGCGCTACTATAAACCTATGACATTCAGTGAATAAAACTTTGTTAAAGGGACGTTATGGTTAAGTTGTGCTACTAAAAACCTATGAAATTCAGTGAAAAAAGTTTGTTAACAGGACTACACGTTACACGTAAAACTGAAAAACCCCTAAAATTCAACAGTTATGGTAAGTTTAGCAACCATAACTTGCACCACCACCGTGCACTGCTAAGACTAACACCCAAGACATCAAAGATGACATCACCTATGGTGACAAAAAACGGGCTCCTGGTTACATACCACAGCATTGTCAACACCGTAGCGATCAAATTTGTCTCCGATTCCGCTGGGAATTACACTGCTCACAGTGCGGCAGTCCAGAATCATAGCGTGTCATTTCATTTCATGCCGGCTGTGTCTCTGCTCCACGCGATGGCAGAATATTGAATGCAGTATTCAGGCACTCGTCACCAGCATTCAGGTTAATATACCATTTGTTGCTTCAAGACTGCACGTATTTTAGCTCCGACCATAGCCAACACAGTATTTTTGTATGGCAAGACGTGGCTCAAAATACGCTGCAGAGATGCAGATTGGACTCCTGTTTGGTACCTTTGATGTCCCCCTTTGAAGACCCTATTGATTCCGGGTCTGCTGCTCTCTCTTCCCATGCAACCAATCAGTACAGACACGCACACACAGATTACTCAGATGCTTCAGTACTCCAGTCCTGATGAAGCCCTGTCCAACAGCGGCTCACATTCCAGCCCCCTACGGCCAAAACACCTACCTTTGACTTTAAGTAACAGGGCCTCATTACGAGTCAGGCGTTAAGGGGTTTACGGCGCCGTAAACAGCGCCGACCCTTAACGCCTGATTACAAGTAATAGAAATCACACTAAACTACATACTCCACCTTTTGTGGCTCACCATTAACTTCTTGTTACACAAGTAAATCAAACCAATGGGTTAGGAGAAACACAAATTACATACTTTTCTTTCTACAAATTTCACTTCAAGAACTAACTGATCAATACACACAAAGAAAACAATTCTGTATGCAATGTTGAGCAATTTCAATTTTCCTGCATGTTTAAAAGGCTAGCAGTTTAGTTTTACAAATGTGTGCAAATGCATATAGCAATTATTATTTCGCCTACACTTTCACTTTAAAATAAACCCAGGGTGATTTTGCACCTAAAAGCCTGTGTTGCGGAAACTGGATAACAAAAATGGGGATACTTTGAGAATGTTCGATTTCAACCCCCCTCCACTTAAAGGCATTTATTGGGGAAGCTGGTCAGAAAAAAATGGGGATGATTGGATAATTTGGGGATTTCAAACCCCCCTCCACTTAAAAGCCTGTGTTGGGAAAGCTGGATAGCAACAATTGGAAAATGTTGGAACTTCAGACCCCCTCCACTTAAAGGCCTTTTTTGGGCAAGATGGCAGAGTTGGGATTCTTTTAGTCTGGGGACGAAAACACCCCTCTTCCTCAGGAAGTCGAGGTGAACTGTACAAATAGGATCACCCAATTAAATTACAGTCTAGAGTTTTCAGCGCAGACCGGGAATGAGCTTTGTTAATTTTGAATTTTAAAAACACTCACCCAATGGTGCTCCGCCAAGGGGAATTAATTACATTAATATTTTAGTTAATTGGGCTGAGGATCTTCACAGTCCCCCCCAACCACTTTAAAGGGAAATGATTTAAGGCAAACAGATTTCCCCACCTTTTTGTTTCCGAGGGCTCAGTTCCACTTACAAAGAAAGCCTCTGTTTTAAGTTCAGAAAAGGCAGCTGCATGTCATGACACTCTGGAAAGACAGAGCAGGGGTCTGGACACTCCACTCTCAAGGATGGCATCCGCTCTCCACGATAGGAGCCAGTCAGATTTTTGGCCTTCCTTGAAATAGACAGCTCCATCCAGATGCACTCTCAACAATCTCCTCTGGTGTTTCTTTGCAGCTACCAGATGGTAAGTTTCAGCAGCTCTCCTGATGGTACATTTCAACAGCTCTGTCCCTTGCTCCTAGTGCAGTCCCCCTTATAAAGCAATGATCACACCATCAAGTGTACAATCTTGGGGAAGTATCCTGCAAGAGTTATCACAACTGGGATTGGACAGTTACTTTTCTCTCTACTCCCAAATCCAACCTCGGGATTGGTTTAGGGGTCTGGAGCAAAGTCTGGCAATTCCCTTTTGCAATCCCCATTTGTTCTTATGCCAAATTTTGGCAGAAATGCAGTTATGTGGCAAACTTTACTTGCAACTGCCACAATATATATATTTTCGGATTCAGCTAATCATGGGGAAGTAAATAAGACGACAGCCAGGTCTGCACCATGTTGCACAGCTGTGTGGCACTTTTCTGCTGTTTTCACCAAACACGTAACTGTTAGAGAAAATGCAATGTATTCCCCATATTCCTAATTTTACTCTCCACCCATTCACCAACTCCCAAATTTTTAACATTTTCAGATCAGCCAGAACCCCATTTTAGATGGCCATCGCAGTTTCCTGAGTTGCAGGTGGAGACATTTTATATCCCCAAAATCGCCTGGAAATTACCTAAGAAATGACAGACATAAATAAATTAAATCCAATTTATGGTTGCTGGGAAAAAGGCCTAAGTGATAATAGTCCTTTTAAATTAATAGTAAATCTGCATATGGGACAAATGGCAATTATCCTGCATTCAGGCCATTTGGTCTCACTATGCTTGCCTGTAACCAGAAATTGTTTTTAATCAGTCTCTCTGTGCTGTAAGATTACTCTTTGAAGTTGGAGATTCAACCTCTTTTAATTGTAGCCCCCAATCTTCACACCTTCTGTCTACAATCTGGTCATGCTCCAGTCAAGACCAGTTGTCCCTGCACAGAGCCCAACCTTCAGTAACAACACCTTTCAGGAAGGCCACATTGTATTTCAGTTGTAAATACTGGGATGCCAGCCTTACAGTGGGGGAGTTGCCTCTGCCTTACAGAAGCCTTTCTATGGAAAACAAAGTGAGCTTTTCTTTTCAAATGTCTGCTGATATTTTGCATGCAAAACTTAATATACATTTCTTTTTGTCAACGCGTACAACTTATTTTTCCTTGTCATTTTTCTCTTATCAGTGGTCAATTTTTCACATTTAAACTGCAAACACACATGCAAAACTGTTTTTGTGTCCATGTTTAAAAATCCTGTTTTCATGTGAAAGGGACCTTCAGTTTTCACTTGCAGCCACACATGCAAAGCTGTTTTTTGTGTCAGTGTTGAAAAATCCTGTTATTCACGTGAAAGGGACCTTTGATTTAGGGCCTTTGAATGCACCCCACATAGGAAACATCACTTCCTTGTCTCTCAACACTCTTACCCCCACGTCTGTGCTCCACTACATGTCTTCACTTCCGCAACAACTCTCTGTTTCCTATTTACCAACCCTATATGAGTGAGATCACACATCTAAGGGAATTATCTTGATTCCTCAAATGCACCCCCCAAAGTCTCCTAATTCTTTGAAACACAACAACACAAACAATATAACCTATATGCGCCCGACATCCTGTCCTTCAATCAGAGGGATTTCCAACAAATACTTGGTCCTTCTTCTATACCATCGCATAGGCTTACATCTCTGTGAGATAAACTAAGAAACCACCTTCTGCGACTTGAGCGTGCTATGCTAATGCCTAAAAACAGGATTTCATACATAAATCATCCGTAGCTACGCTATCTTCCTATAACAGGTATTCTTTGTTTTGTCCTTTCCCATTTTTCATCCATAAATCAAGCTAGCACCTAGAATACCTCTATATCTTTTCTTGTCTTTTCTTTTTCTTTTTTCCATCCATAACCTCAAGCTAAATGCCTGAAACTGGTATTCTTCACAACAACACAAAACAATCGACAAACAACAACTTCCCCTTCCCAGTATGTGGTGTGGCTGAGTATATACTTACACTCTGTGGATCTCCTGAAGCCTCGGGCACCGCTTCTCCCCCAATCTGCCACTCTGCTGTCCAGTCTGCTTGTCATCCCAAAGGAATTTCTCCAAGGTGGCTCCTGACAACCTCTCAATATCCACGGATATTCTTTCAGTCCGGTCCTCGCAGGTCGTGACGCAGCTATTCGGGCACACTGTGAGACAAGGTGGTCTTATCGCTGAGGGGTCTTAGCAACCATCCTCTGCTAACACCTGTAAAACTGGCCAGGAGATTATTAACAGCTTCCCCACCTACAAGCAATCGGAACTGGGCCTTGGAAATCCCCTGCACCAAGAACGGCAGACCCATCCATAGGACAAAGTTCAACTGTCTTTATTGCATCTTCAAATGACAGGGATTTCAGCATGAACAACATAACATTCTTCACCCGCTCTCAGTGTCTAGGCGGTTGTCAGCTGGTTTTGTTAGTGTGTGACATCACACATGGCTACATCCCATAAACCTAAAATGGGAAGAGATTGGCTAGTGAGGTGAACTACATATATTTTCTATACAGGATTAGTTTACTCTTTGGCAAACCATAGCTGGTGGCTTCTCCTAAGACCACCTCCAAAAGTATCAAATGCAAAGTGACAGGTTAGTGAAAGGAGGTTGGCCAATGCAACATAGTGTGAGCTTATCATGGATGGTGAATAGGGATTGGACAGAAAGGGTGTTCTCAGCCTTAGAGCCTTGGACAGGTATCAGACCAAGTGCAACAACTCAAGGTTGGGGGAACGACCCAGAAGTTGCTAAATGTTCCCAAAAGTTACCTTCTCCGATCTAAACTGTGAGACAGAACATTCCTCTGTGGACCTGTGTTACATTTGTATTCACCTCCCTTTAGTCCAATGGGAACAGCCATCTCTGTCTGGCTCGAATAAAAAAGCACTGTCTGGCAGATTCAGGTCATGTGTGTAGGGACCACGAAATGGATCTCTCTTGTCTGTAATTATGAGGATTTTCAGCTTGAGTTCCCTGCAAGTGCTCTGTCATTTCTGCTATGTAGAAAGTTTCCTTCTCCCTGCATCCTTGGCTGTCTGTGCACGGTGGTCACGCTGGAATCCTATTCTGCCAGCTACGACTCGATCAGCTTGTCAGCCTTCTCTGTGTCTTGAGTTCTCAATACTTCTCCTATTCACTCCAATGTACCTGTGGTGTCCATATTTATTCGCATTGCTGTCTTTGCAAGCTGTTCTGATGTATTCTTATGTATTCTTATGTGTCTTGCGGTTTTCTGTTCAGCAAAAGTTATAAGTGTGTTAGTCATATAGCAATGTGAGTGTTAAGCATATCCTCTGTGTCTATCAGCAATGAACTAAAATGTCTGCGTAACTTTGTGCAGGGATGTTTATGTGCTTCATGTCTAACGTATCCATGTCATTAGGACAGGCGTGATGTCATCGACTCTCTGTGGTTGCGATCAAATGACTTGCTATATCGATTGCAGGCTCATCTCTTCTGTAACGTCATCAGGGTGTGGTCTGAATAGCTGTTTGAGTTAATAGCGTTTCTCACACCTGCGATACATCATCAATGAAGGGGAGGATGGGGCCACAAGCTATGTGATTCTCTCATTTCTCTGTCGAGGGGCTGAGACCGAGAGGGGTGAAATGAAGGTTATATTTAGGTCCCTCTCTTCATGTTATTGTAGAACTCCGTACGGCCTTACCAAACACACACAACAACCAGCAATTCAAATATTCAGTGTCTGGTTTCGCTTTCATTGTAATTTTGTTATAGCTTATTTTGTACTAGCATTTTATGAAATGTCTGCATTCAAAAAGAGACAATGATGAATTCCAGGTCGCATTCGAAAGATGGTGTCAGTTATTGAAGGCGAATGGGCCGATTCCGAAGATACTGTACTTTGTTTTCCCAGCCTACCCAGTCAATTTTTGCTCCAGCCCTGGGCTACATGAAGGACTATTGAGTTGGGTCAAGTTCAATTAGTGCTCCCTACAAAGCTGACCTGACCCCCAGCTCTCCCCTTCTTCATAAGCAGCAGTTTCCGAGAGTCATTTTAACCAGCAATAACATAATTGGTTTTCAAAATGCCAGCGGAAGAATTAATTTTGCTCATTATTCAGCAGGCCAGCTAGAAATATTGGAATACCACAGTAATTCAAACCTCTCCAGTGGTCGAAGTGGCCGGGAGCGGTTGGGAGCGGTGCTGCTCTACTTTTTAAAATTGTTTTACTGTTCATTTACTTTTATTTGAAAAAAAAACTGCTCCGGAATGGTTTAATTTATAAATACAAGTGTAGGAAGAAGTTGAAACTTGCACTTTCAGTGCACTGCAGTGAACATTCCTTTAAACAGCAGGTACATGTGTTGGGGGTTTGTATTGTGAGTGGCAGGGGGTGGCGATGGGGTTTGCCGCGAGCGGGGGCAGGGCAGTAGGGAACATAGTTGCACTACTTCTTTTTGTACAGTCCGACCACTGAACCTCTCCTTTTAACTCGGGTTCTTCGTGGCGTTGTGGGAACCTCTTGTTAATCCTGTTAACCCATTGTCAGCTTGTTCACTGATATGCCCTAAACTTTATGTACGGCTTCTGCTGGGCACTGAATTTTCTCCCCTAACATCGCTCTCTTCCCAGCCCTGTCCAATGATGGAAACACGGTTTCATTCACCCCTTGCCACTTAGGAATGCCCATCGCATTCTGGCAGTGTATTGAAATCAGGCAGAAATAACAGTGCAATTCAGTGTATGAAAGGGGCGGAAGGAACAGGGAAGCCAAAAGCCGGAAGTTGGCGCAGTGACGCTAGAATTGCATTCACTCTTCCCTGCTTTCCTCAGGGTCCACGTGAGTAGTTTCCTGAATGCTCAAACAATGGGCCATTGGTTTAAGGCATGTGCTTAGCAGAAAAGCAGTGAGTTCCAAACACAGCTGTCTCTTTAACATGTTTTTCTTAGGCCTCACATTTCGTTAATTTAATGTTTTCTGTAACAAATCAGCTGCTTGGGAGTAGCAACTAGCTAAAGAGGATAGCATCGCCGCTTTCTGCAGCTTAAGTTTTGATGCTAGATGAACGTCCTCGGCAAAACAAGTTGCGTTTGTGTAACCATGCCTCTTTATGTGTTTTTGTCTGTACATGTGTTTTTTTGTATATGTGCACACATGCATGCACGTGTGTGTGTGTATGTGTGTGCGTTTGTTTGTATACTCATGTCGTCTTGAGTGTGCATGTATAACTACGTTTGCAAGGGAATGTATCTTATCGATGTGTTTGTACATGCGCAAAACGATGCTGTTAAGGGCCCGATGTGATATTTGTGTCTGTGCATGTGTATTTTTGAGAGAGTGTGCATGTAGTCCATTGAAATGTTTCAACAGTAAATGTGTTCTGTGTATTTCATCAGGACTCATCTCATTGAAAAAAAACACAGCCTGAAAGAAAATGTGCAACAGGTGTAATATCCTGGTGACTAGGACATGTTTCTGAGCAAGCCATTCATTCGTTGTTTTAAGTTCTTCTGCCAGTACTGGTCTATTTGTGCTAATAATTGGCTTTACAGCTGTGATTTTGTGACGACCTGCAACAATGAGCACCAGGCCATTGTTCTTTTTGTTGCACTTGGTTCCCGCTGGAAAGGATGTGAGACAGGACAGCTTGTTCGCTGTGAGCGTAACGGTGACTGCCTCCCTGCCAGCCTGGGGAACTGTGATCCTGGCTTTAAGAAAATGCATTCTTTAAAGCTGTGGCAGCATGCAGCAGAGAGTGGCTGTGGGGCTTTCAGGGTGTCTACAGTTACTTTCGTGTTCCAAAGATATCGAAAGAAATTAGAGGCACTAATTCCTACTTTATCCTACAACCATGTGAATGAAAAAACAGTTGTTTAATTCACTGGAGAGGTCCAGGCACACCAGCAAAGAGACACGGCTGAAATGTCGGCTTCTGGAGGACATAGGTCAGTAAACAGTACTCCAGATTTGTAAGTGCCCTGGGCTCCTATGGGGTGCATTTCTAAGGTGCTGATCACTTGTTGGTGACCAGAGCAGATGTTAAGGGATGCAAAGGGATCCACCCTTCTTCCACCACACGAGGCACAACGCAGAAGAGGCTGGAATTAGATGTGGGTTTAACGATCCTCTTGGTCGCTGCTAACACTGTTAGCTAACGGGGTGTCCCATCCACACATAGCAAGGATCTGGAATGCTGCCATACCATCCCAGATGGTGAAGTATATACTGCTTCCTAGAGAGAGGCAAAAAGTCATCTGGTTGCATCCGGGTAATCAACATTGGCATGCCTGCTTGCGAACTGCAGCATCTCACAACCAAAACTATGTACCAACCAGTAGAATGTGACTTCTAGCATACTGGTGGTTGCAGTCACAAAGATGGCTGGGATCCAGAGCCATTTCATGGGGTGGTTGTGATGAATCAACTTCTGGGGCACAAGTGGTCCAGGGATGAATATCGGTTTCTAAACCATTATCAACCCCACACCTCTAGTACACCAGAAGGGATCCGAACAGATTGGAATACTAGTGATTTATAAGACCTCCTTGTCCAATTTTGGTAACGTGGACGGAACGGCAGGCTTATCTCTTCCGGTCGTGGATCGTTGGTTAGTTGCAACACAGCAAAAATGCAATTATTAAGCATTGATAAAAGGGACTGTCCAGTCAAGGTTGTATACACATATCTACTTTATTATTACTACAACTGACCGTTCTAGCACACTACAAAATATAACTCACCCTGTAAAGGAACACAGAGGACGAGGACAGACAGTTTCACAAAGGCTAGGGATGCACTCTGGATACTGACAGGAGGGTAGTTGGTAAAGTAATCAGTCTTACTGTTCAAGGTTATTTGGTTTCAGCACCAACAGGGCAAAAGCGGCCATAACTGTCTCTAGGGGCCTTCATAGAAGGACCAGTGGGGCAGAACCACGATTTACCTGGTGCTGAAGAAGTTCTTTGTGATTGACATCATTGAGGCAGTTCCAGGGCACTTCACAGCCCTGTAGACAGAGTTAGTGGCGGGAGACAGCTGCGGGTACCAGGCGGCAGGAAGTCGGCAAGCGAGACTGGATGGACATCTGCAGGCTGTTCGGTGTGGCGGCTCGGGGCCAAGAATCCTTGTCTCTGTGCTGGTTGGCGGATCTGGAATGCTGGCTGAGGCGTCTTGAACGGTTCTGGTGACTGCAGTGTGACAACAGTCAGTGGTGCAGTTGGAGGACTCAATTGTCTCGAAAATGTCCTTAAAAGATGGACACTGGATGATGCTTGTGTGGCACTCCTCCTTGCTTCTTCACAGGGCTTGTGTCCTTCCAAGGCGGATGGCCCGAAGCTCAGGATAGTGTTTGCAGGCATCAGCCTTGTCCTTTTTTTAGATACTCTCTGGCACTTTCCAACTAGGAAGCTTGCTGGCAGAACCTGTGTGCTGTTTGGGTACCGATTCTGGAGCTGCTGGACTGGTCCTCTGAGTACGGTATCTCCCTTTGTTCCCTCAGAGATGATTAGTGGAGGGATCTTGCTTCCCTCTTGGAACTCCTGGCCTTCCTTTACTGGCGGAAGATGTAAGGTAGACTGTATCTTCAGCTCGGTTCCAAATGAGTCTTTGTTTTACTCCTTTTAAAGTCTTCAGATGATCTGCTAAGTGAGGGGTGCAGCCCTCTTTTAAAGTCAAATGGACCCCAATGATTGGTGCAGGCTAAGCCCACCTTAATTAACCAATCCTGGGTCCCCACCAACAATCCTCTGTTATGTATGAGGTCAGGACCAGAGTGCTCTGCATCAGGACAGACAAGGGGGTGACATCATAACCCTAAGTCCCACCCATGCCCGTGTCTGCTGTAGATCATAGTGTTTCTCTGGTTAACTGATCCCTCTGTGACTCTTGATTAAAGCGCAGGGTTCCCTTGAGGTTTGTGCTGGGAGCAGACTTCCTCTCTCCCTGAAACCACATACTTCTCCCCTCTGAAAGGGGTCAGCTCTGCAGGGGTTGGCCTAAGGTAAATAGTGGACCCAGACATGCATTTCACTGCCTTTCATACAGAGGGGCGGGAACTAGCTTCAAGTTGACACATTGCATTCCAAAGAGGTTTTAGTCCCACCTTCCTGTTTTTTTTTCCGGCAACCAAACCCCTTTAGGCTTGCTTCAGTTATCTCTCATTAGTATGCACTGCCACCAGCCATAGGACAAAGGAAAGCAGATCCATGGGGCCTCTGATATTTTAATTAGGTTGCACATGCTGGAGGAAGGTGTGCCTTCCCCCTCCTTGAGATCCACTGATGTACCTAGGGCTGTCACATTCCAGCTGAATATGGCAGGGCAAGACAGCGCCTGTAGGCTGTGTCTTCCCGGAGTACATGTGACTATGTGTTTTGTGTGCGAAGCAGATGGACTGTGTGTGGAATGGCCTCACACAGTCCTCGGAGGTTGGTCTCCCATCATTCTTTTTCATTATTAAAAAATCAATAAAGCCCAGGCGAGCACGCTCTCCCCGTGCGGATGGTCGAAATTCTCACAGTGGGAGAAGAAGCGGGTGCTTTGTTAAGTCAAAGATTAGCTGTTTCCAGACCACTTTCATAAACTAAATTCTGAGAGCAGTGTTGAGGAACTCTGTTCCTATTTGTCTATTTCTTTCGCTTTCCATTTGAAGCAGAAAGAAAGAAACAGGCTGGTACAGGGTCTATCAAATATACTTCAAACATGCAGTTATTTCAGCAGAGCATTTTAAATGCGAAAGAGCTAGAGTTAGACACCTTCAGACACCATCGAGTGGGTAATTGGTAGTAACTATCATCAATGGGATGTACAACAAGAAGTGCAAACTTACGGTGATTAAAAGAGAGGAGGTGCAGAATAAGCGACAGGGTGTATCAACCAATGCCTATGAGTAGGAAACTGCATCATGCATTGTCTTTCACTCTGTGCTATTTATTTCTCTGGGTCCTGTTGTAAAATAAAAAGAGATTTTCTTCGGCCTCCATTACAAAATTTCTCTACAAACTAGTGCTGGCAAGGTTTGTTGTCAACAAGGGCCCAATTTGCATACTGGATTGAAATCCCAGCTTTACCTTTAAATCAAAGTGTGTGATCATGATCCTGGGCAAATATTTTGATCTCGCTGTTTCTTATCTGCCAAACTGTGGAGTTATATTATGTTATGCTAATATGCTTTTACACTGCACCGAACCAGTCCCTACAAGGGAATCAGTTTGGAGTATTAATAGTGTAGCATTGACAAAGACAAAAATGACGGTTTTCGATAGTTTAAATGTTATATTTGTTTCAGCATTTTGAGCATACACACAAATAATTGCTCTTTACAAATGTGTGCGTCACCCTGCGGATCTTGGTTACAGTTGCTTTTTGCAGATTGTTGAGGGGAATGTCAGTAAATTAAAACTGCTAAAACATATTTTCAGTCCTAAATAACTGGAGATAGGCTGTAGATACACTTTCAGTTCAGAGCAAAATAATTGATAACAAAAAGGTTGTATAACAGCAGCAAACACGACATCAAAGTCTAAGAAAAAGCACTTTACACAATGGCCATATGTATGCGATTTTGACAGTGAATTATTTAGTTGTTAACTACATAAATTACGAGGTACACCAGCTTGTTTTGCAGTGAATTTGTACTGTAAGGGTGGGGTTGCTGGGCAGAGTGTGCAGTACCTGGGCAGCAGATTGTCTAGTCACGGCTTTGCTGTGGCATCAGAAGGGCACCCTGAGCGGCATGGGGCAGAATTAGCCACGATGCATATATACTAGGAAACACCGGGTCATCACAGCCTAGTTCATATGTCTCTGTAAATGAAGGCAGCTTTAATTCCTGCAGCCCCAATCGGAGAGAGAGAGTGTGTGTGTGTGAGTGTGTCTGTGTCTCCCTTCCGTTGCGCGCGCTGTACATGTTCTGTGTGTAAAGCTCTCCCCACTGCTACTATTGCTCTATGTTGTTTGTAAGAAAAGCTAACGCTTGCCCTACTGCTGGCGGTACCAGCTGATGAGTAAAGATGCCACTACTGCTGCCTGCACTCGTACCTAGTCCTCCCCCACCCACCAAGCATTGGATTTGTATAATTCCATGCGCGGCCAGGCAGCCTCCCCACCCCTCACGTTGCGCCCTGTGCCATTATACGTCGGTGGAGTTACATTAGGACATTCAGCCCAAGATTCACGGATTACGGAGTCACAGGTTTTCGGAAATATTCAGCAGATTTTCAAATAATTTACTCAGAACAAAAAAAAAAGACAAAATGCCGCAGGACATTCCAAGCAGCATTGCTCCTTGCACTCACCATGACTCAAAAAGCGCACAGCTTCCCTCGAGAGCGAGGCGTCTGCGCTGTACCGGAAGTATTGTGCATAGAGAAGGAAGTCGGAGCTGACAGACCAACGTGGAATGTGCTGAGGAAATGGATCGCATCGTAATTGTCAAGCAGTTTCATCAGGCCCAAATGTTCCCTTAAAATGAGAAGAGTAAACAGCATTTTATTTTATTTTTTAAAATTCAGAGATTGCCCCGCTCCCTAGCCTCCATTCAGTTCTTTAACCCACCCCATTAGCTTCTTTATACAGCTTATTTTTAACAAGCATTGGTAATGCCAACAGTCTGGGCTTTTGTGTAGGTATGGGACAGACATTTGCCAGGGACTGCCATATTGGTTTAACATGCCATTGATAGTAGCAGGTGCAAAATGGTGCCAGTAACTGGTCACCTAATAGCAGTGCCCGGCAAATGCCTAATAAATAAACAGAAGACAAAACTGTTGGCTTTTCCAATGCTTGTTTTAACAGGACGTCAGTGAAGGATGCAGAGTGTTTATAAATCGAGTGGGTGAAGGTAGACTTGGTTAGACATGTTTATAACACCAGTAGTAGGTTTACAACTCCAGTTAAATCATTAACTCTCAGAAGACTGCTTTAAAAAAAACACTGGCATGCACTTCGTGTGCATGTTTTGGTCAGGGAGGGGCAGGAACTGGGTGGGAATGGTCATAGAGATTAGCATGGCCATGGGCAGTCAATGGGGGTAAAATAACCAAACAACATCTACAGGCTGTGTGTCACTCCTCGTTTGCCATTCCTCCATATTTTTGATCTAATGTCATAGTTTTGGCTTATAGGTGTGGCAAGCGGCAACTTATAGCCCAAAGTAAAAAGTAGTCCTTCATGCCTGTTACCCCTGCTTCTAAGCACCGTAAATAGCTGTTATCGTTACCAAAATTAATGATACTCAGTTTATTTTACCTCAGAAGGATGTTTGGCTGAGTCAGCACTGGTATGAAATGAAATATGTCATGTGTGTTCACCAGTGCCCCGCCATTCTAAGATGGCCACGCTCTTTGTTTCCTCTCTGGGGTGCCTGGTGTTTTCTTCTGGAGGCATCTGATTGGTTCTGCCTCCCTCATATGGCCCTATCAGGAGGCCCGCAGGCTTTGCCAGCCCCCCCACCAAAGGCCCACTCCTAAGGCCCGGTCTACCCCTGTGCACCATTGAACGGCGCACGCCCCAGTAACTAGTTACCATGTGTGAGTGAACCCCCATCCCACTGGTCGTCTGTGTGTGAGTGAACACCCCCATCCTGCTGATCTGTGTGTGAGTGATCCCCCATCTCGCTGCTCGCCTGTGTGTGAGTGAACCCCCGTCCCACTGGTCACCTGTGTGTGAGTGAACCCCCCCGCCCCGCTGGTCGCCTGTGTGTGAGTGAACCCCCATCCCACTGATCGCTTGTGTGTGAGTGAACCCCCATCCCGCTGCTCGCCTGTGTGTGAGTGAACCCCCCATCCCGCTGGTCACCTGTGTGTGAGTGAACCCCCCCATCTCCCTGGTTGCCTGTGTGTGAGCGAACCCCCCATCCAGCTGGTCGCCTGTGTGTGAGTGATCCCCCCATCCTGCTGGTCGCCTGTGTGTGAGTGACCCCATCCCACTGGTCGCCTGTTTGTGAGTGATTCCCACCCCATCCCGCTAGTCGCCTGTGTGTGAATGAGCCCCCCGATCCCGCTGGTCGCCTGTGTATCATTGAATCGCCACATCCCACTGGTTGCCTGTGTGTGAGTGAACCCCCCATCCTGCTGGTCGCCTGAGTGCGGGTGAACCCCCCCATCCCGCTGGAAGCCTGTGTGTGAGTGATCCCCACCCTATCCCGCTGGTCACCTGTGTATGAATTAACCTCCCTAACCCATCCACCTCGTCACCCGTTATAATTAAAACTGAACCGTAGAAACCTGATGTTGATATTGCCATTCGAGAAGGGGCTGCACATCATGTCTGTGCCACATATTCTGACTCTGCATTGTATGCTGATGCCACCTTTTTAAGATGGGGCTGCGCATCATGTCTCTGCCACATATTTTGACTCTACATTGTATGCTAATGCCACCCTATAAGATGGGGATGCGCATCATGTCTATGCCACATATTTTGATTATGCATTGTGTGTTAATGCCACCCTTAAGATGGGGCTGCGCATCATGTCTTTGCCAACATATTTTGACTCTGCATTGTGTGCTGATGCCACCCTTTAAGATGGGGCTGCGCATCATGTCTATCCCACATATTTTGACTCTGCATTATATGCTGATGCCACCCTTTAAGATGGGGCTGTGCATCATGTCTATGCCACATATGTTGACTCTCCATTGTATGCTGATGCCACCCTTAAGATGGGGCTGCACATCATGTCTGTGCCACATATTTTGACTCTGTATTGTATGCTGATGCCACCCTTTAAGAGGGAGCTGCGCATCATGTCTGTGCCACATTTCTGACTCTGCATTGTATGGTGATACTACCCTCTAAGATCGGGTAGCACATCATGCTATGTTGAATTCTGCATTGTACACTGATGCCACCCTTTAAGATGGGGCTGCGCATCTTGTCTATGCCACATATTTTGAGTTTCTGATTTGTGTGCTGATGCCACCTTTCAAGATGGTGCCACGCATCATGTCTGTGCCACATATTTTGACCTCACACATTGTATGCTGATGCCGCCTTTCAAGATGGGGCCACGCATCATGTCTATGCCACATACTTTGACACTCTGCATTGCTTGCTGATGCCACCCTTTAGTTGGGGCTGTGCATCATATCTGAGCCACATATTTTGACCCTTTGTATTGTATGATGTTGCCGCCCTTTAAGATGGGCTGCACATCTTGTCTGTGCCACATATTTAGACTTCTGCAGTATGCGCTTAGCCGCCCCTCCACGGGGCGTCAGGCAAACTGTATATCTCTGCTAGCACTTCTGTAACAAAGTTTTTCTCACAAGCATTTATGTAACTAAGTAAGCCTTCTTAACAGTGCCACGATGCCCGAGGGCAGTTGTGCGCTTTGCAAATGCAAATAAATAAATAAATAATATTTTATTTATATCACGCTCGTACACAAGTGTTTCAGAGCACTATCAGGCAAAGGGAGGGTAACAGGGGACAACAAAAACAACGTTCTTAGTAGGCCCAGTGACATTGACAACGCGCAAGTGCATGGGGAAGGGAAAGGGGGGAAAGTGCATGGAAGGGGGGAGAAATTGGAAAGTGCGGAACAGAGGAGAAAACAGAATAAATAATAATAAGTAAAATAAATGAATAAATGAAGGTGATAAAAGTGGTAGAGCTAGGTTAGTCAGATAGGGTGTATCTGATAATTGCAGAAGAAGAGTGGGTGGGGGGGATATATGAGTACAGATACAGGCCCCAGTGCAAGGGGTAGCCCAGAGGCAGTGCAGGAGGGTGGCAGGGTGAGTAGGTACCTGGGCCTGAAGGACAGAGAGTGGCCAGGCAGGTGCACAATGCAGAGAGAGAAAGCAAATCAGCAGGGGAGAAGCGGGGCAAAGGCAGAGGCAAAGAGGAAGGTCTTGAGGTGCTTCCGGATGCATTTCAATTTGCACCACACGTGTTGGGCACATTACTGAGGTGAGTGGTTAACCAGGGAGCTACCCACTCAGCAGCCACATTTGTATCATAACAGAAGCCTGGTAAAAAAATTAACCTTTTCAAAACTTGGACGCAAGGAGTTTAGGACAACATGCATCGATATGAGCATGCATCTCTGACTTCGAGAAACCTGCTGACGAAAGGGCAGATTCAGGATGAGGTGTGGGTTGGAAATATTTTTGGTTTTCATCTTTGTAGACCTGTTTCCCTTTTTTGCCAGTTGAACAAATACCAGACCAATTTACTTTGGTTATGTGCTGGCTTTTGAGACTTTACTCCTTTTGCAAAGAAATTGTTGAAGATGTACAATTTGGTGAACTAGCATGTCATCTTTTAAAAGTTCTGAAATTTAAGCACTTAATCTTCAACTTTGGCCTTTCCACCTTTTGTTGGCTCTCCACACCCCCCTCCGTTAAGGCCGTTTTTGTACCACCATCTGTTTTGGATGTTAAAGGTTTTTATACCGCGCACTGTCGTCACTGCGTGGCCCCTTGGTGCTCTGGTGTATCTGCAAAGCAAGGAGGAGGGGGGGGGGCTAAGATAATAGGACTGAGCGTTCGAAAAGATCAGGAGAGCTGTGATGTGCTGTTTGCAGCTTAAGTTCGGTTTACACTGTTCGTTGAGCGTAGTTTTTTTTTTCAGTACATAGCCGCCATGTGCGCCGGATCGCCCCCCCCCGTGAGTGTATGTTTGCCCCCATGCCCCCCCGTGAGTGTCTGTGTGCCCCCATGCCCCCTGTGAATGTCTGTCTGCCCCCATGCCCCCCATGAATGTCTGTGTGCCCTCATGCCCCCCGTGAGTGTCTGTGTGCCCCCATGCCATCCCGTGAATGTCTGTGTGCCTCCATGCCCCCCATGAGTGTCTGTGTGCCCTCATGCCCCCCGTGAATGTCTGTGTGCCCCCATGCCCCCGTGAATGTCTGTGTGCCCTCATGCCCTCTGTGAATGTCTGTGAGCCACCATGCTCCCCCGTGAGTGTCTGTGTGCCCTCATGCCCCCAGTGAGTGTCTGTGTGCCCCATGCCCTCCCATGAGTGTCTGTCTGCCCTCATGTCCCCGTGAGTGTCTGTGTGCCCCCATGCCCCCGTGAGTGTCTGTGTGCCCCCATGCCCCCGTCAATGTCTGTGTGCCCCCATGCCCCCCATGAGTGTCTGTGTGCCCCCATGCCCCCCGTCAATGTCTGTGTGCCCTCATGCCCCCCGTGAGTGTGTGCCCTCTTGCCCCCGTGAGTGTGTGCCCTCATGATCCCGTTAGTGTCCGTGTGCCCCAAGCCCCCCTGTGAGTGTCTGTGTGTCCTCATGCCCCCCAGTGAGTGTCTGTGTGCCCCCATACCCCCCCGTGAGTGTCTGTGTGCCCTCATGCCCCCCGTGAGTGTCTGTATGCCCTCTTGCCCCCCATGAGTGTCTGTGTGCCACCATGCCCCCGTGAGTGTCTGTGTGCCCCCATGTCCCCGTGAGTGTCTGTGCCCCCGCATGCCTCCCGCGAGTGTCTGTGTGCCCCCATGCCCCCCATGAGTGTCTGTGTGCCCCCATGCACCCCCGTGAGTGTTGATATGCCCCGATGCTCCCTGTAAGTGTCTGTGTGCCCCCACCCTGCCTTGCTCGCCCCCCCTTTTTTGGCTCTGTGTACCCCCCTTGCCCCCCTTATCTGCCTTTCTACCCCCCCATAAACCCCTCCTCTTCTAGCATCTTCCTACTCACTATCCCACTTATTTCTCCCTCCTCTTAGCCTTCCCCCTCTTAGCACTTACTCTTATCATCTGTTCCCTTGACTTTTGATAGCAGCTTGTCTGTCTCCCCTCCACCCCTCCTTGTTCTTCTCCCTCCTCCCCCCTACCCCAGCTTTTTAAATTTGTCACTGACAAATTTGCACAATAGCGTGTCTTGTTCATCTCCTTCTCCCCACTCATATCCCCCGTCCCCCCTCCCACCTCTCCTCTTGTATACCTCCTGCATCAATTGTCATCAGACATAGTAATGTTACTGCCTGCTTTGTTCTCCTTCTTTTCCCTTCCCTCTTGCCTTACTTGTTCTATGCACTTGCATTATCTGAAATGTCGACAGGCCTATTAGGATAGTTATTTTTCACATTCTGTATTGTTTCAAGGACTTTAACTGAATGTAACTGTATTTTCCTATGTTCCCTCCCTCTTGAAGCGCTTTGAAACACATTGTGTACAGGCGCTACATAAATAAACAATCAATCAATCAATGAGCAACAACGCAGCATTGCATTTCCATAGAGGCGCACATATCTCTATTTACACAATTTATTTGTATGACGTAAGGGATTTGTTCTGGTATGTCATTTGGAGTGGTTTCTCCTGTAAATACGTTGAGCAGTTTTACAAAATACACCTGAAAACCAGTTTGTGGCTTGCAATGATGATAACACGCAGATAGGTTCTTGCTCTACTGAGTTCAACTCCAGAAGTGCAGACATAAGCATTCTACCATTAACAGCTCCTTGTCAATTAACTGCTGCAAAGTGTCACAGGAAGATATCTTAAAAGAAAGGCATTTGAACAGCTTTGATTGTCTTTAATTAAGTGCTGCAGTGACAGCTGGAATTCTATTGTGTGCTGGCTGAAGCAGCAGTCATTGTGACATCGCACCCCAGCTCCAATCACTGATTACAGTTAGCGTAGTGATGTTATTTTCATATTACAGGTCAGTAGTGATGTCACAACAAGATGGCAATAAGAACATTATTCACAAAAGTTTATATTTTCTGGCTGCCATGAGTTCAGTTATTATTTTACATGATATAGACCAATAGTTACCTATAATGAAAAAAAAAAACAATGGTTGGTCATAGATTCAATAAATGAAAGCAAACTCTTTTTTAATGAAATGTGTGGCGTATAGGTCTGTTTTCTTATTTCTTAGACTACAAGAGAGAGACTTTGCTGAGACTGCCATGGGTAGTACAGCTAAGTGGCAAAGCACTCGTCTTGCATCCAAGACGACACAGAGTAACACAGGTTCGATACCTGGGTCTCCGTAATCGTGTTATAAATAACAAATTATAATAATGGATGTAATACCTCACCGACGTCGAATTGCCTCTTGTACCCTGTGACAGATAGGCGGCAACGGCTATGCCTTTTCCATTGTACGACAGGTTATCGTGAGCAGGGTCCATCTATGCTAATTGGTTAGGTGCATATTGTTTTTAGTAGTGCTCTTGAAGTTCATTATGACAAGCACAGGCGTTTTTAGCTGCAGTCTGGCTGACTTAACCACTATTGTCCATAGACTAGTGTTCTTTATATGGCCTAGCAATAGACTATGGTGGTATCCTTTCTCAGATCACCCAGCAAACGCAGGTACCCACCAACATGAAATGGGGAACCTGTATGTGATTTTTCCTATAAGAAGTCTCTCACTTTGTCTTACGGCCATTTTACTCCCTATTGATTGCCCATGTAGGATTAAGATCGGCTGTATATTGTATGTACACTTAGTAGTCAGCAGTGCCTTAAGTGTCACTACAAAATGAGCGGGGGCTCATCAAGGGGGCATGACCTTACGGCAGGGGCCTGCTGGCCCATTAGGCCACGCCCCCCTGAGGTCAATGGGCTACTTGCACCCCTGCCAGGCAGCCTTTTGTAAAAATCAGCATCCTCTCCCCATACAGGAGAGGGTGCTGATCTCTGCATTTATTTTCTATTGGCTTGCCTGGCAGGGTATAGCACCTCGCCTATTCAGCCTTAATGATGGCGCTGCCCCCCTCGCAATCAGGGGAGAGGCAGCGTCACCATTAAGGCTGAAAGTGTGAGGCTGCTGGAAACGGAGGCCATTTTCATGAATACTGAAACTCCGGCGAATGCGCGGGAGCTTCAGAATTTAGGAAACAAGGCCTCTGCTTCCAGCGGCCTCATGTTTTCTCCATAATGGTGGCGCCGGCCCACAGGCATCTCTTGCTTAAAGGGATGCCTCGCAGGAGCGGTGGCACCATTTTGGCTGAAAGCCATTTTTTTCAGAAGCCTGTAGCTCTCACACGTGAGCGAAAGCTTCAGTCTATAGAAAAAAAAGCCTTTTCGTGTAGTGGCCGGGGCTGCCAGGGGAGATTAGTGGGCCGCGGCAGAGCCCCACCTCAAAACGAGATTTCGGAGCCTGCCGGGGCTTAGCTCTGCCCACTTAAAGCCCTGGTAGACAGGAATGTACATTTGTAGCCCTGCTTGTGTGTTGCATTTTCAATGACAGTCCACCTTCGCCGATTGACGGGCTATCAATTCTAGCACATGCATGGGGCAGGACCAGGAAATTCATGTGGCGTGATGGCGTGACCTCATTGACAGGTACCAATAAGGACGATGGAGTCGTGGCAGCTGCAGATGGAGAACCAGGGTGTGGTGCCCTGAACTCACAGACGGAAAGAAGGAATGGGAATTGCAGGGGTGTCCCCTGCACTCATTAAAGTTAAACCATTCCACAGACCTACTGATCGCAATTTCCTCCTTGTTTTTGACAGCTGGCACCCCGCCACACCAGGGAGAATCTTCCGTTCAGACAATTTTTTCACCTAAAACTGAATCTTTCAATCAGAAGCAAAAATATTAAGTTCTAAACTTAGAACTAGACAATACCCGAAGAAAATAATAACACGTGCATTGAAAAGGTCCACAAATAACAACCGCGAGGCACTCTTAGAATATCGCGACAGAACTATAGAAAATAACAATTTAGTTTTCGTTAGCACCTTTACCCCTCTGGCCAACCAAGTGGTAAAGATCATTAAAAAGAATTGGCTTATTCTGATGGGTGGAGAATGTCCTTTGGAATGCCCATTGTGCGCATTCAAAAGAGGACCTAATTTCAAAGATCTTCTAACGAGAAATTATATTTCGAGAGGTGTCCCTCTACAGAGGAGTGTTACAGAGATGTGTTACAGAGATGTGGGGCTTACCGAAAATGTTGCGGAAGAACTACACAAGTGGACATAGGTTTGGAAAAACCATGGTCACAGATGACATTCACGTATTGTAATACCAGTAACGTAATATACGCAATATGGTGTCTGTGCAAGAAATTGTATATTGGAATGACCAAATGTAAAATTAAGATACAAATTTCAGAGCACAAAAGCTGCATAAAAAATAAGGTGTCCACAGCCCCAATGGTTAATCATTTTGTAATGATGGACCATGGAATGAACAATTTTAGGTGGACCGTTTTGTTACATGTGTCACCAACCCACGATGGAGAGTCTGTAATCAGAAGATTACAAATAAAGAGTCATGGCTAATCTTTTTATGCAACTCCACAGTGTCAGGGCTAAATGAGGCGATTGATTGGAGCAATGCTGTATAAAATATATGGAACATCAATATCCCACGCCTATTTCCGATAAAGATAGCGGTAGATACGCATACGTTTTAGAAAGAAGACACACAGTGGTGTTTATGTTGTGAAAGTGCTCCAATAAGTTTGCCGTATTTTGTAGCAGTAATCATATTGGAGACATGTTTGAATAAACCTTGGTGTCTTGAGCCGAGTGGTATGCGATTATTCACCTGTGAAGGTCTCTTAATAACATAGAGGCGGGTCCTATGCGAGCTTTACTAATGAGCAGGCTTAAGATCTCTTATATTCGTTTATTTAGACAGCGCAACCGTGCCTTGAGATAAAGGTTTTTCTCAGCGAAGGAACGTATTGTTAGGCTGCCATTGTATAATACCTGTACTCTTTTTGAAGGTTAGGTATAAATCTTAACATCATACCATACACAGTTTGCGCCGTTAATTGGTAACAGCCGTGTAGGAGCAGCTGCGACTATAAATACAGTTGCTTAGTTACGGCGTATGATCAGGTGACTGACAGCGTGATTCGTGAGGGTGGAAGTGATGCGATTCTCGAGATTTTGGTCGAGTAAGTACGCAGGGTGTACCCGGTGTGAGCTTTGTGGGGCCATTCCCTTAGTCGTATGTCTCTCCAAATGTTTGCTGCATTTATGTGGGTCCATTTCTCTTTCTCCATATAAGTCTACATGTAGTCGAGCATTCTAGAGTGGGAGTAAGACTGCCGATATTTGTTTCTGTGTCTATAGGGTAAAGGTTGCGTGCGTATCAACAACGGACACAGCAGTAACCATCAAACTTCACCAGGACAGTTTTAGCTCGCGATCACGCCAGTACACCAGAAGAAAGCTGGTCATCAAGACCGAGCGCAGGTTGACGCACAGAACAAAACAGAGGGTAAGCAGCAGATTATGACCTGTTCGAGCGGGTGTGTAGATTGAAATGTAAGATCCCGCATAGAAAGTGATAGTTTCGCAACGGAGGCACTATGGACACAGGATGATAGCGAGTATCAGCAAAAATAGTTTTGTTAGTAACAAAAAATTGTTTTTGCATAAATATGATTGAGCCTCCAGCATAGAAGGTTGCTATATAAACCCTTTCGAAGGTCGGTTTCAATAAAAAGGTTCTAGTAAAATTTAGCAAGTGAGCTGCCTGGAAGCAGTAGAGGCAACCATCTTTTTTAACAAGGTATATTAGAGAACTATCTTTGGTTTATAATAACATAGTCAGCATGGCGTACATAGGTTACATTGTTTGTGGTTGGTAATTGGTCCCAGAGTCATTTTTAGTGCTATTAGTGGCAACTGATCACCTGGGAATAACCTCTAACGGTAGTGAGATGGGGAAAGACGAATCTACCCATCCGTCAAAGGCGCTAATCATAAATGCCAATACGGTGAGCCATCAGTAGGAGACTGATTGCTCCCACTGGTTTTTGGCTTTTTTGAATTGAGAACAGCTTTACTAACTGCTGTTATTCTATGCTGTCCCCCCATGAGGACTCACCTACCAAGGATATCAAATGGAAAAAGATTGTATCCTACAAGATAGGGAGAAGTGTTTATCACTATACAGGGTTGGTTGTAGTTTTTAGATAGCTAGTAAGATAGCGTTTTGGTACACGTTATAGTTCTTTGAACTGTTTTTTGTAAGGTAGAGTCTTGTTTCACAGACTCAATAGTACCTCTTTTTAAAAAAAGAAACAAATAAGTATAAAAAATCAGTTTTTTAGCAGAAGAGTGCTCCACACTTTTTGATATAATAAAATATTACAATTGATTGTTACATTTAAATGTGTTATAATTCTTTTCTAAGTGGTGGGTTTCATCCTTAAAGGGGTGACAACAGAGAGACTACACGATTCTTTGGTTTAGAAGCTGTCGCAAGCCTTTTTGCGGGGATGAATCTTGGGGTCATTTAAAATGTTCCCCTGTGTCTTTCCTTTGTTAATTGGTAGCTGTAAAGTTGAACCAGAGCTGAACTGACATGGGAGCTTTGGGGAAGCTTGATGTATTGCCACAGCGCCAAACGCAGGCCTAGTAAGGCGGGCCTGGGCAAAACTACCTGCATCAATACATGAGGGAACTGATTAATAGTGCACTATGCCTCTTTATGCACTAGCCTTTCCCCTTGGTACACCCTGAAGTGGCTTGCTGCAGTAAGGAGTTCAACAGAGCAATAATAGATACAATGATATCCGTGGGAGTGATGGGGCTCTCACCCATTGGCCAATATCCACACTATATGAGCCAGTATAGCCCAGAAATCTCGTATAGCGTGGAAGATAATCATGGATTATCTTCAAAACAGTGAGCATCGTGCACCAATGTCTTTACAAGGTCGCACCCCGCTACCTCAACAACTGCATCACTCAGAACCACCCCACTCCGAAGCGAAGATCTAGCTCTAGCAAGTTTTTTGTTGGTGCCTCCACGCTTCAAGAACAAAAGATCCAGTGGGGCCAGTTTTTATGTTTTGGCTCCGTCTCTTTAGAATTCCTTACAAGCACCCATTAGAAATGAACAATCCTACACTACTTTATTTTAACAAAACAATAAAAAACCTGGTTCTTTGACAAATTTGAGTAACACTGTTCCGGGCAATCACTGCCACCGCCTATTACCTGTGTGTTTGTCTCTACTGTATATACTGTACTTAATGCTGTGATACCCTTGGGTCTGGGTGTTGTCATAAATGTTAAAATAAAATAAAGTGGCCAAATAGAGGACATCTCAGTATTCCCCCAGTGACCCTCTGCGGGCAGCACGACACTAGGCACCACACTCTCGTGGTTAAAGGGAGAGCCACATCGATAGTCCTGCTGTCAGCACTGTAGGGCTCTGCGCGGTATGCGCCGAGTGCCCTGGGCCAGTGCTTCTCCCCACATAGCCTCGGCCGTACCTGGCAGACACGGCCCAGGCACTCTCAAACCCTTGCCCTCCCCCAACTGCCCCCAAAGCTCAGCCAGGCCTCACCCGGCAGACGCAGCAAAGCTTTTTCTACGACCACAGCCCCACTCACTTGCCCGGCTGGCATTTAAGCCACTCCCCACCCTTCCTCATTACAGTTCCCTGCAACCTCTCCAGCCAGATTGCCGTCTCTTTTATTTTTGCATAACATAATAGCTTTATAAGCCACACCCTCAGGCCGTACCAGGAGTTATGTGCAAGTAAACTTTGTTAAACACCCTCGCTGTGCTTGGGTCTTTAACTTGGTCTGCCGAGTCCATAACTCAGGGTACGGCCTGAAAGCTAGGTCTTTATAGCATAATTATAAGTGTTCAATTAGGAACGGTGAGCTTATACTGAATCCTAGACATGCTGCAAAACATGCAATATATATATAGATTGCATGGAACAAGCCAACTAAGGGCTACATGGAAATGAAAGAATTTACGAAAATGTATCTTTTTTAGCTGTCTTGATTTCCCCATACACAGTACACGATGCAGTAATAAATTCCAGGTCATAGTTATCACTGGTTGTATTAGACTGGGTGAGCTCAGTAATCAGTGCCAGGCCATAGTGTAAGGTGTGATAGCGCTGGTTGGATCTCATGGGGTGAGCACAGTAATAGGTTCTAGGCCATAGTGCAGGGTGTGATATCACCAGTTGGATCAGACGTGGCGAGTGCAGTAAAAAGTGTTAGGCAATAGTGCAACGTGTGATATCACTGGTTGGATAGGACTGGGTGAGCACAAGGTGCATGTTGGCAACCAAAACTGACTTGCGTTTTCTATTCCATTCGAATGCATGATATACATATATTGTTTATTTAGAATATACAAAGAATTCCATAAAACAGATACAAAATAATATATACAGATTAAAAATTGATGACCATTCATACAGTTAAAAATGAAAGGAACTGTCTCTTCAAGGCTTGATGCAGGTGGGACAGTAAGGCTCAGCCAACTAGGAGCGTTTCAAGCTTTAATACATAAAAAATGCAGGTTTACGCTGTGAAATCTCTGCCCCTCTTAAAATCTGTAATGATGTTCCTTGTCTTATGTGCAAATATGCCAGGCAGAAAAAACCAAGTGCATTAAGTCTTCCCCGATCCGCAGGGATCACTTGGGTTGAACTGCAAAACCCGACCATACTGCTAGAACATCTGCAAGCTGAATACAATTAAAGTGCACCCTATTGATAAGGTATCTATTAGACATAAGTTTGCTCCATAAGAGATATTCATGGATTTTGTTTGAAGCCAAAATCATCTCTCTAAGTTTGAATGGTTTTACCAGTTCTATACTCTCCCTTTTATCTTGAAGAAGATACTTCAAGCACAAGATTAGATTCTTATGTAGGGGTAAAACCTGCATGTTTGGATTATAAAAATATGTGCCACAATTGTTTATGGATTCAAAGATTTAGAACAAGTTGGAGCAAAGGAATGAAGGAAGAGAATTCCATGCAAGTGGAGCAAGAAGAGAGAAAGAGTGGAAGCGAGAGGAAGCACAGGGAGGACGAGGAGCCACAAGGTTAGTTGAGGAGGCAGAGCAGAGTTGGATAGAGAAGAATAGATACAGTGGTGCCTTACCGTGGATAGAGTTGTGAACCAGAAGAAGAAATTTAAATGTGGCCCTGTTTTGCATCGTTAGCCATCCAGTCTGGTGACAGTATGAGGAACTAGGTACGAAGTGAGGTTGTCAAACAGAGTCCTGGTAGCGAAGTTAATAATCTTGTAGAGAGGACAGAAAGCATAGTTGGTGAGACCAAAGAGAATGCTGGCACAGTAATCGAGTTTAGAGAAGACAAGAGTGGTTAAGAGATGCTTGGCGGTGTTGAACAGAAGGAGGTGCCTGATTTTTCTAATAGGATGTTGAGACGAGCTGCTGTTCCAGTTTTTGAGACAAAAGTAGAGAAAGTGTGAGACGGGGCATAGATGACACTGAGGTTTCTAGCTGAAGAAGAGTAGGGGAGAGTGTCAGATATAAACTGGATAGGCAGAGGAAGAGATGAGAGAGAGCTTTTGGCAGGGAAGAAGAGCACCTCTGTTTTGGTAGAGTTGAACATCAGAGAGTGCAAATCCATTCAACATTTAATGGCATAGAGACAGTTGGACATTTTGGTAGATCAGAGCAGAGTTCAGGAAAAGAGAAGAAGATTTGGGTGTCATCTGCAAAGAGTTGGCACAAGAACCCAAAGGAGGAGATTAGTGCCCCAAGAGAAAAGGTGTTGAGTGTAAGGAGGAGCGGACCCAAGACAGAGCCTTGAGGGACACCAAAGTTAGAGGAGTGAGTTAAGAGGTGTTTTTGCTCCATGAGAAAGAGAATTGGTGAGGTGCAAGGTAGGATTCAATCCAGACAAGAGCTCAATCGTGAATCCCAAGAAGAAAGAGAGCATTAAGGAGATCATAGTGATCAACACTGTCAAAGGAAAAAGACAGGTCAAGGAGAAGTTCGATAGAGGATCGGTTGGAGTGCTTAGCAGAGGCGATGCAGTTGGACACATTCATGAGAACCATTTCCATTAAGCGACAGGAGCGGAAACCTTGTAGGGGGTCTCATAGGTTGTGGATGTCTGCAAAATTGGTAAGGCAGTTGAACACAATCCTTTAAAGCAGAGGAGAGACACAAGGCATCAATATTAGTATTAGTATTAGTGTGATGAAAGTGGGAGAAAGAGCCAAGGGATAATGGTAGGGTAGGCAGAGGGTAAAATGTAGGAGGAGGGAGTGTGAGGAAGATCAGGAGAAAGTCTATAATTTTGGAAATGTTTGCAGCAAAAATATTCAACTAGGTCATTAGCTGTGAAAGTGGAGTTGATAGTCATAGACGTAGGAGGAGTGAGTTTAGGGTGCCCTGTAGCCAGCAAGGATAGTTGGCGTGAGAGTCAATGAAGGTAAGGTAGAATTTCATTTTTGCTCTATCAAGAGTGGACTTGAGAGTGTTCAGGGCAGAGAGGTAGAGTTGCAGGTCCTCATGAGAGTGGGTATGCATCCTTTTGCACAGCATCCGATGCATGTCTGTGCAGAGAGTATATCAACGGGGTGACCCATGGTTAAGGATGTTGAGGGTAAAGTAAGCAGTGGGAAGTGAGAGGAGAAGGAGTCATATAGTAGGGGTTGGAAGCTGGAGAAGCCGAGTATCAAGTTCCATAGGAAACTCATAAATCGAACTGCTAATAACGTTTGACATGCATGATGGATTGGCTGATATTTTGCAAACAAAATGTTTGTCACAGGCCCCTCCAGACTCAGCATTTTGAGAAGGATTTGTTAAAAAATGAAAAAGTTATTATGAAATCAAAAAAAACTTGTTTCGGCCTACTCCCATTTATTTCCCCATAGAGAAAAAGTCCACATTTCTGCAAAGCATAGAGCAAAAAACGCTGGATGGAAGTGGACCAGGTACAAAACAACTTGGACACAAATTGTTCACTTAATTTTTGGGCGAGGTCTGGGTTTATTTCATCCAGCAGTTGTTCAAATATTTGACAGATAACGGGGTCCCCCGTGTCCCACAATTATAGTTACATTTTTCCCATGGTGTTATGCCGCAGAGGCTTTCCAGAAATAAAAAAGCTGTTTTTTAAAAAAAAAATTGATTCTATGCAAGGGATAACCGGAGCTAGAACAGGTATAACCAGGGTTAGCCGAAAACGGAAAGTAGAAAATAAATATTTGGAAAAGGAAAAAGGAAGCACGAAAAACTGGAGAGTTGGTGGGGGGCTGATGACCAAGATCAGAGCTCAAATGTTTATTGCATTTCCACAGTTATACTTGGGATAACCGCAATTATAGTCAAAAACAGGATCTGCAATGAAAGTGCACCACTTGAAAATAACCATGATTATTTGCAGGTATTTATGGATAACCGTGTTAATTCGTAGTACACTGCTAATATAGCCGTGGTTATGGGGCAAACATTTTTTTTTAAAGAGAGGGTTAAAAAATGTGATTAATATAAAATAAAAGTGGAATTTTCCTTCTACAGTGAGCTGGCCGTAATGGGTGTATGTTACGCTCACCTGGTATCCACAGGGGCGCCACAAGATACTGGATGGAGGTCTAAGCGCTATCGCGTACCCCTTTCTGCTTGGTTATGTGCCAGACGTTGGGTAGTGACTATAACAGGAGAATGTAGGGTTAAGATACTGGTTCTGTGATGGGTGGACTCCCACCTCCCTCTGGTCCAAATCCCCTCCCTTGAGGTCGTTGCTCACCTTAGGTTTTTATGCATTTGAACTCTCCGTCCTGCATCTCTGTGCAGGGACGCGTGGTTGGTGCGGGCATTCCGTGGACCTAGTTACTTCACTGGTCCAAGTGCCCTTATGTCGGGTCCAGACCGGCTGTGACTCCGACTCTGCTTGCTTTCTTCCAGGTGAGTTATAATGTCTTTTCCATCTTTATTCTGTCTCTTTCTTTCCCCCGTTTCCTCTGTCTTCTCGGCGTCTTGCTCCACTACGCTGCTTCATAACAATGTCTCTTTTTGTTTTCACAGGTATGGTTGCGATCTCGGAGTTGCCGTACCGATGGCAAACACCACGTGAGTTATTGATGCGTGGAGTGCTGCGCTGTTTATTGGTGTTAATTGCTAACCTATGTTCTCTTATCTTTGTACAGGTTGCGGTGATGTTCCCGAGTGATGAGTGATCGAAGTGCTGCTTGCCCAGGTAAGTGCTTTGTTAATTCTGACCTTGTTCCTTCTCCCTTGCGGGTTGCGGTGAAACCCAGAGATGGGCGAGGTAAGAGAAGCACAGCGTGCTGCCAGGACTCGCTGCTTGCCAAGGTAAGAATTGTTATTAATGCTGTCCTTGTTTCTTTACCTTTGCAGGTTGCAGCAAACTCCGGAGATGGGCGAGGTAAGCGAAGCGCAGGTTGGTTTCAAGGCCAGTTAGTTCACAGGTTAAGTGTTCTTGCTCGCTAATGCTGTTCTTGTTCTTCAAGATTATTACTGGAATCCGGATCTAGGGCTTCAGGATCAGGCCGCCGGAGAAGCAGATGAGGAGGAGCTGGACGCGGTGAGCTTTACGCTGCAGGAATGCAGACTAACGCAAAGCATGTTCTGCTGTTTGTGGTGTGGTTTAAATAGCCCAGGTAAAGTAGTTCCAGGCCAAGTAGTTCCAGGCCCAGCCACAACCAAAACACTAGACCACATGGCTTGGTTCTAAAGAACTGAGCTGTGAAATAGGCCTCCATGTTGGATTAAGGTCCAAAACTGGTATTGCTTTATTCCTGATAATGAGCCTGGCGCCAAAGGCGCCAGGAAGGACTCCATGTATGTTTCAGATGGAGTTTCAAGGCCCTTGGGGCCAGTGTGAAGGGCTTTAGCCCCACTGCTGCCAGGGGGATGTTATATCTGAGGGGGTCAGGGGCATGGATCGTGACAGTGTGGCCGAAGGAAATGGCTACAGCTAACTTTAAGGAAACCAATGGTGCAATACATAAAGTGGACACAGCCTTCAGCCATGTCCACCTTGCCATGGCCTAAGGCCATGGCTAGTCAAAAGAAACCTTGTGGTGTGGCCACGGTCAAAGGCCATGGCAAATGGACCAGTTTAGGAAACCTATTGGATCAGTATATAGAGTGGCCATGGCTGAAGGCTGAAGGCTGAAAGCTATGTGGGTAACATAAAGGTGCCACGGCCGAAGGTTGGGCCAATGGTCATGGGTAAAGACAATAGCTAGTCAGTAAGAACGAAAGGTAGTCTTTTCAAATATACTGTGGGCACGGATGAAGTCCATCCTCGGCACGTGAGCCCGAAAGACATGTATAGTGACCATGGCCAAAGGCTGTGGCCATGTAGTGGGTCCAAAATAAACACATATTGGGGGAACATCTACAGTGGACAAGGCCGAAGGCCATGGCCACTGCCTATGGCCGAAGGCCATGGCTAGTGGTCTGGTAGTGTTTTAAACCGTAAATTGGGCGAAGCCGAATGCCCTGGCTAGTGTGCATGAAAGACATGTATAATTGGCCGTGGACACCTGGTGGGTAGCAAAGAAACATATTGGGGGAACATGTACAGTGCACACGGCCGAAGGCTGTGGCCGCTGGCCATGGTCAAAGGCTATGGATAGTGGCCCGTAAAAAAATAATGGTATAAAAAAAACTTGAAATTCATTGAAAGTTTAATGCAACAAAACCCCTGAAATTCAACAGATGTGGAAAGTCATCACCAGCTTAACTTGACACGTTCCCGTTACAAAGCCAATGAGTACATACATATTATAAGAGAAGGAGTCACATAGATATACAAAATGACAGTGTGGGGGACATAGCATTATGGGGACATCAAGGGGAGCACGCCAAGTCAAGCTAGTCATGACTTCACACATCCGCTGAAGTTCAAGGGTTTTGTTTAATTAAATCTGCACAACTTAACTGCACCTTAACTGAGGTTTTTTCAGTGAATATATATATATTTCTGAGGCTTGTGGACTCTGCTTAGATCACATGCTATGCATAGGCCGACATCTAGTGGAAGCTGCGGAGTATTACAGTTTGTTTTTCGAAACTCGAAAATGGGCGTCGACACAGGGCGTGCCAGTAATACTATCCCTAGTGTGACATCCACTATACCCATGATCCCTCACGCGTCTAGGACCCTCAGATTGTTTTTTTCCGCCATACTGGTCGGAAGCATCCCATGGAGTTCCCTGGCCTTAGCCATAATTTTGCAAAATATCTTAATATTTCCCCATTTTCTCCACCCCAACGTCGAGTCACCGAACTTCGACACTCGACACCGGCCCGGAGAAGAAGAGAGCTGCACGACAGACTTGGGCCTCGGAAGGCCTCTGGCCTCGGCCCGGGCCTTGGAAGGCTTCTGGCCTCGGCCCTGCAAGTAGAGAGAGTGGGGGGTGGTACATTCTCTACACTCTATATATATATAGGTACATTTTCTTATATATTCCACACACACTAGCCCGCTGCCACAGGGTGCGTATGGAGGGTACCCAAGTGCAAGTACCCTTGGGTTTACAGACACGCCACGTGTAACCTCTGCTTGCCGAGCGTGTAGTCGGTTTAAACCGAAGACCCTAAAGGACCATTCGATCAAACGTTGGGCCCACCATGCCAGGCGACAAGAGGCCATGGCAGCGGAGGGCGCCTTCAGTGATGGCAGCGACGCCGTGCTTTTGGACGGCGAGAGCAATGTGGCGTCGAGAGACAGCCAAGCGCAAGTCCCCGACCTCGGAAGGTTGTCCGGCAAGGCAGCTATGGGGAAAACCCCCGGCGACACAAGCGCTACCCACTGCACTTCCACCAAACACGCGAAGTCCAACCGAGACTCGACGCGCACGTCGAGTTCTCGGAAAGAGGCACACAGAGAACGGTCCACCGAATCGGTGTCCTCTGGGCGTTCTCGATCAAGATCGCCGCATGACACCAGGCAACCATCCACTGTTGCCAAAAGTGCCTGGCTTCAAGGTGGACAGTCAGCACTACCAGTTCAAGGTACTGCCCTTCGGGATAGCCTCGGCTCCAAGGGTATTCACCAAGGTACTGGCGGTGGCGGCGGCACACCTACACAGTGAGGCAATCACAGTGTACCCTTACCTGGACAACTGGCTCATCACGGGGGAGACCCCAGTAATTTGCACAACAAACATTCAAAGAACGATCGACCTCCTCTTTGAATTAGGTTTCTCCATAAATGAGAAAAAGTCAAGTCTGGTACCAAGCACCTCCAAACAGTTCCTAGGAGCTGTCCTAAACACACAAGAGGGGTTGGCCTTTGCATCAGAGGAAAGAATTCGGAATATACTGCTGCAAATTCTGCAATATCAGGCCGGTCGCCAGATAACGGTATGCAAAGCTATGCGTTAGCTGGGCATGATGGCGTCATGTATTTACCCGGTCCCCCACGCGCGCCTGCGCATGCGTCCCATGCAAGAATGGTTGGCGAAACAGTGGTCTCAGGCAAGTGGTCACAATCTAGTGGTCGTTTCACCAACACTTGTACAAAGCCTTCACTGGTGGACAAGAGAAAATCTGTCCAAGGGGAAACCCTTTTACGATCCTGAGATACAGGCGGTAGTCACAACGGACGCATGCCTGTCAGGGTGGGGAGCTCACCATCTCCACCACACAGCTCAGGGTCTCTGGTCTCACTCAGTGGCCAAGAATCATATCAATCTGCTGAGCTTCTGGCAGTATTCAGAGCGCTTCAGGCGTTCGAGCCCTACCTGTTGAACCTGTCAGTGCAGATCCTGACGGACACCACTACAGCCATGTTTTACCTGAACAAGCAAGGAGGGACTCGTTCGCCAATTCTGTCCAAGCTTGCCCAGAAAATTTGGATATGGGCACTCAGACGGAACATCTTCCTGTCATCTCAACATGTTCCAGGGGATCTCAATTCTCTGGCGGATGCATTGAGCAGAGATCCCCTCCCAGAGGAACACGAATGGTGTCTACACAGAGAAATCGTAGAAGATCTCTTCTCTCAGTGGGGTTTCCCCACTATAGGCCTATTCGCCACAAGTGAAAACACAGTGCCCAGGATTCACATCCAGGTTCCCCCAACCAGACTCCCAGGGGAACGCCCTGTGGATGAACTGGTCAGGGATGTTTGCGAACGCTATTCCACCAACACCTCTCATCAAGAAGGTGGTCAACAAGAAGAACAGATAATCGATGACGCTCGTCCTAGTTGCTCCCATGTGGGCGAGACAACTGTGGTTCCCACACTTACGCAGACTAGCGGTGTGCGAACCCATCAAACTCCCAGGCTGGTACAACCTACTGTCCCAGCACCAAGGTCAGAAAGTGCATCCTCAACGCAACTCAATGAACCTGGCAGCATGGCTCATGAGGTCATGGAGTTTGGACATCTCAATTTACCACAGAGATGTATGGACATCCTTAGATAATCTAGGAAGCCAAACACGAGGCACTGCTACTTTGACAAATGGAAAAGATTTGTTATCTGGTGCCAGAATAAGCAAATCAACCCAGTTGATTGCACTCCTTCCACAATTGTCACATACATGCTCCACCTGCTGGACGCAGGGTTGGTTTTTAACTCACTAAAGGTACACCTGGCAGCGCTGTCAGCATAAACCATCTCCCATAACAAGGTGTTGTGGTGGAAAGTACTAGTGGTTAAGGCCTTCATGGAAGGAGTAAAGAGACTTCACCCTCCAATTTCAAACCCACCACCAGGATGGGACCTTAACGTGGTGCTATCTAAACTCATGGGCCCCCATTAGAGCCCATGCATAAAAGCAGTCTCAAACACCTGACTTATAAAATGGCCTTCTTAGTAGCAATTACTTCTATAAGAAGGGTCAGTGAAATTCAGGCTCTGTCAGTGCAGGATCCTTTCTTTACGGTTCATAAAGATAAACTGGTTTTACGTACACACCCTAGGTTCTCACCTAAGTTTATTTCTAAATTCCACGTGAACCAGTCCATCGAGTTTACGGCTTTCTTCCAGGACCCACAAAGCTTGGCTGAGGTGAAACTACACACCCTAGATGTGCGTAGGGCGGTCCTATACTATGTAAACAAAACCAGACCGCTGAGGAAAACAACTGTTTGTCTCCGTAGCTACAGGCAAAGAGGGAGATCGCGTCTCTAAAGGTGCCATCTCTAAGTGGATTGTTAACTGTATCCAGCTGTGTTACTCCCTTTCTGAAAAAACTTTGCCTTTCACGCCAAGAGCCCACTCTACAAGAGGAATTGGGGTCACTCTGGCTTTCATTGCAAATGTACCCATTGACACCATTTGCAAAGCAGCTACTTGGAGCTCTATTCACACTTTTACTCAGCACTACTGCATTGACACCCATTCCAAGACAGATACTCAAGTGGGACAAGCGGTTCTAAGACATATATTTGCTCATGACCCTTCTCACATCCCACCTCCTTCTTCTAACACTGCTCGCTAATCTATGCACAGCATGTGATCTAAGCAGATTCCACAAGACGCAGAAGTGATACATTACTCACCGTAATCGTATTTCTGATGCTTGTATCTGCTTAGATTCACATGTGACCCACCCTTCCTCCCCTCTGAGAGAAGGTGCATGGATGCTTGTAGTCTTATCTATCTATCTATCTGCTTGGATTATCTGTACTCACGCTACTCCTCATGCTACCTCATGTCAGAAAAACAATCTGAGGGTCCTAGATGCGTGAGGGATCATTGGTACAGTGGGCGTCACACTAGGGATAGTATTACTGGCATGCCCTGTGTCGACGCCCATTTTCGAGTTTCGAAAAACAAACTGTAATACTCTGCAGCTTCCACTAGATGTCGGCCTATGCACAGCATGTGAATCTAAGCAGATACAAGCATCAGAAATACGATTACGGTGAGTAATGTGTCATATATATATATATATATATATATACACACACATGCATTAAACAACACAGACTATGCAATTCAGAATGTAAGGTGCATTTATAAAGAGGCTCAGGTAGCATTGCATATGTTTTGAATCATGATGAAAACACGTTGAGCCCTGTTCGCAAATTGTTTTTCAATGGGTACATTTCATTGGAAAACATTTTGTCAATACCGACCATTGTGTCTGTAGATGATAAAAAGTACTTATCAATTTAGTGTTTGAAGTAAGACAAACAAGAACAGCTGTGAAAGGAGGTTTATAGTCACAAGGGTGCCTCTGGGAGGGAATATTATACATTTCCAGTAGAACGGACTAAGAACATAAAAGCTGATTGACACAGAGGGAATAATCTAGGAAGTTAGTGGCTAACAAACTGAAATCCCAAGGAAGCAGAATACTTTTTGGAAAAAGTAAAATATGAGAATTGTCTCAAGTTGTTTCAGCTAAAGGAAATATGCAACAGGTTTCCTTGGTTATTTTTTGGGGCATGGAGACTGCAGAGATAAATAAGAAGCGGGGTTTCCCCTCACACAGATATTTCACAAATCAGCTGGCACATGAATTTACATATACAAAGTACATTAACAGAAATGGTAAACAGCGAGTATTAATTATCCAACAATTTGAAAATAAGGTCAGTAGATTGTGCTCTAGAAAGTAATGCTCATTGCCTTTTATCACTTTTATCCCTTCTCATTTTTCCGTGCCCTGTTAATTCTCTTTTGGCAGATAGGGGTTGAGGAGTGTGTTTCATCCAGTGTGACTGTATTTGTGCCTTTATATGTTTCCTAATGTGGTGTATTGAGCAGTATACCCACACCACACACTCACCTGCTGCGATTTGTCTTTGACCTTATATATGCTCCTAAATTTGGCACATGCTTTGACCATATACGCGCTTGGGTCTCTAGTTCTTTTCTGCTCCAGTTCTTAGTCTATGAACATAGTACATCATATTATAAATATAAACCAACGGTAATATAATCAATGTTATCAGCATATAACTTGGTGTGATTAGACAATCCCATTCAAATAATTAACAAAGTGTTGCAATGTTTTGTCATGTTTTATTGCGAGAAATGGTGAGTTGGAAATACATTTCTCCTTTGTATGTACATCGCAGATAGTGTTCCACCATCCTTTAATAGACATTTTTGTAAAATCTTTCCAATTGGATGTAATTTATCGAATTGCAAGGAGTATAAATAGATCCGAAATAATGAAAGAATGTTTAATTATCCCTGCATTAAAGTATAGACTTCCCAACAGTATATTAGTGACATTTAAAGATGCATTGAAGGAAAATCCATGATTGGTTCCAAAAAGTATTCATCAAAGAGAATAAAAAAAACATACGACTAAAAGACCCAGGGGCTGATGACAAGGCCAGCATCATCTGAAATCTTGGAAATTAAAGGTTTCTTATAAGTGACAACGGCCTGATGTGTGAAGATATAGAGAGATTGGGTTAGGTTTACAGACACAGAGAACATCTCACTCTTAGTCCAAATCATAGACCACATTTCATCATCAAAATGTGTTCCACAATCTTCTTCCCACTGTAATTCAGATGACCACTTAACATTAGAAGATCTTTTCCCCTTTTTAGATATTGTAGAAATTAGAAGCTTTAAAGCCATCAAGGGATTCTATGAAGCATGAGCTAATAGGATCAACAATCAGCTCCTGTGTATCCTTCCTGCTCATGGCATCCAAACACGCATTCATTTAGTTACGATATTGTCTAGGAGGAAATATTGCCATTCGGTTTTAAATTCTTCTGCAGTGAGGATATCTCCTCCTGTGATCATCTGATTAATACAGTTAACTCATTTTTTAATCCAAGTTTTCCATAAAATAGGTCTGTTATTTATATGTATGTTTTTATTGCACCATATGAAAGGAGAAAATGCCCTGGCAGGTAAATTAGTTTGATGGAACAGAAAATCTTTCAAGTAAGCATTAGTAAGATATAGGGGCTGATTAATCGAATGGATTATTTGCACTGAAAACCGGGGATTTGTGCGCCATTCTGCCCGCAAATCCCCATTTTTTACACAGGGATTTGCTAGCAGAATGGCGCACAAATCCCCGTTTTTCGGCGCAAATAATTCCATGAATCAGCCCCATATTGTTTTGGAAAATCCTGTTTTAGATCCATTAAACCGGTAGATTGTGTCCATTGATGTAAAATGGTAACACTAGACCCTTTTCAGCCGTCAACCAAGCAGGTATATTTATTTTTTCACTAGGGAGAACCCATTTTTGGCTTGCTTTATGTTTACTGATTTATTTGCCGCTGAAAATGAGCTCATGGCATAATAAAAATGTCTTAACCAAGTGTCCCTTCAACCACTTGATTTAAAAGCAATATGCGTGTCCTCACATCTTTTAATTGCAGTGAAGTCATGTTAAAACATGGAATGGGAAAGCCAACTTTTGCAGCCTATTTCTAAGTACTAGATAAGGCAGTTGCACTGACTGCATGTGGCAAGGTACACACGCCCTTTTTCAGCTGTTGTCATCTTGCAAAGGATCCTTTGCTGGACTGGTTGCTGGGTCATGGAAGAGCAAAGCTCCAGCTCTCTGGCCACAGTGTTAAGGGGACAAAGACACCCTTTATGGCCACAAGTGCGGATGTGTAGTCCTTGGCAATAGTGGGTGCCTCCTTATGGAAGCTTGTCACAGCCTTGTTAGGATGGCACTTATACATTTGTGTTGTTTTGAACCCGTGCCAAAACATTATACAATAACGAGACCTGCAGTGTCTTAGCTGTCATAATATATATTTTGACCTAGAAACTAGGCAGCTATATTCAAGAAACAGCAGTGCTCCACCATTGGCACTGCTATTTGAAAGTACTTAACATAGAGAATAATGTGCTGTTCACTTCAATTCTAACGGGATTAAAAGTCACAGAGCATTTCTGTGAAATGCGGAGCACGAAGCTGGAGGCTGAGGATTTGCTGCAGGCATGGAAAGTCACGGGGAGTTGTAATATCCATGAAATGTACCTGCCGGGATAAAAAAAATCTCCGATATCAAACTGATGAGAGTTCTTCTTTCAAAGAAACCTGTGGGTGCTGTGAAAGTTGGGAAAACGTCATGGTTTCCATTTTTTTGTGGGAAAGCACAGCAGCCTGCTGGTCAGTCCATTGTGACCACCATTGGGTGGATGGCCACCTGAACTTGGAGTCATCTCCCACAAGCTGTACATTGGTATGATGGGATGTGTGCAGTATAACATAACATGACGTATCACAACCGTAAACGTACAATATAGCTAAAGAGTGTTGACATCATAGGTAGGACATTATGAGCAGATTAACAGCAAGAAAGCATAGTTGGCATTATATAAAGAAATCGAGGTTGGGTAACAAGATAAGAAACAAGATTTTGGAGCAGGGCTTAAGAATTGACTGGATGTGTTTAAGAATCACAAGTAGATGAGGAACCTAAAATAGCCCTGGGATCTACCTATTTAAAGCAGTTGCCTGAAACACGTGGCCACGTTTTCTTGCCTACCATGAAAGGGAGGAATGACCTTTTTAAAAGAAGATGCTTTCGAAATAATATACTCAATCACAAACAGAAAATACTCAAATGATAAAATTCAATTAGATAAATTAAATTAAATTTAAAAAAAAACTCATATAGGTACAAATTCCTTAGTTCTTTCGAAAGAAATCCATGATTTGCATGTTTTAATTTTATTTAGTTCTTTTATTGTCAATACTTCAATTTAATAACGTTGAAAAATGTAAACATTTCCAATTCTGGGCGTACAACAACAAATAATCTATCTCCAAAAGCACAGCAGCCGATTATGTAATTCTAAACATGGGTGACAGTGACATCTACAGGGTAAGAGCAGTATTGTCAAGCAGTTTTTTTTCGTTGACTTTTAGCAAGCACTTTTTGGACCCTGCTGAGGTTGAGCACTGGGCAGCCGAAGTCAATTTAAAGCTCTGATTATATAATAGCATTAAACAATCACAAAACATGTAAGGACCTTATCTTTAACACATTTGAATATATTAAAGAAAAGTATACCGTGTATACCTTTGTAGCTTGCATTTTTGCAATGTAGCGCTGCATGGTGAGTGTACATGTTTTCAGTTTTTTTCATGAAATCGGAGGGGTTTATTCCAGAGGTGTGAATGCTTGATCATCGAGTGAAATTGCTCCCAGTCATTATGCCGCCTCAACTTGAGATATGCTTTATTTTCTTGAGGCATGGTCATAAACTATGCAAGGAATAATGGAGACCTAAAGATTTTCTGCAAGGGTTGGAAATGAACGGCCCTCATCCTTTGTCGTGCACAGCATGCCAGCAGTCATATCCTAAAAGGCGCTTGGGGCTTGCGTCACACATCAGTGCTGTCAGCGTACGGTGCACCTTGTCCTCATTTGGAAAGGGGACTTTGGCTTTGTGGGTACGTTGGCTGTGTTGTGCATTGCTGCTCTCTTGTACACATGATAGAGAAAGGCATGCACCCGTATTGTGTGTAATTACTGACTCATTTTCTTGAATGTGCCAGCAGGACTATCTCCATGGCAGGCAGCGGTCCGCAGCATAAATCTCAATAACATAACATAACACACCATGCAGAGGTTGGATGATGGGTCTCACGTTGTTTCCACAAAGTAAATCACTACGTGGTAGTTTACTTTGTGGAAATTACATTGTCAGTTTACTTTGACATTTATTTTTGGGTGGGTAAAAGGGAGTGGGCAGGTGTTTGGGGTAAGGGTTATAGCGAAGGGGGTTGGGGAACTCAAACAAAAAATACATTTTGAAGTAAACTGCCAACGTAATTTCCACAAAGTAAATTACCACGGAACCAGGATTCTGACAATGATCCTGATACGGCCCTTCTTCAGGATTTAACATGTGCCCATATTTGTACCCCTTTTGAAGGGTAAGACCTTGATCCCGCGCAGCAGGGCGCATGCACCACTGGTCTGACCTGTATGCATTGGCGAGGAAGGAACCCTGTGTGATAAGTGCATTGGCCTGACATGTGGCAGCACATTTCGGGCCCAGGATTGCACAATCAATCACAGCACACGCCTTCTCATGAGCTGCATTTGCGCCTGAGCATCCCCAGTATCACCTTTTATAATGCAAATTGTGTCATTTGTTTTATAATTATAATTGGTTATTTATAACGCACTTAATACCCAGTGGTGTCTAAGCACAGACCCGGGGATCGATCCTGTGTTGCTTGATGCCATCTTGCTTCCAAGGCGAGCGGGTTGCCCCTGAGCTACCCTCCCGAGCCTGAGAGTCATTGGGAAATCCAAACTCTGGTGGATTGCAATATTGGGTCTCATGAATTGCTCTCGAGATTCCACCTTTTATTCACAATTGTTTGTGAAGCAGTAACCACATTTTTGAGAAAGTACAAAATGCATCTGAAACAAACGTCGTACGAAGGTCAAAGACGCGCCATCATGTATTCGTTTCCAGGGGTGCACAATGCATACTTTGCACATGCAGAATCACTTGTAGACACTGTCCCCAAGAAATACTGTCTGCATGCTTTCCTGACATTTCGGACCACAAAAAGTGGGAAGTTGCTAGATGATTCGGCAAGACCAACCCAGCGGGACTTGACATTTGTAGTTTTACCTTTACCCCTCTCCCCAAACAGCGTTATTGAGTTGTTAGAGGCCTGATCATACTCTGGTTTGGTAACGTCACACACCAAAAAAATGCATCTGCCATGTCTTTTCATGGTCCGGGTTATTGCGTTTCTAGCCGGGAAGACAATCCAGAACTCAGGCTCATGGATCATTGAAATCATTCTTAAATCAGTAGACTGTCGAGTCAATGTTCTACTTATAATGCATTTCCCAAAGCCCTCGGACAGCTCATGGATTTTTCAGCTGAAATCGTGTTCAATGCCACTACCTATAACCAGTTTTCATATCCTCAACACCTAAGTTGTACTTGATTTACTCAGTCATTATTATTTATTGTTTTGCTAGTACTTAGCCAGAGTTGTGATGGAGCACTACTCAAGTTGATAGGACCTATTAAATAGAGAATCATGAGCTTGTGCAATTAGAAATCATGTGCAGAAATGGAGAAACAACTGAGCGTGCTGAACAAGATAGCACGCTAGGGTTAGATTGATGCAAAGACATAGGTTTTGTTACATAGAATGCTGTTACTGAGGCGATATGCCCCTCTGAGGTGGGCTGACTCTGTCGGTATTGGCCTGGCACCCACCTTAAGGGCCCGAGCGAAGAAAACATTATTTAACAAGGTTGGAGGTGCTGTTACCGACAGGGTTGTCCCGCCACTGAGGGGCATATCGACAAGCACCCGTGTAGTTCCCAACAAAGTTACAAATAGTTTATTTTTTTTTTGTTGTTTAAATTAACATTTTTCCTGCACAGCTGCACAACGCGCTGCTGTAAACCACATTCCATTTTCAATGTTGATGACTGTGACATCATCAACATGAAAACTGACTGAGGGGACAACAGCACTGCGTGGCACCTGACCTCACATCAAAGGTATTTTTTTATATTTAAAAAGACATGGGTGTTAAGCTGAAGGGTAGTGGGGATGGGGGCATACTGGCTCCCGAGACGGCTCGGAACGCTGACTTGTACCAGACAATACAGCCCTCGTTACGAGCATCCTGATAGGTCAGCACCCTTCCAGCGTGCTAATGGACAGACACATCTCAATGCTGAGAAATTCGTAACAAATGGACGTCAAATGGAAAACCTTATTTAGTGTCTTTTATGAATTGCCCGGGAGAATCGCAGGCTAAATAATGGATTTGCTAGGTAATGGCTCTAGCTCTGCTGACATGGCGAGTTGGATAGCTGAGCTGTCCTGCTGTTGAAGGTTTCGGTCGGGCAAGTTTAAAGAGAAGAGGTGTGGCCCAGGGATCTAATGCTGTGAACTCATGATGGATGGGATACGGTCTGAAGAGTGGAAAACTTCCATAAGAGCATATAAAGACATTTTTGGGAAAGAGGGACATTTTCCCTCTCCATGTGCCTAAGGTCTATGGTTTGAACGACTCTCCTGAAATCTTGTGAAATTATGAACGTATCTTATGGGGTAACGGATTTGGTGACATAATGAGGGACTAGTTTATTTATATGGGAGGATTGTATGTTATTTTGTGATCAAAACAGCATTGCTCGTCCTGTACATGAATAAACAATTAAATAAATACAAATAAATGAATTAAAAAAGATGGGGGGCAAACGGAGAAGGATGCGACCTTGGTGAACAGAGGGGAAAGATAGCATGCATTGCAAACTGGCTGGGCCAGGACCGCATTGGAAGAAATTCAGTGTCAACGCATATAAAGAAAAAAGCGGAGACCGGTAAATCTGAATCTGGAGTGAAGTAACTCGTTGGAGGGTGGATGTCTTGTATAGGAGTCAATCCATGGTATATTTGGGCACATCCGCATTCTGATAGCTGCAGAAGGGCCCACAAGCCACCAAACCCCCCAGGGTGTCATCTCCTTTTATCAAATACAGTGCTGTTGTTGCAACAGTGATCATGCATGGCCTGCAGGACGTCACCTTAGCTGCGAAGAAGTGTATTCTTTGGCGCTGGAGGGGTATCAGATAATAAAATTGTGGTAAAAATGTCACAGGTAAAAAGAATTGCTTTAAAAATGCAGTGGTTTGACCCGGTAAAGGTGTACCCCATTATACCATTTAAGACGAGCAGGGGTTGTGGGGGTGCCCCCGCTACCCTTAAATGGTATAATGGGTCCGGGGATTGCGGGGGTGTCCCCGCATCCTTTACATGATTGTGGCGGCAAAGCCACAGCATTTTTGCAGCGATATTTTGCATACATGGCCATTTTTGCTGCAATTTTAAGACATGGAACCGCTGTAGGAGCATTTACAGCTTCAACTCGAGCTGTGTGCCACGGCTGAAACTCCCATGTCCGTGCACTTGACACGTGAATCTGTCAAGTGCTCTAGTCATTTCTTTCATTACATGGCAGCAGCTCTGAGGGAAAAGCATGTTTGACGCTAAAATGGCTTTGGAGACATTCAACAAGTTGATGTGTAGGTTTTCATGCTTCTCCAAGTGGTGTTGGGTCGTGCATCTGTAAAAACGTGTTCATTTCGTTTACAGGCCAAATGGGCCCAACTCCCCTTTCCGAGCTGTGAATCCACGCGGGTGTTTCGGGGGGGTCCGGCTGATTCGTTGCAGTGAAGCACTGTGTGGAGGACTTTGCGGGGCAAAGTTGCCAGAAGTGAGAGAAGGGGCCGGGCTAAGGGCGAGTGGGGTGAGCCTGTACACAGGAGTAGCAAAGTGAACGCCGTCTGGACATTTGGGAATGTAAGGCAAAGAAGACAACATTAAACTCTGCAGTAAGATAGCACAGTTGGCTAATGCACACGTATGGCATACAGGTGAAATATTTGAGTCTGGGTGGGAGGGGCCTAGGCTTTCATCTTTCAACGCTGGATCTAATAAGTACAAGTGAAGTGGGTCACGTTAGGGTGGAGTGGGGGACCTGGACTCCTGTGACACTCGGGCAGAGCCAGTCACCTTTCTGGTGTGCCCGGGCCTCGTCGTAAAACAATTGACATGTTCGTGTATAGCCCACCAATACGGAGATTTCATGGCACACATGAAACCCCGCTAAGACAGTCACACGTTGCGTGGTCCATGCTACAGACTTTAGTTGTTCTGATTCGTGTCTAGAAGGGTGCCCTAGAATTGAGCATCACTACAATAAAGGGGGGCAATAGTAAGCATTTGCCACCGCAGAGACCAGTCGGCCTGAGTGAGAGTCAGTCACTTTTCAACATCCCACCAAATGGCACATTTCGTTGAATGAAATGTTAGGTAGGGCAATATTTTGAATTCTTCCATGGGTGGCTGTAACTCAGTGTGAGACCCGAGCTCCTGACCCTTGAACTCCAGGCCTCCCGGCGCAGCTTCTAGCCGGCTCTCTGTGCCTCTCTGCGATGTTATAAGTAGCAGGGGCAAGAGAAGAGACAGGGCGAGAAAGACACACATCCTGTAGCGCTGCCATCTCCCACCGTTACCCTCGACTCAAGCATTGTGCCTACGTGAACTCCCTTTACAAGAACTTGGCCTATTATAGCGTGGTCCACAGCACGCTGGCTAGTCATTCCGGCCACTCGTTCTGCACCCGCGTGAATGTATCCCGGTACAGGGGACACGCCTGAGACAATTTACGGCACACGTTTAGGTGGGGACCCATGAACTGAGAACCCGTGCTTTCGGCAGTAGGCGCGCAGACGCGGCCCTGTAATCAGGGCGTGGTTTACTCACGGCCTCTTTCATTAAATACCATGTGCGCTTTAGCGAGAGCACCTGGCGCAGCGTATGTCCATCTGTCCCGCAGAAGCGGCCCATCTGTCTGTTGCCACTTCAGGTGCTCCGACCTAAGCTATCATTACCGGCTGGCTGGAAGCCACTCCTTGGAGCTGTATAATGGCACCCGATGCAGCCCTTGCTCAGGCGGAGACTGGCCCAAACAATATAGAACGGCACTGCCTTGAACCGGCGCATACAAGCAGACGCCACTACCCCCCCTTCACCCCCCGTCACAGCCGCAAAACCCGAAAGACCACCTGAAGAGGGTCAACTTTCTTTCCATCAAAATTACTCACTAGAGCAACATGAAAACATAGGAGAATGTGCGGGCTAACGCTGGGCTTTCGTGGCGAAGCAAAACGTCCCGGCGCATCCACAGAACTCATGTGTACTTCGTGCGTGTTTCCTGCTTACAAGTAGAGAGATACTATGTAGGTCAGCGATGTTTGTGGCACAACTGCCAACTTCTCACAGAGACTCAAGCATGATTGGAGGTTCACGTGGAAAACGTACACAAGGAGAGGAAACGCTTTCCTCCACAAGGAAGGAAATGGCAATCGACAATTGAGTCGCCAAGACAAGCATTGTTATGGTGGGTGGCAGTACCCAGCACTTAGCAATGGACAAGGAGTGCACTGTTATATGTGGAATGGAGCTTGTCTGGTAGAAGGGGTCACTTGGCGAAATGTTGCAAGTTGAGAGCTGGTCGTTCTGGGCAGTAGCAGAGGCAGCTTTTGGTGCCGGGGGAGCGGATAATAGAGCACCAGCAGGAGACTGGGGGCACACTGGGGAGCAGGGGTGTTGGGGGGTGAGGGGGTGTCCCCTGCCATCCCTCTGGCTCTGCCACTGATTCTGGTGTAATCACAGCCAGAATCGGGGATGAGGATTATCATGAGGTTTAGGATGGTTTGGGTGTAGCGCAAGCAGTGAGTGCAATTTGTGAGGTAAGAATTAAGAAACCCAAAACAATGATTGAAGTTAATGGTGTTGGCATAGAAATGCTGGTTGACAGAGGAGCCGATTATATTGTTGATTAGCAAGAAGTCGTGAGAAGTGGTGTGAAAATGAACTATCCAAATGTGTGTTGAAGGAAGCCAACATCAAGGCACATGCGTATGGTGAGTACCCGATCATGATCACTAGTGGTGAAAGTCAAGTTACCGTTCAAGGAAAAGAGTACAGTCAGCCGAGTGTTTGTAACAAACATGGGTGGTAGTCTCCTCTCATGGACTGCCCAGTTGCGTTGGGAATGAAACTGGATGCCAATGCTCCAGAGCAGGTGCACAATGCGTGTAGTAATGAGAATTCCAAAGTTAATGTTCTCAGTGAATGTGATGTGTTCGAATGGGCTCCCAAGGCATTTACAGATGGTGTGGGCTGTCTCAAGGGTTTTATACATAAGATTAAACTCAAGAAGGGGCTGTCCCTTCTATTGCTAAACTCAGGTCTGTTCCAATGTCATTCAGGAAGGACGTCAAACTCGACAGAACGGTAAGAGAGAGTGTTATTGAATCCACTGAGGCATTGGAAATGGGCCAGTCCTATTGTGGTCAAGAAGAGCAATGGGGTCATCAGATATTGTAACAATCTAAGGGAAGTCAACAAAATGTGGTCCCAGAGGTATTTCCTTTGCCTAAAATTGATGAATTGATCACTGATTTGGTTGGCTCGAAGGTATACTGTCTTTTAGACCTTAAGTCACCATACCATCACATTCGCATGCACCCAGCCTCAGTTGACATTCTAATTTTTATTACATATGTAGGAATGTTTAGATGTGTCAGGATGTCGTTCGGTTAGTTTTGGTGGCCAGTATGTTTCAGAGGGTGATGAATTGTGGGAGGTGTGGATGGAGTCAAATTCCATCAAGATGATATTTTGGTGTGGGGTGGTCCCAGGGCAGAACATGTTTTCAGATTAAAAGAGCTGTTAATGAGACTCGATTAGGCTGGTCTGACGTTTAGATAAATGTAAATTTGGCAAGCCCATATTGGATTATTTGGGGTACAACTTGTCTGAGAATGGCATGTGCCCCAAACTCAGTAAAGTCAAGGCCATCACAGAGATGACTTCACCCAAGAATAAAGGTGAATTGGCCTCCTTTCCAGGTATGATTGAATATCACTCCAAATGTGTTAAGGGGTTAGTAATCAAGACTGTGGCAATGAGGAAAATCACAGAAAAAAGGGTCTGATTTGAGTGACCTAAGGCCAGTCAGAATGAATGTTTACAGCTGACACATGCCCCAGTGTTGCAAGGTTTCGGAGACAGAGCCAATACCATACTTTACTCTGATGTATCAGAGTTTGGTTTGAGGGCTGTTCTCAAACAAGAAAACAGTTCAGGTGTTTTGAGAAGGATCTCGAAATGGATCACCAGACATCAGGGGTTGGATTTTAGGGTTGAAGATGCGCTTGGCAAGGACAATATTGTTGCTGGTGCTCTCTTGAGACATCCTGTGGTTGAGGAAGAGGATTGTGACATGCTTGCGGAGGATGACGTTGGGTATATATTTTTTGTAGAATAGAGTCTCCAGGTGAGGGAATGGGTGGTAGCATGCAAAGAAAATGAGTTTTACCAAGAGGTCAAATGACTAGTTGAGGATAAATGGAGGGTAGGTAAGAGCCTGAGGGAGTACAAGAGAGTCAAGGATGAGCAGAACGTGGAAGGAAAGTTTATTTGCAGGGGTCAAAGATTATTGGTCCCATGTGGCATGAGGGAGACAATTGTGGGACTTGGCCATAGAGCCCACATGGGCATCTGCAGGACTAAGTCCCTGATTCAATTGGATTTTTGGTGGCCACACATGGATGAATTTATCGAGATGCAGGTTAAAGAGTATGAGGAATTTCTAGATAGCAACAAGCTTCCGGAAACCAGAGCACCTCCCATGGTGGTTCAACAAGTACCCAAGGTAGATTTCCTTGGACCACTGCATTTTTCTGGCTCTAGAGACAGCTCTGTGGTGCTTCCGACGGACTTTCTCTCTAAGTGGCCTGCATTAGGACTCCTCAGAGATATCACCTCCAAGAATGTGACAACATTTTTGGAGAATGTTTTCTGGAGGGAAGGTTAGCCGGTGCAGTTTATCAGTGACAATGACCCACAGTTTGTGTCTATATAGTTTCGTTTGTGGTTGAATGAAAATCGGGAAGTGCATAAGGGAACTGCTCTGTACCACCCCCAAAGTAATGGGTGCATCAAGTGTTTCAACTGAACGGTCATGGCTGGAGTTAGATTTTTGATTTGAAATTATAGAGATTGGCAGAGAGACTCGATTTGGAGGGTGTTTGAATACAGTGTGATTCCTTACCCTACGACGGGTGTCTCCAGTTTGAGCTTATGAGGGGTCACAAACCAAATACTTTGTTAACTACAGGTTGGTGGAATCATTCCAAGATGGTTGACACTAACAATAGACGGTTAGGAGAGAGGATGAGAGAGTTTGGTGAGGCATCCAAGCACTGGTATGATACCAAGCATGTGTGTAAGTCCAGAGAAATGTCTGCTGCTGATTGAATCAAAATGAAGCTTCCCAGGAAAAGCAGCAAATGTGAGTCCAAATGTTCGGCACCCAGAACTGTTGTGAAGGATTATGAGAGAGCTGTGTGCCTGGCTGTAGGTGAGTTATGGATTAAGAGGAGAATGGTGAAGGTTGGTTCAGGGAGAAGTTAAATAAGTTGGTTAACTTTGTTCCTGCTCAATTTGCCTCTGCATTTGTATAGTTGTTTACAATCGTTATTGTAGTTTTTACTTTTTCTTTCCCCACACCCTTTTCTGTTCTAATTCACATCATTTCTACATTCCCAAGACTCACGTGCCTTGTTGGTCCAAAGGAAATGAGGTGGGTTGTATATTGTAGTTCTCGATGGAACATTGGAGCAGCATCATTCAGATTGCACTAGATAGTTTAGAGTTGAACCTAGGAATGTTCAGGGGAGATCTAGAAGAGGCTGGTTAGTGGATATTGAGCAGCAGAGGATGACGGGTGTTACTGCGGTCACTGTGTTTCATATCTTATTCTAATAAAGTAATTGGTCTTACTGGGGAGCCTTCCCACTTTATTATAGATCCCTGAAACTATACCCCATAAATGGACGAATTTGGGCCACTTTCCGCTGGAATGTTTCTTTCTTTCATTGTTTGGGTGCTTTATATAAAACTAGCATGGATCCCTTCAGGTACTCCTGAGCTCCCTGAGACACTGCTGGACGTTGCAGTGCTGGAAAAGGTACGGGTCGGACCGCTGCGGTGACCAGGGATAGCATTAGTGCACTGCAGGCAGCTCATGCACCTCTGGCTCGAGACCCCCGAAGGGCTTAGATGACCTGGATATCCACAAATGCTGTGTTCTATTAGCAGGATAGTAGGGTCGTGCTCAAGACACTTCAGAGTAGGGGGGTCAGTGAACTGCTGTATAAACCGCAAACCACAAACCACTTGAATTTTGTGTGGATCAAGACCCATACACCTTTAAAACGTCCTGGGAGTTCACACTAACCCCGGAGTGAACAGTAGGGCCTTACTGTCAGGCCTCCCAGACCCCTATACCATGCTGAGCAGGCTGATTTGCACCACTAAAACGGACCTGTAGAACATCGCAGACCGCAGAACATTGCCATCAGTGACCACTGAAATTCCACTACTCAATTTGGGGGGAGTTTGCCAACACATGCACACAACTAAAGGTCAATGTCTCAGATCCAATGCCCTGTACCTACTTTGCCAGCTGGACTCGAATCCTGCCAGTGTCCGTGTGGGTTTGGAGCAGTGCTGTGAAGAGTAGGCCCCTCTTATGTCATCTTCCCGCATGACCTCAGGACTGGTGGTTTGATAGGGCAATTGTAGGTAGCTGTCTACGGTGCCAACAGCAGAGGAGCGTCAGAGGCACACATGTAGCCATCCAAGCACCACATCTTCCTTATGTGCGCTTATCTTGCAGCATTATAAGTCTTTGCACTGGCCCTGCCTGCTATGGCCAGGATTGGGCTATCTTTATTTTTAGCTGCTTTAGAGTTGCCCTGAAATTGGCTGTTGTCCAAAATGCTTAGATTTATCGCCATAGATGAGCTCGCATCTACCGTAGTTCTTTGCTAATTCCTGGGACAAAATCATCTGTGTTTTCTGAGTATAAAGAGATATTCTAATTCATGGTGTGACTGGAAATCAATGTCACCCATGTGACTCGAACCGAATTGAGTGTCCCCGCTTTAAAATGGCCACGCTACTGGTTCTCTACCACATTGCACAAGAGGTCAACCTACGGTGCACCACAGATTGCTTACGTGCCCTTGAATAGACTATGACAAGTCACTGACACCCGATATAAGACTCCATAACACCAAGTTCGAGAAGCACCAAGAACAGAACAGCACATTGATGAAGCTGGAATTCTCTGGAAATATTGGGAGGTTATCAATGCGATTACATTAGTAAAACGTCAGTTACATAATGAAATCCATAACTTTGACATAACAAGAACTGCTGCAAAGCAAACTCTCTATGCAGAAGGCAGCGGGATCTGCATAATATGCTAAGAAAACAAGAAGCTTGTTTTCTTCTTGCCTTTTGTATTGGCTTTACCTGAACCAGGTCAGCATTCCTGCAGGCACTATGTGCTGAGCGGACCTCCAGAGCCAGGCGATGTGTGTGCATAGATAGTGCTTGCTCCTAACCTCCTGTGCGGAGCCAGCACATACTATTTCATGAAGAGTGAATATTGAATACGATGGGATTGACTCTGGGGATCACCATGCTACTGTGGTTTTTTTCCCTACAGTAACCCATAATGTCCATAGAAATAAGAAGCTTTGCAAACCCTGGAATGTGCATTGGCCCTGACACAAAGTCCAGTCCTTGCTGTCGACTGCAGTCCATTCGCAGATCCCACCCCTGCTTCTTGTGACGTCTCAACGCCATCGGCATGAATCTACTGTGGAAGTCATAGACCCAGCACACCACAATAATGCACTTCAGCAGGGAAGGACTGACGTAGAGCGCACTGCAGACCCTTCCATCTGACCCCATGCATAGGCGGGATGCATCAAGTAGGTTTCTTCACTCCAGGGTCCATTGTACAAAAAATGTAGCAGCGAGGGGCCAATCTTCCAAACAATTCCCAAATTCTCTTCTCACTTGCAGCCAGCGTGAGAAGAGAAAGTGGCTTCTCTTTTTCAAACCACTGTTCCAGTCATAATTTCTTTCATCTTTCCTGGGCCTGGGCCCTGTAGCGGATCATCTGCTCGTTAAGCCTGGGAGGTGGTCATTATTAAGTAGTTAAAGCGCCTGCCGCCCAGAGGAGCCGCGCCCATTGGCTCGGTAGGCTGACGCCATCTGGAAGGAGACTTCTGTCCTGTGTGTGGTAATGGTTGCCTGTATCCCGCCTGCACTTTACCTGCTTCCTTCTGTTCACGCTAATCGGCGTCTGGTCACCTGCAGCTGCTACTTAAACACCCTTCTTTTCTTGTGTCTGCATTTTACATGCTGTGAGCCATATGCAATGGAGAAAGGGCATCAGGGATGTTAAGTATTTTATGTCTGCAGGGCTTGATGTATCCCTTTGCCCATCACGTGTTTTTCAGTTGAATGATTCGATCCAGGCTGTATGTTTGCCACTGCCATGTTTGGCATTGTAATTATTTTGATGGCTGACTTGGAGGAAAGGCTACTCCTGTGCCCAGTTTATAATCTGCATTCAGAACATTAGAAGCACACGCAGCCTTGCATGAGATGAGACTTTTCGCCAGTGATTTCTAGTGCATATTTATTTAGTTGTCCATGTTAAACAGAAGGTCACTGCATCTAATGATACTTCAAATAATCAATGATCGTGTTCAAAGATGGCAACTCGCACAATGATCGAAAAATCAGACACTTCGACAAGAGCAAGTTCCAGAACCGAAAAAGCTTTGCAATAAGTCACTGGGGTGACCGCGTACTGGGCGATTAGAAATGAGTCGGCTCAATGGCGAGAGGGCGAAAGTCGGATGCTGGGAGCAGAGCAGGTGGGCCTCTTGTTGAGACGGAGAGAAGGAACTGTGTAAGACTGCGCACCAAGCAGGTGAACGTAGTATAGAGATATTATAAACGGCAGAATGATACTCTACTAGGGAGACTTAATAGTAAAGTGTTCAAACTCACCTCTCACACAAAAGCTTCAACCTTCTAAAATTGCATTTCCCTCCAACTACCACTATGCTGTTTACCACGCTATACTCATGCCAGGACGACCCTGTGTCATTCACTACAAAAACCTGCTTGTCTTGATTACCGCAAGCACTGTATGCTTTCTCGGCCAAATGACGGATGGGTCTTTGCGTAAGCCTGAGCCAGCATTGCTCGTTGTTGCTGCAGGCTAGTGTACACCAATAGTTTGACCACAGGGGCTGTGCTTCTCTAATACTGATAACTGCTTGGGATGAACTGCTCCACTCTTTAGGAGTGGGTTGCTAGTGCTTGGTGGTTGTGTGGCATCTTAACTGTAAATTGCTGTCATTGATTAAACAGTGTTAGGCGAACGCAGGCGCGGCGGCGGCGGCATTCCCACCAGCACTGCATAAGGAACAGTGCGTCGCCCCGGTAATGTGGCTCCAGATGGCTGATTCGCTTTGCAGCAGCTCTCTTCTACCCTGTCAGAAAATAAAGCAGGGTCTCATTTGTTTCGACATTCCCCTGAGTGAGATGGATCATTTATCTTATCGCCCCTTCAATTCTGTTTAATGGGTCCTCGGGTTTTAGGGAAAAACGAAATGAAATCATACATTTATTTATGGTAATTCCTAAATGTCTGAAAGAAGGATGAAGAGCTGTGCAGTCATGCACCAGGCCGCGGAAGAGGCGCAGCATCCATTCCCATTATGGATTTTGTCATGCGCTTTTGTACTTTACTGCTCGGGCATATTTTTATAAATTCTCTTTTACGAGCTAGGGCTTTCAAAAATGTCTGAAGCTATGGACGCTAAAAAGAGGAAGATCTGAGTATCCAGCGTCAGCACACATTTAATACTGGAAATGTAGCCCTGCTTTTAAAATCGAGACGTGGAACTGGCATTGCCAGCCTAGAATCATAGTTCTCGTCAACATATGTCTGTCCCCCTCCAAAACTCTGGACTGTCCCCCTCCAAAAGCTATGGCTTTTTCCTCATGCTGTGGTCACCCCTCTCTGTTTGGCCCAGTGGCATGTATGGATGTAGTGCATATATACATGATAGCATTTACAAGCATCTTGGGAAATGATGAAACTGAATCTAACCGTTTACCATTACTGTTGGTCAAATGTGTTGTATGCTGCCATGCTCATTGTTAAATGTATCTGTGTTTACCAATGTTTCTTATTTTTCGTTTGGGAGTGATTAAGGGCAGTGGTGCTGTACATTTCATTAAATAGTCTAGTCCAAAGTTGACCTATTCTTCCATTAGGAGACATGGGGCCTCATTACGACTCAGGCGGTAACTTACCGCCTGGGTCGTACCTTTACCACTATGGCGTAAACTACGTTTACACCATGGTGGTTGGCGGACTTACCGCCCCATTCCGAGGTTGGCGGGGCGGTAAGTCCCCAATCCCCATTTACCCTTCCCCATTCCCATTTTTGCCCCATAGGGCATAATGGGAGTGGGGAAGGCGTTAATTACGCCACCGTAAATTACGGTGGCATAATTAACATCAAGGTCCCTTAGCGCCATGGATTTTAACACCTGCTGAAAGCAGGTGTTAAAACCTCCATGGCGCTAAGGGACCTCGGAATCAGGCGGTAAGGGTCGGCGCTGTTTACGCCGCCGTAAACCCCTTACCGCCTGAGTCGTAATGAGGCCCATTTGCACCAGGGGGGTGAATCCGTGGTCATTGGCTATTTCTCCTTTGTCATCGCCCTATAATTTTGGAGCATTGTTGCAACATCGTGTTTAATGTCTGTAGTTTTGCCTTTGCTTAGAAAAATAGAAACAAGTTGCATGGAGTGCCCTCCAAAATTTGAGATAACTATTTGAACTCTCCTCAGAGATTCGAGAAATGAGCTGTGGCTGCAGATGGCAGTCCCCACCTACAGTTCTGCTCAATGGTAATTCTACACAGAATGTGGAATTCCCCACATGACACCGAAAAGTCCACAGGCTCAAGTTGGAATTTCATACTTATGTTTATGTCACCTTGCTTTCTGAGCAGAGTAGAACCCTCTTTAGAAACTAAGGTACCAATTTCACAATGGCGGGTGTCATCAATGTGGACCTTTGGACTATCTGCTCTACCTCAATCTCCAGGTGAAGGCCTGGGATATCGCTGATGGGCATGAGATGGCAGCCTGTGAAGGAGAGGCCTAATTCCCCATAGTCTTCATGCTGGGGGAAATCCACTGCTGAGCTCGCTTTTGAGACCAGCGCTTCAGGATTGAGGTATCTGGCCCATCGGGATGATATAAGATGTCTATCCTTTTGGATACCTTTGCTATGGCGGAGTTCCTAATCCAATCTTTTGTATTATAGCCCCTTTCTGCAAGACTCTCTTGTATATCCTCCTAACGATAACCAGAAATTCTTGCTGCCCTTTAGATGGTCACAGGGTTCAAAGTCGTCTTGGAGCTGGGAGCTATTTAACTCCTGCTTGTAGCCTAGAATAGGTTGATGTCAACATCCCAGGTGAAATGGTGGCATACAAAAACGTATCTACATGAACTCAGTGTGCGAGTTTGCAAATGTGCATTACAGAGCATTAGGACTCACATAGAAGACATTTAAAGCACAGTAGGTCACACATAATGGGCAAGAAGTTACAGTGTGCGTGTCATGTGGATAGTAGACTTAGGTCCCCGCATATATTGCTAAGCACTCGCTCCTTATTCCTCAGAGGATGCCCCTGCTTACTGGGTGATACCTGACACTGATACGTATTTGTATCATGTATACTACTGAAATATTACATTTCTGGACCAGATGTATATCTTACCATTCTGTAAAATTGTACGTGTAAATCACAGGTTTTACTGTTGCAGTTAAATGGTTTTCAGTTGATGAACTGCATAAGGATGAACATTAGATTGAGCAGTCCAGAATACATCATACACATGCACGTTGTGCACCCATATCTCTGGTGATCCACATATATGTGCCATGTCCGATGGGATGAGCTTACTTAATGGTCGCAAATAAATGATTTCTATTCTGATCTGCAACAGTAAACTACATGCAAAGTAATTGTTAAATCTGAAGATTCTAAAGCCCACCAAAGCTCAAAACAAAAGCACTGCACATGTTTCACACTTTACATCACATGTGTTCAGAGTCTTGCTTCTTAAAAAGATCCTGAGGCTGGGCTCTAAAATCATGTTCTGGAAGCAAAGGTTTAGTGCATGCTTGGGATACACATTTTAAATGCAGGACTACAAGTACCAGAAGGCAATATGGCAAGAGGGTAAATCTCAAGAATGGTTGATTGATTTCAAACCTGATATAGGACAACTTGAGTTCTCTGTAAATTGTCCTATCGATATCACCACATTCAAGAAGTAGGCACACACCGGGAGAACCTATGCAAAAATGCCACACTGTTTACCAAAGGCCATGCTTCGTGCGTCTATGCGTTCCATGCACCACACTTGCACATCCCACAATCAACAGTAGCAGTTAACAGGAGCTGAGAGAAGAAGACCACTGCAGCTGTACACTTTAATGAAACGCCTGCTCATTGGAGGCGTGTTGCTGAAAGGAGGCTGTGTGCAACCATACAAGGATTTGTGGACCAGGTGGCCTGCTGGGGGAGCGGCGGGGAGATTTGTTTAACACCCGGAGGGGCCTCGTGATGGCTCGCACAGAGGCAGAAGATTGCCCCAAAAGTCCCAATTCAATTCACTGTGGGGTCTGTTGCGAGCCCCTGTAGCCTGACCCCTGTTTACGTGGCGTCTTTGCCTGTTGATGAGCGATGCATGGTTATGCAGGCTTCGCGGTATTTCCTCACTGAAGTGGCGTTGGCATGCTCACACCATAAAAGCACCCATTAAATAAGAAAAGGATAAAAGATTGATGATCAACTTTCATGATTCATACAACTGCAACCCAGTTACAATTAATGATCGGTAGATGGCAGCCTTGAACATTACATGATGTCCAAATCGTTTTGCTGCTTGAGTTCTTGACATTTTAATGAATACCGATGTGTTTAATGTTGGAAGTGGCTGGACCTGGCACCCTATTCAGTCTGCAGTGCCTCCCCTTTTATTCTCTCACTCAGCCCCGTTTGTTCATGCCTCATCGGTGCGCCAGCGCACATTGCACGCTCTGTCTTTTGACAATGTGCAAACACTTCAATGCCAGCGTATATGGCAAAAGAGAATGCCTGCATCGATTTCAGTAAGCGAAGTGAGGTCTGGCGCATGGACGCTTAGACGTCATGCGTCATGGGTTCCCACACCGAGTACAGACTTGTTTGGAAATGTACGTCATCTTCATAACGCGATAATATTGTTTTGCCTTTTTCCTCTCGCGTGGCCACGCCGGGCGCTCGGCCAGGTGCCTCAGCATCACAATAGCTGCCCTCTACCGTGTGCAGAAGAAAGCTGTGTGCATGCAGGGCTTTGAAGATACTATAATACCTAGACTTGGGACTAGTTTTCAGGCTGGTACCCCCCTGGATTTTTGCGGTTACAGTTCTGTTCGAGGGCCCTCCTTAGTTGCTGTGTCCAACCTGTAGTCACTTATTCTGGTTGGACCAACATGGCCCTTGACCTAGAAGAAGTCGATGCCCCGAGTACCATTCGATTGTTGCAAACATCCATTATTACCCCATTGAAAAAGTAACATGATTCACTATATTTAACAGTCATTGGCAAAGCCAACCGGTTTGGTCTGTCATTGGGCAGTCACGTTGCTCTTTTCATATATGTTTTAATATTACATCTATATATTGCAATGCTCTACTTATCATCACAATACATATAATATGTACCAGTAGTCTACCTTTTTCTTTACAAAACACAAATATAATTTTACTGCTACTCTTCACCTTATATATGCGCACAAAAAGAAAATAAAGTTAGACAAGCTAAGTACTTTAAGGTCTGTGTGCTGGGAGTGCTGTTTTGAATAGGAATCAATAGTGTGTATTCCAACAGCTGCCAAATGGCTGCCATGAAGCCATTATCTTTCAGACAGCTGTTTTTGCAGGCAGAAATACCCGTTTTAACTCCTGTCAAGGGAACGAGAATTAAACAGAGATTGTGCCATCGGTCATACCCTGGTGTTTATGTACCCCTCCACAAATGCCAGAAAAAAATACCAAGTCAACTTGCGCTTTCTATACTAATTGTTTATCCTCCCACAGTTGGCTAGCACTCCGCCTTTGCATCATAACTAAAAGATGAAAGTATTCACAATTAATGGTAAGGTTCTAAAATATATCTTGAAAATTTGGACTGAAATAACAATATCTAATGTATGTCTAGTTGTCTGATGGTTCAAAATATATGGTTAGGGTTCTGTGACATGCGACTGTGCTGTCACTTGCGCAGTGGGGGCACCAGCTGCCCCTGCGGGGCAGGCGGGGCCCATAGCACCATGTCGTGAGGGGCACTCATCAAGCTTCAGAAAGTAATCTTTCTTTCTGAAGTCAGATAATTTCTTTCTGAAGTCTGAGTACATACGCACGGACTTCAGAAAGAAAGAAATCATGTGTTTCTGAAGTCACAATGTATGTGCTCGGACTCCAAAGAAAAATAAATAATTTATTTTGGAACTAGGAATATAAACACTCTGACTTCAGAAAGAAATGTCACGGTCATGGCGCGTGGTCCGTCTCTACTGCGCATGACAGGAGCCAGCAAACTCTCCTTGCTGTCTGGTTTTTGCTGATGTGCTGGGGGCTGGAGCAGAGGGGTGGCTGCCAGAGTTCTTCTAGGGAAGTCCTTTGTGGACGAAGTATTCGGGAAAGAGGCACGAAAACAAATATTTCTTTAAGTGTGTGTGTGTGTGTGTGTGTGCATCTGTACCTGCAAGTGTCTTACTTGTTTGTGATGTAGGGTTGTATGTATGCGGAAATTAATGCAAGGGAGTGTTATGTATAATTAAAGTGTGTGCAAATTAATGAGCATGTATGATGCATGGTTGGCTGTGTGGTTGTGTGAATGAGCGAGTGTATGGTATATGGGTGCGCATATGAATGAGTTAGTGAATGGTATGGGAATAGGTGTGCACATGTGTTTGTGCTGTGTTGGCTGGCAAGCAGCTAATTATGGTGGTTACATGGCGAGGGCAGAAGGGGTGAGTGCCTATAGCAATTTTAATGTGTATCCATCCATGATAAAGCAAGCATGCTCTTTGTTATTAAGTGGCTAGACTGGCATTGTGGTGCAGCCAGTCTAGCCATTTCTCACTGTGACATGGCATTTTTGCTGGGCATCTATGATAAAGCAAGCATGATAAGTGTTATTACGTGTCTGGACTGGCATTTCGGTGCAGTCAGATTGGACATGTCTTCTTGTTGTGGCATGGCATTTTTAATTGTAAAACCAAAATCAGTATTCCCTTACTTGGGGATGCTGCCATGTGTTAGCATTGTCAGTCTGGACATGTTTTCTTATAGTATCATTACTGGCATTATGTGCAAAGCAAACATGAGTATGTTATTATATGAGAATACTGCCCTATATTAGTGCAGCCATCATGGACATGTATGGGCACAGTCAGTTTACAATATGTTTTTATACTGGCATATATTGTGAGCAATGGCAGAGTGTACACTTGTTGGGAAATGCTCATGTGCACTGCTGGTGAGTTGCATCTATTGGATTTTTGGATTGGAGTTACCCTACAAAACAAAGTGCAAACTGTCTGGCCTTTTACCCAATTTTTCACAGAAAGTGTGCAGTATAATACACCATTTTAATCCGTTATTAAAAGAAATGTCTCGAGGGTGGGGTTGGGTAGGCCCCAAAGCCCCTTTCGGAGGCCTGGGCTCCCTCACTATGCTCAGTTGTTCATGCATATTTGTGGCAAAGAATTAATCTCTTTCAATAAAAAAATTCACCCAGTGCTACTGGGTGAGTGGTTAGTGGATTAATGGGTATGAATATGTGCATGCAAGGCTGGGGCCGAGGCAATGAGCATTGGTTCATGGACGTTTTCTTGCATGTTTTACTGCTGTTTTTGGGTGAAGCTAACTTGATGAATGTTATTAAATGGAAGAGGGTTTTGGGTGGATTTTTTTATAGCACAATGAGGCCGGCAGACTGGACATTTTCATTCTTTGGCATGGCATCTTTTACACACAGAAGGGGCAAGGTCAATATGGTGTGTGTTCTTAGATGGGGACAGTGGCAGCACTTGTGCACTCAGCAAGTAAATGCTTTCTTACTGTGGCATTGCATGCTGGTGTTAAGGGCAAAGTCAGCATGATGAATGTTATTACATGGTGGCTGGAGGCTTTTTTGCAGCCAAACAAGGAAATGGTTCCTTACAGTAACATTGCATGTTTTACTGGTGATGAAAGCAAACTCAACTGAAAGATCATTCTTACATGATGGTAGGGGGATTGGGAGAGCATTTGTGCTGCAGCAATAACATATTTTCGTCCCATAGAAGGAGACTTTTGCTTGCATTAAGGGCAAAGCCAACAATAGAATGTTCGCACAAGGGGCTGGCATATACAGACAGAGCCAGCATGAACATGTTGTACCATGGTATCATTACTCTGTGTAATAGTATTGGCCACGCACAGAGTTTGCTGGTGCATTTGGGTGTTAGGACACGGGAGTCAGGCACAGCCTCCTTTTTACTATGCTAGGTGAAAGATTATAGGTATGATTATAACACATGCTTACATTTTTCACCTAGTGCAGTCCTCAGCATGCTCCTGCAGTCACGTGATCATCTTGCACATTGTACATGTGTGGTGATCCAGGCCTGCATGGAGTGTGGTGCGGCCCGTGGTTTGTTGCCAAGCTTGGGGGAATGCACAGCCTGGTTCACAGAGGGGCCCCACATTTGATAATAGGCCACTGTCTGCTGAGGCTGTCGTTTACTTGTCTGATTCAGAGGTGTGTGTACATACCACAAATGCATGTGTTATACATATGCATTATTAGTGGGCACCACTGTGCATAGTGAATCATTTATTGACAGACTCCTATGTGTTGCTTGGCTTTTTTAGGTCCTGGCCACATCTCCCGTGATATTCTTTTTAACATATGGCTTCATCTATGAGATATTCACAAATGATTCTTGAGTTTCATGAACAGCCCCCAGCAGTCTGGGCGTCCAAATGCTGTCATTTTACACATCTGAGAATACTGCAACTTAATATAGCGACAAAGCATCATCATTGTGAAATGTTCTGCTAGGCTCCGATAGACGAAGGACACTGCTTTAAATATGACTGACACTTGCATGATGTAAAGTGTTTTTAGTAAATTTTAAATGTGTCAGGATCTTCCAATTGACTCCACCAATCAAAGAATATCCATTGGTTATTGACCACCCCGCACTTCTTGAAAAGACCGCACAGGCATTACACTAGTTCCATATTTAGTCTAAAGTATGCACACTTTTCTTGGTTTTTCATTCAACCAGTCAACCTTTGCCAGAGAAAAGAGGCAGTCATGATTCATAAGAGCCCGCAACACACAAGAGTGGTGATCATCGTTGTCCTCACACACTGCATAGTTGTGTTTCTTTGTACAGGCGCTTTGTATAGGCCATCATAATAATATTATCTGGTTGTTATAAAGTGCTTCGTGCCAGATATCTCGCACTTCTCAGTGCTCTAATAGTAGCTGTTATTATTACCCAACTTAATATTATTCAATGTATTGACCATGGAAGGATGAATGGCCAATTTCTCCCTATCTAAAGCCAAAATACAAATAGCAAACAAGCCCCAAGTCAGGGGCAAGTGCTTAACCCATGAGCTATCCACCAGGACCATACTGCTTTGCAGCTGCTACAAAGGACCCCTCGAAAAAATATGTTGTAAACTACATGCAGCATTTCCCTCCACTTCATTAGAAAAACATGGTGGTCCACTACTGCAAAAAGTTGCAATGGTGTAGTGACAGCAGTTTTGGAGGGCAGGCATCGACTACTCCCTGTGGTTTGACTGCCTGTAGTCATGGCTTGTAGGCTGCATTTTAGGGCCAAACTATGAGGCTAAACATCGATATTGAGTAAAGAGATGGGTGTCACCAAAGAAGTAGACAAAGTCTGCATGGGCAAGATTATCAAAGATTTGCACGCGTGCAAAAAAAAAGCAGAGCAAATGAATTTAGCATCAGTTTTGCTGCTTTGTTAATAGACAATGGTGCAAAAAGTTTTAGCCCCAATCAGCATTATCTCAAACGTTTTTTATCTGGGCAAAATTGGAGCAGGCTGTTTTATTTAGTATCTGTGCTTTGTAACATAAAACGAAATGTAGTAGACACCTTTTGTTGTGTATTACGCAGCAGGCATACTACAACAAAACAGCCTGATCATTTTTGCCTGCGTGCAAACGTTTTTCGATAATATGGATTGTGACAAAATCTTTTTGCTCGATTTTGTATTATCAAAGCATTTGCACACTTTTAAGCACCAGTGCAAATCTCTGTTATTCTGGCCCGCAGTGTCTTTGGCTACATACTTTTGGCTTCAGTGTGGCTCATTAGTGCTACCCTTAGCTTTTGTTTATTGTTAGTGCTTGGGAGACAGTGTTAGATTGCCTTATGGCTGGCTCTTTAGCGGCACCTAGTGAGGCTACTTAGTCTGGCTGGCGCTTTAGTGCCAAACAGAGAGAGACAATAATATTGTTATTGATATGTGGAATGTGACATAAAAGACAGTGAACGATCAAATGAACAGGTATCAGGTAATATCACCCCCACCAATAATATCACCAAATATATGGTCGTCGGGAACTGCCATAGGTGATATTATTAGTGGGGATAATTTTTGGGGTAAATGGGAGCAGGAGTTGCAGGGGTGTACCCCACTCCCTTTAAAATAAAATGTGGGTTGCAGCGGTGTCCCCCGCATGTTTAATGGGTTAATATCGTGCCAGAAATATGGCGCCATTCTTGTATGGAGATATGTTTGCGGGGATATTAACCAGGGGTGGACTGGGAAGCAAAAGAGGCCCTGGAAATAATTTCCAAAGTGGCCCCAAGTTAAACATTTTTAGCAAGCCCAACCCTTTTCCTATGGGAACATTTGAAAATACCACACAAAAGAGTCTCAGGGTGCAGAGGCCCACCCACCGGGAAATCTCCAGAGTTCCCAATGGGCCAGTCCACCCCTGATATTAACACATGGAAGTGACCAGGCGGTGGAGGGCAGGGGCACAGCCCTCTCCCATTGCGGCGCTCCTTTGGCCAGGCAGGCTGCCTCCTCGGTTTCACTGCCTGGAATCTGGCAGGAGACCTGTGTGATAAAGGAGTCCCCTTAAGCAGCTACAAAACCATTGGAGTTTCCAGTGTCTGTTTTCAGTTGCAAAAAAATAAGAAACTGCTGCAAAAAAGTGAAGCAACAAGTATTTTTGTCAAGAGGGGATTAAGTAAAATACTGCATGCAAGAATGGCCATTCTGGTGCAGCGGTGTGTGCAGCCAAGCCAGCTGCAGTGTACAAACGTGCAGTGTACAAACGTGCAGTGTACAAACGTGGGCTTTGGTACACACAGCCTTGTGCTTCTTCGCTAAGTCCAACAATACGGTTTGGGTTTGTTTCCTGGCACTGAGCCAGTGCGAGTGCAGGCTCAGACTGTGTATGTATCTCTTCTACAACCGAGCTCTCTAAAGCAGACCCGTAGCAGTCAGAGCGCTATATAAATCTATTAGAAAAAGCAAACCATTAAAAAAAAGTTTAAGTTGTAACCTCTAGGAAATAACTCGTTTTCAGAATGGTGAGAGCTGCAGGTCACATCCCTGGTAGAAATCAATTTTCTATGTAAACGGCCATAATTCCGATGATCATCGAATACACAAAACACAGTGCTAACTACACCCCACCTATGATGATATCACAGATGAAGAGTGTCATAAAAACAGTACAATCTTCAGCTAGTGATGCCATGTGCCAGTGCTGACTTGTGTACAGAGAGCCTTTGAGACACTAGTACCTCCAGCCTGTCTGCGATACTGCCGGTATGGACACTATACATCTGCAGACTTCCCAACACACCCCAGGTATAGTGCATGCAACAGTTGTTAGTAGTGTGGTGATAGGATTGTTATGGTGTGACATGATCAGAGATTCTTTTGCTGGGCACGAAGCAGGGTGCCATCTTCTGGCTGCATCCTGGGGCTTCACTGTGAAGGCAGAGGACTCTATCCAATCCGCGTCATTTGACAGTTTCAGAAACAACTTTCCTTTGCATCACTCAGCTACTGCAAGGATGTGGCCCACACTGCTTGGCCATTGTCTGGTGGGAAAGAGTGCTGCTTTGGGAGCAGGAATAGTTGGAATTTCATTACCCGGCCCCCTACCTTATTATTTCTAGCCTAAATCAAATACTATGCCCAAGTTCTTCACGTGTTATGAGCCTGGTGAGAATGATTGCAAGTTTCTAGGCCAAGTTAAGGGTACCCCGTTTGCCTTTGCTCCACTTGCGCCAGGGGACCAGAACATCTGTTTCGGGACAGTCAAAGTAGAAGTAACTTTTCTCCTCTGGTAACATACTCGAGCAGTACAATGTATGATGACTCCAGTACTCCATGGTTTGCTCTTCGGACTCCACAGTACATCGTGAAGTTCGGGTCAGGCAGTTCGACTCCTGCATTTAACACTGAGGGCAGTCATTCACAGGTTTAAGTCTAGAATAAGCTTTCCTCAAATACAGGGAACACATTTTAAAAACTCAGTAGTTGTATCTTGACTTGATATGAATATGTGGCTGAGGAACTTTGCACGTTTTAAAATCTGCTGTGATTTTTCCAGCACTAGTTATGGAAATCCTTCTAATTATTCGAGCAAAGCAGCTGTTGAGAGTGCCACATTCCATATGCTCACAGTACGCGCAAAGTCGATCATATGCTATTTCTAAGGGCAGCCCAGCGCAGCACAGTAATGGCTGCCCTTTCGCTGTGAAAAGTGGATAAATCACAGCCGGCCCAGCTGCAGCCCACCTGCTAAATTTACCAGACCTACCAGGGCAGGGCACTCAAATGCACCAGAGAATCTCGATTAGCCAGACTTCTGCAGTGCAGGCTTTTTTGAAGGAAGACATCAGTCCTGCCATCTTGCCTTAACCCAATACTATTGAAGAGCACCCTGAGGAAGCGAGCAAAGGCCAACACAGGCCTCATTTCTCCCTACCCACACAGAGACCCGCAAGTCTGTCTGTTACAGCGTTGGACTTGTCAAGGGTAACAACAGCCCAGAGGGAATGTCATATCATTGCCAGATATTTCCATCACCTTAATTTCCGCCGCGTAAGTCATTGGGTATCATTCGTGCGCATATGGTCTGACACCTGATTGCATAAACTTAGTAATTATTTGCTGCCTAACCGAGGATGACGGTGCCTGGCTCTGTTGTAGAAGAAAGTACACAGGCCAATGCAAATGTAGGGCTTGGACATCGTGAAGTGGAGATCACAGACTTCAGAAGAAGTAGGACATGAGACGCAGTGGCGAAAGGCTTAAGAGGCCTTTTATAGTGAACATACTCCACAGACATTCTACCTTTTTGTATACGTTTCATTTTTCTTCATTAAAACGAAGCTTTTAGTCCAAGTTACTCTGTGGGACCGGAGTTTTAGCACTTGAGTGTAACACCATTAATACCCATTCCAGGGCCTGATTTACAAAAGCTTTTTTTCAATGGCAAAATTCCATTGAAAAACGCTTTGTAAATAAGACTCCCCCTGTTTTTTAATTTTTCAGTGTCTCTGCTCATTATGGAGTAGCCCTCCCAATGTTTAGCCACAGGTGTAGAGATGTTTCTGTCTTCCCATAAATGCAACATTTTGACAGCATTTTGACAGTCGGCTGCATTATGGAAGACTCCTCCGCTTCTCCATCGGTCTCCAGGTCTGTCACTGATTGGACACAAGGAGTGTTTCTTCTCATTGGTTTATGTAAGTCTGTGACTGATTTTCCGATCACCATGACTCCACTTGTCAAGCTTTAAAATGGCTCTCCGACCAGTACCTGTCAATTCACAGCGAACATTGCTAATATCAATTAATGTTTAAAGTTGGCTGTTATCATAATTGCAGGGCTTACTGAGGGACCTATTGTGTAGCCCAAGGCTACTCGAAAGGAAGACATTTTGGCCATTTAATATTGTGCAGACGCAGATCCAAGCAGCAGTGGGGTATTCTAAAGATAACTTTATGTGATAGCGGAAGGGAGCATGTGATTTGGACAGTAGACTGCAAAGTTTTTTTTTTTTTTTACATATTTAGATCCTTCATATTTAGGCTTGTGGGCACAACGGGCCTGTGGGGTGTAATCAAAGGACCCAGACCAATGGAATTGAAGGGCTCACTGAAAAATATGACCTGCTAGGATTCGGAAACCTGCAAGCTGAAAATAGGCCTATTTAGGCAGACTTTGTGGGTGTCGTTCCAGAGAAAGCTAAAACAAAAATGTAATCCAAGTGCAGATTGGAAAAGCACCTGAAATTGCTGACTGAGAAATAAATGCAGCATTTTCACTAAAACTGCGACCCATCAAAAGGTGGTGCCCTGTAACAATTCAGACCCACTTTTCAGCAGAAAACAAACAGCAGATAATTAAAAGTGTGTTTTATTAATGATTGAAAGAAACAGCCCTGTACTTTCAGCACAAACGTATAATGGACCCTGATCAGTAAAACACACTGTAAGTCAAAGAATAAAGGCTGATGTTAGAAAATGCAATATGAGAGTTCCTTTCAGCCAAGGACAAATGATTGGCCTCAGGGCAGAATTTGCAAATGGCTTCCCCCACTGGAAGGTTGGTCTGTGCATCCCCACCATTTACAACTGAAATAAATGTGGTTTGCCTGAAGGGTGTGAAAACCATGTTTCCCTAGAGCTGGTGTCTCTGAGGGCAGTTTTGTGCAGGCCAAATGTTTTAGCCGGTGCATGACTGGAATGTGGGGCGAGGATTTCTGTGTTGGTCGATGCATCCCAGGTATTTACAATCTGCAGCCTACACTTCAAACAACAAGGAGACTAATAAAGAAAAAACTCTGATCACAGGCTGGCCTAGAGTGGAAAATTGCCTGGAGATCAGAGAGTTACATTTTGCATGACTTGAAGATGTGTTATTAATTTTAAAGAACTATTATTATTTAGGCATTTTCCTCAGCAATCAATAAGTCATACTGCCTTCATTTTTGTGCCATTTTTTAGATAATTTCCAGGCAATTTTGTTGAAATAAAATTAATTCACCTGCAATTTAGGGAATTTTAATGGCCAGCTAAAAGGTGTTCCTGGATGCACTAAACATCTCCTGAATTTGAGAAGTGGCATGTTGGTGGAGGGTAAAATTAGTAATTTGGGGATGTCAGGGTTCATTTTTCAACTTTGGTAACCCCAGTAGTGTGTCAAGGCCCAAAACTCTAGATCTGATGCTTGCACTTTATATCTGGCATCAACCACTAGAGTCACCATTCCCAATAGAGTGTCAAAGGGGTTGTTTGCTTCAAGGAGTAGATCAGCCCAAGCAGCAGCCATTCCCCCCAAATGCAAGACCACAAACGCTGCCTTGGTCATGGAGTTAGGAAAAGCAAGGGGACGACACAGAAAATGCAATCTGCACTGGTTTATGAAAGTCATGTAGGTCTTTGGATTGCCTGTAAAGCCTTTGAGTGGGGTCAAAGGAAACAGGCCTGGTAACACCACTTGAGTTACTCCCGGAGTAGGCAGAACCTGGATTGGAGGGGCCGCTGCGGCAGCCCTATCCCTAAATTCCTCATCGGAGGGCAAAGGATGCACCAGACTCTGCATAGCATCCATGCATTGATTTAAAGATGCATGGGCAGTTGCCATATCAGTGCAGAGGGTAGCAAAGGCCTGCATTAAGGTAGCCATGTGATCTGCTCCTGGATCCATCACAGTATGATAAAAAGCTCCTTAATCTGTCAGGGTTCATTTTCCGACTTTGGTAACCCCAGTAGTTTATGCCAACTGGGGTCTCCTTTCACAGGGTGACTTTCCCCCCAAGAGTGCAGCCTGCAGTGAAGCAATGACAAACCTGACAGGCTAGGGGCTCAGGTGAAAATGCAGGAGTAACCAGCAGAGTTCGAGAGGGGAAAAAGAACAGATACACTGGTATCAATATCCCTACTAACCCACAGACTTTTATGAATAACACCACCCTCCAGACAGCACCCAGTTCCTACCTGATGTTGCAAGGGAGAAGGCGATGAACCTACTGAAATGATTCCTGCTAGGAAGGTCTGCAAAGTCATGCATTCCACAATTGGTGAATTGAGATAGAACCACAATCCAAAGAAAAATAAGGCACCTAACCTGTACGGCACAAGGGCGCAATCTAGGGAGAGTAAGGTACCTGACCCATATGGCATGAGGGTGCAAACTGAGGAGAGTAACCAAGCACAGTACAGTTCACTCCTTAGGTGAAGAACGTTCCTGGAGGTTTGAAAGAAGGATCCTTATAAGGTTCAGGAGCAAAACAAAAAAACAAAAAATGAAAGCAATTCCAAATCCAAAAGAGTTCCGACAGGGCAAAAGCACAAAGGGTGATGCAGAACGAGGAGCCTGGTAATCTAGGAGAAGCAAACAGAACAATTAAGGGACAAAATCCGGGAAGCAAAGCTGAGTTCACAGAAGGCAAAAGTATCAGTCCAAGATTAGGAGAGCCTAAGTCAAAAACAATAGGGGCACTGCAACAGCAATCCATATAAGCATAGAAGGGATCAGGAATCCAGAATCGATGAAGACGAATGAAAACAGGAAAGCCAGCCTACCAGCAAGCGCAAAAGCTAAGGAGTGCTGCATCGTTGAAACAACTGGCTTAAATGCTAAAGCTGATGCGACAAGGCACACTTCCAGCTGCTTCGGCAGGAGTGTACACATGACCTGTTACATGTGCAGAGAGCCAGGGCATCTGGGTGGTGATGTCCGCAACACCCGCCGCTTCATTCTCTGTCCAAGTAGCCACAGCAGATGCCACTGTCAGCATCGAAGATAGAGTGGGACAAGCAGCACTGACGGTGAGCGGATCATGACAGGGAAGTAAGATGCATATGCATAACTATTATGCTTTTTTTAATGGCAGAAAATTGCCAAATGCCCATGCAAAATGGTGCGGACCTGGCTGTCCTTTTATTTAATTCCCCATGATTAGCTGATTCGGAAAATATATATATTATGGCAGTTACTAGTAAATTCTGAAGTTTTGCCGCATAACAATTTTTTGCCAAAACGTTGACTTGAAAACAAAAGGGGATTTCAAGTGAGAGTTTCCATATGTCTGTTCCAGATTCCTAAACCAATCCGTAGAGAGGCTGAACTTGGGTATATAAAGTGGATGCACTATGAGAGAATGGAGGGGTTGCTGAAAATTACCACCTGACAGCCACAAGGAAACCCCAGAAGAGATTGCTGAGATTGTATCTGGGTGGAGTTGTCTATTGCTGTGAATGACTAAAAGCTGACTTGGTCCTATGGTGAAGAGCGGGGGACTCTCATTGAGAGTGGAGTGAGTTTCAATGTGAGTAGAATCAGGCCAATTGAAAGCCAAGTTGGGGGAATCTGATTGCCTTAAATCCTTTCCCCTCATAGTGGGCTGGGGATAGGGGGGCGGCAAAACTGTGTCGTCCCTTTACTTATTTAACTAAACATTTCATTTTAATAAATTCCCCTTGACAGAACACCACAGGGTTATTTTTGTTAACATTTGAAATTAACAAAGCTCATTCCCAGTGTCCGCTGAAAACTATACACTGCAATTTAATTGGGTAATCCTATGGGGCCAGTTTCCCGAACACAGGCCTTTAAGTGGAGGGGGGGGTCTGAAAATCCAAAATACCTAAATCATCCAATTCTTTCTGTCCAACTTCCCCAACACAGACCTTTAAGTGAAGGAGAGTCGGAAGACAAACTTCACAAACTGTCTGCACTCCCTAGACCTGGCCTTTGAATAGAAGGGTGCTGTATTTAATTGATGCTTGGGTTTTGGGGCTTGGGAGAAAAGTGCTTGCAAAAGTGAGACCTCACATATCCAACCTTGTAAACCAAACTGCTAACCTTTAACACCCAGGAAACTCGAAATTGCACAGCACTACATATGTAAATTGCTTTTGTTCATTGACCAGTTTGATTATTTTTTTAAGTGAAATCTGCTTCAAGTATTGTGATTTGTGTTTTTCCTAACCAACTTGCCTAATTTATTTGTCCAACAAGAAGTTTAATCGTGAGCCACAAAGAAAGAGGCATGTGTTGTTTAGTGGGTTCTGTATTACCTATCTTCCAAATAAGTACAAATACATTTCCTGTATCTGGCCCACTCTGGGCACAGGAGGGAGATTTGTGTGACTCTATATTAGGTTTCAGTACTAAACAAGTAAGTGAGTATTGCAGCGCTCCTTGATTGTGGGTGGGAAGGAACTCCCCAGGTTAAGGGTGGTCTCAATATAACGCAACAAGAAGAAGCCATTTAAGCAGCATCTCACATTTCCTATTGCCAGATGCTAAGGCCAGAGTGAGGGCCCAGGTCTCCAGCTCCAAGAGCAGCAACTTAGCCACTTGCCGACATCTGCTCCAAACTCTCAATTCCAACGTGTAAAAACTTTAATTAATCAAAATTGTAGGGTGCTGTTTTTGAAGAAAATATCAAAACACAACACAGTATCTTACAGCAGTGACACCTTTATTGGGCAAGCTCCATATATTTGTCAGCTAGCATTGAAGACCACGTGGGTATCTTCCTCAGGCAGACATCTGCTTCAGTAAGAGGCCCATGTGATCTTGTAAGCTAGCAGAGAAAACTATGGATGAAGAGACCCACGTGGTCTTGAAAGCTAGCAGAGAAAACTATGGATGAAGAGACTCACATGGTTTTGAAGGCTAGCAGACAACACTATGGATGAAGAGGCTGACGTGGTCTTGAAAGCTAGCAGAGAAATCTATGGATGAAGAGACTCTCATGGTTTTGAAGGCTAGCAGACAACACTATGGATGAAGAGGCCCACATGGTCTTGAAAGCTAGCAGAGAAAACTATGGATGAAGAGACCCACGTTGTCTTGAAAGCTAGAAAAGAAAACTGTGTATGAGGAGACCCACTTGGTCTTGAAATATAGCAGACCCAACTATGGAGGAAGTGACCCACGTGATTTTGAAAGCTAGCATGGGAAACTATGGATAAAGAGACCACGTGGTCTTGAAGGCTAGCAGAGAAATCTATGGATGAAGAGACCCCCATGGTCTTGAAATCTAGCAGACAGCACTATGGATGAAGAGACCCACGTGGTCTTGAAAGCTAGCAGAGAAATCTATGGATGAAGAGACCCCCATGGTCTTGAAATCTAGCAGACAACACTATGGATAAAGAGACCACGTGGTCTTGAAAGCTAGTAGACAACACTATGGATGAAGAGACCCACGTGGTCTTGAAAGTTAGAAGACAAAACTATCAATGAACAGACCCACGTGGTCTTGAAAGCTAGCAGAGAAACTATCAATGAAGAGACCTACGTGGTTTTGAAAGGTAGCAGAGACAACAGTGGTGTTAGAATAATAAAGATATCATTGCTGCAAGATACCGTGTCGATTTCTGCTTTGATTCAAACAAAAAAATAGCGTAATGTTCTGTTGGTTCACACAGTATTCCTGCCTGACTAATCAAAGATTGTCAGTCTATGGAAGTTTTGCCAGGGAATGTAACCCATGGGGGTGAACTGGGTGTGAGTAGTTACTTCAGACCATTTGTTCTCCGTTGTTTCTCCTATGCGCTTTAGGGAGCCCACATTGACGTGACCCTGGGCTTTATTGTTAGCGGTACTACCCAAGTGATTCCCAAGTGTTTTTGGTGGGATTTTACCAGGGTTTTTTTGTATTATGGCTCTTGCTTTTCCAAAACATACTTATCAACGGATTCATGGTGTAAAAATAATTGAAGACTGTGCTGTCGCATTTCCCAACTGCGGCCACCATTCTGTGTGGGGCTGTGGGTTCTGTTTTCTGCCGCGCGACTCGGCAGTGGTGCACCCCACCATGTGCACACGCCCTTTAACACTGTTTGCAGATAAAGCAGTGGCTTTTTAGAGAACACTGATTACAGGTCTCTGAACAATCAGAGAGAAATGGGTTGTTATGGAAAATAAAACAGGCTTAAGTTTCATTGAAACAACCTTGGATAAAGGGAACATTTGTTCTCTGTGTTTTTTTGCTTGGGTACTTCTCGGAATTGTATGTAGTTCTCCTCTCCGCACCTGCATGCTTTTCCATTATTTTGGATGCCACACTCATAATCTCTGCGGATAGCCTTGGCATGTTCACTGTTTCAGCTAGAAAGGTACTAGCCTCCAGTCTTCGATGCAAAGCTGGAAGTACTTGTTCATGCGAAACGAGAGGGACAACATGAATGTTTTAAATTAAATAGCACTGACATGCATGGTAATGATTGAGCATGCACACAACTCCTAAATTGGCTAGTATTTGTATTCTCTCATTGCAGCATGCTAACATTATAGACCATGCTTACTAAGATGAACCAACCAAATGCCAATCAGTGGCTCCCAATCCCAGTACAGTCACCCAATGCTATATCTGCTCTGCAGACCATACACGCAAATTTACCACACAACTTTTACACACACACACACACACACACACACACACACACACACACACACACACACACACACACACGCACGCACGCACGCACACACACACACACACACACACGTGCGTGTGTGTAACAATACTGAAATAAACATGTATCACTCCTTTCAACGTATGTTTTTTTAGGTCTTTACCATAAACATTTTTAGGACTTGCATATACGTCCTAAGGGCACTGAATGGGTTAATGTTCGTTTAATATTAAACATGTCAGAGACCATGGAAACTGGGACCAGTCCTGGGAAATGATAACCTGTGACCACCACTCAAAAAAGAAGAAACCACATCTGCTGAACCGAGTTAGTTGCTAACTCATACCTCAGAACTAGGGGGCAACTGAGCCACTGGGCAAGGACCTTTAACTCATAATGAAAGTTTAATGACCTAACAGACCAAAACATAAAATAAAATAAAATACAGTTAAAATGACTAATCTCTAAAATGTGTGAGGATGGAGCAATAACTCTATTTATGTTTGTGTATTCATGGGATTTATGATGCACAAACCTAGCGTAAATACAAAAAAGAGCACTGTAAGAATGTGGCGCTAGCCGAGGAGCTGGGAGTGGTAGAAAGGGAGGCTCTAAGGGGAAGAATTTGTGTCAAGCAGAGCAGTCAGCAATTGGAGAGATGTTCATTGAAGAGTGGGGACTTCAGGTATTTCCTGAAATGTTTGATGGAGGGGGCACCCATCTGCATGGGTAACTTGTTAAAGAGACAAGGTGCATAGCAGGTAAAGGACTGTTTCTCTTTATCCCTTCTTGCAGTTCTTTGTTCATGGACTGGTGATGTTGTGGCTTTTGTGGGCAGTGCGCACTGGTCTCCAGAGATGGTGAGTTTCACAGTTCAGAAAAGCAATGTTTTGATTGTGACTGATTTGTACTTGATGCAGGCTATTATGAGAGTGATGAATACTTGAAGGGATAATCAGTGCAGCTCCTTGAGAATGAATGTGATGTGGCCCAATTGCCTTTTTCCTATTATGATACATGCTGCATTGTCTTTCATAGTTCTCAGAGGGGTTAAGGTGGCATCTGGGACTCCTTCGTATAGGACCTTGCCAATGTACAGATGGGAGATGACCGGGTTTTAGACAGCTGCTCTGCATCTTGGGGCAGAAATGAAACACTTGACTTTGCAGAGGAGTGGGAGCTGGCACTGGACAGTTTAGGGTATCTTGGAGATCTGTGTTTTGAGTTCACGGTGTTTGGTAAATCTGAGACAATTTCCTGTGGGTGAAAGTCGAGGCATCCATCCATTGAGCTTCATGTCAGTCAGCCAACTCTGGACTAGGCATGCATGGTGGGGTCTTTGTTAGATTAAGCTTCAGGTAAGCACTTGCCAACCAGGCTTCGATGAGCGAAATACAGTACTTGAGAGGATGGATGTTGTTGGTGCAATTGATCTTTAGGTAAACATATGTGTCATCTGCATATTGGTTTATCTTGATTTTGCTGTTGAAGTAGTTCCCCAAAGATGGAGATTGATGGAACGCTGCACGCTACTAGATGGTGTTGGGGTATGTGGTGTGTTTGGAGGTGCCATTATGTTGCCTTAACTTCTCTACCTTGTCTGCAAAGAAGTTGTTGATTGCATTGCATTTGTCAGAGGCGTGTGGTATTGTACGGCCTGGCAGGTGGTTGTTATAGTGCTTCATGGCACAGAAGATTGCTGTGCTCTTGTTGGATATTTCCATGATGCTGTTGTGTAGTAGTTTGCTTTGGCCATGGCTATGATGACTAGAAGGTTTTGAGGGTAATGAGGTCTCCTAGTTGTATTGCTGAAATATTTATTCATAGGTTGAACCTTTCACTAAGTGGCAATCCCTGTTTTAATACTACCAGGCATTACAGTCCCCACACCACAATTCTGGGACAATAATCAGGCTATTGGTGATTAAAATGCAAATCTATTTATTTAAAATAGATTAAAGGTGGTCCCCCTACTTTATGCAAGAGAAGTCACCACATGTGTATAGATGACTCTTAAAAAGTTATATACACAATTAGAGTTAGCCTGTCTGGGACAATCTCGCTTTGAGGTAGCTCACACACATCCAATCACCATAATGTCTAGTAAATTTATTTCTATCATTTCTAGACCTAAATAAAACAAGGTTGACTCTAAACAGCACTTCATTAGTTCTATGACTAGAATACTGCTTATCAGCTAGTATATTAAAACTGTATTCGACTTTAGCCAATAAATAGCAAGCCCAGACCATTTTATTTCCTTCAGTATCAAAAATAAGTATTGGTACCAGAGAAAAGTTGCATAGAAAAAAATGATATTTATGTACACATAATAACATCAGTTTATCTCCGTGTATGAATGCAGAGTTGTGGGTTACTAGCCTATGTGCATGAAATTTAAAAGCGGCTAAAATGAGTTTCATCTAATTCTGCAGGTTTTTGGGAAGGAAAGTAATTTTATCAATTTAGAATGCACCGGATATTGGTTTACTCACCCGATGCGGAAAAAAGAATGTATGACTTATGAGTACCATATTCACTTCACTATGCAAATCAGATCCCATGGCTGTAGACCCCTTCTCCCACTGTAAAATGTCAAGAGTGGGTAAGATGTAATTATGTTGATAGTTTATATCTATGGCTTTTACAGGTTGCAAATGATCAAGCAATTCCGTAATTAGCATGGCCTCCAATTCACATTCCAAAGTATTAGACTATACTGCAGGAATGAATTTAACTGCCACTGACAAATGATACACTGTCAGTGCTGGGGAATGTTCCCTGGTTTACACAGCGCACACAGCATAGAGAAAGCATTTGTGTACTCATTTAAATGTAACCTCCTTCAACTTTAGTGCATGAAAGCAAGATATAACTCTCACAAAACAACTACAATATCCTATTTCTATTCTGTGAATAATAAGTTATCAGTCCCAACTCTCTATGTGCAGAACATGCAATGTTTTATACAAGAAGGTAAATCTCACTTGGCTTTAAATATAGTGGGAAAGCACTGTTGCATTTCACACCAAAAATCTCAAAATATTCTATTGCGAATGAGTGCCCCCAAGTGGAAATTACCTCCCCAATACTTCACTTTCCCAGGATTTAGCAAATTAATGATTCCAAGGGACTTTTATTAGTGAATTTGAGGAATCTTTATACTTAGTTTAAAATATTCTTGAAATGACTTATTCAGAATGGGCCCCCATGTGTTTTCAAATAACTCCCAATCAGCCTCTCCTCCCTCTTGGAAAACAAGTCTGCTACAGATAACATTCTCCTCAATTCTCCAGATAATGTCCAGGTTCAGGACTCTGGCATTTTGGAACAGGTGGTATTTGTTCTCTGTAGCATTTGATTCTAGAGTGAAATACCTATTACCTGTGTGCTTCTGCTTTTACAATGCTAATATTCGAATGCTTATGTTGTAGTTTTTGATTGGTGGAATCTTTCTGTTGGCTTGCTCATAGTCAAACACGCCTAGAAGTAATACCCCCAATTCTCATAGACTATTCATAATTCTGGCATGTGAAAAGAAAGATAACATGGGGGTATTTACTCTGACATTTGTGAATGCACAAATAATGTTTATTTTATATTTCAAAGTAACAACATGTTGCATCAATGAAATATGGATTTCTGGGATCTCACATCCTAGACGGACATCTATGTATGCTGCATAAATATGTTTGATATTTTTTTATAAAGTTAATAATATTCATATTTTTAATAATTATTCAAAACTATGGGATTTCATATAATCGAAGAGATTCTGAGGACCATAACCCATTTTTCTTCTGTTTGTTTTAATGTGATTAGATTGTAGATTTATAGGCACAATTTGTTTTTAATTGAAAGAATAGTGTTGGCTCACATTGCCCATTACATTTCTGGGCATATTTAATTTTTGGCCTTCAGTTTCATTTCTTGGGATTGCAAAACCATGATTCTAGCAGGCCTCTCAGTCAATAAAAAACCTGGATCAGCTGACACAGGGCCTCCATTGTTTGAGTTTCCATTAGGTAGATCATCTGGTCATGTTTTATGAGGAGCCAAGGTTTGTAGGTGACACTTTGAATGCAGTTACGCATCTTTGAAGCCCAGCCATACATGAACAGGCCAGATGTTTATTAGCCAGCACACCATATATTATTCTTTACTGATATTTGAAGCTGTATTTATTAGAATGTTGTCTCCTTATATGATTTCACCAAGGTGGGGGCTGCTCAGTAACTCATACGGTCTACTCCATAGGGTCTTGTGTTCTTCTGTGAGACCATTTGGCTTTCATGGGAACCCTAAATAAATCTTCCCGCTCCAGATATATGATATGATATGGCATTTATAATGCACCTATACACAAGTGTTTCAAGGGGCGATCCTTGTCCCAGTTTCCTGGCATGCATAAACCTTCTACACGTTGTAACATGTATGCTGGGCTTAACTGGATATATATGTTTGTCAAAGATGTCACTGGATAACTAACTAGCATTGCCCAAGCTAACTCAGAACATCATATGATTCTGAATGCATAAAGCACTTATTAACTTCTACTATAATGACAAAATGTAAGCCATTCTTATCAAATATATCACATAACATTTCACTGTTATGATTCCTTTGTGTTCAACATGTTCTAAATAAGAATTGTTGTGATGTCTGAAGAGACCATTCGCAATATTATTATGCAGGCCAGCTCCTCCAAGGCGATGGGTCCTGATGGACTATCAAACTTCATGTTCAAAACTCACCCAGATAAATGGGCTGATATTCTATACAAAATCTTTTTTATGACATCTTGAGGACTCGTTCCATTCCACCATCTTGGAAAACCTCAATCATCATTCCCATTTTTAAGTAGGGTGATCAGAGTGTGCCCGCCAATTATCGACCCATCGCCTTATTGGATGCGCCAGGCAAAGTTTTTTGTAAAATGATCCTCTCTGAATTTAATGCTTGGACTTTACGATCCGGGCTTCATGATCCACATCAGACGGGATTTGTTGCGGGCATGGGCACAGCCATAAACCTCCTTGCTCTAAATTCCATCAAAATGCAATGCCATATGCATAAACAGCAGGTTTTTTTCACCTTTGTTGACCTCAACGCTGCCTTTGACTCGGTGAGTTGGTCGATCCTGTTGTCAAAGCTTTGTAAAGATCACTGTCCTGCCACATTATATGATGTCATCCACTTGCTTCATTCACAAACATCTATTCGAGTCCGACTCTCTCTGGATGGTGTATTAACAGATCAAATTAACACATCATAGGACTTAAAACAAGGATGCCTTTTAACCTCTGCGATTTTCAATTATTTCATCCAAGATGTTAGGTTCTTATTAATCAATGTTATGTCAGACTCCCCAAAACTTAATAATAAACCAATCCAAACACTCATGTACGCAGATGACTTAGTGCTCATCTCCAAAACACAACTAGGCCCGCAGCGTCTTTTGGATGCTTTCCACGAGTACACCGAAAAGAATGAGTAAAAAATCAGCATAGGAAAAACTCAAATTGTTGCCTATTCACCCAAACGTTTTGGACCACTACCCTATGTCTGGACCTTTGACCAGTCTCCCATAAAAATGGTGCCTCAATATATCTACCTTGGCATAGCATTCGAGGGCTCCACATTAGCAAAAAGCCATTTAGCCAGATTGGAAATGAGGCTTACTTCATTTATGTCACAAGCTAGAATTCTCATGTATTAATATGGGAAGTTCTCTATTCTGTCAGCATGGCATTTCTGGAACATGAAAGTAATACCAGCTCTTTTGTATGGCCTGGAAGCATTAAGCATCAATTTGCCTTTTCAATTTTCAAAATGGGAAGCAAAATACTGTTGACACATATTACACCTTCCTAACTGCACACCTGTTGCCTGGATAAGGTATGAATTAGGCTTGGTCTCCCTTCAAGCTGTGTATAATTGGCGTGTATGTTCATTTTTCAGAAAATGTTTGGTCTCAACTGATTTAAATGTCTTGTTAAAAACTGTGATGAATTATATGTTTACGACTAACCATTTATTCATTAAATCATGGCTCTCGAATGTCTATCATGTGCTAAATTCGGCAGACATCTCTTTGGAATTACTAGTATACAATCCGGATAAAGCCAAATTGAAACTGTTCCAGTCAGACTGGATAACCACAAGGTCATTGTGTCTCTCATATCGTGACAGTGGGTAATGTTGTTTCCCACATAAAAAAAACGACGTATTTTACCCACCTACTTGATATGATGTCCTTCACTTAAAATTCACAATGACATTCAATTTATGGATTACCAGGGACATACAAGCCAAACGAAAACTCTTAGCCGTAGCCGGTAATTTCTGCCATTTCTGTCTATTGATGGACATTGCTGAAACTCTTCCACAACTTATCGCAGAATATAGTGCACTGATATCTGCTCGAGAAATGCACTTTTCGAGACATTGTAAATATTTGTGTTTAAAAGATTCGTACTATTGCTGGTCCATAATTCTGGGTGCATGTCATTTGCCGTTACAAATTGCAACTGTCAACTTTTTGTCAATTTTAAACCTGGATCCTTTAACAAACTAATACCATTGATGCCTAATCTAGGACTAATCACATATCATGCCTTTTTGCAGGCACAATAGATCATAGTGCTTACATGTTTTGCTATGATGAAATGACAAATGAGTGAAAAGCATAAATGTATTTGGATTTGTCTTAATATGCATTGTCAAATGATGAAGATTTTCTTTGTGATCTTTCAGAGTTCTGTTGAATGTAAATGATTACAATTTTGTATATAAGACTTTTATGTATTTTGTATTTGAAAGGTTGATTTGATTCAACCAATACAAATTTAAAAAAATAATTGTTTTACAATGTAAACACTTCCAATGAAATATAAATATGGCACACTGTAAGGCTTCAATTTGAACAAATACCAACACTTTAGGTTATAAAAGAAAAATGACCACGGAGGCTTGTGTTGTCTTTAGCATTAATGGTTTCGTGACTTGCACTGATTTTCTTTAGCATTCATTGTCTTGTTCCAATGTTACAAGATACACCTTTAAATGACTGCAAACAATTTTACTTTACTAAGGTTTTCACCTCTTCTGGTTGTGGTTGATATTCAGTTCCAAATGTTTTTGTTGTGAGGCAAACCATGTGCCATTTGTTGGGTGCTATCTCTCATGGAAGTAACTACATTTCTTGTTAAATGAAACAACACACTACTCTCCAAGTTGCAGTTAAAGATGCATACAAGCACAATAATATGTTGAATAAATCACTGTAGCGGGGCCTGGAGAAGGTAAAACCCAATACCTAATATGTGCAAGGGAATTTGCAGAATTGGAGGCAAAGAGGATGGACTCTCCCATTGCCTTACTTTATTAAAGGGAAATTAAGTGTCAGGTTTCTTCTCCAGCCATTCTACCACAAAGCTGGAAATCATAAATTGTCCTTTGGTATCCTGGCAGAAGCCAGAGGGAGGGAAGGGCATTATCCACCAAAACAGCAGGTTGGGGATAATTCCAACCTAATGTAACCTGTTGGTATATTGTTATGCATCAGCCCGAAAGCAAATAAGGATCCCCAAGGCTAGGTACATGCAGCTTGGTGGCAGAATGAGTACAAACTCCAAGATTAAAATGGGGGCGTCAAAAACAGCCATCTTGCTTTGACTAAAAGTCCATGAAACCAGAAGCAATTTGCTTTGGAAACTATATAAATCTCATCAGAAAAATAAAATGCAAGTAAAACAAACATGTATTAAAAACCTAGTGATTGTAAACACATAGATTCCAATACATCTTGCAACAATGTACAAAATATTACATTTTTCACCCTCCCGCAATTTAACAGTCTAGTCGGACAACACTTTTCATTTGACTCCTCGATTTGTGGAATAAGTGATCAATATTAAACAAATGTCAGTTCACTGTGCAGCTAGTATCAAACCCCTTTGAATTATCCTCCACAATTCCAAAATTCGAGAATAATTGTGTTAATAAAAAGGTCTTGTGACTTTAAAGTACAAAACATTCAAGGTGAGACCAGCTCTGCACATTGACCATAAAGTATGCACTGCCTCTCTTGGCTTGCTATGCCCCTCCATGTGCCGACAGTCTGTCAAACTAGTAATTTAACAAAGATGTGCAGCAACAAACTAAGGCGTGGGTTATGTTTGCAGCCAGTTGGTTGTTTCCTTCAAATGTTCTCAAGACAGTCTGCAATCCTATGCTCTGTTTTCCAGAATGATTGATAGTAGTCTATTCCTTTATTAGGACATAAATAGTAAAAAGGTAACATTGTAACAACTGTTCACCTGTTTGAGCTTTTCTTTGTTATAATGTAACATTTTGGGACAACCAAATGTCTTCTAAACAGTACTTTTTACAGCACCAATGCATGCCAGTAATTATAGCAACACAAATAATTTAAATAATACAAATTACCACTTGGCTCACGGGGGCTGGGGGATTTAGTGGCCTCCCAGCCAATCAGGAGTCTCAGAACAGGGTCTTTCCCTAAGGGTAAAGCCCGGGCTCAGAGATTTCTCAAAAGTGGGAGACTGCCATCTTCCCTGATGGGAATTAAGGTAAGTGTGTCCTAGGCTTCCTTTCCTTCCCTCCACCCAACCCCTACAACAATTTCCACATACCACACCCATTACTACCACCTCTGCACTTACCTTGAGCTCCTTTCTCCCTCGCTGGCGCCAGGAACACAATGTTCCTGGGGAATCTCTGTTGTGGTAATGGCTGCCATGGAAATGGAGAAGGGACTACATGTATTTCCCTTCTCCCTAATCCATGGTGGCCATCTTGGTTTGTAATATTTGATTTAAGATGAGAATCGGTAACTGTGAATTTCTCAGCTTTAAAAAAACATCTATTAGCATCCCGGTAAACATGCTGAGATACTAATAGAAATAAACCCCTCTGGGTGGCGGGCAAAGGTAATGCTTGGGCTAACCTTAAAGCCCTTGCTTCGCTCAAGCTTCTAACTGGCCCGGTCATTACCTAGCATGGTAAATCCCCTGCCCCTTGGGATTTATTGCTTAATTAAATGCTTGTGTACCAATATAACTTAAATATTACAATGCAAATTCTTTCTCAGTTCAGAGATACCAAGCTCAATATAGAGCCGTTTGACGTTGATACATCATCACCTGTTTAGTTGAAGTGAAGATGCCCCTTTGGTTTGCTACAAGTTGAAGCTATTCATGATTTGGTACACTAGAAAAACTGTGTAATATAACATATCTTGGGACATTTCATGTTATTCTCTATCATGAAGATTGGCACCTAGAAACACCTGTGTACAGGCGCGTTATAAATATCATATCATATCATATCATGAAGAAACTGAAGGAACAAGTTGACAGATCTTGGTGTAGGCTTCAAAAAGAGATGTTGTTCAAGATTTAATATCGATTAGGTGAAAGCTAAATTGATGGGGCAGTAAGAGTTGCTACATTACCATTCACACGGGGATCTTTCTTTATGGCCACATAATGTTGGAGCCGCACTCTACAGTTTTCCATTGATCAGCGTTTCATCATGTCCTATTTAAGGCCCCTGCAGGTTGACAAGGACTAATATAGGGACAAATATATGAAGCAGTTCGGATCTATGTGATCACTGCAAATCTAGAATGCTCAATCTGAAAATGTCAATTTCTTTTTCTCCAAACATTTCCCCATAAGTATATGGAGGGGGGAGACCCCTGCACCCTCCTCATACTCCCCTTGAATGGTTTATAAACGTAACCACCTTGCCCCTACATATAAATGCAGGAATATCTGCATTTCGAATTCCGACATTTTCAATTCGGCATTTGTACCTTCGCCATGATGACATGATCCCAAGCAGTTCCCCTTCCTCAGAGCTTCATTCTCACTTAACATGCTTTAATGATCTTTTTATTTTGCTGATACATAGAAAATCCTTAAAGTCACACTTATATTAAAATCAGGGAGCGTATCGCTATGCACCTGTTGGCTCAGATGTGTTTGTATTCACCCAATAGTCCGCTCCCAGCCAAAAGCATTTGCCAGCATTTGAGTTTTTCAATGTTGCCTCCAAGGCAGTCCAAGCAGATACCTCCAAAATGCATCCTCTGTTTAATCAAGAATGCAGCGGTCACCAAGTGCCCAGGTTTCTGACCTGTCTGGCACCATTGGACATAACCTCAGGCTATAAGCTCTGAACATTGTCGCTGCTGTGGCCCCTTTTGGTTGATTATCAAATGCACCAAGAGCAGCATAGCATTCTACTGTTTCTGCAGTCTATGTTGGATGAGGGTTTAATTATAGCCTCTGCATTGAGAATACCACAGTGTATACACACATGAGTCCCCCCTTGCACTTCCCCTGCCCCCTTACTCTGCACTTTGCACGATCGCACTTGCACGATCTGAATGACAAAAGGCCTAGTAGGATCGTTGTCTTGTCCTCCTTCTATACCCTCTCTTGTCTCGCCACGCCTAGAAACACATGTGTACAGGCGCTTTATAAATGACTTATCATATCATAGCATACCTGGGTCAGCTCATCACCATCCAGCCTGTAGTGCTTGCAGTCCTTGCTTGCACACAAAGGGAAGCATTTAAGAATCAGTATTTCCCAGACAGGTCAGGTGATCTGTCACTCTGACCACCATGTGATCAAGAATGGGGGTATCATCTGCAAATAGTGGCCAGTTTCCTGTCCAACCCTGAGCCTGGGGTGAAAAGCATCTAGATTTAAGTGGGTAGTCCGGAAGGTTGTGCAGATACCAACAAAACAGCATGGTTACTAGGATACTGCTCATAACCCCACTTTAAACCTATATGAATAGTTTTGATTTTGGTATCGTGGCCTCTGCTCCATAGCATGTTCTTACACCAAGTAATTTAGGTTTTGTTAGCGTTTGTCACACATTTGACTGAATCGTTCCCCCTTTTGTAAGCTTTTAGCTTATTTCTTTTTTTTGTCTCACTTATCGTAGAACTTTGGACCCACTTCCTATTATTTTGACAAAGTGGGGGCCAAATCGCCTCCTGCGATGCCACCAGAGGGCTAAAGTGCTTATGGTACCGTTTCATGATTTTTGCGAACTTCTACCATTGTGAGCTTTGTGAATTCAGTATCAAGTATGAAGGCGGAAGCTCATGTAGTTAACACGAAAACCTTGGACAACGGAGGACATGTGCGGACATTTGGATGAATGCTTGGCATTGCGCAGCCATTGCACATGTGAAAGCTTTGCCAGAAGAAAGGTTGCCGAAAGTCATGGTAAAGTTTGGAAAGTATGATGGATCAATATTGACAAAATGTGCATAGTACACAGAGATGGGGGGGTGGAGTAACACCAGGAAACTTCCACGTGAAGGGAGATGATGGGCTGTTCATTACACGTGAGGCCGACCTTCTCAGTGAACCAAAAGCGGGACAGGGCACTGGCTCTCTGCTTTCCGGTTTATCACGGGGGAGACTATCAGAAGATTCCGCTGTGCAATGGCTTCAGTGAATGGTTTCTCCAGGGATGAGTAAAAAATAGGCATGCAATAGGGGCCGTAATGTGTGCTCGAAAATGTGAGACTGGCCAAGTGGCTGGCAGATTTAATGCCCAGAAGAATTACATCAAGTAGAGTGAGCAGCAAGGAAGGGCAGGGAGACAGTGAGGGAAAGGGAGAAATTGACCAGGCGAATTAGTATGGAGAAGAAAGGGAACAGCGATCCAAATTATTAGTATGGCTTTGCTTTATCAGTGCACATATTATATACCCAGAGAGAAATATGGTCTATTTTGCCCAGAATGCAATAGCTCCTTGTTTTTCTATCAAGAACATCACTTCCCTCCTGGGTGTGTGTGCTGAGTATAAAGGCAGCAGCATCGCTTCCTGATAAGATGTAGAAGGCATTTTCCAATTAACTGCAATTTTTTGTTTGGTGTGGGAGGCGGCCTCTGTAAACCAGTGATTCTTAATTGGATTTTCCAGTCTCAGACTTTATTGCTGCTGCAGTAATGTGTCAATCATGTTGATGTTGTTGCTGTGTTCCCTACCACTAGGTGTAGTTCTATTTGCAGAATGTCGGATTATTCAGACACTGGCTGAGGAAAATCCAAGAGATTCATTTTTAAATTAAAATTGTTTACCTGGGCCGGGAGGATAGCTCCGGCGCAACACATTTGTCTGCTTAGAGAGTTGTCTCCAGTATTAGGCGCGTAATAAAAGATTAATTAATTACCTGAAATTGTTAGGCACATTTAGATTGATGTAAATTATTTTAATACTGAATAATGAAAACAAAAGCAATTGATGGTCATAAGGCAGGGAATCATGGATAAAAGGAATTTGGCAGGGCCTAAGAAGGCAGTGTTCCCGCCTCCACATATCTGCACGGATCAGCTGTGTGTCCTGCCACCTAGCGGGTCAATCAGGTTGGACTTTGGTGAAGGGAAGCATTGCAGTCTGCCTCGTGCTTTCCTGCTGATAAGAGAATCGTATGAAGAGCTTTGGAGACAAGCTTGTGGTTGGAACTCGGATGAGAGCAAAAATGGTATTTATTTTCACAAAGAAGGACCTTTGACTATTTGAAGCCTGATAGAGTTAAAATGTACTTGATTTCGGCAGACGAAACAGATGGTAGTGTGAATAAATCTACATAAATATTCCTATTTTTTATATATTTGAACAGATCTTTCCCAACATGTACAGTCTGGGTGGGGGACCCGTGGGTACAATTTAGTATGAAAATTATCAGCCAAAACTTTTTAAGAGTCAAAAGGTATTAGCAAATCATTTGTCGGATTTGCTTTGGTACTCAACACGCAACTTCACTATAGTGCAGTAGCCGCCGCACTATAATATATGTACATATATATTCACTGAAAACACTTTAGTTAAAGTTTAGTTAATTTTCCCAAATCTATCACAAAAAAAACCTTGGAATTCTGCGCATTTGGGAAGTTTTAACTTGGCGCGCTCCCTTTGGTGTCCCCCCATATTGCCATGTGCCCCATAATGCCATTTTGTATGTCATTGTGAATCCCTTCTCTTATAATATGTATGTGCTCATGGGCTTTGCTACGGGAACAAGCTGACTTAAGCCGGTCATAACTTCCCACATGCGCTGACTTTCAGGGGTATTGTTGCGATACATTTGGACAACTTAGCTAAACATTAGCTGAGCCCTAGTACGATAGTCACTTGTTTTGTTCCTTCCCTCCCTTTCTGCACCCCTCTCCCTCTCCTTTTGTTTTCCTCCAGCTCTACCAGAAATGTCGTCAGGCCTAGTACGGTAGTCACCTGTCTGTTTCCATTTCATTCCCACTCTCCCCCTCCCTTCCTTCTCTATGTCTTAGCATTTGCACTATCTGAAATGTCGTCAGGCCGAGGACGATATCACATCCTTACTGTTCATGGCCTGTAAGAATGTCGTTGTATTTTCCCTTGTTCCCTCCCTTGCCTTGAAGCTCTTTGAATCACATTGTGTATAGGCACTGCATAAATAAACGATCATATCATATCATATCTAAAGTTCTTTCCGTGAATGTCAAGGGTGTTATACCATCATTTTCTGCTGTGACCACTGTATATTTTACAACAATACCAGGCCACTAGTCATGGCCTTCGCAGTGGCTACTATACATGTGTATCAGGCCCACTAGCCAGGGCCGAAGCACGGCCTTCAGCCAGGCCCACTGTAAATTGTACAGCATTACCAGGCCACTAGCCACGGTGTGTATCAGTCCGACTAACCAAGACCTTTGGTTGTGTCCACTGTATGTTTTATAGCACCATCAGGCCACTAGCCATGGCCTTTGGCCATAGCCAGTGTACATTTTAGAACACTACTGGCCTTTGCCCATGCCCACTCTATTGTTTAAGGCCATGGATAGTGAATTTTCACCCCATATCTCACTGTAGCTGTCTGTGCAGGTGTTGCTGGTTAGTACCAATTGTGGTCTCAGGGGATTCTAATAACTGTGGTGAATGCAGGCAGCCAGGAACCAACTCCCCCACCAATTACACAGTGGAAACCCACAGTGAGGCGAGGGTGGGAAACCAGCAGTGTGGCTCTCCACAGTGGGGCATGTGTTACCCCGGTGCTGCTCCTCTGTACTTTACTCATAGCCTAATCAACCCAAGACAGGCACTTGTAAGCCTTTCAAATGTGTGTTGTGGGTTGGATAAGCTATGTATGAAGTAGCATTGTCCTGTTAGAGACAATTTCCTGGAGAGAAAGGTTTGAATTTGCGCTAATTTCCAGACCCACAATGCCTTGCTGTTGTGGCTCAGAACTGGAGGTGAACTTCCAGCGATGGCTGCTAGGTGACATTGTGGAATGTCTGACTTGGCTCAAACTTTCTTTGTGTTGTGTGTATATATATATATCAATTTTCCTACTTTCACATTTCAGGTGAAAGGTTTTTTTTCAAATCTTTTTAAACCCCCCCATAACTTCCTTAGTGTATATATATATGACAAAGAAAATGCTTCCCTGCCCTCCCAGGCACTCACCAAGTCCCCCCAACATGTGCCTGCTTCCCCAATCCTCTCAAGGCATCCTCATGTCCTCAGCCCTCTCCCATTCCCCCCAAACACTTGTTTCCATGTGACGCACTTTCATTCCTGCTCGCATTTTCTCATGTAGGTGCAGTTATCCCTCCGAATATCTGTAGTAGCTATGGGAAATCGTGCTCTTAACTTCATCACAAAGCCCCAATTTCACCTCTCCCCTCTCTCCTCTCCCCCTGACCCCCACCTCTAGTCTGATGCCATTTAATCATTTTTTTCCTCCTTCAAATTATATTTTTCTGCTTTTTTGTTTTTGGGTAACAGCGGGTATATCCACGGCTATCTCTCACATCAAACCCAAAAAAAGTGTCTGATTTTCAGTCCAAATCCTGTCTGCTGCAATGCACTACGGGAGATATACCTATCTTTTTGGGAGAAGGAGGCACCTCCTTCTCCGTCAATTATTTTAAAAAGTACTGGATGCCATAACTCCAGAGTCCCCCCGCCGCCAGGATCTTGAGTCAACACTTCATGCCCAAGTTGTTTTGTACCTGGTCCAATTCTGTCCAGTCGTTTGGGCTATACGTTGGAGCAAGAAATTGCCTTTTTTGTCTATGGAAAATGAAAGGGGACTGGGTCGAAAATGTGTTTTTTTGTTTTCTTAATATTTTTTTTTTTTATGGATATTTCCCGTTATGTGCAGTCTGGGTTGGCCTTGTGCGTAAAATTGTGTCTGCAATATCCCAGCCAAAACCGTTGTACGAGTCAAAAGTTAGGCAAATCATTTTTCGGATTCCCCATGGTACTCTACATGCAACTTAACTATAGTGCTATTTTTGTTATTTATTTTTTATTTTACACTTATAACCATATTCTGTTTTACATTTTAAAAACATGATATCAGTACTGAAGACTAAGCTGGACATCACCAACAGGTAAGTATATTTTGGCTGCATATAAAACAAGGCATTATTTAGCACGAAAAAATGAAACGAGACCTGAGAGAAGGGCTGCTGCACAGTTGCACTATTTCCTAGTGCAATTTCCCACGCAGAGAAGACGGCCACACTCAATGCTGTTAACATCTTAACAACTTCTGTTTGCCCTCACAGATGACAAGTAAATACCTGCTGGCGGCCAAGCCACTCCAGTCACAACATGATTAGATTTATGACTTCCTCGCAGGTTTTCGTGTCTCACTTGATGGTTGTTGTTGTACAGAGTCAGACCCGCTGCACAGATGTGTGCCTCAATGTATTTTACGATGGAGATTGCAAGGTAAATACTGCACGAGGCAGTGTCATAAAGCATAGCTTTCATAACCTCCAAAAACGCACAAAGGTCAGTGGAGGGAAAGGCAGGCTGCCTCTTTGCAGCCAATCCACTGAATTTAGTGCTGACTATTCTTTTGCAAAGTGCTCAGAAGACAGATGTGTGTTTTGTGCATAAACCTGCTATGGAAAGGACACATGCATTCCACTTGTGATTCTCAAAAGATACTCCCCGCATGCCGGTTCAATAACCATGAAAGAAGGTCTTTGCAGAGTGAATGGTTAACCATCGACAGTGGGCCTGTCACTCCTAAGGGTTCATACAGACCCACCCGGGAACCCTAGAAGCGGGAACTCTTCCCAGCCCGTGAGGATTTGGGCAGCCGTCTTCCTTGCAGCTTCTGCTTGACTAAGTCTTCTGCGCCCTTCAAGCAATCTCCAAGGACAGAGGCAGCTCTCCTTTAATTCACAACTGTCACCCCTCCATTCCCAGGACCACTGTCACGCAGCATGGGATTTTGTATACTAGGCGGGCATGATATTTCACATTTGTGGCTGGCTTGCGTTACTCAAGAAGGCAACTGGCAGGCAAGTCCGACCAGAGCTGGAGACCGCATTTGGAGGAGAAGATAGCTGGGAAGCTGGTACGAAAGCTAAGCATGTTGAGCGCTCGCTACTGCAATCTGTGCATGATCTGCAGGTCACAGGTTCGAGTCCAGGCATTGCCAAATCAGCCTTTCACCCTCCCGGGGTTGTGTGCAATAACGCATTATCATTATAAATACATTATGTCAAAGTGTCAAAATAATCCAAATATTGAAAAACGGCCATGGCTCTGCACATGCAGAAATGGTCACATGTCATTTCATCGCCTGTAATTTCATCCCCTGTCATTTTAAAGTGCACATTCCATTGCAAAATTGTCATTGTTTTTTCTTTTTTTGGGGGGGTTCCCTCCTAAGCCCCCACACTTATTTTTGCTATTGCCTACCTGCCCAAACCCTCACCCCCCCTAAAAAATTCGATGAGCACATTTGATGGAATGTGCACGTTAAAATGCATGGGGATGAACATGCAGGCGATGAAAGGACGTCGTACCACAGAAATCAGCTAGTGAGCAGCATGTATTGATTGATTGATATTTTATTTCTATCGCGCTCATACTCAAGTGTTTCAGAGCGTGACAAGGCAAGGGAAAGGGAACAGGGGAGAACAAAAACAACAACTTACTAGGCCCAGTGACATTGAGAACGTCATAGTCATGTGTGGGATTTGTTGAGCACCAGAATGGCCACGTCCGGGCTGCAGCGTATCCACGACGGTAACTGTGATTAGCACTCAGCGGCATGCAAGGTCCTTTGCAGCTCGCTGCTAATCCCCCTCCAGCAGAGAACACCAGGGGCCACATTACAGAATCTTTCCACCAGAGCAAGTGAACAGTTGCATGGTAATAGCACTAGGGCAAATATTGACCATTTTCTAAAAACACCTGGACATATTAGAAAACTATTGCACTATGACAACTGCAATTTGGCATATTATAAGCATGAGGGCAAAAATTGCCCTAATGCAAAATAAAGGTCTTTTTTTCATTCATTTTTGCACGAGGACAAAGTTTGCCCTAGTGCTAATACCTTTCCGTATTAGCACTAGGGCAAACTTTGCCCTGGTGCAAAAATGTTGTGAATATGTATCCTTTTTTGCGCATGGGCAATTTTTGCCCAGGTGCTCATGCCATGTCAAACGGCACTTGTCATAGTGCAATGGTTTTCTAATATATCCAAGTGTTTTTAGAAAAAGGGCAATTGTTTCCCTTGTGCTAATACAGTGCAACTTTGCACTTGCACCAGTGCAAGGTTTCTGTAATCTGGCCCCCAGTAGGAGAGCAGACACCATGTGCATGAGCTTGGGCTTCATGCATGTACCCTCTTCCACCACCATGGACAGTATGATAGTGCAGGTAGGGGAAACAGTGGCAAGAATTTGCTCGCCCCAAATTTTCCAGCAGGCAGAAATAAACAGGGCACTTCTTAGTGAATTATGTTCATTGTGAAATTCTGGCACACAAACTTTTATGAGTTCCTAGAAAAATCACTGCTATCAATAAGCTTTGCGACCAGATCATTTTGCTAATTGACAATATGTGCAAGTAATTTGAAGGCCCACTCATCCACGTGAATGTATTCAAGCCTTCATGTGGGCAGGGGTGCGCTGGGCAGTTGGATACCAGGTAGTGTCTAGCGGGATGCTTCTTTGGAGAGCAATTGGCAGTTCTGGCTGAGTTTTGCTGCAGAATGCATTTTGGAGTAATGGAATTTAGTTGTATCTTTTGGGATGATCCACTCATTATATGGGTCTTATCTATTTTTAAAATGTTGAACAATGTGATCCGTATGAAACTAAACAAATACATGTTCAATTAAAATCACCTTCCTTTTGGAATGACTGTATCATCAGTGCCATTTCTTTGGAAATATGTATTTGAATCATTGTTTGCACAACAACCCAGATGTTTTGTATCCCAGCATGGGTGCGAAGTTGCTCCTCACAGCCTTCTGTCCAAGGGCTCTGAACTCATGACTAGGTGCCTGGGTCATTTCCCAGATTTCTGACAGTGTGGCCACATGCCCCATGCAAATGTGGTACTCTATCACTGGAGTCCTCACTGTCCCATGACCTTCTTGGGCCTTATATTTCAGATTCAGATTCTTACCCAGATGATGACCTGTGGGTGATACCCAGGCCACCACCTTATTGGAATGTCACCAGGGGATGTCCTGGTTCAACAACAAGGCACCACTCACGGGGACATTGAGTCCTACTTGTGTTGATGTGGGTGGCTGTGATAGACCATAAACCAGTCCACATTCACATCCGTGTCCAGGGTCTGCAGGCTGAATTTTGTTATATCCTGCAAGAAGCCAATAGGGGCATTGGAATCCAGGTGGTCAGCATCTATGTTATGGACCTGCAACCTGTGGCTCTATAGATGGTTTAAACTCTGGCTTCCATGATCCCTTTCAATTGAATATGCTTGCTAGGGTTGACTGGAGTTGTAGGCCAAAACATCTAGAGAGCCAAAGGTTACAGACCCCTGATTTATTTATTTATTTGATTTTATTGAGCATTTTTGAGGAACTTGATACAGCAGAATTGTGTTTCAAATGCTACAAGGCTAAATGGGAAGGAAACAAGGGAAATAAAAAACAATGGCACAACAGTAATATAAGTTGAGGTCCTACTAGGCCTTGTGGCACTCAGCCGTGCAAGTGCAATGAGGAGAAGTGCAGGGGAAGGGTATGGGGCGGGGAACAGAGGAGTGGAAAGTGCTGGGGGAGGACCCGGAAAGGGAAGTGCTAAGGGGAGGCAAGGAGGAGAAGCTCAGGCTAAGTGCTGGTACAGGTGACCCTCACGGTGGGATGCAGTGCCACCAAGCAGGGGCCCGTCTGGCAGTGCAATGGGGAGGGGTGCTGAGATTGGCTGGGAGTAAGGGCCTGGGATCCTGTGAGATTCATGAAGATCAGGCCACCAGTCACAGCGGTAGTGGGGTGATTAGCAGGGAAGGGAAAGAGGTAGAGAATAGCAGAGTTTTGAGCAGTTTCCTGAAGTTAAGGAGGTCCGGCTCAAGTCTGAGAGGGGCAAAGCGGCTGTTCCAAAGGGAGTCACCAGTCGAGGAGCGAGACCTGCCCCACTCTCTGCTTGGAGAAGCTTTTGACAGTGAGAGAGTTGGAAATAGAGTAGTGTAGGGTTCTAGATGGGTAGTATTTAGGGAGGGAAAGTTGGAGATAGCACAGTACCAGGCTTCAGAAGGACTTGTGGATGATGCAGAGGGTCTTGAATTTGATCCTTGCAGCCACCGGGAGCCAGTGGGGAGATTTTAGGGCCACAGAGATGCAGTCCCTGGGCTTGAGGCCAAGGATAGGTCTTTCAGCCATGTTCTGGATTAGCTGGAGGGGCGCAGGGGGGAAAGAGGGAGATTGAGAAAGAGGCTGTTGCAGTAGTCCAGCCTGGAAAGGACCAGAGCTCTGGAGACATTAAGCTTCTGGGGGAAGGTGAGGAAAGGAAGAATGCATCTGAGAAGGTGGAGCTGGAAGTGGGACTTCTTGGTAAGGTCCATAATATGAGGGGTGAAGGAGAGTGCAGAGACGAAGATGACCCCAAGGTGTTTGGACTCACAAGATGGTGGGGCTAGAAGGTGGCCAGAAGGTAGGGGGAAAAGAGGGCACAGGTGTCCCAATGAGGAGGATCTCCATCTTACTGGCATTGAGACAGAGATAATTTGCTGTACACCATGCCTGAATGGCAGACAAACAGGGATGAGAGAGGAGGAAAAGGAAGAAATAGAGGGAAGTTTGAAGGAAAGCTGTGTGTCATCAGCGTAACACTGGAAATGAGGAAGGAAGGAGGAGAACAGGTGAGCAACAATAGGATAGAGCCCTGGAGGACGCCAATGATCTATGTCATACTAAAAATGCAGAGCAAATGCAGGATCCATAGGGACGCAAGCCTCAAAATGTGATGCGGGTGAAACATTGGCAGATTCCTTCCACGGAGCAGAGAAAAGCACAGAGTGGATTTCCTGTCTCCATGCCTCAATCGAAAATGTCACACAGATGTTAAAACAGACACCAAACGTTCCTCATTCTGTTTTTTTCTAGCCGTCCCATTTTTTGCTCTGAGCAAAATTAGACCGAGAAGGCCTGATTCCCAAAGCGTTTTTCAATGGCATTTTCCCATTGGATAACATTGTGTGATTCCAGCACCAGATGGTTTTTCCACTATATTTTCTATTTGGCGGAGCAGTCTCCTTCCAGGGCCGAGTTTTGCGTGTGGCATGCGAGACTCACAAAGAAATAGCATTTCTTGACCTTAGGTCGATCTATAAGACCTTGCAAAGCCAACGTTCTTGAAATTCGTCAACGCCACCGCTGCCAAAAAACTGCAAACACTTGGCTCACTTTAACCATGGCAACCTCGGGTGGATAGCTGCCTGCTGTGTGCCATGTCTTCTTCTAGGCTACTTTCAGTATGCACGCTGCCCATTCCACATAATGTGCTTCCCATTACCGTGTTATTATACCGTCTACAGACATACTCAGAAAGCAACGTGTCGTTACAATGCACTTATCACAGCTTTCTTGCGAGCCGGGGACTTTGGCTTCAGCAAGCTTTTACAGATGTTGTCCCGGTGGTAACTCTCAAAGTACGCATACACGCAGGGCCTTTTTTGTGCTCCCTTCTTTTCAGTGTCATCAACATAAAGAATGCGTTCGCATGTGAAGCTTGTAGTCCACACAGATCCCTTGGTGTGGCACACGCTTGCTAGATTATTTACGTGGTGCCTTTTAAAGATGATTTTTTATATAAAACAAAATTACCATGCAAAATAAAAGCATTATAATTGATGCAATTGTTGTCACACGTATGGTTATTTTAATTACTGCCAAAAATAATATTTCCGATGAATCTTCAGGAAGTGTTTTGCGGCTACGCTAAACATAACCGTCCCCGCTATCATTCCAAGCCTCATTGTGATTGCGGCCCTGCGGTTGCGCAGCTGTCCTGGCACATCCGGACAGCTTCTGAATAGGAAACGTTGCACGCGGACAGCTCCCACGTGACCTAACTCGCCCATTCCTGGTTTGTGCGTAGGCCACAGCAGTTGCTGCCATGCTCTATTGTTGCTTCCTCGCCTTTGAAATGCTCACTCGGAATTTGGGGAGAGTGCCGAGGACGCTCTGCGGCTGTCAATCTGCGTATGTCTCCCATTCAGAAGCTCAACGGCGTCCTGTTATCAGACATGCCGCTGTCCTTATTTCGCAGCGGGTGATGGCGAAGATAAGCAGGCCAGCAGACGTCTCCATGACCAGGGATTTGCTTTTAGCTGATGTGCTAGCTCTTAAAACTGTTGCTAAGCAATGCTTTTGAAACCAAAGCACGACAAAGAAACTCATATTGGGAATGGTCTTTTCTTGTAGGGGGAGAGCGGGAGCGGATGACAGCCAATCATGAGACGTACCTCCTTATGGCCAGCACACAGAATGACATGGAGGACTGGGTGAAGTCCATTCGGAGAGTGATCTGGGCACCATTTGGAGGAGGTAAGAGACACCTATTTGCACGGCATGTAGCCAAACACCACCTGTCTGTCTTACTAAGGAACAGAGGGCATAATTCCCAGAAGTGTTTTATAATGGCAAAACCCCATTAGACAATGTTCTGTCAATTAGGCCCAGAGTGTCTTGCCGATCTCATGTAGTAGGTGAAAGGAAGCGCCCCCAATTTCAGCACGATCCTCCCCGCAATGAGAGACAATAAGGGACTCTCCCGTAGTGGGAATAAGACCAAGACAGAGTGCGGGTGAGCGTAAGTGGGAGTTTATCCAAAGAATAGGGCATGCAAAGAACTCTGCAACCTCCGAGAGCGCTCTGTCTGACAATAGCAAAGACAGGCGTATTTCTAATACAAAAAACGTCATCAGAACCTACACACTATAGGGGGCACAAGTTAATTGGGATTGGGTGGCGTCGACTAACTATAGGTGTTGCTGCAGCGTGGTTGGTCTTGGCGTGAGGACGTCACTGGTCAGCCTCGTGGGTTGGGTTGGGCCTGGCAGGCCAGCTTGAGGTCATCCGAGCGGTGTTGGTATGCTGGGGCAGCCTGTGACAAAGATGAATACCTCTCCTGACTCGTTTGCCCTAGGCCATGCACACTGCAGTTATTCAAGAAACGACATCTAAGTTCATCAATAAATCGCTCGGCAGTTTGTCTTATACAATAAACGCAACACATGAGGAATGCACCTCTTGAGAGGTCCGGTGATTGTCGGTTGGGGTGAGATTTACCTGTGTCCTATTGACCGGTATTTTAGGTCGAGGGGCTGAGTTCTGGGGCCTGAGCCGACTGGTACATGCCTGTCTGCCGCGTTAGAAGTTATTATATAAATGGGTCTCTGTGTCTTGTCCCAGTGATGGGGGTCGTTCTCGGGGTGGTCTAGGGGGAGGGTTGTGGACTTTACGAGAGGGTGCTGGTAGATCAGTGGATTCAAAACGTGGGTTTATTACCGTGCTGTAAATAACACAGGTGGTGGGCTGTGGCCTTGGGTGCGGTACCGGGGCCTCTGACTCTCTGAAGCGGCTCCAGCTTGGTTGGGGGAGGTGAGGGAGCGCGGCACAGGCCTTAGCTTCCTTATCTGGCAGGCTTGGCAGGGTGGGAGGGAGAATGGCCTTGCATATACTCACAAAGGTTTTTTCCTCGTGCGTTGCTAACTTTTAAATGCAGACCTTTTATAACGTTCCGCCTTATTTTGATGTTATTTAAACACACATATATATTTCCATTTCGTTACACATTTCTTTAATACAGTCGGTCTGAGTACCTTTTCGTCACCTAACATTATATTTACTACATGATGTGATTATTTTATGTACATTAAACGTTACACGAGGTCGTTCTAGGTTATGGCCTACAGAAATTGATCTTTAGGTGATTAAGAAAACATATATGAGTAAGTAAAGGCTATACATTTGGTCGACATCTTTCTCTGTGGTTGTAGCAGCACTAGTCCAGACCTGGGGTGGTATCATGTAACGTTACATCTTTATGGTTTATTCACAGTTTACAGGATCTGTTTAAACCGAGGTAGTTTGTTAATACCAATACTTGAATTATTTTCTACTTTCTTCAGATAGTGATGCTTCAGCTTTTTTCCCGTCACCCCGGCCTCGCGGACCAGGTCATGCAGGGTGCGATATTACATTGTGGACGAGAATAATGTTACAGTGTTAGCATCTCGGGTTAGCTCATATCCGACTTTCTCATGGGAACGCGCTCGCAGCGGATCTACCAGGGCTACTGCGGCGGCAGAGATGCATGAAAGGTCCTCCAAAGGTGGGGGCCTCGTTACAGTGTGCTGAACTCACGCCATGTTTGCTAAACAAGATGGCTTCTAGGCCTAACTGAGTTTGGGTATATGCAGGGAACGGATATGTGTGGGCAATGTCGTCGGCGGGTGACCCCTCCTCCACCTGGGCCCGGGTGGCATGAGGGGACGGCCACCGAGTCATGGTCCTCACCTGGGGAGAAGGCTGCAGGTGAGGAGGGCCTCGCGGCCAGTCCTCCCCTACATTTCCCCCCTTTCGTTACTAAAGTAACGAATTCTTTAGCTCTTCTAATCTTCTACATTCTTGCTCCTCTATCACTGCGTCATCCCATGCAGGTGTTCCTTTTCTAGGCATCCAGGCTCTGCATACCCCCCTCAAGTTCTCACCTCTTCTAGCATACTCATCTGGGGTACATGTTAAATATATACAGTCACCCGTCCCTTCCAAGTCTACCCAGACCTCCTCATACCATTCCAGTTCCACATCTCGGGGTTCTTTGATAGTGGTGTGCCATAATTTATCTACTATGTACTTATCACGGCACATGGGCACTAACTGGTATCTGGGAGTGTTATCTGGTCCTGTCTGTACATGTACTTCTTGTGTCGCCTTAATTGTACCACCAGAGTTGCCCATTGTCACCATCATCATCGCACCGTTAGGGACTGCGTTAGCACAACATCGAAGGCCCACCTGGCACAGGCAGAACACCACGAGGAGGACCACCGCAACTGGTATCAATAATTTCATCGTCATTCCAAGCCAGGAGGGAACCCAGGAGAAGATGTTGTCGAACCATGAGCTGTCTTCAGCCCCACCTTCCAGCTTCATTTTCTCTCCCAGGTTATGGACTGCTTCAATGACGTGGGACAGGGACCCATTTTCTGCGTCTTCAGAAGGTACGAACGTGCAGCACGCACTTCCTATTTTTCGGCAAACACCTCCATCGATTGCTGTTAGCAGGTCCAGAACATACCTGTTCTGCATGGTCATTAGTCGCAGAGCTCGTAATTCCACCTTTATTATGTTGAACCCTTCTTCAGTGTCATTGGCCAGCTGAATCAGTTCCCACCGTGTGATCTGAAGCCATTTTGCATTTGCTCTTGCTTGGACACTTGAAACCAGTGAGGCAAAAAATGTTTCCACGGAGCTGAACAGGCGATACCTGTCTGGGATCTGTGCCAATAAATCGGATGACGCTTGTGATATGTAGTTTGATGCTCGCTTGTTCCGTGATAGCTCCTCTTTTTTCCCTCCGGAGGACAGGACATAGAGGTGTGCTTCTGCAGTGGGAGACGTCTCGTCCTTGTTCATGTTTCCTTGCGTCTTTTTAATTTTGTCGACGTGGCTTTCTGGAATCACCATTAGGGCCGAATGCAAAGTGGCCATTGAGCAGCTGCCACTCCATGCCTGGGGAAGGTGCAAGTAAGCCTGATTCCCGCACACCCAGTATGTGTCCATTAGTGCTGCTGTTCCTTTTTTCATGTCTGGGATGGTGAGAGTTTTGTTACAGTTTTTGTTCGTTCCCATTGCCACTTTTCCTTCTCCCTTGAAACATAGTTCGTTTTGTATTTCACTTTGTAGCTTGAAGGGTTTCTCCATCGCTGTTACCCATGTTAGTTTAGAGATGTGTTCTTTCCATATTGGTAAGCACGTTTTTTCCATCCATCGCAGCTTGTCTGGTTGGACACCTCTCAGTGCTTCCGCTTTGCACAGTACTTCTTCATCTTTCCATTTGTTTTCTGAAAACAGCGTCCCTTGTATTGCAAAGAAAGGTTCTTTAGGACAGACCACTCCAGACGCTTTTGAATAGCACGTTTTGTTGTCCTGTATTATTTTGAAAGAGACATCGTGTGCTTGAAAGGTGTTCTTTATTCTACACAGTGTGAGATGAAGGAGACATTGGGCATCCACAATGGGCAATTCTCTTGGCAACAACACTTTGGGTGTACCTGATGCATGGGGGATGAGCGAACAGACATAGCAGCTTTCATTAGTTGTCTGTTTAGCTGTTGTACTCATATCTGCATACCATTTATTTGCTTGGTGGGGGTGTCGTGGGTCTTCCATCTTGTCTAATCCTAATCCATAATACTCATCATACCCCCTCCTGCTTGTCTCTCTTCTTCGCCTACTTCTCTCCCCCCTCCTATACCTTATAGCTTCGATAGGTGAAAGAATAGGCCCCCCTTTCTCATTCCCTCCCCCCTTTTCCAATTCTTCATATAGGGTCTTGTGTTCTGTCATTGTAATTACTTTTCCATTTTCCTCGATAAACAACAAGTCGCTGTTTTGTATCGGGGCGGGAAGGGCAGTGGGGCTGTTATATATTTCAGGTAGGGATATTGTGTCATTTTCCATATCTTTATCTTTTGATCGTGACGGGGCAGCAGTGGGTGGTGCAGTGTAGTAACCCCATACAAGGCGGGATCCATCCCAGATCAAAAAATCACCTTCTTTAATATTCATATTTGTAATTGAATTCGTGCCAGGGGCAAGGGTGGTGTTACTCCCCCCTCCCCCCTCGTTCATCTCAGTAGAGATGAACGCTATGACCCAATGTGTCATTAGGCAAAATATTGAGATGAAGAACACAATAACACACATTGATAAACCGCATTCGTACGAATATGTCAATCTATCTACTAACATTTCTCTAAATCTAACAAATCTATTAGTTGCAGGCTGCCCATCCGATGCCATAGTAAATCCTGTTTGAGACATAAAAGTGCATTAAGTACAATCATGTAAACATTTAGAACGTTGTGAAATTTTTTCGGCAAAGTATGGGAGTGGGTTTTTGGGGGGGGGGGGGTATGTCCACAGACAAGGTAACTTTACAAATATTACTATCAGTACATTATTTCATACATAAAGAGAAAAGTTGAGAGAGAGAGAGAGAGAAAAAGAAAACTTCTTCAAAACCCAAAAAGGACCACAAAACCTTCAAAAGTTGTAAAAAATTATATATATATATGTATATACACAGGTTTATTTCAGTACGCATGTCGTGCGCCATTCGTGTTCAGTGTTCAACACTTAATGCACACAAAATTCCCATCATCCATTCTGCACAACTTCATTGTCCGTAGTTGTCTGTGCCTCGTCCTGTACCTCACCTTCCGCGGCGCTATAAGCTCTACGTACGTCTGTCAAATGCACCCAGTATCGTAGGCCCTTTACCTTTACTGCTGTGGGTGTGCAAAACACTACCTCATAAGGGCCATGGAAACGTGGTGCATTCCACCTTCGCACAAAACTTCGGACATATATAAGGTCACCAGGCATTAGTTGTAATGGTTTTTCAGGCATTGTCTCTGTTTCTGTTGTGTTCCCCTCCTCTCTTGTAGAGGGGGGGGCTAGTTGCTTTGCAATTACGCGCGCTGCCCGTGTCAGTTTTCTCAAGTACTCTGTGAACTCCTCTCCTAATATCGCTGCACTTCTGTGTGCATCAGAACGTTCACGGAGAGGTGAATGCGCTGTGTGCATTCTCCTTCCCGTGACGATCTCATGCGGGGACAAGTGGTGGTCTTTACTTGGCTGATTTCGTAACTCGAACAAGGCCAAAGGCAGGCAGTACATCCAGGTCTTTTTAAGGGAAAAACACAGTTTTGACAATCTGCTTTTTAACAGACCGTTCATCTTTTCCACTACGCCATTACTTTGAGGATGATAAATTGAACATAATTTGTGCTTTATTCCCAATAGGGTAGTCACTTCCTTGAATAGTTCATTAACAAAATGCGTGCCGTTATCTGAGCGAATAACTTCGCAAATCCCCCAGCGCGGGAACACTTCCCGCACTAGGAACTTCGCGGCGCCCTTCGCATCAGGGCGCGCACAGGGGCCTGCCTCCACCCATCTCGAAAATGGACATACAACCACAATCATGTAGCGAGCCCCGTTACATCTTTCTCCCATGTCTACATAATCAATGTGGAGCTCTCTGAATGGGCCATTTGGTTTGGGTATCGTTCCTCTCAGTGTGCGCAATGTCATACCTGAGTTGTAAATCTGACATGTCGTGCATTCTAAAGCCAGTCTTGTGACGTGTTCATGGAGGCAAGGTGCAAACCAATCTTCTTGTATCTCTGCCATTATGTGTTGCTTTGCGTTATGTGCGGGAAAGTGTAGTTGTTGAAATGCTATTTCTAACAATGTGACTGGCATTACCGCTTTTCCTGAACTTTTTTGTCGCCATAACAAATCCGTCGGCGATTTGCTGCATCCCCTTTTAGTCCACAGCAATTTTTCTTCTGCACTAGCTCCCTCTTGCAGCTCTATTATTTCCTGTGTGGGCATCATGTTGTATCCTGTGGGGACCTCTTGGCTTGCTGTGTGGTGCAACATGTATTCTCCTACTACACCTTTCTGTAAATACGAAGCTTCTTTGGCAGCGGCGTCTGCTGCCGCGTTCCCCAAAGATACAAAATCTGTATTTGTGGTGTGGGCTTGGCATTTTACAATGGCCACTGCCGTGGGGTCTTGCAGAGCCTCAATCAGTTCTTTCAATAGTTCTGCATGCTGAACTGGTGTTCCATCTGCTCGTCGGAACCCTCTCCGCCCCCACCGTGCCAACCCGCCGTGTACTGTCGTTGTCATGTATGCTGAGTCGGTATATATTGTCACTGCGCACCCCTTGGCGGCATGCAATGCTTCTATTAGCGCAATTAGTTCTGCTGCTTGGGCTGAATAGTGGGATGGGAGGCGGTGTTGCACTAGTGTCTCGTATTCATCTTCCTCTAATCGTACAACTGCCATACCCACATGTTTCTCTCCTGTCTCCATATCTATTGATGCTGACCCGTCCACGAAATACACCTCTCCCTCGCTCAGGGCATTCTCAAAAATCACTTGATCCTGACCTTCGTCACCTGTGAACGTAGCGCAGTTGTGGTTTTGCATGTCCTCTACGGTGCACGCCTCTGTGATGAATGTGGCTGGGTTCACTATTTTACATCTTACTATGTGGATGTTTGCGCTGGACAGTATTATTTCATATGCTGTGGCGCGTTGTGTTGTCAATGTGCTCTTTGATCGCTCTAATATTGCAAAGAGTGAGTGTTCCACAAACAGTGTCACAGGACAGCCCATCACTATCGTGGCACTTTTCTCAATCGCGAACGCGGCTGCAGCTAGAGATTGCTCGCACGCGAAATGACCTTGCATTACTGCGTCTAGGGTGCCACTATAGTAAGCCAGTGGTTTGTGCCCTAATGATGTCTTTTGTGTCAATACTGCTGTCATCAGTGTTCCTTTGCAGTGTGAAAATAAGAAGAATTCGCGTCCATAGTCTGGATTTGCCAGTACTGGAGCGCTTGATATTAGCTCTTTTAGTGAGTCAAATGCTGTGTTCATCTCTTCTGTCCATTCTATGTGTTTGTTTTCCTGCTGTGCCTCTTTTAGTGCCTGTAACAAGGGCCTCGTGTATGCTGCATAATCCAATATCCATGCTCGGCAATAGTTGCACATACCCAGAAATTTCTGCATCTCTTTTACTGTTTTGGGCTCCCCAACTGCTCTAATCGCCTGTGCCCTGTCTGGTATGATCCGCTTGCCATCCTTTGATATCAGCTGTCCCAAGTATAGGACCTCGGTCAGACAGTATTGTAACTTCCCCTTGTCCACCTTGTACCCTTTATTGGCCAATAATGTCAGGAGTGTTATTGAGTCCTTTCTACACTCTTCCTCAGTTTGTGCACAGATCAATAAATCATCAACGTACTGAATCACTGTGCTTTCTACACACAAATTCCCCAGATCTTCATGTAGTACCCTGTTGAATATGCTTGGGCTCTCGCAATACCCTTGTGGTAGTCTGCAGTGTTCGAACCTCCTCCCCCCTAGTGTAAACGCTGTTAAGTACCTGCTCTCCTCTGCTAAGGGAATCGAGAAAAATGCATTTTTTAAGTCAATAACTGTGAAGTGGGATGCCGTTTTCGGAATGTTGCACAGTATTGTTGATGGGTTCGGGACTAAAGGGAACTCCTTCTTAATCACATCATTGAGTGGGCGTAAATCCTGTATCATCCTCCATGAACCTCCCTTCGCCTTTTTAATCGGGTAAATGCATGTGTTGCATGGGGAGTTTGAGGGCACTATTATTCCTTGTGCTAGCAGTGCATCTAGTGTCTCTCTGATCCCTTCTTCTGCTTCGCGTGACAATGGATATTGTTTTACCCGGGGTATAATTGCTCCCGGTTTCAGTTTTATTACCACAGGCTGAACCTCATGTAATAACCCCACGTCATGGGGGCCATTTGTCCATATGTTAGTGGGTACTAACCTCATGTCGTCATCAAAAAATGCATGTGGTGCTCCTACTACTGCCATTAATTCAACTTGAGTTTTTCTGGCTGTAACTACAATGTCACACGGCATTGCTAGTTCCATCACTATTTCGCCATCTGTCTCAGTGTCTGAAAATAGCTCCTCGTCCGAGAGCTCCCTCAGTGGGATATTTGCATTTGTACACAGTACTGTCCGCCACTCACATCCTTCCATGTCAACGCCAATCACACATATTCTGTTTGCTGACACGTGTACTGCGTGTAAATCCAACGATACCACTGACCCGAGAGCAGTGTCGGGGCTTGCTATGGGGCGGAAGAGGAATTCGGCTGGAATCCTACAATCCATCCTTTTTAGTTCTGGTACTATGAGAGCCAATGTTCTCATGCCCTCAACAAACATCTCCTCGTTTCTTGGTAACCCTCTGATCTCTTGCATAATTGTGTGGCCGTGTATTACTGCTAATATGCGGAGGGGGCATATGCCTGGCGTCGAACATACGATACCGCTCCCTGTGAATGATATTGTCATATTTAGTTTGCTTAAGAGATCTCTCCCCAGCAAATTAATGGGAGAGTGTTCATAGTACAGTAAGGGTGCTTTCACTGTTTTACCCCCCACTGTCACATCCAATGCTTCTGTGTAAGGAACTTCAATTACAGCCCCAGAGAACCCCTGCGTCTCTAACGTTCTATTAGATAACGGGAACCGGCCCTCTCTAATGCATGATTTCTCCGCTCCCGAATCCACCATGAATATGAACTGCTTGTCTCCTATCTGCGCTCCTATCAATGGTTCCTCTGATGCATTGTGGGTCGTAGATAGTACTGGACACGCAAGTGCTCTCTGTGGGCTGTCCTATGCGGGGTGTCTCATTGCCCCCCCTTGATCAAAAATGTTCCCCGAAACTACTGACACCCCGCTGTAAGGTGCGGGAGCAGGTGCTCCGTTAGCTACTGTGGCGAAAGTGTTACCTGGCGTGTATTGCATATTGTCATTATTCTGTGGGTGGTTTTGTGTCCTGTACTGATGTCTGTGTAGTTGTGCGTTACTTCTTTGTCCTACATTTTCTGGTTGTTGGTATTGTCCCATGGGGAGGCCGTAGGGGCTTCCTGGGTGGGGGTGACCGTACTGTTCTGTCTCCTGGAACCCGTTGTTTTGTCTGCTCCTGCACTCTCTTGAGTAGTGCCCCCATCTCCCACAATTCCAGCAGCTCCCCTGTGGACCTCTGGGACCCTGCCACCCGTTACCTCCCATTCCTCCATACCCTTGTCCTCCTCTTCGGCCCCGGTACCCACCTCTTCCCCCTCTTGGGGCCCACTCTTGCCACGTTGGACCTCCGTTCTGCTCCTGCTCAGTCCACTGTCGTTGTCCTTGTCCTGCCCAATTTGCTGCTATTCTTCCTTGTATTGCTATTTGCCCCTCCTCTCCTTCGTCTCCCTCCCTCATGAGTGGGAGTCCTGCTACCGCTGCTGCAACCTTCACTAGTTTTGATTGTACCAACTTTGCCTCGTCTGCCAACCTTTTCTGTGCTACTTCCCTCTCTCTCTCTTTGATCCTTTTGCAATGGTGCACTATTATACTTTGGATCTCTGGCCACCCCTTCGCCTCAACGCCCGCTATCTTATCGAGTGCCTTCTGCACCTCTTTTGGGAGCCCTCTTTTAATGATAAAATAAAATAGAGATGTGGATTGGTGCCAGGGCGTGCCCGTTTCCGCTCTCCACATCTCCTGCACCCGGAGAATGTAATCCATAGCATCCTCCCCGTCATTCATTGTACATTGCATTACTGACTGTAAATCAGGGGTATCTGGGAATGTCTCCCGCAGTGCGTCCCACACCCTTGCTCGTACTGTATTAAAGGAAGCCCCATCATGACGATCACAATCTAACGTCACGGCCGGGAAACCAGCCTTAGCCCATACTCTGTCCGCTTGATCTCCTACTGCGGTTACTAGTAGGCTTTTCACATCGCCTACTGCCAACGGTATGCCGGCGGTATGTTTCTCAAATGCATATATCCACTTGCTCGCCCCTCCTGACAGCTGGGGCAATAATTTCATTAAATTAGCCTTATCCATCTGCGCCCATGGTATATAGTTTGGTCTCCCCCCCCCTCTGTGTATCAATGGAAGTTGTAACTTCCCTTTTGCAGTAGCACCCTCCCTTTCCTTAGTCGCTGCTGACTCCAATGACGCCATCTTCCCCACCCTATTTCTTAGTCGTCCCATCCATTCGTCGTTTATAGTCTCTAGTGAACATGCACCGTCCACTTCCTCGCTTTCCCCTCCCACTGCCATACTCAACCTATCACTGTCATCCAACCCTCCTCTGACATCACATAACAAGTCCTCTCTGATCCCTCTCTCTCGTGACACATCACCAATGCTCCCTTCTACTGCTCCTACCTCTATTATTCGTGTCGGCTCTTCCTCAATCCTGAACAGTATTTCCCCCTTTTTCCATCCTTCCTCAATCTGTCTACCTTCGCTCGACGCTCTAGACGTGCGTCCTGATTGTGTGGGGGCACACGCTGTGCGCTCACATATGTCTTTTATTCTTGAGAGTTCATCCCTTGCCACAGTAAGCCTCGACTCTAAGTCACTCGTTAGCTTCTCTATATCCACCCTCTGTGTGCTTCCCTGGGCGCGCTCTCTGGTGCTTTCGTATGGCGGGGGGGCTGTTGGTCTTTGTGGTGTACCAGTTGTGGGGGGAGGCACATACGTAGGGTCGCTGTATCCTGCTGCGGGGGCTGGTTTAGGTAATATCGGGTACAAACTAATCACCTCCGCAGGTTGTGCTGTACTTAGCTGTTCCTTTTCCTCTCTTGGAATCATCAATGGATTATCTGTGGTGGAAGGTAGATCAATATTTGGTGCCGGGCTTTGGGTAGGGGTACCTCCTCAAACAATCTCCAGAGGTCTAATATCTCCTTCCTATTTTGCCATTGTTTCCCCTTATACTTGAGGCTAATGCATGTTCGTACCATATCAAGAACGCTTTTGTCAAAAGACCCTCCCTCGGGCCAAATCTGGGGCAGACCCTCCCCCTTCAATTCTGTTACCCATTGATCGTGATATTTATTTATTCGTTCAGCGTATCCCGGTAAGCTCTTACAAATATGTGACAAGGGAGTTTCGGCCCCCATCCTCTAAATCACTAACACAGCCGTGTCCACCTTCTTTACTTTTAGTTAGGTGTAGATATGTGTATGTATACCTTTATGGCACAGACAAGAGCGGACGTCTCAAATATTATCACCCAAGTTTATTCACTGCGCAAATCCTTTCGCACCCACCATAGCTCATCTCCTTCCCATTCCCATACACTCTCATGTGATTCCGTTTGCAACTGATCAAGTACTAGTTATGGTCAACACTCTCTGGCGCCACCTCGCGGTCAACCGATCGTCTCCAACACTCACACGGTGCGCGCACCCATCACAATGTCTTTCCACTCACACCTTGTCTTATTTCCTCCCTTTCCTCCCTGGCCAGCTGTCCCTGTTTTTCTGCTAAGGTTGCTATGTTCACGTCTGTACGTGCCACTACTTAGTCCCCACTCCTCAAAATGTGCTCCCTATTTTATAGTTCTTCTACAAGTATATTTATCTTATACCCTTTTCGCTTTCTTCCCCTGCCCCGTGGAATGGAAAAAAGAAATAGAGAGAGTAGCAATCACTAAAAAATATTCCCGGTGTCTCCTTTTGCCAGACACCAATAACTTATTTCTTACTTCTTCATATATTCCCAGTACTAGTTTAGATAGCACTATGCGGCGCCGCCTTCCACCCCCTTTCGGAGCTAGGTTTCCGTCACTTCTACCACTTCACTTATTTCTTACTCCTAATGGCCATATGCAGAGAAAAGATAAAGAAAGTTTCAAGACCCGTCTTTAGTAGACCCCCGTTATTCTTCTCCTCTACCTGTCCCCGTTCTCCTGTTCATAGGTTCCCCTCCCTTCCCCTTTACGATCGCTCGCACTCAGTACTCACGTGCCCGTCTTGAACCGATAGTCTCCGAAACTGGGTCCGTCCAGGCGGTGTCACCGGTAACTCAACGGTCAGCCCCTGGCTCCGGCGAGCGGCACTCAAAGGGGATTTTTTTCCAATCGGGATCCCGTACCCTTTCTCATTGAGTGCGCACTTCTTATTGTGCCGGTCGCCGTTGGCGGGCAGCCTCCCGGAGCCGGCTCACCGTGCGTATCCCTTCTCGACCGGAGATTCTCGTGCCACAAGGGGGTCGTTAGAAAGGAGTTAGGAAAAATAATTTGGAGATATCACGCTATCGGGGTCACCACTGAAAGGAAGCGCCCCCAATTTCAGCACGATCCTCCCCGCAATGAGAGACAATAAGGGACTCTCCCGTAGTGGGAATAAGACCAAGACAGAGTGCGGGTGAGCGTAAGTGGGAGTTTATCCAAAGAATAGGGCATGCAAAGAACTCTGCAACCTCCGAGAGCGCTCTGTCTGACAATAGCAAAGACAGGCGTATTTCTAATACAAAAAACGTCATCAGAACCTACACACTATAGGGGGCACAAGTTAATTGGGATTGGGTGGCGTCGACTAACTATAGGTGTTGCTGCAGCGTGGTTGGTCTTGGCGTGAGGACGTCACTGGTCAGCCTCGTGGGTTGGGTTGGGCCTGGCAGGCCAGCTTGAGGTCATCCGAGCGGTGTTGGTATGCTGGGGCAGCCTGTGACAAAGATGAATACCTCTCCTGACTCGTTTGCCCTAGGCCATGCACACTGCAGTTATTCAAGAAACGACATCTAAGTTCATCAATAAATCGCTCGGCAGTTTGTCTTATACAATAAACGCAACACATGAGGAATGCACCTCTTGAGAGGTCCGGTGATTGTCGGTTGGGGTGAGATTTACCTGTGTCCTATTGACCGGTATTTTAGGTCGAGGGGCTGAGTTCTGGGGCCTGAGCCGACTGGTACATGCCTGTCTGCCGCGTTAGAAGTTATTATATAAATGGGTCTCTGTGTCTTGTCCCAGTGATGGGGGTCGTTCTCGGGGTGGTCTAGGGGGAGGGTTGTGGACTTTACGAGAGGGTGCTGGTAGATCAGTGGATTCAAAACGTGGGTTTATTACCGTGCTGTAAATAACACAGGTGGTGGGCTGTGGCCTTGGGTGCGGTACCGGGGCCTCTGACTCTCTGAAGCGGCTCCAGCTTGGTTGGGGGAGGTGAGGGAGCGCGGCACAGGCCTTAGCTTCCTTATCTGGCAGGCTTGGCAGGGTGGGAGGGAGAATGGCCTTGCATATACTCACAAAGGTTTTTTCCTCGTGCGTTGCTAACTTTTAAATGCAGACCTTTTATAACGTTCCGCCTTATTTTGATGTTATTTAAACACACATATATATTTCCATTTCGTTACACATTTCTTTAATACAGTCGGTCTGAGTACCTTTTCGTCACCTAACATTATATTTACTACATGATGTGATTATTTTATGTACATTAAACGTTACACGAGGTCGTTCTAGGTTATGGCCTACAGAAATTGATCTTTAGGTGATTAAGAAAACATATATGAGTAAGTAAAGGCTATACATTTGGTCGACATCTTTCTCTGTGGTTGTAGCAGCACTAGTCCAGACCTGGGGTGGTATCATGTAACGTTACATCTTTATGGTTTATTCACAGTTTACAGGATCTGTTTAAACCGAGGTAGTTTGTTAATACCAATACTTGAATTATTTTCTACTTTCTTCAGATAGTGATGCTTCAGCTTTTTTCCCGTCACCCCGGCCTCGCGGACCAGGTCATGCAGGGTGCGATATTACATTGTGGACGAGAATAATGTTACAGTGTTAGCATCTCGGGTTAGCTCATATCCGACTTTCTCATGGGAACGCGCTCGCAGCGGATCTACCAGGGCTACTGCGGCGGCAGAGATGCATGAAAGGTCCTCCAAAGGTGGGGGCCTCGTTACAGTGTGCTGAACTCACGCCATGTTTGCTAAACAAGATGGCTTCTAGGCCTAACTGAGTTTGGGTATATGCAGGGAACGGATATGTGTGGGCAATGTCGTCGGCGGGTGACCCCTCCTCCACCTGGGCCCGGGTGGCATGAGGGGACGGCCACCGAGTCATGGTCCTCACCTGGGGAGAAGGCTGCAGGTGAGGAGGGCCTCGCGGCCAGTCCTCCCCTACATAGGTTTGTCATAGGGGGGAGGTGGTGCGTAAATGCATTCAACAGTCATTTTCTTCCATGAACTTTGTGGGATTAAGCACTTGTTTGTTTAGCTCATTTTCATAGAAAGCTCCACATGGTGATGTTATACCAGGCGAGGAGACTTGTGATTTTCCCGGATTTCTAGGAAGTCTCATTGAAAGTATAGGAACTTTTTGTTCTGATGGCTTTTTCGTGGGGTTGCCTGGGCCCCGGGGGAACCCACGTACTCGGTGCTCCTGTGTTATACCCGTTTGCATATTATTCAGAAACACATCCTAAAATATGTGATACAGCTATGGCTTTAAGTGGACCAGGGCAAAGTCCCAGCAGTCTCTCAAAGCTGTCCTTGAGCTGGGGCACTGCCAGGTCTCTCTCAGTCTCCATGGTACATAGCATGATTTTAGTCGAGAGTCTGTGAGTGTGGATGGGAAGCTGTGACAGAAGTATATGCAGTGAAGCCATCTCCTGCTATAGACAGACTGCCAACATCTGAATCCCATAGAGTGACTTCATCCATATTTACATATATGCAGAGATGGAAAGTTAAAAGGCTCAAGAAACGCATTCTTGCAGCTTTGTCTTTCTCCTGAGCCACATATAGAATCGGCTCAGGCTGGACATTCAAGCATTGCCCGTTTCCCAATTCACAGCTAGTCAGACAGACACACAGCGTCCATGGCTATGCAAGTCGTTAAGGTGCTCAGGTTGCAAACACATTTATTTTATCAGTGGTAGAGCCTTTCTTATGCATGATTAACATTTCCAATTTAACAAGCTCACAAAACACCCGTTACCTTGCAAATCTGTGCAAGTTAAAGTGAGCAACCCAACACGCCCATTTGAACATTTGTTTACATCCATAATGTCTACTATCTTGATATGCAAAACAATAAATTTGCTTTAAGTCACTAATCAAATGTTTTCAATGTCATGAATAACAACTAGAAGTTTGTGACAAAGAATCTGCATATCTGTCTATGTTTAAATCACTGAAAGTACCGTGGGGTTAACTTGATTTTTCAGGTTGGCATTATCTTGCATTCTGGGACTTATAGTTTACCTTTCAAGACGTGAAAATTAAAGCCACAATGCTATTCTTTGGCTTAATATCTAAGTATTTACATGTTGTCATGTGGATTTATTATGCAATGTGTGTTTTTTGTAAGTACCCTCTATAAGACATTATTAAAATAGGCCTTGAAATTCAACTATTTGTGCTGAAGTTTGTGATCCTGGTCAGGATCCCCGCCCCTCGACAACCCACCCCCACCGGTCCAACTAACCCATTTAATTGTGGTACAGCTCAAAACGGAGCTTTCCACAATACAAAAGAAGATACAACACCAATACAATTAGGGCATAAAAACACATCACAGAGAAAAAAGTAAAACATAACAAGAACAAAGAATCACAACAATAACTCATAAAATACGATTACATATCATAGTGTATATAAAACAGCACAAACATGTCCTGATAACATTTAATTACAGGATACTCTGAGTAAGACTATAAGAACCTCCAACCTATTTACTAATCCCCAGAACCTCGTAAGGGCCATTTAACCAAAATCAAGAAATGAAACGGAAACTGCATTTTCACGAATCTGACTAGTGCTTATTTCCAAGAAATCTGGGTGCCCTCTGAGAGTTTAAACCACAAATTATCTGACAAACAGAACCTATATTCATTGAAAAGGCACACTAATAATACATGCTGAAGCTCCCTAAGGTTCATACAATCTATTACAAGATGCTGCAAGGTTTCAATTACATTTAAACTTTTACAAAATCATCAGGTCCTTAAAAATGTCAGTTTGTTCTATGTTCCGAAAATGCCTTTTGATTTTATGCAAAGCACCAAGTAGTTTACATTGGTGCTACTGGTCCTCCTCCCCTTTCTCACATGTGCTCTCCTGTGTGATTTTAGAGCCTGATGAAGGTGTCAGAGACATGGCAACCCCTGAGGTCTGTCTTTGGCCAGCATGAGCACATCACAGCCTTTAGTTTGAGAACGCTGGCGCCTCCCTAGGGAATATGTTCATCTTATCAGATCTTACTTGCAGAGGATTAATAGCTAAAGTTTATCACGGGACAGGTAGACAGCAGGAGAGCCGAAACCCCACATGTGCACTTATGGTGAGCTATTAAGCACAATGGGCCTTGGTCATTCATATACAGAAAGAAGGTGATTTACTCACTGATTGAATTGTCTATATTCCTGAGTCAGAAAGGGATTTCTTTACAAACAACCATTTATTTAGAAAATGAACCAGAGAGTATTATTTAAAGTATGCATCTAATAATACATCCAGTTTTACAGGTTGCAGTGGTTATCAGTTAGGTGAGTACAACTATGAAATTGTAGATGCAGATACAATGATTTAACTGATAGCCGGTATCAGGTTTAGAAGTTGGATAAAGTTTAACAATCTAGTCCAAGCGAATGAATTTTCATACGTGCCTGAAGCCATTTTTAGGCCTTTTGCCAGTTAGCTACGTCAGAGGCTTCTAACAAAACACCCGGAATATCCACTGAGATTCTTTAATAATCTTATATTCTGCTTGGAGCCACAAAAGAACAACATCACAAAACACTGCAATTCATCAAATAAATATGCATACAATTTAAAAGAATAAAAACAAATACGATCATGAATTGAATAACAATACAATTCTTCTAAATACGTAAACACATTTGGTATAACACCCAAATGAGGAGAGAAAAAAAGAAAGAAGCAATACAATACTCACAGCCCCCATAATTTAGGGACGATGAGACCTCAATTGCCACTCATACATAACAGATAGTGTACCCGTATTACACTTTCGGCCTCAGGAGCCAAGCACAATGTAAAAATTTAGCCACTGTAAGTGATTTCAATCCAGCACTTCACCTAAGTCAACGCCTAGCGTCTAATGCACAACTGAAATCCTTTTTAATTTGTGTCTAAATGTTCTTTTATTCTGAACGATGTACCACTCATATCACGCTCCTCTCTTGGAACCTTCCCCCCCGGTCACACTGAACCAGGAATCAGGCTGGTTTGCAAGTTAAAATATTTATTTATGTAGTTACAAATTAATCACACTATGTTTAATGGGTATACAATAATCACCAATGGGGTGATGTAACACTACGCAATCTCTTTAATGCACAAGGAGCAATAGTGAGCAAACAATTCAGCACAGAAATAATAGTTGTGTGTATGTGTTCAGAACAGACAGCAGTGTGGTTACTATTTCCCCCTGCACACCCCTCAACCCCCCAATAGGCAATGTGAAGAGATAGGAGGAGAGAGCAGGTATTCAGGAATGGCATAATTCAAACAAAATATCAATCCCAATTTCTCCAGCATTGGATCTTTCATAGATTCAGATGCTTGAATATTCCCCGTCGTCAGACTGGGAATCCTCGGTGATGAATTAAATAATAATAATAATAATATATATTTTTTTTAATATATATATATATATATATATATATATATATATATATATATATATACACACTGCCACCTAGCAGTGCATGTACATAGCCCATTATAACCTATGAGCCACTTCATTGTGTAGTCCCTCCACCTCACTTTGGTCCTTTATGGCCCCAGCCAATGCGGTGGCAGGGCTTAAGCTCCGCCCCCGGCAGCCATCTTCAGATTTTTCACCGCAGTCTATCAGACACAGGGAATCCTCAAGCTCTCTGAGCTTTTCCAAATTCTTTCTACTTTTGTGTGGAATATATTTGTAAAATATATTCCATCTTGTTCCCCTTCCTAGGGGCTTTCTTTCCAATTAACCTTGGTGGCAAAACTTGTTGTTTTCCTCTCAAAATCGTCGACTGAACTTCTCTTCAGAAATGGAGGCACCTCAGGCTGTCAGGAAGCCTTCCCTGTTCAGGGACTGCACGAGGTGCAAGAAGAAATTGGTTTACTACAAGGACCCCCACGAGCATTGCATTTATTGTCTGTACCCACATGACATTAAAAAATGCGAGATTTGTAAAACTTTTTCCACCAAGACCCTTCATGACAGGCATAGAAGACTCCTTTCATACCTGGAATCCAGGGATCAATCTTCGGACGAAGAGTCTGTCAGAACAGCTCCTGTCCAATCCAGCACTCCATCTGAGAGGCAAACTTCAAAGAGAAGGGCCTCTTCAGTGGAAAGGAGTTCCTCTCCCAAATCCAAAAAGAGGAAGCTGGAATTGATACCCTTTCTGCCTCCAGTTGACCTTTCAAGCCAGAAAAAGTCAGCAAAATCTGCCTGCAGAGGTAAGGAGGAGTTTGCAAAAAACGGGGGGGGCAGTCGTCGGCGGGTAAACGGCCCACGAATGAAGGGAAAGGTAAAGGCCCGTCATCGGCCATACCGTCGACGAAACCAGCATCGACGACGACGACGCTTAAGACATCGTCGACAGTTAGATCATCGTCATCGGACATGTCGACCACGAAGCAATCGTCGACGAGCAAGAAACACCACTCGTCCACGAAGCATTCATCCATGATGCAGTCGTCCACGGAGCACACTCCACATTCGTCAACGAAGCCCTCGTCGACGGGAAAATGTCAGTCGTCGACGACGAATCCCTCGTCAACTGGAAAATGTCAGTCGTCGACGACAAATCCCTCGTCGACTGGAAAATCTCAGTCGTCGACGGGAAAATCTCAGTCGACAGCGAAGCCCTCGTCGACGGGAAAATCTCAGTCGTCGACGGGAAAATCTCAGTCGTCGGCGAAGCCCTCGTCGACGGGAAAATCTCAGTCGTCGACGAGAATAACACCATCCATAACGCCTTCAGAGGCACCGCAAATTTCGGCAGTTACAGAGGAATTACTGCCTCTTACTCTTGAAGCTCCTGTCATTACAAGCAATATCATTGAGAAGAATACTGTAACTGAACCTCTGGTGCAGCAATTTTCACCTTTGGGGCACATGGCAGAACTTCCGGATATAATTCTTCAGGAAGAATTCTCTGATGCAGAAGTGGTGGAAGAGTCCATCGGTCCCTTACCGAAACAATACAGCCCTCCTTGGCACCCGTCCACGGGAGAATCCGAATATCCTCATGACCCGTTGCTCATGTTATCCGTGCAGAGGATTGTAGAAGAATTTTACAAACGGCAAAGGGAGAAGCAAATTCCGATTAATCCCATTCCTAGAGAGTCATCCCCGATTCCAGGCACATCGGGTTGCTCTCCTTACAGGAGTAGACCGCAAAAACGGATGAGATCCCCTGCTCGAAGACCGAGGAGCAGCACACACAATGCTTCACCTACAAGAGTCCCGTCACCACAGTCATCGCACAGACCGCGATCTCCGGACGTAGATCCCACCATGGTACCGTCCACCATCTCGGTATCAGACTGGCCGGAGGATCCTTTTGGTGAATTTTCGGAACCAGAAGAAGGAGAAATAACTCAGGAACCAGACGCACACAGTGATTGGGATGACTACGTCGTCGAGAAGCCCAGGAGGAGAGACTCGCCGGGCAAGGCCTCACCACCGGATGATCTCGTTTCTTTCCACACCATAATAGGTAAAGCCGCAGAACTGTTTAAAATTCAGGTTTCTTCGGAGGAAAGGCAATCAGTGCTCTATGAGCACAGGGACAAACGAAGGAGGACAGTGACCACAATTCCCCTCCTCGATACCATCTGGGATTCCGGATCCAAGATCCTATCTACGCCCTTATCGACTCCGGCGTTGGTGTCCAGGCCAGAAAAGAAATATAAAGCTCCGGATTCGGCACCGCTTTGTTTAAGGGGTCATACGAAACCGGACTCAGTTATTACAGTGGCGGCCAGAAAGAAACCCGCCAACCCCTCCTCACCTTTGTCGGCACCACCGGATAAGGACGGACGCAAATTGGAAGCCATGGGCAGGAAAGTTTCATCTTCTGCATCACTTACAATCAGAGCGGGTAATGCACTGGCCATGACCGCACGATTCGATCGCGAGCTTTGGCTCCGCATGTCTAACTTGGCGAAACAATTACCACCGGAGCTCCAGGAGGAGGCAAAATCCATTATCGCGGATGGTGAAGCAACATCGGATCACATGATCGACGCGGCAGTTGATGTGGCCGAATCAGGCTTCAGGCAGATGGCGCACGGTACAGTGCTCAGAAGGCAGGCCTGGATGAAGGCTACTAACTTTAGACCTGAAGTTCAGGCGCAGATTCTGGACATGCCATTTGACGGTCAAGATCTTTTTGGGAAAAAGATAGACGACCATTTGAAAGCAATCAAGACAGACACTGACACAGCCAGAGCCATCAGTTCTTTAAAGGACAAAAGTAAGGACCATCGGTCTTTTCGTCCCTTTAGAGGTTCATCTTCCAAATTCAGGGGATACAGTCGTTCCTCCTCCTATGGTCAGAAAGCACAAGGCGGCACGTACCAAGGCAATAAATATCAGTCATCCAACAGATATGCCCATAGAGGCAGACGTGGCTCCGCCCAAGGGAAGTCGCAAGGCAAGCAGAACTGACGACCAATCCCCCCCCCCCTTCGCCACGCCCCGGTGGGGGGAAGGGTGAGCCAGTTTTTCCAGCGCTGGCGGTCAATTACATCGGACAAATGGGTGTTACAGGTGATCCGAAAGGGTCACACCTTAGAATTTCTGGACCAACCTCCTTCCCTGCCTCCAACATCTCGCAGAGTGCATATGCTAAAACAGGTCATGTCCGAAGTGCAAAAACTGCTCCAGAAGGCAGCAGTAGAACCAGTTCCTTATTCTCAGAGGGGAAAAGGTTTTTACTCCCGATTCTTCCTCGTCAGAAAGAAAAACGGTCAATGGAGACCCATCTTGGACCTGAGGGCGCTCAACAAGTTCATCAAGCGCATAACTTTCAAGATGGTGGCTCTACAAGGGGTGCTACCTTGGTTAAACAAGCACGACTTCTTGGCCACTTTAGACTTGGAGGATGCTTATTTCCACATCCCGATCCATCCAGCACACAGGCAGTTCCTCAGGTTCACAGTGGGAGGGCTCCACTTTCAGTTTCAAGTGCTTCCGTTCGGCCTAAAATCGGCGCCAAGAGTTTTCACGAAATGCCTGGCACCGGTAGCAGCAAGTCTCAGGAGAGCAGGAACGGACGTTTTTCCATACCTGGACGATTGGCTGATAAAGGCAAGTTCAGCTGCAAAGGCTCGTTCGGCAGTGTCAAGGACGGTCAACCTCCTAAAAGAGTTAGGTTTCTCCATCAACCAGACGAAGTCCTGCCTCGTCCCCAGCAAGGTAGCTCTCTTCCTGGGAGCCGAGCTAGACTCCAGCATTCCCAGAGTGAGACCATCCACAGAGAGAATAGCAGCGATTCTACGCTTAACTTCGAACTTCCTACAGAAAGAGACAACATCTGTGCGCTCTTACAAATCCCTATTGGGCATGATGTCATCATGCATATTCCTCATACCGAACTGCAGGCTTCGCATGAGGCCGGTTCAGGAAGCTCTGGACCACCAATGGAAACAAGCTTTCGGATGCTGGGAAGACATTGTCCAGATTCCATCGACGTTGCACAAGGCCCTTCGATGGTGGAACGCTCCGAGGAATCTTCTACAGGGAATGCCGTTTCAAGCACCGACATCGACCCTCCTGCTGCGGACGGACGCTTCCTTATCAGGCTGGGGCGCTTATCTTGCGGACCTCCAAACCAAGGGATCTTGGTCGGCACAAGAGTCCCAACTCCACATCAACGTGTTGGAGCTCAGGACCGTAAGGTTGGCGCTGAAAGCCTTCCTACCGGTTATAGCTGGTCAAGTTCTTACAGTCCAGACAGACAACACGACCTCCATGCACTATACAAACAAGCAGGGAGGCACGAGGTCTCAGATTCTGTCGCAAGAAGCCCAACAGCTATGGGCATGGGCCTTGCGCTACGGGATACAGATCAGGGCAGAGCACCTTCCAGGAGTGGACAATGTCCTAGCGGACAGATTAAGCAGAGAATACACAGCGTCACACGAGTGGGAGCTGGACGAAAAAGAAACCCAACGGATCTTTGCCTTATGGGGCCATCCGCAGATCGACCTTTTCGCCACCAGGAACAACAAAAAATGCAAGAGATTTGCGGCAAGATACCCCGAGCACCAATCGCTGGGAGACGCGTTCTCAGTGGATTGGTCGGGGAAGCTCCTCTACGCCTTCCCACCCATTCCCCTCATGTCGAGGGTACTTTGCAGGGTGAAAGAACAGGATTGTTCCTTGATTCTTATTGCACCCGATTGGGCACGGCAAGTCTGGTACCCGACGCTGAGACATCTATCCTGCAAAACCCCGATTCGTCTCAGATCACATCAATATCTACTGACACAACAGAACCGCAAGGTCCACCACGACCCGAGGAGCCTGTCCCTCAAGGCATGGTTCCTGAGCAGCGTAAACTAATGCACCTAAAGTTACCATCAGAATGCTGGGATATCATCAGGGCCGCTAGAGCCCCGTCCACGCAACTCACCTACACCAGAAAATGGACCAGGTTTTCCAAATGGTGCGAGACCTCTGCGATCGATCCCCTCACGGCCTCGGTTGATCAAATTCTGCCTTACTTGTTGCACCTGGCTAAATCAGGGCTCTCACTGTCCTCTATCAAGGTCCATCTGTCAGCCATAGCGGCCTACACAGTAACCGCGGAGACGCAAGTCTTACTCTCCTTACCAGCGATCAAGATCTTCCTGAAAGGACTGATGCGTACTTATCCGCCTACACCTACACCAGTTCCGGACTGGAGCCTCAACACCGTCTTAACGGCCCTCATGCAACCTCCCTTCGAGCCCATACATAGATGCGATATGAAATTCTTGTCCTGGAAGACATCCTTCCTGGTAGCCATCACATCGGCCAGCAGGATCAGTGAGTTGCAAGCTTTGTCTTCGGAACCTCCATTTACCTTGTTCCAGAAGGACCGCGTCATCTTAAGGCCTCACCCGAAGTTCCTCCCCAAGGTACTTTCGGAGATGTCCTTCACTGAGCGCATTGTGTTACCAACCTTCTTCCAGAATCACGCTTCGGAAGCGGAAAGGACATTACACACTCTAGACGTTTCTAGGGTGTTGAAGTTTTACTTGCAAAGAACCAAGGAGTTCCGCTCCTCAAACCGGCTATTCATTTCCTTCTCTGGCCGTACCAAGGGCCAACATATATCCAAACAAAGTCTGGCACGCTGGGTATCGTCCTGCATCACCCACTGCCATCAGTTGAAAGGCGACCCTTTAACTAGACCGCCGTCTGCTCACTCCACCAGAGGAAGGGCGGCGTCAATAGCATTCCACGCAGGGGTGGCCTTGAAAGACATATGCAGAGCTGCCACATGGAGCACTCTACATACTTTCGTGAAACACTACTGCCTGACTGAAGATACCAACAAAGAAACTGCAGTTGGACAGGCAGTGCTCCGCCATCTCTTTGTGTAAGGTAGGACCAGCCTCCTTTCCCACCTTTCCCGAAGTATGTAACCGTTGTGTTGCTGCATGGTAAAGGTTTGATCAGAAATATGTTTTTCTGTAATTATGCATATCTGTTTATTATGGTGGCATGTTTTAACTGCTTGGTATTCTATTCAAGCATCTGAATCTATGAAAGATCCAATGCTGGAGAAGTCTTAGTTACTTACCTGTAACTGTATTTCTCCAGCATTGGTATCTTTCATAGATTCACATGCGCCCGCCCGCCTCCCCTGAGAGGCTGCTCCTATGCTCGGCATCCATCATACTGTAATCTCTACGGTTCAAAATCTGAAGATGGCTGCCGGGGGCGGAGCTTAAGCCCTGCCACCTCATTGGCTGGGGCCATAAAGGACCAAAGTGAGGTGGAGGGACTACACAATGAAGTGGCTCATAGGTTATAATGGGCTATGTACATGCACTGCTAGGTGGCAGTGTGTATATTTATATATATATATATATATATATATATATATATATATATATATATATATATATATATATATATATATATATATATATATATATATATATATATATATATATATATATATATATATATATTTAAAAAAAAAAATTAAAAAAAATGTATTATTATTATTATTATTTAATTTATCACCGAGGATTCCCAGTCTGACGACGGGGAATATTCAAGCATGTGAATCTATGAAAGATACCAATGCTGGAGAAATACAGTTACAGGTAAGTAACTAAGACTTCCCCCCAGCAACACAAGAGAAAAACAGAATTGATTGGCAAGCTGTCAAAATGGTTTTAAAGTTATCTTGAGAATGGATTGGGTAAAAACACTAAATATGGGCTAAATTGCTGAAATTGTATTAAATTCTTATGGGAGCCGCTTTGGATAGTTACAGACAAACACTAGCAATGATTTAATACTAGGAAGCAAAGTGAAATCTTAAAACTGAAGTCGGAAGCAATCAAAAGTTGTTTTACACGTGTCCGAAATTCCCTAAACGAAAATGTGCGGCAAACCTTTCCGTGCGCAATAATCACGATTATGAGAGAACTATATGGATTTGGAATGGGGTCTTAGATGTGAATTAAAGCTGTGGATGTTAGCTACAAGCAGAGGTTGAAATTGTGTTTCCAGCATAAAATTTGAAGAAGTTATGGACATTGTAGAGGCGGTCGTTTTTTCGAGATCGGCGCAACAATGGGAAGCAGGAATGCACTTTAAAATGACAAAAATGATTTCTTTCACTAGAGGATGACTATGAATAAATGAATACCATACAAGAACACAACCACTTAATCAAGGCGACTGCTTGCAGTGGAGCTCGCCTACTTCAGATGAGAAAGATCAGCACAGAGATAGTTTTAACAATACTAGCACAGGAGGAAAGATAGAAGGGAGCTCTATATCCTATGATAGAGAGCTCAGGCAATTCAAAAAGATTTCTAACAATGCAGGTTTTGAAGACAAGATAGGATGGATTTCAAATAGAGATTGGACTAAGCCAGGTACATAGGCTAGTGACACAGTTCTATTCTAGAGATACTCACTAGATAGGTTTTAAACCGAACCATCAGGATTCTGGTCAGGGATTCTGGTCAGACTGGATTGGACTGGGTCTGTTCACAGTACGGCACGGGACTGGATCGGATCGGCAATGGCTCTGGTCACAGCTCGGCACAGGACTGGATTGGGTCTCTTGGTTCTGATGATAATTATTTAGCAGGCAAGCAGTACAGCACAGCCCAGCTGTCTATTTCCCCTTAGGTTTCTGGGGTTCTGGTTCTGTAGTTTTAAGGCCTAGCGGAAAATGGTTCAGCTATGCAATGGGCCTTTCTGCTTTTCCAAGTTTCTGGAGTCTGGAGCAAGGAAGATGGATGGTATTGCTGCAGGGTGCTCCACCAGCAATCGTTTAGTGGGTGAATCTGTCTGTATTTTCTGAGTGCTGAGCTGGCTCTATTTATGCTTCTGATAAAGGGGTGTGTGTGCTGGTTTATCCTAAGCGTGCCCGTTGGACAGGGATTTGTTAGGACCTTGATAGGAGGAGACAAACAGGGTGTCACCTTTATGATGTGGGTTTATGAGGCCTACAGTCCACCCCTAGCTTCTTGAACACAAAATCTACTTTTGGTACAATACATATTTCCATGTGTGCGACAATCATATATATATAGATTACATATTTGGTGTAGCAGGTACACCTCCAAACCCCGTTGCTGTAAGATCTTGTGTCTGCTTTTTACAGAATGTTGCCCTTTTTATCCGGAACAAAATGTCCAATATAGGAGCAAATTTCTACAAATGTGTGCATTGAATATGGGCATAAGTGTATGAACTTTCACGCTTCTATCAAAGATACATTTTGTGTAATATCACATTTTCCACCGTTTCTTCCTAGAACATGTCAGAGTTCTAGCGCCTTTTAAAATGTGCAGCCAATATTTACATTAACAATGCTGTTATTTTTGGGTTTTTGACAATTTTACACAGTAAGTTATCAGTCTTTTTAAAATGTGTCCTTGGTCCTGGTTAAGCAACACATGGTTGTTTGTCTCCACCTCCTCCTGTCTCTCTGCAGTTCAGAAGCAGTCTCCTCCCAGTTCCTCCTGGGCCCAGGCCATTTCATGACCCTTCACACTTGGCAGTTCCTGTAACTGGAGGATGTCCATTGTCTCCCTCCCCCTTGCAGACCAAATTCTCCTCCCGCCCTATAATCATCACTTAGGTGTGATTTCCTGGTGGAGAGGAGCTGGAAGGGAGAGGCCTTGCCTCTGTGGGGGAAGCTGTTATACTGGTTTGGTTGCTTTTAGTCAGGCTTAAATTCAAATGTTAATTCTGTTGCATTTTTTCCTTGCTTAAAACAAACTTGTAATTTCCAAACAAGCAGCTAGAACACGTATTCCAGATGCTAAACCATGGGATTTAAACAATTACAACATAGGTTACTCTCAGTAACAGGCCACTTAGTTTTCCACCATTTCGTTTCAGTTTGTACAAGTTTACAGTTTCTCATGCAGGCTTCTGACAGCTGTCATGCTGGCGGCCGAGGGTACTGCGCCCAGATTTTGACAGATTCCACAGGCGGACTACTTTTGCTGTGGATGTTTCTTTGACAAATTCAGCTTTCCAGGACATTATATGTTCATAATGATTTCTTATACTAAGTGAATTGTAGCACCCAGCAAGAATATTGGATGTTTGAGGGTGTTTTGTACCGGCATTCTGCAGTTTCAGCAACCAAGAAAAAGGATTTAAAAGCAAGTTTTTGGATTTCTTTCAGCAAAGCACTGTTTTTCCCTCTGTGCTCCATTTTCACTTGTTGTGAAGCCCAGTGGCATGTTTCAGGAATGAGATTTCTGTTCCACCACTGACAACATGCATGGTAGATTTAGCAGCCAACTTTTTGTGTTGTAAAGCACAAGTTTCATAGGTTTTGGTACGCACAAGGGTTTTGTGGCCCTTTTGATATTTCTGGCACCATCAGAACACAGGGATGGCACATGACAGAGCAAAAGTGGGTTAAGACATCCCACAGAGCCCCCTCTCACGACTTGAGGTTGAACGCCCGTCAAGGGGAAGTCGGGAGATTGGGATGTTCTTTCTTTCTTTTTGGTCCAGATGGAGAAAGCCGTCTGCTTCTCCCATCAGTGCTGGATCGACAGGTTCTCCTTGCCGGTTCCGTATGGGAGTATGGAGCGATACTCCGGGCCCCTTGGGTCTTTCCTCCCGGTCCGCGAGTGGTCCTTCTTGGTGCTTAGAATCCATGGTTTCAGTACTATAAGACAGAACAGAGCATGGTTATGGACATTTCCCCACCACTATTCATGTAAAAATGGTGAAATTCTGTCTACAATTTCAAAAGGTCCCCGCCAGCTAGTGAGGAATTTGCGCTGTTTGGCTTGGTTGCCTTGGAAATTGTACAAGTAGACACGGTCTCCTACTTGGTATTCTTTTTTAGTTGTCTTAAGGTCATAGTGGGTCTTCATACTGTCAGCAGATCTTTCTGGATGCCGCTGAGCATAGGCAAAGGCATGTTAAAGGTGTTTTCTCAGATTCTCAACATACTCATGAGTTGTGGAGGCATTTATCAATGTCTGGTCTTGGGTTCTGTAGAGCAGATGCTGGGGAAGCACCATCCTTCGTCCAGTCATCAGAACAAGGGGTAATCGAATGTCCCAACGTGGCCCAGAATCTGCCACAAACTTTTTTAATATGCTCACAATTGTCTTGTTGTATCTCTCAACTCCACCACTAGAGGCTAGCCAGTAGGCAATGTGTAGTTTCTTTTTGACCCCAAGTATCTCCCACATCTTTGTCATCACTTCGCTAGTGAAGTGGCTAACTCGGTCTGACTCAATCCTTTGGGGTAGTCCAAAACGTGAGAAGATGTGATTGATCATCAGGGCAGCTGCTGTTTCTGCCTTGCAATTTGGGGCCGGGAGACATTCCACCCATTTAGTGAACAAGCATGCCACGGTCAACATGTACTTGTTCCCCTTAGAGGAGCGAATCACGGGCCCGATGAAATCGACTTGTAAATCTGACCAAGGCAGTGTCATTCTTTTCTTTTGGAGGGGAGCACGGTGTGTGGGTGATGTTGGCTGAAATTGTGCACACACAGGACACCCCTTCAAGTATTGGTCGAGCTCCTGCCCCATGTGTGGCCAGTATGCAACCTCTCACAAGATTTCTAATGTCATATGAAACCCCCGATGACCGGCTGTGGCCGCATCATGGGTGTGACTTAGCATCAGGCTTCGGAAGGAGGTGGGGACTACCCACTGGTCATGGCCAGCTATGGATCTCCTTACCAACAAAAGGTCTTGGATTCAGAACATTTTTGGACATTTTAACAGGTCCTCTTTCCCAATGTAATCGGTATCCATCAGGGGAAAGTTCTCAGGGTCCTCAATGTGTTGATTAAACTTACCAGTTATTGGATCCCCTTTTTGAGCCGTAATCAAATCAGCATCTGGGGTCTCCTTACTCCATTGTGCAGTTGGGAGTTCATTGTGAGTATTTGTCTGGGACCTAGTGATAGCAGTGACCAGGATTTCCCCCAACAGGGACTTGATCTCAAGTAGATCCCCTTGGATGGCTCCGGTTTTGGCCAGCTGATCAGCAAGGTCATTTCCAGTTTTGTCTGGTCCCTCTAGTTTAGAATGACCCTTGATCTTTTTCCAGTAGATGGTCATCCCATTCGAGGTGACCAGATCATCAATATTTCGTAGTAATTGTTTTGGATTAACTTCCCATGTTTCAATGGTTGGTTATTAGCACATAGCAATCCAATTAAAGGCATGGTCTAGTAAAAAATTGTATTGTCCCTACGGGTCGGCCATGTTTTTTTAAGCCTAAGTGGCTCGATTTTAGAAAACTTTCCTATGGACCTTACCCGAGTTTTCGTCCATTAAACGCACGCGAAAACAAGCACCAGGAGCCGCCATTTTCTGATAATCCTATCTTTTCCCCGATCGCCCTGGCTGACCTGCTTTTGCGGCACTAAACCAATTGCCCCGCCCCTGAGCCTGACATTATCAAAACATTCATATTCCCCGCCTCTCTCCGTGACGTTACTGTGCGGCGTAGGCAAACGTGCCCCGTCGTCTTCTGCGCGACTCCACACAGAACCCGGAAACCAACACAGATCAACTCACAACACAGCGCGCCACAATTCGGAATATGAAACTGTACTTTAAAATGCAACAGCAACACGGTACATTTGGTAAAGTACATTTATTTGACATTAAATGTTTAGAGAATATTCAGCAATTGCCATATGAACTCCGAAAGCCATTTATTTTCTTTTATCTGTATCCGCAATAACTGTTCCGTTTCATCTTGAGTCACGCGCTGTTCCTTTATGGTACACAGGGTATTCATTTTCGTAAAAAGAATCACTTTGGAAGCACGGTGAACCGCAAGGCTGTTCCATCAACTAGGCACTAGTCCAGCCTAAAGGTTGATATGTTGCTTCTAGCCACTAGTACAGCGTAAGGGCATGTGGGCCCTTGGCGATCGTCCCATAATATGGTAATCGTGCTCCAGTTGTTGACACAAAGCTGCAGGTGTCTGCTGAAGAATCCATCCGCCGGTGTCTCAAACAGATGGCAGTGGCAGAATGAGATCAAATACCTGTTATGAAAACAAAAAAATTATAATTAGTCTCGCTAGCTGAACTTCATTAATATTACTCATTTTATTTATTATGGCCGATCAGAAACTATTTGCTTGCAAGGATAGTTCAATGGAGTATGTTCGTCTCTAAAATCAATGCGAAAAGTAACAAGATAAATCGAGGCCAACACACAATGATAAACGACAGTTAGTCTACATGCGTGAGGAATGATATGATATATCATATGGCATTTGTAACGCGCCTATACTCAAGTGTTTCTAGGCGTGACGAGGCAGGTGGGGAACAAGGGCAGACAGACAACGATCCTACTAGGCCAGGTGTCTTTCTGATCGCGCATGGGGAAGGGCTGTACATGGTTAGTTGAATACAAATTAAATATTAGGGCCAGCTGGTGGCAAGTGCAAGGTAAATGCCGGGAGAAGGGGCTGAAGGATACAGAGACAGCCCCGTAGTGCAGGTAGGCAGTGCAGGGAAAAGTGGCTGGGCCAAGGACCGAGATCGGTGAGACCAGTGGACCTGCATGCCCATGTGCCCACTACGAACACGTTTTACTTGCTTTTCCTAGATCTTCATTCATTCATTTATTCATGCATCCATTCATTAAATCTTCATTCCGGTATAAAAGGGTGTAAAGATATACTTACATTATATTTGAAATTTCCATTGTGTCTCTTCATAATGCAGTCTGTAAAACGGACCGTGCTCTTGACAACAATTTTTTTTATACTGAACTAAAATGAAACTCGGTCTAGTTTCTGAATTTTCTGCTTTATCGTCTCTTACGTTATTGCGCACTCCCTTCAAATGTAGTTCTTTCGGCATGGTCCCTGTCTCAAGGTAAAAAAACAATAGACCCTTATACTTCCAGTGCGACTTGTGGGCCTCATCTGGGCGCTGTCCTTCGCATTCTTTATTTGTAACATCACGTAGTATAGGCATCTGTGAGAACCTGAAGTTTAGAATCCGTCTATGTAGTGCACCTCAGTGTGCAAATGCGAACTGGCTTCTCTCCCAAATGCCAAGGCCCGCTTGGCTGGCGCGTTCTAAGTGCCCCAATTTTGTCCCCGTTGTCTGCGAACTTTGCAGCCCAAATTGAGACATTTAATTTTTTGCGGAAGGTCAGGGAAAGTATAAAGTACCACAGGAGTTGAGTTAAAAGTGAGATTTATTGTTTGTTTGTTTGTTTTATTATTTGCAATACGCAAGCCTCCCCTCCGTTAACAGTGCGCAGCATTTAAATTTACATGAGATGAGACATGAGAAAAATATATACATACACATATGTGAGGTGAATAGAGAGAATTCAAAGATGACACCCAGCTTGTTCGCCACCCATGATGGTGAAGGTAGGGGGTAGGATTACAGGTACACTGCACAATAACATTTATTTACAAAAAGACAATCGTATTGCAATTATTTAAACCGGGATTTGTACTTCACAATCAGCTGTGCTTCGGGTGGGCATGGCACAGTCGCAATGTTCGGTGGCAATGGATCACTGCTCTGCACAGAAACGTCCAAAATTCCATATCTGTGCTTCTCTAACACAGCAACAATAAGGCCCTTCACAAAGTCGAACTGCATTTCATCATAGACTGGTTTGATCACCCATTGCTTACTTCGTTTTGAAAACACCTTAGTGTAGCGAAGCATCCTTACTTTACCCCTAGTCCTAGATTGTTCACGTCCGACATTGCTGTTATGGGCCAAGACCGCTAGTAGAGTGCGATGTTTCATGCCCCGAAAGCTAAAATGCAAGCGCTTTGGCCTGTACTTTAGGCACATATTGTGGAACACCTCCAAATCTCCTGTGTGACAGAATTCTGTCAGTACTCTCAAATCTCTTGATAGAGTTTTGTCGAAAACAATCTTCTCAATGGCTTTGTGTGTCGGTGAAGATGGAATCAACCACTTCTTCTTCCGTGCCTCCTCTGGGGACAAAGGGCCATGTACACATTGCTGGAAATGTTCATTGGCTGTCCAGCGGTGAACGTTGGTACAGTGGTGCATCAGTGACCGCCATTTTTCAAGTAGTATTTCCACTGACCCCTCACAAGTTTTTGAGCTCCACCAAAGATGGTTGGTGATAGAATGTGACCACTGCAAAATACTTTCAAAACCTTTTTTTCCCTGCAGCCGAGATTTTCTTATTGATTGATTTAGCAAGTTGCCATACGTCAAATTGATGTTTAATATGTGGGAACTGCTCTCTCATTGTCTTGGCAATTGAAACGTGTCTATCCGTGGCTATGAGGTCGATGTGCATTTGTAACGCTCACCTGATTCCCGTAGAGGCGCTGGTCTTGACTGGGCGTATACCGTATCTTCAAAGGTGATGTGTAACACACGGCTGGCTCTTTGGGCTGGACCTCTGTGCACTGTATGTCTGACTTGAAGGGTAAGATGTCTGAAGATAGAAAATATGGGATTAAGGAACTGGGTTATTGAATGTCTCTCTCTTCTTCCCTTTCTCTTCTCCTGTAGAACCCCAAAGGTTAACGCTCTCACCTTAGGTAAGTGAACGCCGTGCTCTCCATCTGCCTCGGGGCAGGGTGCTGTAACCAGTTTCTTCACTGGATAAGGGGAGCAGACCTCTTGACTTCAGAGGACTGCTGTCCGTCGTTTACTGCACGAACCGTAAGTTTCGAGTAATTCTAATGTCTTTAAAGTCTTTAGTAATGATGTTTCTTCTTTTGCAGGGTTCCGGCGATGGCGGATGACGGGCTGAAGTGAGTTGAAGATGGAGCCCGTGTGATGAATAGAAGCGCCTGGAAGCACGTAAGTAAGCGCTTGTTGCCTGCTTCACGATGCGCTCTAACTGTCTTTTTATTTTGCAGGTACAAGTTCGGAGCGACTGCAGGGTGCCGGAATACCCACTGGGTTAGATGTGGAAAGGAGTAATGGCACGTGAGTATTAAAGTTCCCCAATGTCTTTAAACGCACCTTGTTTTGTCTTTCAGATGCGGGATGCAGCGCCGAAGGCCTCCGGAGCGTGCGAAGAGTTGGTAAGCTTTTGTCTTTCAGATGCCGGAATGCAGTGTGAAGACCTCCGGAGCGCACGAAGAGTAGGTAAGCCTTTGTCTTTCAGATGCCGGAATGCAGCGCGAGGCGTTGGTGACAGCCGATGGACCAGGTAAGTGAAGAGCTGTCACTGAAGACCGTAATGCTAACCTGTTCTTTCTTGTCTTTATAGGTGTTGCTGAAGACTGGATTCAGGATGGTAAGCCTTTTTCCTTAGGCCCAGGATCAGATGCAGAAGACACGATGAGCGTTCTGCTGCAGAGGATGCAGAATAACGCAAAGCAAGATTCATCCACCGGGTGTGGTTTAAATAGCCTCCTGTAGTGCTTAGGTGTCTCCTTCCACAGCCACGCCTAGGTAAGAAAAGAGTTCCTGCTTTCCAGAAGAGTTCCAGTGTTCTGAATCTAGTGAGTGGCTCCTGCCCCACCCAACAGGAAAAGTAGTTCCAAACAGAAGAGGATCAGAGGCTCAACTGGCAGGCAAGTAAGCAGCATGGTCTGCTGCAGGTAAGTCCACCCAAGCATTATGAGCCCGGCGCTTCCAGCGCTGGGACTGGGCATATTTATGAGCCTGGTGCCACTGGCGCCAGGACTGGGTCCAAAAGGTCCCAATTGGGACTGGTTGGCACTCGGAACCTGGGTTATGGATCTGCTTCCAAGGGAGTTGGGAAAACCCTGACCTTTTGGAAGCAGAGATCATGACAGTACCCCCCCTCAAGGCCCCTCCCAAACCGGGATCCTCCGGGGGTTTTGGCTTGTCAGGAAATGTTCGGTGAAATCTTTTGATTAGGCGAGGAGTGTGGACATATTCAGCAGGTTCCCAGGATCTCTCTTGGGGGCCGAAGCCTTTCCAGTCAATTAGGTAAAATAGTTTAGATTTGGAGATCTTGGAGTCCAGAATGCTTTTGACATCAAACTCGAGTTCTCCATCAACTAGGATAGGTTTTGGAGATTTAGTTAGTCGGGTTTGAGGTTGCACGGGTTTTAATAGAGAGACGTGGAAGACCGGATGTATCTTCATGTGCGGGGGCAAGTCCAACTTGACCGCTACTGGGTTTACTATGGTAGTGATGGAATAGGGACCAAGGTATCTTGGGTTGAATGTGCGTGGCCCTTTTAGAGGTAGATATTTGGTGGATAACCAGACTTGATCCCCTACTTGATATTGAGGGGCTTCCTTCCGATGTTGATCTGCTCCTTTCTTGTATTGTTCTTTAGCCCTTTGAAGGTGAGAAACAGCTTCCTTAAAGTCTTGGGTGATTGTAGAATGCAGGTAGTCTACTGCTGGTGTTTCAAGATCTTGGAGGGGATCCAACTCCGAGGTTCGAGGGTGACTGCCGTACAAAAGAAAAAACGGGGTTTTCCCAGTTCCCGAATGGACAGAGTTATTGTAGGCATATTCGGCTATCCAAAGGATGTCTTTCCAAGTTTTTTCAGTTTGTTGCAGCATGCAGCGTAAATACTGTTCCAGAGTTTGCTTGGTCCTCTCGGTTTATCCGTCGGTCTGAGGGTGGTGACTGGTCGATAGTCTCACATCAATTTGAGCCGACCGACAGCAACTTCGCCAAAAATGAGAAATAAATTGACTACCTCGATCCGAAATTAGAACCGAAGGAAAACCGTGCAGTCGGACGATGTTTTCGAGAAATTCTCGGGCCAGAGTTGCTGCTGTTGGCAAGCCTTTGAACGGAATGAAATGCGCCATCTTGGAGAATAAGTCCACGATTACTAGAATCGTATTGTATCCGGAGCATGGAGGTAGATCGGTGATGAAGTCCATAGGAAACGTATGCCAAGGGCGAGGTGGGATGTCAATAGGGCGTAAGAGGCCTGCTGGTCTTTCCTTTTGACTCTTGTTTTGGGCGCATACTCCACAGGACATTATAAAGTCTCTGATATCTTTCTTCCAAGACGGCCACCAGAAGTAGCGCTTGATCTTTTCTGAGGTCTTGGCCATACCGGGATGTCCTTCCATTAAAGAATCGTGATAACAAGAGATTACTTTTTTCTGTAAATCTGTGCTGGGTAGGTATAATCGTTCTTGGAAATACAATAAGTTGTCCTTTACTGCAAAGTCCTTTCCCTGCAGATGCCAATTCTGTATGTCTGCTGGAGTTACAAGTTGCCTGGCTTTATCCTTAACTTCCTCTATGGATTCTGTGGCGATTACACCCAGAATTCTTTGTTCGGGAATGATTGGTACAGGTTTAGGGTTGATCAAGTGTTCTTCCACTCCCATCCGAGAAAGGGCATCAGCTTTACCGTTCTTTGTACCAGGTCGATAGGTAATTATGAAGTCAAACTCGGCAAAGAATAATGCCCAACGGAGTTGTCTAGAGGATTGGGCTTTTGCGGTTTTCAAATATTGCAGGTTTCGGTGATCCGTAATCACAGTAACGGTGTGTCGGGCCCCCAGCAGATAATGCCGCCAAGCCTTAAAGGCAGACTTGATAGCCAGAAGTTCCTTGTCAGTAATCGTGTAATTGATTTCAGGAGGCGAGAATTTGCGGGACCAAAATGCCACGGGATGCAACTGATTGGTTACCGGGTCCTTTTGTGATAGAACTGCCCCCATTGCAAGGCTTGAAGCATCAGTTTCCACGATGTAGGGGAGTTCGGGGCGAGGGTGTTTTAAGATTGGTGCAGAGATAAATTTAGTCTTCAAATCCTGGAAAGCTTGTTCCGCCTCGGTAGACCATTCAAAACGTTTGTTTTTCTTTAACAAGGCAGTGATGGGCTGGACTATTCGAGAGAATTCGGGGATAAACCTGCGGTAAAAGTTAGCGAAGCCTAACATGCTTTGCACACCTTTTACGGAGGATGGTGATGGCCATTTGAGAACTGCATCGACCTTCTTTGAATCCATACGCACTCCACCAGGTGATAATATGAATCCCAAGAATTCAACTTCAGTCACGTTGAAAACACATTTTTCCAACTTAGCGAAAAGTTTGTGTTGACGCAATCTTTCGAGGACCATTTTCACGTGTTTCCGATGTTCAGATTCCGATGAAGAATAAACGAGGATGTCGTCAATGTAAACAACAACACACACATCTATGAGCTCTCTGAGGACATCGTTCATAAAATATTGAAAGGCGGCCGGGGCATTGCAAAGTCCGAAGGGCATGACCTGATATTCAAATAGCCCATACTTGGTGCGGAAGGCCGTCTTCCATTCATCGCCCTCTTTTACTCGTACCAAGTGGTAAGCTCCTCTAAGATCCAGCTTTGTATATATGCATGCTTTTCTGACTTGGTCCCGGAGTTCAGGGATCAAAGGTAACGGATATCTATTCTTAACGGTGATCTGGTTCAGGGAGCGATAATCTATACAAGTTCTAAGGTCTCCTTCCTTTTTTGGAACGAAGAACAAAGCTGAAGAAGCAGGGGACTTGGAAGGACGAATAAACCCATTTGTCAGGTATTGATCCAGGTATTGTCGAAGGTGAAGGTTCTCAGGCTCGGTGAGGGCATAAATTCTACTACAAGGAGGAGTAGATCCAGGTATCAGGTCTATCTGGCAGTCATTAGACCTATGAGGAGGTAGAGAGTTAGCCTGATCCTTCCGGAAAACATCTTGGTATTCTAGGTATTCGGGAGGTAACTGAGGAGTCTCTGAAGAAATTGCTGCCAGTGCAACACCAGGTGGAGGGTGACAAGTAGAGACACATTCTGGAAACTGGACCGTTCTTGCTCGCCAATCGATCAGAGGATTGTGTTTCTCTAACCAAGGTATTCCTAGAATAATCTGAAACTGAGGGGCCTTGATCACATCGAACACAATTTTCTCATGGTGTCCATCTTGACTTACTAGCGTCACCTCTTGAGTGGTATGCGTTACTGGCCCGGAGGCTATCTCCGTACCATCCACCTTAGTAATGACGTCCTTTACAGCCTTGGGACAAAGAGTTAGATTCATCCTCAAAACCATTTCATGATCCACATAATTGCCGATGGCACCGCTGTCGACGTAAGCTTCAATTGCATGTAATCGATCCGGATTATCAGGGCTAATGAGGACCATAGGTATCACGAAATGCGAGGTCACGGAACTGGTTTTCACGCTCGGCAAGAGGACCTCTATTCTTGTCGGGCGAGGTTGTTTCCCTGCTCAGAGTTTGTAACTTTGGTAACTGCAGAACTGCAGTTCTTGGCAGGTTTCACCGGACAGTCTCGAAGAAAGTGCCCTGAGTTTCCGCAATAGAGGCATAATTGCAACTGTTTTCTCCTTTCCCGCTCCTTTTGTGTTAGAGGACCTTACAGACCCCCTATTCGCATGGGTTCCCCGGAGTCTACTCCTTTGGAAGGAGTTGGCGGTTTGGAAAATACTCGAGCATCAAACTTGGAACGATCGGCCTTCCTGTTCTGCAGTCTGTGATCTATTTGAATGACTAAGTCTATATAGTCCGAACAATCTTGTGGGGGATTCACTACTTGGGCTAACACATCTTTGAGCTCTCCACGTAGACCTCTATAAAACAGCGTAATCCTTTTGTCCTCAGGCCATTGAGTTTCCACTATCAGTCTGTTGAAAGACGCAATATAAGCCAAAAGGTCTTGATTACCTTGTCGCAACGAAAGAAGCTCATTGTCCAAGGCCTGCCCCTGTGAATGTCTTGCGAACCGTTTTTCCATACTGAGCTGAAAAGCTTGAAAATCATGGCGGACCGGATCATCTTGATTTACTAGAGGGATCGACCAGTCTGCCGCATTGCCACTAAGGTACGAAAGCACGAAAGCTACTTTAGCTTGATCAGTTGGAAAGGCTGCTGGCCGGCATAAGAAATGCAACCGGCACTGATTGATAAATACTGCAAACCTCTTTGGGTCACCAGAAAATCGTTCGGGCGGAGCCAGAGGTACATTCCCAGGTAGGTTGATCTGCACTGGATTCATAGAGGATGTAGATGGAAGATTTCCCCCAGATGCGGGTAACGGGGTCTGTCCGGCTTGTGACTGTAGCAATTGTCTAGCGAGATCATCTGTTCGCTCCTTGGAAATAATCAGTTCCCTTCTTAGAGCGTTCGTTTCCTGACGGGCTGCATGCACTTCTGCCCTTAGTTCCCCAAGTAACTGGGCTAGCTGGTCGGTATCCGAGGTTTCCATAGCGCCTGGACGGGAGTTTTGTGGTAGGCTTTGCGTTCTGTAACGCTCACCTGATTCCCGTAGAGGCGCTGGTCTTGACTGGGCGTATACCGTATCTTCAAAGGTGATGTGTAACACACGGCTGGCTCTTTGGGCTGGACCTCTGTGCACTGTATGTCTGACTTGAAGGGTAAGATGTCTGCAGATAGAAAATATGGGATTAAGGAACTGGGTTATTGAATGTCTCTCTCTTCTTCCCTTTCTCTTCTCCTGTAGAACCCCAAAGGTTAACGCTCTCACCTTAGGTAAGTGAACGCCGTGCTCTCCATCTGCCTCGGGGCAGGGTGCTGTAACCAGTTTCTTCACTGGATAAGGGGAGCAGACCTCTTGACTTCAGAGGACTGCTGTCCGTCGTTTACTGCACGAACCGTAAGTTTCGAGTAATTCTAATGTCTTTAAAGTCTTTAGTAATGATGTTTCTTCTTTTGCAGGGTTCCGGCGATGGCGGATGACGGGCTGAAGTGAGTTGAAGATGGAGCCCGTGTGATGAATAGAAGCGCCTGGAAGCACGTAAGTAAGCGCTTGTTGCCTGCTTCACGATGCGCTCTAACTGTCTTTTTATTTTGCAGGTACAAGTTCGGAGCGACTGCAGGGTGCCGGAATACCCACTGGGTTAGATGTGGAAAGGAGTAATGGCACGTGAGTATTAAAGTTCCCCAATGTCTTTAAACGCACCTTGTTTTGTCTTTCAGATGCGGGATGCAGCGCCGAAGGCCTCCGGAGCGTGCGAAGAGTTGGTAAGCTTTTGTCTTTCAGATGCCGGAATGCAGTGTGAAGACCTCCGGAGCGCACGAAGAGTAGGTAAGCCTTTGTCTTTCAGATGCCGGAATGCAGCGCGAGGCGTTGGTGACAGCCGATGGACCAGGTAAGTGAAGAGCTGTCACTGAAGACCGTAATGCTAACCTGTTCTTTCTTGTCTTTATAGGTGTTGCTGAAGACTGGATTCAGGATGGTAAGCCTTTTTCCTTAGGCCCAGGATCAGATGCAGAAGACACAATGAGCGTTCTGCTGCAGAGGATGCAGAATAACGCAAAGCAAGATTCATCCACCGGGTGTGGTTTAAATAGCCTCCTGTAGTGCTTAGGTGTCTCCTTCCACAGCCACGCCTAGGTAAGAAAAGAGTTCCTGCTTTCCAGAAGAGTTCCAGTGTTCTGAATCTAGTGAGTGGCTCCTGCCCCACTCAACAGGAAAAGTAGTTCCAAACAGAAGAGGATCAGAGGCTCAACTGGCAGGCAAGTAAGCAGCATGGTCTGCTGCAGGTAAGTCCACCCAAGCATTATGAGCCCGGCGCTTCCAGCGCTGGGACTGGGCATATTTATGAGCCTGGTGCCACTGGCGCCAGGACTGGGTCCAAAAGGTCCCAATTGGGACTGGTTGGCACTCGGAACCTGGGTTATGGATCTGCTTCCAAGGGAGTTGGGAAAACCCTGACCTTTTGGAAGCAGAGATCATGACAGTACCCCCCCTCAAGGCCCCTCCCAAACCGGGATCCTCCGGGGGTTTTGGCTTGTCAGGAAATGTTCGGTGAAATCATTTGATTAGGCGAGGAGTGTGGACATATTCAGCAGGTTCCCAGGATCTCTCTTGGGGGCCGAAGCCATTCCAGTCAATTAGGTAAAATAGTTTAGATTTGGAGATCTTGGAGTCCAGAATGCTTTTGACATCAAACTCGAGTTCTCCATCAACTAGGATAGGTTTTGGAGATTTAGTTAGTCGGGTTTGAGGTTGCACGGGTTTTAATAGAGAGACGTGGAAGACCGGATGTATCTTCATGTGCGGGGGCAAGTCCAACTTGACCGCTACTGGGTTTACTATGGTAGTGATGGAATAGGGACCAAGGTATCTTGGGTTGAATGTGCGTGGCCCTTTTAGAGGTAGATATTTGGTGGATAACCAGACTTGATCCCCTACTTGATATTGAGGGGCTTCCTTCCGATGTTGATCTGCTCCTTTCTTGTATTGTTCTTTAGCCCTTTGAAGGTGAGAAACAGCTTCCTTAAAGTCTTGGGTGATTGTAGAATGCAGGTAGTCTACTGCTGGTGTTTCAAGATCTTGGAGGGGATCCAACTCCGAGGTTCGAGGGTGACTGCCGTACAAAAGAAAAAACGGGGTTTTCCCAGTTCCTGAATGGACAGAGTTATTGTAGGCATATTCGGCTATCCAAAGGATGTCTTTCCAAGTTTTTTCAGTTTGTTGCAGCATGCAGCGTAAATACTGTTCCAGAGTTTGCTTGGTCCTCTCGGTTTATCCGTCGGTCTGAGGGTGGTGACTGGTCGATAGTCTCACATCAATTTGAGCCGACCGACAGCAACTTCGCCAAAAATGAGAAATAAATTGACTACCTCAATCCGAAATTAGAACCGAAGGAAAACCGTGCAGTCGGACGATGTTTTCGAGAAATTCTCGGGCCAGAGTTGCTGCTGTTGGCAAGCCTTTGAACGGAATGAAATGCGCCATCTTGGAGAATAAGTCCACGATTGCTAGAATCGTATTGTATCCGGAGCATGGAGGTAGATCGGTGATGAAGTCCATAGGAAACGTATGCCAAGGGCGAGGTGGGATGTCAATAGGGCGTAAGAGGCCTGCTGGTCTTTCCTTTTGACTCTTGTTTTGGGCGCATACTCCACAGGACATTATAAAGTCTCTGATATCTTTTTTCCAAGACGGCCACCAGAAGTAGCGCTTGATCTTTTCTGAGGTCTTGGCCATACCGGATGTCCTTCCATTAAAGAATCGTGATAACAAGAGATTACTTTTTTCTGTAAATCTGTGCTGGGTAGGTATAATCGTTCTTGGAAATACAATAAGTTGTCCTTTACTGCAAAGTCCTTTCCCTGCAGATGCCAATTCTGTATGTCTGCTGGAGTTACAAGTTGCCTGGCTTTATCCTTAACTTCCTCTATGGATTCTGTGGCGATTACACCCAGAATTCTTTGTTCGGGAATGATTGGTACAGGTTTAGGGTTGATCAAGTGTTCTTCCACTCCCATCCGAGAAAGGGCATCAGCTTTACCGTTCTTTGTACCAGGTCGATAGGTAATTATGAAGTCAAACTCGGCAAAGAATAATGCCCAACGGAGTTGTCTAGAGGATTGGGCTTTTGCGGTTTTCAAATATTGCAGGTTTCGGTGATCCGTAATCACAGTAACGGTGTGTCGGGCCCCCAGCAGATAATGCCGCCAAGCCTTAAAGGCGGACTTGATAGCCAGAAGTTCCTTGTCAGTAATCGTGTAATTGATTTCAGGAGGCGAGAATTTGCGGGACCAAAATGCCACGGGATGCAACTGATTGGTTACCGGGTCCTTTTGTGATAGAACTGCCCCCATTGCAAGGCTTGAAGCATCAGTTTCCACGATGTAGGGGAGTTCGGGGCGAGGGTGTTTTAAGATTGGTGCAGAGATAAATTTAGTCTTCAAATCCTGGAAAGCTTGTTCCGCCTCGGTAGACCATTCAAAACGTTTGTTTTTCTTTAACAAGGCAGTGATGGGCTGGACTATTCGAGAGAATTCGGGGATAAACCTGCGGTAAAAGTTAGCGAAGCCTAACATGCTTTGCACACCTTTTACGGAGGATGGTGATGGCCATTTGAGAACTGCATCGACCTTCTTTGAATCCATACGCACTCCGCCAGGTGATAATATGAATCCCAAGAATTCAACTTCAGTCACGTTGAAAACACATTTTTCCAACTTAGCGAAAAGTTTGTGTTGACGCAATCTTTCGAGGACCATTTTCATGTGTTTCCGATGTTTAGATTCCGATGAAGAATAAACGAGGATGTCGTCAATGTAAACAACAACACACACATCTATGAGCTCTCTGAGGACATCGTTCATAAAATATTGAAAGGCGGCCGGGGCATTGCAAAGTCCGAAGGGCATGACCTGATATTCAAATAGCCCATACTTGGTGCGGAAGGCCGTCTTCCATTCATCGCCCTCTTTTACTCGTACCAAGTGGTAAGCTCCTCTAAGATCCAGCTTTGTATATACGCATGCTTTTCTGACTTGGTCCAGGAGTTCAGGGATCAAAGGTAACGGATATCTATTCTTAACGGTGATCTGGTTCAGGGAGCGATAATCTATACAAGTTCTAAGGTCTCCTTCCTTTTTTGGAACGAAGAACAAAGCTGAAGAAGCAGGGGACTTGGAAGGACGAATAAACCCATTTGTCAGGTATTGATCCAGGTATTGTCGAAGGTGAAGGTTCTCAGGCTCGGTGAGGGCATAAATTCTACTACAAGGAGGAGTAGATCCAGGTATCAGGTCTATCTGGCAGTCATAAAACCTATGAGGAGGTAGAGAGTTAGCCTGATCCTTCCGGAAAACATCTTGGTATTCTAGGTATTCGGGAGGTAACTGAGGAGTCTCTGAAGAAATTGCTGCCAGTGCAACACCAGGTGGAGGGTGACAAGTAGAGACACATTCTGGAAACTGGACCGTTCTTGCTCGCCAATCGATCAGAGGATTGTGTTTCTCTAACCAAGGTATTCCTAGAATAATCTGAAACTGAGGGGCCTTGATCACATCGAACACAATTTTCTCATGGTGTCCATCTTGACTTACTAGCGTCACCTCTTGAGTGGTATGCGTTACTGGCCCGGAGGCTATCTCCGTACCATCCACCTTAGTAATGACGTCCTTTACAGCCTTGGGACAAAGAGTTAGATTCATCCTCAAAACCATTTCATGATCCACATAATTGCCGATGGCACCGCTGTCGACGTAAGCTTCAATTGCATGTAATCGATCCGGATTATCAGGGCTAATGAGGACCATAGGTATCACGAAATGCGAGGTCACGGAACTGGTTTTCACGCTCGGCAAGAGGACCTCTATTCTTGTCGGGCGAGGTCGTTTCCCTGCTCAGAGTTTGTAACTTTGGTAACTGCAGAACTGCAGTTCTTGGCAGGTTTCACCGGACAGTCTCGAAGAAAGTGCCCTGAGTTTCCGCAATAGAGGCATAATTGCAACTGTTTTCTCCTTTCCCGCTCCTTTTGTGTTAGAGGACCTTACAGACCCCCTATTCGCATGGGTTCCCCGGAGTCTACTCCTTTGGAAGGAGTTGGCGTTTTGGAAAATACTCGAGCATCAAACTTGGAACGATCGGCCTTCCTGTTCTGCAGTCTGTGATCTATTTGAACGACTAAGTCTATATAGTCCGAACAATCTTGTGGGGGATTCACTACTTGGGCTAACACATCTTTGAGCTCTCCACGTAGACCTCTATAAAACAGCGTAATCCTTTTGTCCTCAGGCCATTGAGTTTCCACTATCAGTCTGTTGAAAGACGCAATATAAGCCAAATGGTCTTGATTACCTTGTCGCAACGAAAGAAGCTCATTGTCCAAGGCCTGCCCCTGTGAATGTCTTGCGAACCGTTTTTCCATACTGAGCTGAAAAGCTTGAAAATCATGGAGGACCGGATCATCTTGATTTACTAGAGGGATCGACCAGTCTGCCGCATTGCCACTAAGGTACGAAAGCACGAAAGCTACTTTAGCTTGATCAGTTGGAAAGGCTGCTGGCCGGCATAAGAAATGCAACCGGCACTGATTGATAAATACTGCAAACCTCTTTGGGTCACCAGAAAATCGTTCGGGCGGAGCCAGAGGTACATTCCCAGGTAGGTTGATCTGCACTGGATTCATAGAGGATGTAGATGGAAGATTTCCCCCAGATGCGGGTAACGGGGTCTGTCCGGCTTGTGACTGTAGCAATTGTCTAGCGAGATCATCTGTTCGCTCCTTGGAAATAATCAGTTCCCTTCTTAGAGCGTTCATTTCCTGACGGGCTGCATGCACTTCTGCCCTTAGTTCCCCAAGTAACTGGGCTAGCTGGTCGGTATCCGAGGTTTCCATAGCGCCTGGACGGGAGTTTTGTGGTAGGCTTTGCGTTCTGTAACGCTCACCTGATTCCCGTAGAGGCGCTGGTCTTGACTGGGCGTATACCGTATCTTCAAAGGTGATGTGTAACACACGGCTGGCTCTTTGGGCTGGACCTCTGTGCACTGTATGTCTGACTTGAAGGGTAAGATGTCTGCAGATAGAAAATATGGGATTAAGGAACTGGGTTATTGAATGTCTCTCTCTTCTTCCCTTTCTCTTCTCCTGTAGAACCCCAAAGGTTAACGCTCTCACCTTAGGTAAGTGAACGCTGTGCTCTCCATCTGCCTCGGGGCAGGGTGCTGTAACCAGTTTCTTCACTGGATAAGGGGAGCAGGCCTCTTGACTTCAGAGGACTGCTGTCCGTCGTTTACTGCACGAACGGTAAGTTTCGAGTAATTCTAATGTCTTTAAAGTCTTTAGTAATGATGTTTCTTGTTTTGCAGGGTTCCGGCGATGGCGGATGACGGGCTGAAGTGAGTTGAAGATGGAGCCCGTGTGATGAATAGAAGCGCCTGGAAGCACGTAAGTAAGCGCTTGTTGCCTGCTTCACGATGCGCTCTAACTGTCTTTTTATTTTGCAGGTACAAGTTCGGAGCGGATGCAGGGTGCCGGAATACCCACTGGGTTAGATGTGGAAAGGAGTAATGGCACGTGAGTATTAAAGTTCCCCAATGTCTTTAAACGCACCTTGTTTTGTCTTTTTCAGATGCCGGAATGCAGTGTGAAGACCTCCGGAGCGCACGAAGAGTAGGTAAGCCTTTGTCTTTCAGATGCCGGAATGCAGCGCGAGGCGTTGGTGACAGCCGATGGACCAGGTAAGTGAAGAGCTGTCACTGAAGACCGTAATGCTAACCTGTTCTTTCTTGTCTTTATAGGTGTTGCTGAAGACTGGATTCAGGATGGTAAGCCTTTTTCCTTAGGCCCAGGATCAGATGCAGAAGACACGATGAGCGTTCTGCTGCAGAGGATGCAGAATAACGCAAAGCAAGATTCATCCACCGGGTGTGGTTTAAATAGCCTCCTGTAGTGCTTAGGTGTCTCCTTCCACAGCCACGCCTAGGTAAGAAAAGAGTTCCTGCTTTCCAGAAGAGTTCCAGTGTTCTGAATCTAGGGAGTGGCTCCTGCCCCACCCAACAGGAAAAGTAGTTCCAAACAGAAGAGGATCAGAGGCTCAACTGGCAGGCAAGTAAGCAGCATGGTCTGCTGCAGGTAAGTCCACCCAAGCATTATGAGCCCGGCGCTTTCAGCGCTGGAACTGGGCATATTTATGAGCCTGGTGCCACTGGCGCCAGGACTGGGTCCAAAAGGTCCCAATTGGGACTGGTTGGCGCTCGGAACCTGGGTTATGGATCTGCTTCCAAGGGAGTTGGGAAAACCCTGACCTTTTGGAAGCAGAGATCATGAGAGCATTCCCCTTGATTGTAGATATTCCACTGATTTTATAAATCCTAGTTTCTCCATTTCCACTGACGATGTACATTGTGTTACCTGCACAACCACCAAACTCACAATTTTCTTGCTATCCATGTCCTGAAAGTGGTAGGTGCAGTACTTGGCAGAAAATCCAGGGCTGTCGCACTGTCCATCGCCGGCTAGCCTGAATCGTTTGCCTTCGAATGTACTTGCTAGAGACAATTGTTCAATTTTCCAAGCATCACTAATGGCCGGAAACAGATAATCACGTTGGTATATGTAGTACAGTGCTTTAGAAATGAAATGGAGTCCCACAAACTGAAAGAAAGCCTCTAACTTTCTAAAACTGGAGCCACTAAAAAGTGATGCAGCTGCACACAGTAGATTGCCTGCTGGCAGTTTCCCCAGTATTGGTTGTGCAGACCATGAGAACCTATGATTTAATCTACAGGCGGCATTTATTTTGACGTTACTGCCTTTTATTTGACGAGTCACATTAATCAATGGCTTCCCACATACTTCCCCTCTAATGGAATACACACATTTCAGCATACTTATAATTTCCATCAAACAACTGTCGAATACAATATATTTGCTCTCTTTCATTAGACTGTCATCCTGCGTCAACGTTGTTTCGGCCTGTGACGTTGTGGAGATTTCAACACATTGGAAAGTATTATCGCTGATATCAAGTTCTGATGCGTCTATGGATGCTGCGGCTGGTTCATTCTCTGTCATTTCGACATCTATTACTTCAACATTGATGGGAGAACACAACAATGTCGACAGGTTTTTTGGTGGAAAATTTTTGGCGGGTGTAGATTGTGTAAATTGATCTGCAACTACTTCAGAGCTATCTTCAATACATTCAATAACATCTTCTTGTGGTGGTGCGGTTGCACTGTAGCTATGGTCCAATGCAACTTTGCTGTAGTCTCCAAACACAGTTAATTCATGTTCTGGCCATTGCACATGAGCATCTCGAGCCTGAACACGCCTCGCCTCAATTAATAGTTCCTCCATAGTGTACACGGTCTGGCAAGCCACATCTCTCATTCGCTTCACTGTCTGTGTGTGTATAGTTCTGATACCCACGGGTAACTGGAGGAGGGATTGGAAAAGGGATGTTCAGTTTAAACACAAGATGGAGTGTAGTAGAATTGACTGGAAAATAACATCAAATAGTCCCCAGCACAAACATTTTTTTAAAGTTATGAACTGTTTGTAACTAACCTTTTTTTGTTTTTTTTTCTTTGCAACTTTTTTGACTCGACCTTCAACATCTGCACGCTGTAGCTCCGATTCGTTTCCGCATGTCCTCCCTTCCTCTTGCGCTGCAACGACTATATTTTCTGTATCCGCATAGACAGCACGGAATGAGGGTCCATCGTCTCCCTGAAACATAGTACTTTCATTACTATGTATCAAAATATTGTTAGCATAAAACACACGTGAGGACGAACACACAGATACATCTCAATAGCCAAACACGATTTAAACATTGTGTGCAACAATCACACGACAAGTATTCGACCAGTGATGATCTATTTCGATGGAATGTCAGTATCCATACCTCTGGCTCTGCATGGACTGCCATGAATGGTTGTATTGGAGAGGAGGCATCCGCATCTCCCTGAAACACAGTACTTGCATTAGTATGCTTTTCAATATTGGAAACACAACACACACTTGGGGTCGACGGCACAGGTACATATAAAGAGATAACCGCAAATGATGCATTGTCCAAAAGAATCAAGGAAAATCTAAATATGATCACATTTCATCGACTTATTTCTCCGATTTATTTACATCTGCATCATCTAAATGAGATGTTGTGATTGTGGTGGAAGCTCCGTCGTCTCCCTGAAACACAGTACTTGGATTAGTATGGTTTTCAATATTGGAAACATAACACACACTTGGGGTCGAGCGCACAGGTACATATAAAGAGATAACCGCAAATGATGCATTGTCCAAAAGAATCAAGGAAAATCTAAATATGATCACATTTCAGCGACTTATTTCTCCGATTTATTTACATCTGCATCATCTAAATTGGATGTTGTGATTGTAGTGGAAGCTTTGGCGTCTCCCTGAAACACAGCACTTGCGTTAATAGGGAAGAAAGTATAGCAAATGGAATCACGTTATATGATCACGCATGATGGAGCTGTCATTATCCATACCTCGTGCTGCTGAAGAATATCTATGGATTTTGCAAATGTAGTGCGCACTTCCGAAAGCTGTTGCACCGATTCGTATATGCATGGTCCCGCTTCCACTTCCCCTGGAATTATTTGAATGTCAGGCTCTGCTTCAAGTGCAGGGGTTGACGCTCCATCAACTGCCTGAAACATAGTACTTGCATTAGTGAGGATTACAATAGTGAAAATATAACACACACCTGGGGTCGACAGCACAGGTACATATGAACGGCTAACCACGAATGAAACATTGTGTAGAACAATCAAACAACAAGAATTCCAGCTCTGATGATGACGCTCGATGGAGCTGTCAGTATCCATACCTCCTGCTGTTGAAGAACATCTAGAAATGTTGTAGATGTGGCGAACGCTTCAGCATCTCCCTGAAAGACAGTACTTGCATTAGTATGGATAACAATAATTATAAGTGAAAACAAACACCAGTGGATGATAACTAAGGTGTATATCAATTGGAAAGCACTAACCAAACATTCGGTAAAATGATTACATAATAAAATAAAAATATTACTTGACATGCATAAAACAGGTCTGTAGCGGATTAGCCTAGTAAGATTACCTGATACGCGCTAGAAGTGGTTGATAACTGCGACCATGTCAAGGATATAGAATGTTCTTGCTTCAGATTCAAGGGATAGTCAAGAAGTTGTAAAGGTAAATTAATGATTGATAATGAAATGCCAATATTAAAAATAGCCATGTAAGGCAACAGAATACTTGTAAAATGCTCAATACAGCAAAGTTCCCTGTTCCCATATATATACATTGCGTTTGTGGGTTATGAAATCGAAAAAGAATATATTGGTAAATGTCATTATTCAAAAAACTATACACTCATATCAATATCGAAATTATTACAAGGGATAGAACACCTACAATATCAATTAATCCGTTCGGATACCTACACACTACCGCAAGGCCTAAAGCTAAATCCGGACACTTGACTCACCGGTGGCGGAATGTGGACGAATAGAGTGGGAATAGCGTTTTCGAGCAATTTCCGTGTCGTTCGCCGTTTATTCTTCTTTGTTACCCAAGATGTTGTGTACATGTCCAAGGAAAAGTGCCGGCTGCAGATGCGGTATCGATCACCCCTCTTGTCCTGTAAGACTTGTTGGACTCTACTTTCCAGCTCATCCAGTGGATATCCTCAATGTCTGACCCATTCTCTTATGCGATCAACAGTTTTCGGGAATACATGCATTGTAGTGCCTTCAGATTTAGCATGAGTCTTCCAAGGGCAACCGCTAATCGAACAGGCAGGCATTGTTGATAAATCTGAAAAGTAAATATCGACATTATTATACAATCTTCAAGAATAAAGATTTGATACAAAAGTAAATGAATCATACAATGATCAATGCAAGGTTTGTTTTGGTCGCAGGAACTATACCAGTTCATTATGTGCGGCTTAGTATTTGCATAAGTTGCAGAAATGTATAAATGATGTGACTAAAAACTGAGCATGTGACTCATCCCTTGGATGTTCTGTATTGCACGAGAAGTAAACATGCTTACATTATAGACTGGACCCCCGAAGGGTGCAATTCAATGACAATAGACACAGATGAAAATAAATAGATCTATTGATAGCATAGCAATGGAAACTCAAGTCAATAGCAATGAGACCAAATCTGCGAAATATGACTAGGATACATGACCTTACCTTGACCAACAAACAGTTGGATTCAGCAAGCAGAGCAGTATATTGCAGGAGAATAGGTGGGTGGCCACAGGTAGCACACTGATGGGTGTGCTCTAAGCGGTCACAGAAGTTCACGGATAGCACAACGACGAGCAGATTAGCGTAGATCTCAGTGGTTGCCAGGTAACACGTTCAGGAGTTGACTTGCAAAGCACAAAGATGTTCTCATGAGACATATCAAGTGGTTTATAAAGTATTAGAAACAGGGGTGTGTTTGTGAATGAATGACGTATGTATGTCGTGGTCTTAGGGGGGCGGCCTGCTTCAAGGGGAGGCCTGGCTGGAGACACGGGGTCTGAGGAGGCCATGTGACCGATGGCCCCTTGGCGTGGGATACTTTTTGAAGTGTACATGTAGTTTGGCACCTTGGCCTTTCGCGCCCCTGACAGCCCCCCATGCCAGCGCGCATCCACTGGCGTGAACCACCTTTGATAGAGGGGGCTGGGATGGATAGGCCTGGGGCGTGCAGATAAGGCACAGGAAGACTGCTGAATGGAGACACACTTATGTGGATTGCAGGGGGGCGGCCTGCTTCAAGGGGAGGCCTGGCTGGAGACACGGGGTCTGAGGAGGCCATGTGACCGATGGCCCCTTGGCGTGGGATACTTTTTGAAGTGTACATGTAGTTTGGCACCTTGGCCTTTCGCGCCCCTGACAGCCCCCCATGCCAGCGCGCATCCACTGGCGCGAACCGCCTTTGATAGAGGGGGGTGGGATGGATGGGCCTGGGGCGTGCAGATAAGGCACAGGAAGACTGCTGAATGGAGACACACTTATGTGGATTGCAGGGGGGCGGCCTGCTTCAAGGGGAGGCCTGGCTGGAGACACGGGGTCTGAGGAGGCCATGTGACCGATGGCCCCTTGGCGTGGGATTCCTTTTGAAGTGTACATGTAGTTTGGCACCTTGGCCTTTCACGCCCCTGACAGCCCCCCATGCCTGCACGCATCCACTGGCGCGAACCGCCTTTGATAGAGGGGGCTGGGATGGATGGGCCTGGGGCGTGCAGATAAGGCACAGGAAGACTGCTGAATGGAGACACACTTATGTGGATTGCAGATGGGCGGCCTGCTTCAAGGGGAGGCCTGGCTGGAGACACGGGGTCTGAGGAGGCCATGTGACCGATGGCCCCTTGGCGTGGGATACCTTTTGAAGTGTACATGTAGTTTGGCACCTTGGCCTTTCGCGCCCCTGACAGCCCCCCATGCCTGCGCGCATCCACTGGCGCGAACCGCCTCTGATAGAGGGGGCTGGGATGGATGGGCCTGGGGCGTGCAGATAAGGCACAGGAAGACTGCTGAATGGAGACACACTTATGTGGATTGCAAGGGGGCGGTCTGCTTCAAGGGGAGGCCTGGCTGGAGACACGGGGTCTGAGGAGGCCATGTGACCGATGGCCCCTTGGCGTGGGATACCTTTTGAAGTGTACATGTAGTTTGGCACCTTGGCCTTTCGCGCCCCTGACAGCCCCCCATGCCAGCGCGCATCCACTGGCGCGAACCACCTTTATATCAGTATATCGTTGCTTTTCAATAACAAATGCCACATACCGGAGATTCTTGTGAGCACAGACCCACACTTCAACCGGTGTATTATAGTGGTCAAGACCCTAAGGCCTGTATAATTCAATGGTAATTGTTAGTGTAGACATATGTGTGACTTTTATAGAGACATAACCCACTGAAAGACTTTGAACAAGTGTTATTTACTGCATGCATTATCGAGAATATGTTATGTTAGCTTAGATAGATAGTGACCACCCTGCTTCACAGCGACCAGACCTTCACCCATTCGGAGCACAGATGTCTGACGTCCATCCTTGAATGGAGACACACTTGATTCATTTAAAAAATCGAAACAACCGTTGTTAAAATATATGTGGTGTTTTATTTTGTATCTTATTTTCATGACACAAAAATACAAGACTTTAAAGATTATACAGGTCAGGTTGCAGCACAGCGAGAGAAAATCCCCTGTACTGACCGCTGTCACTCGGGAACGTTTCTCTAATGGCACGAACGGCACAGGCGGGTATCACTCTTCGAACGCGGTGTCCAAGCCTCCCGTGGAGCCACCATGTAAAGCAACGATAGGCCACCAGCCTGTACCACCTGTGAAAAGGAATGAAACAAACTGTTTTTAAATGACCAAGATAAGTTTAATAAACGTTTGTTGTCAATGACAATTCTTGTAACTAATGGCATTCTGCACGGACAAATGCTATCTAGACAATGCACACTATTGAACGACTTACATGCGTTACAATGATATGTAGATGTAATATTGGATATAGTAGAAGAACATGAAATAGGAGTGGCATGACAAGCAGAGTATACTTACTCGTTAATCGGATTACGAGGACGAACAGTTGCGCAAAGTTTGTGCATAAGCACCATCATTATTCTCAACACGGCCTGTGTGAGGCAGGCTGCCCCGAGGTCTGGCAGCTCGGTGATGCATTGCGGTCGTGGCTCGCCTTCCAAAATGTAGCCCAGGCATCCCGAGTTTTCTCGGCAGCAGCAGTTCTCGTCCTCAGTTGGCATTAGCTTGCACCGATTGCATGTGCACCAGGTGGAGACGCCGTCCATTCGACTAGGCCCAGGCTCTTCATCTGTTGATTCGTCCTGCCAACTGCCGTCCGAATCCCCATCGTTTTCGCGTGCTTCCCTTTCCAGTAGTTCCTCCTCGGTATACTCGGGCTCGTACATGTAGGGCATTATTGTAGCCATTGTGTGTTAAACAAACTAAAATAATTTATAGCGGTGGTAGTGGTATCTGATCACACGGGCTACAAGCGGCGAAGGCTGACCAGAGCACTGAAACGAGTCACAGAATATTCAAAGTAACACAGACAGAGGAATGGAATCGAAAATCTGCTGCTGTGTGTTGTGAAACGGTCTGTTTAAACTTATTGAGGAAAGAGGCGTCCTGCCATTTCCATGGCGACACGTCATTAGCTGAAGCGCAGCGAATGTTGACACAAGATTTGCTGTGGCGTTGGAAAATGGGCAGTACGAGTCTGCTGATGACAGGCTCAGGGGCGGGGGAATTGATTTAGTGCCGCAAAAGCAGGTCAGCCAGGGCGATCGGGGAAAAGATAGGATTATCAGAAAATGGTGGCTCCCTGGTGCTTGTTTTCGCATGCGTTTAATGGACGAAAACTCGTGTAAGGTCCATAGGAAAGTTTTCTAAAATCGAGCCACTTAGGCTTAAAAAAACATGGCCGACCCATAGGGACAATAAACATTTTTACTAGACCATGCCTTTAATCAGGTGCTCCACGAACCCATTCCGTACATAATCTGAGTCTGTGATTATGACCAGTTTGTGGAGTTGGTGTTGGACAGCAATGAGGATGGCTTGATGCACAGCCATCAACTCTGCCACTTCGCTACTTCAAGGACCGATTTTGTACCCAGCAGAGGGTTCTGGGGCATCATTCCCTATGCTGGCCACAAGTTATTTTTCCCCATTGTTGTCAACATAGACAGTGGGCATTCCCTCACAGTGTTCTTCTTCATAGACTTTGTGTGGGATATTAAGGTATGCCTCCATGTTGTGCTTGATTTTAAGACTTTTGTCCTCGAGACAGTTTTCTCTGGCACAATCATGCAAGTCAGCCAGACCTTGCGCGAGGAGGCTCTTCTTGTTTTGGCCATATCTGACCTCCACAGGAAAGCCTTGCTTTGACAGAATCCAGGAAGTAATTTGGGAATTACCCACATTTCCGGCCTGGATTCTGTCACTCTGAAGATATTGCAAAGGTTGGTGTGGAGTCTCCACTATGATGTGTTCCTCCTGGATAAACGGGCGGTAATTCTTCAATGCCCACACCGTTGCCCGGAGTGCCTTCTCACAATCGAAGTTTTACTCACATAGGAGATTACTTTATTGACCTTGTCATGCTTTTGATATAATATTGCAGTCACACATGTATTTGAGAACCCTGTCTCCAAGAAGAACTCCTTGTTTTTGACCGGGTAAGCTAGGCAAGGCGCTTGTGAGAGGCTTCTTTTGAGTTGTCTTACTGCCTCGGCTTGTTCTGGACCCCACTCCCACTTGACCCCCCTTCAAAAGATGGATCAGGGGTCTTGTGATCTCTGCGTAGTCCTCAGTGAACTTTCTGCTGGAATTAGTCCAAGGAGGCTCCTTAGTTCCCTCAGAGTTGTGGGGTCTTTTAATTTCTGGAGGGCTTCCACTTTCTTTTCCTGGGGACAGAGACCCTGAAGAAGCATCTCATGCCCAAAGAAATTTACACGGGTTCTGCACCACTATGCCTTTTGAAAGGAGAGTTTTGCGGATCTCCGCTATGTCTTCCTCCACAGTTGAGCTTTTGTCTAGAACATCATCTACATAGGACAGGTTACCCCCCTCACCCAAGTCGGGCATGGCCTTGTGTAGAAAAATATTAAATTCATTGCTGGAGTTGATGTATCCGAAGGGAGTCCGTTTCCACGTGTACTGCTGGCCCCCGAAGGTAAAGGTCTGCTTGTATTGGTCCTCCCTACTGACAGGTACAGTCCAGTACCCATTGGTCAGGTCAATTGCAGTGAATACATGTGACCCCTGGATCTGGGCCAGCCCTTAGTCAATGTAGGGAAAAGGCCATCAGGAAGTATGGACCCGTTTGTTGAGCTCCCTTAGGTCAGCACAGAGTCTCCACTAGCCGTTTGGTTTCAAAATCCCCGGCACCGGATTATTGAAGGTGCTGTGGACTGGACAAATTATCCCACGGGACTCAAGGTTCTTAATTATTTCAGTAAGGGACTCCATTGATGTGAGAGGCAAGCGATATTGCTTCACAAACACTCGAGTCATGCCAGGGTCCGTGGGAATGGTTGTTGTGTGGATGTCGGTGTGACCACAGTCATATGAATCCACCGCAAAGAGATCTTGAAAATCTAAGAAAACTTGTTTAAATTTTTGCTTTTGCTCCAGAGTCTCACAGGCATCAGCTAGGTTGACTCTCTCTTCAACCATCTGCCTGAAGCCTGGAAAGACTTCTGGTTGGTCTATCTCAGCGGCCCTCTCTAGCTAGGTGGAGAAGTCTGTGGTCAACGTGCTGATTTGAACTGATGGCTTTAGGTGGGGAAGGCAGTCCTCGTGGACTTGAAAAATCACCTCATCCCTCCTGAAGTCACAGGTCACATCTTCCTTACCATAAGGGCAGGAAGAGTATACCAGGAAATTCCCCCCATGCCGGGTGAAGATCCCTTCTGGTGTTGTGTCATCATCGCTACCACTGTCAAAACAGTCCTTGGGGTTTGGTCCTAACAGTTCATTACCTAAATCTGTGGAAAAATGTCGGTCATCAACCGCTATTCCAATAATGGTGCCTGCGGCCAGAGTGATACTCTTTAGGTTGCTGTTATCCACCTCTATTGGAATGGTGTTGTGTTCTATGTTGACTAGTGGTTTTGGGTTTACCCCCAACCCTTGCTGTTGGAAATGAGCATTGAGATGGACATAGGCATCAGGGTTTTTCAGTTTCTATCCTCTTTTGATTTTTACTTTCAGTGAGAATTGTCAGGTCCGTTCTGGGATGATGACTTCCTCTCCAATTTGAATTTCAACTGCATATGACAGCAGTTGAGCTGACCAAAATGCTTTCTCTGGGTCATCAAAGTCCATGGGATTACCCGCTAATCGGGACCAAGCCTTGAAGTTTATTAGGTCCAAACTAATGGCAAAGCGATTGAGAATGTCACTGCCTAAATAAAATGCAGCATGGACATCTCGCACGACACAACAATTATGGACTATGCTCTTGTCGCCTATGGACATTTTGAGCATGCACCTGCTAGGCAGGAAATGTTTGGAATTGGGTGTTTCCAGGTCCATGTCCCATTTGTCTAACAGTTTAAATGTGGGAATGGCTGGATCTTTTGGGAGTTTGCGGAACATGGCCTCGCTGATGAAGCTCTTACTGTTGCTCACACATACTCAGGCGACAACAGAGTCCTTCCCTTCATTTAACTGAATAGGGATGAACAACTGCTCTCCAATTTTCTGTATATCAGCCAAGCATTGAGCTGATTTCTCATCTTTTAGGACTATAGGAATGGGATTTTCTAATTGTGAATTTGTATAGAATTTAAGAGTTTCCTTCCAGTGTGGAATGCCACCTTAGACTGAAGGAAGGTTGATTTTCAGAAATAGAGAGAACTCCCCATCACCAGTTTGTTGTCCTACTGCAATTACTGTCATGTCTGGGATTTGATTATTCAACCATGTGGCATGTGCCGTTTAAACGAACATGGTTGACACACTGTTTTAATTTTATTGGTCGGCTAGTCTGGGTCCACAGGACCTTGTTTACACAATCTATGAGGGGAGACAATCTACGCAGGATGTCATTCCCTAGTAAACAGGGTGTGCCCTCTGGAGTCACAACTATGACCGGGTGCTTCACCTTGTGTCACCCAATTTTAATGTCTAAATCCGCAGTCCCCTAAATGGAAATTTCCTTCCCGTCGATGTTCTGAAGTTGTCCAGGAAGAGGGTTGAGAGGAATTTGGTATTTCTCCCCCCTTCCCGAATTCAGTTGATCAAAGGCCCTTTTTGACAGAAGGGTGGCTTGGGATCCAGTATCCACCAGTGCCAAAATTGTACATTGCCCCTGTATTTGGACTGGGGCTTACATTCTTACCTCCTTTTCCTCAAGGGGGCAAAGATAATGCACATGTTTGGCCAACTGGTGGGTTAATTTCCTAGCTTTGGATACTGACAGGGAGGTGATTTGGGCAGGATTCTGTTTGGGATCTTGGGAATCTGTAAGAAAAAGGTGACAGCTAGATATGGGGGAAGTTTTTGGTTCCCCTGGTTCTGATCCTGAGCTGCCCCCCCCCCCTTTTTGGAGGCAGTCACCAGGATGGGTTTGAACCAGGGGATTTTTGTGCCGGTCATTCTAGGTTTTAATGATTGGCGGTTCTAACTCGGTCCCCACATCTACCCAGTCTGGATTTGGATCCTTTGGGACCCATTGTTCTTTGGGAGTAGTTCCCCCATCCCTAAAGGAGAACATCCCTTTTGCCAGAATCCTCAGAGGACCCATCTCCTTCAAACTGGAAGATTTGCACCTCCTCCACAAAATGGGTCTTTATGGGTTCTTTGTTTCTCCTACCCTCCCTCTGCTCCTTGGGTTGCAGATTTTCGGGGGCAGGGGATTTTGGTTCCGGTTCCTGGGTTTCCAGAGGCTTTCCACAAGTGGGGAAGGAAGCTTCCTCCAAGGCTTTGCACCCCTGTTCCCCTTGTGCCTCCTCCCCTGGTGGGTTGTCTGGGTTCTTCCCCCGTCATTGTTCTGGAGCACCAGACCCTGAATTTGAGGCATTCTGAGCCGCCATGCTCATCTGAGGGTTCTGTTGTGCCCTCAGCATGCGACCCAGATCCTGTGCCATGTTCTGGACCTGGCGCTCTAGTTGGGACACCTGCTCTGGCTGGTACGGGGTCCTCAGTTCTCCCCTGGGTTGAACCCGGGAAGGGTAACTATCCCTTCTCGCAAAATGCCCCTGGTTAGGGAAGTTTGGGTACACCTCCACCCTTGGCCTCCCCTCTCCCGGATTGGGCTGTCTGGGCTCAGGAAAGTGGGGAAAGAAGGATGGGTTGTTTTGGGGCTTGAAATTTGGTGGGTACCTGGGAAAGAAATTTGGTCCGGCATTTGGGGGATTACTACACTCCTGGGGAAAGTGAGGAGTTAAATTCCCTGGGTTTCCTGCCGTCTGGTTGGATTCCCCCCCCCCTTGGGCTGGAGGAGTCCACACATAACCCATGATGAGTCTATTTCCCTTGTTATGTGGGCTGATGTGTCAGGGGACTTAGGGGCCCCATTTGAGGGGTTACCTCCCTAGCTCCCTGTTTGGGATTGGCTCGAGGGCCTTCTGGGTTTGGGGTTGTTTGGATTCTGTGCTGGAAGGTTTTTAGGCCCCCCATCTCCAGATCTAAAATTGGGGCAACCTTCACCTCCGCCTCCTTAGCAGAAGCAGGGGTGTTGGTTGTTTTGGGGCTTTTCCTACTATTTTTATTTTCCAACGGCTTCTGCACTTCATAGATGTGTGTTGCTTGTTCAATGACCCAGTCTGGTGATCTTTTCTTGTGAAATCCCCTCACTAGCTGGGTCATAATATACTTAGGAAGAGCATGAAAGAAGGTGTTCACAAATTCTTTACTGTCAGTGCGCACCCTTCTAGTAGTCTGCGCAAAGGCGCGTTTCAACTCCTGAACAAATTCTTGTGAGGCCTGGTCTTCCCCACATTGTAAGTTGTAGGCTGCCTTGCGAGCCTCTTGAGGGTTCCTATGAATGGAAAAATGTTTCAGGGTGGCTGCCCTATAGGTGGACCATCTAGAATGGTTCTGATCCTCCAGCCCCGCAAAGAAGCTGGAGTACTCAGTAGAAAATGACCACTTTACATATTGAATACAGCTTTGGCTGTCCTTCAGATGGAAAGTTTCCATCATCTGTTCAAATAACTCAAGGTGCTCCCAAACCGAATATTTTGCATTCTTGTGGTAGGGCGTAATGACGCTCCTAACAGCTTTTATTTGTTTCAGGGGATCCTTGAGCAAGGTCCTTTACACTTTGTTGGCTTTTTTAGTTCGGGTCACCCTGGTTCACTCATCCTCTGAGTCAGAGGCACTGCTGCCAGAGGTGGCTGTCTGGTCTTCTAGGCTCTCCCGGATTCTGCAAGCTTGGGAATGGCTGGCAGAATGTGGGGGCCTAGTTTCTAGGGACCTGTGGTGCTCAGAAGAGTCTTCTGATTCTTCCTTGCTCCCAGGATTGCCTGAGTACCCCCCCCCCCACTCTCCTAGCTGGGAAGAGGTTTTTAGTATGCTCTTAGTGGGCCTGCTCTCGTGGAATTCCCCACTAAATTTTACCGTCTGATCTCTGGGTAAGTTATATTTCTGAGGATCCATTTCTCTGATCCCCTCATTGGAGTCTCCCTGATCAGAGAAGTTGGCCCTAGCACTTGGGAACCCATACATAGATGCCCGCCCATCCATTTCTTGGATGCGCTGACCTATTAGCCCCATATTCCTCATTGGGTTGAAGTCTACCATCCCCGTGGCCCTTGGCTCATGTGAGCCAGTGGACATGGGGGTGGCAGAGTCCATAGAATTGAAGAGATTTAGGTCACTGGTGCCAGGGTTCCTGAGGTTAAACTCAGGGGTTTCCCTCTCCCATCTGACCTCATCTTTCTCAGCCCCTACTCCCTGTTGGCATGCCAGAATCTGACCCTTTTTCTCTTCTATTAAGGCCTTACTGGTCTCTATTAATTGTTCCTGCATGGCTATTTGTCTATGAAGCCTGTCATTTTTCTCACAGAGAGCCTCATTGTCTCTCTGTGCTTCCTCCTGCTTTGGAAGTATCGGGCCAATTTTTGCTGTAGGAGACTCACCTCCTGAGTTCTGTCCTTACTGGCCTGGTCATTCTTTGCTAGAGCATCTTCCACCCTCCTGGCGTGCTGTAACAGTTTTTCGTAGTCCATTTTGAGCTCACCCAGTCCCTGAAGGGCCAGGTGATTTTCTTCCATCTTGGTTTTTAAATAACTGACTTATTTGCCTAAGGTGTCCCTTTCCTGAATTAGAGTACTCCTCTGTGCAGCCAGGTCATCCCTTTGTTTTTTTAATGCACCAGCTTTCTGGCACTCTTCATCAAATTCTGTTTGGGATTCAAGGTCTTTAAGAATTAATTTATTATTTTCTTCTTTTATCTCATCAATCTGATTTTCCAGGGTGATTATCTGCCCTGTACAGGCCCTATTATAATTTAATTGGTGTTCCAGCTTTTGTTGGTTCTGTAGTAGAGAATCTAACCTTTCTTGGCACTCTTTCTGCTGTGTCAGTCATTTGGTATCCTGCTCTACCTTCTATTGCTGCAGGAGATCCAAATCTTCCTTTACTTTTGTCAGGTACTGTCTGGTTTCTCTCTCTGATTCTTGGCTCTTTTGTAGCCTTTGCTCTGCAGAGTGCAGATCAGTTTGGGCCTTCTCTAGGGATTGTACTTGCCTTTTTGCCAGGTCTAGGTTTACGGCATATTTTTCCTGTATTTCTCCAATGTGGAGGTACAGGTACGTCGCTATTTTGGCAAGTTTACATAGATCTTCTTTTACCCTTGGGGCCATATACAGTTCACTAAGTACCTGGTGTAATGGGCCCTGGTCCTGCCATTTATATAATCCTGTGGCAGTGGCTTGTTCTTTGATTTCCTGCAGCCAAACATTCTCATCCTGCTCAGTCCATTCACCCCAGACAAACAATTTGTACAGTAGGTGTTCTTTTGCCATATTAATTTACACTGGGATTGCCATTCCGGAAATATTAATTTCCTTCTGACTTATCTCAGTGTTACTTTTACCTTTGCAAAACAGGCCAAACTCCTTTGAGTGTTTCTATTGAAGGGTGATTTACAGTGTAGCACAGTGTGGTATCCCAACAAGGTGTATTTACTCCATCAGTTAGCACGCTGTGTTAGACTGTCACAAGTGGTATGTCTAATTCAGGATCTCGTGACGAGCCCCCATTCTGTAAGTGATTCCAATCCAGCACTTCACCTAAGTCAACGCCTAGCGTGTAATGCAAAACTGAAATCCTTTTTTATTTGTGTCTAAAAGTTCTTTTATTCTGAACGATGTACCACTCATATCACACCCCTCTCTTGGAACCCCTCCACCCCCCGGTAATACTAAACCAGGAATCAGGCTGGGGTGCAAAGTTCAAATATTTATTTATGTAGTTACAAATTAATCACACTATGTTTAATGGGTATACAATAATCACCAATGGGATGATGTAACACTACGCAATCTCTATGATGCACAAGGAGCAATAGTGAGCAAACAATTCAGCACAGAAATAATACTTTTGTGTGTGTGTTCAGAACAGATAGCAATGTGGTTACTATTTCCCCCTGCACACCCGTCAACCCCCCATTAGGCAATGTAAAGAGATAGGAGGAGAGAGCAGGTATTCCGGAATGGCAGAATAAAAACAAAATATCAATCCCAACAGAATTGATTGGCAAGCTGTCAAAATGGTTTTAACATTATCGTTAGAATGGACTGGGTAAAAACACTAAATATGGGCTAAATTGCTGAAATTGTATAAATTCTTATGTGAGCCACTTTGGATAGTTACAGACAAACACTAGCAATGATTTAATACTAAGAAGCAATGTGAAATCTTAAAACTGAGGTCTGAAGCAATGAAAAGCTGTTTTACACGTGTCAGAAATTCCCTAAACCAAAATTTGCAGCAAACTTTTCCGTGCGTGATAATCGCGATTAGGGGAGAACTATATGGATTTAGATGTGAATTAAAGCTATGGATGTTAGCTACAAACAGACGTTGACGTTAAGTAATGCCATAAGTAAATCTTAGAATGTGCTGTGTTCCACTTTAACACTCCTTGTGCCTAATTTTGTAAACATATTAGGTGCAATGGTGGATGGGACTACGAAACTACCAAGGTGAGAGGGGCTACTGCTGTTGCAAACATCTACAAGATCATCTCAGTTTTATTGGCGGTTGAGTGCTTTGGGTGCCTTATTCCATAACTTATTGAACATCATAAACCTCCTGCCACGCACTGCCATTGATCACTCTCACTATATCAATGTTAATAAAGCACTCCCCTGCCACAACCAGATAGAACCTTTCTTAAAACTCCTTGTTTCGTGTACAACTAGAAGACTTGGTGACCTTGAATTGTGCAAGGTGGTTGGACGCCACAGGAGTCTGCAAACTTTGACTCTTCAGAGTGTTTGTACTACAACTCCCCCGAGCCCTAGCAGGCATAGTCAATGGTGAGGGATCATTGGAGTCATAGTCCAACATATCTGGAGAGTCATGGGTTGCAGATCCCTTTCCTAGGATGTCTCCAGCTACTGGTTGGAGAGGGGAAGATGCAATTCAGAATTGGTCTGTTTAAGGCCTTAAGCCAGAGCCTGATAAATGGCTTGATGGAGTGCAGAATGGACTGGTTATAGATTGCATAGTGGTGAAAATCAAGTTGCCTAAGTCAGAATGCTCACACGTGGATATTGAACAGGGCCAATGAGAGTAGTTATCCTTGGACCTCGTTGTCATGATCCATAGAACGCACCCCTTTTGGACTTCCTGGTCTCTGTCACAATGGGGCTTGAACTCCTTGGTACTTCCAACATGGCCGTCTGCGTGGTACAGTCTGCACCAGCCTCCACGTCAGACGTAGCTCACTCTACAAAGAGACCATGCCCCCGCAGCCCCGCGCGTCTCTACGCTACTGCTTGCAGTGGCTAGACGTGTGCTCCATAGTTCGCTGTAACTAATCTCTTGTTTCCTGGTTCCCGGATCCTCGATTTCCCCCTCTTCCCTTCCTCCCTCCTTACTCTGCCTTGATTCCCGGATCTCGTGTACTGCCTCCGAGTACACCTCCCTCGTTTCCTGGACTTCCCGGAGACTCCATGTACCCCTGGACGCTGAACGTTGAACGCATGCTGGAACCAGAAGAGGCTTGCGCGGGCTTGTACAAAACCCAATCCGTATGCAAGAAGGCTCCTTTCAAGAATTGCTGCAAGGATCGAACTCAGGTGAGAAAGGGGGAAATCCATGACACGATGTGATGCTGGGGATCTCCTCCACCAACCCTTTGCCTCTGCATTCCCAGAAACTTTGCTTTAGGCCTGTAGTTCCTTGCTCCTGAAAGACCAAGGCAACCCAATCATAAATGATTTATGATATGATATGGGTCATTTATAACGTGCCTGTAAACAAGTGTTTCTAGGCGCAGAGGAAGGATAAGATAAATGATCTTACTAGGCCTTGTGTCATTCAGATCGTGCAAGTGTGAGAAGTGCACAGTAAAAGGCATGGGGGTGCAAGGAAGAGAGGAGGGGGAAAACAGAGCAGCAATGCTTTGAGTAAGTGCAGCCAGGGCAGCGTGGTTCTGGGAAGTGCATGGAGAATAAGGGACTGTTGGGTTACAGTTACAGCCCCAAAGTGTGTGGTAGGCTAGGAGGCAGTGCAAACATGACTGATCATGAAAGAGCTTTGTAACCAGTGAGACTCTGAGGGTAGCCAAGCAACCAGTCAATACAGCAGACGGGTAGGTCAGGTAGGGCAGCAGGGGAGGAAGAGAAAGAAAATAGAGGAGAAGAGGAACGTTTTCAGCTGCTTCTGGAACTTCAGGACTAGGCTGGTACATATTTCACAGAGACCGTTCTGAACACTCTGAATGTTCTTGTGTTCTCTGTAACTGTCCGTGTGCATGTTGCCATGTCCTGACTGCTGCACCACAGCCATTGAATAGACTAGGCCAAAGTGAGACTATGCAAGGCCATGCTCAGGGCCCCTGTTGGGCACGCACCCTCCATCATTGGGCTCCCATCATGTATTGCTGAGCAGTTATGGTTTATGTGCCTTCTTCTCAGCAACCTTAGAAATTGTGCTTACTTCAAGACTTTCCTGATATCCCCTCTAATGAAGAAACACACATGTTACATTAATTAGGACAAAATAAAAAGGTCATTTTCAGATTTACCATTATGGTGAAATCACAGAAATTATTTTGCTTGCCAAGTACAAAATGTCATGGGACATAGTCATCCCTTTGATCTTTTCCATCCCAATTTCAGAATGCAAATTCTTTTTGTTTAAGAGCACACTCTTGTATGTAGTATAATGTCAAAAATGTTTAAGGAAGGTAGTAGGGTGTGGGGGAGAAAAACAACCCTTACACTAGGTTGTGACACAAACTAGAAAGACAGTAGGTGTCCACAATCTTGTCTTCTGCACACCTAATTGTATTGTAATCCAATCAAAATTTCATTCCTTCTAGATTTTCAATTTACAATTCTCTATTAAATGATTATTCACAGAAGATGATTTCAATTCGTTTTTTTAAAGAAAATAAGTATTTATGTATATATATTTAATGCATATACAATGTAATATACATTACTTTTCAAAAAGAAATTGGTTTTAACAAAACTCAACAATCCAAGAATCCTATATTGTGCTCAACGCGTTTTGGGAATTTCTTTGCCTTCTTCAGGAGCTATTCTTCATGTTTTTTTCTGCTTCAATTGCACGTTTGATCCTTTGATCTATAAGGATAGAGAGTATACCCTTTCGTGACTTTATCTGTACAGTATTTCTCTAATTGCAAACATATTTACTTCAATATCTGTCATTACATGTTAACTGTTAATCACCTGGTGCTTGTCTGTCCCAGCCCAAGTAATACGCTGTGCTTCTGAAGTATTCAAGTTTATTTCGAACAAATCTTCTTTCAATGATCCTCATCTGCCTAGTAATTCAAATAATAGGATGTGTATATTTATATCTTTCTCATCTTACATCATTTGTATCTCATATCAAGTGTTCTCACCTTAATTAGGGAGTGATGGCCAGTCCCTCATCTGCTTCTAAATGGTTATTATGTATTAATGTCAATCACAGATGTTCTGTGGTTCCAGAGAGTACTGGTAAAAAATGATTCAATGTCATTTTGTGAACACAATAGTAGATGTCTGGCTTCATGTCAGGCTATGTTTATAACATCTTACCCATGGTGCTTATGTAAGGCTCACCCCTGCTGTGTTATGGGGTAGTCTCTCTCCTTCTAGATCCTGCCCTGTTAGCTTCTGACACAAAGTCAGTGTCTGTGGGTAAATGCACATAGTAATTTAATAAACTAGGCTGTACCCTGTCTGTAGATACATTTACAGGGTCTGGAAAAGCATTGTGTATGTCTTCTTACCTAGCTTCTGCCGTTCGTTGCTCCGGCTCCTTCACTAATCAGTGATTGTTTACATGGCACAACAAACGTGGCTGCTATTTACATCGTAACATAATCATGTCCTAATGTGAAGACATCACGACTCAATGCTTACTGTGTTCGATAGGTTGCTCCTTGCTTTTCTAAATCTAAATGAGTTGTCTAGGATTAATGTAAAGTCTCCATATATCAGCAAGGTCTAAACCTCCCTTGATTTTTCTATATCAATATTGAAAGAATACTTTAATAGCAAAAATATTTGCGGGTCCAACTACATTGTGTCTTTTGGTATATAAATTGTAATATTGTCAATTATAACATATACTCAAAATCGGTCTGTCCACCCAATATTAAACAAAAAGTGAATTCAATTATTTAACAGTTTTCATTTGTATAACTATACAGTGTGTTAGGATATGTAAATTATAATGTCAGTTGTAGTCTAAATTATGGGTCGGTTATCTGTCCACCCAAGAGGGCGTATTTGCCACCTGTCAAGAAAGCTCCTAGTGCGATACCAGTAAACAATATCATGCTCACATTCTGAGATTCATTTGGCATCATGATCTCTAATATTTCAATCACCAGTTCATTTAAGATACAGTTACTTTCTTTTTGACATATCAGGTAATATTCAGCATAGTCTTCACATCTTTACACTGATTCTATCCAATCGTGTCCCCGTTCTGGTATAGCACCGTTCTTAGTACTAACCTCTGGTGTATTATCTTCTTAGAGAGTGCGAGGTTGATATTAAGACGTAATACAAGGTAATGTTTATAAGTCTCTTATAATAAAATAAACTAGATTTGAGTGTCTGGTTCCTAGTGGCATTAGAAAAAAGCTCCTAAATAGAAGTCCTCATTCCTCCCATCTGTGGTCAGACTGCTAAGTTTCCCTATCCAGAATAATTCCCTCTGGTCCACTTTCTTACCCAAGTTTCCGCCGCTCTGTGGTTTTTGTATCACCTCCCTTCAGTTGTGCCACTGTGTGTCTTTTATCCTCAAAGTGTCTGGACAGTGGCAAACAAACGCTTTCCGTCCTTATGTTGCTCTTATGTTTGTTCCTTCGTTCATTTGCCTTCCTTATTGTCTGCCCTATGTAGAAAACCCCACAGGGGCAACTTAGTCCTTAGAGCATTGAGTCTGTATCACAGGTTGCAAAATCCTTCAATTTAATCTTGGCGCCAGTGCATGGGTCTCTTGTGTAACTGCCTCTCATGATATTATTACAGTTATTACAATTATGGCATGGAAATGTGTCCTTTTTTTTCTTTTGTAATGTCAATTGCTTGTTGATTTTTGATCTTTCAGCCCTAACCAGCTGGTCTCTAAAATTGCATCCTCTTTTATCTGCAATGATTGGAGTTTTTGGAAAGAGTGTCTGGAGTGAAGGGGCGCGTTTTATCAATCTCCAATTTTTCTTGATTAGGCTTGTGGCATGGTGACTCTGGCTGGAGTATTTTAGGGCATATAAAAATGGTATCTCCTTTGTTTTGACTTTGGCGGTGAGAAGATCTTCTCGCTTCAATTCTCCCACCTTGGCCTGTGCTGCCTCCACTATTTTCTCTGGATAGCCCCTCTTGATGTATTTCTCTGCCATTTTAGTGTTTTCAGTTACTAGAGTTTCATCCTCTGACAGCATACATTTTAGATGCAAAAATTGACTGTAAGGGAAATTGTTCTTAAGATGAAGAGGATACTGACTTAGGTAATGTAATGAATTGTTGAAATCTGTTAGTTTGTGGAATATGTTAGTTGTTAGGGAATTCCCCTTTACTTCCAAATCTACATCCAGAATGTGCAATCTCGGTGTTCCTACCTCCATTGTAAATTGAATATGGTCATGAATTGAATTAAGATAATTTAGTAATGTATCATTATGAGCTGCCACAAGAGGCAGCCTTCCAAAAAGAGAGTTCACCCTTTAGATCCTGTGTTTGCACAGTTCACGTTTGCATGAGCTTCATACGATCAAAGCCTTACACACGCATTTCAAAAATGTCTTGCATAAATATTATAGTTGCTTATTTGGTATTACCCAAATTGTTCGTTTACAATTGTTCGAATGAACAATTGACCGGATTCAAAGGGTCGCAATTGACCTTTTCACAATTGACCGAATATATATATATATATATATATAGGGGTTTTGGGGGGTTTGGCGTTGGGTGGGGGGTTGTGGGGGGTTGCCCCCCACATATATGGTACGATTGACCGTCACAATTCGGTCAATTGTGAAAAGGTCAATTGTCATTCGAACAGTTGTAAAACGAACAATTCATATACAACCACTTATTTCACCTTTTTTTGTAAATCATTAGGTTTGGGGAGGGGAGGCTAAAATATATTGCTGTTTTATGTTATATTAGGTTATGTTACTGGGATTTATACTGCACACACTGCCCTTTGCACATTCTGCAGGGACTCTAGCATATCGGAAAGAGAAGGGCATGGAATTGCTTAGTGGATAGAGAGGGAAAATTAAAGACAGACTGAATATGGCCTGTCAGCACACCAACAGCTGACTCCCCGCGTTTTGATTTGCTGCCAAAACGCATTGGCTATTTCAAAGATGCAGTGTCCCCCTGTCTAAATATTTCTGTGCCACAGCATCATCTGTTCCATAGACCATTACGCTGAAATGCAGGGAGAGCATTGTTATGAGTTGTGTGATTGGACGGGCCTCTGGATAACTGAAGCTGGCTAATTGCTGATTGGCTGCAGGCTTAACCCAGCATGCTTGCTGATGAGCTTCAGTGTTAAAAGCTGCAGTGGTGTGATCAACCATTGGCAGCAGTCAGGAATCCCTGGTGAAATAGAAGGTGAGGGGTACCTGGGGAGGAAGGTCCATTACCTGAAGTGTGAGAAGGTAACGGTTTGGTTTTCTAGCCTAGGAGATTCTGGGAGTTGTAGTCTGAAAAATAACATACAGGATTCAACACTCGTGACTCGGGAAGATGCTCAGGCTTCTAACTGTTGCCCCGAGGCATTACCTCCTTGAGTTATATTGCTAAAATAACATAGTACTACCCTTGATATTCTTACAAACACATTTCTATCCATCTTCCCGCCTATTTCATCACCCTAAAATACTAACACAACTTCATAATTAGTAGACTACTGAGCAAGTATACTATAATGGCATTATCCCAGAGCCACACATTTGCAGATCGTGCTTTGGGATTTGTTCCTTCTTTCAAGTGCTGAAAATATAAAAGTGTGTGCTTAAGTGGCTGGCCATTATTATACAAGCTAAACTGATTCAAATCATTCTCCCAACTAACAGAGATAAATAAGAAGTATTTATCCAGAAAGTAAACAAAATAAACTCAATGCAAAACAACCTGTTGGGTTATTCACAATGGTGAGGGAAGGAATGAATACCTGGTTCCAATACTTTCCCAAATATAGACCCTGTGTGCACATAAAGGGTGAGAAAGAGAAAAAAGATACCCTGTACATTTCATTCTGGGTAATATTTTATACCTGGGGTGCTCTGTTCATGTGGCATAAACAAGAATGTCAGTATGTTTCAACCAGTCTCAGATAAAATGGTGGAGTTCATCATAGACAAGAGAACAAGCCAGTCTGTTCTAATTAATGACACTCGTAATTGCGTTGATGTGGTCATGTGTATCAAAAGTTGTTTATGGATCGATAAGCGCAAGTAGAGGTGATTCTGTTATATTGATAAGAGTGAGGACTTGAGCTCACTGACGCTGATGGTTCTCCCAAAACTCCTTGTGACATTGCCCTCTAAATGATTACTCGCAGATTGGAGCACTTTCTGTAAAGGTCAAAGTGCCTCCTTACGAGCATGGTGGAATTATCAGTTGTAACTCCACCATATTTGGCCAGCATTACCGCCACACGTATTGGAGATAAAACCACCAAATATCAGCAGTGACCAGTCCATGTTAGTCTCCATTCTTGTGAGTGCTGTCATTGGGCTCGCCAAAATATGCCTCCCTGGATCACAGATCAAGCTCTCCAATCCTGGGAAATCCATGGGCATGCTACATTTATTTTAGAATGCTGCCATGCCTTCATGTTTTATACTATGCCGGGCAGGATTTTAGCCGTGGTCGCTCGTTTCACTGGCGAGACACTTTCCCCACAAGGCCTCTTGAGGGTGTGAGCAGCAGCCCTGTGAACCCCCTTGTCAATGTTGCACTGTACAAGAAATAATGTGTGCATTCTTCGGGGTTTAAAAGGTGTGCACATGTTTTACATTGTTGACAACATTATAAGAAATTGGGCTAATATCCAGCTCTTCATCCTCTGAGGGGCTGAGGGGAAAATGTTTATGGGGTGACTCATGAGACCCAAAACTACACGGTGGGGACTTAGATACCCATGACAGTATCCCAAAGAAAAGCAACCTCCCAGATTACTGGGAATGTATTGCAGGGAATGTATTGGAGAAATCACATTCCACATACGAGGCGACGCATGAAGTTTCCTCAAGGAATTTCGTTAGACGTACTCTAATGTGATAACGGATCAGGGCCCTTAGTCATCCCTAAAGTGCCAGGCACACATAACCGAATACATGTAAGCAATCCTCTTCTGCTGTAAAGTCTTTCTCTGCAAGCAATAAAGGATTAGCCCTCTGGGAAAAGAGGAGGCTCGTGTTTCTTCATTGTGAACATAACTGCTTAAAAAACAAAGACAGTTCTTGCTAATTTATTTCGTTTTTTCCTGTCCTTGGCAGCAAAACCACAGACTGGCATGGTAGACTCATTAGCGCAAATGTAGTATTGACTCTACGAGTAACGTCAGAGCAAGTAGCATGTGTCCTTTACACCTCCTGATGAAATACAGTTGTTGTAAACCAATTGAACTAATTATGCCTCAATGTTATTAAGCAACACTGATCAACACAGGAACTGCTGTCCGATCACGAGAGGAAAGTTCAGCGGTGCTCCCAGTGGAGTAACTTTGCTGAAAATGGTGAGGGGGATATGACATCTAAACGAAAGGGGCCCCTGCCAAATGAGTGGGACACAATGGTGTGTCGCAAAAGTTGGGAGGACAAACACCCTTGCCCCACCCTTAAAGTTACTACTCCATGTAGTACTGACATGTTTCCTTAATGAAATGATTGTGGGGAATGTAACTGGGGGATTATACAGACCATTTTACATAATTGTGTTTGAGAGTGTCACATGCAGGCAGTGTTTGCAGAACTGACCATTTTTAATGTGCCCGTAACCTGCTCCCCATCATGTACATACTCAAAGCAGCAGGAATTGTTGCCCTAAAAAAAGAAATGGGGCATTATTAAGATGCATTACCCACTTCCACGTCATGCCTGCCGTCAGAAACAACACACTTCCAAAATTGTTGACAAACTTAAATTCAGTGAGTCTCAAAAACTCAAAGTCCTCCAAATACCGTCCACTTTTTCCACCATGTACTTGTTTTCCGTGAACCGTCACAGTTCAAAAATAAAGGTTTTAAAGATGTGGGGAAGACAGAAGGCTATCTCGTCTCCACTCCAGACATTGACATCAAGTTGGTGGGCAGAACCGGGGCTATTGGCATCACTGGCATGTAAACTAAGACAATGATTGCTCTATTAGATCCCTAGCTGACCTTCGAACCTGTCTCACAATATCACATGACCTCAAAGTCTCTGCAACAAAAAAAAGCGAAAACTGTGTTAAGGAATTAGTAGTAGCCGTAGAACGGTGGCTTTCCTAACAGGAAGCACATTTCTTACCACAATATGGTCACGTGACCCATTTGCTTTACACCACACCAAGGACCCAAGAAAGGTCTGGAGAACTCACCTGTTGGGCCCATTGCTTCAGATGGTAGAACCTTTGCCTAAACGTGTAGACTTTTTACACCGCACACATTATCAATAGGGAGAAATGCCCTCAAGTTGGGATGGGTTAACACTCTCAAATTTGCCTATAGGGTCATTGCATATCAAAAAAGAAAATCAATAATAACTGTTTGCTTTTTAAACATCTGTTTTGGCAGTACTTTGCGTATTGAAAATACTCCATCATTATTTTGCCATGGGGTCCTTTTTTTCATCACAAGCAGCATGGGGAAACCACACTTCATCCTTAAAAAAAAAAGTAGCTTTACCAATTCTGAACATGGCCCATCACTGCCTCGATCACAGAGCGGTCTCTAAATAAGGTCACTTGCATGCGCAGAGTCAACATGATTCAAAGCGAGCCAAGATCTACACAAACTAAGTTGGTGTTTGGCTGCCTTGCCACCGAGGCTTCTCTAGGCCCCATTTACACTTTCACAGCCAACAACAAGGAAGGGGGATCTGTGTTTTAATGGTATCGACCGAAAATACCGTTAAAAAAAACGAATGGTTGAAATGATCGGATTTCGGCTGTTTTTATTGCCCTGGAAGACTTGATCAACTCCATTGGAGCATATTGGTGACCGCTGATGGGACACTTTTCGGCTTGGCCTCCAGCATCTGATCAATCAGAATTGCACTGAATGGGGCTACAGGGGAATTAATTTCTATCAGATCATGTGGGTGCCATGTGAATTTATGAAGGGTTGCTGTTGCCTAACTTGCTGCTGTCTTGCCAAATGCATGCCATTCGTAAAGGAAGACTAGAAGATGTTGGGGAGGGCTGTTGCTGCACTTCTGTCTGGGCAGAAGGGCAGCTGCAGGGTGATGTTTTGTTCTGTGTGGGTTCTAGGTTCCTTCCCTGTTCTGGAGTTTGGGAGGGATGATACATGCTTGAAATGGGGCAGGAGTCAGAGTGGTCTTTGGAATCCAGAAACAGCAAGTTGTTTTTATTGCGGAAAGCCTGATACCTGCCACTGGGAAACACCTGTTCTGAACCAGATCTGCACGGAATGTGTTTGTGAGATGACTGTGGCGTCAGCTATGCCGAGTGTCTGCATCGGTGCTATCGGGTTGAGCGGGAAGGACTGCAAGGACACTGTGCTTAGAGGAGAAGCTCTTCATTTTGTTGCCATGGTGTAGGTGGTGATGTGAGTCATTGCTATTGATTTGGTCTGGAGTCTTTTGAGAATTCAGAATGCTGTGTTGATGAGTTTTTTGCTCTTTGGCATTCTGTTAGGATATAAAAGCGCTGTGGTGGGGATGATCACCTGCCTGTCGCATAAACACATTATATAATGGTTTACTGCTCTTTATATCAACATTTTCTCAAGTGTACAGCTCTGTACAGCAAGGTTCCTAATTACGAATCATATCAATATCATAGTAACACTGCTACAATAATACAACACTTGAACACAATGGGCCTCATTACGACCCTGGCGGTATGGGTTTAACGGCACCAGTAAAGCTGTTGGCGCCGTAAATACCCATACCGCCTCATTACGAGGTTCCCTCGCGGGACCCGGTTTGGACGTCTGGTCAGACCAGATGTCCTTTGCGGGTCGCGCGAGGGGCCCAGCATGCTAACAACGGGCCCATCATTAACGGGCCTGTTGTTAGCATGCTCCCCATTCCCATTCAGCCCTATAGGGGCTGAATGGGAATGGAGATTGTCCGGGTCCGTGTTCCCTGAATGGGGAAATACCGGGCCCTCCAAAGTCAGAATGGCCCAGTATTTCCCCATTCAGGGACCACAGACCCGGACCCAAGTTTGGAGGCAGCCAGGGCATGGCTGCCTCCAAACTCGTAATGAGGCCCAATGTATCCGATGATGGTGTCAATCCTGTTACTTTCAAATGAATGTGTCTTTTGCGCCATTGCATATGGCCCTCTATATCGGCCACATGGACCCGTTTATTAATCTGTTGGTAATTTGTAAGTCGTCCCCTGCAACAAAGATCACTTTTTATCCCTCCCAGGAGAGGGGCGGGGGTCTAAGGGGACACACCAGAACCTTACAGAGGATGGGTACAAGCAGGGGTGTTGCTAGGTCTGGAAAAGATGTAAGCTAATGTTGGGACTGTCAGGACTCGGGCTAGCTAGCCTTTTGGTTGTAGCCCTGTTGCCACTGAGCTTCTATCCGGGGCTACAACCAAAAGATCCGGGACTATAGCCCCCCCCCCACCCAACCCCAGCAATGCCTCTGCACGGAAGCGCACACAAGAGATAATAAGTGCAAGGGCGACCAGTGCTCTACTAGACCTTACTCGCTCTAAGGTGACATACACTTCTTCAGGGGCCCATGTGACGAAATGACTACTGCTCTCCAGGAGTACATGGATGTGTTGGCGCTAAACCTCCTACTCAGCCCCACACTACTACTAAAACAGAAGTGATCCCAATCATAAAGGTAAAACAGATGCAGCTTAGTGGGAATTTCCCCTTCAGCTTTTGTGGTAACACGGGCAGAGGGCAGGCTGTACTCTCAGGAGGGGTGTGTAGTGATAACAGTAGAAACCAGACCAGCAATAGAACAAAACTCCAAAATAAAAGAATGTCCAACCAAGGTTCTAATTTAATTATTTTTTAATTAATATCTATTACACAATCAGAATGCAAATCACTAAAAACACAAACAAAAACTCACCTGTGTGAGAAGAACAAATAAAATGAAGATCTGGTACATAATTTCTCACTGGGTAGTTGAGATGGGGTGATCAGGAAAGCATTTGCAGCAATGTTCCTGTTTAAAGGATATGTCTTTCATGAAAATAATTGAAAAGGGGTCTTATCAGTGAGTACAGTCCCAAAAGGTGGACCACAGCAAAAGGCCTCTTAACAGTAACTTGTTCTTTCTCTTCAGTGATTTCAAAAGCTTCAAACTAGGCTTCTGTGTTCTTTCTTTGTGGTTCTGCTGGGTTTGAAATGCAGTGAGTCTCATTGAAATGTGGTGCATCAGCATTGAGTCTGCCTCGAGATGGAGCTCTCTGTGATTCAAATCAGCATTCGATGAGTTGTGGTTTGAAGTGTCCAACAGATTCGAATCTGCGGTTGAGTCAGTTTGACATGATGGTTTCCAGCGGTTCGAATTGGTGTTTGAGTCTGGTTATGGTGATGTCCTGTTGGTTTGATGCGGTGCTCAAAGAAGTGGTAAGTCGAGGGCATCTACAGTGGTGAGCCGGTCTTCGAGATGAGGTGGGGATCAGCACTGCTGTTGCGATGTGGCATCAAGCCGATTAGAAGATTCAGGAGAGCAGTTCGAAGTTGTGAAGTGCCAAAGTCAGCACTGCATGCCCTGTGCTTCTTAGAAGAGCATTGAATGTGGTTCAAATGCTGTTCAAAGCTGTGCAAACAGGATTCTGACTGCTCCTGTGCTTTCTGGTTGGTGAGATACCTAATCCAAGGGCTCAAAGGACATAGGTAGTCTTTCTTGCTCTGCACTCCTATTCCAAGGATCTTGGCTGGTACTTGCAGGAGTTCCTTCACCTCTGGTCAGGAGCCTGGTTCCAGCCCACTGAGGCAGGCCTTGGTCCTCAGAAATTCACCCCCTCTGTTCCAAAGAGATGGTTAGGGAACAGAGCTCCCTTTCTGCCTTGGAAGCTTTCTGCCTTCACATTCATGTCAGAGGACTTAGACATTGACTGTTCCCATCAGCAGTCGAGTAAGTTATTGTTGTCTTCTTGAAAGTCCAGAGGTGATACAAAGAAGAATTGAGAGACCCCGTCCTTGCAAAGGCAGATTGTCACTTGAGATTGGACAAAAGCAAGCCTGCTGTAAGGGACCCAATCTCTGTAGCTGTAACAAGTGACCTTTGCCTTATTATATCATACCCAGATGACATTGTCCGTTAGGAAATGGAGAGGGAAGGAAGTTAACAGCCAAACAGAAAAGCAAGATGGTTTAAACCCTTTTTCAAGTCCTCCTTTCCGTCCCCTGCCTTCTGACATCAAAACCCCCCTGTAGTGTGAGACTGACCTTTGTTATGTGTGTTCCTCTTTGAAGGAGGGTTCTCAGGAGATCTCCTGGTGAGACCCCCTGTTCCCTGAGGGGAAGTGTTACCCTTCCTCCGTGGGAATCAATGGAAGACAGCAACATTGCTATTGTCTCACAGGGAGTAGCGGAGACAGCCACACTAGCCATGAATATACATTGCCTTAACAACACTGACCTGGACTCACAGGGTTGAAACTTCCATGATATCAAATTGGGGTGGTTTTCATAATTGTGTGCTCATAGCAGTCACCATTCCATCACTGGTTATGTTTTATTTTTGGGGATTACCATGCCATCGGACGGATAAGGCAACAATTATTATATTTTAATTCAGAGTTGCCAGAAGTTAAAATGCTATATCTATCTGCAGGGATTTGGTGTTCCTGCAGCTGTCAGGAATGCACATTTGACCTTTGAACATGTTTTCTGCCAACAGGGAGCAGAGTCTGAAGATGTCAGGCAACTGGGGCATGAAAGGTGCATGGATGGACTATGCTTTTGGGATTTAATTAAGGGGGCCCGATTATTAGGTCTCCCTTTCAGAAACAGATTTACCCACATCATTTTATTTATTAATAGCAATCAAAAAAGCCAGGTGTTTCACACACTTGCCAGATGGTGTTCTGTCATGGCCCATTCAAGCAGTGGGGCATGTAGGAGCTTAGAAGAGAAGAGGGTAATACGTATTTGGCTTACTCGGGCAAGCAGGACCCACAACTTAGTCTGGGAAAGCTTGCAGGAAAAAAACAAATGTGTGGGTGTGTTCTGCCTCCGGAATGATTTCCTCATTTTCCGAATGGCAGCAACATTGTGTGCCAGGGTTTTGCAACCTGTTCTTCTTCTAAAGGTACTGAGGGTTATTGTCATCGTGTTTGATGACCTGGGGTCCCTGGTCAGTTGGTGCTTTTCAATTATTTGGCAGAATGAAGGGCTTATTTTGCAAACGGGGCACTGAGTGGCACAGGGGGTTTTGAAAGTGATTAGGCCACTTGAAGGGAGCCACGGAAGGGATTTTAAAGCTGCTGTGACGTGCTCTTTTAGTTTGAAATCCAGGATCACTCTAGCCGCCCAAGCCATGTACGGCACGTTCAGTCAGTCCTGATTTTGCACATTGCAGACTGGGAATCATAGTTTAAAGTTTACCATTAAACGTATGGGTCTGCCAGTCCCAGCAATGATACATGCCAACATTATCCATTCCATTTGGGAGCAGTTTCCAGTCCTGGTTCTGACTTTTCATTTTGGGACTGCAAAGTCAAAACCTAGACACAACTAGCATTTCCTGAATGGAAATGGATAATGTTGGCATCTATCCAGTAAGCAAAGTGCAAAACCAGGAATGCGCGAGGTGTTGCTCATGGCAAGGGGCCACTGGCTGCAATGAATGTTTGCACTGTGCCTGTACGTTGCTGCTTCCTGTCTGCATTGTGCACTTCGCACATGTGCATCGCTTAGCCGCATGCGAAACGTGCCTTTCTTTGGCACAGTGCCCTCTGTAGCTGGGCCATGAAGCTTTCGATGCCACGCTGACCCCGCATTTCGATAAGCTTTCCGTTGCCTAACAACAGTCTCCGTTTTGAAGAGAGAGAGAGAGAGATTGCGGTAGGAAAAACGAAAAGGAAAATGCCTCCTGGAAGGGGGCTGTGTTTTTCCACATGAGCGGCAGCCGTGTCATGCTTCCACTGGTGTGCGTGTGTCTGTGTGTGTGCGCGCGCGCGCGTCCGCAGGTCGGCTGCAAGGGTAAGCAGTCACGGGTGAAGAGCGGCTGTGCATGGCAGGAATGCCATCCCGGAGCAGCCTCGGTCTGGGAGCAGGCGGTTGCATGAATCATTAACCGCACGATAGCACTTATGTTTGTTCAGCTCCGCAGAGGGTAGGTTGGGGCGCTCCGAGCAGGGCAGCCAGCTTTCCAGCAGGCCGAAAGAATGGGGAGGGCCGACCCGCACCCAAAAGGTGGCCGAGCGGGCATGGCATTTGCTCAGCGGGTCCCCTGAGCCTCCAAAAACGAAAGATAACTTAGCAAAGGAAATGTGACATGCTTTAAAGGATACATTTGGCGTGTCGTTCTAAAAAAAAAAGTGGAGCTGTGAAGAAAAAGGCGTGCTTTTACAAGAGTGCTGTGACGATGGTCTCCTCACACCCTCCCCCCCCCATCAACCCCCTAAAACCTCCTCTAAAAATACGTACGGGATTTGATAATTGCTGGATGATGGTAAGCCGGCACAGTTTATGTCTGCTTGAAGGCAACTCAAAGTGGAAAGAAAGCGTGCCTTTGCCGGCGTGTTTCTTCTTTACCAGTAGCGGACCTTGCTCAACTGCCGCTGGAAAAGGGAGAAGGGCAGCACCTGGAGCGGTGGCCGTACTGTAGGGTGGCTCGGGAAAGCGAGGGTGTGAGAGGAGAGAGCTGGGGGGATGCCAGGTGAAGGAGGGTGCCTGTCAGAAAGGCCGGCGTGCGCGAGACGGGAACTGTTTAATATGATACTGGAGGCAGAGTGCCACGGTGTAGACTGAGAGACTGTGGCAGCCCACAGAGACAGAGTGGCACAGGGGGCCGGAGGGAGAGAAAGGGCTGACGTGTAAGAGCGTGATAGTGAAAGTGGCACAACAGAGGGGAGGGACAATGCGCGACAAAGGCGCTGCTGGCACGGCATGGAGCATGGTTGCGGGTAAAGGGCTACATGGAAACGTGACGTCGTTTGACAGGTGCGGAAAAGAAGGCTCAACAAACACTACCACGCACATAGAAGGACGCGGGACGGGAGAGGGCGCGCAGGAGAAACGGATGCCTGAGCGGGGGCCGGCACGGGGTGAACGGCAGGGGGAGGGTTCAGGGAGCAGAGAGGATTCAGTGGCGTGCCTGCGCCGGGCACATCTGCCCAGTGCCCCGCCAGCACAGGCAGAGGGGAGAAGTGCGTGTGGCAGCTCCCCTCCCCCCACAGCGCCTGCCTGAAAGGGGCATTCTCCGCGCAGAGCCCCTCGCTGGCACCCGTCTTTATGACCCCTTGGGCTCCTAAGTGACGGGCGAGGACAGCGCCCCTGCCACGCGCGCCCTTTTCGCCGAGGGAGGAGACATGGTTGGCTCCAGCTGAGGTGAGGTGGGAGCTGCTTTGCGTCCGGGAGTGTGGCTCCAGCAGGGTGCCCTCTGAGCAGCCAGAAACGGAGCCCTTGTGCCTCCCGCCCACACCAGTGGGGTCGGCGCGATACGGACCGAATGCATCTTTTTGAAAGGTCGCGTTCAGCCCTGGGGATTGTGGAGCGGCTGTGTGTGTGTGTGTGTGTGCATTTGCTGCTCCCCCGCATCCACCGCAGAAGCCGCCCGGGCATCTCCTCGCTTGTTACATGTGATTTCTCCGCCAATACATTGAACCCAGAAATGAGAGCATCTCTTAACGGACACGGAAACGCAGGGCGCTACTGCAACCGGGCAGCGTCTTTCTAAACCAAGAGAAGGAGTGCGTTGAATTCTTTGGCGGAGGGGCTGAAAACGGAGCGACTGTGTCCAGGCATCCAGATGTGGCTGCCGGCGGGAGCGCGCGCCTCGACGCCAGCCGCGCAGCGCTATGATGCTGGAAGATAAGAATGCCGGGGTCCGCGCCGTCAGCACCCTGTCCTCGGCCCCGCTGATCCCCAAGGGAACTTACCGGAAGATCAAGCGATGCTTCAGTTTTCGGAGAGGTAGGTGAGCCTTGTGATAATGTACCGCTTCCTTCCACAGGTTGTACGATGGAGCATTTCCTGCGCGGAAGAAACATTGCCTGAAAGAACCGTCTCGGCATGCAGGCACTGTTTGGTGTTCCCATGCACGAGCAAGGTGGCCGGTTGACTTTCAAACATACAACCACGCGCAGGCTCCTCGGCATGCAGCGTGTCGCAGAGGGAAAGGGCGCTGTAGTAGCGACAACACTCAGGGGAGCAAGTGTCCCGCTGGAGGCGTATACTCTCAGGCGCCGTGGGCCTGCATGTAAACAGATGTAGTGTAAGATACAGGAGCAATGGTGCAAACTGACTTTTCTTTTTAAACTGGGACTGTGGGATCCCACCTAACGTGGGGGGGGGGGGGAGTTGGGTAAGGTCCAGTTAGGGCAGTGGGGTGTAGGGTGGTTATTTTAGTCACCCCCATAAACATTTGCCTCTCAGCCCCCCTCCTCCCCCCGAGTATAAATCATGAACACTTAAAAAGTGGCCCAATTTTGTGTAATGTCAGCAACGTTGACAACGTGCACGCACACCCTTTGAACTGAAAAAGCAATGCACATCACTATCTGCTGTACAGTGCACGGTTGACAAGGCATTTCCCAGGGCTCCTTGCGGGGAGGTGTCTCACCTCTGAACCTAGCGACCATAGTGCGAGCCCGACCCAGACATAGTGTAAAACACCAAAGCACCCCAGCATTTTAAATAAATGGAGAGTGCACGCCGGTTTCCCATGATTGGCGTGCCAGAGCTGGGGGGACATTTCTGGCCAGATCCGGCCCAATGACAGCGCTGCCTATGAGGGTTACTTCTTGGTAATCTGATGGGCCGCCAATAGCGGGTCAAATGGAGAGGCCCGCCCTCCTTTTTCATTTGATGCGGGCATAAACAGCAGGTTGAAGCGTGGGGCCGGACGCGGCAGGTTTCGAGACACTCCGTGCTTCCTGGGACCTGCTGCCACATGGCAAGGGAACAGAGGGCCCTATTGTGAGCGGCACGGAGCAGTGCATGCATGTTTTGCATACACTGGTAATGTGGCTCTCATTAAGCCCGCATAGAGCACTCTGCGGGGCGCACCACCACGCACCATGCAGGTGCTTGCACATGTCCACACTTCCGGTGGGAGGCTTCCAAACGCATGACTTTAGGGAACAACATGCATAGTTCTTTTTACATATTGTTCGCCAGCATCTTAGTCCATTTGCTATGCCGCACACGGATTAGGATCTGATTATGGTTATCAATATTTGAAGTTTACGCATGTGGGAATGAGCATCTCACCAGACATGCATATTAATTCACAGGCACACACGCCGGGCCCTCGGGGCGTGAAGGTTCATTCTGGAAGCTACTTGTGTATTCTCGCCTCATCAGCGAAGTTTGGAGAACAAACCATACGCTCTTTGCCAGTGTATCATCATGACGGCTCGAAACCATCCCTCTCTAATACGTGGCTCATTTACTGGCCATCATGGGACGGACACAGAGATCCCCAGCGCTGCACTACAAGGCCCGGTGATCCCCACACACAAAGCCTTTTACCCCCGCCACGCCAGAGCTCGGAGGAGTCTTTCAAGGGCTCCCCCGAGCTGGCGTTGTAGGAGAAGGTGCAGCAGGTGGCCTTTTACTGTATAATGTGCCCGCGGCGGGGGGTGCATTTAAATGCGCCCCTCTGCTGCGGGCACTTTTCACAAGAAAAGGCATCATTAGCCCCACACCATGCAAGCTCCGGGGAGTCTTTCAAGGGCTCCCTCGAGCTGGCGTGGTGGCAGAAGGCGTGGCAGGCACCTCATTGCTATTGAATGAACCTGCTGTGGCGGGCTCATTCAATTGCAATGGGGTGCTAGCGCGCCCTGTTTATCCTCCTTGCCGAAGCGAGGAGGTAAAAAAAAACAAACACAAAACCCCCCCCCCAAAAAAAGTGGCCCCGCCCCCTTCTACCCCCGCCCCTTCTGCCCCACCCCCTGTTAACCAGGGGGGCGCGGTGGGCGAGGGGGGGCGCGTATTCGCCCAGGGCGCTGCTGCCCTTAAGGCCGGCCCTGCCCACACACACCGTGGATGCGATCTGACTCGGACACACATCATTTCATTGTGAATATCTCCTCTTACACTCTGCCTGCCCAGTGGTCAAAGTGAGCAGGAACGTTCGGGAGCAGAGTTCCACAACTTTTATTTTCTACTGTTAACAGTGGACTACTTTTTTCACCCATTTTCACCATTCCGGAACTGTTCTTTGTGAAGTCAAAAGCACATTTCTCCGCTTTACCACCCAATAGCAGTTATAGCTAAACTGAAAATCTGTTTCAACTCAATTGACTGTCAAGCAGCATGGCTGCGACCCTATGAACATGTGCTGCACGTTGTGGCCAGTGCTGCGGAGGGGGGCACCCCCGCAGCTAAAAAAGCAGGGGCGAGTAATCAGAGGGGCCAGGTGACAGTGGAACATAATGCATGCCACCAGCAGCATGCATAGCAGGAGGCTGCCAAGCACTGCTCCCCCTGCCGCTTACATTCGCATACGAGATATGCATGCAGGGGTGTTAAGGCACTAGCAAGTGCCTCGCCCGCAGAACAGGAAGAGCCGAACAAAAGGAGCAAAACCAGATGCTAACAATTGTCAACGCCAGCCGTCCGGGTGCTAACAAAAGCCCCGCCCACAACAAATGCATGGCCTAGGGCCAAACTAGGTATAAAGGCAGGCGCGAGGGAGGGAGAAAACAGTTCCTTGTGTACTCCGGACAGAGCACCACAGTTATTCTGTGTACGCGGAAGACTTTCTTTTCCCAGATCCCACCAACCCGAGAAAAGGGGAAGAAGGGGAGAACAGGGCAACAAACGTTAGGGTGACCAAACGTCCAGGTTTTCCCGGGAAGTCCGGGGAAATCACCCTCCGTCCCAGGAGTTTTTTTCATTTTTGAAACCCTGTCTGGGGTTTGCATGTTTGGGGGGCTATGGTAATTAAAACCGTAATTATTTTTCCCAACACTTTCAGAATTTTGAAGTTGGAGGTTTGGCTTGAACCCCCAATCTTTCAGGTACAAGTCAGAATACTTACTGACTGTGCCACAGAGACTAGCTTGGAAATTATTGTACAGCAAGCCATGTAATATCAATTAGAGCTAACGCTCGTTTTGAATTAACATGCTACGATTCACAGACAAAACTGCACAAATGATATACAGTTTATAGAAAGGAGAAATGTGGTGGGGGTGGTTGTGGGGTCATGTTGGGGGAGGGTTGGTAATTGGTGGGCTGCGATGGGGTAGTCCCTCTTTTATGTTGTTGGCCGTCCCGTTTTTTTGTTTTGAAAATCTGGTCACCCTAACAAGCGTGGCCTATGACTTTGAGGGAACAAGATGGCGGCAAGGGGCAGGGGCACAACCCTGGACCTTGTGCTCAGAAGTGTACAGTTGTTTACGTATTGTGGATTTTGTGATAGTGTACAAAATACGTTTTTTTACAATTATGTAATGTGGAATAAAAACCACGCCATTTTATTGACAACGCTTGCATGAAAGTTTCAGTCATCATTGGGTAATCATATCACTGGGGAACAGTCACTGCCTCTTGCCTCCACTGATTATGCCCGCCCGGGTCACAGTTCCACCACTTTTTTTGGTCCACTTCTACCAATGTGCCTGCCAGATTCGCATGCTAGGAACATCCTGCTTACATCAGTCCAGTATCTGTCGCGTCACCTGTCCTCTGAGGGAGAGTTACTTAGCATGACACTTGCCAAAAGTGCAGGTCTGGGGCCCTCCTAAATGCTGAATGCTAATCTAACGGGCAGTAGTTTTAAGAAAACGTCACACAGTTGTTTTTATTCTGCGCCTGGAAAGCCTCATGAGTGAAGAGAATAACGTATCCTCCTTGTCTGCCAATCTCGGCTCGGTCATGTTTTCAGTCTTTTGTCTTCAGGTGATATTGTGAACTCTCCATAGCCACCACCTACCCCACTGCCCTCCCCCCCAGTAGCCGTTCAACATGTGCTGTCAGCTGCTCGGAAAATGCCGATGAAAATCCATCCTCTTTACTCAAAGATGATTTATCACTTTCCAAAAATGTATCGATTCCCTGCCAGGCACATACGTAAACATTATGGCAGTTGGCGCCATAACTCAGAGGCACTTACAATTTAGTGCTGCAATAAATACTGCATGGCAGGGCGCCTCTTTTCGCAATTGTCTGCTGTGCTGCTGCTCCCATGCAGCTTTCCGATCAAGCAATCGGCTCACCCCTAGTGGGGACACTTAAACTGCTCTGTGATATGCATCCTAGTTCCTGAAAACAACGAAGAGGGTGTTTTTTTAAAGTGGCAAAGGAGGTTTGCCTCTGTGAAATCCTGCTAAAGGGTTGTTTTCTTTGCATGTTTCTTTTAAGTCTTGTCTTTTATTACTGGGCTGGGGCAGACACGTGCGAAATGGAGAGTGCTGATGTCCCCTTTCCCTAACAATTCACAGCTCACTGGGAAGGGGTCATTGGCACCCCAAAGCCCCTCATTGTGTGTATATGCAACAGTAAATGCCTGCACCATATAGGCCTGACTTTTCTCTAGCTAGTCTGTGTTGTGTCTAAGTTGACATGAAAACACAGAGGTAATCATGCATACACACTTGCACATTTTATTTAGAGGATGCGTGTGTGAAAATTCTGTGATGTGAAGACAAGTAGGGTAATACACAAATATCTGGTTGTCTTGTGCAGGTTACAAAATGTCATGCATCAGGGTGTTGTCATTTTTTTACCGACTCCTTGATTTCGGGAGTAAAGGTTGTTTAAAAAGAATGTTGAAAATAAGGGTGTTTTGAAAAAATGGAGACAAGCACCTGGCGGCAAAAAACCTGGAACAACCTCCTGAAGGAAATAAGAAACACCAAAGACCACCAAAAATTCAGAAAACGACGAAAAACCTGGCTGTTCAAGACCTCGGAACCAGACAGAAACAACTGAAACAATAAAAGCGAAAATGCAAAGAGAACCAGTTGACAGAACCCTTGATGGTACAGATAACACTTAGAACCGACAGAGAGGGGGACCACCTGCCAGAACTAAAGAGACAATGCAAGGCAGAACCGACCACAAGCAACAATCCATTCAGGACAGAACAATAGCTAACAAGGCTGACACAAACAATAGGTACAACTATCAACCTTACCCACTACCAAGCATCCCCATGACACACATGACAACATGAACCATGTGTAAACTCCAATGCAACGTAATTGCGCATCCACACTACTCCATTCACAAGATAACTATCCTCAAACCAACCCCTCCACATAAGCTAACCCGCCAGCCAAAATGAGACCACTAGCGCCAGACTAAGAACCACACACCCAAGCTAGTAAGTAGAAGACGGAATGCACTAAACTGACATAGACGAAATCCTAGCCGTATTCCTGGAGATGTACTGACTTCCTAAACGATTAAAAAACACACAAATGAAAATCATCTGAGACATAGGTATTGTGATTCACTTGTGTCAATCCAGGCATGCTGGTAAGGACTGAACTGAACTGGGTCGCACACAGACAGAGCTATCGGTATGGGCATAAGTCACAACTAGATAGATCCACAGAGACCAGTTTGCATCAGTCACAGACTGGGATGTAGACGCTGGCCTGAGAAACAACAAAGATAGAGTTGTAGAGATTAACTAGCACAACATATGAACAGAGAGATGAGAGACAGCCTTGTCATGCTGAAACTAGATCACTATAAGGAAGATATTTGTCTGAATATCAAAAGACACACAATGAGAGTGCGTTTCTCCAGACAACAATGATAATAACCAACCCACTAAAACCTCTCCCCTCCTCATACACCTCTCAAACCCTAACTAAACACAACTATACCTCTTAAACCACAGCAACCTGCACACACTTTACTACACAGCAAAAGAAAACACACCACACAGAGCCTTACTTAACAGCACACGACGGACTCCAACCGGATATCACACCAAAAAGCTCAGCGAACGGTGTTAACCGAACTGAAGCTGCCAACAGTACATCACAGCTCCCTTGCTCTTTCTCCAAACTTTGTCCTACTAATGCGCACTAACCTACCCACCTTTCTTTCAGGAGCGCCATAGCGCAAGGCGACTACTTCGGTGGTGATAGTGCACAGTATAAATATCCTTTAACATTAACATTAACATGGCTACAACTATAGACTGAGTGTACTCCCACCAGGGGGCTCACCCTGCAAGTGTGAAGCTGCACAACATTTCGGCCATCAGTATGAGTATAGTTGCAAGAGTAAAAATGTGGCTTTCGGAACCTCTGTCTAGTTTTTTTAAGACACCTAATTAAGAGTTGGGAACCAATGGGATATTTACTGCACTTGGTAACTATGGGTTATTTATCACATAATGTACTTTCAATGTTCTCTGTGCGAAACATATAAAATGCAATCTGATCTGATAATTAGGTGGTGTTTTCAAGATAGGGGGTGGTTAAAATATTGGGGGCTGATTCACAAGGGTTTTATTTGCAATGGGATGCGCCCCCATTGAAAAATGCTTTGTAAACCAGGCCCTGGATGTTTTTACCATTGCCAGCGTTCATTTAATGAGGCCATTGGTGGGCTGTAGCACGTGGGCTTTGCTGCTCTACTCTCCATGCATTGTGGTCGGAAATCCAACACACCTGTGAGTAAAGTTGCATCTATCTAGCACTTTCAGCTCTAAGAAAAACGAAACAAGAACAAACAGATGAAATACACTACAAAATCAACAACATCATTACAGATAAAAACAGTCCAATGTGCCTAAGATTTTGCCTCAGAGGCAGCTGAGCCAGCTAGAGCACTTAACAACCAAAATAAAATCCAGACACACATTATTAAATAGCACTCACAGCGCTCCACCAATGACAGGTCGGCGGGCTTATCCAGCCTCCTGCTTTTGGGTTTGGTCTTCCAGGCTACATTCAAGAAGCCAGCCACCAATTGTGCCACTTGGACCTCCCAGTCGCCAATAAGATTAGACATAACATTTGAATCTGAGGTTAAAAGCTCCTTGACCGACAATATATCTAAAAGTTGGGCCCTCTGTTGCCTGCTAGCAGGACATACTAGCAAACAGTACTAGCGATCTTCCACGCAAAGAGCACTCCATGTCCTCAAATGTGAAATGTAAGTCCTCCATGAAGTTATTATGTCATTCAAAAACTCCTGGGTGCATAATACACATTAAGGGCCCGATTCATGGAATTTGTTGCATGGTTCAAAGTGACTTTGCACTGCTGAAAAGTGACTTTGCACTGCCCACACAAACCCTAATTCATGGAACTGTGCAAAGTGTATTTTTGCAGTGCAAAGCCAGTGCAAAGTTCATTTTGTACTGCAAAAAGGACTGTGCACTGATTTTGCGCTGCAAAAATACCCTTTGCACAGTTCCGTGAATCAGGGTTTGTGTCGGCATTGCAAAGTCACTTTTCTGCAGTGCAAACTCACTTTGAACTGTGCAAAAAATTCCATGAATCAGACCCTAAATGTTTACATTGTGAACATCCCTAGAGATGCGTGGAAAGGACTGAGGATGGCCCCTTTCCACCAACAACAGTTTCAGATGCTTCCTTCACCAGGATTGGTGCAAGGGCAAAATGAGAAATGAACACCTGCCACTAGATGGCATCATGCTTCAGCACAGAAACCGATAGATGGCAGTGGGGTTGGTAGTAGAAACAGGTGGAAACAGATCTACCAAATCAACGTATGTTAGGCCGTCAGATCGTTTCTAATAGTGCGCTTCAAAATGCAGTTTGCGCTCCTTTTCCAGATTAGTGTCTCAGGTCTAGGATGTCATTTGTAAATTATAGTTTTAGAAAACAGAACTACGGAATACTATATGGGACATTTCATACCTAAATATGGATATTGTTATTTGAACTGTATCTTTGCCAAGAGTGGTTGCTATGTATGCCCTTATGTGCACAGTATATAAGTTTCTGTGTAGACAAGATCTCAGAACAAATATAACGACAGCAATAGAGATGTGAGTAAAGATATATGTAACGAAATAGCCCTCACAATCAGAGGCACTACGTTTCCCAGAATTCTGTGTAGTAACGTGATTCAGATCACGTGAGTCATTTTAATTAAGCAATAAAGCAGCATAAGGAATTATGGTGAAAATTTTGTGTAGTTACATGAATAATATCACTTGACCATTTAACAGGACAATCATTAGTGAATTGTTTTGAGTGGAATAGAATTTAGCAATTTAAATCTATGACATGGTCACGTAATCTCTTTTGCGCCAATTTACAAAGAGAAACTACGATTCCCATAACCCCGTGTAACCATGTGATTAACATCACATGACTACTTTAGGAACTACTAAGGCGACTACCGCGCGACATTTCATATAGAGAAACTACCATTCCCAAAATCTGTGTAGACATGTGATCAACATCACATGACTACTTTAGGAATCATGCGCGAATGAATTGCTTTTCACTGACTGGAATTGGAAAGAAGTACCAACGGCTAGTGCATGCAGGAGCAGAGGTAAGCTTCGCTCATACAACATTAACAAGATAGCGAATAACATCTAGAAATGATCACTGACTGACACAGATTGTCATTCTTTAGAAAATGGAATACAAAAAGATAAGTGATTTTCAAAACTTGGACAACGTGATGTTAAATCCAATGAAAGAACAGATACAGACACGAGAAGAACGTTGACTGTACCAGATAAAGCACACTGGCAAATAGGTGAGTGCATAGAACAGTCGATTCACATAAATGGTGATAATATGTTGAGCTTAACACTTAGTAAACAAGAGAAACATATGTATCGAATTTATATACCTTTATACGACAAGATTTTGCACGATCAAGCGTCTGGATATCTAAATTCCCTTGTTACATGCTGTATCATCATACAGGTACTTACAACATCTTATCTGACTAACAGCAGAACTCCCAATGAGTTACACAATACTAATATTATTTATTAATATTATCCCAAGATTCTCAGAGAATTCTGCCACGAGATGATGTTTCCATTACCCCACAGTCAAATGATCTTTTTGAAGACACACAAGGCAATTTAGTTGAAAAATGCAATCATGTCTATATTAAATGTAAAATAGGCAGCCATTGAATTGCTAAAATATTTTTGTCAAAAATTCCTTTGTCAAAAGAAACTTCAATTTTTTTTGTCTAAAGCATTCTCACTGAAATTATTCTGTGAAAAATATGATGTATTGCTCCTGAAGAAGAGAGGTTCACTCTCAAAACGCGTAGCGCTCATGATTAATATAATTTGATACTATTGAGTGAATTGAACTCCTATTTTGATTCTTGATTAAAAACATTCTTGATTGTATGTATCCTTGAATGTTTTTGAAAACAATTGTCACAACAAAAATTGGTTACCTAAAGACAAAACTGATTTGAATTACTTAAGCTATTTGAATGTTGTTTGGAATTTTGATTTCCAATAACAATTGGCGTGCAGGGGACGGGAGTTCCTATTTGACGATAGGAACTTTGTTTGTTTTAAAGATAAATGTAGAAATGCCCAAAAAAGATAGCAGGCAGTTGGTCATTGCAACCCATTTTCATAGGGATAACCTGGTGTGGGATGAGGGGAAAAGGTCCAACTGAAATTGGTGGTTAATGCATTTATTGATGAAATAGTAGTGCAGTCCATTCAGTCAAGTGGAGCAACTTTCAGGAGCCCTGAGCATGATCAAAAACCAAACCCTTCTTAACTCGTCCACGTGGCACTAGAGGCAGAGCTAGCTGGTACCACAATCCACTTCTGGATGCAGTCACACAGCCTTTTATATTGGTTCCACTTTTGTTTGACTGATCGCTTCAAGAACACTGGCTTTCTCACTTTGTAAATTGAACACCAGGGTTTCAGTATCAATTTAAAACCCCCTTCAGCCCCTTGTTGTGTCCTCGAATGTCATTGATTCAAGATGTGTGTTGCAGCTTTGATGTTCTGACGGTGTAGTCCAGATGACTCACATGCCCTTTGTCACTTCAGCATAAGTTTGTCAGTTAGACATTACGTGAATCTCTGAATCCCTCTATTGATTTTGGTTGTACTTAGTCCAGTGCTTTGCTATTAAATAAAGAATTAGCTAGAGCATAGGTCTGAAAACATTGGCTCTCAAGATGCTTTGACCTGCAACTCACATCAGCCCCAGCCAGCATATTAAAAGTTGAGGCCTCAAGGGAGTCGAAGTACAAAACCTTTGGAGAGCCCCAGGTTGGTGACCCCTGTGGGATAGCAACATGGAAAAGGCAAGGCGCCTGGATGAAGCAGTTATAAGCAGCCAGCTCAGCTGGTGGAAATCTTTGTATTGATAGATTTCTTTGTGTTCACAAGGACATCTACAGCCTCTCTTCTCTCCCTATCACTCCCACCCACCCCAAATGACTGTGATGGTCTCTGGAATTCCAGCCTTCAGATCCAACGTCTGCCATAGTCACTTCCAGGAGGCAAGCCTCAGAGCCCCAAAAGAGCATCTTGTGACAGTCTCTATTAGGCGATTTCCTAAAGGGATACAGCGCTCAGACAGACCTGCCCTGCATGGGTTCTTTCAATTGGGATAACTGCATAATCCTCATTGTGTAGATTTACTAACGCATTGTGCGATCTACATGTTGTACCAACTCTGATTATTCTTTTGTCAAATTAAGAAATTGTTGAGATATTGCAAATTGTGGTAATCTGTCAGTTTGTTTCTATAAATGTGGCCATTTTTTTCTTTCTCAAACTAATATGTACAATAACAACTTAATCCCCAGAATCATGTTCGACAAGGAGGAGCATGCTTAACATGGAGATGAATGACAACGATATAAGCATTAGGACATCATGTTTTTAAATCTTAACCTGCTTGAGGGAGTGGTTACCTCCCAGTGCAGCATTGCTTTGAATCCCACATCCTTCTTGATGTCCAGAAAGCTGGCCTCCGCCCTAAGAGTGGTGCTAGGTGGTGCTGAGTATGTCAAGGATGCATTTTGCATGACCTCAACCCAAGGAATCCCTACCTTGGAGCTTCTGGGCTGTGGACTTCCCCACACTCTATCTTTTCTAAATCCATTATCCTGCAAGTCCTCCTCCTCCTGGATAATCCCGCCCTTTCAATTGCTGCCTTCTTTTTTAGCTGGATGGAAGTCCTTCACAGTTGGATGCATTCCAGCAAGCTTACACGAATGGGGGCTCAGGATAAAATCCTGATTTCTTTAGAGTTAAGCTGACAGGTGGTCCTCTCCTTTCTGGACTCTATGTCTGGTACTCTGTCCTGTAGGGGAACATAGGCCATGGGCCCACCCCGTCTCAGTCCTTCCGAATCCACCACACCAGTAGCACCTACTACTTTAATCTGCGCTTCCGGCTGAATGTTATTCACTGCCTCTTTCCCTCATAGGGTCACTGTTGTCAATACCTCAGCTTCATCTTGGTTGGACAACAGCAACAGCCACTCCCATATGCTTCCACTTGGCCTCATTTGGAAACTAGAGAGAATGCAGCATGCCGCCGCCCACTTTCTTCTCTGGCTGTGTGCATTTCCTCCCATACCCTGATGTCTACTCACTCCGCTGGCTTTCTGTCACTAACACAATCACTGCTAAATCAGTAGGCGTAATCCCCCCAGATGGTTTAATCAACTTGGCCACTCCATGTTCTGCAAAGTTGATCAGGATGCCCTCGTGAGACCCCCATGTCCCTGGCCTGTTCACTTAATCTCCAGCCACAACCAGGAACCCACTGGCAGCTGTTCTTTTCCTTTCAAGGCAACAGTCTCAGGAACTATCTTTATATATCCAGAAAGATATGTTTGAAAGGTCATCAAGATTTACCTCTTCCCTCTCATTTCCTTCTCAGCATCTTGCACCTGGTGGTGTTTTTCTGTTTTTAGGAATTGGGAAAGATAATGGTGTCACACTTCTGTTGGTGATGTCACTATGTGCGCCCATCCATAGATCTCTTGCAGCCAGTTCCCGGGTCCTGGGTTTCCACGTCTCTTCCATTGTGTACCAATGATTTGCTCTGTGGATGTCAGAGACATGATGAGAGATGTGTTCTCTTATATGATTATGTAATGTGTTCTAGGGATCTGCCTATGGAGGCATTCATATGAATATCTAGGATCAGATGTAGTATGTCAATGACTTGCTTCGTAAGTCATGCCTCTTCTGATCTCTGACATGAAGAAACCTTTTGATCTATATTTTCTGCAGTATTTATCTTTCTTAGCGTGTATTGTAGTCATTCATTGAAAATATATGTCATGCACATTAAAATAAATGATCCCAAACCAAGATTGTGCATGTCCACCCATAACCGCCAATCAATGAGTCGCGAAGGGATGACACAGTCCGGATGATTCCTTGGAATGCTGAAAGAAACCTGAATTTCCCTGATTACACCCGCTGGTAGATGGCAATCCTTGTCCTCGAGGGTTGGCAAGTTAATGTGTTAGTGGTTGATGGTCACAGCACTAAAAGAGTAGGACTCTTTGTGGCACTTGTCCTCCTGCCACAACAATGGCGGTCTTGCTACTGCCGCAAGTTTTCATTTTTTTTATTCTTTAAGTCCCGGTTTCTAGGACACCTCCTGGAGTGGAATGGTGTCACTAAGAGCATAGCTCTTTTAATCTCATAAGGGGGGTGCTGGACATGCGATTGAATAAGTATTCTTAAACGAACTAGACTTGTGTGTTGAACAGACATTTTTCAAACAATATGAATGTTTGGCCGCACAGCTGAGGTTGTAGCTGCAATCCCCACTCTGCTCCTTTCCTGGGACACCAGAAACACGGCACATGTTCCTGTCATTGCTAGATGAAACACCGCATGTCTATTGTTTTTCTAATATGAACACATGCATAACGATAAATGACCCATAATGAATAATTCTTATAATGCAAACAAGGTTGTTGATTTATTTGGGATTTTAAAAGTAGTGTATTACAAAAATAGAAAAGTTAAAAAGGAAACCAGTTGTAGAGTTTATTTTGCTTAAGTATCAGTGTATTCAGGCGTCCACTCTCTTTCACTCTCAGCCGTCATACATGTATGGGGAGCAGTAGAAGTTATTATGACTTGGCGACAGAGGCTGTCCACATTTTTAATATTGTTGGTTCTGTGATGGTGGTCTTTTGACCCCATAGATCACGCCAGTCTCCTGGGTGGCCTGGACACAATGATAGAGATGAAGTGGGCGTGCTGTGCTGGTTTTGCTCCTTTCTTACATAGAGGTCAAGGTGTCCAGATGGGCAGCCGCTTTCCCTCCTGTACCTGTGTAGTACCTCGGGGTTCAGCGCTTCTTTTGACATCTACACCCAGCTGATCTAGGGTTCTTGTCTACTGTGCCATATGTAGGCCGACAACAAGCAGATTTTATTGGAACTGCACAGCCAGTCAGCAGTGCCAGCAGCTAGGCCTGAGGCCTGCAACCTTTGGCTCTCCAGGTGGTTCAGGCGGGATCGCGAGAGTTGCCGTGGAAAACGTGTGGATCCATAGGTTGCAGATCGCTGAGCTAGACGGACGTCTGGGCATGGATGCAGGACAGTTGGCTTTATCCAATTGGGACAAGACAGAGCTACGGTTACTTGGTGGTCTTGTCTCAGGCCATTTGCCTTTTCCCTGTCCTAAAGTGCTGAGGTGCGCACCAGGACCCGTTAATTGTTCGAAGTTTAGGGGTTATTTTCAACAGGATGAAACCTTTGAAACCCATGTGTTGTTGGGGGTAAAGAATTCCCCTTAACATCATTACATTATGCCTGAAATGTGTCCCCCGCACTGGAAACCTGTGGTGTAGGCAGCAGCCATGTCTTGTGTTCAGTAGCATGCTGCAGGTTATTTGACCAACACTGAGAAAGTACAGCCTGAGTGGCAAGCAGTCCAAAAGGCGGCAGGGCGAAGTGGCTGTAACTGTGGTTGGCACTACACCAGTCATCACTTAAAATAAATAATGCATTTCTTGCAATTATCAACATCCCTTTAGTCAGGCCAATATGACTCTGAATGAGACTGCTGCTTGCTCCAATGTGAGCTTAAGAGATGGAATGGTCTTCTAGCTCTGCCATTCTTTCCTGGAATAAGTGTTGTGAGGACACCAAATAAACCCCAGGCCAACAATGGTGCAACATTCATCATCTTACACGACTGCATCTTGGTTATAATGTGAAAATGTTTGGTTCACAGCCTTAGGACAATGATGCCTATACAAGCTCCCTATATTGTTCTTTGTAATGTTGGAAGTTGCTACCACACCCGGAAGCAACTGGGACCTTTTTACCCCAAGAAATCATGTAACATTGAAAGGCAGAGGTAGCTGTCATGGGTCTTTCTGCCTTTAGTGAAGTGCAAAACATGCCCTCCGTCCACCACTTGCCCATCCACAAAAGGAACAACTGAAAATATTTGACATCTAAGGAGACCCATTTTTAAACTTCACGGTTTATGCTTGAATCAAGAAAAAAAGGTCTCATGGCAGGAGGGTAGTGGTACCCTATCCTTAGAGGTGACACTGTTTTTTTTTCTTCTTTTAACATCCCTTCTCTGTGGCTATTTTCTGGAGCATGGAGTAAAGCCAACATGTGTCATGCCTGGAATCTCAGTGCTGTGCACCCTTATCCCTTCTCTCTCTCTCTCTCTGCACTTGCATGTTCGGAATGCTCACAAGGCCTAGTAGGACCGCCTCTATATTTAATTGTTATATTTGCATTTCATTGGCATGTTCCCTCGCTGTTGCTTTTTGGCGACTTTGAAACACAATTTACTTGCTGTATAAGTGCCTTACAAATGCACAAGAAATAAATAAATGAAGCTTCCAACACTGCCCACAGGTGGAATTAAACTGCGCTCTCATGGCAAACTAGCATATCAGTAAACATCCACGTTCTGACCAGAGCCTCTGTGGTAAGTCTTTGCTCCAGTATTCCTAGGTCTTTTACTTGTGATAGTGCATATTTCTTGGGTGTAGGACAGCTGCTCATAAGTAATCGAAAGGACCCTGCCATAGCAGCCCGCGTCAGCATCGCCCCAGCCACCAATAAAGGGACTGGCCCGCTACATCAGCATGAACAATTGTCAATTTGTTTCTCTGCACACCTAGATCAGATATTATCCAGGGACCTAAAGGAGAGTGTTATTGTGATCTCGTGACACATGATTGAACCCTTGCCCAGCATACCAGTGCTGAAATGTTGCCAGTTCCTTCGGGCTTCAAATGGCATTTCTCTTTGAGAAGGCTGACGCCAGTGATATCAAGTACCTTATGCAACCCCCTGGCCCTGATTAAATGGATCCGTCTTTAGCACGTGCAGCTATTCGTAAGCACGCAAGCATCTGCTTGTTTAACTCCCCGTTCTGTTGCCGTGCAATTAAATGCACACTCCCCACCCCCCACAAGCACTCCGGCGCTAGAGGAATGTTTGCCATTTCAGAGGAGGATTACCAGATTAATTTGCTGACAGTTGGCTGGTGCTTTCCTCCTCCTCCCGTGTATTAACACGAGGGGGTGGGCAGAACTATAACAGCAGAGTCAGGGTGCCTCCCCCAGCCTTGCTTGGATGTGCCCAGTGTATGGGGCTTGTGCTTACAGGTTACTTGCTTATCATTTCCCATTTCTGGATCTACTTCAGCAAACACTGTGTTTATCCCTTCCAATTCCATGTCACCAGTGCCAAGAGAACAGCCGAGAGAGAAGGGACAGTCAGAAAACCTCCAAGGCTTAGAATTTGCACAGAACAAGGGAAGGAGAAAATTAAGTGATCTACTGGTTTTCCTTAGTGCTCTGAAGCAATCGTTTACAAATGCAGCACTAAAAAATCACATACATGTACCTTATGATCCCAGCAGTCCCTGCCTTCAAACTAAGGCTCAATGCAGACATGTTTACTGCGGAGAAATATATCGAGTTCCTAGTAGGAAAATGTGTAGCCTAGACATAGAATAAAAGCAAGCGACTAGATACAAACTGCATCAAATAAGAGCTGTGGATCTTCCACATTCATTTCTGACTTCTCATGTTTTGGAGGGTGCTGCAGGCTGCCATAAGGAGGCCCATATCATTCTTGGGAGGCACAATGAGGACTGAGACTAGGGGCACACAACAACTTCTTGAGCACCAGTGCTCTTTCCTTATCTGCGACTTCCCATGGTATGGCCAATTGCTCACATTTCCATAAAGTGACTCTGTGATGTGAAAATCAAATGTATAGTCAAGAACTCACAGGTTTGACCAAATATAAGGAGAGAAACATTAAAGGCCTTCACTCAGTGAAGCATTTATTCCAAGACACATATTTTGGAAGGTAAGATGGGGGAGGTTTGTGTTTGTCACTGCAAAAAATGCCTTGAGTCTTGTAGAAAGGGTGAAAACCTTTTTTTGCTGACATGTATTTAGTGTTAGAAAGATGTTCCTTCTGGCACTTGGATTACCTGGTCCTGACTGTTCCATCAAACATGTGTTACTAGGTTCATATGATATCAATTCATTAGTGTTTCTAGTAAGTTGTGTATGATCGTATTCTAATGCCCAAAAGTAGTGTTGACTATTTTTCACTTTCTGTAATCTTATATGTACTACCAAGAAGGCTGACTCATGTTTCGCACTAAAGTGCTTTATCAAGGTTTTGTAATTGTTTAAATGTGTCTCTAAACAAAATAAATGATTCTGTATCAGTACTGTTGTTATTTGATTCTCCCTATTTCAAACACACGTTTGCTGCATCAATCATAGGGTTCATGTGAACTATTGACCTGTATATATAGTCAAGACTTTTGACTTTTGGGAACAATGTATTTGGTGTCTCCATTGTATGTAGAAAGCTGTGTTAGCAATCATACATTTTGTGTTACTATTTCACCTTTTTGGGACAGTGTTAGCATTTGGCATATGTGTCTATGTATGTCTGACCTTTTATAGCACACACGATATAACAGTTGTGCGATGTGTTTCCATTACTGATGTTAGAGATCTGAATTCCACTCAAATGTTTGTTTTTTTTATTTACAAGCTTGAGGAAGGACTACGTTGTTTTTGTGAAACGTGATGTCCGTTTCGTATGTTGTTCTTCAAATTTTACTTCAGTATTTTATTTACCGAAAACAGTGCTTGTAATTGATAATTACTGGATCTTATTGTACTCGTGTATCGTGTGTTTAGTTGCTACTTACTTGTGAATGTAGCATATACCCATCTTTTTAATTGTTGTTATCTATTGTTGAAAATAATTAGCATGAGAAAGTTTTCATGTATGCAGGCAGTTTTCATCGTCATTTTAAGAGATTGGTATACATAATGCCTGTCATTTGGTGAGCATTTATCACCCCCTTATTTACATACAATATGACCTGGATGTGCTGTAGCCCTGGCACCATTAGATGTAGGGAGCGCATACTTTTGCATTGGGGAAGCGAGCATTCGCCTCTGGAGGTGACATTTCGCCATTTGTTAGTGTTCATCTGCGGTGTGGTGATGTATTCCCTAGCCTGACTAAGCCTTTCTGGATCCATCCGAACAGCGTTTCACCTTCTTTATTAGAGAGATTCACTGGACTTAGTACGGACCAAGCCTGCCTATGCTGAGGCTCTATATTGTTCTACTCTATATTATGAGCGCACATTCAGAGAGGTGAGCACTTGGGGCAGTGTGTCCCACACAAAGAGAAAGAATCACAAGTGTGCATCAGGTATATTTGCCACAATTAGGTTGGACGATTTGACTTGCGTTACATGAACACCAGAGTGTGATGCATACATCATGTACATGCTAGTCTTCCATAATGTCTAAAATTGCAGAACATAGTAGATTTATTATGCAATGATGTATTTTGCAATAGACTATATGCATAAGAGCTAACCTTGTCATGAAACGAGGAGCTTTAGAAACTGCTAGTTCTGATGTCTAGGCCGCGTGCCCAATCCCTAGACCAGCACTGCTTAATGAATGGCTGTAAATGGGATTGATCGAACGAAGTGCTGAGTCAGAGCTAAACACAACACCCATTAAGCACCAGCACGCTGTGCAACTAACCCCCGTTCTGGAGGCTATCTATAACCCTTTGACCCTCGTGTATGATTCATAAAGGTCCAAATGTCTTCTAGACGTGTCCTCCTGCTTCCTTACACACACTCCTAATCATCCAGAGTTAATTTAGCTTAGGTATGTTTCTATGGCACCAGTTGGCTTGGTGAGCCCAACACAGCTCTTGGTAGCTGTTGGTGATAAAGTAAGCAGGCTCTTCTAGCCTTCAAGTGGTAGCTACATATCTGCCACCTCCTGGCAATCTCCAAACCCACAGTAAGTAAATAATTCCTGCCCTGTATTCAATCCTTCCTTGTTCATTTGTAAAGAACCAAATAACATCCCCCTTTCTTCTTTTTGCTGCATCAGGAGTTCCTGTCTCCATTTTTATAACCTTCCAATGAATCCAAGTTCTTCTGTTTTTTCTTTACAATGCTGTATTTATGCTTCTGGATATCACTCATTGTGTGTTCCCTTTTCCCTCAACTGGTAATTAATATGTATATGCACAATTTCCTCCTTGTGTATGCCATATATTGTTTAATACAAAGCAAGTTCTGTATTATATATATATATATATATATATATTCAATGAAAAAAAGTCCCTACAAGGGGTTGTTAATGTCAGGGGTCATCTGGAGCTGTATGATGAACTACATACTTGATTATGCAATGTATTGCTCCAAAGAACATTGCATTGCAGTGTTGTTTCTAGTACAGGAACCTTTTCATACAGAAACATAGGCATTGGCTGCAGCACACACCATAGAGATGTAATATTTCTAATTTTCCCATGTTGGATAGTAAAACAGTGAATGCTTCTGTATCACACTTTTGCGTACTGTGAAACATATACTAAGTAGGTAATAATGCATCACTTACTACATACTTGAACTACTACACACAAAACATTAAGAGACCACAATGTATACAAATATGGGGCTTATACAGGGAGAGTAAAGTAAGCAAACAAAAGGCGGTATCATGAGCCACTGTGTATAACCAACATGATTATCTTTACGCATAGAAATTATTGCTGTGTTTCAGGCCTGCTTCTCCCCCTATGTATGTGCACCATAAGATGTGATCAAATTTTTAGGAAAGTACTGTAAGAACATGTGAGAATAGCAACGTCTACACATGTAATACCTTTTGAATTTTAAGTTTTTGACTGTCAGTGAATAAACTCACCTGGCTTAGATTTGTCAGTGAACCAAAAAGAAGGGGCTAGACATGTGATGTCATCAGTGATGTCATCAATCATATTTTTGATGTCATTGTTGATGTCATTGGTGTTACACGCGCAACATTTTCCCCTGTCCACCTGCCCCTCCATATTAGTGTTTGGTGCATCTTCCCCCATTTCCCTCACCACCTTTCGATCTAAGCTCTCCTGCCAAAAAAATAGACTCCATCTACTTTATATTTTTCAGTAAAGTACATAGACTCAGTAAGATTTTCCAACATTCCCATTTGCATTTTGTGTTATGCTAATGGCAATATTGTGGCGTTTATCCCCCGTTCCAGGGATGGAACGTTGGATACTGGCCTGGCAGCCCAAGTTATCAGCCCAAGTGAAGTGAGGGTGGATAACGAGGTCTCTGGACCTTTATTCCCCCCATTCCAGCCCCTGTAATGGGGGATGAGGGCACTAGCACCCTAGATTCCCAAATGGGGAACGCGGGGTGCTAAAAAAAGGATTCTGCGGTGTCCCGGTGTAGGAAGGAAAATCCTTTTCCAAGATGTCCACCATGGAAAGGGAACGCAGGGTTCCATATAGGGCCCCTCTTCGCTTTCCATGGCAGCCTGCAGAAGGCAAAAAGAGAACCCTATGACCATATTACCACAAGCACATTTTTCTTCCCTTTCAAACCTATCCCAATTTTGAATAACTTTACCACAAAGCCAATCCCAGGTGGACATGGCCAGTGTATCCCCATCTGTTGTCCCTCGTCGTAATGGCCAGTAGCCTCATTGTCCGGATCATGACCTTATTCCATGACTCACACAATCTCGCCACTTCCCATGGCCACAGGCTACACCTCAGTCACCAAAGGAATATCACTATTTTTTGTACCTACATTATGACAAAATCCATTCAGACTTTACGAAAACATTTATATCTAGATCTATAACTTTTTGCAAACCTTTGTGTAGATTTGATTTGTCAAATGGCACCACATTTATAAGCCTTTACAATATTTTGCGACCCTCCCTCTAATTTTGCCCCTCTTGACAAAATCCCACCAAACTTCGCGAAAACATTTATATTTAGATCTATTATCAGTTTGCCAAAATAAGTGTAGATTCGTCAAATTGCACCTAATTTATAAACCTTTACATTATGTTGGGACCCCCCTCTAATTGTGCCCCCTTGACAAAATCGCACCAAACTTTGCAGAAACATTAATATCTAGATCTATTATCAGTTTGCCAAATTAAGTACAGCTACATCAAATGGCCCTCATTTATAAGCCTTTACATTATTTTGGGACCCCCCTCTAATTTTGCCCCCTCTTGACAGTATCCCGCCAAATTGTGCATACACATTCAGAATCAGGTCAGGAATAATATTGCAAAATCCCTGCAGTTTCATTAAGTGGCCCCAAAGTTATAAGCCATCCAAGAACTGCTTTTTACCAACCCTGTAATGCTGAGGTGTCCGCGAACTTCTCAGTACTGTTCGCGAACATCCGGACTGTTCGCAGACTTTCGCAGTGAAAAACGCCAATTTTTTTGCTTCTTGCAGCCATATCCCATCGCATCCTCCTCACCCCTCACCTCCCATTTGATAAGTTTGACAAGTGCAATGTTGTGTTTTTTAATATGTTTTTACCGCGATATCTGCGGGGCACCGGTTGCTGTCCACGAATCCAAGATGGCGGGCGTTTCTAAAAATCTGACACACTTCATGCTTTTCACCATCCAATCAGCGGGCACGTCCGTTGACCTCTAAGCCAATCAGTGTCCTGTCCGCGGAGCAAACAGGGAAGTGTGTCCACCGAGCAGACATAAATATCACACATTTTTTGGGACCTACTTTTTGGTCACATTTTTTTAAAAAACTACTGGTCAGATTTCCACCAAATTTACAAAAGCTTTTGGACCAAGCTGCCGCTCCTGCTGCAAATTTATTGAAAATTCGTCCAGCGGTTTAGGCTGTAGGCGTGAGCAAAGTTTTTTCTCCATTCAGTCTATGGGAAAAAAATAAATGTTGGGACCCCCCTATAACTTTGACCCCCCTTGACCAAACCACACCAAACTTTGTGAAATAATTCAGAGTGGGCCATATACTTTGTTTGCAAAGTTTGGTGATGATTCGTCCAGGGGGAGTGAAGTTATAAGCCACCCAAAAAGTGCTCTTGCTATGGGATTAGCAACTTAACCATAACTACATGGCCGCTACCGCAGGCCATGTAATATGTGTGTGTGAGAAAGTGGATAGTTTTTTAATTCTAATTCATCTAGAATGTGTCATTTTGAAATTGTACGTTTTATTTATGGAATAAGGAAAAGTTGTGCAAAGGCCTTATTATGAAATCCAGTCAAGTGGGTGTGAGACCGCCGCTGCTATCCTTTCTTATTGGATTCATGCAACTAGATGCTATAATAGCCTGTATATTTGATGTCCTTCTAATGGGTCATTTTGGTTCCTTTGCAATTTTCCTGGCCTACATAGGCTCTCCCTCAGGCAGTGCTCCTACACCCGCAGCAGGTGATCCTTTAAGGAAATAATGTGCACGCTGGTCCTGATTCGCAGAAATGTTGCACTGGTGCGCATCAGGGGATGCCTGGGAACAACTCAGATTGCACAAAACCTAGAACTGGAGCAAGCCGTCAGGTGCCTGGAGCATCTGTGTAATGCCCAGGTGCAAAGGTTTCCCAAGGGTTTGCTCAAGTGCATCTCAAATGGGCTCCTCGCAACTCTAGATTTTCTTTGTGCTACGGTCTTGTGAATAAGCATCTAGATACTTGAGATGCCTAAAGGCAGCTCCTGATTTGGTCACTGCAAATCTGCATGAACCAGGGGCAGTGTGGCTAAATTGCATTTTACTTTGTGAAATGGAAGGAAGTATGTCTTAATTCTTCAAAGACTCCCAGCTTCTTCGAGCATACTAGGATAGAGGAAGGACACTGTCTATACACTAAAGGGCATTGCCCTGTGTTTGATGTCACATTTTTCATTTACATACTTGTAGGTGTGTGGCGCATTAAGGAAGAACGGTATGCCTGCTATGGGCCTCCTGCTACACCTGTCCTTCATCAAGGTGCTTTCAGCAAATGTGTTTTCCAATTCCCACTCAAGGGGAACGGTGTGCCACCTCTGTGCTAAAGGAGCTTGCAGATGCAAATCTGAATTTGAGCAAATTAACCCCAGTCCCTCAAAGGTTTGATCGCAAGTGCTGAAGCTGAAATCTGAACTCTACTTCTCACCACCTCCATGCATGTGAACCTTTTGCTGGTGAACTTGTTTGCAGACTGTTGTCAGAGCATCACAGTAGGAACTAGCAAAGATACTAAATACTATGTTGTACTTTTCATGTAATGGCTTCATCCGCGTATGCCTCAACTGTGCATTTGTGCGATGTGATGGCAATATGTAAAAGAGGGAATGCACAGTGTGCCATCATGCACTTTACCACTTGCATGTCACCAGCACCTTTCCTAACACAACCTGATTTCTGTAATCCAGTTTCAACTGCAGCACCCCATGCAGCACCCCATGCAGAACGCTATGCAGCACCCCATGCAGGACCCCATGCAGCACCCCATGCAGCACGCCATGCAGCACCCCGTGCAGCACCCCGTGCAGAACCTTTGCTGTTCTTTACAGAGAACAGCAAAGGTTCTCTGTAAAGTTTGCTGCTACTCCTATCTAGCTCCATCCTATGTCTAATAACCAACATCAAACATTAACCAGTACAGATTTTGAGACCTGCTACCCCCTAAGAGTTCTGGCTTTACATTGTTTTCCTGTGCTGCTGACATATTGTGCGTAGTGGACACAACAGTTTTTCTTTTTTTTTAATACTTCACTTTAGATTCATTACAAAGCAATTCTGTAATTTTGTGTTCACACCCAAATTATAACAATTCCAATTATTATTGGTTCAAAGACAAGATTTCTATTATGTGGGTTAAGAAATACACCTCTGCTCACTTCATTGTGTGGGGTGTCAACGCAGGGACAAAAATAGACATAGTTCAAGGGTCTTTATTGTAAGAAGGGTTGAGGTGGAAGGGCTCAGCTCTGTTACCGAGCCTCTATTAAGGCAACCCTCCATCTTGGATTCCTGTTGCTACTTGGCCATCTTCGTTTTATGTTGCAGTGGATCCTTATTGAGATGTGATGACAAGGGTGCGGATTGTCATCTCCGTACTGATGCCTACGCTCTCCAGCGGTAGTGCCTGCACGAGCCTGTGATGCAGAACTGCCTGTTTGCAGAGACTCTTGGTCTCAATCGCACACAGTGGTTCCACGAAAGCTTTCAACTTTCTGAAATTGCATATCTCCTTCTCCGTTCGAAACACCACTGACCGGGTTTTGGGGACACCTTCTGCAGCATGGCGTTTTGCAGTTTAAGGGGGACTGATTGCCTGAAAGATTGATCATATTTCTGTGGCAAGCGGACAGCTACCGTCTGTTAAGGGAGGGCAGGTCTCTGCCATGAAGGGTTTCCAAAAAGATATAGCGTTATGGATGGGCCGGGGCGCTTCGGGTGTCCTGCACTCACCTTCCCTTGGCCCTGTCACCCGTTGGTCCCCCAGCCCCATCCTCTCACCTCACCCTATTACACAAGTAAACAAGGCAAATGGCAGGGAATTTAGAGTAAACAGATTTGGCAACACATTGAGTAAAATGACCAACAATTGGATGGCCCATGCATTACAGGGAGGACAATTCTATGTAATGTTCATTTCAATTTAACACGTTCCTCCCCTTTATTTGTCTTAGCAACTCGTTGCCTCTGCTTAGTTTTTCTGGACTGGCGGCAGAGCAAGATAATATGTGGCCTTGAGTCTGATTCTAACCAAAGCCCCACTTCTCAGGGGAGTGTCGAAGGGGAGAGGAGAATATCACTGATTCTTTACATCTGTACACTGTTTGCCTCTGATTATGAATTTGTCTCTTTATCTGGGTAGGTCAATGAAATACACACACACAAAATAAAATGTGAGGTAAAAATGTATATACATAAGTAAAAGGTGTCTGGGAGTTTTTCTCTACCGGCCTATATCCCGGGTTTGAGGCTCCCAGAACCCCCCTTGTTTCTGCATATTAAGTAGCTTTGGGTTTTCACCCCAAGTTTGAGGGTAATCCGGATGTGGAACCCTTGCTCACTGTTTTTAGAGAGGCACAGCTCCACCTCACTGGCGAGGTCAGTTGTGCAAAATGCTGTTAAGGCATGGGCTGGCTACAGTCCTTTCTCAGAAGGGCTATTGCTGGTTGGAGATCGATGAGCAACACCTGGGTGACAGTTCTCTTCTCTGAGTGCGTGGCTTGGATGGGCCTTTTGGGCTGATGAGTCTTGGGTAATGCTCCTGTGAAGGTGCAAGCCATACGAGATCCTGCTCAGGAATACTGCATGCAGCTGCATAAAATGGATATCTATGGATCTCTGGCTGCTTATCCAGACCCCCCAGAATACAACGCCATTGACCTCCAAATGTTTGGCAAGAAAAAGCCAATTTTGCAGCACAAGCATATGCATTTTGCAGCATCTATGTTTACATAATTCCATCGCTAATGTTCTTATTGTGCATATGTACTGAGGCAGTCTCTCTCAAAGGGAGTTCATATAAGTGGGGGGGGGGTCTCTGTTGTTGTTAGCATTGGACATCAGAAATTGAAACTGATTTGTCCATCAGACTTATAATAAGTGGCATTTGGGTTTTCTATATTTTAAAAACGATTGTTGCACATTTAAAAATAAGAAATGTTGCCTATTTACGTTGCACAAGGGATCTGTAGGCTGGGTGGGCTGCTTCTAGTGCTTGCATGTCTGAAGCAATTGCTGTGGCAATCTAGGGGAACTCTTTTAGTCCATGCCAATGATTAAAAGCACCCCAGGATACAAAGAGTGGGCCCTTCTAAGGTAGTGTCCAGCTACGGTTTTGCAATCACGCACGTGTGTTTTACTCTTCTGCATCGGCCATTTTCATGTGAATAACTCTTTCTGAGTTCGATGTAATTTATTCACACATAATATGAATCCATGACACAGTAACCTCGGGTTACTTGTTCCAAGGGCCCCTTAAATCTGCAAGTCGGGTGACTTTCCTTTCATGAAAAAACCTTTAACAGTGGCAAACATTCAGTTTTGGATATTGCATTCTTGTGATTCTGCCCGTCTTTCCATTTCTGCAGACAGAGGCAGAAACAAAGCAACTAATTCAGGCTTTCACTTTTTCGCTAGAAGAATTCATCAGATGTACCAAACGGGGCTCCTTTGCTAGGCAACACCTATCAATTTATGGAGATAACATGTTGCAGCCAAAGGCAACGTTGTTACAATTGAAAATCAGTCGATTCTGAATATCTTCTGTGATCATTAGCTGCATGCTATCTATGTAGGCTGGCCCGCCCTATGTTATATTTAGGTTGGGAGTTGTAGTGTCTTAGCCACAGACTCTACTTCATTTAAAGGTCATGCATCTTTGGGGACAGAAGGCACAATACAACCAATGCAATTGACTTTCACTATTTTCTCAGCACATCTAGCAATTACCCTCGAGTGGGTGTCAACACTTCCTGTGTCAAATCTCCACGGCCACAAAGTTGGCGAATCCCTGGATGCGGGACTGTGCCAAGGTGTGTCTGCCGAGCACATGCGTCTTTCTTAATGCCAAGGAGAGAAGACAGAACAATTGTAACGGTCCTGCCAAAAAATGGTTGAAGATTTGCTAGTGTGCAAAGTACACCGTTAAACATTCATCGGGTTTGTACAGTACCTCTCCTACTGACCTGAAATAGCCTAGACACAATGCACCCTTTGCCCCGCTGCAACACCCCTTGGCTCATAGCATGACCTCTACTTGATTTTTTTTTTTTTCTTATCGTAGCTGCAGATCTTCTCTCTGCCCACAGTGGAGAGATAGATGAAAACTGTGATTCTTTTTTTGCCCAAGACGAGTCGTGGAGGCGTAAGCCATGCAACTGTTAAGACTGACTATTCTTTAAGTGCTCAAGCTGCTCTCTCCTCAAGCTTCCCCCATGCCCCCATTCATGACAGTTACTGGGTCGCATTTCAAAAGGTTCAAGGTGCGACCGGAGGCCGTACTAATTGAACTACAGCGTAAATGAGCTGCTCCCATCTCATAGTTTGCGTGCGGTCTGGTAGCCAGCTCTGGCTCATTATTTTGACGCTCTCTCTGCATTTTTTTCCCCGCCTCCCAATAGTTTCCATCTGGTGCTAGAGACCACACGCAAACTATGAGATGGGAGCAGCTCATTTCCGATCTAGTCAAATTCGCGCACACGGCCTTTTAGGCATTAGTTGTCCAGAGTGGTATTTGGCGGTAAGTTTCATCTTACATTGTAAGGTGCCCTCTTTTGTGGCTGGGCCTCAATTTCCTTTGGTCCTTCGTCAATCACGTCAGCATAGTTCTATACTCATTCCATGTGTCACTTTAGATGCGAGGGAATGGGGGTTAGTACAGGTTGCAGGCTCAATATTCTTGAGTAAACAAGGTGTTTTGTTTTGAAGCAACATGTTGTATCTTCACACATGTTCCTTCCATTGGTCATGGTTCACGGTGGGCTTCCGTTGCTGATCATTTGGCTTCCTTTTTAAAAAAAATGTATATCGTTGCGTTGCCCGTTTTTTAGCATATTTTAATAGTTTGTCTATTTGTCACATCCACAGTGCTCCATATCCTTGGGGTCCTGAAGAAGGCGGTATATCACTATTCTGCCGAAATGTCTATTTCGGCATCTCGTATCACCTAGAAACTGATTAGCTGCATGTGCAGTGCAATTGAGATGCACATTAGGACATAGACCTGGGATATGTCTATTGGCCTTCAACAGTTTGAACTTTGGCCTTTAACAGATTGATCCTCCTATAAACTCACTATTCTTTAGATTAGGACAAGAATAAGGAGCTTGATTTCTATTAGGGGATTGCTTGGACAGGAACAGCCAAAGAATAATTTTAAAAAATCGTTTTCATGCCCAATGTTTCTGGATACTGTCCTTATGTATATTTAGCATACTTGTTCTAGGTTGTTTTAATTAATCTCTTTGTCAATTTTTCATTGTTGTACTAGTGACTTGTATTAGTGATTGACGACTCTAATCAATTGGATGATTAATTTATTAAAAAATAATAAATTAAACATACAACTCAGTCCATGTATGTGATATCAACTGGTCTGCCTTAGCCCACAAATGCATTTTGCCCAATTCACTGTAAAGTTATATTGCCTTAAGACTTATTAGGTACGTGAGTGGACCTGTTGGGTGCACATTTCTCTGTATTGACCGCTTTTCTGGAAAAGCAGGTGGAGGCAGAGACAAGAGAGTACTCAAGTGAGCAGTATTGTGCCTGGGGGTGGTAGGCGGGTATCCTATTCAATGCCGCGTGTAGCTGGACATTCAATGTGAAACGGCGCAATTGTACACCGACATGTCTTGTCTTTGTGGGGAAGGGCTTCATCGATGGTAACATCCCTTTTCTTTGCACACTAGAGTGAAGGCACCGGAGGGTGAAGTCTATGATGCAGATGTTGGCAAGGATCTCTAATACCAAAAACAATAGGAACATCATAATATTAATGCTACCTGCAAGGTATCAACGGTTGGAAGAGCGGAGGTGACTGGGAGGATGACAGCTTTGCAGAATAGCACTAACATAAATCCATCCTTAAATTCTGCAAGTGTACAATGTACACATCAAAGAGCACCTTTCCTAAACGTTTATTTTGATGCTTTCCTATTGATGTTATCAAACTAATACATTATAGAAACTAATAAGATAATAAAGTCTATAGTTAAGAACATAAAAAATACAGGCAGCAAATCAAAACCGGAAACCAAATACAATACATACTCAATTAATGCTGCAGGTGCAAAATATATAAATTACTGCAATAAAATGGAGCAGCAGTGGCAGAACGAATCCGGAGCCTTCGGTTGATTGAGGGGTTTCTCGATGGATGAGACATGTGCCCTGATGATGAGGCTCACATCCGGTTCCAGTCGCGGTCCCCAGTGTATCATGAGCGCACATGGTACAGGCATTCACCCTGCAGCCAGTCTGGCTACTGAGAACAGCGGGCGTCTGAATGCCCATGCGCTGGAAAAGACAGCTATGTCACACTCCAGGGCCAGCACATGGAAGGAGCGGGGGCTCCCACCCCCATTGAAAGGCAAGGAGCCACCTAGTCGTGAAACTGTAAACAGTGCCCTGAAAGACTGGGCACGGTCAAGATTGAAGGAAGGTTGGGTCCAAACCAGTACACAATCCTCTGTTGCTGATGCACAAAAAAAGCAAAATGTGCAGAACTTGCTCTTGGGTATACTTACATACTACAGTTGATATATAGGAGCTGACCGCGCGGAGTAAAACCAAGATATTCCCTGATCACTATGCACGTATAGGGATTGCATGTGACCTAAGCCCAAAAAAAAAATAAACACAATCTGTAGCAAATTGAACGAGGGGTATGTCCAGTTAATCATTGACCAAAAATAAAATCGATTATTGGTCAGATTTCAGAATGCATTAATAGGTGTTAATGAACCCTGCCTCCCCCAAGAAAGGTAGCGCCTGGCCACCTCATGCAACCCTTTTGAAACAATCACAACTGCACCAAGACATGGACCGATTTCTCCTCCATCTGATTGGTTGAATCAAGTGGAATGACAAAGTATCCATCTTGGCTTCATTTCCTTGTGTTGTTATGCACTGTGAAGTGACCAAAGGTCGTAGAGAGGCGTTTTAAAAGCAAATAATACATAAGAAAACTACCATAGCAACTACGGATGTCTTTTATAATGTATATGCTGTGAATAATTTCGACAAAAATCTGAACGAAGATAAACAAGGTGCATTCTTTACACCAAGATTCTCCCCCACAAGTGTCCCTCTCTGGCCAGTGCCTCTGCCAGTGGAATGTAAATAAACATGCAGGCAGAAATGTGAGGAATTTAAATTAAAAAGCGCTCAGATTGATTTTCAGTAGATTAGAAACTGGCTCCCCAGACAGTTCCTTTAATTTCCTCCCACCCTCTGGGTGCAGCAAAGAACATTGAGCTGGAGAGCATTTCCAGAGAGATTCGAGGCAAGGCAAGGCCTGCCACTCAATATTATCGGCTCCGACTGGGATGGGGGTCCGATCTTCTGGGAAATCATGCACACTTTCTGTTATAATAGTATCCTTTCACTCCAGCGGCCTCATGTCTTTCCCATGGAAATTATGATATATATATATATATATATGTATGCACCCATCTCTCATTGTTTCAGTGAAAAACTTCTGTCCTGCTAATAAGGTGAGAAGCCATGTCCAGCCTTAGCAAATGACCTCTGAGCTGCATTTGCAGGAGGTCACGAAGCCCTGTTCAAAATTCATGATTCGGTCACAAAAAGTAAGGGTGCTGGTATACAGTATTTTTTTTTATAGTGTTTTGCATATTTTATAAGCAATTGCTAGTTTAAAGACATTCGTTTACCAATCTAGGGTGACATAGGATGTGGCAATGACATAGCTGTTCAGATGGCGCAGCGAGTAGAGCTCACGCTTTGACATCCTTACAGAGCCTGCCAACGCAGGTTCGAATCCCGGCAGGGCCAAACTTCCGGGGTCGATAAATGAGCACCACACACTGTGGGAAATAAGCAGTGATCCATGCCTGTTGGTTCGGAGCACTATATATATAAAAAGAAAAAAAATGCAAGAACATTCTAGAGTTTCGGGGGCATAGAATAAAGGAACGTACGTGGAGATCGTATGGCTAGTGGTTCAGCACATCAATCTTGTTGCTGATGAGAAATAGGTAAAGAGGTTTAGGATTATTTTTTAAAAAATGAAAGTACGCAAAAAGAGAAATTGAAAATGAAAAGAAGCAAGGTGCAAGTGTTTGAATGTGCCTCGTATACATAGGTGCAAGTGCCACCACTCCCCCTTGTTTGTGTGCTAGGTGGTTTAGATGCAAACCTGACTCTTTCACTTAAGTGCAGTGCTGCCGCATTTAGTTTACATTATTAGAGGCAGATACTATCATAGAAAGGCATGCTTGCGCGAGCGCGTGCTTGTACGACCCTTTAATGGAGGCTGGTGTGGCGCGACGTTGATGGCCCGAGCATAGCCAGAAAGGCTTTAGCTATTTTCTGCACAAAGACCAAAGGGCTCTGACTGCACACATGGTGTATGGGTTTCCCATTAGCGGTCGGCAGGGCCCCGCAGTTCAGGACCTGCTACCTCTATGAGTTTAGTAGCTATTCACGAGCAGGAGACTTGGGCCAATCTGAATCCAGGCTCACCTGTCAGTCATGCACATTTTCATTATTCAATGGCTGTTTTTGTAAGCCAATGGGAAATGAATGTGTGCTGTGTGGGGGTGGGGCTGTTGGCTGTAGCACACGTTGTTTATCTCGGGTCCAGCATGTTGTGTAGGCACGTTCAGGAGGAGCCACTGGCAGCCCAGGAGGTGGTGAGTTGTTCTGGTGCCAGAGCCACAAGAAGAACAGCACCCCATTCCCCCCAGGGTGGGCCAGATCCATTTTCATGTGTTTAAAAATAGCTGGGTAGAGTGTGCCTGTCTGTCTCACCTGGACCGGGCCGGAAGAAGCGAATATGTAGGTAGTGGCAGCGGGTGGCCTTGGCTGAGGTGTATTATTGTTTACAGAAAAGGCCGGCATAAGTTACACAGAGTTGTTCCACTGTACCAGTAGCCTCACCAACTGGGAACCACTGCTGGTCCAATGAAGACTACCCCCATATTATTAGTATTATTTGTTTTATTGTTTATTGGTTAAAAATAAATTCATCCTTAACAATACAAATCAATACAAAGCAATTATTGTTTAGAAAACAAAAAAAACAAAGTAAAAGATTGAAATCACAGATTCTCTAAATAAGCATGCATTGAATCAACACCTGGGCTGAAAATGAAAGGTCTAGATCTCATTCAGTTTTAGGCTATACAAATAATATACCACAGAAATTACAGTAGATGTTTTGGAACCAGTAATGCATGTTTCCCCCCATAAAATCCTCATCAATGCTCTCACAGGCATCACAGATTCTTTTAAAGTGCAGATACCTCAGAGAGCTCAATTGTGGACATTCCACCAACAAGTGCCTCAGTATTTCAACCCTGTTAACCTGTTGGCACAACCTACATTGGACCTCATTGACAGACGCCACATTCTTCTATAGAGTACTTCCTTGGCCAAGAGTTGGTACCATCTAAAATGAATGAATATAATGTATCATTTTATTGTACGGGAACCTAAAAAAATAGGACGGAAGAATCCCTCTATGCTTGTGCTCAAATTGTATATGTGACAGAGTGGTGTAACCACCAGTCTTTCCGTGTTGTGGGACCAGTCTTGATCCAACAACTTACATTTCGTCCTGGTTGGATTAAATACCAAATCACCAGAAGTAAGATCAAGGCCATGCAGTATTTTTTGACAACATGCTTTAAATATCCCCAGAGATTGATCTTGTTCATGGTGCTTGACCTGCGCAGGTTCCCAGTACAAGGTCGTTCTGCATGTTTGCACAAGCATCCCATATAGTGATAGTAGTCACCATTGACCCTTTATTGTTTGTGAGGAGAGACCAAATTTATGTCAGATGACTGCTACTGGTACTGAGTGTAATACACCCAGCACTTTGCACCGTATCACACCTTCAAGTAGAGAAAGATAGTCCAATGCCTGATCACCTAGCAACTCAATACCGTACAAGAGTTTAGGGCAGATCGTTCCTTCAAAAAATGTAATGATCGGTGAGAATTTACAATAACGATTCTTAATGTTTTTCAACTGCGGAATGTCAAAATCTGCTTTTTGCTCTCAGATGGTTCTTGAGAGATGCCTTAGGAATCCTAAATAAATGATGGAATTAACTATTTTCAGGGCTATTCCATTTAAAGAACAGCTCAAGGTGGTCTTGCGTTTTCTTGATACCATGGAGATGAGCTGAGTATTATTGGGGCTGATTTTTAAGTTATTTTTACTTGCATAACCTTCACAAGCCGTCAATAGCCGGCGCAGCATTGTTTGAGTGCATTCAATCAGGATGAAGTTGTCTGCGTATGCCATTCAACAGAGTGGCAAATGTCTGATTTTTGGGTGAGCAACAGAGACCACTTCCAAGTATTTGCACAATTTGTCCACATAGACATTAAATGGACAGGAGGCCAATATGCACCTCTATCTCAGGCCATTATATGTCAGAATCTTTCTAGTGAAGGAACCCTCATGGTTTAATCATACTCTAACATGGGTATCTTCATATAACAGAATGTTCAATTGAGGAGACCTTCAGGTATTCCCCACTGCCTTAGTTCCTCCCACAATCTGGTTCTAATGATGGTTCCATTACTATTGACACAGTACTCCAGATGCTTCAATATAATGGTTGCAAATATTTTGCTGTCAAGAGTCCTAAATTGTTATTGGTCGATAATTTGTTGGGGACGATCTGCCCCGTTTTTGTATAATGGCATTATGTATGCAGTCCCCCAGCTAACTGGATAGATGCCTCTCCTTAGGTTGTCATCAAAGAGAAAGTTCAGAATCCCAGCCGACACCAATGGAGCTAAAAGTCAAAGGCCCTCATTACGACCCTTGCGGAAATCGACCGACCGGACCGCCATAGCGTAAATAGCGTTTCCGCCATTGCACGACGGAGCAAAGTGCGGCTCATTCCGACCCATCGGGCACGAGCACCACGCCATGGCGGAAGTGCAAAGTCCGCGATGGCGGAAATGTCCCCAAAACGCCCCTCACCGCCGTCGTACGGCGACCTAGGTGCAATACCGCCACCGGACATAGCGGTCACCGCAAAGAGCGGCAATCGGAAAATACGGTGACCGTAAATATACGGAAACGGAAGCAAAAACATGGACCCGGAACGGGAAACAGCACGCCGTACACCTATAAAACCAGAACATTCACACAACCATTAAAAATACTACCCTGAGAGACATCCCAACCCGACATCCACCCTCGTGAAACCAAAACAATGGGAAAAGTAGCGAAAAAAGCGTGCGACCGCAAGCGGCAGGTCCACTTCTCACGTGAGGAACTCACGGTGCTCACAGAGACCCTCCAGGAGAATGCTGCCGTCGTCTTCTCGGCGCAAATGACCAGGACGGCACTTGCGAACAAGAAGGCCATATGGGCCCTGGTGGCACAGCGGGTAAGTGCGGTGGGGACCGCACCCCGCAACCCACAGCAATGCAGAAAGCGATGGGACGACCTGCGGATCCGCGTCCGTAGCATACTTTCTGCAAACCGAAACATTGCCACAGCTACCGGAGGAGGATCGGAATCACCCATCAAGCTGACCCCCTGGGAAGAAATCTGTGCCTCCACCATTGGAATGGAGACCATAGAGGGAGTCGGAGGGATGGAGAAAGGAGTGCAGACATCCGAAGAATCAGGTAGGTGGGCCAAATAAAACTATGCCAAAACCACAATGTCCAATCATGTGAAGTACCATGTGTCCACATAGTGCAACAGAAACACATGTCCAGGAGAACGTCCACTTACATTGGCCTGATAGCGGACATTGAAAGTCAAATTAAATAAATAAATAATTAAAATCCCTAAAAACACCCTCTACACGTGCAACAGGCACCCCCTAACTGCAGGCTGCAATACAACTGCACCCTCAATCCACACAAAAATGAAACTACCTCCAAGGCCCTGACCCAAATCACCCTCAGGTGCCACCCCAATGCATGTGATACATTGCCATTCCAATTTCCACAGACCCATTAATAACGCTCGCCCTCCTTTACTCCACCACAGGGTCCGATTCAAACGACGAGCTCCAGGACACCCCTACCAGCACACCTGCAAAGAGGGCCAAGACCAACGGCCAAAGACCCTCCACCTCAGCTGCACGCATCAAGACACGGCTGCAGCACAAATCAAGTGCCAGCACACAGGAGGGGACTTCAACAGGCACCCCAGCAGCCAGCATGGCCACAACACCACCACCACCACAGGCCCCCCCAATGGATGCCACAGAAGGCACTGCTTCTGGTGGCAGCAGCACCATAGGTGACACTGCATTAATGGCAGCATGCTCCGACACAGAAAACGGTGATGTCGAAGTTAGATCCATCCATGACCTGTCTCAATCCCCCTGTCTGTTCCATCCCGTACACCATGAGGATACCACGCAGGGGCACTCACAAGACGACGACTGGCCATCCCCCACAAGCCCTGTGGCAAGGCAACATCAGGTGATCAGCCCCTCTGTGACACCACCGCAAATGGCCATGGCCCAGCAGAGGCAACAGTCCCTCGACCAGGTGATCGAGCAACAGCAGCAACTGGCCACGCTCCTCAAGGAGCATGCTGATGAATGTGGGGGTACTAAGGCAGCCATAGAAACATGTACAGAGACACTAAGGGCAGAAATGGAGAGAAGCACCGAGAGCCTGAGAGAACAAATGGAGAGAAGCACCGAGAGCCTGAGGGGGGAACTGCATGCGACGTCCAAAGACGTATGTGCTGAACTTGCCGCTGTGCGCCGTGTGCTCACTGAGCTCTCACAAACCCTTAGGGACATGCATGGACGTGAGCAGGCAGAGACATCATCCGTTGCAAGTTCCGTCCAGGGCAGCCCCCAACGTAGATCTGGGAGGAACCTGCGCTCCACAGGCAGGGGTGCCCCTGATACCCGGAGAGGGGGCTTGCAATAGCGACTGCCCACAGACTATGAGCATCCTTGGACACTGGTGTTCGGGGGGGAGGTAGGAGGGTGGAGGGGGTGTGTTGGGCTCACTTGGGTGGCGGGTCGATGGGGTGTGTAACACAATTTCACATATGCTATAAACATTTCACAATCATCCAATGAGAAGTGTGGACATTGATCTTTGTGTACGAGGCCATCATAGGCGTACAGTCCATATAGTGCATGTTCCGGACACACACAGTGCCGTGTCCATGTATCAACCACCAGGCGTGAGTGCTAGAAGCATGAATCTATGATAATCTGACGAATTTCACGGCCTTCCTGTGCCTCGCGGACTCCTTCAGGTTCTGCCACATCCCCACCCACATCATGACCATAATCTGGTGGTTGCAGTTCTGCGTCAGGGGGCATGGGCACATTTCTACGTATGCACATGTTGTGTAGCATGACACATGCCATGACCATTTTAGCAACCTTCTCATGGCGGTACAGGAGTGCCCCGCCAGACCTGCTGAGGCAGCGGAAACGAGCCTTCAGTAGGCCGAATGCCTGTTCTATGACTACACGGGGACGTCAGTGGGCATGGTTGTAGTCCTCCTCATGCTGGTCCTGTGGGTTCCGGAGTGGTGTAAGGAGCCATCTCTTCAGTGGATACCCGGCATCACCTGTATGTGGACAATAAAGGATGTTTGTGGAATGACATTGCTACGTAAGCACCCCCCCCTTCCTGGCAGGTCATTGCCGCATCACATACCCCACATTATCATGCATGAAATGAGACTCACCGAGTAGCCAGGATCTGTTCCCTGCATGTCGCTCCATGTAGCGTGGTATTGTAGAGTTCCGTAAGACCATGGAATCATGGGTTGATCCAGTCAATCGGGCACAACAATGTGTAATGATCCCGTTTTAGTCACACACCATTTGTACATTAAGAGAATGATATTGTTTTCGGTTGCGGTACTGGGCCTCCATGGCATGTGGGACAACCAATTCCACAGGGGTGCAGTCGATGGCACCAATGCAACCCGGTATGCCGGCAAGTGCATGGAATCCCACTTTTGTGTTGGTAATTTCCTGCTCCGAGCGTGGTAGAGAGATGTAGTCGTCTGCGTGCTTCAGGAGGGCATCGAGCACTTGCAATAGTGTCCGTGAGAACAGTGGCTGTGATATGCCATGCAACTGTCCGACTGTGTGCTGGTAGGTGCCTGTGGCCAGGAAGTGGAGTACAGACACCACCTTCAGTAGGGGTGGGATGGCGGTTGGGCTATCTATCATGCTGACAAGGTCAGCGTGTGTCATGTCCACAATGGCGGTTATGGTGTCCCGGTCCAAACGGTAGAGGGTGTGGATCTGCTCATCTGCTCATCAGTGAGGTTGGACGGATGTGCTCAGAGGCGTGGGATTGCGGGATGCCTGCGTGGTGGTAGTGGCTGTGCTGGTGGGCCTTGCTGGCCCTGCCTTGCCATCCTCCTCCTCCTGCGTGTCCTATGTGCGGCCGGTTGTTGTAGTAGTTGGTGTTCGTCTTCTTCTTGAAGTTGGAGTACTTGCAGTGGTATCAGGTCCCCCAGGGGTCAGAATTCGCGTACCGTTGCGCCATGGTGGTAATTGCGGTTTGGCATGGCGCGCGCGCGCGTACTTGGTGCAGTTAGCGTTGGCGTTCACTGCGGTGTCGCTAATGGCATCGTACTTTGCGGTGACGGGTCATAATCGCACCGAGCGCTATTCGATGGCGGTATTGCATTTCCGCCATCGTTTTTCCATTTCCGCCAGAGTCGTAATGAGGGCCAAAGCAAGTTTGCAGCCTGAAATGACAACCGATGGCGAGTGTTTGTAATTCTGTTTCTTTGAATTCAAAAAGACAGGTGGTATAATTTGGTGCTGCATTCAATTGTGTTTGTTGTTCTTTAGGCTGCACAGAGCTAAATATCAATATGTATAAAATACAAACACTGTAGTTAAATGCGCTCCAATTAAATTTTATTCTTGTTGGTAATATTCACTCATGAGGGTAAAAAAAATTATGATTTGATATTTTTGTGATTTCAATTGCGTAATTCAAAGATGTTCCAATGTCAAACCTATTTTCGAAAAGGTTTTCCTTTATTGGGTTCTTAATTAGCGTTTTTCCAATTCAATCAATTAGTTTCTTTCGATCCCCAGTTCCCGGATTTCTCTTGTTTTTGATTTAGAATCATGTGATTTTGCGCTGAATTGCTGCTCGTAATCATGGAACTGGCCACCAATGGTGCACCCTTAAATCATTTGTTAGAGGTTTTATTGGGGCCAGGAGCTCTAGAGTCACTGGCTCCTTTAATGGCATCCAATACGTCCTGTAACTCGATGGAAATTGCCCCCATTAACTTAAGCCCACATTTATTTTGAATCACAGTGCTGGATCAGTCCGGGGGATCTTCCCATAAAGGTCCCCAAAGTGTGTCACCCAATTGTTTTCTGAGATAGCATTAATAATATGTTCTCCTAGACCATTGCCGTTAGCATTAATTATTGCCCAAAAAAGTGAGATTCTTTCTTTTGGAGATAGTCCAACATGACCTCAGAATCTACCTGAACCATGTGAGCCCGATGGTTTCTGATCCGTTTTTTATATCTCTGTCTAAATATCTTTGTAGGATCAGAACAATCCACACATGCTGGACCAAACATTCGTAGTTTCCCAAATCCGTTGCTTCAATTCCCTTTTTTTTCTGCAACGGCTTCCTCACATTTGTGTATTTTCTTAGAATTATTTACATGACCTTTTTGTGATTAACACTAGTGACTACTTCTAAAGACTCCCGCTTGAAGTCCCGGTAGCCAGTTCATTTCACATTTCAATAAACAGTGATCAATCCATACATTTCTCAAAATGTCACAGTCCATACAAATGGCCAATAGGAAGGTATCTAGGAAAATGTAGTCCAGAGCGGAGCTACTAGCGTCACTATGCCAAGTAGTGTATTACTCAGTCTCCCCTTCGATGGAACCATTTAGAAGTTTTAATCCCAGACTGCTCATGGAATTATTCAATTTGACACCTTTCTCACAGGTCCCAGGAGTGTTAGTACATAAAGACACCTCCCCTTAAACTGTTGATTTGTGGGCACTGTCATCAATATCAGCCTTATAGGAAGAGGAGTTAAAATTCCCTACCACTGTAATATGGCCTTTACTGTACCTTCCCATGCATTCAGTGGTAAAGTTGGACAACATCTCCAAGAATGTATTTAGTTGGCATACACCTTTGTGCCAATTATGATACACAGTAGACATTGCATGGTAGTTTTGCCACATATTCCTGACATACCCACATCCAAGAGTCCCTTAGTGACATCAAACCATTCTATACATTGTATGGGACAATCAGTGCTACACAAGGTGGTGAGGCCTCCCTTAGGCCTGCCCGAAGACCCTTAGTATTCAATTGAGAAATAGTGTAGCCATCAAGTACCACAGGTTCCATCAGCCACGTTTCTTGCATGCAAATAAGATCCAGATTATGTAGCATTAGCCACACCTCTAGGTTTTGGAAGAGCTAATTATGTCCTCTAGTGTTCCATGTTGCTAACAGGATGGAATGAGGTGCTAGAGCCTAAAAGGTGTCTTGTCAGCGGAGCAGATACAATTTATGGCTGAAGCTACCCAAGACCAATCCTGCTGTCTGGAGTCCCTGTTCACTTCAGCACCGTCGATAACATCCGACCTGTCCCGGATCCCCATGCCCATCCTTTTACAGATGGATGAGAATTGAGAGGGACTTAACTGGGTCTTAAACTTGGGCAGGTCCTTGTAAATGTTAGTGGGCATGAGAAGAAACCCCACTTGCTTCAAGATGGGTGCTTCTTTCAGCAGCAAATCGAACACAACCCTGGAGTTCAACCAATTACCACAGAGTCAGTACGTTCTCGGTCAAGGAATTCCACACTGGCAATATCTCTAGTAGAGATTGCGCTTAAGTTCACAATTTCGGAGAACATGGATAAAATTGCTGGCCAATTCAGTACTAGGTTCTCAGTATAATACAATGACCCTTCCAGATGAAGTTGGCAAGGGGCCTTATACTTGAGAGGGTGCTGATTACTTTTTTCATCTTTTTTATGAGCAGAGTACAGTGGATACAGGTTGCTGCAATCCTTAGCCCCAGCAGGAGGGCAGTGAGAATCTAATCCACTCTTAGCACCTTGCAGAATCGAGTGGACCAGAGACTAATGGCGTCCCTCATTTTTGTGCAGTGGGTATTTCCAAGACTTGCATAGCTTTTGGGAAATAAATTGTGGCCCATTGAGATCTAGCATGTTATCAGTGAACTCCTCCTCCTTGTTTGCATTGGAAGGTTTGCTCTTGCGATTCCCTTCGAACCTATAATTTGTTTGTTGGTCCCGTGGTTCAGATTGCACACTGTACAGAGTTCGGGGGAGATGTATCCTCTCCGTATTGGTTTTAACTGACTCACCCCTTAAGGACCCACCAAAAGTTACAGTGCGGTTAATGTCCTGAAATGAGTGTGTTAAATGAGAGTCAGTAGGGGTACCTGAAGTAGTACATTTATATTTTGATGCCACATTGGCAAGCTGCTCCCCTAAGGTTCCAACCCTCGATAATGAATCCAGAATTGGCTCAATCCTTGTCGAAGCATTGTCTCCAAAAGCAGTATGTCCCCCAATGACATGCATGGGGAATGTGCAGGCGTTTTGGATTCCATTACATTGAGTAGAAGAGGAAATCATCTCGGGTTACCTGGATGAGGTGGATGATGAGCAAGGGGCTGCCGCTGGCCCCAAGAGGTCCCAGTTGTTCATGGTCTGACATGTCATGTCCGACTGCGAGGTATGTGCCTGGAGCAATTCGGGAGGTATGATTGATTCCCTCGGGAATCAACACACGTCCGATGTGTTCCCATGTTCGTAAGTCTGTTGTACTGTGTATAGATTGTTTTCCTTATTGGAACGGTGGAAGGCAATTTGTTCTTAGTGCTTGGATGCCCTACCACCTGACAGTGTTTTGAGCATTGCATATTCAATTTGTTGTTCACAGGATTGTCTTTTTGCTTGTCTTATACTGCAGCCGAAACAAGGGCCTCCGTTTCATAGTCTTTGTGGGCAGTTGCCTCCCTTTCAATTGCAACAGTGGACTGTGTTTCTACTGCCAAAAGTTCGGGAATAGTGTAGTTGCGTTTGGGACAGTCCAAGACCATAGGCTGAGGGTTCTTCAGCCCCATACCTTTGCTCATTTTCCTCTGTTGTTTTCCAATTTTACCTGCCCCTATCCTGAGCGTCTGGTTAGCCGGTGCCCCACCGGGGTCGGGGACAGAAAATGGAGCGGTGGCAGCATCAATCACCTCTGCTGAGGGGTTCAGCAAATCTTCAATTACAGGTGGTGCCTGGTCTTCTCTTAGCCCCACTGCTTCTCTCTCAATCATAGCCACCGCTTACGAGTGCTCCTAGTCCAGATGAGGAGGGGACTGTGGCCCCAGGTTTTTTTCCCCTATCTGTATTTCCATAAATTTCAGTTTTTTTTCAATTGTTTACAGAACAATGGTATGGGCTTGCACCTTCTATCTTATTTCTTCATAGAGACCAGCCAGAGTAGAAATGACTTGATTTATAGTGAAAAGTGCTGCCTGTGCTTGGGATTCACTGCTGCGTTCTGCCGAGTAGAAGGACTAAAGGAGCTGCGTCTGGAGGCAGGACATGGAGTAGAAACCTAAGAGGTGCTGGTGTCAACGGAACTAACAACCTCCAATTCATCTTCATCACAGACGGAATAGAAGGACCGGGAGAATTCTCCACGAGGTTTGTTGACTGCTCGATCATTTTCAATGGCAGCTACAAGCTCCGTGTCAGACGGGTGCACTGAGCCAGACGCATGATCAATGCTGCTAAAGTTTCGATTCGAGATCTACTTCATTGAGGAAGCCCTCTTGTACCGGGACTTCAGCATGGGAGCCAGTTTTACCCCTGGGAACCGAACCCAGAGGAAAGATGAATGACAGGTCTCCTTTACAGATAGCATGCAGGGAGGGAGGCAGGGGCAGGTCTGTCACCATTTCCATCATTTGCACGTGCAGTGATTTGCTTGAGTGTTTGGACAGGCTCCGCAGGCCAAATATCTGCAGCAATAACTTCTCAATTAGCTAAGAAGAAATACATTTTGAAATATAGATGTGTCGTTACCTGGTGTCCCGCAGTGAACCATAGTAAACCACTCGACCTCCACTCCTCCACACCATGCTTCCCGCTACTGGTAGAATATTTAGTGAACACACAGAGCTATTGAAAGGGTCCGCCTGCAGGAACTGGTGAGATAGTGAAAAGACTCTGAAAGCAGTATTACACAGTAGGACCGCAGTAAACCACTCGACCTCCACTCCTCCGCGCTGTGCTTTGCGCTACTGGCAGAATATGTAGTGAACACACAGAGCCAGTGAACGGGTCAGTCTCCAGGAACTGGCAAGATGGTGAATAGACACTGAAAGCAGTATTGCAGAGCAGGACCACAGTAAACCACTTGTGCTCCACTCCTTCTCCGCCCCCTGAAATTGAAGGATGGTAGATGAACCACCAGAAAATGAGTGGGGCTAATCCACACACATTGACCTATGCTCACCACACAACATAGACATAGACCCGTGTAGCTGGACACAGCCTAGAGGCGCAGTCCCCCCTGCCATATTTAGTTGGAATATGACAGCCAAGATTACATCAAGGCCTCTCAGAAGGAGGAAGGCAAAGCCTTCCTCCTGCCATGACCAGCCTAATTAACCAGCAAAGGCTCCATGGATCCACCATGTCCTTTGTTAGCTGCTGGTGGCAGCTTTGCATACTAATCAGAGTTAATTCAAGCAGGCCCAACGGGAGGCCTGGTCACATGACTAACAAAAGACCGGAAAACCCCAACAATCTTTGATATGCACTTTGTTAACCTGAATTCAGCTCCAACTTCACAATATCAAGCGCAATGACCTGTCATGTCTGGAACTATGTGTTTACAATAGACAACTCTTGCAGTCGGACCCCATCCAGAAGATATGAGTATGTAGATTGATGAAGACAGAAAGTCCGTTCTCAGCACATTTTCAAGTAGACCTACCACTATAATCAGGAACCACAGATAACTCCATTAACTGGAGAGACCTTTGATCCACAACAAACAGGAACATGGCTGGGATGTAGCATTACCTGTTTTCAGCCCTTTACCTTTTCTGTTGCAAAACACTCTGGCTATGACCTCATGCATACAGGCGATTGTCTGTGGGGACCCAGGATTGGTTCATTAAGGTAGGCTTAGCCTACACCAATCACTGTGGGCCATTTGGCTTTAAAAGACAGTTGAGCCCCTCTTTTGGGCAAATCATCTGAAGTCTTTGCAAGGAGTAACAAGAAGAACTCATTTGGACCCTGGCTGAAGGTACAGTCTGACGTACAGCTTTTGCCTGTGAAGGTAGGGCAGGATTTCCAAAGAGGGAAGCAATAGCCCTCCTCTAAACATCTCTCCGGGAACAGAGGGAGATACTAAATCCAGAGGACCCTCCATCAGCTCCAGAACCGGAACCCAGTAAGCACACAACGTGCCCTGCTAGGCTCTGCAAGCAAGCTTTCTAGGAGGGAAGGGCCAGAGAGTCTCTTAACCAAACCAAGAACAATGCTGTTGCCTGCAACACTCTCCTCAGCTTTGGGCTGTCCACCTTAAAGGACGAAACGAGCCCAGTGAGGGAGCTATGAGGAATGCATCGACAAGCATCAACCAGCGTACGCATTAAAGGACTTTTTCGAGCCAGTCAAGTCCCTCGAGCTGCAACTGACTGCACCGCTGACTGTTGTCAAGCCACAGTCACTAACATCATCTGAGATGCCTCAACCAGTACTTAACACCCGCCACCCAGCACTGAGACGATTCCTGACCCCAAGATGCCATGTAGGCCAGCCTGCAGCTGTCCGTTCAGCTTTGCTCATCGAACTGCCTGCTGCCTGATACCCGCAGCTGTCTCCCGTCTTGAACTCTGTTGCAGGAGCTGCAAAGCACCCCGAAACCAACTCAACCCTGTCGAGTGCCAAGAACCTATACAACCACAAGGTACATTGTGGTTCTGTCCCCCTAGTTATTCTCTGAAGGTCCCTAGGGACATTTTACTACCCATTGCTCCCTTTGTGTTGAAACCAAGTATCCTTGAACTATTGTGATTAATTACTTTAGCAACTACCCACCTGTCACTATCCACAGTGCATCCTTTTTCCTTCTCGAACTGTCTGTCCTCTGCATTCTTTTACAGGGTGGGCTGTATTTTGTAGTGTGCTAGGACTGTCTGTTGTGATAATAATAAAGTAGATATGTTTATACAGCATTGACTGTACAGTCCCTTTTATCACTGGGTAACAATTGTATTTTGGCTGTGTTGCAACTAATCAACGATCCACGACCTTGCATAGATAAGCCTGCCGTTCAGTCCACGTTACCAAAATAGGACAAGGAGGTTCATAGTTTGCTTGTGTTTCCAATCCGTTTGGATATCTTCTGGTGTACTAGAGGTGTGGGGCTGTTTGATGGCTTAGAATCCGATATTCATCCATGGACCGCTGGTCCCCTGGAAGTTGATTTGTCACAAACGACTTTGGACACAACCAACTAGAAATTGGGTAGCCATATTGGTGACAGTCTTCACGAATTTTCTTTAGGCTCAGCCAGCAAAAACATGTTTTGCAAAATGTTCCTGTGTACTGTTGATGACCTTGCATCTTATTGGAGTATTTAACATGCAAGTCGCTTTCAGGTTTGCATAAACTGTTCTGCAAATTGCATGTGAACCACAGTATCAAACTCTGCCGTATCAGGAGTACTGAGAAAACTCCTGTTTATACATCACCAATTGTGCTGCACTGCCACGCTGTGAATTCACATGATTGTCATGGGGTACGTGTTTGGATTTTGGTCTTGGTTTCTGCTCGTTTGATCTGAATACTTGAGTGGGGGAGGAGAAGGCAATGCCTTTTGTGCTCACATGAGAAAGCAAAACACTGACATTTGAGAGGTTCAGTGAAGGTCAAACTTTATTCCATTGAAAGGTTCTTGCAATCCTTGAATTGCACAGGGGCAACGCGCCCTGGTCTTGGAAGCAGAACCACGCAGAGCAACAGAGGTTTGAATCTTAGAAAGCGAACTCAAGGATGCTATTAGGCGTGTTATTAAAAAAAAAACAATAAAATAAATCAACACACGTTTTTTTCATCTCGGTTTCTCTTTTCTGTGTTTTGCTTTTTCTGTCTTCATTCTATAAATCTTCACCATATTTGTTTATCGATGTTTTCCTTTTCGCTTGTTTTCTGCCAACCTTCAATCTGCCAACTTCTCATTCTTTCCTTTTTCTATCACTCTTTCTTGCCTCTTTTCACTCCTCCATCCTCCTCTCTTTCGTCCTCCTTTGCTCTCTCTTCCTCGTTTTGTTTATCACACCTCCTCACTCCTCAATTGTTATCTCCCTCTTTCTCGTATAGCCGCTCTCTCTTTCCCTTACACCCCTCTCTCTTCCCCCTTTTCTCTCTCTGCCGCTTCCTCCCTGTCTCTCGCTCTCTCACCTCTCTCAGTGCTGGAAATGGAAATTATTAACTGTGGGATCCCACCAGCTAAGGGTGGGCAGGAAGCGTTAGGAGGGCGGGGGTTGTAAGCTAGCGGTAGGGGAGCAGAGGAGATTTTTCTCATTTCAAGAGATTCTTTAATAATGAATGAATTATTAAAGAAACAAAGGAAGGAGAAGCGTTTCCTATGATGCTGTAAACAGATTAGAAAAGATCCAGATCTCTGCAAAGCTGTACTTGAATATTTTCTGCAGAGCACATGCTGACTGGCGCAGTCACAATTCTTCTAACCAGACTGTCCAGTGATCTAGTGGGTTAGTCACTGGGCTCCGATCCTGGGAGCAAAAGCATATGGATGTACAGCTATGGTCACAAATCGTTTTTCCGGATGCGAGACCCGAGGAGACATTTTTTGCTGGATCTCGCATCTGGAAAAATCCGGCCCAGTGGCCAACGCTAACCTCCCTCACCCTCTTTCTCTAGGCCGCTCGATCGCTCCCCATCTCTCTGCTTGGCCCACCCTGTCCCTCTCGACTTATGCAAGTTTTGTCCTGCCTTTAGATGTTGCTAATACTAGCTTGTTCCGCTGTTTCAGTGTGCAACTTAGTCACGTTTTCCTGCAATGATTGTAATGTGATGCGTGGTCTCGTGTGACTTTATGCCTGAACCGCTGTTTTCATATTCAGTTGTGGAGTGTCCCCATCTGTGTGCCAGCAATGCCAAAAGAAATGCAGCCATTTACATGGCAGAGAAGAATTGATGTCATTATTTTCACAATTCTTCTTATCCAGGACTCGAGAGCAAACAAATGCACTCATCGCACGAAATACCTCAACATATGAGTAGACCATAACGGCAGTACTAATTTGAAATGGTTTTCCACCTGGAAACCATTGGGTGCATTTATCTGAGGATGTGACTTACACAAAAGTGGTTTTGATTAGAATGTTTACAAGTAGAAAAATCTTTACACGCAAGGCAGTGGCTAAGTGCCGCGGTCACTACTTAAATATGAACTGAGATTGAACTGCACTCACATGAACGTGCATACACTTAGGACACACCTGCTTGCCGCGAAAAGCAGTAGTCTATATACTCCACTTATCGTGACAATACCCTTTGCCTCAGTACTACACCCCAGTATTTTCAGCCCTGTCCTCCCAAGGTGGACAGTTCCAGCTTGGTTAAACCTTTCCTTGTGCGCGCGGCCTGTTCTAGGACAAGGACCCGTAACCACAATGCCACTTGATCCTCTGCCACCACGCGAGTAATGCTGCCTCACTGTTGCACGCAAGGGAGATTGTGGAATTTCCTAAATCCCTCGGGCATTAGGCATGTTGGCAGCGTTTTTCTGTAGCCTGAATGAAAGCAAACATGAAGGACTGAGACTTCAGAAGGGTGTGCTGCACAAGCCTCGTGGGTCCACGTGTACGGTGGCTTCTCTTCTTGGGGATTGGCCTCAGGTCTGCCTTCCTCCCCCTTTGTGCCCCAGAGTAAGGCAAGGAGCCCTTCATTCGATGGCTTGCTTGCTCAATAAATCAAAAGAATACGGTGCCCCTAGTTCTGGGGGTGCATTTATGTCATGGAAATGAGTAATCATATAGTGCAGACATAAAGCATGCCAGTAGACCCAAAAAAGGCTCAGAAACATTTTGGCTTCACTTCTTCAGCAGCAGATTTTCAGGGGGTGCAATGGAATTGTATATCACATCTGGTCAGCCACGGGCAGGAGCAGGTGGGACTCCCCACTCCTGTGACAAGAAAGAAGATTATGCAGTGCATAGGAAAGCAGGGTTGGGGTGCCCCTCCCGCTTTTATCGTGGGGGCACATGACGATGCGTTTCAGAGCATGGACTTGTCTGGAGGCTGGGGGGCATATCTCTTACCTCCTCCCCATTATCTCTTTACGAATCTGAAGTGCAGCCCAAGTGACCACCTGTCCAATGTCTCTGTTACAGTGGCCCTGCCAGTCACGGTACCCTTCAGGCAAGTCCCCTTCCTCGTGGTGATGGATGCGAGCGTTGCTGAGATACGGGCCAGGGAGGTTCTTTCCTCATCCATGTGATGCTGGTGGGTCAGAGGCAATCTGGGAATCTGTCTCTTACTATTTAGGCAGGGGGTGAAGAGATTGCTGTGCAACCAGGGGGCCATTGGTATCTGTTTCTAGTGGCATAGCTAAAGTCGATGCACCCCCACACAGGAGTGACCTGCCCAGTGCCCTGGTTTATGGTGAGCAGCACACAAAACGTGTTGGTTGATATTTCGGAAATGTTGCACTGATGGCCGTGCAATTAGCACTATCGTTGTTGACGGTGCAAAAACCTTCTTTCTATGCATTTTTCCACCAGAACTATGTTGCCCTACCCCCAGCTCGGATCTATGCCCGAATGCCTGGAACAAAAGAGCGACCTTGCAGATTCCAGGCCATATAGGTCAGTCTTTTGTTCCTGGCCCTCTCCCGGTCCCTATCATTGGTCCCCCCTCAGCCCTTCTCTGCTGCGAGCGGTGGTCGAAGTGTACGAAAAGAAGTAGTGGAACTATTTGTTTATTTTTATTTATTTGGATTTTTAAAGCGCTCACACAGCCCGGAGGCATTGAGGTGCTGTTACAGGAATATGTCTTAGTTGCATATTTATAACACAATTAATACCGAGAGGTTTCTAAGCACGGACGTGTCGTCTTGTTTCCAAGGTGAGCGAGTTGCCACTGAGCTATCTTCCCGGGACAATGTACCCTGCTGGTCTGCCTCGCTCCCCACAAACCCCATCCCTGTGCCGCCACCAACACGCAATCGAACCCCCAAACATACACAGCTGCTATTTATGGGAGTTTGCAGTGCATTGCACTGAAGTGCAAGCTTCAACAACTTCCTGAACGTTTATTTTAAAACGAAACCATTCCAGAACGTTTTTTTTTTAAATAAAAAGAATAGGAACAGTGAAACTTGAAAATAAAAAGTATGGGAGCACTACTCCCGACCGCTCCCGCCCAATTCAACCTCTGGCTCGACCTCTGACGCCTCACCCGACATTTGCCCCCGCTTACCTGCTATGGGCTCCGGCCTTCTCTGTTCGCTGTCTGGAGGCCGCAGAGACAGAAGCCCAGCACACAGCATTTTGTGTCTGTGTTCGAGAACTTTTGTGCATCGGGCATCTGTCTACAGGGCCTACGAACCGCAAACACTCAGCACTTCTCTGAACCTGAACTGATGAAAAACGGCATTGACATTTTTTTGTTGTTGTATTTGCCCTAGTGCTGCATGCTCATGCACTGGTGCACGTTTCTGTCATATGGGCCACAATTATTTTCATTTCTGGCCCCTGCAGAGTCATTCTGGCTGCTCTCTGGGACAAGGGTCTGTACCTCGTCGCCCGGCCGTCACTTGCAGGCATAGATGCACAGCAGCAAAGCATGATTCTCAGCCTTCAAGTAAATCCCCGTAACTCCGCCTCCCTCTCTCATCACTGCTAGTAGACAAATACTGTTCTCTCGTCCTCTAGTAAACCTACTCCCCCTTTTATGAGGGGGTGGTCTGTAGGGGTAATAGAATCTGATTTATAGGCCGTAATCACACCAATCGGGAATCAGGAAGAAAGTACTCAGGATGCTATCTTGGGGTTAAAACAGAGGATAGTTATAGGACTAGCTATGTTTCCATATGATATGTTATGATTTGGTATTTATAATGCGCCTGTACACAAGTGTTTCTAGGTGCACCGGACAACGATCCTACTAGGCCTTGTGTCATTCGGATCGTGCACGTGTGACAACAAAAGTGCAAAGTGGGAAGGGAGAGGGGGAAGTGCAGGAGAGAGGGGAGGGGAAGGTGCAGTCAGGGCACCAATGCTCTGAGTAAGTGCAACCAGGTCAGCGAGGCACTGGGTAAGTGCATGGAGGGCAGAATGAGTTACAGTTACAGCCCCTAAGTGTGCATTAGGCCCAGAGGCAGTGCAGGAAGACTGGTCATGAAGGAGCCTGGTACCCTGCGAGAGTCTCAGGGTACCCGGGGACCCATCAGGGCAGGCGGACAGGAAGGTTAGCAAGGAAGAGGCAGAGAGAAGGCAGAGGAAAAAAGGAAGGTATTCAGCAGCTTCCAGGACTTCAGGTGGTCCGAATCAAGTTTGAGGGGGGCATGGAGGCCGTTCCAGAGGGAGGCACCTGCAGAGGAGCAAGATCTTCCCCCTCCCTCTCAGCTTGGAGAAATGCCTGACCCTCAGAGAGTTTGAGGCAGCAGTGAAGCGCTCTAGAAGGAAGGTATTTAGGCAGAGAGAGCTGGATATGGTGCGGGCCCCGGTCTCGAGTAAGCCTTGTGGATGATGCAAAGGGTCTTGAACTTGATCCTTGTGGCCACCGGGAGCCAGTGAAGAGATTTCAGGGCTGGAGAGATACCGTCCCTGGGCTTGAGGCCATGGATAAGTCTTGGTTATATAGTTGGTTAATAATTGAAACTAATGCGCTCTTTGAGTATGATAACTGCAGATACACAACATGCATTTAGAAGCTTTTAGAGAATACTGGTAAGACTGATTTGTGCTATTCATGCTTCCAGTTTTCTGCAGTTGCTTCCAGAATTGCGACCCGTTCTGGTTCCACAATGATGACTCTTTCTTAAGTAGCTCGGCAAGAGCCTCAGTGATGGGTGCAGAGCATTGCATATTTTGTATAACAAGCTTTTAATTTTTCTGGAACAGGTATTTTTGGGCAGAAGTTGGAAGAAACGGTTCGGTACGAGAAGCGGTACGGAAATCGCCTGGCCCCGCTACTGGTGGAGCAGTGTGTGGACTTCATCCGGCAGAGGGGACTTAAGGAGGAGGGCCTCTTCAGGCTTCCAGGACAAGCCAACCTGGTCAAGGAATTACAGGACGCCTTTGACTGCGGAGAGAAGCCATCTTTTGACAGGTACGTAAGGTTTCGGAGCGGGGCACCAGCCAGCTGAAGGAAGACCCCTTGCATACTATGTGAATTGCCCAAGAATGCTCAAAGAGCGTGTCATCAGACTCCACATTTCTAAGCATTCAGACACCTTGTTAAACAGCCTTTTCATGTGGGATATGAAGGTGCTGCTGTTCTCTCTAAGAGAACTTCAATGAATGTTGTGGGGCCAATAGCAGGTCAAACCACTCTGGTTTAAACATCATAAACTGAACACAAAGTGAAAGATTTTAACCTCCAAATACTGTTTGTCGTTGGTAAGTGTCTTCTTGCTTTCTGCATGGCATCACCCTCAAATTTCTAGACTGTACTTTCAAAGTAAAAAAAGTTGCAATTATAGTAATCACAGTGTGCCAGGGCCATATTTAGCTTTCAAGGCTCTGTTAAGGAAATTCAGGGCTGCTTGCAGGCTGAATAATTATTTTTAGCGTTGACAATTTTCACCGAACCAGCTGCTGAAACCAGCAGCCATGTGAAGGCGGACCCTGATGATTCATGTACTCCCAGTCCCATTCACTAGTCTCAACATGTGCAGCTAACATGGGCCATCCTCGTGCCGATCACGTTCCTCATTCACACAACAAGGCACACGTAACTGGCCTTTACATGTGCAGAGAGGGAGCGAAGGAATGCAGTGACGAGAAGATGGGCACGGGATTCTAACTTCACATCACACAGTTAATATCTGAACCAATGATCTTCTGTTATCAAATTCCGTTTGCAATGTCTTTATGTTTCCGCTTGAAACACCGTTTTGCTTTCTCCCCCTTTCCCCCAAATATATGTACTACTCCTCACTTCACTGTAGACAGCAACACTCTGCAAACTTAATCTTACCTTATGGAGATCAAAGTAAACGCCCGAATGTCACCATCTGTTTGCTCTCAGATAAAAGGGTCAATCGGTGGCAAGTAATGTGTAAAAGGTTCTGTTGTGAAAAAAGTGTAGATTTACCCTAAATCCAGCGATGGAAGCACCAGGTTTGGTGAAGTTGAACACCCCATGGGCTATCGATTCCCAGTGTGTCCTTGTCAGGCGGGGCTAGGGGCAGCTTGCACTCTGAGATAGAGCCAATGAAGTGATGGGGAGTCTCAGGCAGTGTCCTTCTGAAAAGAGTGCCCTCTTGCAAGACTATTACCCCGTCTCTTCACTTTCCCCCCTGCCCCCCGACCCCCTGCTCCACCTGAACACCCATCCCCACCACCAATGCATCCCGACTGCGGGCAGACATGCCCCGTAAACCTCAAAGAGGGCAGTGCACAAACCCCTCTTTGCTCACCACAGACCACACTCAGGGACAGTCACTTCCTTCCAATGTCTCCCCTACCCCTTGCGCCTGCCTCTCTTCAGATCTCTTCAAGGGCACACTCAATTCAGGCGAATAAATGCGTGCAGTGGACCTGCTTCTTTCCCTGGAAATGTTAAAGAGAACGAGCAGGACAGTTTCTCGCTCTGGTCGTGCAAAGGTAGTGGATGGGGAGATATGAGGGGCAGTAGAAGAGAGGGGAAGGAGGAGTTGCAAGAGTTGGAAGAAAGCACTGGATATATTGTAAAGGTGGGGGAGAGCCTGCAAGGAGGCAGGCCACGAGGAAACAGAAGGAGCACGGGACAAATAATGGTGATAGAGAGAGAGAGGGAGGGAGAATGTCAGAGAGCAAATGAGAGGGAGGGAGAGATGTGCAAGGACTGAGATGGAGCAATACACAGAAAGAGGAGGGAGCAGGGGACAGAGAGAGAGAGATGGCAGAACAGTGGGTAGGCATCAAATAGTCTCAGGGAGACACAAACAGCATGTAGAGGATCTGGTTGAACAGGGGATGTGAAGAGAAAAAGAAAAAACAATAACATTTCACACCATACGCTATTTGAAGAAAAGAAAAAAAAACTCCTCATCAACAAAGGATCATAAAAGAAGAGACAAAACACAAGGTTTGCAGGTCTCGTATCCCAAGACTACAGTGCATCAGTTACACAAAAACAAAGAGAAGTTCTATAGCTGGATACCATCATAGTGGCGTACTCTTTTGGAGTTCAACTGCTTCCACAAGAGTCCTTACTTTAACTTACTTTACCACCCCATACACTATTGGGATGGTCTAAAGATTACACTAATTCATCTCAAAGACAAAACATCATTCCCCCATAAAACAGTAATTATTAGTTATTTAGAGAAGATATCTCTATCCTTATAGATATGTTTTTAATCAATATTACATCATCACAATATCGTAGGCAAAGAAGAACATCGCTCATTATTGTGACTCCACACATCACTGCATATCTTAGCCTGGCTTAGTTAAAAACCCATTGAACATTGTTTGAACAAGGTAAGCAGCTGCTGAGTCAGGAGACCTCGTACACTAATGTCGCAGTCTTAGAAAGAGAGGTTTACAAGTATGCATGTTTGTGTGTGTGTGTAAGATCAAGTTCACTCTGTATCGGCCTCTACCAATGCACCCACCACCTGAGAGGTACTGGTGCAGCGTCTGCTCTATTATATCTAAATCAATGACACACTCTGTTTCAACCCCTCCAGGGCTAAAGTGTATTCCCCTCACATCTTCTGAAACAGACCTGTAACAGGACTAATGCCCTCTCAATAGCCAGTGTGTGACTTCTAGCTTGGCTCTTCGCTGCGTGTGATGGACCTAGAAATCTCTAAAACATATTACCTCTTCGTAGCTATGTCTTCTCTTATTTAGACCACCATTTTGTACAAGGCAGAGGTCCCTCTGCCTCAAGATATCGCTCATGTGTTGCCTTATGTCCAGTCCACAGTGTTCCCATGTTCATGGCTGGAGTGCTCTTTGCTTGATGTCTTTTTCTACGGTTGGGAATACAAACTGCCAAAACTGCCACTCAGTTGCAGCGTGCCCAATGGGGTGCAATGCTGCAGACTGCAGCTTACAAGAATAGTACATTAAACAACTTTTCACAGGACTGAGACAGAGAAACATTGAAGCAATGTTACTTCAGTAGATGTTTTTTGAAAGTGCATCCTATGTGTTTACTGGTGTATCCTGTTAAATTATCGAGAAAATATTTTTGACATGCCATTTTGTCGAAAACAAATTGGCTAAAAAAAAATTCTGAATGGTTTTTTTATTTTATGTTTTTTTTGGGTTTCGCAAGTAAAAAAAGTGTTTATATAACAAAAGAGGGGGAACTCCCCCATTTAAAGAAAAAAAACATTCACATTTTTTTTTATTCGGCAATTTTGTGCCGACAAAATGGCATTTTTAAAATATTGCATTCGAAAAAGTCACTAGGAACCGTTTACTGGAAAGTCCTTTTACCGGACCAAACACTCCTAACATCTGTCCTCTTTCCTCACCTTGGATAACCCCCTAGTCGTGTTGCTAGATTCTTCTGTGTGCAGACCTATTTTTATTAACAGTGAAGGTTTGGTCAAAGCCTCACCAAGGACTGTCATTTTTGTACGTGTTGCCTTGGTAGCCAATGCGATTACCAGGGCAAGGGTACTGCAAAAGTGCCCCACTTTGTCCTATGGTGAATTTTTTCAGAAAACGGCATGTCAGCGTTCTAGGCTGGTGGCAATTCTTTCCTATTTCTGAGGTTGCATTGTGGTGTAGCCATTTCAGTGCATTGGTTGACATTTGCACCATGAGCCATAGGAAGATGGCTGCTTAGGGCTTTTAACATCTAGTAACTTGTCCATTGAAGGTATCCTCTTTGTGAGGCTTGTTCTTGGCAAAATCCATCTTTGGCTAAGTAAGCCTTGGCCCAGGGCTCTTAATGGAAGCCCTGGCTGAATGGAACTGGTTTCGCCTGGCTCTGCTTCCACTGTTGCCCATGAATTAGGTACAAAGCTGGCCTCCGCTGTTTCAGAAACTGCCAGAACCTTGAACAGTGCATGGCTTGTGGTTGAAGGGCTATGATCACTCCCAGCCCATTGAATGCATATATCTGTGAAGCCCTGAAGCTTTTTGTGAGTTGACCACCTGGAACTTGCGTGTACCTGGATGAAGACCACAATGCAAGCTATCCTGCTGGAGGCTATGTTACTGGTCTCCTAGTCCTCTTGAAGGTTAAGTTCAGCTAATTATTGACCAGAGGGAATCATCTTCTGCAACCTCTCACCTTTACTTGGTGGGAATAGTTGGATCCTTTACCTCCGCAGCTATGTTTTGTTCCTGTTAAGCACCTGGCCTTGTATTGAACTATCCCAGACTTTTTGCAGGAGACTGAATGACATTTTCTCTCCAGCAGCACTTGATCCTTTGCTGGACTCAACTGCTGTCCTTCCAACAAGGAACCCTACATTCTCCCGTCTAGCAGTGCCAAGTCCTGACCATAACATTCACTGATCTTGACATGAACCACCAAATTCGTCCATTATGGACTTCATGGTCCATGATGCACCGCGGCATGAACTCAGTGATCCTTCCAACATGGCTGATGGGCTTGAAACGTTGCGGTTTAGCCCTTCCGCGCAATGTTCGACTTCCTAGAAAACAGTCAGGCCCTGCAGCTCTGCGCGTCTCAACGCAACTGCTTGGAGTTGTTAGACGTGTGTTGTCGAGTCTGCTTCCGTGTTTTTTCCCTATTCCCCTTTTTTGCCTTCTTCTTTGTTCCTGGAGCCCCGTCCGAATCCCTCCTTACCTCTTGCCCGTTCCTCTTCCTGGATTCGTCCTGTGCTCTGTCCTACGGTGTTTCGGACACTCTCCGAGCTTTGGACTCTACCCCTTCCTGGCTTCACGTTCCTGGATACTGAACGTTACCCGGCGAAGGAGAGACGGCTATCTCACGCTGGAATCCGAAGACCCGCACCCAGGCTTATACAAGTCTCGGACAGTGACTTCCCAGGACCACAAGCAATCATCCATAAGTGTATCCAATATTATCCAAGTTCCTGAGTTTTACCATACATACTCGGATGTTTTTTCTACAGCCATTGTTCAAGCTCTTCCACCTCATAGGCCAGATGATTGTGCCATTGATATAGATGCTTCTGCGGTGATTCCATTCGGGAGAATGTTTATTTTATCTGAACCCGAAAAGAAAGCTCTCCGAGAATACTTGGATACCAATTTGGCAAATGGTACTATCCGGCCTTCAAAATCCCCAGCCGGTGCTTCCCTCTTCTTCGTTCCTAAGAAAGACACTAAGGAACGTCGGCCTTGCCTGGATTACCGTGTTCTCAACCAATGCACCCTCAAAGACCGCTATCCGCTACCACTTATTTCTGACATCCTGGAGGCAGTACGGGGTGCTGTAATTTTCACTAAACTCGATCTTAGGTGTGCTTACCATCTCATTCGCATAAGAGTAGGCGATGAGTGGAAGACGGCCTTGGTCACTTTGAGTATCTGGTAATGCCCTTTGATCTCACCAATGCCCCCGCAGTTTTTCAACGTTTCTTGTATCGAGGTTTTTCTGATATGCTGTTCCTTTTTGTCATTGTGTACCTGGATGATATACTAATTTACTCCAATGACCACCAGATCCATCAAGAACATGTAAAGGCAGTTTTACAATGCTTATGTGAACACAAACTCCTAGCCAAGCCAGAAAAATGTCTCTTCCATGTCTCAACGGTTCATTATCTTGGATTTGTACTTAGTTCCAAAGGTATCGGAATGGATCCTTCCAAGGTCGACTCCATCCTTTCTTGGCCAGCACCCACTACTGTAAAGCAGATTCAATCCTGCGTTTTCTGACGTAGTGCATCCCATTGTAACACTTTTAAAGAAGGACACTCAGTTTAAATGGTCTACGGCTCAAGAGATGGCTTTTCAACAACTGAAACGAGAATTCAATCAAGATCCAATCTTGGCCCAACCTGATATAGACCGGCCTTTTTTGGTGGAAACAGACACATCAGAGTCTGCCATTGGTGCGGTCTTAAAACAAGAATTTGAGGACAAGATGGAGCATCCTATTGCATACCTATCCCGCACCTTGACTCCAAGTGAGGGTCATTATTCCATCCTGGAGAAGGAGCTGTTAGCCATCCGACAAGCCTCCACCGACTGGCGCCACCTACTCTTGGGTGCCAAACACCCAGTGCAGGTACGAACAAATCATTGTAATTTACAAGTCCTACAGTCCCTGGAATGCAGAAGCAGCCATCAAGCCCGTTGGGCCTTCTTTTTTGCCCAATACCAATTTCAAATTCTCCACCTTCCTGGAACACATAATATCATTGCAGACGCCCTATCCAGGCATCCTGATTACGAGCCCGTCGAAGCCCGAACCTTTCCTAAGATGTTTCCTGACACCGTGTTTGTGGCTCAAGCCATTTCTCTCCTGGAAGACACCCGTGCAAGAACACCTTCTTCCGATCTTTGGAAGGAATACAAAAAGAACAATCAATGGAACCTTACAATGAAAGACGGATATCTCTTCAAGGAAACACAGCTGGCACTACCCACACAAACACTGAGGCACAAGATTATGAATCTCTGCCATGATACCCTACATTCAGGACATCGAGGCATCACTACCACCCTCCATCTTATACAGAGGCAATTCTGGTGACCAAAGATGATAGACGACATAAGAACCTACATCCAATCCTGTGCAGTGTGCAACCAGAATAAACATGATAATAGAAAACCAGCATGTCTCTTACATCAACCCGCAATGCCAACACGACCTTGGGAAATCATCACCACAGATTTCAACGTGGAATTACCCACATCCAGAGAATACACAACCATAATGGTTACCATCAATTTGTTTACATTTGGCTCACTTCACACCCTTGTTCAAACTACCATCCTCGTCTGAATTGGCCGGAATTTCCCTAGAAGACCCCAATACATATCCCAGTTCTGGAAACAACTATGCCAAATATTGGGCATCCAGCTCGCGCTGTCTTCAGGATACCATCCACAGACTAATGGAGCAACTGAGTGAGTCAACCAAACCCTAGAACAGTACCTCCGCTGTTTCGCAACCAAGGTCCAGGATGACTGGTCGCTTTTGATTCCCGTGGCTAAATTCGCTTACAACAATTCTGATCATTCAGCTATCAAGACAAGTCCCTTCTTTTGCAGTCAAGGATTTCATCCTTCAGTTCTACCATCTGTTCTGCCACATCCTACCCCAGTTCCTGCAGTCGATTCCTGGATTGAAACACTGGTCAACGTACACAGAGATGCTAAGGAACGACTGTAAAAAGCCAGAATAGAAGTCAAATGATATGCAGATACCAAGCAAAGACCTAGCCCTTCTTATGCAGTGGGAGATAAAGTTTGGCTATCTTCAAAACTTCTTCCTCGACATCTGCGACCAAATAAACTGGCTCCCAAGTATTATGGGCCCTTCTCCATAAAGGAAATCATTAATCCAGTGGCCTTCCATCTCCAACTTCCGGAATCTTGGAAAAGGATTCACCCGGTCTTCCACAGTTCCTTGTTAAAACCATATGTACAATCCACCAGAACTGCTCCTAGACCTAATCCTGTAATCGTCAATAACCAACTTGAATTTCAAGTCTCTTGGATATGTTATTCCACATACAGGATATGTGGGGTCAACTCCAGTATCTGGTAGAATGGAAAGGATATCCTCCCAGCGAGCGCACCTGGGAACCTGTCTCAAACATGAATGCTCCCCGTCTAATACAAAGATTTCATCGAGTCCACTCAGGCAAACCCAGGGGTGCAGGGTTTAGGAGGAGGCATACTGTCATGAACCACCAAATTTCTCCATTCTGGACTTCATGGTCCATGATGCACTGCGGCATGAACTCAGTGATCCTTCCAACATGGCCGACGGGCCTGAAACATCACGCTCTAGCCCTTGCTTGCAATGTTCGACTTCCTAGAAAACAGTCACACCCCGCGGCTCTGCGCATCTCAACGCAACTGCTTGGAGTTGTTAGACGTGTGTTTTCGAGTCCGCTTCTGTGTTTTTTCCCAATTCCCCTTTTTTCCCTTCTTCTTTGTTCCTGGAGCTCCGTCCAAATCCCTCCTTACCTCTTGCCCGTTCCTCTCCCTGGATTCGTCCTGTGCTCGGTCCTTCGGTGTTTCGGACACTCTCCGAGCTTGGGACTCTACCTCTTCCTGGCTTCACGTTCCTGGATACTGAACGTTACCCGGCGAAGGAGAGCCGGCTATCTCACGCTGGAATCTGAAGACCCGCCCCCGGGCCTATACAAGTCTCGGACAGTGAGAAAGAAGGAAGTCACTTCCAAGAAGGTCACAAGCAAAGAGAAACAAGTGAGAAGGAGAGAAACTTGTGACAGATCTGTTCTGAAGGGTCAGGATTGTCTAAACTTAAAGCTGCTGTTTCGTCCACCAACTTGAGGGTCACCTTACGTGGGCCTTCTGTCCTAATCTTTTAACCTACAAGTGGACCTGCCTGTTGCTTTTGTCCCATCATTCTCCATACTTGTTTTGATTGTTATTTGTGCTCCTTAGGCAACTCATCACCGTTTTAATTATATATGTTTGGTTTTGTGTACTGTATTATACTGTTTTCTGTTACGCACAAGTTTTTGGTAAGGAAAATATTTTCAGCAATATACTGTGCAGGCCTTCCTTTATTGTGTGTTTGTGTGTGACACCTATAACTTGTGGAATGCCTCCCCCTCAAGAAAGCAAATCCTTCACAGCTACTGCCAGCTACTGTGGTGAGAGTCAGGAACAACTTAAGGGAAACCCCGGGTATCACTAACAGGTTAATTTTCCTATGCCTTCTCTCGAGGATTTTGTGAAAATCTCCCTAATGAACATGCTCTTTAGTTGTGAAGAAGACATTTGTCCTGAAGTGTGTGCTTCTGGGAAGTGTAGTTTGCAGGCATTTCAAACAGCCATCAGTTTCAAGAGCACAATGGCCTTGAAGCTTTGCTCTCATGTGAAGCAGTGGTGCTTATTTGTATTTTATGTTTCAATTTAGCTCAAGGGGCGCTACTTTTTAACTTTGTTATAATGTTGCTTATTGGGGACTATCTGTACAGCTTTCAGGGCTGGAAACAGCAGATATTTTGTGTTAAACAATTAGCTGTAGTTGTGTAAAGTTTGCAGGGAAGCAGTTCTACTCCTGTCAAGGCACTAGGCTGACTTCTGTGCATTGGCTTATTTTAGAACCTTCTCACTATAGCAAAGGGAGAATCCAATTATGACCCTGTTGGTTCAGGTTACAAGGTGGACAATTAAGCCATTACTTCTGCCATCAGGTTTGTACTTAATCTGTGTTGTACTTCACCTGTTTCTTGTTGGTAGGTTATTATTGATCTGCAACAGTTAATTAGGTTTGGTGAGCAATTGAATTGTTTTGTGTAACGGTGTCATATTGCCTTATGCTGTAGGGCAGTGGTGGGGTGTAGGATGAACAGCAATGTTGCACATTGAGGAACATGTCATTTTGATTCTTTAGATTTGCTGGCTTATTAGACAGCCATCGACCTTTGAACCTCGCTTTGCTTTACTTAACTGATTTTGATAGGTGTCCAAACTCTTCGTGTCTTTGATATATGATATGATATGATATGATTGTTTATTTATATAGTGCCTATACACAATGTGGGGAGGGGAGGAACAAAACAAGCGACTATCATACTAGGCCTGACGACATTTCAGATAGTGCTGGAGGGGTGGTGGGGAGGAAAAAAACAGTAATGGGAGGGTGGAGGAAACAGACGAGGTTGCTATCATATTAGGTCCAGGGATAATTCTGAAAGAGTAAGTGCATAGAAGAAAGTAAGGGGAGGAGATAGAAAAAGGGAGAAGGGAAAGGAGGAGAGAACAGAGAGTAAGCAGTCAAAAAGAGTGGAGAAGCAAGAGTGGAGAGTGAATACAATTGCAGAAGTCAGTAGTAACACATAATGTTGCAAGCCAGGATACAAGATGAAGATGGCAACATTAAAAAAAAACAACTCTAATAATAAAAAAGCAACATTCAATGAAATGGATAGACTTACTAAGCTTATTTAGAGCTGTTATGAATATGCAGATGATATTATTTGAGTATTTTACAATAGCTTCCCTTTTTCTAAGACTTTTACTAAGTCATCGGCCCCTAAAAAAGTGTTTGACTGTTAGTGCTGTTTGCATCATGATGGATCTCTTGAAAATTGGCCCATTGGGTCTAGTGATGACCATGTCACTTGTTTTATTAATATTTGAACGCTACAGGGCATCGGCACATCCTCAGTGTAATCCGCACAGGGAAGGACAGGTTATTAACCTGTCCTGCAGGAGGGGTCTAAGTGACAGGTTACCAAGCACGCGTACATTACTGTGTCCTCTCTTCCTGATCTCTACATCATGTATTGTCGCACTATGGCTATGATCTTATGGGTTTGCCAACAACTTCCACAATATGATTTCTTCCATGCATGTGAGGGCTTCCCCGAATCTCTCCAATACTCATTCTTATTCCGACATTCACCACACGTGCACTCACCCTGTCCATGCTGTGTGTGTGGGTCGCAGCTCCAGAGGTAATTATTTAAGAGCACTGCATTCTATGTTAGATAGACTGCCCCATTTTGCAATTTCAAAAACAAGGGGGTCCACCAATATCCAGGCGAAAGAAAAGCTTTGTTGAGAAACACAAATGGTTGCTCAAACTCCCATTTTTGCTGGATAGATTTCAAGAACACAAACATCCCTTGCACGTTGCTTACACGGAGTGCCAGATGGAGTGGCCTGGGGAGCTATCAATCACACATACAAGGCACCAGGCTGGCAAGATTCCATGTTGCTTAATTCTGGTTTCAGAAGCTGCTTCTCCATCACTAGGGCCGCTTATCCTGCTGTGCACAGCACTGGTATGCACAGCTTGGCGTGTGCTCTACGTATTACAGAGCTGTGGCTAGAACCTAACTCCACCCCTGCTCCTGACGTATTTGCCCCTTCTGGTTATCTTCTATGCATCACGATTGCCTTCGTAATATGGTCCTAGCTTTTTTTGCCTACTCCAAATGCATGACTGTTCTGTCCTTATACTTCTCAATTTCTGGGATTTTTTTCTGTGTCGCTTGGCTTGTACTGTGCTGATGTGTATGTGCGAATTGTTTCAATAGCATTCTTATGTAAAGCCTCCTTACATTCATCACATCGCTAGAGTCACGCCATGCAGTTTCATTCCCACTCTGCTTTTGTGCTGAGGTGACCCGGCTGAAAATAAACGTCACTTTCAATAGTGATTTAGTTATAAATGTTGCCATGACAACTCATTCACGCAGTGAGACTTTGGATGGTAACAATTATCAGGCTTTTCTTTTGTTCTCCGTCAGCTCGTATTAGTCAGTCTGATCATTGTGAACCCCTTTCAGGTTTCTCCTCCCCATGGCAACCCCAGTCGCTCTCATTCATTAGAGCCAAATATTCTACAAATGTATCGGATGACGTACGGGCCCACGCTGCAATTCTCAAGATTTTTAACAATGATGACGTTCATCATCTTGCCATTTTCTTCACCACTTATGAACTTGCCCATCTTTGTTTGGTCCCTTCTCAGGGTAAGCCCCTCCTCCAATGTACACCAGTGTGCTAAGGGAAGAGAAATGTCAGATTCAAGAAGTCTTGCAACCATGCGGGCGATTATTTTATTTTTTTTCAAATTTGATTTTATTTGTGTTCACAGTATGAAGAATAACAGTACATACTTGGCATGAGTATCAGGTTAGAACCTTCATTCTAAAACGTTCACTGAAGATACCACACCCAGACAAATAATTCAACTTCCCTGTATCCCTCCCCCCTCCCACCCTGGCAGATCAAATATACAATCAGAGTACATTATTGAGCATATATCCTTACGTCACACAGGGCCATCTCTACTCTTTGATCGACTTGCACAACATTACAGGAAATCCCCTTATTTTGGGCTTGGCATTGCATATATTGCTGGAAGCCTCTTATTGTGAATTCGCCACGTAATGGTCCAGGTTTAATGAACAACTATTTTTGCACCCATGCAATGTGTTTTCCAGTGACGGTGACAAACGTGTTTGCAAAGTCGTTCCAGAGCGTTTCGTGTTGGGCCGACCTTCAATGGAGAGCAGCAGTGATTCTTTCCATTGTCCATATGTTTGTAGTCACGCCAATCCACTTCTTTTTAGAGGGGGAACACTGCGCCTTCCACCTGATCACCAGGCAGGCACGCACCACAAGCAGCAAAGGGGTTGCGAGTTCGCAAATCCTAGATGTCCCATCCTTGTCCTCCTCCAGACCAAACAGTACAAGGAGAGGCGTTGCTTTCCTAATGATCCCATCTACCTACTTTATCCAACCCACAACTTCACTCCAATACACCTGCTCCCGGGGACATTCCCACCACATGTGCCAGTAGGTGGCTCTAGTTCCACACTCTCTCCAAAACATTGCACTAGTGGTCTGGAACATTTTATATAGCCTATAGGGATCATATTGCCATCTATGTAGTAGTTTAATAGCTTGTAGTTTGTATTGCGTGTCAATTGATATCTGTGAAGGAGTTTTACATATCCGGGCCCATGTTTGTTGGTCGAATTCTCTACCAAAATCTTGTTCCCACCTGTGTTTGAGTTTCGTGATTGGACCAGAGCCAGTGTCTTATAGTGTACGATACATGTGTGTAATCAAGCCCTTGGTCTCGGTGAGCGAGTCGAGGAGCTTCTCAAACGGTGTCAGTTCTCTCTGGATTTTCACTTTCCAGACCTCTCTAGACATCAGACCCTTAAGCCGTAAATAAAGAAAAACCGAGATAGGGTTCAATTGAGGAGCCTCCTCGAGTTCCGGGATTGTCAGGAATACCCCATCTTTCCAGAGCTGTCCAACCCTCTACAGGCCTGCATCGAACCACGGTTGATATTTTGGATGTTCAGGTATCTGCTCACGACTCCCCGGGGTCCATATGTGGCTTAAGGGAGATGGCCATGTTGTGACACCTACCATGCCCGCCCCCTCCTTCCATATGTCCCAGATGGTACCAAGTATGGGATGATTTTGGAGCCTGTGCAGGAGTTTGGACCAGGGGACCCACAACCATTCCAACACTGTGGCCGGGGCTAAGTTATCATTATCCAGGTGGACCCATGTAAATCATTCCTATCCCTTGAGTGGGGGATCAACACCCGCAATTGGACTGCTTCATAATATAATTTTAAGTCAGGGAGGCCCACCCCACCTTTGTCCATCGGGAGTATGAGGACTCTGTAGGATATTCTCTGTCTTTTTCCCTCCCAGCGGAAGCGTAGTATGGCATGTTTCACTTCTCTAAAGAATTTGTCAGGGACTTTCAGGGGGAGGACCTAAAAAGGATATACAAATCGAGGGAGACATACCATTTTGATGGCGTTCAACCGCCCCATCCAGGAGATTGTGAGAGATAGCCATTTTGCCAGGTCCGCGTGAAACGCTGAGAGGAGCTGCGGGAAGTTGGCCTCGTATATTTCATTAAGGTTCCTCGCTAAGTTGATCCCTAGGTATCACAGCGTTGAACCTACCATCACTAGGCCCAAATAGGGAAGTTCTCTAAAGGACTCTGGAGTGAGGTCATGTAGGGGGAACAAAATTTACTTGGATCGGTTTATTTTGAATCCTGATAAGGAGTCGTAAGATTCAATAAGCTGCATGGCCCGGGGTACAGAAGTTAATAGGTTCTGGATATGGAGTAAAATGTCATCTGCATAGAGGGATAATTTGTATTCCCTGCCGTGGACACTCAAGTCTTCCACCAAGCTGTCAGCTCTAAATTTCTGGGCAAGAGGTTACAGCAAGAGAGCAAACAATATTGCAGAGGGAGGGCAACCTTGTCTCGTACCTCTTTCAAGGGTAAACCACCTAGAGTATTCGGAATTTACCATTACAGATGCTCGGGCGATATGTACACCACTTTAACCGCTCTCCTGAGTATGGGCCGAGACCTATTTTGCGCAGTACCGCATCCAAAAAGTCCCATTCTACTATATCAAACGCTTTATCAGCATCTATATACAGTAGTGAGGGAACACACAACATTTTCTGTGCTCATGTATTAAATACAGGGTCTTAAGGGTTGTGTCAGCCCCCTGTCGGCTCAAGATAAATCCAACTTGGTCGGAATGTATCAAGGCTGGCATGTGGATTTCCATTCTTGCAGCCAATACAAGTGTGTAGATTTTTGCATCGATATTATGTAAATAGATTGGCCGGTAGGATGTACACAGTCTGAGGTCTTTACCATCTTTAGGAAGGACAGAGATGAGTACCCGCAAAAAGATTTCAGTGCTTTTCCCATGTGTAGGATGTTATTGAACAAGTCCACCATGAAGGGGAGGAGGGGACTGAGCAAAGTCTTATAAAAGCCTGCAGTGTACCCATCGTTAACAGGTGCTTTCCCCAAGGGTAGCCTTTTAATAGCATTTTCAACTTCTTCTGGCGTTATCGTGGATTCTAGTGATTGAACCTCATCAAGTGAGAGTTTTGGCATGGTTATCCCATCCATGTAGCGTTCAATGTCTGTCTCGCCCTGTGTGGTCTCAGATTTATAGAGATGTTCGTAGAAATCCACGAAAACCTCAGGGATACTATGGGGGTCTGTGGGTGGGGAGTCGCGGCCACTCTCTATGGTGGCAATCCAACGCTCAGCTCACTGCCCTCTCAGCCTAGCGGCCAGAAGCGCATTAGCTTTGTCCCTTTGTTCATAATGCTTCTGCTTGAGGAATTAGAGCTTGCAGATGACTAGTCCCTCTTCCAAATGCTGCAGTTCCTCCCTTTTTCGGGCCGTCTCAGCTATCCTCTCCCTCCTATCTTCATCGTTGGATTGCGCACAGAGATCTAATTGTGCAATCTCTTTCCGAAGCCTATTCTCTATTAGAGTTCTCTCTCTTTTTTGTCTGCGCCTTCCCTTTTCAATATACCGCTCCAAGTTGCTTTCCCGGCCTCCCAAACTGTATTTTTGTGCACTTCCCCTGTATCATTTCACTCAAAGTACTCAGTGATCTCACTCGTGAGCCATTCATAAAAGACCCACCTGTGACGTGGGAAGGTGCCCCCTCGCCGGAGAAAACCTGAAGAAATCAGTGCTTTAATCCTGGAGAAAGCATCGTGTGACTACAATGGCACTGGGAACTATGGTGGAGTGAAAGTGAAACTGCCGTCAATACACGTCTGACTCTAAAGAGAGACTTTCGACTCTGCGGGCTTGTCATGGAGCCTCACTGAAGCACACCGTGAGACCCAGCCCTACGGTTTTCCCAGCACTGTCATTGAGGAGAAGGCAGTGACTCGAGCCGACGGAGAAAGACAAGTATTGCGGTAGAAAACCACAGAGTCCTAGAGGCTGCTAGAGTGGGCCCTGTGGAGATCCTTCACCCAGCGACCCTCCACCAGAATTGAGCGGACTGCTTTAAGATTTCCCCGGTCCCGTTCGCGTGCGGCCACGGTGCACCTGTGAACCAGCAGATGCCTGCCACCGGCTCGATTGCCCCAGAGAACGTAGTGTCATCAGGAAGACACCCTGTGTACCCGGCCGACCCCCGACGGTGTGTATGGCTCTGTCGGCCCCGTGCTGGCCCCGTGCTGCACACACCCGAATATCCTGGTGTGTCGCATGAAGTCAACGCTGCATGGGGACGCCGTCGGACTGTTCCACTACATTCATCTTACTACCATCGGCCTGATCCGAACAGTCTAAGGATACAGTGAGTGCCCACAACCTGCTCTCACTAATCCGTCGAACTCTCAGAGTCCATTTAGGACCAGCGAACCCACCAGTGTTACAGTTTCACCTCACACAGCATGTTGGCGCGACGGAAAGGATCACCGTGCAGATGGTCGAATTCCTCACAAGTCTTCTCAGAGTTAATTACTTCATTAGAGTTGTAACCTGCAAGTGCTGTAATAAAAATGTCTTAACTAGGTTGGCCTTCAGCCACTTCTTTTATAAGCACTATGTGCGCCCTTCATAGAAGTCCTGTCAAAAACAAACAATGTCAAAGCCAACCATTTCGGCCTGTGTATAAGTATCACGCATGTCCCCGGCACTGCTTTTAGATGGCCAGGTTCTGGTACCATTGTGCAGCTGCTACCATCAATAGCCAGTTAATACCACTACGACAGTGACTGACAAATGCTCTTCGCATTCCTACACACAAGCCAAACTTTTGGCATTGCCAATGCTTGTTTATAAACTTTTTCATGATTATTTCTGAGCTTAGCTTTGTACAATGCCCCTCTCCCCTTTCGGCCGAGGTGGTGCAGCACATTATGTATAAATAAATAAATGTATACCAAGTCTGTGGAGCACCTGCAGGGGATTCAGTTTTTCATGTCACGCTGTACAAGTCCCCCCTCATCAACTTACTGTTGCTGAAATAATGTTTTATTTCGTTTTCTGTCCATAGTAATGAAATATAAACATTTGTGCCTGAAATAAATATTTTCTTATTATGTAAAGAAATACAATATGAGCCATTCCATTTATTCGAGGTCGAGGCATACAGCAGCAATTAAGGATAAAGCCCCCGTTTATGTATCCCCATTGCACTACAAAAAACATTTGAATGCATAGCTGCACCTCTGAAAAGTAAGACCTAAATAAACCCCAAATTGGACAAATGTCAAAGGAACTGTATTGTGCCCGTAGATTCCTAATAAAATTCATAAAAGCAGAGTGGATTAATATGGCACGAAACCGCTCATAGTACATTGAAGGATTTAAGAATGCTTGTATGTGCCTGTATTGTGTTTATTGAGAAATAACTATTTTTTGCATACAAAACAGAATCACTTATCCGCTGCCCCATAGACCAATCAGAGGATGGCCTTTTGCCTAACATAACATAGCAATCCAGAGTGCACAATGAGAACTGCATGAATTAAAACGGGCCGAGCCGATTCACCACTCCATAGCGGATGGCCGGGAAGCATGCTCTTCACTTGAATGAGCTACCTTTGATATATCTGTGAACTTGCATACCATGCCACCCCAGCACTCCCCTCTAATATGATATTTATCTACCTTAATGCTGGCTGGCTTTCCATGAAAAACCGGCCCCTCTTTAAATTCCTACTCCATGTGCTTGCTCCCCGATACTTAACACTGTCTCCCGCTGAAGTTTAACACTGTCCCCCGCTAATCTCCTCCTGAGATCCTCCACTCGAGTTCTCGTCCTAATCACTCTGCTCGCCGTCCCATCCTTCCTCTCAATTCTGCACTTTCTCCATTCTTGCTCAGCGCCTAAAAGCCTACATTCAAATATACAAATTGCTGCTAGCAGTTGCTCCTTCAAAGCTGCATTACAACTCTACCTCCTAAATCTTAACGAAGCACCCTCCACTTACTCCTAGATCACTCCCTTCCCTGAAAGCCCGCAACCGAAATCCCGTGTGATGGCCGCCTTCTGTGTACTGCATCGGCCTGGTGAGCACTCTCTGCCGTGTGTCTGTCCTGACCCTCGTTTCTGTACCATGCATTCCCTCTCATCATCTCGTCAATTGCTCGCTGCCTCTGTCCCTGAGCATTCGGCACTGGACTCTTTCTGGTCGAATCACCTTGTACTCTCAACAACAAAGAAAATACCAGTACCTGCAAACTCTGCTACACAGCACAGACATGACGATAAGATCATTAGCATCGTCCCAGGTCTGAAGCGGTGAAACGCTTATTTTACTCTAGCAGTTAAGCCTCAAGGAAGAATAATGTATCCCAAATACTTGACTGAATTGGCGCAATTTAGCTTAGCACTCAAGATCGCCTAATGGGCTGTTCAGGAATGCTGTGTCAGTAGCTCACGCTAGTAGTATAAGATATCTTATACTACTCACACTTCTTCTCTGGGCAGACATGGGGCTCCCGTTTCAATTCAAGTGATGATCAAAGTGCAATACCGTAAGATGTCCCCCTACCGAGAGCGTTCACAGAAACGTAGACAGCACTTCTATCAGGCAGACCACCCCCCTCCCCAGAATTGTTAGAGGATGTCTGTAATGTCAAGGCTCATTATGATTATCATAGGAGTGGTAAAACCACGTGGTATTTTAAATACCGCCTATTTTTAAAATGTCACCTAATGAGTTGGGATTGGATGGGGTGTTTACTGATGGGGATGCACAGAAAGTACTGCCTGCGGTAAAGAACCCATGTTTACCATATACACCACTTTCAGTGATAATCATATTCAATCTCGATTCATCGTTAGGTGGTGCTTTAAAAATAAGTTGTTGCTAAATAAACTCTTGGTTCTATTGTTACGACATAGCACACAATCAGACCTTGCTTATTTAGAGAAATGTTTATGTTAAATTACGTTACGTGGATAATTGTCAAAAGGATTTGACGTCCCCTCCTCCCACCAGCTGTCCAAATCTCACCATAGGAGTACCCGTCCACTAAGATGCACAAGTATCACCTAAGATTTCTGGCAGATCACTATTTCCCCAAAACTGCATCTGTTATTGGCACCCTGAAAAATGGAGGTACCTCCTAATGCAAGCGCAGATCCTTCTGCACGTCTGCAGACCTTTTGAGATATTTGGGACATTCTCATTTGAACTCGCCACAATTGTCCATCTACCCACTTTGGGTGACACAGTTCATTGTTAATATTGATTTGTGATCTGTACAGCTCCTGCAGTGCTTTGGATCTCTGCATGGCACATGGTATATCTGCAGGCTTATGTGATATTATTGTTATTATGGTATTTATTGAGTGCGGACATAGCTTCTTTCTGTTAGTAAGTTCAGCAACATTATAGAATTTTAAATCCAGCAGCAAGACACCCCCTCTCTTTTCTGTATAACCTCCACTCAGTTTTATTTTATTTTATGTAGATGTGCAACTTCAGGACAAACTAGCTGAGCTATAACAATATGTGTATACTAGTCATCTTTATGGGATCTCCCAAGTATAGAGATATGGAATTACTCCAGTGCATCAATGCCTCCTGTACTGCCCAAACTCTCTCTCCACATTTGTAGACCTTATTACTGACAGGTCTTCTTAAAGCTCAACACCCAAAAATACTACTAACTCCAGTGTAGGCAGAGCACATTTGGGTATATAACCCATGGAACACACTGCAAATGATTCACCCAAAAAGCCTTGCATTCGTAGAAAATGTTGTTTCATTTGGTTCTATGTCAATTTTCCGCTCCAAACACTCCGTTTCCCTATGCTAGTCCCATACCCCAAGCCACTCTCCACCCCTTTTAACCCCTTACTTCTACCCCCTTTATTGAGTTTTGTCAGTGGATTTCCGGTGAAGCAAAATACTTTGGCAGAATTTCTCTCTGCAAAATGACAAGATAACATTTAATTTCCAGAGGAAACATCTAAGCTTGACTAAATTGCTGATCTTATGGCTCAATGCAAAGCACACATTGGCCGAGTTCTACTTGTCATTGGGGACCAAACGGACGGCTTACCAACCTTTGCAACTGGCGAGCCCTATCAGTATAGCCTGTTTACATTGTATTTATGAAATTTATGAAAAGCAAATCTCCTTCATGACTGTATAGAGCATGGATGTGCAACTTGTTTAGGACTACAACTCTCATGATCCCTCAACACTGACAATGCTGGCTAGGGCTGCTGGGACTTGTAGTACAAAACATCTGGAGAGCCAGAAGAACTCTCACCTCAATAATTCAAATGCTTTCTCAACATCTAAAAAAATAATTGTGATTGCTTGAGGCCCCATCGGCGGCCAGATAAAAAATGACCGGGGCTAAATGGGTATGGTCGACTATACGTCACCATAGCATAAAATTAGGTTAAAGTTTCACAATATTGTTGCACATCATAGCCACACGGAAAATAATCATCTTATTATTCGTAGTAAGGAGAAATGCTGAGTAATGTGATGGCACCTCTGTTTTCTCCTTCCCTTTCTTATGATCTACAGTAATACAGGCCTTGGACCAGGATGTATGCACACTCACTACAAGATGCTTTAATCTCTTCATAAGCTGTTTTATTGATGGAATCCAGCCATCACAGGAGGCTGCATAGCGTTCCAGGGGGACTGCATCAGGATCTTCCGCCTTACCCCAGCATATAGATTTCAGATCTAAGTCACTCCTTGGAGATAGATTTTCCTAAATATGCAACATTTTGTGTGGGGAGTCAGGGGAATGCTACTTACCGTAAATACTCCTTAATGTCAGTGATGGCAATCTTCAGTTCTTGATAGTGTAATGTAGAATTAAACATAGCACATTTCCTCAATATAGCCTTGTGCTCTTCACCCACATTCCCGGCCCTCTTACTCCTCACTCGGATCTATGATTTCCAAACAATGCCCATATGATTTGCAAACTGCTGATCATTATTATCCCTGGCTGAGCCAACATAGCTTACTGGTGTATTAAGCACAGTTCTGCTCAGACCAGCCAAATATCTTGCATAGATTTTCCGTCAGCCTACATACCCTAAGCAATTCTTCATGTTGAGTTCAGAATTGTGAAGCCATGCAAAGAAGACTGGATCCTTGTGCTTGCTGTGGTGGAGGGCAATGCAATAGTCTGTGGTTCACTGTGTTTTAGTAGGCGTCCACTGTATGCTAGCCAACTAAACAGCTAGGATGCAAAACAAAATCCTGTAAAAAAAATCCTTTTTCAAAGTTCTTGGTTAGCAGTGATCTTTCAATCAGATGACCACTGCTGATTGACCTGCATGGTGGCACTGACTTGATCCTAGAACATTGTAGAGAATGATGACTGCAGACTCATTTTTGTATTCAGTCCAGTGGAAGGTAAAGTGAAGCCATGCTAGATACGTTGGACAAAGGAGGGCGTAGGGAACTTGCTTGTTAAAATTATAAATGGCATATCAAAGAGGCTGGCATTTATTACAATGTTGGAGTGCACTGGTCCTCAGTATTCTGGACGAAGGCTGTAGGATTTCTCTGTTTCCTGATTGGACATTTTAGGACTGATGTTTAATTTTGAATGGGCATGACAGGTGGATGGAGGTTGCCTGTAGGCCTCTCTGCTTGCTTGAAGACAAGTATGTTGTTAGAGTTGGAGCTGAGTATGGTGGTTTGGGGCAGGGGTACTTGTTTGTCCACAGTGCTATGTATCTTTTTCGATAGATGGCAATATGTTGAGTGATTAGTAATATATATATATAATTATTGCTGGGAAGCTAACAACTACAAGGATTTATTTAGTCAAGTGGTTTCGAGTGAGAGCCGACAGACACCGAGAGTTAAGCTTGGGGTGTGTGATGTCACTTACCGATGGGAACTATAATAATTGCTGCATTTCACTCATTTGATTTACAAATAATGGTGTTACTGTAACATGTAGTTGCATGATTTCTACTGGTTTTGTTGGGTAAACTGGGATCTGTTCAGGCACAAGTTTATACTTATTTGTTTTATTTCTGTGTGTGGCCCCTTTTTGAGCCAGTTTCCTATATGTGTAACCCCTTTTCCTCCCATCTTTCTCAAACCATATTAGTTTATACTTTACTGTCAGGGTTATATACTCTATTGTATTTGTGGAGTGTTGGGGAAACATTACTGTGCTTATTTTAAATTCTTACGACTTTGCTGGTATATTTTCACAAAAAGTACGTATTTGACAGTGTTTTTAGCTGTAATGCACTGATAATTACAATCTACATTTTGAAAATATGTTTCTCTTATCATTAAGTGACATCTACTAATCCAAGTTTCCATGGTATACACTCCCACCCCACAATTCTGGAACAATAGACAAGCTGTGTTTATCATTGAAACACACATTTGTGTAAATAAAAAGAAAACCAAGTGTGGTCCCCTAACTTTGATTTGTTTGCATAGTTAGAACTGGCCTGCTTGCAGCAATCTTGCTAGACAGGTGGCACACACACATTCAATAACCATATTATCAAATAATTATATTCCTAATATTTCTAATCCTAAGTAATATATGGCCACCTCTAAGCAGCTTTCTCAACTCTATGACAACATTGCTGTGAAAATGATCATACAACCCATAATCCATCAGCAAATTTAGAAACAAAATGTCTCCATTGTCCAAAACAACTATTTAGATCAGATAACTGTTACATTTATATACACATATTTACATCTGTTTGCCCTCTTGTGTCAATGCAGGGTTATGCATTTCTAGCATGTGCATGCAATTTGAATGAATACTATACTGAGTTGTATCTAATTCTGCAAGTTTCGTTTAAAAAAATCAATACTTTCAATTTAGAAGGCACAGGGTTTGGGTTCAACCATCCTGTACAGGAAAATGGTTTTATAATTTTGAGTACCTCTTCTGCTTCACCTTGCAAATCGGCACAGAGGCCTTCCCCTAGTGGGCAATGTCAAAAGAGAGCAGAATGTATTTGTAATTAGTATGATTTGCTTTGATAATGAATTAGGATGGGTAAACGCTCTTTAATTTCTCCTTACACTGTTTACATGTCTATAGATTTCACAGGCCAAAATGATAAAGCAATTTTCTATTAAGATTTTGAAGCATGGCCATCAATTCACATTAACATGTGTTAGAATGTACCTGTGAATACCATAGATTCAATTTAACAATTACTTACAAAATGATACACTGTGGGCACTGGGAAGTGCTCGCTGTTTTACACAGGGCATACAGCACCGAAAAAGCATCTTTGTTATTATTTAAATGTATTATTCCTCAGCTTTAATACCCTGATAGTGGGCTATAAAACATACTAGCAAACTTCAGTACCTCTTTCCCATTCTGATTTATCAACTATCAACTCCTATCTGTGTGCAGAAAATACCATGTTTCCTAAAAGCAGCCAAATCACACTTCTCTTTATACATAGTTTGAAAGCACTGTTGCATTTCACACAAAACTACAAAGATATTCCATTTGGAATCAGTGCCCCCTAATGAAAATCAGCTCCCCAATTCCCTCTTCTCCAGGGCCTTACCGGGGAACTTATTCTCGAGGAATCTTCTAATTGCATTTAAGAAGTCTTTAAACTCACTTTAATATTCTTTAAGATGCTGTGTCAGAAGGGGCCCTTATGAGTTTACAAAGATGTCCCAGTCAGTGAGCCTCCTGCTTGGTAAGCAAGTCTGCTCCAGGTAATGTACGGTTCAACACTCATCTCTTTATAACAGCAGGCATCCCTTCCGTGTAGCTTTTGATTCCAGAGTCAGATCTCTATTACCTTTGTGTTTCACGTTTATAATAGGCAACATTCCCACACTTAAGTCAACGTTTTGATTGGTTGAATATTTCCATGGGCTTTCTTTATAGTCAGACTCTCTCATAGAATACAAGCTCCCAATCTTGATTGATTTATTATGTTGTCTATATTATGTGCTAAGAAAAAGTGAGGGCTTATCTGTTCTTTGTACTTTTCAATGCAAAATACTTTTTACTCGTTCTCCATTGCTGCAACATGCCACCTTGATAAAGTATGGATTTCTGGGATCCCTCTGCCTAGAAGGACATCTGGCTATCTGGAATGAAAGTGTAGAATAATTCTTCAGAACGTTATTACTAGTAATCATTTTAAGAACCATTAAAAACATAGGCCTATTCAAATTTAGTTTCCTGTGATAGATGAATGCATCATAATCACAATACAGTCATTGGTTTGTTTCTGAGTGATTTGGTTGTGTATTTATAGGCAAAAGCACCAGGGGGGGGTCAAATCAGGTTTCTTGGATCGTGGAATGAAACTGTTAATCTTAGCCCATGTTCCACGGAACCTGAAGGCTGCTCCCGCCCACCATCTTCCCCCCACCCTCCCATATCTTTCTTCTGTTCCCCCACCCCACTTCCATCTTTTTTTCAGCAGTAGCTTCTTCACCTGCACGCTGCTGCTACTGTTCCGTGTCACCATGGAACTGGAAGAGGGGCTCTGTATGGAGCCCTGCCTTCCACATGCCTGGTGGCCATCTTTAAACAGTATTTTCAGTCAATGAACGGGACGCACGTGGTGTCCTGTACATTGACAACAAAGAAAAACAATTTTCTTAGCACCCCTGTTTTCCGGATTGGAAACCCCGGAGGCTAATAGCTTTAAGCACCTATTCCAAGGGGTGCACTGCGGGTTAACATCCCGGGGCCCCTCGTTAAATGTCCTCACTTCACTCGTGTCTTTAACTAGGGCCCTGGGCCATTAACACCGGTTTCAGCACTTGGAACATTTGCTTAACGCTATAACATTAGCTTTAAATGCATTTATAGCATTGGTTCCCACAGATACTGATATTTATGGTCATCTTAAGATTCTGGCAAGAAAGGGGGTTGGGAGGGTAACTTGCACTCTTAGCACCCCATTAAGTTAATCAAAATCCACTGAAGTGGAAAACATTCCTGTATGACCTTTAAGTTCTCAATGTTAAAGTTGATTTTATTTTCCATTTGGATTTGTAATCAGCCGACACGTGTTTCAACCCAAACTGGTCATCCTCAAGGCACAATCAAATGATTGGGGGTCCAATCCCTCAATATAATAGCAAGTAGTGTCCAACTTCAAAGAAATTGTCCGAAGTTTAAAGTTCCAAAGGCTGTCATAGCCAGCCCGATATGCTGTGCAAAGTAGTTCAAGTTGTCTTAATGATTAGTATGCTGGTCAATCCAAGATGAGGTGGCTTTTTATGGCCTACAAGATGCTTGCAGGTCCTACCTGCTATTCTCTCGAAAAAAGGGGGGTGTTTGCCTGAAACTAGTATATGATGGGGTCAATCCCTGCACACACAATTCCGGGCTAATGTCAGAAGCAGCAAGTAAGATTCTGCTTTGCGTTCTATTTCTTGGGATTGCGAAACCATGATTCTAGCATGCCTCTCGGCCAATAATTAACTAAGTGCTTGAGTTTCCATTAGGCTGACCTTGTTTTATGGGGAGCTGAATTCCAAAAGTGACACATTAAGTTTACCAACGTTTCTTTGAAGCCTGGTCCTTATGGGAGCATACTGAGTTGTGATGGGATTCTTATTAGTCAGCACACCATATTGTGGCCTCTTCTGGTATTTTAAACTGTGTTTATAACAACATCTCAAATAACTCAAAAAGGTGGGGGCGCCTCATCAACTTTCTGTGAACGTAATTTGTTTTCATGGTAACATACAATACATTTTTGAGCTCCAGTTGGACAAAGGCAAGTCTCTTTGGACACACACACCTCCCCCATTTTGGAACATGCATGCTAACAGAAGAAATGTGTTCGTGAATGATTTCACTGGAGAACTATCCAGCACTTCCTAAGCCAACTCAAAACATCATATGATTGTGTATGCATAAGGGGCTTATTTACTTATGTTATGATAAAGTGAAAGCCATTCTTATCAAAGGCAGATTTAATGATTCATTCCTGTGTGCTCTACATGTTCCAAAAATGAATCATTTGGCAATTTAATCACTGCCAACAAATAAAACTATGGTGCACTGTGATGTTTCATCTTCACTTCATTGTGAACGCATAAAATCGTTTTCATGTATAACGTTACAGATGAATACATAGGCTGGTGTTGTCTTCAACAGTAAATTCTTCCTCGTCTGCAGCTGGCATGGCCATCTTTCTTTAGCACTGCAATTTCTCTTTAGCTTTCGGTGCATTGTTACAATATTGCAATGCACCACCTTATCGACTACATGCTGTTTAATTTTATTAATAATCTTAGCACCACTTGCTCAGGGTTTCGTATTTAACCCCAAATGTTCTTGGTTTGCGGCAAACTCTGTGCCATTTGTCGGGTGCTGTCTCTCATGGAAGAAAATATCCTTTTGCATCTCCCAGGTACACGCTTGTTTGTGATAGATGACAACAGACAACAGTCTCCAATTGTCTTTTATTTTCCCCTACGATATCAGTAAAAAAAACTTTGTTAAAGGGACGTTATGGTCAAGTTACACTGATAAAAACCTATGACGTTATGGTTCCAAGTAAAATCGGAAACCCCCAGAAATTTGCCAGTTAATGTAAGCTAAACAACCATAACTCGCGCCACCACCGTGCACTGCTAAGACTAACACCCATGATATGAAAGATGACATCACAAATGTAGGTCAAAATGTACCCTTGCACAGCTCCTACACCTATTCTTACTCATTATATATTAACAAGCTAGCACATAGCACATACTTGGAAGAATATTAGCATAACTTATTTATCTTAAAAATGGAATCAGCTATTGCCATCCCTACTCCCGAGGAGCCACCACCACCACCCTCAGCTGGAGCACCTACACAATGAGCAAAACTTCAAAAGACAATGAAGAGGACTAGTAAGATGAGGCAGAGGAAGTGCCTACCTCTAGCACCCAGAGAGATTCATGGATGTGGCAGTTCTTTACCACTGTTGGGAATGTACCAAGAGCTAAAGCCACCAAAGTGAACTGTATGGAGTGCAACGTTGTACTCAGTCATGTAAAATCTGGACAGTACTCCTAAGGTACCACCTCCATGCAAAGCTACACCAAATCCAACCATGGTAAAGCTCTGAGAAAGGCTGTTCCCTTGTTATGAAGTAGTAGACTGTCTTCCTCTACCTCATCTTCCTCAACCAATACTGCAACGACAGAGCCTACTTCTGTGGGACAGGAAATCCCACCAGCTACCTTGCAAGTGATAAAAGAGGCTGTTGATCCATATCTTTCGAAGACAACAGTACTCTGTATATACTACAATACACCACTCTGCAGGGGGGAGCAATTTTGAAGTGCTTTTGAAGCTGTAATCAAGCAGCATGAGAAACACTGCTCCCTACCTTAGATGTACCACATGCACAACATCTTCCTCTGTCCATCTTCACCTCCATATTTGTTGGTGCCCCTTCCCTCATTTCCCTCCCCACCTTACTTTCTGACCTCTGCTGCAAAATAAATAAATAAATACACCTAAAAAGGTTCCATTAGGAAATACTTTTCACAGTTAAAAAATAGAACAAAAAAATAATCTTATTTTCAGTGAAGTATTTAGATTCAATAGGACTCTCCAACATTCCCATTAGCATGTTCTACTATGCTAATTGAAATAATGGACAATTCTATACTAGAGAAAAAGATAAAAACACAAAAACAATTTTCTTTCTGAAATTCTTCTCTCTACTATACAATAAAGACCATAACCATAATCCATTGCCCTTCATGACTATCCACAGTCTCTGTATTCCCCTGTCTAGCCCATGCCTTATTAGAAAATCTGGATTGCACATGCACAACACCATCACACAAGACAGCCTTTCTACTCTTTTTACTGTTATGTTTGTAACACTCCCTCCTTGCCTACTTTAAACCATTCACACATTTATCCAACAATCACTTAAAAAAGCTCTACATATAGCCTATCAACATATTAAACTTGCACCCACTAACTGCCACTTAACAATATTCTACAAATCTTTTGAATCTGCATTTCCCATACGTATACCAACAAATTATACACAGTGCTCCTATAAATGCGCATATGCATTGTGCAGTGAGAGAACTGCATAAATAAAAGGGGGCAGTATGGATGGACAAGTGCTCATGGGAGCCCAGGAGGAAAGTGCCAAGGGATGCCAAGGTGGGAGGCCACTAGCTAACTGCTGGGGCCCAGGAGTCCCAAAGGTGGGGTACATCTTAACCGTAACGTCCCTTTAACAAAGTTTTTTCTATCAATTGAATAGGTTATTACAAGAGAATATGTTTCATAATGTTACATCATCACAGTAGGAGGATACGGCCCTCAGAGCATTGAAGGCTAATGGTATAGTTGTCCAGGACCGTTTATATGTATGTGGAGATTTTAATTCGACCGTTTGTTGGGGGGGGTGGTAAATCTAACAAGCAATGGCAATGCCAACAGTTTGGGATTGTGTGTAGGCATGGCAAAGGCAGCTCTATTGGTATTAACTGACCATTGATGGTAGCAGGTGCAAAATGACGTGAGTACCTCAACATCTAATAGCACTGGCTGTCAACTACCTAATATTTATACACAAAAGAAAATAGTTGGCTTTGCCAATCCTGGTTTTAACAGGATTTTAACAGGACTTCAGTGAAGTGCTTATTAATCGAATAGCTGAAGGCAGATCTGGTAAGACATTGGTAAGCCTTTTTTATAACACCAGTTGCAGGTTTGCTACTCCAATTAAGTCATTATCTCTCAGAAGACTGCTTTGAAGAAACATTGGCACACACTTTGCAACATTTGATGGTAAGGCTTGATTAAAGCAAGCTCAAAGAGTTCCCATGAGGAGGTGTTTGGGTGGTGAGTGTCAGGAAGTGATGGAAAATGGCCTTAGGGATTAGGATGGCCATGAGCAGTCAATGGGTGGGCAAATAACCAAACAACACCTACAGGCTGTATGTCCCTCCTCATATGCCATTCCTCCCTATCTGTACTCAAATGCAATAGTTTCCGTTTATAGTTTTCACAAGTGACACCTAATAGCCGAAACTAAAAATAAGGATGCAGTTAACAGGGTGATGGACACGCAGTTATTAATTGTGATCTTTCATGCCCCAGGAGATAGAAAATACCCTTATTTAGCAGGCCGCGCATAGCGGATATTCAAGAACCAATTTAGCATATGCTGTTATTGATTGAACGGACAGCGTAAGCCATAGAGGTAGATATTTAACTGATGTCTGAAGTCAAATATCCAAACTGGCGCTGCCAGTCACTATCACCAGAGAGACTAGTTCACTACGTGTTTATGCTCCAAATCCTGTTTTCAACTTCTCGAAAATGTTTGCTTTCATAATCAATCACGTGTGGTGATTGCAGTATTTATTCCGTCTAATCTTGAAACCCAGTGTAATTTAGTATATAAGTAGCAGAATTAGGCTTTCTAACAGAAAAGCCTGTACGTATTTTAAAATGGCATCCTGTAGGTACATCAATTCTGGCCCAGTGTATGAAGCGAACATGTGTATTTGCTTCTTTCTGCTTCAGGCGCAGTTGACAGTTTTTCTGAAATGAAAATGTTTACTGCGCCCGTGGATGTTTTTGCATTCATATGAAGTAATTCACAGCCGATTATGCTTTGTTGTCATGACAATATTCAATTACCACACACGAGGGCAGCCGCATTTCCAGAGCCAGTGGGTTTTCGACGACAGGCTGGAAATGAAAGCTGTTATTTTCCCTTTACAGAGCTATAGTTAAATGTTGACACTCTCGTGAACCTGTCGCTGTCTGGGAGGAGAATGTGACGCTGACGCTTGAAGACGTTCCTGGTGCATACGTTTCATGGTGCTGCTAGAAACCCGATCTGCTTTCATATTTTACTTGTTATGACTTTCGAATTGTCCCCTAGGAAATTAGATCCCTGCTATGTTCCTGTTGCGTTTTTTTCTTCCAGTGCCTATTGTGGTATATTGTGGTGTTTTCTATTGTCAAGCAAGATAATCTTGCTCCCGTCACACAAACTGCTTTTAAACCATTCGACTGTATTATGTTCGTTTGCAATGGGGTTCCTGATACCCATGAAAACATTTGTAAAGACATTTTGGTTCTTGGAAGAATGGTCAAGGGACGGCATCCTACAGAGCAGCCATGAATTAAGTGCCCATGGTCTATGGAGTCATGGAAGCAGCCCAGTTTGAGTTTAAGAGCAGCTCCTTTGCTATGCAGCCTCTTTGTTGTTCCTGATAATGGGGCTCCAAAGGCGACAGTGGTCAGCCGGCACAGGAAAACTGGGACACTCTCATCAGCCTGTGGTCAAAGTTGAATGTTTTGGCTGAGCAGTGCTTTAAGTGAGAGGCTAAATCTAGGGGCGGGGGGCGCTCTATTTAGGGGGCATGGCTTAAGTACTGATGGTGTACTTAAGCCACGCCTCCTAACTAGAGCCCCCTCTTCTATGGATGATGTGGGGCCTGCTAAGAGCAGGAGAGCTGGGGCGCGCCAGCATTGTTACCTTTGGTGCACCCAACCCCTCCTTTTTGCATCCAATTCAAGGGCTCCAAGCCCCACTGGGGGACCGCAGCCTGTGATTAAGAAACAAAAGGAGAGGCAGAGAGCACCAAAGGTATGACACCAGGGCGCCCCACCTCTTCTTCTGTGTCTTAATGTGGGGCCAACACTGTTAAAAGGTTCTGTAATACACTTCAGAGACTTCACATGAGTTGAGAGGTTTTATTCAGAAAAGATACATCCATGAGAACCGCCCCCAGCAGTGAACCACTTCTCTCCTTCAGCTCTCACCCTCCCCTGGAATCTGGAACCCTTACTGAGTCAACACAGCCAGGGTTCCCTTGTAACTAAGATACCCAATGCCATGAGTGACAACAATATTGCACAGGGAGATGAGATCTCAAGTTGGTACTAAGCACCTCCTAACAACTCCCTTCCTTTCACACCAAATCAAAGAACAGAACAATAACAAGGTATAAAAGTATACAAGCAATGAAAAAAAAAACATTGCTGAAATAACAGTTGTTAAAGTGGATAGGTTACTGGAACAATGATATCAAATTACATTGGTCCCATTAATCTTCTTGCAAAGTGCTATCCTCTTCCAAATACCACCTCCTTTGACAAGGACAGAAGATCCTAAATCTTTCACAACCTGTTTAGGCTGGGAAAGTAGAGATGCACCTTTGCAGACTTTAGTAGGCAGTTTAATTTTAATCCAGTCACCTTCCTCAAGTTTGCACTCTCTACAGGCATTCCTTTGGTCATACCACTCTTTGGATTTGACCCCTGACTCAAATATTCTCTTTCTCACACTTTCCACATTCACTCCCACTACTTTTGATTTTCCCATCCAACCAGGACACATATGCGAATTAGGCTTCCTTCCCCACAGCACCTCAAAAGGAGACACACCTGTAACACTATGCAGAGCTAATATGTACTGAAATGTCCTCTCCATTACAGTTCTTATCCAATCACCTCCAGTGGCCACAGCAATTCTAATGGCATCCATGAGTGTGCGGTTGAAGCGTTCTACGCACCCATTGGTTTGGGGATGATACAAAGAGGTGTTTACTTGTTCTATGCCATGACTGCTCAGAAACTCTCTAAACTCCATGGACACCAATTGAGAACCATTATCTGATAAACATTTCCTGGGAAATCCTACTCTCCAAAATAATTGCTCCATATGTTTTATGATTCCACCACTGGAAATATCCTTCAGTATAAATACTTCAGGCCATTTAGATAATACATCCATGACAACCAATACATAAGTATCTCTCCCACTTCTTATATTAAAAGAGCCTAACAAGTACAAGGCAACTTCATCCCACGGAACTGTAGGTGATCTCCTCACGGTCATGGGAACTTTCTGTACTCTGAGTCCCTTATTCCTTTCAATGCAATCACTACAACCGTTGACTACTTCTTCTGTGTCTCTGTCCACACCATGCCACCAGAACTCTGACCGAACCAAACCTTTGGTCATGGCTTGTCCCAAGTGCCCAACATGAGCTTGATCAATTACCAATTTCCTCATCTTGAGGGGTACCACCATATGATGACCCCTATGTAAATACCCTTTATCAATCCAGAGTTCATCTCTTACCTTGGCAAAACCACCTAGGTCACCCAGGCAACTCTTGGTCTTACCTTCCATCACCAAACCC